>NC_133454.1:100373530-102773530 GCF_048565385.1 Saimiri boliviensis
TGCTTCAATTCATGTTGTAGCTCAATCTGCAGCAGAGAAGCTGGACTTTCACTGTGATGGACAATCTAGTCATTTCCAAGACCCTGACAGCTCTGTGCTAGAAAATTTACAAAAATGGACAAATGTGCTTCCTGCCTACAGGGACCTAAATGTCGGCTCCAGGAAGGAGCTGCCTTGCTTACTGGTTAAGGAGAACACTCTTAGGCTCCAATTTCTCTTTAGGATTTAAAATTACTCAGATGAAGAAGTAAAATCCACCCAATTTCTCTCTATGTTAGCCGTTTCTTTTGGCTTTATTCATTGTGGCAGATACACAAAAATGACTAATGGGGATTTCATAAAATCTTAGTCAGATTGTTAATAATCCCTTATGTTCTCCATCAGCGGCGTGCTTCAAAGTTTTCAAAGCATCTTCACACACTTTACCAATTTCAGTTCAATTAAGCAAATATTTCGGTACCACAAAGATTACATAGGCAGTGCTGCTTGCCCACATTCAATCAGGGAAATCATCTGCACCTTCTACAAGGCAGAATTACTGAATTCCTTACTGAACACATCTTCCTTGCTACCTTGTAGAATCCAATTCCATAAGGTAGCAGGGAAGATGTGTTCAGTAAGGCTGCACTGTAGCCTCCCTCTGCCTTTTTTTTTTTTTTTTTTTTTTTTTTTCAAGAAACAGAGACACGCTGAGACTTGATCAAATTAAGTTAATGTGAAGCTCAGCTCAGCATAAACATTGAGAGACCTCAGGAAATCCAAAGACAGCAACCAAACTACACCGATGCTTCAAGTGAGCTAGAACCAGGAAGGCTGAGATCCAGGGCTGTTTAGTCTCAACAGACCACATGGTCCCCTCAGTTCTACTTCTCCACGGTTTTCTGCTCTTACTTTTCTCTTTCTTGATCATTTCCCCTTCTTCCTCATTTCACACAAGGCAGCAATCCTCACTTCTCAGTTTGACCATGCACCACTGTGATATTGTGAAATGTCTGTTTCACAGTAGATAGTGTCAGAATTGAATGGAGTCAGAGAACGACCTCCTGGCCCGCTGGAGAATCTGCTGCAGAATTGGTTGCTGGTGGAGAGAAATCCCCATTTAGTTGTTGGTGACCACAGTGACATGCTCTATGTTGAGTGGCTTTAGCTGTGTAGGAGCAGGAAAAAGACCTTGGGCTTTTCCTATGTATCTCTTGGAATTACCAATGGCCAACATCCTTGTCTCAGTTCAAATTCCTGGAAGAGGTAATCTGTTTGTCTGAGTGCTTCGGTGTTTACAAACTAACAATTCATGGGTTACTGGCTAGCTGTGCCTTTGGACAGGGCGAGCAACAATCAACACATTTAAGATGGCAGATCGAGAATTACAATCTTTATCTGAGAGGTAAGGAAACTAAATCTTGCCAAGTTAAGCAACCTGCAAAGGTTCACATGACGTTTATGCAGCTGAGTCTCATCCACATTCTCCCCCTATCAGTGCCTCTCCCAGAAGCTAGAAATACTGAACTCATTTAAGTAGGAGATGATTATTAGACATATATGTACAACTATAGGTCTTTATATTTGTGTTTCTTTTTAGCCATTGACACTTTCCTTCCTAACAATTGACAAGAGTACAAATCTTCCAATTAAAGGCAAAATTGCATTGGCTTAAAGTAAGAGAATAAATTATTTCTTTTTGTGGGTTAATACAACTAAAGCTCTCATTTGTACCCTATTAGTGAATCTATTGACTATTAATATCACTTAACCAGAAGGATGGTGGAGGAGAGTAACAATGACTAATAGACAGTCAAGATTTGAATTTGGAAGCAGAACACTACTTTTTTTTTACATACTAAATGCACAATAGTGACAATTAATTTCATTCTTGGTGTGAGCGCTTTATGTGGAACCCTCATACTGGGTCTAAAAATCTGGCTCTATCATGGACAGAATCCATGGGATGGGATGGTACCATAGATGACTTGCTCTGCTTCTGGGAAGAGGAAATGATTTACACCCCCTTCACACTATCATCACCACCACCACCACCAGAAATGAGATAATTTTATCGAAACATGACCATACATTTTGTAAAATGACTGGTTGCTATAAAACATTGTCCAGGATGGAATATGCAATTTGCAAAGAGGCCCGGGGAAGACCACTTCTGGATGTGTGTGCAGCTAACTTTTGTGTAGTGGACAGCCCAGTTTGGTCCACCACACTGTGCCTGATAGCAATGGCTTCAAACACAGCAAGCCACAAACCAAGCCTTGCCCAATCCTGCAATTTAAAGAGATTGCTCATTCAAACTCTCTATAGTTAGGAAACTACACTGATTCTAGACTGATTCCTTTCCCCTCAATGAGTCAGTGTGGTTTTGTTTTTGTTGGTTTGTTTATAACAGCTTTTATTACTCACATAGCAAAAAATTCACTCATTTAAAGTGTACAATTCAATGGCTTTTAGTATATTCACAGAGTTACACAGCCATCACCACAATAAGTGTATAACATTTTCATGAACCACGAAAAGCCCCTGTGTCCCTTAGCAGTCACTTCCCAGCTCTGCTCATACGAGGCAATCACTGGTCTACTCTCTGTCTCTCATTATTTGCCTATTCTGGACTTTTCATACAAATGGAATCATAATACGTGGTCTTTGGTCACTGGTTTCTTTCACGTGGCATAATGTTTCCAAGATTCATCCAATTCGCGTTGTAGCATGAATCAGAATTTCATTTATTTTTATGACTGAATAATATTTCAGTGTACAGATGTGCAGTTTTATGTATTCATTCACCAGTTGATGGACATTTAGGTAGTTTCCACTTTTTGGCTATTCTAAATAATGCTGCTGTGAACATTCATGCACAATATTTTATATGACCATATGTTTTCAATTCTCTCCATATATTTTGAATTCCCAGGAAAGGAATTGCTGGGTCATGTGGTATCATGTGCTTGGTCATCTTGGGCTGCTATCACAAAATACCATAAACTGGATGGCTTATCAACATCACAAATTTATTTCTCATAATTCTGAAGTCATACTGACGAGATCAGGTAATAGTGAGGGTTCTTTTTCAGGTTTCAAACAGCCCTCTTCTCATTGTATCCTCATATGATAGAGAGCAGACAGAGAGGGAGAAAAAGCACACTCTCTTTCCTCTTTTTCTAAGGTCACTAATCCCATTCATGAGCGTTCCACTTTCATGACATAATTACCTCCCCAAGGCCCCACCTCCTAAGGCCATCACATCAGGCTTTAGAATTTCAGAAGATGAACTTCGGAGAGCAGACACAAACATTCAGTTTGAACATTCAGCATATGGGAACTCTCATGTTATTCTTTAGAGGAACTTTCAGACTATTTTCCAAAGTGGTTGCACCATTTTATATCCCACCAACAATTCAGGATCATTTAATAAGTGGATTTTAGAGGTTCCAGCAGCAGTCTGTCCATCCCCTGGCCTTTTTACACTCTGGGAAGCTCATAAGATAAATCTTTATGAGTCCTGAGTAAGACAGGTACGTGGAATCCTTCCACCTACCAAGAACTTTCAGAAAGAATCTTAAAGAGTACCTAGTCCAGCGTTTTTCAAAGTGAGTTCCCAGAACACTGATTTCAGGAAACGTTACTAACAAAGAAGATCTCTTCTTTTTTTAAAAAAATGGTGGTTCTTACCTTGCCATGTATGTACCTGTGCAACTATCCTGCATGATCTGCATGTGTACTTCAGAACCTAAAGTACAATAAATAATAATAATAATAAAATTAGAAATAAAAAAGGAAATACTAAGTATAGGTTGAAAGAATTTCTTTTGTTTCTTTCGTTTTGTAATATAAGTACGAAAGCAAGTAAAACTGAGATATCTGAGGTAGATATGGAAAGTTTGAGGAAAATATTAATCCTTCTGTTAACAACAGTTTAAACAAGCCAAATCCAAACTCAAAATATAGCAAACAGGAGAAAACGGGAAGCAGGTGGGGAGGAAAAGATTATTATTTCCACTTTTCTAATGAAAAATGAAACCGACTTCACTTCCTCTTTAGCAGAAAAAAACTGGTGGTTCTCCGCTCGGAAGTATTTGGGAATCACTGGGCTGAACCAAGTTAAATAGACTTTTCTTCAGGATTTCTCAGAGCTATTAATATGCTAAAAGGCAAATTGAGAGTTTCTAAGCAATATTTGACCATAGGATAAAACATTTCCCTCATCTGGGAGCAGCTTCTAGACACTGTAATCCTCAGAAGCCACAGGAATGTTGGTCTGGTCCCATACTTCTCTGCAGCACCTGCCCCCCCTCAGGAGTCACTAATAATCGTAATCCACTTTGCTTCACATACATTAATTTGAATGATCCTTTCCAAAATTACCTCAAAAAAGTTAAGAAAAAAATCCTTTAAAAAAATCGGAATGGTGTTAGTCCCCTCTCATAGATGAAGAAACTGAAGCTCAGAGAAATAGAGCAACTTTCCTCCAAGGTAGCACAGCTAAACGGTAACAGCACCTGGACTTGAATCCAGCTGTATTTCTCTTCAAAGTCTCCATTTTGACTACTACGCCGCATCCTGGGGACTGCACTCCATATTTTTCTGCTGGATTTGATACCAATTTCAAGTCAGGAATAGCAGGCTCAAGCCAGAGGCCAAACTAGAAATTTAAATATAAAGGTCAGTAAATAATTGATACTATTCTCGAGAAATAGCCTAGGTATTGGCAAGATGGTTACCTCCTTAGACTTATACACAGCTTCTTACACACATACACACACACACACATGCACAGACACAGCCACATACTCACTTGGACTAATTACTTGTCTTTTCCAAATGGCTGTCTAATCCGTAAGCGTAGATTTTTTTTTTTCCCGACAAGAGCAAAAATTAAGTACTGAGATATTTGGAGGAAGTAGAGACTAGAAAATGCAACCAGGTCCAACTCCACTGCAAAGTTACCTCCTCACAGAGCGAAATGGCTGGCTCCGACACCCAAGTTGAAAGAGGCATCAATGGGCTGTGGCCTCTAAGGATAGTAATGAATTCCTCTGGACTGTAGTTGCCTCACGTGTGTAACCCTTAAAAATCCAACTCACCACATGGCCTAGTATCTGCAAAGAAATAGAAATTCGACATTAAAAAAATAAAATCAATTTAAATATTGTCTGCAGTATCTTAAGAGTGAAGATGAGAAGGTTCATTAAAAAACACATGGCCAGGTGTGGTAGCTCATGCCTGTAATCCCAGCACTTTTGGTGGTTTACGCCTGTAATCCCAGCCAAGGTGGGTGGATTACGAGGTCAGGAGTTCAAGACCAGCCTGGCCAACATGGCGAAACCCTGTCTCTACTAAAAATTTAAAAATTAGCCAGATATGGTGGCTGGTGCCTGTAATCCCAGCTACTCAGGAGGCTGAGGCAGGGAATTGCTTGCACTCGGAAGGTGGAGGTTGCAGTGAGCTGAGATTGCGCCACCTTCTTTGGTCAGCCATTGTGACCAGACAGTCAGCGGTTGTGACTGGTACCAAAAAAGCAAGATCTGTTTCAAGAAGAGGTGAGATACGGGCAATGTTGGGCAGATAAAAATGATAGTGTCTTCTTCCCAAAGGGAAGAATTAGGTGCAGTCTAAGAGCAGAGCTCACAGATCTGAGTAGTACCTCTTCACCCTGGATAGAACACTGCCCCAGATGTAAGATTTAGGGCTGCTGAGACAGAAAAGGCAAGGTTTCCATAGTTCAGCTCATTAGGGTGTGGATTTCCCCTTGTAAAGAACTTACGCTTTGAGAACACAGATCTCATAAAATCACTGGCTTCTCAGATGGAAGAGACTGTTTAGCCAAACGTCATTATTTTATTCATATGATAGTATTCAAGACCTTCATATGCAAGAATTCACAGAGTTGGCACAGTGGCTCACACCTGTAATCCCAGCCCTTTGGAAGGCTGAGGCAGGAGGATTGCTTGAGCCCAGGAGTTCAAGACCAGCCTGGGCAATATGGAGAAACCCTGTCTCTATAAAAAAAAAAATACAAAAATTAGCTAAGCTTGATGGCTTGCACCTGTAATCCCAACTACTTGAAAGGCTAAGGTGGGAGAATCACCTGAGCTTGGGAAGTCAAGGCTACAGTGAGCTATGATTGCACCTCTGCATTCCAGCCTGGGTGACGAGAGTGAGACCCTGTCTCAAAAACAAAATACAACAACAACAACAAAAGAACTCACAGATTTGTAAGGAGGCAAAGAGGCCAGAAATGGGAGCAGCTGTCAGGCTGCGTTGGCTCTGCTGAGAGACTCACTATGACACTGGCTGGAGGTCAGGCTATGTAGTTCTCTCCTTTGGTAGTCCTGTGGGAGGCTTAAGTGTATATTACTTTTTCAAAACATCTGTTTAGAGTTGGCTTTGTGTTCAGACACATCATAATGCTAGCAGTGACCGAAAGCAGCCTGATTATAGTATCTGTGATCTTTTCTCCTCACTGTCCACCCCCACCACCTCCTACCCACACCCACATCCACCCCACACAGACACAGACACACCTGTACACTCCTGATCACCTACCTGCCTCAGCTTTCACTGAGTCAGTGGTAAAGGTGAGTAGGGGAAATAGGTCAGAGAGGAAGCAAGATTTAAATTGGGAAAGACAGGGAACTGCAGGCCAGGGGAAAGGAATAGACAAGAAAGGAGAAGGATGAAGAAGAAAAACCCTCTTTAAGCTCTGAGTTCTAGACAGAGTCTCTTGGGGTCCTTACAGTGAGGGAAGGGAAGACCTTTGAAAGCCCTGCTGTACATGTGAGAAATAGAAAGAAAGAGAGGGAGTTATGGAAAAATAATTTCAAGATGTTTTGTTCTGTTTTCATTATATTTTATTTATTTTTTTAAGAGACAGGGTCTTGTTCTGCCTCCCAGGCTGGAGTAAGTGGCCCAATCATATCTAACTACAGCCTCAAAATCCTGGCTTCAAGAGATCCGTCTGCCTCTGCCTCTCGAAATGCTGCGATTACAGGTATCAGCCACTACGTCCAGACTTATTATGTGAATTAATGAAGCCCCCTTTTTTGCTTAAGCCAATTTCATTTGAGTTTGGGCCACTCACATCCAAACAGCAGGCAGTTAGCATCTGCAAAGGGTTTGGAGGTTCCAGGGACATGCAATGCCCTCTTCTATTTGTTTGCAAAATGTAACATGACTCTAGCTCTTCATTCCTGTGTCCCGGCGTTTTCTGGATGCTTAAATAAAATATCAAATAATCTTGCTACCTTCCATCTCTTCTCTGTCCAGTTTGTGGAGAGCAGCCTCTGCTTGCTTGTACTGGGAGCAGCTCTTCCAGATGTCATTCACTGGTCATGCTCCTCAATCGGAGAGATCTTCATCTACAAGTTAAAGGACATTTGTAACTGCCACAAAATGCAAACTCAGACTGCTTCCCTTCACTTGCTGGTAACATTACTCAATATTTGCATTTCTTAGATTTCCACATTAGCCACCAAGTGGTCTACCAGTTTAAAGAAGGTAGAAACTGCAAAATGACTTTTTAAGACCAGGTGATCTGATAGCTGAAAGGCATTCTTAAGCATGCTTGCAGTCCTTGAAATGTATTCATATAGTATTCATATTGCTTTTAATTATTTGTGCCCAAGGAGATTTTTTTTTAAATTTAAACAAGAAAGGTGTTAAACCCTCTGCTCTTTGGGGAGAACTATAGTGCCAGAACACCCACCTTCTCTCTCTCGGACCTCAGTGGTATTAGATAGGGTTTGGGAAAGTTTTGTTAGCACTTCTTATCATGACACTGGGACAGGAGAGAAGATGGATTCAAGCTCTACCAGGGTTCCAACGTTAAACTTGGAAGGTGCTCCTGGCCACGCTCAGCATTACTCTAGGATACTACCTGGGTGAGTCTATTACATGCCTTCACTCACCTTTTACTAGGTTGCATTTCAGCCTCTCCGGCCTGCTTTTCTTCCTTGAACTTGCTAAACCCATTTCTGACTGAGGACCTTTCCACTGTTGCCTTTACCTAGAATGTTCTTTCTCCCTTGGCTCCTTCATGATACTGAGGTCTTCAGCATAAGCGTCACCTCCTCAAAGAAATCTTCCTTAACTCCCCTGTTCCAGGCCGTTATTGTTGTATAAAAGACCACACAAAGACAGTGGCTCAAAACATTAATAATTATTTGGCTTTGGAATCTGAAAGAGTGGGATCTCAGCTTAGGAGTTCTCACTCCGGGTCTTCCTTGTGGTTGCTGTCCAATGGGCATCTTGAAGTTTTTTTCATCATATATCTGGGCTGGGAAGATTCAAACAAGTAGGTGCTGGCAGTGCTGCTCAGGCCTCTCTCTCTCTCTCTCTCTCTCTCTTTCTCTCTCTCTCTCTCTCTCTCTCGTTCGTCTAAGTAGTCTGTCCACATGGTGGCCTCATGATATCTGGACTTCTTACATTCAGCTGAAGGCACCTAGAGTGAATGTCCCAAGAAAAATCAGCAGAAGCCACATGGCCTTTTCAAACTGAGGGCCACTTCCTTTGTGTCCTATTCTTCCAGGTAGGTACAGAGGCCCCTCAGGTGCGAGGGGAAGGGACATTGACTCTACCTACTAATGGAAGAGTATTGAAATACCTGAAGACTTGATTTAAGACCACCACACACTACATACTTTATGAAACAGCCTCCCAAGCACCTTATCACTCCATTTTGTAGCACAGAGTGCTATATGTAATATTTTCTTATTTGTTTATTTTTCTCTTTAACCCCCAAAAGAATACAAATTGTGAAAACAGGGGCCTTATGTATCTTATTCACTACTGTCTCTCGGTATTTAGTGGAGCAGTGCCTGGTACTTAGCAGATAATAAATACCTATCAAATATTAACAAATGAATGAAGGATAAATGGCAAGGGCTATTCTGAAGGAGCATCTCATGGAGATTGTTATTGTGGGCTTCATTTTGGATGACAACGGACCCTTCTCACAACGGACCCTTCTCACCTTCTTTTTTCTACTTCCTTCTTTTTACGTCTCTTCCCTCTCTCCCACAAAATAATTTCTAATCACTGATGTCAGCATTTCAAACCTGGAGTCCTTAATATAATTGTGATCCACTGGATTCAGCTTTCACCACCTTGTTTTTGAGAACAAACATACCAAAGCATGCCAATTTCATCATTTGAATATGTCAAGGATACTTACACAAGCCTGCACCTTGCTTATTTTACAAACCATAGGTTGGCTTGAATCTGTCTTTTGTTTCTTAGGGTTTTTTTGGTTTGTTTTGCTTTGTTTTTTTTCTTTTTTTGCTTTCCTTCCAGCCAGATAAGCTGAGATCTGGTCTGTTTCCACTGAGGAATAGTCATCAGTGTACACTTCTCAACATTTCTGTTCCTGAGGTTTAGTTACAGGCTTCACAAGCTGTAACATTCTAACTACATGTCATTGCCACCATTGTCTCTTGTCACAATCCTATGTTCTGATAATAAAACTTCATTAGTGTCTACACCTCCTTTCCCATACCTTTGAAACACTGTCTTTTGCTGAAACAATTAGCAGCGTTCTGCGTCAGATCATTCGGCTGTCTGACAGCCATTCTGAGTGAGCTAAATTGTGAGAAAATGAAAACTTCTGACAATTTCCATTATCATCAAGTGGAGATATTTACTTGTACAAATATTAAAGGTTATTTAAAGATGTAAATGGACTTCATTTCATTAGTGGTATGCATCAGGTAATAATTTAAAACAACTACCCAGCCTCATTCAAAATACCAATTCATTTTCTGAAAGAAAAATGTCATTTCTCTAGGCTGTGTTTTTAACTGCTTGCAATGATAGAAGATGAAAACAAAAACCTATGAATATTTCAGAATAAGAAATGTTCACAGTCTCATATTTAACATAAACCAGACAAAGGGCTATTGTTCTGAGAACCTGACTGAGATCTGTCCAACAAGAGGAGACAGTGAAAGACCAGTAACATCAAAATGGGTCTAAAAAAAAAAAAGCAATAGTAGCAATGGTGATTAAATCCTCCTGAATTCCAGTTTTAGAAATTTACTAGAAAAAAATTAGGATGTATGGAAATACCTATCTACAAGGATGTTCATCCCAGAGTTATTTATAATGGCAAAAAAGAAGGTAGGAAATGAAAAAAAAATACATATACAAGCCTAAGGGATTGCAGGTGTTCAAGACCAGCCTAGTCAACATAGTGAAACCCCATCTCTACTAAAATATATACAAAAAATTAGCCAGGCATGGTGACGGGTGCCTGTAGTCCCAGCTACCCGGGAGGCTGAGGCAGGAGATGCTTTCATATAGGCATACAATGTGAAATAATCACATCATGGAGAATGGGGTATCCATCCCCTCAAGCATTTATCCAGTGTGTTACAAACAATCCAATTACACTCTTAGTTATATTGGTGATTTTTATTCTTGTACTTTTATAATGAGAAATATGACAATAATCCAATAACCATTTGCAACTCAACGATGTTAGAGCAAGTTACTCTTGCTTAGCTGGGTCAGCTCCTCTTTCCTTCTAGTACAGTGGAGAATATTCCTGGGAGACTCGGCGCATTAATGCTTGTACTATGGGTATTGGCAAAAGAGACATGGAGTGAGTTGGTCTAATGTTATATAGGAAGATGTTTATGCTTTCAGGATTTGGCACCTTAAGGTCAGTCTTTTCCATTATGACCTTCAATAGTATACCAGTAAAACACTCTCTAATATGCAAATTAAAGTATTTCTTATAGAACCCTCAGGGATGAATTAGTAAGTGCATCACAGCCCTCCTCTATCTCCTTAAGCTTTACCTTCCCTAGAAAATAATGTCCTATGAAAGATGGGAGTTTTCTCCCTTTTAGGAAGTCCAGGGTTGGTAAGGCATTCCAAGGGGTTAGGGAGTTCAGCAACTTCTATCTTGTTGCTTTGCTCAGCAAGATTACTGATTGATTGATGACTCTTCCTAGTCCAAGCTCCAGCTATCATTGCCCCAAGGTCACGGGGCAACACTTTCGTTACACCCACTGTCCAGAAGCTGGTCTCATGGCCTCTGGAAGAGAGCATTCTGGAAGCCTGGGAAATGTAGTCCTTATACTATATGGTTCAGCTAAAAGTTGGCAGTTCAGTTTCTAAGGAAAAAAGAGAAAATGCCCTGGAGAGCAAGCAGCAGCCTCTCCCACAATCATACATGTGGGCATCACAGGGAGACATGAGACAGAGAAGACAAACCAAGTATAACAATTTGGATCTCTTTTGCATCCACTCAACCTAGAAAGCATTTCCTGGTGCTCACACTTATTTGAAAACACTCTACATACTACAGAATTCTGAGATGTGGCCTCTGGGGAAGAAATAAAACAGCTGCAGCAAATAAAGCAGATGGGAATTAAGAATGCTGGAGGAGCTCCAAAATACAATCCCATTGTCCACTAAGTGCCCACCCTACAAAGAATGTGTGCTCCAAAATAGAAACTTTATGAAACTTTGAAGCATTTGATTAATGTAAGCCTTCATGAATAATGCAAGGCGGTGTGCCAGGGTTTCATGTGAAGCTGAGAGAGGAGAAAGATTAGCATGCTCATCTTGGCTTTAAAAAAAATTAAGAAAAATTCACAAAGAGAACTCAAGCATTTGGGGGCAAGAGGTGTTACTACTAAAATGGCTTCTGCTGACGTGCTCCCTGCGGTGACAGAGGGTGTGGGGGGGTGCTCTCCAGGGACATTCCCTGTCAGAGGGTAGGTACAGTTCTCCCTCCTCAGGGCCCCCCCAGATTCAGTCCTGTATGCAGTTGGGTAAGCCAGTCATGCATGTGGCTACAGGCAGGCCCCAAAGTTTCCTCTTTCCCCTGAAAATATCTTTCCCACCTACAGGTTTCTGGAACTTGATCTTCCTCCCTCAGACATTCTTTATGTTAATGAATCGTCTTCTGTTGAAATGCAAAGATCTTTCTGAAGGGCCGTTCACTGAGATCACTTTGAAATATGACCCTTTCTATCCTGCCTCTAAAACGGATTTTACACATTTTATTAGGAAATATTTCAGACTTACAAAAGGTATGAAGAATTTTTCATGATCGTAAGTTAAAATGGAAAAGGAATATGCATAGTTACCCAGCTTAATATATAAATTATTACCAGTGGAGTTGAGGCACCTTTGACCTCTTCCCCAGTCACAATTCCTTTCCTGCCCCTAGAAGCAGCTGCCATCTTGAATACAATGTGCATGACTCCCAAGCATGTGATGTTGCAGGAAATTATAATCTGCTCACTCACCCCCATACATCCTGCCCTTCTACTGCTTCAGGCCATTATCATTTTTCACCAAAGACATTCATTTAGCACACACTGAGCACCTACTCGGGCCAGGCACCATGACCACTGTCTCCTACCCAGTGTCCTTGCCTTCAGTGTTTCTCTCCATCCAATTTACCTCTCACATTGCAGTCACAATATTAGATCTCTGCTCAAGAACTTCAAATGGCTCCCTATTGCCTATATGCTAAAGTCCAAGCTCTTTAACACAGCATCCAATTCTATGTGAACACATTGCTAGGGCCACTCCCAGAGCCTTGGAAGGGTTAGGGTAAGGATTAAGGAGGGACTAAGGTTACCATTAGTTTCCCAGTAAATGGGCTTCTGTATACATTTGCATGGCTGCAGCAATACATTCCTGTGGTGCACCTTCTCGTTTTAGTGGAAGAAATTCAACAGACTTGTTCAAATCCCAGCTCTTCTTTTGCCAGACCTTGGGCAAATTGCTTTGTACATTCTCATGCTGCTATAAAGATATTACCTCAGGCTGAGTAATTTATAAAGGAAAGAGGTTTAATTGACTCACAGTTCCAAATGGCTGGGGAGACCTCAGGAAACTTACAATTATGGTGGAAACCAAAGGGAAAGCAGGCACCTTCTTTCAAGGCAGCAGGAGAGAGAGAGCATGAGGTGGGGAACTACCAAACACATTTAAACCATCAGATCTCATGAGAACTCACTCTCTATCACAAGAACAGCATGGGGGAAACCGCCCCCATGATCCAATCACCTCCCACCAGGTCACTCTCATGACATGTGGGGATTATAATTCGAGATGAAGTTTGGGTGGCACACAGAACTAAATCATATATCACTTTGCCTCTTTGAGTTTTCATTTCCTAATGGAGATAAGAACATCTATGAAAGAGACTTAACTAATCACCAAAATCCCTTTTGTCCTTCTTCTATAGGTCTAAGATTATAGCTAGGACATTGCCACCCAGGTAGAGACCCTATTTCTCAACTTCCTGCCAAGACTGGGATTTGATTCTACCTTATTTAAAGCTAATATGCTAGCTTCTGGCTGTTTCGCTGGTGCTAATGGAAGATGCAAGGAGTTAAGTACCAAGGAGTTTAGTACTCATCAAGGAGCAGGAGCATCAGCATATTTGCATTGGTTCTTCTGGCCTCAGGTCTCATAGAGGATAATGTGATGGCCCCCAATGGATGTTACGCATGCAGTGGGTTTGTGCTGCAACTGAGGAGCACCAAGCTTGGGGAATCCATCACTTTTATCGTAAGCAATAAGCAAGCCTATTCGTTGTCCTTGGTGGAGTATGTGTTGGAAGGAAGGATGAGTAGATGTAACTTCATTTCCTAAGGTAATTGTCTGCACAAACAACCCTAAGAAATGGCCTGGGTAAAAGAGCAGTGAGGTCCTTGAAGTTCTGGTGCACTCAGCAAGAAATGTAGGAATGCAAGAGGTCCAAGGAGGACTCTCTCCCAACAGCTCCTTTGAAACTACATATGACCATGTCACTTAGATCTCTACATTAGAATATGAGGCAAGATACGTGTGCCTTCTGGAATGACACCTTAAAAGCCAGCTATGCCTCATTTAATTTGTCTTTCCCCTTCCTGTTGGCTGGTTGATGCAAGAAGAGAGATTTTGGAAGATTAATATCGAAAAAGCTGCCATCAGCCTGAGTCCGGAATGACTGCACAGAAGAGCTGCCCATCAACTTGAACCATTCACTTCAAATCGTCATGTGAGAGAGACATACACTTTTTATTCTGCAAGCTGTCTGGAGCCGTCATTTGTTACAGTGACTCAGTCTACCCTTCACTGACAAAACATCTAATGCAGAAGGGTTGTGAGGCTTCAGTGAAATTCCAGTGTCTAAAATTTGGGCCATGTTTTTGCTGAAAGCTTGAGTGTGTTATTTTATTAAATAACCACAATAATCTTTCAAGGTAGGTGTCATCATCTCCATTTCATAATTGGAGATCAAAGAGATTAAAAAATATTCTTAAGGTTCAAGGACGAAAAAGTAGGAGAACTGGGACCAAATCCAGGGCTGACTAACACCAAGCCCATGATTGCCTTCCGTGTGCCATACATTTTCCAGGGTTTCAATTTTAGGTTCCAGGTTCTCTCTTTTTCTCTCTCTTTCTCTCTCTGTCTTTAGCCATCTCATCTATGGTTGATCCCCCCTCTTCTTTTTTTCTCTTCTCCCCCCATTTCTTAATATTGACTTATACTTTTGTGCCAGATAACATACTGTAATGCAAAAAGTGTTCAAGTTAGGAGATCTGATTTTTGGTTTCAGCTTATCCAAGTCCTAGCTGTGTGTACTTGGTCAATCATTTCATTTCTCTGAGCCTCAGTTTTCTGGTCAGAGTTAAATGGACAGATCAGTAATAGTTGTCTTACCTATCTTCCACAATAACCGGAAGGTTCAATTAAAATACATTGCATCAAAAGTCTTTACAAATTGAAAAACATTCTAGAAACGGCAGTTGTTACTCTTTACCCCCATCCCATGTGCCAGTAGTTCACAAAGTACAGTCCCTGGACAGCGGCATCAGCATCACTGGGAGCTTGTCAGCAATGCGGATTGTTAGGTCCCACCCAGCCCTGCTGAATTGTGAAGTCCGGGAAACTGTGTTTATCAAGTTCTCCAGGTGATTCAGATGCACACTGAAGTTTGAGAACCGCTGTCACACATGCCAGTACATGCATTCACAGGCACACACACTCATATTCAGGTAAAATCAAGTTAAAATAAACAGTAGATTAAAAAGAAGCCATCTAAGAGCAGCCTGTGGATGGTGCTTGGGAGAAGGATGTGGTGAGCAGTGCTAAGAAGAGGCTTGGGAGGAAGGAGTGAGATGATGGCCAGAATCAGTGTCAGGCCTCTTAGTTCAGTGGAATTTCTCTCCTCTTCCCCCAGAGCTGGTGCTGTGAGCCCCACTATAGCAATGGGAGAAGGAGCAGGAAATGTGGGTCTTAAGGAAATAACTCAGTATTTACTAGGACTCTTTCTGTTGTAAATAAGGGAAACCCATCACACATAGATTTGGACAAAAATGCATGCTTACTGGCTTACACAATTGAAAAGTCCAGAGGTAGATTGGCTTCAGGCATAAGCTACATTCTGGGTCTCAAATATTGTCATTGGAATCTGTTTCTCTCATTTTGTTGCCTCTAATTTTTCCTGTTATTTTCATCACACTTGGGGTCTTCTCTTGCAGTGGTAAAAATAGCCAAAAGCTTTCGAAGGCCCATGTTTGAGCTTTTTGGCCACTCCATAGAAGGAGTGCCTCTTTCCCCATGGTTTCAACAGAAATCCTAGGCTGACTTTCTTTGATCCTGCTTGGGCCACGAAACCATTAACATGACTCTGATTGGCCAAACCTAGGGCATCCCCAGTTCTGGAATCCAGCAAGGCCACATAAACTGGGTCCTGAATTATCTGATGGAGCAGAGATACCTTGAACTGCTCACTTTAGGACTGCCTAGTGAGAGACACATAAAATTTCTCTTTTATTGAAGCCTGTGTGTTTTTGGGTTTCTTTGTTCTAGCAGCTTAGCCTGCATTCTAATAAACCCTGACCCAAGGAAGCAGTGTGGGAAAACGGACTGGTTGTTTAGAGATCGGGGATTTCATTGGTTCTACAATTTGCTGTGATGTGATCAGTTTCTTCTTGTGTAAAATAAGCCATGTGAATTGAATCTGGGATGCAGGAAAATGGAATTCAGGTTGAGCCGAATGTGGAAATAATCGTATTTATAGTCACTTCTCTGTATCTGTGGTTCTACATTTGTGAATGCAACCAATCATGGATCAAAAATATTAAAGAGAAAAACAATAAAAAATACTACTGCTACTATGAGAAATAATAAGTAAAGAACTAACATAGTTACATAGCATAGTTACATACCTACATAGCATTTATGTTATATTAGGCATTATAAATCATGAGACTTACATAGAGATGGTTTAAAGTATATAGGAAAACCCACATAGGTGATAGCCAAATACTATGTCATTTTCTATAAGGGACTTGAGCACCTGTGGACTTGGGTATCTGTGGGGAGCCAATCCCCTCATGAACACAGAGAGATTGTATTTTGTGGGGTTGTGAGAATTAGAGGAGCTAATGTGTAAACCACACTTACCCTAGGGCCTGGGACACAATAGACACCCTGTAAGCATGAGCTGTAATCATTATTATTGTCTGATCTGACCGACTGCAGGAGGCTGCCCGGAGTGCTGTGTCGAGAAGCCTATGAGTCCCCATCAGGACCTCATCAGAAATGAGCACCACTGTCACCCAGCAGTATTCTCATGGGCACAGGAGGGGGAGTTCCTTGTAATGGAGGGGTCCCCTGGATTCTTAAGGCCCCTTCCCTTCCAACTCTGGAGAATGGTGTCTATTTACACTAAGCCAGCATAGGAGTGTCCTCTTTTCTCCTTTTCCCACACCGCCAAGGGCTTCAAGTAAAACACAAACACAGGAACTCCCGATGGCTTTTCACTCTCTGGCAGGCCTTTTCTCCACCCACTTTCTCTTTTTCTGAGCCTAACCCTTGAATCCGGAGACTCCAGTCTTATGAGAGATGCCTAGACTTCTCAGGCTTCTCTTTTTAAATTGTTTTTCCTTCCCTTTTGTTCTGACTCCAGTCTCTCAGGGACTAGAAATTGCTGTGTCAAATAATATTGTCAACCTGATCTTCGAAAGATGCATTTGAAGGACCGTGGCCTCCCCACAGTTCCAATTCCATTTGGGGTGATTCCGCCTCTGCTGGCTCCATTAGCCTATGAAGTTCTGGGTCCAAAGAGGAGCCTCTGTGGGGGTTCTGGTCCGCTGGGAATCCAATCACTAACACAATTTCGAAAATAACCGAGTCAGAGAATCCAAATCTGAATTTCCATCCCCGATCCCCAATTGTTCGCGGGGAAACGTCTTTTTTTAACCATTTTCAAAAGTCACAGAAAGTGGAGAAATGATGCATGAGTGAAGAAAATAGAATCTACCCTGGAAAATAAAATCCACCTAATTTAAGCAGGGCGTCATTTCTAGAGGCCAAATCCACTCCAACGGCCCCATTCTTAAGTCTTTAGATTCCTTCTATACTGGAGCTGGCAAACTATGGCCTGCTTTTGCAAATACCGCTGCCACCTGTTCTGTAAGCAGAGCTTGATTGGAACACAGCCACGCCCATTCGTGCACACACTGTCTATGGCTGCTTCAGCACTTACAGCAGCAGAGTTTAGTCACAGCAGAGGCATCATGGCTCACAAAGCCCACAACTTTTACTGCCTGTCCTTTTTCAGAGAAAGTTTGCTGATTTTCCCTGTTCTACGTTGTATCAATTTCACTTAGCACAGGCCACCATCAGCCAACAAAGCTAGCAACTGCTCCCATCTGCCGATGCGCCTGCTCACTCTAGCAGCTTTGGAAGTGGCACCCATAGCAACGACTTCAGACTGAACTGTAATTATGTTCCCCCTGCGTGGTCTAACATCCTCCACATCCATTTCCACACCCATGGATAGGAGAGAAAGGTGGTTCTTTTAGGGCAGCCACAGACGCATCCTGGTTCTCAGACAGAGCCAGGAATACACAGCTCTGAGCCTGCCGTTTTCTTTCCGTAAACTCTCTTGTTTTATGAGTCGAAGTCGGTGTGCCCCACAGTGCCCCTGGCAGTAGGGAGTCCTTTCGTGCTGTTAGAGAATGGAAGAGAAGGGGAGACCATGCAACTGGGGAGCCTGTACTCAGGCAATGTGGACACCGCTACTCAGCTCCAGCTAACGGTTGTTACAGGGGAAGGCAAATCCGTGTTGTCAAATCTTCTAGTTTGTCAAGAGAGGCTGGAAACATTGTTTTGCTTTGTTTCAATAGGAAGTCATTGCACACTGAGGTTTAAGACTTTTCTAGCTGGTAATCTGGGGCAAGTTCATGTGGTTTTCTTAAGCTTGGTGTCCTAAGCTGTCCAGTGAAAGGAAGGAAGAAAAGAAAGAAGGAAGAGAGGGAGGGTGGAAGGGAGGAAGGAGGGAGGGAGGGAAGAGAAAGAGGGAAGGAGAAAAGGAGGGAGAGAGGAAGGGAGGGAGGGAAAGACTATACCTTGTAAGGGTTTTGTGATACTTACGTGTGATAATTCATGTCGAGTTCTTAGAATGGAGTCCGGCTTGTGCACAGTACCCGATCAGCAATTGTTAGCCTCCTGTTTTTTACTGGGCACTGGAGAAAGCACTAGATTGGGATCCCATCTTTCTTGGCTATCTCTATTCAGAGTGCAGAATGTTCTATTTTTGAGGCAGGACAGCAGAGCCCACCCGGAAGAGAGCTCCAGGGCCCAAGCAAAAGTCTCTGGAGCTCCTTCTATGAAGGAGTGAGGCAGACAGACCCCAGGAACCGTCCCGAACAGCATCTAAGGCAGACGTTTGTTAGTGGAGAGAAATAAAAAAATAAAGAGAAAAAGAAGAAAGTAAAGCAGGAAGAAAGGAGAAGGAACAAAGAAGAGGAGAAAAAGGGAGGCGGGAACTAGACTCAGTAAAAACCAAAGCATAGAAGCATTGTGATTAATATAGAGGAATCTACTCTAGATTTATGGCATAGAAATATTAAAAATCTAAGCAAAACTCATGTTGAAGATTATAATTAATAATAAAGATAGATTTATTGTTAAGTTTAAAAAGCAAACGATAAAATAATATCTATTAAATGATAAAATAATATATATTAAATGATGCTAATAATGTCTGTGAATTTACATATATCTAACTAGAAAAAAGACTGGAAGGAAAGACAACAAAATATAAACAATGGTTATCTCTGGGTGACAGAATTATGGATGACTTTTGTTTTGTTTTATTTCTATAGACTTCCTAAATTGTCTTCAAGGAAACTGTGTAACTTGTGTAATAAGACAAAATGGGAATTATGAAAAATAATCATTTTGATCGTGAAGCCACTAGTTGAACCTCGAGTTTCAAATTCTTTTTCAGTCTTCCAGCAGGTGGCGCAAAGACAATGTCTGTCTCCTTGGCCGAATTTCACTCCACAATTAACAAAACCTCAGCTCTCAGCCCAGGCTGGCCGTAGAGCAGAGGGCCTGTTCTCTGGTGGGGAGGGGAAGCTTGAAAAGAAACACTCAAATCCAGAAGCTGCCTACACTCCAATTGCTGGCTCCATGGCTCGGTTCTTCCCACAGTGGGAGAGACAAGGTTTTTGGGTAAATACAACGATATAAGCAGAAAAAATATGTTTTCTCTTCCTCCCTTTCCCTCCCTATCCCCTGTAATTTGGCCCTAGGCAAAGTTCAAATTCGTCTTTTTGGTGGGCATTTCTAGACTGCACTGGACTTGCAGCTCATTCAAGTCCTAATGGTCAGTGAGGGTTTGGGTTCAAAGGTGAAGGAAAAAGCAGACAATCGTCTTATCTGCAGTGCTCTCTGGTCAGAGGATCTTTAATGTAGAGCATACCTTGTGCACGAAGATGGTGGACACGCTGGCCAGCCATCAGCTGTGGGGAGAGCTGAGGCAAAGGGGGCCTGCAGCCAGGCTAACCAGTCTACCAGGATGAATGAGACAATCTCTCCAGGCCTGGACACTCCAAGGGGATGTGCTATTCATAGCCAGGGCACAGCCTGAGCTTGATCTGGAAGCGGGGAAACCCTCAGAGAAGTCAGCCGCACTCATCATTTCGAATTTTGTTTTAAATCTTAGATTTCCCCACTCCCAAGAAAACCACTCCAAAGGGAATCCAGCAGGGGAAAAGCCACTAGAGTCCACCAACACGGTCCACATTCCCCCCAGATCCACAGGCACGGATACCATCTGGAAACAAGGAATGCTCTGGGCCCTCACTGCTATTCCCTATAGCTCCTCAGTAAGCCTCCAGTGCCCTTCTCCATATTGGTATGGAAGGGGACAAAAAGAAATGAGGGAAGGAAGAAAGGGAGGGAGGGAAAAAAGGGCCATCACAGCTCATCTTGGCAGAAAGAAGCTAACAGGCTCCTCCCTCCTTTCCCAGAAGTGTCCACTTAGCGATTCATCCCCATTGTGATCTAGATGGCTTGACAGACGCCCTGCTTGCACGGGGCACTCACCTAGGTTTTGAGGAAAGTCAGTCAAAGCCCCTGACATACGGTAGTTTTCTATTTCAGAGAATCCAGATGATCAGAAGGAACCACATAAAATGACAGGGAACAGGGACCTGTCAGTAACTACCTGTGCCTCTCCCTTCATCCTACAGGTGTTCATTCAAATTATCTCTCTCAGACAGACAGACAGACAGACACACACACACACACACACACACACAAACACACATGCATGCACACACTCCCTGGGGTGCTGCAGTAGCGGGTATCCCATGCTATGGGTTAAATTTGTCTCCAGTGTTCATGTGTTGGAAACTTAATCCCCAGTGCCACTAAAGTGTAGGTGGTGGTGGGGACCTTTAAGAGGTAATTAGGTCATGAAGACACTGCCCTCCCACTGGATTAACGTCACTTTCATAGCAGTGGATTTGTTATCAAGAGAGTGGTTTGTTACAAAAGCGAGTTCGTCCCTCTCTCGTGCTTTCTCTCCCTCTCTTTGTCTCACCCTCTTGCCCTTCACTATGGGATGATGCAGGAAGAAAGTCCTCAGATGCCAGCACCTTGTTACTGGACTTGCCCATCCCTGTGAGAAATACATTCTTACCCTGTGAGAAATACATTTCTTTTCTTTGTAAATTATCCGGTTTGGGGTATTCTGTTATAGCAACACAAAAACAGACTAAGACATCATACAATAAAAACAGCAACAAAATAATGAACACATATAACACTGTATACGAATCAGTTTAGCTTAAAGGTTAAGCACTTTGGAGTCCCTTGTCCTAGGTTTAAACCCAGCCCTGCTGCTTTCTAGTAGAACATCTTGAACAGACTACTAAGATTCAAAACTCTTTGAATCTTAGTCTGTACATCTGTTAAATGATAATAATAATGGTTACAAGTCACGCTCTCACAAAGAGGACTCAGTGAGATCTTCCATGCAGAGCCCTTGGTGCAGTGCCTGGCAGTGAGCAGCACTGAGTATATAGAGACTATTGCTGTTTTCTGAAAGCATATTCATAAAGGGGCAGTCTGGGATTGCCAGGCTGGAGTTCATTGACGGAAGGGAAATTTTATCAAGGGCAGTGATGCCCAATGACAAGACTGTTTGGCACTGAAGCCATTTTACAAGGAGCTTCAGTATGCCTTAAAATAGAACCCAACACATTGTTGCCACGCTGTCTGAAGTGGCTATCTGTACAGAGCAGTGTGATTAGTTAGCTGAAAGGGTCAGCTGCTCTTCAGACTAATAAACCAGTGTGACTCAAGAACCAGCCAATCAGAAAGAACCCTGGCTCTAGAGCCAAAGCAAGCTCGTGGACATCTTTGGGGTGCCAGGTCCCTTCTCGTGGAATGCAGGGAGTCCAGGGGATCTAGGGAAGGGGATGAGCAGCAGTGACACAGGTGGGCATTTGGCAGTGGCTACTGACCAGCTGATACAGATATAGTTCATTATTTTAATAACCTGCATGGACATGCTGGTGTGCCCTGGCTAAACATCAGCTGTAGGTCAAGACATGAGTTTCATCCAGGCACAGTGGCTCATGCCTGTAATCTCAGCACTTTGGGAGGCCGAGGTGGGCAGATCACTTGAGGTCAGTTTGAGACCATCCTGGCCAACGTAGCAAAACACTATCTCATCTAAAAATACAAAAATTAGCTAGATGTGGTGGCATGCACCTATAGTCCCAGCTACTCAGGAGGGCTGAGGCAGGAGAATCACTTGAACTCAGGAGGTTGAGGTTGCAGTGAGCCAAGATCACCACATCACACTTCAGCCTGGACAACAGAGTGAGACTACATCTCAAAAAAAAAAAAAAAAAGGATGTGAGTTTCAATCCCACCTCCACCTGAGAATCTCTTAGTCCATTAGCCAGGGATGACACAGCAAGAAAGAGATCTGTGGAGAAGGTTCAAATCGATTCAGTAGAAAGAAATCTCTCCCTAATTCTGGAAGGATAACTCAATGTCAAAATGGTACATGGCTATTTCCTATTCTTGTGTAGTTGGTGGGGGCTAAAGTATTCAGAGCCCCACCTTCTAGCTGCTGAGAGTCCAGGAGAGAGCTATTTCCAGTGAGGATGAAAGGATTGCCCACTAACACACAGGGATCTGCAGAGGTGGGCTTGGTTCACAGGGGTGAGGAAGATGAGAGGAAGGAACTCCTGACCTCAAGTGATCTGCCCTCCTCAGCTTCCCAAAGTGCTGGGATTACAGGCATGAGCCACCACGCTCGGATGAAACTCATATCATGACCTAGAGCTGGTGTTTGCCAGGGTGCACCTGAAGGTCTATAATGGTTATTAAGATACTAAAATATATCTGTAGATGCTCCTGTGCATGGAGCGAGGATATGTGGAAGCCAATCTCCATGGTCTTGTATGTATGCTTTCAACAGAGAAGGGCTATCAAGAGAAGCTGGAAGAATGGTTTGCCCACACATTCTTAAAGAGACCCTGGGAGACTAAGGCAGTTGTCCTTCAGAACTGATGAGAATGGAAAAGATCACTCCACCACTGCCAGGTGGCCTCAGTATAGCTGACACAGTGTGGCCTCAAAGGCAGCAGCAGAATGGAGCCCTAGCAACAGGAAACAGAACCTGACTTGGGAGATTTACTGAGATTTGGAGGCCACATAGGGGCTGAGAGTCCTTGTTTGGTAGCATTTCCAAGACTTTCCCCAGGGTTTTTTCCCAAAAGGCTGCATGGCTTTGAGCAGGGAACCGGAAGATCTGCCACGGCAGGGAGGTAGGCTAGAGGAACATCTGTCACTCAATGGCAATAACCTCCCATATCTGAAGAGCATAAAGAACAAAGCTGGAGGCATCATGCTACCTGACTTCACTATACTACAAGGCTACAGTAATCAAAACAGCATGGTACTGGTACCAAAACAGAGATATAGACCAATGGAACAGAACAGAGGCCTCAGAGGCAACGCCACACATCTACAACCATCTGATCTTTAACAAACCTCACAACAACAAGCAATGGGGAAAGGATTGCCTGTTTAATAAATGGTGTTAAGAAAACTGGCTAGCCATATGCAGAAAATAGAAACTGGACCCCTTCCTGACACCTTACACTA
Organism: Saimiri boliviensis; assembly: GCF_048565385.1. Classification (NCBI taxonomy): domain Eukaryota; kingdom Metazoa; phylum Chordata; class Mammalia; order Primates; family Cebidae; genus Saimiri; species Saimiri boliviensis. Next base: position 100,396,967 of record NC_133454.1, read on the forward strand.
AAATTAACTCCAGATGGATTAAAGACTTAAACATAAGACCTAACACCATAAAAACCCTAGAAGAAAACCTAGGCAAAACAATTCAGGACATAGGTGTAGGCAAGGGCTTCATGACTAAAACACCAAAAGCATTGGCAACAAAAGCCAAAATAGACAAATGGGATCTAATCAAACTCCAGAGCTTCTATACAGCAAAAGAAACAATCATTAGAGCGAACTGGTAACCAAAAGAATGGGAAAAAATTTTTGCAATCTACCTATCTGACAAAGGGCTAATATCCAGAATCTACAAAGAACTAAAACAGGTTTACAAGAAAACAAACAAACAAACAAACCCATTCAAAAGTGGGTGAAGGACATGAACAGACACTTTTCAAAAGAAGACATATATGAAGCCAACAAACATATGAAAAAATGCTCATCATCACTGGTCATTAGAGAAATGCAAATCAAAACCACACTGAGATACCATCTCATGCCAGTTAGAATGGCGATCATTAAAAAATCTGGAGACAACAGATACTGGAGAGGATGTGGAGAAATAGGAATGCTTTTACACTGTTGGTGGGAGTGTAAATTAGTTCAACCATTGTGGAAGACAGTGTGGTGATTCCTCAAGGACCTAGAAATAGAAATTCCATTTGACCCAGCAATCCCATTACTGGGTATATATTCAATGGATTATAAGTCATTCTTTTATAAAGACACATGCTCATGTATGTTCATTGTGGCACTGTTTATGATAGCAAAGACCTGGAACCAACCCAAATGCCCATCAATGATAGACTGGACAAGGAAAATGTGGCACATATACACCATGGAATACTATGCAGCCATAAAAAATGATGAGTCTGTGTCCTTCAACCATCATTCTCAGCAAACTAACACAAGAACAGAAAATCAAGCACCGCATTTTCTCAATCATAGGTGGGTATTAAACAATGAGAACACATGGACACACGGAGGGGAGCATCATACACTGGGTCTGTTGTCGGGGGACTAGGGGAGGGACAGTGGGGGGTAGGGATGTTGGGGAGGGATACCATGGGGAGAAATGCCAGATATAGGTGACAGGCAGATGAATGCAGCAAACCACACTGCCATGTATGTATACCTACACAACAATCCTGCATGATCTGTACACGTACCCCAGAATCTGAAGTATAAAGCACGGTCTTATTTCTAACTCTTCCCAGCAGAGATAATTATTCCTGTTGTGTACACAAGAAAACTAAGACCCAGAGAGGTAAAGGGACTTATCCAAGGTTAGTCATGGCAGAGCCTGTACACACTGGGTCATCATTCCATGTTTTCTGACTGTCAGTTCAGTACTCAATCAGAGGTGGAAACGGGCAGATGAGGTGCCTGGGGTGCAAAATGTAAAGAGGCCAGGTCCTTAAGAGTGAGGTGATCAGGACACAAAATTTAAAGACACACGCAATCCCAGGTCATGAAGCGCCACACTCACATCCAGGCCTTGCTTTAATTACCACTCCCATTCCACTCCAGTGTTGAGGGCTTCACCAGAGAAGCCTACTGCTGGCATTGCACCCTGGATACGTCTGGCACCCATTTGCCTGTTGAGTAAGCCTGGGGCTTCACCACGGGCTACATCCTTCCTCAGAAGCTGCCTGGAATCTCCATCTGTTCTTGTACTCAGGAGAAGGGGAGTGAAGGAGAATCTTGCCACCAGATATGCCGGGCACCACAAACAAACAACAAAAAAGATTCATGTGTTCAATAGAGCTGAATTTTAATTGATACTTTCTCAAACAGTGGTTCTGAACCAACATCCCTCAGCCCCCGAAGATGATGAAGGGGGTGCGGTTTAATGCCACAATTAGCAGACAACCCCACAACAAATACAGTAAACATTAATCATATTAAATGTTGAATGCAGACTTTGGTACGCTTGAAGAGCAATGGGTTTTTAAAATTTTATTTTACAGAAGACAAAGCAATGATTGCGGAGGAATTATTCCGATGTCAGTACTGAAGGGAAATAATGTAACATTCTGGAATTTATATAAAAATTACAGCTTTGTTGTGTTTCACACTATATATAGTAATTTAATCATTTGCAGCTGATTAATTTCAGTGAAGGAAAATGTAGCATTATGCATCCCTAATGGAGTTCCAAGGTTTGAATTCTAATCGTGAGTTGGACACAGTTTAAGTCTAAATTAGCAATTAGCTTGGGCAAGGGACGTTTAGGTTGAACTGAAGTCATCTGTTGACATGTCCTGAGTCAACAAGAGAGTAGCAGTGAAGATCTTCAGAAAAATGCTTGCCACAGAACACTCTCTGCTGGCTTATTAATTACCATGCCGAACGTTAGCAGAGTGTCGTTCCACTTTAGAAAACATTTTCCTGTACCTCAATCTCATTTGCTTTAGTCTTCATCTAGATCTGCGAAGTGGGTGTTTGTGCTCCATTTTATAGTAAGGAAACTGAGGCTCACAGAACTTAAGACCACATTGATGAGGAGCACCTTGTGGCGGAATTTGAACCCAAGTGTTCTGGCTTCAAAATCAGTATCCTTTCTACATCAAGACACTTTCTGGGGACAAATTTGACCCATCTTGAGGTCCTCCAGAGCTGAGTGCAAAGATAGTAACAATGCTAGTGAAAGCAAACCTTGGTGAAACTTTCAGTATGTACCTAGCAAGGTACTAAGCACCTTACAGGTGTTAATCAGCTTGGTTAATCCTCGAACACAACTAGAGGCGGGTACTGTTCACATCTCCTTATACAGACAAGGCTCGCGTGGGTCAAGTTACTTGTCCAAGGATGCAGCTGCAGTTGAAAAACACCAGGCTGAGGCTTCTTGATCTTGCAGCCCACTTGGGATTTGGCATGTTTGGGTATGATGGCAGATTTTGGGCTAGGAACTAAGGAGAACTAAGGCACATTTTGGATATTCTCAGATCCCTCTCCCCAATTTCTCCACCCTGAGCTGCTCCTGGAAGGAGGAACTGGGTGGTCAGCGGGAGCAACAGCAGGAGAGGAGGCGGAGAAGCCAGTGGTCCCAGTGTTTCCTCTTCTGGCTTTCTCACTGCAGGGCTGCTATGAGTCTGCTGTGTCCCTTACCCAAAGGTCATGGCCACTCTCACTGCCCCTTCAGATCCAGGTGGTCACGGGGCCACTATTCCCAACCCCGCAGAGCTACGCACTCCCTTCTTGTCTCTTCCCTCCAGCCTGCCCTCCCCTTTGTGACTCATTCCTCTATTCAGAAATGCTGACTGATCAACAGACAAAAACACAGTACAAACCCCACCCTTCATATCAAAACTAGAGATTTGGAGTGAAACTTACCAAATCAGCTAGAGTCCTGGCCGGAAGCAGAAGTTTTCAGATAGGTTAAAAAGGAGATTTTCTTAAAAAAAAATGAAACGACTATTTATAAAGGTGTGGATAGGGTTAAGTGAACAAAGAAATATCAGGGCACCCAGACACTGGAAGAGCAGGAAGCGATTACTATTCCTAAGGCTGAAAAAGGCTGAAGTTGGAAGCCAGGAGGGCCCCTGACTACTGTCTCTTCCTGCCCTTGGAAGTCTTGCCTGTACCAGGCTCTCATGGATGACACCCAGCCAGAAACCTGATTGCAGGGGAATGTGGATGGTGCAGGGTTCAGAATCACCCTCCCAGGGTACAAAACAGGACAGATAAGGTAGAAAGTGGAATGCAGTAGAAAAAGAGGGAATCGCCTATATGTATATCTTGTATCTTTGTGAGGCTGGAGGTTAGGAAACGAGTACTTAAGAGGGTCTTAGTTTTACAAGAGAATTTCTTAAGTATTTCATTCCCACAAAACAACGGACTCAAGCAAAGATCATCAATAGATGCTAAAATGATGGAGTGAAAAGTTGGTCAGATAACAGGATATTTACATGATCTCAAATTATCTTCCCAAAGATTACTTGTTAATTATGAAGAAGTAATGAGATCTGTCAGATACTGGCTTAACCACGCGATCAAGCTTAGCATCTTCAGTAATGGGACAAACTATGTTCCCCATCATGGGATACAGCGGGAAGCACACAACTTCACCTTTGTTGGATTCTTGCCAAAATGCTTACGCTGAATCTAACCAAGAGAAATGATCAGACAATACAGATCCCGGCGCATTCTATAAGACAACTTTTCTGATGCTTCAAAAAAGTCAGTGCCTTGAATAGCAACAGCCACAAAGACAGAGCTAAACAGAAAACAGAAAACTGCACAGACAAACTTGGACAAACCTGGCAAACATAATGTTGAGCAAAAGAAGCCAGACTCTAAAAAGAGCATATAAAATGTGATTTCACTTGCATCAAGTTAAGAAACACAAAAAACCAATTTAGTCATTAGAAGTCAGACTAATGGATATCCCTGGGAGGTGATGTCAGAAAGGGCACCCAAGAGGGATTCCAGGGGTGCTAATGATGTTCTGCTTCTTGATCTGAGTGCTGGTTACAAGTGCATACTTTATTTGTGAAACCTTGTTATAACTAACACACACTGTGTGTGTGTGTGTGTGTGTGTGTGTGTGTGTGTGTGTGTGTTGTGTCTGTGTGTGTGTTCGTGTGTTAGAGAAGGAGAGAGAGTATTAGAGTGGTAAAAGATTAACAGCTGATGAACCTCGCCAGGTGTTGGTTGTATAAATACTCAGCATCATTGTACCACTCCTGTAACTCTTCTCTAGGTTTAAAATTTTCAAAAATAAAAAAATGGAGAGATGATATAAAAATGGTTCGAATCATTTTTGTGAGTGTTGAATTGCATACAATTGGCCAGCACACTATGTACTAGCAGTGGCCTCTCCAGCAATTTTCCCTCATTTATACACTTATTTAAATATATGCAAACTATTCACACTTAACCAACATAAAACAAACAACTCCGAACTATTCTGCATTCATCATGGTCCCCAAACACAAGCCAAATACCTCATTTGGTGCTCAAACACAGGCATAGCAAATCTGTTCCCATGCTGAGAGAAAAACGTCTGTGTTAGACATACTAAGCTATAGCTTGGGATCCACAAAGCGAGACTTTGAATTCTCAAGGGTTATTTTAATGTTAGGCAATTTTACTAAGTTCACTGTCTTTATTTTTATTTAACTTTTATTTTAAGTTCAGGGGTTCACGTGCAGGTTTGTTATATAGGTAAACTTGTGTCACAGGGATTTGTTGTATAGATTATTTCATCTCCCAGGTATTAAGCCTAGTATCCATTTAGTTGTATTTACTGATCCTCTCCCTCCTCCCACACTCCACCCTCCGATAGGCCCCAGTGTGTCGGTCCCCTCTATGTGTCCATGCATTCTCATCCTTTAGCTCCCACATGTAAGTGAGAACATGCAGTATTTGGTTTTCTGTTCCTGTGTCAGTTTGCTAAGAATAACGGCCTTCAGCTCCACCCATGTTCCTGCAAAGGATGTGATCTCATTCCTTTTTATGGCTGCAGAGTATTGCATGATGTATATGTACATTTTCTTTATCCAGTCTATTGCTGATGGGTATTTAGGTTGATTCCATGTCTTTGCTATTGTGAATAGTGCTGCAAAGAACATACGCATGTGTGTTTGTAAACAGAACGATTTCTGTTCCTTCACTGACTTCGGAATTCAACCTGTTTAACCTGTGACATCACTGGCAAAGTTGAACAATACTGGAACCTCATTTTGCCTTCAAACCACATACCTTTGTTGCAGTAGAAGGGAGAAGAAAATTCAGCTCCCTGTTCTCTGCTGTTTTCAGTTCCAGGCATAGATTTTAAAAATCCCAGAGGGTAACAATAAAAACAAAAACAAACCAGCAAAGTCAGAGAAGCTCTATTTATCTTTGTCTACTCCTGTTCCAAAGTGGCATGGTAGCCAGGCAAGCTACAGAAACCCTGATGTAAACATCAGATACAATGAGAAGCAATAGTCTTTCTTCTCAAAGACCACAGTTGCAAAATTCTTATGCTTCTCCCCGCCCTCACCCACCCCTTTAACCGCCAAGGATTCAGGAAGGCTGCATGGCATCCCTGGTCTGAGAAAGATGCAGATTCTTTTTTTTTTTTTTTTTTTTTGAGGCGGAGTTTCGCTCTTGTTACCCAGGCTGGAGTGCAATGGCGCGATCTCGGCTCACCGCAACCTCCGCCTCCTGGGTTCAGGCAATTCTCCTGCCTCAGCCTCCTGAGTAGCTGGGATTACAGGCACGTGCCACCATGCCCAGCTAATTTTTTTTTTTTTTTTTTTTTTGTATTTTTAGTAGAGACGGGGTTTCACCATGTTGACCAGGATGGTCTCGATCTATCGACCTCGTGATCCACCCGCCTCGGCCTCCCAAAGTGCTGGGATTACAGGCTTGAGCCACCGCGCCCGGCCAGATGCAGATTCTTTCTATAACAAAAAGGTGGAATGAGAGAGAATGTGCTCTCTCTGTCTTAAAGCTGGAAAATTGATTGATCCTCTCAGCCTCCAGACTCAGACTGTAACTACACCATCTGCTTTCCTGAGACCCCAGTTTGATGACTACAGATAGAACTTCTTAGCCTCTATAACCTTGTGAGCCAATTCTTTATGATAGCTAGCTAGCTAACTAGCTAGACCGATAGATAGATAATAGATAGATAATAGCAGATTCTTTCTCCTGACTCTTCAACTTTTCACTGCCAACTGAACAGACACCTTTGGTTCAGCTTACCTGCCAACCACCTGTGAGCCACTCTCTAGCACGGTGCTGGAACACAGCAGATGCTTGATAAATATTTGTTGAATGGATGAGCTATGGAGAGAAGAGCTGTGGAAGAAGCAGAAGTGGTTTTCATGTAGGATTCTATGCAACTTGGAGGGCTTTTCCCCCCACTTTTGCTGAGAACCCAGCTCTGGAATCCTCAAGGGTACCCTCTCAGGATTGGTACAGTCCATGTGTGGCATGGACTTTAGCATTCTCATCTTGAGTGGCTTTGCAGGCAGCTGACATCTGCAATGAGCCAGAGTAAGAGAAAAATACCATCGCTGTGTAGCAATTGCAGAGAACAGGCTGATTTCCAGGTTCATGTGTGATACCCCTTTGGGTCTGCTTGACATGACTGACTCAGCATGTGTAGGGTGCTGCGGCCTGAGGCATCATAAGAGAGAGAGAAAGAGTTGGTGAAATTTCTGGTATTATTACAGTGAGTTCAATTTTGTGCTTAAGAATCTGTATTGAGAACAAATTTTGTACTAGATGCTATACTAAGTAAATACATTATTTTATTTAATTTTCGCAACAACCCAATTAGATATCTCATTTTACAAATGAGGTGACTAAGACTTGACAGGTTAACTTGCTTAAGTGTGATGGTCATTTTATGGGTCAATTTGACTGCTGTACTGGGTGCCCTGATGTTTGGTTAAACATTATTCTAGGTATTTTGATGAGAGGGTTTCTGGATGAGATTAACATCTGAATCAGTAGACAAAGTAGAGGAGATGGTCTTTTCCAGTGTGAATAAGCCTCATCGTATCCCTTGAAGACCTAAACCGAACAAAAAGGTGGAATGAGAGAGAATGTGCTCTCTCTGTCTTAAAGCTGGAATATTGATTGATCCTCTCCAGCCTCCGGACTCAGACTAACTACACCATCTGCTTTCTTGAGACCCCAGTTTGATGACTACAGATAGGACTTCTCAGCCTCTATAACCTTGTGAGCCAATTCTTTATGATAGCTAGCTAGCTAGCTAGCTAGCTAGCTAGCTAGACAGATAGATAGGTAATAGATAGATAGATACATAGATACATAGATAGATACATAGAATCATAGATAGATGATAAATAGATTAGACATAACAGATGGATGGATAGACAAATTGGTGGATGTATAGAAGATAGATAGGTAGATAGATAGATGATGGATAGATAATGGATAGATGAATAGATGGATGGATGGATAGAAAGATAGATAGATAGAAACAGATATATATCCTATTCATTCTGTTTCTCTGGGAACCTAGACTAATACACTAAGATCCTGCAATTATATAACAGACACTACTGGCTGCTTGCCTACCAACAATCATGAGACATCCCACTCCCCGCTGCTGGTAGAACTCATCCTCCACTATGCAGACTTAAAATGTCAAATACTTCCCTTCCCAGCTTTCACTGCATTCAGGGCACAGATGTGCACCCCAAACCTTGCTGTGTGGATTTAAGGAGAGTTTTCTGGGGGCTACTGGGAAAGAGTTTCTTTCCTTAAAAAAAAAAAAATCCACACAGGAGAAAATGCCTCCCTCTAACTTTGTGGAAGATTGTGTCTGCTTTGTGTGGGAATCAGAAACTGCAGCAATGTCTTGCAACTCAGACGAAGAGATTGCCTTCATGCTTCAGAAAGCAGCGGAAGAAAGAAAACATTTAAATTCAAATAATATTGTAGAGCTGCTGAATTAGCCGGTTCTGAAACCACTCTTCCTCCAGACTTCTATGTGAGCTAACAGATAACCTTATTGTTTTAGTCCCTTCTATATGGACATTTGCTTTCTGTGCATTCTAACTGATCAGTTGATTTAATTTTCACTGTAAGAGCTCACATCAATGGAAGTCTATTATCTAGTCAAAGGTATACTTATTATATAAGTTCACTTAATATTCTTTATTATTTACAAATAGTAGAATGAAATACTAAATATTTCTATTTACCTATGCCCATATCCATCCCTTCATCCTTCCATTCCTCCGTCTGTCTGTCTACCTATCTATCTATCAATTGATCGATCAACTGGTTGATTTTTCTGTGGTCAAAAAAGTTTAGGAAATTGCTTCCTACTATTACATAACCCCTTCTGGAGAGCCTCTGAGAAGCTTCTACAGTAAAACAAACAAACAGACAAAACCCAAAACAAAACATAAAAACTTTAACTCAGCACTTTCCTGAGACTTTGTTTAATCCCTTTTTTGGGCACACATTTTTAACAGCAACCCATTTTTGGAAATGTGCATATGACTGGGTAACTATCTCCTAAGATTCCCACACACACATTTTAAGAGAGCAATTGTTCCCTCTGAAAGCAGTACTTGTTATTCCGAAGCACTGAAGCGAAGCCACCAGCACACAGAAGCCACTTGGATGTTGCTTAGCAGATGTTTACAGACAGCTTGATGTTAAGTTCTACACAAAAGACATATTTCTGGACTTGCCTTATTGTTTATGATTCACAACTAAATTTCAGGAATCTCAAGTCTGGCAATCATCCTCCCAGAGCTAACCATATTTGACACAAACAGTTTCCATTCATAGTGGCCACATGCCCTGTATACACCATCTATGGCCCAAGAGGTAATTCGGAGCTTGTGTTTTAACATAAACTTCAAGTCACATGTATACTAACACTACTTCACGAGCAAGAAATTACCACGTCTGGTTCATTGACATTTACTTCTGGGAACAATTTCAATCAGATTAATTCATTTATCTAAATAATCTTCCACTCACTTCACAGCATCAAAACTCACCATACATTTTCTGTTGATGCTTCCAACTTTCCTTTTTGTAGAATGAGATGCAAGATTAATTTTTACCTGGAGTTCACAGACTGGGCCCTTATTAGAGTGTGAGGGAATCCAAATAATAACAAAAGAGTTCAAGAAAAGGGAAAAAGAGTAGGTCAGCCAGAGATGCAAATGTCAATCTACTACTGAGAGGCTGCTGGATAAAGTGGCTTAGATGCGCAGCAGCAACTGCAGGCCTTGCGTTAGGCAGGAGAGGTGGCTTACGCAGCAGTAATAAACAATGCAGGAGTCTTCTTGGCTAATAACAAAGGTTTATTTCTCTTTCATATTATGGATCCACTGTAAGCCAGCTGAGGATCTGCTCCATGGCGCTTTAACTCGAGTTACAGCAGTTGGAACAGACTCTATCTGGAACACTGTCAATTATCATGGAGGAGAGGGAAACATACATATGACGAGCCCCACATTGCCTCTCAGAGCTTCCACCTAGAAGTGACCCCATCACTTCTGCTTAATTGTCTCTGGCCACATGTAAGCTCTCCTACTTGATGGAACCTGGAGGTGAATCAGTCTGAACCCTTGCTCTGCCTCCAGAGGCCAGACTCTAAACCTCTACCAGGGATGTCCAGTCTTTTGGCTTACCATCTTTTGTTCAATCATTGGAATAATAATTGCCTTGGGCCACACATAAAATACACTAACACGGGTGATAGCTCATAAGCCAAAAAAAAAAAAATCACACACCAAAAAATCTCATACTGTTTTAAGAAGGTTTATGAATTTGTATTGGGCCTCATTCAAAGCCAACTGGGGCCACGGGTTGGACAGGTTTTCTCCACACTAAAGAGCAGGTGAAGCAAGAATGGGAGCATGTGGGTCTTCTAAAACCAGTCAGCTGGGCCATGACTTCTGCAGCCACACAGACCTGGGCTCAAATTCTCGCTTTCCTGTCTTATTTTAGACAAGTCACTTCACCTTTCTATGCCTTAGTTCTTTCATCTATAAATGGGGTTAAGGAAGATTCATACTATATAATGTGTCTGGCACAGAACAGATTCTCAATAAATGTTAAGCATGGAATTGTTCACCCATTGCCTGGTCTTTTAAGGTAGGAATCATTAGATCATTGAGATTGCACACCATCTGTTCACTCTTTTCACTCAGTTCTGTGACTAGCAAACACAAGACAAAGCAAGAAAAGTGTCAGACAGAGGAGATTTTTAGGCTGCTCAAGCAGCGAATAGACAATCAGGCACCTCTGTTCAACCTCTGTACTCATCAGCCCTCGGGTCCCCTAGGAGACACCAGATTCCACTGGTTTTGGCTTGGAGGAAAGGCTTGTGGCTGAGAAGAAACCCAGTTCCTTGGCATTTATTGTTGCCCCTCCTTAAGTACATTCCTTCCCTTTCCTGTCTCTGGTAGTTAGATATCCCCCTTAAGCAGATATTTCAAATTTTTTAACAGGTCCCGAGTCCAACCACCGAGCTACAAACAGAAGAACAAACCTGTGTTTCTTCGTAAGTCCATTAAAAAAAAAAAATGACAGAGGCCTGGCCTAGCTGCACAGAGGGGTGAGCTGGTTAATTTAGCTTTCACTTCCAAAACGATTTAAGGCAATTTAATAGCTTCATGCAAATAGCCATGGCTGGATGTCAAATCATCCCATCCTTGGTATGAACCATGGTTTAGTCTGTTATGACTTTAGCAGGACAGCTGGGTGGTCAAGTGTGGGCTTGAGGGAGTCTGCCTGGGTTCCAACCCCATACTTGCTGCATGACCTTGGGCAGGTCATTTACCCTCTACAGTAAGCTAAATAATGGCCAGAGGTATCAGGTCTTAATCCCTGCAACTGGGATTCTTTTATATAGTTAAGTCTCTGCAGACATTATTAAATTAAAGAGTTTAGATGAAGGGGTTATTCTGGCTTATCTGGGTGGGCCCTGGATGCCATCACATGTCCCTAAAAAAAGGAGAGGCAGAGTATTGAGGGCATATGTTCTCTTTCCAGGTCCACGAGGGGCATAGTTTTAAGGGCAAGAATTTCCAAGCGCCATGCCCCTCCTCCCATCTCTCTCCATTCGGGAGATTTAACAGTTTATGTTTGAATTTCCCAGGCATGGGAAGAAACTAAGAGTCAATCGCTCCACTGGAAGTTTAAAGGAACTCCTTTCATTGGCCAGAGGAACTTGGGAAGGTGGGAATTTCTCCCAGGATAAATTCCCCTGCTTCTTCACCCACGCTGGGATTCCCTTCCACACTCTTCATGGAAGTCTTTCTCTTCTCCTTTTCTTCTCTTTTCTCTACATATATAAACCTTTCTGCAACACTTCTTGGGTCCGATATTTACTTTACGTGCCTACCGCGCACCTGCAGTGGTCCCTTCTCTTATTCTTAAGAGGGCAGAGACCAAGAACCTACAACATTCTCTCGGAGGAGCTGTGCTTCACCAGCACCCAAAAAACAAACCCGGTTACAGTATCGGGCTCACCGGATCAGAAGGTGTGCAGTGATAATGGAAGCAGAGAGAGATTTGAGGATGCTGCACTGTTAGCTTTGGAGACGGAGGAAGGGATCACAGGCCAAAGAATGTAGCTCCAGAAGCTGGAAGAAGCACAGATTTGCCCATCAACACTGCAGGGTACAACCGTGCCAACACCTTGATTTCAGTCCAGTGAAACTGATGTTGGGCTTTGGGCCTCCAGAACTGTGAGAGAACAAACTTGAATTGTTTTAAGCCACCAAATGCATGGGAGTTTGTTACAGGAGCCCTTAGAAACTAGTACACCCTCTCCAGGTCATGGTATCCATGACTCCAGATGGGTTGGGGGCAGGGAGCTGATAGGGGTCGCCAGTGACTGAGGTGGTGAAAAATGAGATGGGGAGACTCTAACCACGAAAACCACAACTGAGCAATTTCCTAGGGACACAGGGCCGGTGTCCACAGAAACACTCCTTGTGTGCAACAGCCTGGGATAACTCTCTACGCAAATCCCAGTCATATTTGTGACTTTGCAGTCAAAACCTCATCCTAGAGCAGGTTATTTAGCTCTTCAAAGGCTCAGTTGCCTGAGCTGCAAAATGTGTTAAATGAGACAACAGTTACATAGTAAACACAAGGCTGGTTTCCTTATGGTCCTCTCAAAGAGTGAAGAAGCAGGAGGGGCTTGCATTCCTCTTTCATGAGGAGATTCCTCTCTCATCTTGCATTCCACTCCCTTCCATTTGAACACTGAGGAAGTAAGAAAGTAAAGCAAAGTTGACCCCCATAGCTTCACTACACACTACCACCATGACCCCTAATGTCAACCTGCAGACCAGGATGGGTCCTTGATGGAATTCCCATCAGCCATTCAGCATCCATTAAGTTCATATTTATTGAGCACCTACTAAGTGCCAGGCACTGGTCAAAGCACAGCCTGCGTGAAATTTTTTAAAGTAGAACAATGTAGTGCAGGGCGGCTGCCAGCTCTGAAAGTGTTTTGCACAGATTAGAGAAGGTTGCCCTTTCTGGGCAAACACAGCCCTGTCGGTACACAGTTTGGCAAGCAGGGAGAGCTTTTGTGTAAAGAAAAGCAAGCCTCTTCGTCCGAGTGGACACAAACCGTGAGGTGGGGGCCATGGCTTGGCAAGCAGAGTGAGAACTGGATTCGAGCCTTGCGTGCCCCTCATCCAGGTGTGCCAGCTGTGCACAAGCGCCCAGCGAGACAGCATCCCTGAAGTCATGCATTTTTCTTAAAGATAAATGGGTTCTGTTTAAGGGCTTCTCTTTTATTCTATACTTTCAGACTGTGAAAGTGTCTTTTCTTTCATAAAATGAGGGTGAGAGTAGATGGTAGTTGTTTGTTTTACCTCTTTTGTTAAATGTCTTGACTTAGCAAAATAGTCAACAACTTTCCTCCAGTTCTCTATTTTGGACATTTTACTGGTCCATAAAATTCAAAATCTGGGGAATGAATTACTGACTGATGGGAGGTATGGCATGGTAAGAAGCCCTCTGTTCAAGCAAAGGAAAAGTCACCCAAACAACATACACCTAGGCAGGTACCATATTCCAGCAGTGTCGCTGAGCTGCTGTGATCTGCATGACATAATCTTGCAGAACCTGCTGGGTTGCTATGGTTATCTCACCATACCTATGCATTACCTTTGTGACCCATGAGGTTCATATCACATTGATATTCAGAAAGATTTCTGTGTGTCTCAGAAATGAGCATGCTACCAATAAATATCGTTGCTTGAATGCAGCTGCATACACACATGAAAATATTTACACACATAGAAGAATCATTATTTCTTGCATGCTTTCGTGACTTATCTGAAGTTCACATAGCTGTGGAATGGGCAGACCTTGGCTCCAGAAACAAATCTGGATTTTCTCTCTTAGGCAGGATCCTTTCAGTTGCCAGAGAACTGGTCTTGGTAACAAAAGGTGTGGATGGGATTGGGGAAATGCGTTGTCTCACGTGATTGAGACATGAGATGTTTATTTCAGGTACAGCTTGACCCAGGGGTTCAGGGACAGACAGTAACCAGGCTGAGGTTTCTCCTACCCCTATGCAGTCTGCCTTCCCTTGTACTTACTGACCACAGGCTCTTCCTTGGTGAGGGCCCCACCATGTGCTCAGTTGGCTGCCAAAGTTCAAACCTTGGATGGAGAGATTAACCTTCCCAACACTTCAAAAAGTTCTGTGTCTACCTATCATGTGAGGGGGACTGTTAGTTCTCCGTAATAAAGTCAGGGTGCATGGCCAGGTCAGGGAATGCTGCCAGCCAAGCTGAATTTCACTTCAAAAAGGAGTGGGTGTAAGAAATTAGTCCCCAAGGCCAGGCATGGTGTTGCACGCCTGTAATCGCAGCACTTTGGGAGGCTGAGGAGGGTGGATCACAAAGTCAAGATATCGAGACCATCCTGGCCAATATGGTGAAACCTTGTCTCTACTAAAACTTCAAAAATTAGCTGGGCATAGTGGCGCACACCTGTAATACTCAGGAGGCTGAGGCAGGAGAATTGCTTGAACCCGGGAGGCGGAGGTTGCAGTGAGCAGAGATTACACTATTGCACTCCAGCCTGGTGACATAGTGAGACTCTATCTCAAAAAAAAAAAAAAAAAAAAAAAAAAGAAAAGAAAAAGAAAAAAGAAAATAAATTAGTCCCCAAATAGACATCTCCATGTGGCTCTGCCTCCTTTTGCGTCCATCCCACCTCCTCCCTGATCCGTTCTCCACTTGGCTCCACCTGCTCTGTGCTCCAAGATGCTGACCCCCGAGGACTTTAACACCGGACCCCTTGCTGGCTGGCCTCTGACTAGGTCAGACAACAGGAGGCACAAGCAGGAGATGCAAAGGAAGGAGGAGGAGGAGCTTAGGGTATTTCTTCCCTGCATCATCTTTACCTTAGTGCCTCTCCAGAACTCACTCCCTCTGGGTGCTGGTCACACCATGTCTATCAGCCTTTGAGGGAGTAATAGCTTCCTGCTGCTGCTAGTCTCTAGACATCTCAGCATCCTGTGTTTGTTCCTTTGACCCTGACCAGCTATCTGTACGTTGTCCCTTATGTCTTTTCACTTAAACCAGGAGTTAGTAAACTTTAGCCCACAAGCCAAATACCATCCTCCCAGTTGCCTTTTGCAAAGAAAGTTTTACTGAAACACAGCCACGTACATTGTTTAGGTATGTCTAAACACACCTGCGACTGAAACTACATGTGACCTGCAAAGCCAAAAATATTTACCAACTGGCCCTTTATGGAAAAAATTTGCCAACCCCTGGGTAAACCTCCTGAAGGATTTGGTTTCCTGCTGGGACCCTGTCTATTACATCTTGTTATAAAATGTAAGGAGAAAACACAGCTTCTGCTGTAGGATTTGTATGTAAAGGTTGGGAGATATTAAAACCATGGGCCTAGCTATCCCGAGACTCAAGGGAAAAACCACACAGGGGAAAGACAAGTTTCCTTTTTTAAAATACTGTGAGTGCTGCTCTCTCCTATCCTTGGAGTTAAGGGGTCTCAGGGCAGAGAATGCACCCCAGTGCTCCTGTTCCTGTCCCATGCTCGTTTAGACAGCACCCCTGAGTGCTCTGACTTCATCAGGGCATGCCAGTGAACAGGAAAATCAATATATAAAGAAACAAACCAAAATGCTGGATGAACATGGCTGGGTTTAGAAAATAAAGATGTCCTAAATAGATAAACAGTAAGCAAAGTGCTTTGATTTGTACTGTTTTCCAGTCCATAAAACCCTGATATCCGCCAACGTTTCATTAAGAGCTTCCATGCCACTCGGCATGCTTACTGTGGCTTGAATAGATCACCGCAAAAATGTTATCCAAGCTGCAGACCCAATCTTTTGCAATGTTTTACATGGGTGCTAAATGGGGGAGAAGTCTGATTAATCACAAACAGAACGCCAGTTTAGGGGAGAAGTAAATGTTGGCGTTAAATGAACAATATCTATCATTCTGCAATGTGGTTCCTCCAGTCAATCAAAAAAAAAAAAAAAAAAAAAAAAGGTAGGCAAAGGGCATTTATTGGAGTGAAGAAAAAAAAATGAGTGAGGAACTCATGCAACCAGATCCTTCAGCTTTCAGAAACAGAGGGTTTGTGTTTTGAATAATACATAGTGAAGTCAATGTTCAAATTTTGTTGGAAAATGATTCATTGGGATTCCTAGCCCCTTCCAATCTCTAACCTGAATAATACTTCAGTTTATGAAATCCCTTCCTAATATATCAAAGGCTCTTCACCTATTGTTGCGTTCTTTCCCTCAGCGGCCCCTCCTGGAAGCTTGCTGAACGACCAGCCAGACTGGAATGCACTGTGCGGGACTCTTTTCTTCAATGTCCTCCGTTCCTGTGGCTGCAAAGAGGAAGAAAAAGCCCTGGTTGGAAAATCAGCACTTGGAAGCGGATTGAAGCTGAGAGGCCTTGAGCAGATGATTCAATCACTATCTGAACCTCAATTTCTTTATCCGTAAAATGAGCCCAACACCTCTCACCTGTCCCTACCCCAGGTTCTGGTAAAGTCATTCGTCCCAACCCAGGTTCTGGGAAAGTCATTCATTCCATTTGGCTAATATTTACTAAGCACAGTTTAGGTATCAGGAGGGTGCTGGGTGGACCAGGAAGAATTCTGGGAGGAAGGGGTCTCTAAATGCATTCTGAAGAATAAGTTGGTGGGGAGGAGTACAAAGGAGGATATTATCACCTCAGGGAAGAAGAAAGAGAATTTGACCCTTCAGAGGAGGTACTGAAAGCATTTTTGCACAGCTGAGTCACAAGATTCAAGGTAGGGCGAGATTCAGGGCAAGAGCCCTCAAAACAAACGAGAGCTAAGCAGGACCCAGGTATCAAGGGCCTCCTGGTTCTGTTAAATAATTTGGACCTCCCCCTGAGGACAATGGGAAGCCCACTGAAGGGTTCCTGTTGGGGACGATGGTCTGCCTCTTATGTGTTAGGCTACCCCCACCAGTCCACCCCAGTAACTTCCAGGTGGAGAAGGAGTTACAGAGGCTTGGCATCCAGTGAGAGATGTCAGTGGCTCAGCAGGAGAGAGGAGGCAAGGGTAAGAGGCGGCACTGACAGGACTCCATCCACTGGGGAGAAAAGGGAGAGGAAGGTATCACCAAGGAAACCAGCTCGGACGAAAGGACAGACGCTGATTCTACTCACGGAGAGGGTGCGTGCTTGAAGGTGGTGCCTGGCGCAAGGCAAGGTACACAGCAGGTGCTCAGTAAGTGTTTGTTGACTCAAAGCAGAATCTTTAATCTCCTAGCTTCATTCTCCTCCTACCTCTGTTAACATCTCACCCCCACAACCCCGCCCCAGCTCCACCCCCACCTTATCCTGCACATCACTGCCTGGTAAATCTTCTTAAAACACCAATTTGTCTGTCAGATTTAAATGGCTCATTTAAATGGCTCAGGATTTCCCCAGACACGAGTCAAAGCCCCTCTGCTCAGCAGCCCCCACACCCAGCCAGCCTTGCTTCGGCTCTGCTTCTGTCTTTGGCCACATGACCTGCGCCCCTCAGGGCCTCTGCTGGGACAGTGCTCACAGGAGCACCCACCTTTCCTTCATTCTGCCACTGCAAATTTGAATCAGAGAATCACAGTGGAGACCAGAAAAAAAAAAAAAATGCAATTCCCTCCTGACTCCTGTTGCTTCTACTAATTCAAGGCAGGCTTAATTCTTTGACATCAGGCAACTCATCAGGTCTGTGGCTCAGGAAGTTGCAAGAGAGAAGAAGTAAGAGGTAAAATGTATCTAGATTCAAGATAAATTGGCAATGTATTAAGACAAGCTATGTCTTAATACATTCTTCTAGCATATCCCAGACTCTTGGAGTCCTTTTGATTTTGAAACATTTTTAAAGCATGAGTGGATTATGATTGTCAGAAAAAAAGCAGTTTCTTCCAGGCCTTAAGCTATAAAAACTGCTATTCCTGTTCTCTTTGCAAATGAGCCCACTTTAGTATGCCCTGCTGGGAAATGAAGGCAATTGCTTTATTCCTGGGAATTACCAAAGATTTACTTAAAAGTGCTACCTCACGCGCAGTGGGTAATAAGTCTAAATGAAAAGGAAAACAATTAGCCCAAATATGCCAACCTCAACAGTGTTGATTGGTTGGTTGATTTTGAAAGCTCAATTTTATTTCTAGAATCAAAAATTGCAAAAACAAACAACAAAACCCCTAGTGGTTAAAGTCCCTGCATGAGAAGTCCCTAGGGAGAGCACAGACGGGGCTCCTTTCAGGGCCACCCACATTCATGCTCGAGCTCACCTAGGACCCTGGGAAAGGTGCCCACTTGGACAAATTGCACCCCCCAAATTGCAATCCATCAGGCCAAGAAAGCTGCAGAGCCACCAAAAATAACAGATCCATGTTCTCTTGTCTGTCCTGCATGCTTCGCATTGGAAATGACAGGCCTCCAGCCCCAAGAAGCCGGCTTCACTGTCCATCCAACCACCAGGCAGCATTTCTCAAGGTATGGTCTAAGACCCACGTGCACCTTCATTAGAATCACCTGGACTCCTTATTAAACACGCAGGTGCACGCTACCCAACCCACGCTTACCAAGTCCAAATCTCTGGAGGTAGTTCTTTTTTTTCTTTATTTTGAGACGGAGCTTCTCTCTTGTTGCCAGGCTGGAGTGCAATGGTGCGATCTCCGCTGACCGCAACCTCTGCCTCCCAGGTTGAAGCGATTCTCCTGCCTCAGACTTCCGAGTAGCTGGGATTACAGGCATGCGCCACCACGCCCGGCTAATTTTGTATTTTTAGTAGAGACGGGGTTTCTCCATGTTGGTCAGGCTGGTCTCGGACTCCCGACCTCAGGTGATCTGCCCGCCTCCGCCTCCCAAAGTGCTGGGATTGCAGGAGTGAACCACGCGCCTGCCCAGCTGGAGGTAGTTCTGTTCTTCAACATCATCAGGGTACCCACACTAGCAACGCCTCTTTTTCCTCTCAGTCCGTGGGCTTTTTCCTTCAATTGTTCTCAACGTATCCAGCTTAAGGTCCCCAGTCCATTGTTTCAATAACAACCCTTGTTAATATTCCAAACTTCTTTGCAATTCTACTGTGTTTCTGCAGTAAACACACTCCCCCCACCCCATCCTCCTCAATAACTTGGTCAAATCTTTTCAAACTACAATTTCCTAATTACCGATCCCTCAACCTTCTTCCACTTGGCCTCACTTCTACTGCTCTGAGATTTCGAGGCTACCAAATGAGATGCCTTTCCTCTTCCAGACACCAACACGTGTAGCCCTGTCTATATGGGCCCCTTCCTTCACCTTAACTCAGGATCCCACCCCAACTCCTTCTTGGAACCTTACACTATCAAACATGTCTCCTGTCTTCTGGGTGTTCAGTCGCCTCCTCTCCATCAATTCTTCCCTTTGGCTCTTTTTTTTTTTTTTTTTTTGCTTTGTAGAGTATCATTAGTGACAATTAGTGTAAGTATTCTCTCCAATATCCCAGGGAAAGAGTCATTACATCAGTGAAGACATACTATATACCTGGCTACCACAATTGAATGTTAACCTGATTGTTATCTATAAATCATTTTTCAATGTGTTTCAATATAGTTTTTAAAACTTTGTATTATAAAAATCATAAAAATGTTCAAATACATTCAAAAATAGAGAAACTAGTATAATGAACTCCTGCTTACCCATCAGAAAGCCTCAACAATTACCAGAATTTTATCAATGTATATATTTATTTTATTTTATAGACAGAGTCTTGCTCTGTTGCACAGGCTGGGGTGCAGGGGCACCATCTTGGCTCACTGCAACCTCCGCCTCCTGGGCTCAAAGGTTCTCCTGCCTCAGCCTCCCAAATATCTAGGATTACAGGCGTGCAGCACCATGCCTGGCTAATTTTCGTATTTTTACTAGAGACAGGATTTCACCACTTTGGCCAAGCTGGTCTTGAACTCCTGAACTCAGGTGATCCATCCGCCTCCACTTCCAAAACTGCTGGGATTACAGGTGTAAGCCTCCTTACCTAGTCATATTTTAAAGAAAATTCTGTATATTGGGCCATCATATCATGCATCTCTAATTGATAAGGGCCAATTTTAGAAAACATCACCTCCAGGCCATTATCACAGCTAAATAACTGTGATTCCTTAATACCACCTAATTCTCAGTCCATATCTTATTTTCCCAATTGTCTCCACAGGATGTCTATTTATAGTTAGGTTGTTCAAATCAAGAGCCAGACAAGGTTCTCATATTGTAGCTCATTGTTTTGTCTCTTAGGTTGTTTTTGTCCTGGAATAGTCTCCCTGCCTTTATATTTTTAAGATGCCATTGATTTCTTGGGCCATTTGTTACATAGAGTGTCCTGCACTCTTGATTTGGCTGATCATATCCTTAAAGGCCTGATAACTTGTGTCTCTATCCCCCGTATTTCTGTCTTTTTTTTTTTTTTAAATCAAGAATACTTTTAAACATACTTATGTGGTAGAGAGTACTTTCAGAAAAACTCTCCATCATCCTCACATCCTCTTCCAGCTACCAACTTTCCTCCTCCCCAGCCATGGCTAAACAGGTCTCCAGAAAGCTGCTACATTTGCTTTCTTCATTTCTTCAGCTTTCACCCTCTCTTCAATCCAGTCAAATCTGGCTTCTGCTCCTGTCACACCCAGGAACTGTGATGATCTCCATACCTTCGAATCAAACAGATATTTCTTTTATCAATTCCCATCTTATTCCAATTATAGAATTCAGTAGCTTAAGGCAGGAAGTTATTTTTATCTCTCGTAGTTCCATGGATTGACTGGAATCAGCTGAGCAGTTCTCACTTGGGGCCTCTCATGGGGCTGGTGTCATCTGAAGGCCTCACATCCCAGATGGCTTCTTTCCTCACATGGCTGCCCTCCAGGTTGGATCGCTAGAACAACTGGGGACTTGGATCTCTCCCTCTCTCTCTTTGCCCTTCTGTAGGGTACCTTCACATGGTTGGCTTGGGCTTCCTCACAGCATGGTGGTTTATGGGGAAATAGACTTCTTACATGGGGGCTGGCATGGCACTGAGTAAGTATTTCAGGAGACTAAGGTGGATGTCGCAAGGACTTCTGTGGCCTTGATAGTCATGTAGTGTGCCCTCTGCTTCAGTCTAGTGATTGAACAGGTCCAGCCCCCATTCAGTGTCACTACACAAAGGTGTGAATTTCAGGAGACAAAGTTCCCTAGGGCCATCTTTGGAGATTATCACACTTCTCCTTTGCCTTTCAACAATTATCAGCACATCTGTGAATTATCTAATTTTTGAAATACTCTGACCCCTTGCTCCCGTAACAAGCCACTTTTCTGTTCCCTTTCTACCTCTCTGACAAAAACCTCTCAGTGGCCTGCACAGGCCCTGTTTTCCTCTGCCCAGTCCTCCAGGCCTGGTCCTAGGTTTCTTCTCTTCCAAGTCTCTTCTCTCCCAAGTCTCTTCTCTCCCAAAACCCTTCCACATGGAGGTCCATGATTTCAATTAATTCCTAAAATGGGCATAACTAAAGTATTACTCGCTCCAACCCAAACCTGTCCTCTGAGCACCATATCCCACCTTCTGGAAACCTCTTCTTGAATATTCCAAAGGAATATTAACATGTTCAACTAAACTCAGAATCTACCCCTTCCCCAAAGTGGGCCCCTTCTGGATTTCTTCATTTCACCTAATGGCATCCTCACTGCCTCCAGTTGCACAGAAACTTGAGGGTCCTCTCTCTCTCTCTCTCTGATTGAGTCTATTTATTCTATCACCAAAATATTACTTCTAAAATGTTTCTTCCCACCCTTTCCCACCTCCACTGCTGCCACCCTCTATCCAGGCCACCCTCTGGGGCTATCCCTAGAAGAAGATGGGACCCACAGCAACTCAAGCCAGTGCAGAGTTTATCCAAAGTACTGGCCCTTAAAAGGGTGCCACTCTGTACCGGCACTGGCATCTTTTATTGGCTCCTGAAGATATTATTAAACACAGAAACTCAAAATTAAATTTTAATGATGGTTCATTAAAAAGATATTCATTTCACAGCCTCTCACCTCAAGTGTGGGGCCCAAGGCAGATCTTCCATATTCCCTTCCTGAAGGAAAGGCCTGCTAACAGGTCTCCCTTCCTTCACTCTTACCCTTAGAACCACTCTCTACACAGCAGCAAGACTAAAAATGTGAATTATGTCCTCTGCTTAAAACTCTCTCACGACTTTTTATTGATTTGGGGATAAAGGAAAAAAAAATCCCTAATGTAGCTTACAACATAAATAGGAAATTGTATTAGTCCATTTTCACATTGCTGATAAAGACATACCCAAGACTGGATAACATATAAGGAAAAAGAGATTTCAGGGACTCACAGTTCCACATGGCTGGGGAGACCTCACAATCATGGCGGAAGGCGAATGGTGTGTCTCACATGGCAGCAGGCAAGAGAGAGAAATGAGAGCCAAGTGAAAGGGGTTTCCTCTCATAAAACCATCAGATCTCGTGAAACTTATTCACAACCACGAGAACAGTATGGGAGAAACCACTCCCACGATTCAATTATTTGCCACCGGATCCCTCTCACAACACGTGGGAATTATGGGAGCTACAATTCAAGATGAGATTTGGGTGGGGACACAGCCAAACCATATCAGAAATACAGTCTGCCCTCTTCTTTATTGTTACAGCATTTTGATGCAAGTAACAGAAACTCAAACTCAATATTGCTTAAACAATAAGGAATTCTAGTATCTCATAAAACAGAAGTCCTGAGGTAGGGTGGCAGATTGATTCAGCAACCCAACCATTATCAAGGAGAAAGAGTCTTTTTCATATCGCTATTCTGTCATTTTCTGTGCTGGCTTCCTCCTGAGAGGGGAATATAGCTGCAGCAGGCCTGGGCTTCACATCCGGATTTTACAACACTCAGGGGAACACATAGGGGCCATCTTTTCTTGTGACTTGTTCTTAGGAGTGAGGAAACTTTTTTGGGAAGTCCCCCTTAATTTCTCTTTTGCCAGAATTGGGGCCTACCCTTATAAATAAACCAATCACTTTGTGATATGGTTTGGCTGTGTCCCCACCCAAATCTTACCTTGAATTTCCCATAATTCCCATGTCTGGTGGGAGGGATGTGATGGGAAGTAATTGAATCATGGGGGCAGGTATTTCCCATGCTGTTCTCATGATAGTGAATAAGTCTCATGGGATCTGATAGTTTTATAAAGGAAAGTTCCCTTGCACAAGCTCTTCGCTTGCCTGCCACCATGTAAGACATCCCTTGCTCTTCTACCATGATTGTGAGGCCTCCTCAGCCATGTGAAACTGTGAGTCCATCAAACCTTTTTTCCTTTATAAATTACCCAGTCTCGGATATGTCTTTAATCAGCAGGTGAAAATGGACTAATACACTGGGAGAGGGATTACTACCTGGAACTGGCAGTGAAGTTAGCATCTCCTGATGCAGAAAGATATTTTGGGGGACATATGGATTCCTGAACAAAACGAGGGTTCTGTTGGAAGGAAGAAGGGCGTAGGCACTGCTGGGGAGGCATGTCCAGTGTCCCTTACCTTGTATCTCTCCAACGTGATCTCACCCCAGCTTCCCCAGACTCTCTCTACTGCAGCGGCAGGAGCCTTCACATCCCTGTCTGCACCTGCTTCCTTCTATCACAGTCCTTGCACATGCTCATCCTGCCCCAGGAATGCCTTCCTCTAGGGAAATCCAACTCATCCGTCTGTCTGGGAGGAAATATAATCTCTCTTTAACCCTCATAAATTTGTAGTTGGGACAGACTCCTGTTAGCAACAGATTAACAAGGGAAAAACAAGCAAGTTTATTAACACGTGCAGTGCACATCACACACAGGAGAAACTTCAATAAAAGGTGTCGACCTAATGTAACTACAAGGCTCAAGATCCAGTTCAAGTGAGTTAAGTACAAAATGTGAGGGTGGCCATTCCAGGACACACGGACACTGAAGAATAGTGACCACTGTTCTTGGTGTAGGGAAAAGTGAAGATCATTTGTACAGACAAAACTGGAGGCACTGAACAGAATTATGACATTTTCCACCCAGAGGCTAACATACAGATATAAGATTGACTGGCTACACTCAATTACACTTTAAGGAGTTTGCTTAACATTCTGTAGAGAAGAGGTCACAGTCATAAGGGACTCTGTCTCCAAAGTCATTTAGTCTAGGTTTGAAAGAAGAACAAAGTCTGGCAAAATATAACTCTCAACACAAAAGTCAGAAAGTAACAGACATGCATCAGAGAAGAATAACAACCATGTTACATGACTCCATTTCCAAAGCTTAACTTTTCCCTTTGGCATAATCAATTTTGCAGGCCATGGAATTTTCTGTTCACAAAGGTCACTCCAAGCAGTGGCTTAGAACTCTGGCTTATACAACATCTTCAATAAAGAAGAGTAAATTTTAGAGAAATGACAAGACAAAGGAAAGCAGTTGTAGGTTTCCAGAGGTGGGAAACTATGGGAAGGCAAATACATGGAAGTAAAGTAATGGAGTAGGGTTTGTTTGCAGATGACGCCTGTGCCATATCTGGGGGGTAACAGCTGTTCCCAGTAAAGAAGAATTTACATCCTGTCTTCAGGTGGAAAAGCGGGGAGGCTAGAAAGAGCTTTTCCTCTGTTTGCTGCTTCTTAATTGCCTTTTGCTCAAAAATATTTGTGACAAAGCAGCATATTTTGGGACTAGATTTTCTAGTTTCTTTCACTTCCAATGTCAGCTGAATGCCTTCCCTTAGGGAAATTCAAATCCTCCTTCTGTCTGGGAGGAAAAGCTGCTAGAATAAAAGCAGGCAGAAGAACACGGAAGGACTAGACTTGCTGAGTCTCCTGGCCTTCATCTTTTTCCTGTGCTGTATGCTTCCTGCCCTTGAACACGGAACTCCAAGTCCTGCAGCTTCTGGACTCCTGGATGTACACCAGTGGTTTCCCAGGGGCTCTGGGGCCTTCGACCACTGACTGAAGCCTGCACTGTCAGCTTCCCTACTTTTGAGGCTGGGGGACTCAGATTGGCTTCCTTGCTCCTCAGTTTGCAGAAGGTCTACGGTGGACTTTATCTTGTGATCGTGTGAGTCAATCCCTTTCATATATGCAACTATTCTAATAGTTCTGTTTCTCTAGAGAACCCTAATGCATCATTCTTCACCCCTCCTGCGTTCACATTGTTTGCCCCATAAGTCCACTCTGTCACTGGCACATGGCTTGCTTCGGCCAACAGGATGTGAGCAAACGTGACACAGCAGATCTTTATAAAAGCACTTGCATGTTTCCGCTGAGGCCTTCCTCTCCTGAGTGATCATGAGCACATGCCTGCGCTAGCCTCCCGGAGTATAACTCACCTGGGACAGCCAAATTGTTCTTGTTATCCCAGCTGTGGCCATCCTAGCAGAGCCAATAGCCAACCAGTCCCAAGCTTGTGAGTGAGCACGTCAAAATGAGGAAGACTGCCCAGCCAACAGCAGCTGACTGCAGAGGCATGAAACAGCCTAGCCCAGCCGAGATCGGCCAAGCTGAGCCCAGGTCAGCTAAGACCCTGCACACTTGTAAACTACACAGTGTATTCTTGAACACCAATGAAATCATTGAGATTGCTCATAACAAGGGATTAGCGTGTCAATAGATATCTGATAACAAATACAGTTTAAACATCCAGCAGTTGAGGAATGGTGCAATACCTTGCAGCAATTAAGGTCGCTGATCTAAAGACTTTACTTCCAGGGGTCATTCCTATCGTCCATTACTAAAGAAATTTCTCTGAACATGTAGAGCACAGGACACCACAAGGAGGAGGCACAACATTCTCCCTGGAGCCTGAAGCCGGCTTTGAGAGGTTGAGGCAGGCAGATCACAAGGTCAGGAGATCAAGACCATCCTGGCCAACATGGTGAAACCCCATCTCTACTAAAATACAAAAAATTAGCCTGGCATGGTGGTGCACACCTGTAGTCCCACCTACTTGGGAGGCTGAGGCAAGGGAATCGCTTGAACCCAGGAGTTGGAGGTTGCAGTGAGCCAAGACCGGGCCACTGCACTCCAGCCTGGCTACAGAGTGAGACTCCATCTCAAAAAAAAAGAAAGAAACAAACAAAAAAAGAATTCTGATGCAGATGAATATTGACTGGACTTGAAATGTTCACAATAGACTGACAAATTGTAGGAGGAATGGGAAGCAGGTTGCAGAACAATGTATGTAATATGATACCATTTTCATAAAACACATATTTATACATTTGCATATGAACGAGTTGGGTCTGATACACAAGATGCTGAAAGAGGTTATTTCCAGATGGAAGGATCTGGGGTGATTTTCATTTGCTGTTTATCTGTGTTTTAGAGTTACTCCATAGGAACATGTATCACTTGTACAATTTTCAAAGGGGAGAAAAAAATCTTTTCTGTAGAGTACAGCATTTAAAAAATTTAAAATCCTTTGACTAATCCATAACAACCCTGAGCATATATGTAGCACTTTTCGTTGATGAAGTCATCATCAGCTCTTGCAGCACCCTGTGCAGGAGACTTGGTAACATCGGCTCATCCAAGAGTCACTAAGGATTGCAAGTAGCAGAACCCACCTGTCTGATCCCACTGGTAACCCTGAGCTCTGTGGATAGCAGTGACTTCATCTTTCCAGCCCACACAGAGCCAGGGAAGCATTAAAGCTCCTCTACTCCCGAGAAGTGTGACCCATGGAAGTTCAGAAAGCAGTGCAGAATCTTTATGTCAATTTTTAGGTGAGAGTCCCCGGCTTTCTTTTAATTTCCAAAGGGCTCTATTGATCTAGGACAGTGCTTCATCAGTTACCCTCTCTTTCTTGCATTTTTAGGCTCCCTGCCTTTCAACTGGTATCCCCTTCTCCATCTGCACATAACCTGGGTGTACCAGGGCCACGGACAACTATGAAATATAATTACCAGGTATATTCATCTGCTCTGGCTGGCATACCAAAATACCACAGGTGGGGGCTTGAATGGCAGAAATGTATTTTCTCACAGTTCTGGAGGCTGGAAGTTTGAAGTCAGGGTGCCAACGTGGTTGGCTTTTGGTGAGGGATCTCTTCCTGGCTTGCAGATAGCTGCCTTCTCACATTCTCACAATTTCCTCACATGCTCACATGACCTTTCCTTGTTGTGTGCATTCCAGGGACTTCTCTCTTCCTCTTATAAGGACACCAGTCCTATCAGACTATGGCTGGCCCCACATCTGACCTTTCTTTTTTCTTTTGAAAAAAAGGGTCTTGCTCTGTCACTCAGGCTACATTGCAGTGGCATGCTCATGGCTCACTGCAGCCTCAACCTCCCAGGCTCAAGCAATCCTCCCACCTCAGCCTGGCGACTAGCTGGGACCAGAGGTGTGCACCACTATGCCTGGCTAATTTTTTGTATTTTTTGTAGAAACAGGGTTGCTCCATGTTGCCCAGGCTGGTCTCCAACTCCTGGGCTCAAGTGATCCTCCTGCCTCAGCCTCTCAAAGTGCTGGGATTACAGGCATGAGCTGTCGTGCTCACCCGTTTAACCTTAATTACTTCCTAAAGACTGTCTCCAAGTGCAGTCACATGGGGCAGAGGGGAGGTAGTGTTAAGACTTCAACATATGAAACTTGGGACGACACAATTCAGTCCATGGCCCCAGAAACAAAGATAACTTGCTTTAAGTTAGCAAAGTTGCTATCTTTGTTACACTGACAATAGTCTCCTAACTTATCATTTTTCTCTGGCTGCTTTTAAGATCTTGTCTTTATCACTGGTTTTAAGCAATTTGATTATTAGATGCCTTAGTGGAGTTTTCTTCACATTTCTTGAGCTTGGAGTTTATTGAGCTTCTTGGATCTGCAGATTATAATTTTCATAAAGTCTGGAAATTTTTGGCATCATTTTTTCAAATATGCATATTTTTTGCTTCCCCTTCACAGACTCGAATTCTATATATAAAATTCCAGGTGGCACATTCCACTTCCTGGGTTCAGTGGGATAGTTCTACCTCCCTGGAGACCCTACCAACCAACACATCTTCAGCCCCTCCCTCCTGTGGTGGGCACAGCAGCTCAAAGAAGACAGAAATCTAAGTGTGTCGCAGAGATAACTAATGCTCTTTAATTTTTACAATTCATTCTCATCTGAGTCTTTTACTTAGGCCAGTTTCTATTGCTATCCCTCCAAGTTCATTAAGATTTTCTTCTGATTGTAAAGACTGGGGGACCTCTTTCTAAATGTCCAGTGACCTTTGTCTTAATATTTGGTGCAGTATATCTGCAGATCTAACAAAATGAATATCTAACAAAAGGAAGTTGAAAACTAAATGACTATTACCTTTCTCTTTGAAATACTGTAGGAATGACAGTTAGATACACTTTCTGACTTCTGCAAGACTGTGACCATTACACAGGCTGTGATTTTTCTCAGGGCAAGATGCAAGGTGAGCTGGCTCACTCAGAAAATGCACACCAGGGACTTCACAGTTTCTGCTCTCCATGATGATATGGACTAGAAGGAAAGAGATGTTTGCATGAGGGATTTCTGATCAGGGTCAAGCTGTGTTCTGGTCACTACTGATTTGTCGGCTCGTGTGATTGATGAGCAATGAGTAACTTTTGTTACAAACTATGCTGTACCTACTAATTGTGAAAACTATACTCACAGGAGTCAACAGTGACAGTTGATGGCAAGGTGGCACTCAGAAATGGCATCGATGTAATTTAGAACATGAAATCATAAGTGAGACAGCACACAATTAGATTAAAGACTGAGTTGAACTGGCATAGGGGCTGGGCTTGGGAGGAAAGGTGTGGATATAAACTGTTGCTGAAGAAGACAAGAAGGTTGTTCATGACACTGAGACTTCCTAGGATACTACAGTGGAGGAGATGCTCATGCATGTGGCTGACCTTATTTAATTCCTAAGTAAGATAGTTTCGGGTGCAGTGCTGGGTGTTGCTGAATGAGTGACCACGATGTGCATTGTGCTTCGCCCTTTGGCAATATTTGAATCTTGTCTTAATGCTCAAAATGGATGAGACACAGAATTTGATAGCAAAGTGACATTAGTCATGAGCTCTTGTGAAGAAAGTCGTTGGTTTTTTATCTTCTTTAGACTGTGAGAGTAGACATAAAAGATGGGTTCTGTAACATCTTTCCTTCTTAGAAATTTATTTCCTAGTCCTATGGAAATGGTTGCATTAGGTGTTCTCTATCATTTAATAATATACTTGTGGACTAAAAGATAAAACTGCTACATAAAATAAGCCAATTATCTTAAACAAGCATATCTGCCTTTACTGTGTTTGTTATTAGCCTGAATAGAAAGGCCTTTAAAATTGATTTTTTAGAAAGCATTTGAATGCATTATTGCTATTGTATTTATTCAATAAAGTATTTAATTAGTGAAAACATATTGTGCTCTGCAATATCTAACCTTCTGCTAATCTTACATGGTATATTTTTCATCCCAGATTTCACGGTTTTGATATCTAGGTTTTCAATTTGTGCCTTTTTTGTTATCTTCCCTGGCTCTTCTGAACTTTTAAAACATTTAATACAATTACAATGACTGTTTTAATGTTCTTCTCTGTTAATTCTAATATCTGTGTCAGTTCTGGGTCAGCTTTTACAGACTGATTATCCTCTTCATTGTGTCTTCCTGCCTTGTTGTGTCTTTGATTGGAGTATAAAAAATGTGAATTTCACCTTGTTGGGCACTGGATTTTTTAAAATTTATTTCTACAAGTTTTCTTGAGCTTTTCAGGTCTGCCTTTGTGCTTTGAGAGGCATTTTCTGGAGCAGTGCTCAGTCTAGGGTTACTTATTCCCCGCTACTGAGGCAAGGCCTTACTAAGTACCCAGGGCACCACGACTGATGAGTTTTTGCAGTCTGACCGGTGGGGACAGGTACCATGCCGGGCACCCACTGTCCCTTCTAATCCTTTCAGATGGCTCGTTCCTCAGCCTCACATGCATGCACCGTTCACCACTTGCTGTTGGCCAAGGGGATCCTCTGTGGAGCTTTGGGATTCTCTCTCCGTGCAGCCATCTTCTCTTCGGTACTCTCTTAAGAACCATGGCTGACAGTCTCCTGGACACTCACCGCTGTCTTTTCAACTTAAGGAGGCTGCCAGGATCCATCTGAGTTGTCCCTTTCTGCACGGTGGCCTGGTAACTCTACCAAGGTAATTCTGGGGTGATCCTAGGACTCAACTAGTTTCTTTCCAATGTCGTTCATTGCCTGGTGTCCAGTGTCTTGAAAACTGTTGTTTCATATATTTTGTTTGTTTGTTTGTTTCAAATGGGAGGATAAATCTAGTCCCTCCTTCATTCCATTCTATTCAGGCTAATGACAAAAGCAGTAAAGGCAGATATGCTTGACCAGAAGCAGAAGTTGGCAGCTATTATTATTTTATCATTCATTCAAGATATTTGGGGACACCTATTATGAGCCAGGTACTATACTAGGTTGAGTATACAGTGGTGAGCCAAAAGAATATGGTCCTGACCTCACAGCACATCTGTCTTATGGTGATCAACTTCTGCTAGAAGGCAGTAAATATGCTAGGCCCTGGATTTATTATCATTCCTCTGTAGGAATTCAGAATTAGGAGGAAAGAAAAATTAATACAAAGCTAACTGTGAAAAGTGTGTGAGATACAAAGGCTCTGGGCATATTGATGAAGAAGTAATTAATTCTGATTTAAGGTATAAGGGAAAACTTCGTGGAGAAGGTGACCTTTGAGTTAGGACGTGAAAAGTTCATGTAATTTTGAATGGTGGAGAAGCAGAAGGGAGGTAGAGATGTTCAAAGTGCTTTTAAACATGTGGCAGACACAGCTATCTGGCTTGTTCTCCCTCGCCCATAGAACCCTAATAATGTGCTTAAGAGGATGCTGTATACAGTACTTTCCAGCCCCTAGGAGTGAGTCTTGATTGGTTGAAATAAACCATGGAATTTCCATTCCCTTGCCTGTCATTGGATCCAGCATAGGCACATAGCACAATTCTGGCCAATGAGATATGAGGGAAAGTCTGCTGGGAAAGTTTATTTTCCAAATAAAGGGAGAAAACATTTCTTTCTGTTTCTGAAGAAGAAATAAAAAGAAAAAAAACGCTGATTCCTTGATGATGTCCTGAAACCACTGGAATTAACCAATCTGAAACTGATATAACTCGTGACTTCTTGTTACGAGATGCTAAAGTTTTCCTCTCGTTTCTTTAACTTCTTGTTGGATTCTTGTTGTCGTTGATGGTGTTACTTTCAGTCAGATGCAGGAGACCAGCATACCCGAAGCTGATCAGTTAACCCATTTGCAACTAGCTTTTCCTTTTCACTGATTCAATCCTCTGCTAAATGTTACTCCTCTTGTTCTGGTTCCCCGGCTTCATCAAGAAGGGAGGTTGTTAACCTAAGGCATAAGCCATGAGGATGCACTTCGTCACTCCCCGAGCCGGCACATGGGGGAGATGAAATGAAAGGAAGCAATTACACAGGGCAATACCTTGACTATTCTGTTCCATCACTCTTCCTGATCCTTTGGTTGGGAGGACTTGAACTCTCATGGTAGGGTGGAGGATGAAAACAAATACAAAGGAAAAGAGTGTAGGCAAGCCCAGGGGAAATTATGTAAATTATTGCGGATTCACAGCAGTGCTAGAATACTCTGGTAATTCCCACAGGAGCCAAGACTACCTCTGGAACAATCTAACTGTTGGAAACCACCAGTATCTGGCAGGAAGCCAGCTATAACAAGGGCAAAAGATATTCACTGATTATTTCACTGATATTCACTCCATTCCGGAGAGCCTGGACCGATGCCAGGGACCCAGGCCAGCCTGTGGCCAAAGTTGTGAATATGCAAAAACAGTCACCAGTCTCCACTCACTTTCCGGTTCCCTTCCTAGTCCCCTTCTTTTTCTAGCCCTGATCGTTTTCTCCCTGTTCCCCCTCCCACTCCTCCTTCTCCTCCCTTACTCAACAATTCATATCCTGCCGGCCTGATGAGCACAGAAGGTACTAAGCCGCCTACCTAAGAACACTTGCAGCTCAGCAGGGAGCTCTTACACGCCCAAGGTAATGCTTCTCTCTTGCTAGAAATTCAGGGCATCTAGACCGGCTGTGAGAAGCACGGCTGGTCTCAGGCACAGTACTTCTTGTCCCATGCAAAGTCAGCTGGTTGGGGAAGAGGGGAGACTCCAAGGTCTGGATTCCCAGGTCTCACTGCCAGCCAGTGGGGATGTACAGGGTCACAAAGACATTACCTCAAACGTGGAACTGTCCTCTGCTAGCTCATACAGGACCTTATCCTTCTCTCACATAACTATATCCTCCCTTCTAGCTTATCCTACTTACCTTCAGTCTCAATTTACATGTCTCTTCCCCCAGGAGGCCTTCCCTGATTGATTCTCAAGTCTGGATCGATTCAGTACCCCCAGAGCACTGAATGCCTTTCTCTCTGAGCACTTATGCTGATTTGTGATTCATGGATACTCAGCCAGAATCCAGCACAGACTGACATTTAGCAGATGCTCAGTTAATGGAACGAACGAACGAAGGAATGAACAAATGAACATCTGTTCGTATACACTCTAGCTCCGCAGACACCATGACTATCTTGTTTGCATTGTTCCTCAGCACCCAGTCCAGTGCTTAGGCTGTAGCGGGAAGACAGTAACGATGTATTAATTGATTGAAGGAGGGCTTCACAAGAAAAGGACTTGCATCCATGCTGCTACGACGTCTTTATTGCAAGGGCAAGAAGCACATCCCAGACCTTTTTGATAACATCAGGGATGGAGGTGGGAGGCAGAGCAAGATGAAGGAAATTTCTGGGAGTACAGCTATTCAGCTGTCGTGGTGGGTTTCTCTCTTCAACTATGATTTCAGTTTTCTTGGGATTTTATTTATTTATTTATTATTTTTTGAGATGGAGTTTTGCTCTTGTTTCCCAGGCTGAAGTGCATTGGCCTGATCTCAACTCACTGCAACCTTTGCCTCCCAGGTTCAAGCAATTCTCCTGCCTCAGCCTACGAGTAGCTGGGATTATAGGCACCTTTCACCTCACCTGGCTAATTTTTGTATCTTTAGTAGAGATGGGATTTCACCATGGTCTCGAACTCCTGACCTGAGTTGATCCAGCTGGCTTGATCTCCCAAAGTGCTGGGATTATAGCCTGAGGCACCACACCGGGCCTTCTAGGGATTCTTAACCTGGGGCTCATAGGCGGGGCTTCAAAAGATCCAAGAATCCTCCAACTCTTTAAACAAACACCCGTGTCAGCAGCTACATGTGCATTTTTCTGGAAGAAGATCATGGCTTGAAATCAGTTTCAACAAGGCTGAGACGCAAAAAGAATTACTGCTCGAGACCTGCAATGTCCAATACGGTAACCATTAGTCCAGTGTGGATATTTGTTTAGATTTAAATTAAAATTTCAATGCCTAACTTACACGAAGCTACACTTTAAGTGCTCAACAACCACTACCTACAGGGCAGACCAGATAGAGCACATCTCCGTCATTCCAGTAAGTTGAGATGGACAGATGTCTGTATTGATGGCATTACCAACTGAATACAGGTAAGACTGGATCCACCTAGTGCTTTTGCAAAATAAGTTACCAACATTTAGAAATAAACATAAAAATCAAAAATCCTGATTTCATTTGGGAAACCGGACTATCTACCAGCGTGGGGCCTGCGTTCCCCTGGCAGCTGGAACACACAGGACCTCTCCCCTTAGGGAACTCTCGGACATATGTTCCCCGCTTGACCTTCCTCGACGACTGAGCGTACGACCCGCGTTTCCAGGGGACTTTGCCCGTCTTGGTCTCCTTCCAGGCTCGCGTCTGTAACTAGACTCCAAATTTTGCTAACTGGGGTTGAACTGGGTTTGAGAGCACATCTTAGAGCAGGCTCTGGGGCTGAGATTCGGGGTCTCAGTTGGAAGTTGAGGAGGGGCAGCGCCTCCTTCTTTACAGTTTTCCGGAACTGTAGGAAGTCAGAGGGAATTTAATCCTGAACATCTGTTGCTTGACAAAGAACTTCTTCCCAGTCCTCCTCCGAGCCCTCCAGTCCCCAGCGCAGTTCGCCCGGGCCCGCCCCCGGCGACAAGATCGCTGGGAGGGGCCGAGGCGAAACCTGAGCCCCGCGCCCACCACCCTGGCTGACGACGTGGCTCCGCGGCCGGCCTCCCCCGGCAGCGCGGCGGCCAATGGGCGCGTGAGCCGGGCCGCCCGCAGCTTCCCAGCCCGAGGCCCCGGGCGCGCCCCTCGGCTCGGGCGCTGGGCGGGCAGTGGCGGAGGGACTGGCCTGTCCCCTCCTCCGCGCCGGCCCCAGCCCCGCCGCCGCCGCCGAGCTCCAAGCCCCCATTCCTGAGCTGCCGCTGCTATCGCTCGCTCGGCGCCTCCCTCCCGGCCGCCCTCTCCTTTGGACGATGGCGCGGGGTGGCCGTGGCCGCCGCCTGGGGCTCGCCCTGGGGCTGCTGCTGGCGCTGGCGCTGGCGCCGCAGGCGCTGCTGGCCAAGCCCACGGTGCGCAAGGAGCGCGTGGTGCGGCCCGACTCGGAGCTGGGCGAGCGGCCCCCCGAGGACAACCAGAGCTTCCAGTATGATCACGAGGCCTTCCTGGGCAAGGAGGACTCCAAGACTTTCGACCAGCTCACCCCGGAGGAGAGCAAGGAAAGGCTGGGGTGAGGCCGCGGCCGGGGCCATGCGGGGGGCGGTGCAGGTGATCAGGGGCCGCCCGGGCGGGAGCCACGCGGGATACCAGCGCCAAAGCGAAAGCGAAATCGCGCGCGCGGCCCCTATGGCGGGGGCCTGCCCGGCTCGGCGCCGGAGCTCAGGCTAAGTTGCTGGAGGGGGTTGGGACCCCAGCGTGGAGATCGCCGCCGCGCCCTGGCTGGGGTGGCTTCCCGCGGGGAGGCGAGAACGTGGCAGCGGCCGCGGGAGCCAGGATTGCGAGGGCCCGCCTCCTCCCCCGGGTTGCATCAGAAGGGAGGGGAGAGAGTGCACAAAAGAAGAGTTTGTCCACAGGGGCCTGTTAGTGACATGCCCACCCTCTCGCAGTTTCTCTTTTATCCCCCAACTCCCGAAGAGAAGGGCTTGAGACACTCGCCAAGAAGGTCTCGGGGATGAACATAAATGGATAAAAGATGAAGGGGCAGGCGAGCGACAGGCTTGCTTCCTGGTCTCGGCCGGGGTGGTCTTGCCTTTTGACTAATCACCCGGTAAATCTAGCTAAGTAGGCCGGGCGTGGTGGCTCACGCCTGTAATCCCAGCACTTTGAGAGGCCAAGGTTGGCGGATCACCTGAGCTCAGGAATTCGAGACCAGCCTGAACAACATGGCAAAACCCCGTCTCTACTAAAAATCCAAAATCACCCGGGTGTCGTGGCGCACGCCTGTAATCCCAGCTACTTGGGAGGCTGAGGCAGGAGAATTGCTTGAACCCGGGAAGCAGAGGTTGCAGTGAGCCGAGATTTCACACTCAACTCCAGCCTGGGCTACAGAATGAGACTCTGTCTCAAAAAAAAATGAAAATAAAATAAAATCTAGTGTAAAATCCGGTGGAGAAGGGACACTCAGTTGGAAATCAGAAACACAAGGGAGAGTGAATGGAAACGGGTTTCTGTTGGCAGCAGATTCTGCAGAAGCACTCAGTTCTTTGGCCACTGATTTGTTGGGGGCAAAAAGCTGTGCTCGCAGTGGTGGTGGATTTTGACTTGGGCTGTTAAAGTCAGTAGAAACAGGAACCAAATCCGGAAAACAAAACTTTGGTGCATTTCAGTACACCCTCCCCGGGTCCCCCCGAGGAGACACTTGGGCAGTGTGCAGAGTTATCCGGGGATCCTTGCACAGAGGACCCAGCAGGCAGCCTGGTCCCAGATGGAAGCAGGGCTGGGGAAGAGCCCAGCAGCCCTACCTACTGGGCACCAGGTCTCAGATCTCCCAGAACCTGATTCCTGGGGGTGGAGGATCTTCATGTTCTGCCACATGAAAGAGAACACAGCCATCCCTCTGTTCCTGGGGCCTCCAAAGGCCAAGGTGTTTCATTGGAATATGAGGATAAATTCTACCTATTGTGTAGGTGCACCATCTGCCTGCTCTGATAAAAAGACCTTTGAACTTCAAAGTCACCTCCAAACAATTACCTTTTATCTGGCAGAGTATTTTCTCTTCCCGTTTAGGACTTAACAATGGGGGCCATTGATGATTTCAGTCTATTGTATTGCTTTGAGGCATTTGGAGACTAATTTATCCTGGAGCCCTGAGTGGTAGCCACATTGCACTGAAGAGGAGACAGGGAGAGGTTTTGGGATTTGGAAAACTTTATAAGATGCAGTCCTACAGCTTCCAGGTAATGCCTTTATCATGACAGTTCAGTCTCGTAGTGAAAACAAGTGATGGTGGAGTTGGTCTGGGTTTGATCCTTGTATCAACACCTTGACTTCATTTCTTCATCCCACAAACATTTGAATGGCTACTGTGTACCAGGCCCCAGTTTAGATAACTGGCAGGTACAAAGATGAAACATTATGCTCTAGGCATCAAAGCGCTTGTAAGCAAATGTGGAGGAGAGAAGCACAGACAGACCAGACGTTATGCATGATTGCTGCAGTGATGGCCCATAAAACCCCTGGTGAGCACATCCAGGAGAAGGAGCCCCCAAGGCTGCAGGTTACAGAGAGGGGATTGGGGCTGTCCGCTGATAGAGAGTTTGTAGGATAACTTGGAGGTTACCAGGTGTACAGCAGGGGAAGGCATTCCTAAAGAGAGAACAGCCCATTTCTAAAGGTTTTGAAAAGTATTCTGGGGAATGAGGGGTGGTGAGTCTGCAAAGGGGAAGGGAAGAGAAGTGGGAGGTGGGAATGGAGGGGAAACCAAGGGCAGAGCAGGAAGGACCTTGGTGAGATGGAGATCAGTGGTTGTCCTGTACGTTGTCAAAACTTCATAACCCCCAAAACTCATTGGCAAAATCAGGATGGCAGGAGGACAGCACACAGAGAACATAATCGAGGCACAGACTAGACCAGTGGCAGGGGAGAGGAGGTGAATGCCAAAGGGGCTTGGCCTCTCTGGATTCCAGCGGGGGATGAATCTAGACACCAGGGGGAAGTCGAACTGGCAGCACTTGCTCTTGACTTAACGAGGGGGGCAAAGAGGGAGGCAGGAATCACGGGGACATCTGGGTCTCTGGACTGAGCCACTAGATGTGTGGTGGAGGCACTATTCACTTGTAAGTCAAATCTGGGGTTGAGGCAGAGTGGGAGGTGCTGGAAATTATGGGTCCAGTTTGGATGGGGCCGAGTGTGAGAAGCTGCCCCTCGTCCAAAGCTTCTGTTTCAGTGGTCCCCTCCAAGACTGGCTGCTGAGAATGTGGCTGGATCTAGGGAACTTTGTCACCATTACTTGTAAGTTCTGAAACTGTGACAACCCTAAGGCCCCTGAAGACACCTAGGCCAGAGGTTTGCATAGTGGGAACCCATAGGCTGCATACATTCACAAATATGCCACACAGTCTTAGAAAAAAATGTAAATTACTTGCCGACATTTAAAGTTTGGATGATTTCACATACAGACCCCCGTATCTGGTTTCTCTTGACACCTTTAGTCCCGTGTGGCACTCATCATTTGCGGCAGAGTCCGCCAGCCCTGTTTGGCGGCTAGCAGGGTACCTCCAAGTGGCCATAGGTCCCATCGAGAGGTTTTGCTCATTCTGTTACCTGCTGGTGTTGAGCACAAATGATGATGGAGTTGGTCTGGGTTTGTTCCTTGTTTCAACACCTTGACTTCATTTATTCATGCAACAAACATTTGAATGGCTACTTCGTAGCAGCTACCATCTGCCCAGATCTAGATTATTGTCTTTCGTGAGGAAAGGCATGCATTCTCGCCTTTATTCCTCACAACATTCCTTATGAAGTAGGTGTTCAGTTTACAGATGGAGAAACTCAGAGAGTCAAGACAGTTGCCCAGGATCACGCAGATAATGGGGACCAGAGGCAGGACGAGGATCCGGGTGTTCTGATGAAAGTGTTGGGCTTCATCTCCATTCTGGCTGCCTTTCCCAGGATCTCACTTGCAATTGTTAAAGAGAGAGGTTAAGATCTTCTTTATTCTTACAACAAATATTTATTCTTATAACAAATATTACAACACATAGTCCCTACTATGTGTTAGGCTGAGCTGTGTCCTAGATGTTTATTTGGCATAGATTAGATGCGGTCCTTTCTACAAAAGAGGATTATAGAGTCTGATATCGTTAGCCTGAGATTCTGTTTCCCAGTGGGCTTTGGGTAACCCACTGGCATGTCTGCACGGTGTCCCCAGGACTGGAGCAGTGCTTGGCATGTAACTGGGCTCACCACAGCACAATGTTAAAAGAATTCTGCTGTGTCTGGCTATGATTTCCTGGGGGAAGAAATCTTTTAGTCTTTTTCTTTTTTTTTTTTTTTTTTATTAAGACAGCGTTTGTTGCCCAGGCTGGTTTACAGTGGTGCAATCGTATTTCTCTGCAGCCTCGACCACCTGGGCTCAGGCAGCCCTCCCACCTCAGCCTCCTGAGTAGCTGGGGCTGCAGGCATGCACCACCATGTCTGGCTAATTTGTAAATTTTTTGTAGAGTCAGGATCTCACTATGTTGCCCAGGCTGCTCTCAGACTCTTGGTCCTCCACCTCAGTCCTCCCACCTCAGCCTTCTAAAGCACTGGGATCACAGGTCCAGCCTATCTTTTAGGATTGAGACCTGTTAAGCTGGCAAATAAAAGGTCACTTCCAAGCTGTTAGTGATGTTTACACCTTCCTGAGAAAGAGCTGCTTGGACTCTTGGGTTCAGGTAGGAGGTGTGGACATTAATTATTCACTCCTCCCCTTCTCTTCTATACCCTCCCCCCACCTAAAAAAAGTTGTAGGAGATTTTCTCTATGAAACTAGCAAACTGTACCAATGAATTTGTTTCCCACTTCTTATTAATTAAAGATTAATTGCCAATCAGAATGTCTGTTGACAAAGTTTGACCACTGAAGCTGATAGAATTCCAGCCCGAAACAAATCTAGAGTTAACCTGTATGACCTCCTCGCAGGTAAATGGACTACAAAGGTGAAACTTTTTTAAACAATGGAAATAGCTTGTGGGTGTTTTTGAAGTTCCCTATCGAGATGCTGTCCTGGTTTGGGACCATCTGGTCTAGAGGCTACAAAAGTGAGTTCCCAGCCTGAAGTTTGCTCTGAGCCAGCATTTAGGGTGCCTCAGTGGAGTCCAGCGGGAAGTTTCTGAAACCTAGGCCAGCTGTGGAGCTGGTATAGGAGTCTTTACCCTAAGAGCAAAGGATTTAGGCTCCTAGAGTGGTTCAGCTGGTCAAGTTTCATGAATAGATTCCATGATGTCAGGGCTCCTTCAGCGCTGACATCTGTGCTGTGTCCACCAGCCTGTCTCCTCCTGCTTTAGGTTTCAAGTCTTTGAGTCCATGGTTGTGGGATTGAAAAAAACAACAACTCATTTGTATCTTTTGATTTATCTAAAAGTTTCCACTTTTTGCATTGAGCTTAAGCCAGAAGACCTGAGTTCTCACCTCAATTTTACCAGATACTGGCTGTGTAATCTCAGAAAAGTGATTCCATTTTTTTGGGCCTCAGTTTCCATTACTCCAAAATGAGGGAGTTGGAGTAGCGCAGAGATTAATGGGTTTCATCTTACAGATCAGCTGTGATCCATTGGTAGTGGCCATCGCCAGAGCACCGTGCTGAGAATTCAGAGAGCTCTTCTAGGTTTATCAGGACAGAGGGGTGCGATCCATCAGCGGTGTTTGCCCTTGGCCCTGGTCGGGGGACAGCACATCAACCGTGGAAGGATAAGCTTGAAGATTTTCTTCCAGCCTCCTTGGATCATTGATTCTGCTGTAGTTGTTTGTGCATTTTAGATTGTGCAGGTGTTTGATCTTTTGCTGGACCAGGATCACACAAGAGTTGATAATAGCCTTGTGCATGTGTGTGGGTTTTTTTTTTTTTTTTTTGTACTGCAGGAAGATTGTTGATCGAATCGACAATGACGGAGATGGCTTTGTCACTACTGAGGAGCTGAAAACCTGGATCAAACGGGTGCAGAAAAGATACATCTTCGATAATGTCGCCAAAGTCTGGAAGGATTACGATAGGGACAAGGATGATAAAATCTCCTGGGAAGAATACAAACAAGCCACCTATGGTTACTACCTAGGTAGGAGGTGCTGCGGGAGCAATGACACAGCGGGTCCCGGTTCACAAGCCTTTTGTAGACTCTCTCTTCTCTCATCATATCCACTCCCTTCAGGGAGATATCACGGCCTCCTAAGTAGAACCAGCTTGTGTAACACCCTCCTCTGCAAACTCAAATGTACTGAGCCACTTACGCTGAGTGAAGATACAGGTGGGAGGGAAGGAGTGTGAGGGCTAATAAAAAAAAAAATACTGGCCAGGTGCGGTGGCCCACTCCTGTAATCCCAGCACTTTGGGAGGCCGAGGCGGGTCAATCACGAGGTCAGGAGATCGAGACCATCCTGGCTAACATGGTGAACCCCTGTCTCTACTACAAGTACAAAAAATTAGCTGGGGGTGGTGGCATGCGCCTGTAGTCGCAGCTACTCAGAAGGCTGAGGCAGGAGAATGGCTTGAAGGAGGCAGAGGTTGCAGTGAGCCGAGATTGCACCACTGCACTTCAGCCTGGGTGACAGAATGAGACTCCATCTCAAAAAAAAAAAAAAAAACACCTCCCTCAGATTGCAACCCCATCTCAACTTCACCTCCGATGCACACACAGAAAGCAGAAGGGAGATGTGTCTGTGGTACACTTTCAAAATGCTGCCTAATTCTGGATAGCAAGGATTGAGTAGGCCGGAACAGTCAGGGAAGGCTTCCTGGTGTGGGTGGTTTGGAAACGGGGGCCTTAGAGAATGGATTTATATTTGAAGAAGGTGGGTCAACTGGAGGGGGAAAGGTGCAGCAATGCATGCAGTCATAAGAAGGGTTTGGATCCAAGACGAACAAGATGGAGGGAATGAAGGAGAAGTGGGATACGGAGGCACTGCGCTCAGCCCTGCTGGGTGCAGGGTAAGGACAGCGAAGAAACGGGCCCGAGGGGAACCAAAGATGCACGCATGCGGCCAGAATCGGGGAGAGCTTGAAAGCCAGGCACGGTGTTGGGACAAGATGTGGGTACCAAGGAACCATGTTCTAGATCAAAGAATGAGATGATGAAAGCAGAGTTCTGCAAGGAGAAGTATGGTGGTAGTGTACTCTAAAGCCTGCGCTCTTAACCACATGCAGAATTCCCCTAATATGCCATGAGGCCTAGCATATTAGCGGAATTCTTGCACGTGGTTCACCCACAGGGTGACTTGAAGGGACTGATATTAGAGGCATTATGACATAAAATGTCTTCAAGAACTCAGTAGGTCGGGACCTTTTTTCCCTATGTGTACTATTTGAGCATGAAGGATGAGTGGTCTGGCAGGAGACGCCTCTCTTGGCAGCACAATTTAAAAACATTTCTGCATACATACATCCTGCAGGAAACCCCGCGGAGTTTCAGGATTCTTCAGATCATCACACCTTTAGAAAGATGCTGCCACGTGACGAGAGAAGATTCAAAGCTGCAGACCGCGATGGTGACCTGACCGCCACTCGGGAGGAGTTCACTGCCTTTCTGCAT
Source organism: Saimiri boliviensis (assembly GCF_048565385.1). Taxonomy (NCBI): domain Eukaryota; kingdom Metazoa; phylum Chordata; class Mammalia; order Primates; family Cebidae; genus Saimiri; species Saimiri boliviensis. Next base: position 100,438,600 of record NC_133454.1, read on the forward strand.
CCTGAGGAGTTTGAGCATATGAAGGAAATTGTGGTTTTGGTAAGATAAGTGAAGATCCTGGGCTGGGAAAAGACTGGGGGAGAGAACGTTTTTCAGCCTGAAGGGAATTGCAGAAGGACTCTGAAGCGGGGTGTGTTGGAATACCTATCTACCCAGTAAATTAGTCAAGGCAGGCCGGCTGCTGTAACAAATAGCCTCCATTTGTAGCCATTTAACACCATCAAAGCTTGTTCCAGCCAGATGGACCTCCTGGGCTGTTCTCTGAGCACTGTTGGGTGCCCAGTTCTCTAAGCACTCCTGCTTGTGCTCTGCCATCTTGTAGCTTCAAAGTCATCCTGCAACATCCAGCTGGCTGACAAAGGAAAAGAGAGGGAATGAGAAGATACTGTCTTTCTTTACTGTTCTGGCCGGGGAATGACATATCCCCTTCACTTATGTTCCACTGTTCCCTCCTAGATGTGAAGAGGCTGGGAAATCTAGTTTAGATATGTTCCTAGAAATGGCAAATGGGTTAAGTGAGCAGCTAGCTAGTCTCTGTCGCATTTTTCAGTTTTAAGGGAATTAGAAAAAGACTCAGAAATGGAATGCATGGGATTGTTAAAACTGTAAGGGAACATAAAGTAAAAATTATGGCTGGAAGGGCTGCTACCCTTTGGGCGTGGGTCTTTGGAGGGTGGGTGGATCAGACCCTGGGCTTTGAGGGATGACTATGCCTGTAAGGCCTCTGAATGTAGTTGCCTGCCGTGGTGTTTTGTTGGGTCCCAAATGTCTTCATTTTCCATGACAATTAAATAAACGCCATCACCTGTTTTCCTGGGCAGATGCACCAAGCCATCTCCAACTGTTTCAATCCTGGGAAACAGATGGCTAGAGCTTTTGTTTACATGAACTGTAGATGGTTTTAGTTTTCTAGGTGGTGGAAGGGTCCACTCGTGCTTCATCCTCATGATCGCCGTGGCTGTAAGAGCTGGGTGGTAGCTCCAAGAATCATTTCTCTTTACCACCCAGCATCCATGTAGTGACAGCTAATGCGGCAGAGGACAGTGCAGGTGAGGAATGAGCCGCAGTGACCTACAAGCCTTTGGGAGTGGCTCTCTGCTCTCAAGTTGGCTCTTTGTTTTGACCCAGGATGTCACTGAGTTGCTGTGCCAGTGGCCAGTAGACTCATTTAATTACTGACCCAATCAAAAAACCTAAATAAGAGGTCAAGTAGACAAAATATAGAGCATAATACATTAAAAAGTCAGATACACTTTTATTTTTTAGTTGTCCACTGTTTCACATTTCTCTGACACCAACATTCACAGTCCTGTTAGTGCTGGAGTCTATTCTTGTGTTCATCTAATCCAGTGGGTCTCACACTGGGTTTCTTGCATTTTTCCCATCGGGTGTTTTGGCTGAATGGTGGAGTTGGTTGGCCTGGCAGGGCCTCCTGATATCGGCAGAGCACCTCTGAGGTTACAGGTACATCTTGCTTTGAAGCAAGCCCTCTGCTCTTGAAATTGGGGTGGGGGATTAGGAACAGAAACTATTGCCTGTTTTTTTCAGAGAAGAAACTAGTTCCCAGGGAAGTAAGGAGATGAGCCAGAAGTCATCAAGCATTCAGCCGTAAAAGCTGGATAAAGGAGGGCAGTAGAATTCTCAGACTTCCTCAGAGCCCACGGCCATCTTGCATTCTGTTTTACCCTTTGCTTCCTAGGAAACCCTGGAGGACATCGACAAGAACGGGGATGGGTTTGTGGATCAGGATGAGTATATCGGTGAGTGCTGGCCTGGAGTCTTGCTCAGCTATCCCAGCGGGGCCACATACCTCCACCCACACGTCTGGCTTCTTTCCCCAGACATCTCTTTTAGCAACAGCTGCAAGTCTGTAAGTCACTCCTGTGAACTTCCAGCCTGCTTGTCACATCAGCCCTAGCGGTGTAGCGTCGGGGAAGTATTATTAGACCTCATTCAGTGGAGAAGAGATGAAAAAGCTGGCCCTACACTACACTGCCCAACAGTTATCTGAGAGCTGCCCTTTGTCACACTGCCTGGTTTTACCTTTGGAAAAGGGCATTGGAGGTCCCATAGACTTACAGTAAAGATAGAGGAATCCGTGTCAGGGCAAAGACTCTAAAACTGGACTGGGTTGATGGGGCCTAGAAGCTCTGAGTAGATACGGCTGTGACTAGCAGAACTGTTTATGTGTCTGAGCTCTGCAGAAAGGCCTTCTTCTTAAGAGAGATAAATGCTTTACAGAGTGTACAACTGCCCCATAATATGGTCATTTTGTGCCCCTCGTTTTCCATCCTTCACTCAGGAGTCCCATAGAGTTAAATTAATGTATTTGGGTCTGAACCCACCATTGCTGGTTAGAGCCCTTCCCGGTAGCCCCAAATCCCCCCCACCCCAAGCCTTGCCAGAAAGGGCTAGAGCAGGCAACAAGGACAGTTCTCTCTGATCCTCACCAGCCGCTGAGGCACGTGGTTCCAGCTGCAGGCCCCCTTCTCACGACAGCCCTTTTCCCAAATCTCAATAAAGTAAAAGCTGGGCAATCATTTGATTTAGGTGTTGACCTATGAAAAGAGGAATGAAATATATATACTTTTTGTACAGATTTTTAATCGAAGCCCCTATTACCTTTAAATGTAAAACCCAGAGCCCGAGTTGCCACCCATCTCTGGTTTTGTGGTTGCATTACTTTGCCACCCTAGACAGAGAACAAGGGCCTTCAGCAAAGAGGAGCAAAGTTTCCTCTAATCATTAGAAATTATATTTGATCCTGAAACGAACACTGTTCCTTGTGTGTCATTGGTAACAGGCAGGTAGCTCTCGCCACAGTAATTAAAATGATCTTGGTGGAACTCTCCCGATAGAATAATAGATGCTGACAGCTCCCTCATCAGAACAAGCAGCAGAGCCATCCTCTTGCTGGGTGCACATGCGAGGGTGAAGTTCAGAGGCGTGGACCTCTCACGGTGGCCGTGGGATGGAATGAGACTGACAGCAATGGCTGCATGATTAAGGCAAACAATGTAGTGCTTATGATTGAAAGTGTTTGCTCTGCCTAGCCCTCTAGAACTGTGCAGTGAAATGGTGCAAAGTCAGGGGCAGAACTCTGAGTGGCTTTGCCTAAAAGAAGCATCTCATTCTTTATACTGAATAACGAGAGGGAGCTGGAGGCGCTACGCTTGAAAATCAAATACCGAGTGATTCGCAGTCTGAGAAACCCAATATATTGACTTGTCATTTCACTTTTTGGGAAGGCTTCTCTTCAGGTGGCAACAGGTGGAAAGCAGGTGGTGGGAGGTATATCAGGAAGGGCACTGGAATTAGGAGCCCTACCTTCTCCACTGATGAGCTGTGTGACCCTGGGGTAATCATGTAATGGCTTTAAGCCTCAGCTTCCTCATCTGTAAAATGGGAAAAAAATTGAGCCCATCCTTGCAGGATTGGATGAAGCTCAAATTAGCTAATACGTATTACAGCTCTTTCCCAAAAACAATGTAGACATGTCGGTTAGGGGTCTACCTTGTAGTCAAGGCTCTCGTCTCTTTTTTCCCCTTCGCTCACTCCTTGCTCCCTTTACCATCTGATATTTCCAAGCTCTGCTTCCATTATAGAGAAACCCCCACAGGGTTTCTCTCTTTTCCAAGAAGAGCTAGTGACACACAAACAATACATAAACATTTCCTTTTTCTTTTCCTTACCATTTTGTACAAATGGGGGACAATGACCCACCTTGTAGAATTGTTCTAAGGATGAAATAAAATGACAGTGAAAGCCCCATGGAAATGACATAAACAATAGTAATACACACAGTGGTTAAGACTCTGTCTTGAAAGCAGAGTGCCCGTGTTCCCGTGTGGCCTCCGGCTCATATGAGCTGTGGGTCACTGGGTAAGCCTCATTGTTTTCGTGTGTAAAATGGGAATAATAACAGCACTCACTTGATAAGGTCGCTGTGTGAGAAACAAATGAAAAAATGTGCGTAGAGCACTTTATGCAGTATCTAGACCGTAGAGTTCCATGTTAGTCTTTATTATTAGTTTTCGCTTATGTAGTGCCAGTTTGGGTTGGAGAGGGCTTTAACATCGAAATGGCGCATTTGATCATAATAGCCCTGTGATTTATAAATTATCATCTCCATTTTACAGACAAGGAAATTTAAGGCTCAGTCATCAAACTAAGTCAACTAAGGGATTTATCTTTCGACTTCTAAACTCGGGTCTTTCTACTCTACCACGTGGCCTTCATCAAGGATAAATTATTGCATTATTATCCCTAGGAAACTGCCTACCAGCCGTTTGATAGGTCTCTTGATTGGTCATCGCCTTTCCTCAAAGCTCAGGAGGTCAAGTTTTTTTGGGGGGGTTTTACCTTCCCACTTTTCTTTGTAACCACCAGCAACCTTCCCTTCTAGCGGATATGTTTTCCCATGAGGAGAATGGCCCTGAACCAGACTGGGTTTTATCAGAACGGGAGCAGTTTAACGAATTCCGGGATCTGAACAAGGATGGGAAGCTGGACAAAGACGAGATTCGCCACTGGATCCTCCCTCAAGATTATGATCATGCACAGGCTGAGGCCAGGCATCTGGTGTATGAGTCAGACAAAAACAAGGTATTTCCCATTCTTCTGGGATCGCTGATGGAAGGGAGACAGTTTACCAAACATTGGTTTTGTTTGCTTTCTTGGCGATAGCATTGACCCATGTGGCCGTGTCTTTATTGACTTTTCCCTTCTTGTCCCACAGTGGAAACCTGTAAACTTGAGCTAATACCATGATAACACACAGTAAGCTTATTGGGCCTCAGCTTTCCTGGAAAGTCAGCTATGAGCCACAGACTTATATTAATCACATCTCCTAGGATTCCAGAACTTTGTGGGCAGGACACAGATTTAAGAAGTATGCCCCATGTTGCCCTAGGATGAGCTTATCCATTCATTGTCAGCAAATATTTATCAAACATCTGTGATGTGTGAGGAACAAGGAAGTCCCTCCAATTAAAGCCCAGACATCCTCAGGCAAGCTCAGGTTTCTGGCTTTTAATGCCTAGTATCTATTGATAAACATCCAAATAAACAAATCAGTAAATTTAGTAAATAAGTCCTGTCTATTCCCTACTTTGCTGATTGCCCCTACATTGTCAGACTATGCCAGTAGTCAGGTTAGGCAGTGAGGCCATAAGAAGGAAGTGGTATTCTTGAGGGCCAATTTTGGGAAGACCAACGCTGCTTGTGGTCACGAATGGAATCTAACTTCTGAATTACTTGGGAACTTCACTGACATATGTTAGCACAATTTTTCTAGCCAGAGGCTCTTCCGACTTGAAGTTTTGCAGTGCAGTCATGGTAGATGAAGGAGGTGCCCAGCAGCTTCTGAATTACTAAGTATCGTATTTTAAATGTTGCGTATCAATGAAATGACGTGAATATCATGCTGAACTAGTACAGTTATCAGAGCTTCCATGACAGAGCTCTTTCATCTCTTCTATAGGACGAGAAGCTAACTAAAGAGGAAATATTGGAGAACTGGAACATGTTTGTTGGAAGCCAAGCTACCAATTATGGGGAAGATCTCACAAAAAACCACGACGAGCTTTGATAGGCACTCAGCCCGAATATGGCAGACTGTCACAGGCATTCTGTTATTGTCTTGGATGGTTGCTACAACTGTCTAATTTCCAACAGTTGTGTTCCCACAAAAAGCAAGTTTATACCTCAGACTGGGGTATAAAAATTGTTTTTCACTCAGTATTTACTGGAAAATGGACATCACTATTCTTTCAGTAAGATTTCTCTCAAAAAACATGAAAACCTTGGAAAATTGCAGTTCTCTCTGGGGAGATATTGGTACAACATGACTTTTTTTTTTTTTTTTTTTTTTTTGAGACAGAGTTTCGCTCTTGTTACCCAGGCTGGAGTGCAATGGCGCGATCTCGGCTCACCGCAACCTCCGCCTTCTGGGTTCAGGCAATTCTCCTGCCTCGGCCTCCTGAGTAGCTGGGATTACAGGCACGCACCACCATGTCCAGCTAATTTTTTTTTGGTATTTTTAGTAGAGACGGGGTTTCACCATGTTGACCAGGATGGTCTCGCTCTCTTGACCTCGTGATCCACCCGCCTCGGCCTCCCAAAGTGCTGGGATTACAGACTTGAGCCACCGCGCCCGGCCAACATAACTTTTAAAAAGTTTTTTTTTTTTTTTCCCCACTAAAACTTAAAGGGGAACAAAACTTGAAAAAGCCCTGTTCTTCAGAAGTTGGGTGGGTTGGGGGAGACAGTAGTATGAAGAAACTTCTGTGTATTTTAACTACCAGATTTTTTTATATTTGCCACTGTTAAATAGTTGGAAAGGGGAAATTCTGATTAAGCAAAAGTGGTATCATCCTAGGTAAGTTTATTTCTGAATAGTCTTAGTATTTCACATTCTTCCTTCTTGACTTTATACTCTGAGCTGTTATTGGAAAGTGGGTATAAAACCTTCCTGCATTTCTGGTATGGATCTGCTGATATGCACAATAAATCCATGTCTTTGTTTTTCTATTAAAAAGCAATCAAGAAAGATAATGTGAAAAAGAAAGGAATTTAAAGGTAGGGAAAAGATGAATATCAGACATTTGAAGAACTGTAGCAAAATGATAAACACTAAATATACTTGAGAGAACATTCTTGATAAGCCAGTAAGGTAGGCCTGTTCTTTGAAATAGTGAATAGGAATACAGTGCATTTCCTCAGTGGTCACTGATTAGAATGAGGTGGTGGGAAGCCAAACATAGCGGAGTTCTGGATTGTGTCCCATCCAGTCCAGTGAACCCATGACCCTCAGACCCGGCCCCCTAGAACAGGTTATGCCAAGGAATGAGGACAAGGTGAAATTCTGAGCCACGCACTGAACTGGCAGACACGACCTGTACAGATTGAAATTTCACCTTGTAAGGAGGAAGTGAATGAAATAAAGGATCCACCTAAAAATTTTCTACTGTGTCCTGTGGTGTTTGACTTCACAGATGCTATGTGTCACATTATTATTTATATAGCATAAAACAGTGAGGTTGGATCCCATGAGTATGATGATAAAGGTTCTGGGTTTTTTTTCATCCAATTACTAGGATGTTCAGAATAGACTCATATTTACTAATTTAATATATGTATATACTTCATGCCCTTTCTTCTCTAGGTCATTTTAACTATAAAATCTAACTGAAAATGTTTCCACTGGAAAATCTGGACTTCTTCCCTGGGCCTACGAGGCCCAGTAGGAGGAGGCCTGTGGGATCTGGCCCTACTAGCGTCGTCGTCATCTCCTACCATTCTCCCTTTCCCAGCCCCTGTATTCTGGCCCCACAGACTTGCTAGTCCTCAGACACACCGAGGTCATTCCCAGGTTGGGCCCTTCGCACTTGCTGCCCCTCACATTCAGACACGCATCTCTCACACCCTCAGATAATGCGCGAGACTTCCTCAGGGAGGCCTTCCAGACCCGACTATTTAAAGTAATCCCAACTTGAATCCATGTCTTACATCCCCATTTTATTTTCTTCTTGGTATGCATTACCATTTATATTCATTTCCATGCCTTCTGTCCAAGTCACCACAAAGTGGGGGATTTACAGTGACAGAAACTTAACTCACGTGGTTCTGGAGGCCAGGGTCTGAAGTCAAGATGTCAGCAGGGCTGCTCTGCCTCTGAAGGCCTCCTTGTTTCTTCCAGCTTCTGCAGACTCCTTGGAGTTCCTTTCCTTGTGGCTACATAACTCCACTGTGTCTTCTCTGCCTCTGTCTTCACAAGGCCTTTCTCTCTCTGTGTCTCTCCTTGGTGTGTCTCTTATAAGGACTCTTGTCATTTGATTTAGAGCCTACTTGGATTATCCAAGACGGTCTCATCTTGAGATCCTTCATTATATCATCCTTCTTTCCAAGTAAGATCACATTCACAGGTTCAGGGGGTCAGCAGGCGGATATATCTTTTGGTGGGGGCGCCATTCTGGCTGTGACACCACTTGACATATTGTTTGGACATCGCTATCTTTCCCAAGCTAGAATATAAACCAGGAGAGCAGCTGTCTCATTTTCTGATTTACTGCTGTTTCCTGGGACCTAGAACAGGAGAGTCTAGCAGCAATCAATTCTCAGGAATTATTTGCTGAACGATTGACAGGCTGATGGCTCTAATCAAAGGGCATATACCTCAGGGAAAAAGAATTAACCACATTGAGATACCATCTCATGCCAGTTAGAATGGCCATCACTAAAAAATCGGGAGACAACAGATACTGGAGAGGATGTAGAGAAACAGGAGTGCTTTTACAGTGTTGGTGGGAGTGTAAATTAGTGCAACCATTGTGGAAGACAGTGTGACGATTCCTCAAGGATCTAGAAATAGAAATACCATTTGATCCAGCAATGCCATTACTGAGTATATACCCAAAGGATTATAAATCATTCTATTATGAAGAGACATGCACATGTATGTTTATTGCGGCACTGCTCGCAATAGCAAAGACTTGGAACCAACCCAAATGCCCATCAATGCTAGACTGGATAAAGAAAATGTGGCGCATATACACCATGGAATACCATGCAGCCATAAAAGGATGAGTTCATGTCCTTTGTAAGGACATGGATGAAGCTGGAAACCATCGTTCTCAGCAAACTGACACAAGAACAGAAAACCACACACCACATGTTCTCACTCATAAGTGGGTATTGGACAACAAGAACGCATGGACACAGGGAGGTGAACATCATACACTGGGGCCTGTTGGGGGATGGGGGCCTAGGAGTGAGATAGCAAGTGGTGGGGGGGATTGGGGAAGGATAGCATTAGAAGAAATTCCTAATGTAGATGGTGGAGTGATGGATGCAGCAAACCACCATGGCAAGTGTATACCTGTGTAACAGATTTGCACATGTACCTTAGAAGTTAAAGTATAATAAACAAATTAAAAAAAAATTAAAATAGTTATCAATTGCTGAATGGGAAGTTGAACAATTTGCCCAAGATTCCATAATGATTAAATGGCAAGGCAAGACGTCAGCTCTGAGTGTTCCTGACCCCAGAGTTTTCTGTTCAGCTTTGAGTTGTGCTGCTCCAAATCTCAGAATTTCATATGTTTTTTTCTTTATTTCTTTGCTCACCCACAGTATATGATTATGTGGTAAGGAAATGAGAATAAATCCTCTTTACTAGAAATAAGCAGATAGCTTAAAAAAAATTTTTTTAAGGAATGAGAAGCTGTTTGAAGCTGTTTTTTTAAAAATGAGAAAATAATATGTGTAACCTAATTATAAGCACAACAATTTAAAAGGAGATAACATTATTTTTCACCTCCAAAAAGGATAATAGTTGATTTATTAAGTTATATGTAGTAAGACATTAAATATATTTGGAGCATTACGTTTTTCTTTTCAAGTCAGTGCACATAAGAAGACTAACGCTGAAAGATACCAGCGCTTCTGGGGCTGAATTTAACACTATTTAAAGAAAGAAAACCTTAGCTAGGGGACATAACTGTTAACATGGTGATTTGTAAAACCTTAGATTTCTAATAAGGTCTGACTGTTTCAAGGAAAACATATTTTGTTTCTAGGTAACATTTCAAGTCTGATTATGAACAAATGCTACAAAATTGATCTGTAATGGGAAATACTGTAATGTCACAAAGCATTATTTAATGCTTAATGTGGCTGAAAGCATTAATTGCTAGGAGCCATAGTCTGTCCAAGCAAAACATGAACACACATTTTGCACCTCTTGTCTCCTACTGTAGGTTTTCAAAGGAATACAAGTGTCACAAAAATGTAGTTAGAAAATCTGCAATACCTGAAGGTTTTCTTCACCTGCTTGGATTATGGTAGTTGTTCCCTTGTTAACAAATGTATGAGTCGTATCTTCTCAGAAGTACCCAGCAAACATGTGCTATGTGGCTGCTTGTTAGCAGCTCAGCTAAAACGTCTCATGGAGTGAGGCGGTGAATGGCTGATGGGATTTTGTTTGTTTGTTTTTGTCCTTCTAGGTTTATTTCGTCACTTTCATAAAATCTTAGGTTTCTCCAAGAGCATGCAATTGAGATTTGGCTGTCTCTGTAGTATTAAAAGGAGTTTATAGCACTAGAATTTCCCACTGAAAAGGATGAGTGCTGTAATGTTCACCATTTTGGCTCACACGGAAGTATTAAAAGTCTGAGCACTGGCTGGAAAGCTTGTGTCATTAGTAAACTCATGAGATTTACACGAACTTGGGGCTATTTCCAAAGACGCCATCCCCATCCTCAATTCTGGTCAGTCTCAGGGTCTGCGGCTGGGGACACATACCCTAGATGTAATGTGTCCCACCATCCCATGTGCTTTTAGTACCTCTATCATTTTTCTTATATAAAATAGAAAATGGAGTCTGATTCTCCCACAGAAGCCCATCAGAGAAAATAGCTGTAAGGATTGGCTACCTTCTGCCTTGAAGCTGTTCGTGTAGTGAGTGCGCTTACTCATTTCATTGCTCCCACGATAAACACTAATAGCTCTGTACCAGGAACTATGCCAAGCACATTCATTCATACATTTCTTTCTCATGTAACCCTCACAGCAGCCCTCAAGATTGATACTTGTAGGAAGAGGAGAAGCCAGGCTATGTTGTGGTAACAGACAACCCTAACACCTCAGTGGTTTAAAACAACAGAGGGATAATCTTTGCTTTTTGCAAAGCCAGCTGTGGTCTGGCCAGCTGTCTGTGGTGGCTGTGGTGCGGGGGCTCAGCAGGGCATCTCCACAGGCACCCATATCCACTGGAGACCCCACACAGACAATCCAATGCTGCCACCTGAAAGTGGCCCCTGTCACACATGCTCACTGGCATCGGTCAGTCGAAACAAGCCATGTGGCCACATGTAACTTCAAGGGAGCAGGAGAGTATAATCCTACTGCTGAAAGCACTAGTGAGCAGCATCTGTGGTTACCACAGTGGATTTCCCATCTTACAAATCAGGGAACTAGAAAGGGAAGTAATGCCCAAAGCCACACAACTCACAAATGGGCTGACTGTGTAACTGATTATCCAGACAGGGACACTTTTGCCAATGAAAGGGAGGGGTTTTAATCAGTATCTTCCTGAATCCTGGACAGCCTGCTCTGCCCACTTTGGAATTTGTAAAGACCCATTCCACCCCTCCTCTCGCTATGTTCCTCCCCACAGGTTGAGAAGTCCATGGGCCAGAGGATTTTGCCCACTCAGAGCCAGTGCCACCCGCTTCTCGAGCATGCTCCAAGTTTCCATATAATTCCAGAACTATGCCCAAATGACCCCAAGCCTCTTCCAAAGCCTGGGTCAGCCTCTTCCCCAAGTGTATCTTCCAAAAGGCAGGCAATGTAGCAGGTATACTCACTTCTAGTCCCAAAGGATGGCCCATAGGAAGCTGCTGTGGGGGTGGACTCGATGTGAACCTGCAGGCTGGGGTGTTCACACACACTGCTATGGTTTGAATCTATGAATCACCCCAAAATTCATATGCTGAAACCTAAGACCCAAGGTGATGATATTGTAAACCAAAAAATATGTTTCAGGTCTCAATCAATTTAGAAGTTTATTTTGCCAAGTTTAAGGACATGCCTGGAAGGAAAAAACAAAACAAAGAATCACAGAAACAGTCTGTGGTCTGTGCCTTTTTCCAAGGATGATTTCAAGGGCTTCAGTATTTAAAGGGTTGCAGGGGAAAGAGAGAGGCTGTGGAAATCCACACGTTGTAAGGAAAAAGGAGCAGGAAGGGGAATAGTCAATTATTCAGTGTATTCCTCTCCTGCTCAGTAAATCGGTACTTTACACACAATAAGGGGAATATAGAGTAGTTACCTGTGGAAATATTTAACCTTCATCTGTAGGTATCTGCTTAGGAGCAAAGGGAAAAGCAGCGTCTTGCCTGAGTCAGCTTTCAGCTTAACTTTTCCTTTTGGCAGAGAGAACTGGGATCCCAAGTTTTTATTTTCTTCTCACAGTATGAAGATCGTGGGGCTTTTAGGAGTGATTAGTTCATGAGGGCAGGGCCCTCATGAATAGGATTAGTGCCCTTATAAAAGGCCTAAAGAAAACTAGCTAGGCCTCCTTTTTTCCCTTCTGCCACGTGGGGACACAGCAACAAGGTACCATCTTGGAAGCAGAGAGCAGCCTTCACTAGATACCAAACCTACCAGGGTCCTGCTCTACCAGGGTCTCGAAGCTCTTCCTAGCCTACAGAGCTTCGAGAAATAAATTTATATTCTTTATAAATGACCCAGTCTAAGGTATTTTGTTACAGCAACAAAAACACACACCTACATGGCGCCCATTGGTAGGGAGAACAATAATAGAGCGGCCTCCATTTTTTATTCCCATAATGGGGCCCACAAGTATTAGGGAATGGCCTGCCATGATGCTAGGACAACCAGGACTGACTTGGGTGAACAGAGATGTGTGGTTCCCCTACTTAGAAATGGCAGATAAAGGATACAAGTACAGGTTTCTCTAATATAGACTCTACTCTAATATCACTCCACTCTATTGCCTCACATTCAGCAGCCTCTTAGTGGAACCAACAGGGCTATCACCACCACTTTTTAAACTAGTGGGAGAGCATGGTGTCATTTGAAAATTCAGGACTGTGATGTGTGATGAGATACAGTTGGCAGCATGGAAAGACAGGTCCAAAGACCTGTTTGAATTCAAGTTCTAACTCTGCCACTCAGGAGTGCTGTGATCTCGGCAGGTCACCCTCTTCCAGAAGAGCCTGTTCTGTTGCAGAGTGGGGATCATCATCATAATACCCAGCTCCCAGAGTAGCTGTGCAAATGAGGTGACATAATGCATGTGCAAGGAGCTCAAGGACTGGGAAGTGACGCACAAATAAAAGGACTGCTCCCTGTTGCCCCTCCTGAGCAGGTGAAGTGCCAGAGGTCAGGTAATCAATGCCTGCAAACACCAGCTTGCTGGTTGATCATCTTTCTATGCTTTAGAATTATTACGTGAAGCGTTTTTAAAACCTCAAAATCAATCTATTACTAGGTTGAACTGAATGGCGTCAATGACAAAGGAAGAGCAATTGGCAATTGCTTTTATCGTGGTGTGAGTACTTCAAAGATATGTATATGTGGCAGGGATTTGGAACTCAATTCCATAGCAGATGAAGAGTCTCCACTCAGGCAAAAAGCATTCAGGAATCCAGACGGAAAAGGCCACTGGGGATCATGTTTTCCAAATCAGGAAACTGAGGCCCAGAGAGATGAAATCCATGGTTGTGGCACTGAGGTGGAGACAGACCTTGGACTAGAACCTGACTCAGCTGTCCTCTTTAAAACCTCAACGTTCTCATCCGGAAAATGGTGATAACAACGCCTGCGGTATAGAACAGCCATGATGATGGATGGAAGCAATGGCCATCAAGCATTTTGTGCCCTTAGCATTCAGCAAATGGCAGTCATTTTTATTATGACCCCCAAGTATGGTGCTTATGTATTTCAGCATCAAAGATTTATTATTCATAGTTACTTCCAGACTTCAACTGATGGCATGAGTGACTGACTGAGGTTATGGGTTTAATAGAAAAGTGTTAAATGTTTACTGGTTTGTTGTTTTCAACATAGAAAGAAAGCTGGCTTTACCGCGCCAAAGTTCACACCTTCCGTAAAAGGGAGGTCTGAACGGTACATGCCTCATAAGGTGGCTGCAAGGGCTCAGGGAGGAAAGCCCTCAGCCCCCAGCCCTGATACAAGCAGACACTTGATCGATGGAGCTAGATGACTCTGTTATTAAAAAGTTTTAATGACTTGACAGTCATTTTAAGGGCAAAAATATATGCAAAGGAATCCAAAGAAATTGTCTAGAGAATAAACTATTTTATGACATGCACGATTCCATGTACAGTATGTATGATTCACACAGAAGCTGGCCTCATCAGCTGCAGAAGGCCCCTCCAGAAGTCTGGAAGGCTTGCTGGCTTGCCGGTGGCTGGAGTCACAAAGACATGAACTGAAGAACCAGTGGTACAGGCCAAAGCATCAAACCGTGCCAAAATGGGATGGCCAAAGAAAAAGCCATCACTGAGGTCACGGTGATCCCCTAAGGGCAGTTCCTCAGTGAGCTTAGGTTGAAATAGAGCAAGGAGGTAATGCACACTGGAGTGGCTCACTTTCTCCACAGCCAAGGCAGCCACTGGGATCTGAGGAAAGCCGGCAGGTGTGGGTAGGTACACCCACTGGCCACCATGAACCCCAGCATGGAGAATGACTGCAAGCTGGTTTTCAGGCCACAGCTCCTAGAAGATTAAATCACAGTGCTTATTCTGGGTCACCATGATGCTGTCTTCCAGCTTAAAGGGACCTGTTTCAGTGGCAGAGGTCTCTGGCCTCAAAGGGCCTTGGTTCAAGTCCCGGCTCTGCCACTTAACCGAATTACCTTTGGCAAATAACTTAACACCCCTGTACCTCTGTTTCTTTTTTTTTTGATTTGATTTTTTTTATTTTACTTGCTCTGCACTTCCAGAGAAACTTCTAGTAACGAACTATAGAATGATCCCTTAAAATATAGTCTACCTCAATCTAACAGCATAACCTACCTCATAGGCTGACTGTGAGAATTAAATGACAAATTAAATGACAATTAAATGACAAATACCATTTAATATATTAGTTCCTAGACATGGTAAGTTCTCATTAAACATTGGCTATTCCTAATATATTAGGTTGGTGCAAAAGTCATTGTGATTTTTGCCATTCCTTTTAACGGCAAAAAATACTTATGTCCATCTTTTTCTTTTGCTTCTCATGATGAAAAGTCAGGCACTTTTATGCTAAATGAGAAAGAAAACTCATTTATTATTGACAATAAGTTATTGTGTCTCTTATTTCTGCTGCTAGAGATTAATCTCAAAGAACGGGGGTTGTGTCTTGTTCACTTTTTAAGTTCGTCTAACAGGAACAAGGTGACACTTGAGATAAAACTTGGAGGCTGAACAGAATCAGAAATAAAAAGCATCGAGCTGAATTACAGCCTCCACTCCTCTGCACCAAAGAGGCCCACAGATGATTTAAACGTTTTAATCATGTTGTCTTACTGTCTTCTTCTCTTGATAAAAATTATCATTAACTATGAGAATTCATTGTGAAGGAATAATTATGGGTTGTATAAAGTTTGACTACAGGCCGGATGCGGTGGTTCATGCCTGTAATCCCAGCATTTTGGTTGACCGAGGTGGGCAGATCATGAGGTCAGGAGATCGAGACCATCCTGGCTAACAACAACAACAACAACAAAAAGCCAGGCATGGTGATATATGCCTGTAGTTCCAGCTACTTAGGAGGCTGAAGCAGGAGAATCGCTTGAACCTGGAAGGCAGAGGTGGCAGTGAGCAGAGATCAACCCACTGAACTCGAGCCTGACAGAGCGAGACTCTGTCTCAAAAAAAAAAAAAAAAAAAAAAAAGTTTGACTACACAAAGTTATTCAATGATGCACTGTTCATGGAGGGGAAGCAGAAACGAGCTGCAAGTCTCCACTCAGGGAGGGCACCTACCATGAGTGTCACGTGGCCAGCCTCCCTCAGGGTATATCACTGTCACCCACGGTGCCAGGAGATACATCCACTGGCTGATGTGGAAAGATGTTCAATGGAAAAGATCAGGTTACGGAACAGCATGTACTGCCCCACAAGATCTCACTCGTTATACAAGAACGTGTTAGTCTATGTACATATTGCCTAGAAAAAAAAGTTGACAAGCTAGACTGCAAAATGTTTTCAGTAGTTATCTAGTAGTGGAATTGTGGATAATTTTTTTCTTCTTTTTGCTTACTTGAATCTTCCCAATTGAACATAATTTGCCTTTGAAATAAGAGAACATGTTATTTTTTCAATGACTGAATGTGAATTTTATTTTTAAAAAAGCATTAGAGAGATAAGCAGTGGGATAAATGTGGCTCCTTCTTCCTTCCCCCAAGATCCTGCCCCTACTTCCTTGGCTAGGTTCATTAACCCCCAGACTCAGCTCCAGCCCAAACTTGAGGACCAATGAGTCTCCGAGGCAACCATGTTTCAGAATAAGACCAGCAGTGCCTTTGATCCCAGCCTGACTTTGTATCCAGCTCCAACAACGGGGCTTGGTCTTATCTTCTCCCCTTTTCCCAAGTTCCCGCCTCCTTCCTCGCGTCTAGAACTAGGTTCTGCCTGGATCCCTGTGTTGAAGCCCTCCTTTGGTGCCTTCTGAAGCCCTGGGTCCCTCTGGAGTAGGAGGCATGCACATGATGGACCCAGTGCTCCTGGGTCTGTGTGAGGACACAGTCCTGCCTCCTCCTGAGGTCAGGAGAGAAAGTGCCTGTCAGCTGTAGGAGGCCAGTGGGCAGATGGCACAGGTATGCCTTTTGAAGGGGTGAGGCTATTTTTGTCATTCTATAAATAGCATAGAATGGGCCATGGTTTGTGGTCAGTTACCTGGAATATCAGGGCAGGATTCTGGCAGGAAGTCCATCCCCACACTCCCCTTAAACCAGAATAAACCCGGGCTTGGCAGCATGAACCTTTGACTGTGCAGAGTCCTCAAGGAGCATCGCACGGGCAGCTGAAGGGTAATTCAGGCCTTGGGACCCTGCACAAGGAGGCCTCTGACTGTGTGGTGGTAGCAGATTATGTGATTTTAAGGAGAAATATTCATGTTAAGAAACAGAGGCTGGGTGTGGTGGCTCATGCCTGTAATCCCAGCACTTTGAGAGTTGAGGTGGGAGGATCACTTGAGCCCAGGAGTTCAAGGCTGCAGTGAGTCATGATTGTGTCACTGCACTCAAGCCTGGATGACACAGTGAGACACTGTCTCTAAAAAACGTTGTTTAAAGAAAAAAATAAAAGAAACAGAAAATACCTTAAATGGGAACATGTATAAAGTTAAAAAAGATTAAGATGAAACTAGCACTTAAGAATGTACTCTGTGTATCTTTATGAAAATAATTTATCTTCAATCAAGCCTATTTTAATATTGTCACCACAGAATGATTCAGGTAGATAGGTCTCAGGAAGACTAATGGAAATAAATGATATGTCAACCATTTCTATTACTGGCATCATGCAGTACAGAATACTGGTTAAAAGCTTAGGGTCATTAGATCTGAATGATTCATGACCCTGCTGCTGTGTGATCTCAGTAAGTCACTCAATGTCCCTGAGCCTCAGTTTTTCTCATGTTTTTTTTTTCCTTGAGATGGAGTTTCACTCTTTTGCTCAGGCTGGAGTAAAGTGGTGCAATCTCGGCTCAATCTAACCTCCATCTCTTCGGTTCAAGCAATTCTCCTGTCTCAGCCTCCTGAGTAGCTGGGATCACAGGTGCCTGACACCATGCCCAGCTAATTTTTGTATTTTTAGTAGAGACAGGTTTTCACCATGTTGGCCAGGCTGGTCTTGAACTCCTGACCTCAGGTGATCCACCTGCCTTAGCCTCCCAAAGTTTTGGGATTACAGGCATGAGCCACTGTGCTCAGCTAGTTTTTCTCATCTTCAGAATGGAAATAGTAACATACACTTGAGTGGATTTTTGTGACAATTAAGGCAATGCATATTTTTTATGTCCTGGCTAATTTCTGGACCCTAAAGATCTTTAGGGTTATTGTTGTTTGCTTGCTTTTCAAAATTTGCAAACGGTTTTGGTCTCTATGGGTGGAGACTTACATTTGCCTTTGGGCCAGATTTTTCCCTTATTTAGGAAGACTGCTTGTATCGGGAACCTGGCAACCAGCTAGGGTGTGGATAGTGGTGATTATCAATAAAGGCCACTGTGTTGTTCCTTCAGGTGGTGTCCAGTGTCACAGACATCAAAACTAGGGAGCAGGGCAAGAGGGAACGAGCCAGAGGGATGAAGGGTGGCAACCGTTATACTTTGGAAACCTCCAGGAAAAGCTGAGGGATGCTTCAAAGGGGAGAGGGGACCCGTTCAGCCACTGAGCCAGAGGAAGATTAAGCCAATGAAATTTGCAAGGTAAATATTATAAGATGTAACTAATTTTTACTGCATTATCATAACAGGAATTTACTCAAGAGGTACCACCAGAAGTCTCGCTTGGTCTCTTGGTGGCAATGATTCAAGCATAATTGGTTTGTGGAGCTAAGATCTCCTCAACTCCTCAACAGAAACTGGTAAATCAATCTAGACTTTGACTTAAGTTTTACTAATTTTAACTGATATAGTTTGGATATTTGTCCCCTCCAGATCTCATGCTGAAATGTGACCCCCAGAGTTGGAGATTGGGCTTAGTGAGAGGTGTCAGGGTCGTAAGGCAGATCCCTCATGAATTTCCCATGGTAATGAGTGAGTTCTCAGTCTATTAGTTCACACAAAAGCCGGTTGTTTAAAGAGACTGGCACCTCTTGCTCTCTCGCTCTCTCGCTCTCTCTCTCTTGCTCCCTCTCTTGCCATGTGATGCTTCCTTCCCCTTCACCTTCCACCATGAATGAAAGTTTCCTGAGATCCTCACCAGAAGCAGATTCTGGCACCATGCTTCTCGTACAGCCTACGAAACCATGAGCCAAATAAACCTATTATTTAAAAAATTACCCAGTCTTGGGTATTCCTTTAGAGCAATACAAATGGACTAATACATTAACTTTATCCTTGGATTTGGTGCTGGTGATACCATCATGTTAAAAGGTTCTCCTCTCTTGGACCCTACACTAATCAAAGAGAGACAATACTGAACATTCCATCACAAATTAAATGTGAGTGTTCTACAGAAAGACTACATACAGTTGGCTGTCCGTATCTGCTAGTTCTGCATCTTCAGATTTCAACCAACTTCAAATAGAAAATATCCAGGAAAAGGCTGGGCATAGTGGTTCATGCCTATAATCCCAGCACTTTGGGAGGCCAAGGTAGGTGGATCACAAGGTCAGGAGTTCAAGACCAGCCTGGCCAACATAATGAAACCCCATCTCTACTAAAAATACAAAAAAATTAGCTGGGCATGGCAGTGTGCACCTGTAACCACAACTACTTGGGAGGCTGAGGCAGCAGAATCACTTGAACCCAGGAGGCAGAGGTTGCAGTGAGCCAAGATCACACCATTGCACTCCACCCTGGGTGACAGAGCAAGACTCTGTCTCAAGAAAAAAAGAAAAAAGAAAGGAAGTATCCAGAAACAAAGAAACAAAAAAATTAAAATAATACAAATTTTTAAAACAGTATAATTCTTTACCTAGCATTTACATTATATTAGGTACAATAATAATCTAGAGATGATTTAAAATATACAGGAGGATATGCATAGGTGATATGCAAACACTTTGCCATTTAATATCAGGCACTGGAGCACGCTTGGATTTTGGTATCTGCAGGGTGTCCTGGAACCAACTCCCTGCTGAAACTGAGGGACAACTGTATATGGTTGTATGAGACACAATAACAAAAGATCCTGACCTAGACAGAGGCCGGTGGGAGTAAAGAGCTGAGGAACCTAAACCAGTTAGGCCCTGTGGCTGGACCATAAGGTTGGAAGGGAACAAGGTAGCAGATAAGGCAGGAGAGGGAGGCTGGGCTAAATCACATAGGAACTGGATTTTATCCTGAGAGAATGGGGAGCTTTTCTGTTGGGGGGAGGGAGAGGCATGACCACTTTTTACGTCAAGATCAGCACTCTAGGAAATGGACCAGTGAAGTCAAGTGTGGGGGCAGAGACACCAGTGAGAAAATACTGAGACACTGAGAACTCAGTTAACTGAGTGGCAATACTGGAAATGAAAATTGTGGCTTCCAGAGATATCCAAGGATCGGCTCAAAGGACAGATACCTGGACCTCTCCTGGCTCACTGGCTTCCAGCTCTCACCAAGGTCAGTATTTGGTAGCAGTGGCACCTACAGCAAAGGCATGTGCCTCCACCAACTCCTTCCAGGCTTTGAGGCTACTGATGAAACTTAGGGTTTTTCACTATAAAAAAAACCACCACCCTCCCTAGGTAGATTTCTACCTCAGCTAGCTATTATTCTGCATGGCTATGACTGTGAATTTGTCCCATTTTCCACTGGAGTATAATTTTAGGTCTAGGTTTTTCAAGTACTTCCAAACCTAGAGGAGATGACCACATAGGTAAATAAATATATTTAAAACATACAAGCTGTTTTGCCTCCCAAAATATTTGGAGGCTATTAAGACAAAAATGGGAAGAGATATTTTCTGACCGTCTCCTATTTTGAAGAATCATGACCTGGAGAATGCTGAGTCTTTCCTTTGATTAGCTTTATGTTGCTTTTTAGCTCATTTGACTTTATTTTAAAGGACAAATGATGTAGGTAATAAAAACAATTTCTAAGAACTCAATTCTAGCAACATGTGAAGTTGAGCAAATATCAAAATAAGACTTTACTCCATGCTATATTTATTTTGCCACTTGGCAGTATACCAATATTAAAAATGATATTTCCAAACTAAGTTGCCTATCTGTAAATCTAAGAAGCTAATATAACGAGCTAGCAAGAGTTCACATTAGGAACAAGCCCAGACCCACTTGGCTGCAGATCGCTGCTCCTTCACATTTCAATGTGCATGCACTGGGCTCCCAAAGTGAGGAAAATAAAAATAATGAAAATCATCTACTGTCAGAGTGGAATAATTTCCTTGCTACAGTGCTCTCACAGGAAGTTCATTCTGGTAAATCAGTGTCAAAATGACAAGAAAATCCAACATGTCTCAAGAGGCACAATGTATAACAAGCAAAAGATTCTAAATCAGTATTCAGAAATTGAATGTTAAAAGAGCTAATGAAAAATTCAAGACAAAAAAATGATGGATGTGAAACAAATTCATTAAAACATTTTGAGTAAAAATAAGAAGACCGTGACATTATGCTCAATTAAGAGGAAAATACAATCTTAAAGGGTAAATGTGGTAGATAATGATCTGCTTTTTCAGACATCAAGAAGTGGAATCAGCCATTAAAGACGGCTCTGAAAGAGAGACTAGATTAGATAAAAATTGCATCTACACACTAATGATATCACAACTGTTGTGCTTTTTGCCTTGGCAAGAGTTGCCCTCTCTGCAACAGATTTCCAAGAAAGCATCTCTGAAAAATGATTACTGAATAGTTCAAGCCTCAAAATTAAGCAGGTCAGGGATACAGTAATCATTCCCGGGCACCTGTTGAGAAACAGTGAGAACAGAAGCTGAGAAGAGTGTGGTGATACTTCCCACACTCACAGCGCTCAACGAAGTCCCCAGTGTCCAGCATCTTGCAATTAGTTATGGACAAGTCCAGGAGAATGTGCACAGCAGCAGTGAAAAACTCTATTTCAAATCACCAGTGTCAGAAAATACTTAAAATCCCTGGAGAACAATTTAGAATACTAAATGTGCTAGAAATAACTGAAGAAGGCAAAATTGGAGGAGACAGAGGATGGAGCATAAAGAGTTTTTCTTTCTTGTAATCACCACAGAGTGATTTGTGAAGTTGAAACAACTTGAATCTCTGCCCCAGAAAGAGGTTGCTAAATAAGGCAGGTACCCTAGCTAAGAGGGTTCCAACATCAGTCCAAGCATTTGGGTGGCTTTAAAGCTTGTTTATCATTTGTTTCTTCATGTTTTTTAAACTAACTTTTACTACATAATTAATGCATGCACACACTGTAGAAAAGTAGGAAGTATAGGTAAAAAGAAGATTTATGTCACTCTTTATTCCATAAGTCAGAAATAATCAGAATTAACAGTTTGATGTACATCTTTTCAGACTTTTTTAGGCCAGGAGATTTTTATTTTGTCCTAAGGAAGCCGAGATTATATTGCAACTTGCTTTCTTCAATCAATTACATATCATGAACTCAGTTCCATGCCAGTAAATATATTTCTTATCATGAATGCCAAATATGCCCTTGTATGGACAGAGCGTCATTTATTGAATCAATCCAAAGGTAATCTTTAAATGATTTTATTTTTATTTACGTGTTTTTTTATTTGTTTGTTTTGTTTTGTTTTTGAGACAAGGTGTCTCTCTGTCACCCAGGCCGGAATGCAGTGGTACGATCAT
The DNA here is from genome assembly GCF_048565385.1 of Saimiri boliviensis. Taxonomy (NCBI): domain Eukaryota; kingdom Metazoa; phylum Chordata; class Mammalia; order Primates; family Cebidae; genus Saimiri; species Saimiri boliviensis. Next base: position 100,460,597 of record NC_133454.1, read on the forward strand.
GTCTCACTGCAGCCTCAATCTTCTGGGCTCAGGTCGTCTTCCCATCTCAGCCTCCCAAGTAGCTGGGACCACAGGCACACACGATCATGCCTGGCTAGTTCTTATATTTTTTGTAGAGACGGGCTTCTTCCATGTTGCCCATGATGGTCTCAAACTCCTGGCTCAAGCAATCCACCTACCTTAGCCTCCCAAAGTTCTGGGATTACAGGTGTGAGCCACCATGCCTGGCCTGATTTTATTTTTAAATACTTTCAAACTGACAGAAAGGCTTGCAAGAACAGTATGGTGGACTCCTGGGTATTTTTTTTTTTTTTACAGAGTCATCCATTTTTAACATTTTGTCACATGTGCTTTATAATTAACTTTTATTATTTCTGAACTTTTTGAGAGTAGGTTGTGCATGTCATGCCACTTTTTCCTAAATATTTCAGTGTGTATTTCAAAGAACAAAGACAGTTCCATAACCACACTACCTAACGACTTCTAAGAGCCATTTCTGCACCAAACTGCTATAATTCTTCACAATAATAGTTATCCCTTTCCTAGTATCATGTTTAGATCTTCAAACAAACAACTTTTGGTTCTACTCTGGGCAGGACTCTATATTGGATGTCAAGAATTAAAAATGAATAAAACAATAGTCCTCCCCTTAAGTCACTTATATTCTAACAGACACAAGGAGGTACTTATAATGCAATGTGGTAAAGGTGATGTGATGCTCTGGGCATAGAGGAAGGCCCATAGAACACTGGGAACACAGAGAACTAGCAAATCTCATAGCTGGAGTCAAGACTGATAGAGGTGAACAATGGTGCAGGTGTGTGCTTCTGCATGTGTGTGCATGCACGCGTGTGTGCGCGTGCTCAGGGAGCATGGAGGGAGTATGTTTGGACAGGCAAAGTGCCCGGCTGAGAGCAGTGAGAGATGAGGCTGGAAGTGAGGCAGAGCCAGAGCCTGAAGGGCCTGGACACAAGATCTAGCACTTGGACTTGACCCTGCAGGTGATACAGGGTAAGCTGAAGAGAACATGACCAACAAGGTTTGATGGGTTACCCTGGGGGCAGCAGAGAGGTCAAGTCTGAGGACAGCAAGACCCTGGAAGCAGCAAATAAGTTAGTGGGGTATTGCAACAGTCTAGGTGAGAGAAGAAAGAGTCTGCTCTGAACCAGGACAGTGGGGTAGAAGCAGTGAGAAGACAAAAGATTCAAGAAATTTCTAAGAGGTACCTGAGTGTGGGGATGATGGGAAGGGAGGAGCTGACTCCCAAGTTTTCAACTTTTCAGAGAAAAAAAATCATAAATGATATTACTTATCCGAAGTTGATCTTTATAACAACCCTGTCAGATAAATGGAGCCAATAGCTATTATTCTTATTTTACAGACCTTTAAATTGAAATTCAGAAAGTCAAAGTGACTTATCAAAGGTCACACAACTAGTCAATGGCAGAGCAGAGATATCAAGTTCATCCTAGTATAAATACTAATGGATGATACAAAACTATTCAAAATGCCACAACTGGAGAACCACATACGGATCCGTACCTCACATCGCATGTAAAATTAACTCAAAATGGATCATACATCAACATTGAAGAGCTAAAACTTTAAAAATATACAGAAGAAAATATAGGAGAAAATCTTAGTTGCTATGGGTTTAGCAAACATTCTTAAATAGGACACAAAAAAGTACAAGCTATAAAGGGAAAAATCAACACATTACATTTCACCAAAATTAACACCCTTTTCTCTTTGCTATAGTCTGAATATCTATGTCTCCCTGAATTTATATGTTGAATCCTAATTACCAAGTTGATAGCATGAGAAGGTGGGCCTTATTAGGTCATAAGCGTAGAACTCTCACGAGTGGGTATTAGTGCCCTTATGAAAAAGGCCCTCCTCACATCATCCTTTGGATGAAAAGAGAAAGGGGCCTAGAGAGCTGCCTTACCCCTTTTGCCTTCTGAGGATGCAGCAAGAAGGTGCCATCTATGAAGCACAGAGAGAGCCCTCATCAGACACCAAATCTCCTGGCACCTTGATTTTGGACTTCCCAGTCTCCAGAACTATGAAAAATAAATGTCTGTTGTTTATAAATGATCGAATCTAAGGCATTTTGTTATGCTATGCCAAACAGACAAAGACACTCTTCAAAACCCATTATTGCAAAAATGAAAAGACAAGCAATACACTGGGAGAAAATACTAGCCAAACATATCTGACAAAACACTAGAATCTAGAATATATAAATTGCACTCATAGCTCAATAATAAGATATGCAATACAATTTTTAAATGTGCAAAAGACTTGAATAGGTATTTCACCAAATAATACATATGGATGGCAATAAGAACATGAAAGAGTGTCCAATGTTATTAGTCATTAAGTATATGAAAATTAAAACCACAATGAGGTATACATTATCCACCCACTAGAACACCTAAAATTAAGAAGGTGGACAAGAAGATGCAGCCGAAAAAGAGCTTCTCCTGCTGAGAGAGACCAGAATATCAAGTAGACAAGCATACTCTGAACAGATCTTCTGAGAGGAAGCACTGAGAGCAGATGAAGAGATGATAGAGACAATGGGTCCGAATGAGGAGGAAGCTGAGAACCCTGTGCAGGGTTGCTGAGTGCTGGGGCTTGTTCCTGGCACTAAGTAACTCCTAAGGAAACAGTAAGTGAAATAATTGCAGGGCAGCCCACTCTCACCACAGATCTGCAGGGTCCTAGCTGCAGTCAATCCCACATCACCATGGACATTTAAGTTGGCATGGGAGTTGCCTGCAGAGTTGGCAGAAACAGATTCTGAGTCTCTTTGGATCTCAGGGAGTTTGGCATGGGGACAGAGGCAAAGGGACATAGCTAGAGGTGCCCATCCCCCAAGGCTCTTTTTATTCCTCTAAGTGCCTCTGACCTTCGTTATCTGTTGGACCTGAAGACAGCAAGGCCATCTTTCCCACAGGACTGGGGTGAGTCTGATCTGTGCATCCCCCATCCACCAGCCCTTCCCAGGGTCCCTGCCTGGCCACTCCCATGGGAGCAGGCACATAGCACAGCCTCCAGTGCTCTGCCAGAGCGTTTGTGCCAGGAACCACCACCATAATACTTTTACTGGTGGCCCCTGCCACTCTGCCAGAGCACTTTCACTGGCTCCCACTACTGCCCTGCTAGAATACTTTCACCAGCAGCCTCCACCACCCGAGTGGAGCACTTTTCCTACCACCCCCAATGGAGCACTTTTGCTAGCAGCTTGGGAGCATCTTGTCTCCTACCCCCCACCCCCAAACCCAGCCAGTGTGAGAGGACAAAGCTGTGGGCCCGGTCCAAGTCCTGCTGGGTTACAGCACATACCCCAGGAATGTCAAGCTGAGTCTCGGTCCTCTGAAATCATCCTGAAATGAAGCCAATCAACTATACCCAACTTATACCCAGTCAAACCTTCCAGGGAAATAAATAACATAAAAACAAAAGGCTCCAGCCAAAGGACAGCAACTTCAAAATATAAAGGAACATGAGCTCTCATAGGTAAGAAAGAACCAGCACAAGAACTCTGGCAACTTTAAAAGCCAGAGTGTCTTCTTACCTCCAAATGGCCACACTAACTTTCCAGCGATGGTTTTTAACCGGATTGAAATGGCTGAAATGACAAACATGGAATTTGGAATCTGGACGGCAACGAAGCTCAGTGAAACACAGGAGAAGGCTGAGACTCATTCCAAGAAAACAGCAAAATTATCCAACCACTGAAAGACAGCATAACCATCTTAATAAAGAACCAAACTGAATTTGTAGAATTGAAAAATTCACCACAGGAATTTCATAATACAAACGGAAGTATTAATAACAGAATAGACCAAGCTGAGGGAAGAATCTCAGGGCATAAAAACTCCTACTTTGAATCAATGTAGGCACACAAAAATAAAGGGGAAAAAAAGGATTTTTTAAAAGGAAAAAAAACCTCTAAGAAATATAGGACTATGAAGCGACCAAACCTATTGACATTTCTCAAAGAGTAGGAGAAAGAGTAAGCAACTTAGAAAGCATATTTGAGGATACAGTCCATAAAAATTTCCCCAATCTTGCTAAAGAGGTTAACATGTAAATTTAAGGAATTTACAGAACCCCTGCAAGATACTGTGCAATACAACCCATGGTCATCAGATTCTCCAAGATAATGCAAAAGGAAAAAATTAAAGGCAGCTAGAGAGAAAGGGCAGATCACTTGCAAAGGGAACCTGAAAGGTCTACTGGCTATTGCAAAGAATTGATGACTAAGTGGGACTTCATTAAATTAAAAAGCTTCTGCACAGCAAAGAAACTATTAACAGAATAATCAGACAACCTAGAACCTACTTTAAAATGACCAAACGACATGAATAGACACTTCTCAAAAGAATACATACATGCAGCAAACAAATATATGAAAAAATGCTCAACATCACTAATCATCAGAGAAATGCCAACTGAAACCACAATAAGATACCACCTCGCACTGGTCAGAATGGCTATTAGTAAAAGTCAGAAAATAACAGATGCCGGAGAGGTGGCAGAGAAAAGGGAAGGTTTATGCCCTGATGGTGGGAATATAAATGAGTTCAGTCACTGTGGAAAGCAGTTTGGGGATTTCTCAAAGAACTTAAAGCAGAACTACCACTAGACCCAGCCAGCTCACTACTGGGTATATATTCAAAAGCAATTAAATCATCCTGCCATGTACTCGTATGTTCATCACATCACTATTCACAATAGCAAAGACATGGAGTTATCCTAGGTGTCCATCAATGGTAGATTCAATAAAGAAAATATTATTTATATATATATATATATATATATATATATATATATATATATATACACACACACACACACACATACATCGTGGAATAGTATGCAACCATGAAAAGGATGAAATCATGTCCTTTAAAGCTATATGGATGCAAGTAGAGGCCATCATCCTAAGCAAGTTAATACAGGAACAGAAAACCAAATACCACATGTTCTTACTTATACATGGGAACTCAACATTGAACACCCAAGGACACAAAGATGAAAACAATAGATACTGAGGACTACTAGGGGGGATCTTAGGGTGGGGGGCAGTGAAGATTGTAAGACCATCGAGTACTGTGCTTGCTACCCGGGTGATGGGATCATTTGTACACCAAACCCCAGTGACACGCAATTTGCCCATGTAACAAACCTGTGTATGTACCCGCTGAACCTAAAATAAAAGTTGAAAAAAAAAAGTGGAACTGGAAATGAAGCTAAAAAAAGAATTTAATAAGGTGGAGTATACCCAGTATTGACAAGGATGTTTATAGGGCTTGGCTGTCTCCCCACCCAAATCTCATCTTGAATTGTAGCTCCCATAATTACCATGTGTCATGGGAGGGAACTGGTGGGAGACAACTGAATCATGAGAGCAGGTCTTTCCCAGGCTGTTCCCATGATAGTGAATAAGTCTCATGAGATCTGATGGTTTTATATAAGGGAGTCCCCTTGCACATGTTCTCTTGCCTGCTGCCATGTAAGATGTCACTTTGCTCTTCCTTCATCTTCCACCACGATTGTGAAGCCTCCCCAGCCATGTGGAACTGTTAAGTCCATTAAACCTCTTCCTTTATAAATTACCCAGTCTCGGGTATGTCTTTATTAGCAGCATGAAAACAGTCTGATACAGATGTGGAGGATTAGACCCCTCATACACTGCTGATGAGAATGTAAAATTATACAACTGCTTGAGAAACTACTTTGGCAGTTTCCTAAAAAAGTAAAAAATACATTTACCATACGACCCAGTCATTCTACTCTTTGTATTTATCCAAGGGAAAGCACATGTATGCACAAAGGCCTGTAGAGGAGTATTCACAGTAGCTTTTTCCCATTACTTACTTATTTTTATTTCAATGGTTTTGAGGGTACAAGTGGTTTCTGGTTACATGGATAAGTTCTTTAGGGGTAATATCTGAGGTTTTAGCACACCCATCACTTGAGCAGTGTACACTGCACCCGATATGTAGTCTTTTATCCATCACCCCCTCCCAAACTTCCCCAAATTCTATTATATCATTCTTATGCCTTTGTGTCCTCATAGTTTAGTTCCCACTTGTAAGTGAGAACATAAGGTATTTGGTTTTCCATTCCTGAGTCACTTCACTTAGAATAATGTCCACCAGCTCCATCCAAGTTGCTGCAAAAGACATGATTTCATTCCTTTTTATGAGTGAGTAGTATTCCATGCTATATATACACTACATTTTCTTTATCCACTCAGTTGATGGGCACTTAGGTTGGTTCCATATCTTTGCAATTGTGAATTCTGTTGTTATAAACATGTATGTGCATGTGTCTTTTTCATATAATGACTTCTTTTTTTCGGGGTAGATAACCAGTAATGAAATTGCTGGATCGGATGGTAGAGTTTTACTTTTAATTCACCAAGGAATCTCCATACTGTTTTCCATATTGGATGTACTAACTACATTCCCACAAGCAGTGGAAAATGCTCCTTTTTGACATCCACACCAACATCTATTGTTTTTTGACTTTTTAATTATGGCCATTTTTGTAGGAGTAAGGTGGTACCTCACTGTAGTTTTAATTTACAGTAGGGTGTTCTTTTTGGGATATCCAGAAACAACCCAAATGTCGGTCTCCAGGCTCAGAAACAAACCGTGGACTATCCATACAATAGAATACTACTCATCAATAAACAGGAATGAACACACAACAGCATGTAAACTTTCAAAATAATTATGCTGAGTAAAAGAAGCCAGACTCCCCCACCCATAAAAAAAGAATGCATAATGTATGGTTCCAATTACAAAAATTTCTAGAAAAGTCAAACTAATCTCTAGTGAAAGAAAGCAGATGTGTGGTTACCTGGGGGTAGAGCAGAAGGGAGGGATTACAAAGGGGGCACCAGGAAACTTTGGGGTGATGGTAGTAATGTTCATGATCTTGATTGTAGTGATGATTTCACCAATCTGCAGATATGCTAAAACTCATCAAATTGTACACTTTAAATGTGTGAATCTTATTTTATGTCAGTTACACCTCAATATAATTATTTTAAAGAAAGAACAGAATGGAAAGGACTATAGCAATATCTTAGCAAGTAACAAATATACCAATATTTTAACAAAATTAGTCTCTGTGAGATTATTAATGATAATTCTTTTCTTCTTTATCCTTTTCCAAGTTTCCAAATGAACATGTAATAATATCAAAATCATACAAACTACTTTTTTGGAGAAAAAAAGAATTACGTGAACAGAAAAATTTGAAGAAAATAGTCTGTGCTTATGAACCTTAATACCAGTGGATGGAAAACATCAAAGACACAAAACTTTTCAAATGACAAAAGATCCTCTCTTCTTTCAAAAGCCATGGTGAGCCAGAAGGCACTATAAGAATGTCTGATAAGTTGCACCAGAACATATATAAATCTAAAGAAATCTATGGAGAAGCTACCATATTAGCAAAGTGCATCATTTGGTTAAGCTGTCCAGCTCAAATATCTTTCACATGCATCAGTGAGAGGCAGTTGCAACAAAAAAAAAAAAGAAAGAAAGAAAGAAAGAAAAAAGAAAAATAAAGAGACAGTGTTAGGCAGCAAAGGAAGGTGAATTTTTTCATGATGTCAGGACCCATCAGTTCTGGAATCCACTCAGGAACCTAAGGATTAAAGAACAATACAATACAACTAACAAGTGACTGGCATCATATGTCCTTAAAAAGAATAAATACTGCAAAGAATAAGCCAGGCCACAGAAAATGCTGTTCACCATCTGACTAAATATGGTCAAGTCTCATGAATCTGGGTTTCCACTCTTGGAAATATTTGTTAAATCTGTGTGCACTGGGCTGAGGTTTCACTCTGAAGTTTTTATTAGTGGTGGAAGTAGTAAGTTTTAAAAAGCTTTCAGAGGCATATTTAACCCATTTAGATGACAAAACATTTTAAAGCTTTCAGGGCATTATTTATATATCAAATATTGACGTTTGTCAAGTAATTTTTATATTCATTTATTCAAGAAAAAGTCACTAAGTGCCAGCAATTGTCCAGGTCCTGGGACACACAGAAGCAAACACAACCCATAACCTCATGGAGCTCTCAGTCTAATGACTGATAAACCTACAAACAGTTGCAATACAAGGTGTCCTTGGCTTGGAAGAGTGAAAAGGAAGTCAGAGAAGCCTACAAAGACAAGGTAACAGCTGAGCAGGATCTTGAAAGCTATGAAGGAGTTTTCTGCTTAGGAAGAGAGAGACCTTCTAGGCAGAGAGGACAGCATGGGGCAGAAAGGGAGAGGGGAAAGGGAGATTATTTGGAGATTATTATTATCCTCAAGAGCTTCTGTGAGGATGAGGAATATAATTCACCTGGAGGAGACAGGCGCTAAAGCAGATGGAAGCTCTTTGTCCATGCTGGAGAAGATCAGGCTTTATCCTAGATAAAATGAGGAGGTGTGTTGGTTACAACTGCTTTTAACCAAATGAACTGGCCTAAAAGTGAGAAAGATGATCTTCAGTGTTCAGAGAACTCAAGGGCTTTATGTAGTCAAACCTAAAAAGAGGCTGAAATTGGGAACTGGAAAGCTAAAGAAACTCACTATCTCTCTCTCTCTCTCTCTCTCTCTCTCTCTCTCTCTCTCTCTCTTTCTCTCTCTCATTTTTGAGACAAGGTCTCGCTGGGTAACCCAAACCGAAGTGCAGTGGCACAATCTCGACTCACTACAACCTCTGCCTCAAGTGATTCTCCTGTCTCAGCCTCCTCAGTAGCTGGGACTACAGGATCCCAACATCACGCCTGGCTAATTTTTGTATCTTTAATGGAAATGGGGTTTTGCTATGTTGCTCAGGCTGGTCTTAAACTCCTGACATCAAGCAATCCACCCACCTCGGCCTCCCAAAGTGCTGGGATTACAGGAATGAACTCCTCTATCTTTAATCTTGCCCCCCCCACCGCCATCTATTTTCTATTAACCCGTTATTTTGGTCATAAGTGACAGAAAAATAACTCAAAATAGTTTCAGCCAGAAAGGGAATTTATTTGCTCTCAAAAGTGGGAAGTTTAGGCACATGCTATAACAGGGGTTAACCCTGAGGACATTTCACTATGTGAAATAAGCTAGTCACAAAATGACAAATACTGTATAACTCTACTTCTGTGAGGTACCTATAGTACATTTACAGAGACAAGAAGTAAAAGGGTGGTTGCCAGGGGCTGGGGCCAAGGAGGAATTGGGAAGTGTGGGAAGATGAAAATGTTCTGCAGATGGATAGTGGTGACAACAGCACAATAATGTGAAGATACCTGATGCCACAGAACTCTACACTTAAAAAATGGTTAAAATGGTAATTTTTTTTTTGTATAGGTTACCACAATTTTTTTAAGTGAGGCATCCAGAATTATAACAGATACAACTCCAGGCACTGCTAGATGCAGGAGTCCAAGTGCCATCATGGGACTCTTGTCACTATTTTCTTCTTTCCTCCTTATTTGCTTCCTTTTCAAGAAGAATCTCTTTACCTAGTGGCAAAGATGGCCACCCTGATCTTAAATCATCTATAGAGCTCATGATTGCTGCCAAAAGAGAGTCTCTTGCCTGTTGGTTCCAGTGAAAGCTCTGGGAATGGCTGATTGGCCTAGTGTTGGGTCATAAACCCACTCCTGAACCAATCACTGTAGCTGGAAAGCAGAGTACACTGATTGGTCAAGCCTGGGTCATGTGTTCAACCTCAAGCCAATCACTGTAGTCAGGGGAGCAGAGTTCTCTGGCCATTATGGGCCTACACAGTGGAGCCAGACTCACCTGAATGGTGGACTGAGAATGAGGAGGGTGATTTTTCACAGCGATATTGGACAGTCAAAACATGTCCATCACAGCTTCTTCCTTTTTTCTCTGTGGACCAGTTTTCTGTGTTTTCAGTCAGTATGGAAGGAGAAATATTGCTATGCCCAGCTCAAGTTCTTCTTTCTCTCTATTCAAGAGCCTTTAGTGCCAATTAGAAGTCTCAGGGAGACTCTGACTAGTGAAGTTCATGCAATTAACTGTGATGGTAGAGATGAGGATGGTCTTAGAGGTAATACAGTTGCAACAGACCCATCTCTGTGAATATAAAGGTGAATCACAGGGGTCATTAGGAGTAAGACAGGTATCTCAAAAGGTGTCTTTTACAACAGATGATAGACATGCTTTCAAGAGATTGATATGAGCACATTGTATGAAAATAGTTCTGGCTGCTAAATATTAGATAAGTTGGAGCAGGAAATGATAGCAGGAAGGCTAGTCATAGGGATGTTGCAAAAAGATGACTGAAATTTCTAGCTTAGGAGGATGAGAAGATGGTGATGTCATCTACTAAGAATAAGACTATAAAAGGAATGTGGGGGGTCCAGGGTGGGGTAGGAAGAAAAGGGTGATAAGTTTAGCTTCTGACACGTTTCCTCCAAGATGCCTGTTGGACATTCAAGTGGAGAATTTCATTAAGCAATGGAAAATAGAAGCTTAAAAATCTGAGAAAGAGAGTATGGCTGGGGACAGAGATTTGGCAAAAATTCGTATGTAGATGGATATTGAAGCCACGAAGGGTATGAGATTGCACATGGAGCGCACAGAGCACAGGTAGAAAAGAGAACAGAGGGCAAAACCTGCATTTACAAGATTGTGACAGAAGCCCTCAGTGCGCTGCCCAATCTGCTCAGCACTCATTGTTTCCAAGCATGCCAATGGCATCCTACCACAACTCCATCCAAGGGCTTTCTTTTAAGTTGAGCTTGGTGCAGGCCAGAAGTACCAGGGTAAACGGTCCTCAGCCAGTGATGATGGGACTCTAGTGGGACAACTCAAATGTGTTCCTCACCATCTCACAGAGCTCCCAGTGGGATCGAGCCCCAGTTGCTCACAGCAGCTACCTCCTCATGACTGTACCCTGTACCTGCGTCTTTCATTTCCCTGTCTCACTTTTCTGTGCCTCTGCTGGTGTGCCCTATGATCACCTTCCAGGTAGATGACTCACACTCAAATCTTTGTTTTCACATCTGCTTTTGGGAGAACTCAAGAGCACACAAAGAAGGATGCTCCAGGGAGAATGAGACCAAGAGGTCTGGTCATGGGAATAAAACCAGGAGAAATGATTTCCTTGGAGCAAGGAAAGAGAATTAGAGCGGAGCTGGGACTCTGCTCAAAATACTTGAGAAGTAAGTAATATACCCTTAAAAGTAATAAAATTCTAAATCTATACATAACCAGTTCCCACAGTTTTTTATTATTATCGCAAGGACTTTCCTTGGATATTTCATGTTCAGAAAGACCATTTGTAAGAAAAGAAGCCAAAATTATCATCTTAAAAGGAAACCCCAAGAGCACAGAACAGTGACCTTTGATACCTGGAGAAGCAGGGGGACTGAGAGCAAAGCAGAGCCTTAAGCAGCCCTGTTTGGGATCCCCATGTGTACGCCACATGGGAAAGTGTCATGCAGATGGAACCAAACACTTAGGCTTTGTAGAGGATTGATTCATTGCTACCCATGATTAGTGGCCTCCTATATTCATGACCCTTGCCTGTAACTTCATTGTCCTCACCCACTGCGACTCTGGCCAGGCCTTTGACTTGCTTTGGCCAATCAAATACAGTGTAAGTGATGTGCAAATTCTAAGTCTAGACTTCAAGAGGGCTTGCAATGTTTATGCTTGCTCTCTTAGATCCTTCTTCTGCCATGAGCACAAGCCCAGGCTAGCCTGTTGGAGCATGCAACCACATGGAACAATGCCAAGTCACCCTAGTTGTCCCAGCCAAGACCTAGACAGGTGAAGGAGTACAACCAAGATAATAAAGACAACAAACTGACCTCAGGTGTAGGGCAAGTCCAGCTCTGACTAAAAGAACTCGCCAGCAAAGATAAAAGACTCATGAGCAAACATTAATCAGGATTTTTTGTGTGTGAATTTTAGTAAATTTTGAGGTGAGCTGTTACACAGCAGGAGCTAACCGAAATACACTTCATGCCAACCAATGCTCAGTGAGTTACTTGGGCTGGACGCCTTTTGTGCATCTGGAAGGCAAGGCAGGTTACTTAGGGACTGTATTGGTCCATTCTCACACTGCCGTAAAGACTCTACCTGACACTGGATAATATAAAGGGAAGAGGTTTAATTTACTCACTGTTCAGCATGGCCGGGGAGGCCTCAGGAAACATACAATCACTGCAGAAGGCAAAGGGATAGCAAGACACCTTCTTCACAAGGTGGTAGGAAGGAGAAGTGCCGAACGAAGCGGGAAGAGCCTCTTATAAAACCATTAGATACCGTGAGAACTCACTACCGCAAGAACAGCATGGGGGAAACCACCCCCATGATTCAATTACCTCCACATTTTCTCATTTTCTCTCCCTTCACACATGGAGATGATGGGAATTACAATTCTAATTATACCAGGGACCAACATAATAAAGTTGAGGTAGCTGCCTTGGAATAGCAGAGAGGAAAAACAAGCAGCAGACTGGACAGATGCTTCTTAAATACCTATGCTATGCTAGATGCCTGGCATGTTATTATTTCACTTTCTACTCAGAAACACCCTGTGAGGAGGTATTGTTGTCTCTGTAACCAGAATGGCTCTGGCCACCAAGCAATGCTCCACTCCAGTGTCTGGGTGGCCACCATCACCATTCTACCCCAGATGACGGTGCTCCTTTGCTGGCTGCACCGGGAGTACGGAAGCACTCTGCATTTATCTGAGTCCCTTTGACCTGGGGGGGTCCCCCAGCAAAGCTGATTCATCCTGAGATCTTTCAGCTCTTTTAGGTTTACTTACAGCCCCCTTCCTAGTCAGGCATGCAGATTCTGCCAGGACCACTGGATCAGGTGGATTAGAGCAACAGCTGCCTGGGGACCCATAGGCTTATCTCCACTGCCTGGGGACACATAGGCTTCTCTCGATTCTCAGACACACATGTGCTCTTCAGAAAGAATTCTTTTAAGAGGAGTCTACTCTGCTCCTTTGCTATTTGCCTGCTGTTGGCCTATACCCTTCCCCTTGCCCACCCCATCTTTAACTAAATCACCCTTTGTATTTCAAACCTCAGCATAGAAACAGTTCCCATTTTTCCCCAGGGGCAGGGGTATGCTGTAGCTGGTGTGTACTAGCTCATGACAGCCAATTGTTATATTCTCAGAACTTTTTATAAGTTGGTTAAAGTTTAAAAATTGGTTAAAAATTAAATAATATAGTTTTGCAATTAAAGAAATTATATTAAAACAAATACTCAAAACATCATTCCTAATTATTTTATGACATTTTACTATTATCTATGCTCTTTAGCTTATTTACACCTATTGTATCTGTACAGTGAGAATATTATATTCTGTCAATCTCTTTCCCACTCTGCATTCAGTGACATAGAGTTAGAACTTGAAATTTGCCATGGTGGAACTATTAATACCAAGGAAATCAGCAAACACTGCAAATTTATTGTTTTGATTTATTGATTACATGTGTTATTTTATTGGTTGTAGGGAGAGGGAAGAAGGGTAAGCAAACTTCTCCTATTAAAGGCTTTGTGGGCCATCTGGTCTCTGTCACACCCACCCAACTCTGCTCTTGTAGCATGAAAGCAGGCACAGACAATACCTAAAGGAATGGATGTGGCCGTGTTCCAATAAACTTTACTTACAAAAATAGGCAGTGGGCCAGATTTGACACAAGGGCCATACATAATTTGTTAATCCTTGAGCTAAAGACTTGAGAGCATATTAAAAATTGCAGATGAAATTTAAAAGTGTGTCATATCTACAGTGTAAACAGCACAACAAATTGAGAAATTTTTTTTTTTATTTATTTTTTTTTTTTTGAGAAGGTCTCACTCCATCACCCAGTAGTGTGCATGGCTTACTGCAGCCTTGACCTCCCTGCCTCAGGTGGTCCTCCCATCTCAGCCTCCCAAATAGCTAGGACTACAAGTGTGCTCCACCACACATGATTAATTTTCTAAAAATTTTATAGAGGTTTTACCATGTTGCCCAGGCTGGTCTTGACCTCCTGGGCTCAGGCGATCTGCCTGTCTCAGCCTCCCAAAGTGCCGGTGTGAGTCACTGTGCCGAGTCAAAGGAAATATTTTTTAAGTATTCAAAAACTATTATCTTTAGCTCACAACATACTTCTTACTCATTAACATGCACACAATAGTATCAATGAACATTCATGTCAGAAGTACAATTGTTTGTTAGCTGCAGCTAAAAGTTGGCTAAGGATAGAAAAATCCAGCCAAAAATCAATAAAGACATTCTGTGAGAACCAACTGGCCATAAAGGGTTTATAATAAAGAAGATTGTATATTTCATTACAATCTATAAATTATGTGCCAAGCATCTTTTTTATCAGTAAAATGCATAATGAACTTATGTATGTACATATAAATATGTTGGCTGTTAAAAGCTTTTACCCGCCTACCTCCAAACAGAAGGCACCTGTTTCTGATGCAACATAACAGATGCAAATGGATCCGAGGGGAGGGAACTATTGCCAAATATCTCCTCTCAATGCCTGGGAAGCCTAGGACATTTCCATTTTATAGATGAGAAAACTGAGGCTTACCCAGAGTTGTATAACTAGTTATTAATAGTAATGAAATCCAAACATAAGTCTATTTGACTCCAAAGTCCATCTCTCAAGATTGTCTCATTAGAAACCATGTATTTGGTTTAGAAGAACACAGGGAAGCTGTTAATGAGGCTCAGCTTGGAAATCAGCAAAAGGAGGCTTGGAGAAATTCCAGAGGAGTCAATACCCAGCTGAAGGCCCTGCAGGCCTAACGGAAGGAGAAGCTACATTGGAGGTGCACCCACAGGTACAGATTACAGATGTGGATGAGAGCAGACATGTGGCCATGGGGGTGGAGATGGGGGACTGCCTGCGTCAGGGCTGCATGGTAAGCACATTTCACCTCATCAATGATGGTTTGTACTCATGAAGAAATTGTGAGTGCAAGCATCTATAATCCAATTAAATGGTTTTGTGATAGGAAATGAGGCATGCTTTTCAAGCAGTATGCAGTCAGAGATTAATAGCAGGTGCTAGGCCATGGCTGCAAATGGTGCTAGTTGATCATAAGGTGCACTGCATTTTTGCTAATATTACAGCTTGGGAGGTGAGGGTGGAAGAGAGTGGAAGAGGGCCTCAGGGCTCATGCCTACTTTCTGGAAGATGACTAGTAAGGGACATCACTGTGGCAGTACCACTTCCAGGGAGCCTTTTGTGATCTCCAATGGCTGAATGGCTCTGGCTGGAAGGAGTCATTGCTGGGACCTGAACTATGCCTCATCTAGGCACCTGACTAGGGAAAGCTGAGTCTCTGTTTTCCAGCCATGCACAACTGTGAGCCAATTAAATCTCTTTTCTTCATAAATTACCCAGTCTCGGGTATTTTACCAACCCCAGGTAATTTACCAGTCTCATGTAAATTACCTGGTCCCATCATTGCAAGGGATAGAAAGCCAGCTCAAAAATCTTAAGCAAAAAAAGGGAATCTACGGCTTGAGTAACTGGGGAGTCAAAGAGGGGCCTCAGGAACTGTAAGGTTTGAAGCAAGGTTCTCAGACGAACACTGTCTGGCTTCCTCTTGATCTGTTTCTCTTTACCCCTGCAGACTCTTCCTTCAGCAGCAAGTAGAAGACATGACTGAGACAACGCAAGTCTACGTGATCCCAGCTTCACAATCTCCCAAGAGAACAAGAGCCTCCGTTGGCCAACATCTGAACATAAATTCTCATCCGTCCGCCTTTATAAAAGCAGACAAGGAGCGTCTCCAGGAATGACAGGAATTTAACCAACTTCAGCAATCAGCCTGGTTTACAGCCTCCTGCCCTGCAGCCTGTTCTTCCACAAACCCTGTGTGGAATGCAGTCACCTTGTTGGTTTAAACCAGCTCCTGACAGACCCCCGGCAACATACAAATGAACTCAATGAACTTTCTCATGACCACGCTAAAGTCTCCACCCTGGGCAACGCTATAGCTTCATTACCATAGCAATGCAACCTATGTGCTGACATAATGACCCACTACATCTGTGCAACGAGACCTCTCCTCCACATGCAGTGATGCTCCCTCTTTCCTCTCCATTACCCCGTAAAACCCTCCTCAGAAAGACACTGCTTTGGAGAATACCTGCAGTGTCGTCCTTACTTGAGTTAAGTAATAAAACCCCTATTGAGCAAAACCTGTGTTCTTGTGAAGAGTCATTTGTTACTCACGAGGTGATGGACCCTGGTATTCTTTGGATAACAAAGCTGGTACCCCAGGTGGGACTGTGGACTGGGCTCTGACTCAGCCTTCCTTACAGGATCCCAGCAGGTGAAGCAGCGACCTGTGGACGCTTGGGCTAACTCGCTTAAGTTGCCGAGAGGGAAACTGGAGAAGGGCCTCAGGACCCTCCTGCCTGGTGTCTGGTTGACCCACAGGTGCCACAGGACCTCCCGGGGAGGCAGAAGTGGCCACTTGGACTTTTTCATTCAGCACTCTTTTGCAGTGGTAAGTGGTGGCAGTTCTGTGAACTGACTAAAAGAGGAATTTCAGTTTCGATCATTAGGACTCTGGGTTGTCAGGGTTAGGACCTAGGTCAAGGGATTCAGGTTTGTTGGGAAAAGGAAGGACTTCTCTTCGGGTCTGGGAGACTGAGAGACATCTCTATCCATTTAACAAGGGGAACTCTCAATATAAAGACTGTCATTTTCAGGATTTGATCCCGTCTTGTATATCTGTAGGGCTGTTTGTACATCTTTGTCAATGTTTGTTTGGCTTTGTCTGTGACCTGAATGACTGTGAAGCCTGGGTTCCCCCGCCACACTTAGTCTGTAGCAACCCCTAAAATATTGAGTTTCCAATTTGCAGCAGTCACAAAGAACTGTTATTGGTTTGATGAGGTGACCCATTTTTTAAGGAGGCAGTTTTGTGGGGTCCTGATCCCTGGAACTAGAATGCAGTGACACAAAAGATAGGTGAAGAAAGAGAGAGACAGTGTGTGTGCCTTCTCCTGAGGGTACATCTCACTTACCTGATTGATTTACCTACCTCCACACCACCCACGCCCAACCCAGAACTACTCCAGTGGCTTTGTGAGACCTCCTGGGAGGCTTTCCAGACCACACACAATCCAGGAAGAGGCAATCCCTATTATCTTCACATAGTTTCTCAGGACCTCTACTCTAGGATGGCCTGGGTATGGTATCAAGCAAGGAAAGCAGAAATATTCTGAGGGCCAAAAGTTGCAGGATTTGTGTCACCACTAATCTTCAGTAGCAGTACCTTGGAGGGTGGAATTAGACTCTGTGCAAAGACCCTAGAATATGGGGAACCAGATGTCAATACCAAAAGAGAGCCCACTACGGTGCTTCCTCTGACATTGGAAACAGTTTTTATATCTATCTATGACCAAAATGCAAATGATATGTCACTATAACGCAGCCTGGCCCCAGTACTGCCTAAGGGATTAGGAGAGACGGGCTGAACATAAGCCACTTATGATATCATTTTCCAATTGGATTTATTTTGCAAGAAACAAGGTAAATAGAATGAAATACCCCATGTGTAATGTTTTATGGCCTTCTATATAAACCCAGCCCTGCAGAAGAAATATGAGAAGTAGAAATTGGCCAAAGGGCCAAAGGGAACCATGTTGCCAATTCTAGGCAACCCTGAAGAGGAAAAAAACAGTCATGTGGGGACCTGCAGGGAAGAAAACAGGAAGAAGGGTGTCTCTACTTCCCTCCAAGAGAAGAAGCAAGGCTCTCTAACCCCACTCAAGGACTGGAACATTTGCCAATAGAGGGAAGAAATAGTCCCCCTTCTTCCTCAGGAATTGAACCCTCAGTGGCTCCACAGGAAAGCAAGCATCCTTCTCCACACTTGCTGTATTAATCTGTTCTCATGCTGCTGATAAAGACATACCGCAGCCTGGGTAATTTATAAAGAAACAGAGGTTTAATGGACACACAGTTCCACATGGCTGGAGAGGCTTCACAATATGGTGGAGAGTTAAACACACATCTTACATGGCACAGGCAGGAGAGAGAATATGGGAGTCAAGTGAAAGGGGCAACCCCTTATAAAACCATCTGATCTCATAAGACTTACTTACTACCACGAGAACAGCATGAGGAAATCACTCTCATGATTCAATTATCTCCCACTGGATCCCTCCAACACATGGGAATTATGGGAATTACAATTCAAGATGAAATGGGGACACAGCCAAACCATATTATTTGCTGGGCCCTCCAAACTCTGAGGAGTTGGCTATAGCTCCCACTATGGCAAGAGCAGCCCTCCCTGCCTAGTAGCACCACTCATAGTGAGAATACATATAACCCTAAAGGGGGCTGTTCCCACTCAGGCAGGTGCCTGATGGACATGGAGGTTTTGCTTAGGTATGTGTGCCTTTTACAACTGCTGACTTGTATAACTGGAAATTCCATACTAAGGTCTCATGGGTGAGCCCAGAAGAGTTCCTAACTCTCATAAGGGGAATATTTCCCACACATAACCCCATGTGGCCAGACATGGAGACCTTAATTGCAACTCTGAATGGGAGAAGGGAAATCTGCCATCATGGCCAAAGCGAAGGAGGAAGCAGACAAGATGTATGCTGTTAACCATGGTCACAAAATCTACCAGGCTGCTAAGGTGTCAGTCCCAATAGCCAATCTGAAATGAGACCCTCGTGGTGATAGGGATCAAAAGCAGCTAGCTTATGATAGGAATATGCTGCTTACATTAGCCAACTCCTGGTCAATTGGGGGAAACTCTGGGAAATAGAACAAGAAAATCAATCAGCATTCCTAGAGAGACCAGGAGAATGGCTCCAGGATTACACCTTCAGAATCCAACTGACCCTGAAAGCCGATACTGCTTGGCTCCCACTTCATCTCTCAGAATGCCCCAGATATTCGAAGGAAACTCCAAAATTGGTGATAAATCCAGGCATTCTCCCTTCCCAACTGATAGACATTGCCTTCGAGGTTAAAAAAATAAAGATGTGGCATCTGACAAAAGAGAAAACAAGAAGATGGAAAGATAGGCTCATTTTCTGGCAGTAGCCCTGCAGACTACTTCAGGCAACCCAGGAGGAAGGAAAAAAGAAACTTGGGTGAGTAAGCAGAAACCCCACCATGGGACTAAGAGGCTGCCTTAGCTTGGACCCAAACAATGTGCTTACTGTAAGCAGGAGGGACACTGGACAAGGCAGTATCCAGATACTCCCCAGAGGGGGAAGAAAGAGGACAAACACAAGCACCAGTTCCCTGTAACTGGAGAGAAAACTGACTGATGGGGTCCTGGGGCTCCCCACCTGGCTCATCAAGATCCATATCCCCCCCAAGAGTCCCTGGGTAACCCTAGAAGTAGGGGGACAGCCAGTTGAGTTCTTAATTGACACTGGGACTATGTTTTCTGTATTGACCACTAAAAGGGGACCCCTCAACAAAAGGGAATATAATATAACAAGTATGTCTGCTAAAAGAAATTCTAAGATTCCTGGAGCCTCTGGTTGGTAAAGGGGATCCAAGACTTTGATGCCCCATTCTCCTTTTGAGAAAGGTCCTTCTGACTAAGTTTGGGGCTACAATTGCTCTATATCAGGATAGGACAGGGTGGAGTTTCTCTGGGCCCAAGGTGCCACCATGCTGGCCCTGGTTCATGGGGAAGTTCTGGACCCAGAGGAGATTCCTTTAGAAACTGAGAGCCAAGTTAACCCTGTGGTGTAAGCTCAGTGAGAGGTCAGAGGAGCAAAATCAGCCAGGCCAGTGGTATCAATACAATGGACAGAACCAGACCTGAGACCCAAGGCTAAGCAATACCCACTGAGGTCTGAGACACTGAGAGGATTCCACTGGTGCTCCGTCACCTCCTAGAGCAAAGTGTAACCCACCCTTGACAGTTGCCCTATAGCACTCTTATCTTGTAAGTCAAAAAGCCAAGAACTGAAGAATATTGGCTTGTTCAAAATTTATAGGCCATTAATGAAGCTGTGCAAGATATTCACCCAGTTGTGCCCAATCCTTATAACATTATGACTAACCTTTCAGAAGAAAGCAAATTTTATACCATGCTAGATTTTAAGGACATCTTTGTCCCCCTGAGCCCAGAATCCAGGAGTTGTTTGCCTTTGAACGGGAAGATCCTGATTCCCACAAAGGCAACAACATTGCTGGACAGTCTTGCCTCAGGGATTTAAGAACTCTCTCACTATTTTGGGCCGGGCACAGTGGCTCATGCCTGTAATCCCAGCACTTCGGGAGGCTGAGACAAGTGGATCACGAGGTCAAGAGTTTGAGACCAGCCTGGCCAACATGGTGAAACCCAATCTTTACTAAAGATACAAAAAAAATTATCTGGGCATGGTGACGTGTGCCTGTAATCCCAGCTACTCGTGAGGCTGAGGCAGAAGAATTGCTTGAACCCAGGAGGCAAAGGTTGCAGTGAGCTGAGATCATGCCACTGTGCTTCAGCCTGGGCGACAGGGTGAGACTCCATCTCACAAAAAAAAAAAAAAAAAAAAAGAGAACTCTCCTACTATTTTGGATAATGTGTTAAGTAAAGACTTTAGATATTTACATTTAGAAAAGGGTGCTGAGTGCAGTGGCTCACACTGGTAATCCTAGTACTTTGGGAGGCCAAAACAAGAGGGTCACCTGAATCCAGGAGTTTGCGACCAGCCTGGGAAACAGAGAGACCCTGTCTCCACAAAAGCAGGAAAAAAAAACTGTAAAAAAGAAAGAAAATGTAACTATCTTACAATATGTGTATGATATCTTGGTTGTTAGCCTCTCTAAAGAAGAGTCTGATAGAAATACTGTCTTGACCCCAAACTTTCTAGCTAAAGGTAGCTATAAGGTATATAAAAAGAAAACACAGATTTCAACAGATGAAGTTAAAGACCTGGGCTACTTAATTCCTCAGGGACAGAGCAGTCTTCCCCAGGATAGGAAAATGGCTATGTATCAAACACCTCCTCCTCAGAACCAAAAGCAGTTACACAGATTCTTGAGAATGGTGGGATTCTGTAGAATATGGATTCCCAATTTTGCTATCTTCACAAAGCCCTCATATGAAAAGCTACAAGGGCCAGAGCCAGACCCTTTTGAATGAGGTGGGCAACATAACCAGGTCTCCAACAAACTGAAAGAAGCACTGACCACTGCTCCTGCTTTAGCCCTAACTTAGCTAAACCTTTTGACTCATTTGTCCATGAAGGGCAGAAAATGGCTGTGGGTATGCTTACCCAAATGCTAGGACCACTGAGAAGAGTGGTGGCTTATTTTTTTGAAACACCAGGGGATGGTCCTTATGTCTTAGGGCAGTGGCTACAACTTGCCTGGAGAAGCCCCAGTGTCCATACAAGGTGTGCCAGATCCTTCACCCTGCCATGCTCCTGCCTACCTCCCAGAAGCCTCTCCTACATGAATGCTCAACCACTATTGATAAAATAGATTCCAGTCAAAAGAGCCTAGAAAGTGAACCCCTTCAGAACTCTAAAAGGTCTGGTTTATAGATGGGAGTAGATTCATAACAATGGGCCAGCAAAAAGCAGTGTGTGCAGTGATGTCTTTAATTGGGCTTAAGGAGGCTAACAGCCTACCTCCCAGGACATTGGCCCAGAAGGCTGAGATAACAACCCTGACCGAAGCCTTGTCCTTTGGGCTAGGCAAGGCCACCACCCTCTACACAGACTCTGAGTGTATTAGTCCATTCTCACACTGCTGTAAGGACATACCTGAGAATGGGTAATTTATAAAGAAAAGAGATTTAACTGACTCACAGTTTCACAGGGCTGGAAGGGCCTCAGGAAACTTACAATCATGGCAGAAAGGGAAGCAAACACATCCTTCTAAATATGGCAGCAGCAAGGAGAAGTGCAGAGCAAAGAGAGGTAAAATCCCTTATAATACCATCAGTTCTCAGGAGAACTTACTCATTCACATGAGAACAGCATGGAGGTAACCGCCCCCAAGATTCAATTACTTCCCACCAGGTCCCTCCCATGACAGGTGGGAATTATGAGAACTACAGTTGCAGATGAGATTTGGGTAGGGACACAGCCAAACCATATCATTTATGCCTTCTCTGTACTCCATGCCCATGGAGCAATTTGGAAAGAAAACGGCCTCCTGACTGTGGGCAATAAGTAGATTAAGCATGCAAAAGAAATATTACGGCTATTACAGGCAACCCTGGTCAGCACGAAGAAGTTATAGAAGACTGACCTCTGACCCCAGCCCCTGAAGAATGAGGATGACATATCTCTAGGGGGAAGATTTGTAAGCAGACAGGAACGGTCTCCAGGGATAACAGGAATTTAATCAACCAGCCATCAGCTTGGTTTACAACCTCCTGCCCTGCAGCCTGTTCTCCCCAAAACCCTGGGTGGAATACAGTCACCTTGTTGGTTTAAATCAGCTCCTCAACAGACACCCAGCAACACAGGTGTACTTGAGTAAACTTTCTCATGACCATGCCAAAGTCTCCACCCTAGGCGGACCTATAGCTTCATTACCATAACACGCAACCTACGTGCTGACATGAAGACTCACTGCATCTGTGCAACGAGGACCCCTCCTTGACATGGAATGACGCCCTGTCTTCCCTCTCCACCACCCCATTAAATCTTCCAGTCACTTTCCCTCGGAGACACTGCTTTGGAGAATATGCCCCATGTCATCCTTACTTGTGCCAAGTAATAAAACTCCTATTGATCAAAAGCTGGGTTCTCGTGGAAAGTTGTTTGTTATTCACCAGGTAAGAAACCCTGGTATTTTTTGGTAAAGCCAGGTGGGACAAAGTCAGGTAGGACTGTAGACTGAGCTCAGACTCAACCTCCCTTACAGGCTACTGACAGACGAGGCAATGCGTTGAGGAAGCACACTCAGGCTACCTCACGTATGTTGCTGAAACAGAAATAGAAGAAGGGCCTCAGGACGCTCCTGCCCTGTGACTAGTCCACCACTCCGGTAATTTTCAGGTAACACCTTCAGTCATGTTCCCATCTCTGGTCCAGTCAGGGAGGCCAGGCAGATGACTTTTATCATTTCCCAGGCCTGAGGTGGTACTGAATTAGCAGCCTCGTCAAGACCACACTGGAAGAAAACGGCACTGCCCTCCAAATAAAGGGGTGTTGTTTTACGTAAAGGAGGTGTTTGGGATCGGAAGCCAAACTCCCTAAATATGATGCTTGACATAATCAACTGAAGAAGCCTCAAGGTCTCTCTGACCTTCCCACCTGAACCTCATCTCTCTCCCAAAGAAGTTGAGTTCCTTTATCTCCCTAGGATCTAGACCTACCAAGAACAATTGTTTTTTCTCTCCCTTCCCTGAAATACCAAGAATGTAACCACAACTGAACAGACCCTTTCACTGTCAAAGAGAACTACTTACAAGTGAGTTTCTGTTCCACTAATGAGTGTATTGCTAGGAATCCACTCACTCTCCCTAATAATTCTTTATTTCCCCTCTTCTTCACACCCCTTTCGCAACCTGTGTTGCCAGGATGGCATATAAGTCTCTGAATCCTGTTGAAGGAAAGGCAACCACTTTGATTTTCCCCATGTACCTGTTAAGTAAGTTTATATGCTTCTTCCCCCAATTAATCTGTTTTTTTGAGTTGATTTTTCAGCAAACCTTCAGAGGGTGAAGGGGAAGTTTCCCTTGGTCCTTACAGAGGAAAGGGATACTGGAAAAATAAAAGCTAGAGCCCCTTGATCAGCAGTATTTTCCAGGGGATTCTCAGAGTCAGAGCAATGGCTAACTCCAAGGCTCCATTACGAAGGGCCAGGCTCTGCTAAGGAAAAAAGAGAGCATGATAGTGGTAAGATGACTGCTGCTTCTAAGGGCCGGTCCTTGTTGGTACACACTACTTGGTCTAATTTTAAAACTATATCATCCTCATTCTACAGATGAAGAAACAGATGATCAGGACAGTTCAGTCATTTGCCTAAAGTCATACAGCTAGTAAATGTCAGAGCTGGTAGAGGGAGACACAGGTCATCCTCCGGCAGGGGGGAAGGGGTTAATTTCTGGCGTCCTCACTTAGCGTACCTCACTGTCAAAGCCTTAAAAACATTTTTTTTTGACCCTTCAACCAGATTTTCTTTGGACACTTTCCAAAGCTCAAATGAAGCAACATATCTTCCCTTTCATGTCTGATTTTTGGAGAGCAGGATGTGCTATTCAATGTCCCTGGCTAGACACACAAAAAAGGTATAGGAATGGGGCAGAAGCTAACGTTGTCTACACTGCCCAAAGAGTCACTGGGTCTCCAACCACATTAGCCAGCATTCAGCCTGGCTGCTGAGTTTTCCCTGTTCTCACATCTTGTGCAACAAACAGCATGGATGTTGCAGAGTCAGCACATCAAGAGGAAGCAAGAGGATGGAATCTGTCTTACCTTGTCCATAATTCCTGCCTCCGACACCCGCCAGCTGTCCTCTAACAAGTAACTTAACCTCCTTTAGCCTCAGTTTCTTCCTGTGTAAAAGGGGATGGGAAAAATCGTACCTCTTTTAAAGATGCACCAGCAGACATCATTATCCCCATACTGCTTGTTCCATCCACAATTCCAGTCCCTTCTGGCCACAGCAGACAAGGGACATATTCCTGATTTGAGGGTAGAAAACCCATTGGCCGATAAGAAACCACTGACATTGTATAGGGAAGGTCAACTAAGAAGTGGAGAGTCCACCAGCCAGTGGTAGACACTTCAGTGCAAGGTCCTGGGCAAAGGGGGTTGGAATGGCTATTTGGGCCCAAGCACAAAACAAATGAGCAAAGGAAGCCAGTGAAGAAAAAAGAGAAGAACTGGAAGGAAAACAGATTCCAGAGGGAGAGAGTAGCAGAATGAGTACAGTAACGTGGCTCCCGAACGACAGAGAAAGAGCAGGGAAGAGCCTGCCATTGGTTCCTTCTTCCTTAGCTTGAGGTCACAGTCTCCATTTCACCTGAGCCAGCCCGAGGAAGTTTCCATTCCTTATGTCAGAACAATGCAACACAAAAACACTGAGGGGGCAAAAAGACCATTGGGAAAGTTCTCTTCCTGGCACATAGTAGGTGCTCAATAAAAATCCTCACAGTTTTTTTCCTAGACTTGATTGAGGAAGATAAAACACATTCAAACTAGCCCTATGTGACTGCAGCCGTCTCTGTATTTGAATCACTCTCCTTCTGCCCTTCTATTCCAAAAACCATGGCCAAACTATGTGAGATATACTGCATAATTAGTGCGTACCTCTTAGCCTTGCCTAATTACCTCTATTATCAATTAAAAATACTTTCCCATTAAGACGAGGAGTTGAGAGAGGGAATGGAGTCACTTCCTTATTTCTAAAGCCTCTGAAAAATCCAGCAAGATAATGTCACTGATTTGGTTAATTTCAGGTGCACATCGGGCTATTCAACCTAGGTGAATTTAATGACTCAGGACAGGTCGGGCGATGGATGTCCCTGTAAATCATTTATAATTGGAAGCATAAAAATTAAAAATCAGTCTGAAGAGCAAGATAACGTAATGGTAATGACAAAGAGCAGTAATCTGACGATAGAGGCTCCCTGCTTTAATCAGGCCCATTCGAATGACAGAGCACTCAGCCTCTGGGGGATTGTTCTAGAAACAAAAGGCTGGGAACCTACTTCAGTCTTTAACGACTCACCACGATAAAAGAAATTAACTGAATTTTCATATTATAATTATAAAACTTAATAGGGAATTTTTTCCCCTTCATACTCTTTATTTTTCTTCTAGTTGAGATAAACCAACAGACAGCCTATTCTCCTTACGAAGATGACTTTAAAGGCCAGTGATGTTCAGCCATGTCACCCTGACAAAGTCCAGCCAACAAATTATGCCCAAAAGAGGCACTGCCCATGCTATAACAGAGATAGTTTCTAGAGGCTTTGAGAAATTTTAAAAAGTGCTTAGCTTAATTTCAATGTGTGTATGATATTGTAGCCCCCCAAGTCAGCCAGATCAAGGAGGAAATAAGTAATACAGCATCAGATTCTTCTCTCTGGTGCTTGTGAACCACAAACCGAACTTTCTCCTTCCCTTGCCTTTTCTGCCTGGTGGACATTTAGTCATAGTTCCAGTTCTAATTTAGGTGGAACTTCCTGTAGGAAGCTTTCCCTGATTACCACCCTTCCTTCCTCTTTTCCCAGAACTTCCCCCATCCTGATGGCCTGAGTTCCCTCTGAACCTTAAGCACAGACCTAATCCTGGACTTACCACACTGTGTGTCTTAATGTCACAGGAGTAGGATAATTGCCTTCTCTCCTACAAAGCTATCAGCCTTTTGAGGGGAGACTATGTAGGAATTATGACCAACTGACCCTCCAAACACATGACACATTGTAGGCACTGAATAAATACTTATTCGCTAATTGAGATCTATCTTAATTCTAGGTTTGACCTGGAAGAAACAAGTGAAGGCAGAGTCAAGAAAACACCAAGTCTTTAGCACTGAAGAATAAAAAATACAAAGAGAGATAAGGGGTAGGGGCAGTCAGATAAGCTTCTTTAAATAGACACACAAATACACAATTCTTGCTCTTGATAATAAGAAAAAAATCATGGGGTATTTTCTCTGGAGCTTTTAAATATTTCCAAGAGCCCTTGATAAAATTACAGTATTTTCCTGAGCAGCTGGGGTGATATTGCTCCATATAATTTCCTCTCCATGTGAATTGTATTGTGAAATGAATGAGTAAGGATTTTTCAGTTGCAAGCAACAGAAACTGATTTCGGTCAACTTAAGGACAGCGGGGAAAGTCAGAGGTAGATTTTGTTATTAGAACATAAAAGTGTCTCACTAAACCCAAAGACAGGAATGTGGCTGGGCAGCAGGAAGAATAGGAACTGGGAAGTGGGAAGTTATCTCTTCCACAGGAGTTCCCTCTCTCCATTCCAAACACCATATTTCCTTGAGTGTCTCTCACCCTCTATGCCAACCTTAGTGAACATCAGAATCACCCAGAGGACCTGGAAACTGCAGGTTGCTGGACACCTCCTCCGAGTTTCCAAATCCGTAGGTCTGGGGTGGGACTCAGAATGTGTCCTTCTGACCGGCTTCCAGGTGATGTTACTGCTACTGAGCTGGGTACCAACTCTGAGAACCATTTCTCTATACCAGTTAGTGCCCAGGGCAGGAAGAAGGTCAATGGAGCTGCCATATTTGCAGGTCACTGCTATAGCCACCAAGAGAGACTCACTCTGGTCCCACTTTCAGCTTCCTGGGAGACAGAACTCATTGGTCCAAGTGTATTAAGAATCTACCCTGGGCCCATCAGCTCTGGGTCGACACATGGCTGCCCCCTGAGCACAATGAGGCGTTCCCAGGGAACAGGAGCTGGGCAAGCCACCCAATGTGACTGCCATAAGACTCAGAGTCTTGCATTTTTACTGGACTGGTAGAAGCCCAGATACCTTTATGACAGCAGAAGCTCAGCACTCAGGAAACTCACTCTCACCTGAAACAAAACTCAAACTACTCCCATCTCTGCAAACAGCAGCTGCTGTCAAATGTGTGAGGGCAAGAAGGAAGTACCCTCCCATGTGACACTGTGGCAGAGGGTTGAAGAGCTTGGTCTACAGCAGTGGTACTTAAACAGGGGTGATTCGGCCCCCTAAGGGACACTTGGACATTTCTGGAGACAGTTTGGATTTTCACTACTTGGAGCTGAGGAGTAGGGCTGCTGCAGGCGTCTAATGGATAGAGACCAAAGATGCGGCTAAACACCCGACAATGCACAGGACAGTCCCCACAACAGACTTCTGCAGCCCAAAATGTCAATAGGGCCAAGGCTGAGAAATTCTGGTTGAGAGCCTAAGAGATCCTAAAAAAAAAAAAAAAGTTATGGTCTTCTCATCCACACCAGGGGTGATACTGTTCCCCACAGTTGAATCCCAGTCCCACCCACGGAGTTGGGGCTCTACACAGTGGCTTGCTGGCTGCGGGAACTCAGGCAAGTCACAGTCCCTCTAAGCCAGGCGTCCCCAGACTTTTTACACAGGGGGCCAGTTCACTGTCCCTCAGACCGTTGGAGGGCCGCCACATACTGTGCTCCTCTCACTGACCACCAATGAAAGAGGTGTCCCTTCCTGAAGTGAGGCAGCGGGGGGCAGATAAATGGCCTCAGGGGGCCGCATGCGGCCCGCAGGCCATAGTTTGGGGACGCCTGCTCTAAGCCTTAGTTTCCACGTATGTCAAATGCGACACTAGAGCTGTTGGAGGGAATTTAATATATTAATACCTATAAAGAGGGCCGGGCACGGTGGGTTACACCTTTAATCCCAGCACTTTGAGAGGCTGAGGCAGGTGGCTCACAACGTCAGGAGTTTGAGACAAGCCTGACCAACATGGGAAAATCCCGTCTCTACTGAAAATACAAAAATTAGCCAGGCATGGTTGTGCACGCCTATAATCCCAGCTACTCAGGACGCTGAAGCAGGAGAATTACTTGAACCCAGGAGGCAAAAGTTGCAGTGAGCCGAGAAAGCACCACTGTACTCCAGCCTGGGTGACAGAATGAGACTCCATCTCAAAAAAAAAAAAAAAAAAAAAAAAAAAGCTTTAAAGAACTTAGCCCAATATCTGGCATACAGTAAGCACTCCATACACCACGATGGCTAGGTATCAATGTTATTATTACTGTTGTTATTATTATTGTGTATTTGTGATTGGACTCATGGGGGAACTCTGATATTCCTCCCTGACTTGGGATAGATAGCTCAATAAATTCAGGAATTATTGTGAGCGTGGGAAAAAAGGAGGCTAAACTCTCATGGAAAAGAATAAACACGGTGGCAGGTGGGGTTGGGAGGAGCCACACATGTTAAAGAAAGGAGACGCTCGAATGTGCATGACATAATTCTGCATCCTCTTTCCTCTCACAGCCAAGTGTTTTTATGTTGACACTTTTCATACTGAATTAGGGAAAGTGAATATTAATAGGAGATGATACTAATCACCCATGACAGAAAATTCCCATTCTGATCAAACTTTCATAACATATTAGGAACAAAGAGCCCTCTCCTGCCTCTTACAGGCCAATCTCCATGTTGCCCATACACGATGGTAATCACAAGCATCTGCACATCTGCAAAAGGCTCCTTAACACAGGCCAGTGACCACATGCAAACCGAGAATGCACTGCAAATGCTCACTGCCCAAGTGCCAAGGCCAGCCTCCAGCATGTGGTGGGTGGTAACCACAGGGTCCTTGATGCTCCTGAATGCCAGAACAAAGCTCTGCCCAAAAAGATCACATCCAGGGGAATTACTAGATATTGGCATTTTAGAGTTAAAAAGACCTTGGATATCTTCCAAACCAATTCACTCATATTTAGGCTATCAGTTCATGGAAAAGACTAGATAAATTTATCTAACCACAATGTACTAAATCTTCTGTAGGAACTGGACATTAGGTGGAGTGGTGGAATCATCTGAAGAGCTTTCACTTCTAATACGGTAGACAGCCCTTTAGGAGAGCTCTGGGCCAATATCTAGCTGGACATTTTATTTTTTAGTTTGCTTTGATTCAATCTGATAGTCTCTGTCATTTAATTGATTAGTTACATTTCTTGAGGTGCTGAATTATTTCTGCCGTCTTGTTTTGTGTGTTTCTATTGGCTATCCACTTCTTGGCTTCTTTCCCCTCATTTCTTGGCTTCTTTTTGATTGACAAAGTTTTCCATAACTGCTCTTCCTTACATTGTCAGTTTGGAAGGTATAGAGTGTATTTTTAGTCTTCTAGTGGGTATCCTAATTTATTTTTTCTTTTTGAGACATCAAAAAAATGAAACAGTGTCTTCTTCTGTTGCTCAGGCTGGAGTACAGTGGCGTGATCATGGCTCACCATAGCTTCAACCTCCTGAGCTCAAGCAATCCTCCCTCCTCAGCCTCCTGCCACTACTACAAGCTAATTTTTTTTTCTTTAGATGCAATTTCACTCTTATTGCCCAGGCTAGAGTGCAATGGCACAGTCTCAGCTCACCGCAACCTCTGCCTCTTGGGTTCAAGCAATTCTCCTGCCTCAGCCTCCTGAGTAGCTGGGATTACAGGCATGTGCCACCATACCCTGCTGATTTTGTATTTTTAGTAGAGATGGGTTTTCTCCACGTTGGTCAGGCTGGTCTCAAACTCCTGACCTCAGGTGATCTGCCTGCCTCCCAAAGTGCTGGGATTACAGGCACGAGCCACTGCGCATGGCCTCCAAGCTAATTAAAAAAAAAAAAAAAAAAAAACTTTTGGTAGAGCCAGGATCTCACTTTGTTGCCCAGGCTGGTCTCAAATTCCTGAGCTCAAGCCACAGTGCTGGGATTATAGATGTGAGCCATCACATTCTGCCATCTTTAATATTTTAACCTACCTACTTAATTCTACATTTTTGCAACAAAGTCTCAAATTGCTCAGTATTTCTATCTTCCTCCCAAATATGACATAAATCTTACTGTACAAAAATGTTCACATGGCCCTGAAGCCTAAAATATTTACTCTCTGGCCCTTTAAGAAAAAGTTTGCAGGCCTCTGCTCTAGAATAATAGTTTAATGGGGTGGAAAAATTGTAGGTTGACAGTTATTTTTTCTCAACACTTTGGACATATTCCTTCAGTGTTTATTGGCCTTTCCTGTGCCCATAAGAAATTACATTTTATATATTACAGTTTTACTATGATGTATCCAGCTGGGAATTTTTCTTTGTATGTACTGCTTGGAATTCAGCATACACTATACATAAAGTGATCATGCCTTTCTTCAGTTTCTCGTCAGATACTGTTTCCCTGCTATTTCTTACATTGGAGTTCTTGATCTATATTTTGTATCTCTTAACTTTAAAAAAATTTATAGTTTGTTTTTTAAAATGTCCTCTCTGTTAGTGCTGCATTCTATGTTAACTGAGTGCTCTCTTCCAGTTCACTAATTCTCTCTCTAACTACATATACTCTTAAGTTTATACTATTGCTTTTCTGGTTTGGTGACTATATTTTTTATTTTTGAGATTTCTAATGGGTTCTTATTTCATTTATTGGTTTATTTTACCTTTTATTTCTTGCTTGACTTCCTTATTTGACAGCTTTACCTCCACGAAGATCACCCCATAATCAGATCTTCTAATGGCATTTCAGGGCTCCTATCCCAAGTATTGTTGGGAAAATCATAGATCCAATCATGAGACAGTGGCCAGTTTAGCTGAATTCTTACTCAAGAAGCTCTGGGTTCTCCATTAGAAAAAAAATCTATAAATTCAGAAAAGGAGAAGGAGAATTTATTTTTTATAAAGGGTTATAGCCCTAAGGTGGCCATCCAGCAGGCTAGGAAGCACAGCCTCTGGCCAAGACCAGAGACAGGCACTTCAAAGGAGAAGGGTTAGGGCAGGAGCTTTATGCTGAAACATACACATTCAACAGGCTATAGGAGGATCCCTGAATATTCATGAAAGTTCTAACACATGCATATTGAACAAACATGTATGTAACATGTTTGCTTTGGAGAGAAAAGTAACATTTAAATGTATTAGATCAACTGGGCCCTATTGGTCAAAAAAAGGTCTTTTCAGGACACAAAGGCATGCAAGCGTGCAGCCTCTATAAACTGGCCATAACCAGTCCACAGTGGGTGGTCTCATCCCGAGGAATGTTACCAAAGTCAGTCTCTTGTCCAATCAAAACTGTAGTTCTGGCTGGTAGAACAGGGGTTCAGTTAGTCAGTGTCTATGAGGTGAATGAGTTTTAATTGTTTTAATAATGCTGATCTCAAGGCCAGTGCTTGTTTAGCTGCTAGGAAAAAAACAAAACCCTTGAAGCAGGTAGAACATAGCTTATTCTTAAGTGTTGTGGTCAGATGTGATGTGTGACTTAACCCTTGCCTGCCATGGCCTTAGATCCTGTTTACGATTTGGTCTTTTATGGCCCCAAAGAGTCTGTTCTGTCTTAGGATCTCTATTTTAACATTAATGCTCGTCAGTTATTGCATCTAAATTCCAAAAAGGATAGGGCATAATGTGTGATTGACCTCCCACCTGACACGGCCAGGAACTCAGTGATAAGGTTTTTCTGGGGTTCATTGGCCACAAGGGGGTGCATTCAGTCAGTAGGGGTTGCTCAGGATTTTATTTTAAGTTTATATACAGATATTTCAACTGGGATGGCCTGCAAGAGATCAGTCTGTTCGGCACTATTCTTGGAACCAGTAGCTCAGAGTTTCAATAACTTGCGTTGAGGTCACACAGCAAGGATGGGACAATGGAACCTGGATCTCAAGTCTTTGGCTCTCGAGACAGCATTTCCATGATAAGAAGCTGCCCCTGGCCAAGGAGGTTCTTACCCTTCCTCGTGATTTTGCTACTGCGGTTTAAAAAGACAGCTTTTCTGATGCCCATCGAAACAGTTCTCTGTCTTCTCGCCCTCGTCAGATGGTTGGACTAATGACCGCATTTATGCATTTATAAATTGAGCACACATTTAAGAAACAACAACCCATCAAATACATCAGCTTCACTGCAGCTCCATTAAAAAAAAAAAGTTTTAAATGACCAGGTTACCAAAACAAAAATGTCATTTTCTACTGTATTATTGCCTGTGAAATATTACAAGTGTGAAATGTAATTACGTTAATGCTATTTTTGATATCATATCAGCAAATTATGCCGAGTCCCCACTGTGACACTTCTATCAGGGCAAGCATTATCCTGTTGTGAGAGTCGGTCCCCAGGGAAAATGAAGTCGCTCAAACGGTTTCGATGCTCCAGCAATTAGCCACCCCGAGACTCCAAGGCTGCCAGGGAAGGGTTGATTTCAGAGCCACTTATGGAATGTTTAACCTATAAACATCTAGGCCACTTACCTCCCGTTGGTTTTTTTTTCCCAATTAAGCCCCAGAGAATCCTCTTTATATAAGCAAAGCATCGTTTTATGTAATAATAACCGTACTACTTCTTTTTCCTTCTTAATCATCAGCAAATCCCTTTCTGCTATTAAAATACACACCATGCAAAGTGGAAAAAGAGCTGATAAGTATATATTGTGTTGAGGACTAATACCCTAATGCCATGAGTTAAAAAACACACACACACAATGTGATATGCTGGAGGATTAGCTATGTTCACATTGAGCAAACAAAAATATAACTTCAAGCATCCTTTGGAGACCAGTGATTTGTTTTCTGAAGTTCAGAAGCTTTATTAGAAGATTTAAAATGATGCAAAAAAATTCAAAGCCACACACTTAAGCTTTGTAAAATTCCCACTTACTTTGGGTATAAAAACACTATGCGTTGAAGTCAGATTCAACTTACAGGTGGGAAGAAGCTGTCTGGGCAAAAATGTCCCTCTGGGCAAATATCATGCAGAATTTCAAATCATTTTTTGTACCAAAACCAAGGACTCCATCTTCACCTGAGTCTTACTGAACTCTATTAAAAATTAACTGGAAAGACATTGTGATATCAATAGTAAGTGGTTAATATCACTTAGACCTCTAGTTGAATTCTGTAAATATTAAAGTTTTGAAGCTGGAGATTGTTCATAAAAAACTATTTCAGCCATAGTATAAAACCAACCTCTCCGAAAACGAAACAGTTCCCTCCAACTCAGCAGCTGCAACGAAGCTTAGTGGCAATGAAGAAAACACTGCGGTCAGTTACCAGATCGTGAGCATCTCTGCATTTTCGGTTCTATTTTAGGTAGAAAACCACCCCTTAGGCTGCCATTCCACCTGGAAAATGTAATTAATCAATCATCGGTTCTCAGCTCTGCACACTGCCTTACAGAGCTACAAGAAAGAGAAGGAAAATCTCAGATCTATTTATTACATATCAGCCCCTAGCTCTGCCATGGATGCTTTCTAAAGTACCCTTTGGATCTCTAGGAAAACAGGTGCTCAGATTTGCATGGGGAAACTCAGCCCTCTCCTCTGATGCATAGAATCCCCTGCTCTTTCTAACAATCGAATCTGCAAGCCTGGACTTAACATACGTACAGCTCAACCTCATTCTCTTGAAGCTGGGAAGAGGAGGCTGAAGAAGAGAAACACCTCAAGGGGCCTCTAGGACTTATGGAAAGGCACCCTCTGCAATAACGACCTCAAGAAAGCCCAGGGAAGTTGGGGCGGGGCGGGGTGGTGGGATGCAGCTACCGATTCAGATCCCTGGGGAGCAAAGCAGTTGGAATCAGATTGAATAGATTCAAATGCAGGCTCTTTGTGGCTGTGTGAATTTGAGAAACTAACTTAACCTCTCTAAACCTCAGTTGTACTTCAGAATAACCATTTAACTCTTAATTATTACTATGAAGTTTTCAACTGAAAACCCAGAAAACATCTGCCAGTATTTTTAATCACAGTTTTTGTTGTTGTTGTTTTTAATGAGAAAAGTGATGCACAGAGATGTAAATGGCCATGCCAAGGTTGAGATGGTAACTCCGATTCATGGTGTAAAACTCTGTCCAAGATGCCAGGGTCCCATCCTCATGACGGCTTTACTCTTTCTACATAATCTGTCTCTCTTGTCATCCTTAGGCCAGAAGAACTATCTGAATGCTACATTAAACCTAAAAAGCATACTTTAAAAAAAATCACAGCCCTTTTAAGCTTTGATTTTACAATATTTACTTGCTCTGCATGCAGTCCTGATTAATGGTTGATTTCAATCACTGCAGTTATGTGTATACATGTTATTTATATGTAATTCCAATCCGCCACATCTAACTGGAGTGCTGTCTCGGCTTCCGGGTTTCTGTGCCTCCTTGCTTCAGAATACCAGGTATTTGGGATTAAATCCAGCCTGAAATGTTATTTGCTCTGTTTAGTGCTTTTATGATGATTCTCTTATTATCTGTGTGTGCTTCAGTGCTAATTGTACATTACAATGGTGTAAGCAGGCAGCCTGTGAGCCAAACGGGAGAGCGTGGGGTTTGGAACAGCCGATGTTTAGGGTTCAGGCAAGGGAAGTACCAGAGGAAGAAACACTGAAAGGAAAAGGGGTAATTTTATTTTGGAGTTATCTGAAAACAGGACCCTGTGGTGCCCCAGGGCCAAATTAACTTTTTCAGGATATTAAGCAAAATGTTCCATCACAAGAATCTGTAAAAGAGAAAAATTAGTGCATTCTCTAAATCCTATGTATAAAATCCTATGTCTTCAGATGCTGGAATCCATATGTGACTATATCCAAGGGAAGTTAAAAAGGGAAATATACAATTTAATTTATAAAAACAGCCAAAAGATTTTGACGATCGTTGACATACCGATTTAAGCAAGATTAGATTAGCCAAATAATAAATTTCCAAACCTGAGTTTGAAAAGAAACTTGACAAATCAGCCCTCTGATATGTATGCTAATGTAAGAATTTACAGGAAAATTAGGCTCCACCCTCTACAAAAGCATTTCCAGGAGCTTAGAAATAACAATGAGCCCCCAAATCATGATCTATGGGGCAATATTCTAATATTCTCCACATAGTTTGCAAGTTATTTTGAAAGACGATATATGGCACTAAAATGCATCTACAGACAAATGATAAATTGCACATAGAAAACAAATTACTTAGTAGTTCTTGGCATTTTTATTAGCTTAAAAATGATTTTAGCATTGACATTTTGCACAGTGTAATGAAACACGAATTATAATTAGAAACATCTTGGTGTTCATCCTTAAATTCATCTTTTGCAGTTCCCAGTTTTCTGACAACTGCTCTGGCACTGGAGATGAGGGGCAATCCAACGTTACCAGCCTTAAACTTAACTTGCACACAGTCTCTAGGATTTCAGCTCCTTGCACATTTCAGGATGATTATCAGAAGGGGCAGACTGGTGTGAGGCTATTGAAACCTAAGCTGCAGCGCCCATCAATGGCTCAAGCCCCTTTTAAGGTCCTAGACCTAATTTTGTGCTTGTAATTTTGTCTTCTTTTTTATAAATAGGTCCTCTCAAAAGCATAAATATCAAGCCCCACCCAAATTGCTCCTCGGTAGACCAGATGAAACTTGGTTGGCATCTGAGCCAAGCCATGGATAGTAAAATGCCAGCCCTGCTGAGTCCCTTCACAACAGTGCAGTCAACAAGGGCACGAATGCCTGACATCATCAGACTGGGTGGTGAGCAGCTGACACTCTGAGTGACAGTGTCAGTGGGTGATTCTCCTTGCACAATGCAGGCAGATACCGTAGTATAAGATGGTTTGAGATGAATTTTCTTTTTTAAAAAAATAAGTATGTTGGCAACACTTTGCTAGCCTTTGTTTTTCATATGCAATGAAAATTTGCAAATACCTGTAAAATGAACCTGAGTATTCCCAAACAAGGATTTCAACCAACTTTCAGTAAGTTAGCAGGCCTTTAAAAAATATCAGGCTTCCAAAATGGTATACAGTTTGGCTTTTTGTCTAAACATTGGAAATTTTTGTAGAAATTCCCCTCCTAATTTTCCTTAAAATTTTGATTTATGTAGCACAGCTCAATCCAAAACTGCTTGCAAACTCCATAAAAATATCTAAAATATCTGACCTGGTTTTAATTTTCTTTCAACTAATTAAGAGTTTGTAGATTTCACAAAGTAATTCATTCTCTAAAGACTGTCTGGAGTTTGTCTTACTATCATCTATTTCATCTTAGAGCTTTTTATGAATACAACATTAAGGAAATGGGTGAAAAGATCTAATCTTACTGATCACCTGGCCCAGGTATTGGCTAATATGATGCTAATGTAAACCTCAGAATAATTCTAGGAGGTAAATACCGTTATCTTCATTTTATGGCCATGGAAACAGAGGCTCAGCGAGGCAAAATGACTAGCCCAAGTTTGGTCATGTGACTAACTAGTGTCAAAGCAAGTATGAAGTCCAATCAATTATATTACATTAGACAACCAAACATTTAAAGACACACATAACCATTCTCACAGTATACATTAGGGCAAGTGTCCCCAAACTATGGCCCGCGGGCCGCATGCGGCCCCCTGAGGCCATTTATCCGGCCGCCTACCGCACTTCAGGAAGGGGCACCTCTTTCACTGGTGGTCAGTGAGAGGAGCACAGTATGTGGCAGCCCTCCAACGGTCTGAGGGACATTGAACTGGCCCCCTGTGTAAAAAGTCTGGGGACACCTGCATTAGGGTAATCACTAAGAAAAGTGCACAATTCATCACCAGTTTATAGTTCTCGAAAATAAGTATACATAGTTTGGCTGGGTGTGGTGGCTCACACCTGTAATCCCAGTACTTTGGGAGACCAAGGCAGGTGGATCACTTGGGGTCAGGAGTTCAAGACAAGCCTGGACAATATGGTGAAACCTCATCTCTACTAAAAATGATGGCAGCCACCTGTAATCCCAGATACTCAGGAGGCTGAGGCAGGAGAATCACTTGAACCTGGGAGGCGGAGGTTGCAGTGAGCTGAGATTGCATCACTGCACTCCAGCCTGGGTGGCAGAGCGAGACTGCGTCTCAAAAAAAAAAAAGTATATGTGGTTTCAAAACTCCAAAATAAAGAAGATGGGGGTTCACAGGAGGAGGTGAGAGCTTATCCAGGATAAAGAAGAGTGAAAGGTAAAGACTATACACAGAATAAACATTTTCCATTTCTGGTCATGCATTGTTATGTAACAAACAGAAATTATGAAGTCATAGGTGAAGATAATACAATATTCTTTAAAAAATAATGCCAAAATTCTTGGGCTACACCTAAAAAGTGATCAAGGTTACCCACTCTTGCATCCTAGAAAGTATGCCTAAGGCTTGAGATTTAAGAAAGAGAACTCTTAAATAGCAACTGAGACAAAAACCTGGGGAAATTCTTCAGAAAAGACACTGAGCTTATCATGTTCCATTCCACATTTAGCACCAGACCACATACTTTAAAGCAAAGAGAAGAAAGTATCAGGATAGGATCAAGATTGTGTCAGTTTGGAAGTAAGTTAAGGATTCTAAGGCTGTAAAACAGAAATCAGAAAACAAGGGTATTTATTCCAGAATGCAATGTGGTTGAGTTTTCTCAATGGAATTCAGTGGAGATGGAAAAGGGCCCACCCAGTTATAAAGCTAGAAACTGACAGATTGAGTGAGAAAATGGACAGAGGCTAAAACACCAAATCAAGGAAGATGGACAGTCTTTGGCAGGAGAAGAATGGGCCTCTAAAATGAATTTGGGGCATGGGTTGGTTTAAGTCTTTTGGCATCGATAAAGAATGACAGCAGTGCTTGATTTGATCTGAGAATCAATGCCAATTCCTTATTAAACTGTCAATCTTTCTTAGTGTCATTCCTAAAGATCTTGATTCGATGAATGTACCAGTGAACCAGAACGCTACAAGTTTCAACAGTTCTCCTCGAAAAGTAAATACCAGGCTCCACTCAGAGTTCCTGGAGTTTCTGGTGCCGTTAGCACCACCATGATACTGATTAAGATATCAGCAACACCACAGAGATTCCTAAGAAATTACATCGAATTGTTTACTTCATGAATAATTTGCAGAAACTATCTAATTTTGAAAAATATTTTTAAAATAAAAAGCTGGTATTAGTTTCCATTGAGCCCCCAAACAACTGAAACCTACAAGCTTCCTCAGGGCTACATTTTTCTCACCAGAAAATTGTGGTAATAGCCATCCTGGCAAGCTGGAAATTTATTAAGACCATGATAAAATCAATAACTTTGAATCATTTCTCCCTCAAGGATAATTCCTGTGTCATCTGTCCATTTGAGTTCCTTTGAGACTGCCGAGAAGCCCGCAAAAGGATTCAAATCTGACTTTTCCTCAGGGACAAAATATAGGGAATGCCTTGATTTCACAGCTCCCAAGATCATGCATTGACCCACGTCACTTGTCTACACCAAGCTTTAAAATGTAGGTAGTTCAGACAACCCAGAAAGCAAAGCCCCTATCTGTGCTCAACTGCAATTCCAACCTCCACCAACAGTCTATTCTAAGTCAAAGAATTCTGAATTCGACTACACATCATCCTTATTTTAAGTCTAGGCAAAGAAAACATATTTATATACAGGGTCTCCTCAGTCTATCCAAATGAGGTAATGAGGCAGTATTTTTTCAATAAGAACTGAGCAGAGGACCAAGCACATTAAGGACACTATGGCCATCAATGCATCTAAGTAGATGTAGATGTATCTATGTGTTTACTATCTGCCACACACTGTGCTAAGCACTTTATCTACTTCCTTTGATCCCAGGGCCTAGCATAGAGCCAGGCATATAGAAGATGCTCAATAAGTATTTGTTGAATGAATGAACAAAATAAAGCTCTTGGGGTATCATCACGCCCATGTATAATGAGGCTGAGCAAGGTTAACAGAGGTCCCCTAGCTAGTAAGGAGTAAGGCCAGAATTCAAACCCAGGAATAGCTGCGTGTTTATATGTTTACTCATACAAGTTCCTGTCCTTAACCATCTACTTGCCTTCTTTTTAAAATATTACTTGAATGCCTGCTCTGTGTCAGACATTATGCCAGGGTCAAGAATAATAAACCCTCCCCTTGAGAAGTACACAATCTTCTAGATAAAACAGGGGCACTAACAAATGCATTAGCAAATAATAGATGCAATAATTGCAGCAGACACATGGTATAGAAGACACCCCTCTGTCCAGTGAGATGGGGTCAGGAGATACCCTGAAAGGGACCCAGGGATTCGGGCCGGTGGAAGTCTGGGTGTAGGGAAGCTCTGGAGCTCATTCAGCAAGACAGGCTGAGCAAACCCAGGCCGAAGGATGTCTTTCCTTACCATCTCACCACTTTCAGTTTCCACCACCAGTTTGGGGTGGTCCTGCCAGATATATCTCAGAAATATTCAACTGAAAAACAACTCCAATCAGCATCAGAGCCTGATCTTTGGAGGCTGTGCATGTAGCAAGCATGCACAGAGGGTGGCCGGTCTCACTCAGCTCTGCTGCTGTGACCACCTTGGCTCAACCCAGCCTGGACCAGAAGTCCCCACTCAACCAACGCCAGGTTGTACCAGGTAGATCAGGCTTTGCCTAAAGACATCACCACAGAGCAACACGCACGGAGGCAATCTGAACTGCGAGGCTTAGTGCTGTCTCATGCCTAAGAACGTTCCCGACCTGCTTCCAGCCTGCCTCTGTGTAGCAGAAGCCACATCCCCTATTCCCACTCCAGAAGTGTCCTCAGACATCTCTAGAACCCTCTTTGTCCAGGTCCAAAGGGAGGAAACCCAGGGAGAGAGGGGTGCAACTCACCAAGGCCTCCCTTCCAAGGCCCTCTTTCCTGTCTGAAGCCACCTATTTCCTAGATTTCTACTCTAGGAGTGTCACTTTCTACAGGGAGACATTGCCTTTTATTCCCAAGGGTGTGGCTTTCCTTAGAGCTCAGCACATCAGGATACAGCCTCTACAGAAAGGCCCCTCACACACAGCAGAGGCACAGGCTGTGGTACTTGCTGACTGGTGCTCTCGACGGCGGCTTTCAGTCATGATTCATTCACTCAGGAAGCAACAAGGAAAACTGTCTCTGGGCCATTCGCATACAAAGCGAATAAAAAGTGATCTCAGCCTTCTAGATGAGCACTATCCAATCGAAACAGAATCCGAGTCATGTATGCAATGTTACATTTTCCACATTAGTAGCCACATTAATACAAGTAAAAAGAATCAGGTGAAATTAATGTGAATAATATATTTTATTTAACCCAATAGATCCACATATTTTTATTTCAATGTGTAAATGAAAACGTTACTTTGGTTTTGTACAAAGTCTTACATATGCCTGCTAGCTTTGACACTTACAGCACATCACCCCTGGTGGCTTCTGGTTACTGTACTAGACAGCACAGCTCTAGCGGCTTCTAGTTAGTGGAGCTAGAGGTCACTCCCATTATCTCTAATGACCTCTCCATGTAAAGTGATATTCAGGCCCCTCTCTTACCCAGGGGACAATGGTCCAGGACTTTTCCAGGTGAATTTCCTTAGGCTACCCTTTAACACACACAGATAAACTGCTGTATGCCAGGCAATGGAACAGACCCAAAAGAGTGGAACACACATGAGCTGTGCAAGGCACCGCCAGCATCTCATGCTGCCTGGCCCTAAATGCATACAAATCCTTGGGTTCCTGCTATAGCTGCTTTGGATAAGGGGTAAAAAGGGTCTGTTGATATTCCCACAGCTGAGCTACCCTACCCAAAGGCTTTTACAGTTGTTGTCTTTGGCTAAATTCCATTCCATGATTGATGCCTGAGCGACTGATTTTAATGTATTAGACACTTTGGATATCAGTAGTTATCAGTTAGGAAATCTTCAGTTGCAAGTGACAGAAAAACCAATTCAAATTAACTCAAACAACAGGCAGAGGGTATGAAGGCCTTAGCAGCCCACATAACTAGAAGTCACCGAGGATCTGATTTCATGTTCTGAATGAAATCAAAGATCTGATCCCACTCTTTGTTCCTCAACATCAACACAATCTCTCAGCTTCACATAGTGTTCTCCTGCAGCTGCAGAAAATCACCTTGAGATCTCAGAGTGGCTTCAACCACGGCAGGTCTCACACCCAGCAGAGGAGAAAGTGCCCTGCTGCTAGCTCTCTGCAAACCGTAGGATTCACTCTCTGCCATTGGCCAGAACTGAGTCAGATGTCCACCTCCGAACCAATCAGTACAAGTGATTGCTGGCTTTCCTGACTGGTTAGGCCAACTGAGGCCCATTCCAGAAGTTGAAGAGGGGTTAATCCCACCCAAACTGTATGGCTAAAAGTGGAGAGGGATGAATGCCCAAGGAAAAAAATCTAGGTCCTTTAGTGTGAGAAGCTAAGAGTAGATATTGAAGAAGCCCCAACAAACGTCCACCACAATCAACATAATCTGTCCAAACTTGTTACTTTATCTCGCCTGATGTGTGGGTATTCAGCTGGGGAATTGCTGAATTCTCTGGTAACTTCAACTGTGTCACACAGAATTAATTTCAGCCCCTCCAGAGAACTGTCATAACCACTAGACTCCTTTGGCTAGAGAAAAATCTCCTTAGCACAATGCTTTTAAGAAAATAAGCCTCCCAACATGGGTGGGATAGCCTCAGACTGCTCCACTGAAAGCCTGAATATAACCCAGGGATATTAAGACACAGATATCTCATAAGAGTTAAAAATTACAGAAAGATTTTGGGCACAAAGCTCAAGTATTCTTAGTACCTTACAAAGCCACATCAAATGTGGGGTTGGCAAATCTTCTAATAAGATCTAATAACATGATTTAAGAAATTTGTGCTGTGAAATTTCTATGAAAGTTTTTCAAATAATTTTTTCTTAAACTCTTTCTACGGACAAGTATATACCAGGTTTCTACTGAGCCATATATACCAGGGACTCTGAAGCTAAGAAAGCAAGGAATCCGCTTTGAAAAAGAATCATTCTCAATACTAGACTATTCCCTGGTATCTTTCTGTGACATAGGGCTTTAAAATACCACATTCACTTGAAAGATGGAATATTCTTTCCAAGTTTATAATCTGTAGCAATCACTGTAATTAACAATCAGGACATCCATAAGGCCAGGGGCCGTTCTGTTCACCATTACGTCGCCAAGTCCTAGAACTTTCAGTCCTGCTCTTTAAATATCCGATGCAACGAAAAGAAAATGAAATTGAATGCATTTTTGTAGAAGCCTGCCTCTTTCAACACAGCTCAGCCTGAAGACTCTTCCAAATGTTCCTCTACAAATCTCCTAGATGGTTGGGACTGAGGCGAGGGGTTGGTGGTGAGGCAGTGGCTAGAATGAATGGGATGTTTAAAGATGGTCTAGAAGCAACAATGCCCAGTGCAGAGGATTCAGAGGTGGAGAAAATACGAGAGCTCCTAGTTGCTCTGGGTGAGAGAGACATCTAAGTAGCAGGAATACAATGTGACCACACATCACGAAAAGAAGTGTGACGTGCTAGGCCACAGAGAGGAAGGGGCAATCAATTTTCCCCAGGGGAATCAGGGAGAATTATAAGAAATTAGATTAGATTAGATTAGATTAGATTAGATTAGATTAGATTAGATTAGATTTTGTCCTACCAGAAGCTTCTACCAAGACAATATTTAAGGCCACCAGAGACGCAGAGAAAAATTGAGTAGGAGGGCAGGAAGATCACAGGGTTGTTAATGCCCAATCCTCCAAGCCTTAAAGAGTGGCCGATCTGTGTTCATGGATGGATGGGTCTTCGCTTTGCTGCCCGAGAACCTTTGAGCATGTCCCCATCACCAGCTCATGGGTTCCCATTCTGCCAGATCGAAGCACCAGCCAGACAACACTGTGTCCCAGAAAACGAGAAGTTTAGCAGAGAAGGACCAAAAGTCCTTGTTTTGAAAGGAGGTAGTGGGTTATTCCCTGCCACGCTATGTTGTTTCTGGCAAAAATTTTAATAAACAGGCTTTCAGAAGAAGGAACTACATCCTCTCTGCTAGATAGATTTGTTTTTGCCACATGGGTTTCAGTGTTCCTAATGAACTGTTAACAAGCTGTCAATTACAGGCACAAATTAGGAGAGACGACATGGAGAGGTTTCCATCACAGAGTGTCCTTCAGGCTGCAAATCACAAACCCTTAC
Source organism: Saimiri boliviensis (assembly GCF_048565385.1). Classification (NCBI taxonomy): domain Eukaryota; kingdom Metazoa; phylum Chordata; class Mammalia; order Primates; family Cebidae; genus Saimiri; species Saimiri boliviensis. The sequence goes on from NC_133454.1 coordinate 100,504,185, forward strand.
GGTCTGAGGGCCTCGCCTTTGGACTTTCCTGTGATCCCTTTGACCCATATGGAAAAATCTCTGCAATTAGGTCCTGGTTTGGGAGGGGAGGGAGGTTTGAAGACCTAAACTAAAAGTAAAATCATTCTTTTTCTCACTCCAAGTGCTGACATTTCTTTGGTTTCTAGCAAATCAAACAGCTAATTCTCTGCTGCAACTTGTAAACGTGTTTAACTTAAATGGGTGCTGACAGAAGACTTCATTCTGTGCCACTTTTATTGTCATTTCTTTTCCAGCCAATTGGCTCCGTAGGCTTTCTGCTGTTTATCAAGCCCCTCTTTGGACTTTGGGGGAATAAACTCCATACAAAGGAAGAAAACTGTGCGCACAAATCACAAACTTTCAGTGTCATTATTCCTGCTCTCTGCCTGTCACTCCTTCCCAAGAGAATCTCCAAAAAGTACCACTTATCTGAGAAGCCCTAAATCTCCCTGGCCTGTTTGATTGCCAGGAATGTGACGCTAGGGGAACAGCTTAGAACACTGTCAGCAATGCGGAGAAAAGCCAACCAGGCTGGCAGATTCTGGGTGGCGGCGTGACGTTCTCTAGGACACAAAGGGACATGAAAGGTTTTCTGCAGACCCGAAAGAGAAAGGAAACAAAAATAAGAAGAGCTCCCTCGGTGAGAATTGTTGGCAGGGCTCCTCTCCCAGAAATCGGATAACAAAAAGACCAGTTACTGGTTAACTTTAAGAAAGAGCTGGCCACGCCGGGGGAAGGGTGCACGTTAATAGTGAATGAGATGACCGTGTGCATGGCTTTGTGGCCAAGGATCCGTGGGAGATTCTGGAAAGGAGGCTGCTCAGAGGGGCTGTCCTTAAACACGTGGGGCTGATGGGTAGCAGTTGGTCCCATTTCACTCCCGCAAAGTCAATCATTTCCCCAGAAAGCGACGGGAGCCTCTGTGGGCTGGGACCTCAGACTTGCAGGGCTAATTCCTGGCCAGTGGAGGCACCCTGTGACTCAGTTTCCCCACCTGCGGAAGGATTGGAATGAGGCTGACAATCCCAAAATGAAAGTAGATGCCTACAGTCAGTGTCCCTGGTCCCTCCAGATGGAAAAGTGAGGACTGGCTGGGAGGGCTCTGGCCAGCAATCAAGGCCCTGGAGGCTCCGGTGACTTCTTCCCTTTCTGGGGCACTGCTGCCTCCTGCTGTCCTGCCTGTTAAATCGCAGGTTTCTCCCTCCACCCGGCTAATCACCACCACCCTCCCCTTCCAGACCTCTTGTGTCACCCAGGGTGCCATCACACACGAGGTCCCTCTTCGTCTAACCTTAGGCTCTTACTCTATAGTGCTGTAAGGGAGGAGTCCTGAATTTGGATTCTGAAGGCCTAGGCTCAAGGAACACATTCCCTCGCCTTGCTGAACTTTGCTTCCTCTTCTGAAAACAGAGATCGGGGAGGAGAAAGTCTGTGTGAGGGCCAAGTGAGATCACAGAAAAACTTGGTAAACCAAAAGGCAGTAAACCAGAGGCTTTATTTACTTATTTATTGAGACAGGGTCTTACTCTGTTGCCCAGGCCGAGTGCAGTGGTGTGATCACAGCTCCCTGCAGCCCCAACCTCCAGGGCTCAAGCAATCCTCCCACCTCAGCCTCCTGAGTAGATGGGACTACAAGTGCATGCCACCACACCAGCTAATTTATAAATTTTGTTTCGTAGAGACAGGGTCTCCCTCTGTTGCCCAGGCTGGTCTCGAACTCCTGTGCTTGAGAGATCTTACTGCTTCAGCTTCCCAAAGTGTTGAGATGATAGGCATGAGCCACAAGCCCAGCCTTAAACCAGAGGTTTAAATTCCCCTCCATCTATCTCTCTTTTACTCCTTTAGCAGTGGAACCCTCTTTTCAAATTAGATCTTAAGTCGAGCCCCACTATGTAAGATAGGAAAGGCAGGGGTTTTTACTAGAAGCAGGGACAGAGCCCCCAGCCCCTTGGCCATACCCTCCAGGTTCTGGTCCCTACCTCACTGCTGGAAAACCACTGCCCTTGAGGAGTATTCACTATTAACCATTAGCAATCAAAAGTATTTTGAAAATAAAGTCCCATGCTATTACTGCAAACATGAATAGAAGATTAGAACACAGCCACATAATGCCCTTCCATGTCTGTCTACCTCTTTTTTTTTTTCTTTCTTTCTTTCCTTTTTTTGAGGTAGGGTTTCATTCTATCACCCAAGCTGGAGTGCAATGGTACAGTTGTGGTTTACTGCAGCCTGACTGCCTTGGCTCAGGTGATCTCCTGCCTCAGTCTCCTGGGTAGCTGGGACTAGAGGTGTGTGCCACTAAGCCCGGCTAATTTTTTGTATTTTCTATAGAGACAAGGTTTCACCATGTTGCCCAGGTTGGTCTCAAACTCCCAGGCTCGAGCGATCTGCCCTCCTTGGCCTCCCAAAGTGCTGGGATTACAGGCACTAGCCATCATGCCTGGCCCTAACTCCCAATTCTTTAAACACAAATTTTTTGCAACCTGTATCTTTTAAGTTTTCCTTGTAATGACTCCTACTTCATTCATCATATCACCCACTTCCTCCTTGTCTGATACTCATGGCCACTTATCTTTAAAAGAGGTATCTTATGTCCATTTCATGACACCGTTACACACACTCATATGGGTACACACACACACACACACACACACACACACACACACACAATTAAGAGCTACATCAAAGTACAAGTTTCTTAAAACCATTCAAAGAAAACTGAGCCACAGATGTGCTGGTAAGAATCCCTTTGAATCTCCCAACAATTTCTACCACCAGTCACACTGCCAAAAATGACCACAGACAATTGTCCCCAGCTGACTAATGACCTCATCATCAAGAATGGAATTTGCTGGACAGAGGAGGGGCTGGCAGGTGTGGGTCTGACACGAGTTAGCAGCACTCCGATCAGCTCTCAGGGCATAGACCCGGTTTTAATTCAGCACTGGCATTCCTGCAGGAGTCACCATACCTCCCCCTTTTTTGCACTTTGTGGGTTTCATTAGGCAATTCTTCCCGATCTAAATGCTAACTGTGTGGCAGTTTGCAAAACCACAGTCCCTACCCCCAGCCCCTGAGAGGCCCAGAGAGAAAGTCGGCAGGCACAATTATAGCTTTCGTGTGTCTTTCTGGAAAGAGGAGTTAAGTGTTATTTTATATATTTTTCTCTGCACCGTGTCAGTGATTTTCTTGGGAAGCACAAGTCCCCTGCTCCCCCCGCCCACATACAATGAAAATTTCACGGAAAAGTTATCCAGAGGAATGAAGGCAACATTTTGTTTTGTCTTGTTTTTTTCCTGAAAGCCATGTGGATTATTTTCTACCAGATACTGCTGTGAGGAATGGAGTCACAAATATATCTAAGAGGAGAGGGGTATAAAATATAAACAAGGAAGGAAAAAAAGAATGAAATTAGAGAAATAAAGAGAGTTCCACATTTATTAAGAAAAAGAAAAGAATAAATTGTTTTCTTTATAAATGACAGAAACTGGCTTACAAAGGGCCTTTCCTACTTCCATCCCCAAAACCAACCCCGCCAAGCTATGGGCATTCATGGCTCTCTTGTGCCCTCTAGTGGGCAAAGGTGGTCCCTGTTTTTCCTTGAGTGACAGCCAGAATCTCTCATGCACTTGTCGGCCTTCTTATTACATCATGAATTTTGATAAGCCCATTAGCCAGCCAGGCAGCCAGGAGGAGGATGTCTTTCTCACTTGATGACTACACAATGAGGAGTAATATATTTTAATTTAAACACCATAAACCTATTGAGTGCTTAATTAACTTTAACCGTCTTTAGGGGAATGAAGCCAATTTGAGGGGGTCAAAAGGAGTTGTTTCAATATCAAACAGTTTTACATAGTCAATCCATTCATTCGGCCTACAGCTACTGATTAACACACAAAATTAACATGTTAGTAAAAATTCATATTCAGGCCTCTGGGGAAATTAAGATGCGCATGCACAGGGCATGATTAGCACAGCTATTGTTTTCTCCCAACAATATAATTTAATGGGTTTTTAGAATTACAGAAAGAGAGACTCGGTGCTGGTTTGAATTGATTATTTACCACAAAGCTTTGAAATATAGAAAAGATAGAAAACATCTCAAGCCAAAAAGGCCAGCGAACAGAAGCGGATGGGCTCACAGCGAGTGTATCTTACTAAGGAGGTTGGCCGGGATGAACTGACGGACAGGCAGGCTGGGCATCCCGAGCCGACATGAGCCACGGCCAACGGGACCAGAGAGAGGCTTTCTGGCTGCCTGGAAAAGCACAGTAAGGGCTGCCTGCCCAGGGAGGAGGAAATTATTCCATTTAAGATGTAATCACATTACACATACAGTCTATTTCCCAGAAGTATCTAAGGCAGGCTATGTTATTCAGACATATTAAAAAGAATAAATTTTTAAAAGAAGAGTTTTTTTTTTTTTTTAAGGATAAGTCAATGAGAAAAAAACAAAGAGCAACCGAGTAAGGCAGTTATCACATTCGCAAAGCAAATTTAGTTCTGAGCTTCCTGGCAGCCAAGGAAAAAGCGCCAAGTGCACTCAGGATACATGGTTCTCATTATCATAAAACGTATACATTAAAGGGATGCATAAGTTTGACTCCATAGACATATTTCCTCCCTCATGCTAAATTTGAGAGCAACTGATTGTGCGGTTACTTACAGAAAGGTCACTGGGTAAGAGGACTGTCAGTGCATTTGTTTGTTTGTGTTTGTTTATTCTGAGACAAGGTCTCACTCTGTCACCCAGGCTGGAGTGCAGTGGCGCCGTCTCAGCTCACTGCACCTTCCGCCTCCTGGGTTCAAGCAATTCTCATGCCTCAGCCTACCGGCTGGCTGGGACTATAAGTGCCTGCCACCATGCCCAGCTAATTTTTATGTTTTTAGAAGAGATGGGGTTTCGTTGTGTTGGCCAGGCTGGTCTCAAACTCCTGGCTTCAAGTCATATGCCTGTCTCAGCCTCTCAAAGTGCTGGGATTACAGGCATGAACCACCGCACCCGCCCCTATCAATATGTTTAATGACAGCTTAGCAAAAGATTCAGGAATTTTCTTCAGAGCTTCTTTTTCAGCACTCTGTAACAGGCAAGCACAGAGCTTCAAGATGAAACTCAAGAAAGCCACTTCTGTAGAGAGCTAAAATAATATGATCTCGATATGTTTTCTGATAATCCTTCTCCAATCCCTGTGGTAATGGTCACTTTAGGACCCAGACAACCAGGAAGCAAAGAGGACTTGGTCTCAGATGGAATTTATAGGATTTGTACAAGCACCTCATAACTGGCCTGTTTGCCTTCAGTCTCTCCCTCTGTCCAAACTGTCTATACATGGCCAAGAAGTGAATCCTCCTTTAACACTCACTTTAATGTCCCCGTATTTGCACAAAGATCCTCCCGTGCCTCCTCTCTCCCCACATGATCTATTTTTCAGCCTCATCTCCCAACACCCCCGACACGCCCTGCAGCCAGCCATGCTGCTCTCTCCTCATGCCCTCCACATGCCTTGTTTAATCCCATGTCTGCTGCTCGTGCCACCCCCATCCCACCCCGCACTGCTTTCCTGTGCTTTTCCAGGAAAGCTTCAAATCCTTCACTGCTTCAGATCCTTCTTCCTCCTCCAAACCGTTCCCCATTCTCCTCAAAGACTAATTTTACTGTCTCGGCAACCTTTCTGTTGCACCTGAGAAATAGCTTTTAAACTAACTGCCTACAAGGTCACGTTCCTCCTCCTTAAAACAGTAACGCAAGCCCTCCGGCCTGTGGAACTCCCCTTTCCCCGCAGATTCTCCACCAATGTTCAGCTCCCCACGCTCTGTCCTTTGCCTGCCCAACCTCCTTGCTGTTTAGCCTCTGCTTTCGACCTGGCAAACTCCTTCCCAAGACTCCGAGGCCTTAGGCTTCTGGGACGCTGTGTGCTGACAGAGTGAGGCTCCTTCTACCCTCTGCTCCAAAAGCCCCCTGCGCATACCTTTCCCTAAGCAGTCAGTTTCCTGCGAATGTTGAGGTCAGCTTCTCCCCTACCAGCTCCTTGGTAACAGGTGGGGTGTTTTGGCGGCTTTTTCTTAAGTCTCCTGTGGCTGCTGCTGCCTGGCACTTAATAGGACTCGGCAGATGCCATAGAATTACACCTCTGGGTGATCCTCCACCAGCGGCACACCCACTAGGTTCACAGCGCCCACATGCCAGGCTGCTGGGTGCCTGGGTTCCACTTCTCTGCGCGCCTTCGTGTGCCTCCTCAGCTGCCTGCTGTTGTAGGAAAACCCTTCCCTTCTCTGTGTCTGTCCACCTGGCTACCCACCTCTCCAATCCCTTATCTAGTCTCTTGATGGCTTTTATTTGCCCAAAAAAAGCCTGGAAAAGAAGTACAGGGAAACCAGGTCCACGGGACTAGATACAGGAAAAGAGACTGATGAAGAGGACTCAAAGAATGTAAGTGACATGGTCTCTTCCCTCGGAGTGCTTTGACCATACCAGCCTCTATCACTTGGAGCCAGGGAAGGCCAAAGTTCAAAAGGTGCTAAAGCCTGGTCCTTTAGCCAGACAAGCAAACCAGGTGACTCTACGAGAGTCGTGTCACAGGGACAGAGACTGGGATCCGGCTGGCTCCAGCCCAGGAGACAGGGTTGGGACTCCCATACTGAAGCGCCAAGGGTCTGGGAACTGAGGCTGTGTCAAAATCACTTGGTGCAGACTAGCAAGGCAGGGGACATGCCATGGCGGCCTCACAGGCTGGGATCAGGTTGGACTATGTCAGCAGCAAGAGTCCCCATGACTCTGGCCTGCCTCTCTTCTACCTGACTTGTTTTCCAGATCTGTCAACCAAGCTGGAGTGCAGTGATGCGATCTTAGCTCACTGCAACCTCTGCCTCCCGGTTTCAAGTGATTTTTCTGCCTCGGGCTCTTGAGTAGCTGGGACTACAGGCACGTGCTACCACACCCAGTGAATTTTTGTATCTTTAGTAGAGATGGGGTTTCGCTATGTCACTATGTTGGCCAGCTGGTCTCAAACTCCTGACCTCAGGTGATCCGCCCACCTGGGCCTCCAAAAGTGCTGGGATTACAAGCTTGAGCCACCACGCCCAGCCTGGTTCCCACTCTTTTCCCACAGGATTCAGTAGATGCAGACACTCCAAACAGGTTCATAGGAAAGTTTCTCTGCTACTGGCTGAGGGGAATGTGAGCAAACGCTTCATAAGCACACACTGAATTCTGGCTTCAGTCTGTCTGCTGGGTTCATCTTCTTGGGCACATGACTTCCCCAAACCATCTGACAGATGTGGCCAATCCTATCCTGTGATGCTCTGGGAGTTCATACTCTGATCCCTCCCTCCCCCTCTTCACTGCACCCCTTTTCTACAGAATACCTGCATGTACACTCTACTGCAATTGGGCCGAACGTGTGGTTTGGGTTTGGAGCAGTTACAAAGCTACCAAAAATGTCAGCTCTTCATCCTGAGAAGATGAACCCTCCACTCAGAGGGTGGAAGACTACACTTTCCAGCCTCCCTTGCAGATGTGGCCAAGGGACCAAGTGCTGCCCAGTGAGTTGTACATAAAAGTGTTGAGAGGCGCTTTCAGAAAAGCTCTCCAGGGGAGCTGACTCAGCTGGAAGTTTTGTCCCCCTGTCCCCTCCCCACTTCCTCCTTCCTCCTGCCATGATGGCTGAAGCCCCAGCAGCTTTCCTAAATCCTGGGTGACTTCAGGGCGGAAGTCTAGGTGGAGTGGAGCGACCGAAGCCTCCGTCCCTGTCATAGCAGCCGTGTCTGCCCTCCGGACTTCTCTGATGTGAAAATAATCGCAATCTGAAGTCCCCGTCATTCTAGATTTTCTGCTATACATGGTCGTTTCTGTTCCTCGATGCTACAGTGGGGTCAACAGTTACTCTGGAGGGAAAAATAAAGGAGGGAAGGGACTTGAAATTCTAAATTGTAGTGGCAAAGAAAGCCAGCAAATACTTCAGAGATTCCTTCTAGGCTCTTATGTGCTATTATTTAAAATCACAAATGCTGGCATTTACGCAACTGAGGGAGGAAATGCCATTATTTCAAGTATTAGTAGCACTGAGCTACTAATGGCAAGTTATTTCACTTAGAAGATGTTTAACACAGGTGCCATAATTGTCACTTAATGGGTCAGGGAACCAAGAGAGACCTGCCTTTGTGTGCTTGAGCCCCCTCTCTGCGGATCACAAATATTTCCTTTTATGTTTAGGAAATGTAATTATGTCTACTGCAAATTACAAGCCAGAATTCCACCACCAAGCCTACTGCTTTGTGCCGGTTTGTCCTTTCATTATTTTTAAAATGCTGCCGTTCTCAAAAGGCAAAGCTTACCTCCCAAGACGTTTTGGAGAATGTTTAATTATGCCCTTCTCAGACCTGGTCAGTAAATGTAACGCTGATGGTGGACAAGGCTTCCAGGTGGCTTTTGAACCATACCTTCCCCAACCTGAAGCTTTCTGCTACCTCTCTGTTGCCTCTTTCCCATTTACCCTCTTCAGGTCTGGTGTCCCCTCCTCCAGGAAAAGCCCAATCTTTGGGCTCGTCTCTGGCATTCCCAAATGACCTACTGCTAACCTCATTTATAATAAGAGCTGCCACCTAGGGATTCCCTGTTATGGCACCAGGCACTGTGTTCATTCGTGCTTTCTGGGGATTACCTCATAACCCCCGTAAGATTCCTGTGAGGAAGGAACGTTGATCCTCAAGTGAATGAGGATACTGAGGCTGAGAGAAGCTGACAACTTGTCTTCTGCCTTGTAGTCGGTAAAAGACGATGCAACAATTCAAACCCAGGTCATCTGGCCCTAGAGGCCAAGTCACACTATTTTGTAAACCAGTACAGTCTCTGTGTCCTTCATCTTTGCCAGCACCCAGCATCCAGCAGGTGCTCAATAAATGCCAGCTGAATAACTGCCTGGTCCAGCATTATTCATTACTATCCAACTACACAGACTTGGGTTAAAAATTACCAGACGTGAGAATTAGTCTCCATGCTTGGAAGAAGCAGCTCCAGAGAGATAAGGTTAAAGCGGAGTCTGTTTACCAAGAACACAACCACGGCTGAGGCAGGAAGCCCATTTCAACCATTTCGGGGTGCATCCTTCCTGCTGGGAGGCACATGGTTGGAAACAGATTCATATTTTTTCCTCATGATTCTTCACAGAGATGAAATAGAATCAACAGCGACTTGCAAACGTGGAAGGAACAGCCATTGGAGGCCGGGCAGCCCATGCGCTGATTCTGGAAGACAATGGCGCCAAGCTCTGAACTGGATTTAGAGGGTGTCCTTCAAGAGGCTCTGGACACTCCCAGCGGCAATTCGGCTTGGGCTGGAAGCAAAAAGGGCCCAACCACTAAAGAATTTCCTCAGCCTCACAATGAAGCATTCCTGCCCTGCAAAGAACCAGGCAGAACCAGGCAGGAGAAGTGAATTCTCAGGAGCAAGGAAGAGGGCCGGCCTGTCCCTTGAGCTTCCAGACGGAACTACTCCATGAGAGCCTTCTGGTGTCTGTCTGTGTCTCTGTCTCTGTCTCTGTCTCTCTCTCTCTCTCTCTCTCTCTCTCTCTCTCACTCTCTCTTTCCCTCCCTCTCTAGCTCCCTCTCTGAAACCATCTCGGGCACCCACACCAGCAGGGAGACAGCCCTCCCAGCCCAGGCGCCGGAAATGGCCGCCATGACAGCCGGCCATGCCAAGAGGGAACCGTGGCTTCCAGCAGCAGCACCTCGCCTCCTGGCAGCAGCTCAGCCAGGCCTGGAGGGGTGCCTGAGCTTTTCTGTTCCTGATTTTTGACCTCTCCCCCATCCCACCCTCCACTTCATTTCCCACCCCCAAAAAAGCATCCACTTAAAAGCCTCCCCCCGAGGCCTTGTGAGGGGCCGGATGGGGTCGGTCCTGAACGGCTGCCCTCTTCCTGTGACAAAAGCTATCCCTGACTCCTCAGTTAGCCACAGGCTAAAATTTAGCCTTCTTGAAACTGCAAGTTTGATTTGTGAAAAGAAAATGAAATCCGCTTTTCTCTGGCAGTCTCATGAGGCTGCTTTTGTTAAGGCTGTGTGTTTGGGGGCAGCTCTCCGGCCCCACAGTGGACATAGGGCAGGACTGTCATCCATCCCAGTGACCACTCTGAGATGTCAGCTCCTGAAGAGGGACGAGGTGAGCTGGGGACACAGGCCTATCACCTCCTTGTTGTTTCTCCTTTCTCATCCCCAGCATCTGCAGTCACCAAGCTTTGCAGGCCCCATCTCTGCAATAGCTACTTTACAGCTTCTTCTGTGTGCCCAGCGCTAGAATGCCAGCCTTCAACATCTCCGGTCTGCGTTACCACAACAGCCTCCCATCTCTCCCCACTCATCCCTCCTCCATGCTGCAGCCCTCAAGCACAGGGTGATCATGTCTCTCCCACTGCCCAACTCCTCAGCCCCACGATGCAGCCCAGACCTATTTCCCTCCTCATCCCCATCTTGACAGTTCCTTCCCTCACTTACTCATGTACCCACCTCTTTGAGAACCATCTCCACGGACACTTTCAGTAGGTTTGTGTTGTTGCCCCTGTCTAAAGTGTGTTTGCCAGCCGGGCGCAGTGGCTTACACCTATAATCCCAGCACTTTGGGAGGCTGAGGCAGGTGGATCACAAGGTCAAGAGATCGAGACCATCCTGGTCAACATGGTGAAACCCTCTCTACTAAAAATACAAAAATTAGCTGGGCGTGGTGGTGCGTGCCTGTAATCCCAGCTACTCAGGAGGCTGAAGGACGGGAATTGCTTGAACCCAGGAGGCAGAGGTTGTGGTGAGCCAAGATCACACCATTGCACTCCAGCCTGGGTAACAAGAGTGAAACTCCATCTCAAAAAAAAAAAAAAGTGTGTTTGCCACATTCTTGCTTGGTTTACTCCCCATTCTTCAAGATCCAAATCAACGTCATGCCCTCCACCTGCTCCAGGCTGAATGAATCACTCCCTCCTTTGAATGCTTTAATGTTTAATTCCTTTTTAATGTTTTGATCCAATTTCCTTAACTGCCTCCCTCATGGGATTATGAGGTCTTTGAGTTGAGAGCCTGGGTGTGAATTCATCCTTCGTATCCCTACCACCAAATAAGGCACCTACCTGTCCTATTCAGGGTCAGACAGCTTTGAGAAATGAATGGCAGTTATGGAGAAGAGGAGAGTGTGTGCACTGATATTAACCTGGGAGCCAGGCTTAGGCAAAAGGGGAAAATTCACCTGAGACATCCAGAAAAACCCTCATAGTCCTTAGATAGGAGTCCCCTGCCAGAGATAGGTCTTTGGGGGATGACAAGTCTCATCGGTGAGCTTGAACTTCAGAGCCTTCCAATTCCCTTGGTCAGATATCTCGCATTCCTGAGTCACACCTCTCCCATTTCTGAATTTGTCTCCTCAAACATCTTTTTCACCCTGACCTGCTCAGGTGGCCTCCATTCCCAATTGCTTCCTAACTGTGGGTTTGGCGCTGGTAGAAATGACCTTGTCTTGGCCAGGGGCGGTGGCTCACGCCTATAGTCCCAGCACTTTGGGAAGCCCAGGCGGACAAATCACAAGGTCAGGAGATCAAGACCATCCTGGCCAACATGGTGAAGCCCCGTCTCTACTAAAAAAAAAAACAAAAAACTAGCCAGGCGTGGTGGCACACACCTGTAGTCCCAGCTACTTGGGAGGCAGAGGCAGGGGAATCACTTGAACCCAGGAGGTGGAGGTTGCGGTGAGCCGAGATTGCACCACTACACTCCAGCCTAGTGACAGAGCAAGACTCTGTCTCAAAAAAAAAAAAAAAAAGAAAGAAAGAAAGAAAGAAAGAAATTACCTTGGCCGACATCAGGCCTCTGAGTAACTTAAATTCCAGATGAAAAGGCTTCAGATCTTTCTCTATCAGGTATAATTCAAAAAACAGGACGAACGTCCCCTGTGTGGGTCGCGTGGCATCAGCCTGCTACTGTGCAGTGCTGTGGGTTATGGGAGAGAAGGATAGGATCTGGCCCCCTCTGCAGCTCCTCCATCACTACAAACTCATCTTGATGGAAACCCAGTTTGTTAATGGCAGTACCCCCATTTCCATTGCCTCTGATGGCTGATCGATAACCAGGTCATGTCATCTCACTTCCACAGCCGCGAATATCCATCTTCCGCTACCCACTTCTACTTCCACTTAGGTAGGACCCCTTCATCCTTCTCCTGGGCAGCTGAAGTGACCTCCTAGGAGATGACCTTCACAGCCAGTCTCTCCTTCCCGTCTGGCCTTCACATTGAGCCAGTTGTCTTCCTAAAATACAAGCTGATTATGTCACTCTGCTGCTCGGAATCCTTCAATGGCTCCCCACTGCCTACAGAATAATGTTCAAACTCCTTCAATTGCCACTTGGACCCTCCAACAATGTAGTCCCAACTGACCTTTGTCACCTCACCTGCATGCAAGCACCTTGCCCTCCTTCTCAACAGAATGATCACTGCTCCTTTCAGACCAGATAAAATATTTCATTCTCTCCAAGCAAAATTAATTCTTCCATTCACAGAATTTCCACAACACACAGCTTGTATCTTAACTGAGCACTTCTTTATTCTGCCTGTTATGTGTATCTGCTTTCATAGCATACTGGCCCTGCAGATTGCAGACTCTCAAAACCAAGAAGCCTGCTTTATCCACCTTTGTCATCCTCCACGTTGCCCTGGGCATGACACACACTCGAGGTATTTCCATTAACTTCAAATGAGACAAGTGAATCAAAGCTGTTTTGTAGTGTGTTTAAATAGGTTCATATGGGTTTGAAGGCCATTGTGGTCAAGATCACGGTACAAAGCAGTTCTGGATGAGAAAATGGCTCTTAAGGAATTCACAGCATATTTCAGATAATATAGGTGAATGTCCAGACACTGAAAAGCCACAAAGTAGTAGAAAGAAAAATAATGTTCTTCAAGCATGCATGCAAAATGAAGCAGAGATTGCACACAATTTATGCAGCACATAGAGGTATTTTCATGCCATGACTCTGAATCACACATTTGAGATTTAAAATACTTTCACCTTTGCTTGGAGAAACAGAGACTCTGGAAAGTCTTAATATTGCTGCACATACTGATAGATTGGATCATCATAATCAGTCCACACAGGGGAGTCTCCCCAGACACAGCAGCCTACTGGTTACGAGCCAGACCACCTGGGTTCAAATCCCAGCATCACCGTATCCTGGTTGTGAGACTGAGCAATTATTTAACTTCTCTGTGCCTCTTTTTGTTTCTCTTGTAAATGAAGAGAATAATAAATGCCTGCCTCATTCAATCTTTAGAAGAATTAATATACATCAAGGGCTTATAACATAGTAAATTCTCTGTCACCACTGAGTATTATTATTATTATAAATCTTTTTTTGAGACAGGGTCTTGCTCTGTTGCCCAGGCTGGAGTGCAGTGGTGCGATCTTGACTCACTGCGACCTCTGTCTCCCAGGTTCAAGCAATTCTCGTGCATCCGCCTCCTGATTAGCTGGGACTACAGGCGTGTGCCACCATGCCCAGTTAATTTTTTGTATTTTAGCAGAGACGGGATTTCACCATGTTCCCCAGGCTGGTCTCAAACTCCCAAGCTCAGGCAGTTCACCCACCTCAGCCTCCAGAACTGCTAGGATTATAGGCATGAGCCTCTGTGCCTGGCCATCACTAAGAATTATTTTAATAATAATTCAGGAAGGCCATAATACCTGGTATTGAGGTGCTGCTTTTTCCTTCTTGTGTTTTCAGGATTTACTCTTTCATGGGAAGCATCTTCTTTTTTTTCGTGTGGCTACCATCTGTTAAGGGCTTACTCTTTTTCTAGATTATATCAATGAATCTTGGATTCCAAAAAATCACAACATGGTAGCAAAGAGCTTGGGTCCTAGAGCCAGGCCACCTGGACATTTCTGTAGGTGCCTCCATTACGCGACTTGACTTTTCCAGATCTGTTTCCTCATCTGTAAAAAGAAGACAATCACAGTTTCTACCCCCTCCCACCATTGTGAGAAGTAATGAGTGGTGCACGTTAGATGCTTAGAACAGCACTTGGAATGTTGTTAATCCTCAGTAAATGCCTCTATCCTATTTAATTAACAGGTACTGGGTACCTGCTATGTGCCAGGCACTGTGCCAGGAGCTTGGGATCCAGCAACAAAAAGGTAAAGTCTCTGCCCGCTGGAGATGTAGGTACCATTATCATCATCATCAACCTCTAAACTGAGGCTTTGAGTGGTTAAATCTGCCTGAAGTAGGTGAACAGGCTGGGGTTTGAACCCAGCCCAGGCTTAACCACAGGACTATCCCTCTCCAACATGGAGTCCCTGGAGCGGGGAGGGGGTTAGTTTTCACTCCCTCAGAATCCTAGAGACTCTACTCAATGCCTACAGAATCAGACTCTGAACTCCTTAGGCTGTCATTCCAGACATGTCAACCACGGTACCAGTCATCATCACACTCCGTCTTTGGAAAGCAGCCCAAGGCAGATCCACAAGCAAGTCAGAGCTGAGAACTGGACCTCACAGCCACCCAACGCTAGGCTAACCACGACCTACGACGTGGCCAGTGCCAAAACTCTGCCCACGGAGGATAATGCTAATCTGTTACACCAAACAGACTCAAAGTCCCCCTCTAGAATGTAAACAGAGAGCTTCAGAGAGAAGCCAACCAATCGGAACCAGGCGCAGGAATAAGAAAGCACCAAGATGCAGAGTTCACAGGGGAGTCGCATAGTCACCATGGGCAGAGGACAGAGGTGAGGATCTCACGCCGCAGGGGCTGAGGGAGGGACCTCAGACCCAGGATGAGGGAGAATCCCATGGGAGCCCTACTCATCTACAGCCCCCACCTCCTGAGAAGAGGCCCCTCGCCCATGAGAGTCTCTGCCCCAGCTGTGTGCAGCCATTCAAGACTCTCCAATCCCAACCCACCTGCTATGCCTTCCCTTCTACTCCCGCTCCACACATAATGCTCCTGGGCCCCAAACAGGCCATATGCATGCCTGCTCACTCCTCCTCCCCACCCCAAACCCATCAAGGCCCCCAGCCACACTCACCCTCTGCCTGACGGAGAGACCTCCCAACATAACTCCACTCACATTGTGACCCCGGTGCCTTCTAGTACATACCCAATAAATGCTGGCCGGCCAACTGGCCTAATAATCTGAAGCATAATACAATAGGCCTAGAGCAGTAGTTCTTTTTATTTTATCGTTTATTTTTATTTATTTATTTATTTATTTATTTATTTATTTTGGATTCTCAAGTGCTATAGAGCAGTAGTTCTTAATCCCCCAGCCCCAGAGGGCAATTCCGCTCCCCAGGGGATATTTGGCAAGGTCTGGAGCCATTTTTGGTGGTCACAGTTGGGGGTGGGGAATGTGCCACTGGCACCTGGTGGGTAGAGATATGATATGATGTCTCTACGGATATGCTAAACATTCTCCAGTGCAGGGTCAGCCCTCCACAACCACCAGATATGGCCCCAAATGCCAATAGTGCCAAGGTTGACAGACTCAGTGCTAGAGTTATAGGAAAACTTAAAAGAAACAAGATTTGGATAATACAATAACATTTTTAGAAGTAGAATGGTTGAACTGTATTTCCTGGAGTGCTGCTCTGGATTTTAGATATATTATAGTGAACTCCCATCCCAAGCCCCATATCAATGCTGGTTGGGATATAACACGATCAACAATTGGCAGCAAACACCCCAGCCTTCCATCCTGTCCTCTTTGGCAATAATGTGGCCCCTTATTTTATAGGGCAGAGTTGTTCGGACCACTGATAGCATTACAATGGCACTGGATTGTCATGTCACAGCGCTGGTGGAGACCATGAGCAAGCTAACGCCATTCTGGCCAGTCTGACCATTTTTTATCCAGTCTGTGGGGCTGCATTGGACAGATCATATTCAGCATTATTATTGTTTTGAGACGGAGTCTCCCTCTGTCACCCAGGCTGGAGTGCAGTGGCATGATCTCAGCTCACTGCAACCTCTGCTTCCCGGGTTCAAGTGATTCTCCTGCCTCAGCCTCCTGAGTAGCTGGGGCTACAAGCACATGCTGCCACACCAGACTAATTTTGTGTATTTTTAGTAGAGATGGGGTTTCACCGTGTTAGCCAGGATGGACTCAATCTCCTGACCTCGTGATCCACCCACCGCCACCTCCCAAAGTGCTGGGACGCCAGGCATTAGCTACCATGCCAGCAATGTTTTTAAAGTCTGAATGGCATTTCTCCCTTCATGCTGGTTAAGAGCATAGGCTTTGGAGGAGGCCATAGCCAGATTGTACTCTCAGTTCTGGGAGGGTCTGTTCCATCAACCACTGCATATTCAGTGCCTGGAAAGAGAGGGTGCTCAGGAAGCATTTGGGGAATAAATGAACGAAGGACAGTCTCTGTTTCACTTAATTAAGCCTTACTTTTCTTCTCTGTAAGACGGAGCAAATAGCACTTAGTACATCAGGTTGTTGCAAGAATGAAATGAAATTAGACCACGCCTATCAAGCTGACAACCCAGAGCCAGACACACAGCTCAGGCAGTGGCTGCTATCTCCACTTTCACAGCTAGTGCAGGTCTGTGGCTCTTTCAGAATCCTGAAAGATACCATGATTTTCTTCCCCAATCCTCTGTTCTTCAGAGAGAACTATCAAAGGCAGAGCAAGTTCTAAAGCACTGAGAACGGGGTGGATTTATTTTTCTGAAACTAATTAAAAATCAGAAGCTCTGCCATGATTTCCAAGCCAAGTCTGTGCTCGTACGCGGGCTTCCTATTTTAAATTTTCATTTGATTATGTACATCTCAGTCTAGTAAAAGGAATGGATGAGGGCAGGTATCCTGTCTTTTTAGGTTTTCTCAGTATTTTCTACCTATTACAGGTGTCTAATACAATAAACAGTAAACAAAGGAATGAACTTAGGTTTTAACCACTGGGGTTTTCTAAAGGTGAAGACTAGTTATATAAATATGATATGATTATCTACTTTTACTGTGGTTCACAATTAAACATAAAGCTATCAGGATGGAAGAGATTAACTGTCGCATCAACTCTTCTCATAAAACCTTGCAAAGCCCACGGCTGCTGAAAGCATTTCCCAAAGGCAGTATCCATCAGGCACAATAGCCTGGAAGGCAGGAAGGCAGACAGCACACGATGTGCTGGCTTAGACCGCACTGGGTCCAGTCCCTGGCTCCAGCACTTTATAGTTGTGCAATTTCAAATCCCTATTTTCTTTCTTTTTTTTTTTTTTTTAGAGACAGGGTCTTGCTCTGTCACTCAGGTTTCAGGCTGGAAGTGCAGTGGTGCGATAATAGCTCACTGCAGCCTCCAGCTCCTGAAGTCAAGCAGTCCTTCCACCTCATTCTCCCAAGTAACTGGGACTACTAGCACATTATACCATGTCTGGCTAATTTTTAAATTTCCTTGTAGAGACGGGGTCTCGCTATGTTGCCCAGACTGGTCTCAAACCTGGGCTCAAGCAATTCTCCCACCTCGGCCTCCCAAAGTCTTGGGATTACAGGTGTGACCTACCATGTCTGGCTCAAGTCTCAATTTTCTCACCTGTAAAAGGACAACGGCATACCTGCTGTTACTGGTTGAATTATGCATCTCCCAAAATTCATATGTTGACATCCTAAGGGCTAGAGCCTAGAGACAGGGTCTCTAGAGGTAATCAAGTTTAAACAAGATAATTAGGGCCCTACTCCTGTATGACGGCTGTCCTTATCTAAAGGGGAAATTTGGAGACAGACATGCACACAGGAAGAATGCCATGTACAGATGAAAGCTGAGACTGGAGTCATGCTTCCAGAAGACAAGGAACATTAAGGATTGCTAACACACCCCAGAATCCAGAGAACAGGCCTGGAACAGATTCTTCCTCACGGTCCTCAGAAAACACCAACTTGGCCAACACCCTGACCTCAGACTTGCAGCCTCCACAACCATGAGAAAATAAATTCCTATTGTTTTCAAGCCACTCGGTCTGTGGCACTTTGTTGTGGCAACCCAGAAAAACTAATACATCCGCCTTGCAGGGTTATCATAAGGAATAAAAATAAAATTTAAAAGACATAAAAAACACATTTCATAGTTCATAGTAGGTGGGTAAAGTTGGTAACTGTTGCTATTACTAATTATTAGAGTATCACAAGTTGAATATATCATAAATATCAGACGTGTATGGTAGACACAAGGAAGATCATTTGTCTGAATATAAAGCAACACCCTAAATGCCAATAACCTTTTTGTCAATGGGAAAATCAGAGAAAAAGCCTTTTAGATATAGAAATAGCCAAATAAAAATATATTACATTTAATTAAACTTAGGAACCTATACACATATAGAATCACATTGTATACAAAAATCATGTTGATTTAGAAATCATATTCATATTTCATGAAGTAATTTTATTTTAATATCAGTTTTTGCCATCACAAGAACATTTTTGAGTCAGTTTTCCAGAGAACTTCATCTTCATTTCCATCTAAGTCATTTGAGATGCAGCACTTTGAATCTGTGTATGATGTTAACACAAAAATTTCATCGAAGCTGCAAATATTATTTTCACATACCATTATAACTGTTGTATCTGTCTTTCTTCCATACTTATATGTATATTTATTCATGATCTTCACTTGTAACCACGTACCCTATTGCTTTGTAACATGATTTCTAAAAAGTGCATTTATAACAGAATCTAACACTCGCCACTGTGAAGTCACGCTCAAAGAAATAATCCCTAAATCAGTACCGGGAACCTGTATAAGCATCAAAAACTAACATTGATTTAGGTCATTTCAGGCTAATACAGTTTTACAAAGTAAAACAATTGAAAGTGAATCCCCTAGTGTGCGGGAATTTGAAGGATTCGAATATAAGGCATCTCTTTCTTTATTGAGAGGCAGATTTGGGGGTGGAGGGAAACCTAGCCAGCTAACTTCAGACTATAAGCATTTTTTCACCATTGGCCTTATCAACTCAGATGCTTTTTCCATGTCTCACTCAATTCTCCCACAACTGTGGAAGTTAGGTACCATTATTTCCATTTTACAGACAAGGAATAAAGGCCGAGAGATATAAACCATCCGTCCAGTCATTCATGACTAGTTAGTGAAAGAGCTAGGCTTTAAATTCCAGTCTGTCTGGTTCCAAAGTCTTCAATCTTTATGTCTATACAATTCTGTCCTTCTAAAGGCCTGGTTTGTTAATATTTATAGAGAATGCATATATGTTAAAACCAAATGACCTAGGACTGAAATGAAAACTGCATGTAAAGTTGCCAGATGTGAGGTAGTAGATGACAACTGTGAAAACCAAATAAGCTACATTAAAAAGCAAAGGTAAGATATCTATGTGAGGGGATGGGTATGCTAATTAGCTTGATTATGGTAATCATTTAACAGTGTACACAGATATCAAAGCATTACATTGTACACTTTAAATAGACACATTTTATTTGTTAATTATATCCCAATAAAGCTAGAAATTTAAATTCAAATTAAAGCAAGATAATAAATACAGTACTCCGAACTCATTGCTTCCTAATTAATTGACTTCATTTTACTATTAACTATGCTTTTATACCTGTGTGGTGGAAATACAATCTCATGGTGTTCTGCTACACCCCTCTTCCAACTCCACATTTCGCAACATCTCGTTACAGCTTGAAATTGGCTATAGTGGGAATATTTACACCAAGGAAATCAGCAAACACTACCAATCAGAGCTCAATTTATTGTTTTGTTGATTGTTTAGATTTAAGAAAGTGGCAAAGAAAATGTGAATAATGTAGATTAAACCTGAACTGTGTTACCTTTGTAGCTGTTACATTGTGAATCGCACACAACATTGAGATATTCTTCCAGTATTTGAAAACCATTATCTGCCTTTCTAAAGAAGTGTCTTGTATCACTGACAAATGAGTAAAGTTCTGATATGCCTTTGATGTGTCCTTCATGTTGAAACTGCACTCCTTCACCAATGATGTGAGCACCTCTACGTTGAACCAGAACGCAATCAAGCACGTATTTGTAGCTGACTTTGTCAAACTATGGTTAAATTACAACCACAGGTTGGCTACTGATACACAAGTTCAGTAAAAATCAGTGGAAGAATCCTGTGATAATCAGTTGGCTATGTGAAATTTACAACACAATATGTCGTCTTTTTTAACTATTTCATTTTTTCTTTTATTTTCCCTGTCCTTCAAAATCAATGTTGTATATGTCAATATTATTTGTAAATTGTGACCTATGCATCTTTTATATCAGTAAAATTTATAATAAACTTTTTTTTTTCCCAGAGAGTCAGCTGTTAAACATTGAAAGCACACCACTGGGTAGAACCATGGACAACCTGCATGACTCCTTTAGTGACAAACTCAGAAATTTTCAGAACTATGGACAAGGTCTTCAGTGATTCCCAAGGAACCTCTAGGTGAGTGACATTTCAGACCTAGTCCTTTCTCAACTATCCCTGTCCCAGCTCCCAACTTGCTAAGTATCACTGGACCAGATCTGGGCCCATCTTTCAGAGAACTAGCCACAGATCACTCAGTAGAATTAGAAACTCTCCTTTGGAACACAAGCTGCAAACAAAACACGGTTTCTGCAACAGAAAGCATTCCTGGAAACCTTGGAAAATATTAATCACACTCTCTTCATGTGAGTGCTTTATTGCTATATCCAACATGCAACACTGTCAGTTACTGACTTAGATGTTAATCTCCCCTGTTGACCACGGGTGCCATGAAAACAGGAGTGTCTCTTATTCATCCCTTGCCCAGCCAGAGTTCAGCCAATGTTTCTGAGCTCATGTATGAATGACAAAAGAGAGGGGGATTGAGGCCCAGCAGAGTAGTTCATGTCTATAACCCCAACACTTTGGAAGGCTTAGGGAGGAGGATCACTTGAGCCCAGGAGTTTAAGACCAGCATGGGTAACACAGCAAGAACCCTGTCTCTACTAAAAGAAAAATTAAAAATTACCTGAGCATGGTGGTGCATGCCTGTAGTCCCAGCTACTTGGGAGACTGAGGTGGGAGGAATACTTGAGGCGAGGAGTTTGAGATCAGCCTGGGCAACATAGTGAGACCCCATCTGTAAAAAAAAAAAAATTAGCCAGGTGTGGTGGTGTGCACCTGTAGCCCTAGCTACTGGGGAGGCTGAAGCAGGAGGATCGCTTGAGCCTAGGAGTTGGAAGCTGTAGAGAGCTGATTGTACCACTGCACTCCTGCCTGGGCGACAGAGCAAGACCTTGTAACAAGAAAGAAAATAAAGAAAAAAAAAGGAAAGAAGGAAAGAAAGAGAAAGAGAGAAAGAGACAGAGAAGAGAGAGAGGAGGGGAGGATCTTTTTACAAATCTGGCATTGGCAGAATTAACATCATTTCATTGTGTTATTTAGGTGTTTCCTGTATGGCTCAAGATCAATACCTTTATTGTGGTTCTATATCCAAATATATATATATACAATAGCAAGTCAAGTGACGAGATCACCCAGATTTTTCTAAATATACTACATATAATTGTTACTCTTACTAAAGCACACAACCATCGTGATTAATGAACAACAACCATAGTTCATCCATACAAGTAAGCTGCCTTTACAAATAGGACCTTCAAATCCCCAAATATATATGGGCTGAAGATACAAGTATAATCTAGAAATTGCCCCTTTTTATATTCTGTACTTAAAGAGTAGAGGGAAGAACAGCCTGCCCCGGCCATGCGGCTGTGCATTGTAGGGCCAGGTCCTATACCGATGATTTTTTTCTAGAGGGTGTTGTATCTATCTTGTTTTGGAGTATTGGAGGGTTTCAAGGCCAGGCCCTTTGGGAATGGGAGGCAACCGCAAAGCGGGCAACAGCTACCCTCAGAATTGATACTGAGACTGATAAAACTCAACACACACAGGAACTGCTATAAAACCATCACAGCATAGACAGTTTTCTAAACTGTGCCTGGAATTTTTTTTAAAATGCCAAAGGATGCACTTAAGATAATTAAGTCATATTTAACTCCATCAGTGAAACAACAGACATGAAAATCAGCCCAGAATTCTCCTTCAGGATCCCACCTTCCTCATTTCCATGTTTTCCACGGCTTTTAATTTCTGCTTTCTATGACTGAAAACCAAATACACAATTTTCTCCTCCTTAATTCTCTCTCACTCGGAGCTGGGAATTTTCTGACATAACAAGCTAATTAAAAACGCATTACTACAGCAAGGGTTGCCCCGTGATTCACCTGGCATCTACGGGTTAATCTCACACATTTCGATCCCACCTTAAACAGAAATAATAGAAACAGAGACCTGGCTTTGGGCAACCTTCCTAAGATGGTGCTTCAGAGCACAACAGTGAAAAAAAAGAAAGAAAGAAAAGAAAAAAAAACCTCTGTGCAAATGGAGATGAATGGTACGCAGGCCACTGAGGTAATTAAAAATGTATTTTCCATCTCCTAGTAATTGAATTGTGTACAAGCTGCAAGTTAATGAGGTCATCTACCCTCGAGCACTGACAGGAAAGCAGGAATAATTATCTTTCAATTTTTTCTTATGTAGCAATTAATTTTAACCATTCGCCAACACCCCACTTCCACTCCCCTCATTCCAGTCAGTCAAAGTCATGGCTAAACCGAATTGACAAGCAATTGATACGGTGGTGGCACGGAGCTGCCGAGGCGGGCAAGGTAATCAACGGTCTGCAGCTGTTGGGGGCTAAGCGCTTCCAGGTGACTGTCGCCTGAGATTTCGCATTCTGCCTCGTGGAGGATGCGGGACACACAGTGGTGGCTGACGGAACATCTGGTGCCAGGTGGGCTGGGAAGGGGCACTGCTGACTTGGGAAGGCAACAGAAGGATGGGCACGGATTGATAGATGGACAAGACTTTGAAACAAAAATGTCACTTGTAAAAACTGTTATCCAAAAATGGGAGAGAAACGCCCAGCCGCTTCCTACACACATCTTGAGCTTATGGTCTCCCTGAACTTCTGGAAGATTTTGGCTGGTTAAGTTTAGAGCAGGGTCCCAGCTGCTCAGTTCTCCCAGAACTTGTGAGCACAAAGTTTCTTCCCTCATCGAGCCCAACAAAAGCTCACCGCTGTTTTTAATCACCCTCATTCTAGGTCCGCTGTTCTAAGCCAGGGCAGTGCTGAGGAGGAATTAATTCCAGCTCGGCTGCAGTCTAGCCCAGAATGCATAATGCTATGCCAGGTACTGATGGAAGGTTGTGCTGGTTGGCCCAATGTTTAGATCAAATTCTAGGTTCGTAACTCCACTTCACTTTCACTTGTCTTTCTAATTGGCAAAAGTAGAGAAAAATCTCACTTTTGATAGGTTTCAACCAAAATGAGTAAATATTTATGAAAGAGAGAGAGAGATCAGGTCTGCGATGGTTAATTTTATAAGTCAACTAAGGCATTATTTCTGGATGTGTCTATAAGGGTGTTTCCAGAAGAGACTGGCATTTGAATCAGTGGACTCAGTCAGGAAGATCCACCTTCACCCAGTGGGGCTGGGTACCATCCAATCCACTGAGGGCCTGGATTGAACCAAAAGGCAGGGGAAAGATGAATTCACTGTCTTCAAGAGCTGGCACAGCCATCTTCTGCTGCTCTTGTACTTCGGAATTCCAGGTCTTCGGACTCCAGGACATGGACCGGCACCACATGGTTTCCAGGCCTTTGAACTCAGACTGACCAGACCACAGGCCTCCCTGGTGCTCCAGCTTTCTCCGGTCTCAGTGTGCAGCCAGGAAAATGTCAGCTTATTTCCTGAAGAATGCTGACTCAATATGCTATCATCATTTTTTAGGTAGAATCGTAGCACTTGAGAGCTTGAAGAGACCCTAGAAATCACCTCATCCAAAGTACTCATTAAATGGGGAATTCTCAGCTTCCGTAACAGCATGAACCAATTCCATATATCCATCTTTATACCAAATCTATATCTAATTTCATATTACTGCTTCTGTTTCTCTGGAGAACCCTGACCAATACAAGGCCTTAATTCATTAACCCTATTCAGATTTAATAAGCATCTAAATGGCTCTTCATGCTAAGTAAGCTCTTCACACTAACTTCTATGAGAAGAGCATGCATAGTACTAAGTATTAATACTTAATACGATGCTTAGTACTAAGTAAGCATATTGCTCAGTTTATGTCTGCTGTCCTGACACAATTATTAATAGCAACCCTTTACCACTACATCAGGTGGCATGGGTGAAAGCTATCCAGGAGGTCGGCAGACATAAACTGAAGTGTCTTTTAGTTTAGCAGAATAGTAAGACACAATACTTTTTTTCCTGTTCCTGAGGCTTTTGTTAACTGTTTTTTTGTTTTGTTTTGTTTTGTTTTTATTTTTTTTGAGACAGACTCTTGCTCTGCTGCCCAGGCTGGAGTGCAGTAGCATGATCATAGCTCACTGTAGCCTCCAACTCCTGGGCTCAGGCAATCCTCCCACCTCAGCCTACCAAGTAGCTGGGACTACAATTGTGTATCACCAGGCCCAGCTACTTTTTGTTTCTTTGCAGAGACAGGGTCTCACTATGTTGCCCAGGCTGGTCTTGAACTACTGGGCTAAAGCAATCCTCCTGTCTCAGCCTTCCCAAGTGCTGGGATTATAGGCAGAAGCTACCACACCTGGAGCTTTTGTTGACTCTTCATTCTCATTTCTCCAAGGGGACCACAGAAGGAAGGGCACTGTGGATCCATATGTACTCAGATCAGTGCAAAGGTCATCCAGTGGACTCAGGGATCCATGACAGAGCAAAAAAGAGGAAAAAGTCTCCCTCCAACCTGCAAGGGGTGACAGACATGTTCCCAATCTGTGTTCTGAAACAAGGAGGAGAGAGGAGAGGAGAGAGTAAGAGGAGAGAGGAGAAGCTCTTGCAGGCCACTTTTCATAGTGAGCAGGGCCAGGCGCAGTGGCTCACACCTGTAATCTCAGCACGTTGGGAGGCCAAGGCAAGTGGATGACTTGAGGTCAGGAGTTCGAGACCAGCCTGGTGAACATTGTGAAACCCCATCTCTACTAAAAATACAAAAAATTAGTTGAGCGTGGTGGCAGACACCTGTAGTCCCAGCTACTGGAGAGGCTGAGGTGGGACAATTGCTGGAACCAGGAAGGCGAAGGTCGCAGTGAGCCGAGATTGTACCACTACACTCTATCTAGCCTGTGAGACAGAACAAGACTCCATCTCAAAAAAATAAAAAAAATAAATAAATAAAAATAAAAATAAAAAAATAAAAAAATAAAAGGTGAGCAGCTCTCATCAATTATAGATTTTGCTGCTCCTGCAATTTTAAATGCATATCTGGGGCAGGCACAGTGGCTCATACCTGTAATCCTAGCACTTGGAAGGCTAAGCAGGAGAATCGCTTAAGCCCAAGAATTTAAGAACAGCCTGGACAACAAAAGGACAGCCCCGTGTTTACAAAAAGAAAAATAAATAGCCAGGCATGGTGGTGCGTGCCTGTGATCCCAGCTACTCAGGAGGCTGAGGTGGGAGGACCGCTTGAGTCCAGGAGGTCAAGGTTTCAGGGAGCCATGATCTCTAGCCTGAGCGACAGAGCAAGACCCTGTCTCAAAAATAAATAACTGCACAAATGCTTAAAAATAGAGAAATTCTGTAAACCTAGAATGATGGGTGTCATCAGGGAAGGATGCACTTTGTATACAGGTTTAAGTCTCACGGCCCCTGCCTACCTTCAAATAAATTTCCCTCTTCAGAGGATAAAGAAGTTAGCATTGTTTCAGCTCCTATCACGTGCTAGGAAGTTATACATATGCATTGCTTTTCACAGCAATCCTCTGCAGCATTAAAACTGCAATTTCCAAATGAGGAAGCTGAGGCTTAGAGAAGTCCAGAGATTTGCCCAAAGACAAAGGATGTAAGCCTGAGTCCATGAGATGCCAAAGCCCGTGCTTCCTCCCTGATATCACTCCAGCAGGCTGGACTGGGCAGGTGAGGTTTTGTTCTTTTTCTCATTTCAGGCTTGCGCCTTCTAGTCCTATGACTATTAACTGATCTAGCTTTTGGAAAAATGAGGCAACATTGCCATTGATCCCTAAGTGTCCATTCCTAAAGAGTATTGTGTAAAGTGTGGCCCTCTTCCTTTTCTATGGCAGACCCCACATGGGAGGGGACACATATCTGTCTCTAATGCCTTGGTATGACTGTGTGTATCAGGTCCCTTTTCTCCTGAAGTATATAGCCTTTAGGAAATAAATCCTAACAGAAGAGAAGAAACCAGAACCAGGGAGAAGGAGGACAGACATGAGCAGGCTGAGGTAGAGCAGTGTATTTCTATTCTTTTCTTTTCTTTTCTCTTTTCTCTGTTCTCTGTTCTCTGTTCTCTTTTCTCTTCTCTCTTCTCTTCTCTTCTCTTCTCTTCTCTTCTCTTCTCTTCTCTTTTCTTTTCTTTTCTTTTCTTTTCTTTTTTGAGATAGAGTCTCACTCTGTCACCCAGGCTGGAGTGCAGTGGTGTGATCCTGGCTCACTGCAACCTCTGCCTCCTGGGTTCAAGTGATTCTCATGTCTCAGCCTCCCTAGTAGCTGGCATTACAGGTGCAAACTACCACACCCAGCTAATTTTTGTATTTTGGGGTTTTTTTTTTAGTAGAGATGGGTTTCACCACGTTAGCCAGGTTGGTCTCGAACTCCTGACCTCAGGTGATCCACCTGCCTTGGCCTCCCAAAGTGCTGGGATTACAGGCATGAGCCACCATGCCTGGCTTATAGCAGTGAATTAGACAGGGTTTTCCAGAAATAAAGCCAACAGGATGTTTGAGGGGGCAGAGGCCGGCATGCTGGAGAAACTGAGGGAACAGTTGCAGTTCAAGTCCAAAGGTCGTTACGCTAGAGACCCAGAAAGAGCCAAGGTCACAGTGCAAGTCTGAAGTACCATCCAGTGCAGAATTCCTCTTGCTCAGGGTGGTCAGCCCTTTGTTCTATTCAGGCCTTCAACTGACTGAGTGAGGCCCACCCACATTATGGACAGCAATTGCCTTTACTCAAAGTCCACTGATTTAAATATAAATCTCATCCAAAACACCTTCACAGAAATCATTTAAAATATCTGGGCAATGTAGCCCAACCAAATTAACAGACAGAATTGACCATCACAGGCAGGGAGGAACAACAAAGCTGGTGTCATCTCAAGGAGTCTCTTGGGCCAAGACCCTGGAGGAAGGAGATTGCCTCACAGCTTCAATTCTTGACATAATTCATTTTTCTGATTTCCCTAGAACCTCTGCTTCTCTGAAACTAAGGAAGTGTGTATATAAAGCATTCAGGGTACTTGTTGGGAGAGAGCAGACATATGGTAAAGGGTTCTTTGTTTCAAAGATGGGACAGAATGAGCTATGAGTCTACACTGGCAGGAATGACCCATGGGAGAGGCAGAGGGAGTAATTCGAGAGGAACAAGCAAGGACTAAAGGAATCAAGACCTCTGGAGAGGCCCTGGGTGGAATCACAGAACCCCAGAGCTAGAAAGGACTCCCAAGTCCCTACTGTTTCTAACCAGCAGCACATCAAGGTGAAACAACATAGGTAAGGCCACTTAGCTAGCAAACGGCACCACCAAGAACCCCTGTCTTAGCAATGACCTGGTGTTCATTGAGCACTTACTATCTGCCAGGATTTATTTTACAGAAAAGGAAACAGGCTCAGAGAAGTGAGTTGTCCAAAGTTAGACAGCTACCAAGGGTTAGAGCTGGAATTCAAACCTGATAATGTCTGATTCAGAAATCTACTCCCCACACTAGATAGCCTCCTGGCCAGGGCAACCCCTGCCCCCCTGCATCCTGCAGGTGTGAGTCCCCAAGTCTCCGGAAATCCTCATCTGTAGCTATTTATAGTCTCAGGGGAAACCAAAATATCCTAACCTCTTGGAAGGTGGCTCAGATAAGAGGTGATGCTGTCTATCTGTGACACACAGACACAGCGCCTCTCAGAGGGGGAGACAAGATTAAGATAACATCCTTGGGAAAGTTCATCAAGAACACCACACATACAAATGTGCACAGGTGTGCGCGCACACACACACACACACACACACACGAAAGTGCTCATGAACAGAAGGCACAGATTTCCCATGGTTCTGTGAGGAGAAGGGGCTGCCAGCAGGACACTTCACCATCACCTGCTGAACACAAGCTGTTCCACCCCCTTGCTGAGTCCTGGAACCAGTGTGCGATCAGACACAAAGAAGCCCGGCTCCGTTTTAGTGGCTAAATTCCCATCCAAAGAAAAGACTTCCTAGGACAACAGATTTTTCTGAGAATACAAAAGGGTGGACAGGTGGTTTCCCATCGAAAAGCATCACCCCTAATTTCCCCTCCAGACTCCAGGCTGCCTGGTCAGGCCTGGAAAGGAAGAGACATGTTGGCGCAAAATAGACATTTTTGGAAGTGCAAATGGAACTTGTGAATTGTTTGGCGTTTTGTTTCAATAAAGAACATCTTTTGAAAAAGGTAGATGATGATGATGATAATGATGAAACTGCTACTTATTAAGCATAATAATCATGATTGCTGCAATTTATTGAGCACTTACTACATGCCAAGAACTGTACTTGACTACGCACTCTCTAATTTGACCTTCACAACTCTCTGATTAGTATTCTGTTCATGCTGCCATTTTACAGAGGAGAAACGGAGGCTCTGAAAGGCTAATTCTCTTTCCAAAGGATACCTAGCTAGTAAAGACAGTAGCTGGGTTTGAAACCTGGTCCTGATTTTGCAGCCTGTGTCCCTAATCTGTAAAACAGAGAGCGAGCGAGAGAGAGAGAGAGAGAGAGAGAGAGAAAGAGAGTAAGAGTGTGTGTGTGTGTGTGTGTGTGTGTGTCTGTGTGTGTGTGTGTGTATGACTTAACATAAAAAGTAAGAGAATTTGAGCAATTAACTCTCCAAGAAGCAAGAACTTCAGGACACAGACTGGAGTCAAATTCTCTCCTCTCTCTCTCTCTGCTAACAGGTCCACAGCCGGGGATACACAGGCGAGCACCCACAGCTCTCCTGTACTCACAGGGCAAAGGCGTGGGACCCTCCACCCCTTTCCACTTCACCAGACTCTCCCAGCTTTCTGGGCATTTGTGAGTCATGGGCTCCCTGGTACCCTCTCCAGCTCCCTGTGTAATGCCCACTGCCTTCTCTAGATCCTCTCCACTGGCTCCATCACACTTCCAACAAAACCCAACGCTTCCTCTTGGCAAACAGGACCCTGCGTGATCTGGCTCTGGCTCTCCACTCACCTTTTCTATTCCAAGTGCCCTCATCTATGTCATTCTCCCCACAATGACCTGCCCAACCATGTTCAGAGGCTTTGCCCTCGCTGTTCCCACTGCCTGGAATGCCCATCCTGGGGTATTCACATGGCTCGCTGTATTCAGGTTCTTTGCCCAAATGCCACCTGATGAGAGAAGACTTCCCATTTACTTTCTCTACAACAGCACCCTTCAGCCCCCAGTCTCTGGCCACTGAGCCTGCTTTATTTTCTTTCATTGCATTTATCACTACCTGATCTTCCGTTGTGTCTATGTATGTTATTATCTGTCTCACCAACTAGAGGAGGAGCTCTGTGAGGACAAGGCCATCCCCCTCTGCTCACACCTGTCTTAGAATGTAAGACAGCACCTCGCCGCTGAGACCGCTCAACAAACGCTGTCAAATGCACACCCAAGTCTCCAGGCTGTGTCCCCCTGCCCTGTTTTACAATACGTGATGGGTTATTTGACCCAAATAAGCAAGAATTATCAGAAAAACGTCATTTTCTACTTCTTTCTTCTTTTCGATCTTAAGTATCTGCCTTTTTTTTTCCTTTTTCTGTTTTTTTTAAACAAGGTCTTGGTCTGTCACCTAGGCTACAGTACAGACATGCAATCACAGCTCACCGCAGCCTCAATCTCCCAGGCTCAAGCGACTCTCCCTTTCAGCCTCCTGAGCAGCTGGGACCACAGATGTGTCACCATGTTGGCTTATATTTATTTTCTATTTTTTAGTAGAGACAAAGACTCGCTATGTTGCCCAGTCTGGTTTCAAACTCTTGGCCTCAAGTGATCCTCCTGACTTGGCCTCCCAAAGTGCTGCGATTATAGGCATGAGCCACTGCACCCATCCTGACATGTTTTTATACAACATCACACCACTACTCGTCCTAAAAAAAAAAAAAAAAAAAAAAAAAAAAAAAAAAAAAAGCAAAACATCTTCAAACTAATATTCCGAGGCTCACTCTCATGTTGGAATGCACCTGAGCTTCCATTGCTCCAACCACGTTTCATAGGTTGGGAAGCTGAGGCCCATACAAGGTAACCCCCTTGCCAAGATATCACAGGTGGTTAGGGATCGAGCAAGCACTGAAATCCAGGTGTTTTCCTTTGTATTCTAGTCTCTAATGAAGAGACATGTAACTTGTAGGAAGTACAAAGAGGACACATCATTTAGTCCTGGTCTCTTGGTATGTCCTCCGGTGGTAGAAAGAGAATTTAGTTTTTCCCACTTTTCATTCCCTAAATTCAAAACACTTCTGGTTCCCCCACAGACTCCTCACATCTGCTAGCTCAGATTCTCAAAGCCCCTAGCACAGAAACTAATGACTGCTCTAGAACTAAAGATTTGGCGCCCATGGTGCATAAGTAAAGCGGTATTTAAGGACAGATCATCGCCTAAAGAAGAGGCTAAGTTCCATAGTGGGAAAGAGGCCCAAGCAGTTCAGATCCGGCATCCACGGCGTCTAATCTGGAAGACGGAGGACGTGACAGGCTGTGCCGGTGCCGATACTCGCCCTGTTCCCATGGGGACGCGTCTCCAGTGCTTCACCCACCAACTTGTCACGCTTGTCTAATGTTTATTTGACTTCTGCATACATGGTGGGAGGTCGAGCAAAGAACATGTCAAGAGCCCACGCCAGGCCCATACAGGATGGCCTGGGAAGAACAAAGTCAAACCAATCCAGAGCAACTATGAGATCTCGAGCCAGATAAACAAGAAACACTATTGATTTCCTGGGAGGAAATAAAAGGAGAGAGAGGAAGGAAGAGGGAAAGGGAGAGGAGAGAGAAGAAGCAGGAAAAGAAAGAGGAGAAGGGAAGGAGAATCCCATCTCCAGCCAGTACAGGTCACAGAGCACCTAACAGCTTTTCTTTATCCTGGTGTGGCAGAGCCTGGCACCGTCTCCCCAGTATCCATTCTCTCCCTCCAGATCATGGCTGCCCCAGTAAAGACTGCAATTCTAAGACTCCCTCATGGCTGGGTGTGACCACAGAGTGAGATTCTGGCCAATGGGATGAGAGTGAAACGTGCAATTTCAGGAGCTTCCCCTCTTCTTTGTTCCCCCTCCTGTCAGGGAGGCCCGGCTGTGATGGCACATCCTCTCAGCCACACGGGCGGGGACAACACTCCAAAGACAGCAAAGCTACAGGAAGAAAAGAGTAGGGGGCCCCAGCACAGGTGAGCGCCTCCGCCGGCCCCAGATCTCCCTGGAGTGTGATGTGAAAGGGAAATAAACCTCTCTCTTGCTTAAGCCACTGTTTTTGGGTCTTCTATTACAGCAGCCTAACCGACCTTCTAACTAATGCTCTTGGTTTCTGCACTTAATATTTAAACTTTTCCCACTCTCCTTGAATCTCTGACTTGCCCACTTGCCCTGTCCACCTAACCCCACTCTGAGCAGATGATCTGATCTTCTATTTGAGAGAGAAAAGAGAAGCCAGCATATGGGAACACTCGGTTTCCACCACCTAACCTTTTTAGGTGACATCTGCACATACCCGCTCCTCCCATCCCTGCTGGAACTCCATGGGAGTGTCCCTCTTCCTATCCTGGCCAGGATTTCCATCTGGACTTTGGGTCCCATCCCTTCCTGCCCTCCAGGGTACTCTCATTATCAACCATCCCTTCTCTTTTATTATTCAGCCTCTCCCTCCCTCTCGACTGTGACCAAGGCAGAATTTTAACACATTGATGTCTTTCCTGCCTTAATGATAATAATAAAATACTGAGACCTTCCTTGATCGCACATTTCTCCAGCCTCCTCCGTAGTACACAAATAACTTTGTATGGGCCGGGCACGGTGGCTCATGCCTGTAATCCCAGCACTTTGGGAGGCCGAGGCAGGCGGATCACAAGGTCAGGAGTTTGAGACCAGCCTGGCCAACATGGTGAAAACCTGTCTCCACTAAAAATACAAAAATGAGCCAGATGTGATGGTAAGTGCCTGTAATCCCAGCTACTTATAAGGCTGAGGCAGAAGAATCACTGGAATCAGGGAGGCGGAGTTTACAGTGAGCCGAGATCGCGCCATTGCACTCCAGCCTGGGCAACAGAGTGAGATTCAGTCTCAAACAAAACAAAACAAAACAAAACAAAACAAAACAAAACAAAAATTCATAAGGCTTAGTGGAGGAGTGGGTGCAGGAGTGGCTTTGTCCCCGTGCTCCTTTCTCCTGTACCCCTTTGATCAGGCCAGCCCAGTCTCCTTAGCAGGTAATTCTGAGCACCTGCATGCTTTCCTTGCCCTGAAAGGTACAGATTCCAGATGCCAAAGTCCAACAGTCCTACTTTGCTCTGCTGCTCAGGCTGGCAGGACCCCCAACCCCTGCACTTCAGTTTCATTTATCATAAAATGCGAGCAATGCTTGCATTGCTATGCTACCTCACAGGGTTGTTGTGAGGATTAATGCATATATGTGTCTTTATCAGGATTTCTACTTGCCATCCATAGAAATGAACTCTGGCTAATCTGGAAAGAAAAGGGATTTGTTAAAAGGATTTTGGAGAGCCCACAGATCTCCAGGAAGGCTGGAAAACATGTTTAAATACTACGTCGCCAGGAATAACACCCAAAATCACATCACAGAGCTAGTCCCCTGAAGAAACCTCTGCCAAGCCGCGGCCACTGTCCCCAGACACACTGTTCAGTGGCCCCAGAGCAGCAGCTGACATCACAAGTGGGATGTCATGCCATAGGCCCCTCTCCCTCGCCAGAATGGATCCTGAGCAGTCACAGCGTCAGCTTGTCAGCAGCTGCTGATTCACAGCCTAGGGTGGGTGCATTGGCAGGGCCTGGGTCTCACACCAGCATCCTAGCAGCCAAGGAAATGGGGGAAGCAAGTTATCTGGTATATTCAGCTTCTGTACCGTGTGCATTGGTAAGGAGGAGTATCCTATAGTCAGAGGAAGTGTGTTCAGCTATCTACAGCCAAAAAGAATGACTAATATTCACTAAACAAATATTTATCCCAGCACTTGATGTATTATCCTTCACCATGGTATTTTATTTTACCCAAGTCTGTGTTGAGACCATTAGACCTGCTTAGTGGCTCATGCCTGTAATCCCAACAGTTTGGGAAGAGGCAGGAGGATTGCCTGAGGCCAGGAATTTGAGTTGCCTAGGCAACATAGCAAGACAGTGTCTCTACAAAACAAAACAAAAAAATAGCCAGGCATGGTGGTGTGCACCTGTGGTCCTCACTACTCAGGAGGCTGAGGCAGGAGGCTGGCTTGAGCCCAGGAATTGGAAGCTGCAGTGAGCTATGATCATGCCACTGTACTCCAACCTGGGCAACAAAGGAAGACTTTGTCTCTTTAAAAAAAAAAAAAAAAAGGGCCAGTCACAGTGGCTGCGGCAGGCAGATCACCTGAGGTTAGGAGTTCAAGACCAGCCTGCCCAACACGGTGAAACCCGATCTCTACTAAAAATACAAAAATGAACTGGGCATGGTGGCACATGCCTATAGTCTCAGCTACTCGGGAGGCTGAGGCACAAGAATTGCTTGAACCCAGGAGGCAGAGGTTGCAGTGAGCCGAGATCACGCCATTGCACTCCAGCTTGGGCGACAGAGTAAAACTCTGTCTCAAGAAATAAAAGAATACCATGTTGTAAAAATATTCATAACCATCACCCTCTTTCCCTCGGTAACAGAACTTCCCAATGAAACCTACCTGTCCCCGCAGCCCAGACTCTCTTTTTATTTTTTTCCTGCATATAACAAATGGCTACCTGATAAACTTGTGCTGAAGATGGATGACTGAAAATGGGCTAGTTGGTATCTGATTCTTTTCTAAATCTTCCTATGTTCAAAGGAGATTCCAGGAGCCACAGAGCTTCCACCCAAAGGGATTTCGAGCAGCTGTGAAATTTACCTCAGGGAGTTTTTGGTCGGCAGGAAGGTCTTTTGACTGAGACAATTGTTATTCAGTAAATAACCTTGGCTAAACTGATGTCACCAACTCCTTGTAAGTTGGAGCTCATCTTACACACTTTCACACACTTTACCTCACCCAATCTTCCCCCAAGCCCCACGTGATCTTCAGGGTGTTATCGTCTTCAGTTGATAAATGAGATGTCCAGAAAGGCTTAATGAACCTACCAAGGGACTAAATTTGGTAAACCGAGTAAGACTAGGCCAGGTGTGGAGGCTCACACCTATAATCCCAGCACTTTGGGAGGCCAAGGCAGGAGGATCACTTGAGGCTGGAGTTCCAGACCATCCTGGGCAACATAGCGATACCCCAGTCTCTACAAAATATGATTTTTAAATAGTCAGGCATGGTGGTGTGTGACTTTAGTCCCAGCTACTGGAGAAGCTGAGCAGGAGGATTGCTTGAGCTCAGGAGTTCAAGGCTGCAGTTAGCTGATTGTACCACTGCACTATAGCCTGGGCAACAGAGCAAGACCCTGTCTCAAAAACAAACAAAAAAAAAAGTAAGACTAACACTAGACCCAGTGTCCTGATTCCTGGCCAAGTGCTCTTCACTTTGTACAAATTCCAGCTGCTCTTTTTTTTTTTTTTTTTTTTTTTTTTTTTTTGAGATGGAGCTTTACTCTTGTTGCCCAAGCTGGAGTGCAATGGATGATCTCACCTCCTGGGTTCAAGCAATTCTCCTGCTCGGCCTCCTGAGTAGCTGGGATTGCAGACATGTGCCACCATGCCCAGCTAATTTTTTTGTATTTTTAGTAGAGATGGGGTTTCTCCATGTTGGTCAGGCTGGTCTCGAACTCCTGACCTCAGGTGACCCACCCACTTCGGCCTCCCAAAGAGCTGAGATTACAGGCATGAACCACTGCGCCCAGTTCTGCTGCCCTTCTTTTTAGGTGGAGGAAATCCCAGTGGTATCAGTGAATAAAGGAAAAAAGGAGCACCAGAGAAAGTCCTTGGGAGGCTGGCAGGGGAGAATCAACCAGCCAGGAATGATCCCCTCTTCAGGCACATCCTATTTGCTGAGACTTAACTCTGAATGTTTTCAAATGGGTTCTGATTCCCAAACATTTACATTCACCAGGAGGACCAAATGTAATTACTTCCTTTTTGTCTCAAAAATTGCAAAAATTAGGGGATATACAACCACC
The DNA here is from genome assembly GCF_048565385.1 of Saimiri boliviensis. Classification (NCBI taxonomy): domain Eukaryota; kingdom Metazoa; phylum Chordata; class Mammalia; order Primates; family Cebidae; genus Saimiri; species Saimiri boliviensis. The sequence continues at coordinate 100,539,571 of NC_133454.1, forward strand.
ACAGAAGGAATTCAGAAGCTGAGGTGAGAAGGGGTAGCACCCGATCTGCAAAGCCAGTGTGAGCCTTTTTAGCCACAGCAGTGGGGAAGCTGCCATCTCTGAGCTCCGTGATTAAAGCAACTGTAAATTAGTTTCAGCAAAGGTCTTTCCCCTTAAATTGAAAAGCACCGTGTAATGGAATTTCATAGACGCTGCTTTGGAAATGACTTCATACCTCACTCTGTTCAGAGCTGAGAGGTGGCCACATGCCATGAATCATAAGAGGCTCAGGCTCTCGTGGGGCTGCTGAACTATCCTGACTTCCACCTCTAGATGCTCACAGACAACTCGCCCCCATCCCTTAGCCTTGGAAGAGAATTACTCATCTCAGAGCACTGGAGTCACTGCTGCGTGATTAGTAATCTCCTCTTCCCCCAACTCAGGCTACTTACCTGCAAACTGTGCTTTGTGCCACAGTCAGGCTCCCGGGGGTTGCTAGCTGCAAATAGATTGCCCAGGTACATGCATTTTAAGTAAAAGGCTTTGAAAAGCTGTAAGATTTGGGGGCTCTAGTAAGATTTCCAATAGAAATGATACAGTCAAGCTGACTACATACTGAATGCCACGCTGTTTTCACTGACCACCTTCGCCTTCTTGGGGGACTCTTAGAGACTGTGAGACTCATCTTTCCAAATTGTTGGCAAGTTTACCATCAACCAAAGCAGGTTGCATTTCAGTGTCAAGTATGATTGACAAATATTTTCAAACAGCCCAAATGTTCAATACATTTATGCACAAAAAATGTGTCAACTTCTACCATGCACCAGGCACTATGTCAGGTCCTAAGCTACAACACTGAGCAGGACAATCATTCACAGTTCTCATGGTGCTTACAGTCAAATGATGGAGACAGGATATATTCCAACAATACGACACGTGTAAAACTGCAATTATGACAATGCTGGACTTTCAGGGAATCCTGGGAGAGACCATAAAAGGGGAATTAGACCTGGTCAGGGTCTAATTAGACCAAGTCAGCCCTAAGAAAGTGACCCTGGAGCTGAAACTAAAAGGTAAGGAAGAGCTCATCAAATGGAGAGAGAAGAGGAAAGCATTGAGGCAGAGGGCACAGTGTGGGCAAAGCCCTGGAGTGGCAGGGGCAAGGTAAGGACTGGAAACAGGGCCATATGCATTAAGCTTAGTGAGCAAGGGGAGACTGAAGAAGGGCCAGACCCCGCAGGGTTCCACAGGACACCCAAGGGAACTCTGTTTAGAAGGCAAATTGCATGCCATGGAAAAGTTTTGAATGGAGGTGAGGGTGGAAAGGTGGCCTCATCCAATTGGAAAATGTCTCTCGACTGTGACATGGAGGTCACATTGGGTTGGGGCTCTTAATTTGCTTGCCAAAAACCCATGAAGGAAAGTAGGTGTTTGAAGTCTTCCCTGCCCTGATGGTGACCTGATTCACCCAGAATTGCAAGGTCAATGACACAGCCAGCTCAGGTATTCAGGGCATCAGTCTCCTACCACAAAGCTCCTTCTACCTCAGCATGGCCTAGCAGCAGCATAATTTTCAAGATATGTTATCACCTAGGCAATAAGTTGGTAAACCAGGCAACACATCCTTTCACCTCTCTGGGAAGCTACCCGCTGACACAGGTAACGGCACTGACGATAATCAGCATTCAAGTACCAACCCCTGGGGTCATCACTGGGTAGCCTCTTTTCCAACTATTTCTGTCTACATACCCCCTGCGGAGGAGAGATGTTCAAGTGTGTGTGCTTAAAAATGATCATTTTAAAAATTTAGCCTCCAGTCATGACCTATGTGCTTACATACTGATATTGAGGAAGACAGCAGGTTACCCAAAGAACCAAGCCATCTGAACACATTCCAGGAACTAAAGCTTAACTTTAGTTAAGCCTTAATGAAGTTAACTTTAGTTAAGGCTTAACTTTAGTTTAATTTGTGGCGATTTATTTGTTATTATTATTAATTTTTTTTTTTTTGAGACGGAGTCTCACTCTTGCCGCTTTAGTGCAGTGGCGTGATCCTGGCTCACCGCAACCTCCACCTCCCAGGTTCAAGCAATTCTCTTTCCTCAGCCTCCTGAGTAGCTGGTATTACAGGCACAGACCACCATGCCCAGCTAATTTCTGGACTTTTAGTAGAGACAGGCTTTCACCATGTTGGCCAGGCTGGTCTCCAACTCCGGACCTCAGGTGATTTGGCAGAATCCTCCTCACTCGATCTCCCCGCCCTCCTGACAAATGGAGAAACCTCCATTGACTTAGAGCAGCAGTTCTCAACTCAACCAGGGCCCATTTTGTCCCTTCCCCCAGGGACATTTGGCAATGTCTAGGGATATTTTGCGTTGACACAACTAGAAGTATGTCCTACTGGCATCTAGTGGGTGGAGGCCAGGGATGTGGTGAAACACCCTACAGTGCACAGGATAGCTCCCACAACAAAGAATCATCCAGCCCCCAAATGTCAACAGCACTTCGATTGAGAACGGCGAACTAGAGGGAACAGGGCCACCAGGTGGGTTCTTAATGACTGCCTGTAGCAAAGTGTCACACCCACATGTGTGCACACACATACACACCTGTACACACACATACATGAACACACATCACACACACACACACACACACACACACACATGCACACACACACTGACGTGTATGAGCTAGGGATTTCAACAAGAAATAAACTTCCATTGTTTTAAGTCACTGAGATTCAGGATAATTCATTAGAGCAGCTAGCATTACTTACTTTAGCAAATACAATCACCAGGGGTTAGTCTTTCTGTGGAGGACAAGCATGCCTTAGCCACAGCTGCCTCGCTTGACAGATACAGCGAAGGCTTCTGGAATAAAGATGTGAAGGGCAATGGAGGCCTGGCCCTGTCCTTCGGTCAAGAGGCCCACAGGGCAATGAGGGTGGAAAAGGCCAGGGGTGCAGGGTGTGTTTCAGAGTGCTTTCACTCTTCATGACTGGAGGAGGCAGCTTTGGGAAGAAACTTACCAACTCAGCCTATGGGCACAACTGGAACCCCACACCTATCCAGGAGAAACACAAGAACAGCCGGAGGCAGAATCAGCACTAACCTCTGTCTTCCTCCTCTCTCCCTCACCCTTTTTCTGTGTGACAGGGACGCGCTGACAATAATCAACAAGGTCCTTTTAGTGTATGGGCTGGTCTTGCTGTGACTAATAAGATGATTGGTTGTATATATCCTCTTTATGGTTGTTCATTATATCACCCTAACATAAAGTAATTTAATTTCAGTGAGATAATTAGGGTATTTCTAATCTAACTGATAGCCTGAATGAAATGAGATTCTCAGAGGGAGATTTGTGTATCAGGAGACTGGTGACCTCCAGCCCCAATTTTCACACATTGTATTAATCTGACAGCCCAACTTCCCAGGCACACTGCATCTGTATATTTCTGAGCCTGTGGGTTAGAGAACACACCGCAAATGAGATTATTTATAATGAGATTTCCTTGGGCTCAAAGAGACAGATCGTAATATTTTAACTGAGGCCTTCAGACTGACAGAGCATCCATATGTTAACTCCAGCCCTGAGACACAAATGCATCAAAGAGGGAGTGAGGCCCCGTCTAGGGTCTCAAAGACAAAGCTCAGCAGGAGAAAGAAAACGGAACCCTGTGAGATGTCTGCCTGACTGGGACGGGTCAGGGCCACCCTCACAGTGAAAACTTCACATGGGCTGAGGGCCACAGGAAGAGTGCCTGGCTCTCATCTGCTCCATTGAGGAAACTGCAGAAAGAATCTGCTCTTTACATTTGAAATGGGGGGACAAGGAAAGAAACTGCTGGAAAGAAAAGGCAGTGGAGGTGGCCTGGCGTGATGGCTCACACCTATAATCCCAGCACTTTGGGAGGTCAAGTAGGGGTGAATCACCTGGGTTCAGGAGTTCAAGACCAGCCTGGCCAACATGGTGAAATCCTGTCTCTACTAAAAATACAAAAATTAGCCAGGCGCAGTGGCAGGTGCCTGTAATCTCAGCTACTCAGCGAGGCAGGAGAATCTCTTGAGCCCAGGAGGCAGAGGTTGCAGTGAGCCAGATTGCACCACTGCACCCCAGCCTGGGCGACAGAGTGAGACTCTGTCTCAAAAAACAAAAAAGCAGTGGAGGCTGGCAGGGGGTCAGGCCAGCACTCTGAACAAGCAGGGATGTAGGAGACCTACTGCCTGTCCCCTATCCCCCCAGGACATCATCCCAGGAGCAGATCCAGCTCACCTCTGCCCTCCATGCTGGCTCCAAACCTTACAATTGGAGCCACTCTTTTGTGTTAGCATTGGAGGCAGGATGCTGGCTCCTAGGAAAATCTGCTGAAAACACTCCTCATTCATTCACTGAGTGTCCACATGCGCTGGTCGGGCCCAAAACACACAGAGCCTAGTTCCAGGCTCCTTCCATTCTTCTGGTTTTATTGCTTAAGACTTCTGGGTAAATTTCTTTTAGAATTTAATATGAGGTGGGGGGCGGAAAGTCTGTTTTTCTGGAAGAAACACTGTTTGCTTTCATTTGATAATGAGAATTATCCAGCTCATCTTATCTTGTTCCCTTGTTTTCCTGGGTGCCAGGAAGCTCAGAGATCAATGTCAGGCAGTAGCAGTATTAGGTTAGTATTTGGGACCTTTTTCCTTCTTATTTTCTATTTTCTTATTTTTTCAATAAAGTGGAAAAGCTTTATTTAAATGCATCATTTAACAAAACATTTCGAGTTCAGTTTGGAAATAATATATTTTATTTTTTAAAATAAGCCAATTGACTTACAAAAAGCCACTGTTAAAAATCCTTTAGTGGCCAGGTGCAGTGGCTCACACCTGTAATCTCAACATTTTGGGAGGCTGAGGTGGGAGGATTGCTTGAGCAGGAGTTTGAGACTAGCCTGGGTAATATAGTGAGACCATGTCTCTATAAAATGGTTTTTTTTCTTTCTAAAAAAATTATTTTTTCTTTTTGAGATGGAGTTTTGCTCTTGTTGCCTGGGCTGCAGTGCAATGACGTGATCTTGGCTCACTGCAACCTCCACCTCTTGGGTTCAAGTGATTCTCCTGCCTCAGCCTTCCAAGCTAGGATTACAGGTACCCACCACCACACCTGGCTGATTTTGTATTTCTAGTAGAGACAGTGTTTTGCCATGTTGGGAAAGGCTGGTCTCAAATTCCTGATCTCAAGTGATCCACTCGCCTCAGCCCCCCAAAGTGCTGGGATTACAGGCATAAGCCACCGTGCCCAGTTTTTTTGTTTGTTTGTTTGTTTTTTTCATTAGCCAAGCACAATGGTATGCACCTGCAGTTCCAGTTACTTGGGAGGCTGAGGTGGGAGAATCACATGAGCCCAGGAGGTGGAGGCTGCAGCAAGTTGAGATCACACCATTGTATGCCAGCCTGGGCAACAGAGCAAGAGACTGTCTCAAAAAAGAAAATCCTCAGTAAGTATTTACTAGGTGCCTAACTAATAACTTCCCTCGGCTCAGCACATGGCATGGGTCTTTCTCTATACACTCTGTATCTCACAATGGCCCCCTGACGTAAGCACTAGTACTATCCCCACTTTAAAGAGGAGAAAATAAGGCAGCAGAAAAGCTAAGTAGCTTGCCCAGGAGGCACATTCACTAAAGAGTAGAACCTGGGTAGTCCGGCACAAAGGCTGCCCTGTTGCTCATTGCCCATCAGCATATGCAACATAGCAGGCAAGGCAGTAAAACATGTAAGTGACATGTACTGGACACCTCCCCAGCTGCCTGGCATCCTCTGAGCCTCACTTCCCATTCCAGCCGTTGGTGCAGTGACCAGCCTGCTCAGGTGTGACCTGCCAGCACCTGCCACCTGCTGTGGCAGTATGGAGAAATATTTGGCTTTCCCCGCTGGGGTGTCTCTCCCCCAACCTCATGGGAGCCTGGCACAATTCGCCCAAAGATTCTGACATGTTCACACATTTGAAAGAGAGACGGAGCTCACGCCCACGAGGCAGGTTTTGGCCAATGGAAGATGAAACCAGTCGATACATGTTTCCCATTTCTGTCCTGTGAGCAGAGAATTCTGAAGCCGGTTCCACACAGCACCTCAGGGATTGTAGGGGGATTTAGTCCCTGCGGCCCACACTGTTCATTGGCTCAGGAGGGTTAGGTTGGTCCTCATCCCTCTCATTCACTTCTCTTGAGCTCTCACTCTTTTTCCTTGAAATCAATTTCTTAAAAAAACAACTTTAATGCAAGATCTTAGCTCAGCTCTGCTTTGGGGGTAAATCAAGGCTAAGACACTACAGTTCCCTGTTTGAAGAGTTCAGATTAGGGTTACCCATCACTACAAGGGGAAGAAGTCAGTAACAATGCAGAAGAATTTATGATTAAGTAGCCAAAACATCGACTCAAGCTATGAAAATACAAGAGGGCAGAGAATGCGGAAAATGTAGAAAATGACAATTTTTTTTTTTTTAGACAGGGTCTCACTCTGTCACCCAGTCTGGAGTGCAGTGGCATAATGATGGCCTACTGGAGTGTAGTGGCACAATCATGGCTTACTGCAGCCTTGACCTCCTGGGTCCAGGTGATCCTCCCACATCAACCTCCTGAGTAGCTGGGACTGCAGGTGCCTGCCACCATGCCTGGCTAAATTTTGTGTTTTTTGAAGAGATGGGCTTTCACCATGTTGCCCAGGCTGGTCTCAAATTCCTGGGCTCAAACGATCTACCCACATCAGCCTCTCAAAGTGCTAGGATTATAGGCATAAGCCACCATGCCAGCCTACAGTGAAATTTTATTGGAACATGGCCATGTTATTTATTTACATGTTGCCTGTGGCTATTTTCCTATTACAACAACAGAACTGAGTATTTGCAACAGAGTCCTATGCATGGCCCACAGAGCTTAAAACTCTCTGACTGTTCATGGAAAAAGTTTGGGCCGGGCACTGGGGCTCACGCCTGGGCTGGCACTTTGGGAGGATGAGTTGGGTGGATCACTTGAAGTCAGGAATTTGACAACAGCCTGGCCCTCATGGCAAAGCCCCATCTCTACTAAAAATACAAAAACTTAGCTAAGCGTGGTGGTGTATGCTTGTCATCCCAGCTACTTGGGAGGCTAAGGCATGAGAATCACTTGAACCTGGGAGGCAGAGGATACAGTGAGATTGTGCCACGGTACTCCAGCCTGGGCAACAGAGTAAGATTATGTCTCAAAAAAAAAAAAGTTTGTGGACTCTTAATATAGAAAATCCAGGATCCTATAGAAAACAGGATACGGGCACAATCCTGTTTGAGGGGTGGAGGCTGGCATAATCAGACAAAGGTAGAAGAGACTGGAAGAACAGGAGCAAGAATATTCCAGCTAGAGGCAGTGGTTTAACCAAAGGCAGAGGGGTGGGAGGCAGGTGGGCACAGGTAGTTTACTATTGCAGGAGAGGAAGAAACTCCAGTGGAAGTGATGGCACATGAGCCTCCAGGCAGAGGTTTCTTTAAGTTCTCTGATGCTAGGTTATTTCTCTCATTTTAGGATATTTTCTTCAATAGCCAAAGATGCTTCTTTGCTAAGAATATCCCCAGCACCTAGTATGTACCTTCTACTGAAGGGAGTTTATGTAAAGTTTGTCCCACTTACATTCTTCTGACGAGCAGTGGGAACCTCTGCTCCTAAAGCCAGCCTCTTTTCACCTGGGCATTCCTGACATGAAAGAGTCACCTCTTTGCCTGCCTGGGATATACCTGGCAGGCAAAGGGGTGACTCGTTCTATCTTCTGCTCCTGCTGTTGCTAAACCAGCCATGGCTGAGTGGTGGCCATGGCAGTGAGACCCGCTTTGGGTGCTCTAATGAAGCTTCCCTGGTGGGCCTGCCTTGTGGTTTCCAGGTCTGGGGACCCAGAAAAGTATGGCCAGAACAATCATGGAAGACTGAGACTCAGCCCAGAAGACGGCACTTCTGTATGCCATTGGAAAAGCATGGCCTAGGTGATCCAGCAAGGTGAGCGCGAGTTACTTTGTTTAGTTCTTTCAAGGAACATTCATTCAGGCCAAAATATATGCCAGGCAAGGTAACATACTGATGAAGATACTCTCCTCCCTCGAGGGGCTCACTGTCTACTGGGGCAGATGAACATGCAAATTAACCCACACCCCAGTGGGGGAAATGCTGCCCTATGGCTCCTTGGGTCACACGATGGAGTGAGGAAAGGAAACGGCTCTGCCTGTGGGAAGGTCAGGGAAGGCTTCGGGGAGAGAAGATGCTCAGCCAGCTTCCCCGGAAGGCCCCAGGGGCAGCGCCGTTCAGGCACGTGCAAAGCCGGGAAGCTGTGAATCACACATCTCACCCAGGGAAATGCTCCGAATGATGGTTTGCTCACCTGAGCACTACCTGACTTCCACTACACATCTGTCTGATTTTCAAAGAACTGTAAGGCACTCAAATGCCTTAAGCTGGAACATATTTTAGGACCTCATGGGGCTCCAGGTTCATTGCCACAAACGTCAGTTATTACTGCACTGATAAGTGAAGAAACAACAATTAGTAGAGCTTTCTGGTTGGCTAATTTCAGATAAGCAATAAAATAGATCTAAACATCTGCACAAGTCCAGGCTGCTTACTTCTGATTAAGGAGGTCAGCACCCACCCTCTGCAAGCTTTGGCTTTTTCTGGAGCTTTGGTTTCCTCTAAGCGGTTCAGAGAGCATGCTCCTTCTCCAGTGTGGGTTTCTTGTTTTCTTACATGTATTGCTTTAGAGCATGATGCTGCAGAATTCAGTTATAAGGTATTGCTTCCCTCTGGCACTCTCTAAAAACTTGTTGACTAGCTCTAAGAGGAGGGAGAAGGTAATCCAGTAGATGACATAAAAATTCTATCAGTTCTATAATGGACTGGGCATGGTGGCTCAGGCCTCTATTTCCAGAACCTTGAGCGGCTAAGGCAGGAGGATCACTTGAGGTAAGGAGTTCAACACCAGCCTAGGCAACATAATTTTTTTTTTTAATTTAGAGGGGGATGGTGGCTTGCACCTATAGTACTTACTACTCAGGAGGCTGAGGTGGGAGGATCGCTTGAGCCTAGGAGTCTGAGGTTACAGTGGGTGGTAATTTCGTGCCACTGCACTCCAGCCTGAACAACAGAGTGAGACCCTGTCTCTAAAGAAAAAAAAATATTAATATAATGGCCACCATTCCTTGTCAGGCACTGTGTTAAGAGATTTATAAACATTATCCCAGTTAGACCTCACAAGGAAAGACTTATTCATTCCTTCAAGCAAATGAGGAAACTGAGGCAGAGAAAGGCTAAATACCTCGGTTCACCCTAGTTATAGAGCAGATATCAGACATGTCTGTCTGGTTTCAGCCCATACTCTTTAACAGCTAAGTGGTGGTGCTCCATACAGATTAAAAAAAAAAAAATCTGAGTTGTTTTTTCTTATTTAAAAGTGGACTTGATCTTTGCTGCCATGTGAAAATAAAATATAGACTTAATCCTTGCTTTTCTTTTTTTTTTTTTTTTTTTTTTGAGACGGAGTTTCGCTCTTGTTACCCAGGCTGGAGTGCAATGGCGCGATCTCGGCTCACCGCAACCTCCGCCTCCTGGGTTCAGGCAATTCTCCTGCCTCAGCCTCCTGAGTAGCTGGGATTACAGGCACGCGCCACCATGCCCAGCTACTTTTTTGTATTTTTAGTAGAGACGGGGTTTCACCATATTGACCAGGATGGTCTCGATCTCTTGACCTCGTGATCCACCCGCCTCGGCCTCCCAAAGTGCTGGGATTACAGGCTTGAGCCACCGTGCCTGGCCAATCCTTGCTTTTCATTTGAAAAGAATTTTTTAAGGCCAGGTTGGGCTGGTGAGGTGAAGAGAGACCTAAAATAAGCCTGTCCTTGGTCACTCTAGAATAGCTGTGGGTAGCAGCAGGCCTGGAAAGTCTAGAAGAGCCACTAGTTAATCACATAAGACAAATCTGTGTTCCTTCTTCCAGTGACTGAAGGACCTTGGGCAGGGACACTATAGGGAGCTGCTGCAGAGAAACGGACAGGACACCAAGCATCTGCCTGCTTGCTCTCAGCTTCAGTCCTACCCTTCCATGCTCTGCTCTCATTTTAGGAGCACTAGGATTCCCCCAATCCCCCTTGCTAGCTGGCTTCTGATTTGGTTCTAGCAGTGAGAGGCACTGGGGAAGTTTGGAAGGCAGGAGGAGGGGAAGCAAGGACTCTTCCTTATTCCAGCTCTGTCAGAAATCCTTCAGCAGCAGTCAGCGACCGGCACCAGCTTCCCCCAGCAGCTAGTCTCCTCCATCCCAGCCCTAGCACTTAGCATCCCCTCATTCCCAGCACTGACTCAGCATGGCCCCTCCTCCAGGGTCCCAGCACCTAGCCAGGATCCCGTTCTCCAAAGTTCTGGGCTCTGGGAATATTATGTTCTCTCTGCTGTTCCCCTAGCACTAAAAGTAAGATTTTGTGCAGTTGCCAATCTCTGTATTGTATCATTGTCTTTTTGTTTGCTCTTTGAGTTCTTCCAATAACTGTGTTGCCAAATCTCTGTATTCAATTCCTTCTGCTTGAAAGACCTAGAGAAGTTTCTATTTTCCTGAATGGACCCTGGCTGACATGCTCCATGTGTCTATGTGCATAATTGTTAGAAAAAATATTTCCAGGGCTTTCACTGACTCCTCCACACCATTCTGATTGTCCTGTTTTGGGTATACTCCCCTTCCTTCAGTCCTACCTACTAATAAAATCTATAGTTTACTGATTACTCATTATGTACTTTGCAAATACAATTAAACTTAAGTTATCATGCCTAAGACAGGGAACTGTACAATATTTTAAAGAAATGAATTAAAAACCCTAAGGCTGAGGTCACGTGCTATTAAAGAGAGTAAGTCCACAAAGGAACTGAGGCACCTGTGACAGTAGCCCACACACTTCACTCTCCTCTCCTGCCTCCTCTCTCCTCTCTTGTCTCCTTTGCAAAGTTCTGTTCTGGGCTTTTTGATCTGTGCTTTCCTATCTCTTTTCTTGTCTCCTATTCCTTTCTATTACCTGTGTAAAATGTTTATCTTTTAAGAGGCCCCCTACTTCCTGCCTTCAAAAGGACTAAGTTCTGACTACTTGCTACCTGAAGACGGGGATGCTTTTCTGCTCTCTCAGACCTTGCTAGTAGTCTAGGCTTATCCCAGTAATTCAGCCATCTCCCATGGCCTAGCCTTTTCTCATTGGCTCAGTCCACTCCCCTTTGCCCTGCCCCCTCCTGCTTGCATATCCTTCTCCAAAAGTGGTCTAGCCTTCCACTATTTGCCTGGCAGGGAGATGTGGTGCCAACTCTTCCCTGATGGGGGTGCAAGCCCTGAAAGGTAACACATGAGAGAATATGAAAAAGCTTAATAAACATCCTAAGGAAATCTGCTTTAACGGTTATTCAGGAATGAACTACAGTTACCACATCAATGGCTGACACACAGATACATACATAGATACCAGTGAATATTCCAAAACAGGCTATCCTCCTTAGGAGTTTCAAGATCTCTCTGACACTATTTATGAATACTGTTGGCTCATTTGATGAAATATTTTTGAATAAGTAATGCAAAGGTAAATTTCAGTCCCTAAAAAAGAGAACTTAAACATAATTTGTAAAACAAACGAATGATGCCAAGTTGCTGGCATCTAGACACCCATTTTCATTGTTTCCGATTTGCCTATCAAGGCTAAGATGGAGAAAACTAACACTGATTTCTTTTAAGGGGGAGTAGCTAACAATGACTAGGTCTGCACATTTTGTCAAGCCCTGAGCTCAGAGCTTCGGGTGTCTGATCCCATTTAATCCTCATGACAATCTAGTGAGGTCGAGTCTAGAATTCTTACTGTTCCCAAGTTACAGATGGGGCAACTGAGTCTTAAGCAGATTAAGAAATGTGTTCCCAGGCATGGCTGGAGGAGGCAGGTGTCACCTGACAGTTGATCCGTGGGGGCTGCACCCTTCACCACCACACCACCTGTCTCCCCTCACTGGCCAGTCCCCCGTGCCCGCCTGGCACAGCTTTTCTTAAGCAGTTTGACCCTGAATACACTTCAGGATACGTTCCTTCGTTGTGATAAGCAGGGCCCACGATCTCTGACAGCTGTTCCCCGCTCTTCATCATCATCTGAAACAATCAGTAAGCATTAGAGAGTACTTTTCCCTTTACAAAGGTGATAATTAGATAACAAGCTGAGATTAAAGTAATTACAGTTAGACAGCTGGCGAGGCAGCACAGTCATGTTGAAATATTGTTGGTACTTCAGCATCTGGTTCTAATAACAGCATAGGCTAAAGGATTTTACATTAATTACAGAACATAATTTAATATAAACATATTTAATTACAATTGATGAGCGATAAACTGTTCAAGAATGACTTAACCCCTTCCTAGTGTCAAAGTGATAGAAACTTGGGGCAGACTGGCCTGTTCTACCGTCTTTCTCACCTCCCCACCACGTCCTCCACATTCCCCTGGCACCCCCTCCTGGACAAACCCGCCTCCCAAAAAACGAATGTTCTAGGCAATGATGCAGCTCATTGATTACCCCATGGGTGTTTGGCCACCCTTAGAATGCCAGAAGAAAAGGAGGTGACAAGGCATCGCAGGCTGTGATGCCTCACTGTGGCCAAACCTGCTCTTCCTCTCATTGCCCCAAATGACTCAATTTCACCGCTCCTCACCTGCTCTTCCCCGTGCTCTCACACCTTCATGGGGTGCTAGGTTTGCTTCCAACAGTCAGTGAACAACTGTTAAACAATCTGCAGATCTCATAGAAAAAGATTTAAGGTAAATCATTTTCTTTATGAAATCATGACTGCGAAGTCTCTGGGCACCACAGTCAAGGTATTTTCACAATTTAAGAGTCAGTGCATAACACCTGGAGACTTCTACCTGTGGCAGAACATTATTCCAGCAGGAATTCTTCCTTATCTGCCACCAGGCCCCATCTCTACCCCCAAAACTGGCAGAAGCTGACCCTGGGTGAAGCAGTTTATAACACAGGATCACACAGACATGCTCTCCACTGAATAAAGGACTCAACCATCATTAACGGCATGTTGTCTTTCCACAAGCCCTTTTGTGAATGGGAGACATTTGACAGCCACAAAAGCCAACCACCACTAGGTCTCACTTGGACTGAGGTAACTCGGGAGTCAACCCAAAGAAGCTACAAGGCTGGTCCTTCCTAAGAAAGAGTGGGTAGCCCTGAACGAGTTGGAAAATTCACTGTCAAGTTTCCCTATGTGACAAATGAAGGAAATTATAAATAACCTCAAATGCTATTTTTTACCTCCTGCTGTGGATTTCAAAGTATAAAACATACATTCTCCTAAAAGCTAAAATGAGTGCTGAAAAAGATAGTTTATTATTCATAAGTAAGCAAATGCAAGATACTTCTATGGAAATTATGGGCAGGTGCACATAACGTAAAATTAGTGTGAAGATTCAGGACCACGAGAGAGAAACAGTACATTAAAAGTGAAAGTGGGTCTGGTGCAGTGGCTCACGCCTGTAATCCCAGCACTTTGGGAGGCCGAGGCGGGTGGATCACAAGGTCAGGAGATCAAGACCATCCTGGCCAACATGGTGAAACCCTGCCTCTACTAAACACAAAAAATCAGCCTGGCGTGGTGGGGCGAGCCTGTAGTCCCAGCTACTCGGGAGGCTGATGCAGGGGAATCACTTGGACCCAGGAGGCAAAGATTGCAGTGAGCTGAGATTGTACCACTGCACTCCAGCCTGGGTGACACAGCAAGACTCTTCCTCAAAAAAAAAAAAAAAAAAAAAAAAAAAAAAAAAAAAAAGTGAAAGAGGGTTTATACCTATCCTTTAGAAAAAAGAGAGAGTTTAGTTGCTTAACATAGCAAATCTGCAATCTGAGCAAGAATTATAAGGAACTTTAAAGTAGATTAAGCACTCCTGTGGAAGGGAGGAAGAAATAAGAAGGGAAAGCAATCAATCATGCACTTGTTTTTGTTTTTGTTTTGAGATGGAGCTTCACTCCTGTTGCCCGGGCTGGAGTGCAGTGGGACAATCTCAACTCGCTGCAACCTCCACCTTCCGAGTTCAAACAATTCTTCTGCCTCAGCCTTCGGAGCAGCTGTGATTATGGGAGCCTGCCACCACACCTGGCTAATTTTTTGTATTTTTTGTAGAGATGGAGTTTCCCCATGTTGACCTGGCCAATGCATTTGTTTAAAAGTTACCAATCTGCCATCCAAATAAAAAACTCTTGTGTGTCAAAGACACTAGCAAGAAAGTGAACACGAAATGGGAGAAAATATTTATAAATCATATATATGAGAAGGGCCTAGTATCCAGAATATATAAAGAACTCTTACAACCCAACAGTAAAAAAAAAAAAAACCTGATTTGAAAAAGGATTCAAATAGACATTTTTCCAAAGAAGACATACCAAAGTCCAATAAGCACATGAAAAGATGCTCATCATCTTTAGTCATCAGGGAAATGTACATCAGAACCAAAATGAGATATGACTTCACAGACACCAGAACAGCTATAATCAAAAAAGATGATATAATGTTGGTGAGGAGGTGGAGAAACTGGGACACCCTTGTACATTGCTGGTGGGAATATAAATGGCACAGTGATACGGTTTGGCTGTGCCCCCACCCAAATCTCATCTTGAATTGTAGCTCCCATAATTCCCACATGTTATGGGAGGGCCTGGGTAGGAGATATTTGAATCGTGGGACTGTTTCCCCGATACTGTTCTTGTGGTAGTGAATAAGTCTCACGAGATCTGATGGTTTTTTGAGGGGAAACCCCTTTTGTTTGATTTTCATTTTGTCTTGCCACTGCCATGTAAGATGTGCCTTTCACCTTTCTCCATGGTTGTGAGGTCTCCTCAGCCATGTGGAACTGTGAGTCCATTAAACCTCTTTTTCTTTATAAATTACCCAGTCTCAGGTATGTCTTCATCAGCCGTGTAAAAGCAAACAAATACACACAACTATAGTAGAAAACAGTTTGATGATTCTTCAGAAAGTTCAACAAAGAGTTAACATATGACCCAGTAATTCTACCTATATACCCAAAAGAATTGAAAACATGTCCAGATAAAAGCTTGTACACAAAACATTCACAGCAGCATCACTCAGAATAGCCCAAAAGTGGAAACAACCCAAATGCCCATCAAATGATGAATGAATAAACAAAATGTGGCATATTCATACAATGGAATATTATCCAGTCGTATAAAATAATAAGGTACTGATACATGCTACAACATGGATAAACCCTGAAAACTCCATGCCAAGTAAAATAAGCCAGATACAAAACACTACACATTATTCCATTTACATGAAATGTCCAGAATCAGCAAATCCAAAGAGACAGAAATTAGATTAGTGATTGCCAAGGGATGGGAGGAGATGGAAATTGAGAGCGGCTGCTAATAGATAGGGGTTTTTGGTTTTTTTGAGATGGAGTCTTGGTCTGTCTCCAGGCTGCAGTGCAGTGGCACAATCTCTGCTTACTACAACCTCCACCTTCTGGGTTCAAGCAATTCTTCTGCCTCAGCCTCCCGAGTAGCTGGGACTACAGGCGTGAACCACCATACCCCGCTGATTTTTTGTATTTTAGTTAGGACGGGGTTTCACCGTGTTGGCCAGGATGGTCTCATCTCCTGACCTCATGATCTGCCTGCCTCAGCCTCCCAAAGGGCTGGGATTATGGGCATGAGCCACCCTGCCCAGCCGATGTGGGGTTTTTGTTTTTTTTTTTTTTATAGGTGGGGGAGTGTGGTGATAGAAATGTTCTGGCATTAGACTGTGTTGATAGTTGTACAGTATAGTGGATATACTAAAAACCACTGAACTGTATACTTTAAAATGGTGAAAATGCTGGATTTTATGCTATATAAATTTTATCTCAAATAAAAATGATCAGTCTGGTTAACTGAAGCTGAATCCCACCAGGGAAACCTGGGAGCTTGTGTAAAGTATGCACCTTAGAATATCTCCCCCAAGAGGAAAGGGATGTGGGGTATTTATACACCCACTATCATCAGTCAGTAGTTGAAAACTGCTTCTAGGGATCCTCAGGACTTCTGGTGCCTATAAAAGGAGCTCTGGTGGCGAGAGAATGTGCTTAAGAAATGCTGCTAATGGCAGTTGACAGACAGGCCAGCATCCCCCAAAAGAGTACAGGCAAAAGAAAAATAGGTTCCTTGTACTGACAATCTCTGCTACTCTCTCACTGAGTTGTCTTGGGATAAAATAAGAAAGCTCATGTAAAATGCTTCAGTGCCAGACACAGAGAAAGCTCTCAATAAATGTGAGTTATTTTTACAGAAGACTCTATAAGGGTAAACAATTTGATCAAAACTTCTCAGCTAATGCAGGGTAGAGGTAAGATTTACACAATCTCTATACAATACAATTGTTCATGTACAGAATTGTATTGACCAAATATACACTAACCGGCCTTACAAACATACCTGTCAAATGGCAATCATGCCATCACAGCATCCAGAGGGTATAATAAACATTTTTACATCTTTGCTCTCTCTCCTCCGCTTTGTGTGCCCTCTGTGGCAGAAGCAGCTGCTTTTCCCACAAAAAGGCCTTGAGGGTTGATGTTCATGTCTGCTCAAGTTGCACAGGGGCTGAACATTATGTGGTCTATTGTGTAGGTGCTTATTTGAGATTCAAAGCCTACACATTTGCTGACAATTTAGAGCAAAGGACCAAGACATATGAACACCTGAGACTGCAGGAGCCACAGGGCAGCACGTTTCTCACTCACATGTCAGCTCTGCTGTTCTCCTCTGCAAAAGTCTGGTAGTCACATGGCTCAACAAAAGAGATGCACTAGCAGAGGAAAACTGGGGGAACCTCTTCCCAGAATGCCCTACATGAACTCCCAACCAAGGGCATGTCAGAGACTCAAAGAGAGGGGCTGGAGCTACAGAACTCAAGCAACCTGACAGGGTAGAGGTTGATAATAGTGTCCCAGCAGCTGTAGTAGACAGCGTTGGTTATGTGGCTAGTATGGCCACGTAAACAACACTGTGTACTAAAGCTGCTTGGACACTCCCACCTCATCTGGTTGAGCAAAAAGTACCCGTAGGCCTCATGGTGCCGACGGTAGACCTAGACTGTCTGGTCCTTTGATGATGTAACCAAGGAATGGACATTCTTAGGAAGCAGGTTGGAATCCGAAGAGGTAATAATGATTGCAGCTTTGGAAAATATCTTCAAGAAAAAAAAGCAACAACAGATAAGAATGTTTTTCCAAAATCTTGATTTTAATGTAACAAAAGCAGCTGCATTAAATGTTGGCTACTGGCTTCAAAAGGAATTTTTTTTTTTCTAGGATGTAAATCTTCCCTTATAATCCAAGATCTTGTCATAAACTTACTTACTTTCTAAAAGGACTCTTTCCTAAAAAGGGGTTGGTAGACATTGCCAGAAACAGGGGAAGCCTTTGTTTGAATCCAACTAGTGGGGAAATAAAGCATGTTTGTATGGAGGTCTTTTATTCCACAGAAGATTTTACCTTTTATTTTTATTTATTTCTTTTTTTGAAACAGGGTCTCACTCTTGCCCAGGCTGGAGCGCAGTGGTGCGATCTCAGCTCACCGCAGCTTTCCAGGCTCAGGTGATCCACCCACCTCAGCCTCCCAAGTAGCAGAGAATAAATTTATGCCACCACGCCTGGCCCAACATGTATTTTCAAGGAGAGTACTATTTCTGATGAAATCTGTAAAATTACTAACAGTGTAAAAATAGACTCAGGCCACCAGTATAAAATAAAATGTTTGCCAGTAAACATTAATGGGGCCTACCAATATGATGTGTGTGTGTGTGTGTGTGTGTGTGTGCGCGCGCGCGTATGTGTGTGTGTGTGAATTTTTTTTAGAAAAAAGTGATTCCCTACAGAAAAGTTTTTAAATACACAAAAATGCAAGGAAGAAAATCCAACAACCAAACAATACCCATTATTAATACTTTCATGTGCATTATTCTAGTCTGTGTATACAATTGTAAATGGGATCGTACTGTATGTGTTGTTTTATAATCTTCTGTCCTTAACAATGGATCACTAACATATTTAAATATTCTTCTACATCACTTGCAACATTGAATTTTATTATATCCCTTTGCATTGAGGCACCACAAGTTATAAAGTCCCCAATTGTTACATATTTAAGGTTTTTATTCTAATTTTAGTCATGGGATGGGAATCTTTACATTTTCACATATATTCACAATTATTAGGACAAATCCTAGCAGCAGAATTGTTGAGTCAAAGGGCAAATGAATTATTCCAGCTTTTGATACAAATGAATACCCTCCAGAAAGGTGGTACCAACTCATCCCCTCCCCACCAATGTATGAACAAGCCAATTTCCTTGTCAATTTCAAAATGCTTTGTCAATTTGACTGTGTTCTCTCATTTCCATGGAAATTAAATAAAATGTGCTAAGCGGAAAGATGACTGACGCTACTAGCTATGATGGAATAACTCATATCAAAATAACCCCTTTGTTTGAGAACAAATATAAAAGCTGGATCAAATGTGAAAGAAGTGCTGGTAGAAAGCATCAGGAGATAATCAAGGCAACAGAAATTTACAGGCTGCAGCCCTGGGAACAGTGACATCCAGAGGTGAGCTTTGCATTTGCCTCTGCTCTCTCTCCTCAGGGTATCTGTCAATTCACCACATGAGGAATAAAGGCTGAAGACACAACAGCAACCTAGAGCTTGTGGTGGTCTTGCTGTGCTGGGAGAGGAGAAAAATGGAATGGTCAACATGCTGGAGAAGAGTGAGCTGCAGAGACGTGAGCCCCATAATGCAACTTCCCCTCAAGGCATCTGCTGACTCCTCGGCTGCACCTGCTCCGAATGGGACAGAGAAACAAACAGAAAGCAACTGCAACAAGGCTAAAAGCCTCAGAAGAAAATAGGAGTCTTAGGGTGCTGAGGATTAAAAACAAAATAGCTTTCAGGGCTGCAGAGGAGGAGGGCAAAAACCTCAGACTTGCAGTTGTGACCCGAGAAGCACTACTCCCTTAGAATGAGGACTAACCTTACATTGACCAGCCTGGAGCAAGGTTACCTACCCATATCACCTGTCAGCCAAATTATCTCCAGAGGAAAATAACATCTTTAAAGCCTCTGTGACATTTGATATACACAGTCTGGCATTCAACTGAAAACTACAAGGTCAGGTGGGGCACAGTGGCTCACACCTGTGATCCCAGTGCTTCCCGAGGCCAAGGCGGGAGGATTGCTTGAAGTCAAGAATTCAAGACCAGCCTAAGAAACATAGCAAGAACCCATCTCTAAAAAAAAAAAAATTTATTTTAATTAGCCAGGCATGGTGGCGTGTGCGTGTACTCCTAGCTAGTCAGGAGGCTGAGGCAGGAGGATCACTTGAGCCCAGGGGTTTGAAGCTACAGTGAGCTGTGATCATACCACTGCACTCCAGCCTAGACAACAGAGCTGACTTTGTCTCTAAAAACAGCAACAACAACAACAAAAACACTAAGACTTACCAGAAAATTGATAGAAATGACCAAAACCCAAAAGAATTTTTTTTTAAAGACAATAAAAATAGTCCTAAAGACTCAGACTTCAAAATAACAATGATCAAAATGCATCACAGATAAAGGCCTGATATCCATTCTGGATACATAAGGAACTCTAAAACGGAGGAAAAGACCAGAATTCCAGCTGAAAAATAAAAGTCACAAACAGACAATTCACAAAGAAAGATTTTTAACATGCTCTTTAAACATATGAAAAGATGGACAACTTCACTCACAATAAGAGAAATGTAAATTATAACTGCTCTGAGATACCATTTCTCAATTAACAGATTAGGCAAAAATAATAAAGCCTGGCCAGGCGTGGTGGCTCACACCTGTAATCTCAGCATTTTAGGAGGCTGAGGCAGGTGGATCACTTGAAGACTTTGTCTCTACAAGAAATACAAAAAAAAAAAAAAAAAATTGGGCCGTGGTGGCTCAGGCGAGTTGTCCTGGTGCTTGAGCAGCCAAGGCTATGTGTCTGAGGCCAACCAACCTGGGCAACATAAGAGCCTCTCATTCATTAAAAAAAATATAAAAAATTAGCCACATGTGGTGCCTGAGGTCCCAGCTAGCCAGGAGGCTGATGTGGGAGGATTGCCTGAGCCCAGGAGGTAGAGGTTGCAGTGAACCATGATCATACCACTGCACTCCAGCCTGGAAGGCAGAGTAAAACTTTATCTCAAAAACAAAATTTTTTTTTAAAAAAGAGAGAGACTCCTATCATGCACGGTTGGTAGGAATGTCCCCACAATTAAGGAGGGAAACAGAAATTAGGTAATATCTAACAAAACCAAAAGTAAGCTTATCCCGACTCACATCTAAGGATTTACCTTGAAGATATACTTGCAGCAATACAAGAATACCTATAACAAGGCACAAGCCTCTTTCTGATGAAAAATATTGGGAACAAACATACATAGGAGATTGGTTGAATAGACTATGTTTCATTCACACAATGGAGGATCAGGCAGCTATAAATAAAAACTAAAAAAGATGTGATATGATTTCCAGAATATACTTGCTGTGGAGCTAAAAAACAAAACTGCAAAAGAGCATATCTAGTATGCTATTTTTGTGTAAGAAAGAAAAGAAAAGAAGATAATATAAATGTATTTTTTATTATACTTTTAAGTTCTGGGGTACATGTGCAGAACATGCAGGTTTGTTACACAGGTATACATGCGCCATGGTGGTTTGCTGCACCCATCAACCCCTCATCTACATTAGGTATTTCTCCTAATGCTATCCCTCCCTCCACTTCCACCCCCCACCTTCTGACAGGGCCTGGTATGTGATGTTCCCCTCCCTGTGTCTATGAGTTCTCATTGTTCAACTACCACCTATGAGTGTTTGATTTTCTGTTCTTGTATTAGTTTGTTGAGAATGATGGTTTCCAGCTTCACTGATGTATTCATTTATATTTACAAAAAGAAAATCAGGAAGATTAAACATGAAACTAATGAGAGTATGTTAACAAAATGGATGTGATGAAGAAGGGAGAGTAACACTCCTCTGAATATATCTTTTTGTGTGATTTGGGGTTTGGGAACCATGTTAATGTTTTACATATACAAAATGATGATGATGATGATGATGTTAAATTAATAACAATGGAGAGGGATAAACCTAAAATGGAATATAAAAAGATAAAGAAAATAACTATTGAAAACTATATTCCTTTAGCGTAAAGTCAAAAAGATTTATTAACAAATATTGAACACAAGTTAGTAGATAGGTTTTATTTTGTTTGTTTTTTAATCATGGTAGGGTTAGCAATTCTAAATCTGCTTTCTCATTTGCCCACGCTTAGATTCAGTCTACTTTCTATACCTATAAGTACCTTCTCCAGCTGAGAAACTAGAAATGAACCTTCTGGTGTTAGATCGGATTTGGTAATTTCAATAAGAACTCATGGATTAGAGCAGGCATCCCCAAACTTTTTACACAGGGGGCCAGTTCACTGTCCCTCATACCGTTGGAGGGCCGCCATATACTGTACTCCTCTCACTGACCACCAATGAAAGAGGTGCCCCCTCCTGAAGTGCGGCAGGGGGCCGGATAAATGGCCTCAGGGGGCCGCATGCGGCCAGAGGGCCGTAGTTTGGGGACGCCTGGATTAGAGAAAGACAGAGAGATTTCTGAGCCTTGTTGAGCCTAGAAACAATGGCACTCCAGTAGCAAAACAAGCACACTTAATGACCAGATTTTCATTTCTAAATACCATTCTTCAGAAAAAGGAATCAGGACTTCTTGAAGACATGACTCACTCCCGTGTTGGAGCAGATAAATTAAAGATGATCCTGGAACATCGTGTCACGCCGGAAAGTAAAGAAATGCTCAAAGAACAATAGGGTATGCCAAACTTTCACCGGAGCCCACTAAAAGTAGGCTCCCAATGGCTACATCTGGAACATGTGAACATCAAACTGAAGAATGAGATCAGTGGATTATAATCCTTTGAATTAAATAAGAATTTTTATGTCTTACTAAAATTAATAGATGAGATAAAAGAAAAGCTATTATTCACATCAGTATGCCAAGTTATAAATGTAGAAGAGATTCTGGAGTCAGAAAATCCTCATTTTGCAAACATCAGAGTAATAATTGATTCAGTCAGGAATCATCAATGGATGCTAAAATACAGTGGATAAAAGTTTTGTGAGAAACTCAATGCTTAAACTGTCTCAAAGTATCTCTCCACAAATTACTTACTCATTACAAATGAATAACAGTAACTTCATGGCAGAGCACATTGGCAGATACTTCCTTCCCAAGTTATCAAGATAAGTATCACCAATAATTAATGCTATGAATATCATGTGCCTCCTGATACAATGGACTGAAGAGGACACCACTTCTGTGTTATTCCTGCCAAAAATACATTGTCTGAATCTAATTACGATTTTTAAAAAATCAGACAAATAAAAATTGAGGAACATTCTGCATTCTAACTGTCCTGTACTCCAAAAATACCAAGATCATGAAAGACAAATAAAGGCTGAAGAACTGTCCCAACTAAGAGTGATTAAACTGATATGACAACTAAATGCAATTAATAATCCTGGACTACATACTGGACATACTGCATAGACAGGTGGAAATATGTAGCTATAAGGAAGATTATTGGAATAGCTGATAAAATCTGAATTTAGAATATAGATCAGATGACAGTATTAAATTGAGGGAAATCAGAGTATTTTTCCCCAAAATATGAAGGATCATTGATCTGAAGATAATTAAGATGCAGGTGAACTCCTTGCCTTGTCTCTGTTTGGCTGAAAGCAGGACAGAAATACACAAAGACAAAAAGGTTTTCTGCTCTTCTCCCTCATCCCATTCCTTTCCCACCCAAAAACTGGACATAAATTTTTCTTTAATGCAGGTAACACTTAACAGGTCAGGGATGGTGGCAGGAGAATCTGGGAGCAAACTTACTCCTTCCCACAGTTTTCCTGCCTTTGAAAGCCTGGGACTGCTTTCCCCCTCATCTTGTCACCTCTCCAATATCTATCACTGTCTGTTGAAAATCTTATATAAGCCAGGACTCTAAGCTACCGCTTTTGAGTTACTTCTCTCCCACACGGCGTACACGACATGGGTTAATTACTGATTTTTCTTTTGTTAACCTTTTGTTACAAGCATTTGTCCCAACTATGAATTTATGAGGATGGAGAAAAAAATTATATACGCTCCCCGTCAGTATCAATATTAAACTTCCTAATTTTGATAGTTGTACTGTGGTTATAAGAGAAATTTATTGTTTTCAGTAAATGGAAATTGAATAATTTAGGAATAAAGAGGCATAATATCTGTAGCATCCTGTCAACTGATTCAGAAAGAAATAACGGAGAGAGGAATGCCTGTGCGTGGAGCGGGGATAATTGAGCAAATGAGGAAAAACATTAAAATTGGTGAGTCTAAGTAAAGATATACGGTAATTGTTTCTACCATTCCTACAAGTTTTCTTAACCTTGAAATTACAAGGATATTAAAAGTACCCCCAAAAGCTGCCATTAATGTGCTTAAGAAAACATAAAAATTGCCGGGCGCGGTGGCTCAAGCCTGTAATCCCAGCACTTTGGGAGGCCGAGGCGGGTGGATCACAAGGTCGAGATCGAGACCATCCTGGTCAACATGGTGAAACCCCGTCTCTACTAAAAATACAAAAAATTAGCTGGGCATGGTGGCGCGTGCCTGTAATCCCAGCTACTCAGGAGGCTGAGGCAGGAGAATTGCCTGAACCCAGGAAGTGGAGGTTGCAGTGAGCCGAGATCACGCCATTGCACTCCAGCCTGGGTAACAAGAGCGAAACTCCGTCTCAAAAAAAAAAAAAAAAAAAAAGAAAAGAAAACATAAAAATTAATAATTGTACCAGAGAACTGGAATCTATGAAATACAATCACTGCATTAGATTAAAATATAGTTTTACAGAGTAGATCAGTCACAGAAGAGAGAATTAACTAGAAGATAAGTCTATCTAAATATTCACAGTGAAACACAGACAGATTAAAAGTTTTAAAATACAAAATAAAGTATAAGACACATACTGGAAACCACTTTAGAAAATATAACATAATTGGTATAATTAAAGTTCTGGGTAGACAGAAGAGAAATAATAGGTAAGAAACAATGTTTGAAGAGATATTGGCAGAGAATTCCCCAAAACTTGACATGAAAATTCTTCCCAAGACATAAAACCACAGATTTAAGAATCATTATGAAACCAAGTTGGGCAAACTAAAGACAACCAAACATGGCCAAACACAGTGGCTTGTGTCTGTAATGCCAGAACTTTGGGAGGCCAAGGTGGGAGGATCACCTGAGGCCAGGAGTTTGAGACCAGCCTGTGCAACATAATGAGAACCCATCTCTGTAAAAAAAAAAAAAAAAAAAAAAAAAAATAGTCAAGAGTGCTGGCACATGCCTGTAGTTCTAGCTACTCAGGAAGCTGAAGTGCAAGGACTGCTTGAAACCAGGAGGTTGAGGCTGCAGTGAACTATGATCACACCACTACACTCCAGCCTGGGTGACAGAGCAAGATCATCTCTCAGGAAAAAAAAAGAAACAAAAAGCCAAACATAACAAAACTGATAAAAACCAAAGATAAAAAAAAAATCATGAATTAAGCAAAGTAAAAAGAAAAGAACTTCAAAGCAATAACCAGAAGTTGATTTATTCAATGAAAACAGCAGAAGACAGAGGACCACAAATGGCATCTTTAAAGTGCTTACATACCTGCAAAGCTAGAATTCTACATGCAGAGAAAAATATCCTTCAAAAATTAAAGTGAGGTGGTTATTTTCAGCTGAACAAAAAACCTGAAAAAATGAATTCATCTCAAGCAGAACTACACTAAAGCAAATGCCGAAGGGAGCTCTTTAGGCAGAAAGAAAATGATCCTTAATGAAAGAATAGCAATGTAGAGAAGAAGGAAGAGCAATGAAAAAGGCAGACAAGTGGGTAAATGTAAATTAATATTGACTGTTTAAAACAATAATGGTAATGTCTTGTGGGATTTAAAATATAGACAGAATTAAAGTATCCCACAAGAGCAGCAGAAAAAACAGGAGGGTAAATCCAGTTATAATGTAAGGTCCTTGCATTTTTCAGCAAGTAATAAGAATCTTAATTGAAGGCTAAGATAAATCAAGGATGCATGTTGTAACCTCTAGGATAGTCACCAAAATAATGTAGAAAGAATGTATAATTAACAGAGGGAGAACAAAACAATTAAAAGTATTTTTCAAGCCAAAAGAAGGCAATATATGAGGTGAAAGGAGCAAAAAGATAACACAAACATAAAACAAATTGTAAGAGAGAGAATTTGAATTAAAAATAGCAATAATTTCATTAATTATTATCAAATAATTTCAGAAAATAATTTTGTAAACCCAACTACCTGTTACTTATAAGAGACACAGCTCATTAAATATAAGGATGTAGAAAAGTTGGCAGTAAAAAGGTATAAACCACACAGACATTAGCAAGAGAAAGGGCTGGTGTAGATATACCAAAGGAAGACAAAACAAATCTTAAGGCAAAAAATATTACTACATGTAAAAGAGAGACTTTTGATCAAAATAAATGATTAACTCAACGAAGTTCTTATAACATAGCAGAAAATATATATGAAACAAAAACTAACAAAAAATCAAAGGTGTAATGATGAATTCCCAGTCACAGTAAGCAGCTTTAACACACCTCTCTCAGCTAAAAGAATATGCAGAAAAAAATATATATAGAAAATTAGAACAATATAACACAAATTCCAACAGTTGTAGTATATGCATTATTTTCCATCACATTTAGAACAGTTACCAAAATAAAATATAATTTGGGCCAAAAGCAAGTCTAAACAAATTTCACAGAATTAAAATCAAACACAGTATGTGATCTTCCCACAGTGGAATTAATGTAAAAATCAATAACAAAAAAAAAGGAAAATTTAATCCCCAAATGCCTGAAAATCAATCAACATAGCCATGCTATACTTTGGTTTGTTTGTCCCCTCCAAATCTCATGATGAAATTGAATCCCCAGTGTTGGAGGTAGAACCTAACCGGAGGTGTTTGGGTCATGTGGGCAGATCCCTCCAGAACGGCGTGGTACCCTCCTTGAGGAAATGAGTGAGTTCTTGTTCTATTAGCACTCCATTAGCTCCCTCTAGAGCTGGTTGTTAAAGAGTCTGACACCTCCCTCCTCTCTCTCTTACTCTCTCACCAAGCGATCTCTGCACACACCAGCTCTCCTTCCCTTTCTGCCATGAGTGGAAGTAGCCTGTAGCCCTCACCTAAAGCACATGCTGGCTCCATGCTTCTTGTACAGCCTGTGATCCAGGAACCAAACAAACCTCTTTTCTTTACAAATTAGCCAGCTCAGGTATTCTTTTATAGCAATACAAACAGATGAAGACAAATTGTAGATAACCTATGAACTAAATAAGAAATTAAAATGGAAATAAGAAAAAAATTTAAAGAATTAAAATGAAAATATGAATATAAAAACCTATAAATGCAGTTAATCTCTGCTCAGAGAACACATATGGTTGAATAAAAATCTAAGGATGGAAATCAGTGATCTAAGGATCCACCTCAAGCAAGAAGAGAATAGCAAATTAAATTCAAAGTATAAAAGAGCAATGATAAGGATCAGGACAAAAATTAATGAAATACAAAAAATATCTAAAATAGAGCAGAGGTAGGCAAACATTTTCTGTAAGGAGACAAATGGTAAATATTTTAGACTTTGTTGATCATAAAATCTGTCACTACTATTCAACTCTGCCATTGTAATATAAAAACAGACACAGATAATACATAAATGAATGGATGTGGCTATGTGTCAATAAAAAAACTATATTTATAAAAACAGGTTGTGGGTTAGACTTGACTCATTAGTCATACATTGCCAATCTCTAATGAGGAATACAGTAAAGCAAAAAGCTAATCCTTTGAACAAAAATGAGTAGAATTGATAAAAGTCCAGTAATACTATAAAGAAAAAACAGAGCACAATTTATTAATATAAAATAATATATATATTTCTTGTAAGAAATATTATCTTTATTAACATAAGATAATAATGATGATCTTAAAGGCATTAGAAAACTAAGAGGCTGGATGCAAAGGCTCACACCTGTAGTCCCAGCACTTTGGGAGGCCTCACAAAGCAGGTGGATTGCTTGAGCCCAGGAGTTCTAGACTAGCCTGGGCAACACAGGGAGACCCTGTCTCTACAAAAAACACAAAAGTTAACCAGGCTAACTCCTGTAGTCCCAGCTACTCAGGAGGCTGAGGTGGGAAATCTCTTGAGCCCAGGAGGTTAAGGCTACAGTGAGCCATGATTGTGCCACTGCACTCCAGCCTAGGTGACAGAATAAGTTCCTATCTTAAAAAAAAAAAAATAAGAGATACTATGAATAATTTTAGACAATAAATTGTATAATTTAGATGAGATGGACAAATTTGTTTTTTAGAAATACTATCTTGCCAAAACTGACACACACTAAAATAATAGAAAACCCAGGTTACTGTATGTCCATTAAATATATTAATCAGAAATTAAAAGCCTACCCACAAAGAAAATTTCTGGACCAAATGGAATTCATCAATAAATTCTTTAAACATTTCAATAATTAGTATTAATCTTGTGCAAATTATTCTACAGAACGGATAAAATGAAATCACTTCAGAACTCATTTTATGAGGTCCACAAAACCTTGATAACAAAACTTACCAACAAAGGAAAATTATTAGAAGAAAAAAAAATTATAGGCCAATCTCTCTCATGAACATAAACAAAAATTTGTCAAAATCAAATAAAAATATCAGCAGATCAAATCTTGTGATATATAAAAAGAATAGCTCTTAACCAAGTTAATCTACAACAGTAATATAAGACTGATTTAACATTTGAAAATCAATCAAATGATTCGTCCCATTAACTAAGTAAGAAAAATTATATAGTCACTAAATAAATGCAGAAAGAAAGCATTTATGAAATTCAATAAGCACTCATGATTTTTAAAAATCTTAAACTAGGAACAGAGGGAATATTCTTAAGTAAT
The DNA here is from genome assembly GCF_048565385.1 of Saimiri boliviensis. Lineage (NCBI taxonomy): Eukaryota > Metazoa > Chordata > Mammalia > Primates > Cebidae > Saimiri > Saimiri boliviensis. The sequence goes on from NC_133454.1 coordinate 100,567,709, forward strand.
AAATAAATCTTTTTAAAAATTATAATAACTATAATGGTAAAATAACGAGATTTTCCTCTGAGATTTAGAGTAGAAAAGGATGTCTACAGTCACAATTTCTATTAAACATTGTACCGGTGGTCTGAAGAATGTAAATTAAAATTATTTTTTAAATGGTTTAAAGAAAAAATTGTCATTAACAGATGATCTTCAAATAAACCATTAAAAATTAAGAAGTGAATTTATTCAAGTCACTGGATATAGACATCATAGTTAAAAATCAACTGTATATCTATATGCTAACACACAAAAAAACTAGAAAATGACATTTGAAACAAAACAATTTGCATTAGGATAATGCAAAGAATAATAATATCTAAGAATATTTAGCATCAAAACACTAGATACCTAGAAATAAATATAATCAAAAAATGTGTAGGAGCTGTACTAAAAACTACAAAACACTGCTGAGAGAAATTAAAGATCTACATAGATGAAAGAATATACCATGTCCATGGATTGGAAAACTAAGTAGTGTGAAAACACTGGTTCTCCCCAATTGATCTACAGGTTCAATGTAATCCCAATCAAAAGCTCAGCTAACTTGTATAAAAATTAATAAACTTATCCTAAATTTTACATGGAAAGGCAAAAGACTTAGAATCATCAAAACAAAAATAAAAAAGAACAAACTTAAAGAACTTACATTACCAAATATCAAGATTTATTATAAAATGTAGAAAAATTAAAAGAGTGACATTGACGTGATAGAAAAACATATCAATGAAACATAATAGAGACTCTAGGAAACAAACTCACTCATATAAGATTCCCTAATTTATGAAACTAGTGCCATTCGAATGCAGTGGTGGAAAATACTGTATTTTTAATAATTAATGTTAATGAAATTTTGTCACACCTCAAAGTATGCAAAAAAATAAATTCTGCATTCATTATAGGCCTAAATGTAAAAGGAAAAACAATATAGCTTTTGAAAAACATAGGACATATTCTTTTTTTTTTTTTTTTGAGACGGAGTTTCACTCTTGTTACCCAGGCTGGAGTGCAATGGCGCTATCTCGGCTCACCGCAACCTCCGCCTCCTGGGTTCAAGCAATTCTCCTGCCTCAGCCTCCTGAGTAGCTGGGATTACAGGCACACGCCACCATGCCCAGCTAATTTTTTGTATTTTTAGTAGAGACAGGGTTTCACCATGTTGACCAGGATGGTCTCGATCTCTTGACCTCGTGATCCACCCGCCTCGGCCTCCCAAAGTGCTGGGATTACAGGCTTGAGCCACCGCGCCCGGCCAGGACGTATTCTTAATATTGAAGTGAGCCAAGTAATCTCTTAAGACACAAACATCACAGTAGAGGCATCAGGAGATGTTGCTCAAATGATACAAATGATACAAAATTTCAGTTAGATAGTAAGAATGAGTTCAAGAGATCTGTATAACACGATGACTACACTTAATAACAATGTATTATATTATTAAAATTGCTAATAGAGTAGTGATTCTCACCACAAAATTTGAAATGATTTCTGAAATTAAAAATTGAAAAAATATAAAACCACATATTGTGGTTCTCACTACAACAAAATAAGTATGTGAAGTAACACATATGTTAATTAGTTCAAGGTAGTCATTCTACAATGTATACATATTTCAAAACATTATGTTACACAACATAAATATACACAATTTGTATTTGTCAATTTTTAAAAATTGCTTACCATCAAAGATTACTAAATCTAACTTCTTTAAAATTCAGAATTTATGTTTATCAAAAGATAATATAAAGCTATGAAATATAAACGTCCAACAAAGAGCTCATATCCAAAATGTATAGAAAACTCCTACAAATCAATAAGAAAAATGAAAGGTAGACCAGCACTGTGGCTCACACCTGTAATCCCAGCACTTTGGGAGGCTGAGGCAGGTGGATCACGAGGTCAGGAGAGCAAGACCATCCTGGCCAACATGGTGAAATCCATCTCTGCTATAAAAAAAAAAAAATACAAAAATCAGCTGGGCCTGGTGGCACATGTCTGTAATCCCAGCTACTCAGGAGGCTGAGACAGGAGAATCGCTTGAACCAGGGAGTTGGAGGCTGCAGTGAGTCAAGATCACGCCATTGCACTCCAGTCTGACGACAGAGGAAGACTCTGTCTCAAAAAAAAGTCAACCCAACTTTAAAAGAAACAAGCAAAAGACTTGAATAGGTGCTTAATGAAAGAGGATATCCAAATGACCAATAAATACAATAAAAGGTGATAAACATAATTAGTCATCAAAATAATACAAATTAAAACCATAATAACTTTTTAATCTCCTCAGAATGAGTAAAATGTTATTACGTAATGGTAAGAACATAGAGAAACTAGAACTCTAACACTCTGTTGGTGGACTATGAACTGGTATCTGCAATTTAGAATCCTATTTGGCAGTACCTACTACAATTTACATGTGTATAGCTTATGACTCAGCAATTCCACTCCTTGATATAGAACAACTGAAAAGCATACATACGTGCACTACAAGACACATACAAGAATATCCACAGCAGCATTGTTTATAATTGCCCCAGACTGAAAACAATACAAATATCCATTATTAGTAGGACGAATAAAGTGTTGTATTTCTATAATAGAATACAACAATGAAAAATAATGACTTTCTGCTATAAAGAATCACATTAATAAATCTCACAGACATAATTTTGAGAGAAAGAAGCCAAACATAAAAAAGTACCCACTATATGATTCCACTTACATTAAGTTCCAAACATCAGAAATAATCTATAGTGACAGAAATCAGAATGTTGGTTACTTTTGAGTGAAGAATAATTATTAAAAGGGGCCACAAAGGCTTCTGTAGTGCTTTTGATATTCTACACTGGGGGATGTTACATAGGCATGTTGCATTGCAGAATTTCTTCAAATTCATCAAGCTTCCTACATTTATGAATGTAGGAATCAATGAAAATGTTTTACCCAAAAATACAATATGTGGACAAAAATAATATGATTACACTAAATTAAGTCTCTAATGTCCAGAGCAGTTTACTTTTCATTTTTTATGTATAAGAAATTTATCTCTTGTTCATTCACTCTACTGAAAACTCAAAAAACTCAAAAACAAGATTCTTCTTTACCCACATAAAGCCTTGTTGTATCAGTTCCGTTGTGGATGTGCACATCTTTATAAAAGCACAGGTAGACACTGGGATGGAGATGGACTTTAAGTTTCACAGAGTGGAAGAGGAAGTAAGAGTCCTTGATGACCTGAACATAACCTGCCATTCATGGAACATTTAAATGAGAAGCTTCTTAAATATCTATTTTTACCGTAAACTTTCCTAAGGAATCAGCCTGCATCATCTTTTGGTAACATGTAAGCTAATGTTCATCCGCTTGAACACATACCAAAATCTCAAAATAAAGAACGTTCTTCATGACACAGAGTACCAGGTGGGATTTTGACACACCACTATGAGGAGGTAGAAGGAAGCAATTTTTTAAAACTATTTTAAAGAACTGTAGCAAAGCTCACTGGCATAACCCAAGGAAAATCAATGTTGACATCTGCTTTGTAGATACTCAGATTTTACCAATATATTAAGGCCATTCCAAACCCTTTGGGAATGTGCCTTGATGCCACAAAGAAAATTGCCACAAATGGGCACTTTCCTGAAGTCTAAGTGTGTGGGGGAAGGGGCGGGGGAGGGGGAAGCTGCCATGCAAAGAAATTCTCAGGAAGCTGTGAAGATATTAGCTATTTTACTCAATTTATTCCAAGCTGAAACATAATAGTGCATTATAAATCTGTTTTGATTTTACTTAATCTAATGAAAAAATGTTCATCTTTTTGATAAGTACTCATTAGCCATTTTTTTCTGACATAAACAGACAAGAAAGATGTTCTTGCGCTGCATTTAAAACTCAACTCAGCTAATTACAGTGCAATGACTCAAAGAACAAAATGGATGTACTGAAGTTTCTCACTTGAATTGTCTTTATAGTTGAATTAAAAATCTAACACAAAAAAAAATTAAAAGGGTCCCAGCCATGTGTTTTACAGTTAGGTTGAACAATGTTTAAGTAAACAAAGGCCAAAGTCTAGCACATGATGTAAATTTTCAAATTTTCTGATGTTAATTGCTAAGAGCAGCTGCAGAATTGGTTGCCAAAGGGGTATGTGCTTACACAGGGGTTGGGAAAGATGCTTCCTTTTTTTGAAGTGGTAATGAATTTGCATAAACAATTCACCTTATTTCACTCAGTCCATTGTGATACCAAAAGTCAACATGTAAATAAGATCTAGTCAGGTTTGGAGCCAGGCTAGGACAAAGGAATTGTGTGAAGCTAAGAGAGCGATGGAAGAGTCAAACTTACTTACAGTCCAGGCTTAGGCCCGGGATTTTCAGGAATATCAGATGGCTTGGGCTTTTTGGATCACAGAGTATCAATCTGCTATAACATTATCCTGAATAAGCCTGAAAAGATTAATGCCATTTCCCAAAATGCTTGATTTAAGCTCCAGAATTTTAACTCATCTGGCTTGGGATATCTCAAATGGAGCTATGACTCAAATAATCATTCCACTGATGTTCACAATTCATTTGTATTGTAAAATGTATATATTTACCTGAAGCTAGAAATTTAAAAAATTATTGTAGATTTATGATACATAAATTACGCCTATTGTACCTAAACTGCCACCACAAAGAGGTGTAACTAAAATTAAATTTAATGTCACTGTTTCCTACCCTCTGTATGACATCAGTATTTAAATGAGTACATGTAGGCTTTTTAAAGGTACATTTGAATGAACAAACAAAATAACAAGAGATCAGTCTACCACTGAGCTCATTAGATGGCTGGCTGAGTCATCTTCATAAATGATTTTGCTAGCATTTAATAGCCATTAGACAGTGGAGACTAAGAAAAAACATACATCTTGTGTCTTTCAGGAATTCAAATTAGTCTTACCTGTGTTAATAGCTATGCTTCACTCACAAAGATATTAGCACAGTAGACCCGCGCCCTGAAGCAGCAATGCATAGCTTGGAGGTTACGAAGCCAGGTTGAAGAAGGCAGAGGTTTAAATCCCACCTCCATGACTTCCTCTTCAAAGAAATGGGACAAGAGTCTTCCCTAAGTGTCTTAAATGAATAAGTAATAGGAGAAAAATACCTACATTGCTGTTATGAACATTCAGTGAGATGACAGCAGTTAGCACAGGGCCTGACACACAATCAGGATTCAAAACTGTAGCTGACATTAATGACCCACCAATAGGACATAAGCCTTGAGGACCTTTCCAGGAGTGAGGAGCCACTCTTCCTTTGTTTCATTCTATGTGTCATTTTCAACATTCCAGGGCTCTCTGGAATCAAAAGGCTGACCTTTTCCTGGACCACACTAATTGGTTAGTTTCAGGCATAGAACTCAGAAACCTTGTCCTCGTTATTATCATTATGATCTAATGAGCTCCCATTAAGACCTCACCCCCAAAATCAGCATATATGAGGAATGCAGTAGATGATACATAGGGTCATTACAGGTTACTAGAAAACCACATCTTTTCTGGACTTCTACTGCTGGGTTTACAATTCCATTAATACTACTTGGCACAAAGGAAATATTTACCAGCTTATTAGGAATGGGCCATGTTTGTTTTCCTCTGGTTTTGGCTAAAGTAAATGAAACCATCAGTGTTTCCTAACTCTAAGTATGCTTATCAAGGCTAACCTGAATATCTAATTCCTCCCTATTAATATAAAAAGTTATTAGTCATCCATTATTGAATGCTTACTAAGTTCCAAGCACTGCATAAAACACATTCATAGACTATCTCATTTAATCCTCACACAACCCTAAACAATAATTACTGACCTCCTTATATTAGCAGGTGAGACTCAGAGAGGTTAAGTAACTTATTTAAGGCAACACAGCTAGCAGGCTGCTATGGTTCAAATAATGGTGTCCCCTCCAAAATTCATGTTGAAACTGAATTCCCAATATGGTGGTATTAAGAGGTGGGGCCTTTTGAGAACATGATTAAGTCACAAGGACTTTTCGCTCATGACTGGATTCATGCCTTACAGAAGGGCTGGAGGGAACTAGCTTAGGCTCTTTTGGCCCTTCGGTTGCTTCCACCAAGTGAGGACAGAGTTCTAGGCACCATCTTGCAAGCCCAGACAAGGGCCTGCACCAAACACTGAACCGGCTGTGCCTCCATCTTGGGCTTGCCAGTCTCCAGAACCTTGAGAAATAAATTTCTATTACTTGTAAGTTACCCAGTCTCAAGTATTTTGTTATAGAAGCACAAATAGACTAAGACACAGGCAATGCGGTCAGGATTCAAGGTTGGTCTGACTCCAAAGCTCATGCTCCTTATCACAAAACTATAAAAACTGAAAGAAGCCACAGAAATTATCAGCAAACACATGCAGGGAGTCTTCACATCCGCAAAAATTAGTTCCAAAGAAGACAGAATTGCACACCAATTCAATGTTATTCTTTCTACTTTGGGGGCCATCTGAAAACTACTTAGTAAGTTTGTTCTTTCATTTCTTTCGTTCTTTTTTTTTTTTTTTTGGAGACAGAGTCTCATTCTGTCACCCCAGGTTGGAGTACAGTGGCACAATCTCAGCTCACTGCAACCTTAACCTCCAGGGTTCAGGTGATTCTCCTGCCTCACCCTCCTACATAGCTAGGATTACAGGTGTGTGTCACCATGCCTGGCTAACTTTTTTTTTTTTAGTAGTGATGAGGCTTCACCACGTTGGCCAGGCCAGTCTTGAACTCGCGGCCTCAAGTGCTCCACCTGCCTCCATCTCCCAAAGTGCTGGGATTACAGGCGTGAGCCACTGCATGCCTGGCCAATTTATTTCCATATACATTTATTGAACAACTGCCAGGTAGTGGGCACTATGCCAGAAAAATCTAGATTTTTTCAGTGACCTCTCCCAAGCCTCATCGAGGGTCATTCATTAGGACTCCTATCCTCAATTGCCATGCTTTGGACAAGCCCAGTGGGCTTGAAAAAAAGGAAGATTTTCTATATGCTATTCAAGTTAAAGTTCTCTTTTTCCAATTTTTAAGCACTTTTGCTGTCTATACTTCCCCAGTGATAAACAATGTATATGAGGAGCTTTGTAATTTTCATAAACTTTCCAGATTAGTTGTTCTTTGTTCTCCACCATTTGCCTTAAGTTCCGACCATGCTGAACCACTCATATTTTCCCAACACACTGGACTTCTTACCTTCACACTTTACAAGTGCTGAGCTTTCTGCACAGCATGCCTTTCCCCCTTAAAATTTCAACTCACCCTGTAAGACCCAGTTCAAATGTCACCTTCTTAATTACATGCTCCCTAATCATTCTCCCCCTCTGTCTACAGCCTCTAATCATCAGGCTGAAATAGATGACCGCTCTCCTTCATTCATTCTTTCAACAAACTGCTCCTGGGGTCGAGACACATCAGTGAACAAAATAGGCACAGACATCCCTTCCCTTAGGAAACAGACATTTTTGTGAGTGAAGACAGTACAAATAAATATTTTTAAAACTAGATTATATAGAATGTTATACATTGATAAGAGTATGAGAAAAAAGACCGCAGTAAGGATGAGGAGTAAGCAGGGCGTGTTTGGGAAGAGTAGCAATTAAAAGCAGGGGTTGAGTTAAGTCCAATTAAGAAGTGACAAAGGTATGCAGAAGGTGAGGGCCTCTGAACGTTTCATACCACCTCTCCCCACGTACCATTCTGCAATTTCTCATTTTCATTTCAGTCTTCCTTATTAAGCTGGGTGCTCGCCAGGGGCAGGGACTAAGTGAGTTATCTTTTTGTTTCCAGTATATGATACAGCATCTGGCAGGAGTTGCTCAATTCATGAATGAACAAATGAAAGAAACTCTTCACAGTGTCCATAGTCGAAGAATCAGTCACTTCTCCCACCCCTACATTTTTGACAGTGCTTTACTTTGTCTTTAATATGTAACAACTATCCCCCAAGTCCCCAAATAATCTTCCTGTTCTCTAAACAGTGATCTTCAAAGTGCGTGATGTACACCAAGGAGGTACGCAGAACGAGCCCTCGATGAGATGCATGGGAGGCAAGAAGGAAAGACTGGAACTTCTACTTAGGTTGATTTTTTAAATATCAAAACGAAGAGATAAATTGTTAATAGAATATAACTTATGGCTTGATTGACACTCTTGCAGTGATACCTGGGGTGTCCTAAGGGGAGGGAGGCATTCCACTCTAGACAGTAGCATCCCCCTTGATAAACAGATCATACATTGTTTATTATCTACTCCTAAATATATAGACCAGTGGTTTTATTATTTATTTATTTTTAGAGATAGGGTCTGGTTCTGTCACCCTGGCTGGAGTGCAATGGCCATTTATAGCTTAATGCAGCCTCAGCCTCCTGGGCTCAAGGGAACCTCCTGCCTCAGCTTCCCAAGTAGCTAGGACTTCAGGCATGTACAGGCACACATCACCACACCTGGTTCATTTTTTCTTTTTCTTTTTTTTTTTTTTTTTTTGGAGAGACAGAGGTCTCACTGTGTTGCCCAGTTGGTCTCAAACTCCTAGCCTCAAGCAGTCCTCCCACCTCAGCCTCCCAAAGTGTGGCGATTACAGGTATAAGCCACTGTGCCCAGCCTAGACCAGTGGTTTTTAAATGCTGCCATTTTTTAAAGCCACAGATTAAAGATAACAGTTACGTGCCACTTAATGGTGGGGAAACATTCTAAGAAATGCAGCCTTAGGAAATTTCATTGTTGTGTGAACATCACAGAATGTACTTACAAAAACCTAGATGGTGTAGCCTACTACACACATAGGCTCTCTATTGCTCCTAGGCTACAAACCTGTATAGCATGTCACTGTACTGAATACTGTAGGCTATTGTAACACGATGGTAAGTAGGTATGTATCTAAACATTTTAAAAGGGGCAGTTAAGACACAGTATAAAAGATTTAAAATGGTCCACCTATATAGGGCACTTTCCATGAAGCTTGCAGGCTGGAAGTTGCTCTGGGCAAGTCAGTGAGTGAGTGGTGAGTGCGTGTGAAGGCCCACGGCATCGCCGTACGCTACGGCAGCCTTTATAAACACTGTGCACTTAGACTACGCTAAAGATGTTTTTAAAACATCTAAATATTTATTTCTTCAATAATAAATTAACCTTAGTTTACTGTGATTTTTAATTATATAAACGTTTAACAATTTTAAACTTTTTGACTCTTTTGTCATAGCACTTAGCTTCAAACACTAACACATTGTACAGCTATACAAAAAGAATAAGGATTATTATATCCTTATTCCTTATTTCCACCTAAATTATTTTAACTTTTGGAAGTTTTTGTAAAAAACGAAGACACAAACACACACATGAGCCTCGGCCTACACAGGGTCAAGATCATCAGTATCGCCATCCCCACCTTCACATCTTACTCCCTGGAAGGTATTCGGGGCAATAATCCTCATGGAGCTGACGTCTCCTATGATAAAAATGCCTATTTGACAATGAAAAGCAAGTAAAAATCTGCCGTGGATTTCAGGGACAACTTTTGCTTCGCCAATATAGGCCCCCAACCTCCTTCATTTGCTGGCCTGGAATTCTGAGGTGAGACCAAGAGCAGCCATCTTGTGACTATGAAGCAACAGACATGAAGGCAACATCATAGGAAAAGGACACCAGAGAAGAAAGATAAAGGGATTCTAGAGATGGATACAGTGGTGTGCACTTGTAATCCCAGTTACTTGGGAGGCTGAGGCAGGAGGATCACTTGAGGCCAGGAGTCTGGGGCTGTAGCGTGCTTTGATCATGTATGAGAATAGCCACTGCACTCCAGCCTGGGCAACATAGTGAGACTTCATCTCAAAAAAATCAATAAATCAAACAGATTCACAGCAATATACACGATGAAAATAGTGGACAGTGGAGAAGAGACACAAGGGAGAAATAGTCTCTTATTCTGCTTCTTCTCCTTCCCCTGCCCCTTTTTGTCTTGGGTTCCCAAGTCACAGCCACCATTCAGTTTAACCCAGGATCTGCTCTGAGTGGGCCTGCTTCAGCAATGGCAGCCCAAGTCAAATCTATGTATTTAGCTCCATCTTCTCTGGCTCATTTCTTCAGTATTTCCTTAACACCATCCGCTAGGCACCGGAAATGCTACAGTGGTAAGACAAGGTTTCTTCCCCCAAAGAGCTCATGGTCTCAAACCAAGCCTTCTTCCAACAATAGATAGAAAGTTAAAGAAAAAATGTTGATTTAGAAAGTTTGTACAAACTTAGAGGAGACAGGATTCTTGGTTCTAAAAATGTGAAGGGCTCCTACATGATTCAGCTTTTTAGTTTAGTTTTCAACTATGTTATTTTACGTGCACTTTGATTTGAGAAGACCTCAACTTCCTTTGTTTCTAACTAAGTCATAAGTTAGAAATGAGTATATATAAGGCAGCAATATAGCAGAGTGGTTAAATGCAGGCGTTTAGAGTTAGCTATCTTGATTTCAAATCCAGGTCTGGCTAATACGACTTCAGTTTAGATTCATTAGATCAGACTTTGGGCAAATTATACAACATCTCCTAACATCAATTTCTTCATCTTTGAGAATACCAACATGCTGTGAAGATTAAGTGGCATAATGTATACCAAATGGTTAGCACAGGGGCCAGCACATAGTAAATACTCAAGCCAGTAGCTAGTTCTCATTAATTACATGTATATTTGAAGACATAGAGTATAGTAAAGGAAATAGTGGCAGAAGTGAGCTGAACTGTGATTTTTTTTTAAGATGGAGTCTTGCTCTGTCGCCCAGGATGGAGCATGATCTCAGCTCACTGCAACCTCTGCCTCCCGGGTTCAAGCGATTCTCCTGTCTCAGCTTCCTGAGTGGCTGGGACTACAGGTGCACGTCACTATGCCTGGCTAATTTTTTTGGTATTTTTAGTAGAGTCAGGGTTTCACCATGTTAACCAGGCTGGTCTTGAACTCCCAACCTCAAGTGATCTGCCCACCCTGGCCTCCCAAAAGTGCTGGGATTACAGGCATGAGCCACCACACCTGGCTGAATTGTGATTTTATCATCATCACCTCTAGAAACAAACTATGGGTTTCCTTAGATTGAAATTTTACTCATTAATATAAGAAATACATTTCTAACATCTAAAATTAAAAATTCACAAAGTTTAAAACTGCAATCACGAGGGGTGAACTCTATTGTCCACAAGTGGAAAAGCAGCATAGTCCCCCAACGTGACTGGGAAGGAGATGGACTACGTGGCTTAGAAATAATTCCCTTCTCACTACAAGACTCTAAATTTGAATTCAAACTTCTGTAGAACGAGAGCAAAAGAATCACGCCAGCCTCTGGAAGGCCCTCCAGTCAGCTTGACCTCAGAAGGCTGGATCTGAAGAACTGAAGGCAGTTTTCTGAAGCACTGCAAAGATAAGGAATTCCTGGACCAGGGAAGAGTCAGATGGCCAGAGGCCAAGACATAGAATCCTGGATTATTTTGCTTGGCTCCTGGAAAACAAATGTAAATCTAATCAACAATCAATCAATGTTTGTCTTATCCAGAATTGTGCAATGCTCCATGGTATAATATAAAGTAGATACCAGACTTGAAGAAATCAGACTGAAGCATTAGAAACAGACTTAAAGATGACAATGTCTTAAGATCCTTAAAGATGACAATGACCATGAACCTTCCTTTTATCTCAGCAGCTAGGCTATGTTCCCCTAGGCACAGGTCAAACATCAGTACTTTCAGTCAAAAACTGACAGGTCTGGGTCTCACTTGAATTTGCTCAGAGACACCACATTCTCAGTCCCTCTTCTAGACAATACAGTACCTATCTTGAGGATTCACACATTTACTTCTGGACACAGTTGCTGTATAGGGGGTAGGTATGGTATTCCCAAACATGGGAGCATTGCAAAATGCTCATCAGAAAAGGGAGAGAGCTAGGAGTAACAGAGAAATATTCCAAAAAATTGAATATTTTTAACATTTACATTTGAGATCCTGGAAGAAAGAGACATCAAAGCCAAATAAATAAAAAACAATATCTGAAAGATACCTGTCTTTATCAGGCACTTTAAAAATAAACTGGCCAGGCATAGTGGTTCATGCCTGTAATCCCAGCACTTTGGGTGGGAGGAATGCTTGAGAATGGGAGTTCCAGACCAACCTGAGCAACATAGTGAGACCTGTTTCTACAAAGAAAGAAAAAAATGTTTTTACAGCCAGGTGTGGTAGTGCACCTACAGTCCCAGCTACTTGGGAGGCCAAAATAGGAGATCACTTGAACCTAGGAGTTGGAGGCTCTAGTGAGCTGATTGGGCCACTGCACTCCAGCCTGGGTGACAAAACAAGACCCTGTCTGTATTTTGAAAGTAAAAATGAAAAGAATAAAAATAAAATAAAGTGTTATTTTTAAGCTACTTTTCAGTTCCCTACAGATGAGTGTTAACTTTTATTCCCAATCAAAGCCTTTTTATGCATTTATTCTCAAATTGTCACATTGCCCACAAAATCTGCAATAAAGCAATTGGAAGCCCTCGTGTAAACAAAATGTGTTCAGCAGAATGGCAGGCTCAAGAAACTGATCAGAAATACACACACACTGTCTGTCGGGGTGTTTTCTGGCTTTTTCTCTGCTTTATTCATTTATACTAATGTGTGGACAAAAGGGTAGAAAACATTTTGCTATGAATAAAACCTTGAGAATTGTATGCAATTTCTGAGCTTCTCCTTGGGAAAGAAGCCACAATCTGTTTTCAGACAAGAGTAGAACACTTGCAATTCCCTCTGAAAAAACAACATCCAATTTTCCCTTAAATTGAGATGCCAGAGCAACTAGATTGCGATTTAAATCAGAGAACAAAATTAGTCCAGGTACACCGGCATGGAAGGAGAGGCAGAGCAGACACTGTGGTAAATCACCTATGAATTCAAAATACAGTCTTCCCCCCAACCCCAGCAGATTTTGATTTCCAACAAATTAGAGAAATAAATTGACAGTTCACCTACAATTCGCTGATAAACAAACATTTTTCACCAGCCATTTCATGACCGTCTTTTGAGTGGAGCCCTTTTCAGTTCCATAAAGGATTGGTTGTGATGATAATTTTGAAGTTCAGAATAGCCCTTGGCAGGGCTCTAATGAAAAACAAAAATCTACTCCTAATTCCAACCATTTGCCATAACAACAAAAGCCTTTATATTATTAATATTAGCGTGGCCCGAGGGAGAGCTAGAACCTCAGGGAGAGGCAGGAACTGACAGCGGCTAAAACATTTCATCTCCTGGTTAAACCTCAGGAGAGTCAGGTTTTCAAGCTGGGTTCCAAAAGCACAAGCAAGGACCAATATCAAGGAAGGACTTGGCTCAACACTTTCATGTGCAGAAATGAACTGACCATCCCTGGACGAGGCTTGCGGATATGATTTCCTTGTGCTTCAACAAATGAATCCATTTGTTGGTTCTTCTTACAAACTGGGTTAAAGCTCTGACCTCCACGTTTCCACAAAATTCAGTACACCTTGGGAGAATCATAATCTCAGATTTATCCACTCTTCTCTTTGGGTTCTGGAACCAGCTGAGACTTCTGCTGGCAGAGAAGGGCGGGTTTTGTGGGGAGGTGGAGAATACATTGGGATTGGAGGCATTTCTATTCCACAGAGGTGCCGTTATCTCTGGAAATATGTTCCACTATCAGGTTGGCTGGAACCAGACCTATCTCTCCAAGGCAAGGGCATTTCAGGACTCGGCCCAAGGTGGTATCTATTTAGTCCAAAACTTTGCCATCAATAGAGAGCACAACCTGCCTAGCAGGGTTGTGTGGCTCCTCTTTGGGAAAGGCATTGGTCTCTGATGAGGGGATGTAGCCAGAGATGAGACATCCTTCTACAAAACGATTTTTGCAAAGGTTCAAGTAGGGAGAATAGGTGGGGGGCAGGGCGATTTCCATAACTGTACCACCCTAGCGTTAAATTCTAACCAAGTAGACTTTTGTCAAAATTATACCAATTGCTGAGAAGCAATAATCAACTGAAAGCAAAGTGGTCCATCATTACTAAAAGGTTTCAAATTCAGCACCTTTTGGGGGAGAAGTGGGTTGGGAGGTGGGGAACCAGGTTTCTAAAAGACAGAGCAGATCACAAATGTGCTGATCTAACATCAATGACGTCTCATCCCAGAAGGCGAGTGAAGGAGGCACTGGAATTTAAGGTACCTAGACCCTTGCCAACAGAATGTCAAGATGTTAGGGAGAAACAAACGAACAGGCATCCTTAAATTTCATCATTTAAAAGTCACATAGGTCTAAAAACAATCTAAGGAATAATTTGATGAATAATAGGTCTCTAAACTTCAGAATAATATAAACTTCCTAGTGCAGTGAATGAGGATGCTGACTAAATTCAAAATCTGTTCAGAGACTTTATTCCAGGGCACAAGGCTGATCTGCTACAAAGCACACAAGTGGGGTGTAAAGTCAATGGGATTACATTTTCCTAATTATTTTCTGCTTGAGCTTTACAGCACATACACAAAATGAGATCAGCCGGGACGTGCCTCTCTAACAAATCACTCAGATTTAAACATTGCTCACATAAACAAAGGGGGGCAGGGTGGGGGAGGGAGACACAAGGCTGGGAAAAGACAGAGAAGGGCTTCTTCAATCACAGTTGCAAGGAACAAAAACCTGGAGGGGGAAGAGAGTTGCTGGACCGCCACCAAATCTCCCCCACTGGAGACAAGAGCCCATCTGCTGAGCTCGGCAACTTCGCTTTAACTACCATTCAGCTCGCGTCTCTGCAGAGATCTATCTGCAGAGCTGGCAGATGGGCCCTGCTTCCCCGAGTCGCTGTGTTATTTGTTTAATAAATTTAATTAATATCCATACTGCATTGGATTGCTCCCAGAAAAAGGGCCGAAGTACTCCCTTTCCCCAACAGCTACGTGATGAGTGATTTCCCAGAAAAGAGCCGATAACGGTACCCCCGACCACTGAAAAATTAAAAGTACCATGTGCTGACATTACTTTGCATGTATTAATTTTTTGCAGTGCACTAACGTACTTCTGACAGGTATTTTAGCCTTATGAAGGCATGCGATTCACAGAAAAGGCAGAGTATCTCTTCTTTCAGATCGCTTAGATTTGTTGGGATGTTTTTAAAAGAACCCTATGGAATCACATATTCAACATTTTTATCTATTTCCACAAAATCGAGGTCCATGAAGAGTAAGGAGGTAGAAAACAGCTAGTGGCCACTTCTAACGAACTGAAAATGTTCCTGGTCATATTAAACTTGTATTATTTCCCAAGCTGGAAAAATGGAACTATTGCAAACATGCAGAGTGGAAAGGGTCTCGGACACAACCAAGATAATAACATGCTTCCCCTTTGTTGAGTGGAGTCCCTGCAATCGACAAGTATGAATTAAAGCCGTGTTACACTAGGCTTGCTACTCAATGTCATTCTGTCCTTCTAGGCAGCAAATTTCATCTTAACCTAGATTTCCCATAGTATTTAAAAAAAAAAAAAAAAAAAAAGGCCAGGTGCAGTAGCTCATGCCTGATATCCCAGAACGTTGGGAGGCCAAGGCAGGTGGATCACCTGAGGTCAGGAGATCAAGACCATCCTGGCCAATATGGTAAAACCCGATCTCTATTAAAAATACAAAAATTAGCTGGGCATGGTGGCTCATACCTATAATCCCAGCTACTTAGGAGGCTGAGGAATGAGAATCGCTTGAACCCAGGAGGTAGAGGCTGCAGTGAGCCGAGATTGTGCTACTACACTCCAGCCCAGCAACAGAGTGAGACTCTATCTCAGAAAAAAAAAAAAAAGGGATGCTAAAGGTCTCATGTAAAAAGCATTCTGTCTTCAAATAAGTTTGAGAAATATGTCAAGAAAGGGTAAATAGGTTTCCTTGCTGCAGGACTTCTCTGACCCTTTAATGTACAAACAGGTTTTGTAAATATTCCTATAGAGGAGGAAAGGGATTCAATATAAAAGGCACCATTTTCCAAAACCCAAGCTTATTTTGTTCACCACTCTATCCCAGGGCCTAATACAGGGCATAGCAGATAGTAGGTACTCATTAATACTTGTTGAATGAATGAATAAATTAACAAAGACATGAACTCCAAATGGCTTTGCTTAGGAATAATCTTTGGGCACCTGAACCTGACCACTAACAAGATTTGTACTAAAAAAAAAAAAAAAAAAAAAAAAGAACAGAAACATTTCCATACTAGGGAAGAGCTGAAGGTACTTAAATAAAATACTGAATTTAGAGGTTTTCACTTTCAAGGTGCTATTTCCCTATATTAGCTTTATTCTATTTAAATTTCCAAAGTGCTATTTCCCTATATTAGCTTTATTTTGCATTTAAACTCCTCTGCACTGCTAAATATCCTAAACAGTCTCTCCATTTTCTTTCATGAAAACCTGATCTTGCAGAATGTTTACACTTCTCAAATCCTTGGCAATGCTCTAATATGTATGCCTTCTATATGCTTAATCCTTTCCTAGAAATGGAGTAAAGAATTCAATTTGATCATAGGCATTGAACTGGTGAGGAAAAAAAATTACTCCTTTAACTGAAGTATTTTAAGCGCAAAAGTCGACAAAGGCAGAATTATTTTGAGTTTTTTAAAAAAATCTCAATGTTAAACTTGTTAAACTGAAACTAGTTTCAATTAAGGTAATAGGAAAAAAATAAAGATTATTTTATTTTCTTTTTCTTTTTCTTTTTTTATTGCATTTTATGTTTTGGGGTACATGTGAAGAACATGCAAGATTGTTGCATAGGTACACACATGGCAGTGTGATTTGCTGCCTTCCTCCCCATCACCTATATCTGACATTTCTCCCCATGCTCTCTCTCCTCACCTCCCCAGCCCCCGTCCCTCCCCTATTTCCCCCCAACAGACCCCAGTGTGTAGTGCTCCCCTCCCTGTGTCCATGTGTTCTCATTGTTCAACACCCGCCTATGAATGAGAATATGTTGTGTTTGATTTTCTGCTCTTGTGTCAGTTTGCTGAGAATGATGGTTTCCAGCTTCATCCATGAACAGACACTTCACAAAAGAAGACATACAAGAGGCCAACAAACATATGAAAAAATGTTCCTCATCACTGGTCATTAGAGAAATGCAAATCAAAACTACATTGAGATACCACCTCACGCCAGTTCGAATGACGATCATTAAAAAATCTGGAGACAACAGATGCTGGAGAGGATGTGGAGAAATAGGAACACTTTTACACTGTTGGTGGGAGTTCAACCATTGTGGAAGACAGTGTGGCGATTCCTTAAGGACCTAGAAATAGAAATTCCATTTGACCCAGCAATTCCGTTACTGGGTATATATCCATAGGATTATAAATCATTCTACTATAAGGATACATGCACACGAATGTTCATAGCAGCACTGTTTACAATAGCAAAGACCTGGAACCAACCCAAATGCCCATCGATGATAGACTGGACAGGGAAAATGTGGTTTGCCATCAAAAGATTATTTTATTATAGGTTAGCCCCTCTGCATTTTGTTGAAAACAGTTCCCCACTGCTCTTTCCCATATGTCCTTTTCCTACAATATTCCATCCTGTTGATGAGCACTGATGTCACTGTCTTTCTCTCGCAATTTGAGACAACTATAGCCCTTCCTGCTAATTAGATACTCATGGAGAATATACAAAATGGCACTCAATCCTACACATCCAGAATAACTAGAGGATAATAATCTCCCCTTTAGCTTATCTGGCCACTAAGAATTTCTAACTTTACAGAATAAAATCTGCTGTTACCTGGTAAATCCAAACTACTGCTTGAAGTGTTATGCTGAAAGCTTTCAAAAGACTTCACGAACATTAAAATCCTCAGAAGAAGAGAAATTAGAGAAGGCTGAAACAGGCAGTGCATTTAAAATTCTTCCTGCATCAAAATGTTTCTTGAATTGGAAGAAATATATACAATCAATAAATAGAACTCAGAAAATATTATGGGCTAGATTTTAGGAAATGGGGATAAAGGAAAAGGCAGGAAACATTTATTGCTACCATGTGCCAGGCACAAGGTTCACTACTTGTAACAATAATAACTAATGACAGCTAGCATTCAGTTAAGTGCCGAATACTGTGATATACTATATATGGTATGTGTATTCCTCCCACTAGGTGCTGTAATTAGGAAGGAACTGGAGCTTAGATAGATTAAGCAATACTCCAGAGGTTTAATAATGAGTAAGTGGAATGATGGAGCCCAGATTAGTATTCTACCTATCTGACTCCAGGAGCTACGTCAACCACTGTGCTTTCCGAAACACTTCTTATGTGTATGATCTTATTTCAGAGGATAGCTACAATAATGTCAGCATCCTCTCAGCCCCTCCAAAATGGAAAGGAAAATATTTCCATGAGAAAAGTATTTTGCATTAGTGCTCCAAATATATGGCAATGGCAGCAAATTGTTATGACTAAAGGTTATAAAGACTACCCTTGAACTTAACCTCATCAAAATACTAAGTCCATCTAAACTGGCTTAACTGTCTTCCTCTAACAGATCTTCTGATCCATAATTCAATGTGATTTTCTTTTGCAGGAATAATTTTCATTATTCTACCTAATGTGATGTCTTATGATTTTTTTTGTTTTTTGTTTTGTTTTGTTTTTTGAGACATCTTAGCTCACTGTAGCCTCATCCTCCAGGGCTCAAGTGATCCTCCTGCCCCAGATTCCTAAGTAACTGGGACACTACAGGTGAGTGCCACACCTGGCAAATTTTTACTCTCTCTCTGTGTGTGTGTGTGTGTGTGTGTGTGTGTGTAGAAACGGGGTTTCACCATGTTGCCCAGGCTGGTCTGGAACGCCCAAGCTCCAGTGATCTGCCCACCTCAGCCTCCCAAAGTACTGGGATTACAGGCGTGTGCCACCTCGCCCAGCCTGATGTGCAATAATTGTTCAGGTCACCTTCTGTCCCCCCTCCTTCAGAAGCAACAATTAATACAGGCACCTGCATTTAACAATTAATTCAGATGAAAGACAAATAAATATCTCTCTATGTATACCTGTTTTCACTCCAAAGGCATTTGCTTTTAAGGCAACATGAAAATTTTAATTCCCAGAACAATTCAACAAATGTTTAGGTTGTCTACCACTTGTAAATATTAATAAGCATGTATTGAGCACCTTCTGAGTGCTCTCTCTCTCTGCTACTAGGTGCTGGATAGGATATGTTCTGTTATTCCTAATTCATGTAGACAACATATTACTTATGTTTTTATAGTATAACAAATGACACCAAGATTTTGCATCTCAAAACGACAAACATTTGTTATCTCACCATTTCTGTGGGCAAGAAATCTGGGCACAGTTCAGTTGGGTGTCTCTGGATCAAGGTCTCTTTCATAAAATTATAGCCAAACTGTCAGGGGGAGCTGCAGCCTCATCTGAAGACTCAAATGAGGGAGGCCCCACTTTCAAACTCAAGCATGTGGCTGTTGGCAAGATCTAGTTCCTCAAGAGCTGTTCAGTTACAGGCTTCAGTTTCTTGCTGGCTGTTGGCCAGAGCCCCCCACCCCACCCCCCTCAGTTCCCTGACACATAGGCCTCTCCATAGGGGTGCTCTCACCAGAGACAGAAAGAGAAAGAGAGAGAGAGAGATCCCAAGATAGAAGCCACCGTATGTATGCAATCTAATCCCACAAGTGAAATCTATCACTTTTTCCATATTCTATTTGTTAGAATTGAGTCACCAGGTCCAGTCTGCATTCAAGGTGAAGGAATTACACAAGATGTAAATACCAGAAGACAGGGATCACTGGGGGTCATATTACAGGTTATCTACCATAGAAAGTCAGCAGTGCTGCATTTTTGTGCTTCCAAAGGGATGCAAACATACTCACACAGACACACACACATACAAAAATGAACATCTACAAAATAATTCAAAGCTGAGTGTACACATTAAGTAAAATGCCCATGTACAGCAAATGCTTTCACTCATTCAACAGATACTTGCAGAGTACATAACAGAATTAAATTCTGTTCTGAAACTTTATAAAAAAAGAAATAACTAAAATTCTGTTGGAAAATTTAACCAAGACTATAACCAAGCTCTTCTGCAAGCAGAGACACACGGAGAATAAAGATTAAGACAACCATTGTTCTTTTCAAATTGAAACAACCTCAGCATTTACTGTTACAGACTATTTTTTAAATGTTTCCTCAGGCTAAAGCAGTGATGAGCAAATCTACTTGCCCAAAGACATAGAACACTTTTAATATTAGCTTTCATAATGATAATGGGGCTATTTCAGTCTCCATATGCCTTCTTCTTTTGTCTTATATCTCAATTCATCAGACTTTGAGAGAGGAAGAGGGATATTCAGACTATATATTTCAACTACGGACCATCAATGACAGAAGAAGGCACCAACTAGACACCATGTCCTTGATGCTAAGAAAATATATAACGTCCTTCAGAATTGTTATTGCCTTAAGGATGAAGCAAAGGAGAAGAGAGAAAGAAAACTTTTCTTAATTGATAGGGCATTTATCAAAAATAAACTAAGAAACTAAATAATCTGAATTTACCATGAATTAACAAGATTTCTCTCCCTCCCCAATTGTCATCAATCAATCAAACTGGGGACTCATGAGCTGAAGTCAGTTCAGTTACCAAAAAAAAAAAAAAAAAAAATTCCAGCCAGGTGTGCTGGCTCACGCCTGTAATCCCAGCACTTTGGGAGGCTGAAGTGAGCGGATCACAAGGTCAGGAGATTGAGACCAACCTGGCCAACATGGTGAAACCCCATCTCTATTAAATATACAAAAAAAAATTAGCCAGGCATGGTGGTGTGCACCTGTAAACCCAGCTACTCAAGAGGCTGAGGCGTTTAAGAATCGTTTGAACTGGGAGGCGGAGATTGCAGTGAGCCGAGGTTGCACCACTGCACTCCAGCCTGGCGACAGAACCAGACTCCATCTCAAAAAAAAAAAAAAAAAAAAAAATTCCATTTTTGCACAACTAAGTTCTGTAAACATTTATATTTGTCACACAAACAAATAAATGCTTTACAATCTGTCTTAGTCTACTTTGTTCTGCTATAACAGAATACTTGAGTCTGGGTAGTTTATAATAACAAAATTATTTCTCACAGTTCTGGAGGCTGTGAAGTCCAAGACTGAGGGACCAGCATCTTGCAAGGGCTTTCTCTGTCACATCATCCCACAGCAGAAGGCAGAAGGGCAAGAGAGGATGAGAGAGAGAGCAAGAGGTTAGACTCAACCTTTTATAAGAAACCCACTCTCAAGATAAAAGCATTAATCCATTCATTAGTGTGAGGCCCACCTCTTAACTCATACATTTGGGAATTAAGTTTCCAACACATGCTTTTTGGGGACACATTCAAACCACAGCATTCCATCCCTGGCTTCCAAAATTCATGTCCTTTTGATATGCAAAATACATTCATTCAGTCCCAGTAGCCCCAAAAGTTTTAACAAATCCAGCATCAACTCAAAAGTTCAAAGCCTCATCTAAATAGATGGGTGAGACTCATGGCATGGTGCAACCTGAGGTAAACTGCCCTCCAGCTGTGAGCCTGTAAAATCAAATGAGTTCTCTACTTCCGAAATATAATGGTGAAATGGGCATAGGATAGACATATCCACTCCAAAAAGGAGAAATAAGCAACAACAACAAAGAGGTAACTGGTCTCATGGTAGTCCAAAACTAACAGGGTGAACAACAGCAAATCTAAAAGTCTAGAATCGGGGCCAGGCGTGGTGGCTCATGCCTGTAATCCCAGCACTTGGGGAGGCCAAGGCAGGTGGATCGCAAGGTCAAGAGATCAAGACCATCCTGGTCAACATGGTGAAACCCCGTCTCTACTAAAAATATAAAAAATTAGCTGGGCATGGTGGCGCGTGCCTGTAATCCCAGCTACTCAGGAGGCTGAGGCAGGAGAATTGCCTGAACCCAGGAGGTGGAGGTTGCGGTGAGCCGAGATCGCGCCATTGCACTCCAGCCTGGGTAACAAGAGCGAAACTCGGTCTCAAAAAAAAGAAAAAAAAGTCTAGAATCATCTTTGAGTCCATGTGCCATCTTCTGGACACACCAAGAAGGGTTGGGCCCCCAAAACCTTGGGCATCCCTGCCCACAAGGCTCTACTGGGCTCTTCTCATGAAGAACTTTCATCACAAGTTGGAGTTTTATGCTGGAACTTTCTCTGTCTGGTACGGTACACTAGTAGCTCTATAGTTCAGGGGTCTTGATGGTCCCACTCCTGGGGCACCGCCAGGCATTGCCCTCGTGGGAACTCTCTGCAGTGGCTCTGCGCCTGTAGCAGGTTTTTACTTGGCCTCCAGTATGTCTCATATATCTTTTGAAATCTAGGCGGAGGCTGCCACAGCCCAACAACCTGTGCACTCTGTATGCCTGAAGAATTAGCACCATGTGGATACTGCCAAGTTCACCAGCTTTACCAGTTGTGCACTGCAGGGTGGTGGCAGAAGCTGCATATGGGCCTAACTAAGCCATGGCTGAGGAGTCTGAGGGGTATTGGCTAGGGAAGCTGAGGCACACTGACTAGGGAGGCCGAGGGGCATTACATAGGAATGCAGGGAACAGAAACTTGAGGCAGTGCAGGCAGCAAAGGCTGACTTCCTGCACACACCATGGCAGTCCTTTTGGGGCTACTTCGAAGATCTTTGAAATGCCTTTGGGGTCATTCTCCCACTGATGAATAGCACCTGGCTTCTGTGCTCACTTCGGCAGCACATATACTAAAATTGGAGCACCTGGCTTCCTTCTATATATGCTAATCCTTTCATCAAAGGGTTGTTTGGCTGAACCCCTGCATGCTTCTTTGTTCCGTACTTGTCCAGGCTGTGAATACTTCAAATCCTTAAGTTCTTCCGAATTCTATTTTTAAATCATTTATTTCTTCTCTCATTTTACTGGATGCAGTTAAAAGAAGTCACACAGACCCTTCAATATTTTGCTTAGAAATTTCTTCTGCCAGATCCCCTAATCCATTGTTCTTAAATTCTGCCTTCCATAAAGCCTTTGGGCATGGACACAATTCAGCCATGTTCTTTGCTAATTTATAATGAGGATGGCCTTTACTCCGGTTTCCAATACCTCATTCATCATTTCCATCTGAGACCTCATTGGATTTGCTTTTACCATCCATATTTCTACCAACATGCTGATAATGACCACTCAAGTAACCTCTAAGAAGTTTCAGACTTTCCCTTCCTCTATTCTACTCTTCTAAGTCCTCATCGGAATTTCCCTCACCTCCCCATTCATGGCAGTCTAGGCTTTTTCCAGCATTCACTTCAAAACTGTTCCAGCCTCTACCCATTCCCCAGTTCCAAAGCTGCTTCTGCATTTTCCTGTGTTTGTAACAGCAGCAGCCTCACTTCTTGGTACCCACTTTCTGTCTCAGTCCACTCTGTGCTGCAACAACAGACTACCTAAGACTGGGTAATTTGTAAAGAGTAGAAATGTTATTTCTCACAGTTCTGGAGGTTGGGAAGTCCAAGATCAAGGGGTCAGCCTCTGGCAAGGGCTTTTATGCTGCATTATGCTGTAAACTAAAAATAAAATCCTAAGCCCCCCACCAACTGAACAGAACTCCTTGTAGTCAAGGATACCCCAGAAAAACCTTCAAAATGGAATTCCTGGCCACAATGGGAAAAAGGTTGGAAATGCTTCATTATATCTCCTTCTTTTAGGAGTTTAGGCATAACAAATGATCAGCATTAATGTTAAAATAGAGCTCAAAAGACTGACAAAACAGATTGTGGCAGAAAGACACCAACTCCAAGCAAGACCTAAGCCATACAAGGCAAGGGGTAACTCATGCCTGCAGGCCATCAGTCTTGCCTGGTAGCATCCCCACCTTAACTTAAAACATTCCTTTCTGCGGAGGCTCTTTTAAGACCCAGTTTTACTCCTTTAACCAATTGCAAATTAAAGAGTCTCAGAACCTAGCAATGACCTGTAAGTCCCTGCTTCAAGAGATACCATCTTTGGGGGCCAAGGCAACCTATAACCTCCACATACTGGTTTATGATTTTGCCTATAATTTCTATTTCCCTAAAATGTATATTTTAAAAAAAAAAAAAAACAGAGTTGTGACCTAACTGCCTGAGAACCACTTACTCAAAAATTCTTGGGTTTGTGTTTTTCCCTGGGCCAACATCACACTCGTATTGGCTCAGAATAAACCTCTTTAAAATATTTTACAGAATTTGGATTTACCATTAACAATCTCATGGCAGAAGATGAAAGGGCAAGAGAAGAGAGAAGGCAAAGAGGGTCAACTTCATCCTTTTACAAGGAACCTACTCCCTCAGTAACAGACACATTCCTGCAATAATGGCATTAATCATTCACAACAATGGAGCCATTATCACCTCTTAAAGGACTCACCTCTTAACATTGTTGCATTGGAGATTCAGTTTCCAAGACCTGCTTTTTGAGGACACATTCAAACTGTAGCACAATCTGTAAAGTTAGAGAGAGCCAGTGATCGAGAACTGCTTTGTCAAGGATTATCTTTCCAGTTAATATTTAACCTGAGATATGCTGGAAGGGAAAATTCTAGGCATGGAAAAAGTAGAAGGAGTGCTCCAGGTAGAGGGAAGTGTGTTTTCTCATAAGAGAAGGAGCTTGGCATTCCATAGGAACCAAAAGGAGGCTACTACAGGAGCAGATGGGAAAGTCGCAGAGTGGAATAAAATGAGATCGCACAGCCTACTGAAGGGAAAATGGAGAAAATAGGACTGGACTTATAAGGCTGCTGTGGTTATTTAGGTAGAAGATCATGGTGGCCTGGTCAGGATACTATAAATATAAATGACAGGTATGATTGGATGGGAGTGACGAGAAAGAGGTGAAGAGAGGGAAGGATGAAGGGAGGGCAAGAGAGAAATAACTTCCACTTGGAGGACTTCCCTGTGTTTGGATTCACATCCTGGTGAGCAGTGCACTTCAACTCGACCCATCTTGCTTTCAGAACAGTTTTCCAGTTGCCTTGAGAAAAAGTCTGCAGAATCTAATTCCTACTTCTTTTCATCTTGCCAGCCATGGATGAAATCCTCTATTAATTAGGAAATCAGACAGGAAACAAACTAAAATGTTCCCAGAAAGAGGCCTCAGGAAGTAGAATATGTATGGAATTAAGAAAAGGCCTTTATTGATTATCTGTTCCAACCACATTAATAGATAAGAAAAATGAGACTCAGATTAAGGAGCCATGACCAAAATCAAACAGCAGTCAGTATCAGAACCAAGGCTAGAATCTATTCTTCTGACTGAACAACGATGAATGAAGCAGCATAATAAATGGGTAAAATAATTACATGTACTTAAAAGCTATATATTTGTATTTTTCTTTCCTCCCTCCTCCAATCACTGGAGTGGCAAGAGCTGTGGCATTTGAATGCAAATTGAAGATTAAGATTTTCCACTGATTTTTGAAGACAGCTTGCTAAACATGCTATGGGACACTAAACTGTTAAAACTCTCAATGTTACTCATGGAAAGGAAGGAAGAAATTTTTAACCTCAAATTGTGTTGTTGAAAACAAACAAATTTGGACCCTATATGAACCTTCATTCAGAACTCAAAAAATACCCTTCTTTTAGTTCACCATCGTTCCTCCTTTGCTTTCCTAGGCTATAAATGATAATAAAATCTGTGTGAAAACTTTAATATTTCAATGTGTTGAGTCTAAGGAGGTAATTTTTTAACTTTCTACCTTTTCTTACTGGCCCAATTCCAGTTCTTTTTCAATGTGAAAAGTGGAACAGATGTGGATTCAGGAGGCAAAAGATGAAAAGAGAAGAAACGAAACACAAAATTATCATGATTTTAGCTCTAGTATTCCCTTCCCAAATGACATTTCAACAACACGAGAGGCTTCTCATTCCCCAGTACACTGGCTTTTACTGCTAACTCTGCTTTACAAACCCATTCTGATACAAATTCAGAGAAATGAATGTAAAACATTTCTTTCAAATTGTGCCTCATCTCACAGTAACATGTTTGACTAAATTCCAGTTCTCAGGAAGAGACAACTGAGTAAAGTTTTTTTCATGTAGACTTCTATCTCCAGGGCTTAAAAAAATACGCTTATGTCAACCAATCCAATCTTACATGAGAAACAAATAGCTTTCATACACATCTGCACTCACCAACAGAGAAACAATCTAGCCTAAAGCTACTCACTTTTCCTAAAATTATGGGTAGCCTGTGCAAGTTGAAAATGTCTATTTGAAAGCTTTAAAGCCAGAATTAATTTTGTTTTAAGATATTCACCAGATTTCTTTCCTCTTAACAGGAAAGTTAGTTCTTAGGGCCTGAGTACATTGCAAATGCGAAGTTTGGAAAGATCAACTGCTTCTCTTGCTCTATTTCATGCTCTGACTCAAAATGGCTGGCTCAATTTAGATGACACTTTCCCCCCAAACACTCATTGCACCCCTGGTAAAGCACAATGTGACTGCTCAGAAAGTTATGAGTCATAGGAAAGAGAAGGTGATAACGCCTTTCTGTTCTAAACTAAATAAGAGCATTTACTGCCAATCTCAAGAGATAAAAGTCAAATCAGTCTTCCTGCAAGCCAATGAATTAGTTCTATAGCCTCCCACAAGATTCTTCTCAAATAATTTGCAAAAGGAATTAGTACAGCCTTCCCCAAAGCAGTTGAAAAACGTCCCGCTTTGTTTCAGTAATTCACTGATAAATTTATGAGAAAGACTTGATAATTTTCTTGTCAACAGAAATATCCAACTTAACTCTCCTTCTATTCAGTTTTGTCTTTAAGTGATACCTTGCAGTTTAAATAATAACCCTTAATCAAGTAATGAAACAAGGCAACCCTGGGCATTTTATTACATCAGAAACAAAGGGGGTTGTCAGAAATTCAACCCCATCACATCCCCGAACTATCTCAGGACCTATGTGTGAGGACTCAGTCCACAGCCAAGGGATTCGTGGGCCTCCAATACCTTTAGGCTGCACAGAAAAGGGAAACGAAAATATCCAAGCCACCATTTTATCCATGCCTTTTTTAAGCATGGTCACATTTTCTACAAAAAAAAAAAAAAAAAAAAAAAAAAAAAGCAAAGGAGTTTTAAAACTATGTTCAACATAGTGGTCTGCTATTCACAGACACCTATAAGAAAATAACAGCCAAAGATCATTTTCAAAATAAAGAAATACTCTAAAGCACTTTGGGAGGCCAAGGCAGGAAGATCCCTTGAGGCCAGTAGTTCAAGACCTGAGGGCAACATGGTAAGATCCTGTCTACTAAAAATTTTTAAAAGTTAGCCAGACATCATGATGTGAGCCTATGGTCCTAGACTTAGGAGGCTAAAGTGGGAAAATTGCTTGAACCCAGGAGTTGCAGTGAGTTATAAGGCTGCGGTGAACTATGGTAGCACCACAGCAGTCCAACCTGGACAGAGTGAGAAACTGTCTCAGAATGAATGAATGAATGAACTAATTAAAGAAATAAATATGCCCACTAGCTACAAGTATGTGAATGTCCCTTCCACAGAGGCATGCATTTACTGCCGCATTTACCACTTAAGGGCCAACCACACACTCCATTTTCCCTCCCACCAGCACTCCCTTCTACCCCACACACCACCTTCGTACCCCCACCATGACTCCAGACAGCAACTGATGGGTGCCCACTGAACTCACTTGCTAAGAAGCCTCTAGTTGAAAATGGTCTGACGGTCTGACGTGCAGCCAATCACAGACCACTCCGGAGAAGGGCTGTTTCCTGCCCCCGGTTTTCCATTTCCCCACTGCAACACACAGCTTCCCAGAACCACAGTGGATGCATCACTACGCCCCTAACTTCCACAGCGATAATTAGCTCACATGTGGGCTGCTCTATTAGTTACACTTATCACCCACCAGGTGGGCTGCCAGGCAGCTGCATACATGGAAAAGGAAGGGGGAAAGGTGGGTGGGGCTTGCCAGGAGAGATGGGGAGGATCACGTTTCTTCTCAAACAGGATGCATGACATTGACAAGCCAAAATTCAGAAATCTCAGGCCCAGTTGGTGTTTATACCAAGGGACATCCAAACCTCAGGAAAGCCTTTAGACCACTACAAAATGTTAGGAATAGATGGGTTCATGGAAAAGAAGGGCCTAGACTTTCCAGTGACTAAGGCTGTGGTTCCTCTTAGGCTCTAAAGAGGGTTTTATTACCTATGTTTTATTAAGATTTCTTTATATGTCCAACACTGTAACACCTGTTGTGAGTCTTCAAAGAATCCTTAGGCAAATGGTCACTGTCTAAAATATCAAGCATGCCCATCAACGATGAACTGGATAAAGAAAACATGGTACAGCCAGCACGGTGGCTCACACCTGTAATCCCAACACTTTAGTAGGAGGCTGAGGCAGGTGGATCACTTGAGCTTAGGAGTTAGAGACTGACCTGGGCAACATGGTGAAACCTCATCTCTACAAAAATACCAAAAAAAAAAAAAAAAAAAAAAAAAAAGCTGGGCATGGTGACATGCACCTGCAGAGATGGGAGGATCACCTGAGCCCAGGAGGTCAAGGCTGCAGCAATGCATAATTGTGCCACTGTACTCCAGCCTGGGCAACAGAGGGAGATCAAACATGGGAGGAAGAGAGGAAGGGAGGGAGGGAGGGAGGGAGGGAGGGATGGAGGAAGGGAATGTGGTACATATACCCCCACGGAATACTATGCAGCTTTAAAAGGAATGAGATCATTTCTTTTGCAGCAACACGGATGCAGCTGAAGGCCATTATCCTAAGCAAATTAACACAATAACAGAAAAGCAAATGCCACATTTTCTAACTTACAAGCAGGAGCTAAACATTGAATACACATGGACATAAAGATGTGACTAACAGACACTGGGTACTACTTGAGGTGGGAGGGTGGGAGGAGGATGTGGGCTGAAGAACTACCTATCAGGTACTATGCTCACTACCTAGGTGATGGGATCCTTTGTACGCCAAACCATGGCAACATGCAATTTACCCATATAACAAACCTCCACAAGTAACCCCGGAACCTAAAATAAAAGTCAAAACAATTTAAAAGCTAGTGGAAAGATTTAATAATTAATTAAACCCAGGAAAAATTAAAATAAAATATTACAGCATATTGCAGATGTCATTTGTACCTATGGCACCCTGATATTTTGTGTGTGTGTGCGCACACACACACACACACATGCCTTGTATAAATATCTTATTCAGTTCTGAAATGCTATCTGAGGCCCAGATATGGATATGGTTTCCTTCTTCCAATTAGAAAAAGCAATAGAATTAGTAAGACAGAGAGACAGAGAGGAGAGAGGAGAGGAGATGGGGGTGGGGGGAGAGAGAGAGAGAGACTGTGTGTGTGCATGTGTGTGTGTGTGTGTGTGTGTAGTAGTAGTAGTAGTAGCAGTAGTAGTAGAGGACTGTTTAATACTAGGGTTGGAAAACAAAAATGCTAGGGAAAACCAGTGGATCAAATAGCATGGCCTGCCAGGCCAGTTTAAGAAATATCTTAGGTCCTAACAGCACTTTCCAATTTGTAAGCATATCTTTTTCATTTACAAGAAGC
This sequence comes from Saimiri boliviensis, assembly GCF_048565385.1. Classification (NCBI taxonomy): domain Eukaryota; kingdom Metazoa; phylum Chordata; class Mammalia; order Primates; family Cebidae; genus Saimiri; species Saimiri boliviensis. Next base: position 100,597,364 of record NC_133454.1, read on the forward strand.
CTCACTCAGCCTAAAACTACCAAGATGTGCCATGATTCCCTACAAGTTGAAAACAGAATCCTATACCCAAATATTATGTTTCTTTAAGCAGTTTGTACTGTGAGTAGACATATTATCCCTGGCATTCACAAATGTTGCAGAGAACTGGGAGAAATCTCAAAAACCTAAAGATTCTTAAAGCCTCTAAGCCAAAGTAAACGGGCCATGTGTGCTAATCATACAACAAACGTAGATGGCTGAGACCTTCGTTCAGAGCTTTATGAAGATACGCTAAATCTCACTTTGATTCAAGGAGGATTTTCAAAATACGAATTTCACTAAGGCACTAACTGAATAGAATCATGTCGGTATAATCCTCACATATTTCTGCCAGCTGGGATCCTGGATGTTGAGATGTGACTGCCTCTCCAAGGGCCTGAAACCACCAGTCTGTTTTACATGGGTCGCTGCACAGCCATCAGATAGAAACGCTAGGTGGTCACCACGCTTACAGATCCAAATCACCTACGTCAGGAGAAAAGGCTACAGCTCCCATTTCCAATCTCCTGAGCCACCCCAGTCCCTCTGCAGTGGTGTATCAATAGAGAGACTAAATGAATTGTTTACTTAATTGTGCTGTGCAAGCCGGATAATTGCACACTTTCCAGGAAGGCTTTGTAACCAATGAGATGGCACTGAATCTGCCAAAACCCTTGCCTTGAAGCCAACATCCTTTCTTTCTACAGACACTCTCCTATCAGAAATAATGGCAACCCTGGTATTATTTCTAGAGGAGGCAAAACCATGGCAAAAACATCAAAGATCATGTCTTTCAAAATGGAAAAATCTCCATTAAGCTGAACCCACTGAGAACTGCTATCTCCATATTTGCCAGGGTGGAGACTTCGGAGTCACAAACCTTGATTTAGCTCATTTTACACACTGAAACAGCCAACAAATGGCAAAATAATCTACCTCAACAGGAGAACTATTGGTCCATTACATAAAAAGACCACATTTTAAGAGGAGAAGGAAGATATAATAAAAAGAACGGGGATTGGGAAGTTTTTTTATTTTGTTTTTCAAGATGGAGTCTGACTCTGTCAGCAGGCTTAGAGTGCAGTGGCACAATATCAGCTCGCTGCAACCTCTGACTCCCTGGTTCAAGCGATTCTCCTGCCTCAGCCTCCCAAGTAGCTGGGATTATAGGCAGGTGCCACCATGCTCACCTAATTTTTGTATTTTTAGTAGAGATGGGGTTTCACCATGTTGACCAGGATGGTCTCAATTGCCTAACCTTGTGATCTGCCCGCCTCGGCCTCCCAAAGCGCTGGGATTACAGGTGTGAGCCACCGCACCCGGGAAGTATTTTTAAATTACCAAATAGTGTGCAAGAAGACTACAAGATAGAAATGGGATATTATCTTTTTGTCAGAGTCTTCAAGAGGATTAAAAAATCAATTAATGCCAAAGTAGAAAATACTAAAATGACGTGTTGAGGGAAAAAAGAAAATGCTTAAGGGTAGCAACAAGCAAAAGTTTAGGCAAAGAAATCCCCATATGCTATGGTTTGAATGTACCTGCCAAAGTTCATGTGTTAGAAACCAACCCCAGTGCAACAGTGTTGAGAGGTAGGACATTTCAGAGGTGATTGGGTCATGAATGGATTAATTTGTTATCAAGGAAGGGAATGGTTTGGCCTCCTTCCTTCCCCCTCCCTACTCTCACACTCTCGTGCCCTTCCGCCTTCCACATTGGGATAATGCAGTAAGAAGGTTCTCGTCAGATGCTGGCCCCTGGACTTTAGACTTCCCACCTTCAGAACTGTGAGAAATAAACTTCTGTTCTTTGTCAATTACCCAGTCTGTAGTATTCTGTTATGGCAGCACAAAAACTGAGACCCCACATCACTTAATAATTAGTCAAGAGAACAAAGCTAAATAAGATGCTTTTATAACTCCTTCCCCAAAGCCATTTACAAAACTTGCTTGAAACCTTAACAAACACAAAGGAAGTTCTCAAATCCAAATACTTGCTTCTGGTGAAGCACTTCATACTTACCTGGCCGATTTCCTTTTGAACAGGCAATACATTCAGAGACATGTTCACAGTTGAAAAGTATCTATCCTACCTAGATCTCCAGCCACCCGTTCTCCTTCCCAGAGGCAACCACTGTTACTGGTTTCTTATTGTTCTTGCAGATCTTAGATCCAAATACTCTTTTGTAATATTTTTCCATCTACATGTTCTTTCCCATTGCCCTCTTATTTCCTATAATGGTTTTCGTTAATAATACTCAGAGTGTTTTCTCCTGCATAGGTCTATGTTCATACAGAGTTTCAGCTTCTCCAAACGGCTATTTCTTCACAGATGCCATAATCTCCCATGATACAGTCTAATTGACATGCCCCACTAACAGGATTAAGAATTTAAAGGAACAGTACTCCTTAGGAACGGACAAGAGTGTGAGGATGCTATTTTTATGCAAATATCCTTCAAAAACCTAGCATGTTCAAAACAAATGGAAAGTTGAACATAGCTGCCGCCAGGCTGAAGTTTTAAGAATGTCTGTCTTGACAGGGCAATGTTGCCCCGATTCAAGTGCCAGCTGGCTTGGCTGTTGGATGTCAACATTATCTGATTTTTCAGGATGAGATTGTCCCATAGCAGTATTTGTCTGAAATGCACCCTTGAATGAGTTTGGGAGTGGGAAAGAAATGATGAGTAGTGGGAGCATCAGGAGGGATAATAATGAGAACACCACACATAGTCAGAGGAGGCCTTCCAAAGAGTCTTGACGCTGAGAATAACCATAAAGAAAGGTAATGCAAATTTGAAACATAGCACTTGCATTTTCTTTTCCTTCGCAAATCCCACTAAGGCTATTTTTTAAAATATAGGTTCTAGTCGTGGTTTTGCCATGATCTTAATTTACTCATCACCTAGTCACCTTTGACTCAGTTTCTTTATCTATAAAATGAAGGGCTGGGCCGCACTGAGCTCTAATGTCCTTTACACTTTAATCTCCTATGAGTGTAAGACGCAATTTCTCTCCATATGTTGAATTAGAAGCCTACTATGTGGATATAAAATTCCTTCAATTTCCCACAATTTATTTACCATGAAATAACAAAGTGTGCAGACTTTTAAATGTTTTTAAACTCTCATCAGAGAAGAGAAGTTACTGTAATGGACAGTTGTCATTTTGAAGATGTCCAGCATGCATTCTTCCTCCTTTTGCACCAATATTTCTTTTAGAAGCATTTGCATTCAATTGGGGGGATAAATCTAAGTGTTTGCCTCCCCAAACTACAAAGCTTAAGAAGAACCAAGAAGTTTCTTCTTCCAGACTCTCCCCTCATAAAGCAACACATCCATAGAATGGATATGTGACCTATCAACTTTTCTCCCCCAGGACTTCTCTAGCAGAAAACACAGGAACAAAACAAACAGCTAGCATTCATTCACTCTAGATGCAGTAATTTCTTCTACAAAGTTTTCTGTCCTTCAGCTTTCCCTTCAATCCTACAGAAGGGAGTGACAATATCTGCCCTGAGTTTCAGAACTGTTGTGAATATTAAATAATGTAACTCCGTGAACATCCAGCAATCCTCACTTTGCACTGTGGTGCAGGATCATAAAAAATGACCATGCAAGTTGAAGCTGTACCAAATTTCTTAATAATGAACAGAAAAAATAATAATATTTTCTTGACCTTCAAAAATGTTGTCAAAACATTAAAAAAAAACTGTCTCCCTATCGGTTATAAATATGTAGAAAAACGAAAGAAATAGTAAAACTAATGTTTGTTTAGTACATTGATTTAAAGTGTTAGAAACATTAAGAATAAAATGCTTGATTTATTTGTAAAAAGTTTATCAAGATTCATTTGAACAATGCTTGCCTTCTTACATAATTTACAATATGGAGTGAGCATCTTTCCTATGCCTTGGCAAATTGTCATGCTCCTTTCAAAGTTTGGTCGGCTTCCAACATTTTATCCCTTACACTTTCAATGCCACAAAATACCTCCAAGGGTTCCTTTAATGTGAAGATTTTTTCCAGACTCACTTCCTCTGGGATATGTAATGAAGATTCCTTCCTTACATATTTATGTCAATAACTTTGCCTTGAACAGGTTCTTCTGATTTCAAGTCTCTCAAAAGGCAGTAGTGTCAACACTCCCATGATCAGTTATTTCTTCTGTAACCATATTTATGCTTGATTTGAACTTCATTCCCAGCGTTATCACTTTTTTGTTTCTTTTTTGCACCTTTTTTTTCCTTTTGGCTAATTCCCTCTTTCAGTTTTCCCCATTTGTACAATGTTGCTCAGGTTTATCACTAAGAAACGAGGTAACACAACTGGACACTTGTTGTCTGTTTGTGAACTAAATAACAGATGCACAGTGACCAGTCACTGAAAGACTTTGGAAGAAGTGACGGATTGGTGCACCCATCATGATGCACATCTATTACTTACATAGTGACCTGGTGGAACTAAAGAGCTAGCAGCAAAGTCTGTACTTCACACAGTTCTTCACAGCTAATATATGTGGTAACTAAAATTTGAATCTATTGTGGAGGGGCTGGTGTTGTTTAATTAAATTGTTGTAAGTGAAATTTGTGCATATCAGAACTATGCAAAACAAAGACTGCCTGTAATTAAACTTATATAAGGTCTAATTATTGCCAGTTGTTGTTACAAAAGGAAAGACTGGACCTCATACTTGTTGCATTAAAGAAGGGGTTCAATTTAATTCCAATGTGCACTCAGCTCCCAGAATTTTCATCTTTGTCCCTGCATTAATGCTAACTAGGCAGCAATGAGAGAAGGAAGGACTGAAAACAAAGCTATATTTTAACTTTTCATTTAGGGATAGAGGAAAATTCCTGGAGAGGAAAACAGGGCATAACGAAACCTAAAGTTCATCTAAAAGTGGGGAGAGATTCGTCCAAATTAGGTACATCTTTTTATCACTCTTTATTTCCAAGAAAGAAAGAGAATACTTTAATATCGTTTTCCACAAATGTGGCTGGTGGTCTCCAAAATCCATTTTCACTTCTTTCGTAATTGCAGAATCCTAAATTTTGGCTGGTTATGCAACTGCCCAGAACAAAAGACCATATTTCCCAGCCTTCCTTGTAGCTAGGTGTGTCCATATGTTTAAATACTGTCTCAATGAAAAGATAGTGGGGACTTGTGGGCAGCACCTTAAAAGGGGCTGACAGTTTGAAGAAGCAACCCATCTCCCTCCTGTCTGGAACGTGGACAAAAGATTAGAAAGAGCCCTCTGAGGCCAGGTGCGGTGGCTCACACTTGTAATTCCAGCACTTTAGGAGGCTGAGACAGGCAGATCACGAGGTCAAGGAATTAAGACCATCCTGGCCAACAGGGTGAAACCTCATCTCTACTAAAAATACAAAAATTAGCTGGGCGTTGGCACACACCTGTAGTCCCAGCTACTTGGGGGGCTGAGGCAGGAGAATCACTTGAACCCAGGTGGCAGAGATTGCAGTGAGCCAAGATCACACCACTGCACTCTAGCCTGGTGACAGAGTGAGACTTTGTCTCAAAAAAAAAAAAAAGAAAGAAAGAAAGAAAGAAAGAGTTCTCTTAGACCATGAGGCCATGGAAGCCAGGTACTGGGACAGTGGAAGACAAATACAGAATGAGCCTTAGTCCTTCGTGAATGTGTGGAAACATCATACCTGCTCTGGCTGCCTCTTTCCACACTTCTTTATGATGTGTATTTAAGCCACTCTTTTAGGGTCTTTCTTATCCACATGTGGATACAGTTCCTAGTAGATAAAATGAATGCACTTATCTGGTCAGTGGGCTGTTTTAGTGGCCCAAGTAACAGATTGACTCTTTCACCACTGTTTTACATCCTTCTATGCAATAAAAGTCCCAGTGATGCAGAAACACATGGGAAAAATTATCCTCCATACAGTGTTGGATATTTAGAGGAACAAAGGTTATGGTTCTTTGCAAAGTCCTAATATAGATTCAAATGATCAAAACTCAAACACAGACCTGGCTTAAGAGTTTTTTGGTTGGAAGGGAGATGAGAGGAAGTAAAGAGACTATCAGTTCACAGCAAACTCATTATAAATCAGAAGCCCTAAAATGTAATTCAGAATAACACTGTTCTCATGTAAGTGTCTAGAGGAAAACAAAGGAAGTGTTAGCTCAGTGCTGGTCCCACATTAAAAGCCACATTTAACAAAAAGAAAGAAACTGAGGTGAGGGCGAGCAAGTTGGTCTAGACACCCCCATTCTGTGAAGGAGAAGGAACTTGGATTCTGTAGCTGAAAGCAAAGAAGACACAGTAGAAATGTGACTGGTATTTCACATAACTGAAGTGCCATCACTGTATTCTGCATGGGTCCAAGCAGAATCAGGACCAATGACTGAAGTAAAATTAAAACATATTTTAACTCAATAAAAGAGAAAAACTTCTTGAGGATCAGAACTTTCAAAAATTGGAATGCACTGGTTTGTAAGGTCATGAGTTACTTGACATGGTCATGAATTTTTTTAATGAAATTAAATTAAATGAAATTCGGGGCCTATTCTAAAACTAAGAATAGAAAATAAAAGCATTGTTGTATCTTGAAATCCTTGGAAAATTACTGTGATTTTGATTCTAGGCTGCCTATAAGTGAAGGAGATTAAGGGGAATTCTGCATTAAGTGGGAAACTGGACTAAGTAGCCCTTCCAATTTTTTATTTTTTTATTTTTAGTGAGACAGTTTCACTTTGTTGCCCAGACTGGAGTGCAGTGGCGTGATCTCAGCTCCCTGCAGTTTCTGCCTCCCAGGTTCAAGCAATTCTCCTGCCTCAACCTCTGGAGTAGCTGGGATTACAGGTACATGCCACCACATGTAAAAATACGGCTAATTTTCATATTTTTAGTAGAGACAAGGTTCTGCCACATTGGCCAGGCTGGTCTCAAACTCCTGACCTCAGGTGATCCAACCGCTTCAGCCTCCCAAATTGCTGGGATTACAGGCTTGAGCCACAGCTTCTAGCCACCCTTCCAATTCTAACCATTTTATTAAAACTGTATATTCCTGTTTCATGTGAAACTGTTTTTAAGTGGTTAACAAACAAGACCCAGGCATAGAACAAACGTTCTCTGAGAAAAATACTAATGCTTGTATTGTCCAGAACTCTTTCAATTGCAAGATAAACTCAGCTCAAGAGTTTGATGGCAAAAAATAAGAAACACAATGGCAGGAGTAAATCTTACTTCCAGCATGGATGCTCAAACAATATGGTCAGAAACCTTTCTGCATCTCTTGGGTCAATTTTCCCTTCACTGGCTTTGGTCTTAGGCATACTCTCACCATGTGGAAGCCAAGCTCACCTCGGTCAGCTTCTCACTTCCTTCTCCAGCTTAGCAATGTCAATGGACAGAGAACTCCATTTTTTCTCAAAAGTTTCTTACTTGACTCAGACCAACCTAGTTTCAGACACGAGCCCATCACTAACTCAATTGCTCTCAATTACTATAGACTTGCTATGACTAGGCTTGGATCACATAAACTGAGAATTGGGCAAGGATCATTTCTACATGAAAAGAGGGTTTTGGTTATTTGAAATATGCAATGTTTGGAAGAGAAAAATAATAAATGTCTACCAGGATGACAACAATGAATGGAAGGTTTATAAATGGCAACTTGATCACAATTCTGGGCCTATCCTAAATCTCAAAATAGGAAATGAAAACAACACGTATCACAAAATCCATGAGAAAATGAACTGAATTTGATTGTAGACCTCAATCTAAAATTCTAATACTCAGGCAAATAACAATTTTAACATGTCTGTCTTTTCACCAATTCCTTTTTCTCCTCTTAAGATGCCTCTGTTCACAGACAACCTCATCAGACAAACTAACAGCAAACAAAGGGAAAAGCATAAAATGTTTATTGAAGTGGATGAAGGCCCGGCATGTGAAGAAAAATTCTTCATTAATAGCTGAAAAAAATATTTCTCTATATTTAATATTTAGGTGACATATTTCTATTTCAAGATAAGTAAACATTACAGTCATGAATAGCAAATAGAAACACAAACTCCATTTATTTGTAAAATAAACTCATTTTCTTTTCAAATCAATGCAAAAAATGACCCAATGCCATATGTTCCATTTGCCGTGATTCTAAGACAGCAAAGCTATACAATTTCTAGATCATTAACTTGTCTTCCTATTTTTCCATGTCTTACAGTTCTGCTAGGTAAGCATTCGTTCATTCACTTTGATAATGCTACCTTTTATACATTGGATATTTCATTTGCTCAATTACTCCATGCAAAATCTACAGCTGCCAGCGAGTGGGGATATAGGTGAGAAAAGGGCCCACCCTATAGTTTCTCTAAAAGAGCAAGAACTACAACTCTATTTCCAATGGCTTCAAACAAACGGAGGTTTTGTCTTTTCCAAGTCTTGAGTTTGAAAAAGGCATTCATAGCCCCTCATTTACATTACTGGAGCCAGGATGGATGCCACAGTACTCAGGATAGCACAATGGTGCAATACGGCAGCGTGTCAGCTCTGTAAGTAGTGGGTGACAAGATGGGTAATATGTACCTGCAGTCATGTGGGACTCCAGGAAGGGTCCCTGAGGTGAAGAGGAGCAATCAAGGAGTTTCAGGTTATCTATATAAAACCAGATAAGTAAAGTTCTGCAAATAAATCCCCAAATCTGACCTGAGAAATGTAATCCAGAGTCATTGCAATAATCTAAGAGGAAGAAACCCTGAGGACATGCAGCTGCATATCATTCCTTCTATCTTCCACATTTTCTGCATTGCTTAGCTATCCATAGAGAGATTTTTGGCCAGCTTAAGTCATTTGAAATGTTTGCATGGGATTGAGGCCATTACCAAAAAAAAAAAAACCATACTCAACATCTGAGGCAAGCTGTGGAAATCACACTAAATGGCTTCATCTATGTAACTTAGAATATAAAGTCATCAGTAGATGATTACCCAATTAATGAAAGTGGAACTAGAACACAAACTCAAGCTACAGGAACAAACAAACATGTTATCAGGATGTAGGAGCAAATAGTAACAAGGGATATGAAAGAATGCAGCAACTCATGACAGATGCATTGTGACACAATTTTTAAAAAAATTTTTTTTGAGATGGAGTCTCGCTCTGTCACCCAGGCTGGAGTGCAGTGGCATGATCTCAGCTCACTGCAACCTCTGCCTCCCAGGTTCAAATGATCTCCTGCCTCCGCCTCCTGAGTAGCTGGGACTACAGGCACGTGCCACCATGCCCAGCTAATTTTTTGTATTTTTAGTAGAGACAAGGTTTTGCCATGTTGGCCAGTATGGTCTCGATTTCCTGACCTTGTGATCTGCTCGCCTTGGCCTCCCAAAGTGCTAGGATTATAGGTATGAGCCACCGCTCCTGGCCACAATTAAATTTTACTATTTCTTTTTTGCAGGTAAACTCGGGGGTTGACAAACAAAGATAATAATAAGTATGAGAAGACCATCGTGATTTATCAAGTACGGATACATAATTTTAAGAAGTCCAACATAGAGGATGTTGTTGAATCCTTTCTACTACTCTATGAGGTAGTCACTAGTAATATCCCATTTTATAAGAGAGGAAAGCAGATCTCAGAGAATTCTATATAGCTTATCAAAAGTCACATATCTAATAAAAGCAGAGTCAGGATTTTAACTCAACCAGTCTGATTCCCTGTACTCTGTGCTTAACCATCAATGCGTGCTTTCTTTTTTTCTTTGGCAGAACTTCACTTCTGTTATACAGGCTGGAGTGCAATGGTGCAATCTTGGCTCACTGCAACCCCCGTCTCCAGGGTTCAAGTGATTCTCCTGCCTCAGCCCCCTGAGTAGCTGGGATTAGGGGCATGCGCCACCTTGCCCGGCTAATTTTGTATTTTTAGTAAAGACGGGGTTTCTCCATGTTGGCCAGGTTGGTCTTGAACTCCCGACCTCAGGTGATCTGCCCACCTCAGCCTCCCAAAGTGCTGGGATTACAGGCATGAGCCACCATGCCCAGCCATCAATGCTTTTTTCTTAAGCACTTTGCATGTACCTGCACATTTACTTCTTATAGCAATCCCAAAATAGAAATTCTTTCCATTCTTCTAATAGAAAATTAAGAAGGTAAATCATTTGTTCTTGACTCTAGTGGCAGAGTCAAGATTGGAATTTATGTCTGCCTGACTCTAAAACCTAATATCATAGATAATGTTGCACAGACTACTACTCACCCACCAAAATCTATTCTCTTCTTCCTAGAAACAAGGCTGCCAAGCTAAAACTACACATTTAAGTCTTCTTTGCAGTGAGGTATGTCTATTTAATTAAATTCTGATTAAAGGAATACAAGTGGAAGTATGTGCAACTTCTGGGTCAAGAGGAAATTTTCTGCCCAGATTTCCACTCTTTCTCTTTCCCATGAACTGGAATTCAGAACGGCAAAGACATTTCTTCATTAAAGACATTGACTATATCCTAAGGGATGACATTTTAAAAAGTAGAGGAGGCCAGGCACAGTGGCTCATGGCTGTAATCCTAGCACTCAGGAGGCCGAGGTGGGCAGATCATTTGAGGTCAGGGGTTCAAGACCAGCCTGGCCAGCATGGTGAAACCCCATCTCTACTAAAAATACAAAAATTAGCCAGGCATGGTGGCACATGCCTGTAATCCCAGCTACTCACGAGGCTAAGGCAAGAGAATTGCTTAAGCCCAAGAGATGGAGATTGGAGTGAGCCGAAATCACTCCACTGCACTCCAGCCTGGCTAACAGAGTAAGACTCTATCTCAAAAAAAAAAAAAAAAAAAAAAAAGTAATCGAGCCTGAGTTCCTGAATGGCTGCAAGGAACAGAGCTTCTCCATATACCTAGACCACATACTTTGGAACTTTATGTGAGAGAAAAATGAATTTCTACATTATTTAAGCCACTGTGCGGGTGTGTGTGTGTGTGTGTGTGTGTGTGTATACATGCATATATATATATACACATATTTTCTTTTTTGAGATGGAATCTTGCTCTGTCACCAGGCTATAGAGTGCAGGGGCACAGTCTTGGCTCACTGCAACCTCCACCTCCCTGGTTCAAGTGATTCTTCTGCTTCAGCCTCCCAAGTAGTTGACTACAGGCACACGCCACCACACCAAGCTAATTTTTTTATTTTTAGTAGAGATGGAGTTTTACCATGTTGGCCAGGATGGTCTTGATCTCTTGACCTCATGATCCACCTACCTCAGCCTCCCAAAGGCCACTGTACTTTTAGGGTATCTTTGTTACAGCAGCTTAGCCAAATTCTAACATAGCCAACAAGTAGTACCATACGAGTGAGGAAGACAGACTACAGCCTTAGATAATGTGGAAGAAGGCATGTGTGAGTTTATAAGAGAACTGGTCACGCTAATATTCTAATTACTGTTTTATTTCTAGGAAATCACCATTGTAATATATTATTCATTCCAAAAGATAAAGTATTCTACACAAAGGTCTCCTATAAAATATCATCTAATTTTAAAAAGCAAACTAAAAGCAACTATCTGGGATATAACAACGAGTACTAGGAAAAGAGATAGGATTTTCACTTCTTGTTTTTACTTTGCTTTAGGACATTTCAACTGACTAAGTATCTATTCAAAATGGAGTATCTAAGTTGGCTCTTAGTAGAATGCATTAGAACAACAAAGCTAAAATTCATGAGGATGCCAATGCAAAATCCCCTTTAAAACAAGTGTACTGAAGTGAGCCCAAAACATAATATTATGACATCCTACATCAGTATGTCTGGATATGACTTCAGTCACCTTCATGTAACCCCTACACCGTATGTTTCATCTCCTGAGTGTGTGTTTTTGGGTTATGTGATGCAAATCTCCTTTATCCTCTATTTGACAGATATTAGAAAAGACTGTGGGAAAAAATTCTTCAGTTATATACTCACTCTTCAGTCTCTGGTTAATGAAAGAACCCCTGGTTCTTCCAACTGAATCTGAGAAACTTTTAATTTTTTAATGTAAAAAAAAAAAAAAAAAACACTCTAAGCCAGGCACAGGTGCTCATTCCTGTATTCCCAGAACTTTGGAAAGCCAAGTTGGGGGATTGCTTGAGCCCAAGAGTTCAAGACCAGGCTGGGCAACATGGAAAAACCCTGTTTCTACAAAATTAGCTGGGTGTGGTGGTGCACACCTACGGTCCCAGCTACAAGAGGGCTGAGATGGGAGGATCACATGAGCTCAGGAGGTCAAGGCTGGAGTGAGCCATGATTGTGCTACTGCACTCCAACATGGACAATGAGAGTGAGATCCTGTCTCAAAAAAAAAAAAAAATGATTTGTGTAAAAAGTAATTTTTCTATATTTCAATATCCACTAAAGTGAGCATAATTTATGACACTCCACATCCAGATACTTATGCTAATGAAATAATCAAAAGTATTATATTGGCAAAGATGTTTGTGGAAGCATATTTTAAAAACAAACAAAAAAAGCTATTAAGAAACAAAATATAAAACAATAGAGAAAAAATATTAAATAAATGATGGTTCACCCCTAAAGAAAACACAAGGCTGGTATTTACAAACAAACCCAAAATTTCAAAGAAAAAGCATTGAGAATTAAGTTAAATCCTTCCTGATGTCATTCAAAGAGATGACAAAGGAGATATGCAGCTCATGTCTCAGAACTGCATGTCCAAAAGAGCCATCTTACAGTATAGGGATTAAATGAACAAGTCCTAAAGATGTAACAGATAAACAGCTGGAACACAGCTACAGCAGTGTTAAAAGGAAAATTTACAGCAGTAAGCACTCACAACTCCAAAGCTAGCAGAAGACAAGAAATAACCAAAATCAGAGCTGAACTAGATGAAATTGAGGTGTAAAAAACCATATAAAAGATGAACAAAATCAGAAGTTGGTTTTAAAAAGAATAAATAAGATTAATAGATTGCTAGTTAGACTAACAAAGAAAAAAGAGAGAAGACTAAATAAACACAATAAGAAATTACAGGCCAGTCGTGGTGACTCACAACCGTAATCCTAGCACTTTAAGAGGCCAAGGTAGGCAAATTACTTGAGCTCAGTAATTCAAGACCAGCCTGGCCAATATGGTAAAACCCTGTCTCTACTAAAAATACAAAAATTAGCTGAGTGTGGTGGCTTACGTCTGTAGTCCTAGCTACTCAAGTGGTTGATGCAGGAGAATTTCTTGAACCTGGAGGTTGAGGCAGGAGAATTTCTTGAACCCGGAAGGCAGAGGCTGCAGTGAGTCAAGATCATGCCACTGCACCCCAGGCTTCAGCCTGGGTGACAGAGCAAGACTCCATCTCAAAAAAAAAAAAAAAGAAAGAAAGAAAAGAAATTACAAAGGGTACTCCCACTAACCCCATAGAAATAATTAAAAAAAAAGAAACAAAAAAAAACCCTCAGAAGAAACTAACGCTTCTATGCATACAAACTAGAAAACCTACAAGAAATGCATAAATTCCTGAAAACATACAAGCTCCCAAGATTGAACCGAGTGAAACCATGAACAGATTAATAACAACTTCCAAAATTGAATCAGTAATAAAAAGCCTAACAACCAGAAAAAAAAAAAAAAACAACCAGAGAAAGCCCAGGACTAAGAAGAAAGTGAAACCCTGAACAGTTCAATAATAACTTCCAAAATTGAATCAGTAATAAAAAAAAACCTATAAACTAGAAAAAAAAAAGAGAGAGAGAGAAAAAACAAACAAACAAACAAAAAAAAACAGAAAAAAACATCAACCAGAAAAAGCCCAGGACCAAATGGATTTATAGCCAAATTCTACCAGACATATAAAGAAAAGCTGGTATCATTCCTACTGAAACTATTCCCAAAAATTGATAAGAATGGACTCCTCCCTAATTCATTCTATGAGGCCAGCATCATTGCTACCAAAACCTGGCAGAAACACAATAAAAGAAAAGAAAACTTCAGGCCAATATCCTTGATGAACATATGCATACAGAAATTCTCAAAAAATACTATCAGACAAAATCCAGCGGCATACCAAAAAGCTAATCCACTACAATCAAGCTAGCTTTATCCCTGGGATGTGAGGTTGGTTCAACATATGCAAATCAGTAAATATGATTCATCACATAAAGAGAACTAAACACAAAAACCTCATGACCATCTCAATGGATGCAGAAAAGGCTTTCAACAAAATTCAGTATCTCTTCATGTTAAAAACCCTCAACAAACTAGGCATTGAAGCAATATACCTCCAAATAATTATGAGCGATACATGAAAAATGCATAGCCAACATCATACTGAATGGGCAAAAGCTGGAAACATTCCCCTTGAGAATCAAAACAGGACAAGGATGTCCAGTATCACGACTCCTACTCAACGTAGTACTGGAAGTGCTGGCCAGAGCAATCAGTAAAAAGAAAGAAACGAAAGGCATCCAAATAGGAAAATAGGAAGTCAAACTATTTTCAGATGATATGATTTTATACCTAAAAAAAAAACCACAGTCTCTGCCCAAAAGCTCCTAGATGTAATAAACAACTTCAGCAAAGTTTCAAGATATAAAATCAGTGGATAAAGATCAGCAGCATTTCTATAGACTAACAACATTCAAGCTGAATGCCAAATCAGGAGCACAATCCCATTCACAATAGCCACAAAAAAGTAAAATACCTAGGAATACGGCTAACCAGGGAGGTGAAAAATCTCTATAATGAGAATTACAAAACACTGCTAAAAAAAATCAGAGATGACACAAATAGAAAAACATTCCATGCTCATAGATAGGAGGAATCATTATTGTTAAAATGGCCAGGCCAAGCGTGGTGGCTCACATTTGTAATCCCAACACTTTGGGAGGCCAAGGTAGGTGGATCATCAGGTCAGCAGTTTGAGACCAGCCTGGCCAACACAGTGAAATTCTGTCTCTACTAAAAATACAAAATAATTAGTTGGGTACGATGGTGGGCACCTATAATCCCAGCTACTTGGGAGGCTGAAGCAAGGAGAATCACTTGAACCTGGGAGGCAGAGGTTGCAATAAGCTGAGATCACAGTACTGTACTCCAGCCTGGCAACAGAGCCCGTCTCAATCAATCCATCAATCAATAAAATGGCCAGACTGCCCAAAGCTTTTATAGATTCAATGCTATTCCTATCAAACTATCAATGACATTCTTCACAAAATTAGAAAAAAACTATTCTAAAATTTATATAGAACCAAAAAAGACCCCGAATAGCCAAAGCAAACATAAGCAAAATGAACAAAGCTGGAGGCATCATATTACCCAACTTCAAATTACACTACAAGGATACAGTAACCAAAGCTGCATGCTGCTGGTACGAAAACAGACACACAGACCGATGGAACGAAACAGAAAGCCCAAACCAAAGCTGCACACCTACAACCATCTGATCTTCGACAAAGCTGACAAAAACAAGCAATGGGGAAAGGACTCCCTATTCAATAAATGATGCTGAGATATCTGGCTAGCCATATGCAGAAGATTGAAACTAGACCCCTTTATTATACCATATACAAAAACCAACTCAAGATGTATTAGAGACTTAAATGTAAAACCTAAAACTATAAAAATCCTTGAAGAAAATCTAGGGAATACTACTCTGACTTGGGTCACGGCAAAGATTTCAGACAAAGACACAAAAAGCAATTGAGACAAAAACAAAAATTGACAAATGGGACCTAATTAAACCAAAGATCTTCCAAGCAACGAAAGAAACTGTCAACAGAGTAAACAGACAACCTACCAAATGAGATAAAGTATTTGCAAATGATGCATCTGATAAAGGTCTAATATCCAGAATCTATAAGGAATTTAAACAAATTAATAAGCAAAAAAATAACCCTACTAAAAAGTATACAAAGGACATGAACAGACCGGACACTTTGCAACAGAAGACATACCAAGCAGCCAATATGCATACAAAAAAATGTTCAACATCACTAATCCCTAGAGAAATGCAAATCAAAACCACAATGAGATACCATCTCACACCAGTGAGAATGACTATTATTGAAAAGTCAAAAAATAACAGATGCTAGAGAGGTTGCAAAGAAAAGGAAATACTTATACACTACCAGTGGGAATATAAATTAGTTCAGCCACTGTAGAAAGCAATTTGGAGACTTCTCAAAGAACTTAGAATCACCATTCAACCCAGCAGTCCCATTATTGGGTATATATCCAAAGGAATATAAATTATTCCACCATAAAGACACATGCACACATGTGTTCATCACAGAACTATTCACAATAGACAAAGGCATGGAATCAACCTAGATGTCCATCAACAGTAGACTGAATAAAGAAAATGTACATGTACACCATGGAATACTACACGGTCATAAAAAGAATGATATCATGTACTTTGCAGCAATATGGATAGAGTTGGAGACCATTATCCTATGGGAACTAGTCTAGGAACAGAAAACCAAATACTGCATGTCCTAACTTATAAGTGGGAGCTAAACACTGAATGCATAGGGACACAAAGAAAGGAACAACAGACCTATACAGTACTATGCTTATTACCCAGGTGATGAAATAACCAGTACACCAAATCCCCACAGCATGGAATTTATCTATATAACAAACCTCTACATGTATCCCTTAACCTAAAAGTAAAAATAAAAATAAAATAAAATAAATGAATAGGTTTTGCAAGTTAAATGAGATCATGGAGAAGCAAAGAGGCAAATCCAAATTAGGGACTTCAATGGGACAAGTGGCCAAGTTTACTCAGCAAGTTAATGACATTCTTTTAAAAAGTAAGTCTGCTCTAGATTAAAATAATATTAAGTGATGTAGCAAGCACTGCGATATATAGATCATTATTTGTATCCTAATGTGTATGAATTAAGATTTTTAAAGACATTTTTGAGATAACCAGGGAAATTTGAGTATGATTGGATTATATATAACATCAAAGAATTACTGCTAGTTTTGTTAGGTATCATAATGACACATAAACATTATATAGGAAAATACCTATATTTCCTAGAAATGCATAATGAAGTATTTAGGAGTGAAGTGGCATAAAAATTGAAATTGGCTTTAAATACTTCAGTCACAATCACAACCATAAAAATAACACATGTGCACAGAAGAGTGCAGGTTCCGCAATAACTTACCTGAGTGGTTCCAATTTTGCTCCAACACTTACTAGCTATATGACCTAAGGTAAACTACTTAACTTCATAATGCCTTAGATTCCTCTTCTGTTTACTAGGGGTAAGGATCGCATCTACTTTCTTGGGTTATTGTGAGGTTACTGTGAGGATCAAATGAGATGAACTCTGTACTCAGCACAGCATTAACTATAATTATGATTATTAACCAGAATGCTCTTCACTCACCTAGAACCCCAAAATCCCACTCACCCAAACACTGAATCCTTCTAAATCTGTGTTCTTTCTCTCCAGTTCTTGGTTCTTTCCCATTTCCTCCCTCAACAGCCTCTGTTTTCTTGTTCAGGATCAGGAACTTACTATTTTAATTATTAACAATGAACCAACATTCCATTAATCAGCAAGATTACTTTGACAGAGTTATGTGCAATCCTAAGGGTTCTAATCCAAGACGTTTAATGGCTGTGACTGTTCTTTACATGGATCATTTAGACTTACAGCACATTTTTCCAAAAAGAAACTCTCATCTAACAAGCTGCCAGGTTAGTTCTAAGAAAACAATCCCTTCTACTCTCACTTGTGGTTTCACTCTGGGGAAGATGAAGAGCAGTATTGGATTCTGTTGTGCTTATTGCATTAGGGCCCAAGGGTGAGGTAAAGCCTTGTGTAGAGGAGATTATGACGACTCCTACTGGCAATTAATGGGAATGAGACAAGTTTTCAGATAAGAAGCCCATGTGAAACTCCTGTCTCTTCTTCGGATTCTCCTTCCTTGTCTGGATCTGCCTCCTACCCTGTGTTAGAAGAAAATGCCCCTGCTAGAGGCGGTAGCCACCAGCTGAAGGCCAAGTAGTGTTCAGAAGGCCACATGACCCAGTTCAGAGATTTCCAAATACAGCAACAGAATCCTCCACAAGAGCTTTTCAATATACATATTCCATGGCTTATCCTAGGGTCACTGAACTGAAATTCTGAGGAATAACCCCAGGTTTTAAAAAACCTGTTTTCTATTTTCAGGGTGATTCTTATGTAGCCAGCCTACACTGTTGGGGACCCTCCCATGTGAGACTACAAAGCAGGTATTCACTATACAGGAGGTTGACCCCAGAAGCAGAGCCCCTAGGCAGAGGGAAGTCGAGACAGAGAAGTCGAGGACAGGAAAAAAGGAGAATCTAGCTAAAAGATAACCAGATGGACGAAACTAAATGGCCCCCCACATTCATGAGGAACAAGTTTTTTTTTTTTGCTACAAAAACTTGCTTATGAGCACCAAAGATACTATTATCTTCTATAGCCACTTTTTGCTTAGCCGTCAATTTATTGTATAGAATTGATTATTTAGCTACTTATTTTTTTTTCCTTACCATGATGTCAATCAGACCCTGAAAACTATATATTCTGAGCCCTCAGAAAATAAACCTGATGATAGAACAATGTTTCTTCATCCCTCCTGACCCCGCTTTCCGTCTCCTGTATTTTCTGCGCACTCCCCATTCAGGTTGGAACCCCCTTGCTGGTCAAGAGTTCCCGGCACTACACTGATGGATAAACAAGTTTTCAAAAAATAATAGTTTTCCTTTTTTCCCATTGCTAAGTTTCTTCCCTTCTGTTACCCCTCTGGCCTTTGAAGAACTGATCATAGAGCAGTGTATCCCCTCTTGCCACGGGGCTGTAAAGGTGCACAGCAACCCCTCAGGACAGAAGGGGTGGTGACAGCAGTGATTAACGAAGCAATCCCAAGAGGAAAATGAATTTCAAGGACCCAGACTCAGCCTGTAAGGCCGAATTCCCATTCAACCAAAAGAGTTCTGCATTAGGCTGTTCTATATATTGCGTTTCCTTGTATACATGTCTGAAAGAAAGGCTGCACTGCAGGAAAACAGTCTGAAAAATACTGCCTTTGATAGAAGTAGAGCATTGCTGTAGTTTGGATGCTTATCTTTCTAAACTCATGTTGAAACGTGATCCCCAGCGTTAGAGGCAGAGCCTAACAGGAGGTATCTGGGTCTTGGAGGTGGATCCCTCATGAATGTCTTGGTTCCATCCTCAGGTTAGTCAGTGAGTTTGTGCTGTATTAGTTCCCATGACAGCAGGTTGTTTTAAAAGCCTGGCCCATCACCCCACATCCTACCCTGCTTTCTCTCCTGCCATGTGATCTCTGCACATGTCAGCTCCCCTTTGCCCTCCACCGTGAGTGGAAGCACCCTGAGGCCCTCACCAGCTGCTCCATCTACCAGCCAGCAGAATTATGAGCCAAATAAACCTCTTTCCTTTATAATTTACCCAACCTCAGGTATTCCTCTCTAGCAACACACACGAATTAAGACAAACATCACTAAAACATATTTCATCTTCAGCTACATTTTAAGCAGAGTTGTGTGGGCTGTCTGAAAATCTAAATATCACATATAACATGGATCCTGTAGAAAAATAGCTCATGAATCTGAATTCAAGATGGCAAAAGCAAATCTCTTTTCCCACCAACAACTTCCTACTGGATGAGCAGCAAGATGGGATTTGTTATTGCCTCCTTGAACACCTTCTGCTCTATCCCCAAGACTGCAGTAGTAGCGCCTAGCTTGGTAAAAGGGAAACTCTTCCTGCAGCCTCAAGGAATCCTGAGTTCTTCCCTTCTCCCCTGAACCACCTTGGCAGCACCACAGAGGCTGAAGATTGTTCAATGGAAAGGAACTACAAAGGACACTGATTCTCTGGGGCTCAGGAACTTCATCCTACTGGAGCCCCATTCCAGCAAGTGCCCAAGTAGATATTTTACACACATAGAGGAGTTACTGATCCATTGTTATTAGAGTACGTGCTTTGAATTGCTTTGAAGAGGTAGCTACAAATCATCTACATCTTTCCTGGGGAGGAGCAGCATTTGTGGAATTAGCCCTGGACATAGTTGAAAGCATAGAAAAGGGACCCACATGTTGACCTTGTTCTCAGCTTCACAACTACAATATCCCAACCAGACATAGTCAAAACAAAAACAAACAAACAAACAAAAATCCCACCCTGGTATAAACCAAGGGATTCTAACTATTTCATTTGCCCAACTTGTGTTTCTCCTCTTGTTAACCTCTGCCTAACAGAACCACACACTAGCAACGGCTGGATCAGCACAAGGAGCCAAAACTCCTGCTCCTATGAGCAAAGATGTTATCTATTTGCCTTGAAAGGAACACAGATCTGGCCAGCATAGTGGGTCATGCCTGTAATCCCACATCTCGGGAGGCCTAGGCAAGCGCACTGCTTGAGCCCAGGAATTTGAGACCAGCCTGGGCAACCTGGAGAAACCCTTCTCTACTAAAACAACAAAAAATAAGCCAGGTGTGGTGGCATGTGCCTGTAGTTCCAGCTACTCCAGAGGATGTGGTGGGAGGATCACCTGAGCCCAAGAAGTCGAGGTTGCAGTGAGCTGAGATCATGCCACTGCACTCCAGCCTAGGTGACAGAGTGAGACCCTGTCTCAAAAAAAAAAAAGAGAGAGAGAGAAAAATATAGATCCATTCCCCTTTAGTACAAAGACAGTGCTAATTAATGAGTTAACACAAATATTTTTAAATCATAATAGGTCTCCCTTACCTGAAAAAAAAAACCCATCCTAAGCATAAGTAACTCAAATAACCCACACTGCAACACTTGTGGGAATGAACTTAGAGGAAATAAGTTCATTTAACTCAATCTTCTAAACAAGCTGCATCAACAGCTTCAGTCTTAGATAATGACCTGTAACATTCTGAATTTTTGCTTAGGAGACTTGAAATAGTCTCAGTTACAAAAGCATGAATTAGACTTGCTAAATTGTGCTTATCAATATAGGGAAGTAAGACTCAGACATTTCCTCATAAGATCAGGAAGAAAGTTTTTGGGAAGCCCTGTTAATTATAAGGGACAATGCCTTGAACATTCAAGTTAATTAAGGCCTTGCCTCATGATTGCATTTGTAACACTAAAAGCTTTTATTCATTCATTTATTCAACAAATAATAATGACAGCCAAGTGCCAGGCACTGTTCCTGGCCTCATTTCTAATCACCCCACTCTAAATTCCAGCTTCCAAATATACTGAGCTGCTTACACTGCATAGAACATGCTGTGCTCTCTCTAGCCTCCAGGTCTCTGCACATGCTCCCTCTGCCTGGAATGTCCTTCCCCTCTCCACACAGAGAGCGTGTGTTCACATGCACATGCACGTTCACATGCACATGCACATACACACATGATTCCCTTTGTCTGCCTCGCTCCTGGCACAAACATCTGATTCTCATTCATTCACTCAGCTCAAAGGCCATTTCTTCCATGAAGCCCTCTCCAATCACCTAGGGCAACATGCATTTTTCTAGGCTTGATCACTGCGTGATAGGACCTGTTTACATGAGTCTCTCTTCCAGTGAGCTCTGGGGCTTAGGAACCGTGGCGTTGAGAAGCACTTCTTTTTAGTGATTATACAAATCTTGGAACTAACTTCCTTTAGTCTAATTTCTTGGTTCTTCTGGAACTATTTCTTGATTGCTGCATAATTTGGGGCAATAACTTAGTCTCTCTAAGCCTTAGTTTGCTCATCATTAAAATGGGGATAACTGCACCTATCTCATTGTGTTGTTATCAACCTAAGTATCCATCAGTAGATGACTGGATAAAGAAAATGGGGCACCACTCTGGGCAACATATGGAGATCCCATCTCTACCAAAAAAAAAAAAAAAAAAAAAAAAGCTAGGTATGGTGGCATGTGCCTGTAGTCCCAGCTACTCAGGATCACTTGAGCCCAGAAGTTCAAGGCTGCAGTGAGCCATGATCACCCAACTGCAC
This sequence comes from Saimiri boliviensis, assembly GCF_048565385.1. NCBI lineage: Eukaryota > Metazoa > Chordata > Mammalia > Primates > Cebidae > Saimiri > Saimiri boliviensis. Next base: position 100,619,324 of record NC_133454.1, read on the forward strand.
TCCAGCTTGGGCAAAAGAGTGAGACCCTAACTCAAAAGAAAAAAAAGGGGTAGAAAGAAAATGTGGTACATATACACAACAGAGTGCTGTTCATACATAAAAAAGAATGAACGCATGTTCTCTCTTGTAAGTGGGAGCTAAATAATGTGTACACATGGACATAGAAGGTAGAGTGTTAGACATTGGAGACCCAGGAGAGTGAGAGGGGGGTGTCAAGGGGGTGGATAACGGAAATTATTTAATGGGTACTAGTGTGCATTATTTGAGTGATGGATACTCTAAAAGCCTAGACTTTGCTACTACACAGTATATTCACATAACAAAATTGCACTTGTGCCTCTTAAATTTATACAAATAAAAATTTTTTAATTAAAAAATTTTAAAGGATTGGTCAAGACGTGAAGTGCTTAGCATAGTGCACAACCCATAATAGAGTTCCATAAATGTTTTTATAAAAATTTCTTCTGGGTTGGGCACAGTGGCTCACACCTGTAATCCCAGCACTTTCAGAGGCGGAGGTGGTTGGATAACCTGAAGTCAGGAGTTCAAGACTAGCCTGGCCAAGATGGCGAAACCCCCTCTCTATTAAAAATACAAATGTAGCCGGGCATGGTGGCACACACCTGTGATCCCAATTACCCAGGAGGCTGAGGCAGGAGAATCACTTGAACCCAGGAGGCAGAGGTTGCAGTGAACCGAGATTATGTCACTGTACTCCAACCTGGGCAACAAAGTGAGACCTTGTCTCAAAAAAAAAAAAGAAAGAAAGAAAGAAATAGAACCAAGTTGTTGTTGTGGTTGTTTTTTAAAGCAAGTACTGGGGAAGGTACTTGCAATGCAATTAACTGTCAAAGGACCTATTTCCAGAAAAGATTTTAAAAACAAAACAAAAACAAGAAAACCTCCTATTAATCAATAAGGTGAGACTACCCAGTAGAAAAAAAGGTAAAGAATATTAACTATGAATAAGCATTTCAGAAAAGAGGAATCCTGGATGATCTATAAAACTATGCAACATGGACGGGCATGGTGGCTCATGCCTATACGCCTGCAATCCCAGCACTTTGGGTGGCCAAGGCAGGAAGATTGCTTGAGCCCAGGAGTCTGAGACCAGCCTGGGAACTATGACAAAACCCCATTTCTACAAAAAATACAAAAATTAGCCAGGCATGGTGGAATGTGCCTATAATCCCAGCTACTTGGGAAGAGGCTGAGGTGGGGAGGATGCCTGAGCCCCAGAGGTTGAAGTGAACTGAGATGGTGCCACTGTACTCCAGCCTGAGTGACGGAGTGAAACCCTGTTTCAAAAAACAAACTAGCAAACAAAACTATGCAACAAACCTATGCAAAAAAAAAATGCTCAAGGAAATGGATATCAAAAATGAGATACCATTTAACACCAGCTAGCTAACATGGAATGTAGCTGAGCTTGTGGGAAAATAGAAGCACTCATATAGTACTGGTGGGTATAAACCGGTACAACCACTTTAGAAAGTATTTTGACAAGGAAAACTGAAGATGTGCAATTCCACTCCTGGTGTCTGCCCTATAGAAGCTCATGCAGATGTGAACAAGGAAACGTGTTCCAGGATGTTTGTCACAGCATTATTTGTAACAATAAAAGAAGTAAAAACTTAACTGTCAATCAGTAGATCTATATGTTTCTAAATGAATCAATCTCAAAATTATAGTGTTAAAGGTCAAAAGCAAGTTGTAAAAGAATATTGTATAGTATACATATTGATGGAAATTATAGTGTTAAAGGTCAAAAGCAAGTTGTAAAAGAATATGTATAGTATACATATTGATGGAAACTACAAAAACTCAAAACAATACTAAATATTATTTACAGATGCATACAGCTGTAGTAAGAGTATAAGACCATGCATGGAAATGTGACACAGATGTGACACACCCTCTTTAGGTTAAGGAAGGAAGTGAAAGGGAGGGGCAGGGCTTTGACTCTGTTCTACTCTCTTTCTTTAAAAGGGAGACAAAGGACATTTGATGCAAATATGATACAAGATGTAATTTGGATTGTGGGTCTGTGCGTTTCCAGAAAATTATTTTCTTTTCTAAATATTTTAAATATGCCATAATTAAAATTTTTATCTCAAATGAACTTGAAAATAAGAACAGGCAGCAGAGAATTAGTGTTTCCACGTATATTTTGCCCAGGCTGAGTGCAATGGCATGATCATGGCTCACTGCCGACTTGAACTCCTGGGCTCAAGTGATTCTCCCACCTCAGCTTCCTGAGTAGCTGAGACTCCAAGCACATGCCACCACACTTTGCTAATTTATTTTTTTTATTTTTTTTATTTTTTTTGTGTAGGGACGGGATCTCACCATGTTACCCAGCTGGTGTTGAACTCCTGGGCTCAAACAATCCTCCCATCTCAGCCCCCCAAAGTGATGGGATTAAAGGCATGAGCCACCATTCCCAGCCTAGGACTTTTATAGCATATTCCACACCACTGATTCCACCAAATGGATGAGTGGGCAAGTAGGTGGATAGAGAGGGAGAGAGTGATGGAGGGAGGGATGGTCGGATGGATGGACAGATGAATCAATTGTTTGATAGATCATTAGTCAAATATATAGATAGACAAAGACAGAGAAAATAAAGTAGGATGGAGAAGTCAGAAGTTATTAAAGCTTCACCAGTCCCTGGATTTTTATCTTAAGCAGGCTATCGTGTAACACTGACAACAATGTGAATGGCACCCTCTGGGGTTGTACAGTGTCATAGCTCTAATGGACAAATGCCTTAACTCTCTGAGTTCCCATTTCCTTATCTGTAAAACAAAGCCAAACATTTTACTTCACAGGGTCTTTCAGAAGACTAAATGTATGCACAGAGCCTGACATATAGTATGGAGTGAGAATACGGTAATTATGACCAAGGTAGTACTAGGAAAACGGACACTGAGTCTAACATTCAGGAACACCTTAACTGCATTAATAACCCTAGGAACTGTTTCCTTAGCATTGTATAAATAGAACTTTTAAAAATAACCTACTTTCAAGAGAAAAGTAACATATTTACATTGTACTATTCTGTTCTCACACTGCTATGAATACCTGAGACTGAGTAATTTATAAAGAAAAGAGGTTTAATTGACTCAGAGTTCTGCATGGCTGGGGAGGTCTCAGGGAACTTACAATCATGGCAGATGACATCTCTTAACAGGGTGACAGGAGAAAGAATGACAGCCAAGCAAAGGGGCAAAAGCCTGTTATAAAACTATCACCCCCATGATTCAGTTACCTCCCACCAAGTCCCTCCCATGACACATGGGGATTATGGGAACTACAATTCAAGATGAGATTTAGGTGGGGACACAGAAAAACCGTATCACACATTAAATATACCTATTTAGTTTGGCTGATCCTGATGAGTGTACATTTTCCAGCAGGCACTGGGATGTGTTAAAGGATCAACCTTCCCATCCACAGTCCTGGGGTTCATCAGGGTGCTCAAGGGAGCACCTCTGAAGTCTTCAGAGCAGATGAGCCTTTCTGTGCCCTTAAATACAGGTCTTTCTTAGCTAACGTTAAGTGATGTAAGACTTACTGAATATAAATCTGATTTTATATATGCTTTCCACAAAGTATCTATAAAATGTTCATGGCATGTGAACATACACAGTAAGCTCGGCCATGATGTACTATGGCATTTCAAGGCAGGGGAGTGGGGACAGGAAGCAGCAACACGAAGCAGCCTGTGTTTACATTGTTAGCACGCAGAAACCCACTAACTCACTTTACAATTTAAATTAAGCTGATTTACACACACACACACACACACACAGAGAGAGAGAGAGAGAGAGAGAGAGAGAGAGAGAGAGAGACAGACTGACATTAAAGTAGGGTTTTCCTGAATGGCATCTGTTTCAGTTATCTATTTCTACATAGCAAAACGCCACAAAATTGAGTGGCTTGAAGTAATAAGAATTGGCCCTTTCTCCAGTTTCTGCACTTTGCTGGGCAGTTCCTCTGACGCCTTCCCCAGAGCTCACCCATCCTGTGACAATCAGTGGGAAGTCCAAGATGCCTCCTCTCTGAAGCATCTGGCACTTGGTGCTGGATGTTGGCTGGGTGGCCTCAGTTCTCCTCCATGTCTCCTCTCATCCTCTAATAAGCTAGAGCATTTTTTTTATATGCTCTAGGCAAGAACCCAAACAGACTGAAGTGGAAGCTACAACGCTTCCTGACTTGCACGGCATCACTTCTACCATATTCTGTTGGTCAAAGCAAGTCACAAGGCTACCAGATCAAGGTGAGGGGAAACAGGCTCCACCTTGGTGGGAGAAGCAGCAGAATCTCATTGCAAATGGGGTCTAGCAGGAGCTGGTGCAGCTATCTTTTAGGAAATGAGCTGCCACAGTGCCCTTTGAAGCCAGGCGCAGACTGGGCTTGGCTTTTGCATATGATTTAGTTCTAAGAATTAAATCATAGAGTCCATGGTTAGAATGGACTTAAAACCACTGCATTAAAGCAAAAAGGCCAGAAAATACTGTGAAAATAGGAGTGTGGAGCCTTTTTTTTTTTTCTTAAAGAAAAGTCTTCCTGGTATGAAGCACAGAGGTCCTGAGGAAGTGACATTCTCCACTAAGCAGACAGTGAAAGTCAGATAGACGTGACCAACGAAGACGGTGAGCAAGTGGCTAGGGCAGGTGGTTGATCTTCACAGGAGCAGGTATTTGAGACTTGTTCTCATAGGGCAGATGACAACAGAGAGTGTCACACTTATGTGGAGACAATCAGGCTGTCCAGTAAGAGAGACAGCAACGCAGCAAGGTGAGACTGAGTCCCTTAAAGCGGGAGGGAATGGCATCAAAGGAAGCAAATGTAGAAAGAAGTGGGAGCTGCTCAGCTGCCAGGATGTTCCTCACCAACAGGACAAAAGGCTGAAAAGTGGATCTTAAGGACTCCTCCTTTCCTCTTCCAGAAAGAGAGCAGGAACAATCAAAAAGAGGCTTGGTCAAGATAGCAAAGCCATATGAACATAATCAGACACTAAGCAAATGACAGGAGACTCTGTAATGCTTCAGCCGCTCAAAAGAAGAGGACAAAGGAGAAAGAGAAGAGAAGAGATGAGACTGAGATTTAGACAGTAACCAAGCCATCTCCCTCTAAGAAACACTTTCCAGCTCCCTCTACATGGGCGGGTGGACACACAGAGGCACACCTGTATATGTGGTTTTATAACTGGTTTCATTTTAGTCCATAGTAAAATAGGTTAATCATGTATCCGTATTGTGAAAACATTCTCTAGTAAATGTCCTAATTAGGAACCCTAACTAGCTTCCCATTATTTCAAAACTGTCCAAATCTGAGTCGACCCTAAAGACCATCTGGAACCTGGACTTCTGCCCGGGCAGCAACGGATTGCCCTTCATTAGACCTCTCCATGCCCCACCTATTTGAGAGAAAGAGAGGGTGATGGAGAGTTACATGGTGGATACACTGGAAAATAGCATTCCCTGCTCAGACATTTGGTTTTATGATTTTATCTTCCTTGCAATTGACCATGTTCATAAAACTTCAAAGGAGATTTTTCCAGTGCTTTGGCTATTTAACTGAGACATGCACTTACTTAAGTGTGCATTTGATGTCTGAAAATATATGCAGAATACTCATCTAGGAAACAACAGAAAGTACTGCTGTTCTTTACTGTGTCTTTATTAAACTATTTTAGTTTGAAGGGAAAGCTTTTAAAAATCAAGAATAACTTCAAAATCCAGAGGGAAGAACTGCCAATAAAGTAAAGTCACTCACACTGATTTATCATTGTATTTCTGCAGCCATTGCTTGCTTCACTCGCTTGTCAGTGCAGTGGGTGTCGGGGAGCAGTCATCTGGATCTCATGTTGCACATAAAATCTGATATGGATATTAAAATTCAATCATAAAGCTCCCCCAAGTGGATACTTTTTTAAACTACATCAAGAAACGTCAGAGTCTCTATGATTGCAATCAAGATGGAGGCCTCAAATATGCTTTTGACGGACAGCAGTGGCCTGGCTTATCCATCATTTTGTACATAATTTAATAAGATCAGCATCTTGGGAAAAGAATTCTATAAATGTTAAAATGGAATCTGCAAAAACACTCTCCTGGCTTCCTGGGAACTTAACGGGGCCTAGAAGCTGCCTGTGGCTATGCTAGATCTTACATGGCCTAAAAGGATCCAGCGACATAGTGATTTACAGCTGCTCAGGGGGGTAAAATCCCCCTGTGGCCCCTCTGGAAAAGCTCCCTGGTCCATTTAATTGTGTTCCTTATTCCACTATCTGGCTGATTATACTGAATTACTTGGCACCCCTGTTAAGCCTGTCACTTAGATTCTAGAACAAATTAAGTTTGTTGAAGGCTTTGCTCTTTCTCTCTATTAAAATATTCATATCTACTCTAACAACCTGATAAAAACTGGCTAAAAGCCTTGCTGCTATCCCCAACAGGGAGTGCCATTTTTAATGAACCCGCAAGCCTCATAAATAAAAAACAACTGGTCCTAATAAAGAATTGATAGATCAGCTCTGGCCCCAGATAGGTGTCAAGGGGGAAGCTTACACACGGCCTTAGGAGAATCTGTTCAGCAAATGAGTCTCCCAGAGCCTAAAAGCCTCCAGCCAACCATCAAACTCCAAACAAAGGCAAATCAACAAACTTCCTGAATAAGTTTCCATAAAATAGCTGAGCCTATTGGGTCTCAACGGGAGTAGATGGCAAAGGGTAGCAGAGAGGGCCTTCCAGAGGTATATGAGAAGTGAGGGTAGGAGGAAAGGCTATGGAGGGGGTAAGGGAGGGGCGGGCATGGATAAGAATACTCAAGAATATTCCTTGAGCATTCACTATGTGCCATGCATTATCCTCTCAATAGTCCTACAAATTGGATAGCATTATCCCCTATAAATGAAGGCAAATGGAGTTGCTGTAAGCAGCCTCAGGTCACAAAGCAGTAGGTTCAGGGGTTTGAATTCCAACACAGACCTGACTCTAAACCTGAATTCCTAACCACAAAAGGTTTTGTAAAAGCTTTATAAACACTGCTTAAACCTCTTCCCACTTTCACTCCAGTTATTTTTGGGGCAAAAGGTGGGACGTAAAGTCAGCAATCACAGCATTTACTTGCCCCTGGGGCTGAGCAAGCAGTAGGCTTGGTAGGGACACCACTCCCCAGCCAGATCCTCTTCTAAGGCTCCAAACACCGTGGCTGAGATGGCAGCCTCCTTCCTACCATGTAGGCCAGCAGCCTGCTTGTCTAACTCCACTGCATGACTGGACCGAGAATCCTACGTTACAGAAAATAAATTAAACAGACATTCTTACAAGGCTTTGGAATCGAGGTAGAAACGCAACCCTGGGCTCTGTTATTTGGGTATTGTGTGATATCAGACAAGTCATCTCACCTCTCTGAGCTTTCAAATGTGTCCATTAAATATAGATGACAGCTTGACTGTTTACACACAACCCTGTTCCAAAAAGGATTTAAGGCATCTAATAACACCTATTTCACCAAGCAGTAGTCAGAATAAAATATAACTTTCTTAGTTATTTGTGACAAGAGCACCTGTGATGTAAGTGGGCCCAGCACGGTGTCTGGCTGATATGGTTTGGCTGTGTCCCCACCCAAATCTCATCTTGAATTGTAGTTCCTATAATCCCTATGTGTCTTGGGAGGGACCTGGTGGGAGGTACTTGGATCATGGCGGGGATTACCCCATGCTGCTGTTCTTGTGATAGTGAGTTCCCACAAGATCTGATGATTTTATAAGGGGCTTTTCCCCCTTTTGCTCAGCACTTCTCCTTCCTGCTGCCATATGAAGAAGAATGTGTTTTCTTCCCCTTCCACTATGATTGTAAGTTTCCTGAGGCCTCCCCAGCCATGCAGAACTGTGAGTCAATTAAACCTCTTTCCTTTATCAATACCCAGTCTAGGGCAGTTCTTTATAGTAGCATGAGAACAGACTAATACACTGGCTCACCAGGGGCTGGCAGTAAACACATCTCTGCCACCACCCTGAACCTCTCACAGGTCCACGCTTCCTCCTCCTGACTTTCTGAAGGGCTTCACTGTCCCACTCTCCCAGGGCCTCCACGACGTTGCTATGCTTTCTTTTTCCCCACAGTTCTTAAAAATCCTTTTGTGACTTTGTAGCTGGGTTAGGGGCGGGAGAGATGGAGGGGGAGGGAGATGGAGAAAAGACAGTTAAAACAATCCTGGTTTCCCTTACATTCTTCCAAGGCATTCACAGGAAAAATGCGTAATTATTAACAGCAAAAGTGTTATACTGATGCCCCCTGCAGGAAAGGTTCTCTTGCTTAACTCTAAACCTCTTTCCAAGTGGTAGGGGCAGGAGAGAGGGAGGCGTGACCTGAGGTCTGCCAACGTGTGATGTCTAACAGAAAACACAAGGGACCTCTGAGTGGGTGGTGGGGGCTGCTCGCATGTCCCCAAGCTCAGGCAGTCCAGAGAAGCAAACCTTTCTTTTTCAATCTTGTTTTCCTGTCACTGAGCAAAAACTGCTGATGCCACTTAGTCATCGAATATGACCTTGGTGTGAAGGTTGAAGGTGACCTACATTCCCTCATATCCTGAACCTAAAAAACTTTTGACATGGTGTTGGGAGAAGCATATGTTTTTATTTTTTTATTTTTTAACATTTTTATTTTAAATATTGGTCATATTAGATTCATTAGATGAAGCAAAGACAAATACATGTTATAACATCATCGCTGATGACTGATCCAACATTTTAGGGTAGATTTTTTAAAGGCAATTCTTAAAGCCTTTACTGCTCAAGTCAGAGTCTCTGCAGGTATGAATAAGAGAGAAGCCTAACCTTGGATTCATCTCAGATGGGGAGCAGGAAAGGTCAGGGGTCCTCTTGCTCAAAAATATCTGCTACATAATTCTACCAATTGGTTTCACTGGATCTAAGAAGTTCCCTTTTAAAAAGTGACTGTTACATAGGAAAGGATTCTAAAAAGAGGCAGTCCACAGTGTAACACTGGTTTTCCCTAGATGGTAGGACTGTGGGTGATTTGTGCACTTTTCTGTTGGTCTGTATTTTCTAGTCTCTCTACAGTGAACAATTAAGCGTTTATTTTAACCTTATAAAGACCTTGCCTGGTAGAATTAAGTAAATTCATTGTGTTTAGGTGGGAACCACTTAAAAATGGAAGAAAGCAAACCCCAATGAGATATTCATGTTTATCATTTGAAAAAACAAACAGAAAAACGTAAATAACTAGTGTTGACAAGGACATGGAGAAATTGGAACCCCTCTAGAGGGCTAATGGGAATGTAAAATGGTGTAGCCGCTTTCGAAAACAGTCTGGGAGTTCCTCAAAAAAGTTAGATATAATGTTACCATATGACCCATGACACTTCTACTCCTAGGTATATACCCAAGAGAAATGAACATATAGCCATACAAAAGTTCTTACCCAAATGCTCACAGCAGCATTATTCATAATAGCCAAAAAGTGGAAACTACCTAAAGTCTTTCAACGGATACATAAAATGTGGGATATCCACACAATGGAATATTATTTGACCATAAAAGGAATCGTACTGACACAGGCTACAACGTGAATAAACCCTGACAATATTATATTAAGTGAAAGAAGCAGTCATAAAAGACCACACATTGTATGATTTCATTTATGTGAAATGTCTAGAACAAGCAAATCTACAAGGAGAGAAAGCAGATCACTGGTTGCCTAGGGCCAGCAGAATGGAGGGCAAGGGAATGATAGCTAAGAGTATAGGGTTTCTCTGCAGCATGATGGAAGTGTTCTAAAATTGACTATGGAGATGTTTGCACGTATTTGTGAATATACTAAAAACCACTGGGTTGTACATTTTAGTGGGTGAATATTATGGTATGTGAATCATATCTCAATCAAGCTGTTATCCCAAAAAATAGAAGGATGTTATCTGATTAGGATGAGACTGCTTACTCGTATGAGGACAGAGTGGCTGTGGATCAGGGCACATGTGAGAAGGCAGAATCCATGCCAGGGGAAGAGGATGGCAAAGGGAGGCTGCAGGGTACCAAGACAGGGTTTGATTTGCAGCCAAACAATCACCCTGTACAAAGTGGAAAAGCCATTCCCAGTCCTTGACACAGGCCTGGGCTTCCCCTTATACACATATCCCAGAATTTTACAGTTAAATAATTGATCCCCCAGATTATTCCCCTGGATCACTGCAGACACTAGGAAAATACTGGAATGAGAAAGGCAGAGCCAGCAATCAGAAACTGACACCATCAAAATCACAGAACTCAAGCTAACTTAGCAGTGATCTCCCAAAGCTGGCTGTTCATCAGACTCACCCAGGGAGTTTGCTTGACTATCTGCTTGGATTTTAATACAGACTGCTGAACCCCACAATCCAGATATTCTGAGTCCACAGGTCCAAGAGATACCCAGGAATCTACGCTTTCTAAAGGTCTCCCCTTGTTTATGACCATAAACCAAGTATAGGAACTTCTGGGCCAGATGACAATTCATTTTAAAATATTTTTGAAGAAAACAAGAATAAAAGACTTTTTGAATTAAAAAAAATAAACTTTTCACATTCGTGCAAGGAGGATACATAAAAACTGCTTAATAACACATTTTTATGATCTCTGGCATAGCTACAAAACAAACTTGAAAAAGGATAAAAATATTCAAGTCTCCACAATGTACCAATTCACAGTTTTAGTCAGGTGTTCCTTTCAATTTTTTTAATTGCTCCTAAACTACTGCTTAAATATCATAGAATTTAAAAGCTGAAAGAGTCTTGGATATTACTGACTTCAGCTCCCTCATTGCAGACAAGAGGAAATGTATCCCACAGAGATGAAACATCTTGCTGCAGGATCAGAACCCAGGAAGGTGTGCCTACAGTCCATCCAGACCTCTTTCTGCTGTGTAATATGACATTTTGCAAGAATACCTTATGCTGGAAGTCTTCAGTTGCAGAAAAATCAATCTCTGCTGATATGAAGGAATAGCATTTAAGCTATGACTCAAACCATGGAATTTTAGACCCATTGTAACAAGAAGGAACCTGCAGGTCACCAGACCAGAATCTACAATGTACAGATTACCTAATCCCATAAACCATAGTGAACCAACAAAAAGCAAAGCTGGAAGACACAGACTGGAGTGGGAGCCTTCTGAGAAAGATGCAAGGTCCAACCCTTACAACCACTGTTGATGATGCAGCAGGTTGTTGGAGGACACCACCATGGCTGTGTGCTGCCTCTGCCAAGATTTAATCACACTCACTCTCCAAGCTATTTTAACTTGCACCTCTCCAACACTGCAAGAAGCTCAAATAAAACAGAATACTGGATTTTGGATGTTCAAGTTTTGTCTCAGGTAAACAGAATTGTACTGCAAAAGATTAAAGTTTGTGCACCAGGCTGGGCACGGTGGCTCACGCTTGTATTCCCTGCACTTTGGTAGGCCGAGGTAGGCCAATTACTTGAGCACAGGAGTTCAAGACCAGCCTGGCCAACATGATGAAACGCTGTCTCTAGTAAAAAATAATAATGACAATAATAATTAGTTGGGCATGTTAGCACAGGCTTGTAATCCCAGCTACTCAGGAGGCTGAGGCAGGAGAATTGCTTGAACCCAGGAGGCAGAGGTTGCGGTGAGCAGAGATAGCAACACTGCACTCCAGCCTGGGTGACAGAGTGAGACTGTCTCCAGAAATAAAAAAATAAGTAAGTACCTAAAGTTTGTGTGCCAGTTCTATCTCCTGTTCAATCCAAGTACTTAGTCAAACCAGTTAACTGCTCTCATTTGAGTAAACCGATTCTCTTTTACACCCTTGTAAAGTAGAAGGAAGAGTTACCTCACTTTCCTTCCCATCCAGTTGAGCTCACATTTGCACACAAATATATATACACACATACACACATATATATATTTGTGTGTATGTATAAATTTTGCTTAATTCTACACTCTGTATGTAAGCTCTTATCATTACTATATTGTTTACAGTTGAGGGGTGAGTGACTGCTACTCCCCAAAAATGTACACTGGATAATAACAATAGCTAAGTCATTAAACACTTATCAAGAACTTTGCCAAGTTCTTTATATTTATTCCTCCCCAAAATCTTCTAAAGAAGATATAAAAAGGCAAGTTCAGAGATGTTCGGCCATTTGCACAGGGCCACAAAGCTAGTAAGCAGCAGAGCTAGATTTTGAACTTTGTCAGCCACCATAAGTCTACCAGACAAGCAGTCTTCCCTTGTTTTTTTAACTCCTCAGATGGATGAATCGCAAATGCAAAGCTGAAAAGGAATAGTGGTGGTGAGACTCCTTTTATGCTTGGGCTTTTTTCTAGGGGGGCGGTGCAGGATGTCTCTACTGCAGTTTTAAATAGCTGTGTGAATCACTACAGGATGCTGTGTTCCAAGGTTCCTTTATCCTCTCTCCCATAATGTAGCTAACTTCTTCTAGAAAGCCCATGCCCACCTCTGGCTTCCTGGTTCAGCATTGTCTCATATGCTCCAGTGTTGCAGTTTCATCAAATTGGCAATAAGCTTATCCAGATCTGCTTGATGAGATGGAACAGGCTGCTCGTGTCTAAAATAATCAGAAAGAACAAGAAGCACGCCTCTAGAACGGTACCTTATGCGGTCTGTGCAAATCAGCTACAAGTGAAGAATGTCTGCAAGGGCAAGCATGCCCATGTTTTTCCATCTGCAGAAATATCTTCTGGAACAAGTTCTTCCTTGTCCAAGGAGAGAAGCTCAAAGAAAAGTGTCAGCTTTCGCCAAATCTGATTGTGAATCAGCATCTGAGGTCCCAAAAGAAACACCTGCTAGGCACAGTCATCCACCATCCTCACTCCCAGAGCCAGGGGACCAAGAGTGTTGGTAATTACAGGATAGAAGGCCTTCCAGTCATCTGATTCAGAAAGAAAACCCCCGGAGTAGACCGAGCTGTTTGCTGGACATCGAGAAGATCATCTCTTTCAACAAAGGCAGGCACATCCCAAAGCCTCCTTTGTCTTCCCCACAATTCTCATCTCAAAGCTCTCTTAACCACTTGCCCCTTATTCAGTGGATTGTGTCTTGCTAAGTCCAACATGTCCACCAAGGCCGTTGAGGCACTTCATGAGCCAGCCTCACTCAGTAATCTCTCTCCTCTCCCCCATCCCCACCCCACCCCTAGCACCCTAACAATTGTCTGTATTGATCACTGTTGTATCCTCACAGTGCCTGGCATAGAAAGGCAACAATATGGTCATTTGCTACATCAGTGAATACTTGCATTTCCCTAAATGAACTATGTTCTTTTTCATCTGTGGGTCTGGTTCAAGCTACTCTCTCTGATTGAATTGTTTTTTCCATTTCGCTAACTTCCTCCTTTTTACAAGAATCGGCTTTAGCGTTTTCTTCCCTTAGGAAATCATCTTTGACCCTCTCCCTGCTCTGAGTTAGTGACACCAGTTACCAAAAAGATCGTGGGTATGATGGAAAAGAAATGGGACCTGGTTTTGCTTTAACAAACACATACGAATTTACATTCCAAATAAGTGTTACCCCGTTTAAAGAGTCACTTACTCCATCTTAATAAGTCAGCTGAATGTACGGTGTTACTAACCCTCTTGGGAGACTCAGAAACGTGTCAAATTTCCCAGAACATCCTCCCACTAAGGTGGTATCGCTTTTCCTGTCTCCCAGAATTCTGACTGAATCAGAAAGTCAGGGCTGGAAGGCACCTTGGAAATAACTCCTCCTTTTACAGATGTGGAAACGGAAGTCCAGGGAAAGTCGAGGTCATCCCAGAGATCAAATAGGAAATTGGTGATAGAGTTCAGCTCAGACCTCAGCTCATCTGTAAACTCACTCAAGACTTTAGTCCTTTCCTCTCAAACACAGAAGAAGCTAGGCAATTCCTCTCATGACCTGCTTCGACTTGCATTCCATGCTTTATTTTGGTTTTTGCTTCACAAGCTAAAGAATAATATTATGCTGAAATTTTAAGGAAAAGGTGTAATGTTGTAACAGCTCAGATGGTTTCATGATAAGGTACGTGAAGACATAGGCTCTCCCCAGTTAACAAAGGCTAATTTCCAGCTTCTAAAGGAACCAGTCTTCAGTCCAGTTTTCCCTAAACATCATTCATGTACACATCATCATTTCCATTTTTGTCATATTTAAAATACCAATTTTACTATTAATTCTTTCTTTCCTTTACCTCAATTCCTTTTTTTCTTTTTGGAGACAGGGTCCTGCTCTGTCACCCAGGCTAGAATGCAGTGGCACAGTTTCAGCTCACTGCAACCTCCACCTCCCAGGCTCAAGCCACCCTCCCACCTCAGCCTCCTGAGTAACTGGGACTATAGGCATGCACCACTACTTGCAGCTAATTTTTGTATTTTTTGTAGACAGGGTTTTGGCATGTTGCCAAGACTGGTCTTGAACTTTTGGGTTCAAGGGATCCTCCACCTGGGCCTCCCAAAGTGCTGGGACTGCAGGCTTAAGCCACAGCACCAGGCCAACTCGCTTTTTAGAAACATGTATATCTAGTTTAACCTCAGCCTAAGTAAAATAAATAAATAATAATCCAAGAAATCATGAGTTTAACATATTCTCATACTCTTTCCATAACACATTTAAGATGAATATGTGACTATTTTTTCAAATGTTCACATACCACTTATCATTCTGCTTTTACACCAGAGCATAGTAATTTCCTCCAAAGCAAAACTAGTTACTGGTATTCTCCCTAGTGTCTTCTCCCTGGTATTCCATCTTCTGCATGCACCTATTTCATGTGAAATACCAGTCAGTAGTAGCACATGCAGATCCCAAACTAAAGCTTATCCTTACAATAATAGCTTTCTTATCAACACCTAGATCGCTACACCTTCCACACATTTGATCTGTCACTTCGTTTGAAATAACCCCTTACCTAAATGTTCTTCACTGACTATTAATAAATTACGAACAAACAGCAAAAATAATTACCCTTTCACCTAGGAAAACACTGCTGAGTCTTAATGGTCTACCAGTGACAGACAGCTTTCCGGAGCATAATGGATGCAAATGTGCAACAGGATATGGGTAGGTTATTTTCACACAAGCTGTCACTTGTCACACAAATTACATGGGTTCCTATTAGCTGCTTAATTCACAGATTTCAAAAAACACACACACACACGAATTCCACTCACAATACCTGCATCCTTCCTGGATCAGAACCAACCCACAAAAGCAACAAAGAATTAAAGGCTTTCAGGAACAGCACATTGTCTGTAGATAGGAAAATTCTCCTTTGAGTCATGGAAATCATGTTGGGCAAAGTTGTTCTAGGATTCAAAAGTCTTCAGAGGAAGAGAGGGAGACCTGAGATTATGAGAGAAGCCCAAATCTAGATGTTGTACCTGAGCAAGAACTCAGCAAGTCGGCTGAGTGGTTTATAGGACTGCCAGGCATGGGCAAGGTGAGCCTGGCGGGCCACTGCTTGCACCACTCAAAGGGAATGCAAAGGTCACCTGCTTGGTATCATCCGTCTAGATTGGACAGAGTGGAACCTTCCATGCACATTCCTGAGGAGCAGTGATGGGAACTGCAGGCCTCAGAGCCTGTGCTACCGGAGGCCCTGAGGCCTGAGGCTGCAGCTCTTAAACCAACTTTGCCCAGGGTTCTGTTGCCATTTTAAGAAACTAGCAGATACTTTTGCAAACTGACCTCAGTTTATCACAGTTCTTTTATCTCAGAGTTGGTGTTTTTTTTGTTTTTTGTTTTTTTGAGATGGAGTCTTGCTCAGCCACCCAGACTGGAGTGCAATGATGCATTCTCGACTCACTGCAACCTCCACCTCTCAGGTTCAAGAAATCCTCCAGCCTTAGCCTCCCAAGAAGCTGGGATTACAGGTGCACGCCACCACGTCTGCCTAATTTTTTTGTATTTTTAGTAAAGACAGGGTTTCACCATGTTGGCCAGGCTGGTCTCAAACTCCTGACCTCAGGTGAGGCCTATCTTGGCCTCCTACAGTGCTGGGATTACAGGGTGAGCCACCAGGCCTAGCCAAATTGGTATATTTTTAAGTTTTCCTTTCTTATAATAATAGTACTTAGCTAATCTAGTACTACTAATAATAGTACTTGCTAATCTAGTACTTAGCATATACCAGGCACTGTTCTAAGCAGTTTCTGTGTATTAACACATGTACATACAGAATCACAGAAAGTTTGATGTGGATGGAGCCTTAGACATTGAGGTGGAAACAGCTCTGGACTTATGTCAGGAGGAATGAGTACTTTGTCATCCATTAGCTATATGACCTTGAGTGAGTCCTGCTTCTCTCTAGGCCTCAGTTTCTCATCTGTTATGGTGGTGAGATGGATGAGAGATGATGAATAGGCTTCCATATGGATGCCAACTCTCATCCAGTTGAGCTGTCTTGGGCACTGTGTTGAACGGGATTCTGAGCAGGTGTGGGAGAGTGCCACAAGTGATTATCAATGTCTGCCACGATGAGCATCTTCAGAATAAAATAAGTATGTAAAAGCACCTAGTATAATAGAGCATCGGGCACACTTGATATTCAGTTAAGTAGAAGCTGCTATTGGTATTTTCCTCATCATCCTCAGTCTGTCAATCCCAAACTGAGTTAACATTTTTTAATCCATGATTTGTAACTTGAGCATATGCTTGCATGCAAAACTGATTACCATAATTTTTCTTAAGGAATAAACTTGAGCTCTTTCTCAAGGAAGTATCATTTAAATCTTCATTATAGAAAATTCCAAAAATATACAAAAATAGAGACTATTGTAATAAACTCCCATGGACCCATTGACAAATTTCAAGAATTATCAATTCACAGCTAATCTTGTCTTATCTATGTCCCCACCCATGGACCCCTCTCTCAGCCAATCTGGATGTTTTAAAGCAGGTCCCAAATAACATGTCATTTCACCTGTAAATATCTCAGTGTTCATCTATCGATGATAGAAACTTATTTTTTTACAATTTTTAAAGCATTTGGTTTTAATTGGATGAAATGGCAACAGCAAAGCATGATTAGGAAATTATTTCCTCACCTACCTAATAACATTCCAGAAAAGTAAAAAAACAAGCTTATGTATTAAATAATAAAAATAATAAGAGGCTAGCTCAGGAGGCCACGTGGGGACTGAGGTATGCATGATTTATTATAGCTACACCAAGTGAGTTATTCCATTCTTTGAGATATTTATGACACGGCTAAAACACTGAATACATCAACATCAGAATTAATCATGAATAATATTTAATTAGTGCTTGACAAGGATCAATTTGGCAACTCTTTTTGTTCTCTCTCCTTCCCCTGTATAGAAAAATAGTCATAAACTAAAGTGTTTTATTTTTTCCATCTGCTTCTGGTAAAGCGCATCCCTGAATTGCTAACTTAGTTGAGATCTCCTGAACTTTCATATACCCAGGTAATTAGACTCAGATGCTGTCCGGACTGTGATTATAAATCAAGTGTGTGTATGTAAGCAGAAAACAGACTGCTCGCACTGAGAGCTGGTGTCACTATTTCTCACAGACCTGCCCGTGGAGCAGGCAGGCCCCCAGGTCTGAGCAGAGCAGAAAGAGGTTTTCATATCACTGCCATGCCATGGAAGCCCCTGCTCTCACCTCTCCAGCCTCCAGAAAGCACTGATTATATATAATAATATATCATATATAATAATACATAATCAGCAGGCTTAAGACTTTATTTACAAAAGAAAAAAGCCCTTTGGGGCACTCGAGCAATAAATAATTCTGCCCAGAAGTATGCTAGGTACAAACCAAGGAGCCTAAGATGCGTGGTGCAAGCCAGGAGACTAAGACGCAGCGGGAAGCACACAGCGATAGCCTCTTTCCAGCCAGGCTGTTGACATTCAGAGCATCTGGCGTCCCAAAGAACTTTGGTGGCACTGTGTACCACTTCCCAATCAGTGTATTTATTCTATAGGGGAATAATTAGCAGAACCTTAATTCATGGTTTCATAACAATATGTGCATTCACTTAATTTTAACAGAACAGCAATTTTTGTTTTTGTTTTGCTTTGTTTTTGAGGTGGAGCCTCGCCCTGTCACCCAGGCTGGAATGCAGTGGTGTGATCTCGGCTCACTGCAACCTCCGCCTTTCAGGTTCAAGCGATTCTCCCACCTCAGCTTCCCAAGTAGCTGGGATTACAGGCGCCTGACACCACGCCCGAATAATTTTTGTATTTTTAGTGGAGACAGGGTTTCACCCTGTTGGCCATGCCCTGGTCTCGAACTCCTGACCTCGGTGATCCACCCACCTCAGCCTTTTGAAGTGCTAGGATTACAGGCATGAGCCACCGCACCTGGTCCAGAACAGCAATTTTTGTTTCAGTTAACTTGATATTTTAAATAATGGAGCCAAAGGTGCCTGGCATTTTGAAAGTATCTGAAAGGGGGTGTTAAATGGTTGTTTTTAACTTGGAGGCTGTTAATCTAAGGGATCTCCTTTTCTTTATGTCTGAGTCATGTCAAGTAAAACTACGGTTGAAATGCGTACTGGAGCCAATGCCCAACAGGTCACCTTGGGAAGGCCGGAGACCTGGAATCAGCCAACACTGGTTAAGGAGTGCTATGTGCCAAGCATGGCACATCCTGTATCTTCTATAAACCTCACAATAACCCCAAGGGGGAGCTCAGGTGGTTACAGGGGGTTTCCAGAGTCACTGAACTAATACTTATGAGTTAGGTCCTGACTTAGTATCCACTTCTATTTCTGACCCAACAGTCCAAGTTCATACCACACAAGCTGATCCCTGAGAACGGATCTTCCATATTCACAACTACAATAATGAATATTTATTGAACACTACGTGCTAAGAACTTTATAGGCCTCACCTCATTTAATCCTCACCTTATGTTGTTCATAACTCTCATTTTGCAGATATAAAAAACAAAAACAAAAAACAGGCTTAGAAAGGATAAGTAAGGCCAGGCACAGTGGCTCACCCCTGTAACCCCAGCACTTTGGGAGGCTGAGGTGGGTGGATCACCTGAGGTCAGGAGTTCAACATCAGCTTGGCCAACATGGTGAAACCCCATCTCTACTAAATATACAAAAATTAACTGGGTATATACCCAAAGGATTATAAATCATTCTATTATAAAGACACATGCACACATATGTTTACTGAGGCACTGTTCACAATAGCAAAGACTTGGAACCGGCCCAAATGCCCATCAGTGATAGACTGGATAAAGAAAATGTGGCACACATATACCATGGAATACTACACAGCCATAAAAAAGGATGAGTTCATGTCCTTTGCAGGGACATGGATGAAGCTGGAAACCATCATTCTCAGCAAACTAACACAAGAACAGAAAACCAAACACCGCATGTTCTCACTCATAAGTGGGAGTTGAGCAATGAGGACACATGAACACAGAGAGGGAAACGTCACATAACAGGGCCTGTTGCGGGGGTCGGGGGGTGAGATAGCATTAGGAGAAATACCTAATGTAGATGACGGGGTGATGGATGCAGCAAACCACCGTAGTACGTCTATAACTATGTAACAAACCTGCACATGTACCCAGAACTTAAAGTATAACTTAAAAAATACAAAAATTAGCTGGGTACAGTGGATGCGCCTTAATCCCAGCTACTCAGGAGGCTGAGGCAAGAGAATCAGTTGAGCCCAGGAGGTGGAGGGTGCAGTGAGCCGAGATCGCATCATTGCACTCCAGCCTGGGCGACAGAGCAAGACTCCGTCTCCAAAAAAAAAAAAAAAAAAAAAGAAAGGAAGGAAGCAACTTGCCCATAGTCACACAGGGAAGCTATCTGAACTTCAGGGACTTCCTTCAGTCATTCTCTTACACCTATCCAAAAAACAAATTAGGCCACACCCTCACCATTTCATGAGTGGTATGATACTCTAAAGCTATGAGCTCCCATAAACTTGTGAATACTGCTGACTGCCAGAGGCAAGTGCTGGATGAATTTTGTGACATGTAAGGAAGGACACAATTAAGTGGAATTCCAAGCCCTCCAACTGAGAACATTCAACATACACAGAACTCACAAGGACACCAGCAAATGATGCATACAAACTACAGTTGAATGATTCTTCACAGGGGAAAGAATGAAATGATGGGAACTGACCAGAGTTATCATAAGAAGCTGAGGTCTCAGAAGATGTGATTGAAATAAAAATTCTCTTTTTTTACCCTTCTGATGCCAAATGCTGAATTTCCCTCTCTCCTGGCTTGGGAGATGAGGTCAGTCGATCTTGTTTCTGCCTCACTGGCTTTTCCACATGCAACTTGATAGCTTCTGGAAACAAACCAATGAATACAAGATCATCAAAGGGTGTTATTTTAATTAAAGGAGGGTCCTATGTGGTGGGGCAGGATGGGGGGCAGTAAGTCTGTTAGTGGTCAACCCAAGTAGCAGGTGAGAATCTACTTAGCATGGTCTCTGGCCAATCCCTTCCAGTTCTGCCACCACATCCTGGCCCCTGACTGGACCCAGTTCTGCTCTAAACCCACAGCAAACTGGGTCAACCCACCTAGAACCTTACATGTGACATTTTCCAGATACATCTTGAAAAATGCGAAGTTCATGCTTCAAAGCAGTCATCACCACAAACACTAAAAGATAGGCTTGAAATGTAATAGGGCTTTGAAAAAGAAGAGAAAAAAAAAAAAGAAGGAAACTCTAGGCTGCCAAAAAAATTAATTGGCATTGTTGTAAAATTGTATTGCACAGCGAGAATACAAATATTATTCATGTTAAGGAAAGGGTTGACCTAAGATGTGATTTATAGGCACTTCAAATGCAGTACAGGAAGTAGACGGAAAAATCAGGGTGCGAGGTCACCGAGTAGGCAAGAGTCAACTTAAGGGTAAAGTTAAAAACTTTAGGAAGGGAGCACACAGTTCATCTTGCCATATTAAATTAAGATCTGTCTGCACTTTGAAGAAAAGGAAAAAGTCAAATATTAAGGTGGGTATGTTACTAAAGGCGTTTTCTTATCAACAAGCGAGTAAGTAGGAATACTTTCATATGAGATGAGAAATGCCTAAAGGATGTTTCGTAAGGAAAATAGGGAGGGGGGCTGATGCAATCCATGAATCAACTGTGTTATCAGTCAGTAATGTGAACAAACAACAGTTACAAGTTAACAGGCTTTAGAGGCACTGCCCTGAGCATAAGCAAGGAATCCAAACTGCATTTTGTTTTTAGGGATGTGTTGTTCATTTTTTTATTAAAATGGTCTAAATTGGACTGGACCGTTCTCAAGCTTATCAATGGCCAAGAAGAGGCGATGGAGACAGAAAGGGATGTTGGGGAGTGAAGATAAGGGATTTAGCTCTAAGACATCTGCCCTCTGGCTGTTCTGTTTCAACCCAGTTTGCATTAAAAGTTCTTTTCATACCCCCACCCCCACACCCACACCCAGAATAGTGGTTCCCAAAGAACCACTAGAGGGCAGAGCTTTGTGATGTTTTGAAATTAATAACTGCTTAACCAACCATCACAGCCACCACCAGGAGTCATCACAAGAAAGACGGTGACTGTTTCCCCTATGCCAACGTCCACATAAAGCGAAACAGCCAAGACCTCTGATGGGCCCTGTCATCCTCTTAGGTGAAGAAAACCAAGACTGTGGCAGCCAGGGGCACCATCACTACCTGACACTCCATGCAGAAAGAGATCAAGAAGAGCAGAAGCTCTGAGACAAGGAATCAGATGTAGCACTCACCCCTGGGGAGGGGCTTCCCCTAGGCAGACAGGGCTCCCTCCCTTCACACATCTGAGGCTGCTTCTCCTTCTATCTTTCTACAGCCCTGCAACCTTCTCTTACAGCCTTCTCCACACCCCTGATGCTCCTTTTACTGTGGTTCATCTGCATATAAAAACGTTGGGTGATGGCCAGGCGTAGTGGCTCACACCTATAATCCCAGCACTTTCAGAGGCTGAGGCATGTGGATCACAAGATCAGGAGTTCGAGACCAGCCTGACCAATATGGTGAAACCCATCTCTACTAAAAATACAAAAATTAGCTGGGCGTGATGGTGGGCACCTGTAGTCCCAGCTACTCAGGAGGCTGAGGCAGGGGAATCACTTGAACCCAGGAGGCAGAGGTTGCAGTGAGCCAAGATCGCACCACCCCGCGATCGCTTGGGCAACAGCACAAGACTCCGTCTCCAAAAAGAAAAAAAAAACACGTTGGGTGAGAAAGGACAGGAAATCAGGACCATCAACTCTGGTGCAAAAGCATCACTCCTGTGTGGCCCACATTTATAGAACTCCCACTGTCCTCTGTCGTCTGTAGGATTGTTGGTCTGGAGCTACCAGAGTCAAAGTTGCAGGTGGCATCCTGGGGGCTGCCGTGGTGCAGAGAAGATGGGGCCAAGAGAAATCTGAGTGGGCCCCTCGGCATCAGTCCTGGGCTGCCTCCTTTGGCTCCCACAAAATCCAATCCCTCTGGCCTCTAACAGCATTCTCATGCCGGAAGATTAGGGAGGGTGTTCTCAGGGCCCTGATTCCTTCCACCGCCCCTGGCCCTGCCTGAAAACCCTGACCACCAAGTCCATTGCTAATTTCCAATCATTACCCATCCCTGCAGTAAGGGTCCTCATTAACCCGAGTCCTCCCAGCAGGTCTAGCAGAGAGAAATCTGATCTCAGCCCAGGGTGTGGGAAGCGGCAATGGGAATTTTCTCCTTTCTTTTAAACCTGGAGTTAGAGTTTTAGGCCACCTATAATTAAAATGTTCATCTAGGTGGCCTCTGGTGAACTGCTCTAAGCCTCAGTTTCCTAACTTGTTACAAGGAGAGAGTAGGATTAGCTATCTGATGAATCACTAAGAGGCTGGACTGAGATAATGAGGTAGTCCTTGTAAAGCCCTGAGTGCTCATTACTAGTCCGTAACTGCAAATCTCTGACGGGAGGAGGCTGCCATCTCCTGGGATGGCCAGCTTTCCCACCGAAGACCGAGACACAAAGGGCTGTGGCCTCGGCATAAGCAAGTCCATTCTGCCCATCCCCCAAAAATGACTCCATACTCATCTTGTGACCTCATGAAAAGATACTCAGCTTCTTCATCCATAAAATAACAAAGCAACTACACCATTCCTAAATTCCCTTAGGGCTTCCAGAACAATCCATGATCCAAAACGATGTCTAGGAGTGCATCTGCCACTTTTGCAGCCATGCCCCATGACAAGTCTTAAGCTTGTGGACACTTAAAACCCCCAGATCTTTCTCACATGAGCTAGCCCTCAAACAGGCCTTCATCATCCCCAGAAGAATGTTTGCCCTTTAAGAGGATTTTGATCTTTTCCTTCTTGGGTGTCTCAGTGCAGTGGTCCAGTCTTCTAAGATCGTGCTGAATCTCTACTTGGTCATGAATGGAATCTGCTTCTCTCCCAGTTTTAAGTCATCTCTATATTGCAGGGGAGGTGGCATATCCAGGGCAAAGGATATTTTAACATCCCTTTTCTTTTCATGACCAAATAATGAAAGAGGGAGGAGATTTTTCTACTCAAAGCTAAGAACTGAGAATCCAGGGGTGGACACAGTGATGGGTGAGGGGAGGCTCTGCTGTGCCAAAAGCACACAGAGGCAAAAAGCTTGGCCTTTCAGGTCAGAGGGATCAGGGTGAGTCCAGTTTCTCCATTTTCTACATGGTCTCAGCCATGTGACCTAACACTCTTGGCTTCAGTAAAATGAAGAGCGTAGTAACGCCCACCTCATCATCATCATAATTTCACAGGGTCCTCTCTGTAGGCCAGGTGCTGTGCCAGGAGCTTTGTATGCATCATCGCATTCATCTTCACAGCCTCCTTGTGAAGGAGATTTGCTTCTCACCATATTGCAGGCAAGGAAACTGAGGCCTAGAGGAGTCCTAAACCACACCATAAGTTGGCAGTGGAGCGAGCGCGAGGACGCCTCTCTTACCTGGTAGGGTTGCTGTCAAAGTGAATGAGATGATTTGCATAAACAGGAGCATAGGGCCTGGCAGGTATGGTAATTCCTGTTATTACTGTTTTTAGTAGTAGTAGTGGTAGCAGTGGTGGTAATGTTTCGTTTGGTTAATTCAGGGCCCCTGTCCCTCCTGCTGTTCACTTTTGACCACATTTTCATAATGAAACCCAAGCAGGAAGTGGCACAGTAGGACAAACACAGGCTTACAGCCAGCTACTGGCCAGCTGTGTGACCTTGAGAAAGTTACGTAATGTCTCTCAGCCTCAGTTTCCACATCTACAACCTGAAGGTCATAAGAGTACAACTAGGACTGATATAGACTGTGAAGATAAAACTAAGTATTTGCATAACTATATAGTTATAACAGGCAAGGCCCATATACATAGATATTATATTTTATATATGTCTTCTATATTATATAACATTATATTATAATTGTTATATAATAATTATATTATATAATTATACTCTTTATGAAAGCAGATATATTTGTGCAATTTGTTCATTGCTTTCCTCCTGAGGAAAAAGCATGATTTTTAGGCTAAATTAGGCCTCTGGAACAGATTTCTATAAGCAATTCAGGGTGGGCTCTCCTGCTTTCTGCCCACTACCTACCCACCCCAACACACACACGCACACACGGAAAACTCTCAGAGCTTCTCATCAGAGTAGAATAGCCATTCAATGCTGGCTCTGACATTCATCCTACATGATCTGAGTCAAATCAATGGGACTAAAGAAAACCTACCTCAGTGGGGAAATTTGTGAACATCAAATGAGAAAATACATGTAAAAAAAGATTTAAAATATCCAAAGTGCAATTATCATGATCCTTCCCCTATCTCACACACAAAATAGCCCCCGACGAAAGGACATAACATGGGGTGTTTCATTAAATGACACAGCCTGGTGAAGAACTGAAATAAACATTTTTTAAGCTAATCTTTGTCACTCCTCATAGTGAAACTGAAATCTGAGTCTAATGACTAATGACCAAATTATGTCAGAGCCCCCAAACTGCACACCATTGCCGTCTCCATGGCCTCCAGCAGGCTTTAGTCTAACCCCGGGGAGTCATGTTTGCATTTTTGTTTTAGGCCAAGTTATCCATTCGATCTGCCAAATTGGAATAAGTCCTGGCAGCTCCATGTGCAATGATAAGTGATCACAGGATCGTTTCTAGGGGCTGAGAAGCTCTCCCCATAGCAAGGATATCAATAAGTTAGGTCACCCCACAACAGGGAAGGCAGAAGAGTCTATGTATTACCTGGGTTTCCAGAGTTGGATAAATAAACCATCAGCGCTCAGACCCCATGGCTAACGCAGAGCAAAGAGGGTCTTCAGAAAGAAATCTCGGGAGAACTAGGTTTATTTAAAAATTCCTCCCCAGGCCATCCTTATAATAACCCAAGCAGTGGTTTCTGTAAAAGCCGGATTAGATGGTCCTGGTCTGCCTTTTAGAAGCTTCCATGACAGATGGAGGAACGCAGCTTTAGAGGAAAGTATAGCTCACATCCGTCCACATTCATTATTGGCCCGGTTCTCCAAATGCTATATGTTATCTTGAGCCTGTTTGTTTTTATCTGTCAGAGTGGTTTATTGTTAGGGAAATAGGGTGTCAGCTGTCTCTTCCCCACCATCAAAGCCGCTTCATTAAAGTTAATAGTGTTTGACTTGCAGAGATCTCTTACCGCGGTAACCCAAGAAAGCTCCTGCTGGCTGTTATTTTTCCGGCAGTAAAGGCACCAAATGGATGCAATAGCTGCATTAATCTTTTAGGAAGAAGAGAGAGGGAAAAAAAAAAAAAAACATTGTGTGACTCTGCCTAGTAGGTGCTCAATAAATGCACCTTGAATTCATGAGGCTAACTCTACCCTCCTGTGTGAGACAGGATGTGGAACCAAACGACCGGGTCCTGAACCTGCCACTCAAGGTTCTGTGGCCAGTGGCTTGTCACTTCCCCAGGCTGAACTTTAGTTTACTTATCTCAGAAATAAAGGGAATGGATTATGAGAAAGACTTTTTTGTCCAAGAGTCATCTCACATGGAAGCCTGATATATAAAATCAGTAAAAACAAATTAAATTTACTTCTGGATAAAGAGAGGGAAACCAGAAGTCCTATATCCTCTGTATTCTACCTTCCTCAATACTCCTACCACCTAAACCTCATTCTTTTCCTTCCCGCAGGAGGTCCTGAGCAACCTCTGTGGGCTGCCACGCCCACCCTGGACTTCCTGGAATAGCATTTGAAATCTGCTAGTCTGAAGGAATTTTCACTAAGGTCCTTTCTGCTCAGAGTATGGCTTCAGTGCTTAAGCTGGAGTCAAACCACATGAAGACAGTTTCTAATCAGCATAATCACTTCATGGAAGAGTTTCCACTTAGTGCCTTACAGACATAAAACAGGGTTTTGCTTTGTTTTCTGTGTTTCGATCTTCTAATCACTGCTTTCCACTATTGCTGTCAAATCTCCCTTCCCTATTTGAGTAGTGGATATCAGGCAAGTTCCGTCACTTCTTGGTCACTGTCACTTACTGCTAGTTCAGTTTTTGTCGATCCTGACTCAGCTTACTTATGTCTCATGCCCTCGCTCCCTGGTAGGGTGCTGGAGCTGGAAGGTTCACTCTCTGGGGTGCATCTTCACCATGTGGTTCACCCTCTTGGGTCGGAGAACCAGCAGGAGACTCAAGCCTGAGAGCTCTGCACCAGCTGCTCCTGACCGCGACACACTCAGGCATCCTCACCACATCAACCAGTGCTGTGCGGGCGGCTCCAGGCCCGGCCCTCTCTGCACCTTGCCACCCGTCTCCAGTTCTCTTCTCTGCACCAGGAGGCCAAGGGACAGATCTACAAGCCCGTGACCAAACACATGTCCAACAGGGAAACTAAAGCCAGTTTTCCCTTCTTGCAAGTAAGAAGAAATATCTCCCCTCCTTTAATTTGTTGCAGGAATTCCCCTGCCAATTGCCATTCTCTCCCTTTGGAAAGAGGAGAAAACCATGAACACTATTCCCCCAAAAGGGTGCAACCAAGAGAACTCTCTCCCTCTTTCCCTCCCACCATCACCTTTGCAAAAGGCCTTCAGGATAACAGGCGGCTGAGTCAACAGCTGGAGCTAGGAGGTCTGAGTGGGCTGCCCTGTAGCAGCCTGGGTGTTAGGGGAGTGAGGAAGGGAAGGGGAGAAGGCCACAACGGTCACTGGCTTTCTTTAAAATGTTGCATTTGCAGCTGGGGCTCTAGTTGCCAAATCCAATACCACAGGAAAAATCCCACAAAACATCCTGTACGTATGTAATACTAGGATGTCTATTAGAATATATTCATGTTTATGCATGGGGCTTAGACTTGGATGGGTACCAGCACGGTGCGCCTGTGTAAAACTCTGAAGAATCCCAAACCACATGTTGAGTTTTATTTTTTTGGCCCACGCCTCTGAGGGAGAAGATAAAACTAAAGCAAAGAGAACCAGTCACTCATTCATTCATGCATACTGTCCACGAGCCTTTCCGTGTACAGGTAGGTGCCGAGCACTTGAGTGAGGCAACGGAAAATAAAGCATGGTCCGTGGCCATTACTATTCAGAACCATAGAAAGAATTCCACTGGTATAACAAGAAATTTTCATAATCCCATAGCTCATTAGGATCCTCACAATAACCTCAGAAGATGGCCAAGGTACATACAATCACCGCTTTAACACTGAGAAACAGAAAATGGCAACGTTAAGTGACTTCCCTAGTCCCACAGCTAGAAAAGGGCAGGGCAATGACTAAAATTTAAATTATCTGCTGGTCCCAGACTGTTTCTGTTTGCCCAGATCAAAACAAAATGAATCTGTGATGTCCTTGTGTCTGCCATTACAATGGCTCTATATCCCACTTTTTCAAGGATTCTTTCCATTTCAAATATTCTGTTCCCTTGTCTTTCAGATTGTGCTTGTCAGAACACTTGCACTAACTTTGAAAATACAGTCACTTGGCCCAGTGCAGTGGCTCACATCTGTAATCCCAGCACTTTGGGAGGCCGAGGTGGGTAGATTGAGGTCAGGAGTTTGAGACCAGCCTGGCCAACATGACGAAACCCCATCTCTACTAAAAACACAAAAATTAGCTGGGTGTAGTGGCAGATGCCTGTAGTCCCAGCTATTCAGGAGGCTGAGACAGGGTAATTGCTTGAACCCAGAAGGCAAAGGTTACAGCCAGCCAGGATCACACCACTGCACTCAAGCCGGGGCAACAGAGTGAGACTCTGTCTCAAAAAAAAAAAAAAAAAAAAAAAAAGAAAGAAAGAAAGAAAGAAAATATGGTTACTCATATTAGTTTTAGGTTCAAAAATACAACTATCATAGACCATCAAATGGTTTAAGTCTGATTTAGACTTTACAACATCAAGACTAGGCAAGAGTCTCAATTTTTCAATCCATCCATCCTTTGGTATAGAAAATGATCTCACTACACACATTATTCTAGCTATTCTGAAACCACCCTAATGTTCTTTTTATTAATCTTTTTCCTGTTTCAGAGCCTTCCATCAGGCATTCCTGTCAGGCTTCTGAAGGGTCCCATATGCACACTTCCAGTTCAGAAATGTGTTCTTTTTTGGTTCATTGGAATTCTTCAGAAAATCTGGCACTGAAACATATTGGCTTTAATTAAAAGGCTATGATTTCTGTGAATTCCCATTAAGCTAGTGAAAGAAATCTGTTTTTAAAAAACTTAACACATTAAGATACAGTTGCACTAAAAAAAATGTTTCATGTTTAAAAGGCTACTTAAGTAGATGAAAATAAGCTGCCTGTTATAAAAAGCTGCTCGTTTTCAGTAAAATCCTTCATTTCTAAATAGAGGGTTTTTAGTACATATGTGCCCAATTAGCCATAAAAACTCAACTAGACATGAACCATGCAATCTAACCATCCGCCTGTTGATGTTAAAACACAGATCCTATTAACAGAAATGTAATGCAAATGGTTAAAAAGTGATAAAGTACATAATTCTAAGCCGATAGTTTGAAATATGATACTGCTCTATACCAATGACAAATCAGTTCTGAATTATGATTCCAGTAAAGTTTGAAATAGCTGAAGCATGTTAATTAGTGATCCAAAGCTCAGGAACTGCATTATATATTATATTCAGTCACACCTCTTTGCCCAGGAGCAAAAGCGTATTCTCTAACATTCAGAAAAAGAGAAAGCCAGGTAAATCCTCTTCAATTCTAGGTTCTGGATGCCCTAGACATGCCTCACTTAATTTTCCCCATTCAACTTACTTACCTTTAAAAGGTGTTAGAACGCAAGATAGTTTCTTAAGAAATAATATTTAAGAGGACGCTTAAAGTGCAAAGACGTTCACGAGTTACAAGGGAAATGCACAAAGAGAGATCAGGATAACCACTTCTCTCCGTATCTGTGCTACTATGTGACACGGTCACACAGGCGTGGAGGGGAACAAAGAACTGGGGTGACAAAGCCGGAGGTAACAAAGAACCAGGAGGAAGACGTCGGAACCATTTCTGACTAGTTTATCAGAGATAAATGCAAGCTTACGCACCTAACTTTTATTCTGAAAATCATACCCTGTATATTTTGGAGACAGGCTCAAGCCCATCAAGAATATTCTGATGGCTCACCAATGAACTGCAGTTCTTGTTTTGATCATCACTGCTGTAGGTACTTATAATATTAAAGGCAAGATTTCTTTTATAAGTATTCATAAATTGGATACAAATTTGATTGTTTTGGAAAACAAACTGAACTCCAATCATCTCAATGAACTGTCTCATCTTTTAAAATGGCCACGGGTTGGGCACGGTGGCTCACGCCTGTAATATCAGCATTTTGGAAGTCTGAGGCTGGTGGACCACAAGGGTCAGGAGTTTGAGACCAGCCTGGCCAATATGGTGAAACCCCATCTCTACTAACAATACAAAAAAAATCTGGCGTGGTGGTGCGTGCCTGTAATCCTAGCTACTGGGGAGGCTGAGGCATGAGAATGGCTTGAACCTAGGAGGTGGAGGTTGCAGTGAGCTGAGATCATCCCAATGCACTCCAGTGTGGGTGACAGAGCAAGACTCTGTCCCCCCCCAAAAAAAAAAAAAATTAAAATTAGCTGGGTTGGCTGGGCGAGGTGGCTCATGTCTTTAATCCCAGCACTTCAGCAGGCCAACACAGGAAGATTACCTGAGGTCAGGAGTTTGAGACTAGCCTGATTAACATGGTGAAACCTCATTTCTACTAAAAATACAAAAACATTAGCCAGCCGTGGCGGTACATGCCTGTAGTCCCAACTACTTGGGAGGCTGAAGCAGGAGTATCACTTGAACCTGGGAGGTGGAGGTTGCAGTGAGCACAATAGTGCCACTGCACTTCAACCTAGGCACCAAAAAAACACAAAAATAGCTAGGCATGGTGGCAAGAGCCAGTAATCGAAGCTACTGGTGAGGCAGGAGGATCCCTTGAGCCCAGAAGTTCAGGACTGCAGTGAGCCATGATCACACCATTGCACTCCAGCCTGGGCAAGAGAGGGAGACCCTGTCTGTTAAATAAAATAAAATAAAATGGCCATAAAACAGCATCATGAAACTTGATCATCCAATACTAGCATCTCTCACCCTTGAAATCAGTTCTTTGGGTCTAATCCAAATTCTGTTTGCCCTAATTCAGTAAATTGCCCTAATTCAGTAAATTTCCTCTGGTTTTTTATCCACTGGAGCGGGGCGGGTAGAAACATTGTAACGCCATTCTCCAAACACCATGCTACCAGGTAAATTTAGAGATTAGCTAGGAATAGTGTGCCCTAACATAGGACTTAGTCTCTGGCAAAATTACCAGAGCTGAGGCCAAACAGTGTGGTCTAGCTGGTGTCCTTAAACTATTTTCTTAGAGAAGACGGGAGCGAAAATCAGCATGTGAACACTGGTGAATCAACCTACTTAGTTTTTATAAAGCAAGTGCATTGAGTATGAACATTTCCACTCAAAGTTCACCAAATGTTACTGTGGCTTTACAAAAATAAAATGTGAAACTCAAGAAAGAGATTCTGTCATTGCTGGGGTCCTATTAAAGCCCAAGTTCATTCCCCACTCCCTTGGTACCTCTTCAGAGCGGCATCAGATCCTACCTGGATCATTGCAGTAGCCTCCTAACTGGTCCCTCTGCTCTGAGTCTCTCATCTTTCACATTGCTGAATAGTTAATCTCTTCAGCTCTGATCAAATTACCTCCCCATCAAAAATGTGAATCATGAGTTCTTACTGCCTGTCAACAGACTTACGGTCACATACCTTAGCCTGGGATTCCTATCCACGTTTAAAGGCCTAGACCAGAGATACTCCATCTTTGAAAAGATGAAATGTGGAAAAACAGAAAAGGAGTTCCTGGATCACAAACACTCAGTAAACGTTCTCTGTTATCATTGTTGCCGCCTCCATGGTGAGTGTGTCGTGAAGTCTTTAATACTGACAGACGGATTATGGGATTTTAACAATAGCTTTATTATGAGATCTAATTACTTTTTTTCTTTTCCTTTTTTTTTTTAAGACGGAGTCTCACTCTATCATCCAGACTAGAGCGCAGTGGCACAATCTCGGCTCACTGCAACCTCTGCCTCCCAGGCTCAAGCAATTCTGCCTCAGCCTCCCAAGTAGCTGGGATTGCAGATGTGTACCACCATCCCCGGCTAATTTTTTTTTTCCTATTTTTAGTAGAAATGGGGTTTTACCATGTTGGCCAGGCTGGTCTAGAACTCCTGACCTCAGGTGATCCACCTACCTTGGCCTCCCAAATATTTTTTATTTTCTGTCATAGGTAATTATATGTGTAATTTCCCCGGGTAGATTATGACGAGCTCCTAGCACAGATTTTATTTCACTTACCGTTTTTTTTTTTTTGTTTTGTTTTTTTTTTTTTGTTTGTTTTTTGTTGTTTGTTTTTAGATGGAGTCTGGCTCTGTCACCCAGGCTGAAGTGCAATGGCACCACCTCAGCTCACTACAATCTCCCCCTCCCAGATTCGGGTGATTCTCCTACCTTGGCCTCTGAGTAGCTGAGATTACAGGCACCTGCCATCATGCACGGCTAAGCTTTATATTTTTGTAGAGCCGGGGTTTCACTGTGTTAGCCAGAATGGTCTCCATCTCCCAACCTCATGATCCGCCCGCCTCGGCCTTCATTCAGCTTTATACCCTTCATGCGATAATACTAGGCCTTTACACAAATATATTTGAAGAAAAATGTTAAATATTGCATCAAGCCACAAGGGGGCACAGTTGAGCTATCTTAATAGTAGAATCATCCTACAGTTAGTAATAATGGTTTACAGGTTTTAGAACTGAAATTTTTCTCCCTTGAAAGTGTAACTCTGTTTAAAGTAAATATATATGCCTTATGTATGATTACAAATATATACATGTTAATACAGAAAGATGACTGTAATATAGTTAATTTTTAAAAGCAAACAGTAGAATATATATGATTGAATTTTTGTAAAATATCTCTTAAATATATACAGAAAAAAAGCCTGGAAGAACAGCCTGGAAGTTGGCAGCTCTTATAGCTCAGGAAGTTGGGAGTATGGAGGTTTTTACTTTCCAGTCTGCACCTCTCTGGATTTTTTTAAATAACCTATATATACTAATTTTATAATCAGAAAAAGAAAGGTATTTACTTTAGAAATACCTTTATTTTATGGCAAAATATTTATTTTATTCTTCCTGCCATCTCATCTCCAATTCCATGTTTCATGTACTTAAAAGCAAATATATAATTTTGGGTATTTTCTGATACATTACAGCAGAGATTCCCAAACTCTCTTGGTACACAGTGCCCTCAGTGTCTCAGCAATTTTTCATGGTACCCTACGGAGGAAAGAAATACCTAATGGTCCCATTTGTTAAGTGGTGAAGTCCAAACAACTTAATAAGCATTTATGTCCTAACAATTTAATAGCCATTTGAAAAATTAATATATATACTTCGAAAAAAAATTTTTTATTCCATTCTTAACTAATCACAATTACTTATTAATGGAGTGTGCAAACCCATTGGTCATTCTGAAAATTTCTTAAACTCTGAAATAAGATTGGACACTGCCTGCTACCCTGATTTTCGATTCCACCCTGATTTTCATCTGTTACTCAATTTTTATCACGCAACTACCAAAATGCCAGCTTCGAAAAGAAATATCACTGAAAGGAATGAAGTACAATGTAATGCTGAAACTACGAACACCTTGAGCTAGTAGTTCATAGGTATCCCCAATGTAGATACTGAATATAATTGTGTTTTCCCGCCAGGCATGGTGGCTCACGCCTGTAATTCCAGCACTTTGGGAGGCCAAGGCAGGTGGATCACGAGGTCAGATCAACACCATCCTGGCCAACACGACGAAACCCCATCTCTACTAAAAATACAAAAATTAGCTAGGTGTGGTGGTGCGTGCCTGTAATCCCAGCTACTCGGGAGGCTGAGACAGGAGAAACGCTTGAACCCAGAAGGCAGAGATTGCAGTGAGCTGAGATTGCGCCATTGCACTCCGGCCTGGCAACAGAGCGAAACTCTGAAAAATCACATAACATAAAATTGCGTTTTCCTCAAAAACTTAAAAACATCTCACAGAACCTCTAGGGGTTTACTGCAGTGCCCAAGGTGCTTTAGGGCACAGTTTGAGAACCAGCAGTTTCAAATGATAAAGCTGGTTCCCTGTGAGGCTGGCAAGAGGCAAAACAACAAAAAACAAACCAACCAACCTTATCAAGAGGCTACTTCCCAACTAGCCTTGAAAATATGCCACACCAAATAGCTCAAATCTGTTTTGTTTTCTCTGAACCAAATTCCACTGGGAAAGAGAGAAGGATGGTGTGAGAAGGAGGGCTGAGCAAAGGGCTCTGGCTGCCATTTCCCTCTTTCCACCAATCTGCTCTTCCCTTCTCAAAACTAAACCAGCAGCAGCTCCCAAAGTAGCATGTTCCTGGGAAACACCCACGTTCCTGCTTGAGTCTGGGACTGGATTTCCAACCAACCTACTGACTTTTCCACCTCTCTCTCTCTCTGTAAATGCCCAAGGCCTTGCAAGTCCTGGGAAGCACAGAGCGCCCTGATATTAAACTGCTTACTGGCAAGACAGTCCCTTTCCCTTCCCAAACTAAAAGGCATTTACTTCTCCTGCCAGTAATCACTGTTAGCTTCTGGGACCACGACCTCCAATCAAGTACAGAACTGCTTCTAATCAAGTCCACTTCAAATGGAGATTAAAAAGTGGTCTTTTCTCTAAAGTTGGATGGATCCAATTTCACATCTTGAGTTAGTAAGATGGTTTCCAATTTTCTATTAATTACTCAAACATAATTAAAACACATCCAAAAACATAATTAAAACACATCTCCAACTTGTGTGGCCGAAAGTACTTAAAGAACTTAAGGCTACAGGGAGATAGAAACAACCAAATATCTATGCACAGATAGGTAAATAAAATGTGGTATATCTATACAATGGAATAGTATTCAGCCTTTAAAAAGGAAGGAAATTCTGACACATGCTACAACATAGATAAATCTTGAAGACAATATGCTAAGTGAAATAAGGCAGACACAAAAGGATAAATATTGTATGGTTCCACTTAGGTGGAATTCCTAGGGTGGTCAAATTCTTAGAAAATAGAATGGTAGTTGCCAGGGCTGGGAGGAGCAGGAAATGGGAATTATTGTTAATTAGTATAGAGTTCCGATTTTGCAAGATGAAAAGAGTCCTAGAGATGGATGGTGTTGATGGCTGCACAACACTGTGAATGTACTTAATGCCAGGAAATGTCCACCTAAAAATGGTTTACATGGTACATTTTATGTTGTATATTTTTTACCACATTTTTCTAAATCACAGGGATGATTTTCTGGTAAAGGGAGGCTTTGATTTAACTGGAATCATATCTTTAAATGTCACTTGGACAGCTTACAGCCGACCTAGAGATGAGTCAGTTTAGATGATCTAGTGTTAAATAACATACGTGATTTTTCAAAACCCAAAACCCAAGGGCCCTGTTCTAAAGGGAACAATGTCTACACAAGAGCAGTAGCCAAACACCAATAATAGAAAGAGGGCCTCCACCTCTTCCAAGCCTTCAGTGTTGTTAAGAAAATTCAAATTTTCTCATTAAATTCCCAGCCATTCGGGCACAAGTGTGAAATTCTCACTTACTTCCTCTCAAAGGGAATACTGTACTCCCCAGATACTATAGATCCAAGCATAATGAAATAGGGCCTAGAATAGCAGCTAGAAGGCACAGATAAATGCAGGCTGATCTAGGCTCCAGAACTCAGCATCCTGGGCAGGAAGCTTAGAGTGAAGTGTTTCCTTGGTCTAATGTAGGCCTGGCGCTGTTAAAGACGACAGCCTGAAAATCCAAAGCGCTCGGCTTTCTCCTTATTTGTAGGCCTGGCCTGTAAACACATTCCCAAACTCTTCTGTGCAATGTTTGGGAAGGAGGAAAGAGAAGTTTCTAAGGTCAGCCTGGGAAATGCCACATGATGCATTCTGTCTAAAAAACCAGAGAAGTCCTGCAGTGTAGAAATTTGACATCTAATTTTCTCACTTAGCTTCACACCCATTGATCTCCTTTTTTTTTTTTTTTTTTTTAAATGTGCTTAGCTCTTCCTTTCTTGACATCTCTATTTTGCCAGTGGCACTCAATCTCAAAGCCATAGAGTCTTTTTTGATTTCTTCTTCTGTCAACACATTCCATACTGATTAAACTATAAATTTGGCTCCAGTCATACCTTTTCCATTAACCTCCTTTCTTCCTATCTTCTCTGCTGCCGTATCAGTTGACGTCCTCATGAC
This sequence comes from Saimiri boliviensis, assembly GCF_048565385.1. Classification (NCBI taxonomy): domain Eukaryota; kingdom Metazoa; phylum Chordata; class Mammalia; order Primates; family Cebidae; genus Saimiri; species Saimiri boliviensis. The sequence goes on from NC_133454.1 coordinate 100,655,146, forward strand.
TCTTCCCACTAGACCAGGCATCCCCAAACTACGGCTCGCGGGCCGCATGCGGCCCCCTGAGCCCATTTGTCCGGCCCCCCGCCGCACTTCAGGAAGGGGCACCTCTTTCATTGGTGGTCAGTGAGAGGAGCACAGTATGTGGCGGCCCTCCAACGGTCTGAGGGACAGTGAACTGGCCCCCTGTGTGAAAAGCTTGGGGACACCTGCACTAGACTATCCCAATAGCCTTCTCATGGGGCTCCGCATCGCTCCGCTGTCTTCCCTCTAATAATGTCTTAACCACCAGTAGAAGAATGCTTCCGGAGCACGATGCTGAGCATGCCACAACTATACTTGGACACTTTTGAGTGGCTCCCTGTGACCCACCAAATACAGAAGGCCAGACCCTTCAGCTGGCATGTGAGATTTTTTTTGTACTTCTTGTTCCAACCCTCTTAACCAGCCTCATTTCCCATCCCCAGGAACCTCATGGTCTAGTCAACTCAGCTGTTTTCCATTTCCCAAATAGACCTCGAGGCTTCCTGCCACCACACACCTACACATCCTCAGTCAGATTTGAGCTCTCCTCCCTCCTCTTCTTTTCTACCCAGCTTCCAAGTCCAGCTCAAATGCTGAGTCTTTGTGAAGTCGTAAGCCTTTTCTTGAATTCCTCAAAATTCTTCAACTGTTAAAATGTCGATGTTCTTAATACAATCAGCTTTTATTAGTGTATGTTTCAATAAAGTCAGTTGTACTTTTTTTTTTCCTTTTTTTTAGGCGGAGTCTCACTCTGTCGCTAGGTTGGGGTGCAGTGGCGTGATCTCAGCTCACTGCAACCTCGGACTCCCTGGTTCAAACAATTCTCCTGCCTCAGCCTCCCCAGTAGCTGGGATTACAGGCACATGCCATCATGCTCAGCTAGTTTTTTTGTATTTTTAGCAGAGACGGGGTTTCACCATGTTGGCCAGGATGGTCTTGAACTCCTGATCTTGTGATCCACCCGCACTTTGGGAGGCCAAAGTGCTGGGATTATAGGTGTAAGCCACCGCACCCAGGCTGTACTTTAATGTGTTACTTTATTAAAGGACGCAGACAGCCCTAAATATTAGTCATTCATCTTCATATCCTCCCTGAGTGCCTAACACAATGCTTTAGATATAAGAAGCATTAAATGCATGTCTGTTGAAATAAGAAATAACTTTTAGTCCCACTTCATATACCATCTAATTCCCAAACTTCAATATATTCTTAAGCCAGTGATAGCAAATTTTCATTTATTCTTTTTCCTGCATCCTAGACCCTTCTTTTCTAATGACTTTGTATGTTTTATTTACAGATTATAACAAATATAAGTGGCATCTCATTTTATCTACAGATGTTCCTTGATTTATAATAGGGTTATAACCCAATAAATCCATTGTAAATTGAAAACATTAAGTCAAAAATGCGTTAAATATACTTGTGAACCCTGAAAAAGCCTAAAGATGAATCATCCCTGAAGATGAATCCAGACTGGCTAAGTGGGCCTAAACTCAGATTAGAGCCAAGTGGCCATTTACTGACTAGACATTACACACACACTCTGAGTTTCCAGAAAATCTGCACGTCTGCTTTGGTACTTTCATAGCTGCCCGCTGCTTGTTATGCCATCTGCACCAACCAATAGACTGTGATGCCCATTGACCAATCAGAGTTCAGCAAACACCAACCAATCAGAACTAAGCAAGCTTGACTCTTTTATTTGCATAAGCAGAACTGAAGGGAACCTGGGCTGAAATGTTCTCTATAAAAGATAAAATCACCCTGCGTTCTCTAGAATGTACTTTTATTTTATATCAAAGGCTGCCTCTCCCCAGTCTGCAAACTGTTTACTGGAATGAAGTCTCTTTCCTCTAAATTCTTTTTCAAAGACCTTTTGTTCACCACCTGACGGACTGAGCATCATGGCTTAGCCTCGCCTCGCCTACCCTTTTAAACACGTCATCATAGTTCCCTGCAGCTACAACAGCATGGCAAGAGAGTAACCTACCACACATCACCAACTCCAGAAAAGATCAAAATTCAAAGCACAGCATATTGCTTTCACATTATTGTACAGTTGAATAATCATAACTTCAGGGAGGCTATCTCTACATTTGCTTTAAATTAAAATATATAGTTTTTTTGTTTGTTTGTTTTTGAGGCAGTCTCGCTCTGGTGCCCAGGCTGGAGTGCAGTGGCACGATCTTGGCTCACTGTAACCTCTGCTCACTGGGTCAAGCAATCCTCCTGCCTTAGCCTCCGGAGTAGCTGGGATTACAGGCACCCACCACCACACCTGGCTAATTTTTGTATTTTTAGTAGAGACGGGGTTTCGCCATGTTGGCCAGGCTGGTCTCAAACTCCTGACCTCATGATCCGCCCACCTCGGCCTCCCAAAGTGCTGGGATTACAGGTGTGAGCCACCGCAAGCATTTCTTCTTATCAAGTGAACTACTGAGAATAGTGGGCTGTTTTGCTAAATCTAAAATAGAAGATTAGGGGTGTCCATTCACAGTCAGTCATTCCTGTATCCAGTTTATTTCTGCCTTTTGACTTTGTTTCATGCATTGAGAAACATTTGCATTCACACAGATAAGTCATAATGTGCAATTTAACGTCAGCGAACACTGGCAGGGTAATAGATTTCATTTTGTTAAAGCCCAGATACAACCTGCTATATCAATGACACATGAGAAATCCCATACACAGCAACTAAGAACACAGGCTCCAGTATTTAATAGTGTAGACCATAAGCACTGGAAATCGTAATATTAGTAATAGTATTTCCCTCAAAATGTTGTGAAAGAACAAGACAGGTCACACAAGTTAATGCCTCAAGGTCTTCGGTGCACTGAAATGAACTATATGATACATCAGAGTCTGCTGTTTTAATTTTTGTATCTTATCTTGAGCAGATACCAAAACATTTACAAAATATGTGTGAAGGATAAAGAATTGCAATATAACAAGATCAATATGTTCACCCACTTTAAAAATAAGAAAATGACCTACTTTTGAAATATCCAGCGTGCATCTTCCTGACTCCATCCCCTTTCCTTCCGAAACCTTTTTAACCTTTTCCAGATTCTATTCTAAATTTTTTTAGCACATACCCTATTACTATGTGCCAGGCTCTGTTCTCAGTGCTTTACAACATTTATCACTTCTAGTCCTCATAACAATCCCATGAAGTTGATAACATTATTATCTCCTGCTTGTAAGTGGAGTGGTCAGAATTTGAACACAGATAGCCTCCTGAGTTTACACGCATTGAATCTATTATTTTTGCAAAACGTCTGACACAGCTGAACTTGAAACCTAGTTTGAAGGGCACTCTCATGCTTCATACTTGAATTAACAGTTATTAAACACCCATTGTGTGCCAGGCATTGTGCGGGGCACTGCAAAGCTTAAGGAAAAGCTTCTCCTTAACTGGCAACTGGCAATTCCCAGAACATCTGGTTCCTTCCACAGCTGTGGTCTTTGAACTCCATCCACTGGACATGCAGGCTCCAGCCAGAGGGGGCCTGAAAGACCCTTGGATCCCTGTGCAGCCTTCAGAAAGGACAAGCAGGCCAGACACTCCACTTAAGTATCGCCCAGGGGGTGCTCAACAACCACCAATCTCCAAGGAATTGCAAGAAAATCCAAACTTTTTTGACCCCACTCCCAGCCTCTTCCTTGTGAAGCCTTCCTCAGAGATGTGGTTCTTGAGAATCATGCAGGAATCCACAGGAATCCATGGCTTTTGCCAGCAGCAGGCCAGACAGCAGCCTCGTGGCCCAGCCCACAAGGAAAGATCTCAACTTTAGCAGCAGGTCACTCCCCTCATTATTCCCCGTGCCTGGAGTCCAAAATAAACACAGCATCTTTCATGAGCAGCTCCCGCCATGCATGAACCTGGGAACCTCACACATGCAGCCAAGCACTGGGAAGTGCTAAAGGGTCAAAGGGCTCGTGGGCCCAGCAGTCCCCAGGCCTCTGGGGAAGAGTCCCAGTTGCTCTCTAGTCCAAAATCCAGACCCAAAAGAAACTGCCTGAGGCCCCAGCTGCCTCCAAGTCTTACTTCCTGGGGCTGGTCTAGGACCCTGCAGTTTGGACCCTAAGAAGGGCCAGGGAGTCAGACAGCAACTGCTAGCAACTATGTATGCCTCAGCCACCCGGGAGAAAAGGCAAGGGGTGGGAGGCAGGGGACCAAAGATGCTTCCTCCAGGGGCACAGTCTCTTAGCAAGTGCTCCTCTGGCTTCACTCTATACTGCAAACTTTTTACTGTTTATTTTTTAGTATTTACTAGACACCAGTTCTGGTAGATGCTGGGGTGTAGGGAGGAATGCGGTTCTAGAATACAACAGCAAACAAAACATCATGATCTCTACTTTTATGTAGCTTATGTCACTGAGGGAATGGGAGACAGGCAATAATGAAACTAGTGAAACCATTTCAAATTGTGGTTAGTGCTTTGAAGTACATAAAATCTCGATGTTGCATGGGGTATGCAGCTATGTGAGCTGTCATCTGAATAAGGAAGAGCTAGCAACACAAAGGAAGGGGAAAAGCATTCTAGATAGAGGGAACAGAAGTGCAAGACTCGGAGGCTTCTGATTAATTTCTCAAAACTTAGTACAAGTTAGGGTAAGAGATACATGAGTGTGAAGATCAAAGTCCTTTGTTGGAAAGAACTTTCCCCTGACTTTAAAAGAACATCCAATAACGATCTGGGCAGGCATATTTACATTTATACGTCTGCAAAGGTCTTTTCTAAAAGCCTTTCATGTCCTTTATCCTTTAAACTTTTATAACATAGGGTGAAAGCATGATATCATCTTTAACTTCCAGTTCATGTATTCGGAGATCCTTTTCTATGAAGACTTCCGCTCTGCTGGAATGTAATTTACCTCCCTCCTACCAGAATTTGAACTAAGAATGCCGTGTACCTCTAATTGCAACTATGTACAAATAAGTGTGCACGAGGATTAGGTGGGAGTACAGGAAGGGGCGGCGGTTGTTTTCAATTATTCCTTTTCGGTTACGAAAACTGGGAAGAAAAGAATACATTGTGCACAACTGTGCAATCTCCTTGTCCTCAATGTTAATAAATGTGTTTTTCACTGCGGTTTACAGCCCATTTCTAACATCATTACAACCTACATCCTCTCCAGGCTACAATTAAAGTTGAAAAGTGCACGAGGTCTTCACAAAGCCTTTGTACAGTGAGTGCGTTTGCACACGTACAGTCCACGTGCACCCTTCTTTCTCTCCCTGGCCAGAATTTCTTGGGGATCCTTCAGGCCCCCGCCGTCCCCCTTCCCCCCCACCCCCGGCCATATTTCTCCCTAGGCTCTTATTAAAACCAGGTGCGCGGAAGGCAGACCGTTTTGGACAGAAGAGCCTTCGCTTGACCCAAAGCTCCCCCTTCCGGCGTGTTTTCCACGGGGAATTCGTGAGCTGAGCCTAGGAGCGAGCAGGCGGCTTCTCCAGGCCGGGGAGACGCGGGAGGTTTGCACACAGACCTCGGCCCGGGCCGCGCAGGGGCAAAGCGTTCAAGGGCAGCAGGGTAGGCTGAGGGAGTACCCGGCTGGGGACAAGGGACGCTGCCGCCCCCCGCCACGCGGAGCGATATCCGCGCCACTCAAGGGACACCGGACCCACCGCTCCATCCACGTGGAAGGGAAGCAGCCAGGCCGCCGCGGATCTGAACTTGAATCTCGGGTGGACCGGACGCCCGGGTCCGCGATCCGGGCGACTGAAGGAGCCGGCGGGAGCCTGCAGATCCCGGGGCTCGCCCGCAGCCCGGCGCCGCGTTTAGGGCGTCGGGGTCCCCTCTGCAGCCGGAGTCGCGGCGCCTCCAGGGACAGGGGCGGGGTCGGGTCGCGAGTGACGCGACCCCCCTGTGGGCTTCACCGCCCGCAACTTTTGGCCCAAAAGGTCCTGCGCCGCAGCCCGCGGGACAGAAGTGCGAGCGTGTTTGGGCCCCTCTGCAGCGAAAACGGCGTCCCCTCGTGGAGCTCTCAATCATTAACTCCCGAGAGAGCTGTGAGAGCTTCACCCCGCCAGGCCCCCACCCGAACTTTCTAGGCTGAGGGCGTTGACTGCTTGTTAGGGTCAGAGATTCGAGTATTGGCCGGGCGCGGTGGCTCACGCCTGTAATCCCAGCACTTTGGGAGGCCAAGGCGGGTGGATCACGAGGTCAAGAGATCGAGACTATCCTGGTCAACACGGTGAAACCCCATCTCTACTAAAAATACAAAAAAAATAGCTGGGCATGGTGGCGCGTGCCTGTAATCCCAGCTGCTCAGGAGGCTGAGGCAGGAGAATTGCCTGAACCCAGGAGGCGGAGATTGCGGTGAGCCGAGATCGCGCCATCGCACTCCAGCCTGGGTAACAAGAGCGAAACTCCGTCTCAAAAAAAAAAAAAAAAAAAAAAAAAAGATTCTAGTAGTTACGTCTTTAATTCCACTCTAGAATTACTCAGAGGACAGCGACAGGCCTCAGAAGGAGGAGGAGCATTGTTAGAACACAAAAAGGGCTCAGAGAGGAACAGGGACCTCAAAAACCGGGGTTCCAAATTGTCAGTGGCCATTTCCTATTCCTGGGGCCAAAAAGCAAGCCGGCCTGTGTTTTCAGTTTCCCTGATGACTGCTTTTAAAAGCCCATTAGCAAGCGCTATATAGCCTTCCAGCCTGACAGCCTTTGCTTTCTGAAAGGGTTGCTGAATTTTAAGTACCCCTAGGAAAGAGACAGCTGCCCGGACAAGAAGGTCAGAAAGCCCTTCCATCCCAAACGTTTGCCTGACACTGGGCTCCATGAAAGCTGCTAGGAAATGGGTCAACCAAGCACATCGGGGGCTGGGCCCTGTTTGGTGTTAAAAACTGATCTCAGCCTAAAGCCTGAATTCCTGTGACAGGTAACAAGGCAATTCCCGAGAAGTTTCCAGGTTCAAGCAACTCTGGTAGTTTCTGACAAAACAGCCTAAGTCGGTTTCCCAAATTGTGATGCATAGACCACTGACATCAGATTCCTTGGAGGTCCTTGTTACAGGTTCAGGACTTAGGGCCCACACTAGAGCTGATGAGTTAGATTGTGGGGAATTTGATGCAGGATTTTTCTGCGCCCCTCTGCTGGACTCACAGCAGGGGCACCCCCTTTACTCCGATGACCTGCCAGGCTCAACGCCTTGCAGGAGGGAGCACATGAACAAGTGAGTGCAGAACCTGCCGGCTGCTCCCAGCGTGAAACAGGAGCAAGTTCTGTGCCTGGCTGCGGCTGCAGCCTGAAAGCCCCGCAGAGAATGTTACACTGCTCCTTTAGTTCTCCCATCGCCAGTCGGAGGGAGGGTGGTGTGTTAGCAGCTCAGTTGGCCTCTTGCCTCATGGTACCTTGGGGCAGCTGCCCTCCACCACCAAGGGCCAATGTGACAGCCTTTTCTGGGTACCTGCATGCCGGAAGTCCCAAGCTCTTGTTCAGGTCCAAGAAGAACTAAGTCACACGGACTGTTGAAGGGTGGTGGAGAATTTTACTGAAAATGAAAATGGCTTTCAGCAGAGAGGAGATGTGAAGTTGGTCCCCCTACTGGAAATAAGGAAAGTTCCCCAGTGTGACTGGGTCTGGGGCCTTTATGGACTCAGAATGAGGAGTGTGTGCTGATTGGCTTGTGAGTATACTAAAAAGGTTGAAGCAAAGACACCACTCAAAAGTGGGCATGACCATGGAGAAAACCAATTAGGAAAGGGTAGGTACTTGTAAAATAGGTGAAAGCTGGGACCAGTCAGGGGAAAGCACGCCAAACAGGAAGACAAGTTCTCAATCTGATCCGAGGATTTAACCTGTGGCTTGGCTTTTAGGCTTTAAACTGTCTTCAGTTTGGAGGTGGGGTTTCACTGGGTACCCACCCCATCTTTCTAGGCATTTGGCTGCTTCCTATTGCTATTAGAATGAGCTGCACAGGGTGGCTCTGGCATATAATCCCAGAATTTGGGGAGGCTAAAGCAGGAGGACTGTTTGAGGCCAGAAGTTTGAGACCAGCCTGGGCAGCATAGCGAGACCCTGTTTCTACCAAAAACTTTTAAAGTTAGCTGGGCATGGTGGTGCATGCCTGTAGTCCTAGCTACTTGGGCAGCTGAGGTTGGAGGATCATTTGAGCCCAGGAGGTCGAGGCTGCAGAGAGCCATGATTGTGCCACTGCACTCCATTTACCTAAGGAGAGCTGTGCTGACAGAGGCCAGAGTGAAGCAGTAGAAGAAAAAGTGGCAGGGTAGGGGGTGTCTGCCTCAGAATGACAAACAGCCCAAGATTAGTAGAAAGCACATGGCATAATCCACCTACTCACCGTCAGGATGTGCTTAGAGCTGGGCAACAGAGCAAGACCCTGTCTCTTAAAAGAAAAAAAAAAATAAAAAGGAATGAAGTCCAGAAACCTGTGTTGTAACAAGCTTGCCTTGTGAGGTTTCTGCTCACTATAGTTTCAGAATTACTAGACTCTGCCATTTATTTAACTGTGCTAAAATGATGCTTGTTTTCTGGAGCCCTCATTCAAAAATCTCAGCAGTATAAAACACTTAAAAAAAAAACACGAAAGTTTTGCTTCCAAATGAATGTACCTTATTTCAGAGGAGTCATGAGTATTTTTAATGAAATTCTGCCTTAAGCAATGCTTCCCACTGTACATATCTCTAAGCACATCCCAATGGTAAGTAGGTGGATTATGCCATGTGCTTGCTACTAATCTTGGGCTGTTTGTCATTCTAAGCCAGATACCCGCTGCCCTGCCAATTTTTTCTTCTACTGTTTCCCTCTGGCCTCTGTCAGCACAGCTTTCCTCGGGTAAATGGCAGCTGAGTCTATAACCATGGTGGCATCCAAACTGAACTGTACAACAGCAGAACTGTGTGGAGCTTTTAAAACTGATTTCCAGATTCATACGGAACTGTAGCATTCCCAAACATACATATTTGCAGAGACTATCTCACAAAGCACAGGATTAAAAGCCACCAAAAGTAGTACTGTCAAAAGTAGCACTGAATTGAATTTGTGAAAATAACAATGTAAACAGTTTTTGCAACAAAAATGTTCAACACACTGTTTTTTATAAAGAGTTTGGAAAGAACCAAAATTTGTCCCACAGTAGAAAGTTGGTTGAATAAATCATAATACATACATCTGAAGGGATATAAGACAACTATGTACAATTGTCTTTCAGAGAATATTTCTTGACATGAAAAGATGTTCTTGATGAGTAAAGTGAAAACTGTGACATGAACAATTGCTTCCATTTTGTTAAAAAGAAAAAAAAAGGCTAGCGGTAACTGACAGAGGAGCCAAGGAAGCGGAATCCTAAACTGTTGATGGTGAACACCAAGAATAATCCCAATTTGCACTGCAGAACTGGGACACAGGAGGAAACAGAGCTCTGGTTGGAGGGCTATTGAAGAAACATTTAGATAGCCTCTCCAAGTTATTACAGCTGGGTGATGGTCTCCTACCCAGCAAAACACTGAAGGTTTAATCCAGGTGTCCCCAGACTTTTTACACAGGGGGCTAGTTCACTGTCCCTCAGACCGTTGGAGGGCCACCACATACTGTGCTCCTCTCACTGACCACCAATGAAAGAGGTGCCCCTTCCTGAAGTGCGGCAGAGGGTCAGATAAATGGCCTCAGGGGGCCACATGTGGCCCGTTGGCCGTAGTTTGGGGACACCTGCTTTAATCACTAAAGAGGGCTAATGTATTTAAACAAGAGGATTAAGTGAAAATTTTTATACCACCCCAGCCCTCTTCCCCAGCAGGCTGGAAGCCTAACATACACCCTCCAGAGAGGGGACTGCAAGATTCTTCTCTGGTGAAACTGAGCAGCCAAAGAAAAAAGACAAAGGATACCAACATGAGGGCTTCTGATGATGCCCAATAAGGTCACCCTGTGCAGAAGCCCATAGTTAACAAATTCCCTCCACACACAGTTTCCAGTCAGCTGGGGATTATTTTTTTAAGACATGGTGTCACCCAGGCTGGAATTAGTGGTGCAATCACAGCTCTCTGTAGCCTCAACCTCCAGGGCTCAAGCAATCCTCTCACCTTGGCCTCCCAAAGTGCTGAGGTTACAGGTGTGAGCCACCATGCCTGGCCCAATCAGCTGTTTTCTGCCTCACCTGGCAGATAGTCAAGAACTTTCAGATGTTGGGAGAAAGATTCTAATATTAAAGATACAGGTGAGAGTAACAAGAAGACAGCAACTTGAAGGAAACCAAGTCTATAAAGGAAAAAAATATTTTTTTTAAATTAAAATTCTCAGAGACAACAAAGATACACATTCCTGAAACAAGAACAGGCTGTTGGTTTGGTTTGGTTTGGTTTTTCAAAAAAGGAAATTAGAGCAGGGCAGAGCTCTTGAACATTAGGTGTATAACAAAAAGATAAAGGGATGAAAGAAGATGAGGGTAAAAATACGTAAAAATAAAGGGCAGATCAGCCAACTAAATGATAGAAGTTCTAGAAAGAGAGGACAGAAAAAATAGAAATCAGGCTATCATTAGTTTTGGAGTTTTTTGGGGTTTTTTTAGATGGAGTCTCATTCTCACCCAGGCTGGAATGCAGTGGCATGGCACGATCTTCACTCACTGAAACCTCCGCCTCCCAGATTTAAGCGATTCTTCTGCCTCAGCCTCCCGAGTAGCTGGTATTATAGAAATCCGCCAGCAGACTTGGCTAATTTTTGTGTTTCTGGTAGAGACAGGGTTTCACTGTGTTGGCCAGGCTGGTCTTAAAACTCCTAGCCTGAAATGATCCACCCACCTAGGCTTCCCAAAGTGCTGGGATTACAGGTGTGAGCCACCATGCCCAGCCAATTAGATTAATGATTAGCTAATTAATTAAGAGGATTTCTCCAGTTTCAAAGATGTGAGTCTCCTGATTGGAAAGACCTGTTGAGTACCCAGAACAAGGTTGAGTTGTTGGAATGATCAGAACCTACACAAAGGAACAAACATCATTCTGAAATCTCAGGCTGGGCGTGGTGGCTCACACCTGTAATCCCAGCACTTTGGGAGGCCAAGGCAGGCAGATCACAAGGTCAGGAGTTCGAGACCAGCCTGGCCAATATGGTGAAACCCTGTCTTTACTAAAAATACAAAAATTACCCCGGCGTTGTGGTGGGCACCTGCAGTCTCAGCTACTCGATAGGCTGAGGCAGGAGAATCGCTTGAACCTGGGAGGCAGAGTTTGCAGTAAGCCAAGGTCACACCACTGCGCTCCAGCCTGGGTAACAGAGCAAGACTCTGTCTCAAAAAAAAAAAAAAAAAGAAAATAAATAGAAATTATTCTGAAGATTTTAACTGCTTCTAAAAGCAAATAAGTTACCTAGAAAAAAAAAAATCAAGAATCAGAACAGACTTCTCAATGGCAGCACTAGAAGTTGGAAGACAATAAAGCTAATATTTAGGGTAGTCTTGAACAATATGCCATGCACTATTTTAAGTGCTTTACAATTCATCCTCACAGAGATGCTATGAGAGAGCAACTGTCAATATCTCCATTTGACAGAAGATAAATCTGAGGTAGAAAGGAGCAAAGTAACTTTCCCAATTTGACACGTGTTGTAACAGTACAGCTGAGATTTAGACCAGGTTGTCTAGCTCCAGAGTCTATGATAATTGGTACATCATTATGGCACAGTGACTTCAAAATTCAAAGGGAAAAATACATTTCACCTGGAATTACATATGTAGCCAAGTTACCATTAAAGAGAATATAAAGACATTTTTAGATACGAATGTTCTAAAAATATGTATATCTCATACATTTTTCTTAAAAGCTATTAGAGAACAGTGATTACATATTGAGAAGGTCAGAAGGTTCTGAGAGCCATATCTCCAAAAAGATGAAATTGATAGAAAACATAATGGGTATTGACCTTATTGAGAAGATGTGAGACCAGCTGGGAGTAAATTTGAGGCTCAATTAATTAAATCTAAGCAAGTAAGCAAAATATAAGACTATTCCTAGGAAATCTTAAAGTTGTGATAGAAAGGAAAAGTAATCCTGGTACTCTTTGATACTACATGACTCAGCAGTGAATTGTATATATCTAGTCATGGTAACAAGAATACTAAATATTAATCAAACCAAATTCATGATAAGACTGCATCAAGAAGATAGTGTATGAGTAGTATGTTCTTGCTTGGAGGCAGGGGACGGGGGTGTGGAGGAGTGAGCAGGCAAGGATGAAAGCCAAATTCTTAAATTCTTATATTCCTTAATGGAAATTAATAGATAAAATCTACAAGAGAAAAATCAGGAAGTGAAAAGACATATGTGTTAACTATCAAAATAAATAGAAGTTGAGAAGGTGGGTGGTTCTGAAACTGCTACTCTTTCTGATAAATCTTGTAGAACTATTTGACTATTTAAACCACATGGATGTGTAAGTTTGGTAAAAATCAAAACTAATGCTTAAAAAAATGAAGAACACAATTAATTCTAAAGTTCCTCCTATAATCCAGAAAAGTCTGCTTCAACCTTCTTGTTTTCTCATATCAAACTTACTTTATTTTTCAAGCACTAGTTTCCCGTATGACACCTCTACTGTTCTCTGCCATTGTGCAGACATTTCCATAAAATAGGCTTTTGTGAGCTAGTCTGGGCACTAGATCATTGCTTACCTTACTTCCATGGAGAAATGTATTTCAAGTTCTAATCAAACAAGTTCCAAAAATAAATATTCAGAATGCTTCCTGTTTATTAATTGGGGACCCTATCATCCATTCCTATAGCACGTTACAACTGAAAAGATGTCTAAAATATAAGAGCACATTACGACTGTATCCAACATTGTACTGTTCGCTACAGTCAGTGAGTGATGTAGCTATTGGAAAAAGGAAGGGTCAACAGGGAAGACTTCATCCAAGGACTCAATTCAAGCTGAACCTGGAAAGATGGATTGAATTTGCATCGATGGTTATATCAGTCAGCAGACTTTTCCATGTAAGTGACAGATACTCAACTCATAGTAGTTAAGCCAGACACAGAATTTATTGGCTCACCTAACTGGGACATCACGAAGGTCTGGCTTCAGGTAGATTGAACGTGGCCCAAGAGTGTTGCAAACTTCAATCTCCATTGTTCTCCTCTACTGCCCCAGTCTTTTCTTCCAGTTTGACAGCATGGGGTGGATGGGTAACTACATGACTATGTACTAAAACCCCAGGGGAAGACCCTGATTGGTCTTCCATGGATTCAGGTGGATGGGTGGTATGATTGGCCAGGCATGAGTCAACTGCCAGAAAAGAGAAGATGAGGGATAAACTGCTGGGTTGCCAAAAATAATACCCATTACATCCCACTGTAATTGTATATACCAAATATGCTCCAGTGAAGATTTATTACAGCCTGGGCCAATTGGCAATGTAAGTAAAAATGCCTCATAAATGCTAAAGCACCATGAAATGTTGGTTGTGAGTCAGTACTAAAATGTAAGTCTGCCTTGGGCCTGCCTAGCCAAACTGCAATTACTTCTGGATCCCTCGCTCTCCGAATGGTTTAAGTTTTTCTTTCCTCCTGGCAGATTCATTTGTCACCGTTTCCCCCTCAATTGGCCTCTGTCTTTTAACAGAGTCTGCTTCCAACTGCAGCAAAAAATTTGCTCATGTCATTTTTCAAAGGAAGTCAGAAGGGAAGAAAAAATGTCCAAAGTTTTAATAGTTCGAAACTGAAAACATAATTGATATATGCGTGTGTGTAATCAGATTGTTCTCGGATCCTTCACTCTACTGTTCCTCTAATCTATTGAGTCACTTTCTTGGCCTTGTTGCTTCACTCTTCAAATAAGCCAAAATATTTTGCTGATACTAGCCGCAATTTATTGAGTGATAGGATATTCGTAATGTACTTTGAGACTGAACTTAGAGCCCTGAAGATTAGGCAATTAACTAGTAGGGAAATGTTTTTGCCATTTCGAAAAATACAACTTCAGATTAATTAAGTCTATATTGAAGTTGCCCATTTTCATAAGCCTACTTTAGACCTCTCATTTTTAATTCGGTGTGAGGTGTTCATTTAGTGCTGACAATGTGAAGTAGGCTGATGCCTAAATTTGCTTCTGATAAACCTCTCATTGATGTCAGCACTTGAATACTTACTGCTACATGGAACATCGTTTTCAAAGATAGTGTGGTGAAAGCTAATTGCTTGTGAGTCTGAATTTTGCTGAGAGACCTTAAGTCAGATCCTGGTAACATTCTCTAAATTGACACTAAAAAAAAAATCCTTAGGACATGGCCTCTAATTCTTTAGCACAGAATTACCAAAACATGACATTATTGAATGACTACCCAAGGCCTTTCTCAATTCACTTTTTCTTTGGCAGCTTCCCACTACAGATACTGAAAAACTCCAGGCATTCACTTTCCAAGCCTCCTCGGCAGCTAGCAAGGGCCATGTGATCCAGTTCAGACCAATGGATGGAGGAGAGAGCTGGCTAAGGGATTTCTGGGAAAGATTATCCCACCCCAGGAGAAGTCAAGATGCATGGGAAGAGAGCCCTTTTGTTTCCATCCCTCCTGCGTCCTCTCTGTTTGGGTCACATTTGAGAAAGTAATGCCTGGAGCTCCAGCAGCCATTTGTTACCATTGCTGAAACACTGAGTCTGACAAAGCAGAAAGAGTCCAGTTCCTGGGAACACCATTGAGCCATTACACTAAATGGAATGGCCTGCCTTCATATTTCACGTTAAGTGAGATGAATAAAGTCCTGCATTTCAGCCACTGGGCATTCTATCACTTTTGACCAAAGATATCTTTTATCTTTAAGTAGCACAAAGATACAAAGTATTTCCCAGTAGCCATTCTATGTTCTCTCCTTCCTGACTGTCCAGATTTTTATTTGGATATTCATTCTCCTAATATATCTCAACGTAGCCAATGGAATTCCTCCCCCATTTCCACTGGTGATCACTGGTTGGATTAAGTCAGTCAGTAAATTCCACTCCCCTGGCCTTGAATGGGGATTGAGTCAAGGGTTAGTTGCAACTTAAGTTGTCCAACCAGAGTAAATCTGGATTCTTGCCTGGAATGCGAGAAAAGACATGCTGTCACCTTTCTGACCACACAAATGTGAAGCCTGGAACTGCTGCAGCCATCTCGCCACCCTGAGGCAAGTCAGCCATGGGAGGAAGCTGACACCACAGAAGGGCAAACGGAAAAACACAAAGAGGTGAAGTCCATGATGATGTCTTCGAGTTACTAGATCATCCTCGTTTTGGACACGCATATGAGTGCATAAATCTACTTTACTAAAGTCAATTTCAATTGAATTTCTTTGACTTGTTCTTTGCAACTTCAGAAGGCATTCTGATTTGATATGCTTCCTATCTGGACTGATAGGCAACGGGCATAGAGGAAAGCCAAATAGGAATCTTTTAAGACGCAAAAATAAAAATACCTCTCCATAGCTCAACCATATTAGGTAGGTCTGTGGTTAGCCACTGTTTCCTTCACTCATCAAAGCTGGAGGAAAAGAAAAAATGATGTGCCAAACTATTACCTGTAATGTGCCTTGTCCTTACTCACTTGGACTTGGGGCAAGAAACTTAACCTGTCTGAGCCTTGGTTTTTTTGTCTGCAAAATGGGTATAATAATAGCACCTGTGTCGTAGGAAGACTCTGAGGTTAAAGAAGATGATGTATGTAAAATGTTTCTGAGCCTTTGATAGTTTACACTTGGTCAGTGCTGGTTATTCTGATTATCAGGAATCCCCAGCCAACTAGGGATTGGGTCAGACAGGTCCAGTGTCCCCATATCTTCCAGATGGTCTTTGGCCTGGGTATCCTCTTGCTATTGAAGTGCTCACTCCTCTTCTTTTGATCGAAAGAGAGCAAAATAAGATCCTTCCAGATTTCCCCAAATGCCCCACCACTCCTTGAGCCTTGAGTCACACACAGATCTCTTCCCAGCTCAGTCCTGCCTTTCAAAAGGGCCTGGGAAACTTACAATGTGAGTGATTCTCACCCTCTGTGAAGGGGAATGAAGGACACCCTCCCAATCCCCTCACCCCAGGAATCCAGAACTGACCCCGTCCTTGGTCAGCATACCAGCCCCACAGCCCAGCAAGAGAAGACAGGCTACCCTGGGGTGGGCGATCATCTTGGGTCATCGCCCACTTCACTCCTTCATCCCCCAGGAAAGAACAGGATGGACTGGTAAGCCTAGAGGGAGAGGGAGAAACCAGGAGACGGATAAGCAGCCTCTGTAAACAGGGTTCATGGAACGGCTGCATTGGTGATTTCATCCTTGCTTAAGGATGCCATAAAAAAGAGAAATATTCAGTGATCACCAGTTCACATTGCTGTAAAAGACAGAAACAGGGCCCAGCAGGCTTGGGTTCCAGCAACATTCTGATTTGACAGGACCTTAAAATGTCTCCTGGAGTTAAGTCAGGGAGAAAAATTCTTAAGGTAACAGTGCAGCAAATAACTAAGTAGGAAGAATTTATTCTAATTGCCAAAAAGAGCATGGCCAAGGCTCCAAAGGAAAGGGGGAGGGTGGGGAGAGTGAAAAGGAAAGCAGAAACATTATGATAAGAAGGGAAGGGATGTTCATTTTCAAGCAGGAGGTAAGATATGGATTAAAGTTCATCCTCAGAATAGTGTAGCAAGAAACTTTATAGCCAAACTGACTCCCAACCGGAAAGGTCCCTGTTTCTCGGATCTCTTTGAATTATAGAGAAAGCTAATTGGATCTTCATGTTTACCATGGAGGAAACCAAGTGTTACTCAGGATGTAAATCCTGGAGGTACTTTAAAAGGACAACGTTGACCTTTACAAGCTCTCAACTTATAGATCTGTAAGGAGAAAAAAAATTGATTTCCTGACCTTTGACTGCTTCCTTGTCATTTTTTTTTTTTTAACTCCACACAAGGGCCCCCATTCCCATCACTCTCTTCCTGATGTGATTTTTCTGACTGTGCCCTCTGTCTCTGGTCAGACTCAGGGGCAGGGAATCAGCACATTCTCCAGTCCAGCCTGGGGAGAGGCTGGTCTGGGCTGTGGAACGGCTCCACCGACAAGGACCCTGGGTGAAGCCACAACCTCTCGGAGCCCTCCACTGTCTTAGAGGCTGGCTCACCCCTCCAACAGCCTCATGTTGGTGAGACCAGCTGACATGTCTGGAAACCTAAAGCATGCTGGGTATTGTGTTGAGACATTTTCCAGACATTCTCTTAATTAACTCATCCTCACAATAGCCCTGTTACTCTGGGACACTAATCCACTACACACATCTCTCTCATTTCACAAATGGGAAAACTCCCATTTCCCTGGCCATTTCCTTTCCCCTTCCACCTGTCTTCTTCAGCCCACCTTCCCTGTGGACAGAGAGATGAGATCAAGGAGGGTACAGAATGATTTGAACTTGGAGTCCCAGGGGTGAATGGGACCGTTATTGCAAAGATGAGGAAATGGAGCCCTAGAGAAGGATAGTGATTTGTCACTCACACGAGGCCCATTGGGTTCCCAGATGGCAGAGCCAGGGACCCCCATACCGGCATGGCTCCCCTGCCACTCACAGCGTTATTTCTCCCACCAAAGCCTGGTCACAGGGCCACAGTGAGTCACCATCCTTCAGCGTGAAGGAATACTCTAGGAGTTACTGGCATCTTTAGTGTCAGAATCCACAGGGAGAAGAGAAGGGAACTTGGAGGTCATTTTGGGAATGGGATGGGGTGCTTCTCATGGTCACACCATGAGAGACCAGACAGTGTAGCGTTAGAATTGTGGGGCGTGGGTTGGATGGCACTAAGTGACTGGTCAGTATGAATTTATCCCGAATTCTTATGCAAAGGAGACCCTTCTCAAAGTAGGCATGGGTCCAGGCACGTATGGAGCCCCAAATCATTGAACCCCTTGCCATTCAATGGTTCCCTGCCATGTCTCCTGCTTTTAATCACTTGCTTGCCGTTACCAAGATGTGTGTCATGTTTATGAACCAGCTGCATTATTATTTCCTTAACAGTTTAGATCAGTTTTTAAAAATATAAATCGAGATATTTTAGGAGAAACTTTATATCTTTACATCAGTACTGTACATTGAAAGTATCATTTGCCATAAATAGAGGCATAATAATAAAAACAATGAAAAACAAAACAATGTTATTAGCCTCTGGCTGCTTCGTTGACTGTCAAAGGCTCTGAGTCTGAGCTTCATTAAAAAGAGAGATTACCGAGTGTTAAGTGTGAAAAACACAGCAAATGGAGATTACCTCTTTGACCTATACTAGAAGGATTGACAGAGAAGTTAAATGCTGTTAAACATCACCTAAATCATCTTGAGAACCACCAATGGTCTTTATCTCAGACTTTGGGGAATTCTGGGGCCCCTTTCATGCTTTCTCAAAAAACACCACCATTAGGCACAAAAAAGGAACAATTCACCAGGGACTTTTTATTTTATTTTATTTTATTTTTTATTTCTTTTAGAGATGGGGTTTCTCCATGTTGGTCAGGCTGGTCTTGAACTCCCGACCTCAGGTGATCTGCCCACCTTGGCCTCCCAAAGTTCATCAGGGACTTATTTTCTAGCTCTGTGAGTTGGGTGACTTACTTCTCTGAAACTCAGTTTCTGTCATCTGTAAAATGGGAGGGTTACCCGAGACAATGTCTTACAATCCTTTCCAGCTCTAGCGCCTGCTTCCTCTAACATTAAGAAACAAATTAGATTCAGGATATGAGGCAGCCCAGGAGTAATGGAGAAATCAAATAGCAACTCGAAATGGTAAGGAAAATGGTAGCAGCCGTGAACAGTGGAGAAGGGGTAGGGTGTGGAAGTGTCACAGATCAAAGCCCCTCCCTTTCCAGCCTCACTGAAGGCCACTGAAATAATATCTCCATCTCAAGAATATTCAAATGAGCAAAATGTAAGATTCTGATCTCTTCATATCCAAGACTCAGATTTCAGAGTTGAATTACCTAATTTGCAGTGGGAAAATTAGACTTCATTTCCCTTTATAAAATCATTTCTCCTTTCAGATATAGAGCATCCTCAGTAGACTGGTTTCTGCTTAATTAAGAGATGGATAAGGGCAGTGTTTAGGAACTTGGGCTTTGGGGGTCCGTCTGAATTTTAGGCCTTAATGCCATCATTTACTAAAGGTGTGCCTTGAGCAAGGAAGTCCCATCTTAAAAGAGGGTTTAATAACAATATCACACCTTGTGGTGATTGGATGAGAAAGTATATAAAGCACAACGTGTTTGCAAACACAGTGTCTAGCAAATCCTAGACATTTAGTAAATGCATAAAAAATATTAGCTATTAGTAACTGGCTACTAGTATTTTCTGCACAAATGGCTTTCCTTACTTTTTTTTTTTTTTTTTAATTGAAATAGGATCTCACTCTGTCACCCAGGCTGGAGTGCAGTGGTGTGATCCTGTCTTACTACAGCTGCAAACTCCAAGGCTTAGTTGATCCTCCCGCCTCAGCCTCCCAAGTAGCTGGGACTAGAGGTGCACACCACAGCTCCCAGTTAATTTTTCTTTTTTTTTGAGACAGGGTTTCCCCTTGTTTCCCAGGCTGGTCTCAAACTCCTGGGCTCAAGGGATCTGGCCACCTCTGCCTCCAGAAGTGCTGGGATTACAGGTGAGCCACTGAGCTTGGCCCACAAGCGACTTCCTCATGCTGTGGCTAGTACCCTCTCTACACCAGTCCCTATGTGCTTTGACAGATACAGTCAGTACCCAATACATCTATTGAACTGCACAGAGGACCCTTTGAAAATGATGGAAGAAACCTTTAGCTGAAAACAGGAAAGATTTCACAGGGATATTTTTGCACTGCCTTCAGACTCAGTGGTGAAAAACCTAATCCCAAAGTCTGTTATACATGGAAAATATTTGTGCAGCATATACAATCTTTATAGGACACAGCTGAAACAATTCTTAGTTTGCTAAATTAAGATGGTAAAAAGAACACAAACTTCCACTTCTGTTTCATTTCACCCCAGGATAAGGAAGAAGAGAGGATGCAAGTTTCCTAACTGTCCTGCTTTTCTTCTTGGATTCGTCTATGTGTGTTTACGAAACATACACAGTGGACTCCTTAGTAACACACACAAGATTAGCCTCTTCTGATATCTGAAAGATATATAAATTGCTGAACTGCTGATGAGAAAGATCCATGAAGAGTTTTTTAATTGGTTTAGTAAGATTACTTCCAGTCAACAATTCCCTAGTTTAGTGGTAGAAGATAGATCTGTTTTCCATAAAAGTTAAATGCCAAACTTTTGAATCACTCCAAATGAAAATCATTCCCTTAAAGAGCCACTTGCTATCATTTGTTTTATAGCAAAATATAAAGGTTGAGATAGAAACTAGTATCACAGAATGGCATGCTGAAGAGGCATGGGTGGTGATAAAAACACAGATCAGGCGCAGTGGCTCATGCCTGTAATCCCAGCACTTTGGGAGGCTGAGGTAGGCGGATCACAAAGCCAGGAGTTCAAGACCAACCTGGCCAACATGGTGAAACCCGATCTCTACAAAAAATACAAAGATTAGCTGGGCGTGGTGGCAGGTGCCTGTAATCCCAGCTACTCGGGAGGCTGAGGTATGAGAATCATTTGAACCTGGGAGGTGGAGGTTGCAGTGAGCAGAGAGGGCGCCATTGTGCTCCAGACTGGGTGACAGAGCAAGACTCTGCCTCAAAACACACACACACACACACACACACACACACACACACACAGCTCTTATGCCAGCACTACGTTGCCAGCTACTGCTTTGGGATGCGCTATGCTCATTACAAATAAACAAACATAAGTCAACTTGCCCTCTTTTGTTTCTACCAGCTCAGTAAAAACTGCTACCTCCTGCCTGTAGAGAGTTTTGTAGTTCTAAAATGCTTTCTTGTCTCATTCCTATTTGGTCTTCAGAACATCCCTAGGAGGCAAATAGAGTAGATAAGAGAAGTAACACCAGAAACAACCCAAATGTCTGTCAATCAACGAATGGATAAATAGAACATGGGACATCCATATAAAGGACTGTTATTATGCAGTAAAAAAGAAGGAAGTACTGGCTGGGCGCAGTGGTTCACACTTGTAATCTCAGCACTTTTGGAGCCCAAGGCAGGCGGATCATGAGATCAGGAGCTTGAGACCAGCCTGGCCAATATGGTGAAACCCCATCTCTACTAAAAATACAAAAATTAGCTGGGTGTGATGGCGCTTGCCTGTGGTCCCAGCTACTCGGGAGGCTGTGGCGGAAGAATTGCTTGAACCCAGGAAGTGGAGGTTGCAGTGAGCCTAGATCTCACCACTGTAGTCAAACCTGGGCAACAGAGAACAGAGCAAGACTCCATCTCAAAAAAAAAAAAAATGAAGTACAGATACATGCTATGATGTGGATAAACCCTGACAGCATCATGCTAAGTGAAAGTTGTCACAAAGAACAATCTATTGTTGATTCCATTTATAGGAAATGTTCAGAACAGGCAAATCTATAGAGATATAAATTAGATTGGTGATCACCTAGGGCTGAGGGAATATGGTTGGAGATAACCAAGGTGGAAGGGGTTCCTTTTTTTAGGTAACAAAAAAAGTTTCTAAAATTGATTGCGGTCATGGCTGTACAATTCTGTGAATACACTAAAAACCACTGAATTGGTTACATTACATGGGTGAGTTGTGTGGTTTCTCATGGCTCATTAAAGCTGTTGAGAGAGGGAGACTATGTAGAGCCTGACTTCCGCATTAGATGTGGGTTCCCATTTCAATTCTGCCATTTAGTTACTGTATGAGCTTAGCTAAGTTACTTAAACATTATGAATTGCAGCTGCCTTCTCTGAAAACCAGAGATAAAAAGGCCTCCCTTGCAGGATCATGTGGAAGATCGACTCACGCCCACAGTGTGCCTGGAATGGCGCTGCATGTGTAGTTATACCTGTTAAATGGCAGCCTGGCTTATTACCATTTTCTTTCTCTTTTTTAATAGAGACAGGGTCTTGTTGTGTTATCCAGCCTGGTCTTGAACTCCTGGCCTCAAGCAATCCTCCCATCTCAGCCTCCCAAAGTGCTAGGCATGAGCCCTTATGACCATTTTGACCATGCACTGACTGAGGTTCAGGGGGGAAGAAAAGCTTCAGCGAGGAGCAGGAAATGAGTCCCACTGGCTTCCAGACTTACAGCTCAGAAGTGCTTTCTTCATGTTGGAGGCAGAATGGAAAATTAGGAAGAATATCAAGTTTGGAAACAGGACCGGGCTTTCATCTTACAATGATTCACTGAGTTCCTGTCACATGCTAGGTCTGTGCCAGGCAATGAGAAAACAGCGGTAGGTTTCATGGCTCTGGTCCTGGCCCTGGTGGAGTTCACAGATTAGCAAGTAGAAACGTCCATTCAGGAGTCAAGTTGACCAGGGTTAGACTATGGGCACGACCACTGACTTCCTTCATCATCCTGGGCCAGTTACTTAACTTCTGGAAGATTCAATACCTGCAAGTATGGTTGCAGTTATGTATTCCCATTATCCTCATACTAGTATGACCTACAAAATTGATGTGATGAGGTAATCAGATTATCTATGTAAAGTACTAAATACGGCTTCTGATACATGATAAACAGTAAAGAGACAACTCATTTAACAATATGAACAATTTGTACTACAAAGCAATGGTTTATATTATGAACATAATAATTAGAATGATAAATAATAACTAAGAACTAATGTAAACAGTTTGTAATAACAAGTATTCATACCTATAATATTTATTATTAGCATCGGGTGGAGCATTGCATCTCCCAGTAGAGGACAATCTGCAGGAAGTTGTTCAGCTTTTTGGAGCTTATTTCCTTATTAATGAATTGGCAATATTAATGGTTATCTCCAGATTTTTGTGTAAGCTAGGTAAGAAAAAGTATGTAAAAGCACTTTTGATAGGGGAGTATTACTTTTATTCCATGAACGTGGCACCACGCAGAGCCTTCGGTGAAGCAAAGTATCACTTTGTTTGGCCTCAAACAGCAAGCCCTTCTAAATTACAACCCTGGGAAATGAAGATGACAGTAAATTATGCAGGCCATCCCCTGGCCTGGGGGACTCAGGGTTAGGGTTCAGGTAGTAAGTCCTGGAGTAAGTGGACATTTAGCCAGGCTGCAGATTGATGAGTGCTGAGAGGAGCTGGTTATTTGATCCCCAGGAAATGTTTCTGGGCTGGGGTCACTGTCGCCAGCCTTTGAATCAATAAGGCAGCACCTTTCAGACCAGAGAGTTCAGTTCTATTTATCAAGTCAAGAGAAGTGAGAGAAGCAACAAGCATGCTGAAAGCAGGGCATTCACTGAGCCTCAAGCCAGCTCCAGTGAAGTGGGGGCAGGCTTTAATGTTGAATGGCAGCCTGGCTTATGACCATTCACATTCATTCTCTCTCTCTGTCTCTTTCTCTCTCTCTCTCTCTCTCTCTCTCTCTCTCTCAAAACGGAGTTTCGCTCTTGTTGCCAGGCTGGAGTGCAATGGCATGATCCTGGCTCACTGCAACCTCCACCTCCCTATGGAGTAGCTGGGATTGTAGGCACACACCACGATGCCCAGCTAATTTTTGCATTTTTAGTAGAGATGGGGTTTCACCTTGTTGGCCAGGATAGTCTCACACTCCTGACCTTGTGATCTGCCCGCCTCAGCCTCCCAAAGTGCTGGGATTATAGGCCTGAGCCACCACAGACGGCCTCTCTCTCTTTTTTAATAGAGACAGGATCTTTTTATGTTATCCAGGCTGGTCTCCAGGTTTCCAGGGGCTTCCAGAGATGTCTAAGATCTTCCTTCCCCGGGTCCCCTCCATTCTTCAAGAGCTTCATCATTTTTTAACCTCTCCAGAGAAATGAGTGGCAGCCAGCAATTTATTCCATAAACCCTATTGAACATAGACCAGAGCCAAGCACTATCCTAGCCACAGGGAACAATCACTCATGAATCTGTTCGACAAATAAATTTCGAGCACTTACTTTGTGCCAGACCCTCTGATAAATGAAACAATGAATGAAACACAGCCCTTCAGTGGTGTTCCAGTCAAGTAAGGGAGAAAAATAAATCATCACAGAGTGATGAAAGGAATAAGGGAAGAGTCATAGGGTGCCATCAAAGCACAGAGGAGGGACACAAGACCCAATCTAGGGTGACTTCCCAGAGAAGGTGATTCTTCAGCCAGGAATTAAGGTGATTCGTCAGCCATATGCAAAGGGAGGAGGAGACCACAAGCAGAGGGAGTAGTATAAAAGGTCTAGGTATGAAACCCATGATATTTTTGCAAAATAAAAAATAGCTCCATTTGGCCAGGTGTGGTGGCTCACGCCTATTATCCCAGCATTTTCGGATGCTGAGGTGGCCATATCACCTGAGATCAGGAATTCGAGACCAGCCTGGCCAACATGGTTAAACCCCATCTCCACTAAAAATGCAAAAATTGGCCAGGCGTGGAGGCTCACACCTGCAATCCCAGCACTTTGGGAGGCCGAGGTGGGCGAATCACAAGGTCAGGAGATCAAGATCAGCCTGACCAATATGATGAAACCCTATCTCTACTAAAAATACAAAAATTAGCTGGGCATGGTGGTACATGCCTGTAATCCCAGCTACTTGGGAGGCTGAACGCTTGAACCAGGGAGTCAGAGGTTGTAGTGAGCCGAGATAGCACCACTGCACTCCAGAGAAAGACTCCGTCTCAAAAAAAAAAAGAAAATACAAAAATTAGCCAGATACGGTGGTGGATGCTTATAATCCCAGCTACTCAGAAGGTTGAGGCAGGAGAATTGCTTGAACCCAGCATGTGAAGACTACAGTGAGCTGAGATCGTACCACTGCACTCCAGCCTGCGTGACAGAGCAAGACTTTGACTCAAAAAAAAAAAAAAAAAAAAGCTCCATTTGGCCATCATAAAAAAGTACACAGTGGGGACTGGCCAGAAGCACAGCTAAAAAAGATTGGCTGGAGCCATGTCTCACCTACCTGCTCAATTACTCTGCAGTACTCCCTAAACACTCCCAAGGATACTGGCAAGGGGCTCAAGAAAAACGGGGAATGAAGAATTGTTTGACATAGTAACAGCGCTGTGCCATGTGTCCCACACCTTGGAGCTGAGAAACAGCAGAGCTTCCTCCTGGATTCCTCCTGTGGACAAGGCTGCTTCCCCAGTCTGAGGCGGACTTAGCTAATTTCAGTCCTCCAGAAAGCATCTGTGCCCAAAAACCTAGAGTAGGCAAACACTGTAAACAGCAACACAAAAAGAAACAATCATCCCAATATGTTCATAACTTAAAACCAAAACACTCCCTTCCGCTCTCTCCCTACTCCCCTCTCCAGTATGTTGACTTGGTCTTCAAAATCAGAACTCCCCCTAGAAGTGGTCTTGCCTCATATCAAGGAAAAGAAACAAACACACATTTATGTTATGGCATCACATCCTTCGGGTGATTTCCCCAATGTGTGTGTTATCTGCATGCATGAATACCCCCTGGGGTTCTCATCTAAAGTATTCCCTTGAGTCGTTTCCAGCAAACCATTACTGAGATTTTCATCCAAGGAGGCGTTTGTCATTTGCTGGGTCTGGAGGTGGAGGGGTAGGATGCTTAGTAAGCCAAGCAAAAAGGGGCAACCAGGGAGGGGCTACTGGACAGAGGCTGCTGGCTTCCCGTACAGAGTGAGAGAAATGGGGGAAAGAGGAAAGACAGAGGAGCTGGCTTCAAAGACTTGCCCTGGGAGGTGCGTGTGGGTTTCTGTCTCTGTGCTTGACTGAGGTTGGATGGCTTAGAGCAGTGCTTCTCAAACTTAGCATGCACGTGAGTCACTGCGGGGGAAGAGGGGCTGGCCCCAGTGCTCCCTCCCATCAAGTACATCAGGACTGAGGCTTGAGGTCTGCCTTTCTAAAAAGCTCTCAAATGATGCTGTGTCCATTGTCTACTGCTGCGTAACAAATTACCCTCAAAACTTAGCAGCATAAAACAACAAACATTTATTCTATCACAGTTTCTGAGAGTTGGGAATCTGGAAGCAGTTTATCTGGATGATTCCGGCTAGGGCTTTCTTGGGACGTGACAGGCAAGCTGTCAGCCCAGACCACAGGTGCTGAAGGGGCTGCACACTCCCATCCGCTCCACTACTGTTGGCAGGTGGCTGGAGCTCCTCGCTGTGTGGGCCTCTCCACAGGGCTGCCCATAGCATGACTCTTGTTAAGGTGGAAGCTGTAGTCTTTTTACACATTATCCCAGAAGCGACATGTTATCATTTCCACTACATTCTATTCATCAGAGTTATGAACTCCAGCCCACACTGAAGGGGAAAGAAACTAAGCTTCATCCCTTGAAAAGAAGAGAATCGACATATTTTTTAAATCGTCAAACACCATTGCTGCTAGTCCTTAGCCTACATCTGGGCTGTCTGGAGAGACAAGGGTTTAGAATACAATGCATGAAATCATCCTACTGAAGTTGGAGTATAGGCACTGACACTTGCTAGAAAGTCATTTAGCCAGGCCAGGCTCAGTGGCTCACGCCTGTAATCCCAGCACTTTGGGAGGCTGAAGTGGGCAGATCATGAGGTCAGGAGTTCGAGACCAGCCTGATCAACATGGTGAAACCCTGTCTCTACAAAAAATACAAAAACGAACCTCTGGTGGTGGCACACACCTGTAATCCCAGCTACTCAGGAGGCTGAGGCAGGAGAATCATTTGAACCCAGGAGGCGGAGATTGCCGTGAGCTGAGATCACACCACTGCACTCCAGCCTGGGCGACAGAGCGAGATTCTGTCTCAAAAAAAAAGGAAGTCATTTAGCCTCTCGGTTCCTCATCTGAAAAATGGGAATAACAATGACCCTATCAAGCAGGGTTACTGCCTTAGGAAATAATGCACAGAAACCACTCCACATGGCAGGTAGAAGTAGTCAGTTAGTCGTCACTATTATTGTTATGATTAGAGAAGCTAACTTTCTCAGTGGCAGGCCTAGGAGTTCCAGGCTCTGCCTTCTTGGCTCTTAGGTCCCTGTCCTGCTCATGCAGTTGTCATCTGTCCCCTAAAGCAGAAAGGAGAGTACTTAATTGTGCCAGAATTCCAGAGACACCCTACCTTCTCATCATTCTCCAGCCTCCTACACAGCGGCAGGGTAGACAGGTGGAGGGGAGGGGAGCAATGGCTAGATAGTATGAGACCAGTCTGAGATGTGGCACAGACAGTTTGAGGGTGGTTGAAGGGGCATCTTGGAACAAGATCCATGAATCAGAATCTCTGGGGATGGAGTCTGATCATCTGCATTTATAACTCGCTCTCCGGATCATTCTTAGGCACACTAGAGTTTGAAAAGCACTGCAGGCAGATGCAAGAGATTTATTTATTCACCTACCTCCCCCCTCACCTCCCAAAAGAGTGGAAGGATTGACTTTGAGTTCCTGAGAGCAATAATGAGCTGTCCTCCTGGGGCCCTGTCTGAGGCCAGAGCTGGACTGGCCCTGGGGTTGACCCGGTGCAGAACTTCTGTCCTGGTGACTAATGATCCAGTACGGCCCAGCCTGGCTGTGGTTTGTCTACAGGCCCCATGACAGGCCTATCCACCCAGATAGCCACAATCTTGCTTTGTGGGATCAAATACTGGCTCAGGATTTATGAGTCCAAGTAACGACATGGCTGTGCCGGGGGCGGGGGGGCAGGCGGGGGCTGGGGGTGGGGCAGCAATTCTTCGCCCTCTGGAGCCTTGGCTGCCTTACCTAGCTTCAGGCTGCAGGTCAGGCCAAGAGGACAGGCTGCTGACTGCTTTGGGTAAGAACAGGGTCAGGGTACCAAGGAACAGCAAGGAACAGCAGAGCAGCTGCTTCGTATCTCCACGCAACCTCTCCCACTGTGTCACAGGGTGAAATCACTGCATGGTACACCCTGGTGCCTTTTGTCATCCTAAAACCCAGGATGAGGTTAAAAATAAAAAAGCAGCAGTCTCCCATTCCACAATTAGGGAATGGAAAAGATGTTTGTCATTGTTATCCCCTTAACAACTGGAGCTAATGGCTCGATTAAGGCTGAGATGCCACAGTCCTGAGTTGCAGCTTCTAATTAGGCATCTTTCTGTGTTTGTCCTTCCTTTAGAAACTTGGGCCTGTGGCTCATGGTAAGATACAGCTTTTGGAGATCAGAAAGCATGGACAAACTCTCATCTGAGTTTGGTATTCAGGGCAACATTTGTTCATTCATTCATTTAACTGAATTTATTCATTCATTCATTTAACGGCATTTGATGAAGTACTATTTGCTACACACCTGTTAGGCAACAGAAGATACAGCAACAACCAGGACCAATGATGGAGCTTACATTCTGAGGGGTGACTGTGGATACAAGTAATAAACAAGGAAACATACAAATTAACATGATAACTTCCAGTTGTGATAAAATAGGGCTGGGGGTACTTGCTAGGAGTATTTTAAAATCATTGACCTGTACTATGGTTAGAGGAAAGGAATTAGAAACTCACCTGCAATGCAGACTTCAAGTTCTTCTTATCATTCCTCTTCTAAAATGGTTACCACTAAGGATGATTTTTTGCTCTGTTTTTGCTTTCCATTTTGTTCGGATAGAACATCATGCAGCCTTACATCACAAGGATCCCAGGAATAGCACAGTTGTTACTACAGAGATTTGTCCAGGTCAGATTTTATTGCTTTTGGCCCAAAGCTCCTACAAAATTTACAGAGCCAAGAGAGGTATGGTGTGGTCTACTGAACAAGTTACTGAGTTAACATGAGTTTCTGTGCTTGAACTTACTTAGCATTTAAAAGCAATTTCATAAAAGTCATCATTAGACCAATATATCACAATAGAAATTAAACAATGATGTCTAGAAGTATTAGCAGTGATTTTAGAGCAACCAGTATAATAAAAAAGCCTTGTGCACATAGTTGAGGTATTTTTGCTTATACATTTTGGGGGTGATAGAGCCCTCTGAGACCTGTAGAATGTCATGAACCCTGGAAAATGCACACATGTGCATTCACATAAAATTTCAGGGTCCATGAACTCCTGAAGTCCATCCATGGGTTCCCCTGGGGATACGTGGACCTCAGTTTCCTGCTCTAAAGTTTATATTTATGAAAAGATATCAAAGCTATTTTAAGTAAAGAAAATTAATTGCAGACAGTACATATAGCAGGATTCCATTTTTCTTTTAAATGTTACATATAAATGAGCATTCAGTGTCTGAAGGGAGAGGATCAACTGAAAGAAATAACTTTTACCTTGTATTCTATAGACTCCATTTAGAGTTTTTTGTTTGTTTTTTAAGACAGAGTCTTGCTCTGTTGCCAGGCTGGAGTGCAATGGCATGATCACCACAACCTCCACTTCCTGGGTTCAAGTGATTCTCCTGCCTCAACCTCCCAAGTAGCTGGGACTACAGGCACGCCTCACCATGCCCAGCTAATTTTTGTAATTTTAGTAGAGACCGAGTTTCACCATGTTGGCCAGGATGGTCTCGATCTCTTGACCTTGTGATCCACTGGCCTTGACCTCCCAGAGTGCTGGGATTACAGGAGTGCACCACTGCGCCCAGCCTAGAGTTTTTTTATCTAGCAAACATATTATTTTTATAATTTTTTTTTTAATGAAGCTAGAAATCATGGCCATGTCTGAATCAAACAATGTGGTTGCCATTCCTGGGCAATTGATCTGGACTGAGAACCAGTACTGGATTGAGAGCCTGTGTGGGTTAAAATATAAGGGACAGAATATGAGGTCATTTGGGAGGTCTAGCTCAGGATGTTTTAGATATAGGGTTGCTGGATTTAGAGGAGTTCAAGTAGGTGGCAGTGGAATAATTTGGAAATGCATTTCTGACAAAATTTGTCTAAAATAAAGAAAGAGCAAATTGGCAATGTAGAATGGTATCCTCAGATAATTTTAGGTTAAACTGGAACCTGTCCTATAACATAATGCATTTTTATCCAAGATCTCCCTTTTTAAAGATTGTAGTCCATGGTGGTTCCTCATGTGAAAGGAACAGAGCTGAAACAGGAAATGGTAGTGATAAACCCATCTTCCACACTTCCATGGCTAGGTATAGTTCCAGGAAGTCTTAGGTCTGCAGGTATTTGAGCCTGCCTGCATGGTTCTTAGTAGGAAGGTGTGGAAATTGGATATATCACGTTCCAAATCACAGCCTTTTCCCATCTGACCCAGAGCTGCTTCCTGCTAAGGTGGCGGCAGACCTTGCAAAAGTGCTAAATAGGGCACTTTGCATTCAGAAATCATACACCGCTTTAGGGCTGGGTTTTTACAAAACCATATAGCTTACCATGTTACACAGTGTATTAAAGGGAACTCAACCATGCAATGTAAAAAGAGAGCAGGCCTTCCTCTGAATTAAGTCCTGGCCTGTCTTTGCTGCTTTCCTCCCACCGTGAAACCATAAGCTGTGGAGAGCAGGCCTGGGCCACCTTCTGCTCCATTTCTGCCTGGACCTGGGGAACGGAGGCCGGTGACATTTACTGAAGTCACTCCGCCTGCTGTGCACGTGGCCCGTCCTTTAGAGCTGGAGCTAAACGGGGCTTATTCAAAGCACTTCAAAACGGCTATTCCAGAGGAGGCAGGAGAATGAAGTGATCAAGTAGCTATTGTTGATGTGATTTCAGTGTTGCAGGCAGAGCTGCTTCAAGAGGGGGATTCTCTCTGCAAAGACCTACCTGACTTCTATGGGTAAGGGTGATAATTTTGTCTCACTGCCTGGGAGTAAAGGCATTTATGGGGTTAAGATCATTCTGATCTTTCCTATCTTCCATTCCCAGTTTCTCCTTGGTACCAAGGCTGTCAGAGGGACAGTCCATGACATTGATAGTCCATGATGTCATTGTTTCCAACTATGACTGCTGCCACCTTCTACTCACAGAGTACTTTCCAGCCTATGCAGCACAGCCACCTGTGTCGTAAATTAGTTATCTAATGTGACTCTCACAATACATCAGTGAGGTCCAGATGAGTGTCCCCACTTGACAAATTAGGAAACTGAGGCTTGGAGAAAGTAAGAAATTTATCCCAAGTCTGCTCATCTCATTGGTGGAGGAGAATATACTTGGAACCAGGTCTTCTGACCCCAAGTTCAACGCTCTTTCCCCTCTTTCCCCTGGTTGAGATCAGAAAAGTGGCCGCCAAGAAAGCACAGTCCAGCATTGAACCAGAAAGTGTCCTTGAGCATGAGCTGTGTTTGTCCTGGGCACAGCAAAGAAAGCATTCCTTTACCCCCCAAAACAAAGGTGACCATAGCCAGTTAGCATGTTCTTAGTTCTTACGCTATGCCAGGCACAGCTCTAAACACTTCACAACTATGACCCCTCCTGATCCTTACCACTACCAAGTAGAAGTTACCATTATTTTCTTCATGTTGTAAATGAGGAAACTGAGGCGCAGAAACATCAAGTGACTTGTCCACAATCACAGACAAAAAGTGACAGTGCCAGAATTACATCCAGGTTCTGGGGCTGTGGAGGTCTGGACCGTAACCGCCACACGTGTCCCTTCTCCCAGTGGGTGTGTTCATCATTTATTTATCAAGCAACCCACCCCTGATCCTGACACCTTCAGGACCTTCACTTGGTAGCAGGTTACTTGACTGAATCAGGTTGAATAGTTCCACTTCATCTATTAACACCCCTTCAGCCACGGCGCATTCGGGACCTAAAAGCCCTTAAACCAGCAACACAGAATGCCCTATTTCTGCAAAATTGCTCTTTCAGATGGTGGTCAAACTCCACGAGGACACAGAGACAGATTCCTCAAACAGAATCTCACTCGGCAGCGTAATTAATAAATGTCTTGAAGGGGGTCAGGGGAAAAGATTTGCTGCCGTTTTACTGGGCATCTGGGGAGAGAAACACAAGCAATTCATACACATTTTTTATTTCCACTTATTGCCTTTGTCAAGTACCTTCGTATTCCACAGGCCAGATGGATTAGTCAGGGTTTTTTTTTTTTTTAGTAGTTCTATATTTCAATGAAATAACACTCTCCCTTCTCCTCTTCACCAAGTAATAAGAAAAATCACATAAAAAGAAAAAGAAAAGGCAAAAACCTAAACCTCTTCGTTGACAAATGCCATGGAAAAAAATCTCTTTTTTTCCAGTAAGTGCTTGTAATTGTGTTTTGGCACATTTTTTTCCCTAGAGGAACTAAGGCCACAGTTAATACAATTTGGGGGAGAGAAATAAACTTGCAATGGATTGCCCCCACAAAAAAATGTGCTGATAATGAAGGCAGGATTTGAGATTTTGGAAAAAGTCTGTGCCAAAAAGAGAGAGCAAGCCCCGCATCCTGTGACCTGGAAGTCTCAGCCCTTCGAGCACTGGAGTTCAGCGTCGGGTTGTGCCGTTCTCTTTGGAGACGCCTATTGATAGCTGGTGTCTCTGCAGATACAACTTGAGCTAATTCCCAGGATAATGACCCGGCTGCCCATGATTTACTAACCTCACCACTGTGCAGCCGCTCCGTCAGGGTTGGTTAATCCTTTAATGGTCCCTGCAGTGTGTCCCGGGCTGCTCCAAAAATTCCGACGCCCTCCCTGGAACACTGAGGGGCATTCAATGCCCCTTCCCCTCCCCTCCACATCTCTCCACTCCCTGGCCCTTATCTTATCAGGTAGCTAATTCCCACAAATTATTGTGTGGTTCAGGCAGAAAAATGAAATTGCTCTCAAATCATAAATTTGTCAATTTCCAGACAGCTGCTAAGTCAAGAAAATCTTGACCAAGTGGGGCTTCATCACTGTTCTGAACAATTAAGACCTATAAGTGTATTTGGCTGTCTCTCAAAGCAATGTTTATTGATGGAAGGGAAGAAAACAGTTTACACAGAGATTTAACACACAATCCATTCTTAAGTGGAGTGTAATCCTTCATTGAGGAGAATGTGACTTCCAACACACTGTCGCTGGCAAAATGTCTCTATGGCCCATAGCACTTTATTCACTGTGGCCATTCTTGAGCTCAGTGATTGTCTTTAGGTTGACACATAAGTTTCCTAAATCTAGTCTCACTGAGAGCTGAAAGTCAAGAGGTAGAAGCAATCAAATGTCCATTGACCAATGAATGGATAAACAAAATGTGGTATATCCACACAATCGCATATTACGCAGCCTTAAAAAGGAATTATGTCCTCATGCATGCTATAACATGGGTGAAACTCAAATAGATGCTAAGTGAAAGAAGCCAGAACTACCAGGGCTTCAGAGGGTATACAGCCCACAGAGTTCCTCAGAGAGGACATTGAGGAACTTCTCTTTTAAATTATATATCCAGGCCAGGCACAGTCACTCACGCCTGTAATCCCAGCACTTTGGGAGGCCGAGGAGGGTGGATCATATGAGGTCAGGAATTCCAGACCGGCCTGGCCAAGATGGCAAAACCCCATCTCTACTAAAAAAAAAAAAAAAAAAAAAAAAAAAAAAAAAAAAAAAAAGCAAAAAAATAGCCAGTTGTGGTGTCACGCACCTGTAATCCCAGCTCCTCAGGAGGATGAGGCAGGAGAACTGCTTGAACTCAGGAACCAGAGGTCAAAGTGAGCCAAGATGTTGCCACTGCACTCCAGCTTGGGCAACAGAGCAAGACTTCATCTCGAAAATAGAAAACTATATATCCAGAACCTTCCTGCTGCTCATCACTTGCATCTCTATCAGCCTGCTCAAGCTGCCATTATCTCCCACTGGGACCGTTGCAGGAGATTCCTCACTGCTCTGCTGTTTTTGCTCTGGCCTCAACTCAGTCTATTCTCCACACAGCAGCCTGAAGGATCCTTTAAATTTTTTTAATTGAGGTAAAGTTCACACACTATAAAATTGAAATGGTTAAGTGTACAGTGCAGTGGCTTTTAGTGCATTCTTAATTTGTGCAACCATTACCCCTATCTAATTCCAAAACGTTTCCATCATTCTGAAAGGAAACCCATACCATTAACCAGTCACTCTCCAATCTGCCCTTCCCCTAAGCCCTGGCAACCATTAATCTGCTTTCTGTCTCTATGGATTTGCTTATTCAGGATATTTCATTTAAATGGAATCATACCATATGTGACCTTTGTGTCTAACTTCTTTCACTTAGTGTGTCTTTGAGTTTCACCCATGTTATAGCACATACCAGTATAGCATCAGTATAAAATTCCTTTTTTTTGGCAGAATCATATTCTATTGTGTGGCTAGGCCATATTTTGCTTATCCATTCATTGGTTGACAGACATCTGTTGTTTCCATCTTTTGACTGCTGTGAATAGTGCTGTTGTGAACATTCTTGCAGTTTTTGTATCAGTACCTGTTTTAAGTTCTTTTGGGTGTATAACTAGGAGTGGAATTGCTGGGTCCTGATCCTTTTAATTTTGTATTGATACATAATATTTTACACACTTATGGGATACATGTGATATTTTGTTACATGCATAGAATGTGTAATGATCAAGTCAGGGAATTTGGGGTATCCATCAAGATGTTAGACTTAAAACACTTGAGACAAAGTCTTGCTCTGCCACTCAGGTTGGAATGCAGTGGCACAATCCCAACTCACTGTAACCACTGACTCCCAGGTTCAAGCAATTCTTCTGCCTCAGATAGCTGAGATTACAGGCATGTACCACCACGCGTGAATTTTTGTATTTTTAGTAGAGACAGGGTTTCACCATATTGGCCACGCTGGTCTCAAACTCCTGACCTCAAGTGATCTGCCACTCTTGGCCTCCCAAAGTGCTGGGATTACAGGTATGAACCACCACAGCTGGCCAAAATATATTTTCTTAACTTCCACGGCGAAGAAAGAGTTTTGAGTTGTAGCAGGACAGTGGCCGAAGTCGTGACAGAGTTGACTTTTGCAGGAAAGTGAAAGTAACAAGTTCAGAGGGCAAGCCATGGGATCCCTCATTCACTCAAGTGATAGATGTGGTGAGTTTGAATTTCAAGAGCATGAGAAATTTCACTTTATTTTCCTAAAATGAAATTGAATTCCTATGTCAAACCCCCCATGTCACTGAGATCTTGTCTCAGTCGAGGTTAAAGATTCTAGTGTGAGTTTCAGAAGACTCATGTACTGCCAAGCCCTGGAAGCCCAGTCTTCTTGAAGTTCCAGTGATCTGTGCACAAAGGTATTCCTGAGATGTTTGGCTGACCCCTTTAAGACATTCGCCTGGGCTGCCTGTGGCACTCTATGTATGACCCTGTCTACCTAAAACACCACTCAGCCACCCCCAACCCCTCCCACCAGGGGTGTTGCCATCTTCCTTCTCAAGCCATATTTTCTTTTCCCACCTCCTCCTGCCTAAAGGAATCTTTAACTTGTCTTCAAGAGAAATCCCTTCTTCTTTAAAATCTTGGAGATTTCTTCTCAGGGCCACATTCTCTCTATGATCTTCCTTCACTCAGTGGCAAATACAACCACAGATATACATAAAAACCTCAAAGAGAGACCAGTTGACCATTTCTTGTAATCATACCTCTCCCCTGAGGAAGAGAACCCAGGGACTCACTGCTAGAGTAGGGAGGTGGGGAGAAAAATTCTAGGAGAAAAAAAGAGGTTAATATTTCAAAGATGGTGCCCTACCACATCCTACTGAGCACATGCTATGGAGCAGTCACTGTTCTGGTTGCTAAGGATATAGAGATGGATGCAATCTATACAGGGGATGAATTTGTTTCCCATTGTTGCTATAAAAAAATTACCTTGTGGCTTAAAACAACACACATTTCTTGTAGTTTTGGAGATCAGCAGTTCAACATGGTTCTCACTGGGCTAAAATCAAAGTATCAACAGGGCCAAATTTCTTCCAGAAGCTCTAGGGGATGATGCATTTTCACACCTTCTCCAGCCACCCACATTTCTTGCCTCGTGGCCTGTATGACTCCGAGCTTTGGTGCCTCCATCACAGCTCCTTCTCTGATCCTCATGCTACTGCTCCCCTCTCTCTGCTTTATTAGGACCCTTATTACATTTAGAGTCTGTAGGAAGTAGAAAAGTTCCTTTTTAAAGTTTCCTTTCCTGTTAAAGAATAAGTGTGCTAATAACTTTGTTAAGCCCTATCCTATGTAGCTACTAGACATGCCATGCTTACAGGCACGTAATACATTCTATGTCCTTATACTTTAACTGAGATACCTGTGCTGGATGTGCTCACAGGCATGTCCCAGATCTCCATTGCTTTTATCGGTTTAGAAAAGTTTTAAGTTATTAGCCAATCAGGTTTTAGTTTAAATTGTGGGGTCTGGCTCCAGCCAACAGAGATCAGACACAGCAGTAAGGATGACCCCAAATGCACAAGGGATAAATTTGTGTGTTTTCCTTTGTTCATTGTACTCTTGTGGCAAACTGGCCAGCAAGAGTACCCTTGCTGCAGTTCAGGAAGTAAAAATTATGTTGCTGAAAGATCCTTTGTCTCAGTGCTAATTTTTCTTTGTGATACCGAGCATCTATTTCCAACAGAGTCCACCTCCAGAATCCAGGAAAATCTCCCCGTCTTAAAATCCTTAGCTTAATCCCATCAGCAAAGTCCCTTTTACCTTGTATACTGGGTTCTAGGGACTAGGACACGGACATCTGCAGAGGCCATTAATCTGCCTCCTACATTAGTCTAGAGGTGCTGCAGTAAGTGCTACCACAGGAGAAATGTTGGGTATGTGAGAGTTTGCAGGAATGCCAGATTTGGGGATCAGGAAAAGCTCCTCTGTTTCGCCTGAGACCTGGAGGATGAGTAAGAAGGATTTGGGAGGCCAGGCATGGGGGCTCATGCCTGTAATCCCAGCTAATTGGGAGGCTGAGGCAGGAGAATCACTTCCAGGAGGCAAGGTTACAGTGAGCTGAGATCACACCACTGCACTCCTCCCTAAGCAGCAGAGCAAGACTGCGCCTCAAAACAAAACAAAACGATTAGGGAGACATGAAGAAGAGGAAGCTATACTGGAAGATCTCAGGGAGTTTAGAACAAAGGCTTAAAAGTCACAGAGAACAAAATAGATCTTTGGAGCTGGGAGTCATTGAGTAGGTCGTTGCAAGGTTGCAAGGTAAGGACCAGGTGTCAAAGGCCTGGGAAGCCCTGGGAAGTTTAGGCTTTATCCTAAGGGCAAAGGGTGGCAAGTGAGATGGAAAAGTCACTTGGCTCCTGTGCTAGTCCAGATTGAAGAGCTGGTGATGGAGAGAACAGCCAGGTGGTATGACAGCAATCCAGAGACAGATGCTGGGACTAGAAGACGGGGGACAGGCAGAAGAGAGACTGGGGACCTGGGGACATGAGGAGAGATTGAGATTTATTATTTATTTTATTATTATTATTTTGAGATACAATCTCCCTCTTGCACCCCGGCTAGAGTGCAGTGGCACCATCTCAGCTCACTGCAATCTTCGCCTCTCTGGTTCAAGTGATTCTTATGCCTCAGCCTCCTGAGTAGCTGGATTACAGGCATGTGCCACCATGCCCGGCTAACTTTTTGTATTTTTCATAGAGATGAGGTTTCACCATGTTGCCCAGGCTGGTCTCAAACTCCTCGGCTCAAGTGATCCACCTGCCTTGGCCTCCTAAACTGCTGTGATTACAGGCGTGAGTCGCTGCACCCAGCCGAGATTGAGATTTAGATTTAAAACTGTCGGCGGTCGGCAGTTGGCTGGTTGTTGGGTTGGGATTACGGAAGATGAGGAGTCCAATAACTCCCAGGTTTCTGGCTTGAGCTGCAGAGGAAGAGGAAGCTTGGGGAAGAAGGCCATGGTCTGTGTTCTGAACATGTTGACTTGGTGTCTAGGAAAGATCCGAGTGGACTGCCTGGGAAACAGCTGGCTGCAGCTCTGTCTTGGGGTCTGGTGAGGACTAAACAAACGAAGCATGGAAAGCACTTAGCCCAGTGGCTGGCACATAGTCAATACTTAATAAATATGAGATATTATTATTATGCATTAGTTTTATGTTCAGGTCTCTGCTGTGCCTTATTAAATGATGCCCTGAGAGCCATTTGGAGCAAAACAAGAAGAAGGCAAATGAATGATGGGAGAGCAAAGAAAAGGGTGGTTCTGTAGCTGCACGCGCATCTGTGTCCTCATTCGAGTCCCACAGGCTAACAGGGAAAGGATGGGGCAGGGCTTACCTGCTGAGGTGGCGGCATCAGTTAGCATGAACCAAATACAGACTGGGAAAATAACGACCCTGAGTCCGCTCACTCCTGCAGTTCTAGGATCAGGCATCCCAGGTGAGGAGTCCTCATGAGGCAGCATCATTTGTCTGGGGTAACACCCAAGGTTCATGGCCTCATGCCAAGGAAATCAAGGACACGGACACACGTGGAGTGAGGTTAAGAGTAGAGGTTTCAGTCGGGCGTGGTGGCTAATGCCTCTAATCCCAACACTTTGGGAGGCCAAGGAGGACAGATCATGAGGTCAAGAGATCGAGACCATCCTGGCCAACATAATAATGAAACCCTGTCTCTACTAAAAATACAAAAACTAGTTGGGTGTGGTGGCACATGCCTGTAGTCCCAGCTACATGGGAGGCTGAGGCAGGAGAATTACTTGAACTTGGGAGATGGAGGTTGCAGTGGGCAGAGATCGTGCCACTGCACTCTATCCTGGTGACAGAGTGAGTCTCTGTCTCAAAAAAATAAAAAATAAAAGTGAAAAGAGTGGAGGTTTAGTATGCAAAAGAAAGAGAAAGCAGAAATAGCTCTCTCTCCTGCAGAGAGAAAGGGGATTCCAAGGGGATCTTCTGGTTTCATGGTAAAATGCAGGGGGTTTTATAGTCTGGCTTGCAGAGGTCATGTGTGACTTACACAGGGCCCAAGGATTGGTTGGACCAGGCGTGACATTTACATAGCCCGGGAAGAAGTTGGCCACTCCACCCTATTCTTTTGTTATGCAAATGGGGTTTTAACCCAGCTGGCACCACCTTGTCTGCTCCTTACTGTACACATGGTTGATAAAGAAAAGGCAAGATGGGGCCTCCATGTTGGACATGGAGCTAGACCCCAGGTAGCCTATTCCTATTGTCACAGCTGCCGCCATTCAACCCTTCAAGCTTCCGACTTACTTATCTATGCTTGCAGCTCAATTCTACAGGCTGCTTTTTTGTTAGAAAAGAAATGATTAAGGGGCTGCTCTTTATTAAAAGGGAAACTTTACCAAGGACTTCCTTATCTTCACTATCTGCCTAAATAATTTCTTCTTAACTTGTATGTCACCCAGATATCCCTGTGAGGAGTCAGGAGGGAAATCTGGGCTGATTGCTGGGATTAACTCCAGGTTGGTTTGTTTTTAATGAGAGGCTGGGTGGGTGTGAGGGAGGGGGACGCCTTTCTCAACAATATGAGCAATGAATTGATATTTCTCTTCACTCTGATTTCAACCCTGGTGTTGCTATCAAAGAGAATCCTCTGTCTACACAACTGGAAACACAGGCCCTAGAAGAAGACTGGAGCAATTTCTCCAAGTGGTTTCATATGAGCACTTGCCCCTTAGAGAGAAGAATTGATTTTCCTGGGCAAAAGTAGCATTTGGTAGAAGGGAAAGTTCTATGATTTATGATGCACCAGAGACCATATATTTCCCTTAAATATTATCATTATGGTCACAGCACCTTCAAAAGAGAAAAATGGAATTCAAGGAACATTAACCTCTAAATATTCACCGCATTTCAAATCCCTGTCTAGTCTTCATTGTCACTAGGATAACTTTGGGAAGTTGTTAGCACTTAGACAATGCAATGAGAAACAGCCAGAATCCAGCTGCGTGCTGTGTTAATATCCTTTTGCTGTTGTTGTGTGCCTCCAGGAATGGAAAGATATGAGAAGAATGCAAGATTCCAGTAAGCACAAAGGTCTTTAAAACTAGACCAGAGTCAGGTAAATATCTTGAGTCAACGAAATGCACAGTCAGTCAAGTGAAGTCACAGATTGGGAGGTGTGCAGGCTTCTGTGAGTAGAGAAAAGGGTGGGGACTTGGCTGTAAGACCACCCTCATTTGGAAACCATGAGATATAGAACCGTAAATAAAGCTCAGTCCATAAACCTTTCAGTTTTGTGGACAGCATTGCAGTCAGCACGCAGATTCAGCTGTGACAAAGATAACCTCAAAAGTATTTAGGATAATGACATTTTTTCCTCAGAAGGTACAAGTTCCTTAATTCTGAAACCTGAGGTATTCTTTGTATATAAGAATAGAATGGCAAGATAATCAAACAAAAATATTAGGATTTTTATGTTAAGACATTTGTGCATATTTGTTATTTTGAGTGTAAAGTTTAAGAAAATTGGGTCTATTAAAGTCAGTCTTGAAATTCTATTTTAAAATGTAATGAGTGATTAATGTGTATGTGTAATATTTAAACTAAATTCTGATTAAATTTACATACCAGTTAGAAGAGGGCTTGAGAATCACTATATCAATATGTTTTCACACTGCTGATAAAGACATACCCAAGACTGTGTAATTTAAAAAGAAAAAGAGGTTTAATGGACTCACAGTTCCATGTGGCTGGGGAGGCCTCACAATCATGGCAGAAGGTGAAAGGCACATCTTACCTGGCGGCAGACAAGAGAGAATAATAGAACTTGTGCAGGGAAACTTCCTTTCATAAAACTATATCTTGTGAGACTTATTTACTATCACAAGTACAGCACAGGAAAGACCCTCCCTCATGATTCAATTACCTCCCACTAAGTCACTCCCATGACAAATGGGAATTGTGGGAGATATGATTCAAGATGAGATTTGGGTGGGGACACGGCCAAACTATATCATTCTGCCCAGACCCCTCCCAAATCTCATGTCCTCACATTTCAAAACCAATCATGCCTTCCCAATGGTCCCCCAAAGTCTTAACTCATTTCAGCATTAACTCAAAAGTCCACAGTCCAAAGTCTCAACTGAGACAAGGAAAGTCTCTTCTGCCTATGAGCCTGTAAAATCAAAAGCAAGTTAGTTACTTCCTAGATACAATGGAGATACAGGCATTGGATAAATATGCTCAGTCCAAATATGGGAAATTGGCCAAAATGAAGGGGCTAAAGGCCACATGCAAGTCTGAAATCCAGTAGGGCAGTCAAATCCTAAAGCTCCAAAAAAAGATCTCCTTTGACATCATGTCTCATATCCAGGTCACACTGATATAAGAGGTGGGTTCCCATGGTCTTGGGCAGTTTTGCCTCTGTGACTTTGCAAGGTACAGCCTCCCTCCTGGCTGCTTTCACGAGCTGGCATTGAGTATCTATGGTTTTTCCAGGCACCAAGCTATTGGTGGATCTACCATTCTGGGGCCTGGAGAACAGTGACCCTCTTCTCACAGCTCCACTAGGCAGTGCCCCAGTGGGGACTCTGTGTGGGGTCACCCACCTGACATTTCCCTTCTCCACTGCTCTAGCAGAGGGAAAGTCCCACCCCTGCAGCAAACTTCTGCCTGGACATCCAGGTATTTCCATACACCCTCTGAAATCTAGGCAGAGAGGTTCCCAAACCTCAACTCTTGGCTTCTGTGCACCTCCAGGCTCAACAGCACATGGAAGCTGCCAAGGCTTGAGGCTTGTACCCTCTGAAGCCATAGCCCGAGCTGTACCTTAGCCCCTTTTAAGTCAAGGCTGGAGCAGCTGGGATGCAGGTCACCAAGTCCCTAAACTACACACAGCAGAGGGACCCTGGGCCCAGCCCACAAAACCATTACCCCCTTTCAGTCTCTAGGCCTGTGATAAGAGGGCCTGCCACAAAGTTCTCTGATGTGTCCTGGAGACACTTTCCCCATTGTCTTGGTGATTAACATTGGGCTCCTCATTACTTATGCAGGTTTCTGCAGCCAGCTTAAATTTCTCCTCAGAAAATAGGATTTTCTTTTCTGTCTTTTCTATCAGGCTGAATATTTTCTAAACTTTTATGCTGTTTCCCTTTTAAAACTAACGTTTTTAACAGCACCCAAGTCACATCTTGAATGCTTTGCTGCTTAGAAATTTATTCGGCCAGATACCCTAAATCATCTCTCTCAAGTTCAAAGTTCCACAAATCTCTAGGGCAGGGGCAAAATGCCACCAGAGTCTTTGCTAAAACATAACAAGAGTCACCTTTGTTCCAGTTTCCAAGAAGTTTCTCATTTCCATCTGAGACCACCTCAGCCTGGATCACATTGTCCATATTATTATCAGTATCTTGGTCAAAGCCATTCAACAACTCTCTAGGGAGTTTCAAACTTTCCCACCTTTTCCTGTCTTCTTCTGATCCCTCCAAACTGTTCTAACCTCTGTCTATTACCCAGTTCCAAAGTTGCTTCCACATTTTCAGGTATCTTTTCAGCAGTGCCCCATTCTGCTGGTACCAATTAACCATGTTAGTCAGTTTTCATTGCTGATGAAGACATACTCAAGACTTTGTAATTTAAAAAGAAAAATAGGTTTAACAGACTCACAGTTCCACGTGGCTATGGAGGCCTCACAATCATGGTTGAAGGCAAAAGGCACATCTTACACAGCAGCAGCAGTCCAGAGAGAATGATAGAACTTGTGCAGGGAAACTCCCCTTTATAAAACTATCACATCTCATGAGACTTATTCACTATTGTGAGAACAGCACAAGAAAGATCCACTCCCATGATTCAATTACCTCCCACTGGGTCCCTCCCATGATATGTGGGAATTGTGGGAGCTACAATTCAAGATGATATTTGAATGGGGACACAGTCAAACCATATCAATCACCATATTTGTGAGTTTAATATACTAGAATTTAAAGTATTTTTTAGGTTCTCAAAAAAAATAAAAGAAATGATAATCAATTTACATTTATGAAATGTGGATAAACATATTTCTCCATTGCTGCAAGCAGTGTTAGCTTTTTTCCCCATTTAATGTTATTTTATATATATTTATGTATGTACATCTGTGCATGTGTATATGTACATGTCTGTTAAAATAGAAACTATAAACTACATCAGCACATGAAATATGTGTGTGTGTGTGTGTGTGTATGTGTGTAGTATTTCAGATACAATGCACAAACAAAATAATTTCTAATAAATGTTCTTATGTTTTGTGTTGCCAAACTCATTTTCCCTCACTAGTCATTCTTGGACACTTTCATTAAGTCAACCAGGTATACAATTATGTAATTAGGTACAGTTATGTAATAATAATTATATATAAATTATATCTTTAATACATTTTCCCTTATATCTTCTTTGATGAAATGTCTATATAAAACTTTTGCAATTTTCCGTTTTGCATTATGTATTTTGTATTATGCCATTATTTCATTTGTGTATCGCCTAGAGTAGTTATTGTCAGCATTTCTAATCTCCATAAAATAGCAGTAATGGCAAGAGACATCCTTGTCTGCTTCTGTTTTGGAGGAGAATTGCTTTGGTTCTTCTACATTAAAGATACTATTGGCTTTTGCATTTACTTTTTTTTAAGTCTTCTTATTTTAAGTCTTCTCACTCTGTTGCCCAGGCTGGAGTGCAGTGGTGCAATCGCAGCTCACTGTAGGCTCAAACTCCTGGGCTCAAGGGATCCTCCCACCTCAGCCTCCTAGCAGCTGGAACTACAGGCATGTGCCACCATGCTCAACTTTTTAATTTTTTGTAGAAATAGGGTATCACTGGTTGGGCATGGTGGCTCATGCCTGTAATCTCAGCACTTCGGGAGGCCAAGGTGGGTGGATCACCTGAGGTCAGGAGTTCGAAACTACTCTGACCAACAAGGTGAAATCCCATTTCTAAAAAAATAAAAAAATTTAAAAATAAGAAATAGGGTATCACTATGTTTACTATGTTTCCTAGGTTGATCTCCAACTCCTGGCCCCAAGCTATTCTCCTGCCTCAGCCTCCCAAAGTGTTGGAATTGTAAGCATGAGCCACCTTACTTGGCCTAATTTCTAAAACT
This sequence comes from Saimiri boliviensis, assembly GCF_048565385.1. NCBI lineage: Eukaryota > Metazoa > Chordata > Mammalia > Primates > Cebidae > Saimiri > Saimiri boliviensis. The sequence continues at coordinate 100,698,997 of NC_133454.1, forward strand.
TCTTATTATGGAAATTTTCAACATGTACAAAGAGAGAAAAGTACACTATTAAATGTTCATGTAGTCAACACCTAGCCTTCACAATGCTTTCACATTTCTCCATCCTTGTTTTACCTATTCTTGTTTTAGAACCCCACTCCAAACACTCTCTTCTCCTCCTCCTTCTCCTTTTTCTGCTTTGAAGGCAGAATGGAAACTTAAAAAAAAAAAAAAAAACTGAGGTAGAAATCAATGAAATGTATAGATTTTCAGTGTACAATTTGATGACTTTAGTTAAATGTATACAGCTAAGTACTCAACAATGCAACCGAGATATAGAACGTTTCCATCACCCTAGAAAAACTCTCCATAGACAATCACTTTTCTGATTTATTTCACCATAAAAATGGTGCCTTTTCTTGAGCTTCACATATAAGGAATCACGCAATATCTTCCCCTTGATCTGGCTTCTTTCATTCAGACTTTTTTGAGATTCATCCATGTTGTTGCATATACCAATTGTTCATTCTTCAAACTGCTGAATAGTATTGCATTGTATGAATATGCCACACTTTATTCACTTATACATTCTCCTGTTGATAGGCATTTGGGTTGTTTCCGATTTTTAGCTGTTCTTAATACAAGTAATATAAACATTCTCGTACAATTCTTTTCTCTCATTCTTGTGCAATTCTTATCATGGATATTTGTTTTCATTTTGGGGTGGGTAGATAAAAGAGTATAGAATTGCTGGGTCATGGGGTAGATGTATACTTAGCTTTACACGGAACTGCCACATTTCCAAAATGGCTCTGCTATTTCCCACTCTCCTCAGCAGTGCATGAGAAGTCCAGCTGCTGCACATCCTTGGAGGTACTGGGTGTTGTCAGTCTTTCCATTGCGGCCTTTTCAGCAAATGTGAAATGGCATCTCATTTTCGTTTTAATGTGCCCACTGCTATGGTCTGAATGTGTACCCCAAATTTTGTATGTTGAAATCCTGACCCCCAAGATGATGGTGTTTGTTAGGAGGTGGGGCTTTTGGGCAGTGATTAGGTCATGATGACAGAGCTTTTGTGAATGGGATTAGTGCCCTTAGAGAACAACAGGTCCTAAAGAGGGAATTGTCTTCCTCCAACATATAAGGACACAGCAAGGGGCCATCTGTGAGCCAGAGAGCAGCCCTCACCAGACACTAGGCCTGACTGCACCATTTTCTTGGACTTCCCAACCTCATAAACTGTGACAAATAAATTTCTGATGTTTACAAACCACCTAGTTGTGTTATCTTGCTATAGCGGTGTGAATAGACTAACACACAAGTATAAATGTGTGTGTGTGCGTGTGTGTACACAAATTCTCCCTATCAAATTTTAAAGATTTGATTAAGAAAAATGGTAAGTTTTTGTTGAAGATGTGGTGTTGTTTATTTATTAAGATAATCATTTTTCTTTTTAAGTAGCAAACCATTCATAATTTTTTTCCTTTCCTGCCCCTTTTTTTTTTTTTTTTTTTTTTTGAGATGGAGTCTTGCTTTGTTGCCAGGCTGGAGTACATTGGCTCACAGCAACCTCCACCTGCTGGGTTCAAGTGATTGCCTCAGCATCCCAAATAGCTGGGACTACAGGTATGCACCACCATGTCGGGCTAATTTGTTTTTTTATTTTTTATTTTTTATTTTAGTAGAGACGAGGTTTCACCATGTTGTTCAGGATGGTCTCGATCGCCTGACCTCGTGATCTACCTACTTTGGCCTCCCAAAGTGCTGGGATTACAGGGGTGGACCACCACACCCAGCCACCATTAATAATTTATATGAATTATACCTTCCATTCCCCAAATAAAATTAAAAAAAAAAAGGAATGAAGTGGTAATGCATGCCACACCACAGATGAAACTTGAAATGTGCTACATAGAAGTGACAATGACTCTCTCCTTGGCCAAACTTTAATCAGTGACCTCTAAGCCTTTTTATCAACTAAGCTCAGGTTTGCAGAGCCCAGATTTAGCAAAAATCCTATTAAGTTGTGTGTGTGTGTGTGTGTGTGTGTGTGTGTGTGTGTGTGTGTGTGTTTTAATTTTTTGAGACAGAGTCTTGCTACATTGCCCAGCCTGGTCTTGAACTCCTGAGCTCAAGCAGTCCTTCCACCTCAGCCTCCTGAGTAGCTGGGATTACAGGTGCACACCAAAAATAAACCTTATATACCCATAGTGGACAATTTTTTTTTTTTTGAGACAGGGTCTCCTCTGTTTACTAGGCTAGAGTGCAGTGGCACGATCTCAGCTCACTGCAACCTCCACCTCGCAGGTTCAAGTGATTCTCCCACCTCAGCCTCCCCAGTAGCTGGGACTGCACATGAATGCCGCCATGCCTGGCTAATTTTTGTATTTTTTGGTAAAGACAGGAGTTTCACTATGTTGGCCAGGCTGGTCTCAAACTCCTGACCTCAGGTGATTCACTTTCCTCAGCCTCCCAAAGTGCTGGAATTACAGGTGTGAGCCACCATGCCTGGCCAATTCTTTTAATATGTGTTGTTTTATTCTGAGTCATACAATTTGATATACCATTTTTTAATCTTTTCCCATGTATGCTTAGTTTAAATTATTTGGTGGTGGGGAGGGCAGGGTAGAGGTCATATTGTGTCCTTGTTAGATTTAAGGATCAAAACTAAATTGAATTTATACAATCATCTCAGTTAACAAGTCACTCTTTCCCCCAATATTTTGAGAGAATTCATGTAATAAAGGGATTATTTATAGTGGCATGGAAAGAGCACTGACTTGGGAGGAAAACAGAACTGCTCTTGATGTGAGTTGGCCACTCACCAGCCTTATGACCTAGCAAACTATTTCATCTCTCCTTCTGTATCTTCCACAGCACTGAGCAAGTGGATGGATAGATGAAAGACACCTGGTGAATCCCGATGATAAGACTGACCATTGGAAATAAAATCTGCCATGAAATGGGACAAGCATAGTCCAGTACAACTGCATCATAATTAATTGCATCTGGAATGACCTTATTCCCAAATAAAGTCACATTCTGAGGTTCTGGGAAGGGCGTGAATTTTGGAAGGACACTATCCAAACTACATACCTATATTTGTTCATATTTGGAAAGTCCACTTCGGGTTATGAAACACGTGCCTCACTTGTTGCATGCCCTTTGCAGACAGGGTGATGCAAAGTGTGACACAGTGTGACCTGGGTTCCAGTCATTGTCCTCCTTTGTGCTGGATGACCCTGGGTAATCTAAGTCACCTTTCTAGGCCTCATCCAAATAATAAAGTTGGGAGAGGTGGTCTCTAAGGACCCTTGGAATTTATTCACAAACTTTTGGGACCCAATGAAACTTTTTTTATGCAGGGAAAATGTAGGAATGAGCTATCATAAAACAATGCTAGAGGCTGAAGACCCTGGATGCATTGACACAATTGGGGGATGAGTAATTTATTACAATTCGATTCCAGGGTAGCCCAGGCCACAGCTCCCCAGGATGCATCTCTAAAGGTGTTACTTGCTAACCATCACCATACAAAGGGCGGTGGGATTGCTTTCGTCTGTGGCTTTTACAGGACCATCCAGCTGTTCTTCAGAGCCAGTTTCTGATCAAAAAATGGGATTTATTACCACAAAAGTTAAACACCTTAGTATATATTTTGGCAAATGTAGACTGATATCCCCTAGCAGGAATCAAGAGAACAGATTTCATTTACTGAAAGGTTACCAGGCATTGTGCTAATGGCTCTACATGGCTTCTATCATTTAATCCCCCAAGCAACTCTATGAAGTCATGTGTCAGATAATCAGTGCATCCCTTCTCAGGTCCAAATTCACCCTTCAGTACCTGCTCTGCGGTAATAGATTGGACGTTTAAAGCATTTTTCCTTTACATTGAGAGCCATGATAAGCTTTGTCAGTAGAGGGCGCAGGAGAGACATCACGGCAGGAAGCCGGGTCTCTTTCTGGTTCTGGCCTGCTGTTTCGCTTGGTTTGCTCCTCCTGCTTTGTAAAGCGTCCTCTGGTGCCTATGTGAGGACATCCAGTGGCATTCTCCTCCACCCAGGCTCCCAGAGCGCCCAGTCCCTCAGCCACCTTGCAGCCCTGCCAGGGGCCCTGTGACCACCTTGCTGTGGCCTTCGTGATGCAAACACCAGTACACCCCAGGGCTCCCCAACAGTTTCCCTGACCCACCCTCTAGCCTCAGTTTGCCCTCCTAACATTAACCACGAATCCTAGGCCACGTGTCACCCTGCCAGGAAGCGGATTTTCAGCATTCTGACTCCTTCTGCTCACTCACCTTGGCTCACCTGGACCTGGGACAGCCGTTTCCCGCTACCAGGCAGCCCACAGACTTCACCATCCAGTGGGCGGCACCATGCCTTCTCCAACACAGGCCAAACCCAGCCTCCGGGAAGACCTCCCTGTTCCAAGTTGGTCCTTTCTTAGGCATTTTTCCTCCGCCCTGGAGGACCCTTTAGAGTTCCCTTCACATCTTCATGGATACTCACCTATCAGCGTTTCATACCTCTTTAGATTAAAACCACCCCTGTTCAAATTGCTGTGTGGTTTCTGCCTCCTGACTGGATCCAGACAGATACAAGTAGGTACTATTATCTCCATTTTAAAGACGAGGGAATGATATTTAAAGAGGCCAAATGGCTTACCGAGAATCAGATGCGGAGTGAGACAGAGCCGGACACAAACCCAGGGTGGTCTGGCTCTGAAGCCTTTGACTTGCACCTCTCTGTACATAAATCAGGAGTTAGTGGAAAGATGCCACATAAGACAGGGGTGACCCAGCCTTCTCACTCTCCTCCTTTCCTATGCTTATGTGTCCCGGGTGCTTTCGATGAAACAAGGACAAAAAAATGCCAAAATGGGCTGGGCGTGGTGGCTCATGCCTGTAATCCCAATGCTTTGGAAGGCTGAGGTAGGCAGATCACTTGAGGTCAGGAGTTCAAGACCGACCTGGCCAACATGGTGAAAAATAAAAAATACAAATGCATATCTACTAAAAAATACAAGAATTGGCTGGGTGCAGTGGCTCACGCCTGTAATCCCAGCACTTTGAGAGGCTGAGGCGGGTGGATCACAAGGTCAGGAGATTGAGACCATCTTGGCCATCTCTACTAAAAATACAAAAATTAGCTGGGTGTGGTGGCGCACGCCTGTAGTCCCAGCTACTCGGGAGGCTGAGGAAGGAGAATTGCTTGAACCTGGGAGGCAGAGGTTGCAGTGAGCCGAGATCGTGCCACTGCACTCCAGCCTCATGACAGAGTGAGACTCCATCTCAAAAAAAAATACAAAAATTAGCTGGGCGGGGTGACAGGTGTCTGTAATCCCAGCTACTCAGGAGGCTGAGGCAGGAGAATTGCTTTAACCTGAGAAGCAGAAGTTGCAGTGAGCCAAGATTGCACCACTGCACTCCAGCCTGGGTGACAGAGCAAGACTCCATTTAAAAAAAAAAAAAAAAAAAAAAAAAAAAGGACAAGAAAGAAAGAAGAAAGCATGAAATAAAGAAAGAGAAAAAGAAAAAAAAATGCAAAAATCTGAGGCCAGCCTTTACAGGAAGATTTTCAACAATCAGGAATAGTGATCTCAAGTTTATTGCCAAAATAAACACAAAGAAGAAGGGGAGAAAAACACCTCATATATTTTAAAAACCATTTTTATACACTTTACATATGGTCAATACTGTGCTCCAAATACATTTATTTTGAAGCTATTTGATTTTTGCCAATTTCCCCAGCTTTGTCTTATCTGCTAAAATGCCTCATTTTGCTATGGAGAGAGGTAAAATCCCAGCTTTGGGTCGTGCCTGTATTTGCATCTGGCTCAAAGCAGCCAGATTTCTGGATGATGTATGTCCCAGCTCTAAGGGGCTCTGGTCCCCACTGGGGGTGTGCTCAGAGGCAGCATGTAACAGCTTCTATATTCCTGGAAATGAAGCCCCAACCTCCTTGTAGTTTATCCTTTGGGGAAATTGGCAATGTGGATCCTAATTAGCCTCAAAATAACAAACCCCAGTATTAATGATCTTCCTTGGGGGTTGTTCTAGTCTTTCAGCTTTGGTAAGGAGAAAAAAAAAGAGTCCAATAGGAGGTTCACCATTTCCTGCTGATTACAGCTGGTGAGTTCTGGACTAAGAGTTAGGATGCCTGGATTTGAGTCCTGGCTTTGCCACTAATTACACGGTCCAAGCTCCTTTCTAGTTCTATGGCCATTTGGCCTGAGAATCCCTCCGACTCGATTTAGCCATGCCAGGTTAAATAACAGCACCTGCACTGAGGTGCTCACAATGTACCAGGCAAATTGCTGAACACCTTAAACACATTATCTCACTTAAGTCTCACTGCAAACCTATGAGGCGAGCACTGTTATTACTATTTTTTGAGATGGAGTCATGCTCTATCGACAGGCTGGAGTGCAGTGGCTCACTCAGCTCACTGCAACCTCTGCCTCCCGGGTTCAAGCGATTCTCCTGCCTCAGCCTCCTAAGTAGCGGGACTACAGGTGTACACCCCTACGCCCAACTAAGTTTCGTATTTTTAGTAGAGACGAAGTCTTACCATGCTGGCCAGGCTGGTCTCAATCTCTTGACCTCGTGATCTGCCCACTCAACTCCCCAAAGTGCTGGTATTACAGGTGTGCGCCACCATGCCCAGCCTATTATTATCCCCATTTTACGGATTTAGAGAGATTAGAGCACGGTGATGAGAAAGCCACACCATGCATCCTCTCCCCAGATGGATTACTGACCTCACAACTATGTTCCAAATGGGGTCCAGTAGGAGAAATGAAGGAAGATCCCTGATTGACATTTTTCAAGTCAGCATTACCCTCATTAGCAGGAAATGAGGATAAGCAATAATGAGTAGTCAGGTGTGTGCTTGGGGCCAAAGGCAGGAGAGAAAAGGACATTAATTAGCAAAGCCAGGCACTTTATGCACATGGTCTCATTTAATCCTTACAGCAATGCTATGCATTGAGATTATTCCCATTATACGGATAAAGAAAATGAGGTTCAGAGATGTTAAGTGACTTGTCCACTTACACTTCCCACCACCAGTCACAGCCAACCTGAGATTTCAGTGGATTTTGTCTGACCTCTTCCATCACACTGCACTGGGACAATCCACTGTTTGCGGCCAGGGATTTCAGGGCCTGAGCAACCATACACACATGTATTGAGGCCAAGATTGTGTCAACTGACGGTGAAATAACTGTTCTATTCAGACAAAGGGAATGGGGAGGGGGGATGGTGTCTTTAAAAAGTTAGTCCTGGCCGGGCGCGGTGGCTCACGCCTGTAATCCCAGCACTTTGGGAGGCCGAGGCGGGTGGATCACGAGGTCAAGAGATCGAGACCACCCTGGTCAACATGGTGAAACTCCATCTGTACTAAAAATACAAAAAATTAGCTGGGCATGGTGGCGCGTGCCTGTAGTCCCAGCTACTCAGGAGGCTGAGGCAGGAGAATTGCCTGAACCCAGGAGGCGGAGGTTGCAGTGAGCCAAGATCGCGCCATTGCACTCCAGCCTGGGTAACAAGAGCGAAACTCTATCTCAAAAAGAAAAAAAAAAAAAGTTAGTCCTTTTCTTTGATATTGGCTGAGCTGAGCTCTCCCGGGTCTAGGCCCAGCCTCTGCCCCAGGGGAGCCTCTCTGGGACCAGTGCTGTCCTGCCTCTGAGACAAGAAACCAAGGGCCTGCTAATGATCTCCATGGGAATTGACTCAGGGGGTGGGCCCCACGGAGACTCAGAACAGGCAAGTTGAGGGAAGCCCAGGAACAGGCTGTGAGGTGGGAACAAGACACAAACCTAGCCATCCTCAAAGACCAAAAAAAAGTTACATTTGTTTCTATTTCTCTTTTGACCCTATCTTTGAAGACTACAGGCTTAAGGAGAACCACTCAGTTGGACCTTCCAGACACAAGGAAATAACTGAGTACAAAGAGACATGTTGCTCTGATGCTCTTGGGCTATAACTTCCCAGCCACCACTCAAGAGTAGCCTGCCGTGGTATACAGGTAAACTGGTTCTCTGGAAAACAAACAGCAAAAGCAGTCCTGCTTTGTAGCATTTTCCAGTTCCCATGCTGTAAACACTTCCAATTCAAGCTTCTAACACTCTAACATCTGGCTTGCAAAATTCCTAAATGTTTAATAACTGTCTTCAGCTAAACAAGAAGTGACATCTTGGTTAGAAAACATGGCTTATAGGCCAGGTGTGGTGGCTCACGCCTGTAATCCCAACACTCTGGGAGGCTGAGGGGGATGGATCACCTGAGGTCAGGAGTTCGAGACCAGCCTGGCCAACATGATGAAACCCCATCTCTACAAAAAATACAAAAAAAAATTAGCCTGGCGTGGTGGTGCACGCCTGTAGTCCTGGCTAGTCAGGAGGCTGAGATGGGAGACCCGCTTGAACTCAGGAGGTGGAGGTTGCAGTGAGCTGAGATCATGCCACTACACTCCAGCCTGGGTGACAGAAAGAGATTCCATAGAAAATATGGCTTATGAACAGCACGACAAGGGTAGCAGTGGTGGATATTCTAAGTGTAGTAGATTTAGTGGAGGATTTGGTGCCACAGACCCCACTTGCAAAGTGTCAGTGCCAGCATGGAGGTGTTGTCTGCAGTTGTTAAATATTTAGGAATTTGGGGAGCCAGTTGTTAAAGAGTTAGCAGTTTGGCTATTACTAGCAAACCAGTGGAAGCCAGCTCCGTCTACCCTGGGTAGCCAGCTCTGAGGGTACAGCATTCTGCTCTCTGAGGGTACATACAGAGCCTTTTGTGGCCAATGGCCCAGTGTGCTCTTTCCCCACGATGACTCCAGGTATGCCAAAATACTCCCTGTGCTTTTAATTCCTGCACTTCCTTTTACCTGGACGCTTCTTCCCATTCTCTTTCTTCTGAAAAACTATACATCCTTCAAGAACCAGGCTGAAAAATAACTCATTAAACCTTCCCTCTGTTAAAGCTCATTCTTGATCCTTTGCCCATGCCCATATTACCTGTTGAAGTGTCTGATTCTCCTACTAGACCAGACGTCCCCAAACTACGGCCCGCGGGCCGCATGCAGCCCCCCTGAGGCCATTTATCCGGCCCCCCGCCGCACTTCAGAAAGGAGCACCTCTTTCATTGGTGGTCAGTGAGAGGAGCACAGTATGTGGCGGCCCTCCAACGGTCTGAGGGACAGTGAACTGGCCCCCTGTGTAAAAAGTTTGGGGACGCCTGTACTAGACTGTGAGACCCATGATTGCATGGTTTCGATCTGTGTCCCTACCCAAATCTCATGTTGAAATGTAATCGCTGGAGGTGGCCTGGTGGGAGGTGACTGGATCATGGAGGCAGCTTCTCATGGATTAACCGTGAGAAGCAGCCATCCCCTCTTGGTGCTCTTGTCACGATAGTGAGTTCTGGTGTGATCTGGATGTTTGAAAGTATATGGCATCTCCCCGCCATTTCTGCTGCTCCCCACATGCGAGATGCACTTGCTCCTGCTTTCCCTTCAGCCGTGAGTAAAACCTCCGAGGCCTCCCCAGAAGCAGAAGCCACTATGCTTCCTGTACAGCCTGGGGAACCGTGAGTCAATTAAACCTTTCTCATAAATTACCCAGTCTCAAGTATTTCTTTCTAGCAGTGCAAGAAGGGACTAATACACCTGGGGAGAAGGCAGTGCCTGATTGATCTCTGAACGAGGGGGCCAGACACACAGGAGGCTCACAATCAATGTCTGCTAAATGAATGAAGTTATAAACTTATCTCTGATTTTTTTTGAGACAGAGTCTCACAGTGTGGCCCAGGCTGGAGTGCAATGGCATGATCTCGGCTCACTGCAACCTCTACCTCTTGGGTTCAAATGATTCTCCTGCCTCAGCCTCCTGAGTAGCTGGGATTACAGGCACCCACCACCACACCCAGATAATTTTTGTACTTTAGTAGACAGAGTTTCACCATTTTAGCCAGGCTGTTCTCAAACTCCTGGCCTCCTGATCCGCCCACCTTGGTCTTCCAAAATCTTGGGATTACAAGCGTGAGCCACTGCACCCGGCCCCTTATCTCTGATTTTAAGAAATGAATGACATCATTCCTTCACCTAGTTTAAATGTCCATGTCTCCAGAAAGTCTATAGAAGCAATTCTAATGGTGGTAGTTGGGCAACAGCAGCTAATAGGTATGTCTCTTCTCCAACTATGGACAAGAACTGACTACAGCAGTGGATGGAGCTCCTCCTGGCTGATCTCAGCTCTGAAGGGATGTCCCAGGAAGAGGCAGACCACTACAGTTGGTGCTCACCTACTGCTAACACTGGAAATGCTGGCACTGACACTTTGCAAGTGGAGTCCGTGGCACCAAATCCTCCAGTAAATCTACTACGCTGAGAACCCCCACCACTGCTACCCTTGTAGTGGTGTTAACAAGCCATGTTTTCTTTTTCTTTCTTTCGTTCTTTTCTTTTTTTTTTTTCTTTTTTCTTTTTGTTGCAATCAAAATAAGGAGGGGGAGAGTTTAAGGCCAGAACTTGGTCATTCTCCTAAGTTCCCCACAAACCTGTAAGCCTACCAAAGGCACACACTACAGCCAGGGAGGGCACCCCCCAGATATCCCCTGGGGACCTGCCATGAGAATCCAAGCATAAGAGGGAAGGGCCAGACCAACTGCCTCAAACTGGGAATTTCCAACCTGTGAGAGAGAAGTGGAGGGAAGGGATGAAAAGTGGGAGAAACGCTGGAGAACAAGAATAACCGGAGACAGTAGTAACGTTCTTTATGTAAACAGGTGATAATAGCAATGACAAAATTAAGAAAATAAAAACACTGCCATGAAGATTTATAGACTAGCTAACACAGAGCTGAATCGGCAATAACTTGGGCTGATAAAAGGCAACGGGGCATCAGCCACATAAACAGTTCGTCACTTCAGTGCTTCCACGTATATTATGATGACACTGGTTTGTTGATACCACACCGTCCCTATGACCCCAGGCACCAGGAGTGGGGCTGATTCACTGGGGGGAGACTGTACAGGGTTGACACTGACGAGTAGCTTTTTCGGAAAGACAAGTTATCCTTGACTGGATGCAGATGGCCCGGTGAAAAATGAAATCTGCCAGCAGACACTGCCTTTATCAGCTGTAGAAGTTCAGCAGGGACCAGACTTCCCCATCCTTGGCCCGCCTGGACGAGCCTCTGGTTTCAGCACCGTATCACCGGCTGTCCTAATGAATTCTTCTGCGGGGTTGGAGCCTTCACATATCTGCTTCCAGGAGTGGATCCTGGCGTCTAGGGCATGGTACGGAACTCGCCTGGTGTTTGCATTCTGCCTCAAGGAGTCGTCAAGGAATGCTTGCGGCAGGAAAGGGAGCGTCAGCCTTACCAGGGCTAAATGCCCTGCCTCAACGGGGCCACCCGGCCAGTATACTGGGCCACCCTCATTGACTTGCAGCTGAGGGGTGCCCAGGAAAAACCAAGAGGCTCCACAGGACATGTCAAGCCAGACAACCATGGGTGTCTGCAGTGTGGAATTCCAACAGTAATAACAAGCACAAGCCCCACTGTTAATTAGCTTTCTCTTGTGTGCCAAGACCCACAGGCACTGTGCCTCGTGGAAACCACGTCTGTCTCATGAGGTTACTGTTATAGCCTACCCTCATAGAGGGCCAAACTGAGGACTACATGGACCTGTCCAGAATCAGGAGGCTGCGAAGTGGCTGATTCAGGGAATAAAATGGAGCTTCGTCTATCCACAGAGCCTGTAACCTTCAAAGGACAAATAAGAACGAAAATGGGCAAAATAAGACCAACTATCTGGAGACTTGGCACCCTACAGTCAGATAAATGAGCAGATGCTTCGGTTTCACTCATGATGCAGTTGCATCATAGAGAAGGCCAAAGTCTGACAGATGAATCTACCATGGGGATGTTTTTAAAACACACTATAAATTCATTTCAGGACAGCCCCCGAAGGTTTGAATGAGCGCTGCTTCTGGTTATTTGTGTCACTGTTCTGCTCCTTTGGAACCAGAACTTAGGAGGCAAGGGGTCTCCAAGGCCCCAGATCGGCCCACGAACCGAGCCCGATTCCTGGGTACTGTCCCTCTTGCCGACACACTCAGGTGAAAAAGGTGTGCTGTGCCAAGTGCTTTCTTCCTCTCATTTGGGAAATTGAAACTGACAGGATAGGCTCAGAGAAGACCTTTATACAAAGGATGCACAGGACAATTGAGGCGCAGGCCTGGCCTCTGATGAGGACGGTCCCAGCCCGTCCGCTAACAACACCTTCCTCTCGGGAGTGAGACAGATGGGCGAGTGTTCCTTCTACTTCCTGACTTGAGCAGCTCAAAGGAGGAGAACAGAGACAACTGCGACGGGGCAGTTTGGCAGTGACTGACCCCATCTCCTGCCTGCTCTACCCAGCGGCACCCAGTTCTCCTCTCCGCAGTGAGGAAGGGCCAAGGCTCCCTGGCAGGGGCGGCACAGAACCAGTGCAGGCCGGGGCCCAGTGGCAGGCTCTGCCTCAATCCTTTCTGAATGGCCAAACCTGCTCCATGCCCAGCCAGAGGCCTGGCCGTCCTGGGCCACTCCTGCCAGCAAGACTGAGGGTAGGCAGGCTAAGCACCTGTGGCCTCTCCTTTCATGTTCAGGACAACCTGGGAGGTGAAGGGTGGTGCTGTCTGAATTGAAGCTCCGAGGCATAGAAGGCGGTGCCAGGCTCACGGGGGTGAGGGGCAGGCTGTAATGGTAGCTGCTGTACCTCTGCTCTGGGATGTTCCTGTGTCTTTGGGGTGTGGGCCGTTATCACCCCACTGCCTCTTCCCACAATCCTCACCCTTGCTTTGGGCCTTTTCTAGGCTGCCCTTGGTGAGCAGAGGTGAGCAGAGAGACTGCCAGGGCCTGGATCAACAGGCAGAAGTGTTGTGGCATCTTGTCACTAGCGGTTGGATGCTGCTAACACTGGCTGGGGGTGGGGGTGTACTTCAAAGTGCTCTTCTGTGATATTCCCTGGGTCCTGGGAACCCCTGTCTAGAAGCAGTGGTGGTTCATCTCCACGAGGCCGCATCAGGAGCGTCTCTCAGGAGGCACTTTGGGTTCCCACCCAGCGAATTCCAAGGCAGCTCTCTCAAGAGGGAGAGGTAGACGCTGCCTCGCCCAGCCTGGTTTTGGGCGAACGCAGACGCTGTCCCACCCAGCTCCTCTCTCCTTCTTTCCCCACAACAAGCTCTCCATAAGCCGGAGCAGTCAGAAAACTGGGACGGGCTGTGTCTCTAGGACAGGCTCCCTGGCTTTTTCATTTGGATGGTAAGGACTCATCTTTTGAAAGTGGAGGCTGCCTGCTGAGAAGTGGGATGATCCCATCCATGGGGTCACATCCACAAGATTCCCTCGCAGCCGCCCATCTCTGGAAACCAACGGCTTCCTCCTCAGCCCGCTCCCTCTGACGTAGAACTCCTTGGGAAAGCAGGATGCTGCTTTTAAAGAGTAATCATTGACCTTGAACTCTTAAGATGTGTTTCTCAATTTTCCCCTTTTATTACTGTCCGGCTAACATTATGCCATGTCATTTCTCGAGTTCCGGTATTTAATGCAAAATGATGAATGAAAACATATCTTACCAACAGGCTCTACAACTGGGTGTGGGGGAAGGGAACATCGCGTCCTTTCTCTGGACACTTGACAAACGTCCCTGGTATCCCAGCAAGTGGGCAAGACCGTGTTGTTGCATTCTCTCAACATCCCTGCTCGTCTGGTGCGTGAGCCCAACATGCCCCGGGACGGGGGACAAACGTGGTACGGTGTAGGAGTGAAGAATGTGGGCCGTGATCCAGAGTCAGATTAAAATCTCAACTCTGCCATATACATGAACCGCATGACCCAGTGGGAGGTACTTCTGGAGTCTTGGTTTCCTCATCTGTAAAATGGGAACCACTGTCCGAAGGAGGCGAGTGGGAGAGAGCGCAGGCAAATGGGCAATGCCTGTAAAATGGCACAGAGCGGCACACAAAGGTTCAATACATGGTTTGCATTGATTCTATTCACCGTTCATTGCTTGAGCATCTCCTGATTGTGAAAGTCCTGGGGTGTGCATTCACAGGCCGATGCAGGTTCACGTGGGGGTCAGGCCCTGCGAGACAGAAGCCCCCTCTTCCTGCAGACCTCCCCAGCATCCTCACTCCATTCCTCATCTGTCTCATCTTTCTTCCCAGACTGGTCTTCCTCACTCCACCCCTCCTCCTTCTTTCTCCTGGAGCCCAACTGCCTCCTCCATGGCCCTCCGAGTCCCCACGGCGTCAGGCAATCCTTCATGCCCCAGTGTCAGCGTCACCAGTGCTCCTGGGACGACACAAGGGGGGAAAGCCACTTGTCTCAACCAAGCTTTCCCCTCTGCATTTATCTCAGCCCATCCCCCGGACCATCCTTCAATCCTCCCCTGCTCCATATAAATACAGCACCCACTCCACAGCTCACATTTGCTCATTTGGTCTGCTTGACCTGCTTACCACTGCGGTCCCCTTGTCTGAGGCCTCTACTGATACCGGGATGATTTTCAGTCTGTGCATAAAGGCACTGACCGTCCAGATCCCTGGACTTCAGGAATTTGTCCTCATCCCCTCACCAGTCTCTGAAGGCCAACCTGATTCAGGGGTCTGGTCATGATCGTCCTGGCTGTGCAGGGCTGTGTGGTGGCTTCCCCGTGGATTTCCACACCCCTGAGATACTACCCTTCGTATGCTGTCTGGCTCTCTCTTTCTTTCTCAAGGCCAGCCTGAGAATCAGGATTTTGCTTGAAAAATGGAGGAAAGCCCAGAGTTCTCCATGGACTCAGCTTCTTCCTCAGCTACTTCCTCAACTGACCATAGAAATTGTACCTGGTGTGATCATCCTCATGAATATTTGTATTTGTTTATGAGTTTCACAAGATCCTATCAAATCAATAATTCCACATATTTCAACCACTTGATAATTAAAATAGTCACTAGAAGCGAAGATCGGAATGAAGAGCACAGACCTTTCTATTTTCAGAGGGATTTATTTTCCTTTTTGTGGTTGTTATGCATTTACCTATGATAAATTCCTACAAGCTATTCTGCCTACTTCAAGACTTTTAAGAAAAATGCCTCCTGAGAGTCAGTTAATCCAGAACGGTGGGTTAAAGACAGACCAGTGCTGGGCATGGTGGCTCATGCCTGTAATCCCAGCACTTTGGGAGGCCGAGGCAGGCAGATCACGAGGTCAGGAGATCGAGACCATCCTGGCCAACATGGTGAAACCCTATCTCTACTAAAAATAGAAAAAATTATCCAGGCCTGGTGGCACGCGCCTGTAGTCCCAGACACTCGGGAGGCTGAGGCAGGAGAATCCCTTGAACTCGGGAAGCACAGGACGCAGTAAGCTGAGATCATGCCATTGCACTCCAGACTGGGTCACAGAATGAGACTTCATCTCAAAAAATAAACAAACAAATAAATAAAGACAGACCAGTTAATTTCAGAATGGTGGATTAAAGACAGACCAGATAGCAACTGTCAGGCCAACTAAGATACACCCCATCACCCCTTTCATCTGGCAACAATCCATCTATGGCAAGTGCCTTCCCTCTTCTGCCAGGGTCTCTCAACCAAGAGACTGCTGACATTTTGGGTCAGATCATTGTTTGCGAGGGGGGAGGAAAGGGCTGCCCTGTGCCTGTAGGTTGTTTAGCATCTCTGGCCTGTATCCACCAGACACCAGGAGTACCCCACCCCTGCCCTGGTCATGATGATCCAAAATGTCTCTAGAATTGCCAAATATCCCCTGGGGGAGAAAAGTCCACCCCCACGCTTTCTCCTCACCACCACACATACTTCTTCCTGGCACATCTGTTAGTCCAAGATCAGTGTTGCAAACACCCTGCAGAAAGGACAGGGCTCGAAGGACCATCACCTTTGCTCTTTGTTACCCAAGAGAGCCAAGACAGTAGTTCCTAGGAGCAGCAAGACCAGGGAAAACCCTGCCTGCCAGTGAGGCTGGGGGCTCACAGGGAATAGGTCCTCTCCAAGGCCATAAGACTTCCAATTTGTGGATGCTGGAAAACAGGGGCCCACTGCTGAGATGTGTGACCAAGTGAGGTACAAGGTCTTGAGAGGCAGGTGTGGCCCTTCACCACACTTGATCTTACCTGCCGAAGTCTCCCTGACTTGTGGAAGTCACCAACAGAGGTTCTGCCAACTGTGTGTCAAGAGAACGCCCTCACGGATGCATTCCCCTGGGCTAGTGCCCACAGGTCCTCTGATCGCATTCAGCATTCGTGTCTTGACCCACAGTGGCTCCTCACAGCAGGGCCCTGGGCTATCTTCACTGGCTACTCTCAAGGAGTAGAAGGGTCCAGTGCCATCCCATCAGTCACCCTCGATGTGTGGTATCAAGGCCGCCCTGTAGATACTTGCTACATGCAGTGTCATCCACAGCCCAGCATGGTGGGAGTCACCTGGGAACTCGTTAGGAATGAGTCTGAGCTTTAGCAAATTTCCCAGGTGCTGTCTATGGACATGAAAGTTGAGAAGCCCTAACTGAAGTAATGCAGGAAAGGGAGAAGATCTCCTTCCCTCCAGAAGCTCACACTCTGGCAGAGAAGACAGGACATATGAAAATGAAGGTTGGGTGCAGTGGCTCACGCCTGTAATCCCAGCACTTTGGGAGGCCGAGGCAGGTGGATCACCTGAGATCAAGAGGTCAAGACCAGCCTGACCAACATGGTAAAGCCCTGTCTCTACTAAAAATACAAAAGTTAGCTGTGCATGACACTGTTGGCATGTAATCCCAGTTACTCTGGAGGCTGAGGCAGGAGAATCACTTGAACCTAGGAGGTGAAAGTTGCAGTGAGCCAAGGTTGCGCCACTGCACTCTAGCCGAAAGCAAGGGTTATATAAAAATAAGGCCAGAGAGCAGCATGCAAGTCTATACCATCAAGCGTGTTTTGGGAGGAAACCTGGAAGCTGAAGACCAAGAGACTAAGTTCTGCCTCAGCCACTTACTTCTACTGAGCCTCAATTTCTTCATCTGTAAAGTGGGGATAACACTTGCCCTGTCTACCTTACAGGATTGTCCTAAAGATCAAAAAGGAAGGGAAAGCACGATTCTGATCTAAAGTACCATTTAATGTTAAATGTACTCTAAATGCTACTGAAGTTCAGAGAAGAGAGGGCTCCAGGTGACTGTAAGAGTCTGGGAAGATCCAGCAGAGGAGTGGGGAGCTGGGAGTACTGAGTCATACCTAAACCAGGTGTTACAGTAAAGAAAGCAAGACGGAAAAGGGCACATGCTGACCACTGCACTCAATACCGCCTCAAGCCTGGGCCACAGGGAGCTCACACTGACCTACTTTCACCCACTTGCTCCTCACAGTCTATGGAAGGGCAATAGAAACACACACCGTGGGTCTCAGAAACACACACCCAGTGCTCACAAGTGCTTTCCAGAAGACAAAGAGCAAGCAGAGATGTTCTTCGTGGCAAGGCTGACAAGCAGCTCAATTGCTGCAAAACGTTTTAATAACTCTGGGTTGGGGTAGAGGGGGATGGACTGTTGATCATTTTGCAGAGCTGACCTGTAAGGGTGGCTAGACACTGCAAGAGGATGGGCAGAGGAGGGGGAGGTAAAGGAAATGAGCCAGTGAGTTCCTGGGTAATAGTTTTCCTACATAATGTTTATAAGCCTTTGCTATGTACTTGATGTTTTCGTACTTTAAACAAAAATTATTCCTCACTATGATCCTATCAGACAGGGACTTCTGTCCCCACTTCACAGATAAGGAAACTGGAGATTTAGAATTTGAAGCCAGGTTGGTGTGCTTTCCAAAGCCCATGACCTTAACAGCAAGCTGAACTTGCAGGGTCATCTGAGAGTCTCTGGTCTTCCCCCATGCAGTTGGAACAATCAGTGTGGCTGTACTTTTGTTGTGAGACCTGGCTCTTTCTGACTCACTGACGTTTGCCATGCTTGTCCTGAGCTTCTCCAGAGAAATGCTGTCTTCTGGCAGGAAAAGATAAAAACGGCTGATATAAATGAGTCACCACACTTGCTATAATTAACAGTGATGCAAGAGCCAGATGCAAAATAAGAGGGGCCTCCGGACCTGACTCTTAGGCTCCCCAAACTTTGAGCGGCACGTCAATGCAGAACGGTCTCCATGCTAGGCTTCCGTCTGTTTGAGACGCATTTTAAATGAAGAAATGAAACTGGGAATACATGCAAATTCCAAGATAAGGGAGATGAGAAGGGCTGCACCATATTAATCTCCTTATTTACAATCCAAAAACCATACACTAGAACCAGAAAGAGTTTATAGTTTATAGATGATATAGATCTTTGCTTTCATACTAAGCTGCCCTGGAAAGGCTGAGTGGTTTTCAATTTGCTGAGCTGATTTACTGCAAGTACACTTGTAAATTCAATTGCACTAGGTGTTCAGCCTATGCCCTCCCAGTGCTGCATCTGTGAACTTTTCAAAAGGACCAGTTATCATGAATATCTCTCTATTCTCTTTTGCTGATCTGGAATAAGAAGTGATGCAGTGATAACCTGATTAAAACAAACCTTAAAACATAATTCTTGGCCAGGTGCGGTGGCTCACACCTGTAATCCCAGCACTTTGGGAGGCCGAGGTGGGCAGATCACAAGGTCAAGAGATCGAGACCATCCTGGCCAACATGGTGAAACCCTGTCTCTACTAAAAAATACAAAAAAATTAGCTGGGTGTGGTGGCACACACCTGTAGTCCCAGCTACTTGGGAGGCTGAGGCAGGAGAATTGCTTGGACCCGGGAGGCAGTGAAGTTTCAGTGAGCCGAGATTGCACCACTGCACTCCAACCTGGCAACGGAGCAAGACTCTGTCTCAAACATACAAACAAACAACAACAGAAAAACATAATTCTCACCACACCATCCATAAACCCCATCCAACCACAACGCGAACACAATCACTCTGTAATGCAAAGCGAAGGCATTCCCCGCTGCTTCTAGGTCAGATAATTCCCTCCTGAAGTTTGACAGAGATAAATAAATTGCGGTCAGGATCTGGACAGACCCACTAGCAGCCATCGATGTCGGTGGCATCTCCTCTGACCTGTTTAAAAGAGGCGCAGTGGCCTTGAGATTTGAACACAATACAGCTGATGGAATCTTGCCACTTTCCTTTTGAATAGACTTTAATTGAGAGCGAAGTGAAAAAATGCAGGTTACAATTTTAAGTGTTATCATCAATACTTTTTAAGATCAACACCCAGTGATGCAGCTAGTACTTATACATTTCCTAATTTTAGTTGTCAAAGAGCAGATCATTATCAGACATATATTTACATAACAATTTCAAGCAACAGTAAATAATAAATTCCCTCCCTTAAAAAACAAAACACAACACAACACAACACACACACACACACACACACACACACACACACACACACACAACCACCTTTAAACAATGGCTTTCCACACCCAGTAAGTCTCATTTTTTTCACATATACTTGTAGACCCAAAGTTACTTAAGAAGAGTCTTATCAGTGGAGATCCTGGACCAGCCCCTATTTTCTTTTAAAGTCACTTTAATTTTTACAACCTGAAGCCACATAACCAGCATGGTTTGTATACACTAAGGATACTCCCAATGAAGAAAATGAATTCCCCTTCATTTGTGTGAGATATGTACATCTATGAAGACACATATGGTTACCACTCAAAAGAGTCAAAAACATACAAAAAAAATCTCAGATCTTCATAGTTTCTTAAGAGCAGTGTGCTAATGTTCACACTGAATTATCTGAATGGTAAAATTCTTTTCGATTTCTATACAGAGGTACTGGTTAGTTCTGATTCTTTCTTCAGCTGCTTGCAATGCATGAGCTTTAAAAGTTGCCTGACAAAACTACAGCCTGCTTTCCAGGTTAGCAGCCTGCCTGACCTCAGGAATGTTAGACAAGACTCACCCCCGATGCCTTGCTCTCTGATTTATTTCTTGCTGTTGCTGTTAGTAAATGGAAACCATGACAAAGTTTACATTAGCAGACACACACACATGCCCTGGCCTATAAATATTCCATGATAGAAAATGGTACAATAATTCCATCCCCAGTGAAAACGAGCATAGAAAAAAGAAGGGAAGGGTCATGGGGACATGATCAGCCATTGCTCTTCTTACAGTAGAAAATCCAGACCAAATGGCAATGGGCTTTTAACTAACCGGACACTGTTAGCCGCTTCTCCAGGGCTCGTGAGTCAACGAAAAGGAGGCAGAGCAGAGACCAACTCTTCCAGGCACACCTGTTGGTTTCCAGAAGCACTGGTGTCTTGTCTTGGAAGTTGGATGAAGACGATCAGCTGAAGTTTCCTTCTTGGAGAGGTGAGTGAGGAGGAATGTGAAAGTCAGACTTGAAAGCAGTTCACACACTGTGCTGCCTGGGACACAGAACTGTCCCCGAAGGAGACCCCTCAAAGTGCCAGCTGGAGTTTGGTCATGTTTCTCTGATGCATGTTGTGATGGCGGACTAATTCATCGGAGCGGGCAAACTTTTTCTGACAACTTGGCCACCGACAGCTGAAGGGCTTTTCACCTGTTGACACAATTGCCAGTCAGAGACACTTGCAATGAAGAGACAAGTTAAGTTCAATTATCAAGGCCCAAGTGACATCATCACAAGGCACCCACTCTGAATTCCCCCAGCATTGCGTCCCTGAGCTAACCAACTGAGCTCTTTTCTGGGGCAGCCTTGAAACAGCAGCACCTCTGGGGGCTTTAAGGATCAAAATTTTGTAAAAAAGTTACATTCTTAGGTCAGAAAACTTGGAAAATGGGAGACAAGGAATGAGTCAAGCTGGAGGAAACATCTGAGCAATTCATAATTAAGGGGAAAAATGTTTGTTTCAGTCTCCGCTGATAGAATGTTTAACTGTAAATTTCTCGCTCTTGCTGAGTAAGTTGGGAACTGAGCTGAAATGGGCTGCAGAAGCCTCCAGGTCACCACCCTGGGCATTACTGAGTAATCACTGTCCAGGGATCTGAGCTGTGACTGGAGCTTTAACACTTCTTCTGTGCAGATACTCTGGATGGGCTGGATACTTTAAAATAAATCACTGATACCAGTTTGCATGTTACGTGTTGTTTTTCTCTTAAAGTGTTACTGAGAGCATATCCTGTTGTATGGACGATTCTAGTTGGGGCGCGGTTCTTAGATTTTTAATAAGCTTGCCAAAAGATTGAGGCGTCTCCACCCAAGGAGCCCTCAGACATTCTTTCCAAGCCTCCTTCCCATTAACGACAATAACTAGTATTTATTTGATGGTTAACATATGCCAAGCCTTGTGCCAGGCATCACACACACACACACACCCTAATGCAGTCCTTACAACAGCCCGTAGGGGAAGCGTTACTATCCCCACTCGACAGATGAGGTTGGACATCAATCGAGGGCAGATCCAGGCAGGACTCCGGGTCTGTCAAATTCCAGAGCCCATGCTCTTTCCTGTATGACACCTCCTAGGCTTAGCCATGGTGGAAATGCAGCTGTGGCTCCATCCTAGGGAATAAGGCGCAGGAGCCAATCCCTGTGTCACCTGACAGATCTTCTCATATGCTGGTCCTACTTGGCCTTCTCTGAGAACTACTGGTTTGGACAAGCATTGAGAAATGTCCCAGTGTGGTGTGCCAGGGTCAGATTGGGGGCCAATCAAATGTGGTATTAAACAGTCTGCTGGTGACACAGGTCATGCACACATGCTTGGGGAGTGTGGCAGCAGGGTACAAGGGACTGTAACACTTTGCCATCAAATGATGAACTCAGGACTAAGTCAAAGAAGCATCACAGGCACCTGAGGAAGGGAAGCAAGATCCCATCCCGCCAACCCTGGGGCACAGGTGCCTTGGCTCTCTCTGTAGGTGCAGCCAGTTTGGGCCAAGTATCTGGGGCTGCCCAGGGGCTTGTGATGTCATGTTTTCCTTCCCTGGCTGTTCCTCTGCTCTTCCTAGGCTGGCTCCTAATGGACAAATCCCAGCCCTGTCTCTCGTCATCTTCATTCCTCTCAGTCTCTCCATGGTGTTCAGCTCTGGTGACTTTGACTTTCCACTTGCTTCTCTCTGCTCCCAGGGTTGCAGAGTAAATGCCTGCTCTTTCTCCAATAAAGAAGCAAGTGAGACAAGGTGGGCTGGAAGCAGACAGAACTGGATTTGCTACTTACTAGCTCTGTGACTTTAGACAAGCTATTGAACTACTATTGCCTCAGTCTCCTCATCTGTAAGATGGGAATAAAACATGCCTACCTTACTTTTTTCGTTTGTTTTGAGACAGGGTCTTGCTTGGGCTGGAGGGCAGTGGGGAATCACAGCACACTGCAGCCTCAGCCTCCCAAGCAAGCTCCAGTGATCCTGCTACCTTAGCCTCCCAAACAGCTGGGACTACAGGTGCACACTGCCATCCCCAACTAGTTTTTGTATTTTTTGTAGAGACAGGGTTTTGCCATGTTGCCCAGGCTGGTCTTGATCTGCAGGGCTTAATCGATTCACCCACCTCAACCTCCCAAAGTGTTGAGATTACAGGTGTGAGCCACCACACCTGAGCCTACCTTACTCTGCTTACAAGCATGTTGTGAAGACTTTGAGAAGCTAAGCATTAACCCTCTTTCCAAAGATAGGAAATCTGCAACAAAGGTGGTGCTATCTGTATTATGAATCACACCAGCCTTGCAGAAGGCAAAAATCTTCAGCAGCCAGTGTATAAATGCCCTGTCCTCCTCTCTGTACTAGAATGAAGGAAATAATAACCACACACTGATACTGGTCCAGCAGAAACCAAGATCGCTCCTGGGGCATTAACTTTCAGCAGAGCGAGGACTTGGTTCTCTGAAAACAGTGCCAAGAAACATGTGCTCTCAGAAAAGTAAATGTTTGGCTTTTGTTGCTAGAATGTTGCTAGAATTGCTGCTGCTTTCTGTAAAGTTGATTATCATATCAAACAGAGTGATAAAATGTGTGACGCAACAAACTGGAAACAGTAGGGACCTGGCTTATCTCTTCATTTTCATTCTGCAAACTCCAGCCATTCTTTCCCCATCTTTCTCCTTCTCTGTATTTCCACCCTCCCCGTCTTTAAAAAATAGTATTATTTATTATTTAAAGATAGCCATGCACTATTCCTTCTCTCCACTGAGTCTGAGTCTTTCCCAGTCCCTCTCATCACAATTTCATTCCACAATAGTTTAAAAAAAAATAATGAAAAATAAATGTGAAGAAAAGTTTACGCACTTGTTTTACCTGTATGAGTCCTGGTGTGGGTCTTCAGATGGTCAGACCGGGAGAACTTTCGCTGACAAGTTTTACACTGGAATGGTTTCACACCTAAATGGACAGAGAAGGTCTAGCCTCGGCCCTAACAACGCAGGGCACAAGCGAGGCCCATGAGGCTGACTTCTGGCAGCTGGAGGAGCCCGACATTTCCAGCCACGCCTGCAATGTTTGCATCTGTCTCGCCCTCAGATTTCCCCAGACCCCAAGGCCCAGCGAGAATCATGGATTCTGCACAGTAACCTTCCAGGACCCACGTCTGTCTTGGGAACAACAATTTCTTAACCACAGAGGTCCAGCTTCTCACCAGCTGGAAGATCTCAGCTGTGTCAGAGACAGGAAAAGTGAATCACATGCTACAAATCGGATTCCACTCTCCATCACCCTCATTCTTTGCCGATGTTCAGTGTATCACCAGCCCACAGCTAGTGGGATCTCACTGTTCTGTGGTTTGCAGGAGAAATGTAGGGTGTTTCCTTTTCTTTATTTAAAAGAAGGAAAATCTGCAGAGATTATGGGGGGTGGGGGAAGTACTGGAAAAACTAAACACATGGCTGACTCTCTCATTCATGTTCAACAAAAAGAGAATGGTGAAATCAACCCTAGCCCAAGGGAACACAACTTCCAGCAATGAGAAGTGAACCTACAAACCTGTATGTCTCCTTTGGTGTCTTTTGAGCTGGTCTGAACGAGAAAACCTTCGCTCACAGTCCTTGAAGTCACACTGGTATGGTTTCTCACCTTGAGGAAGACACATATTCTGTTTCAAAGTGATACTGGAAATGGGGATCTCGTTAAAGGCAGCATCTCCTACTAGAACTGAGCAGATCTCAAAATGCCTAAGGTACTTTGCTGGAGTTTGTTAGGGTAGGATGATCCCTAACCTGCAAGTTAGAAATGATGGGAACTCAGGGGCCAGAGGATTCTGCCCCAGGGCTCACATCCAGATCTGCCATTTAAAAAAAAAAATTGCTAGGTGAGGTGTGGTTTCTTCACTGTAAAATGGGTCCAACAATCCAACAACTTCAAAAGATTTATGACCTTCTTGTAAAGGGCTCAGCCCAGGGCCTAGTACAGAAGGAGTGTTCAAAAAATATTAGCAGAGAATACATAGACAAATAGAAACCAAAATCTTTAACTCCCAGGCTGAATCCGAGGCAGAATTCTGGGATGCACGTGCCTTGAGGTCAGCCTCATGAAATAAGTGCTTTATGTTCTATGGCCCAAAGATCTGGTGTTCTCTGCTACTGACTCCCTGTTCCTGAGTCAAGCAAACGTGACTCCATGGTTGTGAGACCCTCAAGTTACACCAAAAGCCAAAGCATTGAGAAAGTGTTTGGTGTCCCCTTTATCCAAGACAAGACAGCAATGGGATTACCCAACATCCTATCTCAGAATGGAGAAGCCTCGCCCCTGTTCTCACTACGGAAAGTTCAGTCAAACACTGGAACCTGAGCCCCAAGAGAAGTGAGCAACCCTAGGCCTTCTCACCTTCCTAGGAGAATCCTGAGTCACAGGCGTCTGGGATGAAAACAAGCCATTCCAGAATCAGTCAGGCCTTTCTGTGGCAGGGCGGCCCCCAGTTATCTTTCCAACCTCAAAACCTCTGCTATTTTCTTCATGAACCTCTATTCCCCGCTATGGCAGAGCTCACATCTTGAAGTCCTCCTTGCGTTCTGCTCACACCAGATGTCCTCCGTCCCTGTCTCCAAGTTAAAAAGGCTCCTGTATGTGCCTCACAAATGCCACTTTGCCTGCAATGCCTGCTTGGAAATTGCATGGTCTGATTCCCCTTCCTTTCCTCATTACAACATTTCTTCCAGGGTGTCTAATGTGGTGAGCTATATCTGGGTCTACAATCCTTCCATGGGCTGGAAAATCCTAAGCGTTGGAGCCTTTTTATTTATTTGTTTATTTTTTCTCAGAGACAAATTCTCTCTCTCTCTCTCTGCTGCCCTGACTGAAGTGCAGTCCTGCGAGCCTGGTTCACTGCAGCCTCCAAATCCTGGGCATAAGCGATCCTCCCACCTCAGCCTCCAGAGCAGCTGGGACTACAGGCATACACCAGCACACTTGGCTAAATTTTTTTTTAATGTTTTTTTGTAGAGACAGGGTCTCACTATATTGCCCAGGCTGGTCTTGAACTCCTTAAGCAATCCTTCTGCCTACGCCTCCCAATGTCCTGGGACTGCAGGTGTGAGCTCCTGCGCCTGGCCCCTTTCTTTGTATTTGTATCCAGCTTGGTGCCTGATGCTTCACCTTTGCCAGCTGGAGAAGACAATGCACCTATTGAATCTGATTTCCTCCCTTGCCTTTGACCTGCTCATTTCTCTTTCTCTGTCCAGCCTACCAGCCTTCACTGGTTGACCCAAGCCCTTCCTCCTCTGCTAAACTTTCTCGTATGACCCTAGTTCAAACTGGATACCCTCCAAACTCATCAGTACCTCCCATCTCTGATTTAGTATATGACTGTGTATTCTCTTAGTCCCATTTCATTTGTGTATATCCTAGCTCCCAAACAAACCACAAACTCCTTGAGAAGGGGGATTATAACCTGGAGTTAAAAGGCAGGAGTTTTAGTCCTCTCTCTGCTATGTTCTACCCTCTTCATAAATGTTTTGTGTGTGAGGATTAAATGAAATATACATGTAGAGAACCTGATACAAATATAACATGCCCCTGGTCCTCTCCTCTTTAGCCTCAAAGTCTGTGGCCCACTGACTGCAAACTCGAGTTTATACCAGAATTGCATCCTCCATACACTGTGAATTAGCAAAATCCAATGGTCTAAGGAAATCTGAATGCAGCTCACTTTTTTCTCCAGCTTCCCAATAGCAAAATCACCAGTAACAACACAATTGTAACAGTGATCCTAACAGTAATGCTGTTTTCGGTTGTGGAAAGGGCAGCACCAGCGCCTCTGTAGGAAAACCCAGGCTTCACCACACTCCCACACTCCCAGCTAGTGCCCACAAGGCCCAGAGCAAACGTTCTGTGACACGGCTGTCCACATTCAAGGTGGCCAACACCAGACAATGCCACTTCTCTATTTCCCAGAAGCAGCGTCCTTGACCTGGGGAAAATCCAGTTTCACTGGTGTAGCTTCAAAAATCATCTTTCTCTCTCTCTCTCTCTCTCTCTCTCTCTCTCTCTCTCTCTCTCATTTATTTATTTATTTATTTTGGCAGAGTCTCACTCTGTCGCCCAGGCTGGAGTACACTGCTACTATCTCAGCTCACTCAACCTCCATCTTCCAAGTTCAAGCGATTCTCCTGCCTCAGCCTCCCAAGTAGCTGGGATTACAGGTGTGGGCCACAACACCTGGCTCGTTTTTGTATTTTTAGTAGAGACAGGGTTTCACCACGTTGGCCTGGCTGGTCTTGAACTCCGACCTCAGTGATCCACCCACCTCAACCTCCCAAAGTGCTGGGATTACAGGCATAAGACCCTGCGCCTGGACTTTTTTTTTTTTTTTAAGCAATCACACAAAAAAATCAAACCAACAGTCAATTTTCCCCTACCTGTCTGGTTGATTACTTCTGACCCAAGCAGGTAAGTTTTCCTTTGGACTATCTCTTCCAAAATTTCACAGTGATCTTGCCCATCAATCTCCCAAAACCATCTGATGCTATATTCCCAGGCTAGCTCCTCTCTCTTTAGAAACACTAATAGTATTCTAATGCCAACACAATTCCCACACAGGTCTCTAATTCTGTGGCACATTCTCTCTACCACTCTGCTCTGCCCTTCTGGAAGACAGTTTGCTGACCTCTGTAACAAAGGATGAATAATCAGAATGCAAAATGGCCCCACAGCCTCTTTCCATCACCTGGATCAGACCTTT
Organism: Saimiri boliviensis; assembly: GCF_048565385.1. Classification (NCBI taxonomy): domain Eukaryota; kingdom Metazoa; phylum Chordata; class Mammalia; order Primates; family Cebidae; genus Saimiri; species Saimiri boliviensis. Next base: position 100,726,131 of record NC_133454.1, read on the forward strand.
CAAAGGAGTGCTTACTTTCCATCCTGGAAATCACCTGTGTCCTTAGAAGTGTGAGAGCCTGGAAAAGGAGCTCTTGAACCATGTTTGCTCAAGGTTGGACAGTGGACACACTTACCAGTGTGCTTCCTGCTGTGCATCTGTAAGTGGGACAGCTTAAAATATCTCTTATTGCAGCCTGGGTAAGCACACATGAAGGGGCGTTTCTCACTGGTTTCGGATGCCGACCGCACAAGGGTCGGGGCTACTCCAGGCACTCGCCGCACATCCTGTAGGCAGAGAGCAAGAGGAAGGGAGGCTTTACGCCACACGTGAACATTCACGTAGGTCCTGAGGGAGTGTGAGCACTGGAATATATCCAAAGAAGGGATGGCAGGTCCAGACCTAAAACCACTCCCATTTGCACTCCAGATCCCCACGGCAGACATCACTAATGGATGCCAGATCAGGACATTCTACAATGCAATGTTCTAAGACCATCACTACTGAGCAACCAGAAGTGGCTCTTGAGATGAAACCTACATGGAATGGCTGTCCCAGAGCCTCTGCAAAAGAAATGCTGGTGCCTGGAAGAGCTCCCAATCCATTCTATCTCTCAGCTTCTCCTCTTGAGGTAGTGATGTCTGCAAGTCCAAAGTCCCAAAGTCTAACTGTGCCCTCCCACTTGGAGACATGACCACGTGACCTAGAGCCAATCAGCAAAGGGTGGGGACATCCTTATTAGAAAAAAGTGGGATAATGAATGAGCTGTAAACTTACCAGATCGTCCAAGTATAACTAAATGACATGGAAGGAGGAGCCCCTGGATTTAGGGGTCCTGTCTGTGAAGGGAAGCAAAACCCACCAGAGGGCCATGGTAAAGCCAGCACAGCCTTTAATAGTGACACCAGAAAGCACTGGAACCTGTCTGCCTTCTGTGCACTGCACACATCCTTTGCAGGGCATCTGTTGCTCCCCTTTATCTTGTGGAAGTGCAGTATATGCGTTGTCTGTCTTCTAAGAATAGGAACTGGAGGAAAACAGAGAGGCAAGCTCCCCTTCCTGCTCTTAGGGTCAGTGAGTCAGAAACAGGAGCTGAGCAAGTGCCTGAGTGACCACTAAATTCTCCTCATTCCTTTACAGTTGTGCAAATCAACCCCAAAGGGGGTAAGATGTTGACACAAGAGTGCATCCATGTTTTGGTTTTGTTTGTTCTTAAGACAGAATCTTATTCTGTTGCCCAAGCTGGAGTACTGTGGCATGATAAGGGCTCACTGCAGCCTCAACATCCTGGGTTCAAGTAATCCTCCCATTTCAGCCTTCTAAATAGCTGGGATGACAAGTGAAAGCCATCACGCTCAGCTTTTTTTTTTTTTTTTTTTTTTGTGGTAGAGATGGGGTCTCCTTATGTTGCTCAGCCTTGTCTCAAACTCTCAAGGTCAAGGGATCCTCCCACCTTGGCCTCCCAGAGTGCTGGGATTATAGACATGAGCCACTAGGCCTGGTCTAAAGTACATTCACGTTTTGTGCTAAGACCTGGAACCACTTCTGAGCATAACCAACTCCTTACCCTGTGCATTTTCCACCCTACCCATGCTTATGTTCTAGTCCCTATTTCACACTGCCCTGCACCGAAAGGTCACTTTCTTTTTTGGAAGGAAAAATGCCGTATTGACATAGAACACAACATTGATATTAATAGGCCACAGTGTCTCAGGGATAATGGTGGCATAAAATTAAATGGCGAGCTAGCTGTTGGATTGGAATACTCAATACCTGTCCTGTCTGGAGTTGTTTAGAGGCCATGACAAGTGAACCTGACAAACTGGGCTTGGTGGGAAAGAAAGCCAAGGAAGCATTTTCCATTTCCATTCATTCATCCTAGAAGCAGCGCACGTGGGAAGAGGAGTTGTTAGTCTCAGCAAGGGTCCTGGTGAAGGATTCTGACGGTTTTCGTCATGGGAGAGGCTTGATGTCTCCCCAAACCTTCATCAGATTTCCGTATTTCTGTAACTCTTGCCCTTACTCCTCTCCATTGGAAGACTTGGGAGTAGGGAACACACTGTTCTCTCTTCGTGACACTTCTGGAAACATTAATCAGAACATCTCAGAGCTACTTGCCCCACTTTTCATGTGGGGTCTGGCCCAGATACAATTTATTTCTAGGGTACTGACAATTGGGCCGAAAGTATCACTACTGTTACTCATGCCGCAGCCACGGATTGATGTTTATATGCCATAAAAGAAACCCTTAGTAACTGCATGTGGTTCTGACCACCCAAAAAAGAGACTCTGCAGAGAAGGCAGACTAAAGGTCTATGGAGGTGGCAGATGAAACATGTCTACTGAATTCTCCAAATCTTTTACCTTTTTTTTTTTTTTTTTTTGAGACACAGTCTCACTCTGTCACCGAGGACAGAGTGCAGTGGCATGATCTTAGCTGACTGCAACCTCCACCTCCCAGGTTCAAGCGATTCTCCAGCCTCAGCCTCCTAAGTAAGCTGAGACTACAGGCCCACGCCAGTACGCGTGGCTATTTTTTTTGTATTTTTAGTAGAGATGGGGTTTCACCATGTTCACCAGGCTGGTCTTGAACTCCTGACCTCAGGTGATCTGCCTGCCTCAGCCTCCCAAAGTGCTGGGATTATAGGCGTGAGCCACCGTGCCCAGCCTAAATAAATAAATAAATTTTAAAATCAGTGTTTTAAAAATCCCAGTGCTGGGATTACAGGCATAAGCCACAGCGCCCGGCCAACTTTTACCTTTATACTTTACTTTCTTCGTGCTCCTTAGAGACTTCCCCCTCCCCTAAACTGTTCACCACCCTCTGCCTCCCTAAGAAGCAGTATAATGAGGTAGTTATAAACAGGGGGTCTGAAGTCAGGTGAGACCTGTGTGATTCGTCTTGGCTCCACCATTTACTAGCTATGTGATTCCGGGCATATTATTCACCACCTCTGGGCTTCAGTTTCCCCATCCACGAAATGGAGAGAATAACAGTACCTACCTCATAGAGTGTATTGAAGATGAAATGAAGGGGGAAAGGCCGCATATAGACACAGAGAAACTTTACGTGCATATTGCTAAGAGAAAGAAGTCAGCCTGGAAAGGCTACGTCTAATATGATTCCAACTATACAACATTCTGAAAAAAGACCAGTGATGGTTAAGAGGAGAAGACAGAGGGATAGGTGGAGTAGAGGGAATTTTAAGGGCAGTGAAACTATTCTGTATGATACTAGAATAATAGGTACATGGCATTACGCATTTTTCAAAACCCATAGAACTGCACAATACAAAAAGTGAACCCAAACGTGAACTATGGGTTTTAGTTAATTATGTATCAACATTAGGTCATCAATTATAACAAATGAACCACATCAATACAAAACGGTACTACTAGGGTAAAGTCCATATTTTTCTAAAGTCTATGTATAAAACTTAGCACAATGCCTGGTATACAGAAAATGTCCAGCCATAGTTGGTACAGTGAGTGTTATTATCATTAACAATTGGCAAGATGTGGGTCCTCCTGCGGGCACTCTTCGATATAGAACAAATCTTAGCAGTCAAAAGTCCAGGCGGTTAATTCAAACCCAGTTAGCTCAAATACAAAAGCCGCACAGCCCACCCTGGAGAAATCAAACGGAGCAGGAAAGGCAGAAAGGAAAGGATTCTGTGGGAGCATCTTGGGCTGCGTCAGGCAGGGGGCAGCCTCTCTGGGAGAGAACACAGCCATCTTTTCAGAGCCAGGGGACCAGCAGGGGCCCCTGATGTTAAAGGAGCCTGCAGTGAAGAAGAGGCTTGCCAGGGCCAGAGTCCATCAGTAAGGAACTAAAGGGCCGGCCACAGTGCAGGCCGCTTCCCGCGGGGGCCTCGCGGCGTGCTCACCTGAATGCCTCTGAAGACACCGTGCGTGTGGATTCTGTACTGGGCGCCGCAGAGGATGGGTGTGGTGTGGTTATCGCTCTCGTACCCTGTGCCGTGGCTGCAAACACAAAGAAGGGAAAAAAGGCTCAGGGTGGCTCACAGTCGCCACTTAGAAATGCTTATCTGCAATCAGGAGGGAATGACTGTTTTTAAAACTCACGGAACAAAAATAGTTGGTTTTTGCCTCCCTCCACCGGGCCACTTTAGGAGCAGGGTTCTGCGGGGGGCCGGGCTGCTGGACCCTGGGGCCGCCACCTCGCAGCCCCTCCCTCATCCTCCGATTCTCGGAGGCGTGCACCGTCAGGGTCTCGCTCAGACATGCCGGAGGAAGCCACGGTGGCAGGGTTTCATCCTCGGCAAGTTGTTTACCATCTGAACGGCGGGGCTGACAGCTGCAAGTATCTCAGGAATGAGCAGAATGCCTCAAGCTTCACGTTAAGTGCACTGAATTTTTGTCGGCACCTCATGACTCAGTTTTTACCAGATAGCACCAAAAAAGTGATGACACTTACAAGAAGAGATGTCGCGTCCTCAGAAGCGGGGATTACACATCAGTGGCCCCACTCTGCTTAAACAACAGGTCAGTTTTCCAGATCAACTTAACTCTTCGTAGCCAGCCTGCGCCCTAGGTGGAGGCACTGGAGAATCTTCCTCCAGCATTCGACTGACTAGTCCCCTCACTGGTGCTCAGGTTAACCTTGGACTACGTAGGAAGAGCTGAAAGATGTGCAATGCTGAAAAGGACAACTTGGAAGGGGCGGATGTTCTGCTCTAAAATTATTCTCTCCTTCAGATAGGACGCCGCTATCTGCTCTACAGTGATTTCACTTCCAGATGAGTCAGACGGAGGTTTCTCACCCACACCAGCGGCACATTAGAATCACATCTAGAAGCACTGAGGAGAGTTCTCATCAAATAGCTCTGTAAAATGATGCAGCTGCTTTGCAAAATATCTGGCAGTTCCTCAAAAGGTTAAACATAAAGTTAACATATGACCCAGAAATCTCCCTCTTCGGTGTATTCCCAAGAGAAATGAAAACAGATATCCACACAAAAACTTGTATACATTGTGCATTGGCAGCATTATTCCTAAGAGCCAAAAAGTAGAATCAACCCAAATGTCCATCAACGGATGAATGGGTAAACCGAAGAGAGTATCTTCATATGACGGAATATTATTCAGCAATAAAAAGGAACAAAGTACCAATACATGCTACAATATGGATGAACCTTTAAAATATCATGCTAAGTACAATAAGCCACTCACAAAAGGCCACATGTAGTATGACTGCATTTCTATGAAATGTGCAGAATAAGCAAATCTATAGGGACAGAAACTAGATTAGTGGTTGGGTGACTTGAACCGGGGGAGTTAAGAAGACATGGGAAATGACTGTTGAAAATGTCCTAAAATTGTGGTAATGTCATACACTGTGAATTTACTAAAAACCATTGCATTGTACACTCTAAATGGATGAATCATACAGTCCGCGAAATCTATAAATCTGCTTTGGGGGGTGTGGGAGGGATGCATCAGTTTGTTTGTTTGTTTGTTTGTTTATGTATTTATTTTGGGAAGGAGTCTCACTCTATCACTCAGGCTGGAGTGTAGTGGTGCAATCTCACCTCACCGCAACCTCCGCGTCCCAGGTTCAAGCAATTCTCATGCCTCAGCCTCCAGAATAGCTGGGATTACAGGCACACATCACCATGCCCGGCTCATTTTTGTATTTTTAGTAGAGACAAGGTTTCGTTATGTTGGCCAGGCTGGTCTCAAACTCCTGACCTCAGGTGATCAGCCCATCTCAGCCTCCCAAAATGCTGCGATTACAGGTGTGAGCCACCGTGCCCAGCTGCCTTAGCATTTTTTAAAGTCTCCAGTTGGGATTAACTGGCTGTCAGCACTGCGAATTCTATTCTCTGCCTCCATTACTTTAGCAGTTGGTTCCAGGGGTCCTGGGCAGGGAGGCAGGTAAACTGGTGGGTGAATTAGCCCACTCCATCTAATGGGGTCTGGGGAAGCCTGGAGCCAACTCAGCACTCACTCAGAGGAGAGAGAGTTCCTAGAAGGGAAGAGTGTCTGCCAGGACAACTGAAATGTTCACACCCCACTAGGGCCACAGGAGCTGGGGGGTTTTACATTTACTTCTGGCTCTAAGCATTTTAGAAAGAACTGCCTGCCCCTGTAACCTACCATACCTTCTCTGCACATCCTTCAAGTGATTTTTCACATATCTGGGGGCAGGGGGAATGTCTCAAAGAACTAACCCCAGGGTCAAACATGCAAAAATTGGGCAGAAACGCCAAACCCAAAGAACATATGCCCTTCTGGCCCTTAGACTGTGTTTGCAGGAGAAAGAGGCTGTGTCTGCTTTCCTTAGAATTACTTCATACAGACACTGGGAAAGTGAGAGGTGCTGACAATGGTCATGTGGCAGCAGAAAGAGGGCAGGACCACAATGGTGCCATGCTGCTGCCAGAACATTTTGCCTCCAAGGCTGTGAAGAGAAGCTGCCTTTGCTTGCTTCAGTCATCTGTATGGAGCCAAAATGTGACTTACACATTTTCTTTCTTTCTTTTTTTTTTTTTTTTTTTCATAACTTGCTCTGTTGCCCAGGCTGGAGTGTAATGGTGCGATCATAGCTCACTGCAGCCTTGAACTCCCAGGCTCAAGTGTTCCTCCTGCTTCCATCTCCCGAAGAGCTGGGACTATAGGTGCCCCCCCAACCATGCCCAGCTGTTTTTATTTTTATCTTTGTAGAAATAAGAGTCTGGCTATGTCCTTCACAGGATGGTCTTGAACTCCAGGGCTCAAGCGATTCTCCCACCTCAGCCTCCCAAAGTGCCAGGATCACAGGAGTGAGCCACTGCCTCCAGCCTACTTTGCACATTTTCTAGGGCTAAAGGATTTCTAGGGACAGGACATTAAAGTTCTGCTATCAAAGAGTAAAATTCGAAATCTGTCTTGACAGCTGAGCTCTGGGCGTTAGCTGGGTTCCCGGAGGGTGGGGGCACGGGAACAGACTTTCCTGAAGACAACTGTCTCATGAAATGAAGTGTTGTGACGCTCAAAGGAAACAGCAATCCTCACAGCCAGATGCAAACCACAAACAAAAGAAGCAACAAGACTGTACCTGCCGAATGTACCTGCCGAATACGCCAGTAGATTCTCCTACCAGGTGCATGAAGAAAAACAGCCAGGCCCTGCCTATGGGGACTTGGGGCTCCAAAAGACAAACACACCAGTGCAATTCCACCTGTGGAAACCTGTAGTTGAACACTTCCCAATGTGGTGTGTCCAGAACACCAAGTACAACTTACTGACATTTGATATGGTAACAATTCTCTCTATATAAGTTTTAAAAAAGCAACTCGGTGGTCTGGAACCATAGACTAATAGAGATAGAAAGGACCTAGAAAGGCCATCTATACTACCCCTATTCAAAGCAGAAATCTCTTCTAGCTCATACCCAACAATTGATCAACACGACTGGTGACTAGTTTTCAAGGGAGCCCATTCCATTTTAGGAGAGCTTTAAAAACAAGCTGAAATCCTCCTTCTTGTTTCTGCCCTCAGGAGAACCACTGAGTGATTACTGTTTTACAGCCATCTGTGTTCTCCTCTGCCCCATAGTAAACTTGGCCTTGAGTACAAAGACTCCTTGCTCCTCTCTGCATCCTCTAAACTCAGTGACTGAGGCCGGGTACAATGTCTCACGCCTGTAATCCCAGTGCTTTGGGATGCTGAGATGGGTGGGTCACCTGAGGTCAAAAGTTCAAGACCAGCCTGACCAACATGGCAAAACTCATGTCTACAAAAATACAAAAATTAGCCGGGCATGGTGGCACACACCTGTAATCCCATCTACTTGGGAGGCTGAGGCAGGAGAATCACTTGAACCCAGGAGGCAGAGATTGCAGTGAGCCAAGATCGCACCACTGCACTCCAGGCTGGGTGACAGAGCAAGACTCCATCTCAAAAAAAAAAAAAGATTTCAAACAGTGTTCATTTTTTTCCGTTTTGTTTCCTAGTAGACTTCCTTTTGAGACATAGGATACTTGACCCTGCTGAATGACAGGGAAAAGGGATTTGATGAGTCCTTGGCCAACATATTCAAGAAGATCACAGAAATTAACAGCAAAGTGTCATGAGGGTGGCTATGGTTCCAAGTGGAGAAAAGAACAGTGGGTCTGGGGCAGGCAGGTAAAGAAATGGGAGAGGAAGTTCAGGGTAATGTGACTGCTCCTCCTGTCCCGCCACAGAGGCCTCGCTGTGCTAGAAGCCACTCCAGCTTAACAAAGATACTTTAGACAACAGTTCCTTTATTGTTCAACCAAGCACAAATCAACCATTTACGTAGTTAGTCTATCATTCCCTATCTTGTCTACAAGAACATCAAAAACATCAAATATGTTTTCGCAATGAAGAGCCACTATATTAGTGAACTTCCACTATTGGACTGGTAATTCTACTCAAAAAGAAATGGACTTGGGCACGTGTCTTGCCTATCACTAACCAACCTTGGTAATGATCTCCGTTTTCTCCCCAGCTTGTTCTCAAAGATCTAGCTTATTAACTTTCCCAATAATTCATGTTAACTCTGTGGTTTCCAGAATCCACCAGTTTGGGTTTTTTTCCCCTACTTAAAAAGAAGACATACATCTGTCTCAACTCTTTGGTCACTTCTCTTATTCTCCATGAATTTCCAGATTATTGGTTAGGAGGCAGTTATTTTATGTGTTTGCTAAATTGGACAGAATATGGATTTGACTCTTTTAATTTAAAACAGAGCCACAGACTCAAATATTCCTACAGGGTCCAAGTAAGACAAGTAAATGAAGAAGGCCCTAAAGAATGAAATGGCACTGGACTCGCAGGGACGGTCACCCTGGCCACACCACCCTCTGACCAACAGAGGCAGCCACAACTCAGCTCTCCCAGCCAATGACCGTAAACAATCCAGCATTGCTATATCTTTCCATTCTCAACAAAAAGTAGGAAATCTGGACTTTTTTGAGAGCACCTGAGTTATAAGTTCTTGCAAATAATTGAAATTATAAGAATCACTGTCAGGTCAAATAAAACACACATCTGGCCCAAGGGCCACCAATCTGCAACTTATTGTATGCATCTCATGAGCCTGGTGATTGAGATCAATAAAATTCATAGTTTTTTAAGCCATATGGGTGTCTCACGCCTATAATCCCAGCACTTTTGGGAGGCCGAGGCAGGAGGATCACTTAAGCCCCAGGAGTTCAGACCAGCCTGGGCAATATCATGGTAAGACCCTGTCTCTACAAAAAAAAAAAAAAAAAAAAAAATGCTGAATGTGGTGGTGCATACCTATAGTCCCAGCTATTTGGGAGGCTTAAGTGGGAAGATCACTTGTGCCTAGGAGTTCAAGGCTACAGTGAGCTATGATGGCATCACTGTACTCCAGCCTGGGTGACAAGAGTGAGACCCTGTCTGTAAAAGAAAATGTATCTATATATTTTATATACATATATGTTTTATATATTATATTCATAAATGTATAAAATATATGTTGAATATATAAATAGATAGAGAATATATACTTATACATAAATATGTATTTTTTCCAATCCTTAGCAGAACCCAAGGAGTCATTCACTAAGTTGTATCACCTTACACAAATGAAATTACTTCCCAGAGACCACTACTGGGCCATAGCCTTGGGGGGTGGGGACCTCTGGTATAAAGAAAGCACAAGGCTAACAGACAGAAATAGCTGCTTATGTGCAACAGAGCACGATTTTTACATGCCCCCCCGCAAAATTTTCTTTCTATTGAATTGGGAAAATAAACTAAGCAGAAGCAGTTATCAGCAGAGCACTTTGTGGCTTCACTTCTGGCAGTGGCCTGGACTGTACATTTTCCTGAACAGCTTTAAAATGCATAAAAATGTATCCTGAGAAAGTTTGCTTTTCCTAGACAGCTTTAAAATGCATAAACATGGCCAGGTACAATGGCTCATGCCTGTAATCCCAGCACTTTGGGAGGCCAAGACATGCAGATCACCTGAGGTCAGGAGTTCAAGATCAGCCTGGCCAACATAGTGAAATCCCGTCTCTACAAAAATACAAAAAGTAGCAGGGCAAAGCGGTGGGTGCCTGTAATTCCAGCTACTCGGGAGGCTGAGGCAGGAGAATCACTTGAGTCCAGGAGGCAGAGGTTGCAGTGAGCCGAAATTGCACCACTGCACTCCAGTCTGGGTGACAGAGCGAGACTGCCTCTCAAAAGCAAAAACACACACACACACACACAAATGCACACTTTTCTTAAAAGTTTGCAAAATGAGAAAAATGTCCCTCATATAATACAAATTATGAGCCCTCTTCACACTAAAAACGTGAACACTGAGGTTTGGCCCAGGAGAAAAAAACAAAAACAAAACACTTAACATTGCAAGAGTGGCTTCTTTAGAAATGATTAACTTTGATATTCCACAGGCACATGAAGATTAATAAAAAGGAATTGAGGTTTTACAGATGAGAAAAACCAGAGCCACCCTGAAATCCCTTATCAACAGAAGAGTTAAAGAGAGAAAAGAAAAAGAGCCTTTGGAAGGCAATTAGCATTCATATGAATATTCAAAAGGGGAAGTTCGGCCTGTCATTTCTCTCTCCCACCTCTAGTTATTGGCCAGGCAGGCATCTCCCCATCTTCACCTCTGTCTTCTCCCCTCTGCAGAGTTAATCAGATTGAAGGGAAGCACCTGGGGACATTCAAACTCTTCTGTCTCCAAAACATGGAATTTACCCATCAACCCCTCTTCTCTCCCCACCCTTGATACTCAGGGCTCATACATGAGATGCTGAAATGCCTGATTCTTTTCAGTGTTGACAATAAACCCCACTGCAAGCCTTGAGAACCATCACTCCCTTGTTTAGTGTGACACTTTCTGAGGAACAAGAACAAAGGATCCGTGCTAAGAAATTGTGCTTCCTTAAAGTTTAAACACAAGAGAGGAGGCTGAACACAGTGCCACTCATCAACTACATTTACAGAGAGAAAGAAAGAAAGGAAAAGGAAGGAAGGAAGGAGGGAAGGACTTGCTCTGTCATTAGAGTGAGAACCCATCTCAAAAAATAATAATCATAATACAAAAATTAGCCCAGGCGTGCTGGCACATGCCCATAATCTCAGCTACTTGGTAGGCTGAGGCATGAGAATTGTTTGAACCCAGGAGGCAGAGGTTGCAGTGAGCTGAGATCATGTCACTGTACTCCAGCCTGGCAAGAGAGAGATAGAGAGATAGAAGGAGGAAGGCAGGGAGGGAGGGAGGAGAAAGGGAGGGAGGGAGAAAAACAACGAGAGAGAGAGAGAGAGAGAGAGGAAGAAAGAGAAAAATCAGAAAAAAAGAAATACAGGGAGAGAGGCCCATGTTTAAAAGACGAAGATGAAGCAATCTGCCAATTCCAGGTTGTGGGATATTCTACCAGACAGCTGACCTGCTTTTTCCACCAATAGCCTGAGAATAAAAGGGAGGAGGGGGCTGTTATAAACTAGACTTAGGAGAGGACAACTACCAAATAAAACAAAATGCAACAAAACAATAAATCTCTGCATGAATACTGTACTCATCGTGTACTCGTATGAACCAGAGATTGCTGGACTTGAATTAGTCAGCCCTAGGGGACTCAGGGCCAAAAGATCCAGGAGCATTCCCTAGGAATTCTCAGTGGTTATGCCAGAATGCTTAGGTTTAACGCTTTACTCAATGAATATCCAATTTCCCTGTAGCCACAGTAATTTCAAAAGTCACTTTCATGTCCACTTATCAGATCTTATTTGGGGAATGGACACTGGATTATCCACACTTAGAGCTGGTGGCAACCTGGCACAGATGCCACTAAATCAACATAAATATTATTTCACTCTTTAAGAGTGACATGTTCCATCTCTTTATTTAAAAAAGTAAAATTTTTAAAATAGCAGAAATAATTAAATAGTTTTAAACACTGGGGATGGGAAAAAGCTAAGCATGATCCAAAAATCAAAAACTTGAAACTATGAGACAAAAACTTACTATTTTTACCATAAAATAGATCTGGCAGAAAAACAACCTATTAACAGAATTAAAATACAAACCAGAGAAAATATTTTCATTACATATGACAAGCAAAATAACTCTTATAAAGAAAGAACTCTTTTTCTTTATTATTATTATTTTTTTTAGAGAGATGGTCTCACTCTGTTGCCCAGGCTGGAGTGCAGTGGCATCATCATAGCTCACTGCAGCCTCACACTCCTGGGCCCAAGAAATCTTCCCACCTCAGCCTCCCAAGTAGCTGGAACTACAGACATGCCACCATGCCCAGCTAATTTTTTAATTTTTTTGTTTTTTGTAGAGATGAGATCTTGCTATGCTGACCAGGCTGCTCTTGAATTCCTGTCTCGGCCTCCCAAAGTGCTGGGATTACAAGCATAAGCCACCAAGCCTGGCAGAAAGAATTCACAAATTAATATTGTTACTAGATTAATTATCCCAGCTTCTAGCTAAAGCCAGCCCCATCAACTTATCTACGGAGCCGTTTCTCTCCCACTCCTTCAAAGACATTGTTTCAGTGATTCTGTCCCCTCCCATCCACCATTTTTTTCCTCCTCTTTTTTTTCTTTTCTTTTTTCGTTATATTTTTGGAGACAGAGTCTTGCTCTGTTGCCCACACTGGAGTACAGTGGCATGATCTTGGCTCACTACAACCTCCAACTCCCAGGTTCAGGCAAATCTCCTAAAATTACAGGCATGTGCCACCATGCTCAGCTAATTTTTGCATTTTTGTAGAGACAGGGTTTCACCATGTTGGTCAGGCTGGTTTCAAACTCCTGACCTCAAGTAATCCACCCACCTCGCCTCCAAAAGTGCTGCCATTACTGGCTTGAGCCACCACGCCTGGCCCATCTTTTCCTCCTCTTGGTCATTCTCATCAGCAAACAAACATACAGATACTACTATCTAAAGATAAGTAACTAACTAAATAAAAGCAGAACAATTTAAAACAAAAACACCCCTTTTCCCGATCTTCCTCCCCAGCCAGCTAGAACCCCATTTTTTTGCTCCCTTTTGCAGCAGAATTCCATGAAAGCATGATCTTTCTATGTCTCCAGTTCACCTCCTTTCCTTATCTCCTAAACCCATCTGTTTCAGGCTTTTGTCTCTTCCCTCTAATCTATTTAGAGGTAACTGCAGTTAATAGTCTAATAAATGTTTCCAGAATTTTTTCTCTACAGATATAAATATGCCTCAAAATGTTTTTTTTTTAAAGTTATCTCTGGGTGATGAGACAATAGATGAATTTTCTTTTCCTCTTTATAATGTTTTGGTTCTGTCTGAATATTTTTAAAATGATAAGCCTGTGTGACTTTTATAAACAAGAAGCAAATAGCTGTTTTCATTTTTAAATAAAGTCACTATCTAGGCATACAGAATACATCTGTTATTTTTTAAACGGAGAGTTAGAAATGAAGCTAGAATAAATAAACTTGTTCACTTTTAATAGAAAAACTTCTACTAAAATATGCAGTAGCTCCTCGTTCCGGAGAAACACTTATCTGGGTAACTTTTTATTAGTGTACCTTCCAGATCAATGTTCTTCTACCTAGAGGTTGTGATCTTTTCTTGGGCAGATGACAGGCAGAAGGATAAATGGTGAGTAGAGGGTCTCAGAAGAGATCAGGGATAGGAGAAGTCCAACTAAGGTATCTTCCGCTCATCTGATGTAAACTTTCCCTCTCCAACACACACACACAAACATACACACACGCACACACACATACAAACACACACACTTTTATCAATCCTCATTAACGTCACTTCACCCCTCTGTGCTAAGGTCACTGTATTTCTCATTTCCAACTTGGCCCCCTTTCCCACCCCAAACTTTCTTTCCTGTCTTTCCCATTCAGCTCCTTTCTTCTCCAGATCAAAACAAACCTGGCATTTTTCCTCACCTACACAAGATGAAAATAATTCCTTGCATTAAAATAAAATAATTAGAACCATGGTATGAAGGTAAGTCTGCAAAGCCCAAAGATATTTTCTGAGTATGTCTTAAGAGGCTGAGAATATTTTCAAGAAGTCAATGCTATCATGGCAACTTCCCGATGGCCTATAAATACACATTTGCTAAATTCAATCTCACCTGAAGTCAATCATTTTTATAAGAAAGAAAATGACACAAATGTACAGGCATGGACAGGGAAGGGTCTAAAAGTGTGTGCAACATCATTTTCTTTTCTTTTCTTTTCTTTTCTTTTCTTTTCTTTTCTTTTTGAGAGTCTCACTCTGTTGCCAGGTGCCAGGCTGGAGTGCAGTGGCGCAATCTTGGCTCACTGCAACCTCCGCCTCCCAGGTTCAAGCAATTCTCTTGCCTTAGCCTCCTGAGTAGCTGGGACTACAGGCGCCTACACCATGCCCAGCTAATTTTTGTATTTTTTTAGTAGAGATGGAGTTTCACTATGTTGGCCAGGATGATCTCAATTTCTTGACTTTGTGATCCACCCACCTCAGCCTCCCAAAATGCTGGGATTACAGGTGTGAGCCACCGTGCCTGGCCAACATCATTTTCATGTGGGCTTTTGGCGGGGGGAGTTTTAATTTCCTTTCCTGTGTAGTTGTATTTTCTAACTGTTCTATAATTTATACACGTTACTCACATAATAAAACAATTCAACACATTCATGAATATGTGTCCAAAAACAGAAGGGTAGAAGAAAAGGCCAGCATCCAGGGAGGGGAAAGTAGAAGCAGAAAAGTGAGAAGCAAAGGAAAGAAGCTTCCGAAGCAGTCCACACTAAGTGAGAGGGACACAGAGCTAAGTCACAGTCTCCATCTTTATCAAAGCCAGGAGTCCCATTCTTCCTTCTGATTGGTAGAGTTAACAGACCCCAGTGAAGTCGAATGCAAAGCAATAATACAGAAAATAACTGCTTAAACAGCATTAAATGGAACTGTTCAAAAGGAGGGAAATTAATAACTTGTTGCTGGGGATGGAGATGAAGGAGTAGGCTCGGGAATGCTGATATTCACAGAACTGTGGCTCTCCACCTTCACTTTGCATCTCAGGCTCCAGGAGCCACTTAAAAGCAAGCTATCTATTTCCAAGAAGTAAATCTCTTGGACGGGTACCTTATGTTCACGAGCCCACGAGGGAAGGTGCTGGGCTGTGTATTGGAGCTCTCAGCCAGAGAAGACAGCTATCTCTCTTGGCACAGGTTCTCAGGGATGAGACCATGTCTAGCGGGGATTTTCTCCAGATTCGACAGCCTTGGCCCTACCAAAACGCACAGCTTTGTTTTCACCATACATCACTCATTGTTGAGTCTTTTTTGTTTTTCCTCTCAAGCATCCACAGGTTGAATACTGCGTGTTCCCAGCAGCCTGTGAACTTCTTGGACCAGCAAAAGGACATTCATTTTGCTGAGTACTCCTTTCACATTTCTATTGTGTTCAATTTCCCACTCCCCCTACCCGAGTCCCCAGAGAATAACGTCTTCCTTGTTTTAGTAACTTGGATCACAGTCAAGGTTGATGTGTTTCTCCATTTTGCAGGATATTTTCTTTAGAAGAGACAAAACAGAGGCCAACAGAGTAGGAGAGGCTTGTTCGGAAATCAGCAGCCATTGAGAACACACAGAAAATGTTTTCAAAGACATAGAAAGCAGATAACACAAGGCACCATAAATAGAAGTTTTCAGAATGGTGGACTCATACTTAGATTCCTCAGCAATATTTTCTCCCAGGGACCCACTTTAAAAATCTGATTTCCTTTGTTTGGGGGTGAGGGAGAAGAAAGTGGTTCTTTCCATAAAGTACCTGCTCATTGACTTAACTGAAATACCTTCTTCCATTGGAGGTCATAAAAGTAGCTGGGATCCCAGTGGGTATGCAGAGATTAGGAAATGAGTAAAGGGAGAAGGAGGAGAAAGGAGTGGGTCAGCCACTCAAGTATATCCCACCTCTAACACAGCAAGTTTTCATTTCACCTGCCCACGTTCTTCATAAAATCCTATCCCCACCCGTTGTGACACTTCTCCCTAACATCTAACAAAAGATGTCTCCATGGACTTGCTTAGGACACAAGGAAGCAAATCTATTCTTTGTGAAGCTTCTTTTTAAAAAGTAACATTTTCAAGGAAAGAAGACCCGAACCAGCATTTAGTGGGGTTTAGTCCGAGGTACATGATCTTTTAATAAAAAATTGATAATGCTTCTTTTTTATGAGTGATATGGAAGTTGTATCTTTCTTCTCTAAAACATGACTCAAATCACCAGTCTTCCTGTTATAGATCTACCCTGTCACATGATTTTTCTTACCACTGATTTCAAACAGTGTCAAGACACTGGTTATGAATGAAAAAACTCATGTGTCTGAATTTGTCTTCATGGAGTATCTTTTCTCAAATGTATTTTCCGTATTAATAGTTTTCATACCATGGCAAAAGAAAGTAAATCCAGTATCACAGAGAACAATGACCCCAGCCCAGATTGGTGTCCCCTGGGGAAAAGCCAAACTTTCTACTGGAATTACAGATTCAACTGAATCCAGTTCTGGGCTGTTCATGAGTTTGGAGAAGACAGCCAAGATGTCATCATTTTTGAATGCTAAAAGCAAGACAGACTGTGGGTCATGACACATCAGTGGGTGGTAAAATCAATCTAGTATATCATAATCAGCATTTTTAAAAAATTAAATGGGATAGAAAGAAACTATCAGCGTGCACAGCATGTTATAAGAGTATTGCTCAGTGTAAATCTGTGACGCGTGTGTGTGGACATGTGTGTAAATGGGATCTCACTGTAAAGGGTATTTCTAACTGTAGTCACAGTCTAAAAGGTTTTCACCCATTTAAGAAGCTCTAATCTAGGGCCCAGGTCCTGGAGTCAGACAGAACTGATTTCAACATGGCTCTGCCATTACTCACTCTGTGACCTGGGTTAGTTTAATCTTTCCACCCTCTTCAGCTGAAAGATGGATGTGGCCATAGTATCTTGGGGATGTTGTAAGATCAGATCAGAAGAGGAAACATGCACAGCCCCTCATGCAGCACCCAATAATGTTCATATCCATCCTTAGATAAATGTCCAATTCACAAAATGGAATCGGAAATTCACGGATGCATAGTATGTTATATGGGGATAAATTCACAGTGTGAGAGAAGATGGTAGAATTAGCTAACCATAATTTTTGCTCTGCAAAAGAGTTGTTCTTCTGTGGAATTATCTATTGGGTTATGTAGCCCTTTTTATAACAGCTCCCTAAATAAAGTTAATATTCAAGAAATATACGTGTGTGTATGTGTGTGTGTGTGTGTGTGTGTGTGTGTGTGTGTGTGTGTGTCTGCGCGCGCGTGCGTATGGTTTGTTTGTTTTGTTTTGTTTTGAGGAAGGGTCTCACTCTATTGCCCAGGCTGGAATCCAGTGGCCTGATCTTGGCTCACTCCAATCTCTGCCTCCTAGCCTCAAGCAATCCACCCACCTCAGCCTTCCATGTAGCTGGGATTACAGGTATGTGCCACCACATCTGGCTAATTTTTTTTTATTTTTTATTTTTTGTAGAGATGGGATTTTACCACACTGCCCAGCCTAGACTCAAACTCCTGAGCTCAAATGATCCACCCACCTCAGCCTCCCAAAGTGCTGGGATTACAGACATTAGCCACCATGCCCAGCCAAAAAAATACATTTTTAGGCCAGATGCAGCAGCTCACACCTGTAATCTCAGGTGTGGGAGGCAGAGGCAGGCAGATCACCTGAGGTCAAGTGTTGGAGACCAGCCTGGCCAACATGACGAAAACCTGTCTATACCAAAAATACAAAAATGAGCTGGGCATGGTGGCAGTCGCCTGTAATCCCAGCTACGCAGGAGGCTGAGGCAGGAGAATCACTTGAACCTGGGAGGCAGAGGTTCCAGGGAACTGAGGTTGCACCCCTGTACTCCAGCCTGGGTGACAGAGTGAGACTCTGTCTCAAAAAAAAAAAAAAAAAAAAAAAAGAAAGAAAGAAAGAAAAAGAAAGAAATACATTTTTATTTCAGAAATCCTTTCTAAGATGTAAGTAACAAACCAATGAAAACTCTTCTCTTTTTTTTTTCTTATGCAGGACTGAACAGAGGAAGCTGTTCACACGCTGTGCTTCATCCTTACAATATAGCTTCTGCCTCCTCCGCAAGTGACTAACAGCACATGTCAAAAGACCTTAAGAAGTATCGAAATTATCTCAACTATGGAAAGATCCAGCTGCAAATACATGCCAAAATTCCTTATCTGTGATTTTTGTAACTGAACAAACAAACCCCTGTATTACAGCCTGAAGACGTTTTTAAAACTGAAATGTACTGCTCACTTCACAATCATGTTCTGTCCTTGCCATTTCACTTGGGGAACGTTATTAAGTTCTGAGGAGAGGAGAAAGGAGAAAAGGAAGGGAGCCAGGAAGAAAGAGTGGGACCAAGAAGCCGGGAGCTTAAGATGAGTTAAGAACAGGTAGAAAGACAGAAGGGTGAAACGGTCAGCCCCTGGATGGAAGACGGGAGAGAAATAACTTAAAATAACAGAAGGCTTCTTCTTTGAGGTCCAGAGAGGAAGAGGAGATCTGGATAAAATTGCTGAAAAAATATTGGGGTGGAGTGAAGTGAAGGCTCCAACAGCAAGTCTTGGAAGATGAAATACAACTCTGTTGATTATGGAAGGATGAACCAAATAACAGCACTGGACCAACACAAGGAAGAAGAAATGGGGGTGGCTGATTGCGGAGTTTAAGCAGAGAAAAGAAAAAGAAACAGCTACAGAAATGCCCCAGGGTGCCAGGTATAGGGCTGGGAAAGGTGCAAATGTTTGGGAATCAAAATTAAAAAATAAAAAATAAAAAATAAAAACCTTTGAAAAACAACAAAAAACAAGTCTTTGCAAAGCCTGGCCTCAGACTTAGGGTAAGTTCTCCCTGAGAGCTTTAAAGGTAAATAAAGAAAAAGCAAGTTAACTTAAGACTGAAAGACTTGACTCATCTAACGGGAATATATGTAATGCCACAAATTTAGTACTTTGTGAAATCTTCACAAAGAAATGAGCAGGATTCCTACTGCATCGTCTTTAAATTGTTTTCCAGGAGCACGCTGATGAGAAATGCCACTCCTTCCATTTCATCCCCAGCAGTGTACGACCAACAAGAAGAGGTGGGGGCGGGGGAGAGAGACTCTTCCCATCCACCAAATGCTACCCTGAATACCCACGTCAGTCCTAACTCCTGCATTGCCCCAGGTGCCAGTCAATAAGGCCTACACCATTTGCTTGGCCATCTCCGCATTGTCCACTCACTTGCTCTGCCCTTCTGTCCATTTCACTGAGCTGGAGCTCCCAGCAGCAACTCTAGAAGAGAAGAAGAGGTGGGGAGTGGGGAATGGAGCATGCATGGCTCTGGCAAGCCCCCCAGATCCCAGAATCCAATGAAAAGCCCCTCAATAAACAGAGACATCAAGCTAGCTGTCAAGAGTGCTGAACTGAGTCCCCAGTCCCACTGGGGCCAACGGTGGAGTGAAAAGAACCACCTGGAGGCTGCAAAGAGCTTGGGCTTTGGAATGAGATGTGGACTTGGAATCCCGGCTCCAGCACTTAGCAGGATGTGAACTTGGGAAGTAAGTTAACACTCTGAGCTTGGTTTACTCATCTGTAAACCAAGCAGTACTTAGCCCTCAGGAGGGTGTTGGGAAGATAAGACGAGTTAATCTGGAAGAGCACCCAACATGCTGCAGGCACTTCACGAGTGTTCTACGCTATTGTCCATCTCTTCGTATTTATTAGAAAATGAAAAGAGTTCTTTCACTGGTGAAAGCAGGTCCCACCGGCCGCCGCCTTCTTCTTCTTCTTCTTTTTTTTTTTTTTTTTCTTTCACTTTTAGGTGCAAAGAGTAGCCCCCTTATGTTTCCTGGCTATATTCTCCCTATTGTGGTTGTATGATCAAGTATGGAAAGAAAAACCCTGTTGGTGCAATCAGGTATGGGCATATCGGACTGTGAATTACCCAGATCAGCGTCACACAAATATGAGTTTGGATCCTGGACTTTGTACACCCAAAGCACCTCTTGATAAGATAGCGGAATGGTTAACAACTGTGATATCATAGTAAAACGCAATTATTAAATGAGGTTGAATGGCTTTGTCCCCCATATTCCTTGTTCCAGATAAAGACACTGCCTATTTATGTTTTTGAAAATTTAATACTGAACAGAACTCATCAACTAGGGGAAGGAGGAAAGCATTCTAATGCCACAGAGAGCTCTGCCCATTCTTCTAAAACTGCACTCTCTTCGTAAGTTCTAAGCACTTTTAAAATGGTTCAAACAGGTGTGAGTTACTGTGGAAAGGCAATGGAATAGAGAAGACCTTACCCCTTTAAAGTGGCTCCTAAGTTCATCTGATTCCAGGTCATGCATTCAAGCTGGGAGGTCATCTGGTATAAATTGTCACTGTTAGAAAAACATCCAGAGTTACAAACACATAACCACAAAATAATACACTATTTTTTCTTCAAAAGCAACAGAGTTTTAACGGTTCTTGAGAGTATAAGCCTCCACATTTTCCAGAATGCCAGAAAATCCAAGTCCGAAATTATGTTCATTTCATCCCACTGATCTCTGCACAGTTATACACTTCATACACAGCAGAAAAGATGGGAGAGTAACTCAGAAGCATTTTTTAAAACCTTAGTATAGCAACCATTGAAGTTTCTAAAGAAGTATTAAACCTTTGAGGGGAAAAGGCTAAGGGGAGTGAAACTTTGAAAGGCAACGCAGGCTGGATAACTCAACATTAAAGTTAAAAGCCTGGAGCTGAAAGTAAAGACAGCAGATTAATTATTCGTGAAAAGGCCATTAAGTTGTTTTAATCAAAAGGATAAGTATCATGTGGATTATGAGGGTCTAAAAAGTCAAAGAGTGATAGGTGATAAATGGTCTAAAAGGCAAGGATGTGACAAGCAGAAGAAAGATGATGATAAACTCGATGCACAGCTGAAGGAATCATTTTCTATATGTTTTATAATCTTGGTACAAGTCAAATGTCAAAAAAAAAAAAAAGCCCAGTTCTATAAGATTCTATGAGGGGAAATGACTGATCACTTATATTAAGACTCCAAAGAAGAGTCTTACACCACCATGTAAACCAGCCAAAAGCTGTTGTGTCCCCTCTGTATTTATCTCATTCCTAGAAAATGAGCACATGAATGAATTGCCAGAGATCTCCTAAGTTACCAAGCTCCATCAGGAATAAATTTAGGCCTGAACTGAAATGGTTAATTATGAAATTTGAGACCCAAGAAACTAAGAGTTTGCCTGGGACCTCTTGTTCTAAACACATTACAGAAGAAACATTTCACTCTACCTTCATGGCAGAAGTGAAAAAAGATAAGAGGCATTCAATATCTGATGTGTGGTTTCAGGTTGCAGATTTCAGACCATCTCTGTCTGGTCATGGCATTCTTAGGCCGCTTCACTGGGCAGAGGCAACATGAAATTTTAATTCAGAAAGGTTTTTTTCAGACCAAGTATAACTGGGAACTTGTGGAGGGGAGAGGGAAATTATAGCAACTCAGAATAAATGAACTCTGTGCTCTCTTTCCACATAGCTTGATGAATCGTGGCAGAGTCCATCCGACTCTCATATAATAACTCTGAAAATTATTCAGAACTCCTTAGTGGTGGGTATACAGGATAAGGAGGAAATCAGATTCCAGGAGGGAATTTTGCATATAAAAAGTGAAGTGACTTCAAACTCAAAGTATGTGCCGTGTCATTAGTCAGTGTATATCTGGACGCCGTCACTCATCCCTGTGTCTGACTAGCTATTATGCTACTACAATATCCTACATATCAATGAAAAAAAATGATGAGTTTCTCCTGCAGCTTCCCGGCTTGCAGCAGCAGCCCGTGCTGGTCTGTGCCACAACATTTTGCAATTCCACAAATTCTTGCTGTAAGACTGGAGTAATTAATTCCTGAAGGACCCCAACTTTTATTAGAAGTGCCAGCCTGCTGCATTTACCACGGGAGAGTTTCTTGAACTTTCTTTGGGCTGACAGTTCATTAATAAGCGGCCTCCTCCACAATCTCTCTACTGGTTTTTGTTCTCCTGCGCCTTTTCATCAAGCAATCCATTTATTAATCTTGCCATTAATCTCAGCCAACAGGCATTGTATTCCCCAGGCAGCTCTATATTTTTGTCACTAATTTTTTAAAAATTGTTCACCAACTAAAATCACTCAGCCCCAGTTGACAATTTTCCTAGGCCCTTTGGGAATGTGGGATCTTTCTGAAACTATTTCATCCTTTCATATGACTCCAAAAATCATAATTTTCAAGAAAATTGGGAAAGAAAGGTGAGTGACAGACGTTGACGCAGAAGGGTGAATGAATCCCAAATATCTAACTTTATGAGTTGGAAGTTTTCTCACAGACTTAAGGAATATTCTGATTGATTTCTAAGGTCTCTATAAGGAAGTACCCCAAAGAGAAAATTTTAAAAAAATTTTTTTAGATGGGGTCTCCCTCTGTTGCCCAGGCTAGAGTGCAGTGATGCTATATCAACTCACTGCAACCTCTGTCTCTGTGGTTCAAGTGATTCTCCTGCCTCAGCCTCTGGAGTAGCTGGATTGCCAGCACCCGCCACTATGCCTGGCTACTTTTTGTAGTTTTAGTAGAGATGGGGTTTCACCATGTTGGTCAGGCTGGTCTCAAACTCCTAACCTCACTCAGGTGATCCACCCGCCTCAGTCTCCTGAAGTGGTGGGATTACAGACTTGAGCCACCCTGCCTAGCCAATATTTTCAATGGTATTTTCTTGACCCTCAGAAGGCAAACCTTCTCAAATCCAGGGCCTATGTCTTACATATATGACTCTTTCTAATGTGTACTTAATAAATACTGTGTACTGTACTAACGAATATGGTAGCCACTGGCCACCTGTGACTCATGCCACACATTAAAATGGTAAGATTTTTGGCTATATTGAGTCAAATGTGCTATTTGAAAAATTAACTTCATAGTTTCTCATTTTTTGAATGTGGTTACTAGTAAATTGCAAATTACATGTATGGCTTGCGTTATGTTTCTACTGGACAGTGATGTTCTATAAGTTTTGGGACATTGAGCAAATCAGTGCAGCTCCCTGCCCCTCAGTTTTCTCATCTGTCCAATGGGAATATTAATCTCAATCAGTCCAACTGTACAGCAACGTTGTGAGGTCCATAGAAGGTAATGCCCTCAATGGCCCTTTGAAGACGATATAGATAATATACTTTAATTTGTTCTAACCTACCAAGTTTTGTACAGCACTTCACACATTCTCAATACTGCTCACAACTTTGTGAGGCAGATGTAATTATGAGTCCCCATTTATTAGATAAGGATTGAGACACAGAAAGAGGCCTAGTGCTGGCATGCCTGATGCCTCCACCCTCACTCTGCCCTGCCCCTATGAAGGCACCCTGGCATTATGTGGCCTCTGAGCCTCATCCTCTCACTACCATTCATATAATAATAATAATAATAATACAGACAAGAGTCTGGATGTGAAAGGGAATAGGCTCAAGGGAACATCGTGACCTACTCAGTCTCTAGAAAATGACGATGCTGCAAGATGCCCCATGCATCCTCTTCAGCTCACTAAGGACAGTATGCCAAGATCCCAGTAGAAGACTATTTTGTGATTCTAGCTGTGCTGACTGCTTAGCCCGAAACTCTCAGAAGAGGAGAGACGGTGGAGAGGACTATGGGGGAGAGGGACTTTCAGAAAATCCCCAAGCTACTAATAGGTTTCCTGAGGCCAGAGATAGGATCAGAGCACAGTTTCAACCACATCCTGCCTTCTGCTGGCTGGGGCTCCTTGCTGCTCAGTCAGTGGGTCTGGCTGGCACAACCTTTCACGTGGAAGTCAATGACAGCAATGACAATAACGGCCGCTGGAGAGAGGACAAAAATGTGAACTGGAGCTAAAGTACTGGGCCCAAGCGTGCTCAGGCTCTGATCTCTTTGGGCAATCGCTCAACACCCAGCTCTCATCATTAAAGCCCATGGAAAGAGGCAGTTTCATTCAAGGAATATACAGCCTCTGGCAAATGAAGCATCTAATTACTCAGTAAGCACTGTAGGTGCTGACCACCTCATTCCCAGAGGAGATGAGATAAGCAGGTGGTTTGGCTTACAGCGACCACTGTGGTCACGTAGGCATTTCAGCTCCAACCGTCTAACTCTGCCTGTTCGGAAGTGAACTCTCAAATTGCAGGCTGCCAAAATGTATTCCAAAAGTCATGGTGTTCTTTATATTTTTTAAGTAGATCTTTAAAAAAAAAAAAAAAAAGTCACTTGTTTCCTATGTAAGAACGTTTGAAGTTGGAGGCAAGGGAAAGAGGAAAGAAACTTCTACAACTGGGATTAATGCAAGTTGGAGTAAAATAAAAGGAAGTCAGTCCTAGCAAAAAGGGGGAGCTTAAAAGGAAATCAGTAGTAGATCATATAGAGTTTGTTTTGGCCTGAACTGCAGTATTATTAAGTTCTCGACCTCTGCACAAAAAGAAAGGAAGAAAAAAAGCTCAGCTATTATCTAGACGAGAACTCCTCCACTCCTCAAATGCATGTGTGATTCAAGCACATTTTCATCTTTAAGTCGGTTTATTACATTCAGCAGAATAATTCATGTCATCAAGGGACTAGAACCATCTAACCCGGCTGAGATTAGAGTCATCTCTGCCACATAGCTGCTGGCTGGCAAGGTAACATCATGGAAAATGATCCAAAAAATAAAATAAAAAAGGCTCAAAGTAGAGATAACTGGCATCTGTGATTAGAATTCATGTTTCCAGCTTTTTCTGTCATAGCTGTGCCCCAGGCCTCTGTGAGTTTACCTTTACCTAATAATCTAACAGAGGGTGCAGCCAGACTTCCACACACCCTTTTCCTGTGCTCTTCCCTTTGAGGTGCCTTGCAGCCTGCTTGCCTAGAAGTTTCTGCCCAGCAGGCCATGATGAATAATTATTTCACAGTCACTCTTTTGGTATTGTAATTTCTCACAAGCTCACCAGCTAACCAAAGAAAAACCCACTGGGGATTCAATTTCTATTAATAAACACTTGGTCAGCACAAAAGTTACAGGAATATTTGGAACTAGATTTTTCCTCCTCCCTGGAGACGAGTTTAATTCAAGCCTGTGGCTTTGAGAACACCGCCCATCACCCTGGAAGCCATTTCAGACCTTTTACCTTCTGTCTATCCATGCGGTAAACAAATACTGATTTTGTACTAAGTGAAAAGACAATGTAAAATGTGCATAGGTACACAAGTGAAAGAGGCATTGTTAATCATCATTTTATGTTTTGGGCATGGGCTGTCATCTGATTTATGTTTTTGTTGAAGGCCAACCCAAGTGGTGGATTAGCACTTCCCACTGAGTTGTGGAACCCAAGATTTCCCAGAAACTCTACAGCTGCTAAGTAAGTTTCTCTCACATGAAAAACAATCTATTTGTAACAGGCTCCACTGTCAATGTTACCATTTGTGAATCATCACCATTCAATCCAAAACAGACTAGCAATGATAGCTTCCAGAGTCCGAGTGGTTTTACCTGCTAACAGGCAAAAGGTACAGCAAAAGGAAATATCCTCATTTAAATTGGTAGCACAGTTGCTAAAGAAGAATATGCAAATCTAATAAAATAGCAAAAGGCAAATGAAAGTACTAGAATGCCTAAAAGAAACAATCAGTGTGCATGGAAATATTTTTCAAACACAGTGCACAGAACTTTTCAAAGTAGCTATAAGGATCAATCTTTCAAGGATGGGGGTCTCCAAGGAGGTCAGCAAACAGATGAGGCAAAGCGACTCTGGGAAGGAAAGAGGCCTTTTCTACCTAGAAAAGGCCGAGCTAGCTGCCTTTTCTAGGTAGACAGTAGTGGGGGAATTGTGCCTGTTAAGGTTGGACCCCACTACTCCCTGCACTGACAGAGAATGCTTTTCCCTGGGACCTTCTCTCTGGGCAATCCCAAATCAGGATGGTCCTGGAAGCAGTCATTCTTCCTGGGTCTGGATGGACAGGGAGAAAGGTCTTTGCCCTGTGATTCTTTAGGTGCCTGGACTGAACTTCACCCAAACAGTTCACACCCAGTGGTAAAGATGAAACTGGAGGAGTCTGGAGTTTCAAAGACAGCTGCTCTGTGAGTTTGGACTTCAGGAGAATGCTCGAGTCTGCTTCTGATAATGGCCTTCAGAGAAAACACCGTCCTAAACCACTAAGAACTTTCTATTGAAAACTATGGGTAAAAGTCGTGAATAACTGGACTTCTTTCACAACTGTGGGAAGTGGAAGATCATCCTCTAGTAAGACTGAGGACAGATGCCACCTTCAAAAAGAGAATGGCACTTATCCATCTAGAGAGAAAGCAAAGGCAGAGGGTAGAAGGATGCATTCTGGAGGTGTGTTATTTGAATTTGTACACAACTTCCGTCCCTTAACTCTGTCACACTGGGGAAATTCACGTCTCAGGGCTTTAGTTTCCTCCTCTGTAAAATGGGAGTGGTAACCTGTTGTGTCCCTCAGAGAGTCCTCCCTAGGTGGATTAAGTTAAGTCTATACTTGCAAAGTGTTTACAATGATACCTGGTACATGGTAAGTCTACAGAAGCACGTGCTCTTATGATTTATCAGCAAAAGTGATACACTGATTACACAAGGGAAATAATCAGGTGGGGAATCCTGCGTGGTCTGGTGTCACTCGGTGATTCAGAGCACAGGTGGGCTGTGAAGTCGGAGACTGAGGATCAAATCCTGATTCTGATTCTTATGTACCGTGTGATCTTGAGCAAGTTCCTTTGAGGCTGAACTTATTTCCTCATCAGTAAACTAGAACTTATAGTACCTGCCTCAAAGAGTAGTCAGAAGAGTTGAATGAGTAAACTGAGTGAACCATTTAACATCGTACACAGCAACATATAGTCAGCATGCAATAAATTCCAGTTATTACATTATAGGGACTCATGCTTTCATCCAGCAATGATCGCTGGGTTCCATAAGGGCAAACACCTGGTTTCAGAAACACTAGTGACCTTTAGACAAAACTCCACCCAAGTTCTACATGAAGGGAGAGGGTAAGGAGGATGGAGAAAATCAGCCCCTGTCACTTCCCGTAAGTTGTTGATTGGGTGCATTTTCTATTCACTGCTGTTAAGAGCCACAACAAATAAATACGCAGCTGCAACCCCTCAGATCTGCCACCTGAGAGAAAGGAGGGAATTGTGCGGGGGACAAGGAAAGAGCCCGGATTTTGAAAAAGCCCTCAAAGCACACTCCACACTGTAATCTGCTTATTTAATGTCAAATCTGTACCATTACCTTTCTTTTTTTTTAGGCTGGCAAGGGAAAGTAGATCCAAAGACTGGCGAGAGACCCGGTGCAGTGGCTCATACCTGTAGTCCCAGCACTTTGCGAGGCCAAACTGGGTGTATTAGCTGAGGTCAGGAGTTTGAGACCAGCCTGAGCAACATGGTGAAACCCTGTCTCTACTAAAAAGACAAAAATTAGTCAGGTGTGGTGGTGGGCACCTGTAATCTCAGCTACTCGGGAAGCTGAGGCATGAAAATCCCTTAAACTCAGGAGATGGAGTTGCAGTGAGCCAAGATTGCGCCATTGCACTCCAGTGCGACAGAGTAAGACTCTGTCTCAAAAAAAAAAAAAAAAAAAAAAAGCTGGGCACTCGACCTCACCTTTAAGAAATATTTGTTTCTTTCTTTGTAATTCATGAACTTTCTTTTGTCCTGTTATTTTTATACGAATCCAATAAAAATACTATTTTTTTTTCCTCTCACAGAAAATTTCCTGAGTAGTAACATCTCAAAAAAGAATTTGTGACCCCTGTAGGAAGTTTGTTCCCTTGAAATTTGTACTGTCTGGATCTTGAAAGCTCCATTCACCTTAAATTAACATTTCCAGTTTTCAAAGATCCTGTGCTTCCCTTGCAGTCTAAAGATGAACGGGGGTCAAATGCAGCAAGGCAAACAAAATACAAGCAAGCTTTCCCTAGAAAATCCCAAATTTTAGACAGAAAAATGAATGAAACTAGGGACCACTGAGTATCTAAAATCCAAAAGTTAGGCTGTTAAGCAATTAAAGTTCAGCTCTATTTTTATGTTTTTTCAAACACTGCATTCACAAAAGCATTTAAATTCCCTTTCAAACGTGCTTGGGAGTGGGAAAGAAGGAAACCACATAACTGCAGTAATGTTGGTGCACAGACCCAGTTTTAAAACATCCCTATACCTGCCCATCCATCTTTAGACTGCAAGGGAAGCACAGGATCTTTGAAAACTGGAAATGTTAATTTAAGGTGAATGGAGCTTTCAAGATCCAGACAGTACAAATTTCAAGGGAACAAACTCTTCCTACAGGGGTCACAAATTCTTTTTTGAGATGTTACTACTCAGGAAACTTTCTGTGAGAGGAAAAAAATAGTATTTTTATTGGATTCGTGTAAAAATAACAGGACAAAAGAAAGTTCATGAATTACAAAGAAAGAAACAAATATTTCTTAAAGGTGAATTTGACAAAGTGCTTAAAACAGTGGCCAATCAGAGGCTGGATTAGAAAATGTAAAAATGTACGTAATTTTTCCTACTTCCCTGGCAACCACAAAGTCAGACCTAAGTCAAAATCCACCACAGGCACCCTGGAGAATTGCTATTAAACCAGCGGTAGTGATCGCTTTTTCTTGTACTCCTCTGTCAAGGCTGCCAGGTCCTCTGATGGACCTCTTCCTAGGGTCCCACAGGGTGAGAATCTCGGCTTGGGAGAGGGGAGTAAGGCATGTGTGTGTCACTGATTCACGGGACTGCAATGCCTTCACAGCCCCCAACCCCCAAGAAAACTTCCATCTCAAAAGCACCCACTCCAGCATCAAGGTCTTCTCTCAGCCTAGTGTGAGACACCAACTGAGTCCACAGGAGCCAAGGAGGAAGGGGTGGACCAAGGTCATTAGCGGGAACCGTTCCAACAGCCCTCCTGATGGCTACTAGAATAACAGCAATGACACCCTGGCAATGGACGGGAGCAGCTACTCTGGAAGAATGACAACGGACCCCGCTGCCAGTTCTGCTAGGGGAGGAGATTGACCGCGGAGAATAACTGCGAATCCTGCCCCCATTCCAGGGACTTGACCCACCGAGGGGAGGCGCTGAGCTGACAGGCTTGGGGCAGAATGCCGCGCCTGCAGTGCAGAACAGGAATGATTTCTAGCTAGAGAGGCAGAAAAATAAGGATGGGGAGGTGTGACCATTTCACGTCCTTGCCCACTGCCTGCCTCCTCGTCCCGCAGAAAAATACGGTTGGGGAGGTGTGACCATTTCATGTCCTTGCCCACTGCCTGCCTCCTCGTCCCCCAAGAAAATGTGATGAGGAATCCAAGATTCGAAAAGATAAACCGGACGTTCTGAGAAAAACAAAACAAACAAACAAAAAAGGTTTCCCCAGTCTGCGCGCCTCAGGTGTTAGAAATAGAAGGGGCGCGTCCCTGCACCTCTCTAGGAACTCCCGGGCAAGAGAGCCTTAGATGCGGAGGTCAGGCCAGCCCCGGGCTCACTCTCATAAAGGCAGCAAGGGCCTAGGGCTGCGCCTCGCTCCGGATCGAGGACTCCCGCCCCTCCTCCACCTGCGGGACTGGACGGTCCCCCAGGCGCGGCCACTCCCCCACCCAATCTCCCAGGGCAGGCGCTTTTCCTTCCTTCATGACCTCACTACCTCCTTCCCTTGACGTCAGCCCCGGGTCCCCGCGCGGAGGGGCAGGAGGATGGGGATGGGCTTGGGGGCAGCTGGTGTCAGGATCCAGGAGCACCCAGGAGGAGGGGGGCTATGAGGTCATGCGCGCCCAATCGCCGGCCGCACACGCCGCGCGAGGCCGCTCCCCGGCCCCCGCCCCACCTTCCCGCCCCACCTTCCCGCCCCGCACGGGCTGGTGTGCGCCGCAGTTACTAGGCAACCCTATCGCAGACGCGGGCGGCCGGCCAAGTTCACCCAAAGTTGAAGAAGAAATTTGGGGGAGAGAAGTGGAGCAAGAGGCTAGAAGAGGAAGCACGGACCGGGGAAAAGCTTGGAGGGGGATGAAGCTGGTCTTGGGGCCTCCCGCGCACAGGAAGAAGGTCCCACGCGGGCCAGAGCAGCCTCCCCGCAGGGTCCTGCTGCAACCCGACCTCCGTCCCACACCCAGGCTGGGGGCTCACGGGAGAGCGTGGCAGGGAGGCTGGGAACGACCCTCACAAAGTGCTACGGCGGGCCGAAACCCTGAAGGGTTGAGGTGGGGAGAAGGCTGTGGCCAAAGGCTGTGTGGCCGAGGGTTCGCGCCGTCGAAGGTGTCTGGCAGGTGTGGCCAATGGATGGGTTAACTGAGTGAGAGTGGACTCTGCGTTTAATCTTTAGTCCCGACAAGGCAAATTCCTCCCAGTAAAGACCTTCTAAAAATAATAACTTTTAGAGCGCCGCTCCTTCTTCTTCAGCTCCAAACAGTAATTGTCCTCATTTTTATACAAAATAAGAACTCAGACACCGGGGAGATCAGCTTTAATTTACTCTAAGCAGTACTGGGGTCGAGGCGTCTCGTGCCTCCAAGACCCTGCATGCCAGCAGTCAGGGTTGCCCGGCTGGGGCGTTCCCAAGTCCGCCGGCTCATGCGTCCCCTCCGGGGTCCCAGGGACCCAGACGCGAAGCCCAGCGCCTTCCTACCTGCTGTAGGGCGTCCTCAGCAGCAAAGCCTGGCTGCCGGTGCAGCTGTCGGTTGGGGTGTGGCAGCCGTAGACTGGGGGCGGCACCGAGTACTGCTGCTCACCTGCAGAGAGAGCCGAGGACAACTGAGCGAGTGCGCCCCAAGGGCTCAGGGTAAGACGTTTCGGGGCAGGGGTTGGGGGAGACGCGAGATCCTGAGCCTGGGGCACTGGGGCCTGGATGCGGGGTGTGCAGAGCGAGGCCATCCCCAATGCAACGAGCTAAGCCTCATTTTACGTTCTCCTAGCAGTCGCCGCCCGGTGCACCCAAAAGGCCCTCCAGACATTCGTGGACTTGGTTGGAGGGCGATGGCGATGTCCCTAACGTACTTGGGATGGAGGAAGAGCCAATCTTTTCCTTTAAATACAGTGCCATTGGGCCAATGATTTCTAAGATCTTTTAGATGTCCTCCTTTATCTAATTTGCTGTGGGTTGGGAATTCCTGGGGGGAGGGAGGAATAGCATAGAAGAAGGGGAGAGGGACTCCACTAGGTTGTCGCCGCCTTACCCAGCGAGCCCTGCTGGCCCATGGGGTCCTCGTGCTTGAAGGAATGGTTGGAAAACTGCGCCGCGTGGTGCGAGGGCGTGTGACCGTAGCTGGGAGTCCCGTCGAAGGTGACCGTGCTGTAACCTGCGGGAGGGGCGGAGAGAAGCACAGCGTCAGCGGTGTTCTCGCGAGACAGGGACTGTGGATCTGAACCAGCCACGAGTGGGGGGCGCGCTGAACCCCGCATTCGGAACCCCAGCGGAGGAGACCCCCGCCCCACCAGCCCCCGGGACTTTCAGCGGAAAGACTACCCAAGCCCCTGGATGCGACCTCTGGACAGGCTTCTCTACCCTTTTGCAACTAAAGCCCCGACCTCGCTTTTTCCCAATTTATTCATGCCTCAGTCTTCCACTGTCTCTGCCGCTTCTGCAGCGACCCTCTGGCAGATTAAGTATAAAACTGATCGACAAAGAAAGTTGTTCACCCCCAAAAAACAAACTCCGCAGCTCTAGGGCAGGAGCAGTGCGGGCAAGCGAAATGGATCTGCTGGGCTAACCCCGCGCTGACTCTGAACTGTAAATCAGGGGCCTGCGCACCAACTTTCATTAATTACTCGGAGCCAGTTAAATGGCCTGGTCTTAAAAATGGGAAGAGTAATTGCCGAGTAATGTTATCTATCTGGGACTACCCAACCCGACACCGCGACACCCGAGGCCCAAGGGAAAGCTGGTGAGGGGGAAACAAGGCCCCCTTCCAGTTGGGCCTTCAGATGGCAACCTGCGCTCTCCTCCTTCCCTGTGGGACCCACATTGCGCCCAGGCCGACCCTGACCACTGCCCTAGGAGCCCACTTCCTTGCTCTCCAGGCGGACAGTTTCCTTTAGAGGGTGCCTGACACTGTATCTCCCTTTCCCGCCATGGTAGTGCTTGGGTCCTCCGCCTCAGTTTACCCCCGGGGTAATTCTGGCATTCTTACCCATGTCTCCAAAAGTCGGAAAAAGAACGTGGTGCCTCAGTTGGCAAACACAGTCTTTTATGATTTTTGTTACTAAATTGCTTTAAACATATACCCCCACAAGCTTCTGGAAAGCTGTTGCTGCCTCTGGGGAAAAGCATCCTTCGCTAAAGGTCTGTCCTTGGCCCTGGAGCCCAAGGGTGGGGTCCATTCCTCTATAATCTCCGGAGTCCAGGCACAATGGCAAAGGAGAGCTGCTCCTATGGGATCCTGGCAGGGCCACCCCACCAGCCTCAGATCCTCCTGGCCCAGCGACTGTCCTGGGTCTCTAAACTTCACAAAATTTTAAGGCGTAAGTTGGATCAGACATCACCCATTCTCCCACTCTTACCCGATTTGATCAAAGTTCTGCAACAAGTGCCTCCAAAGACTTAAGAAGGACTGAGCTGATGAGCAAGCAGTGACCCCAGGCATCCTTACCTCTAGTTTCGAAAACACACATGCACACGCAGCAGCCCCCGATCCAAGAAAAGAAAGAAAAAAAACAAGCTTCCTTTGCCCTCTCCGGGGCAACAGAGGCAGGAGCCTGTTGCCCCTGCTCAGGATGGTGTGGCAGAGTACAACGGAAGAAAGGAAAAGGCAAATCTTAACTCCAGGGTAGTACAGGTCCAGGCTTAAGTCTCACACACTGCTCAGCACTACACTTTGTGGAGATTTGAGAAGCCACCAGCTTTTATCATCTGCATGACCCCAGAGGGCCTCCATTTCTCGCCTGCTAAGTGGGCAAAGATAACCCCCGGCCCCGTTAGCTCTCAGGCGAGGGTGAGTACCCTTGGGCTTCCAGAGACTTCCTTTTGAAACCTGAGGCCTGGCCCTCTTTGAGGCCTATCGATCAGCTTACAAACGAAATTTGGCTCCGGGCACCCACTATTGCCCAGAGGGAAAGCCGAATTTCTAAAAGGAAACTTTTTTAAAGAAAGAGAGAGGAGAAATAGAAGCGACAAAGAAGTTTTCTCTAGACGAACCCTTCTCCATTCCTGAGCCGACGAGGATGAGTAGTCAGGGACCCGGGGCACTGCGCAATCCTGAGCCCTGTTATGCAACTGCGTGCCCGGCAAGGGCCGTGGGTCCCCGGCTGCGGCACCCACGCTCGCGACGTCCGTCCCCACCCCAGAACTCGGGCCCAAGGATACCCGTGGCCCGGGAGGCTTCCTAGGCCCCCTCCCAGACGGGACACGCAGACCTCGGCGGCGGGTAGAGACCGGCCTGGAACCCCTTCTTCAGCTCCCCCCGGAAGGGGCAGTGGTGAAAGCGCCTGCGGAGCGGAGGGAGGTCTCTTTTAATTAGAAGCTTATCGGACGCGGGTTTGATTAGAGCTCACTGTCCCTGGACCCCGCTCTGGGCCTGGCGCAGAGAGTGCGGGGGCAGGGGCCGGGGGAGGGACAGCTGCTGGCTAGAAGGAGCAGCGTGTTCAAAGCCTCCTTGTACAGCCCTTGGAGGGAGAGACATGAGTGGCCAAGGTAGCGCCTTTCCCACGGTTAGTCCCGGCCGGGGAGAGGAGCGCAACCTTGACCGCGAGCGAAGAGGCGAAGAGGCGAGACGCGCTCGGCGCCCTCCTCCCCCGCCCGCGGCAGTAGAGAAGCGGGGAACCGCCTGGCCCAGACCCGCTGGGAGAGCTGAGGGATGAAATGGACAGCAGACTCAGCCAGGAAGGTGATCGGAAGGCTGAAAACGAGGACTGCAGCTGCACCGGGATCCGGGAAAACCCGTCCCCTAGCAAAATACCCTCTCGTACGTGACCGAAAGGGGGAGCCTTTGGCCCTCGGTCTTCGCAGGCTTCCACACCTGACCCTGGGTGACCTGATTATCCCAGGCCTAATCATGAGTTAGCGTTCTGCCAGCCCGACGGGCTGCGGGATCAGGCGTAGACTAGCAAGCGACCATTTTATTTTTTCTTGAGACGGAGTTTTTCTGTCGCCCAGGCTGCAGTGCAGTGGCACAATCTCAGCTCACCGCAATCTCTGCCGCCACCCCCCTCACCACCCCCCGTTCAAGCGATTCTCATGCCTCAGCCTCAAGTAGCTGGGAATACAGGAGCACGCCATCACGCCCTGCTACTTTTTTTTTTTCTTAGTAGAGATGGTGGTTTCGCCATGTTGGTCAGGCTGGTCACGAACTTCTGACCTCAGGTTATCCAACCTCCTTGGCCTCCCAAAGTGCTGGGATTACAGGTGTGAGCCACTGCCTCCGGCTCTATCAAGCTTTTCTTCCTCTCCTCCTTAAGCCTTGCATCTAGTCTGGGGCTACCTAAGTCCTCACCCTCACTTCTGCCTTCACAAACCCTTCAACCCTTACACATGGACTCAGAGTTTGGCGCCCCTCCAGCGGGCCAGAAGAATTCTGTCTCAACAGTGGGGCCAAGATCCCTCGAAAAGGAGTAGAAACACCCTGGAATGGTCTGGGTTCAAATCCCAGCTCTACCACCTAATCTCATAGAGCCTGGATTTCTTCATTCAAAACAAGGGCTTCTCCAGGATCAGGCTGTGAGCTTCTTGCAAAGGTTCTTGAGGCCATTGTCTTAATTAATATTCACTCCCTAGTGCCTGGCCAAGTAGGTGACTGATCTTTGCTAAATTAATGTTTACAAGATTAGGATGCCAGGTATACTATTTAAGAAATTGAAATATGAACATTCTCGTGAAGTTGTGTGAAGGGTTGTGAGTGGATACCAGCAATTGCCCCTGCCTGTGCACCATGGCTAGGCTGTCCTAGGGATCCAGAGACAACCACAATTCCTCTCCCCTAGGGTTTGGCCTTAGCGCTCTGATGGCCATTTCCACGTTTTTGAGAGAGTTGATGCCCTTGCCTCTCACAGCCTAAGTCTCAGGCCAGACCCTGCATTCCTGGGAAAGCAGCAGGAACCCTGGAAATCAAAAGAATAAATCCAGATTCTCTAGGGCCACCCTTGTTGCCCACTCTAGGGTAGCAGCTTGAGCGCTTCTCACATCCAAGCTGCCCAATGATCCTCAGTGGCTGGGTAAGCTCAACCCATCTGTTTTCATTGCAAGACAAAACTTAAACCTAAAGATAGCGCTTCCAGGCTGTATGATCTGAATCTGGGGCCTTCCCCCCATTGGGATTTTTCTCCAGGGTGGATAGGGAGGATACATTCACCTGCTAGTCCTGGTCCCCTTTAAACTTTTTCTCTATGGCAACCACGCCTGAGTATTATAGAGGAATCCAGATATTTTCCAGAAGTGTAATGCCCGCTGGCTGCAAAACTCAAAGTTCCACCCCTTTCTGGGTGTTAAGACCACAGGCACCAGATCTGCCCTGAAGAGGGCTGGGCAAGAGACCCAAACTGAAGGGACAGAGCCTAGGTTTCAAAAATCCCCTAGAAGTACTAAAACGATAATGGAAAAGTAGTATTTTGTGCCCCAGGGGCATGGACTCAACGGTTTCTCAACCCTCTCCAAATAGCCCACATGCAGAGATTCACGGTTTCTCAGTTACAGATGTTTAGATGGGTTGCGGAGTTCTATATTTAAAGCCCCAAGATGATGGTGGGTTGCGCTTCTGCATCTCTGAAGAATAACCAAGCCGGGTCCAATCTCCAGGTTGCCCATCCCAGCTGTCCTCTTATAGACAGGGACTCTGAGACTTAGTAACTCAACCTGCTAAACAGAGGTAGCGCGATCTTATCAAAGAACACAAGCCTCAGCGCTAAGTTGTCCGACGCCCCTTGAGTACAAAACACTATTTTCACTAACTAAAGGCATAGAGTGGAGGCAACCCTTGGGTCTGCTTGCGATTCCTCCGCGGGACACTGATCCCAGATTCTCCGCACGAAAAGGGCGGTTTCGATTTCTCCAGGGCTTTGGGTGGGCCCGGTGCTCCTGGTTGGGCTGGGGTAGTATTGGCCTTAAGAGGCGCGTTTAGAAGGCGCGGGTGAAGGCTGGCAACAAAAGCAGAGCCCCTCTGCCGCGCGCTGGGGGAAGGTACCTCCTGCAAAAGATACACTCTACTTCCCACGCATTCCACAAACATCCCAGCCCTTAGGCACTCGAGATGTTTTGCTCCAGGAAAAGCATCCGCCATTGTGTTAGTAAAGCGTTTACGAAAATACCTAGTGAACCCGAACTGGCTTAGGTTCTCAATAGCGCAGAAATCCACTGAGAATAAATGAAGAGGACAAACTACAGGGGCATTGCAGGGTCGGGTCCGTGCGGCCTAAGCTAAAGAGAGGTGGGATGGGCGCCGGCCCGGGACTAGAAACCCACATGATACTTTATCGTGCGCCGAGGTCCGTCCTAGTATCCTGACTGAGCACAGGGAATAAACCTGTCCTTGTTCTAACTCCAGGTCTTGAAGAAATATTTTCCCAGCTGAGCACCGCATTTACAAGGTAAAGATGCGCCCCAGATGCGCTGAAAGAAAGGCCAAAGCTAGGGCCTCATTCCACTGTCTGCGGCAGAACCTGGTCCCGCATACCTTGGAATCGGATAAGTCAAGGTCTGGTCCATCTCCAGAACCTGCGTGGCTGCCGCCTGAGCGAAGCCCAGAGAAAGATCCACTTCTGCATTACCATACGCGGGAACTATCCGCGCACACGGCACGGTTCCAGAAAGCCATTTAGCGACTGGTGGTGCGTTTGCTCATTCTAGTTCTCCATGATACTTAATGTGCACCTACTGTGTGCCAACACCGTATTACCCGGGCTGGAGGTGCTCCTGAACATTTTAGAGCGGCGGAGGCAGCACAGCATAGGCGCTCACCCTGCGCTGGTTCCACTACGAATCCACAGTCCAGACCTCTGAAAAGCCCAACGCTTGGTGACAATCTGGTGTTCCCTTAATCAACAAAACCTCTTCCCGAGGCAAAGTCGGACACTGCGCCGGTCTCGTCGTCCCATTCCCGTGGGGACTGGCAGTTCCGGAATCCCGGAATCTCTCTGACTCTAAGGGGCCCCAGACGGCCTCCCGGCTCAGGCGAACAGTCAGCCTCCCAGCTCTGCCTGGCTTTGGAGGATGTCGGGGGGCCCCTGCCTGCGTGCATTCCTCCTCACCGGCCTCCTCCCCAGCCGCCGCTTCCGCTACCCTCACCGCCCTTGGGAAGTAGCCGGGTAGGAGCTGCGGTCTGGGATGGGGTAGGAGAGGGAGGTGTCCTAGGGCGGCGAGCCCCTGGCGCCACTGCCCCGTGCGTAGGGGGCGCTCCCCAGCTTGCTTACCCTGATTGCGAATACCGGGCTGGCTCTCGAGGCAGCTGGGCAGGTAGGGAGCGTTGGGGAACATCCTGGCCTGGCCGGATGACGCCTGGCTGGGCGGAGGAGGACCGAAGGGCCCGTAACGACAGGCTCCTGCTGTGCCGGTGAACTGGCCGGAAAAGTGGACAGTGAAGGCGCTCAGGCACTGCTCCTCGTGCGGCTCGGCGCCGCCCCAGCTCGGCTCCTGTTTGATGAAGGAGTGGGGCGGCGGCGGCGGCGGGGGTGGCGGCGGAGCCGGCGGCGGCGCGGGGCCGCCCAACGACCCGTAAGCCGAAGCGCCCGGGGGCGCAAAGTCCAGCACGGGCGCCCACTGCGCGGCGCCGCTCACAGGCAGGGCGCAGCCGCCGCCGCCACCCAGCGAGGGGACGGCCGGCAGCAGCGCGTTCAGGTCCCGCACGTCGGAACCCATTTGCTGCAGCTCAGCCTCGGACTCCCCGCGGCTCCTCCGGCCCGGCAGACGTTCTGCGCTGGCCTCGGCTGCGCCTAACTTGGCCCAGATGCCGCCCGGATCCCGGACTCCCCGCTGCGCCGACTGCTGTAGGCACCCGGGCCCGTAGCGGAGCGTGTGCTGAGACGCCGGCTCCGGGGCACACGTGGAAGCCGGCTCTTGCGGGAAGAGGAAGTCCAGGATCGCGGCGAGGAGACGGCGGGGCCCGGGCGCCTGGGCTGCCGTCCCGGCTCTGGGTGGGTGGGTGAATGAGTAGGTGGGAGGGAGGGCAGGAAGGGGGGAGCAGACAGGCGGTCGGGTGGCGGAGAACCCCCGGGTGTGGGCGCTGCCTTGAACTCCTTACCCCAGCTGCCTGGCTGCCCCCAGCTTCCCAAAGCTCAAATAAGCGGGGCCGGCGGCGGGGGGAGGAGGAGGAGCCAGGAGGCTCGGCCGCTCCATTCACTCAGCAGCCCAAGCTCGGCCCGGCAGCGCGCGCTGCTCCTTGGGGGCGCCCTCGCAGCGGGGGTGGGGGCGGGTCCGAGGGAGCATCCCTCTTGGAGACACCCTCCTCTTCAACCAAACACGCGTTCTTAGCTGCCCGGCTTGGCACGACCCTCCCCCCACCTCCCTTTCAGGGCCTTCGCCAGTGTGGGAGCCTCGTCTCACTGGAGAGTCCTCTCAGGTAAGCACACCGTCCAGGCAGGGTCAAATGCGGTGGGAGTAGAGATGGGGTTGTTAATCTAAGAGAGTGGTTTGGAGGAAGGGGCAGGTAGGTCCCAAGAGGGCGGGAACTTCAGGAAAGCGCAGAGAACTCTCCGGCTTCAAAGAAGCGGATACCCATACATTGCACCCTTGAGTCTTGTCTCTTGCTTCTAGAGCCGTCGGGTAGGGGTGGTGGCTATGATCTTGGGGGTCAGTGCTGAGAGAGGCGGCCCTTTGGGGTTCCAGAAGTCGGGACTGGAAGCGAACGTGCCTCAGTTGGGTGGCTGGGAGTTGTACCAGTTACAAACCGGGTGTGTTTCGATGGGCTGGTGGTTGTTTATTTGGTGAGGTTTGCGCCCAGCGGAGGGCGGTTGCCGCCTACCTAAAATCGGAGTCAGCAGCACTTAAGTTTCTCTTTCCAGTGAGGAATATCTCGTTCTTCTACGGTTAAGCCGGGAAGACGGCGGCTAGTCTGGGAGGGAAGAAAACCCTTGGGCAAACGCCCAAAGCCTGCGTATATTCCGGCCGGAGCATCCTGGCGCCCAGTTGGGGGAGGAGAGGTGAAGGGGAGGGTTTGGATAAGAAGCTGGGCTGAGAGAGGGTGGCTCCTGGAGCCATTCCACCGAGCACTGCCTGCGTTCCTGGTCGAGAATACTATTCTGGTTGTTCAGTGATGGACCAGGAGGCGGAAGCCAGTTAGGGGGACCAAGGAGTGGAGTAGGGAGAGCCTCCATCGGCCCACGGGTCCGAGGTAGTGTTCGAATCTCTGGGAGCTCTAAGAGCTTCGCCAAATTATACTCCCTTCATCTAGTCTCTGGCAGCCTCCGCGCCCCAGAGCAGGTGTTTGGGGCAGAATGGAGGGAGATTGTTTTGGTTTGGTGTTCGGATCTTCTAAAGGAGTCAGGATCTATTGGGAAAAAACCCTAGGCGAGGAGAAGCACCAGGAGCCCTGAGCGGAGAGTGTTTCAGAGGTGCCTGTAAACGCCCAGGGGCGCCAGGAGACAGCAGCAACTGCTCAGCGTGGGACTGCCGGGCGCACCGGAAGGGAAGCAACTGGTGCAGTCTGGCCTCCAGTACCTGGCTGGCCCGGGCTGGGGCTCCAAGCTTTCCAGCCAAACTTACGCCAAACTTACGTGAAGCAAAGTAGATGCAGTTTGACAAAGGACGGCGTTTTAATAAATGACAGTTTTTTTTACGTTTTGGTTTTTAGCTTGCATTGCGTAAACGTTGTCGCCATTAAATTCTGACTGCGGACCCGAAGTGTGTGCGGGGTCCAGGACTTACCCGAAGGGCGCACTTCTTGGGGATGCGCATCCCGTAGTCGCAGGAGAAGGGTAAAGGTACGGAACGGGAGCCCTCTGCTTGCCCCCCAGGCCACCTGTGCTGTTTGACTTCGTCTCCACTCAAAAGCTTTAAAAATTATTATTTTTAGATTCTCCAGGACACTGACCCCTACGCTCTGCCCAGTCCTCTCCCACACGCTCTATTCCTAAACCTTCAGGGGTTTCGTGCCTTTGGTATTTTGAGTGGAGAGAGGCCTCGAGAGCCAAATTTCACTACCAGCTGCCCCTCGAACGCCCCAAATTTCTGTCTCTCCCTTCCTTCTCCCCGCCTATTATTTCTGCTTATAAGTCGTTTTTCTTAACCAGGACTTAAGTACTTCCATTTCCCAACGGAAAGACTGAGATTGTTTCTTCTTTTACCATCCTTGGCACTTTTAGCGGGGGGGAAGGAGGTTATCAGGAGGGAGGCTGGCTTGAATGTGAGTCTTTTGTGTTTGTGAAACGCACGTACGGCAAAGACCCGTAAATCTCTAACCAATGCTTTCAAAAAATAAGTTTTTGTCCCGGGCAGCGGAGGTGGCGGGGCGGGGGGTGGTGTAGGGGTGAGTGGGAGGAAAGGGGAGCGAGGCAAATTTAGGACTCCTTTCCTCTGCCTTTTGTTTTCTCAGAATCCCTGTGGGGGCGGGGAGGGGAAGCGCACTGCCCCGAACTCCGGGGCGCCCCTTCGCCTCGACTTCGACTTCTCAGACTGAAGAGGTGGGAGGAGTTCCCTGCAGCCTGCAGGGCCGAGAAGTAAGTGCTAAGCTCTGGAGCCGCAGTCGCTGGACCCCGAGACCCGACAGGAAGTCTCCGTACGACCCCGAAGGACCCACATTCCCGGAAGCCCAGGAGACCCTAAACCAGCGCTGGGAAATGGACAATCTCTTGGCAGTCTCAGGGCGCTCCAAGCCTCTCTCTTCACTTCTTTCTTATGGGTAACGTTCTCTGCGGGAGACCTGAGGTTACCTAAGAGGGATGCGCCGGCTGCGCTGGCCATGGCGCGGTGAGCTAAGCAGCAGGACCCACAGCCTGGCCCGAAGGCAGGTCGCACCTTCCACCCGCCGCGGAAGGTAGGCGCTCTCCTGCACTTCCTTTAGCTCGAGAGGCCCGCCCAAGGTCCCAGGGAAAAGAAGGCTGTGAGACCTGGGTGCTCCCTTCTTTCCCACACCTTCTTATCCCTGTCAGCGCCGAGGTCTGTGGCAGAGGTTCCTATTCTCAAACACCTATTGGCAAAGAAAGGTGCAGATTAAACTCCTCGTTTTATAGAGAAGGAAACTGAGGCCCAGACAGACAAAGGAGAGGCAAGCTGTGGAGCGCAGCGGTAAAGAGCAAGGGACTGGTGGTCCCAGAATGGAATCTCGGCTCTGCCAGGTAACCGAAAGCTGTGTGACCCTAGACGAGTTCCGTAGTCTCTCTGAGCCTCGGTCTCCTTACTGGTCAAACGGGATAATGGGATATTAGCTCCCACCTCATGGAGTCGTCTGAGGATTAGATAGGAGAGTAGTGTTGGCCTTCGACTCAATCAACTTTACAGTTTTTGTTACTACTACTGTTTAAGGACAGGAAGCAAATTAGTGGCAAAGCTGAGCTGACACCCAGGTCTCTCAACGTCCAGTTGGGGGTTTTACCCACCACCCCTCTGCCTCTCCAGGACTAATGGGACGCAGAGGCGAGGAGAGCGCCTGGAAAACAATGCGGCGTTGGTGCACTGGCAAAGCGCAGGCATCCCGGCCTCAAAGGTGCATAATTATTGCAGGATGAAAAAAGTCTAGGCTGGGTGGGAGGAGGGCAATGAGGATCTCTCAACCCCTCCTTTCACCCCTGCGCTGTCCACTTCATTTGACCGAGAGCTGAGCTGGGCTGCTACAGCCGCAACCCCAGGGACCAGTGCGCACTCCCGAGCCGCCCTCCGGGAGTCACCCAGCGGCCGCGGACAACTGAATAAACATGCCAAAGCGCTGCGACCGGTCAGTGGCGGGGGCAGCCACCCTACGCACCGGGCACGCAGGCTGTGATAAAGAGTGGCTCGACCTCGCTGCCGCCTGTCGCGGGAGAGAAATTAGCGTTCGACCAGCGCCTCTCCCCGGGGCCGGCGCCCAGAGCCCCGCGTACAAGTCAGCCAGACAGCTGCTCCCTTCCTCCCTCCTCCCGGTTGACTCCAGCTCCTCGGAATCTGCCCACT
Organism: Saimiri boliviensis; assembly: GCF_048565385.1. Classification (NCBI taxonomy): domain Eukaryota; kingdom Metazoa; phylum Chordata; class Mammalia; order Primates; family Cebidae; genus Saimiri; species Saimiri boliviensis. The sequence goes on from NC_133454.1 coordinate 100,768,180, forward strand.
CCGGGATGCGCGGCAATTGTTTAGGATGGTTCCCAGCCCTGCGCTGGTGGTAGAAATTTCAGCGTCAATTATTTAACTAGTAATTTTTTTTAAGCAAGGGAGGGGCTTTTGTGATAGCTACTCCCAGCTTCTTCTGATCATTTCAAAATTAACTCTATTAAAAAACAAACAAACAAACAAAAAAAAAAAACTAGTCCCCGCTTAACGGTTCTAACTCTCCTCTCTAACCCTATCTGGGGGCCCGGAATCATTAGATACTGCCAAGTGCGATGCAAAATTTCCCTTTCTCCCCCAGTTCGAAGTGCCTGCGAGCCGCCAGGGTTACCCGTCTGTTCTGATGCCACCGCGAGATGGTCCCCGAGCTCCCGGAGATCCTCAATGAAAGGATTCCGCGGCTCTGCCTCTATTATTATACCGTAAATCTTTTTAAATTCTGGAACTAATTATATAGAGGATATGTCTCAATTTGTTCTGCATTAATGCCACAGTGGGGATGGAGGCCAGGCTGTGGCCAGAGCAGATACGTAGGCCCATGAAATTGATGAACTGAGAGTTGCTTCCAGTCCTGAGCGCACCATCTGGAATTCCAGTCTGAGGTTACAATTAGAACTCCTGACCCCAGATTCAACTTTGCAAACAACGGGGAAAAAAATGGGGGAAAAGAAAAACCACTAGAGAGAGAAAAAAATATATATATTCTGCACCTGTTTAAAAAAAATCACACACAATCTTAAAATCTTTCCATCTTAGACAATTCTTTCCAAATTTTTTTTGTGTTTTTTAACCTATAAAAGATAATGGAATATGTTTTATAGACTGGATTTTATCTCATCCCCTTTCCCTCTCCCAACTGCCCTCAGTTTAATAGTTGTCAGTTTTACCTCAGTGTTGAATTTAATTATGTAGGAACAAAATATTTCTCAGTAAATTAGCTTGCTAAATATTCTGTCACATTTACTTCCCCTTTGAGAAATGGCTTAATTACAGAAATCTACCTGTGTCTAGGAACTTTTTTTTCCTTTTCTTTTTTGACTGCGATTCCAGCTTAACTGTAAGCAGAGATTTTATTTGTGCAGTAATTTTATTTGTGTTCTAAATTAGTTGGCCAATTTCTTCCCTCTTTCTTTAGTAACATGCTGCTTTATTTTCCTCTCACTTTGACCCCCTGAAGAAAATGAAGGGCCAGGCAGTACTGGAGAATCTGTTAAATTTATTAGCATAAATGCTTAGACAAAACGAGATATAAATCATTCAGATGTATTAAGCCATAAAGTATCCCAAAGAAGTCAGTCCCTTGCCAGGGTCCTGGTGTATAAATGTTCATATAAAACAAGGTATCGGTATTATCTTTCAAACTGAATATATGTTGTAAAAATATCCAAGGTTGTGTTGGGAATATGGGGGTGGGTGTCGGTGCAGCAAGACAAGAAGGGGATATTCTTTAGAGCAGACTGTTAACATAGTGGTGGCTCAGAAAGTACGGTGGAAAGGAAAAATCTCAACCGTTTGCATTTGGAGTCTTCTTAGATAATATGTTTTTAAAGAAAGGTATTAGGATATATTTGGGAGCAAGAGAATAAGAAAAAAAAAAAAAGGTGACTAGATGGAGAACGACATCGCTTTCTGTAGAATGCGTTTTCCCCCAAAGGTTAGTTTAGCTTCAGAAAAGTCCACCCAGAGGAAGCACTGGCACCTCACACAGATAACGGAGTAGCCAGTAGTGAAGAGCTACCTGGGCCTTCGTCTGGGAACCAGGATATCCCGCCGCTGGTCGGCAGAAGGATGTGTATTCATTCGTGGTAGAAGAGAAGAAAGCACTTGGGTGTGAGGAAGGGGAATGGACAGAATTCCTAGCAGAGGTTTACCAAGACAAAAATCACACACAGTGTTTAAGCAGCAATTGCTCATGAAGTTCATAACCATGGCTCTCTGTAAATCTTGGCAAATCGGCGTTTGCCTTTTGGAAATGACTGTTTTCAAGACTTAAAAAAAAAAAAATCAAATTGTCCACCAGAAAAAGGGAATAGCTCCCCTCCCCCTCCCTTTTTTTAAAGCAGGGATATCCTCATCCTTTTGGTGCCATTCATTCATTCATTCCTTCACCATGCCACAAAGATTGTCAGGCATTGTAGCAGCAAGTGGGGACACAGGGTAATGACAGGCTTACCCTGCTCTCACAGTTAATATTCTGGTAGGTATGACTGATACTTTACAAGGAAATAAATGAGATATTTTCTTTCCTTCTTTCTTTCTTTCCTTTTTTTCTTTCTTTGCTTTCTTTCTTTCTTTCTTCTCTTTCTTTCCTTTCTTTTTTCTTTCTCTCCTTTCTTTCTTTTTTTTAGATGAAGTCTAAAAAAGACTCATCTGTTGCCAAGTTGGAGTGCAGTGGCACAATCTTGGCTCACTGCAATCGCCGCCTCTTGGGATTCAAGCCATTCTCCTGTCTCAGCCTCCCAAGTAGCCAGGGTTACAGGTGTATGCCACCACACCCAGCTAATTTTTGTATTTTTAATAGAGACAGGGTTTCACCTTGTTGGCCGGGATGGTGTCAATCTCCTGACCTTATGATCTTCCCACCTTAGCCTCCCAAAGTGCTGGGACTATAGGCGTAAGCCACTGTGCCCAGCCGAGATATTTTCATATAGTACTAACTGCTATATAAGAACAAGGAGATCTGTGAGATTGGAGAATGACTAAAGGTGAGATGGGGATGAGGAGCAACAGATAGCCCTCACTTTTTGCCTTCGGCCCATGCTACCACATTTCAATGTGTTTTTAGGAAGTACTCCACCCTACTGTCCAAGTGCAGGAAGGATTTGAAGGTTTGGAATGGTTGGTCTGGATAAATCTCTGCCCACAAGACTGGACTTTATGGAATCGGCAGGGCAGCTCTTTATATAGCTGGCTTAAAATTATCACCACTAGCTGAGTGACTCTGAAGGCTATTTAATCCCTGAGAAACTCATTTTTCTTCTCTTCAAGATAAAAAATAACAGAAAGCTATGAGGACTAGATAAGGTAAGGCATGTAAATTTCTTAGCCTTTAGGAAGCATTCAATACATGGTTTGCTTCTAATTAATTGATAAGTTATAGGCTTATAGTATTGATATTGGTGTGAATTAAGAAAAGGTGGAAATCTTTGCTCTTGTTGGATCGGGGGAAGAACAGGAAGGGAAACCTTTGCTGAATTTGACCTTAAATGAGGTTGTTGCCACATAGAAGGAAATTTAAATCATTTTGCCCTCTACCAGAACCCTAAAACAGGAAATGTGTGGCTTTTGTCTCAAAATCAAGCTTAGGTTCCTTCTTTTAGTACAGAAGTCTTCATATATATATATATATATATATATATATATATATATTGCATTTTAGGTTTTGAAGAACATGCAAGATTGTTGCATAGGTACACACATGGCAGTGTGGTTTTCTGCCTTCCGTCCCCTCGCCTGTATCTGTCATTTCTCCCCATGCTATCTCTTCAAAGCAGAAGTCTTTAAGTTAACATTAGCCTGACACTCTTAGAATAGCTTTGTTCCTTAGAACCACATTTCAGGTTTGCAGCCTTGTCCAGGATAAAGAATTCTGGCATAGGTATAAAAACACCTGAACTCAATTCCTTTCTCTGCCAGTTACCATGATCTTGGAGAAAAAACTTCAGCCCTCAATTTTTCAGTAGCTTTATCTGTAAAATGGAGATGATACAAAACGAAATAAAGAATCCATGGGTGACTTGAAAACTACAAAGTGCTGGATGGTGCAGAAAACCATGGCATCTGTTACATGTGAACGTGGGGAAAGGAGTGTGTCTATTCAGAACACTGGGGCATGTTGCTTGCTCTCACAGTTCTTCATTTCTAAGTGGGCATAGTACCTTTAGTCTTTCAAAACAATACCTAGCAGAGGGTGTGTGCCATGTGAGTGTCACTGGTACAGTTACTGTTCCTGTTCTCTGGCCATCTTCTTGGGCCAAGGATTGAGCCTTATAATTTTCACACAAAGAGTTTTTTACTGTAGAAGTTTACAGTAGTATAGAGAGCAGGGCTATGGGATCAGATGGCTGGGGTTTAAAGCTTCCTCTGCTACTTATTTTCTGTATGGCTTTGGGTGACTTCCTTATTTCCTCTGAGTTTTAATTTTCATAACTGTAAAACAGGACTAATGACACTGTCACCTTACAGCGTTGTTTTTATAACACAGTAAAACACTATATGTAAATTGCTTACATGGTGCTGGCATGTAGTAAGAAATAAATAACTGGTAGTTATTAAACTTGTGATTTTTCTAATCAGACAATATTAGCTATGACTTAAAACAGATGAGCCTGTAAGAGCTTGAATTACAGCGTGATTCTGAACAAACTCAGAAAGTAATTTCTAGCTTCTTTTAAACTCACCTATACCACACTGAAATCTCACTCTTTCGCATATGAAAGACTTTGCAACCAAGACATGGACAATGATTTTCTTTTTGACTATGAGCCCTTTAGGTTAAAATTTTGAATCTCATTTATTTTTAATGGGTTTCTTTGCAAAATAACCCAGCATATGTCAAGGACATTGGTAATCCCATGTTTTTCAGAATAAGCAGGAAATTGGCTTCAGCCAATGGGGAGAAAAAGTAGTTTGATCCTCTTCCTGGAGTTACCACATAGCATTTATTAATAGCTCTGTAAACGATCTAGAACACAGTATCAGCTTGCTGTTCAAAATATGACAAAAGTTTATGAGAAGTTGCTTAGGAAAAACAAGATATAGTCATTAGAAATCTGACACTGGTCAATAGTACATTTATTCCAAGTCTCCATAAATCACAAACAAATGAAACTTCTGCTGTGATCACTGTTCCAGATCTGAAAGACCTTCCCCTTACTTTGTTAGAAATTGAGTACATTTTAGAAAGCCCAGTATTTTTTCCTCTACCAATAGAGGCTAATTACAAAATTTCCCGAGAAACAATAAATACTAAACTCTAATAAACAGATGTGACACAAGATAAATAAGAAGCACATAACTTAGCTTTCATTCCCTATGTAGGGCACATGTTTATCTTTAATTATCTCCAACCTGGGAATGGCATAAATGTTATCTGTTTTATTTATTGTTTGTATCTAGAGTGACACCACATTTTGATTTTGCCCAGGATAGTCTCAGCTCAAGCTGTTGTCCCAGATTAATTATTAATTACTCTTCTTTTACTCCCGAAAGTATTCTACTTTTGATGGTAAATAGGACTTCACTTGCTTAAAATTTTATTTTATTTTATTTTATTTTTTAAAAAGACAGATTTAAGAAAGCCAGTAGAGCAAGGGTAAAATACGGGCTAAGTGGGGCTAATGAGAAGAAAAAAAGATTGAATTAATATTAGTGTCAAAGGATGCACATAGTTTCTATAATTGAACATAAGACAATTATGAACTTCCTGACAGCCAAGTAAGAAAGGGAAAAATAGCACTGGTTTCATATCTTTCAAGATGCAATGAAGGAAAGAAGCCTAGTTTTTCAGAAGAGATGAACTTTTTCTAGTACTAAACTCTTTTTTTTTTTTTTTTTTTTTTTTTGAGACCGAGTTTCGCTCTTGTTACCCAGGCTGGAGTGCAATGGCGTGATCTCGGCTCACCGCAACCTCCACCTCCTGGGTTCAGGCAATTCTCCTGCCTCAGCCTCCTGAGTAGCTGGGATTGCAGGCACGTGCCACCATGCCCAGCTAATTTTTTTTGTATTTTTAGTAGAGATGGGGTTTCACCATGTTGACTAGGATGGTCTCGATCTCTTAAGAACTTACCATACTGCCTTTATATAAGAGTTATTAGACAATGGTTAGTGACTTCGGCAATAATGTTTCAAAAGATACAGCGACGTTTTCTGATAGTTTATTTCAACCCAATGTCCACAGCATTAAAATTGTGGTTCTGTAAACTCTTAAGAGGAGAGACAGTAATATAGTCCCTTTTTGTAGTTTTCTGGGAGATCTGACCTGTGTCAAATTAACCTGATTTGTTAATTTTTAGAATGTATCTATTGGTAATTTTTAAAAAGCATATTTTATCAGTTAATCATCAATTAACTTGAACCAGAATCAAAACACTGCAAAGGACTTGACCACTGTTCTCCAGAATCTGTGAACAATTTGGTGGGAGCTCTAGGACAGTGGTTGTTCTCAATTGAGATGATTTGCTCCCCAACAGACATCTTGCAATATCTAAAGATGCTGTCACTGCTTGCAGTCAGAAGGCGCTCATTAGTCCAGGCATGGTGGCTAGCGCCTGTAATCCCAATACTTTGGGAAGCTAAAGGGGGCAAATCATGAGGTCAGGAGTTCAAGACCAGCCTGACCAAAATGGTAAAACCCCATCTCTACTAAAAATACAAAAAATTAGCTGGGTGTAGTGGTGGGCGTCTGTAATTCCAGCTACTTGGGAGGCTGAGGCAGGAGAATGGCTTGAGCCTAAGCGGCAGAGGTTGCAGTGAGCCAACATCATGCCACTGTACTTCAGCCCTAGAAGAAAAAAAAAAGAAGGCACTCATTAGATGCACAATCCTGGCATCTAGTGAGTAGAGGCCAGGGATGCTGCTAAACATTCTGTAATGTACAGAACAGACCCCCAGAATAAAGAATTATCCAGCCTAAAATATCAATAGTGCCGAGACTGAGAAACCCTGCCATAGGGTACTGTTAGAAGAAGGAATGCCGACATCATTTTTTAGCTGGAGTCAAAAGAAAAAAAAAAAACCTCATGGGGAAGAGGAGGTTGGGCTAGATTCCTCCATACCACCCAGTGGAGCTGGTGGATGTCTCTCCCGAAGCTCAACAAATGTCAGGAAAAAAAAACATAAGAAGAAGCAAGTCAGGTGGAAATGCAATTCACAAAGGGAATTGTGAATAAACTCATTTAACCAGAAAGGAGGAAGACTCCATGTAGAGCATTAAGAAAGAAAGCCAGATAACACATGCAAATTCAGGGCAAAGAGTTTCTGTTCTGATGTTATGCTCCAAGATCCCTAAGTATTGCTGGTATTTTTTAAAACCACACAAATCAAGGGCAGCATAAACTTTTATGCTCCCAGAGATGGTCTTTGAAATACTAATAGTGTATACGTGGATATGTGCATATTTTGCTTCCTCTCCTCCTCATCATTTTTTACCACTTACATAATAGGGATTCCTTGGAACTCAGTTTTATATCACATTAAATTTAAAAATGGGTGCCTACTTAAAAATACAACCTATCAAGGCACAGAAAATTCTGAACCACTGCTGTAATGAATACATCACAGGAATCTCCATTAAGAAATATTATTCTGACCTAGTTCTCTGTGTCATGCTGCAGATTGTCCTTCTCTTGACTCATGGAATGCTTTGTGAGAAAGGACTACAAAGCAGGGTCCCTCGATATTAGCCATCTCACCCTTCAAAGTTCAGCCAGGAGTGGGACAGAACCCTCGTCACCATGTCGACATGTTTACATCTGGCGTAGGAAAATACTGCTGTTGCCCAATTTGGCTTCCCAGTCCATTCACTTGCCTGGAGACATATATTTTATGCTTTCCTTTGATGATTTACAAATAAATTAGCATGATTCACTAAGATCTGCCAGCATATATGCGTTACTGGAGAAATCTGAGATGCTGAAAAAGTATTGTAATTTATTATGTCCCAAACTTTCTTAAGAAAGTTTCTTAAGAACCAAATAAATATCATCAGCTAGTTTATATACCTGACATATTTATTGCAGTATTCCCACTGAGCACTTCCCATTGTCACGTGTTCTCACACATTGTTTTCACAAATTGTGTTTTGAAAGAAGTCAAGGGAAATGCAGGCCAGAGAAGCAAGATGTTATCTTTTGGAAAGGATGAGCCCACTCTAATGGAAAAGGATAATCCATTCAGAGGTTTGTGAAGCCAGTATCCTCCGGTGGGTGTGATAAATCCACAGTGTCTGAATCCAGGATTTTGCACTGGGGCCTTGAAACTGCATGAACAATTTAGTCATGTTCCAAATAAACACAGTGTATCATTATTATTATTGGATAAACATGAACATCTGTTAGGTCAAGTCTGCCCTGTTTCTTTAAAGGCAACTGGAGTCCCTGAACTTCGTTCTCATATGTCTATTACAGATGGATCCGAGATGGGTGTATAATGCCAGAGCAGCTTCTTGACCATCTCTGTTTGGAAACCAGATTTTAAAAATAAAAGAAAATCAGCCAGGCGCTGTGCCTGTAATCCTAACACTTTGGGAGGCCAAGGTGAGCAGATCACGAGGTCAGGAGATTGAGACCATCCAGGTAACCTAGTGAAACCCCATCTCTACTAAAAATACAAAAAAAATTTTAGCTGGACATGGTGTCATGCGCCTGTAGTCCTAGCTACTCAGTAGGCTGAAGCAGGAGAATTGCTTGAACCCGAGAGTTGGAGGTTGCAGTGAGCCAAGATCATGCCACTGCATTCCTGCATGGGCGACAGAGCAGGACGCCATCTCAAAAAAATAAAAGTCACCTGCTCATTTCAGGTGGGTCACATGCCTAGAGAGCACCAGAGACTACAGTTGTCTTCTGAATCCCATCAACAAAGCTATTTTCAAAAGATGAGAATATTTGAGTCAGCCCCCTTCTTCATTTTTAAAGCGATGTTGTACATATTTTAAGTAATTATTTGGAGTGAGAGGAATCTAAATGTCACCATTCTCTTGTCCTAACTCGGCCTGGTACCATCCCATCTAGTGGGGACAGAATACAGAGGATAATTTCTCACCAGGCTGAATCGGCAGTTTGCAGCAGGTAACAACTGCAAGAGACTTTACAAGCGTCTAGTCCTACCCCTCATTTTTCAGATAAGACATTGATAACGATCTGCCAGGGATCATGCACCTAGTTAGTGGCAGAGCTTTGACCAAGGCCAGGAAATAAAATCTATCTTTCTGGAGCAGCATTCATTGATTTGCACTTACTGAGTACCTTTTACAGGCCCAGCAACTAAACCGGGATGCAAAACCTAGCCCTCAACTTGCTTACCGTCCGGCTGTGCAGGACTTGATCATCACTGAGCCAGGATGTGCAAGGATACAGGAAGTATCCTTATAACAACCCTCGCTTTTACCATATCCAAGAATTCTCTCCCGTTCCTCCCTGTGTTATTCAGGAAGACTGAAGGCCACTTAATTAAGTTTTACAAAGAGGGCCCCTGGTGACTATGTAAATACTTAGCTCATCACCACATTTTGAAAATTAGGAAAGCATCCTCGTACTTCATGGAGGAGGACCTGACATATAAAGATACCTGAAGCATCTGTTTGCCTAAATTAAATCAATGATGCCTCATCTTAGAGGTTTAGCAACAAGGATACCCGAAGGGGGAGCTCTTCTGGTTTGGAACTGAACTGAAGGGACTGGTTGATCAAACCCAAAAGCACACGTGTTTTGGAGCTGCATTTAGTAGCAGAGTCAAAGGAAGATAACCAGAGAGCCACACAGAAATTGTTAATCTTCTTCACCCTGTATTATTTGCCTATTGGATGCTGATGAAATGCTGACAGCATTGGAGCGGGGGGAGGTTGAGGGGGAGTGAGTATTACAAAATGTGCAAATGCAGACATTCACCAAAGATCAAGTTCCAAGACGTAAAAATCAAACAAAACAGAATTTCTCCTAACTTGACTCCCAAAAGACCTGAAAAGCATTTCAAACGTGTCCAGTAAGGCATCAAAAATAATTATCCCAGAGAGGAATCACTCCCTTGGTTGTTTTGATGTATTTCTGTCTATAAACAAATTTTCTAAACCACTGCCTTGGCTTCCTTTAAAAGGTCTCTAGAACAAAAGTACTTTGGGTGACCCCAGGATTACTGAGCAACAGTAACCAAGGATGTGGATGAGGCTGAAAAAGATAAAAACAGATGATGCACTTTTTGATGTCAGAACTAAAATAATGTATAATTAAAATGAATAAAATGCAGAAGTTTCGAAACAAAGAAATAATCCTATCAAGAAAATTAGCAAGCTCATTTAAGAGAACGTTAAGATTTTTTTTAAAGCATCCTATAAAATCACTCTTATGCTACCCAGATGGCTCTAGGGGGTGACTTCTTCTCCTCTTTTCCTCCTCCTTCCCTCCTCCTCCTTCTCTTTTTTCCCACAATAATAGTTACTGTTATTAGCCATCACTAATTGAGTGCCTAGGCTCTCTGGTACATTCCCTGCACTTCTCACAGCAGCCATTTCAATTAGAGGTTGTTCACCATTTCTTAGATGAGGAAATGGGTGCTGGGAGGTTCGGGTTTCCCACGGTTAGCCATCTAGGATGCGGTGTAGCCAGAGCGGCAATCTTCAGTTTGGAGGACACAGCATCAGAATTCCAGAAAGAAGTGAGGTGGACATAAGGAAACGGGGAACCCCTTTGGCACCGGTGCTTGGGATAGGTTATGCTCTGAGTCAGACCCACTGTGCGGTCCAATCATGCCAATGTCCACAGGCCCAAGGACAATTAAATTGCATTGACGCAGAATCTGTTTTCACCATACAATGTCAACTGAAGTCCGATCCACCCACTTCTTGTTTTTATCAAATTCTAGAGTACCTTCTTAGTACAATAGTTGTGCTGTGTCCCTGAAATTGATTTGTTGTTGTCGTCTTTGTTGTTGTTTTTAAATATAGTGAACAGGATTGCAGGTGCTCTGTGGGGGAGTTACAAAAGAAGTTGCTATTTCCAGGAATCCCAAAGTGGTGTTTTTCTTCTTCAGTATCATTCCTCTCTCTCTCCCAACTTGAATTTTCATCTGCCAGGGTTGAGTGGAGCAGCAGTGGAATGCATGAGCACACCAATATTGTATTTAATAAAGGGAGAACCAGCTCTACTGAAACGTCCACTTGGGTTTTTAACATGGTAGCTCTCAGAAGATCTCAGAGCTAGGCTATTTCTGATGGTCACAGGGGGAAGAAAATGTAAAGGTTTCTGCATTTATAAAACCCAGAGGCTCATAAGTAGTATTGAATTAAGGGAGCCAGACTGTGTGTTGCTGAAGTCTTCATCCTTTCTGTGCTCTTTTTTTTTTTTTTTTTTTTTTTTTTTTGAGACGGAGTTTCGCTCTTGTTACCCAGGCTGGAGTGCAGTGGCACGATCTCGGCTCACCGCAACCTCTGCCTCCTGGGTTCGGGCAATTCTCCTGCCTCAGCCTCCCGAGTAGCTGGGATTACAGGCATGCGCCACCATGCCCAGCTAATTTTTTTATTTTTAGTAGAGGCAGGGTTTCACCTTGTTGACCAGGATGGTCTCAATCTCTTGACCTCGTGATCCACCCACCTCGGCCTCCCAAAGTGCTGGGATTACAGGCGTGAGCCACCGCGCCCGGCCTTTCTGTGCTCTTAACGTGAATCCTGTCTCTGCTCTTTCTTTCACAGTGACCTCCCATTTACTGAGCTAGTCCTTCTCACTCTCACCTCTCCCTTCCCCACCCTCCATGTCACAGGCAATCCTGAAGGACTGAGCTAATGGAATATTACAAAGGAAAAAGGAAAATGACTTCTCAGGGGCAAATTGGCACCTTCCACATTCATTAAAAGACAGAACTCCATTAGGGTTGATTTTCTGGGTTTCTCTTATAGTTAGGAAGAGAGAGGTGTTAGATACCCTAGGCAGGGGCTCAGATGCTGAAAGCTGAAACAGTTCTGCCAGTTTGAGAACCTCAGGAAGAGAGCCAGGGCTACGTAGTCAGGCATTTGGGATCACATCCCTTCTAAGAAATGTGCCTTGGTTCCAGTTACTCTTTTATCTCTGGCAACAAGCACAAGGGTCATGAACTAATAAGGACTGTGGGTGGAACTTGGAGCCAGAGCCAGAGGATGTCCCGCCCTGCCTGCCAGGGTTTAACCCAAAAAAACAAGAGCGGTGTTCCTCACGGAGGATACCCTTCGAGGGTTAGAAGTAAGCAGCTTTCCACTTGGTCCAGCTTTCTTGTGCACCCCTTCAGGATACATAAATGAAGCTCTGGGTCTTCATTTGGGCCATTTGGCCTCTTTGTGTGGCAGGCAGCCATTGGCAGGCTAGCAATAGCAGAAGGTTACCAAGGATCAAGAGTATCTACCTTTCGTAGATGGTCCTTAACTGACTGGCACCATGTTATATTTTTCTTAGATTATTTCATTTGATCCTCACAACAATCCTGGGTGAAAAGTCATTTTAAAATCCTAATTTTATAAATGAGACATGGAGAGCTTGTCATTTGTCCAGAGTCCCACAGCTAGAAAATGGCAGAGCTGGCCAGGCCCAATGGCTCACACTTATAATCCAAGTACTTTGGGAAGCTGAGGCAGATGGATCACAAGGTCAGGAGATTGAGACCATCCTGGCCAACATGATGAAACCCTGTCTCTACTAAAAATACAAAAATTAGCTGGATGTGGAACCCCAGCGCGTGCCTGGGGTTCCAGCTACTTAGGAGGCTAAGGCACGAGAATCGCTTAAACCCAAGAGGCAGAGTTTGCAGCAAGCCAGGATCATGCCACTGATACTCCAGCCTGGTGACAGAACAAGACTCTGTCTCAGAAAAAAAAAAAAAAAAAAGAAAAGGCAGAGCTCAGGTTGAAGGGATTCTAAAGCCTTTGATGTTAACTGTTATAGCGTCTGAGAGGAGTGAGTAAATCATCCAGGTACCAGTGCTAGTCAAGGTCCTGTGGAAACACTTTCAAACGGGGCAATCAAAGAACACTTAATGTTGTTTTTGTTTTTGTTTGTTTTGAGACAGTCTCATTCTGTTGCTCAGGCTGGAGTGAGGTGGCGCAACCTCCGCCTCCCAGATTCGAGCAATTCTCCTGCCTCAGCCTCCCAAGTAGCTGTGACTACAGGTATACACCACCATGCCCAGCTAATTTTTATATTTTTAGTAGAGGCGGGGTTTCACCACATTGGCCAGGTTGTAATGATGGGTCTATTTTAAAAGGTGTGGGCAGGGTTAAGGGAAACCAGTGAGGGGCATTGAAGTTCCCTGGCTGTAGACACTGCAAGAAGTCTGTTACCATCTCTGTGGCTGAGAGAGGAGGGAAGAGGAGAGAGGGGTTCTGGAACCCAGACAGAGGAATTGAAGTTGCTGGAGAGAGTGGAGAAGCCTGCTCTAGAGAAAGGCCAAAGTACTGAAAGGAACATGGTCAACTTGAGCTGACTTGGCAGGGCAGGAGCCAAGGTACACATAGCCTGACATTCTTCTTTCTCCCTCCAGGCTCTGCCACTATTTCCCATTGGCCAAATCCTACTAGAAGAGAAAGGCTAAGAAGGCTGCTGGTGCAATCCATGCAGGTTAGCCTCCAGGGCCCAGAGTAAGATGAAAAACGGCAGGGATGTATTGAGGGAGCATTGTGTATCTGAAAGTAACTTTATTCCAGCCGTTTCTTGACTGACATTTAGCTGTTTATATGATTATACATTGAACATATTTTTTTCTCAGACTTTGCAGACATTGCTCTTTGCTGCTAACTTCTAGCATTGCTTTTGAGAAATCCAAATCCATTATGAGTCTTGAACCAGTATGTGCAACTAGCATTTTCTCTCTAGAAGTTGATAGGATCTTCTCTTCATGAGTTCACTGAACTGCCCAATTCAGTTCCCAATAATCCTTGTTAAAAAAGAAAGAATCTGGCCAGACACAATGGTTTACGCCTATAATCCCAACACTTTGGGAGGTCGAGGCGAGTGGATCATGAGGTCAGGAGTTTGAGACCAGCCTGGGCAAGATGATGAAATCCCATCTTTACCAAAAAATACAAAAACTAGTCAAGTGCCATGGCAGGCACCTGTAATCCCAGCTACTTGGGAGACTGAGGCAGGAGAATCGCTTGAATCCAGGAGGTGGATGTTGCAGTGAGCCAAGATCACGCCACTGCACTCTAGCCTGGGCGACAGAGCAAAGCTCCATCTCAAAAAAAAAAAAAAAAAAAAAAAAATCCATCTATTTAGCAAATGATCTAAACAAATTTTAGAATGATAATTTACGAGGACAGAAAAAGATACTGCTTATTGAAATTTGAAGAAATCACTTTTCCCTTTAGGCAGCATTTAGAACACAACCTAATATAGGTCTTGAATTGTAAATTCTGTTGTAAAAGGCATTCTTTAGGCAAATAATGTTAACGATGGGAAGAAAACAGTTCATGATTGCGGCAGCATCCAGAGTTAATTTACTCCTCAGCATCTAAAATGTCTTAGTTATCCCGTTCTCACATGAAATTGCTACTGGGGTTCCCGAACATGGGCCCAGGTTAGCACTAAACAACGCGTGTCTCTAGAGCAACAGACCCTTCAAAAAGCAGACCGACTAGACATTTCTCTGACAAAAAATCATGTGCTTTTTTCTTACTGAGCTTACTATTTTTATAGAAATAAATGTTAGCTGGGAAGAGAATGTGCCCTGTTATAGGAACCCACCATTAAGTAAGTTGTAGCCCAGACACAGAACAATTGGTGACAGAAACTCTTTTGTGAGCTGTGGCTCCTCATGGAGCCCAAGTTGTTTGGCAGGAGATGATTTCCACAGTCTGTGAACACCGAAGATGAGACTGGCTTGGGGCCACACACCAAACTGCACAGCCAGTAAGAGCTGTTTTCATCAACCCACAGCAGCTCTGACATTTTAAATTTATTTATTTATTTATTTATTTATTTGAGATGGAGTTTCACTCTTGTTTCTCAGGCTGGAGTGCAATGGTGCAATCTCAGCTCACCGCAACCTCCACCTCCCAGGCTCAAGTGATTCTCTTGCCTCAGCCTCCCAAGTAGGTGGGATTACAGGCACATGCCACCACACCTGGCTGATTTTTGTATTTTTAGTAGAGACGGGGTTTCTCCATGTTAATCAGGCTGATCTCGAACTCCCAACCTCAGGTAATCCACCCGCCTCGACTTCCCAAAGTGTTGGGATTACAGGCGTGAGCCACTGCACCCAGCCTATTTTTTTTTTTTTTTAACAATAGAAAAGAAACTACCACAGGGAAGAGAGAGAACAATGGCATTTTGACAAATGGAACAAAGATAGAGTGTGACTGACTATTCAGATCAGAAGGAGAATTAAGGCACAGGAAGACTGACGTCCATCGGCCTCCTTGCCAAGAAGCAAAAACTCAGGGGGAGGCGTCCAGCCACATGCGAACAGGCTCGACAGTGGCCATTGTGTTTCAGCAGTTTTGTCGGATGTTTTCTATAAAAGAGCACTTTTTCTTAGACTTGAAACATTCTTATATGCATGATCGACACATACAGTAGTATTTTTGAGACCTAAGGAAGGAAGAACCGGAGGGAGGCTGTGGGATTCCTCTGAGAAATGTTCTCCTTTGTCTCCTTGGAGATCTTTGAAGATGGATCAGATAAAGTTGCTGCCAGTGAAAGGAGCTAGGCTCAGAAACCTCTAATTGCCCTTTCTAGGCTTGTAATCCTCTGAAAAATGGAAATTAGGAAGCGTTCATTTATGACCTTGAAAAAAATAGTTTACAAAAGTATATTATAACGTATCAGTAAAATGAGCTGGAGAGAGGGTTTATGTGAAAGTTCATGTGAGAAACACAGCTATTAGCACGCATGCCATTCCCCACCTTGACCCCAGCAGGAATGTGTAAATTGTAACATATGGAATGTAAGCCCTGTCGAGATGTTTCATAAATCTGCCTGGCAATGAGCATCACAAGGCCCTGCATGAGAAGAGGCCCCAGAAAGAGAGACAGTGAGTGTTGTGCCTGACAAGGTCTGATTTTAATAAGCTCAGACTCTGACAATCAAAAATTTTCACACAATATTCTTTAATAATATTGATTATTTCCTGACAAAGGGGGCACTTTTTCATGGGACCCAGCCCGCATAATATGTATATCCATCCATTCATTCAGTCATTCAAGATGTATCTACTGAGGGCCTACAATATGACAGGTGACATGCTAGGCACTGCAGATACAGTGGAGGGCAGGAGGGACACTGTGTTGCCCCTCCTACATGTAGGGTTTACTACATGTAGATATGAAACAAGTAATAGAGTTTGAGACCAGCCTGGTCAACATAGTGAAACCCTGTCTGTATCCTAAATACAAAAATTAGCTGGGCCTGGTGGAGGTACATGCCTGTAGTCCCAGCTACTTGGGAGGCTGAGGCAGGAGAATTGCTTGAACCCAGGAGTCAGAGGTTGCAGTGAGCCAAGATTGCGCCATTGCACTCCAGGCTGGGTGACAACAGCGAAACTCCATCCCACAAGAAAAGAATAATAATCATTTTAATTGCTATTTTGATCAATGCTGTAAAGGAAAATAGCAGCACTCTGCCAAACTTTCTACATGCATGATCTCATTGAATCTTCTAACAATTCTCTGCAGTAGATACTACCATTAGCCCCATTTTAGACAGAAGACACATGGACAGAGGAGACATGGAGGTTTACTTGTCTCACCCAAGGTCACACAGCTCTGGAGTGGTGGAGTTAGCATACAAATCAGTGTGAGTCCACACCCCAAGTTCCTGACACTATGCCATTTTTTTTTTTTTAATGACCTGGGTGAGGAAGTGGGTGCTGATTTAGATTTGAGGCTTAAAGAAAATACCTTTCAGGATGAGATTTTAGGCCAGGCCTCAAGGATAAGTAGGAATTAACTAGGCAAAAGATGGTAGCAGGAGTATTCCAGAATTAGGGAATTGCATGTCCAAAGGCCCTGAGGCAGGAAGGTGGTTGGCCGTGGGTGTAGATGAGGAGGCCAGTATGACAGGATTGGGTGGTGTGTGGGATGAGGCTGGAGAGGCAGAAAAGAGTCAGAGTAGGCAGAGCCTTGTAAATCATGTTAAGATATGTTGAACTAAATCCTGAGCAGAGTGGGAGCTCCTGGAAGACTCGACTTTATCTGGAGCTGAGTGGTGTGGTTCCAAGCACAACTACTGCTGCAGCCAGGAAAAGAGATGTGTTCTCCCCATGGGAGATGGAGCTTGTTCCTGGGCTAGTAACTCACCCCTCCTTCCCAGCATCTTCTGTAGAAGTGAATGGATTCTATATACTTTTCCTTTAGCAGACTTCTGCCCCGGAGCAGTTAGAAGACAATGATATCAAGAAGACACTGACAAATGCAGAAGTTCATTCAGCACTGAGATCTGCTTAATATTAATCTCAGTGGCCAGGCACAGTGGCTCATGCCTGTAATCCCAGCACTTTGAGAGGCTGAGGCGGGTGGACCACCTGAGGTGAGGAGTTCGAGACCAGCCTGGCTAACATGGTGAAACTCTGTCTGCTAAAAATACAAAAATCAGCCAGGTGTGGTGGCACGTGCCTGTAATCCTAGCTACTTGGGAGGCTGAGGCAGAAGAATCACTTGAACTTAGGAGGCAGCGGTTGCAGTGAGCCAAAATCATGCCACTGCACTCTAGCCTGGTCGACAGAGTGAGACTTGTCTCAAAAAAAAAAAAAAATATATATATATATATATATGTATATATATATGTGTGTGTATATATATGTATATATATATGTGTGTTTATATATATATAAAATCTCAGTTACCACCATTAATTTTGGCATTTCCCAAACTATGGGACTTCCATTAAAATTTTAAAAAAGATCCTCAACAGATTTTCATGTTAAAAGTGGTAGTTTTTTCTTACATTCCTAAGACAGATATCTGTATCTGTTACTCTATGTATTTGTTTTGTCAGTTCTTTCCTTTATTCATTCATCAAAGATTTGCATATCTACTATGGCAGACGACATGAAACATACTGAAGTAAGTAACACTGGGGTCCCTGTGCTCTCAGGGCTAGACAGAGCCTGGTTCCAGGGGAACACTCACACCACCGGAAGCCATCATCCCCTGGGGTAGGCAGAATAATGCCCCCTACAAAGAGATCCATGCCATAATTCCTGGAACCCAGGAATATGTTAGCTTACATGGTGAAAGGGACATTGCAGATATGAATATGGCATGGGCTTGAGATGGGGAGATTATCCTGGATTACCTGAGTGAGTCCAATGCAATCACAAGAGTTATTTTATTTATTTTTTGTTTTTTGAGATGGGGTCTCACTCTGTGGCCCAGGCTGGAGTGCAGTGGTGGCGATCATGGCTCACTGTAGCCACCACCTCCTCAGGCTCAGGTGATCTTCCCACCTCAGCCTCCTGAGTAGCTGGAAAGCTGGGACTGAAGGCGAGCCCCACCATCCCCAGCTAGTTTTTTTGCTTGTTTGTTTTCGTTTTTGAGATAGAGTCTTGCTCTGTCACCCACGCTGGAGTGCAGTGGTGCGATCTTGGCTCATCACAATCTCCGCCTCCCAGGTTCAACCGATTCTCATGCCTCAGCCTCCCAAGTAGCTGGAACTACAGGTATACACCACCACTCTTGGCTAATTTTGTATTTTAAGTAGAGATGAGGTTTCACCATATTGGCTAGGCTGGTCTTGAACTCCTAACCTCAGGTGATTCACCTGCATCAACCACCCAAAGTGCTGGGATTAAAGGCTTGAACCACTGCGCCAGGCTTAGTTTTTGTATTTTTGTAGAGATGGGGTTTTGCTGTTGCCCAGGCTGGTCTCAGACTTCTGGGCTCAAGCCATCCACCTGCCTTGGCCTCTCAAAGTGCTACAATTACAAATGTGAGCCATCACACTGACTGCAAGATTACTTATAAAAGTGGAAGGGGGGGCTGGGTGTGGTGTTTCACACCTGTAATCCCAGCACTTTGGAAGGCCAAGGCAGATGGATCACAAGGTCAGGAGTTCGAGATCAGCCTGGCCAGCATGGTGAAACCCCATCTCTACTAAAAATACATAAAATTAGCTGGGCATAGTGGTGTGTCCCTGTAGCCCCAGCTTCCCAGGAGGCTGAGGCAGGAGAATTAATTGAACTCAGCAGGTGGAGGTTGCACTGAGCCGAGATCATGCCACTGCACTCGAGTCTGAGCAACATATCAAGACTCTGTCTCAAAAAAAAAAAGTAGAAGATGGAGGCTAAAGGGTCAGAGACAAGAGGTGTGAGGACAGAATCAGAGTGAGAGTGGTGCCGTTGTCGGAAGACGCCAGGAATTCAGCAAGGCAAGCAGGCTTAGGGAGCTGGAAAGGGCAGGGCAGGGTTTATTCTGGAGAGCCTTCAGAAGGAGACGCACAGCTGCCAACACCTCAGTTTTAGCCTAATGAGACCCATTTTGGACTTTGGATCCCCATAACTGTAAAATAATAAATTTGTGTTCTTTTAAATCACAAAACATATGGTAATTGGTTGCACCAGCAATAGAAAACAAGTACACACCCCACTCCAGCCAGGACCCAGCTCTAGACAGACCTCCCTCTTAATCCCTCACAGTTTCCCACTGGGCCCAGATGCAGCCTCGCAATTGTTCACAACCCAGCAGTCCAGACACCTACTTCCAATTGGCTGGTGAGAAAGCAACTCACCTGCCACCCTGCGGGGTCTGTAAAACAATGGATACTTGCTTGTGACCCCTCCAGCATTGCCATACATACACACATTAATACCTGGAATATTTCTTTTATAATTCTTACAGCTTTTTCTTCTAACTGGGTTCCTAAAGTAGCTGCTTACACTGCTGTGTGTCCTTGGGCAAATTACATACATATCTGTGCTTCCATGTGTTCATCTCTAAAGTCAGAATAGAAATAATAATGATCATCTAGCGTTATTGTAAGGATTAAATGAATTAGACATGAGAGCATTAAAAATGGCACCTGGCACACAGTAAGCACTCAGAAATTTTAACAATGGTGATGACAACTGTTATTATTATTTCCTACAGCATTTGGCATGAGGCTTTAAAGTCCTTTTTTCTTTCTTTCTTTCTTTTTCTTTTTTTTTTTGAGACGAAGTCTCACTCTGTTACCCAGGCTGGAGTGCAATTGTGTGATCTTGGCTCACTGCAACCTCTGCCACCAAGGTTCAGGCAATTCTCCTGCCTCAGCCTCCCTAGAAGCTGGGATTACAGCCACCCACCCCATGCCTGGCTAATTTTTGTATTTTTTTTTTTTTTTAGTAGAGATGGGGTTTCACCATGTTGGCCAGGATGGTCTCAAACTCCTGACCTCAAGTGATCTGCCAGCCTCGGACTCCTGAAGTGCTGGAATTACAGGCATGAGCCACTGCGGCCAGCCAAACGTCCTTTTTTTTTGTTCAGCCAGTCTACAGTGTGGAAGACGCACTAGAGGGGCAAGTTGACGGGACCCAATGGGGAATACTGAATTAGGGTGATGATGGTTGAAATGAGGTAGATAGACTTGAGAAATATCACAGAAGTAAAAACCAACAAGGCCTGTTGATGAATTGCATCTAGAGGTTGAGGATGTACCAAGGATGACATAGTCGGAAGCCTTATAATGATACTTTATAATGATATGTTAATACAGCATAAAAGACATCTTTAGTTTGCGTCTCTGCTGCTCTCCCCTCTGCTATCATCTTTTCCTATTGTGATAACTCTTTTCTTTCTTTCCAGAATAAAGAAACATCAGAAATGTAAAAACCAGGACCACAAGGAGGCCCCAGGTATAGGAGCATGAAACATCTGGAAACACGTAGCAAAACAGATTTTTCTTCTAACTGAATTTTGGCTTCTTGGTGCCAGTAAGTGAAAAAGGCCTTATAGGCCGTGTGCAGTGGCTCACGCCTGTAATCCCAGCACTTTGGGAGGGGGAGGCAGGTGGATCACAAGGTCAGGAGTTCAAGACCAGCCTGGTCAACATGGGGAAACCCTGTCTCTATTTTTGAAACCAAAAATACAATTAGCTGAGTGTGGTGGCATATTCCTGTAAGGCCAGCTACTTGGGAGGCTGAGACAGGAGAATCACTTGAATCCAGAAGGTGGAGGTTGCAGAGAGCTGAGATCGCACATTGCACTCCAGCCTGGGCAACAAGGCCCATCTCAAAGAAAAAAAAAAAAAAAAAGAAAGAAAAGAAAAAGAAAAAGGGCTTGTAATTGGGCAGAATGAGGGGGAGTAAAACGAGAGGAAGAAATATAATTAATATGTCTGAATTGATTTTTTTTAAATAAATGAATGTGTAACATAAGCAAATGGGATTGTTATTGGTTTTTGTTTGTTGTTTGGTTTGGTTTGGTTTTTTAATGCCTGTAATGCGATTGGGCTGGGGGTGCAGGAAGCGGACGGAGAATAGAGGACCCAGGCTCATTATGGTTCTGCAGGAAATAGCATGGGTCCAGGGCCTGATGGGGAAAAGGGAAACATCTGCAGATGGAGTCAAGAGAGATGGTTTCTAACCACCAGGAAAACCCCACCACCTCCCTACTTAGCCTACCCTGCAAGGACTCCATGAGGCACCTGTGTTTGCGGACTTGGTAAAGTCCTAGGGAATTCTCAGGAGAAGCCTACTTTACTGGCACGTGACAGTCCTTCAGGATCTCACCAGCCCTACCAGCTTGAGAGTGGCCCCAGACGGGCCTTCTGCCTCTGTCCTCCCAAAGTGTCTCCTATTAAAGGCACGATGTTTCTGAGTCGGCCTACCTTAAATGGCTGACCAGTGAGATTTATTTCTGCATGCAACAGGATACCTTTTTTTTCTCTCCCTTCTTCCTGGGTCTATGACTTGGTTGTGCTGAGCAGAAGGAAGATAGGAAAGGGACACTTTGAAAGTGTAGTGAGCATTTGAGTAGACTGAATTCAATTTTGGATACAAATGTCAAGGAAACGTTCCTTTGGCTCCGGGCTCCTTGCTCACTGAGGCGCAGTGTGATGCTCCATTGAAAGGCCTGCTCATCTGGTCAGTTCTGGGCTGATGGTGATAAAGGGGGAGCAAGGGGCGGACTGGTGAGCGGGAGGAGGAATGACCTTCCAGAGGATGTCTCGGAAAGACTCTGCCAGGCTCCCCTGCACACACTGGACAGAGGGCAAGAACCTGGAGAGCAGCTTCAGTCCCAGCTGTGCTGTGAAGATGCTGTGCAGATAGTCCCTTCCCTCAGCTTAGGCTTGGTTTTCCTGGTCCATAAAATGAAAGAACTGGAATAGATGATCTCTAAGGCTTTTTCTTTCCAATATTTTATGATTCTGGCATTTGGAGCATCTGCAGATGCTGAAGAGGAATTCTAGCAAAGAGTGTATGAGAAAAATTTGCACTACTGTTGGGAGGGTAATTTCATATTAGTTTTCAATTTTTTTATTATTTTGGTTTTTTTTAGGGGGGACAGTATCTTGCCGTGTCACCCAGGCTGGTGTGCAGTGGCATGATCATGGCTTACTGCAACCTCTACCTCTGAGGCTCAAGTGATCCTCCCACCTCAGCCTCCCGAGTAGCTGGCACGACAAGCATGTGCCACTAGACCCGGCTAATTTTTTTTTAAATCTTTTATACAGACAGGGATCTTTCTGTATTTCCCAGCCTGCTCTCAAACTCCTGGTCCGAAGCAGTCCTCCTGCCTCGGCCTCCCAAAGTGCTGGGATTAGAAGCATGAGCCACCATGCCCAGCCAGCTTTCAAATTTTTTAATGGGCATACCCTTTGGCCCATAAATGTCCATTCTTTGGATAAAATCTATGGAAATACTAGCACGAGTATGCAGACATGGATGTTTATAACTGCAAAACATCAAAAACAACTCATATGCCCATGAGTAGGGAAGTAGTTAAGTAAATCCACTAAGAATGCAGATCCCTGTATATATATAGAAAAGGAAAAAGATCCGAAATATAACTAAGTGAACAAAATTAGCCTGTTGAGTAAAATAAATAGTATGATCACATTTTTTCTGAAGCAAAAATCCAGATGTGTGTAATATATATATTTGTCTAATTACGTATTTATTTTCACGTGTAGATACATAAAGAAAGAGCAAGAAGATCCTGCATCAAACTTATAATGGTGATTTCCTGTAAAGCCTCACAGTCTAACATGATAGTCAGTAGTATTCAAAATGTGTGACTGGTGTGTGACTGAGGAGCTGAATTTTTAATTTATTTAATTTTAACACCTTTTTCTTGACTTATTTAGTTATTTTTGTGATAGCCTCTCACTCCAGGCTGTAGTGCAGTGGCATAATCTCGGCTCACCACAACCTCTGCCTTTCAAGCTAAAGCGATCCTCCCTCCTCAGCCCCCAAAGGAGCTGTGACTATAGGCACGAGCCACTACATTCAGCTAATTTGTGTATTTTTTGTAGAGATGGGGTTTCACTGTGTTGCCGAGGTAGATCTTGAACTACTGGGCTCAAGTGATCCTGCTTCAGCCTCCCAAAGTGCTGGGATTACAGGTGTGAACCACCATGCCCAGCCCAAGTACCAGTTTTTAAATTAAGTATGTAGTAATTGGCTGGGCATGGTGGCTAAAAGTAGGTCTGTATAAATTTGTCAGTCTCTACTAAAAACACAAAAATTAGCCAGGCATGGTGGTGCACACCTGTAGTCCCAGCTATTCAGGAGGCTGAGGCACCAGAATCGCTTGAACGCAGGAGGTGGAGGTTGCAGTGAGCCAAGATCATGCCACTGCACTCCAGCTTGGGTGACAGAGCGAGACTCTCTCTTAAAAAAGGGAAAAAAAGAAAGAAAATGGAACTCTCACCGTGGTGACTGTGGTGTCTCTGTGATTTACCAGCAGCTTCTAATTGCCTGATCCTTTTTTTGATGACTGTTATGCTCAACAAGGAACCCCTCGGCCTGACAGCCATCCCAGCTGTGTTGGAAAAGGATCGTTTCTCAGAGTGAAGGAGTTAAGCCCAGGAGAGTTAGAAGCAGGGGGCGGGGGGCGGGGGGGCAGGGAAGATAAATAACCCTTAAATAAATCTCCCTCTTCTCTGCAGTTCCCCCCTTTCCCCATACCAAGCTTCCCCAAAGCTTTAGGGATCTGTAGTCCCAGGCTGAACTTCCTACCTTACTAAATGACAAGGCCAGGATGTTACCCTTCCCCACACAGACACGTCTGTATTCTACATAAAGATGTCTATGTTACACAGAAACACGTTATGGCTGTAACAATATCACTTTCAAAGGAGCACTAATCCACTGAAGTCATCGAGTCCGAAAACATTTGCTTCTCTGTGTCTTGTGTCTGAGCTCTGTGTGAGAGACAGAAAAAAGTACGGAGGGAGGGAAAGAGAAAAGGATGGAGGGAAGGAGGAAGAAAGAGAGAAGGCACTTTAGAAAGCCCTACTTTGCAGAAAATAGCCTTGAAAATTGTTGTTTCTCTGGTTTATTTGTTCCTTATGGTGTCGCTCTCTTACACCAATTACCTCCTGTTTAAAACGTTCATGATAACCTTTCTATTGGAACTTCTAGGTATATCAAATCAACATTTTGGATATGAAGTGATTTGGTTTGAATGGATGTTGCAGGGTGCTTAGCAGAGAAAAATCAGCTGCAGTAAAAGCTCAGGAAATAGCTGCCTTGGTGCTCCCCTAAACCCTGTTATTACCCAGAGCATAGCCTAGATCGCCCTAGATCATACTCACCTGTTTGACTGACTGGTTGATGAGACAGAGTCTCGCTCTGTTGCCAGGCTGGAGTGCAGTGGCACGATCTCAGCTCACTGCAACCTCCACCTCCAGGGTTCAAGAGATGCTTCTGCCTCAGAAAGTAACCAAAGAGTGGAAGGGAAAAAGTAAGAGTTCTCTCCTTTGTGAATCCTCATTCTGCCTCCATATGTAACTAATGTCAGTAAAAATACACATTGAAAGTAGAAATTGAGCTGTGAGAGCAGATGGGATGTACGGAAGCTCATGTGAAGAGGCATGAGACAGCTCTGCAGACAGGTAAGTGAAACTCACCAGGCTTCTGCTAGCCATCCCTTCATACTCACCCTGCCCTTCGAATAAAGGAAGTCCTCTCCTTACACTCTGAACACATGGGTTCCAACAGGCAGTGATGCCCAGCCAGGCATGCACGTTAACATGAGCTCTAAAGCCCAGGGGAATCAAGACAAGTTTGAATTTCATAGCACATTTAAGTAGTGAGTCATAAAGCAGTGGGCCTGATTTTACTTTTTTTATAGTTTCATAGCAGACTCTTTATCTTCCATTCTTCAGTTTAAATACCACTTTCTTAGAGAAGAGACAAATTGGTGTAACCCCCTCCATCCTCTATCACCACTCCCTGGTGATATCCTTGGGAGAACTTACTACCATTTGGGTTTTTTTGTTTGTTTCTTGAGACGGAGTCTCACCCGGTTGCCCAGGCTGGAATGCAATGGCGTGATCTCCGCTCACTGTAACCTCCGCCTCCGGGTTCAAATGATTCTCCTACCTCAGCCTCCTAAGTAGCTGGGATTACAGGGGTATGCTACCACTCCCAGCTAATTTTTGTATTTTTAGTAGAGATGGGATTTCACCATGTTGGCCAGGCTGGTCTCGAACTCCTGACCTCATGATCTGCCTGCGCTGACCTCCCAAAGTGCTGCGATTACAGGCGCGAGCCACTGTGCCCTGCCTGTTATTTTTAATTTAGTTTATTTATGCCTGACCTCTACCTTCCTTCTCTCCCCAGACTGGAAACTTCATGAGGGCAGGAACCATGTGTGTTTAAATTAGCCTTTGTTTAGTCAGTGTATAGACCCCCAACAGGCATTTAATGAACATATGTTGAACAAATGACAGACGAACAAGATGTTTTACAAGTCCATCTTTGAAGTGAAACTCTAATTTTGTTAGTGTTTTACATAACGGCTGATCTTTGAATGGTAGATCTGTTCATGCCTTCACTTGTTCTTTCATGGAGTAATCAACAAACTTTTATTAAGAACCTATAATTTGGCCTGGAGAGGTGGCTCACACCGGTAATCCCAGCACTTTGGGAGGCTGAGGCCGGTGGATCACTTGAGGTCAGAAGTTAGAGACCAGCCTGGCCAACATGGCAAAAAACCCTGTCTCTACTAAAAATACAAAAATTAGTGGAGCATGGTGGTGCATGCCTATAGTCCCAGCAACTCGGTAGGCTGAGGCACAAGAATTGCTTGTACCCAGGAGGTCAAGGTTACAGTGAGCCGAGATAGCACCACTGCACTCCAGCCTGGGTGACACAGCGAGACTCTATCTCAAAAAAAGAAAAGAAAAGAAAAAAAGCCTATTATGTGTCAGACCCTGTGCTAGGTGATAGGGACAGAGGTGTCTCATGGAATGTTCAGTCTAGCAAAGAAGATAAATCAAGGCTGGGCATGGTGGCTGATGCCTGTAATCCCAGCACTTTGGGAGGCCGAGGCAGGTGGATTACTAAGTCAAGAGATTGAGACCATCCTGGCCGACATGGTGAAACCCCGTCTCTACTAAAAATACAAAAAGTTAGCTTGATGTGGTGGCGCACGCCTGTAGTCCCAGCTACTCAGGAAGCTGAGGCAGAAGCATCTCTTGAACCCTGGAGGTGGAGGTTGCAGTGAGATGAGATCGTGCCACTGCACTCCAGCCTGGCAACAGAGAGAGAATGTCCCATCAATCAGTCAGTCAAACAGGTGAGTATGATCTAGGGCAATCTAGGCTATGCTCTGGGTAATAACAGGGTTTAGGGGAGCACCAAGGCAGCTATTTCCTGAGCTTTTACTGCAGTTGATTTTGATTACTCTTAACTATCAACTTTTTATAAGTTATATTATAAAACTCGTAAGTAAAAATGGTAAACTCAATGGTTCATGCCTGTAACACCAGCACTCTGGCAGGCTGTGGTAGGCAGATGGCTTGAGTCCAGGAGTTGGAGACCTGGCTAAGTAACATGGTAAAAGTGGTCTCTACAAAAAAAATATAAAAAGTGAGCCTGGTGTGGTGGTGCACACCTGTAGTTCCAGCTACTTGGGAGGCTGAGGTGGGAGGATCACTTAAGCCCAAGAGGTTGAGGCTGCAATAAGCAGTGATCGTGCCACTGCACTCCAGCCTGGGTGACAGAGCAAGATCCTCTCCAAATTAAAAAAGGTAAACTACATATACAGTTCTTTTTGACATGCTACGGAATTAGGATTTTTTTTATTTTTCTGATTTTTAAAATCACTTATTTATTTAAATTTATCTATAATAGATGCATATATTTTCAGACCATGCATGCTAATTTAAAACAATCATATCATTTGTAAAGACTGTATCCATGTACTTGGATATTCATCTTAAATAGGCCTTTTCTTTATGCTAGAAACATGCAAATCATTCTTTTCTAGATACTTCTAAATGTACAATAGATTATTGTGCACTATAATCACCCTACTGATCTATCGAACACTAAGACTTATTTATTCTATTTAGATACATAGCGGTACCCATTAACTAACCTCACTTCATTGTCTTTTTTTGGATTATTAATGCAATACAGTGTAAACTCAATGCAATCACACTTGGAAAACTGAGGAAAGAATAAAATTCGCCATAATTTTATCAACCTGTGATTACCACTGATGACATTTTGATATATTTCTTTTTCAATGCATTTTAAAAAATAGGATAAAATTTTACCTGTTAATTTGTAGCCTGTTTTGTAATTCAGTATATGTAGGCACTTTTTCATGGCAATAAATGTTGAGCTTTTGTATTGGTGTATCATAATTTAAGTTGACCAGTTCCGTTTTGATGGACATGTAGGTTGCACTTTTCACCACATAACTAACTTTTAATCTAAATATTTATGGGTTTTTTTGTTGTTGTTGTTGTTTTTTGGTTTTTTTGAGACGGAGTCTCGCTCTGGGCTAGGCTGTGGCGTGATCCCGGCTCACTGCAACTTCCATTTCCCGGTTTCAAGCAATTCTCCTGCCTCAGCCTCCCAAGTAGCTGGGACTACAGGCTCACACCACCACACCTGGCTTTTTTTTTTTGGTATTTTTAGTAGAGATGGGGTTTCACCATGTTGGCCAGGATGGTCTCTTGACCTTGATCTCTTGATCTGCCCGCATTGGCCTTCCAAAGTGCTTACAGGCGTGAGCCACCGCAACCCACCTATTTATGAATTTTATTTGCCACCATCCAGGGATTTCACTTGATTGCTCAGTATTCAATAAACAACAGTGATTCTTACTTGGTCATCAAAAAATAAGATTTTCTTTGCAAGGTAGGTTAAGTATTTCAAGCAGTGTTCCATTGGGTGCAATCTTGATATGTGAACATTTGGACTGACCAAATCAAATTCCGGGTTGTTTCTTAACTTCACAAAAGAATTTGAACAGCAAATTTCACTGGAATATCGGCTTCCTGGAAGGTTGGGGGTAGGGGTAGGGAGAGATATCTCAGAAATATCTGACGCTTCATTTTAAGAATAGCTCAAGTTTGTTGTAGGGAGGTATCGGGGTGGGGGTGCTGCTAAGGTCCACTGCTCTGATCACAGCTGCTACCACGTGATCAACACGTCAGACAGATGAAGAGAGGTGGGGCAAAGCCAGAGTTCAGACGCTCAGGAATCAGAAGTGGGTAGGCTGGGAGGATGCTCTCTGTCAGAAGCCCCCACATGCCAGGGCTTGAAAAAGAGAACAACAGATTACTCTCAAACAAAACAGTGGAGGAGCCACGGCTTGGCCAGCCTCTTGCCAGATCATCCTGTCTAACTCCAAGCCAGTGAATACACAAAGATCCCTTCCGCCCTCAAACCTGACATTTTCCCTAGTTACAAAGCTCTGATTTCCAAAAAGACTCTATTTTGTTTCTCTTCAACTGTAGCAACCTGCTCTCTTAAATAGCTTCTTTATCTGGTGGGGGTAATTACAGCCTGTGACTAACAGCTGCGGTTCGTAAACAAGAGTTTTAACGTTTGGGTCAGTAGTTCTTGGTCTTTTCTGAATGGCAACTCCCCCAGCTGATCTCAGCATTAGGAGAGAGGCCTCTCCTTTTGCACTCCCAGGTGGTACTCACTAGCGCAGTTTACTGTTGAAGGCTGCTTTTTTCTCATTTAGACAGAAACCGCGATTACTTTTGTGGCAACCTAATAGGTTACATTTTTATTAAAATTGCAAGTCTCAGCATCTAATACCAAAACATATTTCTCAACGTTTGTATTATTAGTGATTTAAATTTTTCTCTTTGGCCTTTTTAATATTCCAAATTGTCTGCAATGAGCATGTATTTCTTTGACATATTTTTTAAATGCCTTTTCAAAAAGCAATTCCTAACTATCAAATGTTTTAGGAGAAAATCTGCAGGATTTAGGGCTTGAGGAAGAAAGACACAACACCAAGAAGTACAATCTATTTTTTAAAAAAAGGCCAGGTGCGGTGGCTCACGCCTGTAATCCCAGCATTTTGGGAGGCCGAGGCAAGCGGATCACTAGGTCAGGAGATTGAGACCATCCTGGCAAACATGGTGAAACCCCATCTCTACGAAAATACAAAAAGCTAGCCGGGTGTGGTGGCACATGCCTATAGTCCAGGCTACTTGGGAGACTGAGGCAGGGGAATTGCTTGAACCTGAGAGGTGGAGGTTGCAGTGAGTGGAGATCGCGCCACTGCACTCCAGCCTGGGTGACAGAATGAGACTCTGTACTCCACCCCCTCAAAATTAAAAACATTTGCTCTGGAAAACACCTTGTTAAGAGGATGAAGAGACAGGCTGCAGGCTCAGAGGAAATATTTACAAAGCATGCATTCTGACAAAGGATTTTACAGTAGATAAATATTTATATATATTTATCATATCTACAATATATAGGTCACTCAAAATTCATCAGTGAAAACAATCTAATTAGAAAACAGACAAAAGATATGAAAAGAATTCACTGAAGAGTATATATGTGGAAAATAAGCACATGAAAAGATATTCAACATCCACCAACACTGTTGCTAGGGAAATGCAAATTAAGACCATGGGGAGCTATCACCCTTTAGACCAGCTAAATTTAAAAAGATTGATGGTCTTTGGGAAGCTGACATGGGAGAATTGCTTGAGCTCAGGAGTTTAAGACCAGCCCAGGTAACATAGGGAGACCCCCATCCCTACAAAAAATTAAAATAAAATAAAATAATAGAAGTAGTGATGGTAAGGAGGCAGAGAAACTGGATCACTCATACATTGCTCGTGGAATATAACTTGATCGAGCCACCCTGGAAACTGATTTGGCAGTCTCTCCATTGTTAAATTAAATTTAACTTTTTTGAGACGGGGCCTTGCTCTGTTGCCCAGGCTGGAATTCAATGGCACAACCACAGCTCACTGCAACCTCAACCTCCCAGGCTCAAGTGAGCCTTCTATCTTAGCCTCCTGAATAACTGGGACCACAACCACATGCCACCAAACCCAGATTGTTTTATTTTTATTTTTTTTAGAGACAGGGTCTCACGTGTTGCCCATGCTGGTCTTGAACCTCTGGGTTCAAGCTAGCCTCCTGCCTTGTCCTCTCAAACTGCTGAGACTATAGGCGTGGCCTAGCAGTTTCTTAAAAAAAAAAAAAAACTAAACATATGCTTCCCACATGACCCAGTAATTGTACTCTTGGGCATTTATCCCAGAAAAATGAACACTTAACATCTACCAAAAAACCTGCACATGAATGTTCATAACAACTATATTTGTAAAAACCCACATGTAACAACAACTGAAATATTCTTCAAAAGGTAAATAATTAGGCAAACCATGGTCCATCCATACTGTAGAATACTATTCAGCAATTTAAAAAGGGCAACCCTATTGACGGATACAAGCTGCAGGGACCTCAGGGGTATTATGCCAGCGGAAAAAAGCCCATCTCAAAAGGTCACATTCTATATGATTTCATTTATAGAACCATCTTGAAATGACAAAATCACAGAGCTGTAAAACAGATGAGCAGTTACCC
Organism: Saimiri boliviensis; assembly: GCF_048565385.1. Lineage (NCBI taxonomy): Eukaryota > Metazoa > Chordata > Mammalia > Primates > Cebidae > Saimiri > Saimiri boliviensis. The sequence goes on from NC_133454.1 coordinate 100,798,849, forward strand.
AGTTAAGATTGGTGGGGAGAAGGACAATGGGTTATTATTATTATTATCAATATTATTGAGACAGACTCTTGCTCTGTTACCCAGGGTGGAGTGCACTGGGATAATCTCATTTCACTGCAATCCCCACCTCCTGGACTCGAGTGATTCTCCTGCCTCAGCCTCCCAAGTAGCTGGGATTACAGGCGCCTGCTACCACGCCCAGCTAATTTTTGTATTTTTAGTAAAGATAGGTTTCACCATGTTGGTCAGGCTGGTCTTAAGCTCCTGACCTCAGGTGATCCACCCACCTCAGCCTCCCAAAGTGCTTGGGATTACAGGCGTGAGCCACCGCACCCAGCTGCCAATGGGTTATTCCAATGGGATAGACTGAAGGAGCTCTTTGTGGTGATGGAATAGTTTTGTGTCTTTACCACAGTGGTGATTACGCAATCTGCACCTGTGAAAGTAGCATAGAACTATACATACACATTGTATCAATGTTGACTTCCTTGTTTTCCTTCTGCTATAGTTATGCAAGATTCGTAAACAAGGGAGAAACTGAAGGTAGGGACTTCTCTGTACTCTTTGCAACTTTCTGTGAATCTACAATTGTTTCAAAATGAAAAAGTGTTTTTAAAAAGCGATTCATACATCTGTAGAAAATTTAGTATATGCAGAAAAATAGAATGCTAGTTTTAAAATTCATAAGCTTTTTGATATTCATTTCAGAATGTTGGAATGTATTGCTTAATTTTTGATTTTTATTTTTCTGAGATAAAATTCACATAACATAAAACAACATTTAATGCAGTTTTTGTTTTAAGAAACAGGGTCTGGCTGGACATGGTGGCTCACGCCTGTAATCCCAACACTTTGGGAGGCCAAGGCGAGAGGATCACAAGGTCAAGGGATCGAGACCATCCTGGCTAACATGGTGAAACCCCATCTCTACTAAAAATATAAAAATTAGCTGGGCATGGTGGTGCACACCTGTAGTCTCAGCTACTCGGGAGGCTGAGGCAGGAGAATTGCTTGAAACCAGAAGGCAGAGGTTGCAGTGAGCCGAGATCATGCCATTTCACTCCAGCCTGGCAACAAGAGCGAAACTCCATCTCAAGGACAGGTCCAACACCACCGACTTGCCCTTGAATTCTTTCTTGGGTAAAGCAAAGAACCCTCCAAGGCTAAGCCTCAATTTGGGGGCTCTCTTGTCCTACAATATGTGGCGACCATGAAAGGACCAAGACAGTGACTGAGAAATGAGGCAGAAGACTGGCAGGACTTGTCTTCTGGTGACAACCCTGCTGACCAAAGCAACATCTGGTCCAGACAGGATAAGGTGAAGAAACCAGCAGAAACCAGCAGATGGCAACAAAAGTGACCCCTAGCTTGCTCTTTGGCATAAGACCCTCCAACCAGCGCCATGACAGTTTATAAATGCAGTGGCAATGACCTGGAAGTTACCCCCAACAACCTGGAAGTTACTGCCCCTCCACCCCTTTCCTAGAAAGTTCTAAACAACCTGCACCTCAGTTTGCATTGACCTGTCCCTTAATTTACATGTAATTGGTTTTTTGTTTATTTGTTTGTATCGTCCAGGCTGGAGTGCAGTGATGTGATCACAGCTAACTGCAGCCTGGACCTCCCTGGCTCAAGCTATCCGCCTACCTCAGCCTCCTGAGTAGCCAGAGCTACAGCACATACCACCATGCCCTGCTAATTTGTGTACTTTTTATAGAGACAGGGTTTCAGAAAAGAATATTACCAGTTTTGTCCAGGTTTACAGCTCTGAATCCCTGATGAAAACTCCAGGTTCTCATGGCCTACAGGAAGGAGAGGGTTGACAGCTGATCTAGTTTAGGAGAGAAAGGCTTTTACCAGAATCCCAGAATATAAGGAGGGTCTGACTTGAAGGGGAAAAAAAATCACAGTTAGGGCTGGTGTCCAAGAGAAAGCGCTTAGCATCCTAAGGATTTATTCTTTTTTTAATTTCTATAATGAATCATATACTTTTAGGACTATGGAGCCTTACCTTAATTTGATTTTATTAGCATCCTTCATCCATGCACCAGTTACACCAGTTAGTAGAGGGCACTGCTCTCCATGCCACAAAATCCCCTAGTTGAACTCTTTATTTTATAGCAAAGAAACAGAAGCCCAGAGTCACCCAGCAATGTAGTAATAAAGGCTTAGAACCCAAGATCCCTGACTTCAGTCTATTTCCCTACCATCTGAGCCACACTGCCAAAAGACAATTTTTAGAAGGTCTTCCTAAACAGACCATTCCTCCTCTCTTTTACAGGGCCAGCAAGTCACCTCACTGAGGGTAATTCTGTCCACAAGCTAATTCAGAACAGCCTGAAGCATGTTTCTTCATGAGCTGGCGCTTTGGCCAGGATGAGGAGGGAGGGTTCAGCTTTGGTTTTGGGTACTGAACTGAACGGAGGGAAAAGCTCAGTTAAACAATCCTGCTGATTCAGAATGACTAGGGAATGAGCTCTCTGAATTAACTAATGCTTCTGCCCATGTTTGTTGAATAAAGGAATATATGGAACATTAAAATAAACTACAAGCTGGGCACCGTGGTTCACACCTATAATGCCAGCACTTTGAGAGGATGATGTGGATAGATCACTTGAGTCCAGGAGTTCAAGACCAGCCTGGGAAACATAGTGAGACCTTGTCTCTGGGAAAAACAGAAAAAATTAGCCAGGCATGGTGGCCCGTGACTGTAGTTCCAGCTACTCAGGAGACTGAGGTGGGAGGATCACTTGAACCTCAACGGCCGAGGCTGTAGGGAGCCATAATTGCACCACTGCACTACCGCCTGGGTGAGAAAGCAAGACTCTATCTAAAAAAATCATAAAAATATAATAACAGCAATTCTACCAAATTTAATTCAGTCTTTCTTTCCATAGTGTCTCCAGGTCATAACAGTGAGTATGCATCAAGCTGGAGAATTCGTTTTATGGAGAACAGGGGCTAGCCAGACATGGTGGCACATGCCTGCAGTCCTAGCTACTCGGGAGGCTGAGGGAAGAGAATCACTTGACCCCAGGAGGTGGAGGTTGCAACGAGCCCAGATCATACCACTGCACTCCAGTTTGGGCAACAGAGCAACACTCTGTCTCAAATATATATATGTGCAGGGCAGGCTAGCCCCAAAGTGGGGCTTAGCCCACAAAGGTTCTTGGCTTCGCCCAGGAAATAATTCAGTGATGAGCCAATGGGAGGGCAGAAGGAAACAGCCTTCTCGAAGCAGCAGTGTTACAGCTCTGTGACTGCTCCTGCAGAGCAGGGCTACCCCACAGGCAGTGTGCTGGGAGTAGCAGCTCAGGGTGGTTCTGCAGTCATATTTATACCTACTTCTCATTACATGGAGATTAAGGGATGGTTTATGCAGAAATTACTAAGAAAAGGGTGGTAGCTTTTGGGTCCTGCATCACTGCCGTGGAAAAGGGCAGTAACTCTTGGAGGCTAGCATGGCAATGGGAAACTGACATGGCGCACTGGTGGGTATGTCTTATAGAAAGCTGCTTCTGGCCGGACATGGTGGCTCACGCCTGTAATCCCAGCACTTTGGGCGAGAGGGGTGGGCAGATCACCTGAGGTCAGGAGTTCGAGAGCAGCATGGCCAACACAGTGAAACCCCGTCTCTACTAAATATACAAAAATCAGCCAGGCGTGGTGGTGCATGCCTGTAGTTCCAGCTACTTGGGAGGGAGGCTGAGGCAGGAGAATCCCTTGAACTCGGGAGGCGGAGGATGCAGTGAGGCAAGGTAGTGCCACTGGACTCCAGCGTGGGTGACAGAGCGAGACTTTCTTTGCCAAAGAAAGAAAGAAAGAACTCCAGCCTGGGCGACAGAGCAAGACAAAAGAAAGAAAGAGAGAAATAAAAAGAAAGAAAGGGAAGTGGAGGGAAGGAGGGAAGAAAAAGGGAAGTGAGAAAGCAAGCTACTTTTGCCTGGCCCATTTTAGCTAGTGCTCAGATTGATCAGTGGCCACTACCTGCCTCTGGAGTTGAGTCCCACCTCCTACCTCAATATGGAAAAGGTATCGGGATCAAAACCCAGTGTCCCAAGTCCCAAGTCTTTCTTGCCATATTACATCTTCCTTAGGTATTTTTTTTTTCTCAAACTCCCTGAATCCCAATTCCTTTGTCAGTAAAATAATGATCGTAGGCTGGGCACGGTGGCTCAGTCCTGTAATCCTAGCACCTTGGGAAGCCGAAACAGGTGGATCATAAGGTGAAAAGACAGAGACCATCCTGGCCAACATGGTGAAACCCATCTCTACTGAAAACACAAAAATTAGCTGGGTGTGGTTGTGCGCACCTGTAGTCCCAGCTACTTGGGAGGCTGAGGCAGGAGAATCACCTGAACTTGGGAGGTGGAGGTTGCAGTAATCCGAGATTGTAATCCAGCCTGGCAACAGAGCGGGGCTTTGTCTCAAAAAAAAAAAAAAAAAAAAAAAAGATTGCAGCGTCTGTCTCTGAGAGTAATACTATTATTTGTGAATAACATTTTATTATCATAATGGTGCATTTATGATAGGAGAGAAGGACCAAAACCCAGGATTAACAGTCATATCATTAGAGCTGCATATACAACAACATTTGTGTTGGTTTGTATTTTTTTGTATGTCAAACAAAACCTTAATAATGTCTTTCAAGTCTTTCAGAAGTCATTTCTTCACTCTGAATAAATGTTCTTAAAATTCAAGCTTAATTTTTCTCTGTACCGTAAATATTTCTCCAAATGGGTTTAAAAGGGGGCACGAAAGTATCAGTTCCATGAAGAAGGCGAAAATATTTTACCAGAATGCCATGCCAAATTGGATAGCACTCTCAAAGCAGATTAGAGTTGTTTCAAATGCTTCAAAGAGGAAGAAAAATCTAATCCCCCAAGGCTTCCTTTAAATCCATATTCCTTAATTTCAGAAAATTTCCCAAGTCTTTTAAAAGGCCCAAATATCATTTTACAATTTGGAAGGAGTCATGGAGAACATTTCCAATTTTTGAGAACATTCTTCCTTCCTTAAAAAGGGGCTCAGTGAAGTTGGGTCTCCTTTATAAAGAAACCTGCCCAGTGGACCACGGCCCCTTGTTTTAGGAGCAGCGTGGGACAGCCAGCGTCAGGCCCTGGGTCTGGAGTCTGTGGCTAATGACTACCTGGATAATTCCTTAAAGAAGCAGTCAGGAATTCTCCCGGTGATTTCTGGGTGAGATCTGCATGTGTCATTGTGTGGAAGAATGCCCAGTCCCTCTACTTTGTAACACCAATGGAAAGAAAGTTTCCAAATGAGAAGAAAGACAAGGCTGGGTGCAATAGAGACAAGTGAGACCATTTTCACAGCGTCAGGAAGCAGCTCTTCTGAAGCCACCTTTACCTGCTCAGAGAGGCAAACTCTTTCCCCAACTCTTCTCTTGCTGCCATATCCACACAGCAGTTATAACAGCCCCCATTATAATAATATTTATGGAGACTACCAATGTGCTCGCACTGTGCCAAAGGTCTTACAAGAGGTGTCTCTCTAAATCCTTTCAGTAGCCTGGAGGCAGATACACTTCCTAGCTCTGTTTTTAAATTATTATTATTATTATTATTATTATTATTATTATTATTATGGGGTACATGTGCAGATCGTGCAGGATTGTTACATAGGTATACACATGCCATGGTGGTTTACTGCATCCATCCCCCGTCATCTACGTTAGGTATTTCTCCTAATGTTATCCCTCTCCAATCTTCCCACCTCTTGCTATCCCTCCCCTAGCCCCTCACCCCCCCCAACAGACCCCAGTCTGTGATGTTCCTCTCCCTGTGTCCATGTGTTCTCATTGTTCAACACCCACTTATGAGCGAGAACATGTGGTGCTTGGTTTTCTGTTCTTGTGTCAGTTTGCTGCGAATGATGGTTTCCAGATTCATTTATGTCCCTGCAAAGGACATGAACCCATTCTTTTTTATGGCTGCATAGTATTCCATAGTGTTTATGTGCCACATTTTCTTTATCCAGTCTATCATTGATGGGCATTCAAATGCCTAGCCCTGTTTTACAGATGAGGAAGTTGGTTGTAGATGGCTCATTAAGTTCTCAGTGTCATAGCTACTTAGTGGTTGTGTGAGACTCGAACTCAGATCTTCCTGACTCTGATGTGCCATCTAAAAACAGTCTTGTGGCAGTGCAGGGATGGGTCCATGCTGAACACTTCTTTTGTGCCTCTGCTCTGGAATTTTGCTGTACAGTAATCAACAATAGCTGCTTGTGTCCCAGCTAAGTGTGCTGAGTGGTTTACAAGCATGGTCTCCAGCATAAACCACCCTGACCCTGGAAACACGTTCTGCCTCTTCCATCAGACTCTTTTCTCCTTTCTCTCCTATTTCCTTCCCTCCCCCACCTGCAGCTCAGAGACACTGGGTGCACTCTGGTTGCCATTTTACCTTGCCTCCAACCTGGCCTAAAATGCAAACTGTGTTGTCAATGAAAACAGGTATATCTTTTCTGCTATTTTCTGTTTTAGTTTAAGAAGAAGTGTTACAAGTGTCCCTCTCTGCTCGCCTTATTCAAGACATCTCCCTGTAGACACCGTGCCAGAACAGTGACCTCAGACCACTGCTTGGACGCTGATTACAAGTAATCCAGCTCCAGAGGTGATAGAGTGTCCTTTCTTTAAAAAGGAGATAAAAATAGCGAAGAAACAACACTTTCCTTAGTTCTCTGAAAGGCTGGCATTCTTCCAGAATAGACTCATGTACTTTTTGTACTTGGAGGAAAAAAAGAGATGGGATCTGGTCCAAGAATAGTCCTACAAACGAGAGAAATATGGAGCAGGCAGCTGGAGCTGAGCATCCAAGTGGTACCACCAGCTGCAGGCCCATTAATTAACGATCCCTGGTATGTAGCGGTTCCCGTGACCTTGATTCTTGTTGAATTCACAGAGATAATTTTTACAGAGCCTCTACTTTTCTCACTGCGGTATATTTATTCAAGGAGTACCTTGCATATTTCCCCCCATCTCTCCAAGCAGTAAATTTATTCTAATTGCAAAGAGATATAGTGAAAGCCTGATTGAATACTTGGCAGTTTATAGAGATTTATTTCGGGAGCTTAAGGGGGTTTTTAGAGTGTGTGACTAGAGCAGGGTTGAGGGGAGCTGGGGAAAGGAGCCCAGGAGAAAATGTAGATTTAATGAATCTATAAAATGACCCTGCTGTAGATAAATGCTTGTTCCAAAGAAGTTTAGACAGCCTGACCCAAACCAGGGTCTGTGACAGCCAGTCCAACATGAGGTATCTGTAGCATTACATATTTCTCCTCGGGTTCGCAGGTTTCCTTATGAAATGTGTTACTCTTCAGACAGAGGTGAGTGGGGTGGGGAGGGGGGATGAGTAGAATCAGTTTCCCAGAGGGAAGAAAGCATGTTGAACCACACATTTCCTAGTACTAAAAGCTATGAAAGAGGCAAAAGTAAACCTCCATCACCTGCCCTTAAAATCACTCTGCTTTTTCTGTAACTCACTGGAAGCCAAATCCTGAATTTTAAGCCTAGGATCTTGGAAGGCAGATCATAAGAGTGACAGCCTGCTCTTTATACCAGAAATTTTAAAGAAGAATAGGGGGAGCCTTGCAAAGTTCACTGATCCCAGGCACTTCTAGCTGATAATGAGACCGACGGACACTCTATCCCCTAACAGGCCTTCTGCTAAGAACAGGCTTTGCATGTACACACTACTGAACCTTTCCCCAAAAACCTTCTAGGCTTTTGATCCCATGAGTGACATTCATCTTTCTTGCAGCTGCCTCACAAGTTCTGCTGAGGATGAATTTTAGGCTTTCAACTGTTAAATTGGTTATATTGTAAATCTAATCACCGTACTAAAATGAAGACATTTGTTCTGCAGGGAGAGGCAAAACAGAAAAAGGTCTTAAGTGGACGCTCTTGGGGAAGAAGAAGGAATGCAGAGGCCTCTTTGGGCAGAGGCTGGTTAGGGTCAGCCGTCAGTGGGCTTCCCTGCGCTTCTGCTTTCTTTGGGAATTGGCATAAGGAGATCTTGGGGAGAAATTTTAAACTTTTCCATTGTGAGGTATAACCCTCATACACAAAACTTCCGTTTAACAAGTTGTTATAAAGTCATGTCAACAAGTATAATATGGCTAACCCTCCCTCAAAGCTTCTCCCATGCTCCTGGAGATAACCATTATCGTGGCTTTTACGGGAATCACATCTTTGCTTTTGAAAACAATAATTTAGCACCAAAGTGTGCATCTAGATAGAATCCGGTTTTGAGCTTTATGTAAATGGGATGAATGCATCGTTCTTCTGTATCTGGCTTCTTTTGCTCAACCTTGCATTTGTGAGAACCATCCACCTGCTACATAATTGTAATTTAGACTTATTGCAGGACAGTATTTTCTTTTTATTTTTCTGTGTACTATTGATGGACATTTGGATTATTTCTAGCTTGGGGATGTTACTAATAAGCCTGCTGGGAACATTCCTGTGCATGTATGCTGATGCACGTGGGCATTTGCTCAGCCTCCCTTGTTGAGACCAAACAATCCTATTAGAAAACAGTTTGTGCCCGCCACAGTGGTTCACACCTATAATCCCAGCATTTTGGGAGGCCATGGCAGCCAGATCACTTCGGATCAGGAGTTCGAGACCAGCCTGGCCAACATGGTGAAACCCCGTTTCTACTAAAACTACAAAAATTAGCCAGGCATGGTGGCTGTAATCTCAGCTACTCAGGAGGCTGAGGTAGGAGAATTGCTTGAACCCAGGAGGCAGAGATTGCAGTGAACTGAGATCGTGCCACTGCACTCCAGTCTAGGTGACAAAGCAAGACTCCACCTCAAAAAAAAAAATATATGTGTATAGGAAATTTGTTTGGGAGGTGGTCCCAGGAACCAAAAAGTAGAAAGAGCAAAAGACAAAAGTCATTAAAAGGTACATTAACAAGCAGGTACAGCCTTGGGAAATGATGGCTTCATCCCTCTTGAGACCCTCTGAGAAGGCATGAGGGGCACACCTCAGAATTGTCCCACCAGGGAACAGAAAGACTGGGGCAGTTATCCAATGACCCCCATCCGCCACTGGTTGTGACTGCAGCCCAGCAAACTCCAATGGCCCAGGAGAAAGCTCGCAGAGAAGCAGAGCGACATGGATGCTTGGGTTGGGATTCCAGCACAACATTATCCATTTTACTTCTTTGCAACAGGTCCAGTATTCTCACCCATATCCCTTAGGCAGTTAGTCTGGGTCAACACTGTTTGCCAGGACACAAAAGTGATGGCACAAAGGGAAGCCAGGGAAGAAAGGGAGGCCAGGAAAGAAGGGGAGGCCAGAGCACAGTAAACATAAACCACCTGAGACACATTCAGTTCCCATGGACACTGCTCAGCCCACTGGCTGGAGGCAGTGGCAGTCCTGTTTCTTAATGGTTCTGTACACCACATGGGACACATTCAATTCCCATGGTCCAGCTCCGCTCATCAGCTAGAGGCAGGGGCAGTCCTGTTCCTTAATGCTCACTGGAGAACAGGATCATTCCTTTGCTCTAACTCCCACTGGCTGAGAACAAATGATGACACTCAGAAACTGGGGAGAAATTGTATGGACACATTAGAGGCTTTTTATTTTGAAAAATATTTCAGACACAAATGATGCTATAATGAATTGGGACTGAGGTTAATATTGAATATTAAAAGTATTTCTTGCCAGGCATGGTGGCTCATGCCTATAATCCCAGTACTTTAGGACGCTGGGGTCAGAGGATTTCTTGAGGCCAGGAGTTCGAGGCTGCTGTGGCTATGATTGTGCCACTGAACTGCAGGCTCAGCCACAGTGTGAGATCTTGGTCTAAAAAAAACAAAACAAACAAAAATGTATTTATTTTAAAAGTATCCCCTTTACTTAAATTAGCTTGAGAGGTTTTCTGTTTCTTTACTACCAAACAATCTTTGTAAATAGAATGACACCTGTAACTCATCAGGGTTCATCAGAGAAACAGAACCAACAAGATGCACACATGCGCACACATGTGTGTGTGTGTTTGGGGGGAGGGTTGCATACATGTTTATATGTGTATGTATACATGTGGAGAGAGATTTTAAGCAATTGGGTCACATAATCGTGGAGGCCATTAAGTCCAGAATTTGCACAGCAGACTGTAGGCTGGAGATCCAGGGAAGAGGTGCAGTTTGAGTTCAAAGGCAGTCTACTGGCAGAATTCTTTCTTCCTCAGGGACTCAGGGGAAGTCAGTCAATCTTTTTTTCTTTTTTCTTTTTTTTTTTTTTTTTTTTTTGAGACAGAGTCTTGCTTTGTCACTTAAGCTGTAGTGCAGTGGCACAATTTCAGCTGACTACAACCTCTGCCTCCCAAGTTCAAGTGATTCTTCCACCTCAGCCTCCTGATATAGCTGGGATTATAGCCACCATGCCCGGCTAATTTTTGTATTTTTAGTAGAAACAGCGTTTCACCACGTTGGCCAGGGTGATCTCAAACTCCTGACCTCAAGTGATCTGCCCGCCTTGGCTTCCCAAAACACTAGGACTAAAGGTGTGAGCCACCGCACCCAGCCCCAAACTGTGTTCCAATAGGATTGTTTCAACCAGGGAGGCTGAGCAAGTGTTCATTTCTAACACACCTGACAGAGAGCCTGGGGTTGTGCTGGGAAGTGGGGCACACAGAGAACCAAACCCAGTTCCTGCCCTTCAGGAGTTCTGATAGGAAATAGACTTACAAATATTTATATTTCAAAATAATAAGTTCATTTTGTGAAAGTATTATGGAAGCAGAATAACCATAGGTTGGTGTGTTGAGGGTTCATTAGAAGCTCACCAGGGGAAAGAGTGCAGAGGACTTTCCAGATGGAGAAAATGCTGCTCCTTGGCTGCCTGGCTCTTTGTCTCAGCTCAGCATTTTCTCTTTGTGTTTGGCTTTCTCCCAAAGAGGAACTGTGAGGCACCAAGAGAGACCCTCAGAAACTCCAGGCTCAAGCCTTCTATTCTTCTTTTTCACCTTGATGGGGAACGGGTCCACGTGTTTTGAAGCCAGAAAAAAATATTACTTTACAGTAAAGGGAGAAAAGGCTTAGAAGGGGTTAGAAAATGGAAAATTGGGGCACAGAGCCAGTGATAAGTCAGTTTTATATCGCACATAGCGATTGCTCCTGAAGTCATCACAAGAGTGTTTATAATCAGGATAAATCAATACTTGGAATGAATTCCTCTGATTCTTTTGTTTCTGAAAACCAGATTACCTCTGTCTTCTGAAGACCTGCAAGAGATTTGTCCTCACATGGAAGAGACCTGAGAGTAGGGCTGATATGCAAAATATTTAACCACCGTACCATACATACCTGACCAATCAGAAACCACACAGCCTGGAGACATTGGGGGCAGCCAGCCCAAGTATGTACAGGCTGAATCCCAAACCTGTCTTCAGACCATAATATGCAACCCTTTGTTTTGCAGAAGAGATCCAAATGGGATTATCATCTAGCCCTGTCCACTGCAACCCATAGCCTCAAAGTCCATGTAAGACCGATTAGGTCTACCCCAGACTTGACTCACATCCAAGGCTGCCCATGGGGAGGATGTTTTATTTTTTAATTGTTTATTTAAAAAAATTTTTAGAGACAAGTTCTCACTCTGTCACCCAGGCTCTAGTGCAGTGGTACAATCATAGTTCAATATAACCTCGAACTCTTGGGCTCAAGTGAGCCTCCTACCTCAGCCTCCTGAGTAGCTGGGACTATGGGTGGAGGCTATCGTTCTTGGCTTATTTTTCTTTTTCTTTTTGTAGAGACAGGGTCTCACTATGTTGCCCAGGCTGGTCTCGAACTCCTGGATTCCAGTATCCTCCCTCTCAGCCTCCCAAAGCATTGGGACTACAGGTGTGAGCCACTGCACCCAGCCAGTATCTTACTCCTCACGTGTCTCTGGATTCTTTGCTCCTCATAAGTTAGTGTGTAAAATCCTTTTTCACTGGTAAATAAGTCTGCTATTTGTTTGCAAGACTGAGTTATAGAACATGTTATGAAGGATGCAAGGGAATAGTCAGTTTTTTAAAAAGGCTCAAGGCAGGCGTGGTGGCTCATGCCTATAATCCCAGCACTTTGGGAGGCCGAGGTGGGCAGATCATGAGGTCAGGAGTTCAAGACCAGCCTGACCAACATGGTGAAACCCTATCTCTACTAATAATACCAAAAAAAAAAAAAAACTGCTGGGTGTGTTGGTGCACCTGTAATCCCAGCTACTCTGGAGCCTGAGGCAGGGGAATTGCTTGAACCTGGGAGGCAGAGGTTGCAGTGAGCCAAGATATTGCACAATTGTACTCTAACCTGGGCAACAGAGTGAGATTCCATCTAAAAAAAAAAAAAAAAAAGAAAAAAAAAAAGGATAGAAGAAAAGGCTCTCAGGTGTGCAAGAAAGGCCATTTTTTAATTTTTATTTTTAGAGACAGGGTCTCATTCTGTCACACAGGCACACACTGCAGCCTCCAACTCCGAAAGGCCATTATTATATTATACAACTCAACCTAAGTCTGACTCCAAATCCTCATCCTTCCAGGCTCTTGAGAAAGTAAACCATCCACCTCCCTTCTCCCCAATCCACAGGCTAGTGCAGCAGTCCAGAGTTTTTATACAACATAAGGCCCTGCTTTGCCATCGTCATTCATTTAGCTAACAAATATGTATTGAAGTCTTACCACACGTCAGGCCCTGCTCTAGGAGCTGATTAATAGCAATGTACAAAAAGAGATCAAATCCGTGCCTCTGCTCCAGGTTGAGCAGGCACACCTGTACCTCACCTAGAGCAAAGGAAGAACTCTTTTGGGAGGCTGGCATTAGGCCTCTGTGGGAGCACACGCGGCCTCTCCCAACTAGGTACTGCCCATCCAGCCACTGCTCAGACGCAGGGGCAGATCCCATCTAGAGGAATCTGTACTCTTCCCTGACCAGGCATCGCTTCTACTAAACTCGTCTCTTCTCAAAACCATCCTCCCTTGGCCCTCCCTCTCCAGAACACCCTTCATGGTGCCTCAACATGGAAAACTATTTTCTTATGAGAGTAAATGCTATGTCTATTTCTTGTTATAGCACATATATCAGAATACTCAGAACAAAATCGTTTGGTATTGTATTCAAAATTTTATATTACAGTAAAATATACACAACGTAAAATGTATCCTCTGAACCACTGTTGGGTGTTCAGTGGCATTAAATACCAAGGACAAAACTTTCTTTTCTTTTTTTAAAAGATAGGCTCTCAGCATGTTGGCCAGGCTGATCTTGAACTCCTGGGCTAAAGCGATCCACCCACCTCAGCCTCCCAAAGTGTTGGGATGACAGGCATGAACCACCTTGCCCGGCCCCAGCCTGTTTTTCAGGAAGACATGACAAAACCTGCATGTCTGTCTGAAATGGAGAGAAAGATAACCAATGTAATATTTCAGTCAACTGTCCTCCACATGAACATCTTAAACGTCCAACCAAGTAAAAGTGCAGAACTGTTTATTCCAAATTCCCTCTCCACACATTTGATAAAGACATCACTGTGTGCACCTTCTATGGCAAGGCCTCAGGAGACCCTTGAAGCCTCCAGTGGTTGATCTGGTCCCTGACCACCTTCTGTTCAGAGTCCGATTCCCTTTTTCTGATCTCCTGAATAGTCCTCAAGCTCCAACACACCCAAGCGTGATGCCTATGCTGGGTACCACCTCATCCAGCTAAAGAGGATACTCCCTAATAAGCCTATATTGGGTAAGGCATCGTCGATCAGGGCCTAAGGATTATTTGGGAGTTTCTATACTGTAACTGGAGACACTGAGGGCTAAAAAACCTCCCAGACATAGGGGAATGGATCTGTAAGGATGACATTTCATTTATTGTGAGAGGATAAGAGTTTTGGATAGAAGAGTAGTTTTGTGTTTCACTCTTTTATCCTGTAATAAGTCCTGTGATTTCCTTCCTTCCTTCCTTCCCTCCCTCCCTCCCCCTCCTCCTCCTCCTTCTTCTTGTTCTTCTTGTTCTTCTTTTCTCTCTCTCTCTCTCTCTCTCTCTTTCTCTCTCTCTTTCTTTCTTTCTTTTGAGATGGGATCTTGCTTTGTCACCCAGGCTAGAGTGCAGTGGCACAATCTCAGCTCACTGCAACCTCCGCCTCCCAGGTTGAAGCAATTCTCCTGCCTCAGCTTCCCAAGTAGCTGGGACTACAGGCACACGCCACCATGCCCAGCTAATTTTCGTATTTTTAGTAGATGCGGGGTTTCACCATGTTGGCCAGGCTGGTCTCAAATGCCTGACCTCAAGTGATCTACCTGCCTCGGCCTCCCAAAATGCTAGGATTACAGGCGTGAGCCACCATGCTGGCCTCATGTGATTTCATATATTCATCATGCAATATTTTTCTTTCCTTTTCTTTTTTGCTTTTTGAGACGGGGTCTCACTCTGTTGCCCAAGTGTGAGTGCAGTGGCTGATCATGGCTCAGTGCAGCCTGTATCACTTGATCCTGGGCTCAAGTGATCTTGCTGCCTCAGCCTTAATCTACCTATTAGCTAGGACTGCAGGTGCATGCCATCACGCCCAGCTAATTTCTTCTTTCTTCCCCCCATCCTTTTTTTTTTTTTTTTTAAGGGACAGGGGTCTCATTTTGTTGCCCAGGCTGGTCTTGAACTCCTGACCTCAGCCTCCCAAAGTGCTAGGATTACAGGCTTGAACCACTGCACCCAGTTGGTTCATCCTGCAATTTAAAAAAAAAAATGACTTTGTAGCTCCCTCTGCAGTCTTATCTTCTGTAAATGGTGTAAACAGTCTTCTGTGCAAGTACTCTGATTTCTGACTTCTTCTGTGGGTTCTGTTTTCATGTATTCAACTTGCTGATGGATATTTCCATCAGGTATACAGTCAGATCTCTGTATCCCTGGGTTCTGCATTTCTGGATTAAACCATCTGCTGATCAAAGGTATCTGGAAAAAAAATAACAATATGACAATTTAAAATAATACAAATTTTTAAAAATACAATGTAACATTTATATAGCATTTACATTGTATTCATTGTATTAGGTATTGTAAGTAATCTAGAGATGATTTAAAGTATATGGGAGGCTGTGCCTCGATTATATGCAAATAAGATGGCATTTTATATAAGGGACTTTGATAAATAAGGAATTTTGATATCTGCAGTGGTTCCTGGAGTCAATCTCCTATGGATACCAAAGGACAACTGTACTCATGGAATCTCAAATTCAAAGTGTATAAAACCAAAGAGATCATCTTTTCCCCCAAACCAAGTGCTCTTTCTGATATTTCTGTTAATGGCACCATTCTCCTTGGCCTTCATGTTTATAACCTTCATATGATCCCTCGGTCTTTCCTTTTCCTTGCTTCCCATATCTGGATAATTGGAACATTCTATAGACTCAACTTCCATAAGACCTCTCAATCCACTCCTTCCTTTTCATCTCTACTGTTAGTCATCCGGCTCTGGCCCTCCTCAGCTCCCTCCTGGACTATAACAGTCGCCTTCAAGTTGGTTTCCTCACATTGGTGCCTGGTCTATAGTCTAGATCAATCTTCCTAGGTACATTTTCAATTATGTTACTAAATTGTAAGCTATTTGAAAACTAAATTGTAAGCTATGTGAGCAGCATTTTATTCATTTTTGTACTAATTTTATTTTATATATATATATATATAAATCCCTAATGACTAACATAGTACCTGGTACATGGTAGATACTCAGTAAAGGCTGGATTGTATTTATGTTACCTTCCAGCTGAAAAATTTTCAGTGGCCTTGTATTCACTACTGAATGAAGCTTCCCCTGGCATTTAAAGCCCTCCATGGTATAGTTGCCATTTAACTTTCTGTTCTCCTTTACCATTAATTTTCAGCCTCCCAAGTAGCTGGGATTACAGGCACCTGCCACCCTGTCCAGATAATTTTTGTATTTTTACATTTGTGGGACAGTCAAGATTCTGAGACTTCTTCATTAAGCCAGGACACTCCAAAAGAGCTAATAAAGGGTCTCAGGTTGGTTAACTCCCCTGCCTCTCAACAGAAGCAGACACAAATCCTCACAGTGGAAAGCCATTAAGGTCCACTGAGTTTAGGTTCAAATAAAAATTCACCAAATATAGAAGGAGGCAAGCCACAGAGAGAAAGAGTCCACAGAAAGACAAATATCCAGTTTAGACCATGAGAATGTTAGACATTGGAATTCTCAGCTACAGAACATGTTTTAACTTAGAAAAGTGTGTAGAGCATTTATTATGTGCTAGGCACCATTATAAAGATTTTTCTCCAGCTTTAATTTAATTCTCATCATGACTCAACAAAGCAAGTATTATCCTCATTTTATAAGTAAAAAAACTTAAGCACATAGAAATTAAGTAATTTTTCTCAGGTGAAATTCTATTAAATGGTAGAGGTACTACCTGGGTTCGGGCAGTTCGGCTCTAGATCCTGCATCCTTCACCACTACATTTTGCTGCCTTTCTAACAAAGAATGGCTACGGATGAAAATGTCAAGAAGTAAGGAGTGGGATCCCAAAGACAAGCAAGCAACAAAAAGCCTTCAGGAATAATTTTTGAAAAAGACTGTTTAATGTGCCTAAAAATAAAATTATAGAAAGTGAAGTCTTTTTTTTTTTTTTTTGAGACAGAGTTTCACTCTTGTTGCCCAGGCTGGAGTGCAGTGGTGCGATCTCAGCTCACTGTAATGTCTGCCTCCTGGGTTCAAACAATTATCCTGCCTCAGCTCCCAAGTAGCTGGGATTACAGGCGCCCACCACACCCAGCTAATTTTTGTATTTTTAGTAGAGACAGGGTTTCACTGTGTTGGTCAAGCTGGTCTCGAACCCCTGACCTCAGGTGATCCACCTACCTCAACCTCTCAAAGTGCTGGGATTACAGGTGTGAGCCACCATGCCCAGCCTGAAAGCGAACATTTAACACACATGCTAGAGAGATAATTTGTGAACCAAAGAAATACCTGAAGCAAAGATTCAGAATGTAGAACAGGAAAAAAAAGAAAATGGAAAATATGAAAGAGTAGGTTAAAAATATGGAAGATAGAATGAGAAGTTCTCATACACGTTTAGTTGGAATTTTGGAAGGAGAGGATTGAAAGAATGGAGGAGAAATAATATTTGAATCAATGGTAGCTAATAATTTTTCAGAATTGATGAAAAGACCAAAAGACCCAATTCCACAGATTTAAGAAGTACAAGATATTCCTAGCAGGATAAATAAAAGGAAGTTTATGCCTTGCAAATGTTATAGAGAAAATGGAGAACACCAAAGACAATGATTTAATCTTAAAGACAGCCTGAGAGAAGAGAAAAACCAACTATAAGGGACCAACAATCAGACTGTCGGAAGACTTCTCAAGAGTAGAGAGGACACAGGAGATAGAGGAGGTATTAACCTGTTCTCACATGCTAATAAAGACATACCTGAGACTGGCTTATCTATAAAGAAAAAGAGGTTAAATGGACTCACAGTTCCACATGGCTGGGGAGCCTCCAGCCATGGGGGAAGGTGAAGGAGGAACAAAGGTACCTTGTACATGGTGGCAGACAAGAGAGCATGTGCAGGGGAACTGTCCTTTATCAAACCATCAGATCTCATGAGACTTATTCACTATCATGAGAACAGCACGGGAAAAGCCCACCCCCAGGATTCAGTTACCTCCCTCCAGGTCCCTCACATGATACTTGGGGATTACGGGAGCTACAATTCAAGATGAGATTTGGGTGGGGACACAGCCAAACTATGTCAGAGAAACAATATATGCAAGGTATTGAGAAAAAAATTGTCAATTGCATATCCAAAAAAGTTATATTTCATAAATGGGAGTAACATAAAGACATTTTCAAATAAACAAAAATTGGCAGACCTTCACTAATGAAACCTTCAGAATTCATCTCAAATGCTATTTCTTGCATGGAACTCTAGCCAGATCCCACTCTTTGGACCCCCAATAGCATTTTATTTAACCTTTCTCATGACACTTACCAATTCAAACGTAAACTGAAGTTATCTGTGTGTTTCCTTAACGCCCTCCCCACTCCACCTGCTCTTACCTCCCTTTCTTTTTTTTTGAGATGGAGTTTCGCTCTCGTTACCCAGGCTGGAATGCAATGGCACGATCTCAGCTCACCGCAGCCTCAGCCTCCTGAGTAGCTTGGATTACAGGCATATGCCACCATGCCCAGCTACTTTTTTTGTATTTTTAGTAGAGACGGGGTTTCACCATGTTGACCAGGATGGTCTCGATCTCTTGACCTTGTGATCCACACGCCTCGGCCTCCCAAAGTGCTGGGATTACAGGCTTGAGCCACCGCGCCCGGCTTACCTCCCTTTCTTTAAAGGCCCAGAAACATTTTGATGTCTAACTTACCTTAGCTTTTTGTGCAGTCCCTATCATAATACTTGCATGTAGTAGGTGCTTAATAAATATTTGTTGAAGCCAGCTGGTCCGTTTTCTCCCATGTGTCTCATTGATCATCAGTTCCAAAAGATGCTCCCTTTAAAAGGAATTTTATGTCAAATCCTATTCAGAAATGCTGCATACAGCACTATAACTTCCTCTTGGAAAGCTACTGTTTAATTTAACTCAGCATTTCCCAAAATTATTTGACCATATAGAGCAATTCCTTCCACCCATCACTCACTGAATATCCCAAGAGACTGGGGTATTCACTGAGTGATGAATATCCTCAATAAATGAGTGATAAATAGTATTTTTGAAAAATACTCTAGAGGGCAATGACTTATTTGAAAGTGTCCAAGGCTGGGTGTCAATACCTTGGATCCTGGTTCTGTTACCAGTTAACCACATAATTAGTTTTAAGTCATTTATTCTCAGGTTCCTTATTTGTGATGTCAGCAGCAGGTAGCCCCTTCCAACTCTGAAACTCTATGAATTAAAGGGCCTTGCCTCTTAACCTTCAGTCATTCAGTCACTTTACATACATTAAATTCCTATTATGTGACAGTGTACAAAATGCTGGGCATATAATGATGAGCCAGCTTCTCATAGTTACTGCTTCATGGAGCTGCCATTTAAGAATAATTTTCTACAGCCCACGATTAGAACATTGTTGATTTCCAGAATCAAATTTCTTCTGGTAAAAATTGGTAATTTGCCATCTCATTCACTACGTGTTTCAAGTTGTGAAATGAACCTTTAGAATCTAAACTTAGAGTCTATCTAGACTTATGATTCTATTTCACCAAAGAGTTCCACTGTAAGAATAAAAACTGTAACATGATCACTTAGGTGCATCAAGTTTTTAAATTTCATCTTTAACTTTCTTCATAAAGATTCAGACCTCTATAGTTTAAAAAGCAAATTGTAATGGTATGGCATCAACTGAGAGCTATTGTGGGCAGGCTCTGTTCTAAGCATTTTGCACGTAATATTACCTCATTTAATCCTTAGAATAACCACAAGAGCCAAGTGATATTACCATTTCCACTTTGTAGAAGTTAAATAACTTGCCCAAAGTCACACAACTGGTGAAGCTGGGCTTTGACCACAGGCTGTATGGCTCCGAAGTGTGTGCTCTGAGCTCCAATATTAAAATACTAATGTTGTTAATAATTAATTAAATATTCTCTAGTAGATTTTCTGCTGGAAATATAAGGGTTAACAGCTCTGAAGAACTGAACGATCATATGGGATTTTTAAATGTCTCTAGCTTCAGCCAGGTAGTGTACAAAGGAGGTAATGAAAAATTAAAAGCTTTTTTTTTTTGGCTGAGCACTAATCTTCATCGTTATGGATATATCTATATGCCAGAGAATATTGCACTTTAGATAATAAGTAACTATAAAATTGGTGGTACTGTTTTAAACCCGACAGCTCCATATGTCTGATGTGTTTTCTGAAAGTATTTCAAAGATAAGACTTTACTCTCAAATCTGAAGAGGTTCTTTAGAGATTTCCAACACTGTACAGTATTTATGTAATTGGATAAAATATATGTGGGGAAACTATAGTACTAAGAGTAGAAGAGTATTTTAATCACAAAAATATCTTCCTGTCAAAGAGAAACAAAATATAGTCAAAGAAATGCAAACCGCACCGTGTCAGTGAGAATTCTTGGCATTTCATTTTAGAAGCCATTTTGCATGGAAATGAATAAAATATAAACACAGTACTTTATCTTGGATATGACAAGAAACTTCAAGATTGTAATGTGCATTAAGATAACATTCCAAACCTATCCTTTCAAGTTTCCAGCCAAGAATTTGTTTTTATAATTTCTTTGCAGTTGGCAAACAGCTAACCTCTACTTGAGATATCAATTTTCATGCTTATGATCCCAATCCCATTGTGTGTAACTATTAACTTGCTGTGTGACCTTGACTAAATCACTCCCCTCCACCCTGACTCAAATGAAGGGGTTAGGGCTCTCAGTCTCCTTCCAGTCTTAAAATTGTGTGATTCTTGTCTATAGATGATGACATATACCATAAAAAATACTGTAGAGATTGAATTTTTAAAACGGGCTATTTAAGTGTTTTGTAAATGACCAATCATCAGCTATAAAGAGAATGTAAACTGTGGCATCCAGGCTCTGCCGGTGATTTACTTGGCTTTGGTGTTGGTTAGCAGCTGCTGCAGCTGTTTCAAGTCGCCAAGCACTTTCTGTACGTCACAGAAACAGTAGTCCGTCTACATGCTTCCTAGAGTGCCTGACACAAGTGGGGTCTCAGAGATTCAGGACAAAAAGAGCAGTGATCACACCCTCCATGGTCTGTGAGGTGACTTTGAACACCTTCCTCCTAAGCTGCAGGGGGATGAGGACCCCGTGATACGCTGGTGATATACATTCCCCTGTGAGACTGAAGTGCTGTGTCTGCAGCTGCTGGGAGCCTTGGCAGTTAAGATCCCAGCTGGAGCTAGCCCTTGGTTGAAAGGAGTTGCTTTGCCCAAAGTCACATACATATCCTTCTGGGGCAGCCTACCTCTAAAGACTGAAGATTCAGTGGAAGGGTTAGTTAACCGCTGGTCTCTTGTCCCAATGGGTCCGAGTCTAAAGGGTTGCGCCCGTGCCAGAGCTCCTGCAAAGTGGGCCGAGGACTTTGTTGCAGCCACTCCTACTACACTGCACTCAGCGTCTCCCTTGGCTCACAGGTGCTGCCCGGAGCACTCCCCACTAAACTCCCTGCACGGAGATCTCTGTCTCACGATCTGTTTCCTGGGGATCCAGACCTGCCACAGAGACGTGCAGACCTGAGTTCCAAATTGACCTCTGCTTGTTTCTAGCTGTGAGGCCTGAAGTAAATTCTTCCTTCAATAAAATGGGAATAACAATCACTACCTCACAGAATTGTTTATTATAAGGCAATCGCTCCAAAGCATGGAGAAGATGATTCATAACAATAACTTAGTGCTAGCACATAGTAGATGAATCGTAACAGTAAGTTAACATGTGTGGAGGCACACTTCACATTTATCATGTGTCAGGCACTGTTTTAGTGCTTTACCATACAAGAAGTAAAGAAGTGTGAAGAAGATAGTATCCCTATTTTGCAGATGAGAAAACAGGTACAGAGAAGTTAAGTAGCTTCCCCAAGGTACCACAGCCAATCAGTCAGGAATTCAAACCCAGGCAGCCGGACTGCAGAACCACTGTTAGTAGCTAAAACTCTACTGCAACTCATTGGTGAAGAAAAATTTTAAAAAATACTTGGATGTTGATAAACAAAAGTCCAATAATGTCACCTTATTGCAGAAGTAGCTTTAAAATAAGGCAGGTATAAGGCCAGGCATGGTGGTTCATGCCTGTAATCCTAGCATGTTGGGAGTCCAAGGCAGGCAGACTACCTGAGCTCAGGAGTTCAAGACCAGCCTGGGCAACATGGTGAAACCCCATCTCTACTAAAATACAAAAAATTAGCTGGGAGTGGTGCGTGCACCTGTAGACCCAGCTACTCAGGAAACTGAGACAGGAGAATTGCTTGAACCCGGGAGGCAGAGGTTACAGTGAGCCAAGATCACACCACCGCACTCCAGCCTGGATGGCAGAGCGAGATTCTGTCTCCAAAAACAGCACAGGTATAAAAGAAAAAATTCCCAAAGAATTTCTGTTTTCCCATAGTTAATATTTTTGTATTGCTATAGGTTATGCTTATTTTTTGCTACAAATTAATCCTTTTCATCAAGAGGGTGAGTGAATGCCGGCACAGTGGTTCATGCCTATAATCCCAGCACATTGGGAGGCCAAGGCAGGCGGATTACTTGAGGTCAGGAGTTCAACAGCAGCCTGACTAATAAGGTGAAACCCCATCTTTACTAAAAATATTAAAGAGCCAGGAGTGGTGGTGTGCGCCTATAGTCCCAGCTATTTGGGAGGGTGAGGCAGGATAATCGCTTGAACCTGGGGATGGAGGTTGCAGTGAGCAGAGATTGAGCCACTGCACTCCAGCCTGGGCAACAAAGCTAGACTCCGTCTCAAAAAAAAAAAAAAAGGTGGAGTGAAATAGTGAAAGCTTGAGTCCCTCATCTCACGCTGTAGTGGTCAGTCATTCCATAAGATCATTTGTTTCTGTTGTTTGTTCCTATTTTAACGAAACATATACTGAGTTTCTTTTTTAATGAAATGCACTGAATATGAGGTCAATAAGCAAAACAGTGATATATTTCACTGTTAAGTGGTAACTTTGTGTGCTAACAGGGTTTAAGTTATATTAGGTTAGTGCAAAAGTAATTCCGGTTTTTGCCATTACTTTCAATGGCAAAAAATTGCAATTACTTTTGCATCAAAACTTTCTACAGTTTTGAACTCCTCTCTCCTCTGGACCACTGGAAAGTACATGGTTAATAGTGGGGTCCCTGCTGTGCCCCCCATTTCTCATTTACAATATGCCTTGTGTGCTCTTTAAACCGGTTGTCCGTTGGCAGCCGATAGAAGGTGTTCGTTTTCCACTCCCTCTCTAGCCCAGTCAGGTTTATATCACAATTTTTCTCACAGAGAAAAAACCTGTTAACAATACTGGTTTGGACCCCTGTTATGCTTTTAAGGTCAGAGAGATCTCTTTTACTGCTTAAGGCACAAGTCTGTTAAGGTTTTTATGATTTGTAAATGAAGTGGTTTTTTATCTTTTGCTATTAGACAGCTAAGGTATAAGAGACTGCCTTCTACCCCAAATAAATTAGGCATTTAAATAATTTACAGCTCCAGGTATGTTTGCCAGACCAGCATAACTGAACAAAGTCAGCAGATTAAATGTTCCCTTGGCAATTGGCGAGGGTCTGAGACACAGCACCTGAGCTGCACCACTGGGCCTCTCGTTAAATCATAGGCAAGAGCTCAGAATCCCGGGGTCCCAGGTGACGGACAGGAGCTGATTTGAGAGGATAGAGCTTTTGTTCCCTTCTAGGTGTCATGGCAGTCATTACCCTTGATTCTAGGCAGTGAGAAACTCTCAGAATAATAGAGAGAGAAAAAGAAAAGAGACAAGAGAAGGAAGGAACGTGAGGTGGAGGTGGGGGTGAGTCCTCTTTCTTTCTTTCGTTTTCTTTCTTTGGTTCTTTCTTTCTTCCTTTCTCTTTCTTTCTTTCTTTTTGAGATGGAGTCTTGCTCTGTCACCCAGGTGGTAGTGCAGTGGTGTGATCTCAGCCCACTGCAACCTCTGCCTCCTGGGTTCAAGCGATTCTCATGCCTCAGTCTCCCAAGTAGCTGGGATTACAGGCACGCACCAACACATCTGGCTATTTGTAGTAGAGACAGGGTTTCACCATGTTAGCCAAGCTGGTCTCGAACTCTTGACCTCAGGTGATCCACCTGCCTCAGCCTTCCAAAGTGCTGGGATTACAGGTGTGAGCCACTGCTTTCAGCCATGAGTCTTCTTTCAGTGTGAAAAGACTATTTGTGTCACTAAATCCAGAATTCATCAATATAATAGTGTCTATTTGTACAATCTCAGGATAAAAGTAAAAAATAATTAGGAAATATTTTGTATACAGAATCACTATTTATCACTGTCATGGTCAGAACAAGAACTAGGCAGAAACATAGAGAATATTTTCCTCTTTCCAATTTCTAGGTTTTGACCAGAACCTGCTTGTGCCTAGGAAGAAAAGTGTAGTCTATAAAACTGATAACAACAGCAGAAAAACATCAGACGGCAGGATCCAGGGACCTATGCATAATACCCAGTTCTCTTCTTGGGAAGATTTTAAGTGTCAGAAACCGGTCGTTTGATCTGTAAGAAATGGAATTTTTACATCAAAGTATGGTTTTAAATTTGCCCGTTTAACGATGGGAGGGTTCAGATGACTCATGAGAAGTTGGGGTGGGGAGGCAGCAGATATATGTGTTTAGCTGGGGGAAATTCCACTTTGAGATCACATTCATTGTGCCCAGTAGACACACAAGGCCCTCTCTCGAGGTCTCATAGGAAGCTAAATGCTATAGGGAACATACAAAAGGCAGTACTATGCTTAGACTTCTTAACCATGTTGGCGCAGCTTCTCTGGAGATCGGGAAAATAAAGGAAAAAGCCATTCTAGGTGTATGATACACTGATACTTCTAGTGATTATTAGACCTGGCCCTCTAATTGTACTTTGAGGGAGGAGGTGAGAATTGATGGGAGAGAAGGTAAGAGTGATGGTGATGATTTAGAGTACCTGACTTGTAAAACATCTGAATTGAAGGTAAAACCATTACATTGGATTCGTTGCTGAATTCTCACTGGACACAAAAACCTTGTCATTTTCCTTTAGAAAGAAAAGGTAGAAGAGAAGCTTCCCATGCCTGGTTTATGAATATGACCTTGAAAATGTCAGCAGACCTATTGTCTTGTTGAGTCTGCAGCCAGGAAGGCAGAAATCAACTGCAGCAAAGCAGGTGTGAATATTCCCTGACTTCAGAGGCAGTTCGCTTTGAAGCTGGAAAGTCAAGGACACTGGTACCTTCAAGGAAACAAGGATATAATTATCACAACACCCAATTTGCCAGTGACCTTCCATTCCTCAGGCCTGCCCTACTCCCTCCGCTGGCACCAACCCAGGTCCTCACAGACTGAACTCTGTGTCCCAGGCTGCTCCGACGGAGGAGCAACCCACTCAAGCACCCTTTGAAAGAGTTCTTAATCTCTTTCTACTACACTGCTTTTGCTGACATAAATCCGCCAGCCCAAGGGGCCTCAGACCCCTCCACGGAGGGAGGCCCATTCAGGCCAACTGGAGTCTGAGCGGCTGAGCTGTAGAATTTATGCTTCCTCTCACCTGTGCCGTCTGTCTGTGGCCTCATCCCCGGTCTGTTTTTGAAGGTTTGAGCATAACCTCGCAGCCCCTTGCCAAGCCAGGCATCATCACCTCCGTCATAGAAGCAGATTTTGCAAGGCCATGGGAAGCTAGTAACAGTGACGCTTATCTTCATGATTGTATTTGAAATGTTGAAAACAGAAGCCTAATAAAAATGAGTTCAGGAAAAAAAGAAGAGCTATAAATTATCATTTGAAAGGAGCGGCTAAAGAATTCATCTACTCAAAATACCTAGGGGCTAGTTCTCAGTTACAGCAATAATCTAATATTTGGTTTCCTTTCCTTCACAATGCAAAAAACCCTTTCTCTTAGCACATACTCTTTTCTGCTTCTACAAGTCAAGCGTCTGGAGTCAAGAGGTAGATAACACTCCCTACCCAACTCCTTCATGCACACACATGAACACACGCAAGTGTGCACACACATAGCCTTGGTCTCAAAGGATCCACTAAATTGTACCAATTCTTTTAGACCATCAGGAACTTATCCTGCATTGTCACCAATCAATCCATGCTACCGTTTAACATTTTATTTGTTTTAAAGTAAGAGTAAAATTCTATTTCCTTGATTTTACAAAGACTGCCTGTGCTAATCTGGTATATTTAATGGAAAAACACTGGAAGCATTTATTCCCTGTAAAATACAAAACAAAGTATGGATGGCCACATCATCATTATTATTATATAGGGTTTTGAAAAGTGCAGACTAGGTCAGACATGGTGGCTCATGCCTGTAATCCCAGTACTTTGGGAGGCCAAGGAGGATGGATTGCTTGAAGTCAGGAGTTCAGGACCAGCCTGACCAATATGGTAAAACCCTGTCTCTACTAAAAATACAAAAATTAGCTGGGCATGGTAGCGGGTGCCTGTAATCTCAGCTACTCAGGAGGCTGAGCAGGAGAATCACTTGAATCCAGGAGGCAGAGGTTGTAGTGAGCTGAGATCTGGCCACTGCAGTACAGCCTGAGCAACAAGAGTGAAACTCCATCTCAAAAAAAAAAAAAAAGTGTAGAAAATAACTGATTTCATTGTCATTAATTGGAAATCACATGCATCACCTAGAAAAAAAAATCAAAACCATTAAATAAACATTATTAAAATCCATAAAAATAGTAAATGAAGTTGCTAGATAAAATGTTTTGGATTATGTGACAGATGATGAGTCCTTAATTTTCCTATGAGTTTATCTACTGTACAAAAATTTTCTGAGAATAAAAAGAATAGTTTTACAAAAGAATACTTAGGTGGTTATAAGATTATAATTTTTATAAAGTTATAAGTTATAGTCATATGAAATTTTAAGGTTACAGTTATATAAAAGTTATAATGCATTACAAAGCCATGGAAATAATTTAGAAATTTTAATGATCTAGAGCAGGGGTCCTTAAGCCCAGGGCCATGGACCGGTACCCATCTATGGCCAGTCTTAAGGTGAGTGGTGGGCAAACGAGCATTACTGCCTGAGCTCTGCCTCCTTTCAGATCAGCAGCAGCAGGAGACGCTAAAATCTTATAGGAGCACAAACCCTACTGTAAGCTGCACGTGTGAGGGATCTAGGTTGCACACTCTTTATGGTAATCTAACTGATGATCTGCCTGATGATCTGAGGTGGAACAGTTTCATCATGAAACCATCCCATCCCCCACCCCACCCCTGATGTGTGGAAAAATTAGCCTCCATGAAATTGATCCCTGGTGCCAAAAAGTTGGAGACTGCTGACCTAGAGTACAACACTGGAATGCAAAACATTATAGGAAACCCAATTAGACATACCTTTCCAAACCATCAGTTGGATTTGAGGAATTTTTTAAAAAGGTTGTTTAGGCCCAGCACGGTGGCTCATGTCTGTAATCCCAACACTTTGGGAGGCTAA
The DNA here is from genome assembly GCF_048565385.1 of Saimiri boliviensis. Taxonomy (NCBI): domain Eukaryota; kingdom Metazoa; phylum Chordata; class Mammalia; order Primates; family Cebidae; genus Saimiri; species Saimiri boliviensis. The sequence goes on from NC_133454.1 coordinate 100,825,996, forward strand.
GGCAGGCAGATCACCTGAGGTCAAGAGATCAAGACCAGCCTAGCCAACATGGTAAAACCCCGTATCTACTAAAAGTGCAAAAATTAGCCAGGCATGGTGTCATGCGCCTTTAGTCCCAGCTACTTGGGAGGCTGAGAGAGGAGAATCACTTGAACCCAGGAGGCAGAGTTTGCAGTGAACCAAGATCATATCACTGCACTCCAGCCTGGGTGGCAGAGCAAGACTCTGTCTCAAAAAAAAAAAAATTGTACAAGGTAGCAAACGTGCATGTATGCATGCGTATTTATGTATATACATACACGTATACAAATATACATATATACATATACACAAACACATGCATACCTACGCATATACACATATATACATATAAATACACACATATAGTATATATATATGTACACATGTAAACACCTCTTTTAGAAGAGAATCATTTCCCCAGTGTTTTTGATGAAGGGTAGTATTCCAATGCATCGTTGGAAATCAAGAGATAGTCCAGGCCAGGTACGGTGGCTTATGCCTGTAATCCCAGAACTTTGAGAGGCTGAGGCGGCAGATCATGAGGTTGGGAGATCAAGATCATCCTGGCCAACATGGTGAAACCCCATCTCTACTAAAAATACAAGAATTAGCTGGATGTTTTGGCATGTGCCTGTAGTCCAGTTATTCAGGAGGCTGAGACAGGAGAATAGCTTGAATCTGGGAGGTGGAGGTTGCAGTAAGCTGAGATTGTGCCACTGCACTCCAGCCTGGCAACAAAGCAAGACTCGATCTCAAAAAAGAAAAAAGAAAGAAAGAAAGAAAGAAAAGAGAAAGAGAGAGAGCGAGCCTATAACAATAGATAATTATAATCTAGTAGACATAAACTTTTTGAGGGGAAAAACCCATACTTTATTCATCTTTCTGTCTCCATAATTGACACATACCAGGAACCCAATAAATGTTCAGAAATCAGTGCAAGAAAGGAGTTCTCAATACAGAGATGGAGAGGTTCAAGATGCGTTTTAGACATCCAGGGGAATGGAGCAACCCAGGCTGCAGGGATCAATAGGCCTCAAGGCCCAGGCTCCAGCTAATAACTTCAGAACTTGAAATTTGAGGATTTGTACCTGTTTACAGGGGTGGAAGGTATAGATTTCCAGAAGTAACAAGAACGAAAAAGTAATTAGAAAATTTCCAAATCTCAAGCAGGCATGGTGGCTTATGCCTGTAATTGCAGCATTTTGGGAGGCCAAGGCAGGAGGATCACTTGAGGCCAGGAGTTTGAGAGTAGCCTGGGCAACATAGTGAGACCCTATCTCTAAAACAGAAAATTAGCTGGGCATGGTGGCACACACTTGTAGTCCCAGCTGCCTGGGAGACTGAGGTGGGAGGATGGTTTGAGCCCCAGGAGTTCGAAGCTGCAGTGCATTGTGATTGCACCACTGCACTCCAGCCTGGGTGACAGAGTAAGACCCTCACCTTGACAAAAAAAAAAAAAAAAAGAAAGAAAGAAAGAAGAAAGAAAGAGAGAGAGAAAGGGAGAAAGGGAAGGGAAGGGAAGAAGGAATGAAGGGAGGAAAGGAGAGAAGAAACAAGGAGGAAGGAAGGTGGGGGAGTGGGGGAGGGAGGGAGGGGGAGAGAGAAAAGAGAAAGAAGAAAATCTCAAAATCTCATTTGAGTTATGACTTTAAAACTTTTGATCTTCCCAAGCTTTTCCTGATTATCTAGGCTTTTTTCCTACCCTAATTGCTACCCCCTCCCACCTCAAATAAGATCTATATATGTTCAAGTTCAAGTTGGTTCCAGCATGGTAACAACAGAGCCATCACTGCCAGCAGGACTGAATGCACCTTTTACAGTACACTCCAGAAACCAGTGCTTCTCCGTTTGCTGACACTTTCTTAGGACCAACACGAACTCAGGCACTCCAACGCTTCAGTTTGTTGGGCTACTGGCTGCCTGGGACTTCTCAGTCATTTCAGAGTTTTTCTAGGTTGGCAAAGGAGGAAGATTCAGGATCAGTCTTATAATTTAAACAACCCTGCAATGTGTCAGAAAATTCATCAGTGTCCTTATCACTTATGTTTTCTTACCTTGGTTAAAAGTCAGGGTCACTGTGATTTTTTAGACAGTGTATGAAAGGGGAGAGGCAATAGATCATTACAGAAATAAAAAGACTCAGCTACCCCTAAAAGCAGATGTCTTTTCTCATGAATGTAGGAGATTTATATGCTCAATTCCTCACTATTCATTGCTTGGGAGGTGGGTAAGAGATTTGGCTTCAATATTTATTGACCTTTATAGCATAGAGTAAGTACTCTTGCTTATGTTAATTTCAATTAATCCTCAAAGCCACACTGAGAGTGGCTTTTTTATTATCTCATGTGACAGTAGAAGAGGCCCTGGGTGTGAGCAACTTACCCAAAGCCAAGCCACCTGTAAGTGGCAAGAGCCAGCCTTCAAACCCAGGAATTTAGGGGCTCTTACTCCCATGTCACATTTTAGGCTCATAATATGAGAAAATAATGAAATATCTAAGTGCAAAACAGATAGTTCCTAAGCCCAGTGCTAGCCAAAAATGACCTGTCTTCTCCTTTAAAAGGACATATCTATGCAGGAACAATTTCACTTTTGAATGTGAAGAATACACTCTTAGTTACCAAGAGAAAGTGGGTAAACACTTTATTAAATACCTGAAATATGTGATAATGAAGACAGGGATTTTCCTTTTTCTATTTGCTCAAAAGTGTGTCCAAATTCACACCCATAAGACACAGACACAGACACACAAACACACACACACACACACACAGAATGAGAGAAAGAACTAAAGAATTAATATTCACTAACTGCATACTCAGGGAAGATACCATACTAAATGCTTTTCATGCACCAATTTTGGCATCAATACTGTGAAGCAAATACTATTATCTCCCCTGTTTTACAGATGAGGAAACTGAATCCTTAAGGTCAAGTATCTTACTGGCAGTACCCAAAGCTTATGAGGCCAGACTCGAGATTCCAACCCAAGTGGGCCTAAGTCATATCTCATTTCCTCTGCAGCCTGATGCCCACCATTTGACAACAAAACTCCTGTTGAAATGGCCACTCTCAAACTTCACCGAGGGGTGTGAAGGTTGGTAACTTTTAGGCTGACTTCTTGGTGGTTTTGATCCAATCATAAAAACAGGCTTACTCTCACTCTTTTGGCCCAGCAATTTTATTTCTAGGAGTTTTTCCTAAGGGAATAATCAGATACATAAGTGAAAATGTTGTACAAGTAAGTTTTATACATTGTTACTTAAGTTATTTATTATTGAGTAATTTATATTGCTATATTGTTACTAAGCTATTATTTAAGTCTTAGACTCAAATGCTAATAAGAGATAGGCTAAATCCATTATGGTACATTCATACTGAAAATTTTATGAAGTCATTAAAAGTCCTGTTGTAGATGACTATTCAATGATATGAGGACACTCCTGTAACACATTAAGTATATAAGCAGATGTCATCCCAATTGTATAATAGTCATACAGGGTATATAATTTGCATTTTAAAATACATATACGCATATATATACTTGAAATGGGGTCTTGCTCTGTTGCCCAAGCTAAAGTGCAGTGGTGCAATCTTGGCTCACTGCAGCCTTGATGTCCTGGGCTTAAGCGATCTTCCCATGTCAGCCTCCTGTGTAACTGGGACTCTAGGCGCACATCTCTATGCCTGGGTAATGGTGTTATTTTTTTGTAGAGATGGAGTCTCACTGTATTGCCCCAGCTAGTCTCAAACTCCTGGCCTCAAGAGATCCTCCTACCTCAGCCTCCCAAAGCACTCAGATTACATGTGTGAGCCACTGTGCCTGGCCTTGAAAGAAATATTGAAAGAGATACACTATACTTTCTCAAAACATGTGACTGTGTTTACTTTGGCTCAAGGCTGACAACAGGTCTTCTTTAGCCAGAGTTTGGATGCAGGGTTTTTATGAGGTTCTATAAGGATCAGCATGTCTCCCCACTACACATGGGAACAAAGTCCAGACTGCTTAATATAGGATGCAAAGCCTTAAATGGATCTGGCCTTCTGACCACCTGTACACTTTTGCATTGCTCATGATGCCTCTGCCACACAGGCTCTTTGGAGCTCCTGGGTTACCTGCTCAACCCTGCTCCTGCGCGGGGCCTTTGCACATGCTGTCCCTTCTGCCTGGGACACGTTCCCCCATTCTCCTCATGGCTGCCTTATTTCTTCAGGTCTCAGGGGGCACCGCCTCAGGGGGTCCTTCCCTGATTACCAACTCTAGCGTAGGCTTCCCATTTTACTTTCTCACACAGCATCCTGTTCCTTTTGTTTTCTAGCACAAACAAAATCTTTTCATGTGTTTACTTATTCAATGCCTACTTACGTGTAGAATCTAAGCTCACTGATGGTAAGAGCCATGCCTTTTTTTTTTTCCAGGTGCCTACTAAGAGGTTATTAAATGGTAGGCACTCAAATATTTGTGAAATGAATGTACAAAATTACTATGAAGTTATTAAGCACTGACTCATGGAAAGTTTAGAAGCTTGTTGGAAAAAAGGCCAGGTGCAATGGCTCATGCCTGTAATCCCAACACTTTGGGAGGCCGAGGCAGGTAGATCACCTGAGATCAGGAGTTTGAGACCATCCTGGCCAACCATGGTGAAACCCCATCTCTACTAAAAATACAAAAATTAGCTGGGCATGGTGTGGTGTGCGCCTGTTGTCCCAGCTACTTAAGAGGCTGAGATAGGAGAATCACTTGAACCCAGGAGGCAGAGGTTGCAGTGAGCCAAGATGGCGCTACTGCACTCCACACTCCAGCCTGGTGACAGAGTGAGACTCCATCTCAAAAAAGAGAAAAAAAAGAAGCAGCTTATTGGACAAGAAAGGCAGGGACTAGACAGTAGATGGGTGTATAATCAGAATAACACACAGGCTGCAACCATCCCTGCAAGGAAATGCTTCATTTATTTCTAAACCATTCTCCAAAAATGGCTCATTGGGTCTGAACTGTCTTACATCCTACAAGTGATTTGAACTGAAGAGAAATATCAGTGAGCACAGGCCTCCCGTTATTCTCAAGTATCTAAGGCCAGGTACAGACATGATGCGGAGCCAGCCTGTGCTGCTCTGCAGGTGCTCACAGCTCCGTTTGTCCCACGCAGTCCCTCTAAAGCTGACTCCCTTCTTTCAGCAAGGAGAGAGAAACTGCTAGACTATAGTCCAAGGGCTCCTCCAAAAGCCCTTGAGAACCACTGAGCTTCTCTAGGGCAGCGGTTCTCAAGTAGACATCTTCAGGTGGAGGAGCCACACGGAAAACTAAAATGGTTGGAAAAGAAAAAAACAAATCCCCTGGGCCAGGCCCGGTGGCTCACGCCTATAATCCCGGCACTTTGGGAGGCTGACAGGCGGATCATTTGAGGTCAGGAGTTCAAAACCAGACTGGCCAACATGGTGAAACCCCGTCGCTACTAAAAATACGAAAATTAGCTGGGTGTGGTGACAGGCACCTGTAATCCCAGCTACTTGGGAGGCTGAGGCAGGAGAATCACTTGAACCTGAGAGGCAAGGTTGCGGTGAATAGAGATTGCCCCACTGCACTCCAGCCTGGCCGACAGAGCAAGACTGTCTCGAAACAACAACAAAAATCCCTTTTGTGCTGAAAGAAAAAATGTCATATGTAAAATCCTACAGCAGCTTTAAGGACAGTTATGGGAAGAAATAGAACAGATAAAGCTAAACATTAACTTAATATTTTTTCTCCTGCAGATTGGAAAACAGCAACCCGTATCTGACTCCAGAAGCTGAACATGTAGGAGCAACTTACGGCCCATCACCGTTCCTGGGGAATTTGTCCCTGGACTAGAAACTGGATGTGTGTGGTGGGAGCTGGGGATGGCGTTCATATTTTCCAAGCCCCATTCAAACAGCAACTTGTGTCTCCTACTGTGTACTCCACGCTGCTATCCATTTTTCCAACAGTTGATGGCAAATTCACCTCATAAATCAATGTGTACAAGAGGTCAGAGGCCAACCACAGCCAATTAAAACCTCTCTGCAATAATCCATCCAAGATCTGAGTAAGGATCTTTTTTCCAAGTCCTAGGAGGCTCTTGTTTATTCTAATCAGATCAGCAGAGGAAGAACTAAATTCTAATCAGAATCAGGAGGGCAGGACTCACATTTTTCTCTTATCCCAGAGCACAAAGTCAGATATTTTTATGAGAGAAGGAAGAGGAAAAGGAGAAAGATATGAGAAAAGAGTGGGCTGAAGAAATAGAGGCACTTTCTCTGCATTAAGAGAAAGCTCTACCCCAAGTTGGATCTGCTTCTAGCGGCTTTATCCTGGAGAGGTTCTATTCCAACGTGCTGGAACTCTGAGTCTTGTCACTGTTGTGTTCCACAAATACAACAAAACTGCTATTTAGCGAGTGCCTGAAACATGGAAAGCACCTTGGAAGATTAGAGTCCAGTAAGTTTGTTGCTTTTTAACTTCAGACAAGAGAAGGTTACCCAGGTGTGAGAAAGTGCTGGAAAACTAGAAGGCTATATGGCATATATTATAAATATATAAATATATAACTGCGCACACACACACACACACACACACACACACACACTAACGATAGGATCATAGCTATATTTTCACCTGGACAAATTGCTTAGCTTTTGAAACTTGAGTTTATCATCTGTAAGATGGGCAGTAATAACAGTCAAACCTATAGGTAAGTGGTAGATTAATGAGATGCTTGCAAAGTCCTAGCATCCTCTCCACCCCCACAGTGCTCACAAAATGCTGGCTACACCTTAAAACATTAGACTCTAGGCCCTGCTGCAACACTCCCCGCGACCCTGTTATCAGCTCATTCCGTTTTGAGCTCCTCCCTCCAGCCCCAGGTCCAGCCTGCCTCTTGACTGAGCTCTCCTGGTACTTGCAATGATCTCTACTGGAGGTTGGGGCTGAGAAACTGCAGGCTCCTGCAGGCGAGTTGCCAACAGCCAGCCTCAACCACCTCCCAGTGGCAGAGCAGCCCAATGGACAGTCCAGCACACTTCCATGTGATTTGCAAGGCTCTGATTTAATCCGCCTCCCAGATAGCCTCAGGCATATAAGCAGACCTTCTAGCTACTTTTGAAAACAAAATGCCTTATTTTTATTTTCTAAATATATATATATATATATATATATATATAGAGAGAGAGAGAGAGAGAGATGGAGTCTCACTCTGTCGCCAGGCTGGAGTGCAGTGGTGTGCTCTTGGCTCACAGCAACCTCCGCCTCCCAGGTTCAAGCGATTCTCCTGCCTCAGCCTCCCAAGTAGCTGGGACTACAGACACGTGCCACCATGCCCAGCTAATTTTTGTATTTTTAGTAGAGATAGGGTTTCACCATGTTGGCCAGCATGGTCTCGATCTCTTGAACTCATGATCTGCCCACCTTGGCCTCCCAAAATGCTAGGATTACAGGCATGAGGCACCACACCTGGCTGTATTTTTTAAAATTACTTATCATAACAATTTGCACAGATTTGAGGTGTATAATTTAAAAAAAAGTAAGTTTCTCTATCTCCACCCCTTTTACGTTACCTCCCATTCCATTACACCCATTCTGTGAACCAGCGGTAATGGTTTTGTGAATATCCTTCCATGACTTGTAAATACTTTAAAAATACTTCTAAAATGTTGATACACGCACATGCAGTCATATAGATGTATGATAAATATTGCTCTGTAACTAGCTTTCTTTCTCCCCACTGTCCAAAGTATCATGGACATCTTTTCCAGCTATTATCTAGAAACTCCAGGCAAGGCTGTGAGGTCTTTACTAAGTTCTAGGAGAGGCTCAACAAAGTAAATCGAAATATTTACTTTGTCTTCTATATTGTTACTATCTTTTCAATTTCATCCAAGGAGGTCCAAGGCATTAGATTCCAAAACCTAGTTTGGGGTGAGGAATTATGTCAAAGGAGTCATAACTGTTACATGTCTCTGTAAAACTAGAGAAGCTATGACTATTCACGATCTGCCTCTTTTTCCTGGGAAATACTCTTTGACATCAGCTTTTCTCTAGATTTAGAGACATACACAAGGGAAAGCTGAGAGCAAGAGACACTGTCTTCCTCTCAGAGGAACTGCCACTCCCAACACCACATGGCCTATCTGAGGACGAAGAAGCAGTGTGTGTGCTTGTGCAGACAAGTTTCACCCACTCTGGGGTTGCCATGGACAGGATGCCCAGGACCTGAACCACATCAGTCAAGAACGCAGGGCCCTTGGAAAGCACATCAGAGTAAAGAGTACGGTCAAGACTTCAATGTTTGGATAGCTAGCATTTTAATGAAACTGGCTGGAGTGAGTCCAAAAGTAGACAGAAGTCACCTTTCTCTTCAAATCATAGGCAATTCCTGAAAAAACAAACATGAGGTGGAATCCTATCCCACACCCAGAACTCCAGAGACAGAGGAGGGAGGAGGAGAGGGTCACAGTGGTTGTGGCAACCCAACTGTTCTCTTCTCTTGTTCTGTATCAAGTCGACCCCATCAGCAGGGAAAGATCCATCTAGAGGGATAAGGATGTTCTTGAGATGAGGAACTTGGGTGTCTCTCATCTCTGCCAGGAAGACAAGATACTAACACACCCTCACATCCACCTTGTTGTGTCAGTACAGGAGAACATGTACAAAGACACAGTCGAAAGTCAGGTGTGGTGGCTCACGCCTATAATCCTAGCACTTTGGGAGGCCGAGGCCGGTGAATCACTAAGGTCAGTTCAAGACCAGACTGGCTAACATAGTGAAACCTTGTCTCTACAAAAAATACAAAAATTAGCTGGGCATGGTGGCACATGCCTGTAGTCCCAGCTATTTGGGAGGCTGAGGCAGGAGAATCGCTTGAACCAGGAAGCAGAGGTTGCAGTCCGTCAAGATCACACCACTGCACTCCATCTTAGGCAACAGAGTGAAGCTTCCTCCCAGAAGAGAGAGAGAGAGCGCTAAGTGAATCAAGATAAGAGCAAAAAAAAAAAAGGAACGAATCTTGGAAGAGACAAGTGTTCTGACACCAAACTTAAGCTCCTAAATCCTACCTAGCTCTAACAAGGAGAAGGAGCTCCTTCCAGCTGGAAACAGAACAGACTTCATAGAGTTATCACTCACCCAGCATGTTTATTACTGTCTGAGGGCCAGAGAAAGGGGCTGTGTTTACGGTAGGCTAAAGGGAAATCAGAACACTTCATGTGGGATTCATGAGCATAGTGGAACCTGATAGAGATCAGAAAACATGGCATGGAGAATCTCGGCGACAAACACACGTGTATCTTCTCTTATCACACTCAGGGTATATGTTTATTCAGCTTCTTAAAGGAGGCAGGTATTTTATTCCCTGTCCACTCTGTGTCAGGCATCCTTTAACAGGTAATGAGATTTATGAATCAGAAGCTCAATAAACACTTGTGAAACGAACTCAGGGAAGAGACTGTTCTGATTGTCAGTAGAAACAACTTCATCTTCAGCTAGTAATGTTCAGACTCCAGCATATAAGGCACTAGACTAGCCAGGGCATGAGAAAGAGACAAGCAAAAGTTAAAGATGTTGCCTCCAGCCTTCCCAATGTATTAAATAGAGTAGCTATCTGCTTTCACGAAATAAATGACTCCATCTTTAAAATTTTTTTTCAACTTTCTCACTGAAACTATTTTAATTATATTATTATTAATTCTAAATTTAAATTGACTAAATCCCCCAATCCAAAGACAGGCAATTTGAATAAAAAACTAAGACCCATCAGTATGCTGCATCCAGATCCATCTCACATTCAAGGATACACAAAGACTCCAAACAAGGGATGGAGAAAGATTTACCAACCAAACAGAGAGCTAAAATAAATAAATAAAAAGCAGAAATTACAATTAAGCAACAAAGATCAAAAGAAGCAAAGAAGGACATTATATAATGATAAAAGGATCAATGCAACAACAAGAAGAGCTAAAGATCCTAAATATATACGCACCCAATACAGGAATACGCAGACATACAAGACATAAAGAGACTTAGACTCCCACATAATAATAGTGGGAGACTTCAACATTAATATTAGACAGATCAATGAGACAGAAAATTAACAACGATATTCAGGACTTGAACTCAGATCTGGAACAAGTAAATGTAATTAACATTTATAGAACTCTCCACTTTAAATATACAAAATATACACTCTTATCAGTACCACATCATATCAACTTAGAAGTTTAAAAGAAATCTTGGTTGGCTCCTTGTTTGCTATTCTCTTCCCTCATTTTCTTTCATGTCTCCATTATTAAGGACAATTATAGGCATACCCATATTTAGACTGCATTCTAGCCCGGGCAATAAAGCAATACCCCCATCCTCTCTCCCTCTTCCTCTTTCTCTTTCTTCCTCTTCTTTATTCTTTAAAAAAAAAAAAAAGAAAGAAACTATTTTAACATGGTGGTCAAATCTCCTTCATTCTTAATTTTAGACATGAGCCTTAAAATATTTATTTATTTTGTTAATTAATTTTTTGGGGGGCGGGGACAGAGTCTTGCTCTGTCGTCCAGGCTGGAGTGCTGTGGCATGATCTCGGCTCACTGCAACCTCCGCCTCTCGGGTTCAGGCAATTCTCCCACCTCAGCCTCCTGAGTAGCTGGGATTACAGGTGCACACCACCATGCCCAGCTAATTTTTGTATTTTACTAGAGATGGTGTTTCACCATGTTGGACCAGGCTGGTCTTGAACTCCTGACCTCAGGTGATCTGCCCATCTCAGCCTCCCAAAGTGCTGGGATTACAGGTGTGAGCCATCATGCCCAACCAAAATATTTATTATCATTATTATTGTTATTATTATTATTATTATGAGAGAAGGTCTTACTGTGTCACCCAATCTGAAGCACAGTGGTGAGATCACAGCTCACTCACTGCAATCTCAACTTCTCAGGCTCAGGTGATCCTCCCACCTCAGCCTCCTGAGTAGCTGGAACCACAGGCACATACCACTATACCCAGCTTACTTTTTGGATTTTTTGGAGAGATGGGGTCTCACGCTGTTGCCCAGGCTGGTCTCAAACTCCTGCGCTCAAGTGATCCACCCACCTAGGCCTCCCAAAGTGTTGGTATTCCAGGCAAGGGCCACCATGACTAGGCTTTAAATATATATATAATTGGCCAGGGGTGGTGGCTCTCACCTGTAATCCCAGCACTTTGGGAGGCTGATGCAGGTGGATCACGAGGTCTAGAGACTGAGACCATCTTGGCCAATATGGTGAAACCCCGTCTCTATTAAAAATATAAAAAATTAGCCGGGCATTGTGACACATGCCTGTAATCCCAGCTACCTGGGAGGCTGAGGCAGGAGAATCGCTTGAACCCAGGAGGTGGGTGAGCCGAGAACATGTCTTTGCACTCCAGCCTGGGCAACAAGCGTGAAACTCCATCTCAAAAAAAAAAAAAAAAAAAAAAAAAATATATATATATATATATATATATATGTGTGTGTGTGTGTGTGTAATATATATATGATAATTAGTAATTGAATTAGTTTAAAAAATACATTTTTTAGAGGAATATGTGTAGGTCCCCTAGCCTAGAATCTGAGCTATGCCCTCAAATCCTGGTTTCCTTCTCTTTCCCCCACACTTTGAGCTTTACTTTATGGAAGTTTGAGGAAAGGCATGCAGATTCTTTCCTGAGAGCATGATTTGACCAGAGAAAGAGGCATGAAGGCCAAGAAGGAGCTCAGTGGGGAGCTGGAGAAAAGGTGCTGTTTTGGTGAGCGCTCCTAGCTTGCTAGCAGAGGAGGAGCGCTTATGGGAACAGCTGCGAAATCAAGGTCACTGGATGCTTAAAAGCCAGATTGAGCACACACAAGACTGTGTTTCAAGAAAAGTCCAACTGACGGGAACCTAACTCAGACTCTCCTCAGAAAACTCTCTGTAGTAGACCTTGTTACAGTTATAATGTATCTAGTTCATTCCCCACTGTCAAAAACAAAAAAACCTGTTTTTGACTTGATGAAGAATGCTTTGCTTACTTTCTCCAAACATGACCTAGAAAAAAGTGACCATGGAAAATATCCCACCGTAGCAGATAACAGAAAGAGGTGAAACCTTCCTCCAATCCCACCCCCATTTTGAACATAAATTATTTAAAGATTTAAATTATCTGTGGCCATTTATAACATTTTCTTTCCACAGATTTATAATGTGAAATTATTAAATGTGTTATTTTATTCAAAAGTGTTTAAAGTTCTACAGTGAGACACAGAAAATGAAAGTAAGACTCCTCAGGTTCCTTAGAAATAAAGAAACATGAGGATAAGAAAATGATACGATAGGGACAGGTGCAGTGACTCACCCCTGTAATCCCAGCACTTTGGGAGACCCGGTGGGTGAATTACTTGAGGTCAGGAGTTCGGGACCAGCCTGGGCAACACGGTGAAACCCTATCTCTACTGAGAATACAAAAATTAGGTGGGCACAGTGGTGCACCCCTGTAATTCCAGCTACTTGGGAGGTTGAGGCAGGAGAATTGCTTGAACCCAGGAGGTGGAGATTGCAGTGAGCCAAGATCACACCACTGCACTCTGGCCTGGGTGACAGAGCAAGACTCCATCTCAAAAAAGAAAAAGAAAAAAAGAAAGAAAATGGTCTGTTGAGTAACTATGCGTTGTGGCTAACTTAACCCCTGATATAGGCACTGCCCAGTCTTTGACAACCTAGCAGTTAGTTCTCAGATTTATGCAAGACTCCTTAGAAGTGCTGATTGAAAAGGTATAAAATTCAGTGAGGAACTCCAAAGTAAGAATCTCATTTTTTCCCTCAGATTTAGTTTGATTCTGTTAGTATTTGTTCTTCTAAGTATTTTTTTCCCATCTATGTTTTCCTATGCCATCATTTTAGTTTCCAATACTGCTACAATGATGCCTTTAGAATATCAAAATTTTGTATTCACTTATTAATTATTTTTTACACTAGAATCACCTAGGAGGCTTTTATCTTTCTCCTAGCTTTATTGAGGTATAATTAACCAATAAAATTATACAAATTTCAGTTGTACAATGTGATTTGATATATTTATACATTGTATAATAATAACCACAATCGAATTAATCAACACATCCATCTCCAAGCATAGTTATGTGTATGTGTGTGTCTGTGTGTGTGTGCGTGTAGTACACTTACGATATACTTTCTTAGTAAATTTCAGGCAAGCAATACATTAATTTATTCTTTTATTCAATAAATAGTAATTGAATTGCCAAGTACTATGTCAAGAACTGAGTTTTAAAAGATTAAAAACATCTCTGAATCCATCCAGATATAGAGGGAATTTAGGCTGGGCACAGTGGTTCATGCCTGTAATCCAAAACCTTTGGGAGACCAAGGTGGGAGGATTGCTTGAGCCCAGGAGTTCAAGCCTACAGCGAGCTATGACTGTTCCACCACTCTCCAGCCTGAGTGCAATGAAAACTTGGGTAACTGTGGAAAACAGTATCTTGACTGAATACTGTCAGGGTGAAGACAAAAAGAACTATACACAAAAACTGTACTCTCTTTAGTAAATGTGTTCCTCATTAAGTGTTTACTCAAAAATGAACAAATAAGTAAATAGATTGTAAATAACTGCAGCCAAGTTTCTCACTGTTGGAGAAGGAAGTTATAAACAAGGAAAGGGGAAAGGTTAAAACGAACCCTCTGGTGTTGGATTCATACAAAAAGATAGGTGGCATTGATGGGTATATATGTGTGGTTTATACATATATAGTTTTATAGCTGTGTTTGCTGGAAGTGCCTAGAAGCATGATACACAGACTCATGCCCAGATCTCAGTATCTAAACACCATCCTTCAGTAAAAGGAAGCAGAGCTCCTTGGAAAAGTGGCAAGCCAGGAGCAGGGAAAACACAAGATGAGTCTGGAAAATCTGTAAAGCCAGAAAGTAAGAAAGTGCTCAAACTAAGATGAGGCATATCAAAAGAAAACATAAACCAAGCTGAGGGGAGCTTCTTATTGACAAATTAGAACAATTTGGAAACAAAATTAAATTTGATAGTACTGAATTTTGCCTACAGAATAAAATAAACTTCCATGAGCCCACACTGATATAAATGCATAGGATCATATGGTAGTTCTATTTTCAGTTTTTTGAGAAACCTCCACACTGTTTTCCATAATGGTTGAGACAGCTCTTCTTTACAGTAGAATTCCAATGAATAAATGAAGAAAGGAAGAAGGAAGTAGAAAATCATCATTAGGCAAATATCACAATAATACTTGCTGCAGGCAACATCCACAGAGGGATGCCATAAGCAGCAAGCAAGAATTTGAGGAGTTTCAAAGTCTCAAAGTGTCTCTCCTAAGATATTTATTAACTACCAAGGGAAAGATAGTAACTATATAGTGGAGAAATCTCGCAGACAATGCCTTAACCAAATGAACCAAACTGAAATCACCAACAATAAGAACTGACATCCTGAACCCTTTGATATTAGAAGGCATGACATCATTTCTGAAGTATTCTAGCTGAAAATGTAGAATGTCACTCCAATCATAGGAAAACATCAAAAACCCAAATGGCGGGACACTCTACATAATGGTATGATAGGCTTCAAGAGTATTGAGGTTGTGAAAGACATGGAAAGAGCAAGAAATTTACAGACTGGAGGAGACTGAATAACTGGATACGATGGGGCGTATCAGGTGTGAACTTAGAACAGAAAAAGAACATTAGAGAAAAAAACAGGTGAAATTTAAATTGTCTTGATGTTAATTTCCTGGTTTTGATAACTGCACTAGGGTTATAAAAGACATTAACATTCTGACTGGGCGCAGTGGCTCACATCTATAATCCCAGCACTTCGGGAGGCCAAGGCGAGTGGATCACCTGAGGTCAGAAGTTCGAGACCAGACTGGCCAACATGGCGAAACCCTGTCTCTATTAAAAATACAAAAATTAACAGAGCATGGTGGAGCGTGCCTGTAGACCCAGCTACTTGGGAGGCTGAGGCAGGAGAATCACTTGAACCTGGGAGGCAGAGGTTGCAGTGAACAGAGATGTCCAGCCTGAGCAATAGAGATACCATCTCAAAAATAAAAACAAAAAAAAATGCAAAATTGGGTGTTAGGATGCCTCATTTACATAGCCCACTGCCACTTCTAACTGTCCCCACCCTGTTTTCCATAGCACTTACCATCTTTTAACATATTATATAATGCACGGCTTCGTCATGTGTAGGTTTTACTCTATGCTCCCCAACTAGAAGACAAATTTCCTGAGAGAGGTTCTTTGTTTAATTTACTGGTTTATCCTGAGCTCCTAGAAAAAATATCTGGTACAGCACGAGCAATCAATATATATATGTTTGATAAATGAATAAATATTTGCAAAAAAATAAATACAAGAAAACATATGTATAGAAGAATACTATGAATTCAAATGCCTCACGGCCTGGCCAGGTAACTTAAACATGTGAAGGAGTAGTGTCTGTTTTGTTCACTGATATATCTCATGTGGCCCAAACAGTGCCTGCTACATAGAAGACATGCAATAAATATTTACTAAAAGGATTAATATAAAATATTTTTACTAAATGGGTACAAATTATACTTCTGAAATTTTAGTAAGTTTAAATTGTATAAACACTGCTATATTGACTTATACAACACCAGGGGTGTATAAAAGTAAATTTACTTATCAATGCAAAGATATTTTAAATATCTTTTATTTTACTTGATTCACACGAAAAATTTCACTTTTTTTTTTATTTGAGATGGAGTTTCACTCTTGTTGCCCAGGCTGGAGTGCAATGGCGCTATCTCAGCTCACTGCAACTTCCACTTCCCAGGTTCAAGTGAATCTCTTGCCTCAGCCTCCTGAGTAGCTGGGATTAAAGGCATCCGCCACCATGCCCAGCTAATTTTGTATTTTTGGTACAGATGGAGTTTCTCCATGTTGGTCAGGCTGGTCTCAAACTCCGGACCTCAGGTGATCCGTCCACCTCGGCGTCCCAAAGTACTGGGATTACAGGTGTGAGCCACCGCACCTGTTCTTTCTTTAAAAGAAAAAAATGTTTGTTGGAAGAAGATATTTCTCAAAAATGCTACAGCAGGCCAGGCATGGTAGTTCATGCCTGTAATCCCAGTACTTTGGGTGGCTGAAGTGGGAGGATCGCCTGAAGCCAGTAGTAACCAACCTAGGCAACAAAGCAAGACCCTGGCTCTAAAAAAAAGAAAGAAAAAAAAAATAGTGGGACATGGTGGCATGCACCCAGCTCCCAGCTACTCGGAGGCTGAGGCAGGAGGATTTCTTGAGCCCAGGAGTTCAAGGCTGCAGTAAGCAAGGATTGCACCACTGCAATCCAACGTGGGGGTCAGAGCAAGACCTTGCCTCAAAAAAAGAAAATGCTTTACTAAGGTGTAGTGACAGTATCATATGCTGCTGGTGGTAATATTAATTGCTACTACCTTTCTAGAGCACAATTCAGCCCAATGTAAAATATCCTTAAAAAAATGTGTTTGAGCTTTCACAAAGGAATTCCTCTTCTGGAATCTATCTTCTGAGCTGAATCACCCAGCTACAGTCATCACAGAGTTAAACAAATGACAGAGTGAACAAAAAAGTGAATCAACAATATAAAAATGGATAAGTAAATAATATGTCTGAATTATGGACCATTTTGCAGGCGCTAAAAGGCATGTCTATAAAGAGCTTTTAGTACCATGGGAAAGTGCTAGTACTAGAATATTAAGTAACAAAGAGGGGGATATAAAATTGTATAAGCAGTATTATCATAACAATGTAAAATGCAATTTTTAAAAATTAAAATATGGGTATACGTAAAATCTTTGGAATTCTTTTCTGCTTTATACTTTTACTTTTCATTCATCTATGATTAGCATATAACACATAAATTCAGAAATAACATCAATGATAAAATATAAAAACACTGACTAGATTAATCCTGAAATATTATGAAACAAATATCAAATGCCAAAATAAAATCTGTTGAAAACGTTATAATATTACTAAAATAAATTTTAAATAGATCCAAGATCTAAATGTAACAAATACGATCAGAGAATTACTAAAAGAAAACACGGGCAAATTGCTTTGTAACCTTTCTAACTATGACTCAAAGCCTAGAAGCAATAAAAAATGATAAATTTAAATGCATTAAAAACTTCTTAAGGAGAAACAAAAGAACACCATATGCAAACAGCGGCAATAACAACAAAAGACAAATGGGGGGAAGTATTTGCAATCCTTATTACAAAGGGTCAATTTCCCTAATACATAAAGGCCTCTTAAAATTTAGAGGAAAAACTGCAGAACCTTGTAGAAATATGAACATAAAACATGACCATGCAGCTTATAGAGAAAGATATGCAAACAGCTCTTTAATATATGAAAAGATGCTCCTCCTCTTTCATAGTAAGAAGTCTGCAGATTAAAACTACACTGAGGCTGGGCGCGGTGGCTCACACCTTTTTTTTTTTTTTTTTTTTTTTTTTTTTTTTTTTTTTGAGATGGCGTTTTGTTCTTGTTACCCAGGCTGGAGTGCAATGGCGCGATCCTGGCTCACTGCAACCTCCGCCTCCTGGGTTCAGGCAATTCTCCTGCCTCAGCCTCCTAAGTAGCTGGGATTACAGGCACGTGCCACCATGCCCAGCTAATTTTTTGTATTTTTAGTAGAGACGGGGTTTCACCATGTTGACCAGGTTGGTCTCGATCTCTCGACCTTGTGATCCACCCGCCTCGGCCTCCCAAAGTGCTGGGATTATAAGCGTGAGCCACCGCGCCCGGCCGGCTCACACCTTTAATCCTAGCACTTTGAGAGGCCAAGGCGGGCCAATCCCTTGAAGCCAGGAGTTCCAGACCAGCCTGGCGAACATAGCGAAACCTTGTCTCTACTAAAAAATACAAAAATTAGCTGGGCATGGTCGCAAGCCAAGATGGCACCTCTGTACTCCAGTCTGGGTGACAGAGCGAGATTCTGTCTCAAAAATAGTAATAATAATAACAATGAAACAAAAATAAAAAATAGTTCTGACTGGCATGGTCTCTCACATCTGTAATCCCAGCACTTTGGAAGGTCCAGGTGGGTGGGTCACTTGAGCCCAAGAGTTTGAGACCAGTCTGGGCAACACGGTGAGACCTCTTCTCTACAAAACATAGAAAAATTGGCTGGGCGTGGGGGCGAGGCCTGTAGTTCCAGCTATTTGGGAAGCTGAGACAGGCAGATTGCTTGAGCCCCGGAAGTCACCACTGTACTCCAGCTTGGGTGACAGGGCGAGAACTCGTTTCAAAAAAAAAAAAGATGACTTCATCCTATTTTGCTAAACAGGAAACTGAGTCTCAGGCAGGAAGCCAAGTGATGATAGTAGAGACAGAACCACCAGCTCTGGCTGGGCTTTGCAAACAGAAGCCAATGACAGTCTTGGGGACTCTGGATGCATCTCTGCACACATTTGGGGCAACGCTCAACTTTCCCCAACCATTCCAGCCCTGCCGGCCCCTAGCCTAGAAGTCTGATATGCTCAGGAGCCATTACAACTCACTGCAGCCTCTAATTCCCAGGCTCAGGTGATCCTCCCACCTCAGCCTCCCAAGTAGCTGGGACTACAGGTGCACACTACCATGCCCAGCTAATTTTTCTATTTTTTGTAGAGATGGGGTTTCACCATGTTGCCCAGGCTGGAGTGCAGTGGTGTGATCTCAGCTCACTGCAACCTCTGCCTCCTGGGTTCAAATGATTCTCCTGCCTCAGCCTCCTGAGTAGCTGGGATTACAGGCACACACTGCCATGCCCAGCTAATTTTTGTATTTTTAATAAAGAAGGGGTTTCACCATGTTGGTCAGGCTGATCTCAAACTTCTGACCTTGTGATCTACCCACCTCAGCCTCCCAAAATGTTGGGATTACAGGCGTGAGCTCACTGGGATGAGGTTTTAATAAAACAAAATTATAAGAGGAAAGTGCCTGTCATGCAGCTACGAATTACCGCAAATGTTTAGGCTAACTCCACCCATGTGTTTATTTATTCTTACCACCACCCTAGGAGGTAGATGTTATTATCCCCATTTTACAAATAAGGAAGCTAAGGTTCAGAGAGTTGGCGATATTTGTCCAGGGTCACACATCTAGTAAGTGTAGATCAAGAATTCAAACCCAAGGCTGTCTAAGCCCAAATTTTATGTTCTTGGGTTTTACGCCATGATGCCTGTGAGAAGGAGAAAGTCTGAAAAGGACTCTTTGTTCCTTGACCCAAAGGAATGCACTGACCTATAAAGCTTTTCCTTTTGATAGTCTTCGTTCATTACATCTTTGAATTTCTTAACATTATTTCTGTAAACTAGGAGTTGCAAACTCTTCTGTGGCTGACTGCCATAGTCCCTACCACTCCCTCTTGTCTTAGACCTAGGTTGCTTCCCTCATTTACATTACTTGCTTCTCTTGTTTGACTATTAGAACTATGGCCTTTGTATAAGCTTTTTAGATTTCTTACATGTATTCTTTTTTTTTTTTGGGGGGGGGGAGTGGGGACAGGGTGTGGCTCTGTCACCCAGGCTGGAGTGCAGTGGTGTGATCATAGTTCACTGAAGTCTCCAACCCCTGGGCTCAAGCAATCCTCCAGCTTCAGCCTCCAAAGTAGCTAGGACTACAGGTGTGCCACACCATACCTGGTTACTTCTTTTAATTTTTTGTGAAGATGGGTGGTCTCACTAGGTTGCCCAGGCTGGTCTCAAACTCCTGGTCTCAAATAACCCTCTTGATTCATCCTCCCAAAGTGCTGGGATTACAGGTGTGAGTCACCAAGCCCAGCCTACTTATTCTTTATAAAAAGATGTGATTATCCACAAAAAGACAGCAGCTTTATTCAAAGAGCACAAAAAGGCCAGCCACAGTGGCTGAGTGACAGAGCAAGACTCTGTCTCAAAAAAAAAAAAAAAAAAAAAAAAAAAAAAAAAAAAAAAAAATCACAAAAAAGTAGCAAAAACCCAAATGTTCATCAATGGATGAATGAATAAACAAATTTTGGTCACATCCACACAATGGAATACTGCTCAGCAATTAAAAACAAGAAATTACTGATGCATGTGGCTACATGGATGAATTTAGAAAACATTTTGCTGGCTGGGCATGGTGGCTCATGCCTGTAACCCCAGCACTTTGGGAGGCTAAGGAAGGTGGACTAATTGAGGTCAGGAGTTCGAGACCAACCTGGCCAACTTGGCAAAACCCTGTCTCTACTAAAAATATAAAAATTAGCTGGGTGTGGTGGCAGGTGCCTGTAATCCCTGCTACTCGGGAGGCTGAGGCAGGAGAATCACTTGAACCCAGGAGGTGGAGGTTGCAGTCAGCCAAGATCACATCACTGCACTCCAGCCTGGGCGACAGAGCAAGACTCCATCTCAAATAAAAATAAAATAAAAAACATTTTGCTGAAGGAAAGAAGTCAAATATAAAAGAGTACACACCCTATGATTCTATGTATCTGAAATTCTAACTTATTACAATAGAAAACAGGTTGGTTGGGGCTGAAAACTGAGTTGGATTGTGAGGATTGTCTGTGACAGACACCAGAAGGTTTTGGGGGTGACAGAAATGTGTGTTACGTTTCTATTGTACCAGTAGATACACTACAGTGTGCATTTGGGTCGACTCAGAACTACACACCTAAAAGAATGCACTTAATTAGATGTCAATTATGCTTCAATAAAGTTGAATTTTATAAAAACAGTCATGAATGTCTTTTTCTTATTCCCCCTTACTACCAGAACCATGAGTGTGGTTTGTGTTCGTGTGTTGTAAAGGTGTTCTGAAGAGACTGAGTGTCAGAGTCACCACATCCTACAACCCCCGTCATTCTGGGAAAGATCAGACGGGTCTGTTTGGAAGTCAGTGCTGTTTTCTATCACCAAGGGGATGGCTGCGGAACGCCGCCCCCGAAGTTCATTATCTCAGCACTTAATGTTTTGTTTTTGTTTTTTCAAAATACAGAAAAGTAATTAGAAGACATGATGAGCAATAACCTTTCTGCCAAATTACCTTGTTTTAATTTGATGATGCTTTTGAATTGTTCAAGCTCAAATAATTAATTTTATAACTGCCAGGTCTTGATAGGATTTTTTTTTTCTTTTGGAATGTGCATGCCAAGTATCATAAGGAATGCTTTTCACGGGAAAACCTTAACCCCCTAAGACACGCAATGACCACCGGACCACTGATCTGCTTCAAATATTCGAAAGATAATAAGCCACAAGTTCACAGGAGGCAGTTATTGCCTGGCCAACCTCTAGCAGTTGAGGTTTGACAATTTCTTTAGTGACATTTATAAAACCCCATTGCTTTAATCAGACCATAAGAAGACTGAATCAGGTTTCAGATTCACTCGGGGTTGATAATTGAGCTCATTCCTGAAAGGCCTCAGGAGCACTAAAGCACTGAAGTGAAACCATGGAAATTAGGGATTTGAATAGGAGAATCATGAACTTTGGTAAAGAAAACATTCCCAATGGAGGGTGCTCATGGAACAAACTTTGCCAAAACCTATTAATAAGATTAATGAAGATAAAATTAGGGAAAACACCATGAATCTTGTTGTCTATGGGAGGAAAGGAGAAAAAGGGGGAAAAGATCAGGCTCATGTACACCCTTGGCTATGTCATCACAAGCCCACGTGGAAGGGCCTGATGCCATCTTCCTTTTTGCAGAGAGAATGCAATGTCTAGTTCTTTCTTCTGCTGCTGCTACAATTTGCCTTTGGCATAGTTAGCCTGTCTAAATGAAACTGGAACAAAATTCCAGGCCATCTTTTATAAACGTTTGTTCTCCGCAAGGGCAGGGCGACTTCCTAAGTGGGTAAGCTGGCTGAAGATCTGAGCCAAGCTTAGAAAAGAAGAGCCAGGCCTGCCCTTGAACTCACAGAGCTGAGCACAGCAGCACACACATGGTCTACCCTGGCTTGGGGCCCTGAAGTAGAGTCCAACCCAAAACTTCTCTGGAAAGGTTATGGTGCATTCCAAGCACAGGCCTCACGTCTACCTCTAAGTCTTAGCCGTTACTGGTAAGGGCAATTGGCGGGCAAGCCTTTTCAAAGCAGGCTTTTACTGATACAACCTTAGAGGATGGCCTCACAACCCCTAGACACTGCTATTAACTGAAAGAGTGGCCAACTTTTAACCTCACCTAGAAGATGGCTGACAACCATTGGGGCATTTCATGAAAAATGGATCTGTAAGCCATGTGCAACCATTACACTTTCAGACTATTTTTTTTTTTTCTTTTTGAGATGGAGTCTCTCTCTGTCATCCAGGCTGGAGTACAATGGTGCAATCTCTGCTCCCTGCAACCTCCACCTCCCAGGTTCAAGCAATTCTCATGCCTCAGCCTCCTCAGTAGCTGGGATTACAGGTGTGCAGCCACCATGCCCAACTAATTTTTGGGTATTTTAGTAGAGATGGGGTTTCACCATGTTGGCCAGGCTGTTCTTGAATTCTGACCTCAAGTGATCCATCCACCTCAGCCTCTCAAAGTGCTGGTATTACAGGTGTGGGCCACTGCGCCCAGCCCATCTATTTCTTATACCTAGCACATGTCTGCCATGGAGTGAGCGTGCAAGCAGTGATTGCTGAATGTATAGATTTGGCTTGGATTCCATGGACCTATGCCTTCATGCCACGTCTTTCTCTATTCACAAGTGGTATCTATCTGTTTTATTTTGTTTTTATTTTCAAGGCAGGGGTCATGCTCTGTTGCTCAGGCTGGCCTTGAACTCCTGGGTTCAAGTAATCGTCCCACCTCAGCCTCCCAATCAGCTGGAACTAGAGGTGTGCACCACTTGTATCCATTTTAAAAAGTCTAAATCGGGCTGGGCGCGGTGGCTCAAGCCTGTAATCTCAGCACTTTGGGAGGCCGAGGCGGGTGGATCACGAGGTCGAGAAATCGAGACCATCCTGGTCAACATGGTGAAACCCCGTCTCTACTAAAAATACAAAAAACTAGCTGGGTGTGGTGGCGCGTGCCTGTAATCCCAGCTACTTAGGAGGCTGAGGCAGGAGAATTGCCTGAGCCCAGGAGGTGGAGGTTGTGGTGAGCTGAGATTGCACCATTGCACTCCAGCCTGGGTAACAAGAGCGAAACTCCGTCTCAAAAAAAAAAAAAAAAAAAGGCTAAATCAAGTACAGTTACTAAGATGTATGCTTTGGAAGTTGTCCTGGTGATAGTTGGGGTTCATATTTGGTATTTCCTAATAACGAGATATGAACTCATCCTTTCCTTCCATTTATATGTGGCCTCAAAGGCAAGAGGGATTATACGACATGAGCACCATGCCTGGCCCAGAGGCCTTTTTCTATTTGTGATGCATATGAGGCCTATTTGCACTGTAGGGCCTTTGCACATGGGGTTCCATCTGCAAATAATTCCTTTGCATTGGGTCTTCAAATGTTACCCCCCGCCCCCCGCCAACCACCCCATGGCTTTGTGGCCACATATAAATGGAAGGAAAGAATGAGTTCATATTTTGGTATTGGGTCCATGCCCAAAATTTGATTATTCCTAAGGATAGATAAGTTGATGTTAGATAAGAAAAAAAAAAGAGTCCTACTTATAATAACATATCCCATTGTGAGATCATTTTATTCTAGTAAAGCATAAGACCTACAGAGGTGTTAAAAATCACAGAGTTGAATGAACATCTTTCATGGAGTCAGTGAGAATTGACTGAGGCTCTATCTAAATAGATCACTATCATCGTTTCCAGTGGTTGACTCCTGTGTGGCCGACCGAGACCTCTTGAAACAATGAACTGAATTTTTGTCAGCTTTCACACCAATTATAAGAATGGCTTAATTTTAAAAGCACCTCAGCAAGATGTTTTAATGCTCTTTTCCTTGATTTTGATTAAGAACATCAAACTTCTTTAAGAACTTGTGAATATTTGGCTTTGATAACTCTGCACTGCCAACCCTATCAATTTCTTGGTGGGCCAAGAATGTGCATGTTTTACTGATTCTGTTTTCAATCATTGAAGTATTCTGTAGCTCACCACATTCTGCTTTCTGTTTTTTTCTAGTCATCTTAACTAATTCAGAAAAAGCTAAGTTTAAGTCAATCTCAGAAGTTTAATCATCAATCCTGTCTCATGCTCTGTTACCAAGCACCACTAAGCAGCCTCTGGGGAATGTGGAGCAGTCTCCTTAGAAAGGGTGGCCTATCCCAGGTTGGATCCAACCCAGAGGAGTCCAGTAGAGGCTCAACCAAGTTGAGAATGGAGCAGAAGCAATGTTAGACCGGGTGGTCTGAGGGGATGGCATTTGAAGACCCAGTGCAAAGACCAGTGCACTCAAACCTGGTGACAGAGCAAGACTCTGTCTCAACAACAAAAACAAAAACAAAAAAAGGCCGGGCACAGTGGCTTACACCTGTAATCCCAGCACTTTGGGAGGCCAAGGCGGGCCAGTCACCTGAGGTTGGGAGTTCGAAACCAGCCTGATCAATGTGGAGAAACTCCGTCTCTACTAAAAATACAAAAAAAAAAAAAAAAAAAAAAAAAATTAGCCAGGCATGGTGGTGCATGCTGCAATCCCAGCTGCTTGGGAGGCTAAGGCAGGAGAATCACTTAAACTCAGGAGGCAGAGGTTGTGGTGAGCCGACATTGGGCTATTGCACTCCTGCCTGGGCAACAAGAGCAAAAACTCTACCTGGCCCAGCCTGCTTCTAGATATACTACTCTACTCCTGATGGAGATCTTGTGCTTGAGGACAGGCACTACTCAACCCTTAGGACCAGAAAGATGGCAAGGCACTTAGAGAACCAGTAATGGCTTATAAGCACTGCCAGAATTAGGATAAAGAATTTGGGCTGCAACGTCTAAATATGTTCTCAGAAACAACCTGCACTTTATTTGCTGACACATAAATACCAGCCACCTCTACAGCAAAACGTTACTCAGCTCAGTCAACTTCTCTAAACTCAGCACCTCCTTATTTTCTGAACCACTCAATTCAATATTGATTTATAAAATTTTGCATTCTTTTGTCTTGTGAACATTTTAATATAAATCCTGAAAAGATTTAAAGTTCTCGAAGAGCAAGAATGGTGTGCTGCATTTCATTTGCAAATTTCGTAAGTTTCAGAAGAGTGTGGCAAACATATACAGTTAGTGTCTGACAAATCCTGGCTGATGGATATTCCATTGTTTTTTAATTCAGCTTTAAGTTTTTGGCAGTAAAGTGGAGGTTATGCAAAGTGTACGCCTCACTGGTAGATTTGTGTCACTGGAGCTAAATTCTACCTCCGAAGTGGTGGCTAAAGTTAGAAAGAGGGGAGGCAGGGCAGGACAGCACTCCCACATCCCTGGAAGCTCGCAGTTTCACAATTCTGGACAAAAGGGCAGCCCTTCCTGCTTTATGTGATGATGAGATTGTTTGTCAATTTTTTAATTCGGTGAATTATTTTTGAATCATGAGCATGCACTATGTATGACACAATGTATGAATTGTGGACGATACACAAAAAAATTCTGAACCGTGATGCCTGGGTACCCTAGCTCAACCTGAATTACAATCAGATAACATCCCAGCTCTTCCCCATGAAGAACCTTGGGAACAGGATCTGCAAACAATGGGCATCCCACGTCAGCGTCTGGGCTGTTGTCCGGACTGCTGCCTCCACGCTGGAACAGGTTGTCCTGGTGGAAGGAGAAACCATGGATCAGGACCTTTGAATCAGGATACTTCAGAATTTTCCTCTTCTTTTGTATCAGGATGTCAAAAACATTCTAGTAAACCACGAGAAATCAGGAGTGAGAAAGAAAGATTTTAAGCTACTCCATGGACACTGACCTTACCTTAAGTTGTATTTGGGAATTAACCAATGATTACAAATCAAATTTAAAAAAAAAGAACTTAAAAATCTGTTTCACTGCTTCATGAGTGCCAACGGATCAGAGGCAGTGGTAACTACATGCAGCACGAGTGCTATATAGAGTTTTCTTTCTTTTCTTTTTGAGACAGAGTCTCACTCTGTCAGCCAGGCTGGAGTGTAGTGGTGTAGTCTCGGCTCACTGCAACCTCCATTCCCCAGGTTCAAGCAATTCTCCTGCCTCAGCATCCTGAGTAGCTGGGATTACAGGTGTGTGCCATAACACCTGGCTAATTTTTCTTTTTTTTTTTTGGAGAGATGGTTTTCACCATGTTGGTCAGGCTGGTCTCAAACTCATGATCTCAACTAATCTGCCCACCTCAGCCTCCCAAAGTGCTGGAATTACAGGCGTGAGCCACTGTGCCCAGCCTAGAGTTTTATTCGTGGATTCATTCATTCATCTTTTGGTTCCTTTCTCTTTCTTTTACATATTCATTTATTTAACAAGTGTTTATTGTGTGTATACTAAGTGCCAGGTACTGGAGTAGGACCTGAGGGTGATATAAAGATAAATAAGATACCATTAATACCTCTGTCCTTAAAGCACTTGAGGAAAGAAGAGATAAAATGTGCACTTAAAAAATAGGGATTAAAAATGTGATAAAGATAATTAAAGTGCTATGGAGACAAAGATCTGGCTAAAACGAAGGGCTTTGTAGAGGAGTTAGCTGGGACCTTGGAGAAAGGGTAGGAAACAGTTATGTGGAAACGGGAATGGGATTGAGGATTTCCTATAGTCCCAGCTACTTGAGCAACGGAGGCAGGGGAATCGTTTGAACCCAGGAGGCGGGGATTGCAGTGAGCCGGGATCATGCCACTGCACTACAGCCTGGCAACGGAGCAAGACTCCGTCTCAAAAAACAAAAACAAAAACAAAACAAAACAAAACAAAAAACAATTATAGTCTACAAAAAGTAATCAATTAAAAGTTCAAAAGATTCAAACTAACTTTAAAATGCAACTTTGAAGAACAATTTTCTGAAAAATTTCAAAATAATATTTTCTTCAGAAAAGTACTAGTGCTGCAGTATTAAAAACAGATCCATCCAAGGAATTGATGGAAAAGTTAATAGTTCCATTTGACAGGAGCAGAATGTGTATCAAAAAGCAGAAATTCGGCCAGGCGCGGTGGCTCACGCCCGTAGTCCTAGAACTTTGGGAGGCTGAGGTGGCAGATCTCAAGGTCAGGAGATCAAGACCATCCTGGCCAATGTGGTGAAACCCTGTCTCTACTAAAAATAGAAGAAATAGCTGGGTGTGGTGGTGCTTGCCTGTAGTGAGCCGAGATTGTGCCACTGCACTCCAGCCTGGCAACAGTGGAAGACTCTATCTCAAAATAAAAAGCAAAGAAAAAAAGAAACAAAAAGCAGAGATTCATGAATACCCAACTATGGAATTTTGTGTTACATTCATAGTTGAGATGACCATATAATACATTATCCAGAACATGACACATTTAAGAGTGAAAAGAATCATAAAAATAATTTTATATATATAAATTTATTGGCTAAAACATTTTTATTATATTGGTAAATCTTTTTAAAAATTCTATTTGAAAATTGTTTCAAAAAATGAAATTATTTTAAAGTACTAAAAATTATCTATCTACATCTAGATATATGGGGGGGGACATTCAAGCAAAAATTTTTAAACTTTTATTATGTTGACCATCTAAACAGTTATAAATAACATAATCAGAACAATCATCTTTGGTGAATATTCACATACTTGAATCGAATCAATTCCTTGGATAGATCTGTTTTTAATACCACAGCACTAGTACTTTTCTGAAGAAGGTATTATTTTTAAATTTTTCAGAAAATTGTTCTTCAAAGTTGCATTTTAAAGTTAGTTTGAATCTTTTGAACTTTCAATTGATTACTTTTTGTAGACTATAATTTTTTTGTTTGTTTGTTTGTTTTTTGAGACGGAGTCTTGCTCTGTTGCCAGGCTGTAGTGCAGTGGCATGATCCCGGCTGGGTTCAAACGATTCCCCTGCCTCAGTCACCCAAGTAGCTGAGACTATAGGCACACACCACCATGCCTAGCTAATTTTTTTTTTTTTTTTTTAGTAGAGACCGGGTTTCACCATGTTGGACAGGATGGTCTCGATCTCCTGACCTCATGATCCGTCATCCTCAGCCTTCCAAAGTGCTGGGATTACAGGCGTGACCTATCACAACCGGCCTGATTATAATGTTTTTTTAAGAAACATGCTTTCTCTACAGGTCGTGAGGTGATTATACTCAATGGAAGATACTATCAGTTCTATTTTTTAAAGTAAAACTTGTGAGTGTTTTATCCCTAGTTTGTAAAATTAGCAATTTATAAAATGCCTTTTTAATCAACTTCATTGAGGTGAGTTTGCTTATAATAAAAGAACCTATTTTAAGTGTACAGTTTGATAAATTGTGACATATGTACCCACCCATGACACTACCAACACAATTAAGCTATATTTATATTACAAATAATTTTTTTTTTGGATGGTGTCTCATTCTGTTGCCCAGGCTGGAGTGCAGTGGCACAATCTCGGCTTACTGCAACCTCTGCTTCCTGGGTTCAAGGGATCTTCCTGCCTCAGCCAGCCAAGTAGCTCGGTATAAGCAAGCACCACCACGCCCGGCTAATTTTTGTATTTTTAGTAAAGAGGGGGTTTCATTACGTTGGCCTGGCTGCTCTAAAACTCCTAACCTCAGGTGATAGGCCCCCCTCGGCCTCCCGAAGTTCTGGGATTATAGAAGTGAGCCACCGTGCCCAGACATATTACAAATAATTCTTTTGAAAAGCCATTTTCATAATTAGTTTCACCAGCCCATATCCCCCTCTCAGAACCATCATTTGCTTTCCCTTACTGTAGATAAGTTTTGCCTGTTCTGGAACTTTATATAAATGGAATTATACACTATATAATCTTCTGGATCTGGCTCCTTTCACTCAACATAATGTTTTTATTTTTCTGTCACCCAGGCTGGAGTGCAGTGGCCTAATCACAGCTCACTTCAGCCTCAACCTCCTGTGCTCAAATGATCCTCCCACCTCAGGCTTTCAAGTTGTTGCTGGGACTACAGACAAAAGCCACCATGCCTAATTTTTTTTTTTTTTTTTTTTTTTTTTAAGAGACTGGGTTTCACCATGTTGCCCAGCCCAGGCTGGTCTTGAACTCCTAGTCTCAAGTGATCTGCCTGCCTCAGCCTCCCAAAGTGCTGGAATTACAGGTGTGACAATATAATGCTTTGAGATTCTTTCATGTAGTTGCATAGTTCAGTAGCACGTTCTTTTTTATTGCTGAGTTGTATGGATACAGCACAATTTCTTTATCAATTCACTCATTTTTCAATTTTGAACAATTATAAATAAAGCTGCTGGCTGGTTGTGGTGGTTCATGCCTGTAATCCCAGCACTTTGGGAGGCTGAGGTGGGCAGATCATGAGATCAGGAGTTCAAGACCAGCCTGGCCAGCCTGGTGAAACCCCATCTTTGCTAAAAATACAAAAAATTAGCTGGGAATGGTGGCACGTTCCTGTAATCCCAGCTACTTGGGAGGCTGAGGCAGGAGAACTGCTTGAATCTGGGAGGTGGAGGCTGCAGTGAGCCAAGATCGGGCCACTGCACTCCAGCCTGAGTGACAGAGTGAGACTTCGTCTCAAAGAAAAATTTAAAAAATAAAAATAAATAAATAAAGCTGCTATAATTACAATAAATACCTAGGAGCAGAACTGCTGTGTCATACAAGAAAATGAATGTTTAATTTTGTAAGACACAGCCAGACTATCTTCCAAAGGAGCTATAGATTTTACACTCCACCATCAGCGTACAGTTGGAGTGAAGAGAATTCGGTTACTTCACCTGCACTTGCACTTGGTATTGTGAGTCTATTTTAGCCTTTTAACAGATGAGCAGTGCCATCTCTTTGTGGTTTTAATTTGGTTTTCTTTGATGCTAATGATGTTAAGTATTTTTTCATATGCCTGTTGGCTATTAATATATCTTCTTTAATGAGGTTCCTATTCAAATCGTTTCCCTTTTTGTTTGTTTGTTTGTTTGAGACAGGGTCTACTGTCATTCTCCAGGAGTGTGGTGGCACGATCACACCTCACTGCAGCCTCAACCTTCTGGGCTCAGCCTTCAACCTCAGCCTCCCAAGTTACCAGGACTACAGTCACACACCACCATGCCCAGCTAATTTTTGTATTTTTAGTAGAGAGAGGGTTTCGTCATGTTGCCTAGGCTGTTTTTGAACTCCTGGGCTCAAGTGATCCACCTGCCTTGGCCCCCCAAAATGCGGAGATTACAGGGGTGAGCCACCACACCTGGCCGTTTTTGCCTGTTTTAAATTGTTTTCTTGTCTAATAATTGAGTTCTAAAGGCCCATTATGTATTTTAGATACAAGTCCCTTTTCAGGTACATATATTATAAATACAGTGTTTTAGTAAGTGGTTTACCTTTTCTTATTTATTTATTTATTGAGACAGAGTCTTACTCTGCTGCCCAGGCTGGAGTGCAGTGGCACAATCTCAGCTTGCTACAACCTCTGCCTCCTGGGTTTAAGCAATTCTCCTGCCTCAGCCTCCTGAGTAGCTGGGATTACAGGCGCGTGCCTGGCTTATTTCTGTACTTTTTTTAGTCGAGACAGGATTTCACCATGTTGCCCAGGCTGGTCTTGAACTCCTGTCCTCAAATGATCTGCCCACTTTGGCCTCCCAAAGTGCTGGGATTATAGGCATAAGCTTGGCCTACCTTTTCTTTATTTTAATAATTACTGTGCTTGGCCTACCTTTTTTTTATTTTAATAATTACTTTGGAAGAGCAGAACTTTTCATTTTAACAAAATCCAATCTATTATTATTTTTTGTTGATAGTTTTTACTTTTTGTATTCTATCCAAGAAATCTGTTTTACTAAAGTCACAGTTTCTTCTGTGTTTTCTTCTAAGAAGTTGTATTGTTTAGCTTTGACATTTAGGTATTTGATACATTTCCATCACAATTACAATTAATGCTTGTGTATGGTTTAAGGTGAGGGACAAGGTTTACTTTTTCTGCATGAATATCCAGTTGGTATAGTTCTATTTGCCAGGGAAAAAAAACCCTCTCTTTCCCCATTAAATTATCTTGGCACTTTTGATTGAAATCTCCTGACAATGTATGCGTGGGTCTATTTCTGGACAACTATCCATTTTACTCCATTAATCTATGTATCTATGCCTATGCTAAATCCACACTGCTTAATTTAGGTAGCTTCGTCACCAGTTTTTAAATCAGGGAGAGTAATTACTCCAACTTCCTATTTTAAAAATTGAGAAAGCCAGTTTGATTTGGTGTGATAACAACCTGTTGGTTAACAGTAATATCACCAATGTGTGTATTAATAACATATTCATCACAACTAATTCCAAGTACTTTTCTATTCCAAATTAAGTTTCTTCCTTTATTTATTTCTTGGAGACAGAGCTGCTCTGCTGCCCATGCTGGAGTGCAGTGGCTCAATCAGAGCTCACTGTCATCTCAAACTCCTGGACTCAGTCATCTTCCTAGGTCAGCCTTCCATGTAGCTAGGATTCCAGGCATATGTCACCACACCTGGCTAATTTTTTTTTTTGGGGGGGGTGGGATCTTGCTATATTGCCCAGGCTGGTTTTGAACTCCTGGCCTTAAGCAATCTTCTCACTTCCGTCTCCCAAACTACTGAGTTTACAGGGTGAGCCACTGTGCCTGGGGTTTCTTAATTTAATGCAAGTTTTGTTTCTACCTCAATACTGTGCTCCTCCAAAATTCATATTTGTATTATCACCAGAAACATAAATAATTTTATCTTCAATGATGGATTTTTAAACTGAATTTATAATAACATTAGAATAATGGCAGATGCTTCACCTTTGACCAAATGAACTTTCAAATATTTTACTGATTTCATGAATTTAATTAAAAGGTGGAACCACAATTGAAATGAATTTAACTGAGTTTCTATTTGAAACATCTGATTCAGTACCTACAATCAGGTATCACTTCTCTTCATCTAAAGGAGCCAACACATTAACAGTTTTTGCTGTGTATTTCCTTTCTTTCTTTCTTTCTTTCTTTTTTTTTTTTTTTTTTTTTTTTGAGATGGAGTCTTACTCTGTTGCCCAGGCTGGAGTGCAATGGCACCATCTTGGCTCACTGCAACCTCCACCTCTTGGGTTCAAGCGATTCTCCTGCCTCAGCCTACCGAGTAGCCGGGACTATAGGCACACACCACCACGCCCAGCTAATTTTTGTGTTTTTAGTAGAGACAGGGTTTCACCATGTTAGCCAGGATGGTCTTGATTTCCTGACCCCCGTGATCCACCCTCCTCGGCCTCCCTAAGTGCTGGGATTACAGGCATGAGCCATTTGCTGTCTATTTCTTACACATGCACAAGAAAAAAAGCGTGAGTCAGGTACCTGTTGTGCACACTTCAGTTTTCTCAGCCTCACTGGTTCTGCTCCGTCACCACATCGGAGCACGTAAACCATCTTCCACCTCAGCTCTGCACCTTTGGTTTGGGTTTCTTACTTTCTTTCCCAAAGCTTCTCTGTGAACACCTGGGCAGAATGTTTGGCATGCACACACAGCCTGGAAGTGAGAGGAGGTAATGGCCCCTGGAAGGAACCTTTATCAACAGGGAACAGCAGCCAATTGTTAAAAGCTACCACTTTGTTCATCTGAAGGGCTGCCTGGAGGTGTGTTGAATGTGGCTCTTGAGGTAGTCCCATGGATAATGAGTTACATGCAGTGGTAACACTTCATGTTGATGCCCCCTCTTTCCCTCCTTTGCTCTTCCTGTCTCTCATTTCTGCTTGCAAACTACATTCACCAATGAAATATTTGAATGTAAATATTTATCCTAGGTGCCACTTTCTGGGGAACCCAGGCCAAGACAGCTCAAATCAAAAGAAGCAAAATTCATTTAACAAAATGAAAAGTCATGCTTTAAAGCAGTGACTCGCCCTACGCCCAAACTTTTGGGCATCAGGGACTCATTTTGTGGAAGATAATTTTTCCACAGATGGGGGTTGGGGGATGGTTTCCGGATGATTCAAGTGCATTCCATTTATTGTGCACTTTATTTCTACTAATATTACATCATTATATATAATGAAATAATTATACAATTCACTATAATGTAGAATCAGTGGGAGCCCTGAGCTTGTTTTCCTGCAACTAGACAGTCTCATCTGGGGTTGATGGGAGGCAGTGATAGATCATCAGGCAGTAGATTCTTACAAGGAGCGTACAACCTAGATCCCTGTCATGCACAGTACACAGTAGGGTTTGCACTCCTATGAGAATCGAATGCTGCCGCTGATTTGACAGGAGGTGAAGCTCAGGTGGTAATGTGAGTGATGGGGAGTGGCTGTAAATATAGATGAAGCTTCACTGGCTCACCCACTGCTCACCTCCTGCTATGCGGCCTGGTTCCTAACACACATGGACCTGTCCCAGTTCGTGGCCCGGGGGATTGGGGACCCCTGCTTTAAAAAGTGACACATAAATACAACTTCCACAATTGCGTGTGTTATCTTCTTAAAATGATCACTAACTTAGTACTTCCTCAGCAGAGTTGTGTCTTCTGGTTTTCATTAGTCAATGGTATCACTACGGACTCGATTATAGACAGTAAGTGTTCACAGACATAATGTGCTAGTTATAAGTTCATCAACTCTCTTCAAATACAGAAACTCAGTATTTAATTTTTCATGCAACCTTCCTTTGTTCTTTCTTTCCTTCCTCCCTCCCTTCCTTCTTTTCTTTCTTCTCACTGTTACTATAGTGCATACTGTAGTGCACTGCACAGATCTCCCTGCACGGGACAGTGCCAGCTGCCAAGAATGATGGCTGTTGGCAATTCACAGTTGATTCCATCTCTAGGAATAGCCCTGGGCTGAAACAAGCTGCCTTATCTAAGGTTATGCTCCCTCCCTGGGGGCAGCCTCCATCCCATAATGGGTCAATGGCAGGTGTGGGAGGTGGTGATAAAATACAAAGGCCTGGTCCACTTGCCTCATTTCAGGACAACTCTGAAAGGCCATCCCAGCTCCCGGACTTTGATAGGATCAGTGGAGTCCTCTGCAGCACCAAAACCGCAGGTCAATTTCTCCCTCTGCCCAATCCGGCTCCCCTCACCCCCTCACAGGTGTTCCCAAGAGTAATCCCCAGTAAACTTCCTGCAGGCAAACCTCCATCTCAGAATCTGCTTCTCAGAAACCCAATCTAAGCAACTGCTGAAAAGGTTTATTGTGACATTTTTTTGAACTTTATTTTTATTTTATTTATTTATTTATTTATTTATTTTGAGACCGAGTCTCGCTCTGTCGCCCAAGCTGAAGTGCAGTGGTGTGATCTCAGCTCACTGCAAACTCTGCCTCCTGGGTTCCAGCAATTCTCATGCCTCAGCCTCCCAAGTATCTGGGATTACAGGCATGTGCCACCATGCCTAGCTAATTTTTGTATTTTTAGTAGAGACGGAGTTTCACCATGTTGGTCAGACTGGTCTTGAACTCCTGACCTCAGGTGATCTATCCATCTCAGCCTCCCAAAATGCTGGGATTACAGGTGTGAGCCACCACACCCAGCTAATTTTTGTATTTTTAGTAGAGATAAGGTTTTGCCATGATGGGCAGGCTCAAGTGATCCACCTGCTTTGGCCTCCCAAAATGCTAGGATTACAGGCATAAGCCACCATGCCCAGCCAGATGCCTACTTTTTAATGGGATTATAAAACAACTATTTTAGATGAGATTTAGTTAAACAGTTAAATGTGCTGGGTTGAATTCTATTTTTATTAGAAAAATAGTAAATACTTCAAAGTGCCAAAAAATCAAGCAGAGTTTGTTTTATTAACATGGGTTCCAGGCCTCTGTACTAAGAATTTGAGTTGGTTGTTTAAAATCAAAGCTCTCTGTGGCAACTGTAGAAATATCTGATTTATGCTCTTGGAAGACTAGAAAATAATGTCATTCCCCAGTTTCAATTAAATTTAGAAAAGTATCAACTACATCTTTCAACTTAATTCTAGATACAGATTTCCACGTTTGTGTAAGAACTTTACATGTTTTTATCTTTATAGCAATCCCACAGTATTGTGAGAATTACTATTAGTTTTTTCTTTGGAAGATTTAGAAACAGTGACAAATTTCAGAATAGACACAGTTCACTGGAAAATTTTCAAGCAACCATTCAGACATTTGTTTGGGATTTTTCTACTCATTATTCATTTACTCAGCAAGCATTTGTTGAGCACCTATTCATTGTAACTATTCTGATTATTTGAAGTTGGTTGTCATGCGATCAATATAATCACACCAACATATGATCAATACAATTCTATTGTTGCATCTCATTCTTTAACCAGTCCTAACTGAATTAGATAAACCATATAATAATAAAAATTTAAGAAGAAATTAGTTTTTAGATTAAATGAATTCACTCTGATGTTCAATTTCCAGACAATAATTGCCCTTCAGAAATGCCAGTAGGACATAAAAAGCTGTAAAGTCAGAGAAATGTGAATATTAACTGAATAGCCAGGTCAGTTATGATGTTATTAAATAAAAAACACACTCACATAACCAAAGCCAAATAGACCATAAAACAGCTGATTTCTTTCCATATAGAAAGACCAAATGCATCTACCTTAAGAGTAAGCACTGACTTTACCAATTAGGTTGTATAAGGTAATTTCCATAAATTAAATGAGTATAATCTGAAGCTCCAAAGATTTGGTAAAATGGTATTTAAAGCATGTGACAATATGAAATAATTTTAGACCAAAAAAAAAAGCATTAACAAAGGAATATTGAAATAGAAAAATTGATATTCCCAACCCTTTCTGAATCTGATAGTTTGAATAGGACCCATCATGACATCATAATCCAAAGAATGCCAAATATTATTAATAATCAGTTGATAAATTTTTGTTCAAAACTTGGAGTTTACCTCCCAAATTAAGAAGTCAAATTATTCTAATAGACGAAACATAAGTCCTTTTACAAAATCAAAACAGGACATAATCTAGTTGTTAGCCAATAGAACAGTTTTTTTAAAATTCTGATGCTAGATAATTATGTTATTTTTAACCCATATTTTGAAAAGAGTTAAAAATATTAAATGACATTGCCCAAATAAAACTTCTCTTCTTCAATTTGTCAGTGAAGTTTTTTGATGCTTGCATACAAAACAAAAATTAGAATAGAAATGTTGCAGAAATTCTGTTTTATTCTAGTAATAAGTAATATTCACCCATGAATCTGTAAATGGCTATAAATGTCTGTTTGGATCAGGCACAGTGGCTCACGCCTGTAATCCCAGCATTTTGGGAGGCCAAGTGGGGGGTGGATCACTTGAGGTCAGGAGTTCAAGACCAGCCTGGTTAACATGGCAAAACCCTGTCTCTACTAAAAATACAAAAATTAGCATGGCATGGTGGCACACTCCTGTAGTCCCAGTTACTTGGGAGGCTGAGGTAGGAGAATCACTTGAACTGGGGAGGTGGAAGTTGCCGTGAGCCTAGATCATGCCACTGCACTCCAGCCTGGGCAACAGAACAAGACTCCATCTCAAAAAAAAAAAAAAAAAAAAAAAAAAAAAAAAAAAAAAAAATTCCAATAAGCCAGAAATTACGTTCTTTGCAACTATCTAAATGTCTGATAACACTTTCTGATGATCAACATAAATTGTGCAAGGGGGTGCCCTGGGTTTCAAAATAAATTTGGTAGCTATGATAGCAAAATTATTGGAAGATCCCCGCTGTGGGACATAATATCCACCCTGGGTCTGAAAATGTGAGGGAAGGCTAGCCAGGGAAAGGAGGCCGGGGGCTGGGTGGCAGTCCTGTAGGGCATGAGCCAAGGCTGGGAGACTGAGGAGAGAGGCTGCTGACATGTTTAAAGGAACAGGATTTTAGTGTGGCTGGGGGAAGCCTCAGACAGCTGGCTGGTGCCATGGGAGTAGACAGACCATCTGAGTGAAAGCTTAGAATAAGCAAAGCAGCTGTCAAAGAACAGAGCCTAGAGCCACAGGTGGAGAGGAGCCCCTGAGAACTCGAAGGTGTAGTTCAAGGGGTGGGAAGAGAATGGGGAGAGGTATACGAGATGGGCTGAATTTGCCAATTCAGAACCCCACAGATACAGAGGGCTGAGCTAGTAAGTGACAGGATCAGGACTGACCCAAGCTTTCCTGATTTTTCCTCATCTTGTGTTCATTCCATTTAGCATGCTACTTCTAGTATTTGACTTATGTGTTGAAGTATAACGTGCTATTTCTTCCATATCATATGTGATTTTTTCCCCAGTCTTTCCATTATGGTCAAATGTACTTCTTTGGAAGTAAAGAGAAATCTACACTGCATAGTCTCGAATGGGAAGAGAAATTTCTGTTAGATCACAGAGTCCTTGTCTTCCAATAAAAGGCTAGAGAAATCGCACTGGTATAGGTAAAGGGAAATCACACTGGTAAAGCTAAAGTATGGCTATTCGGGGCCCACAGCAGCCCCAAAATGCGCAACATTCTTGGGAGCACCGGTCTAAATCTTGGCAGGGTCAACATGAGAGCCTAACATTTTAAGATAGATAAATTGGGTCCTTGGAATGCCCCTATTTAGTGGGCTCATAGGAATCTTTCCAATGAGTCCCTTGCTAAGTAAAGCTCAGTCTGCTTTGTGTCAGCTTTACTCAGTCTCAAGATAATCTCAGACTGTTCTCCATGAAGCCAAAGCCAGCAATAGGAAATTCAGTCTATCAACTCTTTATTTGTCATGAGAGAAGTTGCTATATTGTTCACTGCAACGCAACTTATCATAATGAAGTCTGGAAACTGCCTACGCATCCAAAAATTAAGAAATGTTTGAATAAACGATGATCCATTTGTAGGAAGAAATATTGGGCAGCCAGTGAATATTAGACTTTCTGAGAATCCAAGAAATCTTACATGGCTAATTTTTTAAATGACTGAACTTTATATATATATATATATATATATATATATATATATATATACACACATATATATATTTCAAACAAGGTCTTGCTCTGTCACCCAGGCTGGAGTGCAGTGGTGCAATCATGGCTCACTGTGGCCTCAGCCTCCTAGGCTCAACTGATTCTGCTGCCTCAGCCTTCCAAGTAGCTGGGACTACAGGCACTTGTCACCAAACATGGCTAATTTTTTATAGAGATGGGGGTCTCCCTATGTTGCCCAGTCAAGCCTTGAACTTCTGGCCTCAAGTGATCCTCCTGCCTCAGCCTCTCAAAGTCCTGGGATTATAAGCATGAGCCACCCTGCTCAGCCCTTGAACTTATATTTTTGACACGTATTGTCAACAGTATTTACACAGCATTGGTGAGTACCTTTATAACATCTCCGGTTACCAAACATGGTATTAATTTGGCACATCCTGTAGCCTCTTAACCACGGCTACTACAGAAAATGTCCAGGTTCTAATAGATTCATGGAATGGGAGAAGTGTAGTTAACTCTAGAACTGAGGTTTTAATCCTTTATGTTATACTAAAAAATGTGAAACTCTTGAAAAGTTAAAACTGCTATATAAAGGTAACTGCTATCTCTATTAAATGCTTTTTCTAATCTAATTAAATAATTATTATTTTTTTGCCAAGTAAGTACTTTTTCCAGCCTAATGCCTTTTCAGTGTCCAATTCTGACATTGTATCAATGGCACAAGTGAACTCAGAGAGACTGTAATGAAAAAGACTGTAATGAGTTTCACGGAGGATGTGGAGAAATTGGAACCCTCATACATTGCTTGTGGGAATGTGAGATGGTGCAACTGTTTTGGAAAACTGTTTGGCAGCTCCTCAAAATGTTAGACATAGAGTTACTGTATGACTGGGAAATTCTACTCCTCCATGTATACCTGAGAGAAACTAAAACGTATGTCCACAGAAAACCTTGCCTGTAAATGTTCACAACAGCATTACTCATGATAGCCAAAAAATCAACTGGTGAATGGACTAACAAAATACGGTCTATCTATACAGTGGAATATTATTTGGCCATAAAACGAATGAAATACCAATACCTGCTACCATGGATGAACCTTGAAAATATTATGTTAAGTGAAAACATCCAGTCAACAAAGACAACATACTGTATGATTCTATTTCTGTGAAACATCAAGAATAGTCCCTTTATAGAGACAGAAGGTAGATTAGTGATGTGTTAAGTCTGTTTTCCTTGCTATAAAGGAAAACCTGAGGACGGGCATGGTGGCTTGCTCCTGTAATCCCAGCACTTTGCGAGGCCGAGGCGGTGAATTACTTGAGCCAGGAATTTGATAGCAGCCTAGCCAACATGGTGAAACCCTATCTCTACTGAAAATGCAAAACTTAGCCAGGCATGGTGGCGGGCGCCTGTAATCCCAGCTACTCGGGAGGCTGAGGCAGGAGAATCGCTTGAACTCAGGGGGCGGAGATTGCAGTGAGCTGAGATGGCACCACTGCACTCCAGCCTGGGTGACAGAGTAAGACTCTCTCTCAAAAAAAGAAAAAGAAAAGAAAGGAATACCTGAGACTGAGTAATTTCTAAAGAAAAGCGGTGTATTTTGGCTCACGGTCCTGCAGGCTGTGCAGGAGGAGCGCTGCCAGCGTCTGCTCTGGGGAGGGCCTCGGCAAGCGTATAGTCACAGCAGAAGGTGAAGTGGGAGCAGGCATCACCGGCCGCGAGGAAGCAAAAGAGAGAGGTGGGGGAGGGGCCACGGGGCCACACCCTGATTTTATTTTTTCCCGTCACCCAGGCTGGAGTACTGACGTGTGATCTCGGGCTCACTGCAACCTCCGCCTCTCGAACTCAAGCAATCCTCCCACTTCAGCCTCCCGAGCAGCTGGGACCTCAGGCACGCACCACCACACCCGGCTAATTTTTTTTTTTTTTTTTTTTTTTTTTTTTGAAATAGAAATGGAGGTCTCGTCATGTTACCCACGCTGGTCTCGACTACGGAGCTCAAGCCATCCGCCTGCCTCGGCCACCCAAAGGGCTGCAATTAAAGGTGTGAGCCACTGCGCCTGGCCTGCACTTTTTTAAACAACCTGCTCTTGAGTGAACTCTGAGTGAAAACTCACTCATTACTGTGAGAAGGGCACCAAGGCATTCATGATAGATGCTCCCCTATAACCCACACACCTCCCCCCAGGCCCCACCTCCAACATTGGGGATTACATTTCACCATGAGATCTGGACGTGACAAAACATCCAAACCATGTCAAGTAGTTGCCCAGAGCTGGGGGAACTTGGGGGAAAATGGGAGTGACTGCTAGTGGGTAGAGTTTCCTTCTGGAGTTATAAAGTGTTCAAAAATTAACTGGGGTGATGGTTACAAAACTCTGTGAATATATTTTAAACGATTGAATTGTACCCTTTATTTGGGTGAATTCTGTGGTATGCAAATTTGTTATGCAATAAGCTCAGAGACTAAAATGCTCTTTGATTAAATGCAGTGGAAAGGGGAGCATTTGTTTCTTCTCTGAATCGAAGGGTTTGAGCTACACGAAAGCCAAGATTTCAAAGAAATGGGAAAATGTATATTTGGAGCCACCAACAATTGGGGACAATATTCAGTCTAGAACTTGGATCAGAAGTGCAACAGACTAATTATTATTTTTCTTTTTTGAGTTGGAGTCTTGCACTGCCACCCAGGCTGGAGTGCAGTGGCACAATCTCGGCTCACTGCAACCTCGACCTCCCAGGTTCAAGCAATTCTCCTTGCCTCAGCCTCCCCAGTAGCTGGGATTACAGGTGCGTGGCACCATGCCCAGGTAATTTTTTTGTAGTTTTAGTAGAGATGTGGTTTCACTATGTTGGCCAGGCTGGTCTTGATCTCCTGACCTTGTGATCCACCCGCCTTGGCCTCCCAAAGTGCTTGGATTACAGGCATGAGCCACCACACCCAGGCATTCAGACTAATTTTTAAGGCACCATCCACAAAGTTCATGCAATTAACTAAATATAAAACTAAATAAATATAAACCAAAACTGAAGTTGTAGACCTCCTCAATAAAAATAATCTAAACTATCACCCAACTTAGTGGAAAATCATAATTTGCATGGTATTTAGAGATGCCAGTTCTGCCTATCAAGGGATTCTAATCTGCCTATCAGAAGTGCATGCAATTTTGATACATCTTTTTCTTTAGCCAGGGGGAGGAAAACATTCCCACATAATAATCACATCCTTATAGAAATTGAAAACGTATGTTCAAGCCATGGTGGTCCTGCAAAAGTATAAACTCATAAAGGGTCTCTTGATTCATTGTCACCATTCATTTTGTTCACTGGAATAGCCAGAGTTTTACCAGCTTTATACCATGACTGATAGCTCTTTCATAAAGGGATATTTTACAAAATATTGAGATGTAGCCTATTTCTACCTGATAAATGCCTGGACCTGTAAACTTTGAACCCTCGATGGCCTTTGTTGCTTGTGACCTTGTTTAAATGATTAATGTTCTTTTAACGACTGCAGGCTTTAGAAGGCAACCTGCACTCACCACGCACAGATCCTTTATTTGAAGCAAAATGAAGTGTTCAAACACAAAACTGCTGATAATATGCAACCCAGTGCATAGTTGCATCATTTTTAAATTTCAGATACCCTACTAAAAAGGAAGGTTTTGTAGGTTATGTATTCTGGAGATACATGCTTTTTATTTTAAAAAGTTGTAAAGGGTCCTTCAGTTTTTTAATTTCTGAAAAAAATATGAACACTATGTTGACACAGCTTATTCATCATCTCTAAACTCAAAATAAATGGATAATTAGGATTACTTTATCATATATATATATATATATATATATATATATATATATATATATATTTGGAAACAGGGTCTCGCTCTGTTGCCCAGGCTGGAGTGCAGTGGAGTGATCATGGCTTACTGCAGCCTCCACCTCCCAGACTCAAGTGATCCTCCTGCCTCCACCTCCCAAGTAGCTGGGACTACAGGCTACACCACCACACTGGCTGATTTTTGTGTTTTTTGTAGAGACAGGGTTTTGCCATGTTGCCCAGGCTAGTCTTGAACTCTTGGGCTTGAGGTATTCTCCCACCTCAGCCTCCCAAAGTGCTGGGATTACAGGCGTGAGCCACTGAGACTGGCCTTATCAGACATTTTTAATTTGTATTGTTTGAATCAAGGTTTTGCAGCAATTTGTATCACTTTGGTATTATCATCAAAGTTGGTGAGTTATATGATTATTGAACTATGTGAAGTCTCAACCCCCGCCCAACTCCATCTACTGTTAAAATTCAGAACTTAAATATCAAAGGTCTGCATTTATCAGAGGTCAATAGAATTACTTTCAGGGACTGGATGAAAAGTGGACTGGATCTTTCTTAACTAACATCACTCTGGAAATGGTAAAGATGTAACAAATTTTTGTTGTTGGCTTTATACCAGCCTTGAAAACGAAAGCCCCCCTCCCCCCCCCAAAAAAAAGGCAAAGGAAAGAAAGGAAAAAGGAAAAGAAGTTCTATCAGCCTACTAAATGTTTTATGAGCCTAGTGTCCACTGAAAGGTTCACAGGAAATTTTTTTTAATGAAATAAAAGTATTCAGCAGCTGGCTTGGTATATGTCATTATTCTCAGTGGGTAAAAAGATATTTGCAGCTCTGAAAATGAATGTGTTTCATAAAATACATTTTCTCTTTTTCCCCCACTATCAAGGACTTGAAGTAAAATACATTTTCTTATGACTATAGTAAGAAAAGCCCTTTTGTTTATGGATGGGGAGCTGGGGTAGAGAGAAGCAAGGGGGTTACCCTGTCACTATTAGGAAGAACTGCTTTGTTTTGAAGAGCCCATTTCCCCTAAAATCAATAGATTATTACCTCAGCACTACAAACAAGGCATTTCCTACCTCACCCAGGATC
The DNA here is from genome assembly GCF_048565385.1 of Saimiri boliviensis. Lineage (NCBI taxonomy): Eukaryota > Metazoa > Chordata > Mammalia > Primates > Cebidae > Saimiri > Saimiri boliviensis. The sequence goes on from NC_133454.1 coordinate 100,868,845, forward strand.
CACACCACTATTTGTAGGGTTGGTTTTTTTTTTAGCAGTTTACATAAAATATTACTAGAGGTAAGTTCTTTTTTCCTTAATGGCTCAAAGGTTAAAGTTGAAAATACCAACTTGATGTTGTGCAGAGATGTGGCCATATTGAATGTCATTTCCACATTTTCCAGTAAATCATTTCATTATCCATAATCATAATCTTCATTGGCTTTACAAATAACTACTTTGCTAAACTTAAAGGAAGTCTGATTTTAATTTGCTATCTACATCTACATTCTTATATTCTTTTTATAGATTCTTTAACAAGTTATCAGTAGAATCTTCCTTCACTCAAACGTAAGTGAAAGTTTTATCTATCTTGAGATATCACTGAAATAATTTATTGCTGGGGAAACAAAACCTTTTGTCTCAAAATATATTTCTTCCCGACAGCTGTGGTATTTCAGGGAAAGCACCCAAGCTATGATGGTCTGGACTGCAATCAACTGTTCTTAATAGGAAATTTTACAGACTTTTAATAAGATATCTTCAAATAATTTATGGAGAGAGGTTTTGAAGTGAAGAGGTATTGTTTGGCAATATGTTCTTCCTCTAATCGCAGGAAATTTAAATAAAAGAGTTCTCATTTCCTCTGAACTCAGCAGTTCTCCTTTTATGAAAGATTTTTTAAAAAAAACACCTGCTGCAACAGCCCCAAAACATGGTTTACTTGCTTCAAACAATATTGTGCTGAAACAAACAAACAAATACATTAGCACTGGATTTCTCTTACAGACTTCCTGGTCTGTGACAGGTTGGGAAATTTCACTGTGGAATCCAAAAGGACAGGACTGTTTGAAAATCAGCAGAGACATGTCCTCTGTTTACAAAATGTATGTAACCATCCCCAAGTATCCTGTTCCCTTGGACCAGTGGTTTCCAATCTGTCCCATATGGCAGGAGTCCATAGTCCCCAGTAAGTGGCCTGTTAGGAACCGGATGTCACAGCAGGAGGTGAGCAGCAGGCAAGTGAAGCTTCGTTTGTATTTACAGCCACTCCCCACTGCCGGCATTACCAACTGAGCTTGGCCTCCTGTCAGATCAGCAGCAGCAGCATTACATTCTCATAGGAGCATGAACCTTACTGTGAACTGTGCATGCAAGGAATCTAGGTGGCATGCTCCTTATGAGAATCTAATGCCTGATGATCTGTCACTGTCTCCCATCAGCTCCAGATGGGACCATCTAATTACAGGAAAACAAGCTCAGGGCTCCCACTGATTCTACATTATGGTGAGTTGTATAATTATTTCATTATATATTACAATGTAGTAATAATGGAAACAAAGTGCACAATAAAAGTAATGTGCTTGAATCATCCCCAAACTATCCCAGCACCCTCCACACTCCCCGCCCTCAGTGGAAAAATTGTCTTCCACAAAACTGATCTCTGGTGCCAAAAAAGTTGGAGACCACTGCCATATGGGGATTCCCAACCCCCCACCAAGCTATTTTCTTGATATTATTGCTAATTCTTCCCATTAAAGCCTTTACACCAGGCATCCCCAAACTACGGCCCACGGGCTGCATGCGGCCCCCTGAGGCCATTTATCCGGCCCCCTGCCGCACTTCAGGAAGGGGCACCTCTTTCATTGGTGGTCAGTGAGAGGAGCACAGTATGTGGCGGCGGCCCTCCAACGGTCTGAGGGACAGTGAACTGGTCCCCTGTGTAAAAAGTTTGGGGGCGCCTGCTCTACACTCATCTTACTTGATTTATCACCATTTTGTTGCAGGTTTCGTGTGTTTGGTTTGGTTTGGTTTTGGTTTATAACACTGTTGTTTTCCTACTTAAAAATTGAACTTTAGGCCAGGTTCAGTGGCTCATGCCTGTAATCCCAGCACTTTGGCCAACATTCATTCCGTTTGGTTCCTGAATGGTGTAGCCAGCAGAGGGACTAGACCTGTGCCTGTCGTGCTTTAACGTATCATGTGCACACAAATCACTTAGGCCTCGTTTTTAAAAAGGTGATTCTGTCTTAGCAGGTCTGATTTGAGGCCAGAAATTTCCCACTTCTAACAAGCTCTTGAATGATGCCAGTGGTGCTAGCCCTTGGATTGCATTTTGAATCGCAAAGAAAGGTCCCTTCCAACTTTAGACGCCATATCCTGGGGTTCCAGTGGGGTTCTTGTAGGGTCACTGGAAAGTTTATGAAATGGTCCGAAATCCTGATGAGAAAACTTTAAAAGTTTTGGCAGCTACATATATTCCCCTTCTTTAGGAAATGGAATCAGGAGAAGAAAAAGAAACCCAGCATTAACTGATGAGCAGCCAGTGTGATGTTGAACATATCTCTGTCTTGGGTCAGGAGAAAACCACTTTGTTCATGTTATCACTTTCTTTCCCTCTCTCCCTTTTCTTCCAGTAACCTTGACCTCTCTCCCCCACACACATTCAGTGGGGTAGCTCCTGTACTTACATAAATTTTGCTTTTATTCATCAACCATTATTCAGAAACGTACTGTTAAAAGAAAAAAAGATACGGAGCTGTGCCTCTGACAAGATGTATACAAATTTACTCAAAGCATCACTATGTTCTCACAGAAGGGTGGAAGGTAACGTGGATTCGTTATATATGTTCCCAAGATATCCTGAGACTTCAGCCGCTAATCCAGGAGGCTTCTTTCTCCAATAGTAACTCATTCCTATGTCATTCTTGGTGTATCTGTAGCTAGGGGGGATGATTCTTAAACCTGCAGCCAAGATAGCCAAGATATGAATCAAAAAGTTTCCGGCCAGGCATGGTGGCTCACTCCTGCAATCCCAGCACTTTGGGAGGCCAGGGCGGGTGGATCACCTAAAGTCAGGAGCTCAAGAACAGCCTGCCCAACATGGTGAAACCCCGTCTCTACTAAAAATACAAAAATTAGCTGGGCATGGTGGTGGGTGCCTGTAATCCCAGCTACTCAGGAGGCTGAGGAGGGAGAATTGCTTGAACCAGGGAGGCGGAGGTTGCAGTGAGCCGAGATTGCACCATGGCACTCCAGCCTGGGCACCAAGCCTCCATCTCAAAAAGAAAAAAAAAAGGAGGGGAGTACAGGTCAAGGATAACAACCTGAATTTCCCACTCCACTTTGTAGGTGAATGCCCAGTTTAATGAAAGAAGAGATTTCAAGAACATTCATGTTACATTGAGTGAATGTAAGTGGAAAGAATTTTTAAATCTTTCAAGATACCATTTTTTTCTAAGATTTCCAAATCCATTTATGTCAGCCTTAGGCCAGATCATTTGAATCGTGGAGAAACTAAAACAACTCATGTCTGACATAAATTCGAAAGCCTTCAGCAACTGCAACGCAGCAAACAAAAAGATGGAGAATGCAGCAGGGATTGAGGGAGGGGAGAGCAGGCTAGAGCCAAATACTTGTCTCTTTCTGGGAAGGTTTTCTTTTGGAGGAATATTTAGAGCTATGAGGGAGAGAGGGAATGCCCACTCAGCCAGTATAATCAATTCAAAGGGTCAGTTGTGTGGCAGAGGATTCAGATGACCCTCAGTTCCAGTTATTTATTGCTGCATAACAGGTGATTCCAAGACCCAGTGGCTTAAAAAGATAGCTCTTTTTATTACATCTCACAATTTTGTGGGTCAGGATTTTGACCAGGGTATAGCTGTTCCATGTGGTGCCAACAGAGGACACTTGGAAGTATTCAGCTGGTAGGTGAGCTTATTTGCAGGATTCAAGATGGCATCACTCACGTGTCGGGGGACTTGACTGAGGACATGAGGGATGGCTGCAAGGCAAGGCTCAGCTACATTTGTTGACCAGAATGCCTTCATGGAGCTTCTTCAGCACGGCAGTTTAAGGTGCAGGACTTCTTACAAGAGCCACTGTCTCAGTGATCAAGGGAAGATCCATATGACCTTTTATGATCTAGTTTGGAGGCCTCATGGTGTCACTTTCTTGTACTTTTTTGTCAAAGCAGTGATAAGCCTGCCCATTTTCAAACAGAGGTGATACAGAGCTCATCTCTTGAAAGGATAAGTGTCAAAAAAAATTGTGGCTCTCTTTAAAAACTGCCACATCATAAAATTCATGAAATACTTCTAGAAATGGTGGAGGTCAGTCATTAACTAGTGGCTACCAAGTGAATGTAAACTCAAACAAATGTGCCTTATTTCTCAGTGTATATATAAAAATACATATTTTAATTAAAAGCTGCTGCTGCTGCTGCTGCTGCTTCCTCTTTCTCTTCCTTGTCTTCATCCTCTTCATCTTCGTCTCATTCTGTCACCCAGGATAAGTGTCAAGAAATTTGTGGCCATCTTTAAAAACTGCCACATAGGCTGGGCGCGGTGGCTCACACCTGTGGTCCCAGCACTTTGGGAGGCCGAGGCGGGTGGATCACAAGGTCAAGAGATCGATACCATCCTGGTCAACATGGTGAAACCCCGTCTCTACTAAAAATACAAAAAATTAGCTGGGCATGGTGGCGCGTGCCTGTAATCCCAGCTACTCAGGAGGCTGAGGTAGGAGAATTGCCTGAACCAGGAGGCAGAGGTTGCGGTGAGCCGAGATCGCGCCATTGCACTCCAGCCTGGGTAACAAGAGCGAAACTCCGTCTCAAAAACAAAACAAAACAAAACAAAATGATACAAAAAAAACAAACAAACAAACAAAAAAAAAACTACCACACCATAAAACTCATGAAATACTTCTAGAAATGGTGAAGCTCGGTCATTAACTACTGGCTACTAAGTGAATGTAAACTCAAATAAATGTACCTTATTTCTCTCTCTCTCTTTCTCTCTCTCTCTCTCTCTCTCTCTCTCTGTGTGTGTGTATGTGTGTGTGTGTGTGTACTGAATTTTTGCCAAATATATATACATATACACACATATATGTGTGTGTGTGTATAAGAAGATATATATATATATATATATATATACATATCTCATTCTGTCACCCAAGCTGCAGTGCAGTGGAATAATCATAGCTCTCTGCAGCCTCCAACTCCTAGGCTGAAGCAATCTTCCCACCTTAGCATCCTATAGAACTATATAGCACTGTGCCACCACACCTGGCTAATTAAAAAAACTTTTTTTTTTCTAGAGATGAGTGTCCCTATGTTACCCAGGCTGGCCTCAAACTCTTGGCCTCAGGCAATTTTCTGGCCCTAGCCTCCCAGAATGCTGGGATTACAGGCATGAGCCACCATGTCCAGGAAAAAGTTGGATATTCTTATTCACATTATATTCAGATGTACAAAATAAGTCCTTTAAAATTTTGTTATTCAATTTTGGCAAAAATTCAGTTACTTCTTTTAATATGACATAACAGCCCGTGTCTTATTTTATTGCCATCTACTTTGTAAAATGAGCAAACATTGGTGTCTACTGTCAACTACATGACAATAAATTGTCGCTTTTGCTAAGAGCAATATACCATCGCTTATTGTAAAGTATTTTTCATGTTAGGATTTTATGCACTTCCACAAAAAGTAGATAATGAGTAGATTACAAATTGTTTCTATAGCTATGAATTTCATTACATGGGGGAACAAATCAGTGATGTTCGAAGCAGTAATCACAGTTTGTTTAATGGCTTTGTACCACATATCGCCTTTGCTCCTTTACTTCCCATTTCCCAAAGACTGCCCTCAACTTTGCAAATAGGTTATTACATTTTTATTCATCAGTAAAATAAATTAAAATTTGGAAAAGACTTTTTTGGAAAGAGAATGATCTCAAATGAGGTTCTCACACATGAATTTATTCACTGTCCATATTGATTTCTCTGCTCTGGCAGCAGTTGAGATTTGCAAACAGTTAATAAAAATTAAATTGGCAATAATTTGAAACATCAAGACCCTGGAATAGTCTGGCTAATCAGAGAAAGTGGTAGCCTCATACCATCTTAAGGGGACTTTTTTTTTCTTGAGACAGAGTCTCACTCTGTCACCAGGCTGGAGTGCAGTGGCATGATCTCAGCTCAGTGCAACCTCTGCCTCCTGGGTTCAAGCGATTCTCCTGCCTCAGCCTCCCAAGTAGCTGGGACTACAGGCGTGCACCACCACACCCAGCTAATTTTTGTATTTTCAGTAGAGAGGGTGTTTCACCATGTTGGCCAGGATGGTCTCGATTTCTTGGCCTTGTGATCTCTCTAGCTCAGCCTCCCAAAGTGCTGAAATTAAAGGCGTGAGCCCCTGTGCCAGATCCTTAAGGGGACTTCTTAAGCGCTTGATTCTTTTAGATGATAATCTCTCTCTGGCCTTTTATATGTAGGTCAATTAAATATAAATATTCTTGGGGAGCAACTCCGAATGAGTACAGGGTTTCTTTTGGGGGTGATGAAAACGAAATTAGATTGTGGTGATAACTACACAACCTTCTGAAAAAAAACACTGAACTGTACAGTTTTAAAAAGTAGATTTTATAATATGTAGATTATATCTTAATAAAAATATAAACACGTTATTAATAATATATGATCCTTATAGAAAAAATGTGAAAAAGAAATGTTAACAACTGAAAACCTTTCAAAATGCTTTAACAAGTAAAGTTACTATATACAATCTGTGCAGTGCACAATCTAATTTATATTTTCCACCACGTGTTGACAATACCGACAACAGTGAGATATTAAATTCTGTAGTCAGGCAAAATGAATAGTGAGTTAATCTTTGCCACTTGTCCCCACTTACAATCACCACACCAACTGCCCTCCCTAAACTGCTCATTAAAATGTCATGGAAAGAATGTGACCCGGCCTCCACAGTCTGGCTTTAATAAGACTATCAGCACCACCAAATCAATATGTAAACCCGTGTACTCCATTTTTATCAACTATTCAAAGTAGTGTTTATGTTGAAGCTCATTTGAAGCCACAGCACCAAAAAAATCCCCACTAACCTGAAAATTCCTGCTCAGAGTTGTTAGCATTGGCTTGTTTGTTTAACACGGATAGCTTCCTTTTTTGTCTTTTCTTCATTTCAATGGTTTTATCCATTATTACGGCTCATGTTGGGTTAAAAATAGTTTTTGGCTGGGCACGGTGGCTCACGCCTGTAATCTCAGCACTTTGGGAGGCTGAGACAGGCTGATTAGGAGGTCCAGAGATCCAGATCATCCTGGCCATGGTGAAACCCCATCTCTACTGAAATACAAAAAATTAGCCAGACGTGGTGGTACGCACCTATAGTCTCAGCTACTCAGGAGGCTGAGGCAGGAGAATCGCCTGAATCCAGGAGACGGACGTTGCAGTGAGCCGAGATCGTGCCACTGCACTCCAGCCTGGCGACAGAGCAAGACTCTGTCTCAAAAAAAAAAAAAAAAAAAAAAAAAAAAGCAGTTTTTATTGGTCTCTTCGGTGCAAAAAGGCCACAAGAATGCCTGCCAATAACTAGTACTTACAGAATATGATTTGCTACTAAAATACTGAGATGGTCACAAAAAATGTCTTTTGAATTCCAAGCATAAATTGACAAAGAAAAGTTCATGCATTAAGTCATCAAATACTAGCGTTGTAGCCCTAATATAATAGCCTCCACCATACTCTTCCACGACACAAACATTGTCCCATTTTCACTACTGGAAATGAATCTATGCTGGATTTGCCTCTGAAAATAGAAAGGACCGTGGTGCTGCTAAGAGTGCTGAGAGAGCAGATCAAAGTTGTACATAGCAATGCAGCAAATAGGGCAGCAGCTCACTGTGAGTCGGGGGCACAGACACTGAGGAAGCCAAGTCATCGGAGGAGTGTTCTTGTCTGCAGTGTTCCCTCTCTGGTGTTCTCAGACCCCTGGTAGCCCTGAGTGCCCTTTTGATGCCTGGAGCCCTTTGATGTGTCTCCCCACCCAAGCTGTCACCTCTGACCATGCCCCATGCTTCCAAATTAGTCCTCCCATATCCCTATCAAAGCTCCAATTTCCTCGTTGACCCCTCCCCTTAGATGTTAGAAAAGTGATACAGAACACGTACATGATGATGCTTTGGAAACTGCACAGCTCTATACAAATGGCCTTTGTTATTGTAACCAACACGTTAATCCTCAGTGTGGTTTATGTGCATCTTAAAAGAGGCTGCTTGTGGTGATACCTTGACCTAAGGAATAAATCTTTAAGTGGTAGAATGGTAAATGGGAGGAATGTTTTGGGAAACAGAGGTTTCCCAGCCAGCCAGCGAGCCAATGAGCTATAAATCACAACGTATAGGTGTTATCTACTCTGCAACTGTGTTAAACATGTAAGGCTTCTGAATTTCATTGGTTTGTAGTTAGAAACTGAACTTTGCATCATGAGTGTTAAATTGCTTATTATTGGGTGAATACTGTCCACATGGCCTAGAAAATATCTATCATCTCAGTAAGTTTTCCACTATATTTACCACAAGTTTACTTTATTGGAGCATTGATTGTCCAAAGGTATCCCTTCTACTCTGGCCCTTTGTTTAACCCACCAGACACCATGACCTAACTTTTCATGAAAAGAAGGCACAGGCCAGATGTGGTGGCTCCCACCTACAATCCCAGCACTTTGGGAGGCCGAGGTGGGCAGATCACTTGAGGTTGGGAGTTCGAGACTAGCCTGGCCAACATGGTAAAACCCCGTCTCTATTAAAAATACACAAAAAAAACTAGCTGGGTGTGGTGGCGCATGTCTGTAATCCCAACTACTTGGGAGGCTGAGGTAGGAGAAGCGCTTGAACCTGGGAGGCGGAGGTTGCAGTGAGCCGATATCAGGCCACTGCACTCAAGTCTGGGCAATAGAGTGAGACTCTGTCTCAAAAACAAAAATCTTACCTTTAATATTATTAATGGTTACATACGACAATAATTTGTTATATGATGGCCTACTTAACCTAATTTAACTGGGACAACCTGAAAAAATGATTATTTTATTTTTTATAGACACTATTTAACCAAATTTATATGGTGCCAAAAGCATGACATAGTCTTGCATGTCTTAAACAGAAGATATTTTCATCATCTGGTATTTAAGGCCTCACAGTTACCTTCAGGAGACATTCTGTCATTACCATGGAAACTTGCTGTGCGAATAGCAGTGAAAATAAAGAATGCTCGCTATTTTTTATTTTATTTTTTTTTTTTTGCAAAAGTAAGATGCTTTTTGACACTTCAAAAATCAAGGTAAATTCAGCCAATTTAGACTTGGCCCACCCTTATACAACATTTTTAAAGGAAGAGGACATGTTTTTGGCATTGTACTTTATGTGCGCATGGTTAGTAGCAGCTCATTTAAGGGGGAAACATGAAGGCTAAATCTGTGGTTTCATATATGTAAACAAACTAGTTGGATTTTAGCTATCACCAAACAGATATGCTCAGAAGAAATCTTTGTTCCATCCTGATCCATATAACTTCCAATTTCCAAGTGATAGACACGATGGATTAGCACTCCACAACCGTCCAAGTTCCTTCTAAATAGTAGCGTTCCTAGCCAGGTGCAGTGGCTCACGCCTGTAATCCCAGCACTTTGGGAAGCCAAGGTGAGCAGATCACCTGAGGTCAGGGGTTCAAGACCAGCCTGACCAACCAGTGAAACCCCATCTCCACTGAAAATACAAAATTAGCCAGGTGTGGTGGTGCATGCCTGTAATCCCAAATACTCAGGAGGCTAAGGCAGGAGAGTTGCTTGACCCTGGGAGGCGGAGGTTGCAGTGAGCCAAGATCAGGCCATTGCACTCCAGCCTGGGCATTCTTACACAGCAGAGGCCAGGAAACAGAAATGACACCTCCAAGAGTCACTTGAAGCTAAGTTTATGATCTAGGGTTACTGTAACAAATTACCACAAATTGGGTGGCTTAAAACAATAGAAATGTATTATTTCACAGCTCCGGAGGCCAGAGGTCCAAAATCAACGTGCTGGCTGGGTTGTGCTCCCTCTGGGAGCTCTAAGGGAGATTCCTTCCTTGCCTCTCCCAGTTGCTCGTGGCTCCAGACATTCTTTGTTTTGCGGCTGCATCACGCCAACTTCCACCTGTCTTCACGTGACCTTCCCTTCTGTGTCTTCTCTTCTGTCACCTGCAAGGACATTTCTCATTGGATTTAGGGCCCACTCGGGCAATCAGGATGATCTCACTTGAAATCCTTGACATAAATGTATCTTCAATAGCCTTTTTCTCCCCAAATAATGTCACATTCTTGGGTTCCCGGAGGACCAGTCTTCCGTGGAGCCAGCCTTCCACCCGCTATGCCAGGGCTTCTGGATGTGAACTTGGCTCTGTCTGTGAGACACACTGCGTGGGAGCTGCAAGTAGAAGTGAGGAGGGAGTCGTCTTTCTACTGCTCTGGCTGAAGTTGTTGGCAATCACAGTTACGGAGACCTTGGGATTTACTGAAGCAAGTTAATGGGCACAGCCTTTAAATGTGTGAAGGTCAAATGTGTTGCAGAGCTGTGCAGTGGCTTCTTGATTTCAAGAGTAGCTCCAGCTCTGTGTTCTTAAAATCAACAGGGGCCTACCAATCCTGACCTTCCCGACTGGAGCAGACACAGCTCTCTTTTCTGTCAGTTCCTTGGTGTTGTTCTGGGAGCTATTCTGGGATCCAACCTAGAACCTACAACTTTAGTATATAATTCCCTGTATGAAATTCCTTTCTGCTTAAAATAATAAGTTAGTCCTGTTTCCTGCAACCGAACTCTGCCAAATACATTTCTTTTTTTGCAGCTAAAAGTAAATTTTTAATATTTAAAATAGTATCATTTTTATCCAACACTTTAGGAGGCCAAGGTGGGTGGATCACTTCAGGTCAGGAGTTTGAGACCAGCCTGGCTAATGTGGTGAAAACCTGTCTCTACTAAAAATACAAAAATCAGCCAGGTGTGTTGCTGAAGCAGAAGAATCGCTTGAACCTGGGAGACAGAGGTTGCAGTGAGCTGAGATAGCACTACTGCTCTACAGCATGGGAGACAGAGTGAGACTCTGTCTCAATAATAAATAAATAAAATAAAATAATAGCATCACTTTAGATTGAGCTCTATATACTCTCTTAGGTTTGGCTTATGGTAAATAGGCCAAAAAAATGATTTGAATAATGAAGCACAGGAGATTTCTTTTAGGGTGATAAAACTATTCTGTATGATAGAGTAATGGTGGATAAATGATGCTACACATTTGTTAAAACCCACAGAATTTCACAGCACCAAAGGTGAACCTTAATGTATGCAAAATTTTAAAAATTCATTTAGGAGGCTGGGGATCTTCTGAAGAATATAACAAAAGAATCTAATCTACTACAATTGTATGAAACAAACCCGGGCATTGTGGCTCACACTTGTAATCCCAGCACTTTGGAAGGCCGAGGCGGGCAGATCACCTGAGGTCAAGAGTTCAAGGCCAGCCTGGCCAACATGGTGAAACCACTTCTCTAAAAAAAATACAAAAATTAGCCAGGTATGGTGGCCTGCACCTGTAATCCCAGCTACTTGGGAGGCTGCAGCAGAAGAATTGCTTGAACCTGATAGGCCAAGGTTGCAGTGAGCCAATATCATGTCATTGCACTCCAGCCTGGCTGACAGAGGGAGACTCCATCTCAAAAAAAAAAAAAAAAAAAAAAAAAAACTTAGCTGGGCGTGATGGCAGGCACCTGTAATCCCAGGTATTTGGGAGGCTGAAGCAGGAGAATTGCTTGAACTCTGGAGGTGGAGGTTGCAACAAGCAAGATCTCACCACTGCACTCCAGCCTGGACAATAGAGCAAGACTCTGTCTGAAAACAAAACAATATTATGAAACAACCCCACTGAAGGAGTGGGAGGAAACATGCAACTTAAGTAACTTTGGGAACGAGTAGACTCTCTAAAATTAAAGGCAAAAGGAACTTTCTTTTTAAAGCAGTTTTTAAAATCCCCTTTAAGTAATTATTTTTCTTCATTCTTACCTGGGGCATTTTGTGTAGAAGATATGAGTCCTGTCTTTTTCTCATAAATAAACTGCATATTCTCAAAAATGTAAAATGTGTTCCTAAGCTAATGCAAAGGTTATAAAATGGTGGCCCAAAGGCCTAATTCAGCCTACGGATACATTTTATTTAGTCTTCATGATGTTTTCAGAATACTGGAGTTACTTGTTTACGTTTCAAAAATCTGAGGATTATGTATAGAGATATGGATTTCCAGCTTTTCTGAAAAAAATCAGAAGCTCTAACAGTACTAAGCCCATTTTTGCATCTAATAGTGTGCAAGGCAACAGTGGTTGCTAAGAAGATGCTGGACTCTTTCTTTTTTTTTTTTTTTTTTTTTTTTTTTTTGAGACGGAGTCTTACTCTATTGCCCAGGCTGGAGTGTAGCCACGGGATCTCGGTCACTGCAACCTCCACCTCCTGGGTCCCAGCAATTCTCCTGCCTCAGTCTCCTGAGTAGCTGGGACCACAGGGACGTGCTGCCACACCCAGCTTATTTTTTGTATTTTAGTAGAGACGGGGTTTCACCCTGTTGCCCAGGCTGGTCTCAAACTCCTAAGCTCAGGAAATCCACCCGCCTTGGCCTCCCAAAGTACTAGGATGACAGGCGTGAGCCACCATGCCCGGCCGATGCTGGACTCTTTAGAGAAGATTTGTTATCCAGCTTGTCATGATTTCCACTAATCAGGCCCACATCACCCACGTGTTACCTGCATCCCCATACGCATCTGACTTTGCAACCACCATATTGGGAAGATTCAATCCAGCACTGCCCCCATCTGACAGCTTCCCCTTACTCCTACTTCCCAAAGCTTCCTAACTTGCTTCCTGTTTTCCCAGAGAAAAGAAACCTGGCAATGTGTGACATCACATAGCATCCTTTGCATTTCAGAGAACGTCTAAAAAAGACTGTTTAATTGAAAGCAGTGACTCACCAATGACAATCATCTAAGCACCCTCAGGTCTATTCTTGCCCACAAGAGTTTACCTCACTATTCTACCTATTCATGAGGTAGATGTTAGGCATATTCTCTATTAAAGCTTGAGAGGTATGCCCTTCATTAGAATCAAGATTCTTTTTTTCTTCCTTAACATAGACGTAATAATAGTGAAACAGACCAACCAGTGAGTCTTTAGTGCTGAAAACTACTCGTTAAATTTGTTGGTTCTTTGATGTCCAATTGATGGCAAACTCTCATGGTTATTTTGCCAAAGGAAGTCAAAGTCATCAAGTTGCAGTTTTTAATGAGGATTGATACACTTTTATGAAAGTAACTTAGTGGGATTTTTAAAGAACATCCATTTCTCTTCTTCCTAAGTACAGTAACCTTGCCGTGGCCCCTCCAGGCCACTCAACACCAGTGTGCATTTGCTGTTCTCTCATAAATTGCACAACTCATATGACAAAGTATGCTGACTTTTTCACCTAAATATCAACAACTTTCAATTATCCATGAGAAGAAAACATCATTATCAAAAGCCTTTCTCATACTTATTCTGTGGAAACCACTGGCCGTATATAGGAAAAATAACAAACAGCTAAAATTTAGATTGGGACATTCATCTTTCCTTTGTGATAAAAAGTTAAGTTGTGACTTGGGAACTCACTACACGCTTCATTGGCAGAAATGCTCTCTTTCTGCTTGGAAGCGTGGGTACTTGAGAAGTGCCTCCCCTCGCTGGGATGAGTAAAAACAATATCATTTTCCCTGATAGCTGCTGAATTGAAGTGAAGGCTTATTTATTTAAACTTCTGAAGCATGAAGCAAAATGCAGCCAGTGTGTACAATGTCTGTCTTAGAGACCATAAGTCAGAGATAAGAGTTTACGAAGCGTTAGGTCAGCAGGATGAGTCCTGCTTTCTCATGTAAACCACGCAGAGCAGAAGGCTGCCGCATCAGCCTCTGAATCCCCCTTAAAAAGCAATGGTTTTAGCTCCTTCATTCCCACTATTACACAATTCCATTACTGCTCCTTTCTTTACAAAAATATGTTTTGAATTATTCCACTACTGATTGTTGGGGAAAAGCTCTTTTATTTCTTGCTAACAGCATTTGTTATTACCAAGAGTAGTGAGTCCGAAGGCCTTTGTTCTTCACCCACCCCAGGTCAGCCCCACACAACACCGTGGGGTTGCCAAATCCCATCACATCAGTCCCTGACTGCTCCTGTGAGCTTCACACATTCCTTAAAACCTGGCTTGGGGACCTGCAACCTGACCTCTTGCGGTCGAACCTCCTAGCAAGTTAGCTCCAGAGCTGCTTGAGCAAAAGTTGAAGCTGCTAAAACAGGTGTAAAAGGTGAAGTTTAACAACTGCCCTGTTGATTAGTCCTTTTACTTTCACCTAAACACAAGCTCTGCACTAGAAGCCCAGGACCCTTCTAAGGTGCACAGTTTTTCTTAATTTTTTTGTTATGCTCCAAAATACACTGCCCTACCTCCCATCTCTCATTTTAGGATGAAGCTCTGCATTCCTTTCCTATTGTGGCTGTCACAGATGGCTCAACTATCATGGCTTAAACAACAGAAATTTATTCTCTCCTACTTCTTCGTTTGCTTGTTTGTTTTTGAGACAATGTCTTGCCCTGTCGCCCAAGTTGGAGTGCAAAGGCACAATCTCAGCTCACTGCAACTTCCGCCTCCTGGGTTCAAACGATTCCCCTGCCTCAGCCTCCCGAGTAGCTGGGATTACAGGTGCCCGCCACCATGCCCAGCTAATTTTTGTAATTTTAGTAGAGATAGGGTTTCACTATGTTGCCCAGGCTGGTCTCAAACTCCTGACCTCGTGATCCACCCGCCTCAGCCTCCCAAAATACTGGGATTACATGTATGAGCCACTGTGCCCAGCCTAGTGTCTCCTAGTTCTGAAATACAGAAATTTAAATGGAGTTTTATGAGGCTAAAATCAAAATGTCCACAGGGCTGTTTCTTTCTGGAGGCTCTAGGGGAGAGTTTTTTCGTGTCTCTCCAGCTTCTGGAGGCTCAGGCGTCCTTCGGTTTGTGGCCACATCACTTCAGTCTTCAATCCCTGCTTCCGTTGTCACATTACCTTCCCATTCTGTTGTCAGATCTCTATCTCTGCCCCTCTTGTAAGGACACTCGGGATTATGTTTAGCGTCTACCCAGATAATCCAGGATAATTTCCACATCTTAAGATTTTTAACTTAATAATATCTGCAAAATTTCTTTTGTCATATGAAATAACATTCACAGGTTCCAGGGATTAAAGTATGGACATCTCTGGTGGGGATGGGGGTGTCACACGCATTGGCTTACCATAGGCCCTAAGCGCAAGTTAATGATACTGCTATTCTTTCCTTCTACATAGTAAGTTTTCTTTTTAAACTTGGATGTTCAAAAAACACAATGCTTTATCAAAGTAGTAATTCTCTAAGGAAAGAAATCTTCAGAAGCCTTGTGGTTCCTTACAAATGGATGATGCTCTAAATAGTCAAAAGTTTTGATATTGAATCTAAAAAAATTTAATTCAGTGAAGTCCTAATTCTTCTCAGATTGTCGTTTCTAAATACCATTTTCCTTTAAATACCTCTAAAATGACCCAAAGTTTCTTGGGGAAATAGCTGATTCCAGGTTCAGGGTTGGAAGTCTACAAGATGAGCCTGTGAAAGTTAGAATGCCTTCAAAGATGCCTGAGGTCTCTTAAAAGGACCCCAGAGACAACTTGAAAAAGCTCCCACTGGCCAAGAATCCCAATGGATAGAAATACATCAAGTATACATAAATTCATGACTTTAGACTGATATTATATTTTATTTTTTGAAACAGAGTTTTGTTCTTGTCACCCAGGCCGGAGTACAATGGCATGATCTCAGCTCACTGCAACCTCAGCCTCCTGGGCTCAAGCAATTCTCCTGCCTCAGCCTCCCAAGTAGCTGGGATTAAAGGCATGCCCTACCATATTCAGCTAATTTTGTATTTTTCATAGAAATAGCGTTTCACCATGTTGGCCAGGCTGGTCTCAGACTCCTGACCTGTGGTGATCTGCCCATCTTGGCCTCCCAAAGTGCTGGGATTACAGGTGTGACCCACCGCACCTGGCCTAAACTGATATTTTAAAAAGACCTCCCTTGTTACATTTGGAGAATGCTGAGGAATTAATTTACTATTTAAAATTTGGTAGATAAAGGCAAAGAAACAAGAATTTATCCTACTTTTCTTTTGTGAATTATGTCCCAGAGTAATCAAATAGTTGATGAGAGCAAGTTTCTTTTCATAGAATCAGTTCAGCTGTTAAATGATTAAAGAATTCTGGAATTAGAAAAATCAAGGTAAAGCCTAAATAACCTGCACCTTGCTTTAAAAGACTATTTCTTAAGGGCAAGTTCTAGGTTCACAGCAAGATCTAAAGGAAGGTACAGAGATTTCCCACATCCCCCCGATCTCCACATAACACCTAATGGATTAATGGATCTAGATAATGATGATTCATGGCTGCTAATATCACAAAAACAAAAATAACCAAGCATAGGTGCCTTCTGGTAGAAGTACACATCTACGAACCGTTACCTAGAAACATCTCTCCAAAATGAATCTAATCAAAACTCTAGACTAATAACCAATATACAGGAAATACAGGGGAGAACAGAACATGTTAAACAATACTAGATAGATATAATTTATAAAATTCATATGTGAAATACTCTACAGAACCAAATTACAAGAAAAAAAGAGATGGAGGGGCAATTTATAAATTAAAAGAGATTCAATGACCAATCACAAGGTTTAAATTTTAGTGCATCCTTATTTCAAAAAACTGTAAAAATTGAACAATAAGGCAATCAAAGAAATGTGGACTCTAACCAGATAGCTGATGTTGTTAAGAAACTGTAATCCATTTATTTAAGAGGTGCTTTTTTTGGGGGGGGGGGTTCAGAGTCTCACCGTGTTATCCAAGCTGGAGTGCAGGGGTGTGATCTCTGCTCACTGCAACCTTTGCCTCCCAGGTTCAAGTGATTCTCGTGCCTCAGCCTCCTGAGTAGCTGAGGTGCACACCACCACACCCAGCTAATTTTTTGTATTGTTGATAGAGACGGGGTTTCACTATGTTAGCCAGGCTGGTCTGGAACTCCCGGCCTCAAGTGAACCTCCCACCTCAGCCTCCCAAAGTGCTGAGATTACAGGTGTGAGCTACCACGCCTTGCCTTAAAAGACTTTTTTTTTTTTTTTTTTTTTTTTTTTGAGACAGAGTTTCGCTCTTGTTACCCAGGCTGGAGTGCAATGGCGCGCTCTCGGCTCACCGCAACCTCCGCCTCCTGGGTTCAGGCAATTCTCCTGCCTCAGCCTCCTGAGTAGCTGGGATTACAGTCACGCGCCACCATTTCCAGCTAATTTTTTGTATTTTTAGTAGAGACGGGGTTTCACCATGTTGACCAGGATGGTCTCGATCTCTCGACCTCGTGATCCACCCACCTCAGCCTCCCAAAGTGCTAGGATTACAAGCTTGAGCCACCGCGCCCGGCCAAAAGACTATTTTTTAAGGGCAGTTCTAGGTTCCCAGCAAGATCCAAAGGAAGGTACAGAGATTTCCCATAACCCCCTGAGTGCCACACAATCACAACCTACTCCATTATCAACACTTCCCACCAGAGTGGTACATTTCTTACAACTGATGAACCTACATGGACACATCATAATCTCCTGAAGCTCCTAGTTGACTTTAGGGTTCAGTCTTAGTATTGTAAATTCTATGGGTTTGCACTAATGTACAATGACATGTATCCACCGTTATGGTATCATCCAGTGTATTTCCACTGCCTTAAACACTCTGTGCTCCACCCATTCATCCCTGCCCACATCCAATGCCTGGCAACAACTGAGGTTTTATTGTCTGCAGTGTTTTGCCTTTTCCAGAATGTCATGCAGTTGGAATCATATAGTATGAAGAGCTTTCTAATTGGCTTCTTTCTCTTAGAAGTATGCATCTAAGTTTCCTCCATTTCTATTAATAGCTTGACAGCTCATTTCTTTTGAGCACTGAATAATATTCCATGGTCTGCATGTGCCACAGTTTATTTGTTCACGTACTGAAGAAAATCCTGGTTGCTTCCAAGGCTTGGCAATTATGAATAAAGCTGCTATAAACACTTATGCGCAGGTTTTTGTGTTTTCAGTTCATTTGGATAAATGTGAAGGAGCACAACTGCTGAGTCCTATGACAAGAATACTTTTCGTTTCTTAAGACAGCACCAAACTGTCATCCAAAGTAGCTGTAATATTTTGCAATGGTATGAGAGTTCTGTTGCTCCACATCCTGGCCAACAGTGGGTGTTGTCTGTGTTCTGGGTCATTTTAATAGATTAGTAGTGGAATCTCCTTACTGTTTTAATTTGTATTTCTCTAAGGACATATGATGTGAAGCATCTTTCCATATGCTTACTTGACATTTTATTTTATATATATGTATATTATTGTACTTTAGTTTCTGGGGTACATGTGCAAAACATGCAAAATTGTTGCATAGGTACATACATGGCAATATGGTTCGCTGCCTCCATCCCCCCGTCACCTGTATCTGGCATTTCTCTCCCTGTTATCCTTCCCCAACCTCACTACCCCCCCACTGTCCCTCCCCTAATCCCCCGCAAACAGACACCAGTGTGTGATGCTCCCCTCCCTGTGTCCATGTGCTCTCATTGTTCAATACCCACCTATGAGTGAGAACATGTGGCATTCGTTTTTCTGTTCCTGTGTCAGCTTGCTGAGAATGATGGTTTCCAGATTCATCCATGTCCCTACAAAGGACATGAACTCATCGCTTTTTATGGCTGCATAATATTCCATGGTGTATATGTGCCACATTTTCCTTGTCCAGTCTATCATTGATGGGTATTTGGGTTGGTTCCAGGTCTTTGCTATTGTAAACAGCACCACAATGAACATATGTGTGCATGTGTCTTTATAATAGAATGATTTATAATCCTTTGGATATATACCCAGAAATGGGATTGCTGGGTCAAATGGAATTTCCATTTCTAGGTCCTTGAGGAATCGCCACACTGTCTTCCATAATGGTTGAACTAATTTACACTCCCACCAACAGTGTAAAAGTGTTCCTATTTCTCCACATCCTCTCCAGCATCTGTTGTCTCCAGGTTTTTAATGATCACCATTCTAACTGGCATGAGATGGTATCTCAATGTGGTTTTGATTTGCATTTCTCTAATGACCAGTGATGACGAGCATTTTTTCATATGTTTCTTGGCCTCATATATGTCATCTTTTGAAAATTGCCTGTTCATGTCCTTTGCCCACTTTTGAATGGGTTTGTTTGTTTGTTTGTTTTCCTTGTAAATCTGTTTTAGTTCTTTGTAGAGTCTGGATATTAGCCCTTTGTCAGATGGGTAGATTGCAAAAATGTTTTCCCATTCTGTTGGTTACCAGTTGATTCTAATGATTGTTTCTTTTGCTATACAGAAGCTCTGGAGTTTAATTAGATCCCATTTGTCTATTTTGGTTTCTGTTGCTAATGCTTTTGGTGTTTTAGTCATGAAGTCCTTGCCTATGCCTATGTCCTGAATAGTTTTGCCTAGGTTTTCTTCTAGGGTTTTTATGGTATTAGGCCTTATGCTTAAAGTCTTTAATCCATCTGGAGGTAATTTTAGTGTAAGGTATCAGAAAGGGGTACAGTTTCTGCTTTCTGCACATGGCTAGCCAGTTTTCCCAACACCATTTATTAAACAGGGAATCCTTTCCCCATTGTTTGTTTTTGTCAGGTTTGTCAAAGATCAGATGGTTTTAAATGTGTGGCATTGCCTCTGAGGCCTCTGTTCTGTTCCATTGGTATGTGTCTCTGTTTTGGTACCAGTACCATGCTGTTTTGATTACTGTAGCCTTGTAGTATAGTTTGAAGTCAGGCAGCATGATGCCTCCAGCTTTGTTCTTTTTGCTTAGAATTGTCTTGGCTATGTGAGCTCTCTTTTCATTCCATATGAAGTTTAAGGTGGTTTTTTCCAGTTCTGTGAAGAGAGTCATAGGTATCTTGATGGTGATAGCACTGAATCTATAAATTACTATGGGCAGTATGGCCATTTTCACAATATTGATTCTTCCTAACCATGAGCATAGAATGTTTTTCCATTTGTTTCTGTCCTCTCTTATTTTCTTGAGCAGTGGTTTGTAGTTCTCCTTGAAGAGGTCCTTTACATCCTTTGCTAGTTGTATTCCTAGGTATTTTATTCCCTCTGTAGCAATTGTGAATGGCAGTTCATTCTTGATTTGGCTCTCTTTAAGTCTGTTATTGGTGTATAGAAGTGCCTGTGATTTTTGCACATTGATTTTGTATTCTGAGACTTTGCTGAAGTTGCTTGTCAGTTTCAGGAGATTTTGGACTGAGACAATGGGGTCTTCTGAATATACAATCATGTCATCTGTAAATAAGGAAAATTTGACTTCCTCCTTTCCTAATTGAATACCCTTTATTTCTTTTTCTTGCCTGATTGCCCTTGATAGAACTTGCAGTACTATATTGAATAAGAGTGGTGAGAGAGCATGCATCCTTGTCTAGTGCCAGATTTCAAAGGGAATGCTTCCAGTTTTTGACCATTTAGTTGATATTGGCTGTGGGTTTGTCATAAATAGCTTTTATTATTTTGAGATACATTCTGTCAATACCTAGTTTATTGAGAATTTTTATCATAAAGGTATGTTGAATTTTGTTGAAGGCCTTCTCTGCATCTATTGAGATAATCGTGTTTCTTTTTGTCTTTGGTTCTGTTGATATGGTGGATTATGTTTATAGCTTTGCGTATGTTGAACCAGCCTTGCATCCCTGGGATGAAGCCTACTTGATCGTGATGGATAAGCTTTTTGATGTGCTGTTGCAATCTGTTTGCCAGTATTTTACTAAAGATTTTTGCATCTATGTTCATCATGGATATTGGCCTGAAGTTTTCCTTTTTTGTTGAGTCTCTGCTGGGTTTTGGTATCAAGATGATCTTGGTCTCATAAAATGATTTGGGAAGGATTCCCTCTTTTTGGATTGTTTGGAATAGTTTCAGAAGGAGTGGTATCAACTCCTCTTTGTATGACTGGTAGAATTTGACTGTGAACCTATCTGGGACTGGGCTTTTTTTGGTTGGTAGGCTATTAATTGCTGCCTTAACTTCAGCCCTAGTTATTGATCTATTCAGGGTTTTGACTTCTTTCTGGTTTAGGCTTGGGAGGGTGCAAGTCCCAAGGAATTTATCTATTTCTTCAAAGTTTACTGGTTTGTGTGCATAGAGTTGTTTATAGTAATCTCTGATGGTAGTCTGCCTACCTTTGGGATCAGTGGTGATATCCTTTTTATCGTTTTTTATTGCATCCATTTGATTCTTCTCTCTTTTCTCTTTTTATTAATCTGGCTAGCAGGCTGTCTATTTTGTTGATTTTTTCAAAAAACCAGCTCCTGGATTTATTGACTTTTTGAAGAGTTTTTGTGTCTCTATCTCCTTCAATTCTGCTCTGATCTTAGCCATTTCTTGTCTTCTGCTAGGTTTGAGTTTTTTTGATCGTGCTCCTCTAGCTCTTTCAATTTTGATGATAGGGTGTCAATTTTAGATCTCTCCTTGATTTTCATGTGGGCATTTATTGCTATAAATTTTCCTTTAGACACTGCTTTAAATGTGTCCCAGAAGTTCTGGTACATTGTGTCTTTCTTCTCATTGGTTTCGAAGAATATCTTTATTTCTGCCTTCATTTCATTGTTTATCCAGTCGACATTCAAGAGCCAATTGTTCGGTTTCCATGAAATTGTGCAGTTCTCAGTTAGTTTCTCAATCCTGAGTTCTAACTTGATTGCACTGTGGTCTGATTATGTGTTATGATTATGTGTTATGATTATGTGTTATGATTTCCATTCTTTTGCATTTGCCAAGGAGTAATTTACTTCCAAATATGTGGTCAATTTTAGAGTAGGTGTGATGTGGTGCTGAGAAAAATGTATATTCTGTGGATTTGAGGTAGAGAGTTCTGTATGTGTCTATTAGGTTTGCTTAGTCCAGATCTGAGTTCAAGTCCTGGATATCCTTGTTAATTTTCTGCCTCATTGATCTGTCTAATATTGACTGTGGAGTGTTAAAGTCTCTTACTATTACTGTGTGGGAGCCTCAGTCTCTTTGTAGGTCATTAAGAACTTGTTTTATGTATCTGGATGCTTCTGTATTGGGTATGTATATATTTAGGGTCATTAGCTCTTCTTGTTGCATTGATCCTTTTACCGTTACATAATGCGCTTCTTTGTCTCTTTTGATCTTTGTTAATTTAAAGTCTATTTTATCAGAGACTAGGATTGCAACTCCTTTTTTTTTTTTTTTTTTCCTCTCCATTTGCTTGATAAATCTTCCTCCAGCACTTTATTTTCAGCCTATGGGTGTCCTTGCACATGAGATAGGTTTTCTAGATACAGCACACTGATGATTTTTTACTTTTTATCCAATTTGCCAGTCTGTGTCTTTTGATTGGGGCATTTAGCCCACTTACATTTAAGGTTAATATTGTTATGTGTGAATTTGATCCTGCCATTTTGATGCTAGCTGGTTGTTTTGCCCATTACTTGACATGGTTTCTTCATTGTGTCAATGCTTTTTACCATTTGGTACATTTTTGGAGTGGCTGGTACTGGTTGTTCCTTTCTATGTTTAGTGCTTCTTTCAGGAGCTCTTGTAAGGCAGATCTGGTGGTGACGAAATCTCTCAGCAATTGCTTGTTCATAAAGGATTTAATTTCTTCTTCACTTACGAAGCTTAGTTTGGCTGGCTATGAAATTCTGGGTTGAAAGTTCTTTTCTTTAAGGATGTTGAATATTGGCCCCCCCTCTCTTCTGGCTTGTAGGGTTTCTGCTGAGAGATCCGCTGTGTGTCTGATGGATTTCCCTTTGTGGGTAACCTGACCTTTCTCTCTGGCTGCCGTTAGCATTTTCTTCTTCATTTCAACCCTGGTGAATCTGACGATTATGTGCCTTGGGGTTGCTCTTCTGGAGGAATATCTTTGTGATGTTCTTGTGTTTCCAGGACATGAATAATGGCCTGCCTTGCTAGGTTGGGGAAGTTCTCCAGGATAATATACTTAAGAGTGTTTTCCAGCTTGGATTCATTCTCTCCGTCACATTCAGGTACACCTATCAAATGTAGATTAGGTCTTTTCACATAATCCCATATTTTCTGGAGGCTTTGTTCATTTATTTTTACTCTCTTTTCTCTAATCTTGCCTTCTTGTTTTATTTCATTGAGTTGATCTTCAGTCTCTGATATTCTTTCTTCTGCTTGGTCGATTTGGCTATTGAAACTTGTGTATGCTTCAGGAAGTTCTTGTGTTTTTCAGCTCCATTAAATCATTTATATTCTTCTCTAAGCTGTTTACTCTTGTTGGCATTTTGTCAACCCTTTTTTCAAGGTTTTTAGTTTCTATGCATTGGGTTAGAACATGTTATTTTAGCTCAGAAAAGTTTGTTATTACCCACCTTCTGAATCCTGTTTCTGTCATTTCGTTAGACCTGTTCTCCATCCAGCTTTGTTTCTCCACCACCTTTGCTGGTGGTAAGTTGTGATCCCTTGTAGAAGGAGGGGTGTTCTGGTTTTGGTGTTTTCATCCTTTTTGTGCTGGTTTCTTCCCATCTTTGTGGATTTATCTACCTGTGGTCTTTGTAGTTGGTGACTTTTGGATGGGGTCTTTGAGTGGATGTCCTTTTTGTTGATGATGAAGTTATTTCTTTCTGCTTTTTAGTTTTCCTTCTAACAGGCCCCTCTGCTATAGGACTGCAGGAGGTCCACTCCAGACCTTGCTTGCCTGGGGATCACCTGCAGCAGCTGCAGAATAGTAAGCGTTGCTGCCAGTTTCTTCTGTTATCTTTGTCCCAAAAGGGTACCTACCAGATGTCAGCCTGAGCTCTCCTTTATGAGATGTCTCTTTGGATATATGGGGGCCGGGGAGCTGCTTGAGGAGACAGTCTGTACCTTATTGGAGCTCAAGCGCTGAGCTGTTAGCTCTGTTGTTCTGTTCAGAGCTGCTGGGCAGATACGTTTAAGTCTGCTGCAGTGGAACTTGTAACCACCTTTTTTCCCAGGTGCTCTGTCCTGGGATGGTCGGGTTTTATTTACAATTTCCTGGCATGCTGCTACCTTTTTTCAGAGCTGCCCTGCCCAGCAAGGAGGTAGCCTAGTCAGAGTCTGCCAGCAGAGGCGTTGCTGAGCTGCTGTGGGCTCTGCCCAGCTGCTGTATGAACTTCCTGGTGATTTTGATTATAGAGGTATAGTTAGAACTGCCTCTGTAATGGTGGTCTGCCTCAGTAGTGGCGGACTACCTCTGTAATTGCCGACTGTCTCAGTAATGGCGGACTGCCTCAGTAATGGCAGACTGCCTTGGTAGTTGCAGACTGCCTCGGTAGTGGCAGACTGCCTCGGTAACGGCTGATGCCCTTCCCTCAACAGAGCTGGACCATCCCGGGTCCAGCTGCACTTGCTGTGAAACTCTCAATCCAGAGCTTTTCAGATTGCTGATCTTTGTAGGGGTGGGACCTGCTGAGCCAGGTCACCTGGCTTCCTGTTTCAGCCCCCTTTCTTTCAGTTGAATGGGCAGCTTTGTCTCCCAGGCGTTCCAGGCACCCAGATTTGTGTGCTTTTGTGTGGAGACCTGCTGCCTTGGCTGAAACAGCTGTGCTGGAAACTTGTGGCATTTTTCAGCTCGGAAATCTCCTGGTCTGTGGGCAGTAATAACTCGTATGGAAATGCCGTGTTCACTCACCCTCCATGTTGTTCTCGCTGGGAACTGCACTCGATCGCTGTTCCTATTCAGCCATCTTGGATCTGCCCAACCTGCCATTTTCTTTAGTAAGGTATCTGTGAAGGTCTTTTGCCCTTTTTTTTTTTTTTGAGATGGAGTCTCCCTCTGTCACCAGGCTGGAGTGCAGTGCCTCAGTCTCGGCTCACTGCAACCTCTACTGGATTCAAGCAATTCTCCTGACTCATCTTCCCAAGTATCTAGGACTACAGGCGCACACCACCACAGCTGATTTTTGTATTCTTAGTAGAGATAGGGTTTCACTGTGTTGGCCAGGGTTGTCTCGATCCCTTGACCTCATGATCTGCCCACCTTGGCCTACCAAAATACTGGGATTATGGGTGTGAGCCACTATGCCAGGTCTGGCTCATTTTTTAATGGACTCTTTGTTTTCTTGTCTTTTTTTTTTTTTTTTGAGACAGAGTCTCACTCCATCACCGAGCGCCAGGCTGGAGTGCAGAGGTGCGATCTTGGCTCACCTCAACCTCCGCCTCCCGGGTTCAAGCAATTCTCCTGCCTCAGCCGCCCGAGTAGCTGGGATTACAGGCACGTGCCACCATGCCCAACTAATTTTTTTGTATTTTTTTTAGTAGAGACGGGGTTTCACCATGTTGACCAGGATGGTCTCAACCTGCTGACCTTGTGATCCACCCGCCTCGGCCTCCCAAAGTGCTGGGATTACAGGCGTGAGCCACCGCGCCCGGCCTTGTTTTCTTATTGTTAAGTTTTACAATTAAATTTTTAGGCATGGTAAGTTAAAAAAAAAAAAAAAAGGAGTTCTTCTCATTCAGAGCTACCTATAGAAATATTTATAGAAAAAATAACATAGTGTTTGGGATTTGCTTCAGAATAATCTGGGTTGGAGTGAGGAGCAATGCATGAAACAAAATTGGCCATTAATTAACAACTTGTGAAATACTATTATTTTCACTTTGGTAAATCTTGCTTTAACTCTTGGCTGAAACCTAATAGCAACAATGTTACCAAACACAGATCATTCAGGGCATTTCGTTTTAAGTTTTACACAGGCAAACATCATTAGCTGCATTATATTAGGGATCCAAAGTTCTCCAGGGACTTGTTAGCAGGCAACATAAGATTCCAAGCTCAGGTATTGGGGTACCAACTAGCTCTTCCACGTACCTTACGTTGTACATGAATTCCACCTGAATGTCCCACTGTGTTTTGACATATATTAGGGCTAAACACAGATTTAAACATGTTATACATCGTATCAAGTTCACAGATTGCTCTTATTACCTGTTCTCAAATGTCTTGATAACAGTCAAGGCTATAAATCTCAGGTTGGTTTCTGCCCTATTGTGCCTTGGCATTGGAAAGAAAATTACAGGCAAAATTCAGATCATCTCCTAATGTAAACTTTTATTAAGAAGAAATGATATGGCCAGATGAGGTGGCTCATGCCTGTAATCCTAGCATTTTGGGAGGCCAAAGCAGGTGGATTGCCTGAGGTCAGGAGTTTGAGACCAGCCTGGCCAACATGGCAAAACCCCCATCCCTACTAAAAATACAAAAATTAGCCAGGCATGGTGGAGGGTACCTGTAATCCCAGCTACTCTAGGGCTGAGGCAAGAGAATTGCTTGAACCCGGGGGGCAGAGCTTGCAGTGAGCAGAGATTGTGCCACTTCACTCCAGCCTGGGCATAAGAGCAAAACTCCATCTTGATAAAAAGTAAGTAAATAAATAAATAAAAATAATTTTAAAAAATTAAAAATGGCCAGGTGCAGTGGCTCACGCCTGTAATCCCAGCACTTTGGGAGGCCAAGGCGGGCAGATCATGAGGTGAAGAGATCAAGACCATTCTGGCCAACATGGTGAAACCCCATCTCTACTAAAATACAAAAATTAGCTGAGCATGGTGGCGCATGCCGGTAGTCCCAGCTACTTGGGAGGCTGAGGCAGAAGAATTGCTTGAACCTGGGAGGCAGAGGTTGCAGTGAGCCAAGATTGTGCCACTGCACTCCAGCCTGGTGCCTGGCAACAGCGCAAGACTCTGTCTCAAAAAAAAAAAAAAAATTAAAAATGTTCAAAACAATAGCATGCTTATTAAGTGTAAAGATCTTCCAAGTAAGAGTTAGCTATCCCTCAAGAGTTACACCATTTTCTCAGTAAACCAGACTCAACACCTTGGAGTCATCTTGATGTGTCTTGTGTGCTATTTTGGTTAAATATTTTTAAAGTGGTTACTATGTGCATGGCACTGAGGACACAGGGAATAAATATACTCTTGTCGGTGAAGGAGTAAACCTAGTGGGTGGGGAGATGGATGGACAAAAACATCTGGCACTCGTTTGTCTCAAATCCTTATGGGGAGATGCTGATCAAAGGATACAGACTTTTGGTTATAAGATGAATAAATTTGGCTGGGTGAGGTGACTCATTCCTGTAATCCCAGCACTTTGGGAGGCTGAGGTGGGAGGATCTCTTGAGGCACAAGTTCGAGACCAGCCTGGGCAATGTAGCAAAACCCTGTCTCTACAGAAAATTTAAAAATTAGGTGGGTGTGATGGCATGTGCCTGTGGTCCTAGCTACTCAGGAGGCTGAGGCAGGAGGCTCACTTGAGCTCAGCAGTTAGAGGTTAAAGTGAGTGGTGATCACACCACTGCACTCAAGCCTGGATAACAGAGTGAGACCCTGTCTCGAAAAAAAAAAAAAGATGAACAAATTCTGGGGATACGATGTACAGCATGGGTGGCTCTATCCCAATGCAGGATACTGACGGCTTCATCACTTTTACAAAGATATACACCTTGTCATAATCTATAAAGGAATTTGCAAATGTACATACAATGTAATACTTAATAACAGTACACCTATGGAATTACTTGGGAGAGTAGGAGATGGAAAGATATTATTCAAAGGATATTATTACTCAAACTTACTTCAAAAAGAAGCCTAAAGGCAGAATTTAATTAGGGAGTAACTAATTAGTGTAGGCTTTCTTTTTGGGGTGATGAAAATGTTCTAAAACATAGTGGTATTTTTGCATAACTGAATATATTAAAAACATTGAATTGTTAAAAAAAAAAAGACATAATTTAATATGCCTAGGATCTGCTTATATCCAACAAATACCAGAGAAGGGAAAAGCACTTCGTAGGCTAAACCAAGGTGTTTACTCATGATTTTGAAAATATCATGATATTTGTTTATAATTTGTTTATAAAGCATTGCTTTTGGGGAAAAAAAATAGATTGCATCATGTAGCCAGTTATAAAGTTTTCTACCTGGTAAAATGTCTTCCTGTCTCCTCCTCCCACTCTGCTTCATCTAAGGGAGCGGGATAACAGAGGTGTTTTCAGCATATCATCACCTAATTAGGGCAAATGGGCAAAGTACATGACTTCTGTTTCTTTTTTCTTTCCTCCTTCTTTTTTTGAGATGCAGTTTTCCTCTGTCACCCAGGCTAGAGTGCATTGGTATGATTTCGGCTCACTGCAACCTCTTCCTCCTGGATTCAAGCAATTCTCCTGCCTCGGCCTCCCGAGTAGCTGGAACCACAGGTGCATGCCACCATGCCCAGCTAATTTTGGTATTTTTAGTAGAGATGGAGGTTCACTATGTTGGCCAGGCTGGTCTCAAACTCCTGACCTTGTGATCCACCTGCCTCAGCCTCCCAAAGTGTTGGGATTACAGGTGTGAGCCACCGCACCACCCATGGCTTCACTTTCTTATAGGGAGTCCAAATGCCCCCGGTCTCCATCTCTCTCTAGCTTCTTCCTCTTGCATTGGATCATATAGTGTACCTGGTTTTCTTTGAGTGTATATGTTTTCCTTTCCTCGCGGTACTGCATCTCTCCAGACTATAATCTCCCCCCAAGTTTGGTTCTCACATTTCTGTAAAACTCCCTTAGCTCTTTGTACAGTGGAGTGATGAAAGAGGCATTTAATAAAGTATCATTGGGCTTGATTCATCTAGGGAGATAGAAATGGGGTTGTTCCTCTGCTTCTCTCCTTGATTCTTTCGGCTTCTCTAAAACCGCATTCCCAAACACAGCACAGCTGAAATAACAATAGCACCAGCTTGCATTTTTACAGTACCATATACTTTTCAAAGTGTTTTCACATCTCTTATCTCATTTATTTCTCGCCAAAGTCCTAGGAGGTAAGCAGAGCAGTTATGGTTCATCTTCTTTGATAGATGGTAAAACAGAGGAAGAGAGAGGTTAAGTGACTTGTCCAGTCTCTCACCACTCCCGTACATCTGCCAGAATTATCTTCCTCAAAATAAATATAAACATGTCATTCCACTGCATAAAATCATCAACAGGATTCTGGCTGTCTTCAGGGTAAAGTGCAAACTCCTTAGCGGGACATGTGAGTCCCTCCGCATCCTGGCCCCTGATCCTCACCAGTTTCATCTTCCAAGACTTCACGCGTTCCTCCACACTCCCCCAGCCTCACAGAGCTCCCACCAGCACCCCCGCATAATCAGCTCTCAAGATTGCATACTTTTGGACACGTGGCTTCTTCCTCTGCCTGGAATACCCGTTCGGGTTTAAATCTCCCACTAGCACCTTCCAAACTAAGAAATTATTATTATTATTATTTTAGAGTCTCGCTCTGTCACCCAGGCTGGAACGCAGTGGCACCATCTTGGCTCACTGCAATCTCTACCTCTCAGGTTCAAGCGATTCTCCTGACTCAGCCTTTGGAGTAGCTAGGACTATAAGCCCGCACCACCACGCCTGGCTATTTTTTGTATTTTTAGTAAAGATGAGGTTTCACCATATTGGTCAGGCTGGTCTTGAACTCCTGACCTCAGGATCCGCCCACCTTGGCCTCCCAAAGTCCTGGGATTACAGGCGTAGGCCACCGTGCCTGGCCCAAACTTAGAAATTCTTACTGAGTGCCCTACAGGTAGCAAATGAACCCTCCTTCACATTCTCCTTTCTGACTTCCCCTCTGCTGGGTAAGTTGGCCCTTAATTGCAGCTCCTACATTGTTGCTTCCCCTGGCCCCGTTCTAGTTTTTCCTCCCATAGAACTTACTATCTTCTCACATACTATAGGATTTGCTTATTTCGTAAATTTTCTTATCTGTGTTCCTCTGCTAGAATGGAAGCCCCACAAATGCAGGGCCTTTCCTGGTCTTGCCCACTGGTGTATCAAAAACATCTAGAGCCAGGGCGTGGTGGCTCACGCCTAAAATCCTAGCGACAGGCCAAGGCGGGTGGATCGCCTGAGGTCAGGAGTTCGAGACCAGCCAGGCCAACATAGTGAAACCCTGTCTCTACTAAAAATACAAAAAAAAATTAGCTGGGCGTGGTGGCAGGTGCCTGTAATCCCAACTACTTGGGAGGCTGACGCAGGAGAATCGCTTGAACCTGGGAGGTGGAAGCATTCATTAAGAAACTGCTGCTCTGACACTGATGCTATGCAGGTGCAACGCAGTCCCTTTGGTCTAGGAGAGAGAGAAGTGAATGAAATCACTGCAATACACAGGGTTAAGGGCAGGATAGAGGCATCCACGCTGGAGATGAGAACCCAGCAAAGGAACAGCCCAGGAGACAAGGGCTGGGGGCAGGGTGTAGATGAAAACAGCAGATGGGAAAGACTTAGGCTTCATCCAGGGGCCATATGTGAAGAGAGGCTTGACAACCGTATGTAAGTCAACCAACTTCAGAAGAAGGAGGGGAGAATCTTTGCATTTGAGGAATTACAAGTAATTTTCAATAGCATGATTAGGTTATATATGGGAGTAGGAGATAAAACCAAAGAAGAGAGATGTTTTTATCATTAAGATAAAGGGAGACAACACTCCTAAGCAAGAAGGACTGTGTGTTTGCCTCAGATTCAAATGTAATTGTGTTGTTTCCACCTCCAAAACAACTATGCTTTAGAACACACTTTCTTTGTAATGAAAAAGCTGCCAGATACGATAAATTCTAATGTCAATAGTTTAGAGAGGAAAACTGTCTGGATAGGGGCATTTCATCTTGATCCCCAGAGACTTTAGAAGAAAATCCTAGAGTGCATATCTTGAAATATTAATCCTACTGGTTCACGGAGTTTCTGGATGAGCAGAAATTATTAAGGTCCCTTCTTTTGCCCTTTTTTAGTTTGAAAAGAATTTTCATAGCTAGAGATCTACTGCGTTAGAGATGAATTGTGGTATGTTGCTTGATTTCAAGAAGGTAATATTTTTATTCTTTGATTGGCTCTATATATATATATATATATATATATATATATATATTTTTTTTTTTTTTTTTTTTGAGATGGAGTTTCACTCTGTTATCAAGCTGGAATGCAGTGGCACAATCTCGGTTCACTGCAACCTCTGACTCCCTGGTTCAAGTGATTCTCCTGCCTCAGTAGCTGGGATTACAGGCATGTGCCACCATGCCCAGCTAAATTTTGTATTTTTAGTACAGACGGGGTTTCACCATGTTGGCCAGGATGGTCTCGATCTCTTGACCTCATGATCTTGACCTCGTGATCCACCCGCTTTGGCCTCCCAAAGTGCTGGGATTACAAGCATGCGCCATCATGCCTGGCCAATTGGCTCAATATTTTTAAGCCATCTCATGAATATTAAGCACTGTGCTAGGCCATTTGCTATAAAGGTGAATTACACAGGGGCGCAGCTGTGAAGGGCTCATAGACAGGTTGGGAGAGGCATGTTGAAGAGATCAATGCAGAGGGCGGATAAAAAAGGAAGTGTTTCATTCCTCTGGGGAGATGGGGAGAGGGAAGCAGGCATACAAGGTGTTCCAGAGGAGGATGCTGAATCTGAGTCTTGAAAGTTAGTCTGTGTCCATCAGTGAACACTGGACAGTGAACATCACAGTTAAGAGAAATGCAAGCAAAGTGTGAGGATCTGAAACAGGCAACTGTGTTCGTGGAAGTTCAAACAGTTCAGAGAGAGAGAGAGAGCATGTGTGTGTGTGTGTGTGTGTGTAGGCACTAAGGCACGTGAGTGCTTTATCTACTACGGTAAGGAGTTGGGATTGTATTCAATAGGCTAATGTTTCTCAAATTGCAATCCAAGAAACACCTGTATCAAACTCTTTTAGAGCTGCCTCCTTAAAATACAAATCCCTGGCTGGGCACGGTGGCTCATGCCTATAATTCTAGCACTTTGAGAGGCCAAAGCAGGCAAATCACTTGAGCCTAGGAATTTGAAACCAACCTGGACAACGTAGTGAGAATTTTTTTTAATTAGTTGGGCATGATGGTACAAGCCTGTAGTCCAAGCTACTCGGGAGCTGAGGCAGGGCAGGAGCATAGCTAGCAGCCAGGAGGTTGAGGCTGCAGTGAGCTATGATTGCACCACTGCCCTCCAGCCTGGGCAACATAGTGAGACCCTATCTCAAAAACAAGTGCTAGGTAGCCAAAACATGAGAAAAAAAATCCGTGATACCACAGCTGTTCAATGTTCACCCTCAATAGGTCCTTATTCTATACTTAAAGTTTTTGTTTTTTTTCTTGAGACGGAGTCTTGATCTGATGCCAAGGTTGGAGGGCAATGGCATAATCTCAGCTCACTGCAACCTCCACCTCCCAGGTTCAAGCGATTCTCTACCTCCCAGGTTCAAGCTGGGATTACAGGTGGCTGCTACCATACCTGGCTAATTTTTGTATTTTTAGTACAGATGGGGTTTCACCATGTTAACTAGGCTGGCTGACCCCAAGGGATCCACCCATCTCGGTCTCCCAAAGTGCTGGGATTACGGGCATGAACCACCACGCCTGGCCCTCTATACTTAAACTTAATAACAACACAGGAACAATCACAATAAAATTCTCCCATTTAACATAATGCAAGCATGCCTCATACAAATAAAACATACTCTCTGTCTAAAAAGGAGACAATCTCAAGAAAAAAAAAAAAAAAAACGAAAAAAACTCATCCAACTATTACATCCAGCTCATAATCTTAGTGAATGATGTCCAGATCCAGATGTGTTTCCTCAGGGCACAGTGAACTTAACGCTAAGAGATAAGGTAACTGTCTCCAACACACTGACAGGTTAAGAGGAACGAGCAGGAAGGAGTCACAGCTCCAAGTGAGAACAAGAAATGGGGAAACACACAGTGGTCACAGCAAATATCAAACCATGGCTTCTGGCAGAGAGAATGAGGAATCTCTGCCTTGGTGAGATCTTGGTTAGTATATAAGGCTGTTTCTGCATTGCTATGAAGAAATACCTGAGATGGGGTATTGATAAAGAAAACAGGCTGGGCCAGGTGCAGTGGCTCACACCTGTAATCCTATCCCTTCGGGAAGCCGGGGCAGGTGGATCACCTGAGGTTGGAAGTTCGAGACCAGCCTGACTGACACGGAGAAACCCCATCTCTACCAAAAATACAAAATTAATCGAGCATGGCAGCACATGTCTGTAATCCCAGCTATTTGGGGGGCTGAGACAGGAAAATTGCTTAAAACAGGGTGGCATAGGTTGCAGTGAGTCAAGATCACACCATTACACTCCATCCTGGGTAACAAGAGCAAAACTGTTCAAAAAAAAAAAAAGAAAGAAAGAAAAGAAAACAGGTTGAACTGGCTCAGTTCTGCAGGCTATACAGGCATGGCACTAACATGTGCTCTGCTTCTGGTCAGGGCCTTGGGAAGCCTTCAATGATGGTGGAAGGTGAAACGGGAGCAGGCATGTCACACGGTGAGAGTAAGAAAGACAGAGGGAGAAGGGTAAGTCTCATGCTTTTAGACAACCAGATCTCGTGTGAACTAACGGAGAAAGAACTCAGCGATCACCAAGGGGAAGGTGCTAACCCAGTCACAAAGGATCCACCCCATGATTCAATCACCTTCCACCAGGCCCCACCTTCAACACTGGGGATTGCATTTCAGAGGAAATTTGGAGGGGACAAAGATCCAAACCCTATCGGTTAGCATGTCTGGTAGCCCCTGGTTCTGCCCTCTGAAGGAATCCTCCTAGTTCACTATCATCCATGGCCTCATCTAAGAAGAGGTTTGGAAAGGATGTCTTTCCCAGGCACCTCATGGAGCCTACACAGCCTATTTCTTTCTTTTTTTTTTTCTTCTGAGACAGTGTCTCGCTCTGTGCCCCAGGCTGGAGTGCAATGGAACGATCTCGGCTCATTGCAACCTCCGCCTCACGGGTTCTTGCAATTCTCCTGCCTCAGCCCCCGAGTAGGTGGGACTACAGGCGCGTGCCACCATACCTGGCTATTTTTTTGCATTTTAGTAGAGACAGGGTTTTACCGTGTTGCCCAGGATGGTCTCAAACTCCCAAGCTCAAGCAATCCACCCACCTCAGCCTCTCAAAGTGCTGTTATTACAGGCGTGAGACACGTGACCTGCCCACTTACTTCTAATTAGTGTGAGTTTAGGGGTCTGGCGTGGCCTTAGGTGTTGAAAAACCAAAGGCTGTTGCCCAACAAATCTGGAGTCTCTTTGCTAATTTACTGCAAGGAGACACTTTTCCACAGGTCTCTTGTATGTCTACGTATCTTGAAATCAGAATTGCTATTTTTTGTTTCAGACTATGTTTTCAAGGGCATTTGTATAGCGGACAGCCTAGGAAGAGAGAGATGTTTTCATACTGAGCAAAGGGCAGGCAAGCTTACTGCTCATCATAAAATATTTGGGTTCCCTAAGCTTGTGGCTCCTTATCTGTAATGCAGCCCACACTGTGTGTGGACACGTGTCGGCACATCCACACAGCCCCTGTGGGACTTGAGGATTAGGTAAATGGATGACTGTTGTGCTCTGTTGCTTACTCTGCTGTAATAAAGCCCTTTGTCTCTGATCCATGAATCTTTTGTCTTCTACCAACATCCATGAACAATCAGCCAGGTGCAGTGGCTCAGGCCTGTAATCCCAGCACTTTGGGAGGCTGAGGCTGGTCACTTGAGATCAGGAGCCTGAGACCAGCCTGGCCAACATGGTGAAAGCCTGTCTCTACTAAAAATACAAAAATTAGCCGGGCATGGTGGTACTCACCTGTAATCCCAGCTACTTGGGAGGCTGAGGCAGGAGACTCTCTTGAATTCAGGAGGTGGAGGTTGCAATGAGTCAAGATTGTGCCACTGCACTCCAGCCTGCGTGACAGAGTGAGATTCTGTCTCAAAAAAAAAAAAAAAAAAAAGTGCAGAGCTTCCTGTAAGCTTCAGGCAGCACCAGCCATAGCCAAAGATCTTCCCTAGAGTCTCTAAGTCTTCTCTTCTACTTATCAGACAATGTGTTTACATTCCTCTTGCCCTTAGTTTAACCATTTTTGAGACAGTTTGAAACCAAAGGCCCTATGGGAAAAGATGGTTAATATAATTGCTGTTAGTAGGTTCAGATATATTCTGGCTGAGAAATCCTATGGGCAGATTTCTTTTTCTTTCTTTCCTTCCTTTCTTTCTTTCTTTCTTTCTTTCTTTCTTTCTTTTTCTTTCTTTCTTTCTTTCTTTCTTTTTTTTGAGCTGGAGTCTTGCTCTATTGCCCAGGCTGGAGTGCCATGGCGTGATCTTGGCTCACTGCAACCTCCACCTCCCAGGTTCAAGCGATTCTCCTGATTCGGCCTCCTGAGTAGCTGGGATTAAAGGCGTGCGCTATCTTGCCCAGCTAATTTTTGTATTTTTAGTAGAGACAGGGTTTCACCATGTTGGTCAGGCTGGTCTCAAACTCCTGACCTCATGGTCCGCCCAGCTTGGCCTTCCAAAGTGCTGCAATTACAGGCGTGAGCCACCGTGCCTGGCCAGGGAGATTCTTTAGAAAGGTCTGAAGTCCTGTTTTTATCCACTTGCTGCAGCCAGCCTTGTTAACGTCAGTGCAGGGGTCATAAACTGGCATTTCAACCTTCAGGGCTCGAGAGCAAGGAGTTCTCAGTCAATCTCAGAGATTGGAGGCTCTGGGCAGAGAGTGGCTCTCAGCCTCGTGTATGACTTACCATCTCTGCTTACAAAGTAGCTTTTTACATCTATCCTTTGGGACTTTGCTGAAAGTGGCAAGAAGTAACCAGGATCTGTCAACATAAATTATATCTACTTTCCCCCATAACAGCAACATAAAACATCATGGTTTATGTTCCAAGAAACAAAAGGAGACAGTTTTCCGTGAAGAATGTTTTGACATCATCTAACAAGGCTCTCTCTGGCCTGTGAAATCCTTGTGCTCATTGTCAAAGCCTGACTTCTTTCACTGAGCCAATGCCAAATTTTAGTTCTATTACTTGATGCAATCCATTTCTGTGCCACATCTGTTGTTCATAATGAAACAAAGTGGACACATAGTTGTGTAGGCAAATAAGGTGTACTTTCCTTGCAAAACAAGAAATCTGGAGGAAAATTCTGCAAGGCTGAAAAGGTGGTTCTGTAAGGAACAGAACCCAGGTTCCCTGTAGCTTTCTAGGTGATCCTTTAGCACGTGGAATGCAGCCTCCTCAGTGTGTTACCTCCAGGCTGCAAAATGGCTGCCCCAGCTCCAGCTCCACACCTACACCCAAGGTAGGAAGAAGGGGAAGGGAAATAGGGTGAAGCCTCCTCCAAGTATACCTCCATTTAAAACTGTGGCCAGGCGCGGTAGCTCACGCCTGTGATCCCAGCCCATCGGGAGGCCACGGCTGGTGGATCTCTTGAAGTCAGGAGTCTGAGATCAGCCTAGCCAACACAGTGAAACCCCTTCTCTACTAAAAATACAAAAATTAGCGGGGCGTGGTGGTGGGCACCTATAATCCCAGCTACTCTAAGGCTGAGGCAGGAGAATCTCTTGAACCTGGGAGGTGAAGGCTGCAATGAGCTGAGATTGCACCACTGTACTCTAGCCTGGGCAATGGGAGTGAGACCCTGTCTCTACAACAACAGCAAAACAAGAGAAAAATATGATAGCCATTCTTGCTGTTGTCTTTTTTATGAAATGATATCTCACTGTGATTTTCATTGGTCTTTCCCTGATGGCTAATGAATGCTCTTTTTAAAAAAACCTGAATGATGATTACCTGTGTATGTTCACCGTGATAACTCACTAAAGTGTACACTTATGATTTGTGCATCCAATTATAAATTACACTTCAAGACAAAAGTTTATTTTAAAAGTACATGTTTCACATAAAGTAGTCTTATGTTCTATTTTTAAAGTGAAATCACCAATAAGAGACAAGAATAGCAGCTGGTAAATGAGACAGTCCTGAACAGGAAGTGCTGAGCAACGCTCTGCATCTTTTAGTAGCAGAGGCGCCTAACTCCTCTGAGCATCTATTGCTTCATCTTAAACACACACACATACACACACACACACACACACACACACACACACACACACACACACACTCCAAAACAGCAGCAACATTGACGAGGCCCAGTGGCTCATACCTGTAATCCTAGTACTTTGGAAGGCTAAGGCAGGTGGATCACTTGAGGTCAAGAGTTCGAGACCGCCCTGGACACCACGTTGAAAACCCATCTCCATTAAAAATATGAAAACTAGCCAGGTTTTCATATTGTTGGAGGACACCTACAATCCTAGATACTCTAGAGACTAAGGCAGGAGAATCATTTGAACTGGGAGGTGGAGTTGCAGTGAGCCGAGACTGTGCTATTGCACTCCAGCCTAGGTGACAGTGACTCTGTCTCAACAACAGCAACAACAATGACAAAAAAAAAAAAAAAAAAAAAAAAAAAAAAAAAAAAAAAAAACCCTCACAAGGTTGTGGTTAGTGTGGCACCTACAGGAGCTCAAAATAGTAAGATTTTTTCCCCCCAAAATCATAAAGATTATTAGCTCATAAAATGACTCTTGCATTTGTGTTGTTTGCAGTTGCTAAACCTTTTTCCTAGCATATTAAGTTTTCTCCTCTGGCGTGGACAAGCCTTGCTAAAATCACTTTAAAAACATGAATGATGAATATGTCATGCCTTCCTCAGATTCAACAAATTTATGAATGTTTCAATAAATGCCTCCTCACTTTAAATGAGGAGGTTAACCTTATGAATTTTCTCTTAATACAAAGACTATTAAGAAAATGAATGCTTTTTTTTTTTTTTTTTTTTTTTTTTGAGATGGAGTCTTGCTCTGTTGCCCAGGTTGGAGTGCAGTGGCGTGATTTCAGCTCAAGTGATTCTCTTGCCTTGGCCTCCTGAGTAGCTGGGACTGTGGTGTGCGCCACCAAACCCAGCTAATTTTTGTATTTTTGGTAGAGATGGGGTTTGCACCATGTTCACCGGAATGGTCTCAATCTCCTGACCTTGTGATCTGCTCTCCTCAGCCCCCAAAGTGCTGAAATTACAGGCGTGAGCCACCAAGCCTGGCCAAGAAGATGAATGCTTCCTAACGGTCAAAGTGTTTGAGATTTAAGGTGCTACAATCATTCACCTGCGGGATCTACTGCTCAGGTGCAATATGTTTCAGTAAGTCAACAATCAACTGACTTAAATATACTTTGTTTCACCTATAAAGTCAGTACTATCATATGTTGCATTGCTCATATACAATTTAATGATTAGCTATAAATCTCTGAGATGATGGTAGCAATGTAAATTCAGTGTTACATTGCAACAGCATTAGGAGAGATTCCAAGATTCCCACCATCAATATGCGTTATACAAATGGGTAACTTGCACTAACATTAACCTTTTATTTACAAAATTATGACTTTGTACTTCAAACTTTTCTCTCTGTGTCAATCAAGATTAGTGTCGTCTGTATATAAGGAAAAAAAACAATATAATAGTGCATTAAACAAGATGGAGGTTTATTTCCTCTTACATAAAATAAATTCGTGGGTAGGCAGTCATGGGCTGGCATCACACTCTCCCTTGTCATCAGGGATAAGGGCTCCTTCCAGCTTTCCTCTCCACCATGGCTTCCACCAAGCCCACCTCTTGGTTTTAGTTTGGCTGCTGCAGCATCTACCATCAAGTCCATGTTTTAGGCAGAAAAAAAAAACCAAAATGGGGGGAAGGGCAAAAGAGTCAATTCCAAGAAAGTTTTCCCAGAAGCTGCTCTCAAAATTTCCATCCACGTGTCACTGGCTACACCTAGCTATAAGAAGGCTGATCAATTTTGTCTCATAGAAGGGTGCTTGCCACACCTACGACTGCACCTTAGTTCTGCCGCTAAAGAATAAGAGGATGGATATCAGGTTGACAGTCTTTGCCACACTTTAAAAAATTATTTTCCATATGTTTCTAGAATGTTGTGATCACTCATTTTGATTCAAAATCAAAATTTTTCATTCAAAATTAAAATTTGCCTGGATGTAGTGGCTCACGCCTGTAATCCCAGCACTTTGGGAGGCCAAAGTGGGCGGATCACCTGAGGTCAGGAGTTCAAGACCAGCCTGGCCAACATGGTGAAACCTTATCTCTACTAAAACTACAAATACAAAATTAGCTGAAAGTGGTGATGTGGGCCTGTAGTCCCAGCTACTCAGGGGGCTGAAGCAGGAGAATTGCTTGAACCCAGGAGGCAGAGGTTGCAATGAGCCAAGTTTGCACCACTGCACTCTAGCCTGGGCAAAAAGAGCAAAACTCCGTCTCAAAAAAAAAAAGAGAAATAAAGGAAAAGAATTTAAAATTTAAAACAATTTTCAGAGATTTGTTGCAAATCAATCTGCAGAGTTAAGGTTTCCAGTATCATTCGTTAATACAACAAATACTTATTGCACCTTCTCTGTATCAGGCACATTGATAAAAAGGGATGGGATGCAATAATGAACACATCCCCACTTTTTCAGAGATCACAGTTCATCAGCTCAGTAAAAGTATGATGTGCTAATATACTGTAAATGACACCCATTTAGAACATAGCCTTAGTATTCAGGTAATCAACTACATATATATTTTTTTCTTTTTTTTGAGACAGAGTCTTGCTCTATTGCCAGGCTGGAGTGCAGTGGTACGATCTCAGCTCACAGCAACCTCCACCTCCTGGGTTCAAGTGATTCTTCTGCCTTAGCCTTCCAAATAACTGAGATTACAAGCACCCACCATCACACCTGGCTAATTTTTGTGTTTTTAGTAGAGACAAGGTTTCACCATGTTGGACAGGCTGGTCTTAATCGAACTCCTGACCTCCGGTGATCCACCTGCCTCAGCCTCCTGAAGTTCCAGGATTACAGGCCTGAACCACCGCACCTGGCCACGTAAACTATTTTAGCATAAAAATATACTTTCATTTGTCAGATGTATGATTCCCTCATTTTGAGATGCTGATACACACTAGAAAATAAATTTTAGATATTACTATCATGCAAAGCATTCTTATAAAAATATAGTTTTGCTAAAATTTCAAGTGAATATATTAATATGGATCTTGCAAATAGAATAATTAAAAGCATAGTTAAATCCTCATTTTCCAGAATTTTTAATTGGAAAGAACAAAGAGATGACAAAGGGAATATAGGCAAATTAAACAATAAAGAAAACTAAATATTTGGCTG
This sequence comes from Saimiri boliviensis, assembly GCF_048565385.1. NCBI lineage: Eukaryota > Metazoa > Chordata > Mammalia > Primates > Cebidae > Saimiri > Saimiri boliviensis. The sequence continues at coordinate 100,908,883 of NC_133454.1, forward strand.
TATTTTTCAGGTAAAAATTCAACTAACAGAATACTGCCTTGAAGATGATGGGACTGTGTTCAACTCCCTGGTGATTCCTTTTTTTTTTTTTTTTTTTTTTTTTTTTTTGAGATGGAGTCTCAGTCTGCCACCCAGGCTGAAGTGCAGTGGCGTGATCTTGGCTCACTGCAACCTCCACCTCCCGAGTTTGTGATTCCCCAGCCTCAGCCTACAGAGTAGCTGTGATTACAGGTGCCTGCCACCATGCCTGGCTAATTTTTTTTTTTTTTTTTTTTTGATACAGTGTTGCTCTGTCGCCCAGGCTGGAGTGCAGTGGTACAAACTGGGCTCACTACAACTTCCACCTCCCAGGTTCAAGTGATTCTTCTTCCTCAGCCTCCCAAGTAGCTGGGACTACAGGCACATGCTACCTTGCCTGGATAATTTTTGTGTTATTAATAGAGATGGGCTTTTACCATATTGGCCAGGCTGGTCTCGAACTCCTGACATAGTGATCCTCATGCCTTGGCCTCCCAAAGTGCTGAGAAAACAGGTGTGAGCCACCTCACCTGGCCTAATTTTTGCATTTTTAATACAGAAGGGGTTTCACCATGTTGGCCAGGCTGGTCTGGAACTCCTGGCCTCAAGCGATCCACCCACCTAGGCTTCCTAAAGTGCTGGGATTACAGGCATGAGCCACCATGCCAGACAAGCTTTTAAAGAATTAAAGTTAGTTTCATTCAGAGGTCTTACTGAGGATTGCAATCCAGGAGAGTTTTCCAGAGAGTTTCTGTTAGACTGCTCCAAAGCCGTGTTTTAGCACACAGCTTGTTTCAGTCACTGGTTGGTGGCTCTGTCCATGCTCATTATATTAAACATGTTCAGAAGTTACATTAGAGTGAAATCTCATCACGGTTTGGGTGCCAGGGTCCATCTGGTTATAGATTATGGAGGCATAATCATTAATGCTGTCAGACATTATCTCGTGTACACGAAGAGCCAGAGACTAGGATCATTGAACTTATCTTTTCTAAAACTGCAGTGATTCAGGCAAAAGAGTGGGAACCTGTGCTCTATCCTGTTTATCCTTAGGGTATTCTTCCAGGGGGTTGCCCTCAGTGACTGAATCAGGGGCTTTGTGAAATTCTCTGGCAAACAGAATGAGCAAACATAGCTTCTTAGGTTTGCTACTTTGTCTAACAAGAGTCATCCTAACCTAGGTGAGGACAGGAATTTCCTGCCCTAATGCTGCATTTCCCAAGACCACACTGTCTTGCCACACCCCCATCCTGTGTTGTGGGTTTTTTTGTTTGTTTTTTTCTTTTTTGATAAATGAATGAAAGTTTAAAGTTTTAAATAACTGTCCATATCCTCTCACCACTGCCTCAAGAATTTCCCTGGATGTTCTTTTACTTCGCAAGTAGCACAGAATGAAAAAAATAACAATAGTAAAAAAAGAGAAGTCTCTTAAATATTTGATGAAATGGTACTGTATTTTTGAGTTTGTATTCCTTGAACTTTGCAATAATAAGGGGAGGGGAGGCACTCAGGGATTACTCTTTCAGAATCTACTGGTATTTCTTGACTATCCACTGTGGGCTGGGCACTGCAGTCAGTGCAGAAACACAGGGTGAACATGACACAGGTTCCCTGCCTTCAGTTTGTTTCCACATGGTTAAGGCTCTTTCATGCAAGAATGAATCCTTTCTCTCTCTCTCTCTTTTTTTTTTTTTTTTTTTTTTTTTTTTTTTTTTGAGGCAGTCTTGCTCTGTTGCACAGGCTGGAGTGCAGTGGCGGGATCTCGGCTCACTACAACCTCCACCTCCCGGGTTCAAGCGATTCTCCTGCCTCAGCCTCCCGAGTAGCTGGGACTACAGACGTATGCCAACACGCCCAGCTAGTTTTTGTAATTTTAGTAGAGACAGGGTTTCACCATGTTGGCCAGGTTGATCTTGAACTCCTGACCTCAGGCAATCCATCTGCCTTGGCTTCCCAAAGTTCTGGGATTACAGGCGTGAGCGACTGTGCCCGGCCAAGAATGAATCTTTTCAAATTTAGTCTGGCCAGATGTTTTGTGACCTCTGTCCCCTCAACTTTGTTTTTTACCTTTGCTTGGCATTTATTTTATATTGAAATATAACTGTGGTATCAATAAACTGCACATTTTTAAACTACACAATTTGAAAAATTTCATATATGTATACAATCATGACACAATCACAATCAAAATAATGAACACATCCATAACCCCCAAAAGCTCCCTCAAGCTCCTCTGTATTCATCTTTCCCTACTCTTTACCCAGCCCCTGCTACCAGGCAACAGCAATCTATAATGCTGCCATTATGGCTTCTATTTTCTAGAGTTTTATATAAATGGAATCATACAGTATGTCTGGCTTCTTTAACTGAGCAAAATTATTTTGGGATTGTCAACTAAAGAAAAAATATCAAGTTTTTATTTTAAGAGACGGAGTCTCACTTACTTTATGCCAAGGCTGGAACGACCAAAAAAAAAAAAAAAAAAAAAAAAAAAAAGATTCATCTGGTTTTGCATGTATCAATAATTCATTTTTTTATTGCACAGCACTATTCCATTAAGCAGATGTGTAACAACGTCTTGATCCACTTCATTCATCTGTTGATGAACATTTGGGTTGTTTCCTGGTTTTGGCTATTGAAAATAAAGTATTACCTTTTTGGAAAACATCTCCTGAAAAAGCTAAACATAAAGTTACTATATGAGCCATTAATTCCACTCAGGTATATACCTAGGAGAAATTTAAGTACACATAAAGTTTTGTGCACTAACGTTCATGAAAACATTATTCATAATAGCCAAAAAAAATGGAGACAACCCAAATGTCCAGCAATTGAACAGATCAACACAATGTGGTATATCCATAACAATGCAAAATTATGAGTAATAAAAACGAAGCCTTGAAAACATTACGCTAAATCAAGGAAGTCAGACTTAGACCACCGTGTATTTTGTGATTCCATTTACATGACATGAAATGTCCAGCAAACGCAAATTCATAGAGACAAAATGTAGTGTTTGCCAGCTGCTGGAGAGGGGTGGGGCCGGGGTGTCCTGGGAGTGATTGCTGATGGGAACAGAGTTTCTTTTTGGGGTGACGAAAATGTTCTAAAATCAAATAGTGTTGATGCCTGTGCAACTGTGAAAATACTAAAACCTACTGAATTGTTGACTGATTGAGATTGAGTCTCGCTCTGTTGCTCAGGCTGGAGTGCAGTAGCACGACTCGGCTCACTGTAACCTCCTCCCTGGTTGAAGTGATTCTCCTGCTTTAGCCTCCCGAGTAGTTGGGATTACATAGGCGCGCCACCACACTTGGCTAATTTTTTTTTTTTTTTTTTTTAACTAGAGACAGGGTTTTGCCATGTTGGCCAGGCTGGTCTTCAACTCCTGACCCCAAGTGATCCACCCACCTCAGCCTCCCGAAGTGCTAGTATTACAGGCGTGAGCCACTGCGCCCAGCCAAAGCTGTTGTTTTTTAAAGCGGCAATGAACATTCTTGTACAAGTCTGCGTATGGACATACAGTTTGGGTAAATAATTTGGGGTGAATACTTAGTAGCAGAATAGCTGGGTCATACGCTGGGTGGATACTGAACTTTTTCAGAAACTGCCGCTCCTCTGCAAAGTGACTGCACCATTTTATGTTCCCAACAGCAGTACAGGAGAGTTCCAGGTCTACACGAACCCAACCATACTTGGTATGACACAACAAGCTTAACATTTCAAGAAAAGGTGGACTTAGGGAGGCGCCAGCGGGAGGCAACACCAATGCAGACAGCTACAAGGGCCTGAAGACTGGAGACCGTGACAGGCGTCGCTAGGTGGAGACCCAGCAAGTCCCGCCCACGAGGCCAGCCCGAGAGCGTCCGCCGCGCCCCGCTGCGCTCCGCGGCGAGAGCGAGCGATAGGATTGGCTCTCAAGGCCCCACCCCACCAGGGCCAACGCAGGGTGACCCGGAAGCAGTTGCACGGCGGCGTAGCGCGGCCCAGCTCCCTTTTCCGGTCGGCGCGGTCTGCGAGTGGAGTGTCCGCTGAGCCCGGGACTTCACCATGAGCGTCCCGGCCTTCATCGACATCAGTGAGGAAGATCAGGTGTGCTACGGAATGTGGGTGCCGCCACGGTGGGGTGGGGGATGTCTTAGTAGCGCGAGGTGTCGCTGCCGAGCCTGGCGGTGCTGCTGGGGCTGACACCCGCAGCTCTCCCATACACGAGAGTGGGGAGGCCGCGTGGCGGAGCGCGCGTTCCTGGCCTCACTTGCCCGCAGTCCCAGCGCGGGGCCCGACCCTCCGCGGCCGGCTTCCTGGACTGCGTCGGGACTCACTTCTGACGACATAGTACTTTTAATTAGGAATGATGTCTGCTTCCGTCCCTCAAAAAATGCAGCCACATCCGGAGTGGGAGGTGGCGAATCTATAGTCAGCATAAGCAGGGTAGGGAAAAGTAATTTTGCGCCAGAGATCAAAATGCGATCTCAGGAGAAGACGACCGGAATATTATACGTGCTTTCTGTTACTACTTGTACAAGGGTGAGAGGTCTGTATCCCGAAAGTATACTATCAGCTCCGCTCTTAAATTCTGAGGCATCCTGATATTTTTAAATTTCCCATTTGGAGTTTGCTCTTTGGTATACAGGACTGATAGTTCTCATTTTCCCCATAACAAAAGTTTAACTTGGATTGGTTGATACGGTATTATTATTATTTTTTTTTTTTTTTTTTTTTTTTTTGAGACAGAGTCTTGCTCTGTCGCCAGGCTGGAGTGCCGTGGCGCAATCTCGGCTCACTGCAACCTCCGCCTCCTGGGTTCAAGTGATTCTTTCGCCTCAGCCTCCCGAGTAGCTGGGACTACAGGCGCATGCCACCACGCCCGGCTAATTTTTCTACTTTTAGTAGAGACGGGGTTTCATCATGTTGGCTAGGATGGTCTCGCTCTCTTGACCTCGTGATCCGCCCACCTCGGCCTCCCAAAGTGCTGGGATTACAGTAGTGAGCCACTGCGCCCAGCCGATATGGTATTCCTTAAGTTAATTTTGTATAAATGAAAACTCTTCTGTGAAGTCCTAAGTTTGTCATTTTATTTCTGTTACTCCACTAACATGGAAGTTTTTGGTTTCCATACCTTTACTTGTCTGAGACAACTTCTAGAATTGAGGGAGTGATTTTTCCCTCCATGGTAGGAATGCATTTCCGATGCTCTGAAGAGCAGAGTAAGATGGGAAAATGCAAAAGCGGGGGAAAGGTCAAGGATGGGGAGAGGGTTACACACATGTAGGAATATATGAAAGACAAGAAAAAACACCTGATTATAATGGAAGCCTGCTACCAACAGTTGGCTGTTAGGTTAACTGAGAAAGTGTTTGGATTTATTTATTTATTTTTTTTTAACATACAATGGGATTTGTGAGCGGAAGAAGTTCTTGTCATTGATCGTATCTTAAGTGTCGTTCCTCAGGTTATGCTTCTGTTCTTGTAACAGTTTCACTCTAGCCAATCCTTTCAGGGAGATATGAAATTGCTTCAGGATTAGTTTAACTTAGGTCAGATTCCCAGCTTGATTAGGGTTAAATGGAATTCTAAAATTTTTTGTTTTCCTTAGCTTACCCTGTTCCACAACCACTTCTGGCAGTGAGCATGACAGAAAAACAGCAAACTTGGTACTTGGTTAAATAGTTCATAGAAAAAGTTTGCTTTATATCAGTTTCCTCCATAGAGAAGCATGAAGCGTGATTTCTGGTGATATTTTTGTTTTCTCTGACAAGGTGACTTTTTTTTTCCAATCCTGCTTCTAAAACCAACTGCTATATGAAGTTATTGTGTTCTTTTTCCTGAAGGGATAATACCATCAGATCTGCAGGTTTAATACTTTTCTGAGGTAACTAAACTTACTTGGGGATTTAAAAATCTTGATGGCCTTGATTTTTTTTTTTTTTTTTTTTTCTTGGTCTAGAAATGTAATGCCTGGGCATTTTACTAATAAAACCCTTTCATCTTTCTGTTTCACATCCTAATTTTATTATCTTTAAAGCCAGGGTGGGCCCGGTGACTCACGCCTGTAATCCCAGCACTTTGGGAAGCCAAGGCTGGTGGACCACCTGAGGTCAGGAGTTCAAGACCAGCCTGACCAACATGGCGAAACCCCCACCTGTACTAAAAATACAAAATTAGCCCGGCGTGGTGGCGCATGTCTGTAATCCCAGCTACTTGAGAGGCTAAGGCAGGAGAATTGCTTGAACCTGGGAGGCAGAGGTTGCAATGAGCCGAGGTAACGCCATTGCACTCTAGCCTGGGCAGTAGAGTGAAACTCCATCTCAAAAAAAAAAAAAAAAAAAAATCATCTGCATTTGTTTGGCTGCCATAGATAAGTCCAGAAGTAAAATGGAATAAATATGTATAATTCAGTAGTAAGATAAGAAATGCCCAAGTGACTAAATGTGGTACTGTAGCTGTGTTTTTATAGGTCCAGTGACTCATTCTGACTCAGATATGCATTTTTTATTTTAAGAGGTTAGTTAATAGTAGATCCAGTTCGATGCAATTCTATTTAAGGCAACATTCACAGGCATTGCCCTTTTATCAACCAAAATGCTTGTCTCCGATTCTCAGATAATTAACAGGTGATTACCCTTTGCCAAGGTAATATCTGTAACTTTTCTACCTGTGATTATGTGTACACTTGAGAGCAATGCTATTGTATTTCTCTCTCCTTTTTTTTTTTTTTTTTTGAGATGGAGTCTTGCTCTGTTGTCCAAGCTGGAGTGCAGTGATATGATCTCAGCTCACCGCACGGTCCGCCTCCCGGGTCCCAGTTCAAGCAGTTCTCCTACCTCTGCCTCCTGAGTAGCTGGGACTGCAGGCCCGTGCCACCATGCCCAGCGAATCTTTGTATTTTTAGTAGAGAACAGGGTTTCACCATGTTGGTCAGGCTGGTCTCGAACTCCTGACTTCGTGATCCACCCGCCTTGGCCTCCCAAAGTGCTGAAATTACAGGCATGAGCCACTGTGCCCGGCCACTATTGTTCATTTCTTTCAAAAAAGTGAAATCTGCCAATTCAGATTGATTTCTTCTCCCCACCAACCACCCCTACTCCCCACCCCCTGGCCAACAAACCCTTTGGGTTATATTATCAAAAAGATTTTTGCTGTGTACTTGAAGTCCAGCAGGGTGCAGACTACATGAGAGAAGTTCTAAAGGTGGTCCACGTGAGCCATAGCATGTCAAGTCAACGGACCGCTGGATCTTGTGGAGGAAAACCTGTGGCTCTTGTGGGATTGCTAGGATGGAGGAGGTGAGGGAGGAGTCCTTCAACATTATTTAAAATAGTTGTTAAATACAGTATTTGCACTTTAGTTTTTTGAAAAGAGGACAAGAGTTTGTGATTGTGTTTTGTCGTGCATAGTCAGTTTTATAATAGAGCAATCCTGTTTATTTCAACAGGCTGCTGAGCTTCGTGCTTATCTGAAATCTAAAGGAGCTGAGATTTCAGAAGAGAACTCAGAAGGGGGACTTCATGTTGATTTAGCTCAAATTATTGAAGCCTGTGATGTGTGTCTGAAGGAAGATGATAAAGGTTTGTTTTTAATTTTTTCTCATATTTCCTAATAAAATCTACTTTTAAATTGTTCTTGTGAATTATATAGTCGTCTCTCATTATCCGAGGCAGGGAGGATTTGGAACCCTCAGATACTGAAGGCTGACTATGTTTTTATGTTTTGAGGACTTTTAAGTAGATGGGTAGTGTTTGGACATATTTTGGGGGCACAGGTGATATATTGATACATGTATGCAATGTGTAATGATCGAATCAGGGTAATTGGGATATGACACATTTATCTTTTCTTTATGGTGGAAATATTCAACAGTTCTCTTCTAGCTACTTCAACTATACAATACATTGTTAACCAGAGTCTAAGCACTGTTGTTTTCAATCTTACTTTCACAGGTGCTTTCAGTTTGTCTAATCTATTATACCTATAAAGCAAACCTACTTTGAGAAAAACCTCTTGACATCAGGTGTATTTCTTAAGTGTTATTACACTAAAGGCTGATAATCTCAGAATGAAATGAAGAAAAAGTGAAGCTCTTTCCTGTTCATAAGGTTTAGATTAACATCACGTGGTATATAATTTCAAGTAATCTAGTAGCCATTTAATTAATTATTAGGCTGATTTCATATTTATTGAGATAGAATGGGTTTGGGAATCTCTAGTTAAGGTTTAGAGATCAAATTTGGGTGCTGATTTTGGCAACATACATATGAAAAAAATTAGATAAATTTGGGATATCATTAATATCTGTAATACTTGAAAATAAGTAACTCAGCCAGAGTTGACAGCTTTAATTTCTAATTTCCAATATGTATACACAGAGTTTTCCTTAATTAAGAAAGTATCCTAGTCCCAGGTCATACCAGTATCTTCCAAATGATCGAATATCATGACAGTAAAAATGGAAACTTTATATACATATAAGCCAGTCTCTTTTACTAGTTGGAAACCACATTTTAGGTAATAATTTCCTTCCTCTTTAATAAAATATACAAATTGCTTTCTGAATGCAAAAGTGTGTTATATTTGATGGTCTTCATTGTATTAAAGCATTGGAAATAATATTTAGACGCATAGAGTATTGTATTGTCACCGTTGATTGTGTTATCCATACTTGTGTAGATGTTGAAAGTGTGATGAACAGTGTGGTATCCCTCCTCTTGATCCTGGAACCAGACAAGCAGGAAGCTTTGATTGAAAGCCTATGTGAAAAGCTGGTCAAATTTCGCGAAGGTGAACGCCCATCTCTGAGACTGCAGTTGTAAGTTAAGATCCAGAAGAGGCTCGGTTTTTCAAGGGGCTTTTTTTTTTCATGTTACTAACTTTTAATGGTTATTTCTGGAACTTGACTGTCACCTGTGGATCTTATTAGCTGAGACCTTGGGCAAGTCACTTGACTTTTCTGTTCTCTAGTTCTCTACTTTGTAATATGAAGTTGTTAACGGTACCTGCCGTAGGTTTGTGGTGAGAGCACACCTCAACTTAAAACTCGTTGCTGGGCCAGGTGCGGTGGCTCACGCCTGTAATCCCAGCACTTTGGGAGGCTGAGGCAGGCTGATCATGAGGTCAAGAGATGGAGACCATCCTGGCCAACATGGTGAAACCCCATTTCTACTAAAAATACAAAAAATTAGCTGGGCATGGTGGCACGTGCCTGTAGTCCCAGCTGCTCCGGAGGCTGAGGCAGGAGAATCACTTGCACCAGATAGGCGGAGTTTGCAGTCAGCCAAGATCGCGCCCTTGCACTCCAGCCTGGCAAGAGTGAGACTCCATTTCAAAAAAAAAAAAAAAAGAACAAAACTGGTTGGTCACTTCAAACATTGTTTATTTGTTTGTTAACTAGATTAAGCAACCTTTTCCATGGGATGGACAAGAATACTCCCGTAAGATACACAGTATATTGCAGTCTTATTAAAGTGGCAGCATCTTGTGGGGCCATCCAGTACATTCCAACTGAGCTGGATCAAGTGAGTTACTGTGTGGAATAGTTGTTCTGCTTATAAGAAATGTACTTTTGGCTGGGTGCAGTGGCTCATGCCTGTAATCTCAGCACTTTGGGAGGCTGAGGTGGGTGGATCACAGGGAGATCAAGACCATCCTGGCCAACATGGTGAAACCCTGTCTCTGCTAAAAATACAAAAATTAGCCGGGCATGGTGGCATGTGCCTGTAATCCCATCTACTTGGGAGGTTGAGGCAGGAGAATCTCTTAAACCCAGGAGGTGGAGGTTGCAGTGAGCTGAGATTGCTCCACTGCATTCCAGCCTGGCAACAGAGCGAAACTTTGTCTCAAAAAAAAAAAGAAAGAAAAGAAATGTACTTTTATATGTTACACTTATATATATGTTACTCAGTTTTCTCCTTTTGTCAATCTCTTGTAGGTTAGAAAATGGATTTCTGACTGGAATCTCAACACTGAAAAAAAGCACACCCTTTTAAGACTACTTTATGAGGCGCTTGTGGATTGTAAGAAGAGGTATTCAGAAGTAATGAACTAACTTACAACTTAACAGGCAGTATAAGTAGGGGGAAGGTTTTTTTTAAAGATAAGTAGGGCCAGTAATTTTGCTTTACTCTGTTCTCCACAGAGTTGCTGTAAATCTATTTATATAAATTTGACCTACTAAGTTCAAGATAACTATAAAGATTTAAAGTTGTTTTCCCTCATCTTTGAACTTTTTAAAAAGTGAAATTTGGCTTTTGTTCTCAAAAAGGAAAGGATGTGGGGCCTTTCCAACTTATACTTCAACCTACTGCTGTAGCATGGGTTTGGTGAATGGGCTGAGGCATTTTATCATTTCTGGATGGTGCAGTGGCAGACTACAAAAGCTTTGTGTGAATGTAAATATTCCCTCTCTCCACCCATGTCCTTCCTCTTGCTTATCATAGCATAGATGTAGCAAGCCTATGTCAGGTATAAAAGCACCATGCTCTTTGCCAGTCTGGACCAGGGGCTGGCACTTGCTTTTGTATAGCCCGTGTGCTCAGAGTGTTCTTTACATTTTTAAGTGGTTGAGAAAGAAAATCAACGAAAGGGTAATATTTCATAATATGTTGACATATGAAATTCAGATTTCAGGGTCCATAACATTTTATTGGTATGGCATCTGTGCCTACTCGTTTATATATTGTCTGTGCCTACTTTTGCCAAGAGTTTAGTTAAAAAAGATACCATATATCCGGCAAAGCTTAAAGTATTTACTCTCTGGCGCTTTACAGAAAGTTTGCCTACCCCTTGTCTAAATAGTGTTACTACAGTCAGCTTCATTTCTCTGCCAGAAACACCTCTCATGTTTTGAGTAGTGCTTCCCTTGTACAGCACCCTCTACTTGTATTCTAGCATTTAGCACCCTTGTTTGAAAGTGAGGTTTTAGGCTAAGTAAAGGCAAGGAATCTCATCTGTTAACCATTGCAGTCCTGAGAAGATAATTAGCACTTATCGGGCACTGAGTGGATAAATGCTTCCCACAGTAGGAACTGGAAGAGGATACTTGTTTAAACATGAAATTTCTGCCATTCTGCCAATCTAAATGTTGAGAGTTGGCTTCCTTTTTTAGTACATATAAAATACATATTTTAACATATTTCGAATAGTAAAATTATGAGAGTTTTGCTTTGTCAAGTAACAGTGCTTAACGTTTACGAGTGCCCCCTTCATGATTTTATTTATATTGGTGGTTGATGCACATGGAGTCTGTTGTGCATTTTAAAGGATAATACTGGTAAGTGATTCCTTACATGTCAGACACCATGCTGTGTGCTTCACATGGATTAAAAAGATTTCTTTAGCTGATAGGATTGAAGTATAGTATGGGTCTAAAACTGGAAAATGACTTGAACCTGTGCTTACAGTGTGGCAAAGATAATTAACAATAAGACATGGTTTTTTGTTTTTAGTTTTTCTTTGAATTTTTATAGTTAAATCACTATGTTTTTCAATTTTTATTTTTATTGAAAAGTTAAAAATTCCTTAGTTTGTTATTCCTGGTATCACTACACTACTTTTTTTTTTTTTTTTTTTTTTTAAGACAGCATCTTGCTCTGTTGCCCAGGCTAATCAATAGCTGCACTTTTTGCAAACTGTGGCTATGATAGTCTTGAACAAGAAGGCTTTCCTGTTTAAGCTACAGTAACTTTTCTGCCTATGGATCATCATTCCTCTGTGGCAGATTTTTACAGTCCCTCTAATGCATTTGGGATGATTGCCTCAAAGTAACTTGCCGCTTTTCTGACTTCTCTTTGCTTGAACTTCTGCTAAGAACTGTAGCCCTTTTCTGCTGTTTGTAGAACCTTCTGCTACCACATTTACCACCATAGGGAATGCCCAAGCTTTATCCACCAAAACTGCCCCTTTGATATATGGGTCCATAATTTGATTGTCATTGTCCACTATAATTTCCAAAATCATTATAGTTCCCACCACCACCATAATTACCACCCCCAGATTTACTACTTCTTTGTAACCATTGTGTCCTCCACCATTGCCACCATATCTACCACTACCATACCTTCCTCTACTGTCATAACCAGGTTAGCTGCTGTAGCTGCCACTATCACCTTCAAACCCATTATATCCAGCAACCCTCCTCCATAACTACCTCTGCTGCCACCACCTCTAGCACCATAGCCTCCTTTTCCACAGAGTTTCCACCCATGGCCAAAATTAGCTCTACCATCTCCAAAGTTTCCTCTGCAACCCATAAAGTTGCCAGATCCACTCCACAGCCGCATCTGTTGTTTAAAAGGGGCCTTTTCCACTTGACTATTATGCCTGTTAATAGAGTGTTATTTTGCTGAACCACAGTTTTACCAATTGTGTCATGATCATCAAAAGTTTACAAAAGCAAATCCTCTTTTTTCCACACCGCCTGTCCTCCAGTAACTTCTGTGGTTTCAATCTTGCCATACTTTTCAAAGTAGTCTCTCAAATTATGTTCTTCTGTATCTTCTTTTATGTCACCAACAAAAATTTCTTCACTGTGAGATGGGCACTGGCCTTTACAGAACTCTAAAAGCTATCTTTGGTTCCATTGCACACCTCAGCCTTGTATGGTTGAGCACACATTGCTGCACCCACCTCTTCAACACAAGAGTAAGTCACAATACTAGAGTCCCTGGAACATTTTGTTTGGGGGTGTCTCATTACCACACAACCTGTAAATGTGCCTCATTTCTTAAAATGTTCTCTAAAACTACCATGTCTATTTCAAAGCTCAGATCACCAATAAACAATTTTCTCAGCTGCTCTGGCTCCTTCGGATCATGGCCTCTTCCAGGTTGAGTTAAGTATCAGTTTTTTATTTTTTAGAGATGGGGTCTGACCATGTCCACACTGGAGTGCAGTGGCTATTTGGCTGTTCACAGGTGCAATTGTGGTGCACTACAGCCTTGAATTCCTGGGCCCAAGCAAGCCTCCCTAGTAGCTGGGACTACTGGCATGTGCCTTGGCATTTATAGCTCTACATTGCTATAAATTTATAGCTCTACATTTAAGATGCTGGTTACCACTTAGCCATGCCTATTAGTGATATTTATGAATCTTAGTAAACTTTAGTTTTGAAAGAAGTTTCAGATAGCATTCACCATTTTAAAATAAATGATGGTTCCCGCTGATTTTGCCAGGTTGAACTCAGATTTAGAGAGTGTTTTTAGAAAATGAAAAAACGAAAAAAAAATAAAACCCATCTTAGTTAGCAAAGCTTTCTACAAGCTGAGGATTTCACAGTTCAAAGGAAGTCATGAGGAGTAAGATAAACATTTTCTAAAATTTCAGTATGAGTGACTGCATGTATTTATTTACCCAGTAAACTGCAGAGAAAACTGATCATCTGCATAATTATAAGAATAATTTAATTGGAATGGTATCTTAAGAGTAGTTATTTAAATATTTGGTGTTGGCTCATCTTTAGCAATACTGTCCTAACAGTTTCTGGGACACAAAACTTTTTTCCCACCCAGGGCCTTTTTTTTTTTTTTTAAATTGTATTTTGGGCTCTGGTATACATGTGCACATCCTGCATCCTGCAGGATTGTTGCATAGGCACATACATGCCATGGTGGTTTGCTGTCTCTGTTCCCCCCACCCCCCAACACCTACATCAGGCATTTCTCCCAGCGTTATCCCTCCCCATCCTCCCTACCACCCCTCCACTTTCCCTCCCCTCCACCCCAACACCTAACCCAGTGCCCAAGTGTTCTCATTGTTCGTCACCTACCTATGAGAGAAAACATGCAGTGTTTCGTTTTCTGTTCTTGTGTCAGTTTGCTGAGAATGATGGTTTCTAGATTCATCCATGTCCCTACAACAGACATGAACTCGTCATTTTTTATGGCTGCATAAAATTCCATGCTGCATGGTATTCCATGGTGTATATGTGCCACATTTTCTTTGTCCAGTCTGTCATTAATGGGCATTTTGGTTGGTTCCAGATCTTTGCTATTGTAAACAGTGCTACAACGAACATACGTGTGCATGTGTCTTTATAATAGAACAATTTATAATCCTTTGGGTATATACCCAGTAATGAGATTCTGGGTCAAATGTTATTTGTATTTCTAGATCTTGAGGAATTGCCACACTTGTCTTCTGCAGTGGTTGAACTAATTTACACTCCCATCAACAGTGTAAAAGCATTCAGGTTTCTCCACATCCTCTCCAGCATCTTTTGTCTCCAGATGTTTTAATGATTTCTAACCGACATGACAGGGTATCTCAATGTGGTTTTGATTTGCATTTCTCTAATGATCAATGATGATGAGCATTTTTTCATATGTTTGTTGGCCTCATATATGTCTCCTTTTGAAAAGTGTTCATATCCTTCACCCACTTTTGAATGGGTTTGTTTGCTTTTTTTCTTGTAAATCTGCTTTAATTCTTTGTAGATTCTGGATATTAGCCCTTGGTCAGATGGGTAGATTGCAAAAATTTCCCATTCTGTTGGTTGCCGGTTCGCTCTGATGATTGTTTCTTTTGCTGTACAGAAGCTCTTAAGTTTAATTAGATCCCATTTGTCTATTTTGGCTTTTGTTGCCATTGCTTTTGGTGTTTTAGTCATGGAGTCCTTGCCTATGCCTATGTCCTGGATGGTGTTGCCTAGGTTTTCTTCTAAGGTTGTTATGGTGTTAGTTCTTATGTTTAAATCTTTGATCCATCTGGAGTTAATTTTTGTATAAGGTGTAAGGAAGAGATCCAATTTCAGCTTCCTGCACATGGCTAGCCAGTTTTCACAATACCGTTTATTTAACAGGGAATCCTTTCCCTATTGCTTGTTTTTGTTAGGTCTGTCAAAGATCAGATGGTTGTAGATGTGTGGCATTGTTTCTGAGGCCTCTGTTCTGTTCCACTGGTCTATATCTCTGTTCTGGTACCAGTACCATGCTGTTTTGATTACTGTAGACTTGTAGTATAGTTTGAAGTCAGGTAGCATGATGCCTCCAGCTTTGTTCTTTTTGCTTTGGATTGTCTTGGCTATGTGGGCTCCCTTTTGGTTCCATGTGAAATTTAAAGTGGTTTTTTCCAGTTCTGTGAAGAAGGTCAATGGTAGCTTGATGGGAATAGCGTTGAATCTAGAAATTACTTTGGGCAGTATGGCCATTTTCACAATACTGATTCTTCCTAACCATGAGCATGGAATGTTTTTCCATCTGTTTGACATGCCCTCTCTTATTTCCTTGAGCAGTGGTTTGTAGTTCTCCTCAAAGTGGTCCTTTACATCCTTTGTTAGTTGTATTCCTAGGTATTTTATTCTCTTTGTAGCAGTTGTGAATGGCAGTTCATTCTTGATTTGGCTTTCTGTTTGTCTGTTATGCTTGTGATTTCTGCACGTTGATTTTGTATCCTGAGACTGCTGAAGTTGCTTACCAGCTTAAGGAGGTTTTGGGCTGAGATGATGGGGTCTTCTAAATACACGATCATATCTTCTGCAAAGGGACAATTTGACTTCTTTTCCTAATTTAATGCCATTTGTTTCTTTTTCTTGCCTAATTACTCTGGCTAGAATTTCCAATACGATATTGAATAGGAGTGGTGAGAGAGGGCATCCTTGTCCTTGTCTAGTGCCAGTTTTTAAAGAGAATGCTTCTAGTTTTTGCCCATTCAGTATGATATTTGTTGTAAATAGCTTTTATTATTTTGAGATACGTTCCATCTCATAAACTCTAGTTTATTGAGAGTTTTTAGCTAGCATAAAGGGCTGTTGAATTTTGTCAGAGGCCTCTGCATTTATTGAGATAATCATGTGGTTTTTGTCTTTGGTTCTATTTATGTGGTGCATTACATTTATAGATTTGCATATGTTGAACTATCCTTTCATCCCTGGGATGAAGCCTACTTGATTATGGTGGCTAAGCTTTTTATGTGCTGTTGCAATTGGTTTGCCAGTATTTTATTGAAGATTTTTGCATCAGTGTTCATTATGGATATTGGCCTGAAGTTTTCTCTTTTAGTTGTGTGTCTGTCAAGTTTTGGTATCAGGATGATATTGGTCTCAAAGAAAGAGTTAGGAAGGATTCCCTCTTTTTGTACTGTTTGGAATAGTTTCAACAGGAATGGTACCAGCTCCTCTTTGTACATCTGGTAGAATTCGGCTGTGAACCTGTCTGGATGGCCTTTTTTTTGTTTGGTAGGCCATTAATTGCTGCCTTGACTTCAGACCTTGTTATTGGTCTATTCAGGGTTTCAACTTCTTCCTGGCTTAGTGTTGGGAGTGTGCAAGTGTCCAGGAATTTATCCATTTCTTCCAGATTTAACGGTTTATGTGCATAGAGCTGTTTGTAGTAATCTCTGATGGTAGTTTGTGTTTCTGAGGAATCGGTGGTGATATCCCCTTTATCATTTTTTATTGCATCTATTCGATTCTTCTCTCTTTTCTCTTTTTATTAGTCTAGCTAGCGGTCTGTTTATTTTGCTGATCTTTTCAAAAAACCAGCTCCTGGATTTATTGATTTTTTTTTTTTTTTAAGGTTTTCTGTGCCTCTATCTCCTTCATTTCTGCTCTGATCTTATTTCCTGTTTTCTGCTTGCTTTTGAGGTTTTTTTTTTTTTATCTTGCTTCTCTAGCTCTTTCAATTTTGATGATAGGGTGTCAATTTTAGATGTTTCCTTGTTTCTCATGTGGGCATTGATTGCTATAATTTTCGCTCTAGACACTGCTTTAAATGTGTCCCAGTGATTCTGGTACGTTGTGTCCTCGTTCTCATTGGTTTCGAAGAATGTTTTTATTTCTGCCTTCATTTCATTGTTTATCCATTCGTCATTCAGGAGCAAGTTGTTCAGTTTCCATGTGATTGTGCAGTTTTGAGTGCTTTTCTTAATCTGGAGTTCTAATTTGATTGCGCTGTGGTCTGAGAGACTTGTGATTTCTGTTCTTTTGCATTTGCTGAGAGGAGTGATTTACTTCCAGTTATGTGGTCAGTTTTAAAGTAAGTGTGATGTGGTGCCGAGAAGAATGTGTATTCTGCGGATATTGGGGTGGAGTGTTCTGTAAATGTCTGTTAGGTCTTCTGGTCCAGCTCTGCTTTCAAGTCCTGGATATCCTTGTTGACTTTGTCTTGTTGATCTGTCCATACTATCAGTGGAGTGTTAACTTCTCCCACTATTGTGCAGGAGTCTAAGTCTCTTTTTAGGACATTAAGAACTTGCTTTACATATCTGGGTGCTCCTGCATTGGGTGCATATATATTTAGGATAGTTGGCTCTTTTTGTTGCATTGATCCTTTTACCATTATGTAATGCCCTTCTTTGCCTCTTTTGATCTTTGTTGGTTTAAAGTCCATTTTATCAGAGACTAGGATTTCTACTCCTGCTCTTTTTTGCTCTCCATTTGCTTGGTAGAGCTTTTTCCATCCCTTTACTTCGAGTCTATGTGAGTCTTTGCATATGAGATGAGTCTCCTGAATACAGCACACCATTGGGTCTTGACTTTGTATCCAGTTTGCTAGTCTGTGTTCTTTGATTGGGGCATTTAGCCCATTTACATTCAGCATTAATATTGTTACATTTGAATTTATCCTGCCACTTTGTTACTGGCTGTTTTGCCCATTAGTTGACATGGTTTCTTCACTACATCATTGTTCTTTACCATTTGGTACATTTTTGCAGTGGCTGGTACTGGTTGTTCCCTTCCATGTTTAGTACTTCCTTCAGGAGTTCTTGTAAGGCAAGTCTTATAGTGACAAAATCTCTCAGCAATTGCTTGTCCCTAAAAGATTTTATTTCTCCTTCACTTATGAAGCTTAGTTTGGCTGGATATGAAATTCTAGGTTGAAAGTTCTTTTCTTTAAGGATGTTGAATATTGCCCTCCACTCCCTTCTGATTTGTAGAGTTTCTGCTCAGAGATCCACTGTGAGTCTGATGGTCTTTCCTTTGAGATCCACTGTGAGTCTGATGGTCTGTCCTTTGTAGGTGACTCGACATTTCTCTCTGGCTGCCCTTAGGATTTTTTCCTTCATTTCAACCCTGGTGCATCTGACAATTATGTGCCTTGGGATTGCTCTTCTTGAGAAATATTTTTGTGGTGTTCTCTGTGTTTCCTGGATTTGAAGGTTTGCCTTGTTAGGTTGGGGAAGTTCTCTTGGATAATATCCTGAAGAGTGTTTTCCAACTTGGATTCATTCTCCCAGTCACATTCAGGTACGCCGAACAAGCGTAGATTAGGTCTTCTCACATAATCCCATAGTTCTTGGAGGCTTCGTTTGTTTCTTTTCACTCTTTTTTCTCTACTCTTGCCTTCTCGTTTTATTTCATTGATTTGATCTTCTGTCTCTGATACTTTTTCTTCTGCTTGATTAATTCGGCTGTTGAAACTTGTGCATGCCTCACGAAGTTCTCGTGCTGTGTTTTTCAGCTCCATCAAGTCATTTATGTTCTTCTCTAAGCTGGTTATTGTAGTTAGCATTTCCTCTAACCTTATGGTTCTTAGTTTTGTTGCATTGGGTTAGAACATGGTCTTTTAACTCAGAGAAGTTTGTTATCATCCACCTTCTGAAGCCTGCTTCTGTCAATTCATCACACTCATTTTCTGTCTTGTTTTGTTTCCTTGATGATGAAGAGTTGTGATCCCTGGGAGGGAAAAGAGGTGTTCTGGTCTTTGAGGGTTTCATCCTTTTTGTGCTGTTTTTTCCCACCTTTGATCTTTGAAGTTGGTGATTTCTGACTATATCTTTTTTGGCCTGTAGAGGCACTGCTGGGCTGCCCCAGATTCAGTCAGACTGCTGGGTGGGTGGTCTTCCCCTGGGGTTTTGTTTGCAAGTGAAATTAGCCCTGCCTTCCCAGTGGCATCTCTCCTTTCCTGAGCTGGATCTTCCTAGTTGGGGTCAAACTGGTGTATTCGTTGCCTGGCTCTCTGGCACTGGGCTTCAGTTTGAGTTTTGTTGGGGGGTTGAGAGGGGGTGGGGCCTGCCAGGCCTTATGACCTGTTTCCCTGCTTTCAGCTCTGCCTCTTTCTGTGGGATGGGTTGTTCCATCCTACCGGTGCTAGTCCAAACTTCTCCCAGGTCCGGCACCAAGTGGAGCCATCATTCAGACTTGCATTGACAACCCACGGTGCCCCTTAGTCTCGTGGGGCTCTCATGGACCGTGGGTTGCAGGAGGGATGAAGTAAGCACAGGCTCCGAATCGGAGCCCTGAGGGGGTGAAGTCCCTTGACCCTCCGAGACGGCTGCAGGTTACAGATGGGGACACGCCCTGCCCTGTCTTGGTTCATTTTCCCTGAGCAGCTCTCCCTCTGCTTTGGCTCCTTCCCCGGTCTATTGTCAGAGTCCTTCCAGTCCCCCTGAAATGAAACCAGCACCTCACTTGGAGTCGTGAAATCCTCTAGCCCTCTGTGTCTCATTTGCTGGGAGCTGTGTTCCAGTGTTGCCTTCTCTCAGCCATCTTGGCAGGGACACCCCCCCCACCCCCGCCACCTTTATACTTGGTCTTCCCTCTGCTTGGAAAGTCATCTTACCCCACCTTTCATGAACCCAGCTCTTTTCATGGCCAAGAAAAGGATATTTTACATCCTTTAGGTCTTAGCTTACATGTCATCTCTTCTGAGGGAGACTTGCCTCCTCACTGTACATAAAGTAGCTTTCTGTTTTCTGCCCTTTTTGCTTTGATTTCATCGCCATTTATTTTCTTCATAGCACTTGTTACTTTCCCTAGTTGCCTGTCTTTCCTACTAAAAGGAAAGTTTCATGACTTTTCCTCACAGACAGGAACTTGGTCTCTCTTAGCCACCATTATGTATGTCAACACAGTACCTGGCACTTAAAAATATTTTTAAATGAATGAATAGCAGTGATAGTTTCAAGTTCCTAAAGCAGTATTTCTTTTCAGTGATGCTGCTTCAAAAGTCATGGTGGAATTGCTTGGAAGTTACACAGAGGACAATGCTTCCCAGGCTCGAGTTGATGCTCACAGGTAATGTTAAATGTTATTCTAATGAGAGATTGTCAGCAACTTAGAGGTGAGCTACAGTATTAAATTATGTAACTGAAATCATGTTTGCAACCACCAGTGATCCAGTTATTTGAGAGTGTGTATTGCCTGGTGATTCTAATGCAGATAATAAAATTCAAGGTTTGATATTGGAGTAACTGTAGATTGCATGTGAAATAACTGCATGGTGTTTATTGGGTGGGAGTATTGCTGGTATGGGGATGATAATCCCAACCCAAGAATTAGAACCTAATTTTGGGTCAGTTGACCTTAATATTAAAGCTTACAGATGGCAGTCGGTGGCTTACCACAAATTAGCCTATTGCTAATGAACATAAGGGCTTTTAGCAGTCTTAGATCTAACTGGTAACAAGAATAGAATCAGTTTTCTAAATCTGTGAAACAAGGATTATGAAACTTTTTAATATAATTACTGCTTTGTGTGGACCACTAACTACATGATAGGAGTTGGTAACAAAGGGAAGTTGGTGGTAAAGTCCTTGACTTTGAGGTCAGACTGCCTCCATTCACATTCTTACTACGCCTCTTAATTAGCACTTCTGAGCTGCCTCGTAGTTGATAAAGGCGCATGGCAGTGTACTGGTTGTCCCCTAGGCTGTCGTGAGGAATAAATGATACCTAAGGTAAGGAAAGCACTTAAGTGTCTGGCATATGGTTCTGCCGCCACTTGCTATTTGATTGCCTTGGTGCTTTTTCTCCATCTATGTTTTTATCTACAATTAATATATTTCATTTTGTTAAAACAGGTGAACCTGATAAATTTATTGGCCTGTCTTAACCCTGTCCTGTAGCTTTTTAATGTTGTGTATATGTTTTGGACTGTTTGATATTTTGCTGAGTTAAGTATATTTTATGATCTGCAAAAATTCAGTGAAAAGCCAGGATTTCAAAACCCTAAGCTTACATTTTTGTTCTCTAATTAAGGTGTATTGTACGAGCATTGAAAGATCCAAATGCATTTCTTTTTGACCACCTTCTTACTTTAAAACCAGTCAAGTTTTTGGAAGGCGAGCTTATTCATGATGTAAGTCGTTTATCCTTTAATGTGAAAAATATTCTTCTTTCCTAAATTGTACATACTGAAGCAGGACTCTTTTTCTTTTCATTAATAAAAATGACTAATGGGGCCTGGCGTGGTGGCTCATGCCTGTAACCCCAGCACTTTGGGAGGCTGAGGCAGGCGGATCATGAGGTCTGGAGTTCAAGACCAGCCTGGCCAACATGAAGAAACGCTATCTCTACTAAAAATACAAAAATCAGCCAGGCGAGGTGGTATGCACCAGTAGTCCCAGCCACTCAGGAGGCTGAGGTGGGAGACTCGCTTGAACCCGGGAGGCAGAGGTTGCTGTGAGCCAAGATGGCACCACTGCACTCCAGCCTGGTGACAGAGTGAGATTCCATCTCAAAAAAAAAAAGCTGGGCACGGTGGCTCACACCTATAATCCCAGCACTTTTGGAGGCCGAGGCGGGTGGATCATGAGGTCAGGAGATCGAGACCATCCTGGCCATGGTGAAACCCCGTCTCTACTAAAATACAAAAAATTAGCCGGGCGAGGTGGTGGGCGCCTCCTACTAAGGAGGCTGAGGCAGGAGAATTGCTTGAACCTAGGAGACAGAGGTTTCAGTGAGCCAAGATTGTGCCACTGCACTCCTGCCTGGTGACAGATAAGAACTGTTTATTCATTTTATATCAGGAACAGACCTATGTAGGACCAACTTTTCTCACTACTGAACACAGTCCTATTCTTCCTCCCTTTCTTTCACTTTCTCACTTACTGGCTATTACAGACTTAGATAATACTAAGTTTCTTTTTTATTACATATGTATTGTTGCTAGCCCCACTTCAGAAGATGTCTGATATTTAAGAACACATGAACATTTTTCAAATGCAAGTATAAATATATTTTGTACTGTTTTGCATTTGCACTATGCCATTAGCTACCATCTTTCAGTGTGGATAATTTAGAGCTCACTGTATTTACTGATTATTTCATTTTAAAAGTGAGCCATATGAAAGCAAATGATTTGGTAATTTAATAAAACAATGTTATTTCTGCACTGAACAAATTGCAGTTTTGTTGGGAGTCAGTATCCTTAAACTATCTTTCAATAAATCCTAATTCTGTATTGACGGTATCTTTTTTGTCTTTTATCTGTGTAGCTTTTAACCATTTTTGTGAGTGCTAAATTGGCATCATATGTCAAGTTTTATCAGAATAATAAAGACTTCATTGATTCACTTGGTAAGTTTTGGGGTTTATTCTTTGAGGCACAGACACAGGTGGGAACATGCTACACTCACATACTGTGTGGTCCAGCAAATATGGTTGTGGCCTTATTTGTAGATTATCCTAAAAGGAGTTGGGTGTGATAGAACAGGCACAAAAATACGTAGTTTAAAATATTACTTAGAATGAATTGAAAATCAGAAATCAAGAAGGTGAAGGAGGTAGCATTTCTGATAGAGAACAAAACTGGGAGTATGAAAACCATTTAGTGCCTGTTCCCAGCACTTTGGGAGGCTAAGATAGGAAGATCATTTGAGGCCGGGAGTTCAAGACCAGCCTGGCCAACATGGCAAAACTGTTTCTACTAAAAATACAAAAACTAGTGGGCATGGTGGCACATGCCTGTAGTGCCAGCTACTCAGGAGCCTCAGGCAGGAGAATCACTTGAACCTGGAAGGCAGAGGTTGCATGAGT
This sequence comes from Saimiri boliviensis, assembly GCF_048565385.1. Lineage (NCBI taxonomy): Eukaryota > Metazoa > Chordata > Mammalia > Primates > Cebidae > Saimiri > Saimiri boliviensis. The sequence goes on from NC_133454.1 coordinate 100,931,588, forward strand.
CGAGATTGCGCCACTGCACTCCAGCCTGGATGACAGAGTTAGGCTCCATCTCAAAAAAAAAAGAGAGAGAAAACAACTTGGGTCTTTTTTTCCTCATTTAAGAGCTTGCAGAACTTTAGGCCCTTCTAGCTCTCTGTACCAGGATTCTTTGAGGTAAAGTTATAGCAAGAATGGGGTGCTTAAGGGAGACAGATCAGATAGAAATAGTTCCATTGATAAATGTGTTTTTAAAATTTAGGGATGGAGGATTGAGCAGAAAAGCAACTGAAAGAATTACCATTACTTTGATCATAATGGTAACTCTCAGAAATACTTGTTTTAAGAGCTGATAAAATTTGATGATTAAAGGTACTTTGTTAAGCTAAACATTATTCTTAATATTGTTTCTTTGTAGAAGACCTTATTCCTTAGATATATGGTGATTTGTATTTTTGGGGCCTTTTTTTTTTAAGCCATAGCCACAGAATGGTAACAAATAGTTTTTTCCCCCTCTACTATAGTATTTTATGCTTGGATCCCCCCACCATTAACAAATTACAGAAGTATATAATATTGCCAATTAGATCTAGAAGATGGAATTAGAAATGGAAATGTAATTTTACCTGGTAGGTAAGACTTTTCTAACTACAGTTTGTTAAAGACAGTGTAGTCTTACTTTATTATCTTTGAATTTTCCTGTCTAGCATATCAGAGTTCAGTAAATGTCAAATTGAATCAAATCTTACCCTTAATGGAGCAAGCCCCATATGTGTTCAATATTTTAATTTCCTTCTGGAGCACGTTTTTAATATATTAAAATGCAAAGAGAAAACTCAGAAAATCTGCAGTTGAACAGGTTTTATATGTAAACTACCAATTTTTTGACACTGGAGTCAACTGAAACTAAGGTGCTTTGTTTTCATAATAGGCAATAATCAAAATACATTAGAGATTGATTATATTTGCCAGTATTGAGTGAATTGTTAGTCTTCCTGGTTGTTGAGGATACAAATGAAGAGTATAATTATGATCTACTTTGATTATCCTTAGTTTTCAATTTGGTAATTATTAATGCTTGTCATCTGTAAATTTTGTGCATCCACTGGAATTGGGGAAGATTGACTTATTCTGAACATATAATAAGACATTTGAAATATACCAAGATAAAGTAGATGTAAGTGTGCTTGTGTATAATGCTTTGCCAGGTGCACTAGACCCAGAAAACCACATTCTGTCCCAGTTAATTTGTTTTGTAGCATGAAGCTATGTGATGGAATGTTAATGTCAGCAACCTCTTTATTTACGCACCAAGGAAAAAGGAGTAGTAATTAACACTTTGACACTCCCCCATTGATGTGTAATTGACTGTTTCAAAGGAGCACTGGTTCATAAGCTATTGCATGCATTAAAATTGGGTTTTCTGTATTGCAGCATTTTAAGACAGGGGTCAGTGACAATGCAGAAATTGCTCAATGATGCACATTTTTTTATTACTGCATTAAGGTTTTGACATATTAGTAATGAATAAATGTTTCCATAAAATTAGATTTTTTATAACTTTAAAATTGAAATATGACACAGCACACTGTGACTTCCTCTTTGAAGGTAGTATTTTAGTTTTATGAAACAAAGCATAGCTTCCTACAAAGTCTTTAAGTCATACTTCACTGGTTTAGTAGTTTGGTTGTCTGTTGTGAGTTATTTTAAACATCAGTTTGAAGTGTTTTTAGATGTAAGTTTCCATATGTAAAATAGACAGTGGTTTTATGTGATTCAGCCTAGAAATAATCTTCATTCCTCAAGTTTTTTCATTTATGGTAAGATTGCAGAAAAAATGAGCAGTGAAATAGATTTAATTTCAAGAGTACTTAATAGAAATTGTAGGAGTTTCTATCATTTTATCATATTGAAAGAGAATCGTCTGTATCAGTAAACTGAGAATGTTAAGGAATTTTTGAAAAAAATCTTTGATACATGTTCTTTGATAGGAAAAAATTCAGAACATTGCTTATTGTGCCAGCTGGAATTCGAATTCCCTCATTTGCCTTATGTTTCTTGAACATCTGTGCAAATCAGTATTCTATTAGAAATTTGTATATATGCTTCTGAGAAAACGTTTTTATATTAAATATATATATTTTTTAATTGTATAATTAAACATTTATTACAGCTAAAAGCGTAGTGACAACTGTCTGTATTCCACAAGTTGCAATCAGTTTGTCAAAACATTTTCTTTTATTAACACTGACAACTTAGGCCAACAGTAGCATTATCTTGTGTCAACTGAATTGCCCTAACATGTCCACATGTAATCTGGTGTTATCCAGTTGCTACCTTTTGCTTCAGAAAGTTAATCAGCATCTAATTTGCATTTGTTAATTAGGGTTAATGTGCACTAATTGATTTCTTGATGCCTGTAGATTTCCATTAAATGCAGTTAGCAATACTTGTGTACCTCATTCATTTGAGTTATGATGATCATGTTTTTGTTGAATCTGTGCCAAATAGGAAGCCTGTATCATAATTACAGCTAATTAACAGATGATCATGCCCTATATTAATGAGCTTCTGTGGTCTTCTACTAATATGTGAATGTTATAAATTTAAAATTTATTTATGGAGTATTTAGATAACTTTTTAAACAATACAGACTTGAAGCTCTGGATTTATTAGAGGGCACTTGATTGATCATTTGCTGATTTTATGTAATTTGAAAGTTCAGAGAAAAGGAACATGTAAATCTAGATTTAGAAATTTGGTTTTTTAATTAGTAAGTTAGCATCAAAATAAGTAGAAGTCCGCTTCTACTTAGAACTAGGTTATATATTTAGGATCTGTAAGTTTAAAATTTTGTAGCCCTTTATTTTACAAATGAACCTATTCTAGGCCTAGCACTAGTACTTTTGGACCATAAGTCGCCATTTAATCTCTTTGCTCCTCAGTTTTGTTTTTAGGGTGAAAGGATTCAGACTGGGTAATTCCTTAAGTTTTCTTCTAGGACTAACACATTGTTGTTATCTGAATAATTACAACAGCATGTTTCATTAGAAATTATAATGGAAAATTTGAATTATTTGTGCAATTTTCTGCCTGTGCCTTATAAAGAACAAGTATCTCTGTTAATGGTACTGTTTAATTTTATCTAGTACTAACTGTATTGGCCTATAAAGGTTAAATGACAAACATACTTTGACAGTTTTGATTTGTATGTTGTTTTGATTTTTAAATGGTGACCTGAAGTGAAATGGAATGTTTTCATAACTGAAAATATTTTAAAACTTCATGTTTACCAGTGATAGTAACACAGAAAAAACTAGTAGGTAGGTAAGAAATTCTCTGTGTTTAAATGAAGAGCTATTAACGTGAAAATAAGCTTAGGTAATTTAACTGAACAGAAATTGTTCTTATGAAATATATGTTGTAGATTTTATCACCTAAAATGTGTAACTAATGTTGTACAAAAATGTACAAAACTTCTAGGGTCTAAAAATAACCATTTTATGGCCTGAATCTATCATCTATGGTACTGTAGAAAAATAATTTTTAATACTGTATGGAGTCAGTTAATAGTTTGCTAATATAAGAAGCTTTGTCAAAATTATTTAAGTACTCAAACAGTAATTTCCACAATGACAAAAATAAGAATAATTTTCACAACAGGAGATATAATTGTGCAGGTCTTTAGTATAAACACTCATCAGGCTTCATTATTCTGTTATTTAGGCCTATTACATGAACAAAATATGGCAAAAATGAGACTACTTACTTTTATGGGAATGGCAGTGGAAAATAAAGAAATTTCTTTTGATACAATGCAGCAAGAACTTCAGATTGGAGCTGATGATGTTGAAGCATTTGTTATTGATGGTAAGGCAGAACATTTTCATTTATTTCTAGAATTTCTCATGTACTACGTGGAACATAGATACGTATCTTGAAACTGAGCCTTACAAATTTGTTTGTAGCAGATGTATGTTTAGTAGATTGGTGGATATATTTGTTGTAGGGTGAAAATTTAGTAGAAATACAAACTGCTATATTATATCCCTTCAATTCACATAGAACAAGGACATTTAGGCAATACACTATTGTAGTTAAGAGCACAGATTTTAGTACTAGACATGGATGTGGACCAGGTCCTTCCTTTGTCAAACAGGAATGTAGGGATTCATTTGTGGTTGTAAGGATTAAATGAATTAATACAGGTAAAGCACAATGCCTGGCATATAGTAAATGATCTACAAGTATTAACTATTACCAGTTTTTTTATGATTAGCCTAGAAACAAGAACTTCTTCCCCAACAATTGGATTATAAAGCAACTTAACTGCTCAGAAATTTTTTTCTGAGCTTTTTAAATTTGAAAGTTGGATAATGCAATTAAGATTAATAAAAGGTACAGAACTATTGACCTTTTTCCCCTTAATGATCTAAGTCTTCTATAAAGAAGTAATAACTTTGTAGGAAATTAGTTTATTCCCCCATATGAGATGATAGGGGAAGAACACCTAGAATTCTTAAAAATAAACAACAACAAACAGTATGCAATATTTAATATAGATTGTCCCAGCAGCCATAGGACAAATACATGACCTTCTTCTTGGTTGCCTCATACTACTTTGCTTATTAGATTTAAACAATCAGTTTGTAATGTTGGAAAACGTTTTATTATGGCTTACTTTGTCACAGTTTTCATACCTTAGCTATTTTTCTTGGAAATTTTCCATATAACATACAATGTAAAACATCTTTTTCAGCTGTAAGAACTAAAATGGTGTACTGCAAAATTGATCAGACCCAGAGAAAAGTAGTTGTCAGGTAAGATATTTAATGCTTTGCAGCATTTTATAGAACAATTTAGTTTGTTCCGATTATTTCACTTAAATGTTTAGAGAACCAAGGTGGTGTTATCAGTTGACTGTAGTTAAATAGTTGCTATTTATCATAATTTTATTAAAGCTCAGACTGAATGTGATTAGCTTATTTAATGAAAGAGTCCTATTTTCCAGCACATTTCATTTAATGGCTGAGCATTGGCTGGAATACTAATGACTTTCATGTCTGCTTTATATAGTTGTTCAGAAGAATTAGAAGGCTTAGGATCAATATGGTAAAGATTTTAAAAAAATAATTATGTAATTCTTAAATTCTTTTACAATATTAAATTATGTTTCAAGTGTATTTAATCTTGCTTTTAACTGGATTCAAATCTGTAGTATTATAAAAGAATACCAGAGGATAAAAGGTTGACTAACACTGTTTACTTTTTCAATTTTTAGTCATAGCACACATCGGACATTTGGAAAACAGCAATGGCAACAACTCTATGACACACTTAATGCCTGGAAACAAAATCTGAACAAAGTGAAAAACAGCCTTTTGAGTCTTTCTGATACCTGAGTTTTTATGCTTGTAATTTTTGTTCTTTTTGGGGAAAAAAATCCCTAAATCATAGTAAAACATTATAAACTAAAAAAAAAATTTGCCTAGTATGGACAGTTATTGTCTCAAATTTATATTAAAATCACAAACTCCAGAGGATACGAAGTCATAAATTACAGAGGGTCACACAATATGTCTGTTATACAATACATAAATTCTGTAAAAAAGGATACTAAAGAAGCAAAAAGCACTTTAAAGAAAGAATAATATACAGAGGGAAGACAGAAGTTTAAAATTAAAGGGAATTAGATGCTCACAGTATACTCTGCAAATAAAAAGATAGCAGTCTTAGATGATGCATCTTCAAAGCAAATATATAAGAGTAATATAATTCCTTCACATCAGAAAAAGTTGGAAAAGTGAAAGACAACTGTAGAGCTTTAAATGTCACTTCATTCTAGTAAAAACTGTACCAGTATTTCAGTTACATCATTTCACTACTGAAAGCACTTATCTACATTATTTTAATCTGTTGTTTTTTTCCAGCATCTCTTGTACTTTTCTTTTTTTTGATTGGTTGTCATTTTCTAAACTTGGTAACTTTTCACTTTCATTTATTTGATTTCTAATGAGGCTCTTCCAGTCATCATCACCAGAAGTATCTTTAGTCTTGATTGCCTGCAAATCGCTTTGTAGCGGAGTTGATTTCAGAGGTTTTGTTTTCACCTAGGAAAGACCAAACTGATTTTACTTTTGAAATTACTATACAAAAGACTTGTAAAGAGTCTGTAAAGGGCTGGGCACGGTGGCTCACGCCTATAATCCCAGCACTCTGGGAGGCCGAGGCGGGTGGATCACGAGGTCAAGAGATCGAGACCATCTTGGTCAGCAAGGTGAAACCCTGTCTCTACTAAAAATACAAAAATTAGCCGGGCATGGTGGTGCACACCTGTAATCCCAGCTACTGGGGAGGCTGAGGCAGGAGAATTGCTTGAACCCAGGAGGCAGAGGTTGCGGTGAGCCGAGATCGTGCCATTGCACTCCAGCCTGGGTAACAACAGCGAAACTCCGTCTCAAAAAAAAAAAAAAAAAAAAAAAAGTCTGTAAAGCCCCTGCAGTTAGTTATGTGTATGTGGTAAAACCATCATTTTCTTGGCTGATTTCCACTAATTTAGTAGTTTTGGCACCAGAAAACTATACAATGTGAATGTGTAGGCTTATATGGTAGATCTTCAAAATCTCTAATATGTAATGTAAGTAAAGTGTACAAAAACTGCCTTTTAATTCATGTTTCCTCTCATGCTTCAGAACCCCATTGTTGAAGAAACAGGAAGGAGCAAATATTTGGAAATTGGCATGTTTTCAAGGCACTGTATTGGATAATTTAAAAAATACTGTGTTAAATAACTCATTTTAAGGTTCTTTTGTTAAAGTACTTACTGAAAATTTAGAAAATAGAGAAAAGTAGAAAGAAACTAAAAATCATTAGTAATCCTGTATCCAGAGAGACTTGTTGACATTTTGGTATTATTTGCTGCTTATTTGCTTTATATATTTTCCTGTGAGCAGTTTTTATTATAAACAATTGGTTGTTATGCACAATTGTCTGTGGCTGCAAAATACTCCCTTTTATGGATGTGTGATGATTTAACTTATCTCCTATTGAATGTTTGTTTCCAGTTTATCCCTAGCAAAAATTAATTCAAGTTAATTTCCGGAAAAATAATCTTTGATGTTTTTGAGAGATTCCCAGATAAAATTTTCTCCTCAAAAAGAATACTAGGCCAGGCATGGTGACTCATACCTGTAATCCCAACACTGTGGGAGGCTCAGGTGAGTGGATTCCGTGAGCTCAGTAGCTGAAAACTAGCCTGGGTAACATGGCAAAACCCCATCTCTACCAAAAATAAGCTGGGCATGGTGATGTGCAACTGTAGTCCTAGCTCCCTTGGAGGCCAAGGTGCAAAGATCACTTGAGCCCAGGAGGTAGAGGTTGCAATGAGCCGATATTGCATTATTGCACTCCAGCTTGGACAACAGAGTGAGACCCTGTCTCAAAAATAAAGATAAAACAAAGGACTATTCAGTTGTTTTCAAAATAACAATTATAGTGGGCTTTTTTTTTTTTTTTTTTTTAAGATAGGCTCTTACCCTGTCGCCTAGACTAGAGTGCAGTGGCATAATAAAACAGCTCACTGCAGCTTTGCCCTCCCTAAGTTTAGGTGATCCTCCCACCTTCACCTCCTAAATAGCTGGGACTACAGGCATGTGCTACTACACCTAGCTAATTTTTGGATTTTTTTGCCACGTTGCCCAGGCTAGTCTCTAACTCTTAGGCTCAAGTGATCTGCCTGCCTCAGTCTCCCAAAGTTCTAGGATTACAGGAGTGAGCAATACTGTATTGTTTTTTAGTTGTAAGGGATATGCACATGTATATCCCTTAGAATTTAATGTAATTCTATCCTAAGGGATAGAATGTAATGTAATTCCCTTAGGATAGAATTACATTAAAATCACCCATGATCCCAACCACCATTAAAGAGTTCGGTGTATATCTCCTAGTCTTTTTCTGTATACACTTTTTAAATATTGGGGTCGTATTTTTAATGGTTTATATGCTGTGTTGAACATTTTTAGCATTTCCTCCTGTTCTTAAGTCTGTTAAGAGGATAGCTCTGTTATATTTTGTGTTCTGTAATTTATTTTTGGACATTTAAAGAAAATGATCACAGTTATTAATTAGGCTGCAGTGAGTATCATTTGTTCAGAAATCTTTGTGAAGATCTTTGAGTACTATCTTACATTAAAATCTTTTTCAATTTGGCAAAAGTGGCATATTAGTAACATTGTCATTTTCAGTGTTAGATTATATGTTTATTTCTTAAATGAACTTAATTAAATGTTTAGAATGGTAAGTTCACAGCTCTGTAAGGATTGTTCCTTTTGGATTGCTCTGTTTGGCTCCCTTCCTGAAAATTTTATAGTCAACCACTAGTCTCCTCAGAGTTTTAACTCTGATCTTTGGGGTGATTCTGTGTTCATATTTGTCTGATTGCCTTTTTTCTTCCAAAAGTATCTGCACAGGACTGCTAAGACAACTTAGGCAAGTTATTTAATTTTTGTGGGCTTCAGTTTACTCATTTGCTCCTTTTAGTTCCCTGATGCTATTACTGGAAAGAATAACTATTTGGTAATGGATAAAATATTTCTGATAGTGTCTACTATACAAGTGTGTTCACCATACTTTATTTAGTTCATGGGGCCAGAAAAGATTTTAAGTAATTCATGTAGTACCAAAAACAGATGGGGAAAAATAGATGAAATCTAAATCTAGGTTGCTACTAATTCTGAAGTAAAATGACTGGTGATCTGCACGATCTAATGTCCCATTTTGCCATCAAAATGCTAGGTTCATTTTGGTATATTTGGCATCCAACTACAAATTAATGATTTCCCAAAATCCCGATTCTTTGACTTTTTTATCTTGATGGAAAGGACAGACACGTTTACACATAACTGCTTTAGTTTCTTTTCTCTTAACTACTCACTTGGTAAGGGTAGGAGCAGGGATTGGCTTTAGAGAAACAAGGTACAGTGTAGAATAGCTAATGTTTACACTCAACAAAACTTGTCCTGTTTAGCTTACCTGAGGGTTCTGCAGCCTCTGCACAGTAATTTTAGTTCTAGCTGTTATCAAAATATATTGCCATGTATCTTTGTGCTTTCCCCTCCTATCTCCTCTTTTTAGAAATTTATTACCTATTTCCTCTTTCAGCCTCACAAGATCTAATTTTTGGCCTAAAAATGTCCCCTCACTTGGTACCAGTGCTTTTATTACTGCCTGGGATTATATTTTAAAATTTAACTTAAATGAACCTAATTCATTGGATATAAAAAAAAAAGTAAGTGGCTTGCTTTGCTTACTCTGGCCTTCCATTCTCATTCCTGGATATAATCAAGATTGCAGCAGGCTACCAACCTAACGCCATTAACAAGAACGAAAATCTTACCATCTTTTCAAGTTACTCTGAACCCTTAGAAAGTGGATTGGTACTTAATATCTTCCCTGAATTAAACAGAGTTGATGTATGCTGTACATAAAATAATGTTGAAAATAAAAAGAACTTCAATTTTTTGGCTATAAGTTTTCATAAAATTCATTTAGAACAGAGGTTGATAAACTTTTTCCATAAAGAGCCAAAGTATTTTCAGCTTTGTGGGCCAAATGGCCTCTTAACAACAGCTCGATTCTCAGTGCTGTGCAAAAACAGCCTTTACAGTGTGCAAAGGAATGGGTGTGGCTGTGTCTTAAATTTGTAAGGAGATCTACTTTTGAATTGGCCCCACATTACATGGTACTTTATACTCAAGCTTTAATCTAAGACGATGTACTTGGCACAAAGTAATAAGCACTTGGAAAATGTCTATTCAGCCAGTGAATTGAGTTTGCTTTATATGCACAAGTGTTTGAGAATAAACATTTTTTTCTATTTTGAAGGTTGAGAAAATGTAAGATAGCATTTGACTGAGAGCCAAGATACCTAGCCTAGGTCCACCACATACTGTGTCTTAATGACCCTGGAAAGTTATTTCACGTTTATGTCACTGTTACCTCATCTGTATTAAAAAAAAATCCTTGCAGGATGAAAAAGTTAAAAAGTCTATAAATTTTTTTTTTTTTTTAAATGAAAGAAGTCACTCTATTAGGAAAATGTGAAAAGGGTGTATTAGTCTGTTCTCATGCTGTTAATAAAGACATAGCAGAAACTGGGAAGAAAAAATAGGTTTAATGAACTTACAGTTCCATGTGACTGGGGAGGCCTCCATAATCACGGTGGAAGGCAAAAGGCAGTTCTTACATAGCAGCAAAAGAAGAGAACTTGTGCAGGGAAATTGCCACTTTCAAAGCCATCAGATTTCATGGTTATTATTCACTCACGGGAACAACACAGGTAAGACCGGTCCCCATGATTCAGTTACCTCCCACCAGGTTCCTCCCATTACAATTGTGAGACCAATTGTAATTCAAGATGAGATTTCAGTGGGGACACAGCGAAATCATATTGTGCCCCTGGCCCCTCCCAAATCTTACCTCACATTTCAAAACCAATCATGCCTTCCCAGCAGTCCCCTGAAGTCTTATTTCAGCATTGACTCAAAAGTCCAAAATCTCATTGAGACAATGCAAGTCCCTTCCGCCTATGAGCCAGTAAAGTCAAAAGCAAGCCAGTTACTTCCTACAGTGGGAGCACAGGGTACTCACAGCCATTCCAAATGGGAGAAATTGGCCAAAGCAAAAGGGCCACAGGCCCCATGCAAGTCAAAAATCCATCAGGGCAGCCAAGTCATGCTCATGCAACAGGTGGGTTCTCATGGTCTTAGGCAGTTCTGCACCCCTGCGGCTTTGCGGGATACAGCCTCCCTCCTGGCTGCTTTCATGGGCCAACATTGAGTGGCTTTTCCAGATGCACAGTATGTAAGCTGTTGGTGGATCTCATTCTGGGGTCTGGAGGACAGTGGCCGTCTTCTCACAGCTCCATCAGGCAGCACCCCAGTAGGGACTCTGTGGGCTCTGATCCCACATTTCCCTTCCACATTGCCCTAGCAGAGGTTCTCCAGAGAGCCCCGCCCCTGCAGCAAACTTCTGCCTGGACATCCAGGCATTTTCATAAATCCTTTAAAATCTAGGAAGAGGTTCCCAAACCTCAATTCTTGACTTCTGTGCATTCTCAGGGTCAACACCACATGGAAGCTGCCAAGGCTTGGGGCTTGAACCCCCTGAAGCAATGGCCTGAGCTGTGTCTTGGCCCCTTTTAAGCACAAGTGGAGTAGCTGGGATGTAGGGCACCAAGTCCCTAGGCTGTGGGAGGGGCTGCGTGAAGACCTCTGACTTGCCCTGGAGACATTTTCCCCATTGCCTTGGAGATTAACATTTGGCTCCTTGTTACTTATGCAAATTTCAGAGCCAGCCTGAATTTCTCCTCAGAAAATGGAATTTTCTTTTCTATTTCGGGCTGCAAATTTTCCAAACTTTTATGCTGTTTCCCTTATAAAACTAAATGCCTTTAACAGCTTAAGTTCCCTTTTGAATGCTTTGCTGCTTAGAAATTTCTTCCACCAGAGGCCGGGTGCAGTGGCTCACACCTGTAATCCCAGCACTTTGGGAGGCCAAGGCGGGTGGATCACGAGGTCAAGAGATCAAGACCATCCTGGGCAACATAGTGAAACCCCATCTCTACTAAAAATACAAAAAATTAGCTGGGCATGGTGGCGTGTGCCTGTAATCCCAGCTACTCGGGAGGCTGAGGCAGAATTGCCTGAACCCAGGAGGCGGAGGTGGCGGTGAGCCGAGATCATGCCATTGCACTCCAGCCTGGGTAGCAAGAGTGAAAGTCTGCCTCAAAAAAAAAAAAAAAGAAAAAAAAAAGAAATTTCTTCCACCAGATACCCTGAATCACTTCTCTCAAGTTCAAAGTTCCACAAATCTCTATCTAGGGCAGGGGCAAAATGCTACCACTCTTTGCTAAAACGTAACGAGTCACCTTTGCTCCAGTTCCCAACAAGTTCTTCATTTCCATCTGATACCACCTCAGATGGGATTTCATCATCCATACCATTATCAGCATTTTGGTCAGAGCTATTCAACAAGTCTCTAGGGAGTTCCAAACTTTCCCACATTTTCCTGTCTTCTGAGCCTTCCAAACTGTTCCAACCTTGACCTGTTACCCAGTTCCCAAGTCACTTCCACATTTTCAGGTATCTTTTCAGCAACACTAGAGACTCCTGGTACCAATTTACTGTATTAGTTTGTTTTCAAGCTGCTAAGGATATACCTGAGACTGGGAAATCCATTAAACCTATTTAACGGATTTACAGTTCAGTGTGACTGGGGAGGTCTCATAATAACGGTGGAAGGTGAAAGGCAATTCTTAAATGGCAGCAGCAAGAGAGAAGAGAGCTTGTGCAGGGAAATTCCCGTTTTTAAAACCATCAGATCTTGTGAGACTTATTCACTATCATGCGAAAAGCACGGGAAAGACCCACCCCCATGATTCAATTCCTCCCACCAGGTTCCTCCCATGACAATGGGAATTGTTGGCAGTGACAATTCAAGATGAGCTTTGGGAGGGGAAAAAGCCAAACCATATCAAGGGTAGTTCCTGACTTTTGTCTCAACTCTCCCAGAAGAGTTATACTATCTAACTTGAGGTTTCTCCTATTTAGAAATGAAAATAAAATGCATTGCTAAAGCTGTTATTTGTTAAGGATGTGTTAATGCTATAAAATTCATTTTGTATGTGTTAAAGTGAAAGTTGTTTAATAGACTTTGAACACTGCAACCTTTTTCTTGCTAAAGTTCTACACACTATGATATAAAACTTACACATTTAATCAGATAACCTTCCTGCTATAGTTAGTTGCTTTCCTTATGACAGATAGACTCCAGGAAGTCATATAATTTCTACAAATACTTTCCTTAATACATACATCCATACAGTATCACATGGATACTTGATCCTTTCACACATATTCTGAGTTTTCAATTCTTTCCATCTCAATTTCCAAAAAATGTAAATTAACTTAAGCATTATTAAAAATAATTAGACTTGATTAGCTTACTTTTAGATATCATCTTGTATTAACATAAAGTTTTAAATGCTTAAATACCACTTTTCCAAATTTAGATGCGTAAAAAATAGAAGTATATAATCTGATGCCTCACACTCTCCTTCCCAAAACAGGCTGGATTATATCTATTTGATTTATACACTGTGACTTTTTCCTGCTGTTTTCTATCAACCTTAATTGTGAAAAATGGTGCCATGTTGCCCTCTTGATATTATTTTGGAGATCAGTTAGGTCTTAAAGCATCCAGATGCGTACAGTTCTACACATATCTGTAGAATTAGCTCACTAAGGTCTGCTCGGCAATATTTTTAATTGACTTACATGTTCTGTGGGAAAAGAAGAATCATAAAAAGTCTTTGCAATTGCATTCTTCTCTTCACTGGGTTCTCCCTTGGGATCTGGATGGATATTCCAGTTATTCAAAGTGTCAACAACTCTGTTAATGCTGGTATTATCTGATTGACAAAGAGGAAATGGCAGAACTGAGTTTTTTTCTAGGTATTCATTTTAGTGACTGAACTTGTTTCTGATCCTATCCTTTTGTATTTAACAAGCAACAATTTCTATTTTTATGTTGAATATTTTGCAGTTTTCCAAGACTTTGCTCTTATATCAGGGATTTCATTTCAGAAACCAAGATTTTATTATTGCTACTTTCTAAAATCTGATTACTATAATTCCACATTAAAAGAAGTGAAAGAAATGGTATAAATACCTTCTAAAACAAAATAACTCATAAAGTGTTATCATTATTTCCCTGGTTACTGTATTGCCCACACATGTAAGCATTTATATAGTGAATATTTTGCCAACTCAGATTAAGGGAAAAAGTTAGGACCAGAGACCACATTTATAAACTAAAGAAATTGGCCACAGTGAGAAGTCCAACAAAGGGCTGTATAGACGGAGTCGCATTTGGCTTTAATAAGTTGATAGAAATGAGTTAGAGAGATATATGCAAATTATACAGGTTAAAAGAAACTGATGGCATATTTAAGAGGATTTCACGGTTGAATTTCTACAGAATTTTAGATATCATCCTTTTTTCTTATATATCAATGAAATTCAACTTACAAGAAAGGACTTCAGTAAAAATGCTAGATAGATTTTTAGACCAGCACCTAAAGCAGTACCTAACTAAAAGTTAATGGAATCTTAAATAATATATTTTGGAACATTGAAAAATTAGTTTGGGAAATGAGGTTACACAGTGTTTTGGTTATTTGATTTCTGCCTGTATTATTTCCCATTGATGCTAGTAAACGAGATGTTTTTGTTTTTAATCACCAAATATTCTCTTTAAATTTTTCTCAATTTCCTTTTTAAAAGAAGTCTGTTAAATCTGAGGGTCATATAAAAGCTTTTCTTGGAATCCACATCTCTTTAAGGTATCTAAGTGCACAATGTTAAACCCACAAAGTTCCCTTAAAATTTAAGAATGTCCTTAAAAACCTCAGCAACTTTTGACTATGAGATTGCTATTAAAAGAAAACATGCTGGCTGGGTGTGGTGGCTCACGCCTGTAATCCCAGCATTTTGGGAGGCTGAGGCAGGCGAATCACAAGGTCAAGATATTGAGACCATCCTGGCCAACATGGTGAAACCCATCTCTACTAAAAATACAAAAATTAGCTGGGCGTGGTGGCATGCATCTATAGTCTGAGCTAATTGGGAAGCTGAGGCAGAAGAATTGCTTGAACTCAGGAGGCATAGGTTGCAGTGAGCTGAGGATGCCACTGCACTCCAGCCTGCGACAGAGTGAGACTCCATCTCAAAAACAAAAACAAAAACAAACAAAAAAACACAAATACACAGAAAAGAAAACATGCTATCCTGAAAATAAAAGCAATAAAAACACCATTTTCCTCATGATCATACTTCTTAAACTACTGCTTTTTATTTTCAATTTACATTCATACAGCACCAATTCATGATATATAGCATGTTTTTATTTTTAAATACTTTTGTGAAAAATTTCCAGGTCGGATATGGTGGCTCCCAGCAATTTGGGAAGCTGAGGCAGGAGGATCACTTGATCCTGGAAATTCAAAACCAGCCTGGGCAACAAAGTGAGACCTGTCTCTACCAAAAATTTTAAAAATTAGTTGGGTGCGGTGGCATGTCTGTACTCCCAGCTGCTCAGGAGGCTGAGGCGGGAGGATTCCTTCAGTCTGGGAGGTCAATCTTGCAGTGAGCTATGATCATGCCACTGCACTCCAGGAGGGGCAGCAGGTGAGACCCTATCTCAAAACAAAACAAAAAACAAAATAAAACAAAAACATAGCCATGTACTTCAGTACCCATCAATATTAAGTCATATGTATTTCATCCATTTACCTCTCCCCCTACTTTTTTCTGGAGTATCCTAAAATAAAGCTTGGACATTATGTCATTTTCATGTGGCAGGGTTGTTTTTTTGTTTTTTGTTTTTGAGACGGAATCTCACTCTGTTGCCCAGGCTGTAGTGCAGTGACACAATCTTGGCTCATCATAACCTCTGCCTCCTAGGTTCAAGCGATTCTCCTGCCTCAGCCTCCCAAGTAGCTGGGACTACAGGCGCATGCTACCATGCCTGGCTAATTTTTTGTATTTTTAGTAGAGATGGGGTTTCACCGTGTTAGCCAGGATGGTCTTGATCTCTTGACCTCGAGATCCACCTGCCTCAGCCTCCCGAAGTGCTAGGATTACAGGCGTGAGCCACCAGGCCTGGCCTAGGCAGTTTTTAAGAAAAGAAAAATCCCTCTATCTCTTTAACATCTGAATGCATTAATATATGTTAAGGGATTCAATTTAAAGTGCTTTAAACTGACAAATACTGGTCATAGGAAATATATTGTTATGTTTCACTATTACTTATAAAACAGAAGGAAGAGCTGGATTTGTGGTGTGGATGAAGGGACAGATAAAAATAGAAAAATTAAGGAAAGGGAGAGAAATTGGGCAAAGAAAGACAATACAGGAGAGAAACTAAAATGTTCTGAGGGAAGGAAGTTTTTAACGATGAATGATGAGCGTATAGAAAGAAGAGAGCAATAAATATGCACACTTGGCAGAAGTCTTAACTACTTCACTGCATTTGCTCTAAAAGTTAAAAAACAAGAGAATCATATTAAGTAGTTGTTCCTAATTTAAAATAATGACCCACATCTGTTGGTTTTGCTATTCCTTAATGAAAACGAACTTTTAAAACAAAATTTAACTATATAATTATAAACATTTATCAAGAGTAAGTAGAAAAACATTTTAAGAACTAAAACATTATTTTCTTACCTGATCCAATATCCTTTCTGACATCATCTGCAGCAACATCATCTGCAGCAATATTTTTACAAAGAGCCATGGAAATGATCTTTTTGTTTTCTGATGGATCTAGTGGTCTCTCCTTCAGCAACAAAGAAATGCTAGGGGTTGAACTGCTTGCTGTTTGACTTTCAATGTGATTTACTTTTGACCAAGGACCGGGGGCTGAAAAATTCATGTATACTGGAGTTTTCTCAGTTTTTTTATCTGAAGTTGAAAGATCAAAGGTTGACCTTCCGCTTCTGTTTACTAAATCTCCAGATGGCTTTATGTGAAATGAATGTGATTCCTCCAGCTGTCCTTCACTGAACATTTTTCTTGAAACGATGTCATTTAATGACTCTGTTTTCTCTGCATTATTTAACAATGTATGCTGTCTTTCATTAATGCTCACAGAAAAGAAGAGGTCATTTTTTGTGGCTTCAGTTACCTGATTCTCATCAATCTGATTCTTTTTATTGGAAAACTGTATTTCTGTGCAGGTTTTCATGTGAACAGCAGTTTTCACATCTTTGGCTTGTGAAGCATGACTATTCTCATTGTTAAGATGAAGATGGGAAATGTTCACATTATTGTTTTCTAAATATCCCAAACAGTTATTAAATGGACTGTTTTGCATATCACTCATATTTTTACACATAGTTTTTGCCCCAGTGCTTGAGCTGGGTTTCATCAACATAGGCATACTATTACCATTTTTATCTGAGTTCTTAAGAAGTACTTTTGAATTATCACTAAAAGCAGCAGATGAAATGCGGCGATCGATTACCGTATCACAGGGAACAGTTAGTTCAGGCTTCTCTGAAGTATCATTGCAGACTTGCAGAAAATCTGAAGTTTGCTTAGAAGGTAATATGCTGCACTCACTTTTTTTAATTAACAGTTGTACTTGTTTTATTTTACATTGTTTATCATCTAATATAACATTACTTGAATTCTGTAAACTACGTTTCTGACATGGAACAGGATTATTTTTTGTATCTAGAGATGAATCCAAATCTGCTTTGGTTTGGTCACTATTTGGAATTTCCTTCTCTATCGCAGGTTCTCGAGTCCCTTGAAGCAATCTGAATTGTTTGAATGGTTCGTTTTCAGAAACATCTTTATTATTATATGTATTGTGTGCTGTCTCATTTAAAATACTGTTAAATGATGTTTTTTTATTTTCAACCTCCAGATGTGCATCTGTATGGTGAACATCTAATCCTTCAGTTCTTTCTAGATGTATTTTTTCTGTTATCACTGTATCTAACACTAAAAAAGGATTATTTGGTGATTTTAATTCTGTACATCCATTGTCTTTTTCCAAGCACATCTTGTCTTTTATTTCTGTAGCAACTGATTTTCTATTGTCCATAACATTTGAGGTTTGTCCTTGACTAATTACTTCTTTATCTAAGCAGAGGGTTTTGCTTAAGGAGATTTCACTTTGATTTTCATCCTGAGATACAATAGTATCAATTTCATTCTTGAAGCTTTTTTCAAAAAGCTGTAAATCTGTCATGATGGGAACACAGTAAAAGTTTACATTATACACTAAAGCCTGATTTCATAAAACTTATTTATCACCTATTTTTATAGAAACATATTAACCTTAAATATTTCATTGGTCAATAATTTTACAAACTTAATGACATCAATATTACCTAAATATTTGGTTCCCTTTATTATAATGAGCATATCTTTAGCATGCTAAATATTTGGCTGTATCCATATTAAACTGTAATTTCATAACAGCAAAGTATTTTTGGTTTTAAAAAGGGGAAGCTGAGGTATTACAAAATGTTTTATTTTTCTAGTCTATCTGCTTCATTTAGGACATATACTACAATTCCACATAAACACAGAACTGATAAAAATTAATGTATCTAAGAGGTTACACTCTAATTTCTATTACTACCCAGATTCAGTAGTATCCAGAAATTGCTAGCTGGCTTCTTCAACAGTGACAGTCATCACTTTTATTCATTACCCAGTGAGTATTTTTAAATTCTGGAATAGTTTTGGACAAGTGTATAGAATATCTACTTAATCAATATTCTATATTGAAATCTATATTCTAACAAAGATCTCAACTTTTTAGTATAGCACATCTAGAATATAAATTTCAGGTTTTTGAAGGACTTTTTTAAAAAGTCCAATCATTCTCTCTACAACATCTCCACCAAGTGGTTGTTTAGCCTAGGTTTGAACACCTCCAATCAGTATCATCTTTAAATAATGCTTTTTAAAAACGGAAGAATTAATAAAGTATTCCAATGGTTGCAGAAAGCTTATCTGAATTAAGAAAAATGCCCTAGGTCTGGTCATCAGAAGGTTACTGGTGACTCCAAGAACATTCTCAGCAAAACAGTGAAGGCAGAAACCAGAATGCAAAAAGACAAGGAATAAGTCATAAAGAGGGGAGGCGGCAATGTAATTTTCCCAAAAATATTTACTGTGAACATCAACATACAAATTAGAAAATACCAATATAATTTTAAGGTTACCTTCTATAATGATTTCCTCCATAAATGAGCCTTCTTTCTTTTCCTCTTTTCCTCTGTATTCAGTATCTGAACAAAAATTCTCCATATTTTCTTCCCTTATTTCTTGCTCAGTATTGTATTTCTGTATAATGGTGTTTCCTGGTTTTTCAGTTGACATTTCACTGTTTTCACTGTTTACTTCTGGAACATTCTAGTATAAAATGGAAGACAGTCTTTTAAAAAACATTGTTTATAAACGTTTAAAACATCTGAGCAAATGTGATACATGTGGAATCTGTATTTCAGTTCAACCATTTGGCAATTTCTATTTGAAACCAAATGATTTTTTAGTAAGTTTAATATATCATACTCTTTATAACAATATCACTTTACATTCATTTTATATACTCTATCATATTTAAGCAAAATTGAGACCTTTATAGATTTTTAAACATGCATACCACATTATTATATAATACCAAATGTTATATGTAATAGAAGAACCACCCATTATTCAAGACAAGATAGACATGGCAAGCAAAATGTTTTCAGCAGTTCATTTTTTAAAGAGGTCTTGCAATGTTGCCCAGGCTACAGTGCAGTGGCTATTCACAGGTGTTATCACAGTGCACAGCAAGCCTCAAAATTCTGAATCCACATTATCCTCCTGCCTCAGCCTCCTAAGTAACTGGGACTACAGGTGCTCATCACCATGCTAGGTGAAGCAGTATTTTTATATATCCTTAAAACAGCGAATCATTCCAACATGCCTTTTCTTCCCCTATATATTGAGCACACGTTACATGTGAAGCACTGTAATAGGCTTTGGGATACAACAATGAACAAAATACAGTCCCTATCCTCGAAAAACTCAGTCTGGTATGAAAATAAGAAAATAAATAATAGGCAACTTTAATAAAATGTAGTAAGTGTTCTGATAGGCATAAATACAGGTTCCTATTGGCACATACAGGAATATTCCTGTCCCTGCTTTGGGGAGTCAAGGAAAGTTTCTTGGAGAAGGTGTTAGCTAAACATACCTAAAGTATGATATGGATTCATAGATGGGGATAAGGAGGCACTCCAGAAAGAATAAATGGCATATAACGATGCTTGAGAACAAGTAAGATTATGAATATATTCATGGAACTATCAGTCATTTCATTTGGCTAGAGCTTACATAGAGGGAGAAGAATGAAGAGAAGTGAGGCTTGAGGTAGGCTAGGCCTAGGTCATTAAGGGCCTAACACAGCATGCTAAGGAGTTTCAACTCTACCAGGAAGACACTGATAAGTCACCAAAGGGTTTAAATCAGGAATGAATAACATGATCTGACTGGAAAGACCATTTTGGCTACAATACAAAAAAAATGAACTAATGTTTTCTAAACTTCATTGATGGAAACCAGCAATGAAAAATGTTTTATAACTCAATAAGTACACTAAACAGTACGTATTATGACATTCTTTAATATTTTCTATGCTATTTCATTTCATTTTTAGAAGAATTCTGGTCACAAACCACCAAACTAACTTCCATGAACCACTGAGAGGTTGCACCTAGAAGTCTGAAAAACACTAAAGTAAAGGGAGGGAACACATGGGGCAGACAGATACATCAGGATAATGCCACAGTAGTCCAGGTGATATCAGTAGAGATGAAGAACTGTGAACAGATTGGTGATTTATGGAACTAAAGTTAATAGGACTCGGTCAATGATTGGATGTGAAGGCTGAGAGAGAAGGTGAGTCAAGATTGACTCCCAGAGTTCAGATTAGGTAAGTAGTTGACTGTGTGGGTGGCATTCCTTGAACAAGAAAACAGGAGTACTAGTAGATTTGAAGGAGAATATCATGAGTTCATTTCGAACCTGCTGAGTTAGTAACACACTGAAGTGATATCTAATGAACCTGTATTTATTACTTTTGCCTTTAAATAATTCCAACTTTTATTTTGGATTAAGGGTATACATGTCCAGGTTGGTTGCATGGCTATATTGTATGATGCTGAGGTTTGGGGTATGACTGATCCCATCACCCAGGTAGTAGGCATAGCACCCAGTAGTTTTTCAACCATTGTCTCCTTCCCTCCCTACCTCTTCTAGTAATTCCCTGGATCTACTGTTGCTATCTTTATCTTCATGAGTACCCAATGTTTAGTTCCAACTTATAAGAAAATTGATATTTGGTTTCAGTTCTCCCCACCCCCCCAACCCACCCAGATGGAGTCTTGCTCTGTCGCCCAGGCCTGAGTGCAAATCTTGGCTCACTGTAAACTCCACCTCCCAGGTTGAAGCGATTCTCCTGCCTCAGCCTCCCAAGTAGCTGGGATTACAGGCTCTCGCCACCAAGCCCAGCTCATTTTTGTATTCTTAGTAGAGACAGGGTTTCATCGTGTTGGCCAAGCTGGTCTCAAACTCTTGACCTCAAAGCCACCCGCCTTGCCCCCACAAAGTGCTGGGATTACAGGTGTGAACCACTGCGCCTGGCCTGGTTTTCTGTTCTTATGTTAATTTGCTTAGGATAATGGCCTCCGGTTTCATCCATGTTGCTGCAAAGGACATGATTGCATTCTTTTTTGGCTGTGTAGTATTCCATGGTGTATATGTACCACATTTTCTTTATCCAATCCACTGCTGATGGGAACCCAGGCTGATTACATGTCTTTGCTATTGTGAACAGCACTGCAATGCATATAAAAGTACATGTGTCTTTTTTGGTAGAGCGATTTATTTTCTTTTGGCTATATAACCAGTAATAGTGTTGCTGGGTCGAATTACAGTTCTGTTTGAAGTTCTTTGAGCAACCTTCCCACAGTGGCTGAACTAATTTACCCTCCCACTAAGAGCATGTAAGCTTTCCCTTTTCTCTGCAGCCTCACTGGCATCTGTTGCTTTTTGACTTTTTCTTTTTCTTTTTTTTTTTTTTTTTATGGAGTCTCATTCTGTCACCCAGGCTGGAGTGCAATGGTGCAATCTCAGCTCACTGCAACCTCTGCCTCACAAGTTCAAGCGATTCTCCTGCCTAAGGCTCCTGAGTAGTTGGGATTACAGGAACATGTTGTTGCACACAGCTAATTTTTGTACTTTTAATAGAGGTGGGGTTTCACCTTCTTGGCCAGGCTGATCTTGAATTCGTGACCTCAGATGATCCACTCATCTTGGCCTCCCAAAGTGCTGGGATTACTGGCACGAGCCACTGTGCCCAGCCTCTTTTTTGACTTTTTGTCATTCCAACTGGTGTGAAATGTTACCTCTTTGTGGTGTTGATTTGCATTTCTCTGATGATTAGTGATGAGCATTTTTTTCATGTTTGTTGGCTGCTTATATGTCTTCTTTTCAGAAGTGTCTGTTCATGTCTTTTTCCCACTTTTTAAATAGGTAGTTTCTTGCTTGCTCAATTGTTTAAGTTTCTTATAGATTCTGGACATTAGACCTTTGTCATATACATAGTTTGCATGGGTTGTCTATTTACTCTGTTGCTAGTTTCTTTTACTGTGCAGAAGCTCTTTAATTATGTTCAACTTGTCAATTTTTGTTTTTGTTGCAATTGCTTTTGAGAAATTAGTCATAAATTCTTTCTCAAGGCCGATATCCAGAATGGTGTTTGCTGAGTTTTCTTTTAGGATTATAATGCACTTTTAGATGTGTGGGAAAATTGGCCTATAAATACTATAAATGTAGATTTGAAAATCATTGGCAGATAGATGACAGTCAAAGATATACAACTTGGCCCAGGAGAAATGGTTCATGCCTGTAATCCCAGTGTTTGGTGAGGCTGAGACGAGGATTACTTGAGGCCAGGAGTTTGAGATCAGCCTGGATGACATAACAAGACCCCATCTCTATAAAATATTATTTAAAATTAGCTGGGTATGGTGGCACACACCTGTAGTCCTGGCTACTTGAGAGGCTAGGGTGGGAGGAATGCTTGATCTCAGGAGTTTGAGGCTGTAGTGAGCTATGATTGTGCCACTGTACTCCAGGCTGGGTGACAGAGGGAGATCCTGTTGAAGAAAGAAGAAGAAGAAGGAAGAAGAAAGAAAGAAGGATAAGAAGGAGAAGAATGAGAAGGAGATGAAAGAGAAGAATAAGCAGAAGGAGGAGGAGGAGAAGGAGAAGGAAGAAGGAGGGGGAGAGGAAGGGATAGAGAAGGAGGGGGGAGGAGAAGAAATACACTGCTTACAGAGAGTGTATTTTGAGAGAAAAAGAAAATAAAGGATAAAATGTTGATGAAAATCTCCAAGGGAGAGGCAAAGAAAGAAAAGATTGTAAAAGAGATTGAGAAAAATAGTATGGTGGCTACCAGAATCTTTGGATTGGATTAATATGAGCTTAAATCTTGGTTTCAGTATTTATTAGCTATGAAATCCTAGAAGGAAACTTGTGACAGTTTGTATTAATAGTAGTTACTGCTCTTTAACAAATTATCTCAAAACTCAGTGGTTTACAACAGCAAACATCCCACAGTTTCAATGGGTCAAGAATCCAGGAGTGGGTTGGCTTGATGGTTCTGACTCAGCAACTCTCTTGAGGTTCCAATCAAGCCAACCTCTACAGCTCCATCATCTGAAGCCTTAACTAGTGCTGGAAGAGTCTAATTCACATTGCTGGCAGTTGGTGCCACCTGTTGGCTGGGGTGCCTAGATTCTCTTCCAGGTGGCCTTTTATTGTCCAGGGCCTCTGTTCATAGGATAGCTTAGACTTCTTTTCATGATGGTTGGGAGGGTGGGAGAAGGATTAACATACATGCACTCAAGACAAAAACCAGTTTTTTTGTTTTGTTTTGTTTTTGTAATCTCAGAAGTGACATTGTGTCACTTCTGTTACATTCCATTAATTAAAACCAAGTTATTAATCCAGCTCACACTCAAGTGGAGGGGCTTACAAAACAGCAATGAGTAACAGGAGTTGGGAATCACCTATTACTCATTGCTCTTTTGCAGTGAGTTAGAGGCTGCCCACAACATTATTTAAACTCTGTGAGGCTGTTTTCTCATCTACAACAAAAATGCTGTAAAGACAAATCAATGTGCAAAAAACAAGCATTCCTACATACCAACAATAGACAAGCAGAGAGCCATATCATGAATGAACTACCATTCACAATTGCTACAAACAGAATAAAATACCTAAGAATACAGTTAACAAGGGACATGAAGGACCTCTTCAAGAACTACAAACCACTGCTCAAGGAAATAAGAGAGGACACAAATGGGAAAACATTCCATGCTCATGGATAGGAAGAATCAATATCATGAAAATGGCCATACTGCCCAAAGTAATTTACAGATTCAATGCTGTTCCCATCAAACTACCACTGACATTCTTCACAGAATTAGAAAAACTATTTTAAAATTCATATGGAACCAAAAAGCCAGTATAGCCAAGACAATCCTAAGCAAAAAGAACAAAGCTGGAGGCACCATGCTACCTGACTTCAAACTATATGACAAGGTTACAGTAATAAAAACAGCAAGATACTGGTAC
This sequence comes from Saimiri boliviensis, assembly GCF_048565385.1. Classification (NCBI taxonomy): domain Eukaryota; kingdom Metazoa; phylum Chordata; class Mammalia; order Primates; family Cebidae; genus Saimiri; species Saimiri boliviensis. The sequence goes on from NC_133454.1 coordinate 100,955,833, forward strand.
CAAAACAGACATATAGACCAATGGAACAGAATAGAGACCTCAGAAATAAGACCACACATCTACAATCATCTGATCTTTGACAAACCTCACAAAAACAAGCAATGGGGAAAAGATACCCTCTTTAATAAATGGTGCTAGGAAAACTGGCTAGCCATATGCAGAAAACTGAAACTGGACCCCTTCCTTACACCTTATACACAAATTAATTCAAGATGGATTAAAGCCCAACCCAAAACCATAAAAACCCTAGAAGAAAACCTAGGCAATACCATTCAGGACATAGGCATGGGCAAAGACTTTATGATGAAATCACCAAAAGCAATTGCAACAAAAGTCAAAATTGACAAATGGGATCTAATTAAACTAAAGAGCATCTGTACAACAAAAGAAAATATCATCGGAGCAAACAGGCAACATACAGAATGGGAGAAAATTTTTGCAATCTACCCATCTGACGAGCCTAATATCTAGAATTTGCAAGGAACTTAAACAAATTTAAAACAAGATAAAAAAAAAACATCAAAAAGTGGGCAAAGGATATGAACATACATTTCTCAAAAGAAGACATTTACACAGCCAATAAACATATGAAAAAAAGTTCAACATCGCTGATCATTAGAGAAATGTAAATCAAAACCACTATCTCATGGCAGTCAGAATAATGATTATTAAGAAGTTAAGAAACAACAGATCCTGGAGAGGACGTGAAGCAATAGGAATGCTTTTATACTGTTGGTGGGAATGTAAATTAGTTCAACCATTGTGGAAGACAGTGTGGTAATTCTTCAAGGATCTAGAACCAGAAATACCATTTGAGTCAGCAATTTCTTCACTGGTGTATCCCCAAAGGAATATAAATTATTCTTTTATAAAGATACAGGCACACGTATGTTTATGGCAGCACTGTTTACAATAGCAAAGACATGGAACAAACCCAGATGTCCATCAATGATACACTGGATAAAGAAAATGTGATACATATACACCATGGAATACAATGCAGTCATAAAAAGGAATGAGTTCATGTTCTTTGCAGGGACATGGATGAAACTGCAAACCATCATCCTCAGCAAACTGACACAGGAACATAAAACCAATCACCACATGTTCTTACTCCTAAGTGGGAGTTGAACAGTGAGAACACATGGACATAGGAAGGGGAACAACACATACTGGGGCCTATCTGGATTGGGGGCAGCAAGGGGAGGGAGAGCATCAGGACAAATAGCTAAGGCATGTGGGGCTTAAAACTTAGGTGATGAGTTGATAAGTGCAGCAAACCACCATGGCACACGTCTAACTATGTAACAAACTTGCACATTCTGCACATGTATCCTGGAACTTAAAGTTAAAAAAAAAAAAAAAAAAAAAACCTCTAGGACATAGCCCACTGGGCAGAAGGGATGCTGTAAAGATTAAATTATGTATATAATCCACATAGTGCATAGTTGCTCAATTAGTGGTATAACCATTATTATAACAGTTATTATTCCCAATGACTGGATGTAATATCCACTTTATGGAGTGAAGGGGCAAAGCCAGACTACCCTATGTTTTGGTTGTTTGTTTTTGTGATGGGGTCTCCCTCAGTCGCCCAGGCTGGAGTGCAGTGGTGTGAACACAGCTCACAGTAGTCTCAGCTTCCCAGGTTCAAGTGCTCCTCCTACCTCAGTCTCCCAAGTAGCTGAAACCACCAGTGTGCACCGTCGTGCCCAGCTAATTTTTAAAAAGAAATTTTGTAGAGACAGGGTCTCACTATATTCCCCAGGGTGGTCTTGAACTTCTGGACTCAAGCTATTCACCTGCCTTGGCCCCTGAAAGTGCTGAGATTACATGCATGAGCCACCATGCACAGCCCAGATTGCCCTAAGTTGAAGGATGAATGGGAAGTAAGAAAGCAAAAAGTAGGAGCTGAAACTACTCTTTCAAGAAACATGGCTCTACAAAGAAGACAAAGGGTATTCAGAATGGGTGTGAGATCAAAAAGTTTTTTTTGTTATTTGTTTACTTTTTAAATGGGAGGGACTTATACATGTTTAATTGCAAATGGGAATATATAAACTAAAAGGATTATAATAAACATACAAAATATGTTTAATAAAACAAAAATGCAAATTAAAACTGACAAAGTGTTAAGAAAGTTCGAGGAGAAAGGTACTCATACATAGTTGGTAGGACTATAAACTGGTAGAACCTTTCCAGAAAGCAATCTGGCAATATGTGTCAAAAATTATAAGTGATAAAGCTTTTTGACCCAGCAATACCATTTCTTGAAATTTATCCTAAAGCAACAGTCACAGACATATACAAAGATATTTATACAAGGAGCCCAATAGGAAAGTGGATAGATTAATTACGGCATGTCCTATTCACACAGTGGAAACTAATGTAGATCTATTTTTATGTACTTAGAAAGATATCCACCATTTAGTAGATTTTTTAGCAGTTCTTCAAAAAGCTAAGTAAAGAATTATCACAGAATTCAGCAATTCTACTACAGGTATATACCCCAAAGAACTGAAAAAATGGACTCTGATAGATGCTAATGTACATTAATAGCATTATTCACACTAGTCAAATGGTGGAAACAATCCATGTGTCCATCAACAGATGCAGGATAAACAAAGTGTGGTATATCCATACAATGAAATGTTATTCTACGTAAAAAGGAATTAAATTCTGATACATCCTACAAACAGATGAACCTTGAAAACACTGCGCTAATTGAATAAGCCTAATTAATAAAAAGGGACAACTACTGTATGATTTCACTTAAATAAAATATAGAGAACAGGAATTTATCCATTTCTTCTAGATACACTGGTTTATGTGCATAGAGGTATTTGTAGTAATCTCTGATAGTAGTTTGTATTTCTGTGGAATTGGTGGTGATATCCCCTTTATCTTTTTTTATTGCATCTGTTCGATTCTTCTCTCCTTTCTTTTTTATTAGTCTGTCTAGCAGTCTATCTATTTTGTTGATCTTTTCCAAAAACCAGCTCATGGATTCACTGATGTTTTTAAGGGTGTTTTTGGGTCTCCTATCTCCTTCAGTTCTGCTCTAGTCTAGGACCAGACGGGTTCACAGCCGAATTCTACCAGATGTATAAAGAGGAGCTGGTACCATTCCTTCTGAAACTATTCCAAACAATAGAAAAAGAGGAAATCCTCCCTAACTCATTTTATGAGACCAACATCATTCTAATACCAAAACCTGGCAGAGACACAACTAATAAAGAAAATTTCAGGCAAATATCCATGATGAATATTGATGCAAAAATCTTCAATAAAATACTAGCAAACCAAATCCAACAGCACATCAAAAAGCTTATCCATCACAATCAAGTCAGCTTCATCCTGGGGATACAAGGCTGGTTCAACATATGCAAATCTAAAAACATAATACATCACATGAACAGAAGCAAAGACAAAAACCACATGATTATCTCAATAGACGCAGAGAAGGCTTTCAACAAAATTCAACAATGCTTTATGCTAAAAACTCTCAATAAACTGTTATCAATGGAACATATCTCAAAATAATAAAAGCTATTTATGACAAACCAACAGTCAATATCATACTGAATGGTCAAAAACTGGAAGCATTCCCTTTAAAAACTAGCACAAGACAAGGGTACCCTCTCTTACTACTCCTGTTCAACGTAGTACTGGAAATTCTGGCCAGAGCAATCAGACAAGAAAAAGAAATAAGGGGTATTCAATTGGGAAAAGAGGAAGTCAAATTGTCTCTATTTGCTGACGACATGATTGTAAATTTAGAAGACTCTATTGTCTCAGCCCAAAATCTTCTTAAGCTGATAAGCAACTTCAGCAAAGTCTCAGGATACAAAATCAATGTGCAAAAATCACAAGCATTCCTCTACACCAATAACAGACAAACAGAGAGCCAAATCATGAGTGAACTCCCAGTCACAATTGCTACAAAGAGAATAAAATACCTAGGAATACAACTAACAAGGGATGTAAGAGACCTGTTCAAGGAGAACTATAAACCACTACTCAAGGAAATGAGAGGACACAAACAAATAGAAAAATGTTCCATGCTCATGGTTAGGAAGAATCAATATTGTGAAAATGGCCATACTGCCCAGAGTAATTTATAGTTTCAATGCTATCCTCATCAAGTTACCTATGACCCTCTTCACAGAACCGGAAAAAACCACCTTAAACTTCATATGAAACCAAAAGAGAGCCCACATAGCCAAGACAATTCTAAGCAAAAAGAACAAAGCTAGAGGTATCACACTACCTGACTTCAAACTATACTACAAGTCTACAGTAATCAAAACAGCATGGTATTTGTACCAAAGCAGAGATACAGACCAGTGGAACAGAACAGAGGCTTCAGAAGTAATATCACACATCTATAACCATCTGATCTTTGACAAACCTGACAAAAACAAACAATGGGGAAAGGATTCCCTGTGTAATAAATGGTGCTGGGAAAACTGGCTAGCCATGTGCAGAAAGCTGAAACTGTATCCCTTCCTTACACATTATACAAAAATTAACTCCAGATGGATTAAAGATTTAAACATAAGACCTAACACCATAGAAAGTCTAGAAGAAAACCTAGGCAATACCATTCAAGACATAGGCATAGGCAAGGACTTCATGGCTAAAACACCAAAAGCAATGGCAATAAAAGCCAAAATAGACAAATGGGATATAAACTTAAGAGCTTCTGCACAGCAAAGGAAACTATCATTAGAGTGAACCAGCAACCAACAGAATGGGAAAAAATTTTTGCAATCTACCCATCTGACAAAGGGCTAATATCCAGAATTTACAAAGAACTTAAACAAATTTACAAGAAAAAAAAAACATCAAAAAGTGGGTAAAGGATATGAACAGACACTTTTCAAAAGAAGACATTTATGCAGCCAACAAACACATGAAAAAATGCTCATCATCACTGGTCATTAGATAAATGCAAATTAAAACCACACTGAGATACCATTTCATGCCAGTTCGAATGGTGATCATTAAAAAACCTGGAGACAACAGATGCTGGAGAGGATGTGGAGAAATAGGAATGCTTTTTACACTGTTGATGGGAGTGTAAATTAGTTCAACCATTGTGGAAGACAAGTGTGGCAATTCCTCAAGGATCTAGAAATACAAATACCATTTGATCCAGCAATCTCATTACTGGGTATATACCCAAAGGATTATAAATTGTTCTATTATAAAGACACATGCACATGTATGTTCATTGCAGCACTGTTTATGATAGCAAAGACTTGGAACCAACCCAAATGCCCATCGATGATGGACTGGATAAATAAAATGTGGCACATATACACCGTGGAATACTATGCAGCCATAAAAAGGATGAGTTTGCACCGGACGCGGTGGCTCACGCTTGTAATCCCAGCACTTTGGGAGGCTGAGGCGGGTGGATCACGAGGTCAAGAGATCAAGACCATCCTGGTCAACATAGTGAAACCCCGTCTCTACTAAAAATACAAAAAATTAGCTGGGCATGGTGGTGCGTGCCTGTAATCCCAGCTACTCAGGAGGCTGAGGCAGGAGAATAGCCTGAGCCCAGGAGGCAGAGGTTGCGGTGAGCCGAGATCGTGCCATTGCACTCCAGCCTGGGTAACAAGAGCGAAACTCCATCTCAAAAAAAAAAAAAGGATGAGTTCATGTCCTCTGCAGGGATATGGATGAAGCCGGAAACCATCATTCTCAGCAAACTGACACAAGAACAGAAAACCAAACACTGCATGTTCTCAGTTCTAAGTGGTTGTTGAACAATGAGAACACATGGACACAGGGAGGGAACATTACACACCAGGGCCTGTTGTAGGGGTGGGAGAGCTAAGAGAGGGATAGCAAAGGGTGGTGGGATTGGGAAGGGATAACATTAGGAGAAATACCTAATGTAGATGACAGGGAATGGATGCAGTAAACCACCATGGCATGTATATACCTATGTAACAATCCTGCATGATCTTCACATGTACCCCAGAACTTAAAGTATAATAAAATAAAAAATAAGAAAAAAAACAGAGAGAGAATAGGCAAATTCATAGAGTCAGAAAGTAGACTAGAAGTTACCAAGAGCTGAGGAGTGGCGGTAGTGGAGATTTACTGTTTAGTGGTTACAAAGTATCTGTTTGAAGTGATGAAAAAGTTTTGAAAGAGGATAATGATGATAATTGTACAACACTGCAATTGTAATTAATGCCACTGAATTTTAATTTTAAGGATAACCACTTTAAAATGGTTAAAATGGCAAATTTTATGTTATATATATTTTATCATGATAAAGGAAATTGCTAAATGAAAAAAGCTACAAAAATCAAAGTATATTATTTTAATTTTTACATGCACATATACGAATATCTAGGTGTGCTTGTCTCCAGATGAACACACGTACAGAAAAACACCTGAGAAAAATTGTAGCAATTACAGTACTGCTTCTAGGTGGCGAGACTGCACATGATCTTCACTTTCTTTTTAAAGTTTCCATACTGTCTACATTTCCTGAAATGAAAATATATGACTTATGATCTGATTAACAAGCTTTTAATTTGAAAGTGAATGGATTCTGAAAGATTTATTTATGAATGCAAGTCTACCTTTATTGCTATAAGCAATCAGAGGGTATATGAACTACTTGCCATTTATCACTCTCAAGCTATGCTGTGTTAATTAATATTAAAACAACAATAAATATCTCCTGGCTGGACTATTGCTGTGCTCTCCAAGCTGGTCTATGTGTCTTTTTTTCACTTTTTTTTGAGACAGAGTCTTGCTCTGTTGCCAGGTTGAAGGGCAGCGGCGCAATCTGGGCTCACTGCAACCTCCGCCTCCTGGCTTCAAGCAATTCTTCTGCCTTGGCCTCCCAAGTAGCTGGACCACAGGCGCATGCCACCATGCCCAGCTAAATTTTGTATTTTTAGTAGAAACGGGGTTTCACCATGTTAGCCAGGATGGTCTTGATCTCTTGACCTCGTGATCCACCCACCTCAGCCTCCCAAAGTGATGGGATTACAGGCATGAGCCATCATGCTCATCCTGGTCTATGTCTCTTTAGTTTTGTCCCACTCTAGTCTATCACATCATCAACAAAATGATCTTTCTGAAAAGTAAATCTGATCATTTTACTCCCTTCCTTGGAAGCACAAAATTGATAGACTCAAGAAAAAACTTCTATGAATGGACTATGTGCCCTCTTTAGTCTGTCTTCTGCCTATTTTTTTCAACCTCCTTTGCTACTTACTGCATTGCCAGCATCCTATACTGCAACTATTTGAAACTACTTCTAGTTTCCATATTGAATGATATTACACATTTCTGACTGTTTGCCTATGTTATTCCACATACTTGAAATGCTATCTCTCTCTGGAAAAGTCTTATTTTTTTCAACTCAGCTAAAAAATCTCCTACTGTGCGAGGTCTGCCTTGAGCAGCCCCTTCTCATCTAAGCAGAGTTGATCTCTCTTTCCTTTGTGCCACTACTCTACTCTGAATATGTTGTTATTTAAGCACCTTTCACACTACACTACAATTACTTTTTAACCTGTTTCTGCTATTAAATTGGAAATTCCTTGAAACACCATATTTTTTACTATATTCCCATAATTTTCCACTGTATGTATGTACACAATATTCAATAAATATTGAATATATGCACAGATAAAATAATGAGATGAATATGTTAGCAAGCACATGTATTATGAATATTCACTTTATCTTTTTTTATTTTTAATTTTTTGAGATGGAGTCTCATGCTGTTGCCAGGCTGGAGTACAGTGGTGCAATCTCGGCTCACTGCAACCTCCGCCTCCCAGGTTCAAGGGATTCTCCTGCCTCATCCTCCCGAGTAGCTGGGACTACAGGCGCATGCCACCATGCCTGGTTCATTTTTGTATTTTCGGTAGAGATGGGGTTTCACCATGTTAGCCAAGATGGTCTCAATCTCTTAACCTTGTGATCTGCCCACCTCGGCCTCCCAAAGTGCTGGGATTACAGGTGTGAGCCACCACACCCAGCCCAAAATATTACTTTATTAAAAACATGTATATTACAAAAATAAAAATATCTGCTTTAAGAAGGACTAATTACAGAGCTCTTTTAAAATAGTATCCCTAGAATGCATATTGCATGATTTTAAAAATTTAGACTTCCATCCATACCAGAGGACTTGACCTGCCTTCCCACTCTAAATTACTAGAAAACTAGATATTGTATATCAAACAACAGTTTTCAGAGAATGAACTACATACAGGGAAATCTGTGTTCTCTGAGAGAAAGAGGAAATTCAAGTGAGATGAACCCTGTGATTACTCAGGCTTACTGCCTAAACACTTTGTACACCACAGCACAGGAAGGGGCGCTCTTGCAAAGCAAGACAGTCTGAGTTGTGAAGACAGACATCAGAATTTAGAGAGACTAACGTGGCTGTAATTTGTGAGGCAATGTACTGAAGATAAAGGAGCTACCCAGAAAAAGAGCTCCAGATATTTGCATATTTAATCTGTTGCTGAATACTAAGTTGGACATGTGAAGAGTAAGAGTCCATGAAGACTTACAGGGGAGCCACAAGCTGAACAATTTCCAGAGCTCCCACAGGTCTAGGTAAACTCTGAGTTCCAACCAACCAGCGAGGAAAGAACATACTGAGTACCTGGGACATTTTGCAGAGACCCCAGCAGGATCATTCCTTACTAGTTAGTAGCTATGAACTAGCTGTAGAGTTAAGAGCTATTCTAGATGCTTCCATAAGTTTAAAAATAAGCCTCAAAGTGATGAAGCTTATCAGCAAGTAACTTAACCTCCTGAGAAACTTCGACATTCTTGAAAAGACAGTAAAACTAACAATCAGCAATGTAAAATTCAAAATGTTCTAATCTAATAAAAAATTTACTAAACAGGTGGAGAAGCAGGAAAATGTTCCCTGTTATGTCACTTTTTATAACGTAATAAAAACAAATACAGAAATGACAGAAATGATATAATTAGCAAAGGAACTTTAAAACAGCGATTACAAGTGATTTAGAGGATAATGATACGAACCTAATGAAGAGAAAAAATTTAAATCCCAAAAGAAAAAAGAATCAAATGGAAATTCTCGAGATGAAACATACATTAAATGAAATTAAAAACTCACTGAATAGGCTTAATAGCAGATTAGACATTTTAAAAAGAAATATAAATGAACTTCAGGATATAGCAACAGAAACAATCCCAACTGAAGCACAGAGGGAAAAAGACTGAGAAAATATGCAGCAGAGCCTCAGTAACCTAGTTACCTGTGGAACAATATCAAGCAGTCAAACCTGTGTAACTGAAGTCCCAGAAAGTATACGACGACAGAAAAAAAAATAATTTAAAAAATGACCAAAAATTCTCCAAATTTGATGAAAATTATATATAGCCAATAAATTCAATAAATTCCAAGCAAGATATGCACCAAGAAAACCATACCAAGGTACATCATAATCAAACTGCTTAAAAACAGTCATGAAGGACAAATCATAAAAGCAGCCAGAGATATAAAGACACTTAAAAAGATGGGTTATAAATATAAGAATTGTCATAGACCTCTTGCCAGAAGCAATGCAAGCAAAAAAAAAAAAAAAAATCGGAATGGCATCTTAAAATTAATGAAAGGAAAAATTATCCATCTAGAATTTTATATCCAGTGAAAATATTCTTTAAAATTAAGTAGAAATAAACTACCTTTTCAGACAAACAAAAGCTTAGAGAATTCCTTCCAGCAGATATGAACAAAAAGAAACATTAAAAGGAAGTTCTGGCTGGGCGCGGTGGCTCAAGCCTGTAATCCCAGCACTTTGGGAAGCCGAGGCAGGTGGATCACGAGGTCAAGAGATCGAGACCATCCTGGTCAACATGGTGAAACCCCGTCTCTACTAAAAATACAAAAAATTAGCTGGGCATGGTGGCACATGCCTGTAATCCCAGCTACCCAGGAGGCTGAGGCAGGAGAATTGCCTGAACCCAGGAGGCGGAGGTTGCGGTGAGCCGAGATCATGCCATTGCACTCCAGCCTGGGTAAGAAGAGCGAAACTCCGTCTCAAAAAAAAAAAAAGGAAGTTCTTCAGGTTAAAGAAATATATCAGCTTATCACTGCTCATAACCTGGATCTAAACAGAGGAATAAAGAGTGACAGAAGTGGTAAATGTGGTGGCGACTATAAAAGATACTTTTCTCATTTTTTATTTTCCTTATCAGGTAATTCTTTAAAATAAATATGTGGTAGGGTTTATAACATGTAGAAGTAAAATGTATGATAACACAAAGGACAGGAAGGAGAAAATGGAAGGTAGTATTTTAAGTTTCTTACCTTATTATAAACCTTGGTATAATATTATTGTAAAGTATACATGACAATTAAACTATAGAACAAGGATTGGCAAACTATAGTCAAAGAGCCAAATCCAGCCTGCTGCCTGTTTTGTTTTGTTTTGTTTTGTTTTTTGAGTTGCAGTCTCACTCTGTTGCCCAGGCTGGAGTACAGTGGTGGATCTCAGCTCACTGCAACCTCCGCCTCCTGAGTTCAAGTGATCCTCCTGCCTCAGCCTCCCGAGTAGCTGGGATCACAGGCACACATCACCACTGGCTAATTTTTGTATTTTTGGTAGACACAGGGTTTCATAATGTTGGTTTCATAATCCACTGGCCTCAAACTCCTCACCTAAAGTGATCCACTTGCCTCAGCCCCCAAAATGCTGGGATTACAGGCATGACCACAGTGTTGGCTCTTTTTATAAATATAATTTTATTGGTACATAACCATATCCACTTGTGAATGTACTTAATGCCATTGAACTATACACATAAAAATGCTAAAAATAGAAAATATGTGTATTTTACTAGAGTAACAAAATACAATCAATAGTTCTGAAAAAAAGAGAACATTAAAGATTTCTTCATGTTATAATTCAACATAAAAAAAGGAAATGTGACTACTCCCATTAAAAAGTAACAAGATGAAAAAGATATATGATGCAAATGTTAATCAAAAGATGAAATATCTGTATTATTATCAGACAACACAGACCTTAAGACATGAGATATTACTAGGATAAATATGGGTATTTCATAATGATAAAAAGGTCAATTAATCAGGAAGTCAGAAAAATAATGTGTCATAACAATCATAAATCATATACCTTATAACAGGTATATGATTTATATAAGCAAAAACTGACAGAACTGAGAAGAGAAAGGTAAGTTCACAGTTATAATTAAAGATTTCAGGAGAGAGATCCAAGATGGCTGATCACTAGCAGCTCGGGATTGTAGCTCCCACTGAAAGCGCAAAGAAGGAGAGGACGCCACACCTTCACATGAATTCTTGTTGCTCACGCACCAGGAGATTCCCAGCGGAGGAGCCCCACGGGTCGCCAGCGCGACTCTTGTGACCGGCAAGGCGGTTTTGCCGGCGCCTCGGAGCGTCGGTTCTCGGTGCAGAGTCGGAAAAGCACCCTCAATCTTAACGCCACTGATTTAGTCGGTGCAGTGGGTTGCTCAGATTTCGGCGCTGAGAATCAGTAAGTTGGACGTCCACTCAGAAACCCAATTACAAAGACGGTAATTATAAAGACCACAGATGGATAAATCTACAACGAAGGGAAGAAAACGGTCAAAAAAGGCTGAGAATACCCAAGATCAGAACGCCTCTTCCTCAGCAGGGGATCCCAGTTCCTCATCAGCAACAAAACAAGGCTTGATGGAGAACGAGTGTGTTCCAATTACAGAAGCAGGCTTCAAAACGTGGATAATAAGAAACTTCTGTGAATTAAAAGAACTTGTTATAACACAATCTAAAGAAACTAAGAACTTTGAAAAAAGGTTTGACGAAATGTCAACAAGAATACAAAATTTAGAGAGGAAAATAAGTGAATTGATGGAGCTGAAAAACACAATACGAGAACTACGTGAAGTATGCACAAGTTTTAACAGCCGAATTGATCAAGCAGAAGAAAGGATATCAGAGGTCGAAGATCAACTCAATGAAATAAAACAAGAAGACAAGACGAGAGAAAAAAGGATAAAAAGGAACGAGCAAAGTCTCCAAGAAATATGGGACTATGTGAAAAGACCTAATTTACGCTTGATAGGTGTACCTGAATGTGACGAAGAGAATGAATCCAAGCTGGAAAATACGCTTCAGGACATTATTCAGGAAAATTTTCCCAGCCTAGTAAGGCAGGATAATATTCAACTCCAGGTAATACAGAGAACACCACAGAGATATTCCTCAAGAAGAGCAACTCCAAGGCACATAATCGTCAGATTCACCAGGGTTGAAATGAAGGAGAAAATACTAAGGGCAGCCAGAGAGAAAGGTCAGGTTACCCACAAAGGGAAGCCTATCAGACTTACAGCAGATCTCTCAGCAGAAACCCTACAAGCCAGAAGAGAGTGGGGGCCAATATTCAACATCCTTAAAGAAAAGAACTTTCAACCCAGAATTTCACATCCAGCCAAGCTAAGCTTCACATGTGAAGGAAAAATAAAGTTTTTTGTGAATAAGCAAGCACTCAGAGATTTCATCACCACCAGGCCTGCTTTGCAAGAGCTTCTGAAAGAACCACTACACATATGAAAGGAACAAACAGTATCAGCCTTTCTAAAAAAATTATCAAAAAGAGCATCAATATAATGAAGAATTTACATCAACTAATGGACAAAATAGCCAGCTAATGACAGTATTAAACTCACATATATTATTATTAATTCTAAATTTAAATTGACTAAATCCCCCAATCCAAAGACAGGCAATTTGAATAAAAAACTAAAACCCATCAGTATGCTGCATCCAGATCCATCTCACATTCAAGGATACACAAAGACTCTAAACAAGGGATGGAGAAAGATTTACCAACCAAACAGAGAGCTAAAATAAATAAATAAAAAGCAGAAGTTACAATTAAGCAACAAAGATCAAAAGAAGCAAAGAAGGACATTATATAATGATAAAAGGATCAATGCAACAACAAGAAGAGCTAAAGATCCTAAATATATATGCACCCAATACAGGAATACCTAGACATACAGGACTTATAAAGAGACTTAGACTCCCACATAATAATAGTGGGAGACTTCAACATTAATATTAGACAGATCAATGAGACAGAAAATTAACAACGATATTCAGGTCTTGAACTCAGATCTGGAACAAGTAAATGTAATTAACATTTATAGAACTCTCCACTTTAAATATACAAAATATACACTCTTATCAGTACCACATCATATCAATTTAGAAGTTTAAATGAAATCTTGGTTGGCTCCTTGTTTGTTATTCTCTTCCCTCATTTTCTTTCATGTCTCCATTATTAAGGACAATTATAGACATACCCATATTTAGACTGCATTCTAGCCTGGGCAATAAAGCAATACCCCCATCCTCTCTCCCTCTTCCTCTTTCTCTTTCTTCCTCTTCTTTATTCTAAAAAAAAAAAAGATTTCAATATTCTTCTCTCACTAATTGATAGAACAAGTACACACAAACACACACACACACACACACACACACACACACACACACACACAATCTATAAGGATAGAGAAGACTTGGACAATATCAACCAACCAACTTGACCCAATTGACATTTATAAAACATTCCACCAACCAACAGCAGAACACACATTCTTTTCAGCAGCACATGAAATATTCACCAAGACAGACAATACACTTGGCCAAAAAATAAGTCTTAGTACATTTAAAAGGATTAAAGTCTCAGCCAAATTAAATGTGAAATCATTGATAGGAAGATATTTGGAAATTTTAATTTGGTTGTGGTCAGGGAACATTCCAGGTAAGACTTTAATCCTTTTAAATGTACTAAGACTTATTTTTTGGCCAAGTGTATTGTCTATCTTGGTGAATATTTCATGTGCTGTTGAAAAGAATGTGTTCTGCTGTTGGTGGGTGGAATGGTTTTTTGTTGTTGTTTGTTTTGTTTGAGACAGAGACTCACTCTGCAGCCCAAGCTGGAGTGCAGTGGTGCCATCTCAGCTCACTGCAACCTCTGCCTCAGAGGTTCAAGCAATTCTCCTGCCTCAGCCTCCTGAGTAGCTGGGACTACAGGCATGTGCCACCATGCCTGGCTAATTTTTTCTATTTTAGTTGCCCAGGGTGGTCTTGAACTCCAGTTCACAGGTGATCCACCCGCCTCAGCCTCCCAAAGTGCAACTCTCCCGAAGGGATTACAGGTGTGACTCACTGCACCCAGCTGGTTGGTGGAATGTTTTATAAATGTCAATTGGGTCAAGTTGGTTGGTTGGTATTGTCCAAGTCTTCTCTATCCTTACAGATTGCGTGTGTGTGTGTGTGTGTGTGTGTGTGTGTGTGTGTGTACCTGTTCTATCAATGAGTGAGATAAGAATGTTGAAATCTTTAATTATAACTGTGAATTTATTTTTCTCTTTTCAGTTCTGTTGGTTTTTGCTTCACGTTTATATGTGTGCGTGTGTATGTTACATATACTTTATATATATATATATATATATATATATAGACAGAGAGAGAGAGAGAGAGAGAGTTGTGTTTGAACTGAATGAAAATGAAAAAAACTACATATCATAATTTGTGGGATGCAACTAAAGCAGTGCTCAGAGAAAATGTTATAGCTTTAAGTGGTTAACTTAGAAAAGGAAAAAGGCAAATAAAAGAAAACCAAATTCCATCATTCTCAGCAAACTGACACAAGAGCAGAAAATCAAACACCGTATATTCTCGCTCATAGGTGGGTGTTGAACAATGAGAACACATGGACACAGGGAGGGGAGCACTACACACTGGGGTCTGTTGGGGGGAAATGGGGGAGGGGCGGGGGGTGGGGAGGTGGGAAGAGATAGCATGGGGAGAAATGACAGATACAGGTGAGGGGACGGAAGGCAGCAAAGCACACTGCCATGTGTGTACCTATGCAACAATCTTGCATGTTCATCACATGTACCCCAAAACCTAAAATGCAATAAAAAAAAAAAGAAAAAAAAAAAAAAAAGAAAACCAAATTAAATCCAAAGTAAGCAGAGTAAAGGGAATAAGAAAGTTAATAGCAAAAATCAATGAAATAGCAAATAAATAAACATGGAAGAGAAATGAATGAAACCCGAATCTGGTTTGCTGTTGTTGTTGTTTTGTTTTTCTTTACTTTTTTTTTTTTGAGACAGAGTTTTGATCTTGTTGTCCAGGCTGGAGTGCAATGGCATGATCTCGGCTCACTGCAACCTCCACCTCCCGGGTTCAAGCGATTCTCCTGCCTCAGCCTCCTGGGTAGCTGGGATTACAGGCATATGCCACCATGTTCAGCTAATTTTGTATTTTAAGTAGAGATGGTATCTGAGATGGAATCTTGCTCTGTCACCCAGGCTGGAGTGCAGTGGCACCATCTCGGCTCACTGCAACCTCCACTTCCCAGGTTCAATCAATTCTCCCAACCCAGCCTCCTGAGTAGCTGGGACTACAGGTACACACCACCATGCCTGGCTAACTTTTGTATTTTTAGTAGAGATGGGGTTTCACCATGTTGGACAGGCTGGTTTCGAACTCTTGACCTCAGGTGATTTACCCACCTCAGCCTCCCAAAGTCATGAGATTACAGGTGTGAACCACCACACCCAGCCCAAAACCTGGTTCTTTGAAAAGATCAATAAAACTGAAAACTTCTAACTAAAATGATCAAGAAAAAGAGAGAGAGAGAGAGAGAGAGAGAGAGAGAGAGAGAGAGAGGATACAAGTTACCAATGTCAACTAAAATGATCAAGAAAAAAAGACAGCAAGAGAAAGAAGACACAAGTTACTAATATTAAGAATGACAGAGGGACATCACTATGATCCTAGAGGAATATAATAATAAGATAATACTATGAGCAACCCTAGCCAGTAAATTTCACAACTTATGAAAAGGACAAGCTCTTTGAAAGATAAAAATTACCCAGACTGTTTTGGTGGTTCCACAACAGCCAAAATCAGATTCATTAGGAGGACACATAGGAATCAATATATATCCATACATACGGCTCAGATTTATTATACAAAAAAGAATACAAAGAAAAATAGGTAAAGGAAAAGGCACATGAGTTGCAGTCCGGAGGAACCAGACTTCCAAATCCAGACTTCATCTTCTAGTAGAGTTGCACAGGACAAGCTTAACTCCTACAGCACTGAATTGTGACAACATATGTGAATTGTTGTCTACCAGGGAAGCTCATTAGAGACTCAATGCCCAAATTTTTGGCGGGGGAGGGGCGGGGGGGAGAGTGCTGTTCATGCAGCTGCCCACTACCTAGCATGTGCCAAAGTTCTAGCATCCCAGAAAGAAACCAGTTGTTGAGAATACTAACGGTTTAAATACAGTGAGCCACTCTTGTCAGGAAATGGTGAGAACCCTCCCAAAATTCAAGTTTTTAGGCATCAGCCAGGGGTCAACCTTACTGCAGGTCTTTCTAAGGACAGCATTCACAGGGCTGATATATTAACTCTTTCCTGCACACCAACATAATAAGTGAGAATCTGAATAGCCCTGTAAATAATACCAAATTTGTTATTTAAAATATTAGAACCAAGAAAGTCCAAATAGCTCCACTGGTGAATTCGACCTAACATTCAATGAAGAAATTATATCAACCCTATACATTGAAAAGAATACATTCCATATTAGTTTATTTTATCAGTATTACTCAACACAAAAACCAGTTCAAAGATTGTAAAGAAAAAACACGCAAAACTTACAGATCCACATTCCTCATCAATGCAAAATCCTTAACAAAGCACTAGCAATTTAAATCCAGCCACATATAAAAAGGATAATATATTATGACCAACTCAAGTTTACTCCAGCAATGCAAGGTTATTTCAACATCTGGAAATCAATTAATGTAATTAATATGAAAAGAAAAACCGATCATCTTAATAGATACAGAAAAAGCATCTGACAAAATTTAATGACCATTCATGATAAAAACTCATTTGTGATAAAAGCTCAGCAAACCAGGTATAAAAGGAAACTTTCTGAAACTAATAAAGAGTATAAATGAAAACATATAAAAAATGGTGAAAGACTAAATAGTCTCCATTTAAGATGAGAAGCAAGGCAAGAATGCCCACTCTCACAATTGTTATTCGACATAGATTAGAGGGTCCTAGCTAGCGCATAAATTGAGTGGGGGGGAAAAAGCATACAGAGTTTTAGAAAGAAAGAAGTAAAACTGTCTTAAACTTGCAAACAACACGATTATATATTATAGAAACCTCTGAAGGTCAATGAAATCAACTATGATAACAATAAATTAATTTTAAAGTGAGGTCAAGATACAAAAACCAATTATACTTCTAAACTGGGCATGGCTGTCCATCCCGGTAATCCCAGCTACCCAGGAGGCTGAAGTGGGAGGATCACTTGAGCCCAGAAGTTCATGTATAGCCTGGACAACACAGTAAGACCTTGTCTCAAAAAAACATACTTCTATATGTAAGCAATGAACAATTATAAAATAAAAATTTTAAATACTGTTTACATTAGGATCCCAAGACATAAAATATTCAAGGATAAATTTA
The DNA here is from genome assembly GCF_048565385.1 of Saimiri boliviensis. NCBI lineage: Eukaryota > Metazoa > Chordata > Mammalia > Primates > Cebidae > Saimiri > Saimiri boliviensis. Next base: position 100,973,402 of record NC_133454.1, read on the forward strand.
ATATAAAATTTCCAAGACCTATATGGTAAACTCTACAAAACATTTCTGAGAGAGATTTTAAAATATCCAAACAAGTGGAAGCTATACCATGTTCATCAATTGGAAGACTGAATGCCAATCAAAATCCCACAGACTTTTAAAATAGAAGTCGAGATGCTGATTCTAAAAATGATAAGAAAATACAGGACTTAGAATAGCAAAAAGCTTTTTTGAAAAAAGAACAATATTGAAGGAATTAAGCTATATTTTATAGCTTCTTAACAAGCTACATTAATAAAGACAGTGTTGTATTGGCTATAGACATATAATCAATGGATCTTAATAAAGAGTTCAGAAATAGACCCATATATATTTGATCAAGTAATTTTCAAAGAAAGTACTAAAGTACAATGGAAGAGAAAATAGTATTTTTGACAAATATTTGTGCTGGAACAATTTGAAATTCATATATGAAAATGACCTTCAATCCTTATGTCATACTGTATGCAGAAATTAACTAAAAATGTATTCGAGACCACATGCATATACTCATTTTTTTTACGTTGAGAAATTTAAAGTATAAAACAGGGGAAAAAATTATAGTGACAGTCTTAATTTCTTTGAGGTACCCTGCAACATACTTAAATTTTACCTCAAACTTCTTGTCTTCCTCAAAGGTTTTCTGATTCCATTTGTTACAATTTTCTTGTAACTTAATATGAGTTTCTTTAAGGGATGATAATTCATTTTTAATCTTAGTAATTTCTCCATTAAGTTCTTCAACCTATTATAAAATGTAACCAGAATAAACAAGTATATCAAGAATATAAATATGTTTTATCTGAAAATACTTCATTAACAAAAGTTTCAGGAAATAGTCAAAGAATAAAAACAATCACAAAGTCATTACTAATACTAACAGCTACCATTTACTGAATTGGGCTGATTAGTTAATAAGCATAATTGCATACTTATCAAAACCCTATGAGGTATTACCCAATTTACACGTAAGAAATGTGAGGCTCTGAGAAACTAAGTAACTTGTCCAAGATCAAGCAGAGATAAAGTGGCAGTGAGGATTTAATTCCAAAGCTAAATCTAAAGGCTGTGTCCTTAATGACAATATTAAACCACCTCTTGTCTCATAAAAAAAATTTTATTTAAATTCATAAAAAACAAAAAAATTCATAAGAATTTATGAATTTGACATTATACAAACATTATACTTTCATTGTTTTCTTAAAGTTTAATTTTTTTGTTGCAAATTGCATATACAGATTTGAATTTCACTATGTGAGTACTAAGCACTAAGTGGTACCATAGAAACTGATGTCAGCCTGATATTTATATCTATAAATTAGACTTTCACTGCCTATAAAATTTAATAATCTCTATTTTGGGGAACCGGAGTACTCTCACAGAAGTCTCAAATATGAGACAAGGTATGTTCCGCTGAGGAGAAAATATCCTTTTATCATGGAAAGGCATATTTGGGGTTTTTATAAAAGTCTAAAAGCTTTATATAAAAGTTTCTCTTGAACAACTTTAAAACTCCTACCACAAATCCCACAACTACTTGTAACATTCCTTATTGTAAATACTATAATTACTATTCCTAATATTTTTCTAATTAATATTCTCTATAAAGCCCTATATAGAGGCCAGCAGATGGAAACTCATGTTACTTTGTTCATTTCATCTATTTTTAACCATCTTTAAATCTATCTCTGCAAGGTGTTTATTTTCCAAGGCTTAACTCTCCAGGTGTTCTTTATCCCTTCATCTCCTATCTCCCTTAGTCCTAATTCTAGGAATTTTCTCTTTTCTTCTGCCTATTCTCAGTCTCTCAGTATCTTCTCGTCAGCCTACAAATAGGTTCTACTCACATTCCTAATATTTTTCTTCCTTGATTCAGTTCCTTTCTCTCTCTTTCTTTCTTTCTTTCTTTTTTTTTTTTTAGATGAAGATGAAGTTTTACTCTTGTTGCCCAGGCTTGAGTGCAATGGCACAATCTCGGCTGACTGCAATCTCCACCTCCTGGTTTCAAGCAATTCTCTGCCTCAGCCTCCTGAGTAGCTGGGATTATAGGCATATACCACCACGCCCAGTTAATTTTGTATTTTTAGTAGAGGTGAGCTTTCTCCATGTTGATCAGGCTGGTCTTGAACTCCAGACCTCAGGTGATCTGCCTGCCTTGCCTCCCAAATTGCTGAGATGATAGGTGTGAGCCACTGTGGCCAGTATTTTTTTTTTTTTTTTATGAGGGAGTCTCGCTCCATCACCCAGGCTGGAGTGCAGTGGTGTGATCTTGGCTCACTGCAACCTCCGCCACTTAGGTTCAAGGATTCTTCTGCCTCAGCCTCCAAAGTAGCTGGGACTACAGGCATGCACCACCACACGTGGCAAGTTTTTTGTATTTTAATAGAGACGGGGTTTCACCATGTGGCCAGGATGGTCTCGATCTCCTGACCTCGTGATCTGCCTGCCTTGGCCTCCCAAAGTGCTGGGATTACAGGCATAAGCCACCGTGCCCAGCCTATTTTTAAAATGATCTTATTTCACCTATAACTTCAAATTTCACCTTTATGCTAATAAATCTTAAATCTCTATCTCCTCCCCAACCTCTCTTCTAAGATTAGATTCACATCACCTAATGGATAGTATACACTTCAAGGTAGATGTCCTGAAAGCATAATAAATTCTACATTTCTCAAATTAATCTCATTATTTTCTTCTACCAAATCTGCTTCTCCTTTTACATTCCTTAAGCTAAAGATATTATCATTCTATGAGTTATACTAACCTGAGTCATATTTGATGTCTTTTCCCCTCCTAATACCCATTATATATGTCACTAACCATGCCAAGTCTGCTTCCAAAGTTCATCCTACATCTATTCCTCTTCATTGTTCTATTGCCCTAATTCACACAATCATAGGTTCATGATTAGATTATTACTACATTCTTACTGATTTCTTCCCAAACAGCCATCCTCCATATTGTTGCAAGAGTTATTTTTCTAGAACACAATCTGCCTGTGTCACTTACTTATTTTAAAACTTCAGTGGCTTCCCATTACTGAAAATCTAATCTCCTAGTAAGGAACCCTTCAAAAGTTGATCTCAACCTATTTTCCAATGCCATATTCCACACATCCCATTGTTAATTCAGAGCAGACTCTTCATGGTCCTTGAAAATGGACTTTCATGCCTCCATGGTTGTTTCTATTCTTTCTTAAATAAAATGTCAGCAAGATGGAATGGGAGGGGTGGAAATGGGTTTACCTTTTGTTTAAATCCTATTTCATCAGCCAGGTGTAGTGGTTCATGCCTGTAATCCTAGCACTTGGAGAGGCCAAGGCGGGCAGATTGCCTGGGCTCAGGAGTTCAAGAACAGTTTGGGCCACACAGTGAAATCCTGTCTCTACTGAAATACGAAAAATTAGCCAGGCATGGCAGCGTACGCCTGTAGTCCCAGCTACTTGGGAGGCTGAGGCAGGAGAACTGTTTGAACCCGGGAGGTGGAGGGTGCAGTGAGCCAAGATCATGCCACTGCACTCCAGCCTGGACGACAGAGGGAGACTCTGTCCCCTGCACAACAAAATAAAAAACCCAATTTCGTCTTTGAAGGCCAAGTTGGAGTGTCATCTTTTCTTTAAAACTTTCTCCAGCCCAGCTAAAGAACATGATTTATTTTATGCTTTTATAGTACTTTGTTAATACTAAAAACGACCTTGGCACTACATCAGTCCCTGCAGTGTAAGCTCTTTGATAATCCTTGTATTTTAGGCATCTTTGAAAACCCAGTGCCTAGAATAGTGCCCAACACATAATATATGCTCAATAAATGTTAATTAAATTTTTTGTGACCTCCCTTTCCCTAATTTCTGAATATTCTCACTTACTGTCTTTTTGTCTCTATAACAACCACTGGTTATATATCTAGTCAAAATAAGAAGATATATATAACATTGTTATTTTTAATATTTCAATGAATTTTAAATATATTATCTAATAACATGCAAGAAATTTTATTAACATAGTATTTTCTTTCACTGTTTATTTGTGAATGATGAAATATAAAACATAGCATGGTGAGAAATGTCAGATATAGGTGAAAGGGAGGAAGGCAGCAAATCACACTGCCATGTGTGTACCTATGCAACAATCTTGCATGTTCTTCACATGTACCCCAAAACATAAAATGCTATTTAAAAAATGGAAAAAAAAATCTTAACTGAAAAGAAAAAAAGAAATTGTGAACTCAATAGGAAAGTTAGACACACGTAAATTAGAAGAATTAGATATGTAAAGAAGTCAAAGGAGACGCAAAAAACTATCTGCATTTTTTTTTGTTGGTATGAAACAAAAAGCTAAAAGTATAACAAAATAAAAACATAAATCTTAAAAAAAAGAAACAGCAGTTTATATGATTCCAATTTATTTTTATCAGTATCTTTGTTTTTTTTAACCCATCTTGATCCAATCTCAGTAGCCACACTACTATTGTCCTTCACTCAAGAATGGTGAAAAACTTACGTATAGAAATATAATTAAAAAGTAAATGTGATATCCCACTGAAGAAAACTCTTATAGAACCAAGGCAGCTTTTTCTTATCTGTATTCTGTTTATCAAAGCATAATGGAAGCAAAATGATTGCAGAACTTAAAAATTCTAAGATAAAACCAACTTCATCCACATTTAAATACTGAGATCTTACCAATGAAACTGCTTATTTTTCTTAATAGTTTTTGTTTTTTTCTTGAGAGAGGGGCATAGTTGTAGTCTCAGAGAAAATGAATAATTCTCTTAGCTAAACTGATCTTTTTGGGGTTTTTTGCATGTTTGGTATATTTATGTTTCCTTTTCACTTAAACAGTTTTCCTTATCCTGATAGCACCATTTCCATGGGGTTTTAAACACTGGGGATGAAAAGGTGGTACAGGGATAAAATGTAGATTAACTGATGCTAAAATGAACATTACTATGCTTGTTGCTTAATGATAAATAGTACTAGTACAGAAATTAAGAATTTTTTAGTATTCTACAATTAAATACAAACTATTTTTCTTAGATTTAAGTAAACCTTATCAAAATCATCAGTGAAGACTTGATCTCTCCAAAACATAAATTAAGAAAACATGCTAGTTCCAAATGAATCAAATCAAGAGTCACTTATATAATAATTTAAATCAAATAAAATAAGCTACAGAAAATATTATCAAGCTGGTATTTAGATATCCATTACTATATTAAATAATTAACATAATAGTCTAAAACATAATAATACATTCCCAAAATAAAGCTTCATAAACTCATAGTGACTTTTTATTCTGTCATTTATTTAAAAAGAATTTAAAATGCAATGAAAATTGATAGTAACATAGAATAATCAATTTTGGGGTCCACCAATGTTTAAAGTAAACCTTTATATTTCACAACATCAACTTATATCATTTTACACTATTATTTTATCTACTTTGCTGAATTAAAATTTATTCTAAAATAAACAAATGTGATTTAAGGAAATAGCCATGTTTAAAATATATCAACTCTTATGTTGTTAATATGATAAAATGCTAATACTATAGAACTCAACTACTGCATACATGTTCTAAACATGGCTCTAATATATCTCAGCAGAACTGCTGAGAAAAGCAAAATAGATCAGTTAATAATAATATAATTATTTTATTCATTTACTAAAATACTATGCAATGGTTTTATTAAAAAGTAATTTTTTTTTGTCATATACAGGACCTCAAATACACACACACACACACACATACACACACACACACACAAACACACACACACACGCATTTATACACGAACATGTATTTGTGTGATCTTCCATGCATAAATGCATTACAGGGAATTTCGTTAAACTTAGCTTTTAAAAAGCATTCACCTTTTTGGAAATACGAGACCAAAAAAAATGTGTCTGATTTTAGTCCTCTAATATTTTTTGCAGTATTTTCTTAGCATTTACAGTTATTTTACGTGTCTAAAACTATTTAAAATATTTTACTATTTTACTATTGAATAAACTTACATGTCTTTTCCAAGTTTCCAGTGCTTTTTCATGCTCATTTTGAAGATTAAGAAACTTTTCTTCATTTTCTTTTACCTTCTCCCTTTGCAGCTCATTATCTCTTTCAAGGGTCTGCAATAAAATTAATTATCCAAAAAATAATCAATACCACATTAATGAATTTTGATGTGTTTTATGTTGCTTGGACATTTGCTTCTAACATGCTGAAAGTGCCATACAGATCAGTGATAATGTGCTATCTCAACTATAATTTTCATAAATTAATGGAAAGGTGCTTATAGTTTAGCTAACAGAAAATAGGGGGAGGTTATGATAAAGAAATGGCTATAAAAGGGTATAAAAACATTGCCATTATTCAGTTTCACTGCATAAGTTTTAATGTTCTGAAAAAGTAATATAAAGTACAGCACTGAAAAGTATGAAATGTAGCACAATCCAGCCTAACTCAACTAAAGAAATTTAACTACCATAGAACTTTTTTCCATTATGTGTTTATTTTAGAAATTAACTGGTTAGAAAAACTCTTAAATACAATTTTAATTTTAATTTCAAATTAACACTTCTTAAGCATAACTTAAATATTTACCATATTAACTTAATTACTTCATTGAACTAACATAACAGAATCACCACCACACTCTCCCTCCCACAAACTAAACTTAGAGTAAAACTACCACCACATGTTTTCTAAGACTAGGTTTTTAAAGCTATTAAATCAGTGTCATCAATATTATTAGGTTTCTCCAATGTCTGCTGATAACTCTAGTAAATTTTTACAAAAAGATAGTGATAGAACACCTATCTACATGCCTAATACATCTGTGTTTTACATTATCTGTGTAATCTTTGTTTATAAAGCTATGTACATTCAGGTTAAAAATGTCAAGCCACACAAAAGGATATTAAAAGAAAAAGGTAAAATTATCCTCTCAGTTTTCCTTCCCAGAAGTAACCACCTTGACAGTTTCTTGTATATCTTTCCAGAAATTGTCGATATAAGCATAAAAGTATGTAAAAATATATAGATATATATATTTAAATAAAGATGAGACCATATCATACATACTGTTCTGTCATCTGCCTTTAAAAAAAAAAAAGTCTTTCTTACTTTCTGTATTGCATATATAAATCCATCTCATTTGAATTCCATATTATTCATAGTACTCTATTTAGAGAGTTCTCAATTACATCTAGGATATCAATATGCAAAGATAAATTATGTAAAATCATGGCAACACATCTAATAAGCATTTTACAGTTTTAACATGGAGAGTCTCCTCCTGCTTATAAGAAGCTATGCATTTTAAGAGCACCCAATGAGTACCTATTTTGATTGCCTCTATTTCAGGACAACATAAATATTTTTATAAAAGTAACAGTTCCTTAATTTATAGGTATATACAGTCATGCGTTGCTTAAGGACAGGGATATGTTCTGAGAATTCCATCATTAGGTGATTTTGTCACTGTATGACCATCACAGAGTGTACTTACATAAACCTAGATTGTATAGCCTACTATACATGTAGGCTATATGGCATAGCCTATTGTTCCTATGCTGTAAACCTGCATCTTTCTGCACTGACTAGTGTAGCAATTGTAGCACAATAGTATTTTTATAACTAAAGATATCTAAACATAGAAAAGGTATAGTAAAAATGAGGTATAAAAGATTAAAAATGGTACACATGTAACTATATAAGGCACTTACGAACATTGCTCTGGGTGAGTCAGTGAGGGAGTGGTCATTGAATGTGAAGGCCTAGGGACATTATTACTCACTAACATAGGCTTTATAAATGCTGTATATTTAGGCTACACTAAATTTTCCTTTTAATTTTTTTCAGTAATAAATCAAGTTAGTTGACTTTATAAATTCATTTTTTTAACTTTTTGACTCTTGCAATAACACTCAGCTTAAATTATACAGATTGTACAGCTGTACAAAAATATTTTCTTTCTTTATATCCTTATTCTATAAGTTTTCTATTTTTAAATTCTTCCTTTTCATACTTTTTGGTCAAAAACTAAGGTACATCATCACAGCACTATTCACAATAGCAAAGACATGGAATGAACCTAAATGCTCATCAATGTAGACTGGAAAAAGAAAATGTGGTACATATACACCATGGAATATGACACAGCCATAAAAAACGGATTAGATCATGTCCCTTGCAGCAACATGGACAGAGCTAGAGGCCATTATCCTAAGAAAACTAACATAGGAACAGAAAACCAAATACCACATGTTCCAACTTATAAGTGGGAGCTAAATATTACACACATATAGACACAAAGAAGGGAACAATGGACACCGGGACTTACTTGAGGGTAGAGTTAGACTGAAAAACTACCAGTCAGGTAATATACTTATTATCTGGGTGACGAAATAATCTGTACACCAAACCCTGTAACACTCAATTTACCTATATAACAAACCTGCACATGTAACCCTGAACCTAAAATAAAAGTTAAAAATACATATATGTAACATAAAATTTACCATTTCCATTTTTAGATGTACATTTCAGTGGCACTGAGTATATTCAAAATGTTGTGCAACTATCACTACTATCCATTTTCAGAATTTTTTCATCATCTCAAATAGAAATTCTGTATCCATTAAATAGGAACTCCCATTTCCCTCCCCAATTGTTCACTTTTACAAATACATATGGTCATATAAGTCCCAGAAGATACAGAGAGCAGTTTTGTTACTCCCAAAAGTTCCCTTGGGCCACTTTGCAGTACCCTTAATTCTTCACTGACCATCAATAATCTGTTTTTGGTCTCTCTAAGTATGGCTTTTGGAGAATGTCCTATAAAAGGAATCACGGAACAACACTGTATGCAGCCTTTTGAGTTTGGCTTCTTTACTTAGCAAAATGCATTTAAGATTAATCCATTTTGTTGTGTGATCAGTAGCTGGTTCCCTTTTACTGCTGCATAGTCTGTTGTATTGATGCACCATAGTTCGTTTATACATTCATCTCTGGGTTGGACATTTGTGCTGTTTCTAGTTTTTAATGATTATTAATAAAGCCACTGTAAATATTATTTTTAAAAAACTAACACACAAACGCACATTAGCCTAGGCCTATACAGGGTCAGAATTATCAATATTACTTACTATCTTCCTCCTCTACATGTTTTCCTTCTGGAAAGTCTTCAGGGGCAATAATTCCCATAGAACTGTCATATCCTATGATAATACTGCCTTTTCTGGAATACTTTCTGAAGAACCTGCTTGAGGCTGTTTCACAATTAACGTTTTTGTTTTTGTTTTTGAGATGGAGTCTTGCTCTGTGGCCCAGGCTGGAGTGCAATCTTGGCTCATTGTAACCTCTGCTTCCCAGGTTTAAGGGATTCTCCTGCCTCAGCCTCCTGAGTAGCTAGGATTACATGCGTGCACCACCATACCTGGCTAAATTTTGTATTTTTAGTAGAGACGGGGTTTCAACATGTTGGTCAGGCTGGTCTCAAACTCCTGACCTCGTGATCCCCCGCTCTGGCCACCCAAAGTGTTGGGATTACCAAGCGTGAGCCATCATGCCCTGCCAACTTTTTTAATAAATAGGAGTAGTAAACTAAACTAATGATAAGAAGTATAGTATAATAAATACATAAACCAATAGTCATTATTATCATTATTGTTATGTACTATATATAATTGTATGTGCTATACTTTTTTTTTTTTTTTTTTTTTTGGAGACCAAGTGTCGCTCTGTCACCCAGGCTGGAATGCAGTGGTGTGGTCTTCTTTTGTAAAGTGTCTTTTCATATCCTTTGCCCATTTTTGAATGGGCTTGTTTGTTTTTTTCTTGTAGATCTGTTTTAGTTCTTTGTAAATTCTGGATATCAGCCCCTTGTCAGATGGGTAGACTGCAAAAATTTTTTCCCCATTCTGTTGGTTGCCGATTCACTCTACTGACTGTTTCTTTTGCCGTGCAGAAGCTGTGGAGTTTGATTAGGTCCCATTTGTCTATTTCGGCTTTTGTGGCAGGCCCCCGTTGCTGAGGGAACCCGCCGTTGCCGAAGCAACCTGCCAAAACAGAGACAGTCCGCCATAACAGAGGCGGGGCCACTGTTGCTGAGACAGTTCTAACTACGCCCATATAAACAGGACTGCAGGGAAGAGTACAGGGCAGCTGGGTGGAGCCCACAGCAGCTCAGCAAAGCCTCTGCAGGCAGACAGTAGCCAGGTGGGTTGCTAGCTGCACGGGGCAGACCTGAAAGAAAAAACAAGGGCAGCAGCACAACGGAAACTCATACAGCCCTAACTCCCCGGGACAGAGCACCTGGGAACAAAAAGTGCTTTATGAGTTCAGCTGCAGCAGACCTAAATGTACCTGCCCAGCAGCTCTGAATGAACAAAGGAGCTCACAGCTCAGGACTTAAGCCCCAGTAAAAGATAGACTGTCTCCTCAAGTAGCTCACTGACCCCCATAGATCCAGAGACTCACCTCATAAAGGAGAGAACGGACTGACAGTTGGCGAGCATCCTTCTGGGACAAAGATAGCGGAAGAGTAAACTGGTAGCAACCCTTACTGTTCTGCAGCTGCTGCAGGTGATCCCCAGGCAAGCAGGGCCTGGAGAGGACCTCAGCAGTCCTACAGCAGAGGGGCCAGACTGTTAGAAGGAAAGCTTAAAAAAAAAAAGAAGTAACTTCAGCATCCACAAACTAGAAGCTCACTCAGAGACCCAATCTGAAAGACAGTAACTACAAAGACAATAGGTGGATAAACCCACAAAAATAGGAAGAAACCAGTGCAAAAAGGATGAAAACTCCCAAAACCAGAACACCTCTCCTCCTAAAAGGGATCACAACTCCTCAGCAGCAAGGGAACCAGACCGGATGGAGAAGGAGTGTGATGAAATGACAGAATCAGACTTCAGAAGGTGGGTAGTAAGAAACTACAGTGAGCTGAAAGAACATGTTCTAACCCAATGCAAAGAAACTAGGAACCTTGAAAAAAGATTGGACGAAATGCTAACGAGAATGGACAACATAGAGAAGAATATAAGTGAATTGATGGAGCTGAAAAACACAACACAAGAACTTCGTGAAGCATGCACAAGCTTCAACAGCCAAATTGACCAAGCAGAAGAAAGGATATCAGAGGTCGAAGATCAACTCAATGAAATAAAAAGAGAAGGCAAGAACAGAGAAAAAAGCGCAAAAAGGAATGAAAAAAATCTTCAAGAAATGTGGGACTATGTGAAAAGACCTAATCTACGTTTGATAGGTGTACCTGAATGTGATGAAGAGAATGAATCCAAGCTGGAAAATACTCTTCAGGATATTATCCAGGAAAACTTCCCCAACCTAGCAAGGCAGGCCGATATTCAAATCCAGGAAATACATAGAACACCACAAAGAGTTTTTTTATAAGCTCGTTTTGTAGATTAACATACTCCCTTTAACTAAATATAGTTTCTTAGCTTCTATAAGGTTTTTTCATTATCCTATTTGTCTGTTTTTCATATTGGAGGCTGTATTAGGTTGTTCTTGCATTGCTAAAGAAATCCCTGAGACTGGGTTATTTATAAGACAAGAAGTTTAATTGCCCTCATGTTTCTACAGGCTGTACAGGATGCATAGCACTAACATCTGCTTCTGGCAAGGCCTAAGGAAGCTTTTACTCACAGCGGAAGGTGAAGTGGAACCTTGCACGTCACATGGTGAAAGCAGGAGCAAGAGCGAGCCAGGCAGGTGCCACACACTTTTCAACAACCAGATCTTGTGAAAATGAGATCATTCACTATCCTTACTCACTATCTTGAGGACAGCACCAAGCCATGAGGAATCCGCCCCATAACCCACACACCTCCCACCAGGCCCCACCTCCAACATTGGGGATTATATCTCAACATTAGATTTGGGTGGATAAATATCCAAACCATACCAGAGGCTTTCTTCAAATGTCCAGTAATCCTTAACTACCTATTCATATTTAAGAATGAGGTATTAAAATGCCGGTTGAAAGTTTGTCAAATGGTAGGTTTCACTGTGGATTGATCTGGCTGAGCAATTTCACTGGGAAAGCCTAACTGTAGCAGCTATAGTCTTTTCTCTTGGGCAGTTTAGTTTCCCCTAAAAGGAATCTTCCATTTTTTTTGGCTGAGAATTAGGCTAGTTGCCCTGTAAATGAGGATACTGGACCAGAAGGTCTCACTCTTCAGAATTCAGACTTTCCAACCTGTTGTCAATATCATACTCTTAGTAGTAAACTGATAAACTAGCTCTCAAAAAAAAAAAAGGCCTGATTTGAAGCATTTGCCATTTTCATTCATGTTAAATATTTACATCATAGTCAATTTCAAACTACCATGAGTTTAACAACCAGTTCACAAAATTCCTTAATATCTAACAACCAGCTCCCACTGGCAAAAGCTGGCTTCAGCAAACCACTAGATCCCTTTTCTCCCCAAACCTCAGCTGTCCCTCAGATTCTCCAAAAGAAACCTCCAATCTTCTGCAAAGTAGGACAGGAGCAGTGTCTATTTGTGTAGGGTAGGAAGGAGAAACCAGAGTTGCAATGGCTTCTTACACAGATCTAGTTTTTGACTTCAGTTGCATACTGTACTTCTAGAGGCACATGATACTTGCAATTCCTGACCATTTCTGCATCTTTGACTTAGTTTCTACTTCTCTTGTGCTAAGTAAATTGTCAAATGTCCATCTGGTTCCCACTTTTTAGTACTTTTTACTGTTTCCTCCCCATTTCCTTGTCCTTATGGATATTTTAGTGTCACTTTATTGCAGTTTCAAAAATATGTTATGTGGGGTTAAACATGTTTAACTAGAAGTCCTGACCAGGCAATATCTAAACTTGGAAAGACTATGAGTTCATTCACTGTTCATCTTTTTCATTAAGAATATTTAATGAGCTACTATGATATGCCAGGGACCATTTTAGGTTTCTGTGCTATGTCAGTGGAAATGTTGCTGTCCTTATGGAGTTTATATTCTTTTTTCTTTTTTTTGACAGAGTTTTGCTCTTGTTGCCCAAGCTGGAATGCAATGATGTGATCTTGGATCACTGCAACCTCTGCCTCCCAGGTTCAAGCAATTCTCCTGCCTCAGCCTCCCGAGTAGCTGCGATTACAGGCATGCGCCACCATGCCAGGCTAATTTTGTATTTTTAGTAGAGATAGGGTTTCATCGTGTTGGTCAGGCTGGTCTCAAACTCCTGAGCTCGGGTGATCTGCTCGCCTTGGCCTCCCAAAGTGCTGGAATTACAGGTGTGAGCCACCACGCCGGGCCATGGAGTATATATATGTTCTATCAGGGATTCCTTCTTGGCTTTTTGGCTAAGATTAAGTATAGTATATTCTATTAGGAAATTATTTGGGGTATTTCTGCATCTGGATAACAAAGAAAGCTGATCTAGCAATTTTGCTATTAAGACCACAACTCTTTAACTTGTCCCTTCATGAGTTCTAAGTCCAGTACTTACGTACTGTTGAATTCTACAGAGCCTACAGTATTCATAAATATATAATTATATGTTTCTCTGAGTTAATTGTGACTATAAACATAACGCTAGGATCTTTTGACTATGACTCCAATAACTTAGATAATCCAAATGCCTCTCTCTTTTGAAAACCATCTCTGGGGGAAAAAAAAAAAAAGATATTGTGAAAGTTCAAAATGAAACCATTTGCTAATGCTTTAATCTTCCAAAAACTAAGTAAATGGTTCTAGTTAATACTATATTAATATAGCTTCAGAAAAAACTAAGTAAATTATTTTTGTTAATACTATGACTATAGGAACATAACTATGCTTACAACTGGACTAAACTATAATTAAATCACACTATAAAATATTTCCTATTATGAGAATTTAGCTTTCTATGCTCTAAATTTTATTACTAGAAAAGTAAGACAGATGACAGCATGATTGCAGAGCACTGAAAAATAGTTGGCCATTATCAAGAGTAATGATCCCTTTTAGTATAGGTAGAATGAGAATGCTCAAGAAAACACTTGAGATATCTCAGCATAATCCTCAACAACAGTTCAACATTAATATTTTGTTACACTATATTTCAGTGGTTCTCAGACACCAGTCTGCAGACAAGTACTGATCCATGACAAAATATTCACTAGTCCACAGAAAAAAAAAAAAAAAGTCAATATAAGGTCATTAAATGCCTTTTCTTATAAAGAACTATCCTTTATCCTGAGATTATGCCTTTAATATATGTTTGATGTTAAAATATTCTCTTTCATACAATGATAGTAATAATAGATTGTTTTGTTTGCATTTTTAGTATCTTTATTATCAAAGTAAAAACTTGACATTTCTATCTTGTTTTTCACAATACTTTAAAATTTTAGGGTATAAAATCTTAGCTTCTCTATGTACTATCAAGGCTCAGGTAATACTTGTGGCAGTTAAAGAGAACGGCATTTGAGGGGCAAAGAGGCATTTGATTATTTAATGATTGGCAGTCATAGTCAAAAGATCCTAAAGTTATATTTAGAGTCACCATTAACTTAGACAAACACATAACTATATACAGGCTCTGTAGAATTCAGCAGTATGCAAGTATTGGAATTAGAGCTCATCAAGGGACAAGTTGAGAGTTATGATCTTAGTATAACTGATCTAACAAAATTGCTAGATAAGCTCTCACAAATCTAGGAAAAATAACAGTATGTTGTAGAAATAGTGCTGGATTCAAATCCTAACAGATTTAATCCTAATTTTGCTGCTAATTATGAGGCTTTGAACTACACTGCCTATATTTCCTGGGTCTCTCTTTTCATTAAATGAAACAGTTGGATTAGATAATCTTTAATCTTTTGTTTACCCCAAAACTCTATGTTTCAACTCATTTATTTGGATTAGAAGATGCTCTTGGTAACAGTTATTCATAAACAACCTAGTTAAATTATATCATATGTTTCTTGGGAGAAGGTTCAACATATCGGAGAAATAGTTCCAGTTATCTAACTATAGAGTGGGCAGGGGAGATGGGAGGTAGGGACTTGCTAATAGCTGGACTTTCAGATAAACTTTTTTTTTTTTTTTTACTAGTCGTTTATCGGAACAAGTGAAGGGATTAAAAGAAGGGAGAGGTCTGACACTAGCATACCACCTCTCATTCCCTCTCCTATAGTATTTGGGAAACATAAGAGAAATAAGGAAGGCAAAACATTCATTACATGACAAGCCATAGAACATCAACGGTGAGGAGATATTAATAAATGTTGCATTGTTCAGGTTCAGTTTGGTTCCATTCAATGACAGACTCTACATAATTAGTTGGGCCTGGTAAGAAAAACACAGGGGAAGAAGTGCTACTAAATAGTACTTTTTAGGACTAGATAACAGTACTAAAATATAAAACTTTTTCTCTTCTTTGCAGCCCCTCTCTCTCTTTCAATTTGTCATGGTGCTTTTTATTTTCTATTTAATATCATGATCCTCTAGGCTTGGGGATACTCGCCAGGCAAATGCAGACCCTCATAGGTGCCTAAGGGCCTCATCACACAACTCAGCACAAGTGAGAGCTGCCAACTACCAGGTTCCCTGTCCTGCCAGCTGCTAGACCCATCTACTATGTCCTGGACATGGGTGGGGAAGTCAATATTCCCTTCCCATGGTCCCTTCACCCCAACCCGTGGCAAATGGGTGACTCTCAGGGAACTGCAACTGCCAGGAGGTATGCACTCAGTACCAGGACTGGGGACTCATCCACCCCGTGACTCCCACCAAGTCACCTGCCTAACACTTTAAGGCACTGTCAACATGCAACAAAGACAACTGTTGTTATGCCTCATCCCAAAATGCAGTAGGGCATATGCACCCAACCTAGGCCCTCCTTGCCTGCACCTACACCCCAACCAAAGAGTAAAGGTCCCTGTGAATGTGAGCCAGTCAAACTGTACCAGCAGCAGGACAGGAACAGGGAGTAGAAGGCAAAGCTGGACCTAGGTCCCCAGAGGGTGGAAGAGCCAACAGCTAAGAACCAGTCCTGGAAGATAGTGGAGACAAGACGATACCTGAGCTGAGGATCCAAGCCCCTAGCACATGCTCCATTGTTCCATTACACTTCATTTACAAAATGTAAACTCAAAATAAAATCTTCAAGACACTGACCATGAAACATTAAACCTGAAGCGAGAGGCCCTTCTGAGTGTGAGTCCCTATGATGCAAGTGCACTGGTCACATACTCATGAAACTGGCCCTGGCCTCAACTGATGGTAGTTTTTATGTGGGAGGTAATTGTAGTTTTCATGGGAAATGTTCAGCTTTGCCCTGTCTCCTTTGCTACCAAGAACCCCTTCATAAGGATAGAAATATCTGCTACTGGCCACCCCATTAGAACATATCCACAACCCCTTTTCTGAATTGGACATTCCATCTCTTAGCCCAGTGGCATTCAGGGCAGTTCCTCCACTAACCTCCATGGTTCCATCATGTGAAGCCAAAGAACCACTAAGTTTTTTGAAGAATACACTTCAAGCCCCATTGGCAAGATTACTCCAAAAACTTTCTTTTTTGAAACTTGTAGACCAAACTGGACATCAGTTGGTATGTTCTTGGTAAACTTCCCAAATTCAAGAAACATATGCCTAGCTGGGTGTGGTGGTGGGTACCTGTAATCCCAGCTACTCAGGAGGCTGAGTTAGGAGAATCGCTTGAACCCAGGAGGCGGAGGTTGCAGTGAGCTGAGATCCTGCCACTGCACTCCAGCCTGGGCGACAGAGCAAGATTCCATGTCAAAAAAAAAAAAAAAAGAAAAGAAAAGAAAGAAAGAAAAAGAAACAAACAAACAAATGCTAACTTCTTCCACATGAACTTAAACACATTTTACTCTACTGGTAACATGACAGTGGACCTTCAACTTTCTAAAGCATTTCAAGCATCTAGCAAGGGAACAAATGGTAGTCTCCCCTTCTTGTATCTCAATCCCTACAAGAGATTTTCTTGTTCATTTCTTCACTTAGCTTCATAAGGGGAAATGCACCCACCTCTGCTGGGGATGTAAGAGAAAAGGTCTCTCTTTTTGAACCCAGCACTCCCAAATTATCAATGGCCAACAAAGTCTTCTCCTCCCCAATCATTTTCTTATATATACTAGAAAGAGGATGATGAGGTGATTGCTGTGGTAACTGTGCCAATTTTACCATATTACTGTGAAGAGAGATCTACCCCAAACTTCTGAGAGCAGGCCGAATGTCTCTTAAACAGCGGTTGACACTTTCACCTTTTATTTTTAGTGTTAGATAGTGACCACAATTCTAATACAAAAAAAAAAAAAAAAAAAAAAAATCCTATTCATTCTGTTGTAAGAGAGTGGATTTTTCATTTGTAATATGAAGTCAGATACTTGATAAAATTTAACATTTCACTAGTGACATAAATGTTGAATAATATATGTTCATTACTTTAGATACTGAAAACAAGTTGATGAAGGAAATCAATATCTTACTCTTAACATTCAAAATGATCTCCATAAAACTAGACAGAAGAATGAACTAGGGGAATTTAATTGAATAAATACATACTAAAACATATATAGAGAGATTGATAAATATAACCTGATTATCTTCTTTTAGCACCTTTAATTTTGCCTCCATTTCAGTATTAGCTTGAATTTGTTGCTGAAGTAACTGCTGCATATGTTGGAAAGAAATGATGATATCCTTTGAAAATACACAAATGTGATATATCAATTTAAAAGTTTTAAGATAGTAGGTATGTTTCTAAGCTACTTCTTCACATACATTTTCCAGTTTCCTAACTCATTGTGTTTATAGTTTAATTTCAACACTTTATATTAAACTAATGGCACCTCTAATGGTATCTAAAATAATTTCTATTACATTATTTCCAAGAGTCCCTCAAATAATTAACAGTGTTTTTTTGGAATAAACTGTGACTTCTAAGACACATGTGAAGAATTCAAAACTAAAATAAACATTTGCTGGCTTGCCATCAGCCCCCTGCAACAGTAAATATATCACTACTAAAATGTCATATGAGGTATAATATTATAAAATGTCATAATGGGCTATGATGTCATGGCACACATTCAGAGTCAAATGGAAGAAAAGCAGAAGAGAAAAAAGAAACAGGAGGAATATTCTTTCACACATCTTTTTAGAAATGGAATAATTATAAACATCAAATAGATTCAAATGAGAGTACAATGTCCTGAAAAAGTATGTACTACATATAAATAAACTTCAATAATTATCTGCTAGGGTACCACTGCTCTACTCTAACAAGGAAAAAAACTAAGGTTTTTAAAAATGTATATTAAGGCTGATTTTAAAAAGTGTACATGTGTACATTTAATACACATTCACTGAGCACCTGCTATGTATGATTCCAATTAATTTTTTCATATTTTATCTGATTTTTAGAATATTTACTGGATTCCAAATATCTTAAAATTGCTTACCTGTTTTTCTTCTTGAATATGGGCAATCTCTTCATTAATCTTCTCATTTAATTCCAATTCCTTTAAAATTTGAGTAGTCTTAAAGTTATGATATAAAATTTAGCAAATATTACATTCAATTCAGTATTAAACAAATATTGGAGTGTTATGACCTATTACTATCCCCAGAGTACCCACATTTGTTTTTGTTTTTGAGACTGAGTCTTGCTCTATCACCCAGTCTGGAGTGATCTTGGCTCACTGCAACCTCTGCCTCCCAGGTTCAAGCCAATTCTCATGCCTCAGCCTCCCGAGTAGCTGGCTTTACAGATGCCCACCACCATGCCCAGCTAATTTTTGTATTTTCAGTAGAGACAGAGTTTCACCATGTTGGCCAAGCTGGTCTTGAACTCCTGATTTCAAGTGATCCACCCACGTCGGCCTCCCAAAATACTGGGACTACAGGTGTGAGCCACTGCACCTGGCCCAAAATACCCGCATTTGTTAGTGGTTTAAACAGCGACTTCAGTGAACTGAAGAGGATATTATATACCCAATATAGGTTGGTGCAAACAAAATTTCTCATTTGAGACACCACTGTACCACAAGATTACTCAAAACCATATTCGAGTAGAAATAAAATAGTTCTAGCCAAATCTTAGTGTCTCTAAAGTCCATGGCAAAAATTATCTAATAAAAAGAAAACAAATTCATAATACCTTTATGCATATTGACTGCAAAAAAGGAATATTTTTGTGTTACAATCCTGAAATTCTCGTTAAGTTTTACTGAAAATACTAATTTTATAAACAAATACATTTAATAAAATACCATGTTGAGTCTTTCTTGAAGTTCCTGAAATTTTTGTTCTTTAATTGTTAGATTGATGTTTTCTTCTCCCATCTTATACTGACATGTGACTTTCGACTTTATCAAGTCTGAGGCTACTTTTTTAAGTTCCTTAATAAGAAACATATCAAACAGAAAATTCAGTACACATATTTCACTAAAACAAGGTATTTTCCTGACAGTTTCAAAGTTCATCCTTAAGCCTATAATTATAATTTGTTGTATTTCATATGTCAAGATAATACTATTGGTTCATTAAAGTCTATTTTCCCTAATTCCCTTGCAAGATTAGCCAAGGTGGTAATATAATCTGTGGTTGTGGATCAGGCAAAGTTAATCAATCATACAGAGATAGACTCCATGACCTTGGATCTTAAAAGGAGTGTACTAACAAAATCAACTAACTAACCAGAAGTACAGTGTTTTCATTATTTATTCAACAAACAGCTTCAGAGATAAAATGTTAACAAGAAAATCTCAATTCCCAAATGTATTAGGCTCTAATAATAAAAATCATGTAAAAATAATTACAATACAATGTAATGAGTGCTATGTTGGAGAAATATATAAGAAACATAAGGAGGGAAACTGAGGGTATTAATAAGGCATTACATGCAAAGGTGGTATTTGAACAGAATCTTTAAAGATAAATTTGCAAAAAAAGACAAAGGGGTAGATATTTCGAGCAAAAGGTTCTACATCCACAAAGCCACAAAAACATGAAAGAGCATGGTATTTGTCAGGGAAACAGAACCAATAAGATATGACTGGAGGGGACAGTAGAATATTGGTAGTTGCTAGAAATTTGGCAGGATACAAATATTGAGAAGGACCTGTAGGTCGCGCTAAAGAGTTTGAATGTTATCCAATTTTTAAAAAATGGGAATTAACCACTGAAGGATTTTGAGAAGAATGACATAACAAGATCTGCATTTTAGAAAAATAACTAGCAGTGTTGTAGAGGATAGAACTGAAGAATGTAAAAGCAGTCTTCATTTGTGAAGTTATATGTTCACTGAGTTCAGCAGATACCAACAAAACATACTAAAATCCTGAAAAATCAACTTTTGAATTGGTGTACAACTGATTGTGCTGTCCTTCTGTGTATATTGATTATATTAAATAATCAAGAATCTGATTTTTGGTCTTGGCTACACAGTATCTAAACTCCCTTATAAAGTTAGTACCTGGCATCTTTGCTTCTCTGGTAGGCTGTGGCAGTTTTTCTACAATATAGGAGCCCACTACCAGAGAAGCAAAGACACCAGGTATCAGCTTTATAAGCACGAGGCCAGGCTCTGCTAATCAGATGCACCTGTCTTGAATATTGGATTAGTTATCACAAAAAAACAAGGACTATTGCAAATTCATCTATTGGTAGACAGTATAGTAACTTTAAGCTTCCATGGGTGACAGGGATAGCGCTGCAGCAGCAGCAGTAGCAGCATTCACTATAGTCAGGAATGATGGTATAAGCTGTGGTATACAATATTTAGCAGTGGAAGCTGGTTTTATGCTGTGGTCTTGGATACTACATAGTCTCCCTTGTTTGTAATCATTTTTCAAGTCTGAGATGACCAATAGCCTTCCAAAGAATTCCTTTGTTGATTAAATCAGTGTGCAATTAAAAAGCCTGACTACAATCAAATGGAAAAACATTCCATGCTTATGGACAGGAAGAATCAATATCACAAAAAATGGCCATACTGCCCAAAGTAATTTATAGATTCAATGACATCCCATCAAGCTACCATTGACTTTCTTCACAGAATTGGAAAAAAACACCTTAAACTTCATATGGAACCAAAAAAGAGCCTGCATAGCCAAGATAATCCTAAGAAAAAACAACAACAAAGCTGGAGGCATCATGCTACCTGACTTCGAACTATACTACAAGGCTACAGGAATCAAAACAGCATGGTACTGGTACCAAAACAAATATATAGAACAATGGAACAGAACAGAGGCCTTGGAAGTAATGCCACACATCTACAACCATCTGATCTTTGACAAACTTGTCAAAAACAAGCAGTGGGGAAAGGATTCCCTATTTAATAAATCACGTTGGGAAAACTGGCTAGCCATATGCAGAAAGCTGAAACTGGATCCCTTCCTTACACCTTATACAAAAATTAACTCCAGATGGATTAAAGATCTAAACACAAGACCTAACTCCATAAAAAACCCTAGAAGAAAACATAGGCAAAACTATTCATGATATAGGCATAGGCAAGGACTTCATGACTAAAACACCAAAAACAATAGCAACAAAAGCCAAAATAGACAAATGAGATCTAATTAAACTTAAGAGCTTCTGCACAGCAAAGGAAACTATCATTAGAGTGAACCAGCAACCAAGAGAATGGGAAAAAATTTTTGCAATCTGTCCATCTGACAAAGGGCTAATATCCAGAATCTACAAAGAACTTGAACAAATTTACAAGCAAAAAAACAACCCCATCAAAAACTGGGTGAAGGATATGAACATATACTTTTAAAAAGAAGACCTTTATGCAGCCAACAAGCATATGAAAAAAAGCTCATCATCACTGGTCATTAGAGAAATGCAAATCAAAACCACATTGAGATACCATCTCACGCCATTTAGAATGGCAATCATTAAAAAATCGGGAGACAACAGATGCTGGAGAGGATGTGAAGAAATAGGAACACTTTTACACTGTTGGTGGGAATGTAAATTAGTTCAACCATTGTGGGAGACAGTGTGGTGATTCTTCAATGACCTAAAAATAGAAATACCATTTGACCCATCAATCCCATTACTGGGTATATACCCAAAGGATTATAAATCATTCTATTATAAATACACATGCACAGACACGTTTATTGTGTCACTGTTTACAATAGCAAAGACTTGGAACCAACCCAAATGCCCATCAATGATAGACTGGATAAAGAAAATGTGGCACATATACACCATGGAATACTATGCAGTCATAAAAAAGAATGAGTTCATGTTCTTTGTAGGAACATGGATGAAGCTAGAAACCATCATTCTCAGCAAACTGACACAAGAACAGAAAACCAAACACTGCATGTTCTCACTCATAAGTGGGTGTCGAACAATGAGAAGACATGGACACAGGGAGGAAACCATCATATACTGGGACCTGTCAGGGGGCTGGGGGATAGGGGAGGGATAGCAGGGGGTGGGGGATTGAGGAGGGATAACATTAGGAGAAATACCTAACGTAGATGACAGGGGGATGGATGTAGCAAACCACCATGGCACATGTATACCTACGTAACAAACCTGCATGATCTGTACATGTACCCCAGAACTTAAAGTATAATTTTTAAAAATCCTGACTACTTCATTTTTTTAAAGGTCTTAAGAACTAGATAAATAACCTTTTGACTCTTTTGTAGAAATAAGTTGATTCATTAGAGTGGTGAGATTATAAGAAATTTTTATTTTCTTCATTACGTGATTCGTATTTTCTATTTTTCCCAAAATAAAAACATTTATTTTATAGTTTTTAAATAGTATTTAATCTGTAAACAGGTACTAATACTTAGAGAGTTATTAGAGGACAGGAGATTGAAAACAACTCAATGCTAAGGAAAATTCATTGATTAGAGAAGAAGCCAGCATAGAAGGCTGAGAAATAAAGTCAACTGAGACAGGAGAAAACCCAAAAGGAATCTGAAAGAGGGCTACCTAAAACAGGCTACCAATACCTTCAAAGTTCTACATATTACAGCTTATCTACCCAGTGAGAAACTTACCCAAGTATATCCTAACTCCAAATTCAAAATCCAGGAGAAAGAATTCATTGGTCTTAGTTCACAAACCACCTTTGGATATGTACACTGCATAAAATGATTGCTAAAGTAACCAAGTGAGTCAAGAGACAGGGCTCTGTTCTTAGAAAAGCATGCAAACAAATTGGCATCTGGTATAAAGAGAACAATTGGCACATATCAAAGTAATGAATGGAAGTTTGAATGAAGTGGGTAGACCTTGAGCTGGGCCTTGTAGAATGAGTAGTATACTGGATATTCTCCATTTGTCACTCCTGATTCATTTCCCACCCCTTCTGCACACTGCCCTGTGCTCTATGTGGCTGATCTCTGTGGGTACAGCAAACTCTCTGCCTTCTGGCTCCTAATTAGGTTAAATCTGTGGGAGGTACTAGCACATCAGCAGGCTAGGAAGAGAAAGATAATGAGGTATTTCACCAGCTTCTTCCCTACTGACAACAAATTGGCAATAGCTCCATATCTTTATCAAAGATCACAGCTAATCCTAATGATTTGGGAGGCTAAGGCTGGAGAATTGCTTGAAGCCAAGAGTTCAAAACTAGCATGGGCAATGAAAAAAAAAAAAAAAAAAAGCCAGGCATGATGGTATATGCCTCTGGTCCTAGCTACTCAGGAAGCTGAAGCTGGAGGATCACTTGAGCCTAGGAGTTCAAAACTGCAGTGAGCAATGATTGTGCCACAGCAACCACCCCTCCATCCCCAACTGCCATCTCTTAAAAAAAAAAATCCCACCCTGACACCCTCATCTCTTTAAAAAAGAAAAAGAAAAAAAAGGGCCACAGCTTCTTCCTTGTGGCTTTCTTCTACAGCTATAGCTACAGTTCATTTGAGATTCCAGTATCTGCTTCATGCCCTTACCCCTTCAGGTAAGATGTGTTAATCATTCTCCCACTACTTTTACCTGTGGGGTGCTTCACCATCCTTTTTTGTTTTTCCTTACTTCTGTCTAGAGCTATGTAAAAAGCTTATTCGTTAATCTTTTCTCAATTACCCATTCCAATGTGCCCTCTGTTTCCTGGCCCAATCCTATTTAGTACAAGTACACTGAGAGAAAGCATTTCAAGTGTGAGAAGGGATGTGGAAGAAAACAAAACCAAAAGGCAGAAAGAACTAAGAATTATGCTAATGGCAACAAATAATTTTGTCTAAAATAGAATGGAAGATGCTTGCTAGGAAGCAAAAGCAAACAATATTGAACATGTAGAATGGACCAGATCATGAAAGCTCTGGAAAGCCAATTAAATAAGTCTAGGACTTGATTTGGTAGGCAAAGGATAATTATTTATCATTCCTTCTACGTATACCAAGTACCTCCTGTGTGTCAGGTACATAAAAGTTAAACCAGTAACTTAGTAAACTTAGTCTGGCAAAAAGAATGAATAAAAACTAGAGAAAAGAACGCTGGCAAAGAGGCTATTAATCCAGGCAGGAGATGATGAGTGTCTGTTGTATTGAAAAATGGAGAGTAAAAAATATGAGATATTCTAAAGAAACATATAATAGACTGAACAAGGAGAATAAAGGAAAAAGATGAGTCAAAAATGAGTCAATAACAATTCTAGAGAGAATAAGTGAAACTGGAAGAAAGGAAAAGGTGACCATGAAATTTGAAAGAAAGAAACATGAAAGTGGAAAAGAAATTAAAAGTCTGCTTCACTAATGGAAGAAACAAAAGATATATTTAAAATTACATGAAGTAAGAGACAGAAAATGTCAGTCAGGCAGGGTGGCTAATGCCTGTAATTCCAGCACTTCGGGAGGCTTAGGCAGGTGGATCACCTGAAGTCAGAAGTTTGAGACCCGCCTGACCAACATGGCGAAACCCTGTCTCTACTAAAAATACAAAAATTAGTCAGGCAGTGGTGCACGCCTGTAGTCCCAGCTGTTCCAGAGGCTAAGGCAGGAGAAGCTCTTGAACCTGGGAGGTGGAGGTTGCAGTGGGCCAAAATCGCACCACTGCACTCCAGCCTGAGAGACAAAGCAAGACTCCATCTCGAAAAAAAAGAAAGAAAAAAAACAAAGAAAGTCCTGAGATAGACTCTTTAAAAACACAAAAAGTACAAACTATTAAGCCTGAATCATAGGTTGTTACTATTCTCAAAAAAGATTCTTCAAATTATATTTTTTTCAAATTACAAAAGGCTGAACATGAATTACCTCAAATAAAGTTTCAATGTGTCAGTGAGTTGCATGATTTTTTTTTCCAGAAGTAGAGTGGATGGGAGACTGAAGAATCCAATGTGTGACCTATTAACCCTGAAATTACAATAAGTCACAAAAGGAGATGATCTACAGTTAGTTGAACATATAGAACCAGAGATTAAGAAAAATATGAGACTGAAAAACTATGTATGCTGTCATGCACATGAAGTGAATAGGTTGAATTAAGAAATTTGAGTTCACTGAAAGAAAGACTGAAAAAAGCAGAACAGAGACCTTAAGATAAAGTTTTGAAAAAATGGGAGGAAAAAGATAACCAGGGAATCAGACAAATTTATTTTAGAGTAGACAACCTTGGAAAAGTTAACTGTCACATAAATGTCATAAAAACAATCATTTTATGTTTTAAACATCCATAATTTTGTATAAAACACAATATTCAATAATGAAAAAACACCAAGTGTCAGTAACGGTTAGGATGCTTTGGCTATAAGTATCAGAAAACCGTAACTAGGCCACAAAATAATAAGAAAATTTACTGTCCTGGGAAATCTCGGGAAGATGGCTGACTAGGAACAGCTCAGGATTGCAGCTCCCAGTGAAAACGCAGAGGGTGAGTAGACGCCACATTTCCAAATGGAATTTTATTGCCCACAGTCCAGGAGATTCCCAGGCAGAGGAGCCCCAGCGGTCACCACAGTGGCTGTTTGGGCCCATGCAGCTGCTTTGCTGGTGCCCTGGTGCAGCGGTTCTCCATACAAAATACACTGGTCTGGGTGCCCTCTTAGCTGGCAATTGGAGCCCCAGGAAGGCAGATCGCCCATTCATCTGATTTAAAAGGGGACTGAAATAGGGAGCCAGGCCAGGAGATTCCTGGGCAAAAAAACCCACCAGGAATCACAGGGCTGCTGTTTCAGCTGACGCAGTGAGTCGCCGCACAGGAAATCGCATAGATCCTGCCACTTTTTCAACAGGCGACTGGAACACCTGGGAGAGAGTCGACCGTTCAACTAAAAAATTTTTAAAAAAGACTCTGAGTCAGGGAGCCAGGTGATCAGGCTCAGTTAGTCCCATCCCCCAACAACAACAACAAAAAAAAACAGTAATTGAAAACTCTCTGGGTTGAGAGTTTCACAGCAAGCACAGCTGAACCAGGGACAATCCAGCTTTGTGGAGGAGGGGCGCCCACCATTACTAAGGCACTCCATCACTATGGAGGCAGTCTGCCATCGCTGAGGCAGCCCACCATTGTCTAGGCAACCTGCCGCTACAGAGAGAGTCCGCCATTACAGAGGTGGGCCACCATTGCCAAGGCAGTTCTAACTACACCCATATAAACAGGACTGCAGGGAAGATCACATGGCAGCTGGGCAGAGCCCACAGCAGCTCAGCAAAGCCTCTGCAGGCAGACAGTGACTAGGCTGCCTCCTTGCTGGGCAGAGCAGCCCTGAAAAAAAAAAAAAAAAGGCAGCAGCACAATGGAAATTCATAAATAAAGCCCTAACTCCCTGGGACACAGCACCTGGCAGGGGGAAAAAAAAGGGGGGGAGTTTATGAGTTCTGCTGCAGCAGACCTAAACGTACCTGCCCAGCAACTCTGAATGAACAATGGAGCTTACAGCTCAGCACTTGAGCTCCAATAAAGGACAGACTATCTCCTCAAGCAGCTCCCTGACTCCCGTATATACAAAGAGTCACCTCATAAAGGAGAGAACACACTGACATTTGGCAGGTATCCTTCTGGGACAAGGATAGCAGAAGAAGAAACTGGTAGCAACCCTTACTGTTCTGCCGCTGCTGCAGGTGACCCCCAAGCAAGCAGGGACTGGAGTGGACCTCCAGCAGTCCTACAGCAGAGGGGTCAGACTGTTAGAAGGAAAACTAAGAAACAGAAATAACTTCATCATCCACAAACTGGAAGTTCACTCAGAGACCCAATCTAAAAGTCAGCAACTACAAAGACAACAGGTGGATATATCCACAAAGATGGGAAGAAACCAGTGCAAAAAGGAAGAAAACACCCGAAACCAGAACACCTCTCCTCCTACAAGGGATCACAACTCCTCACCAGCAAGGGAACAAGGCTGGATGGAGAATGAGTGTGATGAAATGACAGAATCAGACTTCAGAAGGTGGGTAATAAGAAACCTCTGTGAGCTAAAAGAACATGTTGTAACCCAATGCAAAGAAACTAAGAACCTTGAAAAAAGATCTGACAAAATGCTAATGAGAATGGACAACATAGAGAAGAATATAAGTGAATTGATGGAGCTGAAAAACACAACACAGGAACTTCGTGAAGCATGCACAAGTTTCAACAGCCGAATGGACCAAGCAGAAGAAAGGATAACAGAGGTTGAAGATAAACTCAATGAAATAAAACGAGAAGGCAAAATTAGAGAAAAAAGAGTAAAAAGAAACACAAAGCCTCCAAGAAATATGGGATTATGTGAAAAGACCTAATCTACGTTTGATAGGTGTACCTGAATGTGACAGAGAGAATGAATCCGAGCTGGAAAACACTCTTCAGGATATTTACTAGAAAAACTTCCCCAACCTAGCAAGGCTGGCAAATATTCATGTCCAGGAAGTACAGAGAACACCACAAAGATTCTCCTTAAGAAGAGCAACCCCAAGGCACATAATCATCAGATTCACCAGGGTTGAAATGAAGGAAAAAATGCTAAGGGAAGCCAGAGAGAAAGGTCAGGTTACCCACAAAGGGAAGCCCATCAGACTCACAGCAGATCTCTTGGCAGAAACCCTACAAGCCAGAAGAGAGTGGGGGCCAATGTTCAACATCCTTAAAGAAACGAACTTTCCTTACATGGTTAAACTTCATCTGAAATTTAGATTTTTCATAGTAAAAGGAAACCAATTGTGGTTGTGGATTTCTTTTCTTGTGAGGAAATACATGGCCTTTGATGCTCTGGCCTCTTCTGCATTTCCCAGTCTGTCCTGCTCAAGAAGCTAGAATGTGTTTTTACATTTTTCAGTGAATGTTGTGTTGAAATGACTAAGTACATCAGCCAATGGCAAGTGAAGGAATCATGAGTGTCCTGATGCAGACTGAGCAGTTGCTTTCAATTCTTATAGCCTCCTACCTATAAGGTGCTTACCAGCTGGAACACTGAGCACGTAAGGTGAGATTTTTTTTTCCTCTGATGGGATTAACTTTGTAATGCAATATGATGGATGCAGACCCTGTTGTTGTTTCTCTCTGGTAGTCCTCAGTGGCTGCATCCTTGGTGCACTGTGATGGAGATATTAAATGTGCTCTTTGTAAGCTTTCATTCTATGACTGTCAAAAATACGATGTAGTTCCTTTTTTATTTCTATTAAACAATGAGCTGAGGCTGTATTACAGCTGGTTCAGTTAAAAAAAAAAAAAGAAAAAGAAATGAACTTTCAACCTAGAATTTCATATCCAGCCAAAGTAAGCTTCATAAGTGAAGACGAAATTAAATCCTTTATGAACACGCAATTATTGAGAGATTTGATCACCGCCAGGCCTGCTTTACAAGAGCTCCTGAAAGAATCACTAAACATAGAAAGGAACAACCAGTACCAGCCACTCCAAAAACGTATCAAATGGTAAAAAGCATTGACACAATGAAGAAGCTGCATCAACTAACGGGCAAAACAACCTGCTAGCATCAAAATGGCAGGATCAAATTCACACATAACAAAATTAACTCTAAATGTAAATGGGCTAAATGCCCCAATCAAAAGACACAGACTGGCAAATTGGATAAAAAGTCAAAACCATCAGTGTGCTGTATCCAGGAAACCCATCTCACGTGGAAGTATACACATAGGTTCAAAATAAAGGGATGAAGGAAGATTGCCCAAGCAAATGGAGAGCCAAAAAAAAGCAGGCGTTGCAATCCTTGTCTCTGATAAAATAGACCAACAAAGATCAAAAGAGACAAAGAAGGACATTACATAATGGTAAGAGGATCAATGCAACAAGAAGAGCTAACAATCCTAAATATATACACACCCAATACAGGAGCACCCAGATACATAAAGCAAGTTCTTAATGACTTACAAAGAGACTTAGACTCCAACACAACAATAGTGGGAGACTTTAACACTCCACTGTCAGTATTAGACAGATCAACGAGACAGAAAATTAACAAGGATATCCAGGACTTGAACTCAGACCTGGACCAAGCAAACCTAATAAACATTTATAGAACTCTCCACACCAAATCCACAGAATATACATTCTTCTCAGCACCACATCAGACCTACTCTATAACTGACCACATAATTGGAAGTAAATCACTCCTCAGCAAATGCAAAAGAACGGAAATCATTACAAACAGTCTCTCAGACTGCAGTGCAATCAAGTTAGAACTCAGAATTCAGAAACTAACTCAGAACCGAACAGCTTCATGGAAACTGAACAACCGGCTCTTGAATGTCGACTGGATAAACAATGAAATGAAAGCAGAAATAAAAATGTTCTTTGAAACCAATGAGAATGAAGATACAACGTACCAGAATCACTGGGACACATTTAAAGCAGTGTCTAGAGGAAAATATATAGCAATAAATGCACAAATGAGAAGCAAGGGAAGATCTAAAATTGACACTCTGTTGTCAAAATAGAAAGAGCTAGAGGAACAAGATCAAAAAAAAAAAAAAAAAAAAAAAAACCTCAAAACCTAGCAGAATACAAGAAATAACTAAGTTCAGAGCAGAACTGAAGGAAACAGAGACACCAAAAAACCTTCAAAAAATCAATAAATCCTGGAGATGATTTTTGAAAAGATCAACAAAATAGACCACTAGCCAGATTAATAAAGAAGAAAAGAGAGAAGAATCAAATAGATGCAATAAAAACCGATAAAGGGAATATCACCACTGATTCCACAGAAATACAAACCACCATCAGATATTACTACAAAAAACTCTAGGCACATAAACCAGTAAACCTGGAAGAAATGGATAAAATTACGGAGATTTTCATCCTCCCATGCCTAAACCAGGAAGAAGTTGAAACCCTGAATAGAAGAATAACAAGGGCTGAAGTTGTGGCAGCAATTAATAGCCTACCCACCAAAAAAAGCCCAGGTCCAGACAGGTTCAAAGCTGAATTCTACCATACATACAAAGAGGAGCTGATACCACTCTTTCTGAAACTATTCCAAACAATCCAAAAAGAGGGAATCCTTCCCAAATCATTTTATGAGAACAACATCACCCTGATACCAAAACCCGGCAGAGACTCAACAAGAAAAGAAAACATCATGGCCAATATCCATGACAAACATAGATGCAAAAATCTTCAACAAAATACTAGCAAACCAACTTGCAACAACACGTCAAAAAGCTTATCCATCACGATCAAGTAGGCTTCATCCCGGGGATGCAAGGCTGGTTCAACATAGGCAAGTCTATAAACGTAATTCACTGCATAAACAGAACCAAAGACAAAAAACATATGATTACTTCAATAGATGCAGAGAAGGCCTTTGACAAAATTCAACAGTGCTTTATGCTAAAAACTCTCAATAAACTAGATATTGACAGAACGTATCTCAAAATCATAAAAGCTATTTACGACAAACCCACAGCCAATATCCTACTGAATGGGCAAAAACTGGAAGCATTCCCTTTGGAATCCAGCACTAGACAAGGATGCCCTCTTTCACCACTCCTATTCAATATAGCATTGGAAGTTCTAGCCAGAGCAATCAGGCAAGAGAAAGAAATAAAGGGTATTCAATTAGGAAAGGAGGAAGTCAAATTTTTTCTATTTGCAGATGACATGATTGTATATTTAGAAGACCCCATCATCTCAGCCCAAAATCTCTTGAAATTGATAAGCAACTTCAGCGAAGTCTCAGCAAAAATCACAAGCATTCCTATACACCAATAACAGACTTAAAGAGAGCCAAATCAAGAATGAACTGCCATTCACAACTGCTACAGAGAGAATAAAATACCTAGGAATACAACTAACAAAGGATGTTTGTAGTTCAAGAAGAACTACAAACCACTGCTCAATGAAATAAGAGAGGACAAACAGATGGAGAAACATTCCATGTTCATGGTTAGGAAGAATCAATATCATGAAAATAGCCATACTGCCCAAAGTAATTTACAGAATCAATGCTATTCACATCAAGCTACCAATGACCTTCTTCACAGAACTGGAAAAAACCACGTTAAACTTCATATGAAACCAAAAGAAAGCCCGCATAGCCAAGTCGATTATAAGCAAAAAGAACAAAGCTGGAGGCATCACACTACCAGACTTCAAACTATACTACATGGCTACAGGAATCAAAACAGCATGGTACTGGTACCAAAATAGAGATATAGACCAATGGAACAGAACAGAGGCCTCGGAGGCAACGCCATACATCTACAACCATCTATCTTTGACAAACCTGACAAAAACAAGCACTGGGGAAAGGGGTCCCAGTTTAATAAATGGTGTTGGGAAAACCAGCTAGCCATATGCAGAAAGCAGAAACTGGGCCCCTTTCTGACACCTTACACTAAAATTAACTCCAGATGGATTAAAGACTTAAACATAAGACCTAACACCACAAAAACCCTAGAGGAAAATCTATGCAAAACCATTCAGGACATACGCATAGGCAAGGACTGCATGACTAAAACACCAAAAACACTGGCAACAAAAGCCAAAATAGACAAATGAGACCTAATTAAACTCCAGAGCTTCTGCACAACAAAGAAACAATCATTAGAGTGAATTGGCAACCAACAGAATGGGAAAAAAATGTTTGCAATCTACCCATCTGACAAAGGGCTAATATCCAGAATCTACAAAGAACTAAAACTGATTTACAAGAAAAAAACAAACAAGCCCATTCAAAAGTGGGCAAAGGATATGAACAGACACTTTACAAAAGAAGACATATATGAGGTCAACAAACATGAGAAAATGCTCATCATCACTGGTCATTAGAGAAATGCAAATCAAAACTACATTGAGATACCATATCATGTCAGTTAGAATGGCGATCATTTAAAAATCTGGAGACAAGCCGGGCGCGGTGGCTCAAGCCTGTAATCCCAGCACTTTGGGAGGCCGAGGCGGGTGGATCACGAGGTCGAGAGATCGAGACCATCCTGGTCAACATGGTGAAACCCCGTCTCTACTAAAAATACAAAAAAATTAGCTGGGCGTGGTGGCGCGTGCCTGTAATCCCAGCTACTCAGGAGGCTGAGGCAGGAGAATTGCCTGAACCCAGGAGGCGGAGGTTGCGGTGAGCCGAGATCGCGCCATTGCACTCCAGCCTGGGTAACAAGAGCGAAACTCCATCTAAAAAAAAAAAAAAAAAAAATCTGGAGACAACAGATGCTGGAGAGGATATGGAGAAATAGGAACGCTTTTACACTGTTGGTGGGAGTGTAAATTAGTTCAACCATTGTGGAAGACAGTGTGGCGATTCCTCAAGGACGTAGAAATAGAATTTGACCCAGCAATCCCATTACTGGGTATATAGCCAAAGGATTATAAATCGTTCTATTATAAGGACACATGCACACGAATGTTCACTGCAGCACTGTTTACAATAGCAAAGACTTGGATCCAACCCAAATGCACAATTATGATAGATTGGACAGGGAATATGTGGCACATATACACCATGAAATTCTATGTTGCAGCCAAAACAAACAATGAGTTCGTGTCCTTTGTAGGGACATGGATGAACCTGGAAACCATCATTCTCAGCAAACTGACACAAGAACAGGAAATCAAACACTGCATGTTCTCACTCATAGGTGGGTGTTGAACAATGAGAACACATGGACACACAGAAGGAAGCATCACACACTGAGGTCTGTGGCGGGGGGGAACTAGGGAAAGAACAGTGAGGGGTGGGGAGTTAGGGAGGGGTAACATGGGGAGAAATGACAGATATGGCATGGGGAAGAAGGCAGCAAAAAACAGTGCCATGAATGTACCTATGCAAGAATCCTGCCTGTTCTTCATATGTACCCCAAAACCTGAAATGCAATATATATAAAAATTTAAAAAAATCAATTATATATATACACACACATATATATAAATTAAAATTAAAAAAAGAAAAAAGAAATATCATGTAGAGTATTCCATGTACATGGGAACAGTCTCATGGACTGGGTGAAGGACTAGAAGTAATAGATTTGGGTATATAATGGTGAAGATGATAGAAAAGGATCCTCTGGTTGGAAAAAGGGGAGGGCTGAATGAAAAAGCCCAAAGGAAGCAGAATATCGAATACCTTCAAGGTGGTGACATGCTAGTCTGCAGTTCTGCAGAGTGGAGGAATTTAAGGAGCTGGTAGTTTAGTATGAATTGTCAACAATGTCCCCTTTTCATAAATATATTATTCTTAAAGGACAATATGGTAGAGAAAAAACTTATGTGAATGAATTGCTTGTGCTGCTATTATCAGTGGAATGGTTAACACCACAGGTTCTAGAGCCAAATTTGTCTGTGTTCCAATCTTGGCTCTCTTTTCCTTCTTGTGTAACTTTAGGCAACTTAATTTCATTTTACTTTAAGTTCCTCATCTATAAAATGGAGATAATAAATAAAAAGTTCCTGGCATGTAATAATCCATGCAACCAGTATTTGAGCATCTACCATGTCCAAGGCACTGTTACCTATTATTTCTATGAAGCTGAATTCAAGGGATTCTATGATTGCTACAGCTGCATTATGATGTAGAATTATTTTCCATACTTGTATAATAAAGTACTCTCAAGTGTTAATAAATTATTAATAAAAAGCATGAATATTCTACCATCCAAAAAAAGCCCAGGACCAGATGGATTCATAGCCAAATTCTACCACAGGTACAAAGAGGAGCTGGTACCATTGCTTCTGAAACTATTCCAAACAACAGAAAAAGAGGAAATCCTTCCTAACTCATTTTATGAGGCCAGTATCATCCTGATACCAAAACTTGGCAGAGACACAACCAAAAAAGAAAATTCCAGGCCAGTATCCCTGGTGAACATTAATACGAAAATCCTCAATAAAATGCTGGCAAACAGAATCCAGCAGCACATCAAAAAGCTTATCCACCACAATCAAGTCAGCTTCATCCCTGTGATGCAAGGCTGGTTCAACATATGCAAATCAATAAATATAATCCATCATATAAACAGAACCAATGACAAAAACCACATGATTATCTCAATAGATACAGAAAAGGTCTTTGACAAAATTCAACAGCCCTTCATGCTGAAAATTTTCAGTTAACTAGGTATTAATGGAATGTATCTCAAAATAAGAAGAGCTGTTTATGACAAACCCACAGTCAGTATGACACTGAATGGGCAAAAACTGGAAGCATTCCCTTTGAAAACCGGCACAAGACAAGGATGCCCTCTCTCATCACTCCTATTCAACATGGTATTGGAAGTTCTGACCAGGGAAATCAGGCAAGATAAAGAAATAAAGGGTATTCAATTAGAAAAAGGGGAAATCAAATTGTCTCTGTTTACAGATGACATGATTGTATATTTAGAAAACTCCATTGTCTCCGCCCAAAATCTTAAGCTGATAAGCAACTTCAGCAAAGTCTCAGGACACAAAATCAATGTGCAAAAATCACAAGATTCCTATATACCAATAACAGACAGAGAGCCAAATCATGAGTGAACTCCCATTCACAATTGCTACAAAGAGAATAAAATATCTAGGAATACAACTTACGATGTGAAGGACTTCTTTAAGGAAAACTACAAACCACTGCTCAGGGGAAAAAAGAGAGGAAACAAACAAATGGAAAAATATTCCATGTTCATGGATAAGAAGAATCAGTATCACAAAAATGGCCATACTGCCCAAAGTAATTTATAGATTCAGTGCTATCCCCAAAAGCTACCATTGACTTTCTTCACAGAATTGGAAAAAAAAAAAAAAAACCCCTTAAACTTCATATGCAACCAAAAAAGAGCCCACATAGCCAAGACAATTCTAGCAAAAAGAAAAAAGTTGGAGGTTTCACACCACCTGATTTCAAACTATACTATAAGGCTACAGTAACAAAAACAAATATATAGACCCATGGAACTGAACAGAGGCCTCAGAAACAACACCACACATCTACAACCATCTGATCTTTGACAAACTTGACAAAAACAAGCAATGGGGAAAGGATTCCCTGTTTAATAAATGGTGTTGGAAAAACTGGCAAGCCATATGCAGAAAGCTGAAACTGAATCCTTCCCTTACAGCTTATATAAAAATTAACTCCAGATGGATTAAAGACTTAAACATAAGACCTAAAACCACAGAAACCCTAGAAGAAAAACTAGACAATATCATTCAGGACCTAGGCATGGGCAAAGACTTCATGACTAAAACATCAAAAGCAATGGCAACAAAAGCCAAAATAGACAAATGAGATCTAATTAGACTAAAGAGCTTTTGCACAGCAAAAGAAACTATTGCAAAAGTGAACAGGCAACCTACAGAATGGGAGAAAATTTTTGCCATCTACCCATCTGACAAAGGGCTAATATCCAGAATCTCCAAAGAACTTAAACAAATTTACAAGAAAAAAACAACCCCATCAACAAGTGGGCAAAGGGTATGAGCAGACACTTCTCAAAAGAAGACATTTATACAGCCAACAAACATGTAGAAAAGCTCATCACCACTGCTCATTAGAGAAATGCAAATCAAAACCACATTGAGATACCATCTCATGCCAGTTAGAATGGCAATCATTAAAAAGTCAGGAAACAACAGATGCTGGAGAGGATGTGAAGAAATAGGAATGCTTTTACTCTGTTGGTGGGGTGTAAATTAGTTCAACCATTGTGGAATACACTGTGGCGATTCCTCAAGGATCTAGAAATACAAATACCATTTGACCCAGCCATCCCATTACTGGGTATATAACCAAAGGATTATAAATCATTCTACTATAAAAACACATGCACATGTATGTTTATTGCGGCACTGTCCACAACAGCAAAGACTTGGAACCAACCCAAATTCCCATCCATGATAGACTGGATAAAGAAAATGTGGCATATATACACCATGGAATACTATGCAGTCATAAAAAAGGATGAGTTCATGTCCTTTGCAGGGACATGGATGAAGCTGGAAACCATCATTCTCAGCAAACTAACACAAGAACAAAAAACTAAACACTGCATGTTCTCACTCATGAGTGGTTGTTGAACAATGAGAACACATGGACACAGGGAGAGGAACATCACACACCGGGACCTGGAGGTGGTTGGGCGGCCAGGGGAGGGATAGCATTAGGAGAAATACTCAATGTAGATGGGTTGATGGGTGGAGCAAACCACCAAGGCATGTGTACATCTATGTAACAAACCTGCACATTCTTCACATGTACCCTAGAACTTTAAGTATAAAAATAAATAAATGGCATGAATATTTAAGTGTTCCTTTATGCATTTAAATAATTAATTGTCTCATAGCTGGTAACAATAAAGGTTTTCCTATAAACTCTTCTATCCTACAGTATTTTCATACATTCAACGATTTAAGAGAAATTAAAAATTATAAGTAGAAAAGAGTAATGAACATGATATGAAGAAAAGTGTGATTTACCTTTGTCTAATATAAAAGTTGATAAAATCAAAGGTTTGATTTAGTCAGGATAAAAGTAAACGGCAAAAAAACTTGAGAGCAGTCGTATCACTCAAATATACTATTGACACAACAGCTCAGGGTCCATTTGCAAGGTTGCTTACAAAGTGGTAGGTATAAGTATAGTGAGAGTTCAATCACTGACTGAACTAGCTACTTTATTATAGGTAACAACCACAGCCCTTTAGATCACTATGTTACAGATAGATGTTCCTGATTTAAGTGTGAACAGACAAGTGCAGTTTTATTGCCAATACTGGCAAAATAAAGGTTAATAGATGGTGAGTGATAAACATTACATTAAATATGTTAACAGCATATTTTATGGCTAGATAATAACCTTTACTGTTTTAACCAGCAACCTTAAACTCTTGAGTTTAAAATAAATAAATAAGTTCAGACACAAGTATACAGTAGAAAAAAAGTATAATAAATAATTATTCAAGTAGATAGGCCAGATGGTCTTTGACTTAACAAAGTCAAACTATTTATTTAACAAAATAGTTTATTGATTTAATAATTTCCACTGTGAAGAAAAAAACATTCAAAAACATGAGATAGCAATTAAAACTACTATGGATACTAAAGGATATAAATATAAATCTAGCTGTTTTAGGAATTAAGTGGGTTTTGAACAATGAGAACACATGGACACAGGGAGGGGAACATCACACACCGGGGCCTGTCAGTGTATGGGGGACTAGGGGAGGGATAACAGGGGGTGGGGGATAGGGGAGGGATAGCATTAGGAGAAATGTCTAATGTAGATGAGATGACAGGGTGATGGATGCAGCAAACCACCATGTCACATGTATACCTATATAATAAACCTGCATGTTCTGCACATGTACCTCAGAACTTAAAGTATAATAAAAAATAAATAAAAATAAATCTAGCTGTTTCAGTCATTAACTTCTTAAAAAATTATGAAATTAATTCAAAGGTAAAATATCTGCTACAGAACCCTAAAGATTTCATCCCAATTCATATTTATAGGATGTTTGACTGATATTTATATTGTTATGCAGTACAGAGTTAAACATCAGAATAATAAAAGGAAATATTTTATGCTCAACTGATTACTTTTTAATTTTTGTGGGTACATAGTAGGTGTGTATATTTATGGGGCACATGAGATGTTCTGATATATGTATGCAGTGCATAATAATCATATCATAGAAAATGGGGTACCCATCCCCTGAAGGATTTATCCTTTGGGTTACAAAAAATCCAGTTACATTCTTATTTTTAAACATACAATTATTATTGACTATAATCATCCTGTTGTGCTATCAGACACTATGCCTTATTCATTCTTTCTAATTTCTTGGTACCCATTAACCATCCCCACCTTCCCCCAACCCTACCCCTCACTACATTTCCTAGCCACTGGTAACCATCATTCTACTCTCTGTCTCCATGAGTTCAATTGTTTTTATTTTTAGATGCCAAAAATAAACGAGAACATGTGATGTTTATCTTTCTGTTCCTAGCTTATTTCACTTAACATAATGACCTCTAGTTCTATCCATGTTTTTGCAAATGACAGGATCTCATTCTTCTTCATGGCTGCATGGTACTCCATTGTTTATGGGTACCAGGTTTTCTTTATCCATTCATCTGTTCATGGACACTTAAGTTGCTTTTGAATCTTGGCTACTGTGAACAGTGCGGCAACAACATGGGAGTGTGGATGTCTCTTCAATATACTGATTTCTTTTCCTATGGGTATATACCCAGCAGTGGGCTTGTCAACTAAGTCTACTTTTAAAAAAAAATATCAATGATATTGGCTTTAAAATAATGTATATCTTTCTTTACACAATAAGGTTGCTAACTGCTTGCTTTCAAGCTGCTTTTTTATGTACTAATTTAAAAAAAATCAATAATTCCTTGAAATTTTGATTTTTCTGTATTTTTTCCTAAAGCAATATACACCTGGATTAAATAGATATCCACGATTTAGAAAGTAAATTATTAGACTGTCTTACACTAGTGATCCGTTCTAGATTCACTCCTAAAATGTAATGTCTTATTGATAAAAAGTATATGGCTAAAACTTATATTTGCATAAAATGGTTTATAATTATCTACATAAAGATTGATTTTCTAAAAGTTTCTTCCTCATCAAGATTACAAAACGCAAGAAACATCTATGTTTTTCTACATTTTTCAACAATTGAAAATGTTGAGCTGTCATAATCAGTTAAGTCTTACAGGAGATACTCCAAAATGCATCCATTCCTATTACAATTATTGCTATGAAACAATAGGGAGGTAGTGAGGAGAAGGGTACAGAAAACCAGCATATGACTGACAAAAGTAAAAACTAGTAACTTCTTATATCTTTCTTTTTCTCTTATATATTACTTAATCTCAAGAGCATAGTAAGTTAAAATCAGAGACCTCACGAAAAGATCTTCCCCTGAAAAATATGCTTTTGATTTTATAGACTTTCTAAGCCTTTAAATATCCTTAACTTTTAGTACATTGTCTGTTTTCTAACCATTTTATTCAAAGCTATTAGTGCAGCAAATAAACAGCACATGCTTTGATCTCATTAAATTACAACATACAGTTCCTGGAGTCATAAATATTGCGCTCTTTTTTTCCTTCACCCCTCCCTTTCTGGTATGGGGTAGTCTGTTTAATATCACTATCTCCTTGAGTGCTCTGACATTTACTCAGACAAATAGCAGAGGTTATGAATGCTGCTCATAGATAGTATCAGGAATTCTTCATGATTGCCATAATGGTGAACTCAGCATTCAGAATGGTAATACCTAGTTTTTATCTAACCACTAAGTTTGGTCTGTTTAACTTTGCTCCACAAAAAGAAAAAAAAAAAAAAAAGGAATTCCATCTTATCACAAACCAATAACAACTGTTCTGGACAAAATCATAGAACAGTTTAAGAAAAATGGAAATTATCTTTGGGAGAATTAATGATTAGAAGTTTTAAATGAGTGATATAGCCAATGTTACCAAATTTGATTCTCTTATGAAAAGGTTAAAAAAAAAATCTTTTCCCAAAGTTAAAAATCAAAGCTAGGTAAGACATACAAAATATAAAATTGGTGTACTTAGAATATCTGCAATATTAAAAAATGGCTCTGAATATATATTTTTAAATTCTCATCCTTTCAGTTACATGAACTTTGAAGTCTCAAATGTAATTAAATTTTCTCACTTTACCCTTCTATTACAGTCTGTCTTCCAAGAACAACTTTGCAGCATGAACACTGACACTAATGCCTTCTAGAGTGACAGAGATCACCACTACATGACATGTTAGTACATTTAGGTAGCCCTAGCCTAGTCCCCAAGACTTGAGAGAAAGAGGCAAGTGTTCTTATGAGCAACACCATTCTTCTCACGCATAGAAATAGACATTCCTCAACTTCTTACATAAATCCACTACGGATATCTCTCCATGAATCTACATGAGCCTCATCTCCATCTATAGGTCAGAGTCTTAAACTGTGCATTAGAAATATAATAGTCAGGGCCAGCAAGGTGGCTTCCACCTGTAATCCCAGCACTTTGGGAGGTTGAGGCGCGTGGATCACTTGAGATCAGGAGTTCGAGACCAGCCTGGCCAACACAGCGAAACCCCATCTCTACAAAAACACAAAAACTAACTAGACATGGTGGCACATGCCTGTAGTCCCAGATACTTGGGTGGGTGAGGCAGGAGAATGGCTTGAACCCAGGAGGTGGAGGTTGCAGTGAGCTGAGATTGCACCATTGCACTCCAGCCTGGGAGACAGAGTGAGACTCCATCTTAGAAAAAGAAAAAGAAATGTAATAGTCTATTATGTTACAATGAAGCATCTGTTTTCATTTAATGCAAAAAAAAATCAGTACAAAAATTTATGAGGTATATTTTCATAAGAATGCAGAAACTAACTGTATAAAGGCATATGAATATTTTAATCACCAAATTATTTAATTACTAAAGTCATTGTTAAAAATATTAAAACATAACTGAACCAGAGATATAAATAAAAAGGTGTTTATTCACAACTACTGATTTAATATTTAGTTATTTATATGTGAAGTTTCTATTGATAGAAATGAATGGCCCTTTTATTAATTCTGACTTGGGATTCCAAACAGATTTTTTAAACTATAGCTTTTTCTATTAAAAAAGAGCCATCTCTAATTTTCAAGGATATAACTAAAAAGAAATGTTTCCTACACATTAATTGTACTCTTGAGTAGTTTGCTAAATAGACATAAGACTTTTAAGAGCCAGAAACATGATTATCACCATCCATTCTAATGTTCTGTACTGAGATCTACCTATGCTTTTACTTTCTGATCACTCAGGTGTAAGAATAAAGTTCAAGGAATATATGACCAATTTATTGGCAGTTATAACAGTGAAGACATACATATCACAGTCAATAGGTATTATAAATATTAACAGTCTTTGAACTCTGGCTTAGCATTTAGAAGGTACTGCTATCCAAAATATACAAAGAACTCTGAAAACTCAACAATAAGAAAACAAGTAACCCAGTTAAAAAATGGGCCCAACGCCTGAAGAGACACTTTGACAAAAAATATACACTGACGACAAGTAAGTGTATGAAGATATGTTCAACATCATATGTCATTCGGGAATTGCAAGTCAAAACAAGTTACCACTACACACCCATCAGAATGACCAACATCCAAAACACTGACAACACCAAATGCTAGTAAGGATATGACTGTGAAGGATACCAGTATATTTTTGTATATCAATATATTAAATAACTATAAATTAAGTTGTACATGTGTGAGGACAGGGAGTATACAGCAACTCTGTACTTTCCACTCAGTTTTGCTGTGAACCTAAAAATGCTCTAAAAATAGTTTATTAATTAAAATTAAAAACAGTGAAAGTCTATGTTCATATAAAGGTATAAATGCTTAGAGTTTTGGTATTTCTTTCCTTTTAAAAATAGGATCCTTAGAGTCAAGATGACAACATTGACCCAAATTAGTAGAAATTATTTTTTCCTCAAAATTAATGGTATATCTGAATGATACCATTCTTATTCATTTATCCCTTGAGTCCAAAATACACTACTAAAAAATATAGGTGAGGTTTACAGTGTTGTCTTTGACTGTGAAACAACTTCCTCTGTACTGAATCAACTAGCCTATAGAAAACAGAATTCATAACTCTGGCCTCACTAATGTTATACCCTAAACAAGCATATGTCAGAATCCCAGCAGAAACAGATGGCACACATAAGTTAGGACAACCTGAAGATGGGTTTATTTGCAGAGGCGCAGGCAGGATATAAAGGACCCACAAGGGATGGCGCAAGTTCCATTGACTAGCCACACTGTAGGTGTTACCACCTCTAGACCAAGAGGAGAGGTTACTGGAACCCCAATAAAAGAGAGTATCATATAGATAAGGCCAATTTGAGAGAAGTAGTGATCTTTTGAGGGACATGGCCAGCCTGAAGTTACCTCGGAGGGAAGGAACAGGGGGAATAAATACCCTGATTCACTCTTTCCTCCCTCCCATCTCCTGCCTAGGCTCTCCACTGGCCCAGTTCAACAGGAAGTCAGAAGATATGGAAGCCCATTGATGCAGCCCATATACATAAGCCCTCAAAAGGTAAATATAGATCTAGAGGGACAAACAGAAGATTTTTTTGCATACCAATATGTTAAAGAACTACAAATTAAGTGCATTTTAAACGGTACTCAGTAAATATCACTTCAAAATACCTATGGAGTGCCAGTAAGCATAGGTACTTAATTCTCTCAGAGGTAGAGAGGTAGTCCTAACATGATTCAAAGTGGTATTGATAGAGGGTTTGGAAGGGAGTGGGAAAGGAAAACAGATGTCATTCTCTATAAAAAGAAGAAAGCCTTACGTACTTCTTCCTCTCATCCCAACTCTCTGTGTCATTTGGAATATTTTTAGATGCAAATCATGGAAAACTGAATTGGCCCTAACCAACCTGGCTTAAATAATAATGGGGACTTATTGGCTTGCATAATTTAAATGTCTAGAGGTAGGACAAGATGCAGGGTTGGTTGGTCCAGTTACTCGATAATGTCATCAAAGAACAGGTTTTTTTGTTTTGTTTTGTTTTGTTTTGTGTTTTTTTTTTTTTTGTTTTTTTTTTTGAGACGGAGTTTCGCTCTTGTTGCCCAGGCTGGAGTGCAATGGTGTGATCTCGGCTCACCGCAACCTCCGTCTCCTGGGTTCAGGCAATTCTCCTGCCTCAGCCTCCTGGGTAGCTGGGATTACAGACACACGCCACCATGCCCAGCTAATTTTTTGTATTTTTAGCAGAGACAGGGTTTCACCATGTTGACCAGGATGGTCTCGATCTCTTGACCTCGTGATCCACCCGCCTCGGCCTCCCAAAGTGCTGGGATTACAGGCTTGAGCCACCACGCCCGGCCGAACAGGTTTCTTTATGTCATGCCAGTCTGGCATCCACACTGTCAGGTTCCTAATTTTTGGCTTTTCTCATGGTTGTACGCTGACTGCCAGCCGCAGTAGAGGTTATGTTCTTCCTAGTTTATAACCAGAAGCTAGCTAAAGTCATTTATCCATTCCTGAACCAGCTATGGCCAGAGGAAAGAAATATGTTAGTGATCTTCTGCCAATTTAGGGCTCAGCTTTAAAGCTGAAGACATCAAAATGAAAATCTAGATAAGGTTAGGAAGAAGGCAAGGGGATACTGATGCTCAGTAAGCAACAAATAAATGTTCAGTTCACACCTTCATTCATTATGCTCCAGCCATATCAGACTTTTTTTATTTCCTCAAATATACCAAACTCCTTTCTGCCTCAAGGCTTTTGCACATGCTATTCCATTTGCCTGAAACATTACTGCCTTCCCTCCTCCACCCTCTTACCCCCAATCTAATGAAGTCACCTGTGATATCATCACACCTTTTACTTTTTCTTCAGCTCATTTGTAACAGTTTTATATTATTTAGTCTGTGTAATTATTTGTATTATGTCTAACTCCACCACCAGACTCTAAACTTCATAAAAGTAGAAACATGTTTTATTTTCTTCATAGCTGTATCCTTAGTGCCACATAGCACCCAGTATATAGAAGTCACTCAATAAATACTGAATGAATGGTGCTAATAAGGATGACATACAATAAATCCTTATAAGCTAGTCTTGTCACCATAAAATTGCATGCTACTGGTCACAAGTCAAAGAAATAATATTTTGAATAGATTGCAACAAATTCACTAATTACCTTTACTGGAATCATAACTCAAAATTTATGTATTTGTATTGAAAACATTTTATTTATTCTTCTACCCAAAAATCTACCCAATTCCCCTCTAGTAATAACCCATAAGACTATTTTAGATTATAATTTTTACTTAGTAGTGTGAAACTATCAGTCATACCTTCTTTAAACTGCATATTTCAGCTTCTTGTTTTTTATTTAAAGCTGAAAGTCTTTTGTTTGATTGTATTGCTTCCCGTACTGCAACATGAAAGACACTTAAGAAAGCATTATATTCAATCCATATTTTAAAGAAAGTATCATTAAGATAAACAAGGAAAACAGTAACAATGCAATATATGTTATTTAATTCAGATAGCAGTCATTAACTGCCACGTATTACTGAATATTATCATAGAAATTCAATGTATCCATAGAATAGGTTAATTCAAACATTCTCTACTGAAAATATATATTTAAATAAGATAGCACATACCATTTTGTTCTAACTTTTCATGATTCTCTTTTACCAAACCAAATTGACCTGTTATTGTGGCATAATATTTCTCAATTTCACTCAGTTGCTTATGATGGTCTTCTTTAGCCAGAAGATGTAACTGGACCTTTTGTTCCTATTTTGAAGAGTAATTTAAAATGTTACACATATAACACACACACACACACA
Source organism: Saimiri boliviensis (assembly GCF_048565385.1). Taxonomy (NCBI): domain Eukaryota; kingdom Metazoa; phylum Chordata; class Mammalia; order Primates; family Cebidae; genus Saimiri; species Saimiri boliviensis. The sequence continues at coordinate 101,018,158 of NC_133454.1, forward strand.
CACACACACACACACACACCCCAAATATGTAAAAATATATTATAGTAAACAACTGTTATTAACATGCCATAAATGAATGTCATTTAAAAGTACTCTCTGAGTAAACTGTAAGGAGGAAATATTAGTTAGGAAATATTTCTAAATCTATGTAAAACTAAAGTGAACATATTTTTCCTGTAGCAAAATAGTCACTTCAAGTTGTTTCCCTTGTTTGCAATTTCTTTTTCAAAATCTTTTTGTAAAAAAATGTTAATAAACCTAACACTAAAATTGAGGAGAAGATTAAGGCAATACTTTTGGTACTTTAGAAAATATTTTTTCTTTCTCTCAATCGTTTGAATAATCAGGACCTAGCTAGATCACTGTTTTGATTCTTTGCCCTTTCAATTTGCTAGCATAATTTCAATGTGCATTATCAAAATTCAAGTAATTTTTCTGAGACTGATTTTAATTAATATAGCACCTTCTCACTGCACTAAGAAATTAAATGATGAGGCAGGAAGAATGCTTGAGGCCAGGAGTTTGAGACCAGCCTAGGCAACATAGCAAGACCCCATCTCTACAAAAATTAAAAAGTTAGCTTGGCTGGTGGCACATGCCTGTAGTCCTGGCTACTTGGGAGGTTCAGGTGGGAGGATTGCTTGAGGCCAGGAGTTGGAGGCTGCAGTGAGCTTTGTTCACCCACTGAACTCCAGCCCAGGTGACAAAGCAAGACTCCATCTCTAAAAAAGAAAGAAAAATGAAATGGCAAGGATAATATCTCTCAATGATAGGAAGGCAACATAGGATAGTAGATAGTCTACTTAAATTGGAGACATAGTTGCTAAAAATTAAGACTCTACTTATATAATATTATATGAGCCTCCACTGCTTTCAGCTAAAGGAACTAGTCTTATCATACTTAGGAATACAACTTTTAACTCTTAAAAATAAATATTATGTTAATAGAATCAGCAACACTTGTTTATAAAGTTTTTATCTTCACTTGATATTAGCAGAATTATTAATTGGTTTCACAGTTTTCATTCACATTTTTTCCCACAACTGCTTCACCTTCTGTGATGAGCAGTTCTAAACAAAGAACAGTATAGGCCCATCAACTGGCACTCAATAATTGTTTTCCGAATGAACTGTTGTTGTCTTATAGCGTTCTAATAGTAAAAATTTGATTTTGCCTAACCAGTTTCCATTTCCCTTACCTAAAAGCACCACAATTTACTTTGTTGAAATACTTGTTCTTCATGACAACACAGACTAAACTTCACTACAAGATGGACTAAACATTACAACAGGACTAAAATTTGGGGAACCTATTTTTCCCTAATTAAGAGAAGGGCGTGTTATTCAAAACAAACCAATTGGTTTCTACCTTCTTGGAATTTGAACCTTGAGCAAGAAGACTATATAAAACTAAAGAAGTTCAGGTGCGATCCTGTCCAAACTGATAAGACCTCTGTTGTGGGTTCCTACATCCTGCCTCACTAACACTGGAATTACTCTGAATCCCTGTTCATTCTCAAATAATTCTTTATTCTCTGGTTCATTGTCAATGCCTCTCCTACATTTTCTTTTACAGAAGTTAACCAGAGCCATTTCTTATTACTTAAAACCAAAGTACAGGCTGGGCGCGGTGGCCCACACCTGTAATCCAAGAACTTTAGGAGGCTGAGGCAGGTGAATCATGAAGTCAGGAGTTCGTGACCAGCCTGACCAACATGGTATAATCCCATCTCTACTAAAAATACAAAAATTTGCCAGGTGTGGTGGTGTGCACCTGTAATCCCAGCTACTCAGAAGCTGAAGCAGGAGAATCGCTTGAACCTGGGAGGTGGAGGTCACAGTGAGCTGAGATCATGCCGCTGCACTCCAGCCCGGGCAACGAGACTCTGTCACCTCAAAAAACAAACAAACAACAAGAAAAAAAAAACAAAAACCAAAAAACAAAGTCAACGCGAGACTATGTCATCTCAAAAAACAAACAAGAAAGAAAAAAAACAAAGTATAGGCTGGGAGCAGTGGCTCACGCCTATAATCCCAGCACTTTTGGAGGCCAAAGTGGGTGGATCACTTGAGGTCAGGAGTTTGAGACCAGTCTGGCCAACATGGTGAAACCCTGTCTCTGTTAAGAACACAAAAATTAGCCAGGTGTGGTGAGAGGGACCTGTAATCTCAGCTAACTGGGAGGCTGAGGCAGAAGAATTGCTTGAACCCGGGAGGTAGAGGTTGCAGTAAGCTGATACTACGTCACGGCACCCCTGCCTGGGCAATAGAGTGAGACTCCATTAGAGAGGGGAAAGGAGGGGAGAGGTGGGGTGGGAAGAGAAGGGAAAGGGAAGAAGGAAGGAAGAAAAAAGCTAGTCTGCCTATGTTTAAATCTTGTTTCTGCAACTTAGTGTGACCTTAGGTAAATTATTTACCCTATTTTTAGAATGACGTTTATAACAGTATTTCACTCATAGGGTTGCTTTGAGGATAAAATGAATTAATATACATAATGCACTAAAAAACAGAGCTCGTTATATAAAAATCATAATAAAATGCTTTGTTATTATTATTTTTGAGACGGAGTTTTGCTCTTGTTACCCAGGCTGGAGTGCAATGGCGCAATCTCGGCTCACCGCAACCTCTGCCTCCTGGGTACAGGCAATTCTCCTGCCTCAGCCTCCTGAGCAGCTGGGATTACAGGCATGCGCCATCAGGCCCAGCTAATTTTTTATATTTTTTTTTAGTAGAAACGGGGTTTCACTGTGTTGACCAGGATGGTCTCAATCTCTTGACCTCATGATCCACCCGCCGCAGCCTCCCAAAGTGCTGGGATTACAGGCTTGAGCTACCGCGCCCGGTCGCTTTATTATTCTTTAACTGATAAAAGTATCAATAGTTTAGATTAACTTTTATTTAGAATAAGCATGGCCTTTAAAAAATATTCATGAAGGGCTGGGCACGGTGGCTCACGCCTGTAATCCCAGCGCTTTGGGAGGCCAAGGTGGGCAGATCACAAGGTCAACAGTTCGTGACCAGCCTGGCCAACATGGTGAAACCCCATCTCTACCAAAAATACAAAACTTAACCAAATGTGGTAGTGCATGCCTGTAATCCTAGCTACTGGGGAGGTTGAAGCAGGAGAATCACTTGAATCCAGGAGGCAGAGGTTGCTGTGAGCCGAGATTGTGCCACTGCACTCTAGCCTGGGCGAGAGCAAGACTCTGTCACACACACATACAAAACACACACACACACACACACACACACACACACACACACGAAGAACACACATTAAAAGTTGTACTTAACTATATTATCTTGGCAAGTCTAACGGTAGTCTGAACTTTTTCAAAGCTATTTTTTAATGACTTTAAACATGATATTATTGGTAATGATTATATTAGTTGAAAGTTTCTCATGTACATCACCAGGTTTTTCACTGCTTATTTGATTTAATTGTGCAGCAGTTATAACTGCAAACAAGTTGATAAATGTACTTAGTTCTGGAGAGCTTATGTCTACCTGGGTAGTTACTATTATCAGTAATAGTCAATAATAAAGAACCATATGCCTTTCTTCTAAAATACCCCTTAATTTCTGAGAGAATTATATTAGCTCTCAACAGATGTGTAGAAACCGAACACAATGTCACTGAAAACTGGGTTAATGGTATTTTTTCAATTCAAGAAAGTTTTACTTTTTAATTCAAATCAATATGTATGTAGCCTTCATTAGAATACTGTCTACTACATAATACATAATCCCACAAAAGCTTTTTTAACCTTTCAGCTAAAAAGTGATGAATAAAATAGGTAGTCAGTACTTACAAAGGTTAACAATTCTGCTAACTAAAAATGTAGCAAAGATCAAAGAAATTTCATGTACAGAGCTTTATATACATTAGAGTAATTTCTGATATACTCTATTCCAATATTCTTTGTTTGAGCTCAAAATTGAATTCAATGAAAATTGCAGTTTCATTGCATTTATCTGCACGATATAATTCTGATTTTCAAACACATCAGCCTATTCAATGGCCATGACATAAACCATTAAGACTTCTAAATCACATGGACACCTATAGCTAATTAGCCCACATATGCCTATATGAACCTAGTTTACTACCCTGATTTAGTTTTGAAAATTAGATGAAGTTTGCCACTAATTTCATGACTATCAACAAATAGTTTAAATTCTTTGAAAAGCAACAAAAAGTAATTGGTAATAACACCATAGACATGTAAGAATATTTTAAAGAATACAAATAAATTGATTTTTACTATTATTAAAATTTTAATGTATTATGAAGCTATTTTATTGAGATGATTAAGAAATAGTTAAGTACATACTGTTTGATTCTTTTTATCTGCATGAATTGACACCAATTATTTTTCTTTTACAGTTTTACTATCAAATGCAAAGACTTAGTCTACAAAAAAAGTCAGCATTCACTGTTTTCTAAACACATGTAGCACCTCTTTTAAAACTAATCTATGAAAGTCAAGATTAGAGGAAAAATAGCACATCTATAATTATATTTATGTGTACAGTCTAAAAGCTTACTTTAAAGCCTTGCGGCATTTAAAATGGGAATAATGTAAATGTATTTACACACAACTTTTTAGAAATATATTTACCTATTAAAGGCACAGCTTCTCATTTTCCCCTTTTTCTATTTACTTAAGGAGACTGATGTGAAAATTTCTGGAGATAAAATTACTTTCCCTTAAAATGATCAGGTTTGTTAAAAGTAAATTTTAGAGGAAAAGATAACAATCAAAAAATAAATTTAACACATTTACTTCCAATTTTGCAACTAATCTTCTAATTTCTTCAATATGAATCCAAACCAAATCAGTGGAGTTATAAAACTCAATTTCCAAAGAGTTTTAAAACTCCATAAGAAAGGTAAGAGTATTTTTCTTAAGATACTCTTACCTTTTTAGTTGCAAATATAAGGCATACATTACTTTAAAACCTAAAGTCATGCCACTAATATATGTGGAAAGACATATATAACATTTATAATCATGCAGTTACTTCCAGATAAGTATTCAGTTTAAAAATATTCTATTCTGAAAGAAAGTATGTGGTTATTCCTAATCCTATCAAAACCTTCAATATTGAAATGGCTTTAATTTCATAAAGAAAAAAATATTTATTTTTTTTGAGACGGAGTTTCGCTCTTGTTACCCAGGCTGGAGTGCAATGGCACGATCTCAGCTCAAAAAATCTTTCTTATAAGTATTTTATTTGGAGGAAAATGATACACAAAGATAAATACAATGTGACAATGGTTTGATACATTTACTTTCTTCATTAAACTGTATTAGCTACTCAGTTATACAACACAAACACCTATAAATTCAATTAATACCCAACATGGTCATATATATAGTAAACTGAACACAGCAGGAATGATTTGTATCAATGACCAGATTACAATGATGGTAAATGTAATGTTCTAAGATTTCTCCGTAACATGTTTTTATTGCATTATTTTATTGGTAATGACTGATTTCTTTCAAAGGAGAGGTACTTTTAGGGATGGAAAAATCATCTGATTTGTGATTATGTTAATTTACCTCAGAACATATCACCACCTCTAAAAATTAGCTTACTGAATCACAGAAGACAGAAACTTACTAGTAGTTAAGGACTCACCTATAGGAGCTCATAAACTTTAAATTTTCTTTTTTTTCTTTTTTTTTTTTTTTTTTTTTTTTTTTGAGACAGTCTCACTCTATGGCCAGGCTGGAGTACAGTGGCGTGATCCCGGCTCACTGCAACTTCCGTTTTTCAGTTTCAAGCAATTCTCATGCCTCAGCCTCTTGAGTAGCTGGGACTACAAGTACGCACCACCACGCCTGGCTAACTTTTTGTACGTTTAGTAGAGACGGGGTTTCACCATGTTGGCCAGGATGGTCTTGATCTCTTGACCTCATGATCCGCCCGCCTCGGCCTCGCAAAGTGCTGGATTACAGGCATGAGACACTGCACTCAGCCTAAATTTTCTTAATACTATTTTTCAAGTTACTTATTTTAGGACACTAACTTTATCTATTGCTCCCCAAAGTCCTGTCTTCACATTAGTGACTAACTTATTTCCTGTCTTGCACATAGAGCTTAGAATAAAATAAGATTAACTGAATTACTGAATACAGTAGAGCACTTTGAACAAAGAACAAGTCAGCTGGGCACGGTGGCTCATGGCCTGTAATCCCAGCACTTTGGGAGGCTGAGGCAGGTGGATCACAAGGTCAGGAGATCAAGACCATCCTGGCCAACATGGTGAAACCCCCATCTCTACTAAAATACAAAAAATTAGCTGGACATGGTAGTGCATACCTGTAGTCCCAGCTACTGGGGAGGTTGAGGCAGGGGAATCACTTGAACCTAGGAGGCAGAGATTGCAGTGAGCCGAGATCCCACCACTGCATTGCAGCCTGACTACAGAGTGAGACTCCGCCTCAAAAAAAGAACAAGTCATCTAAATTATATAATAATGTAACAAGAATAATGTAAAATTAATACATGTAAGAATGCTTAGAAAAAGGAATACTTCTAACTTTTAAATCTAAAAATAGAAATGATCTGCAAAAATAAATATAAATTATTAAATATATGTATGAATATATAAAACTTTTTAAATTAAGTGATGCAATGCTTTGAACTGTCAGAAGAAAATTATGACTATAACTTAAATGTCATTTTAGTTGGTATAAATGTTGTAATTCACAATAACAAAAAGCTTAGAAGTTACTAAAAACTAGAATAAGTATATACATATTTCCATTTTTTTTAAAGATTCTAAGTATCTGTTTGATGAAATTTTAAAGTGGAATACAAAAACACATTTTATGTTGCCTTTGATCTTTAACTTGTAGCCTTATCTCCCAGGTCAAAGAGCACATTATTCAATTTCACTATATTTTGTGTAAAACCACTGTAGCGTTGAAGATGACTTTCAGTACAAATGTCACGGTACTTAAAGCTAAACCAGAATCTAGTTTTTCAGCTTCTTAATTAAAATCATGGTTTAAAATAGTCTGACAATATTATTTTTATTATTTCCAGTTGAACAGCAACAGAATTTTCACATCTTTTATTCAATCAAGCTTAGCAATCTCTCTATGGTTCTTTTATTTTCTAACACACCAAACAATTTCAAGAAGCAAAATACTTTATGTTTTTGTATGTAATGTCAGAAGGAGTGACAGTTCATTTCTTACTTCTCATATATATAATATATATGCCTTACTCAACAATTAATTTTACTTGCTGTATAGTCTGCTCCAAAGAATGAAGACTGAATAGCATAACCGCACCCAAAAAGCCCTTTGACAATTAAAGAGGATATGGAGAATTTTGCTCAATCAAAAACACAGAAAAAAAAATCCTTCTGAATAAAATAGGGCTAAAAGGGAAAAATATCAAAGTAAATATTCCATAAAATGTTACGCTGTAGAAAACAAAAACATTAGTTTTTTAATGGACTATAAAAGAGGAATGCACAGGAAATAAATACTTGTTGAACAATATAGGATCAATACCATATCCCAAGTGTAGACTGATATTATATCCCAAATACTAGTTTGTATATTTTAATTTTTTAGGCTATAATTAATAATTACATGTTTGCACAAATATCTAGAAAAGATACCATTAAAATAAGAGATTTTAGAGTTTTATTGTTTGTTTTTACTATAAAACCCTAACAGTAATTTGGGAACTGTGTAAAATTTATTTTAAATATACAGGTTGAATATCCCTAATAAGAAATGCTGAGACCAGAAGCATCTTATATTTGGGATATTTTTGGATTTTAGAATATTTGCATTATACCTACCGGTTGAGCATCTCAAATGCAAAAATCTAAAGTCCAAAATACTCCAATGAGCATTTTCTTTGAGTGTCATGTTGACACTCAAAAACTTTCCAATTTTGGGCCGGGCGCGGTGGCTCAAGCCTGTAATCCCAGCACTTTGGGAGGCCAAGGCAGGTGGATCACAAGGTCAAGAGATCGAGACCATCCTGGTCAACATGGTGAAACCCCGTCTCTACTAAAAATACAAAAAAATTAGCTGGGCATGGTGATGCATGCCTGTAATCCCAGCTACCCAGGAGGCTGAGGCAGGAGAATTGCTTGAACCCAGGAGGCGGAGGTTGCGGTGAGCCGACATCGCGCCATTGCACTCCAGCCTGGGTAACAAGAGCGAAAAACAAACAAAAAAAACTTTCCAATTTTGAAGCATTTCAAATTTTGAGTTTTCAGATTTGGAATGCTTAACCTATATAAATACTATATAATCTCAAAATTCATAAAATCATTTACACAACATGTGAAATTGAAAATATCACCTTTAATATTACTGGGGACAGTAATATCCAGTTTCAACTATTAATTTTTTCACTATAAATGTCACATTTATTTACAAAAATACTAATTCCCCTAAGTACTAATCCAGATGGGGAAAAAATAAGTTTTGTAACTTCCTTACCATTTCACTCACTTTCTTCTGTAAAGAGTATTTAGAAACCTTGAAAAATAAGAGGGAAAATTTCATTAAAATACTATAATTATCTACAACGAATTCCTCTGACATCAAAATTACATGCTATAAAATGTGGCATTTATCTTCTATATACCATTATTGATTTATTCAACACAAATTTATGGCACCTACTATATGCTAGATAGTTTTCTAGACTCCTGGAATATAGCAGCGAACAAAACAAAGTCTCTGTCCTTAAGAAACTTACTTTCTAGTAGGGGTGGTGATAGACCAACAAATTTAAGTAAAATGTATGCATGTTAGAGAGTGTTAACCACTAAGACAAAAATAAACCAAGAGAGATAGAAAGAGCAGTCGGGGAGAGTTTGTTACTTCATATTGCTCTTTATTGAGGAAAAGCTTTTAAAAAAACAAGCATAACAACTGTTTTAAACAAACAAATAATCTCACAATCCACAGACAATAGTCATTAACACATTGGTACTACCAGTTTTTGTTTGTTTGTTTGTTTGTTTGTTTTTAAGACAGGGTCACACTCTGTTTACTCAGGCTGGAGTGCACTGGCATGATCACAGCTCACTACAGCCTCAACCTCCTGAGCTCAAGCAATCCTCCTGCTGCCTCAGCCTCCTAAGTAGCTGGGGACTATGGCAGCATGCCACCACACCTGGCTAATTTTTAACATTTTTGGTAGAGACAGGGCCCAACTATGTTGCCCAAGCTGACCTTGAACTCCTGGGCTCAAGAGATCCTCTAGCCTTGCCCTCCCAAAGTGCTGAGATTACAGGTGTAAGCCACCTGGCCCCACTCTGCCAGTTTTTTAAAAACATGCATTTATACTTTAAAAGAGAGTCAGTGGAAAGTGATAATAAATGTCTGTTTTGTAACCTGCATTATGTAATATATAATAAATACCTTTCTGTGGCTAACGTACAATATAACTTTTTAATGGCTACACAGTATTCCATTTTTTAACTTTACCATACATAGTTTACCTAATCACTCATGTTTATAGGTTTACTGAGTTGAGTTCTTTACTATTATGAAATATTCTGAAAGAAACATGCTTGTATCTAGACTTCTGTAGTTATTCTTTTTATTAGGGTAAGTTCCAAAGAAGCAGAATTTCTAAGAGTTGTTAATTTTTATAGGCTTTTAAAGATTGTTATATAAGCCAGCACAGTGGCTCATGTCTGTAATTCCAGCACTTTAGGAGGCTGAGCTGGGTGGACTGCTTGAGCCCAGGAGTTCAAAACCAACAGGGGCAACATGGTGAAAGCCTAAAAACAAACAAAACTTAGCTGAGCATGATGGCGTGTGCCTGTAATCCCAGCTATTTGGGAGGCTAAGGCCAGGATAATTGCTTAAGCCTGGGAGGCGGAGGTTGCAGTGAACTGAGACTGTGCCACTGCACTCCAGCCTGAGCAAAAGAGTGAGACTCTGTCAAAAAAAAAAAAAAAATTTGTTACATAGTCCTCCAGGGTAGTTGACCAAGTTAAGCACCAACTAGCCATGTATGAGTGCTCATTTTCTTAAATCCTACTGTTTTTAAAATTCTAAGCAGAAGTACAACAGCTACTACACATTTCCTGTGAAATAAATTTTTTAGCCTACTGCCATGAATGAGCTGATTATTTTATTTTAATGAATGGGTTCTATATGATCCATTTCTTCCATAAATATTGAATGCATTGATATAGATGTTGTGGATACAATACTGGACCAAAAAAAAAAAACACAAAACACTGCCCAGCTTAAATTCTAGGCAAAACAATAAGCAATATAAGTTAAAATATATGGTATAGTAGATATTGATAGGTGTTAAAGAAAAATAATAAATCAGGGAAGAGGATTACATAGGACAGTCAGGAAACTCCTTTCTGAGATAGCAAATTCTGAGTAAAGACTTGGATAGAAGTAGGAAAGAATATTTCAGCAAATTCCCTAATGTAGGATAAGGCCTGGTGTGTTCAAAGAACAGCAACGAAGTCCATGTGGCTGAAAGGGAGTAAGCAAGGAAAAGAACAGCAGAGTTCAAAGAGGCACAAGGGAAGGCAAGGGGACTCAAATCATTGTAGACCTTGATATATGTGGTAGGGATTTGGTTTTTACAACTAATGATGTGGAAAGCTACTACAGAGTTCTGAGGACAAATAGGACAAAGCCTGACTTAGCTTTTTTTTTTTTTTTTTTTTTTGACAGTCTTGCTCTGTCACCCAGGCTGGAGTGCAGTGGTACGATCTCGGCTCACTGCAGTCTCTGCCTCCTGGGTTCAAGTGATTCTCCTGCCTAAGCCTCCTGAGTAGCTGGGACTACAGGCACATGCCACTATATCTAGCTAATTTTTTGTATTTTTAGTAAAGACAGGTTTTCACCGTGTTAGCCAGGATGGTCTCAATCTCCTGATCTTGTAATCCACCTACCTCAGCCTCCCAAAGTGCTGGGATTAGAGGTGTGCACCGTGCCCCACCCTGACTTAGCTTTTTAAAGACTCATTCTATTGCATTAACATTGGAAGGGAACAGAGGTTGTGGCAAGAAAACCACTTAATAAACTACTGCAATAATCCAGATGAAAGAGGATGATGAAAGAGGACTAGGGTGTTAGTAGCGGATGAAGTAAGAAGTGGTTGGATGCTTGATACACTCTGAAGGGAGAGCCAAAAATAAAAAAGTAACTGGAAAGAGAGAGTTGTCATTAACAAGGGCAGAAAAGATTAAATAAGCCAGTTTTCAGGAGGCGGGATTTTAGAAACTTAGTTTTAAACATGTTGAGTTTGAGATGTCTTTTAGATATTCAATCAGAGAGAGACAGCAAATAGTTAATGTAGGATGGATTTGGGGTTAGGAGATACACATTTAGAAGTCATCTGTATGTAGATCCCATTTTAAAGACATGACCCTGGATGAGATCAGAGTTTTTTTGTTTTGTTTTGTTTTGTTTTTGAGACGGAGTCTCGCTTTGTTGCCCAGGTTGGAATGCAGTGGCGCAATTTCGGCTCACTGCAACCTCTGCCTCCTGGATTCAAACAGTTCTCCTGCCTCAGCCTCCTGAGTAGCTAAGATTACAGGCACATGCCACCACACCAGGATAATTTTGTACTTTTAGTAGAGATGAGGTTTCACCATGTTGGTTAGGCTAGTCTTGAACTCCTAACTTCATAATCTGCCCACCTCGGCCCCCCAAAGTGCTAAGATTACAGGCCTGATTCACCGTGCCCAACTGATCAGAGTACTTTTTAAGGCATTCAGCATAAAAACCAAGGGAAATGGTTGAGGTCATCTAGAAAAATAAGGAAAAATAAAAAGACAAAATTCAGAAGACAATATATTACTCTAATCCTGAATTTATTACCTGCTACCATTAACCAAAGATAAAACTACATCTAGAGCAAATTTACCAAATTATTTCAGGCCACCATTCTTCACACACATTATCACCTCTGCATTTTACTATTTCTCAATTACAGTCTACAGCTATATTTTATCAATACCTCTAGAGCACTGCCCAACTAATAAACTCCCACATAGCTGCATTTCTGACACATAGATTAATCTGAAAATAATATAATTGGATTGACATGCAGTATTTTTATAGATGTTATATTTAATATTTTTGATTATTTAAAAATTGGTTAATATCAGATATAGGCATACTTTTAATGTCAGAACAAAACTATTCTATGCTAATGTATTAACTATAGAAGGCAATTTCAAAATAAAATACAAATGTTTTCCTATTATAGATATCCTTCACTTTATGAAAAATTACAAACAAAGTTAACTGAAAAGCACACTGCTTTAAAGAAAATCTTATTTTACCATTAAATTTATGTTAGTTGGGAATAAAGTCCCCTAAATACTATGTTTAAAACATTTAACCCCCTCCTCTTCTTAAACAGTTCAGCCTTAAGTCCTTTAGGTTAGGTAGAATAAGGTAGGGGTCTGTGGGGAAGTGGTAAGAGGGTTGTGTCTAGAGCACTCCAGAACCGAATAACAGGCCTGAATGTAGAGAAGAGGATTTCCCCATGTACGGAGGGCCATCTACTGTGGGGAGTCAGAAAGTAAGTAAGGTGAGGAGGGTAACCCTGCAAAAGGGCAACCCAGCTGAAGGTATCAGAATCCAAGCAGGAAAAGGAAGACACCCACATAAGGGAAGAGGGGGCAGTGGAATGGTGGACTGGTTACATAACAGGGTGTTTTATAAAGTAAGTCAATGTCTTAGTGATAATGAAAGTCATATTTCTCACTAAAAGAGAAGAAAAGTATAAATACAGAAAGGAAATAAACTAAAACAATCTTTGTGGTTTGGAGTTGTAATTTGCAGTAGTGCAAACTAACGGTTTTCAAAATACATAGATAAAAAAATAACTGTAAGTGTATGTGTATATGTATGTATGTATAAATATAAACATATATTCCCTAGCTCTGTCCACTGAGGGGATCTGAGAATAATGAGACTCCAACAGTAATAATTGTAATAACACTCCGGTCTTGGTTTCTGTATGCCATTTTCTACTAACAAGAACCAGGGCAACATGGAGAAATGGTTTATTCTAGGGCAAGATCAGGTAAAATATAAGGTGATCCTGGTACATCTTATTTTATCTGAAAGCAGTAAAATGCTAAAAGAATAATGATGACATGTCAAAAATACTCAGCAGCCATCTTAAATAGACTCCCACTGGCCAAATGAATAATAATTTGATAAAAATAAATGGTAGTGAAATATTTTAATCCATTGTACAAAGCAGGAAACTATGAGTCTATATTGATATAAATAAATATATTAGAAGTTTGGTCAGAAATGTATTTATATAGCTTCAAAATGCCTCTCCATAAAACACTGTGATTACAAAGGAGAAAAGAATAACTTTACGGTGGAGAAACTTGTCAGATATCACCTTAGTCAAATTATCAAAGTGAACATCACCAACAATAAAACAAATCGAAACCATTAACTATCTGATAGGATTCGATACGAAGAATATGGCATTAATTCTGCAATATTCCTGCCAGATACACGTAAACTGAATCTAACCATGAGGAAACACTGTATAAACAGAAACTGAGGAACATTCTACAGAATAGTGGTCTGTGATCTTCAAGAGTGTCAAAGTTATAAAAATAAACCAAAGACTAGGAAAGAGGTTAAAGGGCTATGACAGCTAAATACAAACATGGGATTCTAAACTGGATCCTTTTGCTATAAAGTACCTTATTGGGACAACTGGATGAAATGAGTCCTGAACATTACAGTTATGTAACAATGTTAACTTCTTGATTTTGATTGCTGGGTTGTGGCTTCACAAAAGAATGTCACTTATTGTAAGAACAATATACTATAGTAATGAGATGACAGAACATCAGTTTGGCAAATTATTCTCAAATCATTCAGGAAAGTAAGATCTTTGTATTGTACTTGCAATATCTCTAAAAGTTTATGATAGTTTCAAAAGAAAAAAACTTAAGTGATTCTTAAAAACACTGTGGAATGAACTAATGTGAAATCTTTGAAAAATATATAGCCTCAATAAAGGAAGTTAATATACAGCTGAAGTTTAAAAGAAAAATAAGAAAACTGTCAGACATCAAACGTAAGACAGGAAACCTATAGTCAGAGTTCTAAGTATGCAAGCTGATGCTTTGGTAATTCAGAAACCCCTACACACAGATACAGGCTTTCATGGCAAGGTCAGGATCTTAATACCCATGTGAGCACAAAGCCAAGAAATCTAGAACTTTAGTATAGAGAAAGAACTCTAGAAGAACAGCTAACTCCAACCAAGGAAGACTAGAAGAACTCAGCCTACCAGCACAACAAAATGTCTTTGCCTAGATCACTGGTCCAAAACCAAAAATTATTCCATGAGAAATAGAAAAACCTAAACTTGTAGTACAAAAGGGTATAAAGTCCTAATAATATACACTCCCTGCATGGTATGTACATCCTAGATGGTAAATTAAGGTAACAACCAGAAACTGTTCTGTGAAACCCATGAGGCTCAGAACAGAAGCAAATGCAGAAGAGCTCTGTAGGAAGACTTCCACAAGTTCATCAAAAAATACTGCCTCCACTAAAGAGGGGCTCACAATTTAAAATTTATGAACCACATTAAAAAGGAAGATTTACAATGAGGGAGCATCAGCAGGCAGCCACTGCAAACAGGAAGTCTTGTACTCACTAATAATTAAAGATAACAGAAGAATCTCAAAGATATCATTAAAAATATTTTTAATGATTAGAGACATAAAAGATAAGAAATATGAGAAAGATATGATACCATAAAAAGGCAGATTTTAAAAAGCACCAAGTAGAACATCTATAAAAGAAAAAGGTCATTATAAAATTAATAACTTAGAATATAAGTTATATGGCAGATAAAACATAGTTGAAGAATTAGTGAACAAAAATATATATCTAAGGAAATTACATAAGATACTGCAAGCTCACAGGCATAAAGAAATAGAAAGTATATAAGATATAGAGACATGAAGGATAGAAGGAGAATATTCAAAATATATCTTCTTTGGAGTTTGAAAGGAGAAAATATAAAGACTTGGTGGGGAAGGTAATACTTGAAGTGATAATGATTTAAATTGCTCTCAAAAAATAAATTAATTTTCATGTCACAAAATAACTCTTAAATTATAAAAAAGAAAACAGACAAATATTTTAGTAATAACAAGGATTATTGTAATTCAATTTAGGAAGCTGTAGGACTGAGAATGCTTTTCAAAAGAATTTCTTAGAGCAGATTTAGGTTCACAGCAAAATCCAGAGGAAGGTACAGAGATATATCATATATTCTTTGGCCCACACATATATAAAACCCCCCATAATTAACATCCCCCACCAGAGGGGTTTGGTTCTGTGCTCCTACCCAAATCTCATGTCAAATTGTAATCCCACATTGTTGGAGGAGGGGCCTGGTGGAGGTGATTGGATAATGGGGGAAGTTTCTAATGGTTAGCACCATCCCCTTAGTGCTGTCTCATGATGGAATTCTTATGAGATCTGGTTGTTTAAAAGCATGTAGCACTTTCTCCTTAGCACTCTCTCTCTCCTGCTCCACCATGGTAAAACATGCTTACTTTCCCTCCCGCCATGATTTTCAGTTTCCTAAGGCCTCCCAGCCATGCTTCCTATATAGGCTGTGGAACTGTAAGTCAATTAAACCTCTTTTCTTATAAATTACTCAGTCTCAGGTAGCTTTTTATAGCAATGTGAAGACAGACTAATACAGGTACATTTGTTACAATTAATGAACCTACACTGGCATCATTATCACCCAAAGTTTACAGCTTACATTAGAATTCACTGTTGGTATTATACAATCTATGGGTTTGGACAAGCATGTGACATGTGTCCACCATTAGAGTATCATACAGAGTATTTTTACTGCCCTAAAAATCTTCCGTACTCTGCCTTTTCATCTCTTCCTCCTTCAACCCCTGGCAACCACTTTTTCTTTCTTTCTTTTTTTTCAGACAAAGTCTCACTCTCGTCCCCCAGGCTGGAGTGCAATGATTTTGGGTCACTACAACCTCCACCTACCAACTTCAAGCAAGTCTCCTGCCTCAGACTCCCAAGTAGCTGGGATGCCCAGCTAATTTTTACATTTTTAGTAGAGACAGGGTTTCACCATGTTGGCCAGGCTGGTCTTGAACTTCCAACTTCAAGTGATCTGCCTGCCTTGGCCTCTCTTTATTCTTTTAATCAAGAGTAGATCCCTTCTTTTTTCATTACACTGAAGTTTTGGTTTGGTTTTACCTTTCAGGTTCAGGGGTACATGTGCAGGTCTGTTATATAGGTAAATTGCATGTCACAGGGGTTGGGTGTATGATTTCATCACCCAGGTAATAGGCACAGAACCCAATAGGTCCTTTTATGATCCTCATCTTCCTCCCATCCTCCACACTCAAGTAGGCCTCAGGGTCTGTTGTTTCCTTTTTTAACACTTAAGTGATTTTAGTCCAGCTTAGATGGCTTATAGAATGTACCACACATTGTGATTGTGTCTAATTGTTTCACCATAATTAGATTTCAAATATTTTTTGCAAGAAAATTACATAGGTGAAGTTCTGTGCTCCTTAATAACAGTGGATCCATGGAAAAGCTGTACCATTAACATTGCTAGACTCAATCACTTGATTAAAGTGGTGACCTTCAGGATCCTACCATAAAAATATATTTTGATCTTTTTAATTAATATTATCTGAAATTGCATGAATATTGTCTTCCCAACAATCATTATTTCATTAGTTACTTCATTTTACTTTTTGTCTTCCCCATTAGACTGTAAGCTTCACAAGGGCAGAGATTTTTGTCTTGTTCATCATTGCTGTATCCTCAAAGCTGAGAAAAGTGTTTGTACATAGTAGATCTTCAATATATATTGAATTAATCCTCATTAAATACTTCTGTATTCTCTATGAGACTATGAAGAACTTAAGGGCAAAGGTAATATTTTCTTAGTTTTTGTATTTGCAGAAAATAAACACAGTACTTAGCACAAAGTAAAAATACAGTTAATGCTATGTTAATTTTTAAGGACCATGAGTAAATCAGTTACAATATATATGCCTTACTCATTTTCCTTATGTATGAAATGTTAAAAATATATCTATTTAACTATATTAATATAAGATATATTAAAAATTATTTTAATTTAAAAAAATAAAATATGGTAAACCAAAATTCCTAATTTGAAACAAGGCTTTTAGGAAAAAGTATTAAATTATGTAATATATTAGATATGAATTTTTATCAGCTTTGCAGCTTACATATCTAATGGAATTTTACTGATACAATGCTAAAATAACTACTACTTTTTAAACAATACTTATTTTTTACCTGTAGTGCTTTTAATGTTTCCTTCAATCCTTCTATTTCTTTTTCTTTTACTTCTGTAGCAAGTTGATATCTTCCCTTTAAGTAAACAACTCTATTTCAGTACTTTCCAATGCAAATGATAATATAAAAGGGTAAAATATAAGAGCTCAAGAGCCAAAATCTCTACTGTAAACCAAATATTTCACAGCCTTTAACCCTGTATCTGTACTACAAATTATATTTCTAGTGATTTCAAAATATCATAAAATTACAATAAGGCCTTTATATGGTTACAATTATCATGAAATAGAATGTCTTATTATAATGACAAATCATTTTATGAGTACAGCATCCTACCTGAGAACTTACAGATATTTTATAATTACTTAATTCATATAACTAGAATAAATATATTCTAATTAATAAGATACAGGTACATTTGTCTAAAGAATATAAAAACATGGGAGAATTTTTTAAACAAGATCTTTGGTTAAAAATAAACTATAAGTGATTATTATTAATGGTATGTTCACTGATAAAATAAAAATATGTATTAACTATTAAATAGCTAGAGAATCTATTTAGTGCCAGATAAACTTCTAGGCTTGTTGGCGCTTTCTACCCTTTGCCAGTTGGTCTGAATTCAGTTGCCAGACATTTCCATTTTTTTTTCTTTTGAGACAGAGTTTTGCTCTGTTGCCCATGCTGGAGTACAGTGGTGTGATCTCGGCTCACTGCAACCTCTGCCTCCAGAGTTTCCTCAGCCTCCTGAATAGCTGGGATTACAGGCGTGTGCCACCACGCCCAGCTATTTTTTGTATTTTCAGTAGAGACAGAGTTTCACCATGTTGGTCAGGCTGGTCTCAAATTCCTGACCTTGTGATCTACCCGCCCCAGCCTCCCAAAGTGCTGGGATTACAGGCATGAGCCACGTCACCTGGCCCATATTTTTTAAAGACAGTAATTACATTG
This sequence comes from Saimiri boliviensis, assembly GCF_048565385.1. Classification (NCBI taxonomy): domain Eukaryota; kingdom Metazoa; phylum Chordata; class Mammalia; order Primates; family Cebidae; genus Saimiri; species Saimiri boliviensis. Next base: position 101,036,466 of record NC_133454.1, read on the forward strand.
AAAAAGCACTAAAAACATATCATGGTTAATAGAAACACTGCAGTAGAATGGGAAGAACATTAACTTGGAGCCTGAAGAGGTCTGGGTTCTAGTTCCAATTTTGCAACTTCAAAGTGAGACCTTTGGCAAGTCATTTAATCTTGTTAGGCCTCTGTACTCTGAACAGTAAAACGGCAGAAGTGAAGTAACATGACTATCTTGGGTCCTTTCTGTTTCTAAGATTTTAAGCAGTTAACCATCTCCATTAGTTTGTTACTAATGGTCTTTTCTGTTACGGTAAACAATAGATAATAAAAGGCATTTAGCTATGTTTTAGATTATTTTCTAAAAATAAATACTTTTAACAGAGAGAAAATTTTAAAAATTAACAAATACCTTTTCTTCTTCCAGGGCACATATCTTCATTTGCAACTGGTAAACAATTTCAAAAATTAAAATAAAGTAAGGTACACTGTTAACAGTGATCTACACTGGTCACTGACACTAAAACACTTTACACATCTATATTGCTTGAAATGGATATAATGTGAATATGTTACTTTTAGATTCAGAAAATAAAATAATGACATAAAAGGAGAAAAAAGCCAGTCACCAAAGTAAATAAATTATTTGTTTATTTATTTGAGATCAGGTCTTGCCAAGTTGCCCAGTCTGTACTCCAACTCCAGGAATCAAGGGATCCTGCCTGAGCCTCCCAAGTAGCTGGGACTACCGGTGCAGGCCACTACACCCAGCTCAAAATTAACATTAATCACACTGATTAGAGATACCAATTATCCTTGAAAATTTTGTTTTTTCTTCCAGAAGTTTTTTTAAATGTCTAAATATTTTGCCATCTATGCCTAAATAACAGCTTGTATTATTTTCAAAAGTACGGTTTTGTAAATCAACATCCTTTGTATTAGCACTGACAGTATTTATGTTTAAAAATTTTTTTAACTCATGTGTAGCCTAACAAAATATGACCTGTCTTAAAAAAATAATGACTTTTTAAAGGCCAGGCATGGTAGTTCATGCCTGTAATCTCAATACTTTGGGAGGCTGAGGCGAGAGAATTGCTTGAGCCCAAGAGTTTGAGACTGGCCTGGACAATATAGTGAGACTTGTCTTGACAAAAAAACTTTAAAAAAAATTTTTTAAGCACCTGTAGTCCCAGCTACATGGGAGGTGGGAGAATTTGAGCCCTGGGGGTAGAGATTGCAGTGAGCTGAAGAGGTGGGAGGTTTGAGCCCTGGAGGTAGAAATTGCAGTGAGCTGAAATCACGCTATTGCATTCCAGCCTAGGCAACAGGGCAAGACTGTTTCTAAAGAAATAAATAAACAAATAAATAAAATGACGTTTTAAAACAGAAAAACTAATGTACATACACCAAAGGAAGATTATGAAATATTCTCAGCAGCACAAGGGTATTAGGCAAAATTTTCAAGAAATGAAATTTGTATTTAGAACTTATTTTCCCACTCCTCATATTCAAAATCCCTTTCTTACATACACACACACACACACACGAAACAAAAAAACAACCCTAGAGCACTTTCTCCTCTACCCTTCAGATATATCTTGCCCAAAGTCCTTTGTGACAGTCAAGATGTTGAATTGGCCTTTCCTAGAGAATACTATGCTACGCTTTTGGCTTTTGCTTCCTTAACCTTCAATTAAAACTCCCATAATCTTGGTTAGGTCTATCTCATATTAAAGGAAGAAAGGTCTATCATTTGCTTAAACAAATTCATACATCTACACACACTTTTATTATAAAGATGTAGATAGGAAAGGAAAAAGGAAGAAAAAATAATGATGTGAGACAGACATAATGAAACTTTCACAGGATATTTTACATGAGCACATTTTCTAAAACTATTATATTTTCTTACTAGAAACTGAAGAGAAATTTTAGTCAAGAAAAGCTATCAAATTCAAATTAGCTGAAGGTATGTATAGCAATTCATTTCTTGATTTTTTTCTCATTTTTGTACTACTATTTCTTAGCTATTGATAATCAATATTTATGGAGGTTTCAAGTACCTAATAATCATCTTTTCTAATCCTTGACATCTCCCTACTTGCATCTCAGATTTTGATCATAATGTTATCACTCTACTTGGGTAAAAGGGTACTATGGAAGAAGCAAGAGTCTAGGAAGTTCTAATAAAAGAAAGAGGAAAGAAAGAACAAGAACACACACATCCCACTCACCTAAATTATTTAGGACAGATGAAAATATATCTCCATCTCCAAGAAAATAGTTTTCCCAATTTCCCTCCTTAACAAACCCATTCTACTACTTTACATTTATTCTTTTCCTACTTCCCATAATACCTTGTTCTCCTTTTTGTCTGGTGAGTATGGAGAACAGCTTGCCATAATATTCATGGGAGGGCAAGGAAATGCAATATTTAAAATGGTAGTGTTTGTCTATCCTTAGAAAATTACCTGCTTTTTAAAAACTGCCATGGCTTCCTTGTGTTGCTTTGCCAGTGTTTCCTTTTGATTCTGAAGAGTCTCCTGTTTTAAAAATTATGACAAGTTAAAACACAAATTCTATTAACTCTCTTTCAGCTTTAAATCTTAAGTGGGTTCACAAGTTAAAGTTAACCATACTTTTTATATGTATTATTTTGGGCTCCTGGAATGCAACTTTAAACCATTTTATGATTTTTTTTTTTTAAGATAGGGTCTCTGTTGCCTAGGCTGGAATGCAGTGGCACAATCACAGCTCACCGCAGTCTCGACCTTCTGCAGCTCAGATGATTCTCCTGCCTCAGATTGTCCAGTAGCTTGGATTACAGATGTCTGCCACCATGCCCAGCTAATTTTTGTAATTTTTGTAGAGATGGGGTTTTGCCATGTTGCCCAGGCTAGTCTCAAACTCCTGGACTAAAGCAATCCACCCACTTCAGCCTCCCAAAATACTGGGATTACAGGTATGAGCCACCACACCTGGCCCAATTTTATAATTTTTTTAATTGTCATAGAATCATCACAAAAAAATTTTGCTTCCTATTGCTATTTTCATGAAAAAAACACATTGCTTCTAAAATTTTTAAGCTTTGGACATTGATTGCTCCAAAGCTTTTTTCAAGAAAATATATTTTAACAAAAAGTTACTCAAATTAACAAATCAGCAGTCCTAGTATACAAGTAAACTATTGTCTTAGGGTTTCCAAACAACAACAACCAGTTTTATCATCTAAGCAAAATGCTTACCTGGCAATATATACACCTTTAAGTTCATTGGAATAATTTTTTACAAACCAAAACTACCACAGAGAATTTCTGAAAAAAGTCCACATATGTAATTCAATTTATTTTTTTCCCCCTTCTCTCACCTTTGGTCGAAGTTGCATGTTCTGTTCTTTCTATTCCAGATGACTTTAACATTCTTCTTCTATTTTTATTAAAGTTAATTCTCATCATTTAAAAATTAGGTCTAAAAGTGGCAACCACTTTCAAATTTTTCCACTGTTTGCTTCATATTTCTAAATAATACATTGAGTTAGCAACTTAAAAAGTCTACCTTTTGACCTCTTATTGATGGTGGCAGTGGCCCATCTAGAGCTGTCATTGAGAGGACACCAGCTGCAACAAGGGAGGTGCAGCCAGGGCTATGACTCTGTGAAGTCAGTGGGGGCTGGGAACAGGTGATCCCAGCAGGGGCCCTGCACTCTACTAAGTTGGCAAGGCAGGAGACTGTGCTCCCAGGTGCAGTTACAGCTGCCCAACTACAGCTCTAAACCTAGGTATCCCTGCACTTTGCATTCTTGGTGTGGGGGCAGGGGGAAGGAAGGTGCCTTGAAGCTATAGTTGGAAGCACCTGTTTCCACTCCCTGGCCTCTCCCTGTTCTCCATGTCTGCTCCACTATGGAGCAAAGTTGTGGACATGTTCTGATAGCCAAGCCTGGGCAATGCTGCAATCAAGACAGGTATGTGTACACTCTGGGCAGCACTGACATGCCAGACCCTGGCTGCCTTGGCCCCCTCTGAAAGCTGATTCTGAGGGTGAAACTTAGGACACCAATGAGCATGGGAGGGAGGCCAGAGGGCTGAGGGTGGCTCGGCACGGGTCTGCTGGTGCCCCTCCAAATGGATAGCCTGGGCACTACCAATGGCATGTTGATGGCAACAGGAGGTACCCCTAGGCAGGAAAGGTCATCAGTGAAACCCCACCTTCAAGCCTAAAGCCTGGGGGTCAGGGCTGCCAGTTCTGGGTGAAGTGGTGGCAGAGGAGTGAGAACTTCCTTGATGTCTTTGGCCAATCAAGTGGTATTTTTCTGGACCTACCCATGGACCAATCAGTACACACTTCCTCCACTATAAGCCCATAAAAACCCCGGACTCAGCCAGACTCAGACACTCATCTGACTATCTGCCTGCAGATAGGAGCTGCCCACTTCAGGTCTCCTCTCCACTCAGAGCTGTTTGGTCATCCAATAAAGCTCTTCTCTGCCTTGCTCACCCTCCAGTTGTCAGTATAACCTCATTTTTCCTAGATGTGGGATAAGAACTCAGAACCCACCAAACGGCAGAAGCAAAAGAAGCTGTAGCACTTTCCTGGTGGGCTTACCAAGCTGCAAGTCGCAGCTAAAGGAAGGAGCTGTAATGCTATAGGTCTCCCAGAATCTGCCAGTGCTGGGTGGCCACACCATGCAAGTGGAAACAGCGATGGGGCTAGGCCAGCCCAGGAGCCATGGGCTGGAGCAGGGCAGAGGGACAGAAAGAGCTTTGACACAAACAGGCTAAAACACACCCCACTACTTGCCACGCTGCAGGTGACGAGAGGAAGAGAAAAGCTGCAGCCCTCTGGAAGCCCATACCTCAGGGCTCCCCAAGCAAGAGGTATGACCAGTGGTAACACCCTCTTTGGGGCTCCATGGTTCCTGGTGTCTCTAAGCTTTTGCATACCACCACATTCCCTTCATCCAGATACTGGTGCCTGCAGTGGAAGCTGCTTGTAGTATGTCTGTCCAGTTGCAGCCTCACACAGAGCTGGCACTGTGCTGGCACCTGGAGCTGCCTGTCCTGCCACAGCAGCCAGTATGCCTGGCTGTGCACAGTGGCTGGACCCCAGGTTTGCTCATTCATAAACCCCTTGCCACCATGTTCCTGGCTCACTCTTGGTAGGAGTGGAATCCGGGCCAGTAGTGTGAGCTGAGTGCAGCCTGCCAGACCAAGTGAACAGAACAAGTCCAGCAGGTGCAAGCAGAACTCAAGCAGAGGCACCGCAAGCCACAGAGGTTTCTGGCTTGTAATGTGACACCCAAAGAATCCTTTGACACTATTATGATACTTGAAAGTTTAACTTTCTTACATAACTATTATCCCACACCTCCCTCCCTATTCTTCCAACAGAGTTATATCAAAATTGTGGCTTACACTAATGGTATTTACACTGTTATGATTATGTAATTATTATTCAATATTGAGCCATATAGTATGTCATGATTAATTTTTATTCTCACACAACTTTTTCCTGCAGTTGGTAATTAAAAATAATTCCCACAGCTAATTTTAAAAAATAATATTGTCTGTTCCCAGATCTACATCAGCTGAAAAAAAAAAATGAATGAAAAAGGCAAAGTAAGAACATCCCAAGAATGACTTAGGAAGTCTCAAACCATTTAGGAAACCAGACAGATTTAGAAAAGCTGTAGATGTTTGAATACATCTTTCAGAGGCTATCCCCAAAGCTCTTCCTGTGAAAATAAACTTGACTCTAACCACATCTGCAAGGAAGGAAGGAAAGAATATGTCCATTGAAGACTTCAGGGATAGGTTCCTTGAGGAGCAGATTCTGAAGATGTGATCTCCAGCTCTTTCCTCTCTTTTTGTGAACAGCCTTACATACAGAAGCAAGGAATTTTAATATGTAACAAATTTGTAATGGGAAATAGCTCCACTACCAGATCTCTAAATCTACATCTTCAAAAAAGGCTTAGAATACAAATAAAATAAACTAATGGCTTCACAGATAAAATAACTAAATGCTCCCATTACAGTCATCAAGCACTAGAGGACAGTGCCTCTTGGTAAAGACATCTGTAAATACTTCCATGCAGAAAGTACATAGAAAAATAATTGCTATGGTCTAGCTAAGAAAATAAAAGAAAAAAATCAGTGGGCAAATCAATGACACTGCTCGGGGAGAAATCAGGTATTCAACTTCTTATTTTATTCTCAAACTTGCAAAGAGAAAGTTCTCTAAATATTAAAAGTAACCTCTCCCTTGGAGTCAATGAGCTACTCAGATAGGGGTATCTCAAATAATCCACAGATATTCTCCCTGTTTCAGTCTGTAACTGCTAACCTTGGATCTCAAAACGAGAAATACTATTTTTCTTTATGACATCATGCCCATCAAATTAACGAAATGAGAAATATTATTTTCCTTTATGACGTCATGCCTATCAAATTAAAAGACAGGGATTTATTATATAAAAAGAATTGCAAAATTAAGTTCCCTCCTGGTTTTTTCTTTTCCTTTTTTTCCCCCTTAGATCACTGACAACTTTCCTGTTCATAATCAGATCATAGCTAATTTGGATGTTGACTTACTGGTACCTTTGTGTATGATCAAACCAAATTAAAGATCTCCATGAAGTGGCACCTTTGTGGGCAAAAAGTTTTACTGACATTTGCAGTAAGGTTCAGATCTACCCATGTAAATAAACCTCTACTTATGTTTATAAAATACCTCTAAAACCAGATGCTAAGGAAGAACTAAAGCCAATAGTACGAAGGCCTAATCAAGAAAAGATGAGTCATACCTTATGAGTATGACTAGTATAAAAATAGGCACAGTAAAAATGAGTCGGCCTTTGAACACTGTTGTTTTATAGTCAAAAAACCCAATTAATGAGATAAAGATTTGTTCAATACCTTAAGACCATAAATAAAATAAACATGTCATCTTCAGTGCTACCTGAAGCTACCTTTTTTTTTTTAACAACTATAGATATGTGTTGTGCTTTATACAGTGTTCCTTTAGATCAAGATAAGTCAATACCTATTTGTTTTTTCCTGAGAAAGTAAAAAATTTACCTAGACAGTGATGCCTCAGGGATTTACCGAAGAATCCTAAGGATGTTAAACTTCCCTGTAACACTACACTTGTATAATATGGGGACACGTTTTTTCTGTGTTCTAAAGATGAGGAGAGTTGTAAAACTTATTCCGTTTATCAACTTACTGTTTTAGCAAGGTCATGAAAGTTTCAAAAAAAGTTTAGAAGTTTGTCAGAACAAAGCACACTATTTAGGGTATGATTTATCTCAAGGGGTAAATCTATCACTCCTGATGAATTATAAACCATTCAATACTTTCTAAGGCTGGTTACCAATAGACAAGAATTTTTCTGGGTTTCACTGGCTACTTCAGACACTAGGTTCCAAACATTTCTGAAATCACCCCATCTCTATATAACTTACATCTTCTTTACTGGAACCTCTCCCTCAGGAACTTAAACATGAGTAAGAGTTTTGTGGCTTAAAAATAACTTTGGGTTCTTGCCATGAAATCTTTGCCTAAGCCAATGTCTAGAAGGGTTTTCCAATGTCATATTCTAGAATTTTTATGGTTTCAGGTCTTAGATTTAAGCCTTTAATCCATCTTGAGTTGATTTTTGTTAAGGTGAACAGATTTTTTTAACAACACCTAGCAAACTTTTTTTCAAGAAATATTTTGATAATCAATAACTTCCTATATAAACTATATCTCTTTGATCTCTATTTCTAATAAATGTTACTCATGGACAAGATTAACAAAAAGCCTGGTACTGCTTTTCCATTATTTAAAGAAAGGGAAATCCATGACAATTTAGTCTCTGTCTGAGCAATAACTATGCTTCAAACAGATTTATTAGAAACTGCCCCCAGATTAAATCTACTTGTAATCTTGTTTGTTGATAGGTCATTTTTGAAACTGAAATGGGAAAAATATCAGGCAGGATACACTGCAACAGTCTCAACTGACCCCTAAATCATGACTCCTTACCAGAGGTTAAGTCAGCCCAGATGACAGAACTTATTCTACTCAGCAAAGCTTGCCAAATGTCAAGACATTAGAGAGTTAATATTAATAGCAGCTATGCCTTTGGTGTAGTCCATGATTTTAGGATACTGTAAAAATAATTAGGGTTTCTGATCTCAGTAGGAATCCCAATTTCAAGTAGTCAAAAATTTTAAGTGTTCTAATGCTTCCTTAGGGGATGGTTATCATAAGGCCACACTAAAAGGGATAATATTAAGGCTAGAGGAAGAATCCTAGCTAATCTTTATGACATACAGTCCTGGCCCCCCCATATCCAAAAAGACAAATCTTTGAAGAAATTTTAAAAGGCTATTTTGGAATGCCTACAACTGGCTCCAGAGTCTGAATAAAAAAATGTGATAATAAATTACAAAAAGAAAATCACTTTCAGGACAGACACTTGGTGGCACCAGAGGACCTCAATGGAACTTTGTAAAAATTTTATAGGAAATTACTCATCAGAGCAAAGACATATTGAACATTATACTCAATTAGCATTGGTGGTGAAATTTTACTAATATATTGAAGATGTCTCTGGTGTACAGCTGTCATTAGCACTGTCCTGGTAAAACTGTTATCTTTGTAAACCCAAGCATTAGGATCCCTATTAACACTTTCAAATGGATTTCCTAAAATTAACCCCTAGAGTGGGTTTTGAATATGTTCATCATTGCTTCCATCTTCTCAGGATGAACTAAAACTTCTTGCCAGAGAGCTACAGTTCTGAGTAGAAAAAGAAAATAGCTTGATTTTGTGTTTCCAACCTGAGGATCTGAAAGGACAGGGTTACTCATTTTATTGGGACTGCGATTAGAGAACTTTGCAAAACCTTTGTCATTTATTTAGAAATTCACTGCCTCCACCATCCTGAAACTTGAAGAAAAGTAGACAGAACTAATAATAGCACATTGTATCTGAAACTCTTAAACTTCCATGACCAAGAAAGTTTAATAGCACATTGTATCTGAAACTTAAACTTCCATGACCAAGAAAGTTATCTCTAACTCATAACACCATGAAGTCCACACTCCCCTACATTCATTGACTTTTACCATATAAACTTGTTAAGAGTTTGCCCTATGAAGTTCGCTACTTCTCCCCTGATTTTAGGCATTACCTTACTTCAGACAAATGTGGTAAAGTACTCCAAGGGACTCATGTAATATGTTTCAGAGTCTCATCACAAACAGATAAAAGTGGCTTTTCTTCTACATGACCGAAAGCTCAGAGATAGTGTCTTCTACAAATGACCTCAGAGAGAGAAAACAAACATCTTGAAACCATGTTGGAAATAATCCTACCAAGGACATTGACTGCTAGCACAGTAGCTAAACCCCCGGTCACAGATCCTTGAATTAATGTCTCCCAGATGAACAGACACTTGGTTTCACTAATACTTGGAATGCCATTCCATCAAGAAACTTAAACCTAAAAAGTCTTGAGAAAACTTCAGAAGCAGACATCTTCAGAAAGAAACAGCTACCTCTCAAGAGGTATGAATCAAGACAGTCTCTACCCAAGACCGACAGAGTCTGTTTTTATCTGGCCTGTGAGCCAAAAATGGCTTTTATATTTTTAATGGGTTAAAAAGAAAAATTTAAAAAGAATAACATTTCTAATCACCTGAATATTGTATAAAATATAAATTTTAGTGTCCATAAAGTTTTATAGGAACATAGCCACACTGATTCATGTAAGTACTGTCCATAGCTGCTTTTACACATAACAACAGTTGAGTGGCTGTGACAGAGACCATACTGTCCACAAAGCCTGAAATATTTACTATATGACTGTTTATGTAAAAAACTTACTAACACCCTATTTAGATAATCAGAGCCAAAGACTGCAATGCCTCTATTTGCAGGCTTTTGTTCTTTATTTTCCTAGATATTTTCTTCCCTCTTTCTTAATCCAGCCCCTTGAGTAAAACATACTATTTATTAACCATGATGGTTTCAAAGGTTCCTATCTTTAATATTGCTGTCTACATTGTTGGCCACTCTATGGTATGAGTCCAATTACTAATGGAAATTTGTTTGTTATTTGGGGATGGCCTCTATTCTCTTGGTTTGATATAGTTATTCCTGGCTGCTGGCTTAAAAGTGATCTATAAGTTCTGATAATAAACTTTTCCTTAGTGTTTTTCCATGTTGGTGTGTTCAGAAGTGTGACTTCTGGAGTCTTAAATACTGTTGCACAGCCAACAAAGTATGATCCAACAAAAAACAAAAAGGAAAAATTGATACACACACGCACACATCACCAGAAACCTCCTTGCATGTCATCATGACTCTTCATCAAGAAGCATAAATCTTGATCACATACTAAATAATAATGGTTTATTTTATTCTCCAACACAGGTTGAAGAAGCAAAAGGGGACTGAGAACTGAAACCACCGCATCAATATAACAGAGCTATTCAGAGTAAGAACTGAGAATACCTGTGTCAATACAACTTAGTTTTTGTTCCAGTAAACCTTTGCCCAGTAAATATAAGACTATAAAAACCAATAAATTATATCACTGTTAGTTTCAGGTAACTGCTGCAAAAGAACTTACCTGAGACAATTGTTTATTTGGGTAAACATCTGGTTTATCAAACAATTTTACTCCTAAGAGTAGTTTCAAGAGCTTCATGTTGCTACATTCACAATCCTAAAATACTACACTACAAAATTTTCCCAATCCCCATCAACATTCTGCCTTAAAAGATTTGCCTAAAATCACTTGTACCTAGGCCGTATAACCCTCTGCACGGTCCAATACTGATTTGCCTCTTTTGAAATACTAAGACTCTGTAGAAGTAGTGCTTTCAATTATTGCAATGAGTTTCAATAAACACACCTGCTTTATTAACAAGTTGTTTGGTGACATTTGAGGGAATGCAACGAGGCAATTCTAATTTACACTGCTAACATTTGAAAATTCTTGTTTTGCTAAAAGTTGGTAAAGACAGGAATCTGGGTCTTTTTTTTTTTTTTTTTTTTAGATGGAATCCAGCTCTAATGCCATTTATTGAATAATCTGCTCCTCCCCATTGATTTCAAAGCCACCATTAACATTCACTAAATTATCTTACGTATTTGGATCTATTTCTAGACTCTGTTGTGTTCTACTAAATAACTATGAACACTGCACCAAGCTATTTTAATTATGACAGCTTTATATTATGTTTAAGAATCAAGTATGACCATTTCATTCTCTTCTTTTTAAAAAATGTCCCAGCCACTCTTGTATGTTTATTTCCACATAAACCTTAGAATAAGCCTAACTACCCTAAATATGTTCTTGACATTTTAAATTGGATTTATTTATTTTTAGAGACAGGGTCTTACTCTGCACCCAGGTTGGAGTGCAATGGCACAAACATAGCTCACTACAGCCTCAAACGCCTGGCTCAAGTGATCCTCCCATATCAGCCTCCCGAGGAGCTAGGACTACAGGTGCACACCACCACATCCTGCTAATACATGTATTTTTTTTAAATAGAGACAAGGTCTCACTATATTGCCCAGGCTGGTCTTGAACTCCTGGCCGCAAGTAACCTTCCTGCCTTGGCTTACCAAAGCACTGAGATTACAAGCGTGAGCCACTGCAGCTGGTCATTAAACTGGGTTCATTAAACTTACCAATTAACTTTGGGATTGTGATAACTTTATGCTGTTAGCTCTATGCAAAAACAAGATATAACTTTACATTTTAAAAACCATTTGAACATTAGTTGTACTTAATGTTTACCTATTCTTTCCCCCCACAGATAGATCTGTTTCAGACTTGTCCTTCATATAATTCAACCTTGATTTTACTCCCATAATCTGCACACCTTTGCATAGGTCTAGCCTCGAAATTCCAATTTCTAGTTTGGTCTATCCACTACCAACTGATTTCTGATTTCTGATGTTACCCCCAATTCCTGTTTCAATATTACCAAATCATGAGAACAGAAATCAGCATACTTACACTTTCGGTTTTTAGCTGTTTAGATTACTTTAATGGAACAGCATGAGAAGCACTATAAAAAGTGCTGCAATACAGATAAAGCTATGGAGAAAATAAGAGTTGATACTATTTTTTAATGTTTGGTTACCTTATATAACAACACCCTGGGAAAATAAACATACTAGTTATGAGGTTTCATTCTTTTCAAAATATTCTCACTCCTCTACAACACATAATGTGTTTCTCAGATGTAAAATAATTCACAGTATGGTAGTTTTCAGAAGTATTCACAGTGCTATATTAAAAAGCCTGAGCAAAATTTTTATTCTCAGTTTTCTGGAAACCCAAACGTTACCAACAGTTTTAGTTGGAATTTTCTTGAGATTTTGTTTAAAATAATGCACTAACCCCTAAATATGTTAGAAAATTTAAAAATTAACTTGGTAATAAGGATTAGAATACATTTTCAAATAGATGTTATAAATACTCATCTGAGAGAAACAAAATACTCACTGTATTAGTTAGCTTTCATACTGCTATAAAAAACTGCTCAAGCCTGGGTAATTTATAAAGGAAAGAGGTTTAAGTGACTCACATGAGGCTGTGGAAGCCTCATGAAACTTAAAATCATGATGGAAGGCGAAGGGGAAGAAAGGCATCTTCTTTACAAAGCAGCAGAAAGGAGAAGTGTTGAGCAAAGAGAGAAGAGCCCCTCATAAAACCATTAGATCTCACGAGAACTATCAGGAGAACAGCACAATCATTTGGGAAACTGCCCAAATGATTCAATTACCTCCACCTGGTCTCTCCCTTGACACATGGGGGTTATGGAGATTGTGGGGATTACAATTCAAAATGAGATTTGGCTGGGGACACAAAGCCTGTTATCACTCACCTTTTGCCATTTAAGTTCCTGTGTCTCCACAATAATTTTACCAATCTGCTCTTCATATTGAATTTCTGCTTCCTAAGTCAAAAAGAAAAAGAAAAGTGCTATAAAAATAAAACCTTTAAAACTTCCAGTTTCAACTCTTTCTGGAGAGATATAGAAGTAGCATACTCCCATCTTTACAACAAGAAAAAAATCTGGACCAACTGCAAATTAAACAGACAGTCCAGCATACTGAGGTCCCAGATCAATAAAATCTGGATAAAGACAGGTACCTAGAGAAACAGAACCCTGACATTTGCTTACCTGGGACATAAGCTACTGAGGGCTGGAAAGAAGCTTCAGTGAAAAGTCCTTAATTGCTAAAGGTAGAATATGGGCCACTCTAAAAGTATGAATCCCCTGGGGACCCCTGAAATAGGGAGATTTATACTCTCTAGCAGGCTTTTCTTCTAGGAAACCCACCAGGTGCTTACAGAAAAGGAGAAAAATCCTATGAAAGCTTTCCCCTGCAGCACTTGTGATGTAAGAGAAGAGCAGTCACAAGCCATCTTCCCTGTTTTCTCTACAGATCAAAACCCTCATCTGCAAGGAGGGCAACAGAAACTACAGCTAAAAGCACTAGTGGAAACCCTCTGCAGCTGGGCAAGGGGACCAAAAATCATCACTGAAAATTCTACCTAGACAGACCTATCTTCCTTATCTCCCCTAAGCAGCAGCTGGAAAGAGGAGGACTGGGAAAACAAAACAACGGTAGTTCTTTCATTGTGGGAGGGGCAGTAATACATGCTAGATCCAGCATTACATACGAAGAAGGGACCAGAACACTCATGAAGATTTCTTCCTGAGACTCAGGTTTGCCTAAGACTAAGGTTTAATGAGAATATCAGAGAACACCCTTCCTTCCCTATCTTCCACCACTACCATAACAATAAGCAACAAGTAAAAATAACAAGGAGATACAACAAAGTGAGCTGCAAAAACAGACTTTCTCTGGAAAGCAGGACAAAGAAAAGACCCAAAATCAAGTGGGGAACCCAATGCCAAGCAGGAAGCAGTCATTTAGAAGTAGTCTCTGGTTTTGTTTAAAATAATGTAATACTCCTGAATTAGCCCACATCATAAACATAAGATATCACTAGAGAAATCTGAAGCATCTGCTGAAAACTTTAACAGGCAGAGTTGAAAACTGCCTGGTGTCAGTATTGAAGGTGTGCTCCAACAAACATACACAGATCCCTTCTAGAAAGACTAGGAGATTTTTTTTTTCCTTTGGTTCCTTTGGTATTTAAATAAATCTCTGCAATCACTAGCTGGCCACTAATATAAAGCAAAGTCAGTAGCCACAAACAACAAAGACAACAGACTTTACATATTAGTTCAAAGACCCACTAAACTAAGACAAGAAGCAGGAACCCGTAGAAAGTGAGAAGAGTCTGATTTCCAGAGCTGCCATATATCCAAAATGTTTTCAACAAAAAGTTACAAGGCATGCAAAGGAAGAGCAAAAGTGTAGCCCTTGATATGGGGGAAAAAATTAATGGGAATTATACTTCAGGAAGCCCAGAAATTAAGTTTTAATCAAACTATTTTAAATATGCTCAAAGAGCTAAAAGAAACCATGTACAAAAACAGAACTATTAAAAAGATAATAAATAAATGCTACAAAAAAACTTGACAGTCATAAATTTGACAACTTAGAGAAACTGGCCAACATCTTGAAAGCCACGAACTACCAAAACTCAACCAAGATAATACAATCTAAACAGCCCTATAATTATTAACCCAAAAAGAAATCTTTAGACCCAGATGTTTCACTGGAAAAAAACTACCAAATATTTAAAGAATTAACACCACTATTACACAGTCTCTTCCAGAAAAATAGAAGAGGAGGAAACACATACTCACTGATTTTATCAGACTCTGATCAATATTTCTCACTAATTTTGATGCAAAATCCTTAGTAACACATTAGCAAACAGAATCCAACAATACAATTTCAAAAATATATACCATGACAAAGTGAAATTTATTGGAGGTATGCAAAGCTGGTTCAACAGTTGAAAATCAATCAGTATAATTTATTACATCAATATGCTAATCATACAATCACATCAATTGACACAGAAAAAGCACTTAACAAAATTCAACACCCATTCTTGATAAAAACTCTTAACAAGTTAGGAATAAAAGATATTATCCTTGATAGTTGTAAAGAACATTTATAAAAACCCTACATTTAGCATCATATTTAATGGTGAAAGACTGAATGCTTTCACTTTCTAAGATCAGAAACAATGCAGGGATGTCTATTCTCACTGCTTTTATTAAACATAATACTGAAATTTTTAGCCACTACAATAAGGCATAAACAAACAGATTGGAAAGGCAAAAATAAAACTGCCTCTATTTACAGATTATGATCGTATGCATAGAAAATACTAAGGAACTTAAAAAAAAAAAAACTCCCAAAACTAGTAAGTGAATTTAACAAAGTCACAGGATACAAGATTAACATACACAAAAAATATCACATTTCTATATTTTAACAATGAATATGAAGAAACCAAAACTAAAAACACAATTTATAATCACATCAGAGAAAATGAATTATATAAGTATATACTTTAAAAAGCATTTATAGGATCTGTATGCTAATATATACAACATAAATTAAAAACCTGGTGAGTGAAAGCACCCTTACCCAGAAGAACACACAATGATGATTCCATTCAAATGAAATGGTGGAACAAAACAAATTGAGTATTGTAAAAAGTCAAGATAGTAATTATCTCTTGGGGTGGGCATTAAGAATAGAATTTGCCTGGAAAGAGGCATGAGGGAGCTTTCTGGGTTGACGAAAATATTTTACATCTTGGTAAGGTTTTCTATTATACAGGTGTATCAATCTGTAAAAATTCACTGTTCAGCTAAGATGCATACCTTTCATTGTATATAAACTTTAATATAAGAGAAAAAACTGTAAAGAAATAGGAAACTCTGTGTAACGATACTTACTTTATTTTACTTTTTGAGACAGAGTCTCGCTGTGTCACCTAGACCCAGGCTGGAGTACAGTGGTGTGATCCTGGCTCACTGCAACCTCTGCCTCTCAGGTTCAAGTGATTCTCCTGCATCAGCCTCTCAAGTGGCTGGGATTACAGGTGCACACCACCATGCCCAGCTAATTTTCGTATTTTTAGCAGAGACAGAGTTCACGATGTTGGCCAGGCTGGTCTCGAACTCCTGGCCTCAGGTGATCCACCCGCCTCAGCCTCCCAAAGTGCTGCAATTACAGTCATGAGCCACAGCACCTGGCCCATGATACTCATTTTAAATATCAGGAGGAAGTATACTTTGAAATCATCAGAATTAAGTCAAAAGAGGGATAGATATGCGATAAAGCAAAAATTGTAAAATGTGAATGTGATATAAGCATTCACTGTAAAATTCTTTCAGTTTTGCTGTATGTTTGACAATTTTCATAACAACATATTGGAGAGAAACTCACTGTCAAACACAAAGTTAAACACACACTTTCATGAAAGTTGTCTCATTTAGAACATTTTTAGCAGCAAGTAAGAACAACAAAATCCAGCTCATGATAGCTTATGGGAGTTACCATCTCACATGAATAGGAGTCTAAAAGTACAGTGCATCTATAATTGATTATTTCAGTGGCCCACTCAACAGTATCATCAATACTATAGTTCTGCTCATCTTTCCATTTTGCCATTATCAGTGATTTTCATCGGGCTTTCCACCCCTCATGGTTGCAAAATGGTTACTTTCATTGCAGAAATGAATGACAAATCAGAGAACATCTTGCAGTAGAAAAGTGTATTCTTTTTTTTTTTTTTTTTTTTTTTTTTGAGATGGAGTCTCACTGTGTCACCAGGATGGACTGCAGTGGCGTGATCTCAGCTCACTGCAAACTCTGCCTCCCAGGTTCAAGCGATTCTTCTGCCTCAGCCTCCTGAGTAGCTGGGATTACAGGCATGTGCCACCACGTCCAGCTAATTTTTGTATTTTTAGTAGAGACAGGGTTTCACTGTGTTAACCAGGATGGTCTCGATCTCCTGACCTCATAATCCATCCACCTCAGCCTCCCAAAGTGCTGGGATTACAAGGGTGAGCCACCATGCCCGGCCCTAGAAAGTGTTTTTCCTTAATAAAAGGTTAACAAAACCCTTCTCAGAAGCTTTCCAATACACATTCCCTAATATCTCATCAGCCATAATTGGGTTGCATACCCTCTCCTAAGCTAGTCATTGGCCGGCCGGGAGAGTACATTAGATCTTTATGGGTGATTAAGACCAGTAAGACTTAGTTGACTCACATTCATGAGAGGTGGACCCTCTGACACAATTAGGGTTTTTCCAACACAGAAGGGAGGAAATTCATACCAACAGTATATACTACAAGATACATAAGTGAGGAGAGGTTACAATATTTTACAGTAATGCCTTTCTGTAGTCAAAACATTGAAAGAGGAAATAAGTGTACATATATAAATTTGTTTTGGGAAGGAGTGTACATAAAACATGCATCTCTTCTCAAAGCAGTTGAACAGAAAATGTACAAGATGCTGTTTTCATTATGTAGGTCTGGTTCTCTTTTAACTACTTCTCTTTCAGTGGTTAGAGTGGGTTCTTAGGTCTTACCATGATCTAGATATTGCTTTAAGTACTTTTTATTTATTAATTCAATCCTGGACATAATGAAATAGGTTCTCTTACTATTGCCATTTTATACATAAGGAAACAGATAGCAAGAAGGTAAATAACTTGCCTAAAGTTACAAAGCAGGTAAATGGCAGAGCCAGTATTCAAACTCAGATCATCTGTCTCCAGAGTCTCTGAAATGCTGCATTACATTACCTTGAAGAGATTGCAGATGCTGCAGAACAATATGGATTGTTATGATATATTCCTTTCCTTCAAAAACTTTGGAAGTTAATCTTTATATCCCCCCCATATTTAGGAAACCATTCAAAATCATTTTACCTATGTTAAACATGCAAGCACAATCTGGTTATTTGGTAGACCATCTCAAAATAACAACTAGAAATATTTGTTGAATGAAAAGCAAAAGAATTTGAGAATTGCTATGAATGTTCTAATATTAACAGATATTTTTCTATATCAGAAATCTTTGTTATAGAATAAGTTGACCAATGTGAAAATAGTAGTTTAAATACTATTGAGAAAGGTTTGTTTAAATACAAACTTTTAGGCTAGCTCATGAATGTTAGAAATATCTTGAATACTTTTAAGCTAATCAGACCAAGAAACTATCTGGAAGAGTGATTAGTATTTTCTTAGACAACATGAGAAAATGAGTTGAGCAATTTCGTAGGAGGTAGATTATGAGTTTGAAAAGGAATGTACAAGTACCCAATTACAATTTTGGCTGCTTGGACATGTGCCTGGTGTACGTACCTAAATCTGTTCAGGGTCAAGAATTGAAGAGGCCTAACCAGTACATAGCCTATCTTGTAAAACTACAGCCTGAAGCAAACACTTTAAAAAAGGCATGACACTTTCTAAAGGTTATAAAGAGTAAATAAACCATCAAATTACTGCTCTTTTATTGTTTTTGTAAAACACATATCCTTGTAGTCCTAAGGCATCTAATAAAAAATAAACACTTTTAAGATTCTATATTCTAGGTACTTTACTGAAGTTAGAGATAACATTTTTTAATCAAATTTAATACTTTTTCTCAATGACATTTCATACAAATTTTTATTAGTAACTTTTAAAAGTTGCTTAAAGAATGAACAGAAGAAAAAATTAAAGTTATAATAAAAAGTTAAATAATAATTTTTAGTAGAAAGCATAATGTTAATAAAATCTTACTCTTGTATAAGTATATTCTAATGCTATTTTTCTGCAATGTGGCTAACACCCATTTTATCAGTTTTTGATGTGATATAAAGGTAAGCATTCTACAAATCATAATAATCAGAAAGGCGTATGATTCTATCCATACCATTTTAATTTTATGAGGTATTGAAATGCTGCTTAATGTTATTTACTACAAATTATACCATTGATTACCCAGTTTTTTCTCATACTTTTCTTAGAAAATCATTATTTTAAACCACCGAAAACTCCACTGACTTATTTATTGCTAAATTAGAATCCAAAAATTTATTCTTTAGATATTTAACAAATTCAATGTGCCCTTTCTGAACTACCCTAATACTTTGCTCATGATTCTATTATGATACATAATACATACTATGTTATAGTATAGTCATTAATTTGCATGGCGTGTAATATCCATTTAATTTTCAATTCTCTTAAGGCATAGATTGAGAAATGGCTTGTAAAAGATTTCAAATTAATGCACAATTTAAAAGCCTAAAAGATTTGTGGTAGAGATCTTTTATCCCCACTGTAGAGATGATTTGGCTCAGAAATATATTTTGTTTAAAAACTTTCAACTTACCTCCAATTTTTAGAATCCAATAGATTTCATGTTGAAATCTGGACTTCTAGTTTCTCTTCAATAATTGAAAAAGCTGGATAGAACAGAGCCTATTTTTCTACATGCCAATAATTATTTGGAGCTGAATGGCAGATGTAGGTTGAACTGAAGATATAAGTTTTCCAGTTCAACATAATTCCTACCCTGCTCACATCACATGCCAACTGCCCGAATTATGAAGGAAGTTGTTTGTTACTTGTTTGTTACAAATAAAGAAACATGTAACAAACATCTATGCATCCCCACTCCTTATCAGTAATTCTATCTATCTGATAAGGACATGTATCAGAAATGATGACTAACTTTTAAAATGCACACATTGTGGATTCAATATAAACTATTTTGTTGATTCAGATTTTTAATTTGTATATCATTATAAATTTCAAACATTCAATGTTTTTCAAATATTATCATTACCATTTTAGGTTCATACAGAAAAAAATGAGTAATATCCCCTCTTACTTTTATTAATTATTATACAGCTAAATAGTGAAATATGGTTTAGTAAAATAAGATGTCTTTTTAAAAAAAACTTTATAATAATCCCCCCTTATCCATGGGTTCACTTTCTGAGGTTACCCAGTCAACCACTGTCCAAAAATAGGTTAATAAAATACAGTAAGATATTTTGAGAGAAAATGAGACCACATTTGCATAATTTTTATTATAGCATATTGCTATAATTGTTCTATTTTTAGCTGTTAACCTTTTATATGCATAATTTATAAATTAAACTTTATTACAGGTATGTACATGTAGGGAAAAACAGTATATATTGTATAGGGTTTGGTACTATCTGAGGTTTCAGGCATCTGCTGAGGATCCTGGAACTTATGCCCCACCAAAATAAGGAAAGACTACTACATTTTGTTGTTCTACCTACCAGCTTATAAAACACTTACTGTGTTTTGCTCATTACAACTAAAGACATTTTGCTATCTAACCCTTTACAATATAGCTCAATTTTATGTTGACAACTTTATTCATTTCAGCTAACTTATTATATATGTTAATAGAAGAGCACTGGACAAGGAATGGGGAAATAGGAGTACAAGTTTCTGGGTTTTAGGTTGGTCTAGAAGGTATCTCAGGTCACTTTCATTTCTAAATTTCTATAATTTCTGCAAAAAGACTAATGACATAGAATACATCTCCAAGATCATACAGACAAGAGAACCACAAAGAAATGATCCTGATAATCAGCATCTGATAGTTCACTAGAGGCTGAGAAACAGGCAGATCCACCAGTAGTCTTATGAGAATAGGCTTTAGGTTCAGGGACTGCCAAGGAGGAGGAACTCTGGCAAATATCCTAGAATTTTAGTTGGAACCCCAAAAAGCTACACTCTTAAAGTAGAGAGTGGAAATAAACTAGTCCTCACAAAGATGAAAACAGCTTCCAGGCAGCTCAGTCTCTGAATAGTAAAATGATCTGCCCAACTCCAACTTCCAGAAGCAAAAGGAAATCTCTCTAAAGAAAAATAATACCATCCGAAGCTTCAAATTTCCTTTGCAATTTTTCATGCACAAAGTCAGTCATTGGATCAAAATTTACTTCACCAGAGAGAAGGTCAAATGACCAAAAACCAAGAGAAAAAGAGAGACAATAGAAATGGATCTATAAGAAGTCCCGATAATGGATTTATTGACATAGACTTCAAAATATATATGATTAACATGCTAGAGGAAATATACAACAAAATGAATTTCCACAGAGGACAGAAAATAATAAAAGACAAACCAAATGGAAATGTTAGAAATGAAAAATATAGTAAATCACATTAAGAACTCAATAGAAAATTGAGTTTGTCAGCAGGTCAAATTGAAGACAGGATTAGTAAACTGAAAGGACAGAAGAAAATAGCCAGACTGAAACATGGAGAGAAAAAATTATCAAAAATATAGACCAAAAAAATCAGTAATAATATAGAAGATTTTAACAAGACTGACAAAGTTGATCTATATAATTCATATTCACAGAACACTACATCTAAGAAATGCAGAATATACATTCTTTTCAAATTTATCAGTGTTAGAATATTTACCAAAATCAATTATATGCTTGGTCAGAAAGCAAATCTCCACATATATTAAGTGACTGCAATTATTTGGACTATATTATCTGATAAAGTAGAAATAGGCTAGAAATCAACTTTTTAAGTTAGCAAAAAATAACATACCCAAATATCCTTAGAAGAAGTATACTTCTAAATAGCCCATGTGTTGAAGAAGAAATTACAATAAAAATTAGAAAATAATTTGAACTAAATAATAAAAATACAGGCCGGGTACATTGATTCATACCTGTAATCCCAGCACTTTGGGAGGCCAAGGCAGGCAGATCATGAAGTCAGGAGTTCAAGACTGGCCTGACCAACATGGTGAAACCCTGTGTCTCTACTGAAAATACAAAAATTAGCTGGGCATGGTGGCACGTGCCTGTAGTTCCAGCTACTCAGGAGGCTGAGGCAGGAGAATTGCCTGAACCCAGAAGGTGGAGGTTGCAGTGAACCAAGATTGTGCCACTGCTCTCCAGCCTGGGCGACAAAGCGCAACTCTGTCTCAAAATAAGAATAACAATGCAATATAAAAAAATTGGAATCCAGCTAAAGCCATACTGAGAAAAAATTTAGTCTTATAAATGTCTTATATTAGAAAAGAAAAAAAGGTGAAAATTAATAAGCAAAATACACATCTCTACAATTTCAAAACAAAACAGCAAATTAAATTAAATAGAGGAATTAAATAATAAAGAGCAGATATTAATAAAACATAAAACAAATATACAATGGAGAGAATCAAAGCCAAAACTTAATTCCTCGAGAAGTTAAGTTTTGGCTTTGATTCTCTCCATTGTATATTTGCTTTATGTTAAATATGTTTTATATTTGTTTTATGATAAATCCTTGGAAAGACTGATCCAAAATTCCTACTCATCCATCATGTCCCAAATGAGTTATTCCTTCCATGAAGCCTCCCTCAATCTTCCAATAAAGTTAGGCATTTCCTTATCCATATCTTTAGAGTATCTTGTGCACACCTTTTTTATTACATGATGTTATAATAAGTGCTAAAATATGGCATACTAAGTCCTCAATAAATGTTAAATGAATCACCAAATACAGTTTGCTTGCTTAAAAAAATATGTATCGTATTCAATTTGTACTATACTATTTATTGGGTTTTCACTCTTTTTTTTTTTTTTTTTTTTTTTTTTTGAGACGGAGTTTCGCTCTTGTTACCCAGGCTGGAGTGCAATGGCGCGATCTCGGCTCACCGCAACCTCCGCCTCCTGGGTTCAAGCAATTCTCCTGCCTCAGCCTCCTGAGTAGCTGGGATTACAGGCACACGCCACCATGCCCAGCTAATTTTTTGTATTTTTAGTAGAGACGGGGGGGTTTTCACTCTTTTAAAGCCCTAATATTTTTTAACTTTTTATTGTGAAATAATTTTAAATTTACAGAAAAGTTACAAAGATAGTAGAGAGTTCCTGTATACTCTTAACTCAGCTTCCCCTAATGTTAACATCTAGGTCACAATGATATATTTAACAAAAGCTGAGAAAATAACATTGGTACTATACTATTAATTAGAACACAGAGTTTATTTCAGATGTCATTACTTTTTCCACCGGTATCTGTTCCAGGATCCAGTCCAGGTTGCCACATTGCATTTAGTCATCATGCCTTCTTGGATTCCTCCTTTCTGTCACAGTTTCTCAGTCTTTCCTTGTTTTTACTGACCTTGACACTTTTGAAGAGGCATCTTGTAGAATGCCCCTAAAATGGGGATTGTCTGATATATTTGCATGATTATACAGGTATGGGGGAAGAATGCCATAGAGAATAAAGTTCCCTTTTCATCACATCATATCATGAATATTTGATATTCACATGAATCACTGATACCAACATGAATTATTTCTGGAGATTTTAACTTTAATCACTTAATTAAGGTGGTGTCTTCTGGGCATCTCTATTGTAAACCCAGTATTTTTCCCTTACATATTCTAGTCATCAGAAACAAGTCACTTATGCCACAAGAGGGTGAGGGTGGTGGGGAGTAGAATTAAGCTCTGCTTCCCAGAGGGAAGAATAGCAAACAATTTTGAACAAGATCTAAAATCACTACAGAAAATTACTAAATAATTTGGAAAAAATATTGTGTGACTATGTAACTACCTTGTTTCTCCTTAAAGTTTCAGCCATTAAATTCAGCATTTATCAGTGGATACTGCCTGCAGCAATCATTACTGTGGTTTTCTAAGGGTGATTTTCTATTTCTCCTTTTCCTCCTACATTTAGTAGCTGAAATTCTTTTGCAAATATTTTCCCCAGCCGAGTGTAGTGGTTCACACCTCTAATCCCAATACTTTAGGAGGTTGAGGCAAGTGGACCACTTGAGCCCATGAGTTTGAGATCTGCCTGAGTAACATAAGGAGACCTCATCTCTACATAAAATTTAAAATTTAGCCAGGTATAGTGGTGCCAGCTACTCAGAAGACTGAGGTAGGAGGATCACTTAAGCCCAGGAGGTCAAGATGGCAGTGAGCCATGATTGCACCATTGCACTCCAGCCTAGGTAACAGAGAAAGACCTTGTCTCAAAAAAAAGTAGGGGATTGGGGAGGGACAGCATTAGGAGAAATACCTAATGTAGATGATGGAGAGATAGATGCAACAAACCACCATCATGACATGTGTATACATATGTAACAAACCTGTATGATCTGCACATGTACTCCAGAACTTAAAGTATAATAAATAAATTTTTTAAAAGTCAGTAACCTTAAAATAATATTAGGATGAAATAACAATAATAATTAATTAATCTCCCTCTCCCATATTTATCTATTTATTTAGTCATTTATTTATATTAATAGAGTATCCAATAATATCATTATTTTGTTGTTCAATTGCTCCAGTTTTAACCATGGGAGCTCTTTTGGTCTGTCTTAGAATCCTTTTGACATTGTTTTAAGTACTTCCTTACTTTCCAGCACTACAAGATGCCCAGCCCTGAAATAAGTCGTCTTCTGGTTCCTTTTACTAGGAGTCCTGGTTCCTTTTACTAGATAATAATATTTGGATCCCAAGATCTGGCTGTCAATTCTTCTAGGCTCTCTCAGCAGACAAAGCTAGAAAATATATGTATATATGCTAACTCATGTATACATATATGTCTATATTTATCTTTCTATCTGTATATAATTAAACCATGAATTCATACTAATATCGCCAATTATTTATTTATTTATTTATTTATTTTGAGATGGAGTCTCACTGTGTTGCCCAGGCTGTAGTGCAGTGGTGTGATCTCAGCTCACTGCAACTTTTGCTTCCCAGTTTCAAGCAATTCTCCTGCCTCAGCCTTCCAAGTAGCTGGGACTACAGGTATGTGCCACCACATTTGGCTAATTTTGTATTTTTAATAGAGATGAGATTTCACCATGTTGGCCATGCTGGTCTCAAACTCCTGACCTCAGGTGTCCCACCCACCTTGGCATTCCAAAGTGCTGGGATTACAGACGTGAGCCATCCCATCCAGCCCAATTCTTTTTTTTTTTTTTTCTCAACTTTTAAGTTCCAGGGTACATGTGCAGCATGTGCAAATCTGTTACATAGGTAAAGGTGTGCCAAGGTGGTTTGCTGCACAGATCAACCTATCACCTAGGTATTAAGCCTAGCATCCATTAGCTATTCTTTCTGATGCTCTCCTTCCCATCCCCACCCCAATAAGCCCCAGTGTATACTGTTCTGCACCATATGTCCATGTGTTTGCACCATTCAGCTCCCCCTTGTAAGTGAAAATATGCAGTGTTTGGTTTTCTGTTGCTGCATTACTTTGCTGATAACAGTTCCAGCTCCATCCATGTTCCTTCAAAGGACATGATCTCATTCCTTTTTATGGCTGCAAAGTATTCCATGGTGTATAGATACCACATTTTATTTATCCAGTCTATCACTCATGGCCATTTACGTTGATTCCATGTCTTCGCTATTGTGAATTGTGCTATAAATGAGCATACATGTGCATATATTAATATCTTCATAATACATTGATTTATATTTCTTTGGGTATATATCCAATAATGGGGATTGGTGGATCAAATGGTATTTCTGCCTCCAGATCTTTGAGGAATTGCCACACCATCTTCCACAACGGTTAATTTACACTCCCACCAACAGTGTAAAAGCATTCCTTTTTCTCTGTATTCTCGCCAGCATCTGTTATTCGACTCTTTAATAATCACCATTCTGACTGGCATGAGCTATCATCAACTCTAATGTAGCAGCAAAGAACTCATTCTACCCATCCCCTTTGCTTATTTGTAACTTCTTTCAACAGTGAAACAATCTACATAGCTCTCACTAACTATTTGCTTATTTGTTCAACTCTAGTATACCTGTAGTTTCGGAATGCTGACATGTATGCACCCAAGAAACAAATTTATGAAGCAGAGATACTGTTTATGTGCCTTTCTTTTTGTCTTTAGCCTTACAGTATCCAGTCAAAATACTGTTTTCCAAAGTTAAGTCAACTTATTTTCCTCCTACTCTGTTCACTGAGGCTTATGCTATATATTTGTGAAAGTTTGTTACATTTTCATAATATAAACGCCACACTAGAATTCTCCCCTATATCCTTGTAAGTTTGCTTACAGTACAGTTTACTCTTTGTGGTATCATTTTACAGGTTTGACAAAAGAATGTTGTGGTGGACCACTACTGTGTAACATACAGAAAAGTTACATCATCCCCTAAATTTCTCATGCATTCCATATAGCAAACCCCTCTCCTATCCTCCAATACCTAGTAATAACTGATTTATTTTCCATTGCTATAGTTCTATCTTTTCCAGAATGCCATATAAATGCATCATATAATATATAGCCTCTTGGATCTGGTTTCTCTCACTTAGAAAATTTCATTTAAGATTCACACCTTCATTTTTTAGAATTTTTTTTTTTTTTTTTTTTTTTTTTTTTGCTGGGAATAGAATTCTAGGTTGGTAGTTATTCTTTTAGTATTTTAAAGGTGCCATTATATTGTCTTCTGGGTTTTTTTTATTATTACTGAGTAATTATTACTGAGAAGCCCACTATGCCGCTTCATCTTCTTGTTGTTACTTTGAAAATAATAAATCCAATGTCCTGGAGAATTTCCCCCAATATTTTATTTTAGTAATTTTAGAGGTTTTAGATTTAAGTCTTTAGTCCATTTTGATTTTATTTTTGTATATGGAAAGAAACAGTGGTCTACTTTCATTCTTCTGCATATGTATATCCATATTTCCCAGCACATTTATTGAACAGTCTTTCCTCAACGCATGTTCTTGGCACCTTTGTTGAAAATGAGTTCACTATAGGTGTGTGAATTTGTTTCTGGGTTCTCTATTCTACTGCTTTGGTATGTGTGTCTCTTAATGCCAGTACCATGCTATTTTGGTTACTATACCTCTGTAGTATAATTTGAAGTCAGGTGATGTGATTCCTACAGTTCTGTTCTTTTTGCTCAGGATAGCTTTGGCTATTCCGGGTCTTTTGTGGTTCCATATAAATTTGAGGATTTTTTTCTATTTCTCTGAAGAATGCCATTAGTATTTTGATTGGCATTGCATTGAATCTGTAGATTGCTATGGGTAGTATTGGCATTTTAACAATATTGATTCTTCCAAACCATGAACATGGAATATCTTTCCATTTTTTTGTGTGTGTTCTCTTCCATTTTTTTCACCAATGTTTTATCATTTTCATTGTAGAGAGCTTTCAATTCTTTGGTTAAGTTCATTCCTAGGTATTTAATTTTATTTGTAGCTATAAATGAGATTACTTTCTTGACTTCTTTTTCAGATTGTTTACTACTGGCGTATAGAAATGCTACCAGTTTTAGTATGTTGATTTTGTATTCTGCAACTTCACTGAATTTGTTTATCAGTTCTAATAGTTTTTGGTGAAGTCTTTAGGTTTTTCCAAATAAAAGATCTGCAAATAAGAATAATTTGAATTCATCCTTTCCAATTTGGATGCCCTTTATTTGTTCCCGTTTGATTGCTCTAGCTAGGGATTCCAGTACTATGTTGAGTAACAGTGGGGATCCTTGCCATGTTCCAGATCTTAGAGCAAAAGCTTTCAGTTTCTACTCTTTCAATATAATACTAGCTGTGGGTCTATCATATATGGCTTTTACTGTGTTGAGGTATGCTCCATTTATATTCAGTTTTTGAGGGTTTTTAATCATAGAGAAATGTTGAATTTTATCAAATGCTTTTTCAGAATAAGTTGGAATAATCATTTTTTTATCCTTCATTCTGTTGATATACTGTATTACATTGATTGATTTGCATATGTGGAAACATCCTTGCATCCCTGTGATAAATCCTACTTGGTCATGATAAATGATCCTTTTAATGTGTGGTTGAATTCTGTTTGCTAGTACTTTGTTGAGAATCTTTGTATCAATGTTCATCAGAGATACTGGCCTGTAGTTTTCTTTTTCTTTTCTTTTCTGTTTTTTAATTTGTCTGGTTTTGGTATCAGATTAATACTGGCCTCATAGAATTAGTATGGAAGTATTCTTTCTGCCTCTATTTGTGTGTGTGTGTGTGTGTGTGTGTGTGTGTGTGTGTGTGTGTGTGCAATAGTTTGAGTAGAGTTGGTATTAGTTCTTCTTTAAATCTTTGATAAAATTTGGCAGTGAAGCCACTTGGGTCCCGGAGTTTTTCTTTGCAGGAATACTTTTTATTACAGTTTCTGTCTCATTACTTGTTATTGGTCTCTTCAGGTTTTGAATTTCTTCATGGTTTAATCTTGGGAGATTATATGTGTCTAGAAATGTATCCATTTCTTCTAGGTTTTCCAATGTATTGACATATGGTCACTCACGGCCTCTAATGATCCTTTTAATTTCAGTATCTGTTGCAATGTCTCCTTTTTCATCTCTTATTTTATTTATTTGGGTCTTTTCTCTTTTTTTCCTCAGTCTGGCTAACAGTTTGCCAATTTTGTTTATTTTTTCAAAAAAAAAGAACTTTCTGTTGATTTTTTGTATTGTGTTTCTTGTTTCAATTTCCTTTATTTCTGCTCTGATTTTTACCATTTCTTTTCTTCTACTAACTTTGGGTTTGGTTTGCTCTTGCTTTTCTAGTTCTTAAGATGTATTATTAGGTTGTTTATTTGAAGTTTTTCTTATTTTTTGATGTAGGCACTTATAACTATAAACTTCCATTTTAATACTGATTTTGCTGTATCCCATAGGTTTTGGTATGTTGTGCTTCCATTACCATTTATTTCAAGACAATTTTCAATTTCCTTCTTGATCTCTTCATTGATCAACTGATCACTCAGGAGCATATTGCTTAATTTCCATGTGTTTGTATAGTTTCCAAAATTCCTCATTGTTGATTTCCAGTTTTACTCAATTGTTGTCAAAGAGAATACTTGATATTTTTTCAGTTTTTAAAATGTTTTAAGACTTGTTTTGTGGCTGCCTAACATTTGGTCTAACCTTGGGAATGATCCATGTGCTGAGGAGAATAATTTATATTCTGTAGCCATTGGATAAAATTTTCTATAAATATCTATTAGGTTCACTTGGTCTACAGTACAGATGAAGTCCAGTGTTTCTGTGTTGATTTTCTGTCTGAATGATCTGCCCAATGCTGAAAGTTGAGTGTTCAAGTCTCCAACTATTATTGTGTTAGAGTCTATTTTTCTCTTTAGCTCTAGTAACATTTGTTTTACACATATGGGTGCTCCAGTGTTAGTGCATATATTTTTAAAATTGTTATATCTCCTTCTGACTTGACCCCTTTATCATTATGTGATGACCTTCTTTGTCCCTTTTTATAATTTTTGTGTGAGAAACAAAAACTCTGTTTTGTCTGATAGAAGTATAGCTACTCCTGCTCTTTTTTGGTTTCCATTTGCATGGAATGTCTTTTTCATCCCTTTATTTTCAGCCTATGTGTGACTTTATAGGTGAAGTGTGTTTCTTGCAGGCAACAGATCATTGGGTCTTTCTCTTTAATCTATTCAGCCATTCTACATGTTCTTATTGGAGAGTTTAGTCCATTTACATTCAATGTTATTATTGATAAGTGAGGGCTATCTCTCGTCATTTTGTTATTTTTATTTTCTGGTTGTTTTCTGATTTCCCTTTTTTCTTCCTTCCTGTCTTTATTTCAGAGAAGGTGATTTTCTCTGGTGTTACGTTTTAATTCCTTTTTATTTTTGTGTATCATTTATGGTTTTCAATCTGAGGCTACCATTAGGCATGCAAATACTATCTTTAACCCATTATTTTAAAGTGATAACAACTTAACACTGATTGCATAAACCAACAAGCTAATTACCAAACAAGCAAAAAGAAAATTAATAAAAACTCTATAATTTAACTTTGTCTCCTCACTTCTTACATTTTTGTTGTTTCCATTCATATGTTATTATACTGTCTGTCTTGAAAAGCTGTTGTAGTTATTATTTTTCATTGGTTCACCTTTTTATCTTTCTACTTAAGATATGAGTTTACACATAACATTTACCATGTTATAATATTCTGTGTTTTCTGTATACCTACTATTGCCATGAGTTTTGAACCTTCAGATAATTTCTTATTGCTGATTAATATCCTTTCCTTTCAGATTGAAGAGCTGTCTTTAGCATTTCTTGTAGGACAGGTCTGGTGATAATGAAATCCCTCAGCTTTTGTTTATCTGGGTCTTTATTTCTCCTTCAGGTTTGAAGGATATTTTCACTGTATACACTATTCTAGCTTAAAAGCTTTTTTTCCTTCAGCACTTTAAATATGTCCTGGCCTGTAAGGTTTCCACTGAAAAGTCTACTGCCAGATGTATTGGAATTCCATTGTATGTTATTTCTTTCATCTTGCTGCTTTTAGGGTCCTTTCTTTATCCTTGACCTTTGGGAGTCAGATTACTAAATGCCTCAAGGTAGTCTTCTTTGGGTTACATCTGTGCTTGGTTTTCTATAACCTTCTTGTATTTGAATATTAATATTTTTCTATGGGAATAGAAAGTACTCTGTTATCTCATTGAATAAACTTTCTAACCATCTCTTTCTCTACATCCTCTTCGAGGCCAAAAACGCTTAGATTTGCCCTTTTGAGGCTATTTTCTTGATTGTGTAGGTGTTTTTCTTTCTGTTTTCTTTTGTCTCCTTTGACTGTATATTTTCAAATAGCCTGTCTTCAAGTACACTAATTCTTTCTTCTGATCAATTCTGCTATTAAGAGACTCTGATACATTCTTCAGTATATCAATTGCATTTTTCAATTCCAGAATTTCTGCTTGATTATTTTTTAATTATTTCAATCTATTAAAATTTATTTGACAGAATCCTAAATTCCTTCTCTATGTTATCCTGAGTTTCTTTGAGCTTCCTCAAAACAGCTATTTTGACCTCTATGAAAGCTCACATGTCTCTGTTTCTCCAGGATTGGTCCCTGTGCCTTACCTAGTTTGGTGAGGTCATGTTTTTCTGGATGGTCTTGATGCTTGTGAGTGTTCATCAGTGTCCAGGCATTGAAGAGTTGGGTGTTTTTTGTAGTCTTCACAGTCTCGCCTTGTTTGTACCCCTCCTTCTTGGGAAGGCTTTTCAGGTATTTGAAGAGACTTGAGTGTTGTGATCTAAGTTTTTTGTCTCTGCAGCCGGATCTGCACTAGGGGGCACCACAAGCCCAGTAATGATGTTGTTCTTGTGGCCTTATGAAGTATTGCCTTGGTGGTCTTGGATAAGACTCAGAATTATCTGGATTACCAAACAGGGACTCATTCTCTCCTCTTACTTTCTACCAAATAAATGGATTATCTCGCTGTGCTGAGCTTCCTGGAGTTGGGGGACAGGTAACACAAGCACCACCACGGCCACCACCACTGGGACTGCACTGGGTCAGACCTGAACCCAGTACAACACTGGGTCTTGCCCAAGGCCTGCCATAACCACTACCTGACTACCACCAACATGCACTCAAAGCCCTAGGCATCTACAATCAGCAGGTGGTAAAGCCAGCTAGTCATGTATTGTTCTTTTCAGGGAAGTGAGTGTCCCTGGACTCCAGGCAGGTCCATGTCATCCAAGAGCCAGGGCCCAGAGTCAGAAACCTAAGAAATCTACCTGGTACTCTATTCCACTGTGGCTAAGCTGGCACCAAAACCACAGCACAAAGTTCTTCCCACTCTTCTGTCACCTTTCAAGGCAGAGGAGTCTCTCCCCGTGGCCACCACCACCACAGGCCAATGGGGACTACTGACAGGGTACCACAGATGTTCACTTAAGGCTCAATTCCAGGCACAGGACTCACATTTCAAGACTGTGGGCTCCTCTCTGGCCCAGGTTAGGTGCAGAAATGCTGTCCATGAGCCAAAGCCTGGAAGTGGGAACCTGTAGAGTCCCCTTGGTGCTCTTCCCACTGTGGCCAAGTTGGTACTTAAACTGCAAGACAAAGTTCCTTTTATTCTTCAATGAAATAAAACAAGAAGGCAAGAATAGAGAAAAAGGAGTGAAAAGAAATGAACAAAGCCTCCAAGAAATATGGGATTATGTGTAAAGACCTAATTTACGTTTGATAGGTGCACCTTAATGTGACAGAGAGAATGAATCCAAGCTGGAAAACACTCTTCAGGATATTATCCAGGAGAACTTCCCCAACCTAGCAAGCAAGGACACCATTCAAGTCCAGGAAATACAGAGAACACCACAAAGACTCTCCTTAAGAAGAGCAACCCCAAGGCAAAAAATCATCAGATTCACCAGGGTTGAAATGAAGGAAAAAATGCTAAGGGCAGCCAGAGAGAAAGGTCAGGATACCCACAAAGGGAAGCCCATCAGACTCATAGCACATCTCTCGGGAGAAACCCTACAAGACAGAAGAGAGTGGGGGACAATATTCAACATCCTTAAAGAAAAGAACTTTCAACCTAGAATTTCATATCTAGCCAAACTAAGCTTCATAAGTGAAGGAGAAAGAAAATCTTTAATGGACAAGCAATTGCTAAGAGATTTTGTCACCACCAAGCCTGCCTTGCAAGAGCTCCTGAAAGAAGCACTAAACACAGAAAGGAACAACCAGTACCAGCCACTCCAAAAACCTACCAAATGGTAAAAAACATTGACACAATGAAAAGAAAATGCGTCAACTAACAGGCTAAACATTCAGCTAGCATCAAAATGGCAGGATCAAATTCACACATAACAAAATTAACCCTAAATGTAAAAGGGTTAAATGCACCAATCAAAAGACACAGACTGGCAAATTGGATAAAAAGTCAAGACCCATTGGCGTGCTGTATTATGGAAACCCATCTCACGTGCAAGGACACATATAGGCTCAAAATAAAGGGATGGAGGAAGATTTATCAAGCAAATGGAGAGCCCAAAAAAAGCAGAAGTTTCAATCCTAGTCTCTGATAAAATGGACTTTAAAACAACAAATATCAAAAGAGACAAAGAAGGACATTACATAATGCTAAAAGGATCGATGCATCAAGAAGAGCTAATGATCCTAAATATATACGCACCCAATACAGGAGCACCCAGGTACATAAATCAAGTTCTTAACGACCTACAAAGAGACTTAGACTCCCACACAATAATAGTAGGAGACTTTAACACTCCACTGTCAATATTAGACGGATCAACGACAGAGAAAATTAACAAGGATATCCACGACATGAACTTAGATCTGAACCAAGGAGACCTAATAGACATCTACAGAAATCTCCACCCCAAATCCACAGAATATACATTCTTCTCAGCACCACATTGCATCTACTCTAAAATTGACCACATAATTGGAAGTAAATCACTCCTCAGTAAACGCGAAAGAACAGAAATCATAACAAACAGTCTCTCAGACCACAGGGCAATCAAATTAGAACTCAGAATTAAGAAACTAACTCAGAAATAACACAGCTTCATGGAAACTGAACAACTGGCTCTTGAATATAGACTGGATAAACAATGAAATGAAGGCAGAAATAAAGATATTCTTTGAAACCAACGAGAATGAAGATACAACATACCAGAATCTCTGGGACACACGTAAAGCAGTGTCTAGAGGGAAATTTATAGCAATAAATGTCCACATGAGAAGTGAGGAAAGATTTAAAATCGACACCCTGTCATCAAAATTGAAAGAGCTAGAGAAGCAAGATCAAAAAAACTCAAAACCTAGCAGAAGACAAGAAATAACTAAAAGCAGAACTGAAAGAGATAGAGACACAAAAAACCCTTCAAAAAATAAATAAATCCAGGAGCTGGCTTTGTGAAAAGATCAATAAAATAAATAGACTGCTAACCAGATTAATAAAAAAGAAAAGGGAGAAGAATCAAATAGATGACATAAAAAATGGCAAAGAAGATATCACCACTGATTCCATAGAAATACAAACTACCATCAGAGATTACTACAAACAACTCTATGCACATAAGCCAGTAAACCTGGAAGAAATGGATAAATTCCTGGATACTTGCAACCTCCCAAGTCTCAACCAGGAAGAAGTTGAAATGCTGAATAGACCAATAACAAGGGCTGAAGTTGAGGCAGCAATTAATAGCCTATCAACCAAAAAAATTCCAGGTCCAGACAGGTTCACAGCTGAATTCTAACAGACATACAAAGAGGAGCTGGTACCATTCCTTCTGAAACTATTCTAAACAATACAAGAAGGATCCTTCCCAAATCATTTTATGAAACCAACATCATCCTGACACCAAAACTCAGCAGAGACTCAACAAAAACAGAAAACTTCAGGCCAATATCCATGATGAACATAGATGTAAAAATCTTCAATAAAATACTGGCAAACTGATTGCAACAGCACATCAAAAAGCTTATCCATCACGATCAAGTAGGCTTCATTACAGGGATGCAAGGCTGGTTCAATATACGCAAGTCTATAAACGTAATCCACCACATAAACAGAACCAAAGACAAAAACCACATGATTATCTCAATAGATGCAGAGAAGGCCTTCAACAAAATTCAACAGCCCTTTATGCTAAAAACTCTCAATAAACTAGGTATCAAAGGAATGTGTCTCAAAACAATAAAAGCTATTTATGACAAACCTAAAGTCAATATCATACTAAATGGGCAAAAACTGGAAGCATTCCCTTTGAAATCCAGTACTAGACAAGGATGCCCTCTCTCAACACACCTATTCAATATAGTATTGGAAGTTCGAGCCAGAGCAATTAGGCAAGAAAAAAAAAGGGTGGGATATTCAATTAGGAAAAGAGGAAATCAAATTGTCTCTTTTTGCAGACAGCATGATTGTATATTTAGGAGACCCCATCATCTCAGCCCAAAATCTCCTTAAACTGATAAGCAACTTCAGCAAAGTCTCAGGATACAAAATCAATGTGCAGAAATCACAAGCATTTCTATATACCAATAACAGACTAACAGAGAGCAAAATCATAAGCAAACTCCCATTCACAATTGCTACAAAGAGAATAAAATACCTAGGAATAAAACTAACAAAGGATGTAAAGGACCTCTTGGAGGAGAAGTATAAACCACTGATCAAGGAAATAAGAGAGGACACAAACAGATGGAGAAACATTCCATGCTCATGGTTAGGAAGAATCAATATCACGAAAATGGCCATACTGCCCAAAGTAATTTCTAGATTCAGTGCTATCCCCAACAAGCTAGCAATGACCTTCTTCACAGAACAGGAAAAAACCACCTTAAACTTCATATGGAACCAAAGAGAGCCCGCATAGCCAAGACAACCCTAAGCAAAAACAACAAAGCTGGAGGCATCATGCTACCTGATTTCAAACTATACTACAAGGCTACAGTAATCAAAACAGCATGGTACTGGTACCAAAACAGAGATATAGACCAATGGAACAGAACAGAAGCCCTGGAGGCAACGCCACACATCTACAACCATCTGATCTTTGACAAACCTGACAAATACAAACAATGGGGAAAGGATTCCCAGTTTAATAAATGGTGTTGGGAAAATTGGATAGCAGTGTGCAGAAAGCAGAAACTGGAACCCTTTCTGACACCTTACACTAAAATTAACTCCAGATGGATTAAAGACTTAAACATAAGACCTAACAGCATAAAAACCCTAGAGGAAAATCTAGACAAAACCATTCAGGACATAGGCATAGGCGAGGACTTCATGAGTTTACCATTAACAGACTTTTTAGCAGTTAGACTCTCAAGAGTTAAGAGACTCTTTACTCTCTTATATTTCCTATTTGCCTCTCTGTACTGAATTCTGTATGATTCACTTGGCTGTTTCCTAATTGTTTCTTCAGATGTTTTCAGCTGCTAACCTTGTTTAAAGTTTTTAATTTCAATGATTACCTTTATCATTTCTACAGTTTACATCAAAGGATACCCAATTTTAATTAGAGGAATGTGAACTAGCTGGACCAGTTTCCAGAGTACAAAGAAGATGGCTTCAATTTTTTTTTTTTTTTTTTCTTTTTTTTTTTTTGAGACAGAGTCTTGCTCCATCACCCAGGCTGGAGGAGTACAGTGGCGTGATCTTGGCTCACTGCAAACTTCACCTCCCAGGTTCAAGCAATTCTTGTGCCTCAGCTTCCTGAGCAACTGGGAGTATAAGCACGTGCTATCACACCCAGCCAATTTTTTGTATTTTTAATAGAGATGAGGTTTCACCATGTTGGCCAGGCTGGTCTCAAACTCCTGGTCTCAAGTGAGCTACCTGCCTCATCTTTTACAATTTTATACTAGACATATCCTTTAGGGAAAAAAATCACAGCTATCACCTTTTAAAATAAAAATATTTGATTCTTTCAACCCAGAATATTTACGACATACATTTATTTTGTCACTTAATCATATACTGCCTTGTTTTGTTATTTAATAATTTCATAGGCATCTATATAATAACCTTAACAAAAATGTAATCTCCCCAAGAGCAATTCTTTTTCATCAGTCATGGAGTCTAAAGAGGGTGCTATCTGTGCACTCCCAGGAACTCAATATTAATACTAGTTGATTATCAAGTACTTAATCTGAAAACCCCTCTTTTATTTTCTGATTTATTTTCCAAATTCTTATTTCCCATTCCCTGATCACTGACTTAATCTGTTTACTTCAATAATTGGACTATATATTTTATTTCTAAATAAGAGGGATTTTTAGGCCTTTTTTTATTCTTTGAAAAACAATTAACTGAACAAAATGAAGTTTTCTTGTCTAAAAAAAAAGCATTTTAAAAAGGAGCTTACCCTTCTCATACGCAATTCTTCTAATGCTTCCAGTAAATTTGTTTTGAAATCTAATAGCTGAATAGAAAACAATGTCTCTGAAGAACTTTGAAGAGTAAAGGTAGATGATGACTCAGTATTAAAGTCGTTCTCCATATTAATATTTATTTCCTGTAATATAAAAAGGTTTTAACTGAAAAAAATAATTTATCTAGATTTTTCAAGTAAAAGCATAGTTACCATAAAAATATAACAACCTGTATCCCATAATCCTCCAATTTCAGCCCTCAATAACAGTTGTGTTATCATTCCCCTCTAAACCAAAAAAACCACTTAGCAACAATGGTATTATTCTGTTTCTCTATCGTTGAAGCTTTTTTCTGGTAGCTGAATACTCTCAAAGACTAAATTTTCTTCCCTAAAACCCAGTCTTCTAAAGGCTGGATTCATGATGTTGTAGGCAAGTTGCTTCATGCCAAAGCTGGGATATACATTCTGCTTCCTAAACTTTGCCTTGACATAAAACTTCTTTGCAAGGATGATGTGAATAGTAATATGCAATCTTTAAAATCAACTGGGATTTTGGAAGACAAACTGGGAAAATTGCCTTTTATTAAACACCAACATATGTAAATATCTTTCTCAATCCAGAAAATGTATGAGTCAGGCTGCAAGAAACTTTTTAATATAAAATCATTATCAACTCACTGGTAGTTGCAAAAGAATGTACAGTGAAGTCCTATGCACATTCACTCAATACTCCCTGCAAATGTTAACATCTTGTATAACAAGAGTGCAATACTAAAATTGTGCATTTGACTTTGGTACAATCCATACAGCTTATTAGCACTTCACCAGTTATACACATAATTATTTGTGTGCATATGTCTGTGTGTATATATACTTTTTGGCAATTTTATCATATTTATAGTTTTATGTAACTATGACCACAATTTAAGATACCAAACTCTACAATCAATACAAGCTTCTTCAAGCAGCTTTTTTGTTGTCATACTCACTCTCTTCCCTGCTTCTTAACTCCAAGCAAATGCTAATCTGTTATCCATCTCTGTAATTTTGTTATTTCAAGAGTGCTCATAAATGGAATCACACATCATGTAACCTATGGCTTTTTTTTAGGTTCATCCAAATTGTTACATGTATAAATAATTCATTCCTTTTTATTGTTTAGTGGTATTTCATGGTATGGTATTTACTTAACTACTCACCCACTGAAGAACATTTTAGTAGTTTCCAGTTTGGGACTATTATGAATAAAGGTGCTATAAACATTTATGTACACATTTCTCTGTGACCATACTTTTTCATTTCTTAGAGATAAATGCCCAAGAGTAAAATTGCTGGGTTGAGTGAATATTGAGTCCTTTCTTAGTTGTAAAGGAAACTGCCACATTATTTTCCAGAGTGGCTATACCATTGTCCATTCCCACTGGCCATGTGCAAGTAATCCCAGTTTCTCCAAATTTCCACCAGCATTTGGTGTTACTACTATTTTTCTATTTTTGTCATTCTCGTAAGTATTATACTAATAAGCATTTCCAGAGAAACAGAATTAATAGGATGGATATGTGTGTAAATATATGGTGAGGGTGTATGTATACATGTGAAAAAGACTCATACACATATATATAGACATAGACATACACACACACACACACACACACACACACACATTTTAATGAACTGGCTCACACAATCGTGGGGGCTGCCAAGTCTGAAATATTTAGGGCAGACCAGCAGACTAGAGACTCAGAAAGAGCTGGCAT
Organism: Saimiri boliviensis; assembly: GCF_048565385.1. NCBI lineage: Eukaryota > Metazoa > Chordata > Mammalia > Primates > Cebidae > Saimiri > Saimiri boliviensis. Next base: position 101,074,822 of record NC_133454.1, read on the forward strand.
TGCAGCTCAAGTCCAAAAGCAGTCTGGAAGCAGAATTCCCACTTCCTTGGACAACCCTAATCTTTTTCTCTTAAGGCCTTCAACTGATTGGATGATGGCCACCCATATTATGGAGAGTAATCTGCTTTACTCAAAGTCTGCTGATTTAAATGTTAATCACAGCCATTAAAATACCTTCATAACATTATCTAGACAGGTGTTTGACCCAAATCTGGGTACTATGGCCTAGCCAAGTTGACACATAAAATTAAGAGAGGTATGCATTCAAGAAACTTTCTAAAAGGAAAATTTCAATTCTTGAAAATGATGAGCTATGTTATTTGGACCAATCTTCCTACTAAAAACAACTAAAATTTCTAAATAAAATATTTTTAAATCTTCTCAAAAGCAACAAAGACTGACAAGATAATTATGGAATGAAATTCTAAATTCTAAAAGAAACCAAGAACCAAGAAGTAGACCAAGCACTAAGAACTATCTTTACCAGTGGATGTTTGGCAAATTAAGCAAAATTAAACTATAGTTTTAATGAACTCTGATTTAAAATGCATGGAATTCAAACTTAGGGCTTACTAAGCCTAATAACAGACTCACTATATTAAGTAGAATTCAAAAGAGTTAAACTCTCAGGTAAAGCTGAACCAAAAGTAACCTACCTTCTACAGGAGAGATGCCTTGGTGCCAAGCAAAAAAAATTTTAAGGGAAAAGAAAAGGGAGGAGGAGACAAAGAAAGAGAAGAGTAAAAAAAAGTCTTATTCCAGAAAGTTATGAACAGTTTAATTTCATATGAATTTCTAAATAAAAGCTGCTTCATAGGATGGTGAAAGAAATCTCAATCTATTAATATAATTTAAAATGCTTCCAGATTGATAATGTCCAAAAGAACTTTGCAGATGCAAATGAAAATTTATTCTAGAAGAATAAACTTAGCCAGGTACGGTGGTGCACCCCTGCAGTCCCAGCTACTGGGGAGGCTGAAGTGGAAGGATCACTTGAGCCCAGGAGTTTGAGGCTGCAGTGAGCCTTGATCATGCCACTGCACTCCACCATGGGCGATACAGTGAGACCCTATCTCAAAAAAATAAAAGAAAGAAAGAAAAAAGAAAGACAATGACAAACAGAGAAATCTGCAAGATGTCTGAACAGGTACTTCATAAAAGAGTATATCCAAAAGGCCAAGTGGATCTCCACACAGGAAAAGAGGTACGTAGCTTCATTAGTAACTGGGTATATGAAAATTAAAATGCCAAGATTCCACATACCAGATCAGCCAAAAATTTAGAAGCTTGACATTACCAAGCATTAGGAAAGAAATGAAGCAATAGGATCTCCCAGATATCATCAGTGTGTTAACAGGTAAGACCACCTTGGAAAACAGTTTGGTAGTATTACATTGAACATACATACCCTTTATCTGTTTAACAAACTTCCCCTAAACATAATGATGTAAAATACTAATGATTTAAAATATTTTGTTTGTTTTATTTAGCTCAGGATTCTAAGGATTGCTAATTTGTGCTGGGATTAGCTGGGTGGTTCCTCTGTTCTCTGCTGGGTTTATCAAAGAGTCTATGATCAGCTACCTGTCTGAAAAGTCTATTTCTGGGAATTCACTGTCCACTGTGGTACAAGGACAACTGGACCACATACCTCTCATATAGCAAGGCAGCCTTGGTTTGTTTATAAAGTGGCTGGACTGGGTTACAAGAGGAAAAGCGGAACATTCAAGGCTTTCTGAGACCCAGGTTCAGATATGGGGCAACACTGCTTCTGTCACATTCTATTCATCAAAGCAAATCACAAAACCAGCCAACATTCAAGGATGGAGAAATACACTCCATCTTCAAATGTGGGTAGACACAAAAGGAACATTTCAAAGAGTGCTACTACAGAGAGGGGAAAAATTGTGAAACAATCTACCAGACATCCCTATGACCCAGCAATTACTCTCTTCCATATATATTCTTATTCTCATTTTTATCTGTCAAAATCCTATCCATATTTCAAGGATCCACCAAAATATCTCTTCCTCTAAGAAGTCATTATGGTCGCACCAATTAAAGTGGTCCCTTCATATTGCTGAGGAACCATTACAATATATAACTATTTTATTATACAACACATTGTATATCTGGAATCTATGTAACCTCCCAAAGCCAGTGTCATGTATTTTAGATTTTTTAAATGGTATCCTTTTCACTTACAGTACTGATTTCTGTATTAGTTATTGCTGTATAACAAACCACCCAAAACCTAAGGGCTTACAGCACTAATTTATTATTTGTCATCATTTTGTGGATTGGCTGGGTTGTTTGTCTGCTGGTTTTATACAGGTTGTTTTATACAAGTTTATTCAGTGGTTAGATTTGCTTAGTTAGGATTGAGCTCAGCTGGAAAAACTGGAACTATGGGTCTCTTTCTTCACATGTTTTTCACCCCAGACTTCTTCATAGCATGGTGATCTCTGAGGAGTATTTTTAAGAGTTCAAAGGCAGAAACTGCAAGACCTCTTGAAGCCTACACTGTGGAGCTCATACGGTGTCAATTCTGCCACATTCTATTGACTAAAGCAATTCATTAAGCTATCGTAGATTCAAAGGTGTGAAGAAACTGATTCCAATTCTAGATGGGAGAAACAACAAGGTCACATCGTAAAGGGGTGTGGATACACAATGGTAGGAATTTGTGTCCATTAAACAATATGTAATAACATATAAACAATATATAAATAATTACCAGATAAGAGAAGTTCTTGTGTTCCTAGAAAACCAGGATGTTATACAAAAAATTCCGCAATCACAAAGAGGATGGCAGAGAGACTTTACGGAAACTGGAAAAGCAGTAAAGAAACCGTTACAGGAGTCTGGAAAGATATCAAGAAATAAATGGACAAAGTATTGTTTGCAGTAACTTGAAAAAAAATGTACTTAATTAAATTGTGGATCTGACTAAGGTGACTTCTAGGCCGAATACTAGAAGTGTAAACTGACTTTTTTTTAGTTGAATATTAAAAATATGGGGAGAGAGATGAATTCAAAAAGAAATTGCTCAGGTTCATAAGTCAACTTTGGAGGATATACTATACAAAAAAACCCAAGATGTGCTGGGTTGGAAAATAAAATCATTTAATATCCAATCAACAAAAATGTTCACAATAAGAAATAGCTCGAATAAATATCAAACCACAGGTAAGTATGTTAAGAATATTTTAAGACCATGGAAAAATTCAAGGCAGTCTTACACAAGGATCTCAAGGACATTATCTTAAGAGCATCCTGACATGCCCAACATAGGAGAAATCAGTCCTAAAAAGATTGGCTTTGGAGAAAAGAGTCATAGAAACTCCAGGAAGCTTTGTGTTTGTTTGGTTTTGGTTTTTTAAAACTTGTACTGGCAGCAGCACTGCCAGCTTGGACTAAAAAGGACTGACACGGTTAAAAATGAAGAGGCCTTTGGACCACCAAAGAACAATGTGTAGAAAACAAGACTAAAACAACCACCCATTTGCAAATAGAGGCCATGTTTTATGGAAAATGAATGGCCTTTCAAACAGCTAAGCCAAGAATCCAGAGGTATGGCCAAGATGAAAACAATGTACTAGGGAACAACTTCCAGGTTGCAGAATGGAGACCTAATCAAGAAATATCCCAAGCCCCTGATATCTTGTGCCCACTTGCATTTCAGAAATGCTATGAACTAGTGACTGCTAAATGCTACTATTCCTTCCCTTTTTAAATAAAAACATCTACTGTGGTTATCATGTCCCTGTCTCACCACTGTGTATTGAATGTGTGAGAGGCAAATAATTTTTTTAGTCCATAGATCTCTGGATCAAGAGGACCTATACTTGACAAGCTTCAGTCAAAGAGCCTAAATCACATTCAAACCGATGCAGATCAACTAACCCTGGACTTTGAGCCCAATACTGTTTGAGGTTGGGATTTTTGGAAGTCTTGGAACAAAGGTGCCTATGTTTTGCTTGAGTGAGAAATGTAAAACAGGTAAACTGATAAACTGCTTAATGTGACCAGTTCCTCCCATCATCTCATTTGAAATATAATAGGGTCACTTCTCCCTTCCAGAGATGAAATCTACGTCTCCACTTCCTTGAAACTAGGATTGCCTTACAATTTGTTTTGGTCAATAGGTCTTGATGTCTTTGCATTTTGAAGATGTTGCTCTGAACCTGCCATGCCATGTCACACGAAGAACAAGAAGTTCAGAATCAAAGACTACATGGAGAAAGGAGCCACAGCCATCCCAAATGTCCCAGCTGAGGCTACTCCCCACAACAATTTTCAAACTCAGGTGCAGTTGCAAGGTAGGCAAGATCAGCAAAAAAACATTCCAACGAACTCACAAAATTATGAGAAATAATAAATCACTGTTTTTTTGCTTGTTTTGAGACAGAATCTCACCCTGTCACCCAGACTGGAGTGCAGTGGTGCAATCTGGGCTCACTGCAACCTCTACCTCCCAGGTTCAAGCATTTCTCTGCCTCAGCCTCCTGAGCATCTGTGATTACAGGTGCCCGCTACCATGCCCAGCTAATTTTTGTATTTTTAGTACAACGAGGTTTCACCGTGTTGGCCAGGCTGGTCTTGAACTCCTGACCTCATGATCCACCCGCCTTGGCCTCCCAAAGTGCTGGGATTACAGGCATGAGCCACCATGCCTGACCATCACTGTTGTTTTAAACCTTTTAGTTGAAGGTGACTTGCTATGCAGCCACAAAAATTCAGTATTTTTAGTTTAATTTTTTTTATTCTATTCTCTGCGTTGTCTCTTTTCTCCAAGTTTCTTTTCTCCCATTTGGTTTTCATCTCTTTCACAGTTTTCTCAAATGTCTGATGATCCCCAGCTGTCTGTTTATATTTATAAGTAATGCATTAGTCAATATCATAAAAAAAAAAGCAGGGGGACTGTTCTAGATTAAAGGACAACACAGAAACATGACTACCAAATGCAATGTAGGAACTTTAATTAAATCCTAGATTTAAAAAACAAATAGCTATTGAGGACATTTGGAGAAAAAATGAGACAATGTGAATATTGAGTACAGTATATTGAGATAATATTCCTAAATCAATACTAGATTTGTCAGATGGCTATAAAGGAGAACATCCTTGTCCTTGTTTAAGGAGATACAAGCTTAAGTATCTTGGAGCAAAGTATCATGATGCTTACAAGTTACTTTCAACAGGTTCAGGAAAGATAGGTATATAGAGAGATTAAAACAAATGTAGCGAATTTTTAGTAACAGGTGAAATCTAGGTAAGGTTATAAAGGTGTTGGCTATTCTATTATTTGAACTATTAAAGTTGAAAATAGAATGACACACTATAATCAAGAAGACAAATAATAACAACTGTTGACAAGGATGTAAGAAATTGGAACCTTCATAAACTGCTGGTGGGAATATAAAATGGTGCAACTAGAAAACAGCCTAGGCAGTTCCTCAAAAGGTTAAACATAAAGTTACCATATGACTCAGCAATTCCACTTAGATTCCCAAGAGAACACTACACACAAATATTCATAACAGCATTATTCACAATAGCCAAAAAATGGAAATACCACAAATGTCTATCAACTGGAGAACGGATAAATAAATGCAGCCTATCTATAAAATAGAATGTTAGTCCATAATAAAAAGGGATGAAGTAATGATATATGCAACAACATGGATGAACCTTGAAACTGTTACACTAAATGAAGAAGTCAATCACAAAAGGCCACACATTGTATGATTCAATTTGTATGAAATGTCCAGAATAAGCAAATCCACAGAGATGTAAAGCAGATCTGTGGTTGCTTAGGTTGTGGGGGGATGAAGCAGGATTACAGGTATTGATCGACTTACAACCTATGCAACTTACAACCATTCAACTTTACGATCACTCAACTTTACCACCACAATCACTAGCCACGACTGCTCCGCGTCTGGCAGCGCAAAAGTTGCCCAGCTGGGCATACAACAATGCGGACCAGCTTCTGGCAGCACTACCATCTCCGCATGCACCATTTCAACTGTTATCCCAGACTTGGTACAGCAATTTGTGTTTTGTGTCTTGGATATTTTTCATCAAACCCCTCCCAAGATGTCTACCAAGAGGAAATTGTCTTTACGCCTCAGCCTGCCAAGAAGGAAAGAAAGGCCATCAATCTCAACACGAAAATGAAGGATTGAACGGATGGCACACGATGTGTTTCATCCATATCATGAAATTTGTGAAGAAAAAAAGAAACATACAATTCAGACAAAGCTCACCATGTTTATGAAAAAACCAACTACGGTAACCCCAACTGCTGCCTCAGATGACATCAACAATCCGCAGCCAAGCACCAGTGGCCAATAAAATGTTTTGTACATGTTTATATATTTTGATATGTTTTGCAATTGGGAAAAATGTTTCCTATGGTATTTTTTACACCTGTATTTTGTATTTTTGTATGCACCTGTATTTTGTAATTTTGCATGTTTTGCAAATATTAAACCAGTTGTACTGGTAATGCAGTGTATTACTTAAACCTGACGAATGTAAAAATAAGAAACAAAATGGTGTAGAGATGATACAAATGGCATAAAATGAACAAAGAAAATTATGATATATAACAATAATGAAAGAAAATTGTGATAAAATATGACTTAAAGATTTTTATAACATCATTTCACAGTACTGTACATATAGCCTACTCAACTTAGAACCAAATCATGTTACGACTGGTCTTTCGGAACTAGTCATGGTCGTAAGTTGAGGGGAATAGTGGTCGTAGCTGTAGAGGGGAATAGTGAATGACTGCTAATGAGTATGGATGGGGTTTCTTTTTGAGGTGATAAAAATATTCTAAAATTGATTGTGGTGATGGATAAACAATTGTGAATATACTAAAAATTATTGAATTGTACACTTTGAATGAGTCAACCATATGGTATGGAAACTACATCTCGATAAAGCTGTTTTTAAAAAGTGGAATGATACATTAAAAATTGAATGGGGCCAGGAGTGGTGGCTCATCCCCATAATCCTAGAACTTTGGAACGCTGAGGCAGGAGGATCACTTGAGTCCAGGAGTTCAAGACCAGCCTGGGAAATGCTGTAAGACCTCATCTCCACACACATACAAAAAAAACCAGGCATGGTGGCACACATCTCCCAGCAACTTGGAAGGCTGAGGTGGCAGATCACTTGAGCCCAGGAGTTTGAGGTTACCGGCCTGGGTAACAGAACAAGACGCCGTCTCAAAAAAAAAAAAAAAAAAAAATGGTGAATAGAAGCATTGAGGGAGAGCTTATTGACTGACAGTTTTCACTACTGGGTGATAACAAAACAGATTCTTCACTAGGGGTTCACCCCCCTAATGTCAATATGTAGACATGTTTTCTCTCAGGTGTTTCATTTTTCCCAGAAAACTCTCCATTTTCCTGTCCTGAAGTTTAAGAGGAGAGGGTAGGGGATTTTATCTGGCAGTATGCCTTCTGATAGAAGGACAATAGTAGAAGGTAAGGATTCCACAGTTCAATTAGTAGATTTTTACTTAATTTCCATTTTCAGCCCCATGCCTCATCCCTGTTCTCTGCTTTATCTGGTGTACTCCTAACTAGAATTGCCATGGTTCCATTTTTCCAGCAGACAAACTTTTCATCTCCTGCAGGGAAAGAGACCTGGAAAGGTTCAAGTACTCTATGCATATATTTTCAACAAGTCTTCTTTTTTATTCCCAAGTTTTATTCCTGCCTTTCAGAGTACCTATTGTTTCCAAGTGCTAAGCAAACTTCTAAACTTTTAAGTCAGTCACAATACTCCTGTTTGCTTTCTGACAGACTCTGTTAAATCATCCTCTGTTCTCCTGTCCCTGTGAGTTAAAACCCTTTTCATGCATTTTAATGAGCATGAGAAAAATAAATGGAAGTGGTCAATCTATCACGTTTAATTTAAAGTTCTAAAAAGGATTCAAACTCACCTCCTATTTAATTATATAAACTCTACTGTGCATAGAACACTCGAACAACATTGGTCCTCAAAAAATATGTGATGGCATTTCAGAAAATCATGAAAGAAATGAAAAGCAAATAGAAGAAAAGGAACTTGGAGAAAAGAGACATTATGGACAGCAGAATTTAAAAAATTAAAATTAAAAACATTGAGTCTATGATCATGTAACAAATAATTCCCAACTTAATGATGTAAAACCTGAATTATTTCTCATAATTTTATAGAGCAGTTGATTAAAGAAACATTGATTAGCTTCCTAGCATATGTACAGCACAATGCAAGTTTCTCAGTATAGAGTTCACAATCTGGTTGGAGAGACATGGAAATCAACAGTGTGATAAGCACTGAAACAGTTTAAGGAGAGTGTTATGGAAAAAATGATATCTATCTAGGCCTTAAATACTCTCTGACAAAAACTCTAAGAAAAAATAACATTTGAAAATATATACATTTATATAATTTATCATTTACATTTATATAATTTATCATTTACATTTAATACATTAATTTACCAAAGGAACTTCTACCAGAGTGTGCATCAAATGTAGATGATTTCTTTGCCACTCAGCTTTGGGAGGCAGTGCTGCCACTTCAGCCACTGCTGTATCCCCCAGAGCCCAGCAAAATTTTTGGCACACAGTAGACACTGAATAAATCTTTCAATTCAAAAACATACCAAATTTATTCCAGCTTTAAGGCCTACAGGCTTGTTGTTCCTTCTGTGTGGAATGCTCTATATCCACATCTTAACATAGAATTTCCTTCATGTTTTTGCAGTCTCAGGTCAAATGTTACTTCTTCAGTAAGTTAGCACACCTAATCACTCCTTAGCATATTATCTATCCTGTTTTATTTTCTCCAGAGCACTTCCACTATCCTAAATCATCTTAAATGATGTTGATTATGCATTAATTTTATTTATTGTATCTCCTCCTTTAAAATACTAGCTTTGTGAGGTCAAAATCTCTTCTCTCGGCCATACTGCAGCTTCAGCATCTAGGACATGACCAGATACAGCATAATATATGAGATTAAATAAATATTAGTTGAGTATTAAATAAATTTACCTCACTTACATAGTCCCTGAGGGTATTTAGTTAGTGACTCCTGCTTCATTCAAAGAGCAACAGATTGGGAATCTGTTAATATTAATAAATCTGTTAACAGGTAGCTATGTTTTCACATGCTTTGTTTGACCTTTTTGTATCTCCTTTCTTATTTTATCACTTAACTTACTTTCAGCTTCAAACTTCTATCACATGACTGCCATGTGACAGATTCCCAATTCATCTTCAGCAACTTGTAAAGTATTCATTTACATTTTTTCACACCAAATTTAACAAATCAAAATTTGTACTTTTTCTTCTCCTTCAAATCTTTTAAATTTCATTGCTGTCCATAGTATCGTGTATTCTAATCTCCAATGAACATTCACAAAATCTTTGACATCTTTCTCTTTCTCTCTCTCACTGCTTCTCCACCTCTTACTTTCTCTGTCAACCACACTCACTTTCACTTTCTCCTTCATCTCCTAAATCTAATCTCTAAATGGACATGTTTGTTCTTCCTTCTCATTTGCTCTTAGATTCATTCTGCATTACTACTCCTACTGCTATCAATCTATCCAGACCCTCATTACCTCAGACATGAATTATAATCACCTTTTCCTGTTATCCCTTTATTTAATCTTCTCTCCCACGTCAATCTATTGTGCATATTTTCTCTGGAATTATTTTGCAAAACATCACCTAAATCTCATCAATTTCCAAATTCAAGAGTTATTTTTGTATACAAATCAAGCCCAAATGTCTTTGCCTATAATTTCAGGGTTCCCCACTTTCTAGTTTCATCCCCCTTTTCAACTTTAATCTTCTGCACCCAAAAGACTTCCTCTATTAGTTTCCTTACTGTCTCCTACTAATCCATGCTCATTTTTCTTCTATACCAAGAATAACTTTTTACTCACTCCACTTATCTAACCATCTTTTATGCCCATTTAAAGGCCTCTTTTCTCTAGAAACCCTTCCCTGGCCACTCTAAACCACAATAATCCTTCGATTTTCTAAATTCATGTTGTGTGCTTAAATTCAACACCAGAGTTTAACAAGAATTCTCCAGTTCTTTGTATATTCAGTCTGCCTCTCCAATGGGATAAAGGCAAGAACTGTTTTACTCTTCTTTCATTCACTCCCCCAACCCCACAGCATATACATATACATATGTATATATGCAACCTCTTACCACCAAAGCAGTTTCACTTATTTTTCCTTTGATCCTCAAATTGCTTCTCTGAAGTTTATAGAGTATTTCTTTCTACAGAGTATGATTTTTTTAAAAAATCATTGAACTTAAAGTCAGAAGTCCTAGACTTGAGAAAAAAACTTTATTGCTTTCTCTTTTTTTTTTTTTTTTTCTTTCTTTTTTTGAGATGGGGTCTCCTCTGTCACCCAGGTAGGAATGGTACAGTGGTGTTATCTTGGCTCACTGCAACCTCCACCTTCTGGGTTCAAGTGATTCTCCTACCTTAGCCTCCCAAGTAGCTGGGACATAGGCATGCGTCATCACACCTGGCTCATTTTTGTATTTTTAGTAAAGATATGGTTTTGCCATATTGGCCAGGCTGGTCTCGAACTCCTGACCTCAAGTGATCTGCCCATCTCAGCCTCCCAAAGTGCTGGAATTATTGGTATGAGCCACTGAACCCAGCCCCATCACTGTGTCACCTTGAAGAAATAAAAACCAGTTTTTCTAAAACTGTTTCCTAATCTGACAATAAATTTTAAGTTTAATGCAAAAATACTTTAAAAGACCAGCACTGTTGAAGGTTTACAAAAGATTTTTATCTGGATTAACAACCCTAATTGGGTAAATTAATGAATAATTCTGAATAAAATATAGGAAAAATCTAAACTATGTCAGATTTCACTTTCTATACTATTGAGCCTTTTTAGAAGTTATTATTACATATAATAATGATATTTTAAACATTACTAACATTTTATAAGAAAGGCATATTTCTTTGAATAGATCTGATCTATTACTCATATTCCAACATATTACAAAAGAGATTTAAGGTAGTGATTTAAGAGGTTTACTACATTTGTATTTGTGATTTTTATTAATAAAGAAAGCTAAACTATTTCCATCAAACTGTTCCTTCTATTTTCTATGGGAAGTCAATGTCAAAATGTTACTCATTTATCAGAAGTACTCTTTAAAGTATATTTGTTATGTGACTTGGTATGTGTTTCTTGCTGTATATAAACTATTTATCTTAAATGCTGTACATTCAAAATCATTAGCCAAATATCTGTGGAATCTGGGAATAGTATCTCTTTACATTGAGAGCAGAAAAATCATATTACTTATCTTCTTAATAATCAAAAATGTTAAAACAACAAAAACATTTCATGTTATTATGAAATAAATAAGCGGTTTTCAAAGTGTGGTCCCTGGACCAATAACAGCAACACTTAAGACCTTGTTAGAAATGCACATTCTCAAACCTATCTCAGATCTACTGAGTCAGAAAATGGGGGATAAGATCCAGCAATCCTGTGTTTTAACAAGCCACTAAAACGTGACAACCACGGAAATACATTAACATGACCATGCAAATGCTCACTTGGTCACTGGGTGTTTTTAAACTATGTACTGGAAATTTAACTCTTGTCTAGAAAAATATCTTTTGTTTTCTTGTCTTAATTTATCAAATGCAAAGTTAAAGAACTAGACAAAACTGTTAGCACTATAAAGTGGCCTTAACAATAGAACTGAGAAATTCGAGGCTAGTTGTAATCTTTCGTATTAAGAATCAAAGAATACTGATGCTAAATACCTAAAAACATGCAAATATTCCCAAAATATGAACCAGGACAAGTAACTAAGAAGATTAAGTATTTCTCCATTTGGTAAACTTTAAAAATGTATAACTGGAGTTAGGAGTGTTATGGAAGGAGCTAATAAGCAAAGCACATGGTAATCAATCCTACGATTTTAAGTAAATAATCTCTGGGCCAGCATTCCAACTGGTGTGCTAGGACAATGTTCCATGAATATATTACAAGTATTCATGTTCCATGTATATGTTACAGATATTAACAATCATTGATTCTCTCAGTACTGCAAACTGCTAGGCAAAGCCTGGGAAGACCAAAACATGTAGGGCTGGTTGCAACCTGTGAAGAGTAGTTTTGTCCACTTGCCTCTCTGTACTATACAAATACTATGTTATCTTTTTCCAATTATGCCTTCGTGTGGGGCAAAAAAAAAAAAAGAAAATAGAATGTATGCAGGTTAATAAATGACAGCTTTCCATAACAGATTACCATACATCTCTAAATGAGCTAAAATGCAAGATAAAAATAATCACTCTTTTGTCTTTGAATTAACAGTGAGCACCTCAGTGGTAATCTTAAAAAAAAGTATATATTATATTAAAATAATACCAAGTCAGGTGTGGTGGCTCATGCCTGCAACCTCAGCGCTTTGGGAGGGCAAGGCAGGCAGACTGCTTGAGGCCAAGAGTTCCAGACCAGCCTGGTCAACATGGAGAAACACCATCTCCACTAAAAATACAAAAATTAGCCATGTATGATGGCACATGCCTGGAATCCCAGCTACAAGGGAGGCTGAGGCATGGGAATCACTTGAACCTGGGAGGCAGAGGTTCCAGTGAGCCAAGATCGCACCACTGCACTCCGGCCTCGGCCATACAGCAAGACTCTGTCTCAATAAATAAATTAATTAATTAACACATTTACCTATCAAATTAGCAAAGGTTTTTAAAAAATAATAGTACCGTACTAGTAAAAATAAATAGTAAAAGAGGCATTCAAATAGTTCTGGTAGAAATGTAAATGGAAGCAATCCTTTCAAAAAACAATTTAGAATGTCTCAAGAGTCATAAACTATTCTATGCTGACTCCACATCTAAGAATCTATTCAAAAGAAAAAAATCCTAAATGCAGAAAAAGTTTTATGTTAACAGATGTTTACAACTAAATATTTACTAATAAAAAAAAGAAAGAAAAGTTAGAAACAACCTAAATGTCCAGTAATAGAAAAATAGCCAATTAAGTTATCACTATCTAAAGGAATATATGTAGTCACTTAAATAATAATGGCTAACATTTGTTGAGCACTTAATACATGCAAAACTGTCTTCTAACACTTCATATTTAGTTCTCCAAACAACTTGATGAGATGTTTACTGTTACCATTTTCATTTCTAAATGAGAAATCTAAGGCATAGAGACATTAAGGAACTTGCCCAAAGGTATGCAATAAGAGGTGGAACCAGGACATGAATCTAGCAATATGGTTCCAAGGTTGTACTCTTAACCACTACATTATAGTGCCTCTCAAAAGTCTGTGCCCAGCCTGGACAACATGGCAAGACCCCATCTCTACAAAAAGTTTAAAAAGTTAGCCAGGTGTGGTGGTGTGCGCCTGTAGTCCCAGCTACTCAGAAGGCTGAGGTAGTAGGATTGCTTGAGCTCAGGAGGTGGAAGTTGCAGTGACCCAAGATCACGCCACTGCATTCCAGACTGGGTAACACAGTGAGACCCTGACTCAAAAGAAAAAGTGTCTGTGGAGTTTATAACAGAAAATATTCATGTTAACACTTTGTTAAAAACATCAACAATAATAAAAACAGGACTCAGGGTCTTCTAATTAAAGATAGTGGATTGAACACAGGTATTTAGTTCCACTCCACTAAATGACAGTGGGTGATTTAAGGCATAAGCCTTAGAACAAACAGAATGGTATCTAAGACAAAAACAATAAAACTCTGTTTTTTGGAAGGCAGATAAAAAAGTAGAAATATTTATTGCACCTGAGAAAGCTAAGCCAGCAATGGGGAAAACTGAGAAGCAATTTGATTTACATTACTCTTATTCTTACTCCCCTCCCCTGCCAACAGAGTTTGCTGATGCCAGGAACCTCCAAACGTGAAGGTAAAGGTGAAGTCAAAACTAGGATGATTACTAAAAAGTCTGTTTAAGAAGACCCATAGATTCCCTCTCTCTTTCTGGTTAGGTAGGTGACAAAAGGGTTTGCATTCCTATGAGAATCTAATGCTGCCGCTGATCTGATAGAAGGTGGAGTCAGGCGGAAATGCGAACAATGGGAAGCGGCTGTAAATACAGATGAAGCTTTCCTTGCTCATCTTTTCCTTGTGGCCTGGTTCCTAACTCCTGCCTTAGAAAACACACATTTCCAATCTGCTGCCTCAAGAGCTGTTTGGGTGTCAGCAGCTGCCCTCTCTCACCTGGGCAGAAGATTGGAAGCTGTTCCAATGATGATAAAACAGAGCCTCTGGAATGGGTTTACTGGGATACCAGGTGCAAGTGAGAAAGGGTCTGGGGTGGCTACTACATGAAAAAATGTGTTTATCAAATGTTGAGATACCCACCAGTCTTCCTTCTCCACAGTTCCCGCAGCTGCTGACAGCCAGACAGCTTTTGAGGCAGCAGATTGGAAGTGTGTGTTTTCTAAGGCAGGAGTTAGGAACCAGGCCGTATGAACAAGTGAAGCTTCATCTATATTTACAGCCACTCCCCATTGTTCACATTTCCACCTGAGCTCTAACTCCTATCAGATCAGCAGCAGCATTAGATTCTCATAGGAATGCAAACCCTTTTGTGAACTATGCATGGGAGGGATCCAGGTTGCACACTCCTTATGAGAATCTAATGCCTGATGATCTGTCACTGTCTCCCATCACCCCCAGATGGGACAGTATAATTGCAGGAAAACAAGTTCAGGGCTTCCATTGACTCTACATTACGGTGAGTGGTATAATTATTTCATTACATATTACGCTGTAAAAATAATAGAAATAAAGTGCCGATAAGTTGTTATGTGCCTGAGTCATCCTGAAACCATCCTCCCCCAGCCCCAATCTGTGTAAAAACTGTCTTCCACAAAACCAGTCACTGGTGCCAAAAAGGTTAGGGGCCACTGTCCTAGGGAATCTGACCAGGCTAAGAGAAAATATGATAAAAATAAATAATATGATAACAGGAGTTTCCTCACAAAATATTCTAGTCAGATAACCCTATGATGAAGACCATAGTCAATAGACTATATCTAAGCATATATAACCTCCAATTCTCTTTCTGGTGCCCTATTCTTAAATTCAGAGCAGAATGTAAAAAACCAATAGATTTTTAAGGGAAAGTGTCTAATTTCAAAGACAAAGACTAAAACAAACTGAAATTTTAAAAACTAACTCAGAGAAAGCAAACATTAAGCAAAGGAAACTCTTTCAAAAGAAATACTATTAACATTCCTCTTAAAATTATTTTCTTATCCATAGCATTCAGTACAGCATCATTAATTTTCTTACAAAGAGATAAGAATATATATTACATCTATGAAAAAAGATGCTTCACAGAAACAGATCTTGTAAAAATTAAGATCATGAAAAACAAAATCCAATAGAAGGATTAGAAGACAAAGTTAAAGAAATCTTGCAAAAAGAAGCAAAAAGCCAAAGAAACAGAAAATTAAAGAAACAAAGATTAGAAAATTAAAGGATTAATCCAGAAGTCCCAATAACTGTACCCTAAAAGTTCCAGAAAGAATGAACAAAGAAATTAGAGAATAAATCATCAAAAAGTTTCTAAATCAGTTTTCCCAGAATTAAAAAATGTAACTTTGCATATTAAAAGAGCCCATCAAGCGCCAGCACCAAGATATGTCATAGTGAAATAACAGAACACTAGAGGAAATGAAAAGATCCTATATGCTTCCTAGAAAGGAAAAAAAAATCATACAAAATATAAAGAATTAAACTGGAATTTTCAATACCCACAATGGAAGCTAGAATAAAGAAACTAAGCTCTCAATTTAAAGGAAAAATGATCACCAGATTGGAATTTTACCAGCCATGTCAACAGTAAAGATAGGTATTTTCAGATATGCAGTGTCCAAAACAATTTACCTTCTATGCACCCTTTCTCAGGAAACTTCTTAAGGATTTCTCTAAGGAAGAGAAAGGCACAGAATCCAGGAAACAGGATCCTTGTCTTAATCTGTTCAGATGACTCTTAACAAAATATCAGACTGGGTGGCTTACAAATAGCAGAAATTTACTTCACACAGTTCTGGAGGCTGGGGAATCCTAGATCAAAATGCTAGCGTGAGATTCAGTGTCTGGTGAGGTCCTGCTTCCTGTGTCCTCACATGGTGAGGGAACTCTCTGAGGCCTTTTTATTTTATTTTTTTTCCTCCAGTCTTTTCATATGGGTGGGTACTAATCCCATTTAAGAGGACTCTGCCTTCATGACCTAATCACCTCCCAAAGGCCCCACCTCTAAATATTATCACACTAGGGATTAGGCTTCAACGTATGAATTTAGGGGAGACACAAACATTTATTTTATAGCAATCCTATGCAAGAAAGAGAGGAAAGGAACTCTAGCATGGGGAAGGAGGACAGCAAGAGGTCACCTGTACAAAGACAGAGAGCAATCAGTCCAGATTAGAGTGGTTTAATAGGCTCTGGTGGTAACTTAGTCAACATAATGAAATTAATAGATTATCAACTGTTTCTAAGTCACTAATAAAAGTTTTCTGTAACTGAGAAAAGTCTGGGGTTGAATTAGTAATTAATACATTAAAAAGAGGCTGAGTGCAGTGGCTCATGATCCCAGCACTTTGGGAGGCTGAGGCGGGTGGATCACCTGAGGGTGGGAGTTCGAGACCAGCCTAACCAACATGAAGAAAACCTGTCTCTACTAAAAAAAATACAAAATTAGCAGCCGGGCATGTTGGCGCATACCTGTAATCCCAGCTATTTGGGAGGCTGAGGCAGGAGAACCACTTGAACCCAGGAGGCAGAGGCTGTAGTGAGCCAAGATTGCACAGTTGCATTCCAGCTTGTCTACAGAGTGAAACTCTGTCTCAAAAAACAAACAAACAAACAAATAAACAAGCAAACAAACAAAATACATTAAAAAGAAAACAGGCTGGGCACAGTCTCATGCCTGTAATCCCAGCACTTTAGAAGGCCAAGGAGGGCAGATGCCTGAGGTCAGGAGTTCAAGATCAGCCTGACCAACATGAAGAAACCCCGTCTCTACTAAAAAATACAAAATTAGCCAGGTGTGGTGCCACATGCCTGTAATCCTAGCTACCTGGGAGGCTGAGGCAGGAGAATCTTGGAGGCAGAAGTTGCAGTGAGCCAAGATTGTGCCATTGCATTCCACCCTGGACAACAAGAATGAAATTCTGTCTCCAAAAAAAAAAAAAAAAAAACAAGAAAGCAATGGGGAAAAAGACAATCAAAGAAAGTAAGGAAAAATAATCACAGAATATTACAGTAGTTCAGCTGTAAATCACATTTATGATTATATTATGACTCTACTGATATAATTAAGAGTATGCTACAACCATTTAGGGAAGATGTAAAGAAGTTAAAGCAAAAGATAAAATGGCAGAAGAGATCTCTTTTTCTGAATAAACTTTATTTTTAGAAAAGTATAAATGATTTTGTCCTCTTCATTCTCCTTTTCTATAAGGAGTATAAATAACTTCTATAATGGAGGGGTAAATTTTATTGTATATGTTTTAAGTTGGTACAGAACCCTTTGACTAAGGTATATGAAAGCACTTCAGGAGGCTGAGGTGGGTAGATCATTTGAGGTCAGGAGTTCGAGACCAGCCTGGCCAACATGGTGAAAATCCCATCTCTACTAAAAATACAAAAATTAGCTGGTAATGGTGGTGGGCACCTATAATTCCAGCTACTAGGGAGGCTGAGGCAGGAGAATCGCTTGAACCCAGGAAGTGGAGGTTGCAGTGATCCTAGATCACATCACTGCACTCCAGACTGGGCAACAGAGTGAGACTCCATCTCAGAAAAAGAACAGAACAGAGTAGATTGAATTAGAATAGATCAGCAATCTTCTCACATATGACAAGTTTTATAAAACTCTTGTTTTAATTTTATGTAAATGTCAATGTAAATACATGTAAGTATACCGGATTACAATGTGAAATGTGTTTCTTACAGTGGATCACAGTCAAAACAAGTTTTATAATGCTGTTATAGACAGCTTAACAAGGTGAGAAATGCACCAGTTTTTCTTTTATTTTGTTTTTGTTTTTGTTTTTTTGACACAGGATTTTGCTCTGTCACCCAGGCTGAATCACAGCTCACTGAAGGGCTTGACCTCCAGGGCTCAAGTGACACTGCCACCTCAGCCTCCCAAGTAGCTGGGACTCTAGGAGTGTGTCATCATACCCAGCGAATTTTTCATTTTTTGTAAAGACAGGCTCTCATTATGTTACCCAGGCTGGTCTCGAACTCTTGGGCTCAAGCAGTCCTCCTGCCTTGGCCTCCCAAAGTGCTAGGATTTTGGGAGTCATGAGTCACCATGCCTGCCAGAAGTACACCAGTTTTGAAGTTTTGTGGTAAAGTACAGATTTTTGTTATGTGCTTTTGAAAAAAGAAATATGCATTTTTGTGGATTCCTATAACAGAATCCACAACAGATATGGATTAAAATTCTATCTCTTCTTACCAGCTGTGTGAATTCTCTGGGTTTCAGTTTCCTCATCTAAATACTAGGGATAATGAAACTTATTTCATAGGATGTGATGATTAAATTAAGGTAACATCGGTAAAGACCTGGCTTTACATAAGTGTTCAGAAATCAGTTAAGAAGAAATGTGAATGCTTATATGTATAAAACATGCTGTTTTTGTAATTTTAAAAGACATGTAATATTTAATTTGAAGCTTCATCCATATTTTATTTTTATCAGATCAAAATATTCTCACATTTCAGTGAGAATATTTCTGCTTTTATAACAGAAATATCTAAAAATGCCTACGCCTTCCCCTATTCTGAACCACAATTTGAACAAACTCAAACAGTGATTCCATACAGAAGAGTTGCCATTAAAAAATGCTGACTGAATCTTTAACATTTGGCATCAAATAGTTACTAATGAACTTCTGTTCATTTATTTATAGTAATTTACAACAATAAATGTTAATTTTAATATACAAATATTTATTATAGTTATAATATATAATAAATATACTGTTTATAACATACTTTTTAATAAATATTTCATTATTAAAATATATTTTTAAATAAGGCCAATATAATATAAAATGCTTAAAGCATTATCTCAGCATTCATCATCTTAATATGTATTACGAGTTTTTTTAAATGCTTTTTCAAAAGTACATAATAAAAATCTCTATTTTTTACAATTTAAGAGATATAAAGGTTTTTATGTCTTTGGAAGTATTCATTAAAAATTACATCTTAAATACTCTACAGTGGAAAGTAAGTTAGCCTATAATCCTGATAGGGGTCAGAGTAATAACACAGAATGGACAAATTATACTGTCATTCTACTTAAATTATTTAAGTTATTTAATTTGACCTGTAGATAGTCTCTTGTCTTCTCATCATGCCTGACTTTTAAGTGGGAGGTCTTCATTCATGATGATCCTTTAATGGAAGCAAAGCTTTCTCCATTTAACCCATGCTGTTATCAATCATGTACAGGGATAAATGAGCCTGTAAGATTTTGCCAGTATCACAAATGACACTGTGACCCGAGGCCAACATCTTTATTTGCTTCTCCAGTGATTCACTTCAGCAGATATTAACCAATTTTATAATCCATGAAAGGCAAAATTAAAGGACACCATCCATAAAACAGAATAATTCCTATCAGCAACAAAGTGATGTGTGTATTATCTTATAAATTATATGGCCATACAGTGTGATAATGTAATGAAGTAAAGATGGTAATAACCAAATGCCTAGGGCAAACGCTAATATGCATTTAATCACACAGCATGAAGCCATTTATCACTACAGTTGAATGCATGTGTACATAAAATACATGAGTCACGTCCTTATTGTTATACTATAACAGCATCAATTTCACACTATCATTTCACATAATAACAACTGCTAGGCTTTGACATTAGCTAAAACACTCAAAGAATATAAACACAATTGCCTTTTGTATGTTTACAAATTTAAAAAATTTGTGATTTTTCAGCAACTAAAACATTTTTCCCAAAAAAATTCTTTGGTAAAGAACCATAAGTTTGAAGTTGTTTTTTTCTCAAATATCACATAAGTTGATTTCATCGTATTGTCTTTATTCTTATGAATACTCTTATAACTTGAAAAGAATGACAACTCAGTCCTATAAGCAAATCTCCTTCATATATAATTATTAATATAGTACAGAAATGTAAAATATAAATGGCATTTGTCACAAAAATTGAACGTTTATGTGCAAAATTATACCCACTAGTTACATAAGCTGGTGTATGTATACAGTAAAAAAGATTGAGAAAAATCAAAATATGATCTAAAAACATATGAACATGAATTACATGATCTTGGATTACTAAATATAACTCCATCAGGACCTTTTATAATCTAATAGAATTATAAATTTTACATTTCCTAAGGTATACCACCCTAAAAAGGAAAGAACTGCAAGATCTTTTGTGTCTACAGCACAAGCGCCAAGCTGGAATTGATTATATTTACACCCATCAGATTCTATCTTGTAGTAGCAAAAGTTGCCTTAACCATTAAACTCCATCCTTGACAGTGGCCAAGTCTTACTCACTTTTGTATTCTCATACTGTCAGATGTAATAATTAACAAAAGGCAGGTAGTAAATTAATATTTGTTGCATTGCATAGTAAACTGAGTTGAACAGATCACTCATATCCTTTGGAAAAGGCAAGAGAAGGATACTTGAAAACCATGAATCAAAGAAGGCAGCATGAGCAATCAGTGTTTCCTATAACTGTGATAGATAAACTTTTAGAAGGATATGACAAAGCTAGAAAGACCTAGAGAAGAGTAACAAAGGAAGAGTATCCATATACAGATTTTTAAAAATTAATTAGACTTCTCACACACAGGCAATAAATAACAATTATGTAATTCAATAAATCTTTCTGTTTAAGGAACTACAGATAGTACAAATTTGATGGTACAAATCTTTTTTTTTTTTTTTTTTTTTTTGAGATAGGGTCTCACTCTGTCATGAAGGCTGGAGTGCAGTGGTATGATCACAGCTCACTGCAGCCTCAACCTCCTGGGCTCATGAGATCCTCCCACCTCAGCCTCCCAAGTAGCTGGGACTGCAGGCACATGCCACCACACCCAGCTAATTTTTGTATTTTTTGTAGGGACAGGGTCTTACTATGTTGCCCATGCTAGTCTAGGCTCAAGCAGCCCTCCCACCTCAGCCTCCCAAAGTGCTGGGATTACAGGCCTGAGCCACTGTGTCTGGCAGAGCTAATCTTAATCTCAAGGTATTTACAATCTAGAAAGGTAGATAAGGGGCCGGGCGTGGTGTCTCAAGCCTGTAATCCCAGCACTTTGGGAGGCCGAGGCGGGTGGATCACGAGGTCAAGAGATCGAGACCATCCTGGTCAACATGGTGAAACCCCGTCTCTACTAAAAATACAAAAAAAAATTAGCTGGGCATGGTGGCGTGTGCCTGTAATCCCAGCTACTCAGGAGGCTGAGGCAGGAGAATTGCCTGAACCCAGGAGGCGGAGGTTGCGGTGAGCCGAGATCGTGCCATTGCACTCCAGCCTGGGTTAACAAGAGCGAAACTCCGTCTCAAAAAAAAAAAAAAAAAAAAAAAAAAAGAAAGGTAGATAAGGCACATATTCAAATAATTTTCACTCAAGACATGGTAACACCAGGCATGATATAAAACACATGGTAAATAAACAAAAAAAGGGTGCCGTACGTGTTCAAAGAGTTCAAAGTCATGGTACCCAAGCCTCATTCACTTCATCTGTAAAATAAGAATGCTAAACTAAGTTTAATTTTTGTATGGTCAATTTTTAAACATACTATCTCATTGCAAAAACAGTTACAAGTTCAACAGTAAATTAGGTAAGACAGTATCTACAGCAATTCTAGCTATCAAATTCGGATCTAATTAACCTAGGGAGATGAGATTTTAGGCTACTTAGAATTCCAGAAACAGTTAATGGAGGATTTTTAGAAATATAAAGATTGAATGCTTAGCCTTAGAGGGAAAAAAAAGGAATAATACCTCTCTCTGTCTTAGAGAGAACAGTGAAAGATAAGGTGAAAGAGCCAAAATACAAAAGTCACTGAGTTTCCAAAGAGATCAATTATAAAATCAAGTGTAAATCTGACCTTGTCAAATAAACTTCAAAATACCAGAACTAAGAAGAAACTTAAATCCTGAAAATATTAATGTAAGCGAATAAAGGAAACAAAGAAAAGAAAGCATTCATTTAACAAACATGTATTGAGTCTCTTCTATATTTAAAATGTAATGATTTTTTTTTTAAATACAGACACCCAGGCTGGGGACGTTGGCTCAGTCCTGTAATCCCCGCACTTTGGGAGGCTAAGGCAGGAGGATCACTTGAGGCCAGGAGTTCGAGATCAGCCTAGGCAACATAGTGAGACCCTCGTTTCTACAAAAAAAACAGAAAAATTAGCTGGGTGTGGTAGTGTACAACTGTAGTCTAAGCTACTCAGGAGGCTGAGGTGGGAGGATCACTTGGGCCAGGGAGGTTGAGTCTACAGCTAGCTATGAAGGTGCCACTACACTCCAGCCTGTGTGACAGAACAAGACCCTGTCTCAACAAAAAAATAAATACAGACACTTTCTTCTCAAGCAACTCTAGTAAAGAGATACAGATAAACAAAAATAGGCCGGGCGCGGTGGCTCAAGCCTGTAATCCCAGCACTTTGGGAGGCCGAGGCGGGTGGATCACGAGGTCAGGAGATCGAGACCATCCTGGTCAACATGGTGAAACCCTGTCTCTACTAAAAATACAAAAATTAGCTGGGCATGGTGGCGCATGCCTGTAATCCCAGCTACTCAGGAGGCTGAGGCAGGAGAATTGCCTGAACCCAGGAGGCGGAGGTTGCGGTGAGCCGAGATAGCGCCATTGCACTCCAGCCTGGGTAACAAGAGCGAAAACTCCGTCTCAAAAAAAAATAATAATTATTATTATTATTATAATATAATGTGATCATGTGTGAAGATGGAAATTGAGCATGAGAAAATCCAGGGTGGCTTGGGAAGGTCAGTCTGCCTGAGGAAGGTGACTTCTGGGCTAAGACTTAAAAAATAAGACATTAGTAAAATGAAAAATTAGATAAGGGTATTTTAAAGGGAAAAACAGCATAAGTTAAGTCACAGATGGAAGAAACATTATTTTAAATGAGGAACTAAAAGTAGCGTAGGGAGACTAAAGTCTAACAGATAAGACTGAGAGAAGATGAGATGAGGCTTGAGAAACAGGCCAGTCTTTGGGGGTGTTTTATGTCATATTAAGGAGGCTGAACTAATACCATCACACATTCTGCTCTATTATACCAAATGCCTTCCCCTATATTATCTGCTTAAACATATTTTAAAATCAGATCAAATTCCATCTCCTCTGTGAAGCTTTTCTTACAAATCCCACTCACACTGATTTCTCCTTTTCTGAACTATACTTATTGTCAGATCATATGATTAGCACTTTATTGCATATATTGCCCCATTCTGTTATTGTCTATTCGACATGATTTTGCACTTTATTTTATCCATTTATAATGCTGTCCATAAATAATGTTATTTTTTCATTACCTATTTCATGTTTGAAGAAGACTTACTAACCTCCAAATGGGCAAAAAAACCTTGAGATCATAATGAATACTTGATAAACATTTTATTAAATTGCCATAAATTATATAAAATTACAAAAACCACTTTTAGTTTCTTAAAATATTTACACTATTATGAGTAAAACATTCTCCATTCACATTAAAATCTTTATCAAATTTCTCCTTGTTTTAAGAGAGGGAAGATTATATATATAAATTTTAGAAATTTAGAAATACTTAAACAAAACATGAGCTGTATGATATGTGTGAAGAGATTGAGAGAATTCTTTCCATAAAGATCATTATGACACCATAACATGAAATAAGCTACTAAATACACTATAAATTCAGCCAATCTAAGGCAACATACTAGAGACCCTTGGATCAAGTACACAAATTTGGGCCACCTTACATATAAGATGTAGGAAAATCCTTTAAGAATTTTTCTTAAAGGATTTATAAAATACTTATAACTTTTAACTAAACTCCAAATTTTTTCAAATATGAAACAAAAATTGCCAAAATAGCTTTTAAAAAGTTGATTCCAACACAGCTAAAAATGTACTGCTCATTGAATTTAACTGAAAAATAAGTTTTAGTTTTACGTGAAATTAATCAGTGCCAGAAAACCTCATAAAGGTTTTTCTTATTACTAACAGAAAATTTCCATGGGTCATCAGGAAATTAAGAAAGCTGAATGACTTCCTGATGTGTTTCTCTGCCATGTCAACATTAGCAAATGAATTAGGATAATAACATAAACAATTTACAATAAAAATTTTCACCTAAATGTACATTACAACAAAAACATTTCTACCTTAATTATCTACATGATTTCCCAAAGTGTGTTCTAAGGGGAACAAGGCCCACTAGATACATTTCTAAAAACAGGAGGTCCTACAGTCAAATAAATCTGGGAAATGCCATACACTAACTCCCCATTTCAGAGATAAGCAGTCCCATTAGCTTTGTTAGAACCTGTTTAACTTTAATCTATATTTCCCAAGTTTACCTTGACCATGAAACACTTTTTTTTATAATTTATAAGGCAAGCTAATATTCTGGGGAACATGTATGCCAAGAACATACTTTGGAAAATGCTAATCTACAAAATTGTTCTAAATTCACTAGTTCTTCCTTCACTAGTGGCCTAAACTGATTGTAAAGAATAACTTCCCAATTTAAAAAAAAAAACACTGTTCTCAGCCAGGTGTGGTGGCTCCTGCCTGTAATCCCATCAGGCTGTGCAATTGCTTGAACTCAGGAGCTCAAGACCAGCCTGAGCAACATAGTGAAATCCCATTTCTACCAAAAAACAAAAACAAAAATTATCCAGTTGTGGTGATGTGCTCCTGCAGTCCTAGCTCTTCAGAAAGGTGAAGTGGGAGTATCACTTGAGCTGAGGAGGTGGAAGCTGCAGTGAGCCAAGATCATGCCAGTGCACTCCACCCTGGGCAACAGAGCCAGACCCTATAAAACACACACACACACACACACACACACACACACACCCTCACCACTGTTCTCATTCAGCTGTTACCAGGACTGATAAAAGAACATAATCCATCAACAAAGACATTTACCATTGCATTAATGACTTCTTTCAACTATAGCCCTAACACAGTTTCCCAAAGTGTGTTCCATGAATAAGCACAGCACAAAAAAAAAAATAGGACCTCACGGTCTAGTGCGGTAAAACTGTAGATTATGATTCATTCATGAGTCAAAAAATCAATGTAATGGGTCTTGACCAGAACTTTTTTTAAAACAAAGTCTAGACTAGTAAAAATAAAACAGAAAACATAAGTGTACACTGCTTATGGTTAAGGTAAGTATTGCCTCGTGTGTATTTTATAATATTTCAGGTATGGTACTGAATGTAAAATCTACTTTTTTTTTTTTTTTTTTTTTAGAGACGGAGTTTCGCTCTTGTTACCCAGGCTGGAATGCAATGGCGCGATCTCGGCTCACTGCAACCTCTGCCTCCTGGGTTCAGGCAATTCTCCTGCCTCAGCCTCCTGAGTAGCTGGGATTACAGGCACATGCTTGGGATTACAGGCTTGAGCCACCGCGCCTGGCCCTGTAAAATCTACTTCTTAATGTCCGCTGTAATCAGAAAAGTTTAAGAATGCTGTGAGTTCAAAAAAAGTTGGGTTAAACAAGTACCTTTACTGCAGGACATTTTAGAGCCCTTAATTCACGAGTATTTCTGGCCATAAAAACCCTTTTTTATTGAAGCATCTCACAGGACTAGAGCTCCCTGGAACAAAATTTAGGAAATACTGCCTTTTGGAAATGGTGTACCTCTAATTAGGTACACTATGTGTAGCAGGTACACTATATAAATAACAGTACCCAATTCTCACTTCTCCAAAAAACTCACAATTAGATTTCTCATCTTAACTATAGCATCTTTCACAATTTGGTCAACTTGCAGTAACTTTAGTTTGGTTAGCATCAAGTAGTAATTACGCATCTGGGTTTCGATTCTAGCTCCACCACTTGTGGAGTGTGTAATCAGCTTCGCATTGTTATTTAATCTCTTTCCCAAGGTTTTCTCACGAAGTATAAAGAGAATATTAGGAATACCTACACATGGTTTGGGGTTTTTTTTATGATTAAATGAGATAATGTTCAGCCCCTGTCGTGTAATAAGGATTCCACATATGGTATCTGTTACTATTAGAGTAACGCTATCACCGCACCAGTACAGTTATTACAGGATACACGGTCAGAGCGAAAGAAACTAAAAACATGCTGCCGCCTAGTGGACACTCGGAATTCTAAAAATCCATCATTCGCTTCCTCACTGACACTAGGGTATAAAGAAGCCATATAGAAATAAAAACGTTTTCTCAAGCTGCATTAACACGCCTTATAAATCATCAAAGTGGAAAATCTAATCTTCCAAGACTTAACAACTACCCCAAGGCAACCCTGAAACCAGAGAGAGTTATAAAGACTCAAATTGGCCCAAGAAATGGCTGAGAGAAGACACCAGTGAAGGTCTAAAGAGAAAACCACCCACAGCATATTTGCTGATTCTCAGGTTGGGGTATTTCAGTATAGGTTTTTGCTTCAAGGTATAAAGCAAAGAGAGCCACAAGAATTTATCACAACTAAAGCAAAATAACCAATAATCATTAATTCGAGGATCTCAATTAACGTAAGCAGAAGACTCCGTGGAATCTTCCCATTTTCTTTCTAAAAGGAGTGCAGTGATCATAAAGTTTCCCATAAATGCCTTAAAAGTTGTCACTTACTTTCAAAAGCAAAGTGAAGTGGAAGATTACAGCAATGACATGAATAATTTATTTTTTTTTTATTTTTTGAGACAGAGTCTCGCTGTCGCCCAGGCTGGAGTGCAGTGGCACGATCTCAGCTCACTGCAACCTCGGCCACCCAGGTTCAAGCGATTCTCCTGCCTCAGCATCCCGAGCAGCTGGGATTGCAGGTGCACACCACCACACCTGGCTAATTTTCGTATTTTCAGTAGAGACGGGGTTTCGCCATATTGACCAGGCTGGTCTCGACCTCCTGACCTCAGGTGATCTGCCAGCCTTGGCCTCCCAAAGTGCTGGGACTACAGGTGTGAGCCACTGCCCCAACCAAATAATTTATATCTGTAATTCGGCATTATTAGGATTAGCAGGGCAGTCATTTCATTCCCAGTGAAATTCCATTTAAATTTGCTCGTGCAAGGCACTTTGGGAAAAACAAAATTACCAACAGAATAAAGAAAAAATAGAGAACTTTCCTTGGGAATTTACACGCTTCTGCAATTGCACTAGAACTTTCCCACTACACTTAAAATATTACGCAAAGTAACGTCCACCAAAGAAAAGTCGAGATTCACCAATAACAGTTCCAAATGTTGCCACCTCTGAGTGGTCAGAGTTGTTTGAAAATTTTCACAAGAACAGCCAACATGGCTGTATTGCATTCACAAGGCAAACACGAGGTTTTAAACAAAAACCCCCACCACACAAGGCACATGTCCAGAAGGCGCTTCTCCACAATGAACAGACGAGCCCCTCATGACTCACCCGCAGCCTCAATCCCGCCCAAGCGGAGGTCCAGCAGGCGGCCTGAGGGTGGCTGCTTCTCCTGGGTCAGGAGCTTGGAAGATTCTAGACACAGCCCAGCAGTCCGAGCCAAAGCAGCCCCTTGTCAACCAGAGCAAGGAAGGGTAGGCTAGGCAGGGAAGTGCAGGGCAAGCCCATAAGGGGACCCTGGATGAAAAGATTTGGGCTGCTTCCTAAACAGCCCAAGTACACGCTGTGACTGCTCCGAGTTACCTCAGTGAAGCGCGGCTCCGGCTTCTGTTGGCCCTTCCGCTTCACCTTTTCCCGCCCCAGGGCACTTCCGGGTGAAGGTTATTAGCCTAAGATAGGTGGGGGGAATCATGAGCATCTGGGGCAAAATATGATTGATTTTATTTTCTTTTTAATGCAAGCTTCTGAAAAGATCCCTGGATATTTGATGTTTTTTTCTCATACACCAAGGAACAACACGTACAATGTGCATTGGCTGATATATTCGGGTTTTTTTTTTTTTTTCAAGTCTTTGGAAAGATGAAAGAAAACCGAGTGTTACCTGTGGGGAGCAATGGGAAGTGTGTGGATGGGAACGGTAGAAAGGGAGACTTCAATGAGTAGCTTTTTATACTTTTTGATGTTTGCTTCATGTGAATGTGTTACTCATTCAAAAAATAAATGTTGGCTGGTTGTGAGAGTTCACTGGCTCATGCCTGTAATCCCAACAATTTGAGATGCTGAGGTAGGAGGATTGCTTGAGGTCAGGAGTTCAATACCAGCCTGAGCAACATGGTGAGACCACGTCCCCGCCCCCCCCTCCCCCCGCGCCCTGCCCCGGCCTTCTCTACCAAAACATAACAAAAATTAGCTGGGCATGGTGGTATGCAGCTGTAATCCCAGCTATTGGGAGGCTGAGGTAAAAGGATGGAGTGAGCCTGGGAGGTCAAGGAACGAGTGACCCGAGATTGCAACACTTGTACCCAACTTGGGCAATGGAGCAAAACCCTGTCAAAAAAAAAAACAAAACAATGTAGCTTAATTTTTAAAGTGAAATATTAGGGGGAAAGAACTGTAGATCTAATTATATTGATAATCACATCTATTTTAAGTACCTAACAATACGTTTTAGTATGTTATGTTAAATAGTCAGTCATTCCGTACTAATGTAATATGTTTCAGGCCTACATTGTTTTTGCACGTTACCAAAATGTGAAAGAAGTGGTCCCTGCCCTCAAATTTTTAACCATGTTTCCCAGTAAATATCTGTCTGGAATTCTTTTCACTCCCTCCCTTTCTCCAGGCCTTTGCCCAGATGTCACCTTATCAGAGAGAACATCCCTGACTACACCATGGTAACACCCATGCACATCCCCTACTTTGACCCCACCTTGTTTTATTCGCTGTAGCACAATCACCATCTCATCTGGTATATTTATTAACTGTATCCTAAGACACAAGTTTTGTGAAAACAGAGATGAATTTTGTTCACTTTTGCGTACCAGATTCTAGCACAATGCCTGGCATATAAATGCCAAACAAATTCAAATGAATGAATGGATGGTCCATGACCTTTCAATTTGGTATTTACTAACCATAAGAGCTATACCCTAATAATAACCAATATTTATGATAATTTACTATGTGCCAGACAATGAGCTAAGTGTTTTACATACATCATTTCATCTTAGTCTCCACAACAATGCTATTACCATGCACTTTTTGCATATTAGAAAACTAAGATTTAGAGAGGCTAATGAGTTTAATGTAATCAACTCTGGATGTCCTTCTAACTCTATGCAATTTCCCGGATGATCAGTGCTGCGGTTTGAATATTTTTGTCCTCTCCACAATTCATGTCAAAACTTAATCTCCAAAGAAACTGTATTATGAGATGTGACCTTCAGGAGACGACTGAGTCATGAGGGGAGAATAGGATTTGATGTCCTTATAAAAGGGTTTTTGGCCAGGTGTTGTGGCTCATGCCTGTAATCCCAACACTTTGGGAGGCCAAGGTGAATCGATCACTTGAGGTCAGGAATTTGAGACCAGCCTGGCCAACATAGAGAAACTCTGTCTCTACAAAAAATACAAAAATTAGTCAGGTGTGGTGGTGCATGCCTGTGTAATCCCAGCTGCTCAGGAGACTGAGGCATAAGAAGCGCTTCAACCCGCGAGGCAGAGGTTGCAGTGAGCCAAGATCGCACCACTGCACTCCAGCCTGGATGACAGACTGAGACTGCCTCAAAAAAAAAAGTAACAACTTAAAATGAAAACTTTAAAAGTTTAAGGACTTAACCATTATTTTCACTTTGGGGATATCATTTTCATATCATGGTACATGCGAACATTTAAAGAAACCTAACTGCTTCTATCAGTAGTCAGAAACTATATATGAGCCAGTAATGGTGGCATACATCTATAGTCCCAGTTGCTTTGGAGGCTGAGGCAGAAGGATCACTTGAGCCCAGGAGTTTCAGACTGCAGTGAGCTATGATTGCGCTACTGCACTCCAGCCTAGGTGACAGAGTGAGGCCTTGTCTCAAAAAAAACAAGTTTAGAGCTCTACGTCTTCCTCTACTTGCCTGGCATATCCTGACTCTACTACCACTAGCAGTTCCCTTTGCCTTTCTTTGTCCATGCTGCTTCCTCTACCTGGATACTCTTTACTGTCACTAGGCCTAATTAAAAACACTTTCTCATTTTTTAAATTCCAGTTCACAGGTCTCCTCTTTGAAATTTCATCAACTCTTCACTCCCATCTAAGTAGAACTAATCATTCCCTGCTTGGTGCAATCACTATACTGTACATATCTTTACTGTAGTATTTATCATAGGCCCTTGCAATTGTCTGGGTATACTTTCTCTCTGCTAATAGACTGTGAACTTTTTGAGGACAGGGACTTTGTCATATTTGCTTTTAAAGCCTCAATGGCTAGCACAGTAGATGGCACATAGCATAGTACTTAAGAGCAAATGGCTTAGTGCAAATCTTACTCTACCATTTACTAACTCAGGACATTGGACAAGGCATTTGACATCTCTATGCCTCAAAATCCATATTGATAAAATGGGAATAATAATGATGTAGTATGCTCATTCCTAATCTAAAAATCTGCAATCCTAAATGTTCCAAAATCTGAAACTTTTGAGCACCAACATGATGCTACAAGTGGAAAATTCTACACTGGACTTCATATGACAGACTGCCATTAAAACGTTGTTTCACGTACAATGTTATTAAAAAATATTGTGTAAAATTACCATCAGGCTATGTGCATAAGGTGCATAGGAAACATAAGTGAATTTTGTGTTTAGATTTGGGTCTGTAACCCAACATATCCCATTGTGTATGTGCAAATATTTCAAAATCCAAAATAAACCCTGAAATCTGAAACATTTCGGGTCCCAAGCATTTTGGAGAAGGGCCACCCAACCTCCTTACCTATCTTACCTACCTCTAAGATATAAATATGACAGATAAGTTACATAAAGTGCATAGCACTGTGCTTGGCCTATAGTAAGCATTCAAAAAGTGTGAGCTGTTGTGCTAGTATTAGTATTCGTATTTTAGACAAGGTCTCACTCATCACCAAAGCTGAAGTGCAGTGGTACAATCACCATTAACTGCAACCTCAACCTCCTGGGCTGGGACCACAGGTGCATGCCACCATGCCCAGCTATTTGTTTGTTTGTAGAGACAGGGGTCTCCTTGTGTTGCTCAGGCTGGTCTTGAACTCCTGGGCTCAAGTGATCCTCCTGGCTTAGCCTCCCAAAGTGCTGGGATTATAGGCATAAACCACGGTGCCCTACCTTATTATTATTCGTTATTATTGTCATTACATGTTTAGGAACTTGGTATGTATAAATTGGTTAAATGAATTCATGAATGAGTAAGCAAAGATATTTTCAGTGGCTACTCAGGCATCTATAACTCCAAGCACAGGTAATGGAAATTTCTTCCTCTTTCTTCTGCATGCTCTCTTTTTTCCTTTTTTTCTGTCCCCATTTTCCCCTCTAAATCTAATGTAACTTTACATATATGCAAATTAAATGCTTTCTTCACTACAAAGTCGGTGGGTTTTTGGTTTTGGTTTTTTGGGTTTGTTTTGTTTTGTTTTGGGGAGGAGTTTGAGACAGGGTCTCATTTTGTCAGCCAGGCTGGAGTGCAGTGGCGAAATCTCAGCTCACTGCAGCCTCTCCCTCCTGGTCTCGAACAATCCTCCCACCTCAGCCCTACAAGTAGCTGAGACCACAGGAGTGCACAACCACATTCAGCTAATTTTTTTTTTTTTTTGAGACAGAGTTTCACTCTGTCGCCAGGCTGGTAGAGTACAGTGGCACAATCTCAGCTCATTGCAACCTCCGCCTCCCAGGTTCAAACAATTCTTCTGCCTCAGCTTCCCAAGTAGCTGGGATTACAGGCACACACCACCATGCTCAATTAATTTTTGTATTTTTAGTAGAGATCGGGTTTCACCATATTGGCCAGGCTAGTCTCGAACTTCTGACCTCAAGTGATCTGTGCACCTCACCCTCCCAAAGTGCTGGGATTACTGGCATGAGTCACCATGCCTGGCCCAATTTTTTGTATTTTTTTGTAGAAACAGGGTTTTATTATATTGCCCAGCCTGGTCCCGAACTCCTGAACTCAAGTGATCCACCCACATCAGCCTCCCAAAGTGCTAGGGTTACAGGCATAAACCACCACGCCTGGCCTGTGGGGTTTTTTTTTAATGAATACAATGTGAATCCTTATTGCAATTTCGAATTATTTTTACACTTAACATAGATTAAAGCCTCAGACTGTCTTAAACCATTCCTAACCATAATTGTCGGAGTGAAAGTATGTCATTTTTACTTGATATGGTAAAGGGAGTAAGCATATTTACATGTCTCCCAAACTAGGTTCTCTATAATCACAGTTTTCATATCCTGCACTAATAGACCTAAAGCTAGTTAGAATTGTTTGTGAATAAGCACAATAACTCCCTTAGAGAATAACGGGAGATAATATCTACATCAAAGAATACTTATATGCACAAAGTAAATGAATAGGTTTCTGCAGTCTACTTAAATGCTACAGTAAAAACAAGTGCTTATAACTTGTTATAGTTACAGCACTTACCACATTTCATTATAGTTATTTCTTTCCATGCTGTGGGCAGAGAATATTCATCTTTGTATCTGTAACCT
Organism: Saimiri boliviensis; assembly: GCF_048565385.1. Lineage (NCBI taxonomy): Eukaryota > Metazoa > Chordata > Mammalia > Primates > Cebidae > Saimiri > Saimiri boliviensis. The sequence continues at coordinate 101,107,708 of NC_133454.1, forward strand.
CAGCATAGTGCTTGGCACATAACATACATTTAATAAATATTAATGGATAAATATTTATAGTCAGTTGCATATAACTTTAAAATTTTCATATAATAATTGGTAGCATCACAAATTGTAGTTGAAATCTTTCTAAAATTTGCTGTATATGTTATATTTTCGCTCGAGTTTTACTTTATATGTAATATAGTAACGTCAATTAGCTATTGAATTTTAAGTGTCAATATCAGTATCACGGATTAATCAACTACAAATAATTATCTAGAATATGTACTGCATACACAATGGGAGTGGTTTTATGTGAACTTATGGTTTATTTATTTTATTTAACCTAATTTTAGATTAATGCACATGTGAGAAAAAGTCAAAAGGTATTCTTGAATTCGAGGTTGCAGTAGACTATGATCAAGCCACTGCATTCCAGGCTGGACAACACAGTGAGACTTTATCTACATATTTTTAAAAATTATTCTTATTCTAAAATCGAGGTTAGGCATAATCTTAATAAGACTTTTTCTTTTTTCCTAATAGAATAGGTTTTCTTTTGAGCTTCTAATTCAAAATTTAATGAAAAGCACTGGGTGCGGTGGCTCATGCCTGTAATCCTAGCACTTTGGGAGGTCGAGACGGGTGGATCATGAGGTCAGGAGTTTGAGACCAGCCTGGCCAACATAGTGAAACCCTGTCTCTACTAAAAATACAAAAATTAGCAGGGCATGGTGGTGGGTGTTTGTAATCCCAGCTACTCTTCCCCAATCCACATGGTGGGTAGGGGTATAGAAAACCTAACAAAATTATGACTCTGCCAAAAATAAAGAAGGAGAAAATGCAGTTAAATAGGGAGCCAATAGCATCTGCTACAAAAATCAGTGGTTCTATATTTGCAGATGTCAAGTTTAAGGTATCTATGAGACATCCACATGGAAAAGTCAAAAAGGCAACTGGAAACGTTGAGTCTGAAGCTTAAAGAAGGGTTTCAGCTGGAATTACAAATTTGGAAGTAAAGAGAATAAGGTGCTTAATCCATGGAACTAAGTTAGATCACCCAGGAAAAGAACATAGAGAAGAGGACATTAAATTATTTATTTTTAAAGCAGAGATAATAACATTACATACTTTATTGGATTAATAGAGAGTTAGTTGAGACAAAGAGTATAAAGTACTAGATACACAGTGAAAACTCAGTATCTGTTAATCATATGCAAATCAATATCTCTGATAGCCAAATTTCAGTCACAGTAACAGCCTATAAAAAAGATCTTTTCTGGGCTGGGCGCGGTGGCTCACGCCTGTAATCCCAGCACTTTGGGAGGCCGAGGTGGGCGGATCACGAGGTCAAGAGATCGAGACCATCCTGGTCAACATTGTGAAACCCCGTCTCTACTAAAAATACAAAAAATTAGCTGGGCATGGTGGCGCGTGCCTGTAATCCCAGCTACTCGGGAGGCTGAGACAGGAGAATTGCCTGAACCCAGGAGGCGGAGGTTGGGGTGAGCCGAGATCGTGGCCATTGCACTCAAGCCTGGGTAACAAGAGCGAAACTCTGTCTCAAAAAAAAAAAAAAAGGTATTTTCTATCAGGTATGTCCCTCCAAATATTATACTTCATAGATGACTGCCTGCTGCACTAACATTTGTTGTTCTCTAATTCTCTTTTTTTCTGGTATTATTACTATATGAAATGTCTAATTAATTTAAAGTTCTATTTATAAAAAGCTACTAATATCATGAAGCCATGACCAAAAAACACAGTAAAATATTCTTAAAATATCAAAACACACCAACCATACTTTAATCTTAGTGAATCAAAAATTTTATCATCTTGTCATCCCTCAGAGTCTTCATTAGTATCACCAATTGTGAGAATGTTGGTTAATATGACATAACACCATTATGCTAAGATTGTACCCTTCTGTAAAGTGATAGATGATCAAGGAAAAAGCTGTATACCAAAATATAAACGCAAGTTACAAGCACCAACAAGCAATTGATGGGCTTACATATACTGTATACAGAATTCTCTCTAACAAAAACTCATCCTACGTTACAATTTAAAGATTGTTCTAACAAGCAATTCCTGGTGATTATTACACTAAAGTGTGTGAACCACTGACTAACAACTACTGCTATGGAGGAGAACCTCTTGTACCTGGCTATCACAGCTTCTGATCATCCCTTTTTCTGAAACTATTTACCATAACCTTTTTTTTTTTCCTGAGACAGAGTCTTGCTCTGTTGCCCAGGCTGGAGTGCAGTGGCATGATCTCAGCTCATTGCAGCCTCTATCTCCTGGGTTCAAGCAATTCTCATGCTTCAGCCTCCCAAGGAGCTGGGACCACAGGTGTGCACCACCACATCCGGCTAATTTTGCGTGTGTGTGTGTATTTTTAGTAGAGAGAGGGTTTCACGATGATAGCCAGGCTGGTCTCAAACTCCTGGCTTCAAGTGATCTGCCAGCCTGGGTCTCCCAAAGTGCTGGGATTACAGGCCTAAGCCATTGTATTTACCAGAATTTTTTGTTTGTTTGTTTTTTTGAGATGGAGTCTCACTCTGTTACCCAGGCTGGAATGTAGTGGTACGGTCTTGGCTCACTGTAACTTCCTCCCAGGTTCAAGTGATTCTCCTACCTCAGCCTCCTGAATAGCTGGGATTACAGATGCATGCCACCACATCTGGCTAATTTTTGTATTTTTAGTAGCAACAGGGCTTCACCATGTTGGCCAGGCTGGTCTCAAACTCCTGACTTCAGGTGATCTTCCTGCCTCAGCCTCCCAAAGTGTTGGGATTATAGACGTGAGTCACCGAACCTGGCCAGTATTTGCCATAATTTTTTATACTAGTTTGTCTTCACCAATAGACTAATGTATGAAGCAGCATGCACCTTGTATTAAATATTAACAAATCACTTATGCATTTAGTTCTTAGGATTTAATTCTTTAGTCAATTCCATAAGGGAACATATAAAATAGAATTTTTATACCTTTAGCTTGACTAGATCTTGAATTTTGTATAGTGCCGCAAAATCGAAGCTATCCTATGTTGCCATGCCTGAAATAGTATGCATTAATCAATTATCCTACATAGTATAATATGACATAATGCTATAGATTTTTCTTTATATTTGAAGATTAGATGGCTAATCATATCTGTATATCGTTAATTAAATTATGCTCTAAAAGTGCAGTATGTAATCATTTTGAAGATAATTAAACCTGGCATTTTTTTTTTTTTTTGAGACAGAATCTTGCTCTGTTGCCCAGACTGGAGTGCAATGGCACAATCTCAGCTTACTGCAACCTCCCCATCCCAGGTTCAAGCAATTCTTCTGCCTTACCCTCCTGAATAGCTGGGACTACAGGTACATGCCAGAGCACCCAGCTAATTTTTTCATATTTTTAGTAGAGACAGGGTTCCACCATGTTGACCAGACTAGTCTCAAACTGCTGACCTCAGGTGATCCACCCACGTCTGCCTCCCAAAGTGCTGGAATTACAGGCTTGAGCCACCACACCCACCCTAAACCTGGTATTCTTGTCAAATTGAAGACATCGTTTCTTTTTCTTTCTTCTTTTCTTTCTTTTTTTTTTTTTTCTTTGTTTGAAACAGTATCTCACTCTGTTGCCCAGGCTGGAGTGCAATGACATGATCACAGCTCACTGTAAACTCTGCCTCCGAAGATCAACTGATTCTCCTGCCTCAGCCTCTGGAGTAGCTGGGTCTACAGGTGCACACCACCAGGCGCTGCTCATTTTGGTATTTTTAGTAGAATATCAAAAAAAAGAGTGGGTACAGAGACAAATCAACTTAAGAGAACAGAAAAAAGTCATCAGAAAGTAGTTCTATCCCTGCAATCACTGATACACAAATTCAAACATACAGAACCTTATATCCCAAAGAAGGCACTTCCATTACTCAGTCTGAGTAGAGTGAGTTTCTCCCAATAGTGTCCCAGCCTTAAGAATGAAAAAATGAGGCAGTTACCAAGATAATTAATTCAACTTCCCTTTCAATTCTCTTCAATTACGGATATACACATATCTTCTACATCTTATTTTCTGCTTTTCATGTTAATGCTATTTGAACTTTTATTAGATGTTCATAAACAAGTAATACCATTTATATACCTAAAGACTGCTTACAAACTTTCCAAGGTCACAGACTCCCTTTACTTCAATCACAGTAAATCCCTGTGACATTAATAGGCATTCCACATAAGTAGGAAAATGATGAAAGGGCTCTTAAAACTTACACTGCTATAAAATATACTAAAATGCTTGCTGGACCCCTTTATTCATAGCGTTCTGTGAGTCAAGTGAAGTGTAAGAAACTGTATCCAAAATGTGGGTTTAAGTTAAACAAAAATATAAAACACAAAGCCAACTTGAGATAATTTTCTGAAGCAAATTCTTCAGATCAGATTTATCTACCATACAAATTGATATTCTGGCCAAATGTGGCTTGAAACATCCATATGAAGTCGGTTAAAAATTTCACAAGACATAGCAAGAGAAACTTAGATCACTTGAGGTCAGGAATTTAAGACCAGCCTAGCCAATGTGGTGAGACTCTGTCTCTACTAAAAATACAAAACTTAGCTGGGCATGGTGCCTGTAGTCCCAGCTACTTGGGAGGCTAAGTCAGGAGAATCACTTGAATCTGGGAGGCAGAGGTTGTAGTGAACTGAGATCGTGCTACCACACTCCAGCCTAAGAGACAGAGCCAGACTCGGTCTAAAAAAAAAGGCCGTATGTTGATAATTGTTGAAGCCAAGTGATGAATACTGTTCTTCCTGCTTTTATAAGAAATATTTTTCTACCTTTGTAAATTTATCTAAGAAACAAGCTTTTAAATTATGATGGTTTTCCATAATTATGAAATAATGTTAATTGTTTAATGCCAAATAAAGTACACAGAACTCTAACTCATAATCCTACTACCCAGACATTACTCCTATTAGTATTTTCATTATCTGTCCTGCCAGTACTTTTTTCTATTCACATATGTTTATAAAATTGAAATCATTCTATACACACTTCCTGGCATCTTGCTTTTCCTTGCATCATATCATAGAATTCTATTTTAACCTTATAAATTATGCCCAGTAAAAAATATGTATTTGACATTCTCCTAAAGGCCATGTTCACAGGCTCATTATGATTTTGCAGCTAAACTTCAACTAATGTGATAGAGAAATGTTTAAATGTAATGCAAAACTTAAACATTATAAGCATCTAGGACAACTTAGGGATAAAAATATAATCCCTTCAGCAAAGTAAGGTTAAGAGAATCTGTGTTCTTGTCATAAAATATACTAAAATGCTTGCTGGACCCCTTTATTCATAGAGTTCAGTGAGTCAAGTCAAGTGTAAGAAACTGTATCCAAAATGCGGGTCTGAGTTAAACAAAAATATAAAACACAAAGCCGACTTGAGGTAATTTTCTGAAGAAAAATCTTCAGAAAATTATAATTTTATAAATTTATAATCCTACTACCCAGACATTATTCCTATTAATGCAAGCAACTGAAATCAGCTCTGGCTAACATAAGCAGAAGAGAATTTATTGGAAGGATATTGTGAGCTCACAAAATAAGAAGCCTGAAGGAGTAGATCCAGAAAATGGCAGAAGCGGAAGGAGCCTGAGTAGCAAGAGCCACAACCTAGGCAATAATAGAGGAAGAGCCTAGTTAGGACACTAGGGGGCGAAGGGGGGGTCACACACAGGACTGGACTGTAGACTTGCTGTCTTGAGCATTACGAGTAATTCTTAAATTCTTTCTGCATCTGTGTCATTCCCTGAGTTGGAGTTTCCAGATCCTGGAGCCTAGATAAGGTGCCCTTATTCTTGCTGCCACAAGCCAGGGAAAAGAAACATCACCCTTCTTTGGTTTCAGTAGTGGAAGGCAGACCCTGCATCCCTCTAGAGTTACACACAACAGAGAACTGCCCCTAAATAGGAAGGAAGGTGGATGGGGGAGGAATATATACATTTCTTCGGTTCTAGTCTTAATGTTCATGACAAAAAAATGATGGTGTGATCATGACCTAATCCTTGACTTTTAATCTTCTCCTTTAAATAATGAGAACAACACTTGCTCCTACTAGCTTCATTGATACGTTGTAAAGATAAATGATTTAATAACTGCTTACCACCGTGAATACCTTAGGAAAAGCATGTCTTATAGGTACAAGTTATTTAAATTAGGGAAATTATAATTAGTAAATATCACATCTGCTGCGCTTCATTAATAAATGAAGGTAATAATAAATATGACTTACTCAAAGATACTGGACACTGCAGATATTTTGCTCTAACTTCATTATATGTAAACTGCATTCATTATATGTAAGCTTCAGTCTTAAAACTGCATGAATTTTTAGTTAACTTTTAAACTTTTTAATGTAAAATACAGTTCCAAGGCTTAGAATTGGAAAAGAAAAGAAAAACGTGTAGATTGTTCATTTGGTTGGATCTGTTACATTAATTTCACTATCTGTGAAGGAGTGGATTGCCCCTTGAATGGTAATGGAAAATTAGTTTCTTTATTTCTTCATTAAGACTGTGGGAGGAAAATTAATACTGTCTTCAGCTTTTCCAAATTAATAGAATATGTCTTTATTAAAATGATAAATGTACATGCCTACTTGCTTTTTGGTTGAGAGACTCTCTAACTCATGGAATAACTGAACTGAAAGCTAAGCTTTAGAAATCATCTTTTTAGGAAACTGAGATTCAATTAGGATAAATTATTTAGCCAAAGTCACATGATTAGTTTAAAATAGAGCAAAACTAGTAAACTAGGTTCCTAACTCTCAACCCACTGCGCTTTCAAATTCAGCACTCCCTTTAAAGAGAGAAAAAAGGAAATTATTATAGTTTTCACCCTTTTAGTTTCTGTGTCCTAAGGAGTAGTAACTCCTATACAGAATATTAAGAGAAAATATGTAACTTTTCCCAATTTTCTTTCTCTGGGATTTAAGTAGAAAGAAATAGAACCACTATCTTAGAAATGGCCAACCTTGGATACAATACTGAAGTCAAGTCTTTCTTTAACTCCCCCTTCTCCACTTTATACTCCTACACAACCCCAGTTCCCTGTTAACTCATTCCTCTCTCAGCATCCTTCTTCATTAAAACTCTTCTGAGGCCAGGGGCAGTGGCTCATGCCTGTAATCCCAGCACTTCGGGAGGCCGAGGCGGGTGGATCACTTAAGGTCAGGAATTTCAGACCAGCCTGGCCAACATGGTGAAACCCTGTCTCTACTACAAATACAAAAATTAGCTGGGCATGGTGGCACAAACAAATCCCAGCTACATGGAAGGCTGAGGCAGGAGAATCACTTGAATACAGGAGGAAGAGTTTGTAGTGAGCTGAAATCATGCCATGGCACTCCAGCCTGGGTGACATAGCAAGACTCTGTCTCAAAACAAAACAAACAAAACACCTCTTCTGAGATTTTATTTACTACTTTGAGTATATGTGATGCACATATGCCTAGGTGTAACCACAACCCATTTTTAGAAAATAAAGCATAACATTGGAGCCTCTTCTTTATCTTTCCCTGTTTACATCTTCTCTCCCTTGCTCAGAGGTTAACTAATCACTCTCCTGTAATTTCTTTTCTACTGTTTTTTTGCTTGTCCTTACAGTTTTACTACATGTGAATGTATTCCTAATCAATACATTGTTTAGTTTTGTGCATGCTCTCAAACTTTCCATAATATTGGCATAAATGTACATGTTCCTAACTTTCGTTTTCTCTCAATATTTCATTTGTTAAGAATTGTCATATACATTGATGCAACTGCCTTAGCATTATTTGTTTTCAGTAAGATGTGTGTTAGTCTGTTTGCATTGCCATAAAGGAATACCTTAGACTGGATAATTTATAAAGAAAAGAGGTTTGTTTTCTGTCAAATGGTTAGGCAGGCTATCCAAGCAGCATGGCATCAGCATCTGCTTCTGGTGAGGCCTCAGGAGACTTACAATCATGTCAGAAGGCAAAAGGGGAGCCGGCATATCATGAGGCAAGAGCAAGAAAGAGAGACAGGGAGAAGGTGCCAGACTCTTCTAAACAACCAGCTCTCACATGAACATAGAGAACTCATTACTATGAGGACAGCACCAAGCCATTCATGAGGGATCCACCCTCATGACCCAAACATGTCCCACTAGGACTACCTCCAGCATTGGAGATCACATTTTAACATGAGATTTGGAGGGGACAAACAGGTAAACCATATCATATGAATCTACCAAAATATATTATATTTATCTATTCTTCTGTTGATTGATTCAAATTGTTTTGGTATTACAGACAATGCTGCCAGAATATTCTTCTATCTATCTCCTATTGTATGAGTTTGTATCTCCAGTTGCTGAGTAGTAAGTTACAAGCATCTTGAAATTTGAAATAATGACAAATGGTTTTCTGGAAATATTTTGAACAATTTTGTTCCACTTAGGAATGATGTTCAGTTCCCATTGGCCTATGTCCTTGTTAATACTTGGAAGTGTCAGATTTTTTCATTTCTCCTCATCGATAGTAGTTGTATTTTACTAATACATTGATCTAATGAATGACTGGGTGCAGCAGCTCATCGCACTTTGGGAGACCAAGGTGGGAGGATCACTTCAGGAGTTCGAGACCAGCCTAGGCAACGTGATGAAACCCTGTCTCTACCGAAAATCCAAAAATTAAGCATGGTGGCACGTGCCTGTAGTCCCAGCTACTCAGGAGGCTGAGGTGGGAAGATCGCTTGAGCCTGGGAGTGGAGGTTGCAGTGAGCTGAGATTGTGCCACTACACCCCAGCCTGAGCAACAGAGAGAGACCCTGTCTCAAAAAAAAAGAAAAAGAAAAAAATACCAAACTGTAACTGAAATTTAACAAATCTTTCACTTTTGAATATAGGCAACAAACCACAGTTGAGTACCTATGGTTTTGTCACCAAAGAAAATCACATTTACACAAAAGGAACAATAAGGAATAATATTTAGCCTGTTTTTATATATTTATTGGCCATTCTGAATTTTCCTCTGAATATTTTAACTTAGTTGTCATTTTCCCATTGATTTGCAAAAGTTATTTATATATTCTGAATACCATTATTTTCTAATTTTCTTTTTTGAAACTATTTCTTCCTTTTTGTTAATTGTCTTTTCAATGTTTTCAGTTTGTCCTTTGCTGAAAAAAATCACTTATCAATATTTTTCATTGAGGATATGTTTTTAGTGTCTTAAAAATTCCTTTTTTCCTTTATGTCATATAAATGTTCTTGTATATTTGTTGCTAAATGTTTTAAACTTTTGCTTTCATATGAAGTCTCTCTTTTTTTTCCTGCAGCCTCAACCTTCTGAGCTCAAGCAATCCTCCCACCTCAGCTTCCTGAGTAGCTGGAACAACAGGGGTGTACCACTACATGCAGTGATTTTTTTTTATATATAGAGATGTAGTCCCACTATATTGCCCAGGCTGGTCTTGAACTCTTGGCATCAAGCAATCTTCCCACCTTGGCCTCCCAAAGTACTGGAATTACAGGTATGAGTCACTATGCTTTGGCCTACATGAAGTCTTTAAGCAGCCTAAAATTTACTTTTATAGATCATATGAGGACTGAATTTTTTCCCATATGGATAACAAATTGTCCCAGATTATTTCTTAAATAATTTTTTAATCCTTATAATTTGCAGTGCCAAATCTATTAATATATAAAATTATAAATTGTCCATGTTTGTTACCAACTCTTATATTCTGTTCCACTGATTATTATTCAAATATCACACCATTTTAATCACCGATAGCTCTGTAAATCATGTGATTATGAAACTCTCCTTCAACAATATTCTTCTTCAGGAGTGTCTTAAGTTATTCTCAGCCTTTTACATTTCCAAACAATTTTAGACTTATTTTGTCAAATTTCCATGAGTAATCCTGTTGAAGTTTTAATTGTGTTATATTGAATTAGATTATGTTAGGGCGAATTGAGTCCTTCTATCCTTGAACATGTTATTTCTCTTCATTTATTTAGGTCTTCTTTGATCTCTTTCAGTAAAGTTTTAATAATTTTCCTCATAAAGTTTCTATTCCTCCCTCCTTGGTTAGGTTTATTTTTAGAGTACCTTATTTATTGCTCTGAGATTCAACATTCACAATTAAGTTATGTCAGATGGTTTTAACCAGGAGCCTCAAATTCAGTTATCTATGGAGCCAGGTAAAAAAGATAAATATAAAAAGCAGCTCAGGTATAAGACAGTAGAAAATGGCAAATAATTGAAGGGCCTCTACTAATTTCCAACCAATTTTTGCCCAATGTTACCAGAACTTCCAAATATTCCAGGCTAGCTAGAAATTTCTGGATTCTTAAAACACTGTGTAGTCTGCCAATTTCAATCATCCTCAGATTATTAAAAATAAGGAATGAAAAGTGAAGTACTGGGTTTCAACCAGCAAGTGAGGTAGGCCCTCAAAGAGCAGAAAAGAAAGCAAGCCCCTAAGATGGCCATAATGACAACACAAAACAGACAATAACAAGTGTTGGCAAGGATGTGGAGAAATTAGAATCCATTGCTAATGGGAATGTAAAATGGTGCAGCCACTTTAGAAAAATGGCTTGGCAGTTCCATAAAAAGTTAAATACAGATTTGGCTGGGCACGGTGGCTCACACCTGTAATCCCAGCACTTTGGGAGGTGGAGGCGGGTGGATCACAAGGTCAAGAGATCGAGACCATCCTGATCAACATGGTGAAACCCCATCTCTACTAAAAATACAAAAAATTAGCTGGGCATGGTGGCGCGTGCCTGTAATCACAGCTACTCAGGAGGCTGAGGCAGGAGAATTGCCTGAACCCAGGAGGCGGAGGTTGCGGTGAGCCGAGATCGCGCCATTGCACTCCAGCCTGGGTAACAAGAATGAAACTCCGTTTCAAAAAAAAAAAAAAAAAAAAGTTAAATACAGATTTACCATATGACCTAGCAAGTCACCTTGTAAGTATATATCCAAGAGAAATGAAACTATAGGTCCACATAAAAACTTGTAAACAAATGTAATAGTGACATTATTTATAATAGTTAAAAAATGAAAACAGCCCAAATGCCCATTAGTGATGAATGGATAGATAAAGGGTAGTATATCCACAAAATAAAATATTATTTAAAATATCATTTAGCCATTTAAAGGAATGAAGTACTGACGCATGCTACAGCATGAATGAACCTTGAAAACATCGTGCTAAGTGAAACAAGCCAATCACAAAAGACCACATATTGTATGATTTCATTTACATGAAATGTTCAGAATAGCCAAATCCATAGAGACAGAAGGATGATTAAAGTAGTTAACAGGGACTTCTGGAGAGAGGGAGAATGGTGAATTACTGCTAATAAGTGGGAGGTTTACTTTGAAGATGACAAAAATGTTCTGGAATTACATAGTTGTAATAGTTTTACAACCTTATGAAAATACTAAGATCACTGAATCGTACATGTAAAAAGATGAATTTTATGGCATATGATTTATATCTTAAATTTTTAACATAGTAAAGAAGAAAAAAAGAAAGCAAGTAGGTGCTGGGTGTTCCTCCAAAATTAAAATATGCCAACTTAAAGGTAGTTCCGCCTTTAAGATTAAATAAATTCACCCATAACTAAAAGTGAACACATGTAGTTGTATTATTTTTGCTTTTTTGTTTTTGAGACAGGGTCTCACTCTGTTGCCCAGGCTGGAGTGCAGTGGCACAATCATAACTAATTGCAATCTCGAACTTAAGTGATTCTTCTGCCTCAGCCTCCCAAAGTGCTGGGATTTACAGGCATGAGCGACTACGCCTAGCCTATTTTGCTTTTCTAATAGGCGCCCACCCTATTCACAACCGTAGTACTTTTGGTAACGTACACTTAGCAAGACCTATTCTTTTGGATGAGAAGGAGAAAGGCTTGTTACCACTTTTTGCTGATTAAAACTGTGTGTTATGTTGCCTTTGTTTGGTATCATCTTTCCTTTGCTAGTATTTCAGAAAAGAGACAGCCTAAGCGTTTGTGCCCGATCTCTGCATGGGTCCTCACCCAAACCTGCCACCTTTGCTCTTGAATCCCATCTTTTAAGGAAGATGTTTTCCAGCCTCATCTCCTTGAAACCACATAGACTTACAAACCTTACACACCTGCAGTTTCCTCCGACAATCCAGCCCTTTTCGGTCTCTATGCTTTTATATATTCAGTGCTTTCTTCATGGAAACTTCTGGAGTGGGGTGAGGAATGGGTATGAAAAGAGGTTGATGACTGTATTTTGGAGGCAGTGCTAAAAGACTTGTTAATCAACTGGATATGGAAAGAAGTGGGAAAGAAGGAAAGTACCAACGATGCCTAGTAAGTTTCTGACTTTAGTAACTTTTCAGATGGTATTGCATTTTCTTGAGTTTGGGAAGACTGGAGAGAAGAAGATGAGGACTAGGTTGAATGTGGTAAGTTCAAGGTATCAATGAGACATTAAGTATAGATATATTAATCTAAAGTGAGATAATATGTCTGGAACACAGAGGAAAGATTGTGTTAGAAATATAAATTTGAGAGTTGTCAGCAAACCTGTCATATCTAAAACCATGGAAATGATCACATTTACCTAGGGATTCTTATGTTGCCCATGAGAGCTCAACAATTTTTATGTAGTAACAAGTAATACCAAAATTTATTTTACAAATCTCCCCTCTTTTTTTTTTTAACATGAGTGTTCCCAGTGTTTTGTGAAACTCGTAATTTTTATATTTTCCACAAATATTTACAATAATTTTTTCTAAAAAGAAACCAATTTGTTAAAAAAGAGTCCTGTTAAGAATAGACTCTGATACCCAAAGTCAAGTGGAAAAAAAGAAACTTTACAGTGAAAGAGGGAAGAAAAGGAGGATAGGGACTAAGCGCTATGGGGAAAAGGATCTCAGGGATGAGGATTCCAGCTCAGTGCTGTGGAGAAGGCAGACATCGCTAAGGGACTTCTTCAAGTTGTGGACTGAGCACGTTTCAATGTTATTAAAGCCTCTTATACATCTCCCCTATGTAAATCTTTACTACATCCATCATTGCTAATGCCTAAATGACTTTTTTTTTTTTTTTTTTTTTTTTTTTTTTTTTTTTTTGAGACAGAGTTTCACTCTTGTTGCCCAGGCTGGAGTGCAATGGCACGATCTCAGCTCACTGCAACCTCTGCCTCCCAGGTTTAAGCAATTCTCCTGCCTCAGCCCCCAAGTAACTGGAACTACAGGTGCACGCCACCACACCTGGTTAATTTTTGGATTTTTAGTAGAGATGGGGTTTCACCATGTTGGCCAGGTTGGTCTCGAACCCCTGATCTCAGGTTGATCCACCTGCCTCGGCCTCCCAAAGTGTTGAGATTACAGGTATGAGCCACCAGGCCCTGCCCTAAATGGTTTTTATATAGTGAGTTCTCTATGGTGAATGTAAGTAATTGCCAAATCTTGACTCAAGTTGGCTAGTGATGAGAAGAGAAACTGCACAGCCAGTATCTGGGCTACATTTGTTTTTTAAGATGGCAATGCAATGAACATCTTCAGAGCTACGCCTTTGTATACATCCAGGCTTACTTCTGTGGCATAAATTGCTAAATATTAGGTTAAAAGGGATAAGGTTTTTTTCTTTTTTTTTTGAGATGGAGTTTTGCTCTTGTCTCCCAGGCTAGAGTGCAATGGCGCGATCCTGGCTCACTGCAACTTCTGCCTTCCAGGTTCGAGCGATTCTCCTGCCTCAGCCTCCCGAGCAGCAGGGATTACAGGTGCCTACCAACATTCCCAGCTAATATTTTTATTTTTATTAGATATGGGATTTCGTCATTTTGTCCAAGCTGGTCTCAAACTCCTGACCTCAGGTGATCTACCTGCCTTGGCTTCCCAAAGTGCTGGGATTACAGGTGTGAGCCACTGCACCCAGCCGGAATGAATAATTTCTAAGGTTTTTTAATATGTGTTGTCAAACAGCCCTCCAGAAAAGTTGAACCAATGTATCACCAGCAGACTATTTGAATATTCATTTCCTGATACCTATATTTTAATCTTTATCAAATTAACGGGAAAAAAGTGGTTGTTCCCTGTTTTAACCAGGTACCGCCCACTAAGTTTTTTAACATTGCCTTGAACAGTCTCTTTGTCTCCACTCATTCACCGTATCAATTCATTTTGTATGCTCCTGACAGGTTAATCTTCTTACAGTAGGGCTCCTATAACACTATACTCCAGTTTAAAAATTTTTCATGACTCCTCACTACCTACTGACTCACATACAAACTCTCCATTCTGTCATTTAAAACACTCTGCCATACAACCTCACCACATATTTCTAGCCTTATTTAACACTTTCCTTACGCATATCCTATGATCCAGTCAAAATCATACAGTCATTGCTTTCCAAAACATGATCCATAATTTCTCATCTCCATGTCGTAATAGCCCAGTGAAAAAATTCATGTCATGAGTGCTACAAATCTCCCCTCCCCTGCCCATGGCAGATATTGTTAATTAATCATCACAGGCTTTCCCACTGAGCTGGGTGGGGTACAGTATCTTTACATAGTGCTACTCACCGCCACTATCAATTAACTGTATCTGGCACTTTCGGTGAAAGTAACTGGCCAATCCTGTAACAGTCTTTTCACCTAGTTGACCTTTACTCCAGTTCCTCTTCTTGAATCTGTTCCCAACAACTGATGTTGACTTCAAACCCTCCCTCCTCTGGAAAGCCTTTCCTGTTGCATTCTCTGCATGCAATTTTCTAAGTATATTACATGGTTATTTGTGTGCTGTCCTCTGCCCTCTCGGGACCATAAGTATATTAATTAAGGCATTAAAAGTAGTAAAGAGTTCAGATTCTGGAGCCAGACTACATTAGCTCAAATCCTGGCTCTGTCCTAACTAGTTGTCAGCCCTTGAACAAGTTGTTTAACATATTTGAGCTGCAGTGCCCTCATCTGTAAAACGGGCATAATAATTGGATCTACTGCAGAAAGTTGTGAGGATTCTATAAGAAAATTCAAGTCAAGTGCTTGTGCCACACACATATTAAGCCTTAAAAATGTTACGAATTTCTCAAAACTTAAACATAGAGTTACCATATGACAGGAAATCCACTGCTAGGTATTTGTCTAAGAAAATGGAAAATATATGTTCACACAAAAATTTGCACATGAATGTTCATAGCAGCATTATTCCTAATAGCCAAAAGTTGGAACAACCCAAATGTCTATCAGCTAATGAAGGCTGAACAAAATGTGGCATATCCACACAATTGATTATTTAGACACAAAAAGGAGTGAGTACTGATACATGCTACAATGCAGATGAACTTTGAAAACATTATGCTAAGACAAACAAGCCAGTCACGAAAGACTACATATTGTATGATTTCATTTATATGAAATGTCCAGGACAGGCAAATCGATAGAGACAGAAAGTAGATTAGTGGGTACCAGGGGCCAGGGGATCGGAAATGGGGAGTGACTGTTTAGTGAGTACAGGGCTTCTTTGGGAGGCAATGAAAATGTTCTATAATTAGAGAGTGGTGTTGGTTGCACAACACTGTAAATATATAAAAGCTCCTGTATTGTACTCTTTAAAATGATTAAAATGATAAACTTTGTTATGTAAATTTTATCTCAATTAAAAAATATTTTTTATATTACCATTCATTCTTATTTCGCCCAAAGCTCTTAAGGAGATATCATTAGAACAGTGATTTTTTTTTTTTTTTTTTTTTTTCAGGAAAAGATGTCTTAAATGCAAAGTGGAAACGTTTGAGTAACCTCTGTTATTCAAATTATCATGATTACAATTTCGATACAGGACAAACCATAGAAAAAAAGATAATTTATTTTTCTGTAGAAATACCAAGAATAGACTAGGCCCAAATAAAAACAAGAGTTTCTGCAATCTTGGGATTATACTTAGCTAAAATGCAACTCAGCAAAAAAACACCAATGGGGAACTTAAAAAAGAACTACCTAGCCAATGAGTATGTAAAAAAAATGCTAATTAAAACAGTAAGAGACTCCTTTATTTTATTTTATTTTATTTTATTTTATTTTATTTTTTTATATAGGGTCTCACTCTGTCACCCAGGCTAGAGTGTAGCTGCTGGAACACAGCTCACTGCAGCCTTGACCTCCTGGGCTCAAGCAATCCTCCCATCTCAGCCTCCCAAGTAGCTGCAACAACAGGTGTGTGCCACTACGCCTGACTAATTTTTGTATTTTGTAGAGGCAGTGTTTCGTCATGTTGCCCAGGATGGTCTTGAACACCTGGGCTCAAGTGATCCTCTTGCCTCAGACTCCCAAAGTGCTGGGATTACAGGTGTGAGCCACTACACATAACAAAGAGGCTATTTTTAAACCATTTTCTTAAAATGTTTACGTCCACTATTTGAAAAGGGAAAATGCTTGTCGTTTATCATTATATGGAGGTGGACATATACATTTATAATCCTTTCTGGAAGTTCATTTGAAAACCTGTAAAATATATACATATATTTACGGCTAGGAGAAGGCCTGGAATGATGTACTACAGTGGTAAACTAGGAAGTGGAATTAGGCATTTTTCTTCTTTTTCCTTATCTCCTAATTTTTCTATAATAAATACAAATATTGCTTTTATAACAGAAAATAATAGAAAACTTCTTAACTTTTCAAAAAGTCATTTGAAAGTAGAGGGGGAGCCAGTTCACTTTGTTGAAGTCAACTTGTTATTTTTTTAAAAACTGAAGAATAAATTGGAACTTTTTTTTGGAGACAGTCTCACTCTGTCACTCAGGCTGGAGTGCAGCGGAGTGCACGGTCACTCACTGCAACCTCGATCTCCCAGGCTCAAGCAATCCTCCCACCTCAGTCTCCCAAGTAGCTGGAAGTATTGTCATGTGCCACCATGCCCCACTAATTTTTCTGGTTTCTGTAGAGATAGGGGTCTCACTATGTTGCCTAAGCTCATCTCAAACTACTGGCATCAAGCAATCCTCATGCCTCAGCCTCCTAAAGTGATGGGATTACAGGTGTGAGCCACCACACTCGTCTTTAACTTTTTAGATATATGTAAAAAATGATAAGTAAAATATAGAAAACTGGCCGGGCGTGGTGGCTCAAGCCTGTAATCCCAGCACTTTGGGAGGCCGAGGCGGGTGGATCACGAGGTCAAGAGATCGAGACCATCCTGGTCAACATGGTGAAACCCCGTCTCTACTAAAAATTCAAAAAAATTAGCTGGGCATGGTGGCACGTGCCTGTAATCCCAGCTACTCAGGAGGCTGAGGCAGGAGAATTGCCTGAACCCAGGAGGCGGAGGTTGCGGTGAGCCGAGATCGCGCCATTGCACTCCAGCCTGGGTAACAAGAGCGAAAACTCCGCCTCAAAAAAAAAAAAAAAAGAAAAAAAAAAAAAAGAAAACTGAAGAGCCATTAAATATGTAATTAGAGAATGACTCATGAGATATCTTTATAAATCAGCACACAAAAGTGCAATAGTTAAGTTCCTGAAAGTGGATGAGGCAATAATCTCTTGCAAGTGTAAGAACAGAGTCTCCAAACTTATTGAAGTGAATAACTCAATTGCCTTCTGAAATGGTTATTCTCGTTTTGAACAAAGAGTGCTCTTTTCACCACACCCTTCCCAACACTGAATGTTTCATTATTTTTTCCTTTGTCAATCTGATAAAACAAAACAAAACAAAATCTCATTTAAATTTTTATCTTTTTGACTGCTAGTGAAACTGAACGTTTTCTGAGGTTCACTAATTGGCTATTTTTATTTCTTCTTTTGTGAATTGTCTATGTGTTATATCTGTTTTTTAACTGATCTTTTGTTGATTTGTTTTAGTATTTTAAGGAGTAAAGATCTCTACCCTTTATCTGTCATATATGTTGCAAATAATTTGCCAATTTGTCATTTGCTTTAATAGTGTCTTACCATGTCTTACAATGTTTAATTTTTGTGAGGTCAAATTTATCAATCTTTTATCTTTATAATTTTTTTTTTGCTTTTATTATTAGAGAGTCCTTCTTCACTCCAGGAGAAGATATTATCCACACACATTTTCTTCTCGTTCTTTTATGGGGTCATTTTTTCATTTAATTCTTAAAGACATCTGGAATTTATTTTGAAGTAAGATGTGAGAGTGGCAACAAACTTTTAAAATGTATTTTTAAAACATTATGCATTACAACAGATTCTATACAAAGAAAATATTCGCAATATTAAATGTGCCCCCAAAAATCATCAATTTAATACAATAAAATTTCCTGACGAAAGTATTTAAACCGTTCTTCAGACTTCATTTTTTAAAGTTTTGGGCTTTGTGCAAACTTATTTTAACAGTTTTTAAAAATCCTTTTACTTATTTTATTAATAAACTTCTATATTATTTGTATGTCTTACAAGGGTACAATGCACTGCTATTTAAAAATTGCTATTTTGTTTTTAAAAAATAAAAATAAAGAAAAAAGTATATGTTTTATTTCCTGAAAAGGTGATGGTACATGTCAGAGTCAGATCTTGAATTTCACCTTTTCATGACTGAAAGAGAACAAAAGAATCTCTTCATAAGTCATAGGGTATGAATCATAAGTGCAATTACTGAATGATTAAGTCGAATTCAAATGCTAAGGGGGTAAAGTGGAAATCCTATTGGATAAAAACCAGAAATCCCAGTTGCAACGCTCCTTCTGATTCACTTACTAAATTTCCTTAGTGCAATCTAGTAAAATTTCTGCACCTGTGCATCAATGTATTAAACAAAGATCTTACTTGATTGTTAGGAATGATGGGCTTGTAAGTTAACATACTGAAGTATTAAGAGCATTTTGAACTAAAAATCTCCGTGGACAGGATCCACAACTGCAGTCATTAGCAACTCAGGAAACCCAAAATGTTTACTTAATTAATACATCTCTTCTTCAGGGCTCAGCTGTTATTTCAGTGTGCATAAATTCTCAAAGGCCCATTGAAGGGAGCAGAATACCAGAGGTAAATGGTTAAGGAATAACATATATGTCATTTTACTGCTAATGAGACTGAAATGCGAATGTACTTTAAGTAACGTAAACTTCTTTTCAATTTCCACTATGTCTGAACAAGCTTTCTTTCCTCTTTTACCATAGTTCAGCCTGTTGAGATGTCAACTGTATACACTAATGCTCACAAAAAGATGCATACTCCATAAATTGATGTTTACTAACATTCATCCAAATGCATACAGGGTAACATTGATGTAGATTACCACATGCTTGCTCACAGAGTATTCTCAGGTTTATCTGTAGCATGTCAATGACATGGACTAACAGAATCAGGTAATCAGCACATTTGGGAAGATCATTTATGACTAAAGACTTCTGAGTCCACAGTTGGTAAGGAGCCTTTTGCCTAATGCTATCTAAGCCTTGAATTATTTCCTAGAATTATTTGACCAAAAATTATGAAAAGGAGGATTTATTTATTAATTCATTCAGTAAGTATTAATTTAGCATCTGCCAGATCCTGAGGAAAGCAATTATGTTGAACCATATGAAATTGCTGATATTTGGCTGTTTTTTATTTACATAAGTGGCAATTTCATATGATTAGACCTAAGAAAGTTATAGAAACTTCCTAGGGAAAGAAAACAAGAAAGAGTTGAGAATCATAAGAAAAAATTTTGAAGTAGCAACTTAGAAGAAAAAACAGGGAAGGAAAAGAAGAAGAAACATAAAATTGTGAAATGGGAAAAAGGGAACATACAAACAAAAATAGAAGAAAATAAGAAAAGCATATAACAATAAAAATTGGTACCATCTTAATAATTAATTTAATTCATTCAGTATTTATTGTGTCTATATAAATAATCTCATAGTAGATTCAATACATGCCTCAAAATACATTGTTCTTTTTTATTTTATTCATTTTATTTTTTATTATACTTTAATTTCTGCGTTACATGTGCAAATCTTGCAGGATTGTTACATAGATACACCATGGAATAAATACTATATTGCCATAAAAAATGATGAGTTCATGTCCTTTGCAGGGACATGGATGAATCCAGAAACCATCATTCTCATCCAACTGACACAAGAACAGAAAACCAAACACTGCATGTTCTCAATCATAAGTGGGTGTTGAATGATGAGAATACACGAACACAGGGAGGGGAACATCACACACTGGAGTCTGCTGTGGGGCGGGGGGCTGGGGAGGGATAGCAGGACGTGGGGAGATTGGGGAGAGATAACAGGAGAAATACCTAAGGTAGGTGACAGGGGGATGGAGGCAGCAAACCACCATGACATTGTTCTTTTTAAAGATAAAAAACAGGCCAGGCATGATGACTTGTGTCTGTAATCCCAGCACTTTGAGAGGGCAAGGTGGAAGGATCACTTGAGGCCAGGAGTTTGAGGCCAGCCTGTCCAACATGGTGAAACCTCATCTTTAAAAAAAAAAAAAAAGAAGGGCCGGGCGAAGTGGCTCAAGCCTGTAATCCCAGCACTTTGGGAGGCCGAGGCGGGTGGATCATGAGGTCAAGAGATAGAGACCATCCTGGTCAACATGGTGAAACTCCATCTCTACTAAAGGTGCAAAAAATTAGCTGGGCGTGGTGGCGCGTGCCTGTAATCCCAGCTACTCAGGAGGCTGAGGCAGGAGAATTGCCTGAACCCAGGAGGTGGAGGTTGCGGTGAGCCGAGATCATGCCATTGCACTCCAGCCTGGGTAACAAGAGTGAAACTCTGTCTCAAAAAAAAAAAAAAAGATAAAAGATAAAAGAAAAAAAGAAAAAGAAAAGAAAAAGGATGAAAGACAGATCAATATGCCCAAAGTTATAAGATTCTAAATTCTGAAGATAGACTGGTCATGGTGACTCATGCCTGCAATCCCAGCACTTTGGGAGGCCGAGGCAGGTGGATCACCTAAGATTAGGAATTCGAGACCAGCCTGGCCAACATGCCAAAACCCCATCTCTCCTAAAAATACAAAAATTAGCCAGATATGGTGGTAGACACCTGTAATCCCAGCTACTCAGGGGGCTAAGGCAGGAGAATCGCTTGAATCCGGAATGTGGAGCTTGCAGTGAGCAAAGATCATGCCATTGCACTCCAGCCTTGACAAAAGATTGAGACTCTGTCTCAAATCAATCAATCAATCAATCAATCAATAGATAAATTCTGAAATAAAAGAGAAAATGAAAAAATTTTGAGGTAGTGGCAGAGCTAAAACAGGGAAACAATAGTAGATGTGCTGTAAGAAAGATATCTAAATTCAATATAAACCCAAGGAAAACATTGGAAAGTAATAAAGTAGAAGTTCTGATAACAGAAAAATTCTGCCATAATATGACCTGATAACACATAAATCAAATCAAGTTACTAGAATACAGAGGCCAATGAAGGTAAATCTAAAAAAAAAAAAAAAAAAAAAAAAAAAAACAAAAAAAAAACTTTTTAAAGACAAGATCTTGCTCTTTCACCCAGGCTGGAGTGCAGTGGTGCAATCATAACTCAGTGCAGCCCTGATCTCCTGGGCCCAAGTGATCCTCCCACCTCAGCCTCCCTGAAAATGTTGTTGTTGTTGTTGTTGTTGTTGTTTTCCTGAGACAGAGTCTTGCTCTGTTGTGCTAAGACTAGAGTGCAGTGGCCAGTGGCGTGATCTCGGCTCACTGCAATTCTCCTGGATTCATGTGATTCTCCTGCCTTAGCCTCCAGAGTAGCTGGGATTACAGGCACGTATCACCATGCCCAGTTAATTTTTGTATTTTTAATGGAGATGGGGTTTCACCATGTTGGCCAGGCTGGTCTCAAATTCCTGACCTCAAGCGATCCACCTGCTTCAGCTTCCCAAAGTGTTGGGATTACAGGCATGAGCCACGACGCCCAGCCCTTAAAAATGTTTTAATATCTCTTTTGTCACATAGAGATTTCCCATCAGTCTCCCATTTTATATAATTGTGGGTGAACAGTATACAAAATATGTAATTTCTGTTTGCAGTTAAATTCTAAATTTATTATTTATTTTATTTTATTTTTTGAGACAGAGTCTCACTTTGTTGCCCAGGCTAAAGTGCAGTGGTGCGATCT
The DNA here is from genome assembly GCF_048565385.1 of Saimiri boliviensis. Taxonomy (NCBI): domain Eukaryota; kingdom Metazoa; phylum Chordata; class Mammalia; order Primates; family Cebidae; genus Saimiri; species Saimiri boliviensis. Next base: position 101,129,788 of record NC_133454.1, read on the forward strand.
TGGCTCACTCCTACCTCCACCTCCCAGGTTCAAGCAATTCTCAGCCAAAGCCTCCTGAGTTGCTGGGATTATAGGCACCCACCACCATGCCTGGGTAATTTTTGAATTTTTAGTAGAGACACGATTTCACCATCTTGGCCAGGCTGGTCTTGAACTCCTGACCTAGTGATCTACCCGCCCTGGCCTCCCAAAGTGCTGGGATTATGGGCGTGAGCCATCGCACCCAGCCAAATTTTTATTTTTATATGACTGATTTCTTTTTATATAATATATAAATTATATAAAAGCAAGTAATTCAATAGTATCCAGAATGAGAAAGAATAATTAGAAAAGTACTTAAATAGAATTTCAGCACAGGAATGAATCTTAGAGTTCATGCAGACCAAACTCTCAATGTCTCAGAAGAGGCAGAAAGAATTCAGACAGGTAACTTTTTCAAAGTCATCTAGCTAGAGAGAAGCAGACTTAGAACTGAAATTTATTTATTGTTTCATTCACTTAACAATCAGGAAGTCCTGCTACATGCCAGCCAGGTGAGGTAATAAGCAGCAAAAATACAAACATGGGTAAATTTTGCTCCTTTGCTCTCAAGGAACTGTTAGGATTGAAATGTCAAGGGTGGGTAAGGAACATCCATAAACTTTACTAAAGCCATTAGTGAGCATCAGTAAGAGAAACCATGCTTTAAAATTCACATTCTATACTTCAAAATTCAGTTAAGCTTGGAGCAGTGGCTCATAACTGTAATCCTAACAGTTTGGTAGGCCAAGGCAGGCAGATCACTTGAACCCAGGAATTTCAGACCAGCCTAGGCAACATGGCAAAACCCCTGTCTCTATAAAAATTACAAAAATTAGCCAGGCCTAGTGGTATGTGCCTGAGGTCCCAGCTACTCTGGAGGCTGAGGCAGGAGGATCATTTGAGCCCAGGAGGTTGAGGCTGCAGTGAGCCGTGATCCTGCCACTGCACTCCAGCCTGGGTGACAGAGTTAGACCCTGTCTCCAAAAAAACAAAACAAAACAAAACCCTCAGTTTATACTTCATTCGAGCATGTAAGCCAGGGCAGTACATAACATAACAAAGGAGAATCCTTCACTGAATGAGGATAAACAGATTCTAGTTGGTAGCTTTCCTAATAGAACTTCCGTGTAATGCATGTCTTTCAATCAGTACCAGCAACATTAACACTTTATTATTGTCTTTCTCTAATGCAGCATTAACAAATAATTCTTTTTTTTTTTTGGAATGGAATCTCATTCTGTCAACCAGGCTGGAGTGCAGTGGCATGATTTCAGCTCACTGCAACTTCTACCTCCTGGGTTGCAGTGATTCTCCTGCCTCAGCCTCCTGAGTAGCTGGGAATACAGGCGTGCACCACCACACCCAGCTAATTTTTGTTAGTAGAGACAGGGTTTCACCATGTTGGCCAGGCTGCTCTCGAGCTCCTGACCTCAGGTAATCTGCCCGCCTCAGCCTCCCAAAGTGCTGGGATTACAGGCATGAGCCACCATGCCTGTCAACAAATGATTCTTAAACACTGTTAATTGCACAGCTAGAAATGCATGATTTGTTTAAACTCCTTTTTCACATGTTGTGTATGGAAAGTATAGTTTTGCAATTGATGCCAAGTAATCATGTGTATGAAAAAAATGTTTGCATAGAATATCATGATTACCTGAATATGACTTTACAAAAAAAGAGGCCAATTTTGTAGCAATCAGAAAACAAGACTCTGATGAGAAAATAAGGCTAAGTGAATAATTGGTATAAAAATGCCAACATCCATACACAGAGTGACAGTTCTGAGGCCAGCTGTTACACAAGTCCCTGTCACAGATCCCTGGGGGCAGCTCCAAGCCACATGGATTCAAGTTCCTATGCACTCTAAGAGCTATAAAGATTACTATATTTTAAGCATGACATGTAGGTCTTATTACTACTCACAGTGTGACATGAAATCAGATGACCCTTCACATTGTTCTTTTATTTAATTGTTTTGTTATTAACAATCATTGTTCTTAAATGGTAGAATTAAAATAAATAAAAGTTCTGTTCAAAAGTGTCCTTAAAGGGCTTTAAGCAAATGTTTAAAATAAAATCCTTAACCCCTTTACCAATTTGTTGAATCTGAAAATACCTGCGTGCAGATATATAATCAACCTGTAACAGTAGGAGTCTTTCATTTCTCACTTGCTGACTATACTGGGATAAATTAAAACAGCGAGCAATTGATGTTGAAATGTCAAGGCTAAAATGTCATGGAAACAGCAAGTTCAATAAAGTTGCATCTCCCGTTCTGAACAGGCTAATGGTAGTCGTCAATGTGTCTTTAAGGATGTGGATGTGACTTTACTTAAGAGCTTCATGGCTGCAACCTTAACATTTCCTGTCACAGTCCTTGAGTCCATCCTCATGCCCACACAGTAAAGTGAGTTTTCATTTCATTCTTGAATTCACACAGGTAAGTGGGTGGGTATGTGCTCAGATTCAGAGATGCATTATCACATTAATCCAAGTCCATTAATCTCATTGCTCTGATTTTTTTTCTTATTTCCTTTGAAACTAAGTAATTTTTTACTTACTGCCTTTATTGTTTGATAATAAATCAGAAAAAAAAAAGCACTGGAGTCAAGAACCAGGTTACTACTTGGCCAATGATTATTCATTTACTTCATGCTTCAGCATCTCTCTTTGTAAAATGAGAATTATAATATCTAGCCCAACTCCACAGATAGCTAGAATAAGAAAAATACTATCAGTGAGAACACTTAAAATGCTTTGGAAGAAAGGCATCAGAATATTATAACTTTATTATTATTATTACTATTATTTTTAAAACAGTTTCACTTTTGTCACCAGGCTGGAGTTGCACTGGCAGGATCTCGGCTCACTGCAACCTCCGCAGTGAGGTTGAGGTTCAGCGTGAGAATCGTTCAAGTGATTCTCCTGCCTCAGCCTCCCTAGTAGCTGGAATTACAGGCGCCCGTCACCACGCCCAGCTAATTTTTTTGTATATTTAGCAGCAATGGGGTTTCACTATGTTGGGCAGGCTGGTCTGAAACTCCTGATCTTGTATTCTGCCCGCTTCGGCCTCCCAAAGTGCTGGGATTACAGGCATGAGCCACAGCGCCTAGCTAAGAGTATTATAACTTTAAATAGCAGAAGGCACAAAATAAAATGAATACACCAAGTAAGTAGTAGAAGAAATTAGCTATCTTGGGCACTATTGTTACTGGCTTTTCTCTTTTCTCTCTTTGCCATCTAACCTCAAAGTACCTTGCAGCTCCATAGTGACTAAATTAGTGTGCATGCTGCCAAATGCTGTAACATTCTCTAGGACTCAATGTTACAGGAAAACATACAGGGATGTAATTCACTACTGAGAAACAGACTTTCATTTCTCTGTCTGCCTCCCTCTCTGTCTATAAACTCTGATTTTTAATGCAAGCACAAGGCCTCATTTGTTTTGGTCCAAATATCCAGATATGTGGGTGGACTCATTCTACCAAGGAATGTCATCAAAGTTCACAACTGCTGATTGCATAGCATGAGGCATTTGACCATGGGCCTCTCCCTAGAGTAGTGGGAAATGAAGTACTTTTCCTACCTGAAAATAAATTGCTTGCAGTCAATGAAAATGTATTGAACATGAACAATGCGGAAAGCACTCCCCTGGTACTGTGGAGGATGAAAAAATGAGTAAGTCAGTTCTTGCACTTGATAAGAATGTCACAGGCCCACATTCTCAGATCTAGGTCTCACAAGATTAAATTCTCCTCCAGAACACATGGTGTCCATCTCCCTACCGGGAAGGCTCAGTGCTGTAGGTTGACTCAAGGAATAAACAGGAAAATGGGTGTTCTAGTGAAGATGTTTCCTATTCTCGTGTTCAACCACAATAAACCATGTCTGGGCCTCTTCATCGTCTGATTCCAATTGCTTGAATAAGAGGGAGAGAAGACTCCATCACAGAAACAGTTTAGACCACGAGGTAGACAAATGGAGAGTGAAGAGGAAGGGACTGGAAGAAGGGAAAGGGAAAGCACTGCCTAGAAGGAATTAGTGAAAACGAAATTTCTGCAGAAAACTTAAGAAGCATTCAGTTGATAATCAATAATCATAATAAAATATAATAATCAAATATATTTAACATAATAAAATATTGTCTAAAATAGACAATATCCTTTGGGAGGAGAAAAACGGAATTTGGTAAAAATTGAATTAACCAGAAATTTGAGGCCAGGCGTGGTGACTCATACCTATAATCCCAGCAGTTTGGAAGGCCGAGGTGGGCAGATCACCTGAGGTCAGGAGTTTGTGAACAGCCTGGCCAAAGTGGTGAAACCCCGTCTCTACTAAATGTAGAAAAATTTAGCCAGGCGTGTTAGTGGATGCCTATAATCCTAGCTACTCGGGAGGCTGAGGCAGGAGAATCAGTTGAAGCGGAGGTTGTAGTGAGCCAAGATTGCACCACTGCACTCCAGCCTGGGTGACAGAGCGAGACTCTGTCTCAAGGGGAAAAAAAAATTGAAGGGGGGAAAAATGTTTCCCTTGGCCAGCAAGTGCCAGGCCACTTTGACCAAAGCATAAATAGTGTTTCAAAGAATTGTTAAGCATGTTCTTCGGATAAAGAAGGATGTGACCATCACCTGGCACAGGTCTTCTGTCCACCTGCTGCCTTCATTACTTGATGCAGCAGTTCTTGAAGTCTTTGATCAAGACCTTTTTACACACCTACGTTATCAAGGATGCCAAAGAGTTTTCACTTACGTGAATTGCTTCTAATGATATTTATTATCTAACATTAAAACTGAGAAATTTTCAAAATATTTTTGAAATCAAGACAACAAAGCATATTTTTTATTATGTTTATGCATTGACTCAAGGAAAAGATCAAGATTTCAAGATAATTATTTGAGAATAATGAGGTTATAGCTATCCTAGTAGATATGAACAAAGAAAACTAATCAAAATACAAAAGCAGTAGCCAAGAGAGATGGTGGACACCTTTAGTCCCAGCTACTCTGGAGGATGAGACTGGAGGATCTCTTGAGCCCAGGAGTTCAAGGAGCCAGCCTAGGCAACAAAGTGAAACCCCTACTCTGAAAAAAAAAAAAAAAAGAAAAGAAAAGAAAAGAAAAACAGTACTTTCAGAAGTAGAGAACAAATTTTATTAATCTCTATAAATCTACATAAATCTCTATAAAATGTACATACTGATACTTTAAACATACTACCATGGAAAATACTAGAAAATACAAGCACGCACCCGCAGGTATTCTGTTAGCAGACAGAGTGATGACTATTACATGTAAAATAGCCCCTGGAAATTTCCACTGTACACTTGAGAGAATGAAAGTGAAAACGGCAAATCATGTATTGTTACCATAATGAAAATAGTTTTGACCAGAGAGACACCTAGAAAAGATCTTGGAGACATCACAGACATGGCAGACCACCATTGGAGAACCAATGAAATAAATTAATTTTAAGGCCATTTCCATTTCTTATCACGAATAAAGGGTATTTTGTCGATGAATATCTTGTCCTTGTCCCCGGACCACTCTTGAGAACAGTTGACCTAAAGTAAACGCAGGACCCCTGGCCTACCGCGATCCATAGCGAAAAGCCCTGGACGCGCGGAGGGCGCTCTGCTTAGGACTGAGAACCGAAACGCTCCCCGGATTAGGAGCATTGAGAACGCCGGGTGCAGACACAAATCGAAAAGCAGCCACCCGCGCCGCCAAGGCGGGGCCAGAACTGTTGGCTGACGACCTGGCCAGCCCGGGGCTGGGGCAGAAGCTGAGACGGCTGAGAGCGCAGCGCGGACTCCAAGGAGACGCCGGCCCACTGCCCGCCCGCTGGCCGCAGGTAGGCCGGCCCCCGGGAGGAGGGGCGCGGCCAGGTATCCCCAGGTAGCCGTCTCCTCCCTTCCTCCGTCGGCCGCCTCCCAGTACCGAGGCAGGACCTTGCGCAGCGCGTGTTCCCCGGGCGCCCTTCTGTGGACCCCAGACGCGTCCCTGGTTTGCGCGCGGGCGCCACCCAGACCCTGGGGACAGCCAGGCCCGGAGCGTCGCCGAGGTTTGAGGGTGCCGGAGACCGAGGGCCTGACGGCCGAAGGAACCACCCCAAGACGAGACTCTCGCTCGGGGGCTGCTGGAACATGTGCGGTGGGACACAGGTGCGGGGCCCGGCGGGGGGACTCGGCGAGGAGCGGGTTACTGGAAAGGGGGGCACATCGGTGGAGGCCACCTCGGCAGACTGGGTTGGATTCGAACACATAGCCGAGGGTTCCCCGCAGCGACAGGTCCCGGATCAGCCCTTGGCAGGGTCCCGGGGCGCGGCATTTGTCCCAGGCGCTCTCGGGGCTGCTTTCTGGGCGCACCTGGAGTCCCGGAGACCGAAACCACGCTCTGGGCGCTCTCGCGTCGAGGCTTTGAGTACAACAGGTTGGTGATTCAGTTCCACAGAAACTCAGAGTGCTGAGCCAGGGACTTTTTTTTTTTTTAACTATGTTTTTTGTTTTTTTAGTTTGTTTGACAGTTGCCAGACTATGTTTACACTTCTGGTTCTACTCAGCCAATTGCCCACAGTTACCCTGGCGTTTCCTCATTGCACAAGAGGCCCAAAAGCTTCTACGCATGTGGGAGAAGAAGGTAAGCACGAAAACGTCCCTGGAAATCGGAGCCGCGTGGTACAGATGCCAGTGAGAAAGTGCAGTATTTGAAATGACATACCCCGATCAATCATAGAAGCACTAAAATATCCTTTAGTTTAATTTGTGGCATATTTGGCAAGGTTGTGGTTTTTTATGTTCTTCAACTGCAATTTATACAACTTTATTTTCTGAGTTTCCTTTAATAAGTATATATGTAAGACCTTGTTTGTGGTTAATTGAATGGAAAACCTATTTCAGCTTCTGAAAATCAGTGAGTGACGTTTCTCTAGAGGAAGCTGTGTGGCGATTATAATGAGCATAATTACTTGTTCTTCCTGGAAAGGTGAACGGGGAGTCCAGGATCTAGTCTGGACTTGTTGTGAGACCCTGAGCAAGATAAATTAACCTCATTGGGCTTGAATGTCTTCATCTGTAAAAGTGATGGGAGTGGGGCGTAAAATCATCTCTGAGGTCCTTTTTGACTTTCAGATGGTCTAGTTGTCTAGATAAAAGCAGCTAGTTGAGAGAAGATAGGTTTGGGGCTTGCTAACCTAGAAGTCCATAGTTTTTAGGCTTCTCATTAACAGTTTGTTTCCTGCCTATATTTTAAAAGCCTAACCTAGTAAAACCAGAAAAGAGGGGGGGGGAAAGCCTCTGGCTCTTAGCATCCTTCTCTCTGACTAGTCACGGTGCTTCCCCAACCAGTGTCAGTACTCTGGATCCATGTCCCCACACGTTCCTGTCTCTTATCCCTTCTCATCAGATCCTGTTCTCAGCTCATTTTCATTTGGGAAGGATCTGTTACACTAATACTCCTAACTGACGTTATTAATGATTAACACAGTTGTGTGTGTTTAGATAGAACAATCCATTAACCCAAAAGAATCAAACTCTGATGACAGAATTCTAGACGACTGGATAGGCTAGCTAGAGGAATAGGGAGAGATTTTGGAAGAGGATACTTTTTAGTCCCTCCCAAGCTGCACCATATATATCAGTCCACTTAGAAGGTTGCACTTAAAAGGCTTCATACTCAGATGCTCTTCCCTAATATAATTGTGAGTGCAATTATTCATTCACATGACACAGGGATAAAACACACTTTCGCTGGACATGGTGGTTCACGCCTGTAATCCTAGCACTTTGGGAGGTCAAGGCAGGTGGTCAGGAATTCAAGACCAGCCTGGCCAACATGGTGAAGCCCCATCTCTACTAAATTACAAAAATAGCCCGGCATAGTGGCACATGCCTACTACTGGGGAGATGGAGGCTGCAGTGAGCTGAGATTGTGCCACTGCACTCCAGCCTGGGTGACAGAGTGAATTTTATTTAAAACAGGAACATAAAAATAAATAAATAGGCCTGGCACGGTGGCTCACGCCTGTAATCCCAGCACTTTGGGAGGCCGAGGCGGGTGGATCACGAGGTCAAGAGATCAAGACCATCCTGGTCAACATGGTGAAACCCCGTCTCTACTAAAAATACAAAAATAAGCTGGGCATGGTGGCACATGCCTGTAATCCCAGCTACTCAGGAGGCTGAGGCAGGAGAATTGCCTGAATCCAGGAGGCGGAGGTTGTGGTGAGCCGAGATCACGCCATTGCACTCCAGCCTGGGTAACGAGGGAAACTCTGTCTCGGAAAATAAATAAATAAATAAATAAAAGACACTCTCAAGGACATCACAAGCTATGGAAGGAATTTAGAGATCATACTTGAGTGTGGAGAGCTGGAGATGTCTATGGAAATGTGAATGAGGGATCCGACACATTTGAAAATACAGCTTGTTCAGTCAGTCACAACTTTATGAACACATGCCAAGTGCCAGGGCCTATGCTGTGTGTGCTGACACAGACATGAAAGACTGCAATCTCTGCCCTGGAGGATATTTTCATCTGGTGCAGGAGGCAGGGTGTTAAACAGACAATCTCCATCAACTGTATAACAGAAGCTGGAACAGAGAACTCTGAGAGGAGGAAAGAGTGAGTAGCAGTAACTCTGCCTCAAGAGAGTTGTATGGCAGAGAAGCCAATGCCTTCCATCTGCCAGTGGGCTATAATAAATGGAGGTATGAAAAGGAACTAGAAATAAAGGACCTTTGGCTAAATTCTTCTTTGTTATTTTTGAGATGGAGACTTACTCTGTCTCCCAGACTGGAGTGCAGTGACACTTACTGCAACCTCCGCCTCCTGGGTTCAAGTGATTTTCCTGCCTTAGCCTCCTGAGTAGCTGGGATTACAGGTGCATGCCACTGTGCCTGGCTAATTTTTTTTAATTATTTTTAGTAGAGATGGGGTTTCACCATGTTAGCCAGACTGCTCTTGAACTCCTGACCTCGGGTGATCTACCAGCCTCGGCCTCCCAAAGTGCTGGGTTTACTGATAAAGCATGAGGTTGGAGTTGAAATGACTGTAAAGGAGCTTATTTAGAAAACACAAGGAGATAGAATTGAAGAGGAGAATGGAGTATCTGGGTTGGTGAATTTAGAGCAGTGAAAAGCATGGTCAGTGTCTTAGGATAGTCTAAGACAGGAGAAATAGAGAAGGGAAGAGAATCTAAGAAGGTAGAGCCAAGACCATTGCATCCTTCAGCCATGGTCAAGGGGAAAATAGGAGCTCTTGCTGAAAGCCAAGGGTGTTCCAAGGGCAGGGAAGTTTGCTTCCTTTCAATTAAAAGCAAATTCAGGGTTACTTAGAATCCAGTAACAAAAGACAGTATTTCTCCTGAGATCATAAGGGATACAGGGAAAAATCTGATCTGGCACTGACGGTCAGTCAGTGACAGAATCAGAACTTTCACACTCAGGAGAATGGCACACAGCAGCCCCTTGAAGCCATGCTTAATATAGTATTAATCATAATAGCATGAGTAATCATAAATATAATATTTATGATATTGGCATAAATATTATTTAAGAAAAAATGAACATGTTTATGGCTCTACCTTTTTTAATTTCCCCTATAAAAGTAGCTTTTGAGTTCCATAGTGGTGTATTTTTCTTTTTCTGAGACAGAGTCTTATTCTGTTGCCCAGGCTGGTGTGCAGTGGCACAATCTCAGCTCATTGCAACCTCTGCTTCCTGGGTTCAAGTGATTCTCCTGCATCAGCCTCCCGAGTAGCTGGGACTACAGGTGGGTGCCACTATGCCCAGCTAAGTTTTTGTATTTTTAGTAGAGACGGAGTTTCAGCATGTTAGCCATATCAGTCAAGACCTCCTGACCTCGTGATTCACCCATCTCGGCCTCTTGGGGGTATATTTTTAATAACTCAACCTACTGGAACAGAAGACTATCATGAGAAATTTGGCACTGCTTTTTTTTAGCCAATAAAATGGAAGGATCTGGACATATTTGAGAAGTAGCAATACAGAGGCAGATATCTAATTCTCTATTCTGAACTTAGATTTTATGCAGTAAGTATAGCTAAGTGAGGCAGGCTATGGGTTGCTTCATCAATAGTTTGATACTTTAAACCAATGCCAAGCTGAGAAACACCAGACCTAGACCTATGAATTGCTTCAATTGGTAGACTTTAGGTCCAAGAGTTTTCTCCCACTATTGCAAAGTTGAGTTTGTTCATTCAGTCAGTAATTTTTCTGAGCACCTCTTATGGGCCAAGAACCAACATCCCAATGGAGCTTGCCTTCTAGTGAGGAGAACAGGGTTAAGTAAAGCATATAGAAAACCAGATGGTGATGAGGACTATAGAGAAACGCAGAGTATGAACAGGGAGTGTCAAAGGTGAGTGGGTAGGGATGGGGGTTTCAAGGTAGCATTGAACAAAATCCTGAAGGATGTGAGAGAGCAAACTGAAATAAGTAAGTTCTGTTCAGAACAGTAAGTCCAAAGGCCAGAGAGAACCAGGTGTGTTGGAAGCCAGCATAGCTACAACAGAATACACAGGGAAAGTGGTAGGAGATGAGGTTAGAGGGGTAAGGGCTTGGGGACCGGACCGAAGAGGGCCATGTAAGCCATTGTAATGACTTTGGCTTTTACTCTGCAGGCAGTGGAATTGCTGTTAGAAAGTTTTTAAAAAGCAAAGTAGGAACAAAGTCTATCTTATCTTTTAAAGGGCTCTCTTTGGCTGTTATGTTAAAAACAGACTATAGAGCAGCAAGGAGACCCTTGGAAGACCATTGTAGGAATCCCAGTGAGGTGTGACGGAGGCTTGGAAAATTTTTCATACTATCTCCATTTGTGATCATATAAAATCTACAATAAAACAAAGGAAGAAACAGAATAGAAATATTTCATCACACTAGCCCCTCTATCTACCTTTTAGAATACTTTTCCAAACAACCATCACCAATTATCCCATTGTAGCTTCCCATTTGGTTTGAATAGCCCATATTTGTTATTTATAATATAGAAATGGACATTGTAGAATAGTGCTGCTCCCCCAAAATATAATGTGAGCTACATAAATAATTTAGATTTTTCTAACAGCCGTATTCTAAAAAGTAAAAAATAATAGATGAAATTAATTTTAAGAATGTATGTCATTTAATCTAGTACACAAAATATCACCATTTTAAAATATAAGCAATATAAAACATTATGGAGACATTTCACATTCTTTTTCTTTTCTACACCAAGTTTTTGAAATCCTTGTGTGTATTTTACACTTACTGAATATTTAAATTCAGACAAGCCACAACTCTTATTTATTCATTTAGAGATAGGATCTTGCTCTGTTGCCCAAGCTGGAGGGCAGTGGCATGATCTCAGCTCACTGAAACCTCTACCTCCTGGACTCAAGTTACCTTTCCACCTCAGCCTCCCAAGTAGCTGGGACTACCGGCGTGCACCACCACACCAGCCTAATTTTTGCATTTTTTGTAGAAATGGGGTTTCACTATGTTGCCCAGGCTGGTCTCCAGCTCCCGGGCTCAAGTGATCCGCCTGCCTTAGCCTGCTGGGATTACAGGTGTGAGCGACCGCTCCCAGCCTTCTGTGGCTAGTGGTTATTGCATTAGACAAAATAGCTCTAGAACATTCAGACCTGTTTGGAAAGATAATTCATTTATAGAAAAAATATATTGGACAAGATGTGACTGTTCTTAAGGGGGCAAAAATAAATGTGTGACTTGAGGTCACTCACAAATCAGTATGAGTTTTCCAGCCATGATCCCTCATGAGCAGTCTTTCAATTGCCTATTTTAATACATTTTTTTCTTTAGTAATGGTGAGCAGTGAAAAGTATCCACACTTTTAAATTCTTTTAAGCATTGTGATGTAGTTCTCACTTTCGGAATTCCAGTCTTAGTAATATGATCTGGAGCAAAATCTCTTAAGCTTTGTTTGTGTTTGTATGACAACAGAACAAGTTTAAAGTTTGTGGGTTTTGAAAATACTACCATGGTTGGATGCTTTGGTTTTGTGTCAACCTGTTCTGAACCTTGTAATGTTTACCATTTACCTTCCCGTCAAATGTAAAGGGAAACTTATAAAACATTAGAGACACGTATTTGGGGAGTACAGTAGAGAGAGCTACTATTTTGGAAAGAACTGAATGTCTTTAGTTAAATCTTACAATTAGCTTATATTTTCACTAATTTAGAAGGTTAGAATTTTATAACTTTTAGCATAAACTTGAATACAGCAACTTTAATGTATAAGCATTAATTTGTAATTTAAGAACTCGGCCAGTTGTAGTGGTTCATGCCTGTAATCCCAGCAATTTGGGAAGACAAAGCGAGTGGATCATGAAGTCAGGAGTTCGAGACCAGCATGACCAAAACAGTGAAACCCCGTCTCTACTAAAAATACAAAAATTAGCCAGGTGTGATGGCACATGCCTGTAGTCCCAGCTACTTGGGAGGCTAAGGCAGGAGAATCGCTTGAACTTGGAAGGTGGAGCTGAGACCGTGCCATTGCATTTCAGCCTGGGTGACAGAGTGAAACTCCATCTCAAAAAACAACAACAAAATTAAGAACTTAAAGAGATCTTAGTGATTATTTAATTTAATTCCCGGTTTTATAAATGAGGAAATGGCAGCCCAAAGAATATAAGTGACTTATCTTAGAATATACAACTGAGGCCAGGCGCGGTGGCTCACACCTATAATCCCAGCACTTTGGGAGGCCGAGGTGGGTGGATCACGAGGTCAAGAGATCGAGACCATCTTGGTCAACAAGGTGAAACCCTGTCTCTACTAAAAATACAAAAATTAGCCGGGCATGGTGGTGTACGCCTGTTGTCCCAGCTATTTGGGAGGCTGAGGCAGGAGAATTGCTTGAACCCAGGAGGCGGAGGTTGCGGTGAGCTGAGATCGTGCCATTGCACTCCAGCCTGGGTAACAAGAGCGAAACTCCGTCTAAAAAAAGAAAAGAATCTACAACTGATAGCTTAAGCTAAATCAAAACCAAAAATCTGTCTTTTAACTCTCAGTTCAATATGCTGCCCATAATGCCCCACTAATTTTTCTCAGTCAAGATAATAGAGAACAAATTCTTTAGAAACAGAATAGTCTGACCTGTCAATTATTGAGAAAATAACTATCTGGAGAGAAAAAGATATTTAAATAATTGTTATTTATACTAGTAATTTTGGACATAACTCCAGTGGAATTGTGCTAATTTTATATTTCATATTTATAGGAAATTATCTTCACTGATGCTTTTTCTTTTTTTTTTTTGGTTAGATTTTAAAGCTTTACAAAAAAAGGTTTGTATAATTTAACCACATCAAGAGGACTATTCACTTTTTCCACAATTAAAACAGGAATTTTTTGAATATTTTTGATCAATGTTTAAGTCTTTTCCATTACTTTATTAGTGTTTACATCAAAAGAAGAAGCAAACTTTTTCATACATAGACGCCTCCTGTATAATAGATTTGATTTGGAGCTCTTCACTCCTGGTGACCTAGAAAGAGAGTGCACTGAAGAACTTTGCAATTATGAGGAAGCCAGAGAGATTTTTGTGGATGAAGATAAAACGGTAATGTGGTTGATTATGTTAATTATCTGGAATCATTCTATTGTACTTAAGAAAGTGGCACTTTCCGTTATTAGAGATTTTACACTTTAAACAAAATCAGGGTTATGTACCTGATATCTCTTTCTACTTCCTTAAAATGGTAATTAACCTGTTTAGACTTGGCTCTACACCCGATTAATGGGGTTTATAGTAATTAGTAAATTATTGACTGTTGTGATTTTGTGTGTTTAATGTTTATTATATTTAAAATTCATCATGGAGCAGAGTGAAATTTAACTCCAAGATTTTGTGGTTAGTGCTCTAACTCAGGCTTCAATCATTTATGACTAAGCAATTTGTCCTATCGGTGACCTTACCTACTTGATTACCCATATTTATATTTCAAGTATTTACTGACAGTCTGCTATGTGCCAGGTGTTCTCCTTGGCACCGAGGATACAAAATTTATAGCCCTTGTATTTGGAAATATATCGTTTGGTCTATCAGTGTAATTTAAGGGAAACATTTTTAAAAGTTCTTTCTTAGAATATAATCAAGTTCTGTTAATCCTGATAAGGTACAAAACAGATGCCATTGTGCCTATGATAATCTGTCACAGTCTTCAAAAACATTAAGTAACCCAAATTATCTTTTTTTTTGGAGACAGAGTCTACTCTGCTGCCCAGGCTGGAGTGCAGTGGCACAATCTCGGCCCACTACAACCTCCACCTCCCGGGTTCAAGCAATTCTCCTGCCTCAGCCTCCCAAGTAGCTAGGACTACAGGTGCATGCTGCCATGCCTGGATAATTTTTTGTATTTTAGTAGAGACGGGGTTTCACCATGTTGCCCAAGCTGATCTCAAACACCTGAGTTCAGGCAATCCGCCCGCCTCAGCCTGACAAAGTGCTAGGATTACAGGTGTGAGCCACAGCGCCCAGCCCTAAATTCTTTACTTTTGTAGATTTCATAATGCTAGCTCCTTTTTCCCTTTCCAAAGAGTCCTATTTTACTTTTTGGTCAATAAGAACCTCCTTAGGTATCCTTCAAATGCAGGTGGTAATGGAACCTAGTTGTTGACTTTTATATCATTGTGCCCACGCTCCCATTCCCTATAAGTATTTGCTGTGTTTATTAAGGAGAAAAATGAAGCATATACTGTGTAGTTGTACCTGTTGGAATTTTATTCTATTTTTCACAAACCTTTTCTAATTGTATCATGGGTCCTTAAAATTCATTTGTATTCTCTCAAGTAGCACTGAACTTAAAATTGTCTCAAGAATGTCTTCCCAGGCCGGGCGCGGTGGCTCAAGTCTGTAATCCCGGCACTTTGGGAGGCCGAGGTGGGTGGATCACAAGGTCAAGAGATCAAGACCATCCTGGTCAACATGGTGAAACCCCATCTCTACTAAAAATACAAAAAATTAGCTGGGCATGGTGGCGCGTGAGTGTAATCCCAGCTACTCAGGAGACTGAAGCAGGAGAATTGCCTGAACCCAGGAGGCGGAGATTGCAGTGAGCCGAGATCGCGCCATTGCACTCCAGCCTGGGTAACAAGAGCAAAACAACGTCTCAAAAAAAAAAAGAATGTCTTCCTAAATCAATAATACTTTTCAATAAGATCTTCCAGAAGGGCATAGTGGTTCATACTTATAATCCCAGCACTTTGGGGGGCAGAGGTGGGAGGATTGCTTGGGCCCAGGAAATCAAGACCAGCCTGGGCTTCATGGTAAAATCCCCATCTCTACAAAAAAGAAAAAATTACCTAGGAGTGGTGGCATGTGCCTGTAGTTCCAGCTACTTAGGAGGCAGAGGTGGGAGGATTGCTTGTAAAGTCAAAGCTGCAGTGAGTCATGATCACACCACTGCACTCTGGCTTGGGCTACAGAGCAATCCTGTCTTTAAAAAAAAAAAAAAAAAAAAAAAAAAAAAAAAAAAAAAAGTCCTGAGACAAACTGAGAGCTTATCTCCCACAGAAAAATTCAGTCTCCTGTTCAAACATGGTAGTGAGTCCACAGCCTCAACTTCTAACTTTGGTACTTTCACCTACTCTCTAATGTAATAATTTCCCCCAGTGCTTTAGTGGGAGCTCCACTCAGGTGAAGGGAAAATAGCAGGCACAGTAGTAAAGATCTGGAACTGGCAGTAATCCCTTGACAATTAGATAGACAACAGCAGAGGCAGTTATGGGTGGTAGTGCTTTAATTAGAGTGAGTCACACCCTCCAGCTTGAATGAACTGGTCTCCTACTTATGATACCTGCCAAGAGTTTACTACCCCTAGTCTAGGTCATTGGGACCAAATGAAATAATGATAATAAAGATATTGAATAACTTGGGAATTTTACCTTTTTTTTAGAATGCATTTTGGCAGGAATATTCAGCTAAAGGACCAACCACAAAATCAGGTAAAACAGTAATTGATCAAATTTAATGCTTTTCTCACCCTCTCTCTATTGTAATACATTTTAGTTTTATTGTTTTGAGTTTGGTTGTTACTCAACATACAAATCTTATAAATACAAGGAGATTTCTCAACTATACACTAGGCTATCTCAGACAGAAAAGGACAGATTCATCTATCTATACACTGAAAATCAAGTTTGGTGAGATACTAGGGAAATGAGATAATGGGCTTAAAGCTGTTTTAAACAGCTCAGCTATGTCAAGACTTGCATAGAATAAAAGTAGATTCTATTCATTTCCAGATGTAAACTATGTTAACTTGTTTTCTTTTTTAACCATTAAAGGTAGATGAAACATTTTGCTAGATAAGATTGTTGGATCGAATTAAGTAACTTATAGAGAGGGGAGATCCTTTATCTAATCTGTATTGATCATCTCTAGCTGCATTTTAGTTGGGTGTATTTTTCACCAGCTATTCTTCCATTCCTCTTCTGTAGGAACCCCCCGTCATGGCAGATTATATCGCATAGCTACCCTGAGTTGCTTAATAAATATAATCTTAGTGATTAATACCAAAGTATGTCTAGTTGAGGAGCAAATATGTTTATCCCACTTAATGCTGAATATTATCCATTTAATATGACCTATTTTAAATAAATAAAAGAATAACCATAACTAGGGCTTTTAGAAGTGTCATTTAAATTTTTTTAGGTAGATTCTCTAGCACAAAGACTTGAAAGAAGTCAACATCAATGATTAGATGCTGTATAATGTGTTTAGACCCAGGATTAAATTTGTTGAAATCATAGGTGATGCTATGTAGTTGTTATATTTATGTTATTTTAATGATTTATTTCAAGATGGCAACAGAGAGAAAATTGATGTTATGGGCCTTCTGACTGGATTAATTGCTGCTGGAGTATTTTTGGTTATTTTTGGATTACTTGGCTACTATCTTTGCATCACTAAGTGTAATAGGCTACAACATCCAGGGTAAGTACTAAGTAAAATTATTTATTTCATTACTAGACATTCTATATTGTTATTTTTCAAATGGGTCAAGCAGGACCAGGTGCAGTGGCTCACACCTGTAATCTCAGCACGTTGGGAAGCTGAGACAGGTGGATCACCTGAGGTCAGGAGTTCGAGACCAGCCTGACCAACATGGTGAAAACCTGTCTCTAAAAAAAAACAAGGGTCAAGCAAATGGCTGCCTATTTTCTTAAATAAGCCTTTTATTTTGGAAGAATTTTAGATGCATACAGAAATTGCAAAAGTATTAAAGAGAGTTCCCGCCCAATTTCCCACATTGTGTGTATGTATATATATATTTATTTTATTTTATTTTATTTTATAAAATAAATTGCCTAGGCTGGAGTGCAGTGGTGCAATCTTGGCTCACTGTAACCTCTGCCTCCTGGGTTCAAGCAGTTCTCCTGCCTCAGCCTCCCGAGTTGCTGGGACTACAGGTGTGGGCCACCATGCCTGGCTAGTTTTTTTTTTTTTAGTAGACACGGGGTTTCACTATGTTGGTCAGGGTGGTCTTAAACTCCTGACCTCATGATCTGCCCGCCTTGGCCTCCCAAAGTGCTGGGATTACAGGCGCGAGCCACCGCTCCTGGCACATTGTTAATATATTACCACAGTAGAATTATCAAAACTCAGAAAATGACAGTGGTTCACGACTATTAACTAAACTCCACCAGTTTTCCCACTGGTGTTTTCTTTCTGCTGCCGGATCCAGTCACAGTACCACATTGCATTTAGCTGTCATGTCTTCCCAGCCTCTCTAGACTGTGACAATTGTTTGGTCTCCTAATTTAACATTTACGTAAACAACCCAATGATGCTATTTCTAAGGTCCTTCAAAAGAATACAAGAAGTTTCACATATGCCAGCTTCATTTTTCAGTATTTCCTAAGCAAGAGGCAGATACCAGTATCTTCACATTATTTCCACAGACAGGAAGTCCTGTAGTTTACTCTGAGTCACAGAGTTAACAGATCCACATGGCTACCCAAATAGAAACCATGTAACTGGCTTTTACATTCAACTATTTTTATTGACGCTTTAAATAGAAGTTAACAAAATAAAATGGTTACCAATTGAGGATAACAGGACATTGATAAAGCTTCAAAAAGATTCATAAAGGCCATAATTGTTTGCATAATAGAAGCTCAGCATCCCTATTGAAACAAAAAGTACTGATATCTTCCCAGTAAATATGGCTGAGTAGGAGTAGAAATATTCTTTTCTTTTTTTTTTTTTTTTCCTTTTTGAGATGGAGTTTCGCTCTTGTTACCCAGGCTGGAGTGCAATGGCACGATCTCAGCTCACCGTGACCTCCGCCTCCTGGGTTCAGGCAATTCTCCTGCCTCAGCCTCCTGAGTAGCTGGGATTACAGGCACGCGCCACCATGCCCAGCTAATTTTTTGTATTTTTAGTAGAGACGGGGTTTCACCGTGTTGACCAGGATGGTCTCGATCTCTTGACCTCGTGATCCACCCGCCTCGGCCTCCCAAAGTGCTGGGATTACAGGCTTGAGCCACCGCGCCTGGCCTATCCTTATTTTTTTAAAAAAAGCAGCAGATGCTAAGCAGGCTATTAGAAATTGATACTTATTTCTTCCTATTCACACTTTCAAATTCCATGAACAAGCTCAAAGTGGCGATCACGTGTATTTTTTTAATTATAATGATCATTTTACTTATCTTTTCAGCAAAATGGACAGTGTTTTTGTATCCCTCCAAAAGAATAGGAAGTATTCTTTATCATAGATATTAGAAGATTCTTTGTCTTCTAAATTAAGAATAGCTTTCAATTCATAGCAAGTAAAATTTAAATTCTACCTAACAACTGACCTGGATTGTTCAAAAAATGTCAACGTTGAATACCTTTTCAAGTGCTTCTTGACCATCCTGGCCAACATGGTAAATCCCCATCTGTACTAAAAATACAAAAATTAGCTGGGCGTGGTGGTGTCCACCTGTAGTCCCAGCTACTTGGGAGGCTGAGGCAGGAGAATTGCTTGAACCAGGAGGTGATGGTTGCAGCAGGGAGCTGAGATCGAAACACTGCACTTCGATCTAGTGACAGAGTGAGACTCTGTAACAAAAAAAAAAAAAAAAAAATCATTTTCATTGTGATAAGAGCATCTGAAAATGTGCTGATAATGGAGACTAAGGCCTTTAAAAGGACTTTATCCTGTTTTTTGCCTGCAAAAGTAATAGATGAATTATTTTTAAATTCAAGTATTATAGAAATATTATCTAAAATGAAAGTCCTCATAATCCTACTTTTCAAATATAACCACTATTATGAATTTGGTATGTAAAACTCCAGATTTTTTTCTATGCATATACTACTTGAGTGGTATAAAAGCAATTGTGGTTTTTGCCATTTAAAGTAATAGCAATTGCTTTTGCACCAACCTAATAACTTATTTTTTAGGTTTTTTGGTGTGTTTTTCTGGCTCACTGCAACCTCCGCCTCCCAGGTTCAAACGATACCCCTGTCTCAGCCTCCTGAGTAGCTGGGACTACTCAGGTGCCCACCACTGCACCCGGCTAAATTTTGGTATTTTTAGTAGAGACAGGGTTTCACCATGTTGGCCAGGCTGGTCTCAAACTCCTGACCTCAGGTGATGGCTGCCTTAGCCTCCCAAAGTGCTGGGATTACAGGCATGAGCCACTGCACCCGGCCTATTTTATGTTTTAAAAAGAAATGTTTGTTACATGTTCTCCTTTGCAACTTGCCTTTAGCACTGAACAATATAATTTAAACACATTTTCAGTGCAGTGCATTTTTTAAATAGTAAAATATATGTAACATAAAATTTACCATCCTAACTGTTTTCAAGTATACAGTTCAGTAGTATTAAGTTCATTCACTGTTGTGCAACCAATCTCCCTTTTTTCTGTTTTTCCATTTTGCAACGGTGAAGTTCTGTGCCTAGTCAACAAACTGTTTCCCATTTTCCCCTCTCCTAGACTCTAGCAATCACTTTTTCACTTCTTGTCTCTGAATTTTACTACAACACCTCATATAAGTGGAATCACACAGTATTAGTCTCTTTCTGACTGGCTTATCTAGCACAATAATTTTAAATCATTAATAGAGTCTCTTCGAAATGTTTTATTGCAGCATTTCATTATGTTTGATGAAGTTTTTTAAAATTCTAAATATAGTAAGATGTGATTCCTTTCTAAAATACATTGGCCCCTAGCCCAGTTCCTGTTTCTGGAAGAGACCACCAAGGTATATTTTCCTTATCCTAGAAATAGATATGGTATAGTGGTTTACTGTGTGAGCTCCTGAGCCAGATTGCCTGGATTCAAAACCCTGGCATGCCACTAACTAGCCATTTGACTTTGGACATGTTATTTAAACTTATATTCTGCCTCAGTTTCTCTGTGAGTAAATTGAAGGTAATAATGTAAGCTACCATATTACATAGTTCCAGAGAGTTGCCATTCACCTGGGCTATAGTGTGAATGGTACCCTCTGGTTTTGTACAGTATGGTAGCCCAAATAATAACTGTATATATCTCATAAGGGACTTGTGGGAATTAAATGATGTGTTGCACAAAAAGTACTTAAGAGAGTGCTTGGTAGCAAGAGTAGCACGTATTCTCCATAAAGGTTAGCTATTATTACCAAATTTTTTTTTTTTTTTTTTTTTTGAGATGGAGTCTAACTCTGTTGCCCAGGCTGGAGTACAGTGGTATGATCTTGGCTCACTGCAACCTCCCCCTCCTGACTTCGAGCAATTCTCCTGCCTCAGCCTCCCAAGTAGCTGGGATTACAGGCACCTGCCACCACACCCAGATAATTTTTGTATTTTTAGTAGATACGGGGTTTCACCATGTTAGCCAGGCTGGTCTTGAACTCCTGACCTCAAGTAATCCTCCCACCTCGGCCTCCCAAAATGCTGGAATTACAGCCATGAGCCACAGCACCTTGCCTAGCTATTATTATTATGAATTTGCAAACTAAGATTTTTCTAAAAGCTTGCACTGAAATGTTTATGTGTTCCCATCCAATATTTGTAGTTCTTCAAAAATGTGTCTGAACTGGGAATGGA
Organism: Saimiri boliviensis; assembly: GCF_048565385.1. NCBI lineage: Eukaryota > Metazoa > Chordata > Mammalia > Primates > Cebidae > Saimiri > Saimiri boliviensis. Next base: position 101,150,851 of record NC_133454.1, read on the forward strand.
CTGCAGATTCTCCAGTGTTCATATAAAATTAAAACTCATTATCAGAAGATAATATAGGCAATCAAAAGTATTATATTGTAAATAAGTTTTCTTCAAATTTGGTAGATCTACAAAAATTTTATTGGCCTATGAAGTCTCCCTTAACTTACCTGACTTTATAATCTTGTAAAAAAACAAAAAGAAAAGAAATCTCCCTTAACTGTATTTATAACCATCTTCCACATCACCTGTTGTTGCTAACCATATATACACCACTTTCCCACTTTCTTTTTTTTTTTTTTTTGAGACGGAGTTTTGCTCTTGTTACCCAGGCTGGAGTGCAATGGCGCGATCTCGGCTCACCGCAACCTCCACCTCCTGGGTTCAAGCAATTCTCCTGCCTCAGCCTCCTGAGTAGCTGGGATTACAGGCACGCGCCACACATGCCCAGCTAATTTTTTGTATTTTTAGTAGAGACGGGGTTTCACCATATTGACCAGGATGGTCCCGATCTCTCGATCTCGTGATCCACCCGCCTCGGCCTCCCAAAGTGCTGGGATTACAGGCTTGGGCCACCGTGCCTGGCCATATACACCACGTTCACACCACCTTCTCATTTAGTATTCTCAGTATTTGTGTAGTGTATTGTGGCACGTGAAGGAGATTACATAGAGTGATTACCATTGCAGCAAGGCAACTACATAACAAAAAAGTAACTTGAATATAAACATGTAAAACAGAGAACACTCTCCTTATAAATGGCTAGGAATGTCAAGCAGGCATACCATCAGTGTGGGATATAACTAGTCACTTTGGCGGACATAGGTTTTAGAGGAATTAACTAGGAAGGGTGTTTCAAGAAAGTGGACCCACAGGAGCCAAGATGGGTACTACCAAGGCTCATATAGGTGATGATAAGCCAAATAGTCTTGACCAAAGATTAAAAAATAATAATAATTGTAGGCCAAGGCCAGGCATGGTGGCTCATGCCTGTGGTCCCAGCTTTGGGAGGCCAAGGCAGGGAAATCTCTAGAGCCCAGGAGTTTGAGATCAGCCTGGGAAAGATAGCAAAACCCCATCTCTACTAAAAATACCAAAATAATTAGCCAGGTATGGTGGTGCATGCCTTTATACCTAACTACTAGTGGGGCTTAGGTGGGATTTAAGAGCTGTGATGAAGAGTTATGAGTGACTAAGGAAGTTGTTGGATAATTGGAATGGCAGCCACGAATTTACGTTTAAGTTGCCAGACAGGAGGTGGACCACTTAAGCAGAGGATTAAAAGGAAAAACAGCCTGTGGGGAAGGTTTTTGAGAATGTGATAATATGCTAGGTTCTAGGAACATAGTGGTGAGTAAAACAACCATAGTGCCTGCCCCCCATAGCTCTTACACTCTGGTTTTCTTAATAATGTGTACTAACGCTGGGAGAAACTGGAAGACAGAGGAAAACCAGTGAGGATGCTAGTGGAGTAATTCAGTTGTGAGGTAATGAGTTTGGACCTGTCTTCAAGGAAAAAGAAGCTGTAGAACTTGATGCCAGATTAGAAAGAACTTGGGAATGTTGGAAGACTATGACTTGAACCTAAGCTTCTGTGCTAAAGAAATATACATGGAAGCTGGGAGAAAGAAAACAAAATTTGGATTTGACAGGACTAAATAGCTCATATTTTATTTATTTTTTGAGCCAGACTTCTGCTCTTGTGGCCCAGGCTGGAGTGCAATGGTGCAATCTCAGCTCACTGCAACCTCGCCTCCCGGGTTCAAGCAATTTCTCCGGGCCAGGATTACAAGCATGTGCCACCACGCCTGGCTAATTTTGAATTTTTAGTAGAGACAGGGTTTCATCATGTTGGTCAGACCAGTCTTGAACTCCTCACCTCAGGTTATCCGCCACCTTGGCCTCCCAAAGTACTGAGATTACAGGCATGAGCCACTGCACCCAGCCAAAATGGCTTATATTTTAAAGATAGCTCAAGAAAGGATAAAAGCAACAAAAAGATGAATAACCTACATTTTTTTTAAATGAAGGACTAGAATGGACATTTCTCTAAAAATATATGAATGGCCAAGAAGCACTTGAAAAGGTGTTCAACGTTGTTAGACATTAAGGAAAGGCAAATTAAACCAAAATCACAGTGAAAGCCAGGTACAGTGACATGCACATGTAATTCCAACTATTCTAGAGTAGCTGTAACAATTTTTAAAATAACAAGTATTGGTGAGGATATGGAGAAATTGGAACCTCATATGCACATTCCCAGTGTAAAATGGTGCAGCCACTGTAGAAGACAGTTTGACAGTTCCTCAGAAAGTTCAATGTGGAATTACCACATGACACAGCAATTTCACTTCTATATTTGTATCCAAAAGTATGAAAACAGATATTGTACACCAATGTCCATAGCAACATTATTCAAATAATCAAAAGAGTTGATGAAAATAACCCGAATGTCCATCAAAATATGGAATATCCATGCAATGGAATATTATTCAGCCATAAAAAAAGAATGAAGTTCCGATGCATGCTACAATGTGGATGGATCTTGAAAACACGATACCAGGTGAAAGAGGCCAGACTCAAAAGAACAACTATTGTATGAATCCATTTATATAAAATGTCTAGGATAGGCAATATCTAGGATAGGCAAATTCATAGAGACAAAAAGTAGATTAGAGATAATCTTGGCCTGGGAGGATAGGGATGTCAGTCTATTTGTGTTGCTATAGCAGAACACTTCAGACTGGGTAATTTATAAGGAACAGAAATTTATCTCTTATAGTTCTGGAGGCTGAGAAGTCTAAGATCAAGGTACCAGCAGATTGTATGCCTCATGAGGACCCAGCCTGTGCTTCCAAGATGGTGCCTTGAACACCGCATCCTCCAGAGTGGAGGAACATTGTTTCTCACATGGCAGAAAAGCAGAAGGAGGAGAGAGCACTACTCCTGCAACCCCTTCTTACAGCAGCATTAATCCATTTATGAGGGCAGGGACTTCATGATCTAAAAGTCTCCCAAAAGGCCCCACTTCCTAATATTGTTGCATTGAGGATTAAGTTTGAACATGAGTTTTGAGGAGGACAAAAACATTCAAACCATAGCAAGGGGAATGGGGAGTTATTGCTTCTTATGTGCAGAATTTCTCTTTGGGGTGATGAAAGGGTTATGGAAATAGATAATGGAGATGGTTGCACCTTGTGAGTGGAATACCACTGAAATGTACATTTATGAATGATTAAAATGGAAAATGTAATGTTTTATGTATTATATATAATGTTATATGTTGTATATAATACATGTGTGTGTTTATCAGCCACAAAGTCTTTTTACTTGGAAAACAAAAAAGAAAGGGTAAGAATTTGGCTGGGTGTGGCAGCTCACGCCTGTAATCCCAGCACTTTGGGAGGCCAAGGCAGGTGGATCACCTGATATCAGGAGTTCAAGAGCAGCCTGGCCAACATGGTGAAACCCTGTCTCTACCAAAAATACAAAAATTAGCTGAACATGATGGTGGGTGCCTGTAATCCCAGCTACTCAGGAGGCTGAGGAGCGAGAATCGATTGAGCCAGGGAGATTGAAGCTGCTGTGAACTGCGATTGTGCCACCACACTGCAGCCCCTGAGTGAGACCCTCTCTCAATATAAATAAATAAAGGGACCAAAGGGAAAAAGGACAGAGCCCTAAAGAATGTCCACAATAAGGGTACAGAAAGAAGAGGAGCTGACAGCAAAGATAGCAGAGGAACATAAATGGTCATTCTAGCCCCATGCTGGAAAGTTCCCTAAGGTATTATGTGAATTATGGGCACAGATTAAGGAGTTTGTCCCTATAAAGCCTATAAAAATTTGAGAGCTTAGAGAAAGTAAGAAATAATTTGTTTAATTTGTTTAACAGACCTCTATTAATTTCCCCAATAGCAGATAGAAAATGAGCAAGGTCTTTCTAGGACTTTTCACTAAGATTTTATTCAATGCGACTTTCTCCACAAGCTGGGAGGAATCCATATGATAATGAAGAAATGCCGGGTGCAGTGGCTCACGCCTGTAATCCCAGCACTTTGGGAGGCCGAGGCGGGTGGATCACGAGGTCAAGAGATCAAGACCATCCTGGTGAACATGGTGAAACCCCGTCTCTACTAAAAATACAAAAAATTAGCTGGGCATGGTGGTGCATGCCTGTAATCCCAGCTACTCGGGAGGCTGAGGCAGGAGAATTGCTTGAACCCAGGAGGCGGAGGTTGCAGTGAGCCGAGATCGCGCCATTGCACTCCAGCCTGGGTAACAAGAGCAAAACTCCGTCTCAACAAAAAGATAATGAAGAAATAGGCAAAAAATTTGTCTTTGGAGCTTCTTCATTTCTTCTTTTTCACCTCATTCACAACGTTTTTCCAAAAAAGTTCATGTATGTCCTCATATATTAGTTTCACTCAATGTCTGTGAATAGCACAGTCATTAGTGTCCTCATGCTTACGCTTTCTTCTCTACCCTGCTTTTCTTCAGTTCCTGACTTTTCTGCATCACTATGTCTTTTCACCTTTTGCCTTGTTTTTCCCCTGAAATGTTCCTAGCTTCTTCCCTGCAAAAGGGATAGCAGAGTTCGAATACAGAGAGTATTATGCCTGTGATTACGACATGTCTTCCGTGTCTATTATAAAATTTAAAACCCTGTATACCTTTTATTTTAAAAGTGCAATTCATTGTACTTAACACTAGCACAGTGTAATGCTTCTAGAGCACAGATCATCTTTACATTCATTGTCTCACTTTGATCCTCCCAGCAACTCTCTGAGTTTCAGGGGATACTCCAAACCAGGTTTACTAGACTTTCTCTTACGTTAGGATTAACTTGTAAATACTAAAGTACTTTTCTTCTATTTCTCCAAGAAATTCTTCCAGCAGAGTTATTTGTTTCTATATTTTGCAAATCTGAAAGTAAGGGGAGGGAGAAAGAAACTGAGAAAGAAGAGAGTAAAAAATAAGATCATTGTCAGAAAAGCTTGCCTCATTCCTCTATAAAAGCAAGCCAAGAGGCCGGGCGTGGTGGCTCATGCCTATAATCCCAGCACCTTGGGAGGCCGAGATGGGTGGATCACCTAAAGTCAGGAGTTCAAAACCAGCCTGGGCAACATGGTGAAAACCCATCCCTACTAAAAAATATATAAAAATTAGCCAGGGGGTAGTGGTGGGCACCTGCAACCCCAGCTATTTGGGAGGCTGACACAGGAGAATCACTTGAACCCAGGAGGCGGAGGTTGCAGTGAGCTGAGATCACACAATTGCACTCCAGCCTGGGCAACGGGTGAAACTCCATTGCAAAAAGAAAAAAAAAAAAAAGCCAATAAATGAAAAACAAGACCTTTTCATTTCCTAGTTGCTCTATTTTGTGGAAGAAAACAAGCATCATGGGATGTTGCCAGTTTGAGATGTTATTAGTGCATGTAAGATTGAGATGTGTAAGAAAACACTGTGTAGATATTTAATAACTGATATTATTATTACATTGTTTCCATACATTAAATTTTGAAAGTCAACATGGAAGAATTTATTTATTCAAATAAAATAGCTGTCTTCTCCTTTATCCTATAAGTAAACAAACTGAACTTTTTGTCACGAGCTAATGACTGTGGCAAGAGACTGCCTACCATGAATGCATTCCAGATTCTGACAGAGGAGGAATTGTGTTGAGCCCTCTAAGTAAACTTGTGATCCTCTCAGTCACCTCTCAACTGTTGAAGGGCCGATTATCCAGTTCCTGGATTTACACAGACCTTTTGCTTTTCTTCTTTCTCCTCAATTTTTCTCTCTTCTTCCCTCTAATTCAGATCTCATTATTACCTCAAAAGGAAAAAAGGTACGACTGATTTAATTTGGAAAAGTTGGCAGTATTTTGAGTCTGCTAAACTGTTTCTTGATGGTAAGAATACTGTAAATATTGACTAGAAGTTAGGGGTTATCTATGCATTTTTTTCCTTCTTCCTTTTTTTTGTGGGTACGTAGTAGGGATATATATTTATGGGCACATGAGATGTTTTGATACAGGCATGCAATGTGAAATAAGCACATCATGGAGAATGGTTTATGTATCCCCCTATGCATTTTAATTATTTCATTAGCCGTAACTATAGGAGGTCCATGTATGTATAGATCTTTTATAAACAGCCAACTTCAAGTCTAAATAGATCAATTTCTTAGCATTTAAGTAGTAATTTGCACTTCATGAGTGAGAAAGGAAAACCATAGGTTTAAGACTCCCAACCCTCCAGGCACAGTGGCTCACACACACCTGTAATCCAGCACTTTGGGAGGCTGAGGCAGGTAGATCACGAGGTCAGGAGTTCAAGACCAGCCTGGCCAAGATGGTGCAACACTGTCGCTACTAAAAATACAAAAAATTAGCTGGTGTGGTGGCAGGCACCTATAATCCCAACTACTCAGGAGGCTGAGGCAAGAGAATCATTTGAACCCGGTGGGGTGGCAGAGGTTGCAGTGAGCCAAGATCACACCATTGCACTCTAGCCTGGGCAACAGAGTGAGACGCTGTCTAAAATAAAATAATAAAATAGACCCCAGACCCATGTTGCATTTCACTGGCTGACAAGGTTTTGTGAAAATGGTGAAAAAATATATATTTCAGCCACATATATTTTTTTAAAGTGTTAGGCTTAGATCAAAGCAGAGGAGAGAAAAGATAACATTTCAAGAAAGGGAACAATACCAGTGAAAGCACAGAGAAGGGTTGAGAACTTAACTGCCCATATAGAGGAGTGTGAAGAAACTGTCTTGGTAGAGTAGAGAGCTATAAAAACTAAGGTGCGGCTGCAATAAGAGAGGCTTTGAAGAGAAGGCACGGGAGTTAGAACTTGCCTCAGCCGGAAGTACGCTGTGGGTTTGGCTTCTGAGGAAAAGAGTGACATGAAGAAAGTACCATTTAGGAAGGATTGGCCAGGCAGCAGGACTGCAGGAGGGAACGGAGGAGAGGGACAGGCATCAGCCTGTTGTGATTACATCTGTGACATCTATTTCCTTGGCCTGGAATGGTGCCACCTTTCAACAAAGCCTGGATTTGGTTTCGCATCATACTTTCAAAAAGTTTTAATCCAGGAGTAAGAGAAAAGGGGATTCACTTGTTTTGAGTCTTTATTCTAGTGCACCAGACACTGCCAGAAGCTTTCCATGCATCTTACTCAATCTGCACAAACCTGCTCTATTGGCCGGGTGCGGTGGCTCAAGCCTTTAATCCCAGCACTTTGGGAGGCCGAGGCGGGTGGATCACGAGGTCAAGAGATCGAGACCATCCTGGTCAACATGGTGAAACCCCATCTCTACTAAAAATACAAAAAACTAGCTGGGCGTGGTGGCGCGTGCCTGTAATCCCAGCTACTTAGGAGGCTGAGGCAGGAGAATTGCCTGAGCCCGGGAGGCGGAGGTTGCGGTGAGCCGAGATCGCGCCATTGCACTCCAGCCTGGGTAACAAGAGCGAAACTCCGTCTCAAAAAAAAAAAAAAACCTGCTCTATTGAGATAGCTATTATTAGCCCCATTTTAGAGAGGACAAAATTGAGGTAGGTAACTTGCCTTTGGTCACATAGCTAGGAAATGACAGGATCAGATTTCAAACCCATGTCTGATTTCAAAGCTCTTGGTCTTTCCACTGTACCAAGACTTTCAGAGTCTGGGGGTAAAATAAAACTCTTGTGTTAATACATTGTGTTTAATGTTTATAAAGATAGTTGGATTTTTAAATATTGTCATCTCAAATTAAAAATGCTACCTTTCCTAGATCTAAATGTTGTCTCTCTGCTTAGCTCTTCAGCCATCTATGAAAGGGGTAGGCACACTCCCTCCATCATTTTCAGAAGACCTGAGGAGGCTGCCTTGTCTCCATTGCCACCTTCTGTGGAGGACACAGGATTACCTTCTTATGAACAGGCAGTGGCACTGACCAGAAAGCACAGTGTTTCACCACCACCACCATATCCTGGGCCCACAAAAGGATTCAGGGTATTTAAAAAATCTATGTCTCTTCCATCTCACTGACTACCTTGCCATCTTGGTATAAGAAATTTGTGTTATTTGATAGGCTGGGCATGGTGGCTCATGCCTGTAATCCCAGCACTTTGGGAGGCCAGGAGTTTGAGACTAGCGTGGCCAACATGGTGAATCCCCGTCTCTACTAAAAATTCAAAAATTAGCCGGGCATGGTAGTGCAGGCCTGTAGTCCCAGCTAGTCAGGAGGCTGAGGCAGGAGAATTGCTTGAATCTGGGAGGCGCCAGTTGCAATGTGGTGAAATTGCAGCACCACTGCACTCCAGCCTGGGCAACAAAGCAAGACTCCATCTCAAAAAAAAAAAAAGAAGAAGAAAAAGAAGAAGAAATTCATGTTATTTGAAATGGTTTGTTCTCCCTGAACCAAAAAAGGCATGTCTCCAGCTTTTTATGACAAACTGCAAGGAATAAAGGAAGAATAAGCCATGTGTTGCACCACAGAAGCTCTGTCTGCATCTTGAACCTGAACTTGATCATTATCAGCTTGATAAGAGACTTTCTGACTCTATATCCTTGCAGTTAAGAAGAAAGCACATTTTTGTAATGTTCGTTTTAGTGGTTCAAAAAAAAATCTTTGTTATAAAGAGCATAGGTAGAATTGGTGAACTCTTTGCATCCTTTGTACAGATAAAGGTTATAGATTTCTCGTCCTGAATATTAAAAAAGCAAGATGGCCGGGCGCGGTGGCTCAAGCCTGTAATCCCAGCACTTTGGGAGGCCGAGGCGGGTGGATCACGAGGTCGAGAGATCGAGACCATCCTGGTCAACATGGTGAAACCCCGTCTCTACTAAAAGTGCAAAAAATTAGCTGGGCATGGTGGCACGTGCCTGTAATCCCAGCTACTCAGGAGGCTGAGGCAGGAGAATTGCCTGAACCCAGGAGGCGGAGGTTGCGGTGAGCCGAGATCGCGCCATTGCACTCCAGCCTGGGTAACAAGGGCGAAACTCCGTCTCAAAAAAAAAAAAAAAAAAAGCAAGATGTCTAATCATTAAGATCATCCAAAGTCAGGCCAGGAGCAGAGGCTCACACCTGTAATTCCAGCACTTTGGGAGGCCAAGGTAGGCAGATCACCTGAGGTCAGGAGTTTGAGACCAGCCTGGCCAACATGGTGAAACCCCATCTTTACAAAAATACAAAAAAAAATTAGCCAGGCATGATGGTGGAATCCTGTAATCCTAGCTACTGGGGAGGCTGAGGCAGGAGAAGCCCTTGAACCCAGGCGGCAGAGGTTGCAGTGAGGTCAGATCGCGCCATAACAGCCTGGATGACAGAGTGAGACTCTGTCTCAAAAAAAAAAAAAAAAAAAAAAAAGATTATCCAGTTAGGATATTGGACCTACTCTTTCTTAGGATTTTTTGGGGGGGTTAGAAATACTTCACAGAATTTGGCATTTCAGTATAAATCTGTGACCTTAATATAATCCCTTGGTTTTATATGTTAAATTATTGCATAGCAATCATCATATTTTGCTGGGTTTAGATCTTAACTCTTGCTGTCAGTAATGTTTTATTATAGGTAGTGGGGTCAGTAGTTTTCTTGTTCTAAAAAATACTGTTTGCTATAAAGTTAGTTCCTCAGAGGATATAAGGTTGCAATGAATTTGCAAGGGTTGTTATGCTATCAAATAAACAGACCTCAAATCTAGGAGACAATAGAATTAATGAAGTTGCCCCGTTACTGATTAGTAAATACTCCCCTCTTCATTGCAAAATTATCACTATATATAACTACATATGATTATTTTGAAATTTGTTGAACTTCATAAATAGTTTGAGAATCTGAAAAAAGTAATTTGCTTTTCTGCTCTTAAAATAATATTGATTAATGTTACCAGAAACCTTTTGCATCTCTTAATATGTCTGAACACAACAGGAAAACACCGTTATTATTTAAACCTATTCTTTGTCTAGTCTTCTAAATCATATGTATAACCAATTTTTCCTTAAGAATGTAGTAGCATATGAGCTATAAACTTCTGGAGTATGCGCCCACAAATTTATCTGGGTGGGCATGTAGGTATATGTGAATTTGTTTCCTCTTCCAGGAGCTCAAGAAATAACATACTCCTGAAAAATAGAATAGAAAATTACCTGCTTTATGTTTTTGCCAGGGATTATATTTTCTTATCATTTAGAATCATTTATAAAAATGATCATTATTTATTTTGTTTTATAATTTTTACAGGAGTGAGACTGCAAATCCACATGTTTGATAATTCCTACCAAATTAAATGTCTAGAAACTATAAATCATATTACAGTGCATGTGTGAGTGTATGTCTCTCTTTTAAGATGCATCATCTTAAGGCAAATAAAAGTTTAAGTCCTTAATCATTACAGACTGCTAAAGACTTTATCCTTTTAGATTCTGTCTCTTTGTTGCTTGTTGCAAATAGATCATCTAGCAACATTTACATTTAATTAAGAAATCTAACTTGATTTTAAAAGTTACCCATATTGCATATAAAAGTTGTGTCTTGGCTTTACATAAGCACTTTTGCTCATGTGACTTTGTACTTATTTTAATCCTCTTTAAAGGGTTACAGGCAAATTCTCCTTTGCAATAATCACACTAAGGCATAAAAGAATAACTTGTCCAAAATCTAGCAAGTTGGTGACAACTCGGTTTAGCATGAGTGAGCGCACTTTTCTAGTCCCATGCCATGCCTGTAAAATTATACTGCCTCAAATTATGAAATTCAGGGATCTTGTATGTAATTCTAAGTTTGGGACAGAAACTTACAAGCATTTCTCATCTATACATACATTTATATATCTACATGTTACATATATTTATATGTATTCTCATACACATATGAAAAATATTTATGATGAATAGAATTATAAGATATATATCATTTACTGAATCATATTTTGAAATATCCCATGAACTCATTTACTTCTCTTGACCCCAAAATTCTAACTACAAAGCTAGCTTCAGAACCTGTGACAACCTCACCCCACCCAAGCAGCTGCCTAGAGTTGTCTACTGCTATCATTTTGTATAAAACAGTCGCTCTAACTTGAGTGAGTCTAGAATCCATCATTAAGATTGTGATATTTATAGAGTATCCATTGTGGAGATAATGATACTTTAAATATAAAAAGGAAAATATGATAAAACTGTTATTGAAAAATGCTTGTAATGATTGAGCAGTCACATGTATTTCTATCACTTTCACCATTTTCTATTCCTGTTCTAAGTTTGGTGGTAAATTTGTTGTTTTGTTTGATTTATCTGTTTTGTTTGTATTTCATCTACCAGCAATTGATTAGTGTTATTCATTAAATCTATTTTGACACAAGGTTTTATATTTAATTAGATCAGTTTTCCACTTTATTACAATTAAGAAATCAGTGAAATATGGATATAAAAGGAGAATTGGACTTGGAAAAGACAAATACACATTTACAAGGCTATACCTTCGGTAGGATAGACAATTCTATGTAGAATATTTTCTTTTGATAATGAAAAACATTAAAAAGGTCACAAACTTTGACTGTGTCAAAGCATTTTTATTTTTAATTTTTTGAGACAAGGTCTTACTCTGCCACCCAGGCTGGAGTGCAGTGGCCCAGTCACAACTCACTGCAGCCTGAATTTCAGGGCTCAAGCAGTTCTCTACCTTAGCCTCCTGAGTAGCTGGGACTACAGGTGCATGCCAATACACCTGGCTAATTTTCGTGGTTTTTGTGGAGATAGGGTTTCTACAAAAATTGTTGCCCAGGCTGGTCTCCAACTCCTGAGCTCAAGTGATCCACCCACCTCAGCTTCCCAAAGTGCTGGAATTACAGGCATGAGCCACCATGCCGGCCTGCTGTGTCAAACTTTTGCATCTTTTTTTGAGATAGAGTCTTGCTCTGTAGCCCAGGCTAGAGTGCAGTAGAGTGACCAGGAGGTTGGCTCACTGCAACCTCTGCCTCCCAGGCTCAAAAGATTCTCCTGCCTTAGCCTCCCGAGTAGCTGGGATTACAGGCACCTGCCACCACGCCTGGCAAACTTTTGTATTTTTAGTGGAGACGGGGGTTTCGCCGAGTTGGCCAGGCTGGTCTCAAACTCCTGAACTCAGGTGATCTGCCCGCTTCAACCTCCCAAAGGGCTGGGATTACAGGCATGAGCCACTGTGCCCGGCCCCAAGTTTTGCATCTTTTAATGATGCACCCTCTGAGCGAATACATAGAGAAAACTCTCAGAACAATTAAAAACTGCAGAGCAACAGTATCCTCCATGTCTTTGGTTTCAAGTTTGCCTCTAAAATGCTAATCCATATTTTTCTACTTCTGAGATAATTTATATGTGTATAATCTTCCTAAATGTACAAGAGACTTTTTAACACTAAAAGACTGTCAGTGCTTAACAAAAACTCAATTTTATATTACATTGTTTTGGTTTTAATTGAATGTGAATTAATTTTTATTAGTTATTTGATTTGGAATGTTATGTATGCCATTAACACTATTAGGGGAATGTCTAGCATTTCTGTATTTTTAAAGCATTTGATTCTTTTGTTGATTCTGTCTATGTGGTCATTTTAAAACATGTGTTACATAAATCAGTACCTTCATTCTTCTATATTGTGTGTCTCCTCCAACTTTTTTTATTTTTTAAAAAATGTTTCTCTAACACCTCAACAGTTTAAGGTAATTCAGTACACATATGTCAGTATTTTCATTATCTGAAAACAGCAACCAATTTTAAAAATTCATCTTTTTCCTAAAACTTTATTATTTTTTATTTTAAGGGGTTTCCTGTCATATATACTTTTTACACATGAAAATAAACTTTATACCAAGCGAATATTTATTGTTTCATTTAAGAATTCTTCCTCATATACTGGCATATAATAAATTATGATATATTAATTAAATCTGAACAACACATTGTGCGTTTTTTAATATTTATAGCATGATATTGATGTGTATCTTTCACCCAATGGGGCTAGCATTCTATTTAAACAATTTAGTTGCAATATTTAATATATTGTTTGAGGCAAATATATTACTCCTTAAGACTAACGTTATTTTTGTGAGCTATATCTATACATAATTGAAAAAATCAGTAGCAATGTTACTAAATTATAAGAATAATATAGCAAGACTCCCAGCTTAAAAGAAGTAATTATAAATATAAGTGAACATTTATTATTATTCAGTATTACTTAATGTTAAACATTTAGACCACCTTAAAATTTTTTGGATCCAAATGAATTAGATGTAAATCTTAATATTTATACTCCCAGGCCGGGCGCGGTGGCTCAAGCCTGTAATCCCAGCACTTTGGGAGGCCGAGGCAGGTGGATCACGAGGTCGAGAGATCAAGACCATCCTGGTGAACATGGTGAAACCCCGCCTCTACTAAAAAAAAATATACAAAAAATTAGCTGGGCATGGTGGCACATGCCTGTAATCCCAGCTACTCAGGAGGCTGAGGCAGGAGAATTGCTTGAACCCAGGAGGCGGAGGTTGCGGTGAGCCGAGATCGCGCCATTGCACTCCAGCCTGGGTAACAAGAGCGAAACTCCGTCTCAAAAAAAAAAAAAAAAAAAAAAAAAAATTTATACTCCCTAAAATTACTTTTATCAAGAGAATAAAAAGACAAGTGACAGGCTGGGAGAAGATATTTGCAAAAGACATGTCGGATAAAATGTGTCCAAAAATAAACAAAGAACTCTCTTTTTTTTTTTTTTTTTTTTTGAGACGGAGTTTCGCTCTTAATACCCAGGCTGGAGTGCAATGGCGCGATCTCGGCTTGCCACAACCTCCGCCTCCTGGGTTCAGGCAATTCTCCTGTCTCAGCCTCCTGAGCAGCTTGGATTACAGGCACACACCACCATGCCCAGCTAATTTTTTGTATTTTTAGTAGAAACGGGGTTTCACGATGTTGACCAGGATGCTCAATCTCTTGACCTCGTGATCCACCCGCCTCAGCCTCCCAAAGTGCTGGGATTACAGGCATGAGCCACCTCACCCAGCTATAAACAAAGAACTCTTAAAACTCAACAACAAGAAAACAAGCCAAATTTAAAATGAGTAAAAGACTATGCACTTCACCAAAGAAGATATGCAGATGGCAAAAAAGCATATGAACTGATGTTTGACATCATGGGTTATTAGGGGATTACAAATGAAAGCAACAGTGAGATGTCACTACACACCTATTAGTATTCCCCAAATCTAAGACACTAACACCACAAAACATCCTGCTGGTGAGGATGTGGAACAACAGGAACAACTCTTGTCCATTGCTGGTGGGAATGCAAAATGGTATAGCCACTTTGGAAGACAGTGGTAGTTTCCTACAAAATTAAACATATTCTTACCAAATCATCCAGCAATCATGAGCCTTACTATTTACCCAATAGAGCTGAAAACTCATGTCCACACAAAAACACACAGGTGTTTGTAAGCAGTTTTGATCATAATTGCCAAAACTCGGAAGCAACCAAGATGTTCTTCAGTAGGTGAATGGATAAACTGTGGCACATCCAGACAATGGAACAAAAAAGACTTTTTAATTGTTTTTTAGAGAGAAGGTCTTGCTCTGTTGCCCAGGCTGGGGTGCAGTGGTGCAATTATAGCTCACTGCAGCTCACTGCAGCCTCAAACTCCTGGACTCAAGTGATCTGCCCACCTCAGCCTCTGGAGTCTCTGGGATTACAAGTTTTAGGAGTATGACTTTTAGATTCCACATGTAAGTAAGATCATATGGGATTTGTCTTTCTGGGCAATGCAAGTTAACATGTGTTCAACACTAGACTAGTTTTCTATTGCTTCATAACAAAATACCACCAATTAGCAGCTTCAAACAACACACATACTACAGTTTCTATTAATCGGAGTCCAGGTACACCTTAGCAGAGTCCTCTACTTAAGCTTTGACAGGGTTGGAATAAAGGTGTTGGCCAAGGCTGGAGTCAAGATGTTTTCATCTGCAGGCTTTACTATAGAAAACTCCACTGTGAAAGCTCTCTCAGGTTATTGGCAGAATTCCTTCTGATGCATCTGCAAGACTCAAATCCTTTATGAGCAGGAGACAATAAGCCAACCGCAGCTCCAGAGCCCGCCTGCAGTTCCTAGAAGCTACCTGTAGTTCCTTGCCACATCGACTTCCTCATCATGCTCCTCACCCTGTCAAGCCAGCGAAGAGATCTCCAGATCTTATTTATTTATCTTTATTATATCCAGAGTATGCCTGCTGCAAAATGGAGCCTTATATAATATGACATCTTCACAAGAATGACATCTCATCACCTTCTATTGATTAGAAACAAGTCATGGGTTTTGTTAACTTATCAGAAGATTCTACAAAGGAGTAAATAGCAGAAGTGAGCGAGCCTTGAGAATTACTTTAGGTTCTGTCCACCAGAGGCCCTATGATGTGCTAGGCCTTCATGTGCCTTCCATGTGATGGAAGATTGGCCGGTGCCGTAGCTCATGCCTGTAATCCCTAGCACTTTGAGAGGCCAAGGCAGGTAGATTGCATGAGGTCAGGAGTTCAAGACCAGCCTACCCAACACAGTAAAACCCCATCTCAACTAAAAATACAAAATATTAGCCAGGCATGGTGGCAGGTGCCTGTAATCCCAACTATTTGGGAGGCTGAGGCAGGAGAATCACTTGAACCTAGGAGGCAGAGGTTGCAGTGAGCCAAGACTATACATACCATTGAACTCTGGCGTGGGCAACAGGAGTGAAACTCCATCTCAAAAAAAAAAAAAAATGAACTAAGATCAAATAAATACCTTAAGAAAATCTTGTTTTAATATAAGGGACCAATATTAGAAGGACTATTATGAATAATTCTTTTTAAATTGTAGCCAACTTAATCACATACAAAATTCCTTTTGTAAATGCCCCTTCACGAACCTTATCACAACTTATACACAACATCTATGATTTGCTTGGACATTCTGATTGTCCTACATTTTTTTTCTTTTCTGAATAATCAGTCATATTACTTTATTTATTTGTTTATTTTTGAGATGGAGTTTCACTCTTATTGCCCAGCCTGGAGTGCAATGGTGCAATCTCGGCTCACTGCAACCTCCCACTCCTGGGTTCAAGCGATTCTCCTGCCTCAGCCTCCTGAGTAGCTGGGATTACGGGCATGAGCCACTGTGCCAGGCTAATTCTGTATTTTTAGTAGAGATGGGGTTTCTCCATGTTGGTCAGGCTGGTCTCGAACTCCCAACCTCAGGTGATCTGCCCACCTTGACCTCCCAAAGTGCTGGGATTACAGAAGTAAGCCACCACGCCCAGCCCAGACATATTACTTTAAGATAAAAATTTACCATACAGGATCCTTTTTTGGTATACAGTTATTTTTTTCTTTATAACCTTTTCTATTAAAAAGAAACTTTTTCTTTTTTTTATGGGCCGGGCACAGTGGCCCACGCCTGTAATCCCAACACTTTGGAAGGCAGAGGTGGGCAGACCACGAGGTCAGGAGATTGAGCAATACCATCCTGGCCAACATGGTGAAACCTCGTCCCTACTAAAAATACAAAAATACTCTCGCGCTGTCACCAAGCGGGAGTACAGTGGTGTGATCTCAGCTTACTGCAAACTCTGCCTCCCAGGTTCAAGTGATTCTCATGCCCCATCCTCCCGAGTAGCTGGGACTGTAGTACCACTACACCCAGCTAATTTTTGTATTTTTAGTAGAGACACGGTTTCACTATTTTGGCCAGGCTTGTCTGGAACTTCTGGCCTCAAGTGATCTGCCTGCCTTGGTCTCCCAAAGTGCTGAGCCAACATATCCAGCCAAAAACAAATTTTAAAAAAAAATCATAACTTTTCTTATACCTTTTGCTCTTACTGTTTTCTTTCTACCTTAACTCATAAATAACTTTTAAATAAGCTTTAAATTACATAGAATTTTTTCTCTATTAGAACATAACTTACAAAATTATACATTAACTAGAATTTTTATTTTTAGTAATCTTAAATTTTAGTGAAAATCTAGGAAGCAAGAAATCCTGAATTGTTTATCAGAGAATAATATTTTATAAATGAAACTATGCTACAATTTTTGGAAACATGTTGCCCTATACCACAAAACTTTCTTAGTTGCTGGTGGACCAGACACCCAGTGAGCATTTGTTATTTAATTTAAAATAATTTTTTTTTTTTTTTGAGATGGAGTTTCGCTCTTGTTACCCAGGCTGAAGTGCAATGGCGCGATCTCGGCTCACTGCAACCTCCGCCTCCCGGGTTCAGGCAATTCTCCTGCCTCAGCCTCCTGAGTAGCTGGGACTACAGGCACGTGCCACCATGCCCAGCTAATTTTTTGCATTTTTAGTAGAGACGGAGTTTCACCATGTTGACCAGGATGGTCTCGATCTCTTGATCTCGTAATCCACCCGCCTCAGCCTCCCAAAGTGCTGGGATTACAGGCTTGAGCCACCGCGCCCAGCTAATTTAAAATAATTTTAAGACTTTAAATTACATAAAAAGTTCACCTACAAGCACTTATTACATTCACATGTACTCAGTTTTTTCATTTTTAACAGTTTATCTAGATTATTTCTAAAAACTGAGAAATCACAAAAACCTAGTCATTATTTAAGGTTATTTTCCTATTAACCATTTTTAAAGTCTGTGAACATCAAGTGTTCAGCTAAGTAAAAACCTTAAAGTGAAACACATGAGCATGTTGCTAATAACTCAGAAGACTCAGCTGTTTTCACTGAACCAACAATCCTAAATTAGTCTTACTTGTCAAAACACACACACACATGCACATACACACAAAGATTATTCTCATTTGGGCTTGGTTTATAATCTTATAATCTTTGTGTCAAACTCTGACACCTTAATATATCTAGAAGAGACAAATATAAAACTGGTCAATAAACCCAGACAAAAATGTATATTGATAATTCTGAAGACATTTTTATTTTTATCTTACCAATAATTTTAAAACCAGCTTATTAAAGATTTACTTAAGTCACATGAACTTGAAAAATACTTGGACTTATTTACTTAATTTATCAGTGCTCTTTTATTTATAATCCATTTTGGTACCATGTAGACACAACATATATCATAATATGTGTACAAGATACAAACACACCTAAACACATATATAAAGGTCCTATCCTTTTACCTTGGAAATCTGGCCATGAGATACAAAGAAAAACTAACCAGTTTACAAAAGATGGCTAGATCCAAATTATTTCTGACAAAATTGGGACCTGTTCACATGGTTAGAGTTTGTTTGCCTCAACTGGTAATTCAAGGAAGGCTGTAGGCCAAAATTTTGGGTAAAGCCATTTTTATGGCAGTTTATTTATTAACTTTTTTTGTATTTTGTATTCATCCTTTAATTTATCTTTTTTTTGTATTTTTTATTTATTCTTTCTGGCAGTTTATTTTTAAAACCCCCTTTACCCTTTTTTCCTTCAACTTCAAATGAGTTTCCAATGTTTACATTTTAGTTAGAACTGGCTGAACTGCATAAGAAAAACAAAATTTCCAGGTATCCTTGAATTAGTGAGTTTTATCTCAACACCAGTAGCTTAATAACAGCAGATTCAAAGTAGCCAGGAAAATAGCCAGGCACAGTGGCTTACACATATGATCCTAGCACTTTGGGAAGCTAAGGCAGGTAGATCACTGATCAAATTCCTGAGCTCAGGTATTTGAGACCCGCCTGGGCAACAGGGCAAAACCTCTACAAAAAAAGCAAAAATTAGCTGGTGTGGTGGCACAAACCTGTAGTCCTGGCTACTCAGGAGGCTGAGGTAGGAAGATTGCTTAAGCCCAGGAAGTTAAGGCTGTAGTGAGCTGAGATTGTTGCACTGCACTACAGCCTAGGCACCAGAGCAAGACCCCACCTCAAAAAAAAAAAAACCACAAACTCAAAGAAACTCCCAAAAGCTCAAAGAAGACAGAAAAGAAAAGAGAGAAATAGAGAACTCTAAAAGACTCTACCTAACTTTGTAGTTGCAGGTTAACCGTTTGAGCTCTGAATTTTTTGGCTGCAATTTGCCTATCAGTTTAAAATGTACACAAAAATAAGCCATAGTGTATAACAAGCTGGAGTCTCAGAAAAATCTAGCATGCCTTTGAACTTTTCTGTTTTTAATTTTTTATTATTATTATTTTTTTTTTTTGAGATACAGTCTTGCTCTGTCGCCAGGCTGGAGTGCAGTGGCCGACCTCAACCTCCGCCTCCCAGGTTCAAGTGATTCTCCTGCCTTAGCCTCCCCAGTAGCTGGGACTACAGGCATGAGCCACCACATCCAGCTAATTTTTGTATATTTTAATAGAGATGGGGTTTCACCATGTTGGCCAGGATGGTCTCAATCTCTTGACCTTGTGATCTGCCCTCCTCAGCCTCCCAAAGTGCTGGGATTATAGGCGTGAGCTGCTGCGCCCGGCCTTAAATAATTTTTAAAAAGAAGAAATGAAGGATGGGTGCAGTGGCTTATGCCTGTAAACCCAGCACTTTGGGAGGCCAAGATGGGCAGATTGCCTGAGCTCAAGAGTTTCTGACCAGCCTGGGCAACATGGTGAAACCCCATCTCTACTAAAAAAAAAATACAAAAAATTAGCCGGACATGGTGGCATGTGCCTGTAGTCCCAGCTACTTGGGAGGCTGAGGCAAGAGAATTGCTTGAACCCAGGAGGCAGAGGTTGCAGTGAGCTGACTGCACTCTAGCCTGGACTCCATCTCAAAAAAAAGAAGAAGGAGAAAAGAGAAGATCCAAATAAACACAATTAAAATGATGAAGGGAATGTTACCATTGACCCCAGAGAAATAAAAATAATCATCAGAAACTACTATGGACACATATACACACAAACTAGAAAACCTAAAATCTCCTAGAAGGGATGGATAAGTTCCTGGACATATACACCCTCCCAAGACTGAACCAGGAAGAAACTGATCCCCTGAACAGACCAATAATGAGCTCCTACATTGAATCAGGAATAAATTGCCTATCAACCAAAAAAAGTCCAGGAGTAGATGGATTCACAGCCTAATTCTATCAGATGTATAAAGAAGAGCTGGTACCATTCCTACTAAAACTATTCCAAAAACTTGAAAAGGAGGGACTCTTCCCCAATTCATTCTATGTGGCCAGCTTGATCCTGATATGAAAACCTGGCAGAGAAACACGTAAAAAAGAAAACTTCAGGCCAATATCCTTGATGAACATTGATTCAAAAATCCTCAACAAAATTCTTGCAAACCAAATTCAGCAGCACATCAAAAAGTTAATCCATTATGATCAAGTAGGCTTCATCCTCAGGAGGCAAATTTGGTTCAATATACACAAATCAATAAATGTGATTTAGCACGTAAACAGAACTAAAGACAAAAACCACACAATTATCTCAATAGATATAGAAAAGGCTTTTGATAACATTCAACATTGATTCACATTAAAAACTCTTGAGGAACTAGATATTGAAGGAACATACCTCAAAATAATAACAGCCATCTATGACAAACTCACAGCTGACATTATACTGAATGGGCAAAAGCTGGAAGTATTCCCCTTGAAAACTGGCACTCTCTCTTACCACTTCTATTCAACTTAGTATTGAAAGTCCTGGCCAGAGTAATCAGGCAAGAGAAAGAAATAAAGGGCATCCAAATAGGAAAACAGGAAGTTAAACTATCCCTGTTTGCAGATGACATGATTCTATATGCAGAAAGCCCCACAATGTTGCCTCAGAAGCTCCTTCAGCTGATAAACAACTTGAGCAAAGTTTCAGGATACAAAATCAATGTATAAAAATTATGGCCAGGTGAGTTGGCTCATGCCTGTAATCCCAGCACTTTGGGAGGCCTAGGCAGGTGGATTACGAAGTCAGGAGATTGAGACCATCCTGGCCAACATGGTAAAACACTGTCTTTACTAAAATACAAAAAATTAGCCAGGCATGTTGGCATGCGCCTGTAGTCCCAGCTAGTTGGGAGGCTAAGGCAAGGGAATCGCTTGAACCCAGGAGGTGGAGATTGCAGTGAGCCCAGATCACACCACTGTACTCCAGCCTGGCGACGGTGAGATTTATCTCATTAAAAAAAAAAAAAAAAAAATCACTGGCATTCCTATACACCAACAACAGCCAAGCTGAGAGCTAAATGAGGAAGGCAATCCTATTCCCAATTGCCACAAAAGGAATAAAATACCTAGGAATACAGCTAGCCAGGGAAGTGAAAGATGTGTACAATGAGAATTATAAAACACTGCTCAAAAAATCAAAGAATACACAAACAAATGGAAAACATTCCATGCTCACGGATAGAATCAATATCATTAAAATGGCCATACTGCCCAAAGCAATTTACAGATTGAGTGTTGTTCCTATCAAACTACCAACCACATTATTCACAGAACTAGAAAAAACTATTTTAAAATTCGTTCAGAATCAAAAAAGAGCCAAAGTAGCCAAGGCAATCCTAAGCAAAAAGAATGTTACCCAACTTCAACCTATACCATGGGGCTAGAGTAAGTAAAACAGCATGATACTGGTATAAAAGCAGGCACATAGACCCAGGGAACAGAATAGAGACCTCAGAAACAAGGCTGCACACTTATAACCATAAAAGATCTTTGACAACACTGACAAAAACGAGCAATGGGAAAAAAGTGTCCCTATTCAATAAATGATGCTAGAATAACTGGTTAGCCATATGCTGAAGTTTGAAGCTGGACTCCTTCCTTACACCATGTACAAAAATCAACTCAAGATGGATTAAAGACTTAAATGTAAAACCCAAAACTATACAAACCCTGGAAGGCAACCTAGGTGATACCATCCTGGACATAGGAATGGGAAAAGATTTCATGACAAAGACACCAAAAGCAACCACAACAAAAGCAAAAATTAACAAATGGGATATAATTAAACTTAAGAGCTTCTGCACAGCAAAGAAACTATCAGCAGAGTAAACAGACAACCTACGGAATGGGAGAATATATTTGCAAACTATGCATCTGACAAAGGTCTAATATCCAGCATCTATAAGGAATTTACATTTATAAGAGAAAAACAATCCCAGTAAAAAGTGGGCAAATGACATGAAGAGACACTTTTCAAAAAAAAGACATACATGTGCCCAACAAGCATGTTAAAAAAAAAAAATGACTGATCGTTAGAGAAATGTAAATGAAACCACAATGAGATACCATCTCACACCAGTCAGAATGGCTATTATTAAAAAGTCAAAATATAACAGATGCTGGCAAGCTTGCAAAGAAAAGGGAACACTTATATACTGTTGGTGAAAATGTAAATTAGAACAACCACGTGAAAAGCAGTACAGCAATTCCTCAAAGAACTAAGAACAAAACTACCATTCGACCCAGCAATCTCATTACTGGGCATATATACACCCAGAGGAATACAAATCATTCTACCACAAAGACATATGCATGTGAATGTTCATTGTAGCACTATTCACAACAGCAAAGACATGGAATCAACCTAAATGCCCATCAATGGTAGAACGGATAAAGAAAATGTGGTACTTACACACCGTGGAATACTATGCAGCCACAAAAAGGAACAAGATCATGTCTTTTGCAGGAACAAAAGACACTGGAGGTTACTGTCCTTAGCACACTAATGTAGGAACTGAAAACCAAATATCCCACGTTCTCACTTATAAGTGGAAGCTAAATGATAACTCATGAACACAAAGAAGGGAACAGCAGACACTGGGGTCTACTTGAGTGTGGCGGTTGGGAGGAAAGAGAAGAGCAGAAAAAATAACTATTGGGTACTAGGCTTAATACTTGAGTGATGAAATAATCTATACAACAAACCCCCATGACACAAGTGTACCTATATAACAAGACTTCACATGTACCCATGAATCTGAAAGTAAAAAAATAAAACAATGTAATGTGAGTAGAAATAAAGAGCTACTTGTGATAAAATAGTCCATCAATTTATGACTCAAAATTAAAGTTTGTTTTAAATATAATTTTAATGTAAACTATGTCTCAAGATAAACTGACCGAAATTCTTTTTAAAAATAATAATTAAAAACTAAGAAACACATAGAAAGTGAAACAAATGTAGCATTCCCAAACCAATTCCTGAAAAGGAACACAGGAAAAATGTCTTCAAGAGCCACACGGTGGCTCATGCCTATAATCCTAGCACTTTGGGAGGCTGAGATGGGTGGATCACCTGAGGTCAGGAGTTCAAGACCAGCCTGGCCATTATGGTGAAACCCCATCTTTAAAAAAAAAAAAAAAGAATTTTTATCTTACACCAAATGGGACACAAGCAACCATGCTAGGTCCAAATGACACAAAAGCTCAAATAGCATAGACAGAGGATTCTCAGTGTGTGCACTGGCTTGACTTAACCAGTCTTGGGGGCCATCAACTCCCTTGGATACCACTTTTTCTTGCACCACCAAAGTGTTACAGGCTGCTGATGCTATGAAGGAGACAGAGGGAGGGTCCCCAAGACAAAGAATTTCTCAGTTGCTGCTAGGACACCCCTGGAATCCCAGCCATGGGGGCAGCTAGCCATGAGCAACAACTGGCACTCACAAGCAGTTGTTGCTCTGCCCAATAACATGAATGGGTAAGCCCTGGTGCACTGCTACAGCCAATCGCTCCATCCATGGAAATGGGGCAGGCTAGACCACCAGAGGGCACACAGCCCTCAGCTGTACCTGGCTATGTTTTGCTGCTTGCGCCTCAAAAACCAGACACGAGAAATGACGGTTGGTGGGAGGAAAAGCAGATTTATTTGGAAAGAGCAAAACCAAAAAGATGGTGAACTTACGAGGCGGGTGGATCACGAGGTCAAGAGATCGAGACCATCCTGGTCAACATGGTGAAACCCCGTCTCTACTAAAAATACAAAAAATTAGCTGGGCATGGTGGCGCATGCCTGTAATCCCAGCTACTCAGGAGGCTGAGGCAGGAGAATTGCCTGAACCCAGGAAGCAGAGGTTGCGGTGAGCTGAGATCGCGCCATTGCACTCCAGCCTGGGTAACAAGGGCGAAATTCCGTCTCAAAAAAAAATAAAATTAAATTAAAATTAAAATTAAAACGTAATTTTCCAACTATTTCCAAGAGAATTCCAATTATCTTTCAAGAGAATTGAAAAACATACATTCACATAAAAACTTGTACACAAATGTTTATAGCATTATGCATAATAACCAAAAAGTGGAAGCACCCAAATGTTCATCAACCTATGAATGAATAAACAAAATGTAGTATATACATACAAGGGAATATTATTCAGTTATAAAAAGGAATAAAAGAATAAAAAGGAACCTTGAAAGCATTTCAATAAATGAAAAAAGCCTGACACAAAAGCCTACATATATTGGGTAATTCCATTTATATATGAAATGTCAGAATAAGCAAATCCAAAAACTGGAAAGTAGATTAGTCATTGACAGGAACTGTGGGGAGGGGGAAGTGATGAGCAAGTGCCAGTAGATAAGAGGCTTCTTTTCAGGGTGATGTAAATGCTCTAGAATTAGATGCTGGTGATGGTTACACAATTTTATGTACATATTAAAACCACTGTATTATATACTTTTAAATGGTGAGGATGAAGAATTTGGAGGAGAAGCCTAGAAAAAAAAAAAAAAAACCTGTACAGAGCATTAAGGGCAATTCTGGTGAAGGCTCAGATGAAGAGAATAGCTGTTAGGAAAGTCTGAAACTTCTTAAGAGATTACTCAAATGGTTGTGACCAGAATGTTGGTGGAAATATGGACAGTGAAGACTATTCTGATGAGTCTCAAATGAAAATGAGGAACAAGGTATTAGAAACTGGAAAAGGGGCTGGGCGCGGTGGCTCACGCCTGTAATCCCAGCACTTCGGGATTACCGAGGCGGGTGGATCACGAGGTCAAGAGATCGAGACCATCCTGGTCAACATGGTGAAACCCCGTCTCTACTAAAAATACAAAAATTTAGCTGGGCATGGTGGCACGTCCCTGTAATCCCAGCTACTCAGGAGGTTGAGGCAGGAGAATTGCCTGAACCCAGGAGGCGGAGCTTGCGGTGAGCCGAGATCGTGCCATTGCACACTCCAGCCTGGGTAACGAGTGAAACTCTACCCTTGTTATAAAGTGGCAAATAAGTTAGCTGAATTATATCCACGCCCAAGGGCTTTATGGAAGACAGAACTTAGAACCATGAACTAGAATACCTGGCTGAAGAAAAATCTAAGAAGCAAAGCATTATGAAGCTGTGTGGCTTCTCTTGACTATATGTGGCAAATTTAGAGAGGACACACTTGATTTAAAGATGGAATTTATAATTAAAAAGGAAGCAGAACAGAAAGACTTAAAAAATTTTCATCCTGGCTATGTAAAGAGTGAAAAGGCAAGTTTAGGAGAGCAAACCAAGGGTGTGGCAAAGCAACTGTTTACTAAAGAGCTTAGTAGGGATGGAGGGGAGTCAGATTTATCGACAATGGGAGCATGAAGCTGCCCCTCCCATCACTGGCGAGAGCAGGGTATTGAGGGTGATCTTTCCAGAGGAACACCAGCAAATATCATCTGCTCCCTGCTTTCCAACACAGCACTTCTTGGCCACCCCAGCCCTGCTCCAGTGTGGCCAGGTACAACATGTGCTGCTCCAGAGGGCACAAGCTCTAAATCTTCCCAGCATTCACATGGTGCCAACTCAGCCTGTCCAATACGGTGAAACCCTGTTGTACTAAAATGACAAAAATTAGCTGGGCGTGGTAGCACACGCCTGTAGTCCCAAGTACTCGGGAGGCTGAGGCAGGAGAATCGCTTGAACTCGGGAGGCAGAGGTTGCAGTGAGTCGAGATCGTGCTACTGCACGCCAGCCTGGGTAACAGAGTGAGACTCCGTCTCAAAAAATAAATAAATAGGCTGGGTGTGGTGGCTCACACCTGTAATCCAAGCACTTTGGAGGCCAAGGCGGGGGGATCACCTGAGGTTGGGAGTTCAAGACCAAGCTGACCAACATGGTGAAACCCCATCTTTTAAAAAATAATAATAAATAAATAAATAAATAAAAATAGGCTGGGCGTGGTGGCTCACTCCTGTAATCCTAGCACTTTAGGGGCCAAGGCACGTGGATCACGAGGGCAGGAGATCAAGACCATCTTGGTCAACATGATGAAACCCTGTCTCTGCTAAAATACAAAAAATTAGCCAGGTGTGGTGGTGCACACCTGTAGTCTCAGCTACTTGGGAGGCTAAGGCAGGGGAATTGCTGGAACCTGGGAGGCAGAGGTTGCAGTGAGCTAACATTGCACCACTGCACTCCAGCCTGGTGACAGAGTGAGACTCCATCTCAAAAAAAAAAAAAAAATATAAAAGTAAAAATTAAATAAATAAATAAATAAAAGCCAGGTACAGTGGCTCAGGCCTGTAATCTCAGCACTTTGGGAAGCTGAGGATAGCAAATCATTTAAGGCCAGGAGTTCCTGACTAGCCTGGGCAACTAAACCAGACCCCGTTTCTACCAAAAATAATAATATTAAAACAAATTAGCCAGGTATGGTGGTGCACACTTGTAGTCCCAGCTACTCCAGATGCTGAGACAAGAGGATCACTTAAGCCCAGGAATTCGAGGCTGCAGTGAGCTATGGTCACTGCACTCCAGCCTGGGGGACAAAGTGCAACCTTGTCTCTTAGAAGAAAAAAAAAAGGCTGGACATCATGGCTCATGCTTGTAATCCCAGCACTTTAGGAAGCAAAGGCAGGAGGATCTCTTGAGCCCAGGAGTTGGAGAGCAACCTGGACAACATAGGGAGATCCCTGTTTTGATGAAAAAAAAAATTAGCCAGACATGACAGCATGTGCCTTTAGTCCCAGCTACTTGGGAGGCTGAGGCAGGAGGATCCCTAAAGCTCAGGAGGGCAGGGCTACAGTAAGCTTTTTTTTGTTTTTTGAGACAGAGTCTTGCACTGTCACCAGGCTGTCCAGTGGCGCAATCTTGGCTCACTGCAATCTCCACCTTCCAGGTTCAAGCTATTCTCCTGCCTCAGCCTCCCAAGTACCTGGGACTACAGGTGTGTGACACCATGCCCAGCTAACTTTTTGTATTTTTATTAGAGACAAGGTTTCACCATGTTGGCCAGGATGGTATCAATTTCCTGATCCACCTGCCTCAGCCTCCCAAAGTGCTGGGATTACATGCGTGAGCAGTGAGCTTTGATTGAGCTGCTGCACTCTAGCGTGGGCAACAGAGTGATACACTATCTCAAAAAAAAAAAAAAAAGGAAAAAATTTTAAAAAAAAAAGAAGAATGTAGAAGGACACATGGCAGGGCCTTGAGGAAACATGCTGTGAGTGTAAAGTAGGTTTAGAACTGTCTCAGAATTGAGTCAGGGGATGTGATGTGGGCATTTGAAGGATCTGTTGCCACATGCCATGAGCAAAGCTCCTCTAAGTTTTTGAAGTTATGAGCAAGCAACCATATTCTATGAGCTGGAGCAAAATGAGTATACATAAATAGACTGATGGTATAATAAAATTAAACAGGTATAATGAATAGCCCAGTGTTTACTTTGTTACTTTCATAAATGTTCTATGTGAGTGTATTTTGGTGGTGGGGGAACTCTATGAAGAAGCTGAATTTCAATTTTTGAAATTCAGAACAGAGAAAGCACTCATGGAAGCAGAAAGTTGAAGACATATTGAACAAGAGACTGTAAGCCTCTCCAGAATTTGTAGATATTTGGGAGAGGGTTTTGGACTTCCACAAGAGCTTAAGCCCATTTTTCTGGATCTTAAGGAACAGAAAAATCCCTGTGACAAAATTTAATCTGATATAGAGTAATGACATGTTTAGTTAATTAGTATGTTTCAGACTGCTATAAAGGACTACATGAGAGTGAGTAATTTATCAAGAAGAGAGGTTTAATTGACTCACAGTTCTGCATGGCCGGTGAGGCTTCAGGAAAGTTACAATCATGGAATAAGGGGAAGGGGAAGCAAGGCACGTCTTACATGGCAGTAGGGGAGAGAGAGAGAGAGAGAGAGAGAGAGAGAGAGAGCAAGAGGGGAAGAGCAACACTTTTAAACCATTGGATCTCGTGAGAACTCACTATCATGAGAACAGCATGGGAGAAATCTACCCCCAGGATCCAATCATCTCCCACCAGGTCCCTCCTCTGACATATGGGAAATAAAATTCCACATGAGATTTGGGTGGGGACATAGAGCCAAACTATATCAGTTAGTATACATATACTAAAATTACCATACAGCCTGACCAACATGGTGAAACCTTGTCTCTACTAAAAATACAAAAATTAGCCAGGTGTGGTAGTGCATGCCTGTAATCCCAGCTACTTGGGAGGCTGAGGCATGAAAACCGCTTGAACCCAGGAGGTGGAGGTTGCAGCGAGCCAAGCTCATGCCACTAAACCAGCCTGGCCAAAAAAGAAAAAAAAAAAATTAACATGCAGAATAATTAAGTGAAGTCTGGATCTCTCCCAACCAGCTGCCTTTATCACCACTATATCTGGGGCTTTGTGATAAAGGGAACAGAGTAGTTATTAAGGAAAGGGGGAAGATATAAACCAGCTGTGCAGAGGGCAGAGTGTGCTTTGGTACCTTAGGCCAGGCTGTAGCAAAGAAAAGCTGAGGCTTGAGAATACATGCTCTACCACCCTTAGTTTGGGGCTTATTCCTCTGGAAGTAAACCTTCTGAAAAATATTTGCCTCAAGCTGTGTTTTCAAACAACTGAGACAACAGGTATACAGTGAGACTGTCCTAGGTAATGAAATGTTTTTCTATTAGCTGGATGTGGTGGCAAGCGCCTGTGGTCCCAGCTACTCAGGAGGCTGAGGCAGGAGAATTGCTTGAACCCAGGAAGCAGAGATTGCAGTGAGCCGAGATCACACCACTGCACTCCTGCCTGGGTGACAGAGTGATACTCCATCTCCAAAAAATAAAAAAAAAATGTTTTTCTTTTCTTGGTGTGTATGTGTGTTGTATGCGTGTATATATCTATGAAGGGTATGCAGTTCTTTTGTTGGCATACCAGTTCCATCCAGGCTGAAGATGTAGACTAGAGTAGGACATTAGGAAGGGCAAGAGAATGTTTTCCATAGCTTTGATCAAATTATCCTCCTGTTTAAAATGGTTTCATGGCTCCCATATGCCTGGATGATGGTCAAAATCTGAGACTATTTGAACATCAAAATAAACAAATGTGGTAATGGATTATAATCCTATGATTGGGGACCCCAAAGACCACCCTCAATTTCTGTGATTTGCTGCAAGAACTCAAAAAACTCAGAAACATTGTTATACTTGTGGTTATGATGCATTACGGTAAAAGGATGCAAATTAAAATCAACCACAGAAAAAGGCACATAGTGCAGCGTCCGAGAGAGACCAGATGCAGGCTTCCAGTGTTCTCTTTCAGTGGAGCTATATGAACATTAACACTGTGTGACAACACATGTGAAGTATGTCTATCAGAAGCTCACCTAAGCCTTGGTGTCCAAGGGTTTTTATTGGGGATCAGTCACATAGTTGTAGGAATTGCTCCTGTGGCTGACCTGAATTCTCCAGCCTCTCTGGAGGACAAGCTGATATTATGTGGCCCAAAGAGCCCACTATAAATCACACTGTTAGCATGAATGATCTGGTGTGGGCCAAGGTCTTAACTAAACAAAGATACTCTTTATTAACAGCCTTGAAACTAGGCAAGGGCCAAACCTTTCTTTGCAATATACAGGGTTTGAACAACCCACACCTGCTGAGTTAATCCTTTACAAATCTGTTGAATAAAGTAAAAATCCATGAGTACAATTGATGTAAAGAAGGAATGTTAAATTAAGTTTAGCCTAAAGCTGCCTCCTCACATATTTTAAGGTCAGCTTAAAAGTTTATCCGTACATGGTGAACTGTAACTTAACTGGATACATAAATAGACTGTACCTAGGCCGGGCGCGGTGGCTCAAGCCTGTAATCCCAGCACTTTGGGAGGCTGAGGCGGGTGGATCACGAGGTCGAGAGATCAAGACCATCCTGGTCAACATGGTGAAACCCAGTCTCTACTAAAAATACAAAAAATTAGCTGGGCATGGTGGTGTGTGCCTGTAATCCCAGCTACTCAGGAGGCTGAGGCAGGAGAATTGCCTGAACCCAGGAGGCGGAGGTTGCGGTGAGCCGAGATCACGCCATTGTACTCCAGCCTGGGTAACAAGAGCGAAACTCTGTCTCAAAAAAAAAAAAAAAAAAAATAGACTGTACCTATTCTTGTGTCAATCACTGAATTTTAGCCAATCAAGGGTGGCCAACTGTTCAAACCATGCTCAAATAAGGCAAACACTGAGCTGTAACCAATCAGCAGTTTGTATACCTGTATTAGTCCCATTCTCACACTGCTATAAAGAACTACCTGAGATTGGGTAATTTATAAAGAAAAGAGTTTAATTGACTCAGTTCCGCAGGCTGTATGGGAGGGATAGCTAGAGAGGCCTTAGGAAACTTAACAATCGTGGGAGAAGGCAAAGAAAAAGCAAGTAATTCTTCACATGGCAGCATGAGAGAGAGCACAAAGGGTGAAGTGCTACCCATTTTTAAACAACCAGATCTTGTCAAAACTCACTCACTATCACAAGAACAAGGGGAAAACCCACCCCCATGATCCAATCACCTACCACTAGATTCCTCCCCCAAAGCTAGGAATTACAATGCAACATGAGATTTGCATGGGGACACAGAGCCAAATGATATCAATACTCACTTCCATTTTCTGTATATCACCTTCCTTTTTCTGTCTGTAAATCTTCCACGACACGGGTATGCTAGAGCCTCTCTGAACCTATCCTGGTCCAAGGGCTGCCCAATCGGAGTCATTTTTGCTCAGTTAAACTCTATTAAATTTAATTTTGTCTAAGGCTTTTCTTTTAACAGGGATAAGGAACAATCCTTCTTGAAGAATGATGACTAATGATTGCAGAAGGAATGATGAAGTTCGAAAAATCACTACAGTTGGTCCTCTGTACGTGTATAGCAGAGCCTCTAGAGGGAGCATGGCCCTGCCAATCCTTGATTTCAGACTTACATGCTTCAAAACTGTGACACAATGATTTTCTATTGTTAGCTAGTTTGGGATCACTTGCTGCAGCAGCCACAGGAAACTAATTATATGAACAGGAGACAGGGAGACAGAGAAATACTGGATAGAAGAGGGTGGTTCCCTGGCAAAGGTCCCACCCTCAAGCCTAGAGACTCATGGCCCTTAACAGAGACAGGCATTCCTGTTTTCACCCCCAAAACATTGCCTATTGTTACCCCCTAACTTTTATCCACATAAACTTGGAACCTCAGGCTCCAGAAGCAGAGGAGCAGACAAGCAGATGAGGAGACGAGGAGACATGCAGATGAACGATGGCACAGCACAGCAGAGAAACAGAGAAGAGGAAGAACATCTAAACGCCAAGAGCTCGGCTGAGAGCAGTTGGAAAGGAGTTCAGTCGCTGGACAGCCAAACTCTAGAGGAAGATCATCTTCCCACTCCATCCTCCCTTCCAGCTTCCCATCCATTCTATTGACAGCCACCTCCAACACTCAATAAAAACCCTGCATTCATCCTTTAAGCCTGTGTGTGACCTGATTCTTCTGGGATGCTGGACAAGAGCTCAGAATACAGAAAGTTGTCACACTGGCTCTTTGCTCTTGCAGAAAGGCAGAGGGTCCATTGAGCTGGCTAACACTCAAGCTGTCTGCAGATGGCAAGGCTAAAAGGGCACACAGTAACACACACCCACTTGGACTCCTGTACCGGCCTGTCTGCATGCTCTCCCTCCCATCAGGGGTTTGAGCAGTGGTGACAACCAGATAGGCAAGCCACACCCCTGTTGCACACCCATCCTGCGAGGGGGGTCAGTGAACGCTTGTGTTTCACTAATACATATACTAAAACCAGAGGCGAAAGAACAATGCTTTAGGATTTTTTTTTTTTTTTTTTTTTTTTTTTTTTTTGAGGCAGAGGCTCACTCTTACTGCCCAGGCTTGAGTGCAATGGTGCAGTCATGGCTCACTGCAACCTCTGCCTCCTGGGTTCAAGCAATTCTCCTGTTCCAGCCTCCTGAGTAGCTGGGATTACAGGTGCCCGCCACCATGCCTGGCTAATTTTTGTATTTTTAGTAGAGATGGGGTTTCACCATGTTGGCCAGGCTGGTCTCGAACTCCTGACCTCAGGTGATCTGCCCGCCTCGACCTCCCAAAGTGAGGCTGCGCTGGCCTCAGGAATTTACACAGTAACCAAGTATCCGCAAAATACTTGATTACAAAGTAAAATGTAGTAACTCTTTAGAGGAAAAAATTTGGCTCCTTAACCAAGCTTACTTGGTTTGGAGTAAAACAGCTGATTTGAAGCTCCACCCACATCACTGATCACTGTCTTTGTTTTTTTTTTTGAGAGCATGTCACTCTTGTTGAGGCTGGAGTGCAATGGCAAGATCACAGTTCACTGTACCCTCTGCCTTCTCGGCTCAGGTAATCCTTCTGCCACAGCCTCCCAAGCAGCTGATACTACACGCAGGTGCCACCACACCACACCCGGCTATTTTTGTCTAGTTTTTGTAGAGACAGGATTTTTGTAGAGACAGGATTTTGCCTTGGCTGGTCTCAAACTCATGGGCTCAATCAATCCACCTGCCTGCGTCTCCCAAAGGGAGGGACTACAAGCGTGATCCACCAGGCCCTGCCTACATCATTGTCTTATAATAGCTTGTACAACGTTGGGAAAGTTACTTAATTTCACTAAGCTTCAATTTCCTGTAAAACAAGATTAACAATAATCAATACCTACATCTTAAGGATCTTATGAGGATTGTGACAATTCCATATAAAGCCCTTAGCACAGGTCAATTTGCATTGGTTATTCTTATGAGAATCACTCCATTTACAGAATAGATTTAAATCTCCTGTAATCTATTCAGGAAGATAAAATATCCTCTCAGTGAAAGACTTCATAAGGCCACAGCCCTGTCTTTCCAGCTCATACTTAAATAGTACTCCTTTCCCAGACCTCCGGGTTTCTAATCATTCAACCTTGCTTAGGGACCCCAAAGTCCCTCCGTATACATAGCTCAGAAAACTACTTCTCCATACAAAATTGATGATCAAGTATGTTTTCTGAAGCTCTTTCAGGGACACCCCCTAGTGAGGCTGCCGCTTCCAGAGAAGCAGGGTTAAACAGCAGCTTTCCTGATTCCATTGTTGTCTCCCTGGAGGGGTATGGCAGACAACAAAGAGAAGAGTCAAAGATGATTGATAGGGTCAAGCCTCAGAGGCAGAGAAAATGATAGTGGGACTTTGTTTCCTTTCAAATTTTTAAATTTTTCTTTAGAGACAGAGTCTCACTCTGTTGCCCAAGCTGGAGCATAGTGGCATGATCATTCCTTATCATAACCTTGAAATCTTGGGTCCAAGTGATCCTCCCTCCCGCCTCAGCCTAACCTGTAGCTAGGACTACAGGTGCGCCACCATGCCTGGCTAATTTTTACTTTGTTTCTGATGTTGACCTAAGAGATGGAAACCAGGGCTGTCCTGGCAGATAGAGCTTATAGTTTCCCTCAATGCCAGAAGAGAAGGGAAAAATTCAAAACCATACCATCTTCCCCTGTTCAACTCACTTCTCACACACATACTCCTTGTATTCTCAGTGAAACTGCAAACTTGACCTTCTTGGATCTTTCTACTGGATGGTTGGTCTATTTGTAACATAGGAATGTGTGGACTGACTGACTACATTTCTAGTTAGGCAACTCCAAATTGCATTTCTCAACAAGCAGTGGAGACAGGGTTTCCTGGCTTTCCCCCAACTGATTCCCTCCATCACCTTAAAGCAAGTCACTAAATGCCAGGCCTCAGTTTCCTCAATTACAAAAGGAAGGTAATGAACTATGTACTCAATAGAACTCCAATCTTCCTACCAGTTGAAATACTTATTGATTTCCTTTTTTTTTTTTTTTGAGACAAAGTTTTGATCTTGTCGCACAGGCTGGAGTGCAGAGTGCAATGGCTCACTGCAACTTCTGCCTCTTGGGTTCAGGTTCAAGCGATTTTCCTGCCTCAGCCTCCTGAGTAGGTGGGAATACGGCACATGCCACCACACCCAGCTAAATTTTTTGTATTTTTAGTAGAGATGGGGTTTCACCATGTTGGTCAGGCTAGTCTCAAACTCCTGAGCTCAGGAACTTCTGAATGGGCATTTTTAAAGTAGCATGTGTATTTATTCATTCAATAAATATGTATTTAGAGCCCAATATAGTGCCAAGAATAACACTAAATGCTGCAAATACAAAGGTAAATTTAATACAACCCCTGTCTTTATGGAACCCATGATTTATGAGGGAAAGAGACAGACACATAACTAATTGTAATGCAATAGGACAGTGTTAAATATAATAGAATTGGAATAAAGCACCAGAGGGCAATTGAAAAGGAAGCAATTGATTTTGCTGAAGGTAGTTGGGATAATGTCATGGTAGATGTGATATTTTATTTGGATCTTGAAGGATGAGTAGCAGTTCCACAGGAAAAGAAGAAAATAGACATATATATATATATATATATATATATTTTTAAGATGGGGTTTCACCATGATGGCCAGGCTGGTCTTGAACTCCTGACCTCAGGTGATCCACCAAAATGCTAGGATTACAGGCATGAGCCACAGCACCTGGCCGAAAATGGACATTTTTATTTAAAGTGAGACCAAGGTCTGGTTCAGTGGCTCACACCTGTAACTGAGGCAGGAGAATTGCTTGAACTCGGGAGGCGGAGGTTGCAGTGAGCTAAGATCACACCAATGCACTCAAGCCTGGGCGACAGAGTGAGGCTCTGTCTCAAAACAAAACAAAATGAGACCAACAATGCTCATTCTTAAGTTTGACACTACCTAGATCAGACTTGAAGCAGCTTGGTAGAGGATCATTTGAGAGACCCTGAAACGTTTACAGAGTTCGAGGTATATTTTCTTTTTTTTTTTTTGAGACGGAGTTTTGCTCTTGTTACCCAGGCTGGAGTGCAGTGGCGCAATCTCGGCTCACTGCAACCTCCGCCTCCTGGTTCAGGCAATTCTCCTGCCTCAGCCTCCTGAGTAGCTGGGATTATAGGCACGCGCCACCATGCCCAGCTAATGTTTTGTATTTTTAGAAGAGACAGAGTTTCACCATATTGACCAGGATGGTCTCGATCTCTTGACCTTGTGATCCACCTGCCTCGGCCTCCCAAAGTGCTGGGATTACAGGTGTGAGCCACCGAGCCCAGCCCAGAAGTATATTTTCAGTAGGGAAGAAGACATTCTTCAGATAGTATCATCAATTGTACAAATTTTTAAAAAGATTTATTTACATATATCAAAGCATCACATTATACCCTATAAATGTATGCAATTATGATTTGTCAATTAAAAATAGTATTAATAAACAATGTAATGATGCTATTTGTAGACCTATAACATTTGGAGATAAATACAATTGTACTGATTTAGGTTGAACTAAGGAAATTTCATTTAAATGGCAAAGGAACATATGGTGACAGAGTAATATTACTAAAAATACTCACTAGAATTTTCCCTTAATATCTCTGATTTATGTGACATAAACAAACTACATAATGGTGTGAGGGGCTATAAAGGTTTTATTGCCACTTGTTTGGTATTGCTTGCATAATTCACTCTGAGTGCCAGTTGTGGGTATCTCAAACTAAGTGCTATAAAAACATTTACAGCATGCCACTCCATTTCCTATACTTTTCATAGACACCAAACTTTAGCACTCACAAAGGTACTTATAATAGCTAGCTGTGAAAACTTTTTAATTTAGATTCCACATTTCCAGTTTGCAGGAAGAAAACTAAATGTAATGAAGATTTATATTACTTCTCTGCAGGATCTCAGATTAGTTGGCAAATTCCTTCTCCAAGAAAAACCACTTTTCAAAGATATCCTCAGTAAATGGATTTCGTAATTAACATAAAATTGGCAAGATTGCCTGTGCCTACACGTTTGAATTCATTTGTAAATAGCGACTACTCACTTCCTTGCCTCCCCACCCGGGGACCAGGCTCCAAGCATCACAGGTGCAGAAAGACTTGCAAAAAGAAATGAATAGGAACAAAAGGATGTAGGCGCCAAGAGGAAAACAGATCTCCCAGAACAAAATTAATCTCGGAAGGAACAGCAGATCCAACACCACGTATTACCAAAGTTTAAACTTTTTCAATGGTCATCAGAGATAGTGTATCAAGTTTATTAGGTCTTTTACTACGCCTGTCTGATTTGCTTAAACCTTTATGTTAGGCTTATCTTGAGGGATAGATTTCTGTGCTAAGCCCCTAATAGGTGTTAAACCAATATTGATTTTTAAAAGAAGGTGATCATTAAATAGCAACTTTACTGTTATTTTAACCTTTAAACTTATGGCTTAAGGGCCAAACGATGATTTGTACAATTCCCTAGTTTCACTCTTTGAGTTATTACAAGAAACACAACTCTGCTATGCAACAGAAGAACCGCAAATAGTCATGAAATTACCGCACACCAAACAGCTTGGAGATCAGATAGGAAATGTCTGGGAGAGAGTCCTGCTGAAGTCCTAAGTCTCAAAACAAAAACCTTCAACATAAGAGTTCATAGTGAGTTTAAATTTATTGTAATTAAAGTCATCCAGATGGC
Organism: Saimiri boliviensis; assembly: GCF_048565385.1. Classification (NCBI taxonomy): domain Eukaryota; kingdom Metazoa; phylum Chordata; class Mammalia; order Primates; family Cebidae; genus Saimiri; species Saimiri boliviensis. The sequence goes on from NC_133454.1 coordinate 101,187,512, forward strand.
AGTTGGATTAATCAATGATGAGGCGGTTGTCTATCTTGGGATAGAAGATTCTGAAATCCAGAGTGAGAAAAATCCCCAAGGTGGGGGTGGGGACAGTTAATAAGAGCCCCTGGGAAAGGCTCTTTCAGCGAGGACTGTAAAATAATACGTATGAACTTGAATCTCTTTGAATATAAATCTCCCCTAACAGCAGGAAAAGGGTCCGCTAGCCCAGCAAGCTTTGGGGAGGAAGGGAGTAAGCGGAACTGCGAAAGAGTCCGCTCAGCTGCTTCTGGATTGGGACGCAGAAAAAGAAATCGTGATCAGGGAACTGAGTATTGGAGTGCCTCAAAATAAACCGAAGGGTCAAATAGCGAACTCCAAGCAACGCGCTGAACAGGCTCCCCCAGCGCAGCGCCCTACGCTGGGTTCCGCTTCACTTCCCCTCCCCCGCGCGGGGCAAGCGCCAGGCGCGGTCTCTTCCCACGCGGGGCGCGGCAAGTGCGGACAGCTCCCTTCGGGGCTGCGGAGGGCGGGAAGTCAGCGGTTCGCGGGCTCCGGCCGACAGGCGCCCCTCGGGGTCCCTAGAGTCGGCCGGGCCAAGGGGGCCCCGCGCCTCGTCGGCCCCGGCAGTACCTAGCGAAGCGTCCGGCGGCTGCTGAGGCCTCACGGCAGTCCGCCGGCCCTCCCCGCGAGCGGCAAGCGCGGGGCTCTGAGGGGAGGCGGGGCGAGGCCGCGGGGCGGAGGGGGGACGGGAGGTGCATCCTGGGAAATCCACCAACATGGGGCGCCGCGGCCGCCGCCGCCGCCGCCGTCGCCGCGAGTCCCGGCCGCGGGTGCCTCCGCTTCCCTGACGCCCAGCTCGTGCCTCGTTGCCGGCCGCGGCCCGGGTCTCTGTGGCCCAGATTAGCCAACGCGCCCTTCTCCCGCCTGCCCGCTGGGGCCATGTGAGGGGGCAGCTCCCTCCGCCGCCGCCGCCTCCTCTTCCTCCCCCGCCCCCTGTCCCTGCCCGCCCCCCTCACACCGAGCTCTGGAGGAGCCCCCGCTGCTACCCGCCCTCCCTACGCCACCCCCACGATGGACAGGAACTACTCGACCTCGGGCTTCACCGAGCCGCCGCCGCCGCCGCCGCCCGCGCCCCCCGCCGCCCCCGCCCCCGCGCCCGCCAGCGCCGCCGCGCAGCCCCCTGCCCCAGCCTGGGCCTACGAACCCCGATCCACCGCCGCCAGCAGCAGCTGCAGCAGCGGCAGCAGCCCCAGCCTCAAGGCCAGGTAGGGAGGGTGGGCGGCGGGGTCGCAGTGGACCAGGAAAGGCCGGGGATGCGTTTGGGGCCTTTGCTCCGGTGCAGCGCCGCCCAGGGGTCTGGGCCGGGCGGGGAGCCCTCGGTTTGCCCTCGCGCAGCTCGGGGGAGGCGACTGATGACTCCTACGGGGTGGTCTTGGGTGGGTGGGGGCGCCCGGTGCACGATTCGTGCCTGGGGACGGCGGGTGAAGGGAGAGCTGGGCGGGAGTCGTGGGGCTCCGTCACCTCTCAGGTCCTGGGCTCTCACATGGTGAAGTTTGGGCTCGTGGCTGAACTCGGGATCAGGGAGACCCAGGACTGGCGTCGGGGGTCCGAAGGGGACGCCGGAGAGTTTGGGGCAGTGGCGATCCATTGTATTAGAACCTGGGTGGTCGACAATGCGGTGTTGGGGACCGCGGCGTGTGAGGGTTGAGGAGGCGGGAGAGGAAGAGTCGCGGAGCCGAATCCCAGAGACACTGAGGGACCCAGGAGCGCTGGGCTACGGGAGAATCCCCGGGGAGCGGGGCGGGAGAGGGGGCTCGGCAGGGCGCGAACGCGGCACCAGGACCGGGTGACATATGTTTGCTCTGGTGGCCAAGATTTAGGCGATTTCTCTTCCACGCGTTCAAAGTTGTTCTTGGATTTCCTCCCCTTTTAACAACAGCAGGAAGTAAGGAATCTCTCTTTGCCTTCTGTTCCTCGGGGTGACGGAGAGTTGGGAAGAAATGGGGTGGGGGTTGGGTGGAGGTTGGGTTGGGGTAGTGAAGGCCATAAAGGTTGGAGAACCAAAGCATGTTTCTCCATCTCGGCCTCTAAAGCCCGGGTGCATTAGGTAGCGCGGGGTTCAAGAGTTCATCTTTCCTGCAGCATGACCAAGGGAATCTAAAATGTTGACTCCTGCTTGATATTTAAGCTCTCGGGAAATGTGTAGTAGTGCCACACCGTGAAACGGTCCCATTTGAATGATAACTGGAAGGCGTGGTCTTGTTTGGAGGTTTGGTAAGCGGGTTGTTTTAAAGCCACCTCTCCCGAACAATACAGAATCTGGTAGGTGCAGCTTCTGATTACATGGACCAGGGAATCCTGGGTTGCTAATGACTTCATCCTCAGCTACCAACAGGAAGCTTCGTGGCTTTATGATCTCATTATATTTCTTCATTATTTTTCACGACAGAAGTGAACTTTTTTTTCTTAACTTTATACATTACTGTGTTCCAGGTTATATTCTTCGTTTTGATGAAAGTTCTACGTTCATGATTGAGGAAATAAGTGTGAAGAGTAGCTGGTCTTTGTCTTAGATTGTCCATTGGGATGATTGTGAAAGAATGAGAAAAATTTGCTTCAAGAATAGGGATATAAGCTTTCTTAGAAAATTTCAGGCCCTTTGTTTGAAAGATCTGGGAGTTAGCAAAAATAATATGATGTACCAATTTGGAGCTAAGTAATTAAATGCTGAAACCTTTTAGAAATAGCCATTATTTTGTATTACATACAAGTAAGCCATTTTAAGGAGTTTTATGAAAGACGTTTGGCACTTCCACCCATTATTTATTTTTGATGGTAATTTGACTGTCCTTTTTCAAGTAGCTTTTTGCATTGACTAGGATAATTTACAAATTAAAATTACTTTCTCGTCATTGAATAGCATGATAGGTATTTGTGCCGCATTTTTTATCCTTTAAATGAAGAATGTTTTATGAGGTAAATGAAACTGAAATACCACCTAGTTACTTCTTTTAGTAGGATACTTCTGAGGCAAGAAACTAAAATCTACTTGTATTTTCCAAATGTTATTTATCAGAGTAACATGGAATGACTTCCCAAACACATTTGAAAATATTAAGTAGATTCATTTGGCACACATAATCTAAAGGAGATTTATTTTGTTTACTAGAAGTTATTGAATCTTAAATGTTACCCGCCCCCATGTCCTCTCCTGCTTTTTAAAAAAAATGGGGTGGGGTGGGGTGGGAATCAGCTAAATTATAGCATAGAAAATTCAGTTTTACCCACCCCCTGCCAACCCTGCTTTGTTAACATCTTGTGTTGGGATCAGGCCATCTGTACAGAGTTGCACACACTTATGAATTATATCTCATTTTATTCCTCAAATTGTGCAAATATTCCTCTTTGATTTCAGTTATATCAAAAATACCAAATCTGAAATATGCCTGTAAGTCTAAATATTCTACACTTCAGAAGCTTATTTATATTTTTGTAATATTTTAAAAAGCTTTTTTCATAATTCATGTATCAGTTGAATGTTTTTGTTCCCATTTGTGGCAGTTTCTTCTGAAGGTGCAAATGAGTACTAGTTGTGATGATGTAGGGATACTTATCCATAAAGAATTAGCCTGTCTGTCACCTTGTTTCCTGTAACCTATTCAGAAGCTGACAGATGGTAATGACATTCAGTTGTTGCCAACATGGATCCGACATCCTACTTTATGCTTTCTTGGTCTTGAAATACATCATTTTCATAAGTTGACTGGAAGGTACATGATAAACAGTTTTTCATGAGTTTGAAACAGTACATTTTTTAATACAACAGCTCTGTTAGTTATTAGGTAATTTTACTGTATTAAAAGTTGAAAAACAGTGGGAAACTCCAGCATTTTACCTTAAATAGGACATATAGAGATATTTTTGAATATTTCTCAGAGTACTTGCTAGATACATAGTGCATGGATAAGGACTGGCCATATAAATCTTCATTTTTGTGCTTTTTTCAGTTAATTTTAGGAACCAAGTGAACATGTCCTTTGCTCAACACCATGCATTTGGAAATACTTTTTGGGGTGCAGTTTTGGTTGTTGTAAATACCTTTGCTTGGCTTGGGAAATAAGAAGGTCATCAGGAACCTGCAGATCCACTGCCCTGTTCTGTGCTTGATACTTATATCTTGGTCATAGCAGCAAGAGCCAGGCTGTTTTACAGTGATAATTGATATGTTTGTATTTGAATGTACACCAGAAAGTAATAGAATGGAAATATTTTGTATTTAAATAGTTGTACATTTGTTTTTTGCCTTTCTAACTTGAAAGAATTTTTGGCACCAGTTTTTAGAATTCCTAATGCCTACTTTTTTTTTTTTTAGTATGTTGTATAGAGTATGATAAGTACTCTTCTGAAAAACCCAAGTAATGATTAGCTCTTTTAAAATCGGTCAGTTTCTATATGATGGATATTTGTTTGATACATTCCAAATCTAGAGTTTTCCTCAAGGTTTTTGGGAAAAGGCCTTGTAGATCCCAATTTGTAAGGAGTAAGAAAAATCTGAAGTTAATGAAAGGTTATTTCAGACAAACTTCCATTGTTAGAGTTCAGAAAGCTTTTTCCTATGGAAACCATATTGTAAGTAATAGTAGCTGTCATTTACCTCACGAGCAACTAATTTGTGCTAGCTGCTTGAAGTCACAAACGCATACACTCATTTATAAAACTTCATTATAAAAATCCTTTAGCCGGGCGCGGTGGCTCAAGCCTGTAATCCCAGCACTTTGGGAGGCTGAGGCGGGTGGATCACGAGGTCGAGAGATCGAGACCATCCTGGTCAACATGGTGAAACCCCATCTCTACTAAAAATACAAAAAATTAGCTGGGCATGGTGGCACGTGCCTGTAATCCCAGCTACTCAGGAGGCTGAGGCAGGAGAATTGCCTGAACCCAGGAGGCGGAGGTTGCGGTGAGCCGAGATCGCGCCATTGCACTCCAGCCTGGGTAACAAGAGTGAAACTCCGTCTCAAAAAAAAAAAAAAAAATCCTTTGAGGTAGGCATTCTTTTTAGCTTCCTTTTATGGATGAGGAAACTGAGGCATAGAGAAGTGAAGTAATTTATACCTACAGCTACAAAGCTAGTATAGTGGAGCTGGGATTGAAACCTGGGCATTATGGGTCTGGAGCCTAGGTGTTAACCAGTGTACTGCACTGCTTTATGGTAGGACAGTAGAATGCTGTAATCCACCTATATGTGAAATGAGCTTCTGCGAGTGGGCCTGGAAACTTAAGCATCATTATTATCCTTAATTCAGTGTTCTTTGTCACCGATGACCATTTTGTAGTTGAAATATATTCCTTTTCACTTCCGTAGCACTGCACTTGCCTGGCTTTCTCCTACTTTTCTGACCCACTGCTTTTTCCTGTTCTTCAAAATGTAGGTTCTTCTCTCTCATCTCTGCAAGTTACTGTTTCCTCAGGGCTTGGGATTGATAAAATTTCTTGTTCATTCCTTGCTTTTTCTTTAGGACTCACACCATGTCTATGCTTTTAAATACTATCTTGGTGGAGCTGCCCATATTTGAACAGACTCTTCTAAGGACCTGGTCGCATAACCAGCTACCTCTTTGACCTTTTACTTGAGCTTAATGATATGCTTTCCCCACCCATCACACCTCGGCTTCCCTAGTGAGGCCCATCTCAGTAAATCATACTTCTGTCCACCTAGTTGCCCAGGCCAGAAACCGGGGAGTTGTGTGTGCTCAGTAACTAAGCCCTACTGCTTTTGAATCTAATGCAGGTGTCCCCAAACTTTTTACACAGGGGGCCAGTTCACTGTCCCTCAGACCATTGGAGGGCCACCAAATACTGTGCTCCTCTCACTGACCACCAATGAAAGAGGTGCCCCTTCCTGAAATACGGCGGCGGGGAGGGATAAATGGCCTCAGGGAGCCGCATGCAAGGGCCACAGTTTGGAGACGCCTGATCTAATGTCTTAAAACTCTCTGCTTCTTTTGTATCCACTGCTCCAGCTGATCCAAGCCACCATTATTTTTTACTTGGACAACTGCAGTAGCTTCCTAACTTAGTCATCTTGGACCTTTTCTTTACTCCTTTCAATTCATTCTTACACCGTTGAGTGATTTTTAACAGATCTATCAGTTTGCTCCTGGTTGTTTGCCTAAACCCTTTCCATAGTTACTCCTACGTATCAGGGTCAAGTTTTTAAAAATATGTAATGTAGTCAGGCGTGGTGTCTCGCACCTGTAATCCCAGCACTTTAGGAGGCTGAGGTGGGAGGATTGCTTGAGCCCAGGAGTTTGAGAACAGCCTGGGCAATGTGGTTAAAAACCTATCTCTACAAAAAATAAATTTAAAAAATTAGCCGAGTATGGTGGCGTGCACCTGTGGTCCCAGCTACTCTGGAGTCTGAGGGAGGATGGCTTGACCCTGGGAGGTGGAGGTTGCAGTGAGTTGTGATGCTGCCACTGTACTCCAGCGTGAGTAACAGAGTGAGAGCCTGACACACACACACACACACACACACACACTCTCTCTCTCTCTCTCTCTCTCTCTCTCTCTCTCTCTCTCCCCCCGCCCCCCCGCTCTCTGTATGTGCCCTGTATGGCTCTGCATTTACTGACCTATTTTTTTTTCTTTTTCTTTTTTTTTTTTGACACAGTCTTGCTCTGTTGCCAGGCCAGAGCTCAGTGGTGCAATCTCAGCTCACTGCAACCTCTGCCTCCCAAGTTCAAGCAATTCTTCTGCCTCAGCCTCCTGAGTAGCTGGTACTACAGGCATGTGCCACCACGCCTGGCTAATTTTTGTATTTTTAGTAGAGACAGAGTTTCACTATGTTGTCCAGGATGGTCTTGATCTCTTGACCTCCCAAAGTACTGGGATTATAGGCGTGAGCTACTGTACCCGGCCCTGACCTATTTTTTTTTAATTAACTAACTTTTTTTATTTTACTTTAAGTTCTGGGGTACATGTGCAGTTCTTGCAGGATTGTTACATAGGTATACACATGCCACGGTGGTTTACTGCCTCCATCCCCCGGTCATCTACATTAGGTACTTCTCCTAACGTTATCCCTCCCCAGTCTCCCCACCCCCTGCTATCCCTCCCCTAGCCTCCCACCCCCCAACAGACCCCAGTGTGTGATGTTCTCCTCTCTGTGTCCATGTGTTCAACACCCACTTATGAGTGAGAACATGCAGTGTCTGGTTTTCTGTTCTTGTGTTAGTTTGCTGAGAATGATGGTTTCCAGATTCATCCATGTCCCTGCAAAGGACATGAGCTCTTCCTTTTTTATGCCTGCATAATATTCTATGGTGTATATGTGCCACATTTTCTTTATCCAGTCTATCTTTGATGGTCATTTGGGTTGGTTCCAAGTCTTTGCTATTGTAAACAGTGCTGCAGTGAATATATGTGTGCACATGTCTTTATAATAGATCGATTTATAATCCTTTGGGTGTATACCCAGTAATTGGATTGCTGGGTACTGACCTATTTTTTTAATTTATTTTCTTTTTTACTGTTTCTTGTGACAGGGTCTAACTCTGCTGCCCAGGGTGGAGTACAGTGGTGTGAACATAGCTTACTGCAGCCTCAACCTCCTGGACTCAAGTGATCCTCCCAAGTAGCTGGGACTACAGACATGTGCCACCACACCTGACTACTTTTTAAATTTTTTGTAGAGGTGGGGTCTTGCTATGTTGACCAGGCTGGTCCTGAACTCCTGGCATCAAGCAGTCTTCCTGCCTTGGCCTCCCAGGCATGAGCCACCATGCCTAGCACTGGCCCATATTAAATTCTTTGGATTACTCTAAATTCCTTCCTACTTGGTCTTACCTTCATCTAGATAACTCTCACCCTATCCCCACGTCCCAGCCTGACTTGTTAAGGTTATCTCATATAAGAAACCTGCAGTATTTTCAACCCCCACTCCTTGTTGCTTTGTGCAACAGTATATGTTTTCACAGAATATTTTATTTTACTTTCATATTCTTAGAAATAAGTATTTATGGCTGGGCGTGGTAGCTTACGCCTGCAATCCCAGCACTTCGGGAGGCCAAGGCAGGCAGATCATAAGGTCAAGAGATCGAGCCAGGCGCTGTGGCTCAAGCCTGTAAATCCCAGCACTTTGGGAGGCTGAGGTGGGTGGATCACGAGGTCGAGAGATCAAGACCATCCTGGTCAATATGGTGAAACCCCGTCTCTACTAAAAATACAAAAAAGTAGCTGGGCATGGTGGCACATGCCTGTAATCCGAGCTACTCAGGAGGCTGAGGCAGGAGAATTGCCTGAACCCAGGAGGCGGAGGTTGCGGTGAGCCGAGATCGCGCCATTGCACTCCAGCCTGGGTAACAAGAGCGAAACTCCGTCTCAAAAAAAAAAAAAAAAAAAAAAAAGAGATCGAGACCACTCTGGCCAACATGGTGAAACCCTGTCTCTTCTAAAAATACAAAAATTAGCTAGACGTGGTGGCGCACGCCTGTAATCACAGCCACTCGGGAGGCTGAGGCAGGAGAATCGCTTGCATCTAGGAGGTGGAGTTTCCAGTGAGCCAAGATTGCGCCGTTGCACTCCAGCCTGGCGACAGAGCGAGACTCTGTCTCAAAAAAAGGAAAAAAAAAAAAGAAGAAATATATACTTATGTGTTATTTATGTAATACATATCTTCTTCCTCAGAATGGAGGTTATTTGAAGAACCCTATCTTTTTTGCTGTTATATTTATAGTACTTAGTATTTACTTTAATTCATGGCATATAGTTGGTGCTTAATACATACTTATATCATGAAAGCCAGAACTCTGCTTCATTGTGGGAATTGGAAGCCCCTTTCTTCCTGTTGCAGCCTCTAGTGCCATTCCCCTTCTACCCTGTAATTGGGACCAAGATGAAGGGTAAGTTTGTGATTTTCACTGGTTAGCAGTGTGGGGGGATATAGGCTCTACTTGTTTCTTCCTTTCCTTGCTCTCTTCTCTGCAACAATGAGTACTAAAATATGTCTACCAAAACACAGTTTTCTTTCATTCATTAAACAAATGTTTAAGTGGCTACAATTGTGAAGCAGTGTTGCCTGTATCTCCTTGAGTTATTATATTTCTGCAGTGAAAGCTTGAGAAATCAAGTAACAAGCATGCATTCACTCATTAAAATGTACTGGCCATCTCTGAGTTTCTGTTTCTCAGCTAAGTTCTGCAGGGTGCCACAAAAATGAAGAAAACAGTGCCTTGCCTCATAAAGAACTTGTGATCTGGAAGGGTGACAGGGTAATATACTTTCTTCCTCTCTGCTTGGCTTCTAAGTGCTCAGAAACTTGAGGTTCTGTCCTTTTTTCTTCTCTCTCCACTGATCCTAGGTGTGGTTGCCATAAATATGAGATGACTTTCAAATTTGTATCTCTCGATTCATATCTAGCATCTGATATTTCCATTTGAATATTGAATACGTAGTTTCAGAGTGACACATCTGGCCTGGCACAGTGGCTCACGCCTGTAATCACAGCACTTGGGGAGGCCGAGACGGGCCAAGGCAGGCCAAGGCGGGTGGATCATGAGGTCAGGAGTTCAAGACCAGCCTGGCCAACGTGGTGAAACCCCATTTTCTACTAAAGATACAAAAAATTAGCTAGGCATGGCGGCAGCGCCTGTCATCTCAGCTCCTTCGGAGGCTGAGGCAGGAGAATCACTTGAACCCAGGAGGTGGAGGTTGCAGTGAGCCAAGATTGTGCCATCACACTCCAGCCTGGGCAACAGGGCAAGACTCCCTCTCAAAAAAAAAAAAAAAAAAAAAAGACACATCTAATACATGATTGTCACCCTCTCAACCTGGGCCTCCTCTATCTTCCCCACCTCAGTAATTAATATCACCATTTATTGCACTGTATATGTCAAGAAGGTTAGAGCCATCCATGATTCATTTCATTCCTTCCCATATAGAGTCCCTTAGCAAATCCTGTTGGTTCAATCTCCATATCCATAATTTCCTGCATAGACTATTGCAGTTGCCTCCTGTTGTTTTCCTTGCTTCCTTTTAGACCTTCTAGAATTTATTAAGTATGCAACAGCCAGAATTAACTTTTCAAAAACGTAAGTCAGGTCATGTCATTACCTTGCTTAGAACCTTCTGTTGTTAGTAAACTCCAATGACTTGGCTGGGTGCAGTGGCTCATGCCTGTAATCCCAGCACTTTGGGAGGCTGAGGCAGGTGGATCATTTGAGGTCAGGAGTTTGAAACCAGCCTGGCCAACATGGCAAAACTCTGTCTCTACTAAAAATACAAAAATCAGCCTAATGTGGCAGCGGGCACCTGTAGTCCCAGCTACTCAGGAGGCTGAGGCAGGAGAATAGCTTGAACCTAGGAGGCGGAGGTTGCAGTGAGCCAAGATGGCACCCTGCACTCCAGCCTGGGTGACAGAGCAAGACTCTGTCTCAAAAAAAAAAAAAAAAGAAAAGAAATCCAATGACTTAACGTGGCCTACAAAGCCCTGCATTATTGATGTAAGCCTCAGCTAATTTCTCCAACCTCATTTAATTCCCCTCCTACCACCATCTTTCAGCCATACTGGCTTTACTTCTGTTCCTGAAACATGCTAAGATTATTTGTGTCTTAGGACTTCACTGGCTATTCTCTTTACCTGAAGTTCTCTTTCCAGGTCTTTGCTTTGCTCTTCTGCTTTTCCTGATAGTTAGGACTTTTCCCACTTTACCTTCTCAGAAAGGCCTTCTCTGACTGCCCTGTCTAAAGTAACTGCACATCACTAATACATCACAGTTTTACTTCAGAGCATTCTCACTCTCTGGAGTAATTTTGTGGATTTACATGTATCATCTAACCACTCTTTCCCCATACCACTAACCATCACTGATGGAATGCATGTTCCATGAGAACAGGGCTCTTCGTCTTGTTCACATCTGTACAATCAGGTTAGAATAGTAGTTGATAGCATAAACTCTGGAGTCAGAATGTTTGGGTTTGTATTTTGACTCCACCACTTGCAGTATGATCTTTTACAAGTTTTTTAACCTCTCTTTGCCTCAGTTTCCTTATGTAAAATGAGGATACTTTTAGAATTCTTGAAGACTGAGAAAACCTAGAAAAGTATTTAGATTGATGTCTAGCATATAGAATAGCATATAGGTTATTAACTTTATTGTCAGCACTTAGAACAGTGTCTGATGCATTGTGCCATTAAACATTAAATGAATGAATGAAATAAGTATGCTTTTAATACCTGGTAGACTATTACTTTTTGAGAGGTACAAAAATACTTCAGGGACTTAGTGGGAAAAATTATTTTGAGTTCAAGGGGATCATGGTAGCATTTTTCAGGTAGATTTCATGGAAACTGATCTGAATTATTGCTAATGTTGCATAGTGGAATAAGGGATTAGTGCAAAGAAAGAACTTCTAAGAACAAGTGTTCCAAGAGGGAAGAAATGCTAGGCCAGTTAAGGGCTGGGCCTTGAGCTGGCACAGCATCACTTTTGCCATTCCGTTGGTCAGAGCAGTCCCTGGTCCAGTGCAGAATCATCATGGGAGGGAAACTACACAACGTATGGTTCATTGGGGAGCTCACCAGAGTAACACTATACCATAGAGCATTGGTACTAGATTTTAGAGGGCTTCTGATGACAGATCATGGAGTTTAGTCTCTACACTCTATAAAGAATAGGGAACAACCAGGTGTGGTGGCTCGTGCCCATTATCCCAGCACTTTGGGATGCCAAGAGGGGCTGATCACCTGAGCATAGGAGTTTGAGACCAGCCAAAGTAACATGGTGAAACCCTGTCTCCACAAAATAGAAAAATTAGCCTGGCATTGTTGCATGTGCCTGTGGTCCCAGCTATTCAGGAGGATGAGGTGGGAGGATCCCCTGCGCCTGGGAGGTGGAGGCTGCAGTCAGCCGTGATTGCACCACTGCACTCCAGCATGGACAAAGGGAGTGAGACCTGTCTCAAAACAAAAACAACGACAAAAAGATAAAAAATCTCTGTTCTTATGGAGTTTACATTCTTAGGTAAGGGAGTCAGGCAAGCATATAATTAAGAAAATTTTCTCCTAGAGGAAGTGCACGTCCCTGAGATCTGAGGAAGCAGCAAGTGCAAATGTCCTAAGGCAAGAACAAGCCTGGCAGTTCCCTTCCCTGGTAGGATCTTCCTGTAGCTCAGTGGTACTTCAGAACCACCCAGATGGCTTGTTGAAACACAGGTTTCTGGGCGCAACTCCAGAGTTTCTGAATCCATAGGACTTGAGTGGAGCTCAAGATTTTGCATTCCTAACAAGTTCCTAGGCGATTCTTATGCTGCTTGTCCAGCGAGGAGATTTTAAGAACCACTGACCTAGGTCTTGTCAGTGTTGGCTTCTTTTTTTTTTTTTTGAGACGGAGTTTCGCTGTTGTTACCCAGGCTGGAGTGCAATGGCGCGATCTTGGCTCACCGCAACCTCCGCCTCCTGGGTTCAGGCAGTTCTCCTGCCTCGGCCTCCTAAGTAGCTGGGATTACAGGCACGCGCCACCATGCCCAGCTAATTTTTTTGTATTTTTAGTAGAGACGGGGTTTCACCATGTTGACCAGGATGGTCTCGATCTCTCGACCTCGTGATCCACCCGCTTTGGCCTCCCAAAGTGCTGGTATTACAGGCTTGAGCCACCACGCCCGGCCCTAGACCATTTTATAGACAAGGAAACTCAAGCAGAGATAAATTTTACTTGTCCAACATCACTGCTAGTAAGTGGCAGAGGCAGGATTTGAACCCAAGTGGTGTAACTTCAGAGATTGTGCTATTAATCACAAGCTTTCAGGGAAAAATCCTTTTGGGAAGTTGAGGGTGTAGGATTAAATAGAATTGGCAAATGAAGTATGAAAGAGGGTTAGTGATAGAATACTTTGAAGAAGGATGTTAGCCCTTTGGGATTTAACATTTGTGCTTGGAGATTTAAAAAATGATTATCATTTTCCCCAAGCATACTTTTGCTAAAAGTTTTTGGAGAAAACTTGGGGACATAGGCTTATACCAGATTGAATAGTTTGCCATAGGGTATGGGTAGCAGAAATTTTAACTGAAGCACCTCTTACACTCTAGACACTGTTCTGGGGGCTTGGGATACATGAGAACAAAACCAAGATCCTGAGGGAAATGGGGTGAAACAGCTGATTAAAAAATGAATATAACTGTATATTATCTAGTATGTTGGGAGGTGATACCAGAAAAAGAAAAGCAGAATAAGGAAGAATGGGATGTAGATGAGGGAGGTGCTGCAGATTTACAAACAAGGTGGACTGGGCAGGCTCATTGAAATGATATTTGAATGATGACTTGAAAGTGCTAACTTTTGAAATTAGAAGAAAAAATGTTACATTGGGAAACAGTGCTTTAATAAGGTATTTATTTATTTAGAGACAGAGTCGTGCTCTCCCACCCAGGCTGGAGTGCAGTGGTGCGATCTCAGCTCCCTGGGTTCAAACAATTATCCTGGCTCAGCCTCCTGAGTAGCTGGGATTACAGATGGCCACCATCATGACCAGCTAATTTTTGTATTTTTAGTAGAGACGGTGTTTCACTGTGTTGAGCAGATTGGTCTGGAATGCCTGACCTCAAGTGATCCACCCACCTGCCTTGGCCTCCCAAAGTGCTGGGATTACAGGCATGAGCCACCACATCCGCCCCAGTAAGTTTCTTTTGCCGCTAATTCAAATGACACTACAAGTTTTGTAAAAAATAAAAAATTACCTGCTCCTTGGGTTAACTTGCTTACAGGAAATCTTATTTATTTGCTTAATGTTTATCCCTGTTGCTGCTTCTGGTGTTTTAATTTCAGCCACATGCTAGGTCACTTTCTGTTATTAGGCTGCTACTAACACCATTTCCTTACAATGATTCAGGCCGGTCTAGCCAGGGCTCTCCATTCTATGCCTTTCTGCAGTCTATGCCTTTCTGCAGATTACAGGTGTGAGCCACCACAACCAGCCAATAGTAAGCATTTCTTAAGCAGTGTGCTGGCAGTGAATATGAATATGTGTAAAGATGTTGTATAATATGAAGAGGTAAATGATAGGATGTGGGCCTGGTTTCAGCATATCCACTCATTTTGCTTTTTTTGTGTGAGTGTGCAGAATGATATTCTCTTTTTTTAATTATTTATTTATTTATTTATTTATTTTGAGATGGAGTTTCGCTCCTGTTACCCAGGCTGGAGTGCAATGGCACGATCTCGGCTCACCGCAACCTCTGCCTCCTGGGTTCAGGCAATTCTCCTGCCTCAGCCTCCCAAGTAGCTGGGATTACAGGCACGCGCCACCATGCCCAGCTAATTTTTTGTATTTTTAGTAGAGATGGGGTTTCACCATGTTGACCTGGATGGTCTTAATCTCTTGACCTCGTGATCCACCCACCTCGGCCTCCCAAAGTGCTGGGATTACAGGCTTGAGCCACCGCGCCCGGCTTCTCTTTTTTTAGACAGAGCTTTGCTCTTGTTGCCCACGCTGGAGTGCAGTGGCTTGATCTCGGCTCACTGCAACCTCTGCCTCCCAGGTTCAAATGATTCTCCTGCCTCATCCTCTGGAAGTAGCTGGGATTATAGTTACCTGCTACAATGCCCAGCTAATTTTTTTGTATTTTTAGTTGAGACAGGGTTTCACCATGTTGGCCAGGCTGGTCTTGAACTCCTGACCTCAGGTGATCCACCCACCTCAGCCTCCCAAAGTGCTGGGATTACAGGTGTGAGCCACTGCACTCTGCCTTCTCTTTTTTTATCTTTGAATGAAACACATTGTTTTTCACTGCTCCTTGAATGATGTTAAGAATGCTCTTATCTTAGGGTCTTTGGGCTGTTTCCTCTGCCAGGACCACTTTTCCCTGAGATAGTCTGCATGACTTCCTCCCTCATGTTGTTCAGTGGCCTCTCCTTAGTACCCTCAATAGAATTGCATGCACCGCCATCACTATCAAGCCCTGCTTAAAGTTTCTTCATAACATTTATCAAACCTTGATATAAATACTTCTCTGTTGTTGTTTATTGTAGTCTGTCCTTTAACTTGGGTGTTTTCTGACAGTAGAAGTTCAGCTGTTTTCCCCCACTTGCCTGGCATATAATAAGTGTTCAATAAATATTGATTTAATAAAGAATATGTTTAATGAGAGATATTCTGCTTTTACTTGTCTAATATTTCAGAGCTTAAATTTGGCCTCTGTAAGTTAAAGGCTATTTAGCGAACCTGACCATGTAGCTTGTCCTATGTTGCTAGGCATGTAGGGATTTATGGGGTGTAACTAAACATGAAATAATGAAATTTTCATCTGTCCTAATGCCATCATTCTCATTACTGTGTGATCACTGATCCTGTTTAAGTAACTCGAGACCAGATTTGTCTGATCCAGTGAAGCAAACACAAATATGTGGATGAGCTAAAATACTTTTGCTTGTATCTGCTTAAATTAGATGGCTTAACATTTTAAGTCATTTCTCATGTTGAGCAAAACTGCAAGATGAACATTATGCCGGTAAAGCAGCTGGTACTGTCCTCACTTAAATAGACATTAAACTACTTCAAGTCAGAGACTGATTTGGCCAGAGCCACATGGGACTGGTGGAATGATGCCGAAATAAAAGTGTGAACCATTTGGAAGGACTGGAATTAAGTAGAACTGTGCCTATGCCAAAAATCCCAACTCCTCAAGAAACCCAAAACCTAGAGATGGTCTTTTGCTATTTGTTAATAATACCTTTGCATTACTTTTGTTTAAATAGCAAGATTTTGGCTGAAATCTGATCCTCTAATATGGTATTGATTAGAATTGTTTCTAAGACTGATAAGTTGTGTTTTAGTAAGGCATAGGAGTTGAAGATTCCAAACTTGCTTTTAAAAGCTAATCTAGTATACCAGCTAATTAACCTCGATCTACTGTTCTACCTTTTAAGGTCATGTTAGCATCATTCTCATATATACCAAGCATACTTCACAGTATGTCTGCTGTTTGCGCTTAACAGATATGATTAGAGAAAATTTAAAAGATAGTAAACTTGTGTGTTTTGACATTTAATATGTTATAAAATCTTTTTTAGTGTGTAACTTGTTTCAAAATATATACTCCTAAAATTCATTACAATTTCTTTCTTTATATTAACCTTTGTTGTGAATTAATAATAATGCAGAACAAGAATTAGCCACCCTAAAGTTGATTTTCTCTATTATAAAGAAGACTTTTTTAGATTTTTTTTTTTAAGTTAAAAAAATTGGGGCTGGGTGTGGTGCCTCACACCTTATTATCCTAGCACTTTGGGAGGCTGAGGTGGGAGGATCACCTCAGGTCAGGAGTTCAAGACCTAGCCTGACCAACATGGTGAAACCCCATCTCTACTAAAAATACTTAATTAGCCGGGTATGTTCGCACATGCCTGTAGTCCCAGCTACTTGGGAGGCTGAGGCAGGAGAATCACTTGAACCCGGGAGGTGGAGGTTGCAGTGAGCCAAGACTGCACTGTTGCACTCCAGCCAGGGCAACAAGAGCAAAACTCCGTCTCATAGAAAAAGAATTTTTTTTTTAAAGACAGGGTCTTACTCTGTCATCCAGGCTAGAGTGCAGTGGCTCACTGTAACCTCAAACTCCTGGGCTCAAGCAATCCTCCTATCTCAGCCTCCCAAGTAGGTAGGACTACAGGCATGTACTACCATGCCTGCCTAAATTGGAGTTTATTTTTGTTTTTGTTTATTGTAGAGATGGGGTCTTGCTATTTTCCCAGGGTGGTCTCAAACTTCTGGCTTCAAGTGATCCTCCTGCCTGACCCTCCCAAAGTGCTGCGATTTTCTACATGAGCCACCACATCCAGCCAGTAACAACACTTTTACAGAAAATTTCAAACCAAACAAATTTAGAGAAAGGTATAATGAACCCCTGTGTATCCATTACCCAGCTTCAACAATTTTAGTACATGGTCATTCTTCTTTCATGTATATCCCTACATACTTTCTGTCCCTACTCCCATGTATCATTTCAAAGCAAATTTCTGGTTATGTATCCCTTTCAACCATAGTATGAGAGAGAACTCTGAAAGATAAAGACTTACTTTTTTTTTGACATGACTACAATAGGTAGGATATTTTAAGGTAATCTATAAATATTTTACTGGTTTTAGTACCTGAAGTCAGTCTTCTTATAGTACAATTAAAATAAGTAGTATAGTACAGTTACAGCAGGATAAAACACTACTGGTTTTATTAAAAGTCTGGCTAATTTTTTTATTTTTTTATTTTTTTAAAAAATTTGTGGAAATTTCCTTAGGAAAACAGAAGTATTAAACTTTTTAAGCTTCTAGATAATTCTAAAAATTTTTAAGGAAAGAAGAGCACATTGAGTAGAAAATAAATTGTACAACTTTGGATTTTGGTTCACCTGAAAATCTTCTTTTTTTCCCTAAAATGTTATTAAATTCTTGTATTAAACCAAAGATGTATATATGTTTGTCTGTAAATCTAGTTCATATCCACATGTGAATTGTGATAAATGTATTTTTAGACAGATTTCCTTCATCTAATGCCAGAAATCATACTGTGTTAATAATAATACATAAATTTGTGATATGAAAAACTGGCTCTACAAGTTTCTCAAACAAGGGAGAAAATTTAAATGAAAGACTAAGCCACAAACAAAAAGATATGTTGAAAAAGCTGAAAAAAAAAATATTTTGTAGTACCCATACATTTTAATCATGGAAATATGAGCTGTGTTATGTGTTGAAAAGGAAGCAGCTATATATTAGTTTAAGTAATTCCTTTGTAGCCAAAATAAGAGAAACCATCTAGGACCCATATAACCATTTTTGTCTGTCTCTTAAACAAACATGCTGGTCTTTACAGGTGGTTAGTATGTGAAAACACAAAATAATTTGCTTTGATGGATGTATTTCTCTCTTTTGTTTTTTTAGACAGAATCTCACTCTGTCACCTAGGCTGGAGTGCAATGGTACGATCTTGGCTCACTGCAGCCTCTGCCCCCTAGGTTCAAGTGATTCTCCTGCCTCCACCTCCTGAGTAGCTGATATTACAGGCATGCACCACCACACCTAGCTAATTTTTTGTATTTTTAATAGAGACGGGGCTTCACCATGCTGGCCAGGATGATCTTGATTTCTTGACCCGGTGATCTGCCCGCCTTGGCCTCCCAAAGTGCTGGGATTACAGGCATGAGCCACCACTCCTGGCCCTGTCTTTCTTTTAAAAGAAAAACATAGACTGTGCACGGTGGCCCATGCTTCTAGTTCCAGCACTTTGAGAGGCCAAGGCAGGCACAGATCTCTTGAACCCAGGGGTTTGAGACCAGCTTGAGCAACATAGGGAGATCCCTGTCTCTACAAAAAATACATAATTAGCTGAGCTTTGTGGCACACACCTGGAGTCCCAGCTACTGAAGTGGCTGAGGCAGCAGAATCACTTCAGCCCAGGAAGTCAACGTTGCAGTGAGCCATGATTACCACTCTACCTGGGCAACAGAATGAGACACTTTCTCAAAAGAAAAGAAAAACATTACAAAAAAAAATATTGGAAATGGGGAACACTTAGGACCTGAAAATGTTGTCTTTGTTCAGAAGAAAGATTGGTAATGCAAATGATAACAGAAATAGAAAAGGAAGATGATGAAGTGGCATTTTGGAGTAGTCCAATTGAGGCCTTGGTGGTTATTGTTATCGTGGATGTAGCCAAGCATATGCCATATCACCATCACATTTCATTATTTCCCTGTGAAACAGCAGACAGAAATTCTTAGCTGCCTTGATTTTGGCAGTGTTTTTCTTGGGCATCTGTTAGAAATGCCAACATCTGTCTCTTTTTGTTGTGAATACTGTGTGGAACTGATACTGTGTTTTTAATATACTCTGTCACCCCACTAGACAGGAAATTCCATACTACTCATTTTACCTTGCTTAGTGAAAACAGAAGCATCTTCTGTTTAACCAACTTGAGTGTATCATTTGTACAAAATAAAATAGGATTTTTTGGTAAAGATCATTAATGATGTATGTGGCTGAATAGTATTTCATTGTATAGACATAGCACATTTTGTTTATCTGAACTCTTTTGATGGACATTTGGGTTGTTTTCACTTTTTGGTTATTGCAAATAATGCCGCTATGGACATTTGCATGTAGGACTTTGTATGAACATGTTTCCTGGGTAGATATCTGGGAGTGGAATTGTTGCAAATTTATGTTTAACAGTTTGAGGAATTGCCCAATTTCTCTCTCCTAAAGTGGCTGTACCATTTCTATATTGCCATCAGAAGTATATGGGTCAGGTGTGGTGGCTCATGCCCAGAATCCCAGCACTTTGGGAGTCCAAGGCCGGCAGATCACGTAGAAGTTCAAGACTGACCTGGCCAACAAAGCGAAACCTTATCTCTACTAAAAATACAAAAATTAGCTAGGCGGGGTGGCAGACACCTATAGTCTCAGCTACTAGGGAGGCTGAGGCAGGGGAATTGCTTGAACCCAGGAGGCAGAGGTTAAAGTGAGCTGAGATTGCGCCACTGTACTCCAGCCTGGGCAGCAGAGCAAGACTCTCTCTCAAAAAATAAAAAGAAATATATGGATGCTCCAATTTCCCCATGTCTGTTCTACACTTGTGATTGCCTTTTTTATTATTGCTTATTCATTTCTTGAAAAGTTTACCATATTTGACTCATCTGTCTCTTCTACCATTATTTTCTGCAAAACTGGGTTCAAGGAAGGGAAGTATTCTTTATCAATAACAGCTTTATCCATTTGATATTTTCACTGATTTTTTTAAAACTAAAAGTGTGATATTATGCAGCAGTTGATAGCCAAGTTCATTATACTCTAGATTTTTTTTTCTTGAGACAGAGTTTCTTGTTGCCCAGGCTAGAGTGCAGTGGCACAATCTTGGCTCACTGCAACCTCTGCCTGCCGGGTTCAAGAGATTCTCCTGCGTCAGCCTCCCAAGTAGCTGGGACTACAGGTGCACACCATCATGCCCGGTTAATTTTTTTTGTATTTTTAGTAGAGACGGTTTTGCCACATTGGTCAGGCTGGTCTTGAACTGACCTCAGGTGATCCACCTGCCTCAGCCTTCCAAAGTGCTGGGATTACAGGCATGAGCCACTGCTCCTGGCCTAAATTCTAGATTCTTTAACATTTATTTTAAAAGCAATTTCTCGTGAAACTTGGAGCTACTTGGGTAGTCATGTGTATATGGGGGATGAGGTGTGGTCATGACATTATAAGGTATATTTTGATTTTATAATTCCCTTGGTGTCTATTTTAGTTTGGAAACTAAGATAAGTTGTGTAGCAGGTAGCTACATTTATAAAATGTAATTTAGACACTCCCATGCTTAAAAATCTGTTGGTTTTCCATTGCAGTTGAAATGAAATCCAGACTCATTGTGCCCAGGCGGCTTTCCATGTCCAACTCTTAACTACTACCATTCCACGGATCTCCTAGTGCTCACTCTCTTCCTTTAATACACTCATAATATGTTGGTCTTCTTTTAGCTTCTCTGTGTTCCAGACTCTTCCCACTTTAGGCCTTTTCCTAACTGTTCTTTCTTTTCCTTTGGTTTGGGGCAGAGCTTGCTTAAGATCCCTTATTCTGGGAGGCATTTGCTGATCACTGTGTCCTCCTTCTCCCATAATCTCTATATTTAGATTTTCTCCTTCTTTATTCATTTGACAGAGTTCATAATTATTTTATTAGTTGGTTTCCTTTTATCACCCTGTCTCACTACTAAACTGCAAGCTCTTCAAAGACTTATCCTGTCTTGTCTTGTGTCCCCAGCGCCTTACTCACTGCCTAGTACATAACATCTAATGTTTGTTGGATAAATAAATTAATTGTCCCTGCTCTGCTATATTTTTGTTTTGTTCTGTTTTGTAGAATTGGCTAGACACTTGTATGCTGTTTAATCTCCTGTGGTTACATAGGTCATGATGGCAGGAAATTTGTTATGTGTATGCTTTTCACTCATACCTTTTGCATGCGTATATTCAGTAAAGACATATAGACCTAAGTTGAAAATTTCTCTTGAAAATAATTGAAATGGATGTTAGAAATCTTCTGCAGCTACACTGCCAATATAATGAGAATTTTTAAACAAAAGCTTTAAGATCAAAGCTAAATAGAGTCAAAATCAGAATGGACATTTTAGATCTAGGTGATAAATTATTTACAATCACTTTATTCTTTCTGTTCCCTGCCTTTTCCTACCTCCTTCATGCCGTTTTTATAACTACTTTCTTGTTCCAGTTGGCTTTTTCTGTTTTGGTCCTAGCCTTCTGTTCCACAGAACTTTCCAGCCCAAGGGGTTGTGGGAGGAGATAGTATAATGTAAAACTTGTATAGGTAATGTATATGTAGTATGTGTGTTATAGCTATGCTTTATTTATTATTACTGTTTCCTCAAACAGTTTCTCTAGCTGTCTAATCTTACTGCAGCAGTTAGTCCTTTCTTGAAACTTATTCCTTTGATTTTT
Organism: Saimiri boliviensis; assembly: GCF_048565385.1. Classification (NCBI taxonomy): domain Eukaryota; kingdom Metazoa; phylum Chordata; class Mammalia; order Primates; family Cebidae; genus Saimiri; species Saimiri boliviensis. The sequence continues at coordinate 101,208,984 of NC_133454.1, forward strand.
GGAGACATTCCTATTTTTTTCTCTCAAGTTTTTAGTTAAACTTTCTCATTCTCCCTTGTGGTTTCCCCTTCCTCTACCTGTCCCTTAAATATGCGTCTCAGGTAATTGATTTTATGACATGGACACAGAGAGGGGAACAAATAATGACAGAGAGGAACAAGTAATGACATGGACACAGAGAGAGGAAGAACACACACCAGGGCCTGTTGTGGGGTGGAGGGCGAGGGGAGGGAACTTAGAGAACGTGTCAGTAGGTGCAGCAAACCACCATGGCATATGTATACCTATGTAACAAACCTGTATGTTCTGCACATGTATCCTATGTTTTTAGAAATAAAAAAATCAAAAAGTACCAAGTTATGAATGATTACTCATTGTCTTTAAATAAGATAAAGTTGATCCCTATGATATGATTTGTCTCTGTGTCCCCACCCAAATCTCATCTCAAATGGTAATCCCCATGTGTTGAGGGAGGGACCTCATAGGAGGTGATTGGCTCATGGGGGCAGGGTTCCCCATGCTGTTCTCATAGTAGTGAGAGAGTTCTCCTGAGATCTAATGGTTTAAAAGTGACAGTTTCCCCTGTGCTTGCTCTTTCTCTACTGCTGCCTTGTGAAGACGTGCTTTCCCTTCCTCTTCTGCCATGATTGTAAGTTCCCTGAGGCCTCTTCAGCCATGCTGAGAGGCCCAGCAACACATGGAAGCCACCAATGCTTGGGTTTGAGTCAATTAAACTTCTTCCCTTTACAAATTACCCAGTCTTGGGTCATTCTTTATAGCAGTATGAAAATGCACTAATGTAGACCATTGATAATGGGAGTAGGGCAGTGCTATAAAGATAACTTGAAAATGTGGAAGTGACTTTGGAACTGGGTAATGGGCAGATATTGGAACAGTTTGGAGGGCTCAGAAGAAGACAGGAAGATGTGGGAAAGTTTGGAACTTCCTAGAGATTTGTTGAATGTTTTTGACCAAAATGCAGATAGTGATACGGACAATGAAGTCCAGGCTGAGGTGGTCTCAGATGGAGATGAGGAACTTATTGGGAACTGGAGCAAAGGTCACTATTGCTATACTTTAACAAAGAAACTGGCAGCATTTTGGCCTGCCCTAAAGATCTGTAAAACTTTAAACTTGAGAGAAATGATTTAGGGTATCTGGCAGAAGAAATTTCTAAGCAGCAGAACATTCAAGATGTGACCTAGCTGATCCTGTAAGTGTTCAGTCATTGCATTCACAAAGAGATTTTCTGAAATTGGAACTTTTATTTAAAAGGGAAGCAGAGCATTAAGTTTGGAAAATTTGCAGCCTATGTGGTAGAAAAGAAAAACTCATTTTCTAGGGAGAAATTCAACCCAGCTACACAAATTTGTATAAGTAATGAGGTGGTGAATGTTAATATCCAAGACAATGACGGAAATGTCTCCAGGGCATTTCAGAGATCTTCACAGCGCCCCTCCTATCACAAGCCTGGAGGCCTAGGAGGGAAAAATGGTTTCATAGGACCTGTCTGCTGCTCTGTGCAGCCTCAGGACAGGGCACTCTGTCCCAGCTGCTCCAGCTCCAGCCATGGCTAAAAAAAGCCAAGGTACAGCTCGCGTCATTGCTTCAGAGGGTGCAAGCCCAAGCATTGGCAGCTTCCACGTGTTGTTGGGCATGCAGGTGTGCAGAAGACAAGAGTTGTGTTTGGGAACCTCCACCTAGATTTCAGAGGATGTATGGAAATGCCTGGATGTCCAGGCAAAAGTCTGTTGCAGGGGCAGAACCCTCATGGTGAGAACCTCTGCTAGGGTAGTGCAGAAGAGAAATGTAGGTTTGGAGCCCCAACACAGACTTCCCACTGGGACGCTGTGAGAAGAGGGCCACAGTCCTCTAGACCACAGAAAGGTAGATCCACTGAAAGCTTGCAACACACACTTGGAAAAGCCACAGACACTCAATGCCAACCCATGAAAGCTGCAGTGGCTATATCCTGCAGAGCCACAGGGGTGAAGCCGCCCAAGGCTGTGGGAGCCTCCCCACCCCTTGCATCAGTGTGCCCTGGATGTGAGACATAGAGACAAAGGAAATTTTGGAGCTTTAAAATTTAATGACTGGGTTTCAGACCTGCATGGGGGCCCTGGCACCTTTGTTTTGGTGCATTTCTCCTATTTGGAATGGAAGCATTTACCCAATGCCTGTACCCCCACTGTATCTTGGAAGCAACTAACTTGCTTTGATTTTACAGGCTCATAGGTGGAAGGGACTTAACCTTGTCTCAGATGAGACTTTGGACTTGGACTTTAGAGTTAATGCTGCAATGAGTTAAGACTTTGGGGGACTGTTGGGAAGGCATGATTGGTTTTGAAAAGTGAAAAGGACATGGGGTTTGGGAGGGGTGAAGGACCCTCCCAAATGATATGGTTTGGCTCTGTGTCCCCACCGAAATCGCATCTCAAATTGCAATCCCCACATGTCAAGGGAAACCTCAGGGAAGGTGACTGGCTCATAGGGGTTTCCAGCATGCTGTTCTCTCTCCTGCCACCTTGTGAAGACATGCCTTGCTTCCCCTTCACCTTCTGCCATGATTGTAAGTTTCCTGAGGCCTCTCCAGCCATGCCGAACTGTGAGTCAATTAAACTTTTCTTTATAGATTACCTAGTTGCAGTTCATTCTTTATAGCAACGTGAAAATGGACTAATACATCCTATAATAGTATTATTAGTCATATATTTCTGTGATATCTTAAGTGTAAGAGAGAAGAGTGGTACTTCAGTTGAGTTGCAGGAATTTTGAATTCCAGATAAATAACATTGAGAAATGGGAATTAGTATTATTGGTCATATGTGTAAAGCAGTGTCCCTATAACCTCTCCTCAGCCCACTTCTGATGTGAGTTGCTCTTAGACATTTTCTTTCACTTCCACGACTTTAAAAAACACTCATTTTGTAATGATCCCCAATTTTTTATTTCCAGCTCACATTTCTCTTCTGAGTCCTAAGTAGGAATATTCATTAGCCCGTTTTTTATTATTTCTCACAATATATCTCTTGAACACTTCAAGTTCAGTGCTTTCAAAATTGAAACTGTCTGCATTTGTTCAGCCTTGTGGGTGTCTCAGTATCATTCATGATTTCTCTGTCTTCCCCACAATTCTTCTCAATTGTATTTTAAAAGAATTCTTAAGTATCTAGCTATTGCCACTGTTTTGTCCTCATGAGTTCTTACCTGGATTTCTGCTGTAGAATCTTGGCCTTCTGTCTTTAATTAAGGTTCCCTCTGTTCCACACAGTATTTATCAGATTATCTAAGATAGTGATTTGCTTGAACTTTTCAGAGTAAACTTGTTAGGATCCCATGTCACATGTCAGAACTACTCATCAATAATTTCTGAAAGGGAGATCTGGATGTATATTGTTTGAAAGAAACTAACCAGGTGATGCTGATGAGGACACCTGGTTACAAACCATTCTTTAGACCAGGTCAGGTGGCCCACACCTGTAATCCCTGCACGTTAAGGAGGCATTGATGGAAGAATTGCTTGAGCCCAGGAGTTCAAGATCAGCCTGGGCAACATAGGGAGACCTTGTCTCTATAAAAAGATAATTTAAAAACTGGCCAGGCATGGTGTCGCATGTCTGTGATTCCAGCTACTGAGGAGGCTGATGGGGGAGGATTGCTTGAGCCTGGAAGGTCATGCCTAGAGTGAGCTATGATCATACCACGGCACTCTAGCCTGGGCAACAAAGCAAGACACTGTCTCAAAAAAGTATAAATTTAACTCTAACTAAAATTCTTGGGAGGCTGTTGATACCCTTGAAGATAAAATGTGAGATCCTTATTTGGTAATATAATATTCCATAGTTTGGTTCCTGTCTACTTCATATTCCTATTCTCTGATATAAGCATGCTGAATTACTACATACAGTTCTAATGTGCCATCTTGGGGATATTTCTAGGTCTTTGTATATGGAATTTTATCTTCTTGGAACCTTCTTTTCTTTTTTCCTTCTTTGGATAATTTCTCCTTTTCAATACTCAGTTGTCATGTCCTAGAGGAAGTCTTCCCAGATTGTATACATTTATTTACTTGTGTTGTTTTGTTTCTCTAGTCCCTAGCATGACACTTGGTAGTCAATAAATGTCAGTTGTATAAATGCAGACCTTACCTTTAGGTGCAACAATAGCAGAATTGATTCAGCATTCATTATGCGCCAAGTGCTGGACTATGCTAGCTGCTGCTGACCGGTTTGTGCTTTATTGTTTACTCCTACAACAACCTGATGAGGGTAGGTGTTACTATTACTCATATTTTACTATTGAGGAAATGGAGACTTGGTTAAGTCTAACTAATTGTCTATGTGGCTAGCCTGTAAGTCACAGACTTTATATAGAACTATATTTGAATCCTGTAGCCTGTTTGTGGAGCGTGTGCCCTTGTACAGCTGTTACACAGTTGTTTCAAAGTTCCCTAGTTTATTTTTTCAAATTCATGATAAATAATTTCTTAACAAGAGCTGATTATTCTTAGGCTACATGTTTTTGCTTTTAAATTATCAAACTGTGGATTAGCTAAAACAAAATAAAGATTTAAAAATATTTGGCATTTAGTTATGAATGGGATAGGTATATGGTAGAGTTCCATGCAGAGTTAATTCAGTGGACTTAGTGTTTATTTCTGTTCAGATTTTATACCAAAGAATACTGTGTGCTAAATGAAGTAAAAATGTTCATCTTAACTGAGAATATTAGAACTGCAAAGAACATTAGGCTTTATAAGTAGGAAACGAGTATTCTACAAGACTGTGTACTTTGGTCAAAGTCTTGTAGCATTTATTTGCAGAATCAGGACTGGAATTTGTGGCTCCTAACTTCAAATCCAGAGTGTTTATTTTTCTCAACTATGAAAAGTTGATATATCTAAAATAATATTTTCAAAGCTTAAAGAGAATTCTGTTTTTATTATATTCTAGGTATTAGTGGCCAAATTATTCAACACAAAAAGAAGAATGTGATATGACTACTTAAGGTGAAATCATGTATTCAGTGCTTAAGTAACTTATTACTTGTGTGCAAGTACTGGCTTGTTTTCTCAGATTTAACATATTTCATGAAATTTTTGCTAATTGAGTTTTAAACCTGAAATGTGTTTTATTTCTTAAGCATTGTCGACATAAAAGTAGGCTATCCAAAGAGTAGGTTTATATGTTATTAATATCTGGATATAAATCATAAGAGCATAGTCTCAATAATATATTTAAAAGCATTTTATCTTACAATCTTATACCATATTCACTGCATGATTGGACATTTTAGATGATTTTTTGCCTCAGCTATATCTGCTTTAGAAATTAATTTTATTTGTTATAGTGAAGTTGACTAAAAAACTGTCACACTTAAACAGTTTAGAGCAGTAACCAAATAACTAATCTTTGTTGGTTTCTTTTAAATTTTTTTGTTTTTGTTTTGTTTTGCTTTTGAGATAGTCTTGCTCTTTTACCCAAGCTGAAGTGCAGTGGCCTGATCATGGCTCACTGCAGCCTTGACCTGCTGAGCTCAAGCAACCCTCCTACCCTAGCCCCCTGAGTAGCTGGGACCACAGGTGCCACTATGCCCAGCTAATTATTTTTTGTAGAGATAGGGTCTCACTATGTTGCCCAGGCTGATCTTGAATTCCTGGTCTCAAACAATCTTCCAGCCTTGGCCTCCCAAAGTGCTGGTGTTATAGGTGTTTTGTTTTTCTGAGGAAATTATTAGTGGTTGAAAGAAGGTACTTCCCTTTCCAAAATTCTAACCCTCCTTGTCCTCAGTTTCATACCTTACTCGTGAGTGTGTGGGGAGGAGATGGAAGATTTGTTTTATGCTAGGCTGGGAACATGAAGATTGAGACTTGGTTCATTTGTCTCTAGGATTTAGCTGAGGTAATACTTGGGAGTATGTAGGGTGATGGTAAAAGTTTCCTATTTCTTTCCCTACCGCGCCTATCCAGGGTTTGGGGATTAAGAAGGGCTATTCTGGGCCACAGTAGGTCCTATCTTACGTAAATGTACATATATTAAAAGAAGAGTCTATACTGCTCCAAACATAGGAATTAGAAATCAAGACCGTGTTTTGAGGCATGCTTTTCCCATTTAGGATTATAAAAAAGAAATTCTGGCTTTCATTTAGAAAATAAACAATCTCAACAGACCAGTGACTATCAGATTATCAGGGTTAATACCTTCTGAAATTGATTTTAAAACCATAAAGCATACAGATTTTTTAGAAACATTTTTATATGGTATATGGAGATGGACCAACCATAAGATATTGATTACATGCATGTCAGCAAGGCTTATCTAGAAACCACCTTCATATTTGATGGTGTTATGCAGTTCATGAAAAATTACCAATCATCACTAAGGTTGGATGAATATGATTTTGTTTTTTTTGAGATGAAGTTTTGCTCTTGTTGCCCAGGCTGGGTTGCAATGGTGCAATCTTGTCTCACCACAACCTCCGCTTCCTAGGTTTAAGCAATTCTCCTGCCTCAGCCTCCCGAGTAGCTGGGATTACAGGCATGCACCATCATGCCTGGCTAATTTGTATTTTTAGGAGAGATGGAGTTTCTCCATGTTGGTCATGCTGGTCTTGAACTCCTGACCTCGAGCGATCTGCCCACCTTGGCCTCCCTCCCAAAGTGCTGGGATTACAGGCATGAGCCACCATGCTCAGCTGTCTTACTTCTTTCTTTGTTTAAGATATAAATGATATAATATGTAGCAACTTGCTTTTTTCCCTTAACACTGTATGATGACCCTCTTTCCATGCTAACTAAATTATGTCATGAGAGAACTTGAACTTCTGTTAAAAACAGGAAAAGGTCTTTTATTATAAAAGAGAATAGCTTTAACAGCACAGGTGAGGTGAAATTTAAGCAGAGACCTAAAGGGAAATAAGGAAGTGAACCAGCCTTGTGAGTTTGAGGGATGAGGCAAGAGACCTATGTGGCTGAAGTGAAAAATAGGAGCTAAAGTCAGAGGTGTAAGGGAGCAGCAACTAGATCATGCAGTGCCTTGAGAACTTTATAAGAAGTTGTGGCTTTTACTTGTGAGGTAGGAAGCCACTGGAAAATTTTTCATGATTTGACTTTACCTTTTTCAGAGAACAACTCAGGCTGAGGATGAGGGGAAGGAGGGGCAAAAGCAGAGGCAAGGAAACGAGTTAGTTATGATAATTCCTTGCCTGTTCAAAAAGTGATTGGAGTTAGCAAAGATTTATAAGGAACACCCTCTTCCCCCTGAAAACCCCTGATATTTATAAATTAGATCAATAATTATTCTAACTCTTAGAAAGCTGTGTTTAGATTTAGCACAGCTTATATTTTTTAAAATTGGAGACTAAATTTTTGAGAACTGTTTTAGATTTACAGAAAAATCAGGAACATAGTATAGAGTTCCCATACACCCCCTCACCTAGTTTTCTGTATTATTACCATCTTACATTGGTATGGGACATTTGTTACACTTAATGAACGAATATTAATACTTTATTATTAACTAAAGCCTATGATTTATTCAGATTTCCATAGATTTACTTAATGTCTTTTTCTGTCTCCTCTTGTCTGTGACAGTTTCTCCAACTTAGTTTGTTGTTTTTGTTGTTGGATTTTTTGTTTATTTGTTTTTGTTTCTCTTTAAGAGACAGAGTCTTGTGCTGCCACCCAGGCTAGAGTTCATTGGCATGATCACCCATGAACTCCTGGGCCGAAATGTGTAGCTGGGACTACAGGCAAGCACCACCATGCCTGGCAAACTTTTACAAGTTTTTTAGAGACTAAGTATTGCTATGTTGCTCAGTCTGGTATCAAGCAATCCTCCTGCCTTAGCCTCCTTTTACTTGGCTTTTGATGACCTTCACAATTTTCAGAAGTACTGGACAAGTATTTTGTAGGATGCCCCTCTTTTGGAATTTGCCTAATGTTTTTTTCTTTTTGTGATTAGACTGGTGTTACCAGTTTAGGGGAGGGAGACCACAGGGGTAAAGTGTCACTTTCATCACATCGTATCAGTGGTACATAACTATCAACATGATTTATCACTACTGATATAGGCTTTTATCACCTGTTTGATACTTACTTTTCAGGTTTCTACATTGTAAAGTTACTCTTTTTTACCCCCTTTTCAATACTATACTCTTTGGAAAGGCATCATACCTGAGTGGGGAGTTATGGTCTCCCTCCCTCAGGGTAGAGAATCTACATAAATTATTGGGAATTCTTCAAGGGAGATTTGTCTCTTCCTCTCTACTTATTCAATCATTCAATTATCAGTATGGACCCATGGATATATATTTTATACCTTGGGTTACAATCCAGTACTATTTTGTTGCTCAAAATGTTCCTGCTTTGGTCATTGGGAACTCTTTGAATTAGCTTGTGTGTTCTTTTGACATAAAAGTCATTTCTCTATTTTTTTTTCCCTTCCTCCCTGCCCCCTTTCTTTTTAGCACTTTCTTACTTTCTGGTACTAGAAGATGCTCCAGACTCATCTTGTAATTTCCTGCCCCAGTACTAGAATCAGCCATTTCTCCAAGGAACCCTGGTTCCTTTTTCTTGGAGGATGGTATGAGAAACCAATCTGGGTACTAGGTATGTTTTCTGCTGCTGGAGTATCATTGCTTCTGGGCTGTGTCAGCCAGAGTAAGGAAATACACATGTAGCCTATTTTAATATAGAGAATGATTGCTGTGATAATTTGAAAATCATATATAAGCATAAGAGTATTTTGAAAATAACGGGCATTGGGTTTTTGTATTAAGGGATTTCACATTATAATTTAAGTGTGTAGCAAAAGAATTAAGCTGGACTCTTACCTCACACCATATAAAATAATTAATTTGAAATGGATCAACAGTCCTAAAGGTAAAATCTAAAACTAAAAAACTCTTAGAGAAAACGTGGACATAACTCTTCATGACCTTGAATTATAGGTTATTTCTTAGATAAGCTATCAAAAGCATGAGTGATAGAGGAAAAAATAAATTGGACTTCAAAATTAAACATTTTTGTGCTGTACATGATACCATCAGAAAGTGAAAAGATAACCAATGAATGGAAAACAGTGTTAAAAATCATAGATTTATCAAGGACTTGTACCCAACATATTTAAAGAACTCTTTTTTTTTTTTGAGACGGAGTTTCGCTTTTGTTACCCAGGCTGGAGTGCAATGGCGCGATCTCGGCTCACCGCAACCTCCGCCTCCTGGGTTCAAGCAATTCTCCTGCCTCAGCCTCCCGAGCTGGGATTACAGGCAGGTGCCACCACACCCAGCTAATTTTTTTTTTTTTTTTTTTTTTTTGAGACGGAGTTTCACTCTTGTTACCCAGGCTGGAGTGCAATGGCGCGATCTCGGCTCACCGCAACCTCCGCCTCCTGGGCTCAGGCAATTCTCCTGCCTCAGCCTCCTAAGTAGCTGGGATTACAGGCACGCGCCACCACGCCCAGCTAGTTTTTTGTATTTTTAGTAGAGACGGGGTTTCACCATGTTGACCAGGATGGCCTTGATCTCTCGACCTCGTGATCCACCCGCCTCGGCCTCCCAAAGTGCTGGGATTACAGGCTTGAGCCACCGCGCCCGGCCTAATTTTTGTATTTTTAGTAGAGACGGGGTTTCACCATGTTGACCAGGATGGTCTCCGTCTCTTGACCTCGTGATCCACCCGCCTCGGCCTCCCAAAGTGCTGGGATTACAGGCTTGAGCCACCGTGCCCAGCTGTTTAAAGAACTCTTATACTTTAATAATAAAAAGGTAGATAACCCAGTTAAAATATGAGCAAAGCATGTGAACAGACACTTGTCCAAAGAAGATGCAAGTGGTCAGTCAGTAAGCACATGCAAAGATGCTCTACATTATTAGTCATCATGAGGTAAATGCAAATCAGAAGCACTCCACACCTATTAGGATGTCTATTATAGATAATGAGAAATACAGATAATAAATATTGGTGAGGATGTTGAGAAATTATAACTTATACGTTGGTGGTGGAAATGTGAAATGGTACAGCTACTTTGGAAAACCGTTTGGCCATTTCTCAAAATGGTAAACATGGAGTTGTCATTTGACTCAGCAATTTCACTCCTGGGTATATATACCCAAGAGAAATTAAAATATACATCTACACAAACACTTGTATATGGATATTCATAGTATTGTCATAATAAGTAGAAGCAACCTAAATGTTCATTAGCTGATGAAGGGATAAACAAAATGTGGTATGTCTATACAATGGAATATTCAGCCCTAAAAAGGAATGAGGTACTGATATATCCATGTTGTAACAGGGGTGAACCTTGAAAACATACTTAGTGAAAGAAGCTAGTCATAAAAGGCCACATGTAGTATGATTCTGTTTTTATGAACTGTTCTGAATAGGCAAATCCATGGAGACAGAAGGTAGATCAGTGATTGTCAGGGGTTGAGGAGAGGTGGGAAATGGGACCAGTTGCTCATGGATACACATTTTATTTGGGGTGTGGTTAAAATATTCTAAAATTAGATTCTGACAGTTGTAGAAGTCTGAATATTCTAAAAACCACTCATTAGCATACTTTAAAAGGGTGACCTTTATGGTATGAGAATTGTATTCCAAATTTGTTATTTTTACAAAAACATTTAGAACATAATAGTAAAAGCTACTTAGGGATAAATTTAGCAAAATACATGTAAGAATTGTACACCAAATACTACAAAAGATTGTTGAGATAAAGAACAGAAACAGATAGCTATACCATATTCTTGGCTTAAAAGATTTAGTACTTTTAAGATGGTAATTTTTCCCAAATGCAGTTTTTTTGTTGTAGAAACCAACAAGCTAGCTCATATGTATGTGAAAATACTTAGCACAGCAAAACAATTTTGAAAAAGAACAAATTTGGGAGATTTGCATTACTGAATTGAAGACCCTAGAAATACACTTGTATAAAAATATAATTATTTGTAGATCGATTTACATGAACAGATATTGGTAAATATAACACTATAGTCAAGAAATAGAACCCCAAATATATGATTTATTGATTAACTCCAAATGGATTCTAGCCCTAAATGGAAAAGTGGATACTATAAAACTTCCAGAAGAAAACACAAGAGAAAATCTTTAAGATACTAAATTAGGCAAAGATTTCTTAGGTACAACACCTAAAGTACAATAGATAAATTAAAAACTGATCAAAATTTAGAACTTTTGCCCTTCCAAAGATACTGTTATGAAATGAAAGTCACTGGGTGGGAGAAAATATTTGCAAAACCTTTGGCCAAGAACTTGCTCCAGAATATATAAGCAACTCTCAAAACTCAATAATAGAAAACAACTCAATAAAAATGGACAAAAGATTTCAGTAGATACTTTTACTAAAGATTTCTATATGGCAGATGGTGAGATATTGCACATCAATTAGAATGGCTAATTAAAAAAAAGAAAAGAACTTACAAACTAACAATACCTAAGGCCCACATGGAGGCAGGATCACTAGTCATACATTATTGGGGGGAATGTAAAATGTTATAGCCACTCTGGAAAACATGCAGCCTATCAGAGTTAAACATCTGCTACTGTATAACTCAGCAATCTTCCTATAAAGCTTATGTTCACACAAAAGCTTATGCACATATGTATAGCAGCTATAGTCATGATTGCCCCAAATGTCTCTCAACTGGTAAGAAGGTTTAAAAAAACAAACCAACCTGTGGTATATCCATGCAATGGAATACTGCTCAGCAATAAAAAGGAATGAATCACTGATAGAAATAACAACATAGATGAATCTCAGAAGTGTTACACTAAGTAAAAAGCCAGATACAAAGACTACATATTAAATGATTCAATTTATATGGCATTTTGGAAAAGACAAAATCACAGAGGCAGAAAATAGATCTGGGGTCTTAATGGTAGGATGGATTCACTACAGAGAGGCAGGGGGAATCTTGTGGAGATGAAGATGTTCTCTCCCTTGATTTTGGTGGTGTTTATGCAGGTTATCAAAACACGCACTAGGGGTCTGGGCATGGTGGCTCATGCCTGTAATCCCGGCACTTTGGGAGGCCGGGATTCAAGACCAGCCTGGCCAATATGGCAAAACCCCATCTCTACTAAAATACAAAAGAAGTTAGTTGAGCGCAGTGGCACACGGCTGCAATCCCAGTTACTCGCCTGCTAGGTACAAGCTTGTACCTAGCAGGCGGAGGTTATGGTGAGCTGAGATTGCCGCCACTACATTACAGCTTAGGGGACAGAGTAAGACTTCATCTCAAAGAAAAAGACTGGGTGCAGTGGCTCACGCCTGTAATCCCAGCACTTTGGGAGGCCAAGGTGGGCAGATCACGAGGTTAGGAGTTCAAGACCATCCTGGACAATGTGGTGAAACACTGTCTCTACTAAAATACTAAAAATTAGCTGGATGTGATGGTGTAAGCCTGTAGTTCCAGCTGCTTGGGAGGCTGAGGCAGGAGAATCACTTGAACCCAGAAGGTGGAGATTGCAGTAAGCTGAGATCATGCCACTGCACTCCAGCCTAAACGACAGAGTCAGACTCTGTCTCAAAAAAAAACAAAAAACAAAAAAGCACTAGAAAAGGTGAATTCTGGCCAGTTGCAGTGCCTCATACCTGTAATCCTAGCACTTTGGAAGGCCAAGGCAGGCGGATCATGAGGTCAAGAATTAGAGACCAGCCTAGCCAATATGGTGAAACCCTGTCTCTACTAAAAATAAAAAAATTAGCCAGGCGTGGTGGCGCACACCTGTCTTCCTAGCTACTCAGGAGGTAGAAGCAGAAGAATTACTTGAACTGGGGAGGCAGAGGTTGCAGTGAGCCAAGATTACGCCACTGCACTCTAGTCTGGGCAACAGAGCAAGACTCCGTCTCAGTTTAAAAAAAAAAAGAAAGAAAGAAAAACAGTACAATTTAAAAAAAGGAAAAAAGAGGGCCGGGCGCGGTGGCTCACGCCTGTAATCCCAGCACTTTGGGAGGCCAAGGCGGGTGGATCACGAGGTCAAGAGATCGAGACCATCCTGGTCAACATGGTGAAACCCCGTCTCTACTAAAAATACAAAACATTAGCTGGGCATGGTGGTGTGTGCCTGTAATCCCAGCTACTCAGGAGGCTGAGGCAGAAGAATTGCCTGAACCCAGGAGTCGGAGGTTGCAGTGAGCCAAGATTGCACCATTGCACTCCAGCCTGGGTAACAAGAGTGAAACTCCATCTCAAAAAAAAAAAAAAAAAGGAAAAAAGAAAAGGTGAATTCTACCTGTGCAAATTATACCTAATTTTTTAAAAGCAAAAAGATTTAAAATTTGAACCTTGAACTTTACCACACCATACACGCAGACACATCTCAAAATTAGTCATAGACCTAAACATAAAAGCAAAAATATTAAAACTTATAAAAGAAAACAGTATATTAGTGACTTTGGGTTGGTGAAGATTTCTTTGGACACCAAAAGCACTAACTATAAAACAAAAAATGTTGATAATTCACAATGAGCAAAATTAAAACCTTATTATTTAAAGACACAGGAGGCTGGATGTGGTGGCTCACACCTGTAATCCCAGCACTTTGGGAGGCCAAGGTGGGCAGATTGCTTGCTTGAGTCCAGGAGTTCCAAACCAGCCTGGGCAACATGGACAAACCTTGTCCCTACAAAAAGTTCACCAGTGGTAGCGGCGCATGTCTATAGTCCCAGCTACTTAAGAGGCTGAGGTGAGAGAATCACCTGAACCCGGGAAGTTGAGGCTACAGTGAGCCGTAATCATGCCACTGCACTCCAGGTTGGGCGGCCAGTTGTCTCAAAAAAAAAAAAAAAAAAAAAAGTAATAAATAAATAAAGACACCGGAAAATGAAAGAGAATGAAAAGACAAGCCAATAGACTGGGAGAAAATACTACCAATATACATATTTGACAATGAATGTAGATCCAGGATATGTAAAGGAGGGAAACAATCAGGTTTGGTTTTTATTTTCAACTTTTATTTTAGATTCAGGGGTACATGTGCAGGTTTGTTACCTGGGTATACTGCATGATGCTGAAGTTTGGAATACAAAAGATCCTGTCACCTGGGTACTAAGCATAGTACCTGATGGTTCATTTTCCAGTCCTTATCCCCTTTCTTCCTCCTGCAGTAGCCCCAGTTTCTTTTTGGTTTTTGTTTCTGTTTTTGTTTTGCCATCTTTATGTCCGAGTACCCAGTGTTTAGCTCCCACTTTTATAGTGAGAACATGTGGTATTTGGTTTTCTGTTCCTGCATTAATTTGATTAGGATTACAGCCTCCAGCAGTATCCATATTGCTGCAAAGGACATGATTTTGTTTTTTTTAATGGTTGTGTGGTATTCTAAGATGTTTGTAGGCCGGGCGCGGTGGCTCAAGCCTGTAATCCCAGCACTTTGGGAGGCCGAGGCAGGTGGATCACGAGGTCGAAAGATCGAGACCATCCAGGTCAACATGGTGAAACCCCGTCTCTACTAAAAATACAAAAAAATTATCTGGGCATGGTGGCGCGTGCCTGTAATCCCAGCTACTCAGGAGGCTGAGGCAGGAGAATTGCCTGAGCCCAGGAGGCGGAGGTTGCGGTGAGCCGAGATCGCGCCATTGCACTCCAGCCTGGGTAACAAGAGCGAAACTCCGTCTCAAAAAAAAAAAAAAAAAAAAAAAAAGATGTTTGTGTACCACATTTTCTTTATCCAGTCAACTGTGGTGGGCATGATTCTATGTCTTTGTTATTGTGAATAATGCTGCAATGAACATGCAAGTAAATGTCTTTTTGGTAGAATGACTTGTTTCCTTTTGGATATATACCCAGTAATGAAATTGATGACAACCTAGATCTTTTTTTTCTTTCAAGACAGAGTCTCACTTTGTTGCCCAGGCTGGAGTACAGTGTGGTATGATCTCAGCTCACTACAACCTCTGCCTCCTGGGTTCAAGTGATTCTCCTGTTCAGCCTCCCAAGTAGCTGGGATTAAATGCTTGTGCCACCACGCCTGGCTAATTTTTTGTATTTTCAGTAGAGACAGAGTTTTAACCTTGTTAGCCAGTATGGTCTCAATCTCCTGAGCTCGTGATCCACCTGCCTCAGCCTTCCAAAGTACTGGGATTATAGGTGTGAGCCACTGTGCCTGGCCTGACAACCTAGATTTTTTAAAAGGGCTAAAGATTTGAATAAACTTCATAAGAGAAGCTAAAAGAATAGCCTTACAAGCATAGAGAAAGATGCACCTCCTCATATGTTATCAAAGAAATGCGTATTAAGCCACAATGGGACTCCACTGAACCCACCTAGAACGACTAAAATTAAGAACACTGAAAAGATCAAGTATTGACAAAGATGTAAAACTGCTGGAATGTTGATACAGTGCTGATTTTAAAATTTTTTTAAAGACAGAGTCTCACTCTGTCACCCAGGCTGGAGTGCAATGGTGCAATCTCAGTTCACTGCAACCTCTGCCCCCTGGGTTCAAGCGATTCTCATGCCTCAGCCTCCAGAGTAGCTGGAAATTACAGGCTTGTGCCACCATGCCCAGCTAATTTTTGTATTTTTAGTAGAGGCAGCGTTTTGCCATGTTGGCCAGGCTGGTCTTGAAATTCTGACATCAAGTGATCCGCCTGCCTCAGCCTCCCAAAGTTCTGGGATTACAGGCATGAGCCACCACACCTGGCTGGCTATGTTGCTCATGTTAATAAGGATACACTACCTTAACCACTTCAAGCTCAGGATCATCAGTAATGAGACAGACTGACATTGTGTGCCTCCTCATGTGATACAGTAAGTAGTATACAGTAGGCCAGGTGTGGTGGCTCATGCCTGTAGTTCCAGCTACTCTGGAGGCTGAGGCAGGATGATTGCTTTAGTCCAGAAGTTGGAGGTACAACAAGCTATGATCCTGCTGCTGCACTGCAGTCTGGGCAACAGAGGCTCTGTCTTTTAAAAAAACAAACAAACAAACAAAAAAAACCACCAATCTAGAATTTGGGATATCTTATGATTCAGCTGTCCTGGATTCTTCAAAAAGTCAAGGAATTTGAGATTAGGGATTGGGTGAAGGCACTGATACTAAGTTAGAGACATAACCAAATGAAATTATTGAATTTTGATTGGATCCTAGTTAAAAAGAGCTTAAAACTTTTACACATTTGGCAACAACTGGGAAAACTGGAACATGACCTATAAATTACATGGTTATTTAACTAATGCTAAATGTGTTTAAGTCTAATAATAATATCTAGTTTTATAAGAATGTCCTTACTCCTATGAGATGCAACTGGTATCTCTAAGTTATTTTCAAGTTGTTTAGCAAAAAAAGAAAAGTGGTATGTGGGTATAGAGAAAAATGAAGTTACAAAATCTTAATAGTTGTTGAATCTTAAGGGACAGGTATATGGGTGTTCATTGTACTTTCGGTTGTTTCCTGTGGGTTTAAAATATTCCAAATAAAAACATGGCCTTTCCTTTCCAAGGAGATGGGGAGAAAAGCTTGTTTTGGACTACTCTCCAAATGTTTGAGCTTGAAATTTTCTCAATGAGTTATTGAGAAATGATATTAATTATTTTATTTGAATTATCTGTTATTCCATAGGATATTAGAATTAGAAAGGTTGTGGAGGTTATTTCATCTGGTCCTTTTTCTTTTTCTTTTCTTTTCTCTTTTTTTTTTTTTTTTTTTTTTTTTTTTGAGACAGAGTCTCATTCTGTTGCTAGGCTGGAGTGTAGTCGTGCGATCTTGGCTTACTGCAACCTCTGCCTGGTGGGTTCGAGCAATTCTCCTGCCTCAGCCTCCAGAGTAGGTGGGATTACAGGCAGCTGATTTTTGTATTTTTAGTAGAGATGGAGTTTCACCATCTTGGCCAGGGCTGGTCTTGAACTCCTGACCTTGTGATCCACCCGCCTTGGCCTCCCAAAGTGCTGGAATTACAGGCGTGAGCCACCGCACCTGGCCTCATCTGATCCTTTTTTTATACAGATGAAAGTAGTCCAACAATAATTGAGTCACTTATTTAAATTACACTGTAAGCTAGAAGTAGAGCCTGGACAATGAATTCAGCTCTGTCTTGTCCAGGATATTGCTTTTTCTGCTGTACTACGTTCCCTCTCCCAGTAAAAAGACTCTTGCCTGAGTTAGAGTTGAATTAAGGAAAATACTGTGTATTATTTTTCTTCCTAATGCATCTTAAATATATTTTCTCCATTGTGACAGTATTGTCAGACTGTGTTTAATCCACTGATCTATAGGTCAGGAGGTTGGTCAAAGGTTTCTACTACTTTTATAGTTGTTCTTCTAGAAGTTTTTTTATCACATGGTTTGGACTGTGTATTTTGGTCACACTGATTTTCAATGTTCTCTAGTTTAAGCTATGAAGAAGGACATCCCTCACACTCTGAAACAGATCTCCTTCAGAGACAGAGTTTTGCAGCCTCTCACCAGCTTCCTGGATATGCTCCCACACCTCAACCTACTGGTAACAATTCTCCTGTGAAATACATTATGAATCTGGGTACATTTAGTGAATAAGAAGAAAAACCAATTTTCATGTGTTGGGTTCTGAATGTGTAGGACATAATTATGTCATGGGAAATGTTAAAATGAAAATGAGAGTAAAAGCTTTGGTTTTGTTTTATTTTGTTTTTGAGATGGAGTCTTGCTCTGTTGCCCAGGCTGGAGTGCAGTGGAATCTCAGCTCACTGCAACCTCTGCCTCTTGGGTTCAAGTGATTCTCCTGCTTCAGCCTCCTGAGTAGCTGGGACTATAGGCGCCCTACCACACCTGGCTAATTTTTGTATTTTTTGATAGAGACAGGGTTCACCATATTGGCCAGGCTGGTTTCGAATTCCTGACCTTGTGATCCACCCACCTCAGCCTCTCCAAGTGCTGGGATTACAGGCATGAGCCACCGCACCCAGCCAAAGCTTTGTTTTTTACCAACAGGGAGTATTTATATAATTAATGAATTAAAAGATCTTTCATGCATCTTTGGAGATTTTAAATTATAAATATGCTTGGTTAAATTGTGTTTACTATTTCAAAATAAAGCCATTTAGGATTGTAGAATGTTTTGGCCTCAATTTTCAGAAATTTTAGAGTCAGGAATATAATTGTATATAAGTACATATATATATGTATATGTATTTTTTACTTCAGGATATATTTTATCTTCAAATGTAGGTGTTTCTGGAATATTTGATACTAGTGTAAACAGTGCCAGCAGTAACACTAAAGAGTCTTCAGTGATGAATTTTCTGTCTACTGCTGAATCTCGAACTGCTCAGGCTGCTGCTTCAGGAACTACTCTTTTACCACAATTCAGGGCTCCATCCTGGCAAACAGGTGATTCTTTGTTTTTAGAATTTTTAAGTCCTATAAAAATACTGATGAAAAATATACATTTGGTAGTCTTATCATTGTGGCTGGGAGTTTTGTTACTTATTGATTTTCCACTGAATTTCAAGACCTGGGATATTTCAGAATTTTAAGGTGGTTAAAATTCAAGAATTTGCTACTGGAGGAAATTTAGTTTTAGCATTCTGATGAAAACTAATAAGTTGACATTGAGGGATAGATAATGATTAAAGAAAGTCTGATATAAAGCTTATATCTGGCAATTTAATTACTTGTCTACTTTAAAGAAGCAAATATTAAAATTTGTTTTAGTGACTTCAGAGTGTGTAGGTGGTATAGTAAAAAAAATCTTGGGACTCATTTCACTGTTAGTGTTATATAAAGTTATCCTGAATTGGATAGATTAAATCACTAATAAGAGCCATTACAAGTTGATATTATAATGTACCCATTTTCCAGCAACAATTACAAGGTCTATAATGTGCTTTTCTATTTCATTGTTCTTATTTTACTTTTCAGCCATTTCTCATAAAAAATTATCTATATAGGCCGGGCGCGGTGGCTCAAGCCTGTAATCCCAGCACTTTGGGAGGCCGAGGCGGGTGGATCACAAGGTCAAGAGATCAAGACCATCCTGGTCAACATGGTGAAACCCCGTCTCTACTAAAAATACAAAAAATTAGCTGGGCATGGTGGCACATGCCTGTAATCCCAGCTACTCAGGAGGCTGAGGCAGGAGAATTGCCTGAACCCAGGAGGCGGAGGTTGTGGTGAGCCAAGATCGTGCCATTGCACTCCAGCCTGGGTAACGAGCAAAACTCCGTCTCAAAAAAAAAAAAAAAAATTATCTATACATATTTCTATTTTTTTGTAGTATGACTGGAATTTTTGTTTGGAGTTTTGTTTTAAAGAAGAAATGTCATAGTGTATTTGAGGATATATTTTTAAGGGATAGCTATAGGAAATAGTATTTTAACATTCTGATGTAAATTCCACTAATGGAATTTTCTCAATATGCCTTAGCAACATTTTTTTTCTGCTTCTAAGGGGATAATAACAAAACAAAAAAAAATCTTTTAATATTTCTGTAAAGTGTTTTTACCCTTGTATAGTTTGTTTTTAAAGTTTTTGTGAATTTTTACATTTCAGGTTTTTTGGGGGGGTTTGTTTTTTGAGACAGAGTCTCACTCTGTTTCCCAGGCTGGAGTACAGTGGCACAATCTTGGCTCACTGCAACCTCTGCATCCCGGGTTCAAGTGATTCTTGTGTCCCAGCCTCTTGAGTAGCTGGATTACAAGTGTGCGCTACCATGCCTGGCTAATCTTTATGTTTTTAGTAGAGACGGTGTTCCACCAGCTTGGCTAGGCTGGTCTCAAACTCCTGACTTCATGTGATCTGCCTGCCTTGGCCTCTCAAAAGCTTGAGCCCAGCCTAGGTTTCAATTTTTAACAATTCATTTTTGCAGTTTGTATCTGGTCCCGTAATTGAATTGCATTCAGAAGGGCTTGGAATCTCAGGTTAGTGAGGTAGAAGGTTTTTTATTTTTATTTTTTCTCAGCGCATGAGTGATTTTACTATCATTTGGCCACTTAAAATAAATTAAGTGGATTTTTGAGCACATTAAACTGGACCTAAACTATGAATGGGAAATAAAAATGAAATTGAGACAAGAATATACACAACATATAAATACACCATTAGTTGGAAGAAGGTATTAGTGTATTATGATAAGAAACATCTTCTGTTGGCATGTTTGAGATTACAGTATGAGCATTAGACGCATTTCAAAGTATCTTCTTGGGCATACTGTGGTGAATTTGCTAGCCTCTGTGACTCTCTTCTACATTAATCTAGTAAATCATGCAGAAGTAAGTCAAGTGAGAAAGATCCTTTATCATTGTACTGGATAGAAGAATTTCAAGAAATTCTCCTTACTACCACTTTAAGCCTCAGATAGTCTGTCCTTTCTAACTAGCCTCTTCCTCATTCTAGGCGTAACTGTGATAGTGTCCATCACCATGTAATTACAATTGGTTCTTTAGATAGGATTTGACATATGTGATAATAAAACATGTTCTTTCCTTAGAATGACCATTAAAACTGAATCCATTATTTGTAACCTTACATTTAGTTAAATGTCAATTCTTTATTACTGTCTACTTCTTATGTTTCGCCACCCCACCTCCAACCCCAACACATACAAAAGAATAGGAGATCTCTGGTAAAGAGCAGTAGAGTCAATTGATTAGAGTTTCATGAATACCACTTGGCCCTCAGCAAATCACATCACCAGTCAACCCCAGTTTCCTAATTGCTAGAGCAAAGGAGTTGAACTATATTATCTCAAAAGTCTATTCTAGTTCATATGAGTGTATTACTTCAAACATTTCTAAGTATTATTTATTCTTTAAAGTGTCACTAGATATTTTCTATCTTTGTAGTAGTAATTCTTTTTGGATATTTAATGGAAAGTAGGAAAATGTTTTTCAAAGAGCCAGAGAATCGTTTTCCCCATTTTCCAAAAACGAAAAAGTAAAATTTAATAGAGGTTCACCATAAAACATTTAAACAGTTAAAAGATATATAAGGTGGAAAGTGATAGTTCCTAACTTTTTAGAGAGTAACTAACAGTTTGTGACTTATTTTTATTGGATATCCTTCTATGTCAAAACATATATATCCACCTTAATTAATGTTTGTGGCAATAGTATTATTATGATATGTCATAATTATTTGATTGATCCCTTGTTTATGGTCATTTTTGTTTTTTCTAGTTACTGTAAACAATAACTATAATGAATATCTGGTACAAATATTTCTGCATGCACTTATTTCTATAGAATAAATTTCTATAGAACTTTCAGATCACAGTATACCCATTTTTACTTTTGCTCTATGTGGCTCAAATGCTGTCCTGAAATGTTAACAGTCCCTTTCTGACAGTACTTTATTAATTTCTGATTAACTTTTCATGATAAACATTCATCTGTTGTTATTGGGAAGCTGTTCATAGGAAGTCAAAACTTAAAATGCAAGAGATTTTTAAAGTAAATATATTTTGGTAAAAGAAACTGCAGTTCACTGTTTTTTTAGATTTATTTATCATGTTAGATATAGGCAAGTTAGTGGGGTTTTTTCCTCTATTTTAATGTTATGTACATTTTAGTTTGTCCATTGGTATTTTGTATAGGGACTTTGGGATAATCACTAAAGATATGTACATTTTTTACTGGGTTCTTCATTTTCCTCTGACCTTATCAAACTATATATAAATTGACTTATATAACAATTACAGATATGAGTTGCTGATGCCTTTGTAACTTCATTTTTACTCTAAGGAAGCTAGCTAATCCAGGCATGGTGGCTTGCACCTATGATCCCAGCACTTTGGGAGACAGAGGTAGGAGAATCACTTGAGCCCAGGAGTTCAAGATAGCCTGAGCAACATTGCAAGACCCCATGTCTACAAAAATTTAAAAATTAGCCAGGTGTATATGGGGCATGCACCAGCTACTTGGGACACTATGGCTGCAGTGAACTATGATCGCAACACTATGCTCTAACCTGGGCAACACAGTAAAATAAGTAAATAAAAAAGAGGGTGGGGGAAAGCTAGGTATTTTGAAATGTAATTTTCAAAATCTACATGCAGAATTAATTGGTCAGGCTTTTCAGTCTTAAGACATTTTGATGGTTTAAGGGCTATGCAAATCACTACTATGAAAACATACATTAAAGTAATTGTGCCATAATTGCATAAAAATTTTTGTGCCTTTTCTTTATAGGCATGCATTCCTCAGCAGCAACTGAGCTGTTTGCTACTGGACCTTTGCCAAGCACTGGAACACTTCTACCATCTGCTCTCTCTGCTTACCAGCATCCTACCACCTTCGGCAATAGAAACTTTGCCACCACCTCACCTTTGGTGCTTCAGGATTCAACTTTTAACACTACATCAAATGGAATTTTAAGTCATCATGACCCTTTGCTACAAATCAAGACTTCCCAGGGAACTGTTCCAACTGCTTTGGCATTTGAGCGCCTGGGCAGTTCTGCATTAAGTAACAGCATACCACCTCAGTCTTCAACATACCGCTCAGCTCAAGAGTCTGCACCCCATCTTTTACAACCTCAATTTAGTTTGTTGCCTTCAGCACTTGGGGGAGCCCAGCAGACTCCTCAAGCCTACAGTTCAACTCTCTTTACTAGTTCTACTGCTTCCATTGAAAGAGCTCTTCTTCGAGAATGTAGTGTTATTAAACACCATCAGCGGCCTTCAGGTACCCAGTCTATTCAGGCACAACTGACTGGTTCACAGCACTCCTTACATAGTTATCTATCAAATTCAAGTGTAGCTAATTTTCAGGAAACAACCAGGCAGTCATCTTTATCCTGTAGCCCAATTGGAGATTCCACTCAGGTGAGCAATGGAGGATTGCAACAGAAGGCCTCCCAGGTCTCAGTGGAACTTGCTCAGTCTTATTCATCTGCAATTCCATCATCAGGGTATCCTACTACAAAAGTAAAAAGCTGTTCTACAGAACAACCACTAACATCAACCAAGACCCCTAAACCTCAAAGTATAATTCCTCCTGTCCAAACACTAAGCTATTCCAAACCTTTACATAACCAGAGTTCTGTAGTATCGGGCCAAGCACAAATTTATTCTACAGCGCAGCTACCAAGCCTTTTATCAGTTAGTCAGTCCCAAAATTACGGTTTAGTGCAGCCACATAATGTGCCATCTATTGTTCATTCACAGGTTTATAGGTCCAGCAAGGTTGAGAAATTGCCACCCTTGTATAAAACACTGACTTTTTCGGGGTCATCTCAGACTATAACTTCTGAAAATCAGACACTTAGTTATTCATCTAATCAGCAAGAGGTATTGTCTTCGGTTACAAATGAAAATTACCCTGCTCAAACAAGAGATCTATCCTCAGTCAGTCAGTCTCAAAGTTACTCATCTGGTCACTCTCAGGGTTTATCACCAGTTAGCCAGACACAGGTTAGCTATTCATCTCAATCACAAGTTTTATCAGTTGTTAGTCCTTCAGAAAGCTATGCTTCAGGGGAGTCCCTAACATTAACAGCCCCTTCTCTTTCTTATTCTTCTGCCTCTCGGGCTCAGAATTTGCCAGACTCTAGTACAAGCCAGAATTATATTTCTATGCATTCTTCCCAAAATGTTCAGACTCAAGAGTCATCATCTCCCCAGTCCCAGAAGTTTTTGCCTGCTGTCCAGTCATCATCTTTTGCATCATCTACTCATTGTCAGACATTACAAAATAACATACCTTCCCCTGACCCAAAATCTTATACTGAAAGAAAGCTTGACTCAGATGTGTATACATCTTCAAAGCAAGAAGATGGTTTTCCAATGCAAGAGTTACAGGTATTGCAGCCACAAGCATCTCTTGAGTCATCAACCCAAAGGCTATCTGATGGGGAAATTAATGCTCAAGAATCAACTTACAAGGTGTCAAAGGCAGATGACAGATATTCTCAGAGTGTAATCAGAAGTAATTCCCGTCTTGAAGATCAAGTTATTGGGGTTGCTCTACAAGCATCAAAAAAAGAAGAAAGTGTTGTTGGTTCAGTGACACAACTTAACCAACAAATTGGCCAAGTCAATAATGCAGCTACCCTTGATCTTAAGAAGGCAACTAATTTAATACAGACTCCACAAATAAGGTTGAATACTAAAGACCTAAAGCACCAGCATCCTCTTGTACTTAAGGTGCATGAGTCCAAGGTCCAGGAACAGCATGATCAAATAATTAATGCTTCGTCTCAGATTCAAATTCCAAATCATGCTTTAGGGCATGGCCATCAGGCATCTCTTCCTAATACACAGGTCCTTCTAGATTCTGCATGCGATTTACAAATTCTTCAGCAGTCAATACTGCAGGCAGGTTTAGGTCAAGTAAAGGCATCTTTACAAGCACAGCGTGTTCAAAGCCCTCAACAAATAGTACATCCTTTCCTTCAGATGGAAGGTCATGTTATTCAAAGCAATGGCGATCATTCTCAGCAGCAACTCCATCCTCAAAATTCTGAAGTTATGAAAATGGACCTCTCTGAGTCTTCAAAACCATTACAACAACATCTAACAACAAAGGACCATTTTAGTGAAACAAATCAACATGATTCAAAGAATCAGTTTGTTTCTCTTGGATCAATGTGTTTTCCAGAGGCAATGCTTCTCAGTGATGAAAGAAATATTTTATCAAATGTAGATGATATCTTAGCAGCTACAGCAGCAGCTTGTGGGGTTACACCTTCTGATTTTTCCAAGTCAACTTCAAATGAAACCATGCAGGCTGTTGAAGATGGTGATTCTAAATCTCATTTTCAGCATTCATTAGATGTCAGGCATGTGACTTCAGATTTTAACTCTGTAACAGCTACAGTAGGAAAGTCACAGAATATAAATGATATTTCCTTAAATGGAAATCAGGTTACTGTGAACCTTTCACCAGTACCTGCCCTTCAGTCAAAAATGACTCTTGATCAACAGCACATTGAAACACCTGGTCAAAATATACCAACTAAAGTAACTTCAGCAGTGGTTGGACCAAGTCGTGAAGTCCAGGAGCAAAGTTCTGGCCCATTCAAGAAACAGTCTGCTACCAATCATGAATCTGAAGAAGACAGCGAAGTTCCTGTTGATAGTACATTAAATAATAACCGAAACCAAGAGTTTGTTTCTAGCAGTAGAAGTATAAGTGGAGAGAGTGCGACATCAGAGAGTGAATTTACTTTAGCGGGTGATGACAGTGGTGTATCAGTGAACCCAGCTAGGAGTGCACTTGCGCTGTTGGCCATGGCCCAATCTGGGGATGCAATCAGTGTCAAGACTGAAGAAGAAAACCAAGATTTAATGCATTTTAACCTTCAAAAGAAAAGAGCTAAAGGAAAAGGGCAAGTTAAAGAGGAAGACCACAGTAATCAGAAACAGCTGAAAAGACCTGCCCAAGGCAAACGCCAGAATCCAAGGGGAACAGATATATATTTACCATACACTCCTCCTTCCTCAGAAAGCTGCCACGATGGTTATCAGCATCAAGAAAAAATGAGACAGAAGATCAAAGAGGTAGAGGAAAAACAACCAGAAGTCAAAACAGGATTTATTGCTTCTTTCTTAGATTTTCTGAAATCTGGGCCCAAGCAGCAGTTTTCCACTCTTGCTGTACGAATGCCTAACAGGACTAGACGACCAGGGACCCAGATGGTTCGTACATTTTGTCCCCCACCACTTCCAAAGCCTTCATCTACAGCACCCACACCTTTCATGTCTGAAACTGGCAGTAACAGTCCATCAGATAAAGTTGATAACGAACTTAAAAACTTGGAACATTTATCTTCATTTTCTTCTGATGAAGATGATCCTGGATGTGGTCAAGATGCTTATAAAAGCATCTCTACTCCCCTAACTACTTTGGATACTACTTCTGATAAAAAGAAGAAAACAGGTAAAGTTTTAAAATTTAGATTCATAGTTATTACTTCTATTCTTATTTCAGCCATAGCCCATATTTTAAGCTTTTTTTTTTTTTTTTTCCCACTTAAAGCAGGTCTGCAAGTACATGTTCAGGACAAAAATGTATAGGGACTTATTTTTTAAATTTTTCTTGCCTATAGGAAAGATCTGGGTTTTAGGTTAAGTAGTTCCAGTTTTTCTTGGCTTTTTGACAAAGGCAGCATAATCTGTACAGTATGCCATCCAGACTTCTCTAATCTGAGACATCTTGAGGTAATTGAGGCACTGTATTATGGGCATTGCTGTAGTATAGACCTGGTGCATTTTCTCAGTTTGCCAGTCTTATCTGAAGATTAACATTTTAGTATTAAATATGGTTATGTGCAGGATGCACATTAATAAAGATAAAATTTAAAAATTTTGTGCCGGCTCCAGATTATATACCCAAATCTTTGTGTATTGTTTCACTTTACCCTGTGGCTAAGGGAGCTTAAAGGAAATATTCTAAGACGCACTGACATATAAACAATTGATAGTAAGTATGGAATTTTCTATTTTAAGAAACATGCCAAGGAAAAATTTATTTGTAATGATAATATAATATAACTGCCATGTCTGTGCTAGGAACTAGTAGCACTGTTGTGAGATATACATGTTTTCTCCAATATACAGATGATAACTTAGAATAAATAAATAATGTGGGTCCATAGAGTTAGTAAGTGACAGAGCTGGAATCTGAACCCAGGTTTGTCTGGTTCTAGAGCCTACCTTCTTTCTGAGTTCTTTAGGATAAATAGGGTGGTGCTTTAAGACTTAAACCTTGTTTTGTAACATACTTCCCTGCTTCTCTCTGGACTCAACTACCTTTAAGTACTAAAGTGTTACGTGAAAACTGGTATCCAGATAATCTGTTAGCATAAATATCTGATAATACATTTCTAAAGAATTCTCGGCCAGGCGTGGTGGCTCAAGCCTGTAATCCCAGCACTTTGGGAGGCCAAGGCAGGTGGATAACGAGGTCAAGAGATCGAGACCATCCTGGTCAACATGGTGAAACCCCGTCTCTACTAAAAATACAAAACATTAGCTGGGCATGGTGGTGTGTGCCTGTAATCCCAGCTACTCAGGAGGCTGAGGCAGGAGAATTGCCTGAACCCAGGAGGCGGAGGTTGCCGTGAGCTGAGATCGCGCCATTGCACTCCAGCCTGGGTAACAAGAGTGAAACTCCGTCTCAAAAAAAAAAAAAAAAAAAGAATTCTCATTTCATTACATAGGGAAATTAACATGATGGAAAGTCAGTCAGATTCCAAGACATTAATACTATGGATGTGTCTAATCCTAGTACAGTTTTATACCATCTCCCCCAAGTCAGAGTGCTTTGCAATCACTATTATATTCCCTCCTACACTCCCAGAATAAACCTTTTGTTATCTCTGTTATAAAATATGAGCCCAAAACTAGTTTCTTCCAGACATCTGTTATCTCATTTTTAGTTAAAATCGTCACCTTCAACTCAATCCTTACTTTTAGGTCTTTGAGGTCTCTTACCACCATCCCTGTTGCCCTGTTGCTTCATCTGAAAAAAACTATCATTTGTCATTTGGATTATTGCAACTGACAACTCATTACAATTTTTTTTTTTTCTTTTTTAAAAGAGTTTTGCTCTGTCACACAGGTTGGAGTATAGTGGTATGATCTTGGCTCACTGAAGCCTCAAACTCCTGGGCCCAAGCAATTTTCCTTCCTGAGCCTCCTGCGCAACTAGGACTATAGGCACATGCCACCATGTCTGGCTAATTTTTTTTAATCCTTTGTAGAGATGGGATCTTGCTGTGTTGCCTAGGCTTGTCTAGAACTGCTGGCCTCAAGCATTCCTCCTGCCTTGGCCTCCCAAAGTGCTGGGAATATAGGCATGAGCCACTGCGCCTGGCCTAGAATTCTTTCTCACCAGTCTCTACTCCAGTCTATCCTCCACGTCGTCAACAGATTCATCTTTATAAAAAAGGAAGGCTGATTGTTACATTTCAGAACACCTCCATGCTTCATGGGAAAAATAAAGATTATATGTAAAAATTCCTTTTTCTGTGTTTTACTCTCTTTCCACCATCCCTCTTCTGTGACAGTTGAATTTTTCATTGTTTCTTGGATGTCTGTTCCGCTTCCACAATTGTGAACCTTTGAACACATTTTTCTCTGTGTAGTTTTCTTCACCAGTTTTTAGTCTAGAATATATTTATTGATCTTTAAAAACTATTTTCAAAGTCATATTAGACACATCCATGTTGTAGACATTTTTCCAGACAGAATGAGTGCTCCTGTCCTTTGAATTCTCACTGCCCTTAAATGTCAATGAAAGCATTTACTTTTATGTTTTAATGTGTTCATTTACATTTGTATATTTCAATAGAAAGTGAGTTCCTTCAAGCTAGTGAAGATTTATGGTTGAGAATTTAGGTTTTAGAGTTAATTTGCCTTGGGTTCAAATTCTACAATCATAGCTCTGTGAGTTTAGGGTATGTTCCTCATCTGTAAAATGGGACAGTGATACAGTCAGTATATAGTAACCTCTAGGGTTTTTTTTAGAGGACTCAGGGACATAAATAATGTAATGCACCACTTGAGTCATTAATTTTAGTTGTTATACTGCATTCATCTTTGTATCTGCAAGACCTGAAATGTAGCAGGTACTCAAATGATCCTTGACAGAGTGAAGGTATCTAAAAGAACGTAGAGGTAGGGTGTAGGGGCTCACGCCTATAATCCTAGCACTTTGGGATGCTGAGGCGGGTGAATCATGAGGTCAAGATATCAAGACCATCCTGGCTAACATGATGAAACCCCGTCTCTACTAAAAATACAAAAAAAAAAAAAAAAAAAAAAAAAAAAAAAAAAATTATTAGCCGGGTGTGGTGGGAGGCTGAGGAAGGAGAATCCTTTAAACCAGGAGGCAGAGGTTGCAGTGAGCCGAGATTGCATCACTGCACTCCAGCCTGGGCAACAGAGCGAGACTCCATCTCAAAAACAAAAGAAGATTGAGGTGACTAAGAGTTAAAATTAAGTAGCCTAGCCAGGTTTTGCTTTTAATTTTGTGAGTAGAATTCTGAGTTTTGCACATACATTGTATAGTACCAGACAGTTTAAATGAAGTCACAAAGATATGGGCCTGTGGTACTCCATATTTCACAGTTCCATGGTAAATAACTTAAAAGTGAGCGTATCTTCCATTGATGCCTGTTTCCAAATACATCTAATATTTTCCGGAACATAGGCTTGCTGTTAGTTTTTGTGGACTACTGTAGCCATTCTGAGCATTTGAAGGTGTCTTTAGTTGCAGCTGTTTCCTCCTGTTTTTTGTACTTTAAATTATTCAGATGCCTAAAGGGCATATTCCTTGTTCTAAAATAATAAAGTTTTCTAGTAAAGTTTGTGATGAAATATCTATAAAGAATTATTTACATATTTATTTCCATTATAAGAGTTGGATTAAGAAAAAAAGAAAAAAAAAAAAAACAATGGAACTGCATCTGGTATCAACATAAACTAAGTCCTGGGCTCTTTAGGCAAGATGGTGCACAATTGTCTAATACTCTCAACTCTATATTTGCATTAAAAAGACCAATGGAATATAAACACTCATTCCTAGTTTTGAATCCTGAAACTAGGGATGGGTACTGTTTTCACCATTCCTTACTCCTTTCAGATTGAATTAAAGTGGAGTGTAAAACTAGTTTTTGCATTACTGAAATGTTTCTGAATCTGATTATCAAGTAACTTACTATTTATCAAGTCAGTAGAAGCAGAATGTTAAAGTTATACAGTCTAGTTACAATTTGATTTCATTCAAAGTGAGTGATACATTTTTTCAAAATGAAGGCAAGCTGACAAACAACACTCAGCCTTCACTTCTTACAGAGCCATAGCTATGCAGAGCCAACTATTAAGGACACAAATGACAGGCACCCAGATCTCAAGAATGTAATGAAACCAAAATTGGTGTTTCCCTTCAGTTTTGTTGCATCTCTCTGGATAAAATGGACTTGGCTGAAATGTGTTGAAAGCTTAAAAAAAAAACATATAACACCACCGCCTCTTTTCTGGGCTTCTTGAAGCTCTTTTAAAACTTAAAGCTTGTGTTTCAGTTTTGTTTTAAGGTTTCTTTTAGTTACTTGTCTCTGAAATTTATTTGGCATTAAGGATGTGCTGGGTCTTTGTGTACTGAGTAATTTTGGATTGTATCTTGGACATTTTGAGTACTGTATTGTAAAACTCTAGGTTCTATTAACATCCTTTGGAAAAACTGATTTGTTTTGTTCTGTTTTAGCAGGCAGTCAGACCATGAGTTCCGTTTTACTTTCTGTGAATGGTGTTTCCTGTGTCAGTTCTGTTTTCAAGGTTTTTGCTTTGCTGCTGTAGATCTGTTTTAGCAGTTAGCTTGGAACTTGTAGATTGTGTGGTAGTTCAGATCTCAAAGCCTTCTTTTGCTAGTCTTGGTTTATCTCACGCTCGTGCATCCTAGGTATGAAACTCGGATTTGTGTGGGTCCATACATGGAATGAGAGGATCCCATTCTCCAGCTCCCTTTTCCTTGGGATTTTCCCCACACTGCCCAGATCCCAGGGCCCCTTTTCCTAGTCATTTGTGTAGAAGACTGGGATTATTTTTTATTTTTTATTTTTTTTAAGATTTATCTGCCCATGCTTTGACACAATTCTCTGCAGCTGGGACTGCCTTTGGTGCAATGCAGTGAGAGAAAAGAAGGAACAGGAATTCTCCCTATGCTTTTTTTTTTCTTTTCTGTTGCATTTTAGGTTTTGGGGTACATGTGAAGAACATGCAAGATTGTTGCATAGGTACACACATGGCAGTGTGATTTGCTGCCTTCCTCCCCTTCACCTATATCTGGCATTTCTCCCCATGCTATCTCTCCCCAACTCCCCACCCCACACTGTCACTCCCCCATTTCCCCCCAACAGACCCCAGTGTGTAGTGCTCCCCTCCCTGTGTCCATGTGTTCTCATTGTTCAACACCCACCTATGAGTGAGAACATGCAGTGTTTTATTTTCTGCTCTTGTGTCAGTTTGCTGAGAATGATGGTTTCCAGGTTCATCCATGTCCCTACACAAAGGACACAAACTCGTCGTTTTTGATGGCTGCATCATATTCCATGGTGTATATGTGCCACATTTTCCCTGTCCAGTCTATCATCGATGGGCATTAGGGGCCTTGTTTCTAGGTTCCTTTTGCCAAAAAGACAAGTGTTCTGTTAGGGTTTAAGATTTCTGATTCATTGTCACTGCATTTCAGCTCTGTGACTTGGGCTCCTCTCTGGACAGAGTTGGGAGCGAAAAAGAGAAAAAAGAAACAGGTTTTCCCTTTTACCCTTAGCCTTGCACAAGGCTTCTTTACCCATTTCTCTGGCCAGAAAGAGGGTTTTTCTTGAAGTTTTGTTGCTGTAGTTCTGCTTAGGGACTATCATGATCCCTGCTTGGTCATGACAAATTATTTTAATCTATTGGAAGATTTAACTTGCTAGTATTTTATTTGAGATTTTTACACTTAGATTCATAAGTGAGATTAGCTTATAGTATTTTTTTGTCTTAATCTGACTCACTTTTGTATTCAGGATTATGTTGGTGTTACAAATTATACTGGAAAATTTTTTATGTTCATCTAAGCTTTGAAACTTTATCATACAAATAGGGATTTGATAAAACTTTCCAAGAATAGATCTAACTAACCATCTTTCCAGTTTTTCCTGAGATCGTTTGGTCTGTCTAGGTCAATTTAAGAAAGTTACATTTTCCAGGAAAATCATTCATTTAGATTTTAAAATTTGTTTTATAAAGTTGTTCATAGAATTCCCTAAGTTTTAGTCTCTTCTGTCTCTGTAGTTATACCCTCTTTATTCCTCTAAATAATTCTTTGTGTTATTCCTTGTCAATCTGTGAAGGGTTTTGCCTACTAAATGGTTCTTTTTGAAGAATAAACTACTTTTATTTTTTTGCTCCTGTTATTTTTTACTCTTTCTTTATGTCTGTTTTTATCTTAATTCTTTTGCTCTGTCTGTATTCCTGGGGTGTAATTTGATAATTTCTTCCTGGCTTCTTGAGTTTAATAGTTTATTTTTGTATTTTCTGTCTAATGAATGGCATTTAAGCTGTAAGTTTTCTTCTTTGCACCACACTTTGACCATATCTCATAGGATTCAGTTTATAATGCTCTCACTTTGTTTCCTAACTGGTTTATTATTTCAGTTTTGATTTCCTTTTTACCCCAGGAGTTATGAAGAATGGTTAGGGGTTCCTTGTCTGTTTCCTAGTAGTTTTTGTTTTAATTATTAATTTGACTACTTTATGTTCAGAGAATATGTCCACATTTTGAAATATATGGAAATTTTGTTAGCTTGGTAAATGGTCCATTTTTATAAATATTCCAATTTTTATAAATACTAAGTGCTAACAGATTTTATTTTTTATAAATACTAAGTGCCAATAGATTTTATTAATAGTGTTCAAATCCTTTACATTTTTTAAATTTAATACATGACAGTGGGTTAAGAAAATGTTTACATATATGTATATTTTAAAAGTAAATGACATGTAAGGAATTTGGCTTAAAATATCCCAACAAATATAAAAGGGAGTGATGAATGGATTAAACAGATAAACCAAAATGTTTATGCCTCTTACAGCTGGGTTATAGTAGGGTTTGTATTCTCTACTTTTGTATAGTCTAAAATTTTATAATAATAAAAAGTTTTTAAAACTCCTCTCTATCCTTATTTGTTTTTAGATTGCTTGATCTGTTGATTCCTCAGAAAGGTGTGTTAAAGCTTCCCATTATATTATTTTTCTAACACTGTTTACTTGATATTTTGAACCCATGTAATTCAGTGCAAAAATTTTAATACCGTTAAATTTCCTTTTACCATAATAAAATCTCTTTTTGCCCACTTAATGATTTCTGTTTTTAATATTCTCATACTAATTTTGCTGTTGTTAGCATTTTTAGTATAGTTTCCATATCTATGTTTGTTTTTTTCACAAGAAAAAAACTTTTTTTTCTTGTGAAATATGACCCACATATAAAAATTAAACATGCATAAAGAAAAATACAAAATAAAACTTCCACAAATTTGAAAATGCAGACATTATACAAGCCATATTCCCTGGGTACAGTGCAGCCATTTCAAGAAAGAAAAAAGGAACAAAGAAAAACTCACCCTTCTAAATAACTCTTCTCTTAAAAAGGAAACCAAACAGAAACGACAAACTAATTGGAATGGACAGTGGAGCATTATGTACTCAAACTAATAGGATGTGGCAAGAGTGTGGTACAAAGAAGCAAATTGATAGTGTTAAATGTTATTCATTGGAAAGCAAGAAAGTATCAAAATTAATTGAGTATTAAATCAAACCCACTCATAACCTCTAGAGCAAATCACTGACTTGGATGGTAATTACTTCCTTACTTTTCTTAATATAATTTTACCATCTATGTATGCCTCTCTAAAGACCACAGTTTTTAGCTGGGGAAACATAGTGATATCCTATGTCTACAAAACAAAACAACAACAACGAAAACAGCTGGGCATGGTGGCATGTGCCTGTCATCCTAGCTACTGGGGAGCCTGAGGCAGGAATATTGCATGAGCCCAGGAGTTTGAGGCTGCAGTGAGCTATAATCACATCATGCACTCCAGCCTGGGTGACAGGGTTAGACGCTCTCTCTTAAAAAAAAAAAAAAAAGACAATACTTTGGTTTGTTTTAAAACTTCCTATAAAGGGCATATAAATAAAGTATTGATGAACTTTCTCTCTACTAATTAGGAAGTTATACATTTTTTTTAATTGCTTTTTTTATGGAAATTTTGAAACATACAAAAGTATAAAGATTGGCATAATGAAACCCAATTCAGGGGCATCATCTATTTCAATAATCATTACATGATCAATCTTGCTTTATTCATACCTTTATCTTGCTGCACATCCCCTGATTATTTTGGTGAAATAGTTCTGTTCTTTTCTTGGTTACAATAGAAATTACAACATGCACTTACAGCTTCTCCAAATCTGTCAATATCTTACTCTTTCTGGATAATACAAAGTTTTGAACACCGGAGCTCCACTTAATCCCCTCCTGACATAAATGTTATTGTTACTACCTATTTAATTCTATCATCATTAATAGTATTTTAAATAGTCATTTGTTTACATTTACTTATATATTTCCCAGTACCCTTCATTGATTCTTGTACTTCATAGCTTCTCCTTGGGATTATTTTGCATCCGACTAAAGCATATCCTTTAGTATTTCCTTTTTTCAGAGTCTGCTGCAGCATCTCTGTTTTTGTTCACAGATAGCTATGTGATTTGTTTTGCCATATAACTTACAAAGTATTTGCAGAAGTCAATGACATTGCTATAACAAAGTCACTTTTATTTCTTAATTTAGCCATTATTTATATGAACATGGTTTTTCAGTTCTTATAAAGTGAAGGACAAATAAAATCGATTGTAAAATCTATCTCAATATCTATGGATCCATAAATGAATAATTTTAAAGTGTCATATGCAACAGAAGCATGATTTTTACATTTAATACTTGTCAAAATGTGAAAAGATTAATTTGGATCAACTGTCCAATTATATAATGTTAGAAATGTTTTAGTATTTTGAGCCTTCAGTTACAAATCAGTTTCCAGTTACATACATATTTTCGTGACAGAAAAGTATAATAGTGTAAGTATAGCATTATAGAAATATATTACATTAGGATAAAATAATATAGTATGGGCTCCTACCATGATTAGAATATTCATCTGTATTTCCTCAACAGGCCTTTTCCCTTGATTAGGAAGTGTATAAATGTATAAGGATAGCTTTAACTTGGTACAAGAACAGGTAGTCTGGCTGGTAGTAATACAGAGGTCTTTACTCTAGCTGTCAAGCACTTTAGTGGATTTCCCCTGCCAGTCTGCATTTCCACTTCTGTGTTGGAGGTCTGGATTTGCCTCAGGTTCTGCTTTGGTTTTCTCTTAGCTCCACCACTCTAGGCAAGTAGAATTCACCTTCTTCAGAATACAGTTTTTGCATTTTAGCCTATGGCCAAACACCCCTTCTGCCTACGTCTTAGTACAAGTAAGGAGATCACTGACCTTCCCCCCACCTCCTTTTTTTTTTTTTTTTTTTTTTTTTTTGAGAAGGAGTCTTGCTCTATTGCCCAGGCTGGAGTGCAGTGGCTCAGTCTTGGCTCACTACTACCTCCGCCTCCCAGGTTCAAGTGACTCTCCTGCTTCAGCCTCCCGAGTAGCTGAGATAACTGTTGCCTGCCACCATGCCTGGCTAATTTTTGTATTTTAGTAGACAAGGGGTTTTACCATGTTGGCTAGCCTGGTTTCGAACTTCTGACCTCAAGTTATCTGCCTGCCTTGGCCTACCAAAGTGCTGGGATTACAGACATGAGCCATTGCACCTGGCCTGGACTTCCCATTTTTATTTACTTATTGTTGTATATGTGATTATTTTAGTTCATCAGTATTATTCAGACTTACCACTGGAATGCTACATGTTCTTTATATTTGTTACTCAACCCAGAGTTCCTCTATCAGCTCTGGTATTCAAAATATTTTTAGTAGTTTTATTGAATTATAATTCACATACCATAAGATTACCCATTTAAAGTGTACAATTCAATGGTTCATAGACTTGTGCAGCATTTCCATCATTCAAAAACAAACCCTGTATCCATTAAGGAGTTAATTCCCATACCCATACCCAGCTATAGGCAACCACAAATCTTTCTTTGGATTTGACTATTTGGGATGTTTCACTGACTGTAGGATGTTTCATCCTATAATATGTGACCTTCTGTAACTGGCTTCTTTCATTTAGCATAATGTTTTCGGGGTTTATCCATGTGGTAGCATGTATCAGTATCTAATTCCTTTTTATTCCCTAATAATATGGATATACTACATTTTGTATATTGAGTTATCCATTAATAGAATTTGTGGCTATTATGAATAAATCTGTATACATCTGTGTACAAATTTTTGTATGGATGTTTATCTCTAGAGTATACATTCAGAAGTGGAATTCCTCAATCATATATCTGTATGCTTCATAGAGGAATGGCCAAACTATTTCTAATGTGGCTGTACCATTTTACATTTTCATCAGTGATATATGAGGATTCCATTCATTCCACATTTTTGCTAACATTTGTTATTGTCTGTATTTTTAACTATTCTTTCTCTATTGAATGGTTCTGGCACCTTTTTTGAAAATTATTTGCTTATAAGTATAGATGTTTATTTCTGAACTTACATTCTATTCCACTGATCTCTATCTATGTATGTCCATGTCAGTATCAGTCTGTAATTCTATAGCTTTACAGTAAGTTTTGAAATTGAGAAATACCAGTCTTCCCACTTTGTTCTTTTTTCAAGATTTTGACTATTCTGGATCTCTTTCATTTCCATATGAATTTTAGGAAAAATTTGTCAATTTTTGTAAAAATGAAGCGCAGATTTTTATAGGAATTGGGTTGATTTGATAGATCAGTTTGGGGAACATTGCCATGTTAACAGTGTTGCCATCTTCTCATCCATGAATATGGGATGTTTTTCCAGTTACATTCGTCTATAATTTCTTTGAAGTGTTTTTATAGTTTTCACAGTGTAAGTTTTACAGTTCTTTTGTTAAATTTATTCCTAAATATTACTTTTGATGCTATTGTAAATGGCATTGTGTTCTCACTCTGTCACCCAGGCTGGAGTGCAGTGGCTTGATCTCGGCTCACTGCAACCTTTGCCTCCTGGGTTCAAGCGATTTTTCTGCCTCAGCCTCCCAAGTAGCTGGGACTACAGGCGTGCACCACCACGCCAGGCTAATTTTTGTATTTTTAGTAGAGACGGGGTTCCACCATATTGGCCAGGCTGGTCTGAAACTCCTGACCTCATGATCTGCCTGCCTCAGCCACCCATAGTGCTGGGATTACAGGCATGAGCCACTGTGCCCGGCCTGGAATTGTGTTCTTAATTTTATTTTTGGGTTGTTTACTGCAAGTGTATAGAAATACATTTGATTTTTATATATTGATCTTGTACCCTACAATATTGCTGAACTCATTTATTAGTTCTAATAGTTTTTCAGTATATTCTTTGGGATTTTCTTTTTTTTCTTTTTTTTTTTTTTTTTTTTTTTTTTTTGAGACGGAGTCTTGCTCTGCCGCCCAGGCTGCAGTGTAGTAGGGTGATCTCAGCTCACTGCAACCTCCGCTTCCTGGGTTTAAGTGATTCTCCCTCCTCAACCTCCCAAGTAGCTGGGATTACAAGCACGTGTCACCACGCCCACTAATTTTTGTATTTTTAGTAGAGATGGCGTTTCACCATGTTAGCCAGGATGGTCTCTGTCTCCTGATCTCATGACCACCTGCCTCGGCCTCCCAAAGTGCTGGGATTACAGGCTTGAGCCATGGCCCCCGGCCTTTTATTATTATTAATTTTGAGACAGAGTTTTTGCTCTTGTTGCTGCCCAGGCTGGAGTGTAGTGGTGTGATCTTGGCTCACTGCAACTTCTGCCACCCGGGTTCAAGCGATTCTCCTGCCTCATCCTCCCAAGTAGCTGAGGTTACAGGCACGTGCCACCAA
Source organism: Saimiri boliviensis (assembly GCF_048565385.1). Classification (NCBI taxonomy): domain Eukaryota; kingdom Metazoa; phylum Chordata; class Mammalia; order Primates; family Cebidae; genus Saimiri; species Saimiri boliviensis. The sequence goes on from NC_133454.1 coordinate 101,246,470, forward strand.
CTCTGGCTAATTTTTTTTTGTATTTTTTAGTAGAGATGGGGTTTCACCATGTTGGCCAGACTGGTCTCAAACTCCTGACCTCAGGTGATCCACCACCTTGGTCTCCCAAAGTACTGGGATTACAGGCATGAGCCACTATACCTAGCCCTTGGGATTTTCGATATATAAGATCATGTCATCTGCAAATATAGCTTTGCTTCCTAAGACTTCCTTCTTAGGGGGAAAGCATGCAGTTTTCACTACTAAGTATAATGTTAGTTACTGATTTTTTCTAAATGTGCTCTATAAGGTTGAGGAAGTTCCAGGTTGTTGAATGTTTTTATCATGAAAGGATGTTACATTTTGTCAGATGCTTTTTCTGTACCTGTTGAGATGATCCTGTGCTCTTATGCTGTTTTCTATTAACATAGCATATTACATTGATTTTCGGGTGTTAAACTAACTTTGCATTCCTAAGATAAAACCCACGTAGTCATACTGTATGATTCTTTTTGTATGTTGGATTTGCCAGTATTTCATTATGTGTTTTTGCATTTATATACTAAGGGATATTGGTCTATAGTTTTCTCATGCTGTTTTTGTCTGGTTTGGGTATTGGAATAATACTGGCCTCACTGAATGAGTTGGGAAGTGTTTCCTCCTATCGTTTGGAGTGCATAAAAGATCGACATTTTCCTTTAATTGTTGATAGAATTCTCCAGTGAAGCCATATGGGCCTGTGCTTTCCTTTGTGAGATGTTTTAAAATTACTTTTATTCTCTTTAGTTCACATTGGGGTAATCAAATTTTCTATTTTTTCCAGTCTTTTTTAGTAGTTTGTGTCTTTCTAGAAATTTGTCCATTTCATCTACGTTATTTAATTTGTAGGCATACGGTTTTTCATAGCATTACTTTATAATCATTTTAGTTTTGATAGCCTCTAGTGCTGTTTCAGAATGTTTTGGGGGTGGTTTTGTTTTCCCACAGGTAATTGGTTTTTCATCTTCTATGAAGAGTCACAGTTTTTGTTGGCTGACCCTTCCTTATCATCTACTTATTTTTTTAGGTTGGGTCTTGCTTTGTCACCCAGGCTGGAGTGCAGTGACACCATCATAGCTCACTGTAACCCTTGAACTCTTGGCCTCAAGCAATTTTTGTGCCTCATCCTCCTGATTATGCTCAGCTAATTTTTTTTTTAATAAGGCTGGGACTACAGGCATAAGCCACTGCACCCAGCCCCTTCTTCTAAAAATAGTTTTGCTCTACTTACATGGAATTGGCAGCGGGAGGGTAGGAGATAGTTGCAGGTTTCCACTCTACTTGTCATCCAGACTCAATTCTCACATCTTTCTTAGAAATTAACATCTCTTGTCTAATTTCTTCCTGTGGTTTTGTTTCATTAAAAAATAATCATGTCTTTCTTTTAAAACTGTTTGAATTTTACACAAAACAAATAAGTGTTTAAATATTTGTAATACTGATTTGCATTTGCTTGGTTTCGTTTCAGAAGCCCTACAGGTGGCAACTACTAGCCCAACTGCCAATACTACTGGTACTGCTACTACTTCCTCCACCACTGTGGGTGCAGTTAAGCAAGAACCTCTCCACTCTACTTCATATGCAGTAAACATTCTGGAAAATATAAGCTCTTCAGAATCCTCAAAGCCCACTGAACTTGATGGTCTTCCTTCAGACCAGTTTGCAAAAGGACAGGACACTGTTGCCATAGAAGGTTTTACAGATGAGGAGAATGAAGAAAGTGGAGGAGAAGGCCAATACAGAGAGCGTGATGAATTTGTGGTAAAGATAGAAGACATAGAGACTTTTAAGGTGATGTCAATGTTCACCAGTGTAAAGGTCATAGTTTGGTTGGTGTGCCTGTGATAGCCTTCATTATGACTTCAATAGCTTGATCTACTTTGAATTATAGACAGTTTTATCCTAAGTTATAAGTGTTCGATAAAATGAAACTATTAAGAGAGTAGATTTGAGATATTTTTAAAAAGGAAATCTTTGGAGATAATTTTAACTTTAACTTAGTTTTATGTATTTCTGTACAAATGTAGTCAGTTGCATTTCAATACTACTCATTACGGTAGTTTTAAAATGTTGATTTTTTTTTAAAGGTTCCCAACTCATTATTAGTAGTTTGGAGAAAAACATTATTTATATAATTTAAAAGTTTAAACCAAAATAACAGAGGACTATCACATAAAAGTAGAATTTGATTTAATTTAATTTAATAATTTCAAGTAATAGAAGAACCATGAATAGAACGTAATAATTTTATGTAAGAAAGTTTTAGCTGTGTTTAAAATAACATATCTTGGGGTTTGTTTGCTTGTTTTGCATTTGCCTTTTTATGTATTTTAAAAAATAGAGATGGGGTATTGCTGTATTGGCCAGGCTGGTCTCAAACTCTTGGCCTCACGCAATTCTCCCATCTTTGCCTCCCAAAGTGCTGGAATTACAGGGATGAGCCACTGCATCCAGCCACTTTTGCCTTTTTAGAAAACATTGGAATGGCAGTGAAGAACATAACATTCAAGTATCTGTATTCCTGCCATTCACAATTAACTACTTTTAATATTTTAATGTTTGTTTATGGTCTTTTAATATATGTGTGTGTGTGTATATATATATATATATATACACATATATATATATGGTTATCAAATTGCATACATAACATAGGACAGTGTCATTAGCAGAAAACTTTCCAATAGTTTTAGCTGTACAAATGGGTAATGGGTTACTTTGTGTGTTAGTGAACTCCGTACTTCTGAAATAATTTAAGCAGACACTGAATAACCTAACCAGCTTTTAATAATTATTGCAGAATAGCAGGTGCAGGTTAGACAAAAGGTTGAGCTAGGGTAGACTTTCAGATTCCTTTTATCTCTAAAATTCAAATATCTAAAACATGTTGCTGTGTTTTATAAATATCATTAATTCTGGTTAATACAGGAGGCTTTAAAAACAGGAAAAGAACCTCCAGCTATTTGGAAAGTACAAAAAGCTTTATTACAGAAATTTGTTCCTGAAATTCGTGATGGTCAAAGAGAATTTGCTGCTACAAATAGTGTAAGTAAAATGCATGTTTACATTAGCCTTATTTTGACAGTGGTCCTGGAAAAAACAGAATGATTTAAATTTAGAAGTATTTTATATTCACTATTTTTTATATAACATAGCATATAAAAAAGAACAAAAAAATAGCATGCAATTTGAACTGGAATATTGATGCTCTTTGATAGTCTGATATAAAAATAAACTCATTTGTTAAATATCAGCTATTTAAAATTAAATGACCTTGTACCATTGATTAACTTTTTTTTAATAAAGGAAAGCGGTTAATGTTAGCCTATGAAGGGTTCAGACAGACTCAGAGACTCCCTTATATTGATTATTCTACTAGTCAAATATCCTGATTTACCAGAAGACTGATGGAAGTTACTCTGTCATGCTTATGTAGCTGGAAGTAAGAATCTGCCAAATGAGATTGCTTGTACATATGGGCTTGTGCATATGAAATCAATGAGCCTGGGATCAGTTTTTTAGAGGGTGAAATTAGCCTGGCCAGAGCTGCATTTTGGAAAACTTGAAGGTTGGCTATGCAATAGTCAATCAAACCAACAAAATAGCATTTATATGTAGATTGTACAATCATGTAACTCAAAGTGTTTCTCTCCTCAGTACCTTGGATATTTTGGAGATGCAAAGAGTAAATACAAAAGAATATATGTGAAGTTCATCGAAAATGCAAACAAGAAGGAATATGTCAGGGTGTGTTCTAAAAAGCCAAGAAACAAACCTTCACAAGCTATCAGGTATTTGTTTTCTTAGGTGATACCTTCGTGCATATATGTTGGTGTATTTTTTATTATACCAATGTATAAAGGAGTATATTGATTAAAGAGATTTCTTTTTTATTATACACAAGTCAAAAAATTCAGTGTCTGATGAAATAAGTGATTCTTTTCAGAGTGTGAGATGGGCGCTGTAAGCTCATGGTTACACCTGTGGTATAACCATGAGTTTTCTTTTCCTTGAGTCCTTTTGGTGTCACCCTAGTATAGTGGAAAAAAAAAACGTAGAGGCAAAAAGTTTGAGCCCAGTTTTTTGTGACCTAGAGAAGACAACATTCCTGAAGTCCCCTTTTTCATCTATAAAATTAAAATAATAATGAAGTGAATTAAATTTAAAATAATTTTTGAGAAAAAAATACTATGAGAACTCTACATTACTGGACAAGTGTACACAGTAGAATTGTTATTATATGTTAATGTGACTCTGGGTTGTCTGGAGCATGAATCTGGAAGGTAACAGACTTAACCCTGTGGTCTGTATGAGAAAGCAGGTATGATCGTAGATATTCTTAATCTAGTGCCAAGCAGGTGCAGTTCCATTAACATTTCCATCTACTGGAAGCAGCTCACCTTATTTTTATGATGGAATTTTATCCACTCAAATCTTCAGACCTGGCAGAGAGCAAGTCTTTTTTATTTGAGACAGGGTCTCGCTCTGTCACTAAGGCTGTAGTATAGTGGTGTGATCACAGCACTATAGCCTCGACCTCCCAGGCTAGCAGATGATCCTCCTGCTTCCACCTCCCAGGTAGCTGGGACTACAAGTGTGCACCACTGTGCCCAGCTAATTTTTATAGGGATGGGATTTTACCATGTTGCCCAGGCTGGTCTTGAACTCTTGAGCTCAAGTGATTTGCCCGCCTTGGTCTCCCAAAGTGCTGGGATTACAGGCTTGAGCCACCATACTCAGCTGGCATAGAGCAAATCTTAAGGGCCTGCCTCTAGGACAGACGCATTTGGGATTTTTTTTTTTTTTTGAGACAGTTTGACTCTATTGCCCAGGCTGGAGTGCAGTGGCTTGCTGCAGCTTCCACCTCCCAAATTCAAGCAATTCTCCTGCCTTAGCCTCCTGAGTAGCTGGGACTATAGGCTCATGCCACCAAGCTTGGCTAATTTTTGTATTTTTAGTAGAGGTGGGGTTTCACTATGTTGGCCAGGCTGGTCTCAAACTTCTGAGCAGCTGATCCGCCCACCTTGGCCTCCCAAAGTGCTAGGATTACAGGCTTGAACCACTGTGCCTGGCCACATTTGGGTTTCTACATCAAAACCTGACACCACCAGAGCCTGTGAAGTTTCTTAGGGTCAGAGCTAGATGTGGTAGTTATAGGATATCATTTATTACCTTCCTAAGCCCATTGGTCAGCTGTTGTACAGCCTCATAGTCTCTGGGAAATAAATCCTTAAATCAAGGAGGGGAATGGAGAAGTAGAAATAAGGAACCTTAATAACTGAATATTGAATGCTATTGACAAAAAACAATGTATTTTAAGAAAATTTTATGGGAATCACTATTGAGATGTATAACACTTGGGCTGTATATTTTGGAGGTATTGGTGAGGATAATTAGATAAACTTTTTCTGTGATTCTCTTCTGTTTTTGTATTTCATTTTAGTAACAAGATTTCAGTGTGTTAACGAAGTTTGTTTATAACATTGCAGAACTGTTCAAGCTAAGCCAAGTAGTGGCAGTAAAACTTCTGATCCTCCAACATCAAAAACTACAACTACAAAAGCCCCTTCCATGAAACCCAAAGTTAAACAGCTAAAAGTAAAGGCTGAGCCACCACCAAAGAAACGTAAAAAATGGAAAGAAGAATTTTCATCATCCCAATCTGACTCATCTCCTGAGATCCATACTAGTAGTAGTGATGATGAGGGTGAGTTTTCCATGAAATGACTACCCTGATAACTTTAGATTGTCTACATGAGTGGCGAGGAGCAGTGATGCTGACGATTCAATATGTATTTATTTTTCAGGGAATTTATCTACCTAATAAATTCTGCTTAGATTTTTATGAAAGTAATTCGCATTCCCTGAACATACCATCTGAAGCACAATTGGCCCACACATGCAGCCTTGTAAATAGAAAAGGCAGAACTCACCTAGGTAATGCCAGTTATCTCAACTCTTTGAATGAAATGGAGGTTAGATCAGATGATTACTAAGAATCATCTAGTTCTAAATTTTTTTTTTGAGACAAGGTCTCTCTGTCACTCAGGCTGAAGTGCAGTGGCATAATCCTAGCTCACTGCAGCCTCAAACTCCTGGGCTCAAGCAATTTTCCTAGCTCAGCCTCCAAAAAGCTGAGACTATAGGTGTGTACCACTATGCCCAGCTAATTTTTTTTTAAGAGGTGGGTTCTTGCTTTGTTGCCCAGGATGGGCTCAAGCAGTCTTCTTGCATTAGCCTACCAAAGTGCTGTGATTAGGGGCACAAGCTACTGCACCCAGCCTAGTTCTAAACATTTGAGTCTAAGTTTATGCAAGAAGAAAAGAATAAGCCTAGGAAAGAGGAGCTCAAACTATAATATAGTAATAAATTTAATAATGTATACAACTATATTATTTAATATATAAAGTACATACTACTATGTATCTGCCACTAACTAACCATGTACCTATGACTAAGGTAGGCTATCCTCTCTTACTTTTCTTTTTTTATAAAATGTGAAGGTTGAAATCTGTTATCAAACTTATTGACCTTAGAACCATTTTACATTCTTAAAAATTATTGAAGATCTAAAAAGCATTTATGTAGGTATATCTATTGTTATTTACTATATTAGAAGTTAAAACTGAGATAGTTATAAAACATAAGAATGTACCAGCACACAAAGCATGGTGTGTGGTATATGTAAGAAATTTCGGTGAAGAGACGACGACTGAGTGGTTGTAGTCGCGTTGCCAACCTCAAGCAGCAGTCGGCTTCTCCACGTAGAACCTGGAAGTAGAAGACTCAGAATCGAATGTCTTCTTCCTACCCCTCCTGGTTACAAAACACTTGAAATATATGTTAGTGGAACTTTGCTTGAGTGAGTTTTTTTGATCTTCAGCTCCATTTTCAGCTTTGTGAGAAACCTTATCATCAAACACAGTGGCCAGCAATGTTACCAACAAGACAGATCCTCACTCCATGAACTCCCGTGTGTTCATTGGGAATCTCAACACTCTTGTGATCAAGAAATCTGATGTGGAGGCAATCTTTTCCAAGAATGGCAAAACTGTGGGCTGCTCTGTTCATAAGGGCTTTGCCTTCGTTCAGTATGTTAATGAGAGAAATGCCCAGGCTGCTGCAGCAGGAGAGGATGGCAGAATAATTGCTGGCCAGGTTTTAGGTATTAACCTGGCTGCAGAGCCAAAAGTGAACTGAGGAAAAGCAGGTGTGAAACAATCTGCAGTGGAGATGTATGGGTCAGTAACAGAACACGCTTCTCCATCCCTCTACTCAGCTCCTCTTTTGACTTGGACTATGACTTTCAATGGGATTATTATGGTAAGATGTACAGTTACCCAGCACGTGTACCTCCTTCTCCTCCTATTGCTCAGGATGTAGTGCCCTCGAAACATCAGCATATATCACGAAACACCTCACAAGGGGGCAAAAGTGACTTCAATTCCAAGAGTGGACAGCAGGGATCTTCCAAGTATGGAAAGTTGAAAGGAGATGACCTTCAGGCCATTAAAAAGGAGTTGACCCAGATAAAACAAAAAGTGGATTCTCTCCTGGAAAACCTGAAAAAAATGGAAAAGGAACAGAGCAAACAAGCAGTAGAGATGAAGAATGGTAAGTCAGAAGAGGAGCCGAGCAGCAGCTCTGTGAAGAAAGATGAGACTAATGTGAAGATGGAGTCTGAGGCAGGTGCAGATGACTCTGCTGAGGAGGGGGACCTACTGGATGATGATGATGATAATGAAGATGGGGGGTGACCAGCTGGAGTTGATCAAGGATGATGAAGAAGAGACTGAGGAAGGAGAGGATGACAGAGACAGCGCCAATGGCGAGGATGACCCTTAAGCACATAGTGGGAGTTTAGAAATCTTATCCCCTTATCCTGTGTCTAAGATCAAATTTTTCACCAGATCCTCACCTCTAGTATCTTCAGCATATGCTCACTGCTCTCTCCATCCTTGTCCTTCCCATCTACATTAATTCATATTTCCCCGTGCCTAGTCTCATTTTCACTTCCTTGGACACTCCTAGTAGTTTTGTTAAGTCTTACCCTGTAATTTTTGGTTTTAATTTTGATACCTCTTATGACTTAACAATAAAAAGGATGTATTGTTTTTATCAACTGTCTCTAAAATAATCTCTTGTTATGTAGGGAGTATAGTTCATTTCCTTCATACATAAGTTCAGTAGTTGCTTCCCTAACTGCAAAGGCAATCTTATTTAGTTGAGTAGCTCCTGAAAGCAGCTTTGAGTTAGAAATATGTGTGTTATACCCCAACATTAGTGTGCTGTATGGGGCAGTTCAACACAAATGTAACCATGTATTTTTGTGAATGAACGTTGGCATGTCAAATGCATCCTGTAGAAAAATAATTAGTGTTACAGTCTTGAAGATTTATTTTCTAAAGTTGATACTGTGGGTTATTTTTGTGAACAGTCTGATATTTGGGACCTTTTTTTCTCAAAATAAACAAGTCCTTATTAAACCAGGAATTTGGAGGAAAAATAAAGAAGAAATTTTAAGTTGTTCAGTAGTCTGTACAGAGGTTGCCAAATGGCTTGCAAACTGAATCTGACTCTCTGCCTGTTTTTATAGTTTTATTGGAACACAGCCACATTGGTTCATTTGCATATTTCCATACAGTTGCTTCCCCACTACAGTAGCAGATTTGAGTAGTTCAACAGAGACCATATGACAAGCAAAACCTAAAATATTTACCTATAGCCCTAAAAGGTTGCTGGCCCCTATTTTTCTAGAACATAAAGCTGACTATAAGAAAAGAGGAAGGGATGATGAAAGACCTTGTATGCCACAATAAAGCTAAAAAGCTTGGGATCCTATAAGCAAATGAGAGGGATTTGGTGAAATTTGAATTTGAATTACAAGACATAATCCAGGCATAAACTGAGTCTGAACCTAAGTAGTGGCAGCAGGGATGGAGATGAGGGGACAGTGTTCAGAAATTCAGGATGTAATCTTGGCAGAACTTGAATGAATTAGTTGTTGGGGCTGTGGTTGAAGTTGATGTCCAAGATGGTTTCTTTTTTTTTTTCCCGAGGCACAGTTTTGCTCTTGTTGCCCAGACTGGAGTACAATGGCACAATCCTGGCTCACCACAACCTCACCTCCCGGGTTCAAGCAATTCTCCTGTCTCAGTCTCCCGAGTAGCTGGGATTAAAGGCATGTGCCACCACACCCAGCTAATTTTTTATTTTTAGTAGAGACAGGATTTCTCCATGTTGCTCAAGCTGGTCTTGAACTATTAACTTAAGGTGATCTGCCTGCCTTGGCCTCCCAAAGTACTGGGATTACAGGCGTGAGCCCCCCGTGCCCAACCAATATGGTTTCTAACATTGCAAGTATCATTGCTTGAGAGATTATCTTAGAAATTATCTGATTAGAAATTATCTGAAAGAAATTATTCAGTGCTGAAGTCTACTTTAAAGTTACTGTTTTTATTTTTTATTTTTTAAATTTTTTGAGTTAAGGTCTTACTCTGTTGCCTAGGCTGGACTGCAGTGAGGTGCAGTTATGACTCACTGTAGCCTCAACGTCCCAGGCTGAAGTGATCCTCCCACCTCATCCTCTCTAGTAGCTGGGACTACAGGTGGGCACCACCACAGCCAGCTAATTTTGTTGTTGTTGGTATTTTTTTGTATTTTTTTTTTTTTGGAGACGGAGTTTTGCTCTTGTTACCCAGGCTGGAGTGCAATGGCGCAATCTCGGCTCACCGCAAACTCCGCCTCCCGGGTTCAGGCAATTCTCCTGCCTCAGCCTCATGAGTAGCTGGGATTACAGGCACACACCACCATGACGGGGTTTCACCATGTTGACCAGGATGGTCTCGGTCTCTTGACCTCGTGATCCACCCGCCTCGGCCTCCCAAAGTGCTAGGATTACAGGTGTGAGCCACTGCGCCCGGCCTCAACCAGCTAATTTTTAAATGTTTATCTTTGTAGACACAGGGTCTCACTGTGTTACCCAGGCTGGTCTCAAACTCCTGGGCTCAAGCAATCCTCCCACTTTGGACTTCCAAAGTACTGGTATTATAGGCATGAGCCACTGTGCCCAGTCTAAATGTATTATTTTTTAATGTTATTTGTGGGCAAGTGCAGTGGTACACACCTATACTCCCAGCTACTTGGGAGGCTCAGGAGGAAGGATTGCTTGATCCCAGGAGTTCAACACCAACCTAGACAACACAGCGAGACCCTGTCTCTTTAAAAAATAAATAAATAAACAAAGCTATTTGTGAATGGTTGTTTAGAAATATTTACATCAGGCTGGGCACAGTGGCTCATGCCTGTAATCCCAGCACTTTGGGAAGACAAGGCAGGTGGATTACCTGACGTCAGGAGTTTGAGACCAGCCTGGCCAACACAGTGAAACCCCGTCTTGACTGAAAATACAAAAAAATAGCCAGGTATGGTGGCAAGCGCCTGTAATCCCAGCTACTCAGGAGGCTGAGGTAGGAGAATTGCTTGAACCCAGGTGGCAAAAGTTGAAAAAAATAAATACATACATCACAATATATAAGGAAATTCAGTGCCTCTAATATGTATAGAAGGCATTATTCATAATTTTTGCAGTTAGCAGTCATGCCTACTGCTTAGAATAAAAATGTTTGGGTTCTGAATTTGCTCTCGATAATAGTTTCATCAAATGACAAGATAAAATTTTTTTCCATTGGTAATTTGAGTGACCACTAGGTGTCACCAAAAGTTAAGCAAACATTTTTAGTGCCCTTTTTCTTGGTTTTGCATTCTCGGGCTAGGAAGTCAGATGTTGATAATAAACATAAATGTATAGGCTAGTGATTTTCAGACCCTTTGTTTCAGGACTCCAATGGAATCTTCAAACATGTTGAGGGTTCCAGATACTTTGGTTTTTGTGTGCTGAATCTATTGATATTTACTAAATACCAATTCAAACAAAGTTTTAAAATATTTATTTAAAATTAACCCATTACTTATTAATGTGAGTTTTTTTAAGACAATTACACTTTCCAAAACATTATTTAGTAAGATGAGTGCATATCTGTTTCTTCGTTGTTTGTTATTATATGTTTTTTTTTTTTTTTTTTTTTTTTTTTGAGACGGAGTTTCGCTCTTGTTGCCCAGGCTGGAGTGCAATGGCGCGATCTCCGCTCACCGCAACCTCCGCCTCCTGGGTTCAGGCAATTCTCCTGCCTCAGCCTCCTGAGTAGCTGGGATTACAGGCACGCGCCACCATGCCCAGCTAATTTTTTGTATTTTTAGTAGAGACGGGGTTTCACCATGTTGACCAGGATGGTCTCGATCTCTCGACCTCGTGATCCACCCGCCTCGGCCTCCCAAAGTGCTGGGATTACAGGCTTGAGCCACCGCGCCCGGCCTGTTATTATATGTTAATTTGGCTAAAGTATCAAGAATGTTCATACTTAACTAAGAAGGCAATTGTATGTAATTAGGAAAGGGAGGAAGATTTCAATTGCCTTCTCAGATACTTATGAACACTCCTGATACTGACAATTAGTAGTTTCTTGAGTTTTCATGCTATTACATTAAAATCTATTGGTTTGTCTTAACTTTTATATATCTCTCATCCATGAGTGTTTATATAACATTGTTCACTAGTCATGTGAAAATATTAGTTAGCTCAGTGGTACAGATCTTTCAATAATTTATTTTTTTCACACTTTGAAACCCTGTGGTTAAATATAAATTTGCCTTTTAACCATTTTTAAGTATACAATTTATTAGCATTAATTAAATACACAGAGATGAGGGTTGTAAAATGAAATACACAGAGGTGAGGGTTGTAGGGTTTTACAACCCTCACCTCTATTTCAAAAACTTTTATCGTCTCAAACAGAAACTGTAACCATTAAGCAACAACTACTGCTACTCTTTCCTCCATCTATTGGGAACCTCTGATCTACTTTTTGTGTCTGTGATTTTGCCCATTCTAAATATCTCATATAAGTGGAATTACACAATATTTTTCCTTTTGTGTCTGGCTTCTTTCACTTAGCAAAATGTTTTCAAGGTTCATCCATGTTAAAGGAGATACTAGAACTTCATTCCTTTTTATAGCTAAATAATATTCTGTTGTGTGTTTATACATTTTATTGATGGACATTTGGGTTATTTTCTCCTTTTGGCTAACTGAACAATTGCTGTAATCAACATTGGCATGCAAGTATCTAAGTTCCTACTTTCAATTTTGGAGGCATATACCTGAAGCAGAATTATTACTATTGTCACATACTAATCCAATGTTTAGCCTTTAGAGGAACCAACAAACTGTTTCTACATGGTTACACCATTTCATATTCCCACCAGGAAAGCATGATGTTTCCAATTTTTCCACATCATTGCTAACACTTGTTATTTTCTGTAATGTGTGTTTTTTAAAAGTCATCCTAGCAAGTGTGAAGTGGTATCTCATTGTGGTTTCAGTTTGAATTTCAGTTGAACATTTTTCCCATGCCCTTATTGGCCATTTCTGTATCTTCTTTGGAGAAATGTCTATTCAGATCCATTGCCCATTTTTTAACTGGGTTATTTGTCTTTTTGTTGTTAAGTTGTAGAGTTTTAAAAAATATATTCTGGATATTAAACCCTTAATTAGATATATAATTTGAAAATGTTTCTTCCCATTTTGTAGGTTATCTTTTTCACTTTCTTGATAATGTCCTTTGATGCACAAAAGCTTTAAATTCTGATGAAGCCTAATTTACCTATTTTCTTTCTTTTGTTGCTCAGCTTTTGTTCACATAGAATCCACTGCCAAATCCAAGGACATAAAGATTTACTCATATATTTTTTTCTAAGAGTTTTATGGTTCTAGTTCTTATGTTAAGGTATTTCATTTTACACTATCAAAAAATAATACTCATCAGTTCTATGAATGATGTCATTAATGAAGTCTTTAAAAATTGGGAAGCTGTTAAACTCACAGAGGGGATAGAAGATGTCCAGAATTCTAATTTTCACTTGAAATCTCAAATTTTATCATTGGCAACAAATACCGTCAATTGTTTTCCTTGAATAAACAGATTCTCTTAATTTATTTTTAAGAAAATGTCTGCCAAATACCCAAGTCTGGATATGCATAGTCTATATGTCAAGTCATTCTTTCAAATAAAAATGGTGTTTCTTGGAAGAAAGAGTAACTAGTTCAACTTGTAATTCAAACAACTGTATGGGTGTTCCTCCTGGTCATTCCCATTATACTTATACAGAAGTGCTTTATCTGTACCTGCTATTTCATCACACAGAATATTAAAAAGATGTCTGTTCTAGAAATTTCATAAAATTAATCATTTTTATTGCTTCAGCGAGGGCTATTATTTTATCTTTTTTTGACACAAGGTCTTACTCTGTCACCCAGACTGGAGTGAAGTGGTACAATCATGGCTCACCGTAACCTCAGTCTCCCAAGCTCAGCTGATCCTTCCACCTCAGTGTCCTGGGTAGCTGAGACTACAGGTGCATGTGTGCCACCATACCTGGCTAAGTATATTTATATTTTTTAGTAGAGGTGAGGTTTTGTCATGTTGCCAAGCTCTTTTTAAATTTTTTATTTTTAGAAACAGGCCTCACTCTGTCACCCAGGCTGGAGTGCAGTGGCTCAATCACGACAACCTCAAACTTCTGGCAAAGCAATCTTCTCACCTCAGTCCCCCAAGTAGCTAGGACTACAGGTATACACCACCATGCCCAGCTAATTTTAAAATTTTTTGTAGAGACTGGGTCTCACTATGTTGCCCAGGTTAGTCTTAAAATCCTGGCCACAAGCCATTGTCCTGCATGAGTCACCGCACCTGGCCCTCAAACTATCTGGTTGTTGGGGTTGTTTTTAATTAAGAGATGGGGTCTTTTTCTATCACCAGCAGGAGCAGAATGGCACCTTTTTAGCTCACTGTAGCCTCAAACTCCTGGGCCCAAACAATGCTCCCACCTCAGGCTCCCAAGTAGCTAAGACTGCAGACACATGCCCTCACACCTAGCTGATTTTTTAAAAATTTTTGTAGAGATGAGATCTTGCCATATTGCCTAGGCTGGTCTTGAATTTCTGGCCTCAAGCGATCCTCCCACCTTGGCCTCCCAAAGTGCTGATATTATAGGCATAAGCCACCATTCCCAGCCCCTAGGACTATTCCTAAGTGAAACTGCCTTTTTCTCCCTTCAAATACATGGCAGTGACATGACAAAGTCATGCAGATGATATTACTGCTAGTACAGTTTGTTGTCACTGCCTCTATTCGTGGTAAGGCACCATCAGTTTTACCCAGTATTAGTTTTATAAATGGCAATGCAGTGAGGAAAGTACATAATATCTTAATATTATTATGAAAACAGTTTTGATATCAGAGACCACTGAGAGGGTCTCGGGGTCCCCCCTGGGGTCCATGGACCATACTTTAAGAACTGCTGTTTAAAATTCATACACCTACTATAGGCCAGGCATGGTGGCTTACAGCTGATCTCAGCAGTTTCAGAGGCAGAGACAGGAGGATCACTTGAGGCTTAGAGTTAAAGAACAGCTTGGGCAACATAGTGAAAACCCATCTCTAAGAAAAGGGAAAAAAATACATATATAAATATGTGTGTGTGTGTGTGTGTGTGTGTGTGTCTGTATATATATATAAACACACACAATCAATCTCTCTCTCCCTCTCCCCCCACCACTGTATACCCCCAACATTAAAAATACTTTAAAAACTGCTATTTAAGGGTGTGACTTGATTATATATTTGAATACAAAAAGTCAAAATTGAAATTGAAACAACCTTTTTTTTTGACATGAGTCTTGCTGTATTGACCAGGCTGGTCTTGAACTCCTAGGCTCAGTCTTCCACCTCAGCCTGCCAAGTAGCTGGGACTACGGGCGTGCACCACTGTACCCAACAAGTTAATCTCATAGTTCTTCCCATTGGATTAGAATGAAATTTCCTCTGTGCACAGGCTGTGTTTACATAAAGACAATTTTTTTCTTTTCTTTATGAGGTAGGGTCTTTACTCTGTTTCCCAGGCTTGAGTGCAGTGGCGCTATCACAGCTCACTGCAGTCTCAACCTCCTGGGCTCAAGCAGTCCTCACGCCTCAGCCTCTCAAGTAGCTAGGAATACTGGTACATGCCACCACATGTGGCTAATTTATTTTATTTTTTAGTTAAAACAGTGTCCCATTATGTTGCCCAAGCTGGTCTCGAACTCCTGGGCTCAAGCAGTCCTCCCACCTTGGCCTCCCAAAGTGTTGGGATTACAGGCACGTGCCACTGCATCTGGCATACTTTAAAAATTTTTAATATGTCACAGGCAAGAATTTTATAGTAATTTATGTGTAGGAATACAAAGGAAATCTATGTATTACTCATACATTGGATGTCATATGATTTCTTTACTATTCAACATAGAGAAACCATCAAGACTAGAGTAGCACCACCTGGCAGCAGATGTCTGTGATGGGATCTTGCAGAAAACAAATAGTTTCTTACCCAGTCTACTTTTTCTGGTGTTGGGCTTCAGAATCACCTAGGAAGGGCCAAGCACAGTGGCTCACGCCTGTAATCCTAGCATTTTGGGAGACTGAGGCTGGCAGATCACCTGAGGTCTGGAGTTTGAGACCAGCCTGGCCAACATGGTAAAATCCCACCTCTAATAAAACTACGAGAAAAAAAAAAAAAAAGCTGGCCATAGCAGTGTGTGCCTGTAATCCCAGCTACTTGGGAGACTGAGGCAGGAGAATGACTTGAACCTGGGAGATGGAGGTAGCAGTGAGCAAAGATTGCACCATTTCACTCCAGCCTAGACTACAAGAGCAAAACTCTCAAAGAACACACATGCACACACATCACCTAGGAAGCCTTTTAAGAGTATAATACTTAAGCTTCATCACCACTACTACTACCAAAGATTCTGTTTTAGGAAGTCCAGCAACCTGGTTTTTTGTTCTATGGTTAACAAAGCTCTGCAGTGATTGCGATGTGCAAACCAGCTTTGAGAATCTCTGACCTTTTAAAGGTAAGGTGAGAAAGCCTTGAATTTGAAGAAATTGTATCTGCAATCTGCTTCTAGGATCTCATTATAGGGAAAAGTGTTTTTAAAATTGTCGGGAAGGAAAATTTAATATTGAACCCTTTCTCCCTCCCAGAATTTGATCCTCCAGCTCCCTTTGTCACTCGCTTTTTGAACACAAGAGCAATGAAGGAAACCTTTAAGAGCTACATGGAATTGCTTGTTAGCATTGCCTTGGACCCTGACACAATGCAAGCCTTAGAGAAGAGCAATGGTACAGTCTTCTAAGTAGTTCTTTCTTGATAGTACTTTCTGGAATTAAATAAATCTTGTCTGTTATATGTTTGTATGTGGCTTGTGTAATATATACCTATAAACTGTGAGTTAAATACATAGCATCTTAATTCTATAAAATGGTTATATATTTTCATGCATTGTCTGAATATTTAAACTTTTATTGCTTTCTCCTCATGGGAAAATTGTAAAGCTACTAACCAGTTTCTTCCAATTCTAGAACCTAATCATCCTCATAGTTTACTAAGTACTGGTATTACATGGAAGGTCTGTATGTCAATATATTCTATTTTCCAGTAATTGGAAAGATGAACCAGATAAAAGTGGCATAAAGATTAAAATCATATACTTGTATCTTTATTAGAAGATACATCATAGCAATTATTTTCTAATCAGTTATTATTAAACCAGTAAATGCATCGGGTTATACCAATTAACATATTCCTTTTAGTTATTTGAGAACTCTACATACTATTTTCCATAGCAGTTGTACTAATTTACATTCTCACCAGCAGTCCCACTAATTTACATTCTCACCAGTAGTCCCACAACTGAGTATCTACATAAAGGAAAATAAATCATACCAAAAAGATACCTGCACATGTATTATTGCAGCACACTTCACAACTATAAAGATATGGAATCAACCTATTCCATACCCACTTGTAAAGTGCCCATCAGCCTATGAGTGGATAAAGAAAATGTATTATATATATACCACAGAATACTATTCAGCCATAAAAAAGAGAAAAGTAATGTCTTTTGCAGCAACTTGGGTAAAACTGGAGGCCATTATTCTAACTGAAGTAACTCAGGAATGGAGAACCAGATATCACATGTTCTCACTTATAAGTGGGAGCTAAGCTATGGGTACACAAAGGCAGAGTGGTACAATGAACATTGGAGACTCAGAAGGGGAGAGGGTGAGAAGGGGGTAAGGGATGAAAAACTACCTACTGGGGTACAATGTACACTACTCGGGTGATGGATGCACTAAAATCCCAGACTTCACCACTATATAGTTTATCTATGTAACCAAAACTACCAGTATCCCTAAAGCTGTTGAAATTTTTTAAAAGATTTTTTTAAAGAAAAAAATAGAAGGTATAGTAAGAATATGGCATTATATTCTTACAGAACTACCATTGTATCTTATGGAACTACCAATGGTCCATCATTGCTAAAAATGTCATTATGCAGTGCATGATTATATACTGTTTTATTATGTTCACAGACTTAAACACATATTCTATTTTTTTTCTTTTTTCTTTTTTTTTTTTTTTTCCTGAGATGGAGTTTCACTCGTGTTACCCAGGCTGGAGTGCAATGGCGGGTGCGATCTCGGCTCACTGCAACCTCCGTCTCCTGGGTTCAAGCAATTCTCCTGCCTCAGCCTCCCGAGTAGCTGGGATTACAGGCAGGCGTCACCATGCCCAGCTAATTTTTGTATTTTTTTTGTTTGTTTGTTTGTTTTTTTGAGACAGAGTTTCGCTCTTGTTACCCAGGCTGGAGTGCAAATGGCGCGATCTCGGCTCACCGCAACCTCCGCCTCCTGGGTTCAGGCAATTCTCCTGCCTCAGCCTCCTGAGTAGCTGGGATGACAGGCACGCGCCACCATGCCCAGCTAATTTTTTGTATTTTTAGTAGAGACGGGGTTTCACTATGTTGACCGGGATGGTCTCGATCTCTTGACCTCGTGATCCACCCGCCTCGGCCTCCCAAAGTGCTGGGATTACAGGCTTGAGCCACCGCGCCTGGCCCAATTTTTGTATTTTTAGTAGAGACGGGGTTTCACCATGTTGACCAGGATGGTCTCGATCTCTTGACCTCGTGATCCACCCGCCTCGGCCTCCCAAAGTGCTGGGATTACAAGGCGTGAGCCACCGTGCCCGGCCCTACACATATTCTATTTTAACCTTAAAGCAACTTAGCAATTTTGTGGATTAAGACAGGTTCAGAAAGGTTAAATGACTTGCTTAAGGGCCAAAAACTTGAAAATGGCAGAGAAATGATTAAAAGGAAAAGTCTTCTAATTTCTGGTCCAGTGCTTTTCTTACCACATAATCAGAGACAGTAACCTGTATATCAGTCATTTTGGAGTCATGTGGAGCTGGAAGGGATTTTAGATATTACCCAGTCTAAAACATTTATTTTTGTAAACTAAAGTTCAAAAGACATTAAAGTTAGGGAACAAATTAAAGGTTGAAGAACCATGATTAAAACTCAGTTAATCCCAGGTCAGCATTTTTGGTATTAAATGTTAAATTCCTTGCATCATAAAATATGCCTCTCTTTGTAATAGTCATTTCTGGTTATATGTTTTTTTTTTTAATTGTTTATCAGTATTCTCTGATTTTTCTCTTACATAAGGGGAGAAAAATATTTAAGGTTATTATTTTTAAGTTATAAATGTTTAAAACTTATTTTTGCAGAATGTAAATACAGTATTAGAACAGATTTAATTACTAATAGAAAGACTATGTAAACAATCATTTTACTTAGCTGTGAAGTTTGTGACCTGGATTCTGGGGATTTTTTTTTTCCAGAAATGTCATTAGAGGCAGTTAGTATTATAAAATATAATTAGTATGCTGACAAATTAAGAGTCTAATAATCTAAAATGTTTAATGCTGTACCAAAACTAATTATATTCTAAAAGTGCTTTTCTTAATGGGGCTCAAAATTCAGAGTGATAAAATTGAAAACCAAAAGCTTTGAATAGGAATCTTTGTCATAATTTTACTCTTCCCTTTTTTTCTAAAATAACTATTTATATTCATATTTTTGGTACCGAGTTTTGATCATTTTTCTTCCCCTGCTTTTTCTTTGCTTCAAATTAAAGTGACTTAATATCACTTTGTCGAGTTTTGTTAGATCAGTTAGTATTTTGTACTATGATTGTTCAGATTGTTCAGAGGGTAAATGAGGTCTCTAGAAATTAGGCAGTTTGCCCATTGGTCATATAGCTGCCACATATCAGTTGTATTCAGTTAAAATCCACTTCTGGGTTATCCAGCAGTTCTAGTTCAGCTAAAACCCAGGACTTTGGATCTTCATACAGTGCTCATGCCATCACCATACTGACCTGCCTCTTTCTCACTTGCTATTATAAATCTACTTTTCAAGTTAACCTTTGTTCAGAAAGCTTCATGTACAATGTTTTGCAATCAATATTTTACATATGCTAATGAATTTAGTGTCTTTTGATATATGTTTTGAGAAAAAGTTTCATTTTTAAAAAAGTATTGATAGTTTATCCTGTTAAATTATGATGTTGTTTCAGATGAGCTACTTTTACCTCATATGAAAAAAATAGATGGCATGCTAAATGATAACCGAAAGAGACTTCTTTTGAATCTTCATTTGGATCAATCATTCAAGGTATTTCCTTCTGATGACTTATTAGCAAAACTCAATGGCAATCATAGTCTTAAGTATAATAGGAAGGAAAATTTATGAAAATCATTCACTTACAAAATTTTTCACTAAGAATTTGATTTTTATTTATTGTAAGTCCATTTAGTTTGTCTTTTGTGTTAATCATTTGCTTTTCTCCACTTATATCCACTTTTTAGGCATTTACAGTTATCTATTATAGCATCTACAAAATAATTTCCAAATGTTCTCTGAAAGTATTTCCTTTAAACTACTGTATTTTAATCTTGTTTTTCTTGTAACACTTTTCAAAATTTTCATGTTTCATCTGTAATTAAAATTAGCTTTTCCTTAGCACAGTTATCAAAATCCCCCTTACTTCGTTTATTCAGTATCAGAGGAAACAGTGATTTTTATAATGAAGGAGGGAATTAAATAATGGCCATAATAGTAAAACAAAAGCTTACAATTTGTAGTTGCTATAAAATAAAGTAAATTTTGCTGTGTTGTGTGCTGTTTAATGTAATACCTCCCCAGCTCTGTCTAAGGCAGAATATTAACTGCCTCCCTGTAAACCATTTAAACTTATTCACCCCACAGTCTTAGCAAAGTTCTCAGGCATCTAAAAGTTCCTGTGTTTCTTGAACACCAGCTGCAAGGTAACAAAGCAAAGAGGCTCAAAACTGCAAAATGTGTTTCTCAAAATGCTGCTTTTCAAATGTAAAGTGAATCACAAAACAAGTCACAAGTTAATTAACTGTTCTTTGTTCTGGCTTCTGTAAAACCTGCCTCGCTTTGTCATCCAGTACCACCTAGATGCGTAAAAGGGCACCCCATTTTCTTTGTCCTTTGCTCAAAATTAAAAAGCAATTCTGCTAAGGCGGTAATCACATTAAATAAAATCCTCCTGCAACCCCTATCGGTTTCTCCAGATCTCTAATTTCTCGCTACAATGAGGGTAGGAAATATGTGTAATTCTGTTAATATATATCTTGTCAATATAAACTGGTTTTGGTGTTATCAGAAATATAGAAAAAAGCTAATCTAAACTTAGATAATTATCATAGAAGCTACTTAAAGTTTAAAAATGTTCTAGCCTCTTTTTTTTGAGATGGAGTCTCACTCTGTTACCCAGGCTGCAGTGCAGTGGCACGACCTTGGCTCGCTGCATCCTTTGCCTCCCGAGTTCAAGCGATTCTACACCTCAGCCTCCTAAGTAGCTGGGACTACAGGTGTCCGTCACCACGCCTGGCTAATTTTTGTATTTTTAGTAGAGACGGGATTTCACCATGCTGGCTAGTCTGGTCTTGAACTCCTGACCTCAGATAATCCATCCACCTCAGCCTCCCAAAGTGTTGAGATTACAGGCATGAGCCACCGTGCCCAACTGAGCTTTTTTTTTTTCAGTTGGAGAAAAAGCACGCAAATTTATTAACATGCACATGGTAGAGAATCACAGAGTGATTACTCCCTAGCTTTATTCAAAGTAGAATATCACATTGAGAACCATTTGATTATATCTACCTTGGGGAACATTTTTTAATTGATGGTAAAAATATTATACATTTGTTTAACTTTTTCACATCCCTATTTTATGTGAACTCCATGTAAAAGTAAATATTGACTTCAATTAGGTGAAAATGGAGACCATTAGATTGAGTTCAAAATTAAATGACACTAAGCTATCGTACTAGTCATCTATTCTTCACTGCCATGTACTTGCAGGAGGATAAAAAAAATTAGAAGCTAGTAAAAAATCCAGTACTAAGAATGTGGTCTCCTGACTTTTAGTCCAGTTTTTGTTTTTGAGATGGAGTATTGTTCTGTCCCCAAGGCTGAAGTGCAGTGGCGCGATCTTGGCTTACTGCAATCTCCACCTCCTAAATTCAAGAGTTTCTCCTGCCTCAGCCTCCCAAGTAGCTGGGACCACAAGCGTGCATCACCCACATCCAGCTAATTTTTGCATATTCAGTAGAGACGGGGTTTTACCATGTTGGTCAGGCTGGTCTCGAACTCCTGACTTCAAGTGATCTACCTGCTTCTGCCTTCCAAAATGCAGGGATTTACAGGTGTGAACCACGGCGCCTGGCCCTAGTCCAGTGTTTTCTACTTAACTGCTGCCTTCAAATAAATGGAATACCATATTTTGTGGAGACAAAGGAACACTTTTAGATAGGTATTTTCTAAAGGTTTACTAAATCTTAAAAATTACTAGGTTTGGCTAGTCACTATAGAAATGTCAAACCAGTTCTCTAACAAGATTCCTAATTCTGTTATTAGTTATTAATTCTGATAATTGTCACATAAAGCAATTTGCTTTTTTTTTCTTTTTCTTTTTTTTTTTTGAGACAGAGTCTCACTCTGTCTCCCAGGCTGGAGTGCTGGGGCACGATCTCTGCCCACTGCAACCTCTGCCTCTCCTACCACAGTCTCCGGAGTGGCTAGGATTACAGGTGCCGGCCACCACACCTGGCTAATTTTTTATAATTTAATAGAGATGGGGTTTCACCATGTTGGCCAGGCTGGTCTTGAACTCCTGACTTCAAGTGATCTGCCTTCCTCTGCTTCCCAAAGTGCTGGGATTACAGGTGTGAACCACCATGCCCAGCCTTAGCAATTTGCATTTTAAAGTCAGATTATATAATATTAAAAGTTAGAATGATTTGAAGTAAAACATTACAAATACTAGATTAAGAAAGATTTTCTGTTCTTTATAAATAATTAGTGTGCTTTATCTTGGTGATGTGAGGAGTCCTGAAGCCTTTTCAAGGTAATGATGTGTTCTACCTTTTTCTGAAATCAGTGTACTTCAGATTATTTTAGGCATCTGTGGTAGTTGGAAAGATTTTGATTTTCTTCTTTCATCTCCACTGACTTAATGTGTGTTGTTTCCAAATTTAGAATCTTTAGTCTTACTTCTATTTGTTGCAAATAGTAATTCTGGATCCAAAAACTGTCAAGTCTGTGCATGTTTTAAATTGAAAACACCAGAGTATATGATAAGAGCACAAATAATCTGAGAAAGGAATGAAGCTAGAATGTGATGTTAGCTCCCTCTGGTAGAAAATGCCAAAAGTGTTATTGTTTCTATCAAATGAAATTTAGTTCCCTCCTACACTTATACCAAGAAAAATTTTGGTTGCCTATTTTTAAAAAAGGTACCATTTTCAGGGCCCCAATACCAGGTACTCGGAAACAATAGAAGAGTTTGGAGAAGAGTGGCTTTAAAGGTTGTAACTGTTTATAAAACAGTTGAGCTTATCGAACGAGGACTGCATTCTGAATCATAAATATAATTGGAGGACTTCAACATTTTTAGTGTCAAAATAAATGATTAGGAGCTCAATTTAATTTTTATAAAGTCGGCCGGGCGCGGTGGCTCAAGCCTGTAATCCCAGCACTTTGGGAGGCCGAGGCGGGTGTATCACAAGGTCAAGAGATCGAGACCATCCTGGTCAACATGGTGAAACCCCGTCTCTACTAAAAATACAAAAAATTAGCTGGGCATGATGGTGCGTGCCTGTAATCCCAGCTACTCAGGAGGCTGAGTCAGGAGAATTGCCTGAACCCAGGAGGCAGAGGTTGCGGTGAGCCGAGATCGCCCCATTGCACTCCAGCCTGGGTAACAAGAGCGAAACTCCGTCTCAAAAAAAAAAAAAAAAATTTATAAAGTCATAATCAAACTAGTTAAATGTAGCTACAAGTATCATTCAGTTATTGTTTGTAGCTTTTCAGTCAGGCAGGATGATTTGCCAAGTAGGTAAGGCCATAGATATGCCAATGGCTTTTATTTTTTTGTTTTTATTTTTTTTGAGACAGAGTCTTACTCTGTCACCCAGGCTGGAGTGCAGTGGTATGATATTGGCTCGTTGCAACCTCTGCCTCCTGGGTTCAAGCAATTTTCTTACCTCAGCCTCCTGAGTAGTTGGGATTACAGGTATGTACCACCACACCCATCTAATTTTTGTATTTTTAGTAGAGATGAGGTTTCACCATGTTGGCCAGGCTAATCTTGAACTCCTGGCATCAAGCAATTTACCCACCTTGGCCTCCCAGAGTGCTGGGATTATAGGTATGAGCCACTATGCCTGGCCACCAATGACTTTTAAAGGATGGAGTGGAATTGGTTTTGCCACAGGACCACTATCAGAAACCCATCATGCTCTGTTTTAGGATCTTATCTTGCAGGTACTTGTCAGGCAGTCAAAATAAGCAAGAGAAATAGTGAAGCCAGAGAAGCACTACAGTGCCACTTCTCTTCTGTCCTCATTTTCACCAGAGGCAGATGATTTCTTTACAGCAAGGCCCAGCCACATTTCAGGGGGCAAGCAGTGGTTTCAGTGGTAGGGCTTTGGTGAAACATACAGGTCTCTCTTTGTCCTTCCTTGAAGCCAGAGACACATTACTAAAAAGAACTCTGCCCTGTTCAGGGTTCTTAGTGTGGTGTGGTGTGCTATAGCTTAAATAAGCAGGTCATAGAGTTGGGTCACATTCAAGGAATGGGGAAATATATTCCATATCCAATAGGAAGAGCTGCAAACAACTTGTGACCATATTTAACTCCCCTGTGTATGTATATGTATGTATATGTGTATATAAATATTTACCACATCCCATCAGTATACACACACCCCTCTGCAAACAGAGGTTTGTCCACACACACACGTCTAAATTTTAGATAGCTGGAAGTAGTTTAGGTTAGTTTTCTTTTGGTGTCAGTTATTTTGCTTCATTGTTTTACAGAATGCTTTGGAAAGTTTTCCTGAACTAACAATAATTACTCGAGATTCTAAAGCAAAGAGTGGAGGAACTTCTATTTCTAAAATCAAAATGAATGGCAAAGCTTATAATAAGAAAACTCTAAGGACTTCTAAAACAACCACTAAATCTGCACAAGTAAGTGTAATTGATTATTAATGTAACTACCTTTTCCAATTGTGAATACAATTTGCAACGTAAAACATTGAAACAAGCAAATGTTTTACTATGTTGTCATTAAGTGTGAAGGTTTTTCAGGTAAGAATAAGCAGCTCTGGCCTGAGGAACAGGGATGCAGTGTTACTTATTTTTTTCTGTAGCATAGCATCAGGCATATAATATGTGCTCACAAATTTATTAAATTAACTAATATGGAAGAAATCATCTCATGCTTGTGTTTATATATTTGTAGGTATTTTAAATTTTTTTAACCCATTGGATCTCATGTAGTTTTTTTATTTTTTAAATTGTATATATTTATTATGTACAAAATGTTTTGAAATGTGGATACATTGTGAAATGGTTAATTCGAACCCATTAACATATCTAATACCTGTAATACAAGTATATTTGTAATTGGATATGCAGGCACAGAGATAAGTGAGTGTGCACAACACATTTTGTAAAAAGATGAAATGTTTATTTCATATCTGCAAAGTCATTAAAATTGGAATTTGCTCATCTTCAAACAGTATAAATTGTTATAATGTTTTCAGAAAACAGTTTGTCAGCATACCAACTTCACAGCAAAAATGTATTCAGAGCTGAGCACAGTGGCTCCCAGCACTTTGGGAGGCTGAGACTGGAGGATCACTTGAGCCCAGGTGTTCAAGACCAGCCTTGGCAACAAAGCAAGGCCCCATGTCTACCCTGGAGGGAGAAAAAAAAATTAGCCAGGCATGTTGCCGTGTACCTGTAGTCCTAGCTACTTGTGAAGCTGAGCGGGAAAGATCGCTTGAGCCAAGGAAGTTGAGACTGCAGTGAGCCATGATTGCACCCCTGCACTCCAGCCTGGGTGACAGAATGAGATACTGTCACGAAAAAAAAAAAAAATTGCACCCCTGCAGTCCAGTCCAGATGACAGAATGAGACACTGCCTAAAAATATATGTATATATATATATTCCATAGAAACAGATTCACAAATGCATAAAAATACATGCCTTCGCTCATTGTAGAATTGTTTATAAGAGCAGTCCAATTATTGCTGTTTGTTAAATAGCCACCAGTGTGAGGTTGGTTAAATAAAGAGCCACCTAATGTCATTCTATGTGCTTTTTATAAAGAGATAGATTTGTTCATTCTTTGAAAAAAAAAATTTGAGTGCCAACAGTATGCCAAATACAGCTATAAGTACTAGAGATACAACAGTGAAAACTGGTTAAAAGTCCCTACCCTCATATAGTTTATATTTGGGGAGGTTGGGGAGAGACAGCTATATGTACTAAATGAAAAAATAGCCAATTTTTAGTTAGGTCAAAAAACAAGTTGGAAGAAAGAAGAAAAGTTGCTGTACAATATGTATAGTATGATTCCCTTCTCATTGCAAAAGTAGTGTCATTAACGTACATGATATACCTAGGGGGCAAACATTAAAAAATACCTAACATGCTATTAACCTTGTTTAGCTCTGAAGCAGATTGTAAGGAGCTTTTATTTTATAAATCATCTCATATGTTTATTGTTTAAATTTTCCTTTAATGCTTAAGTTTCAATAATATATATTTATATTCAGGATAAATAAGATTTTTAAATATAATTTAAGTTCGTATTTTGAATAAGTCTCACCATATTAACACAAGTTAATACCTACCCATATAAGTCATTTTTAACATTGCCATTGAGACTTTATTTTCCTCAAAGTGTTCTTACTCAGATACTCCATGAAATCTATCTATAAACTTTTTTCTTTTTATAGGAGTTTGCTGTCGATCCAGAGAAAATACAGTTGTATTCTTTATATCATTCACTCCATCATTATAAATATCATGTTTATCTGATATGTAAGGATGAGGTAATTTCTTCTCATTTATTTAAAAATGAAATGTATGTTTTTCAGAATATTAAGGAGATTCTACCTATAGTATTTTTGAATGTTTTAAAGAGAATTTTGAAATACATGTGTGTATATATTTTGCCTATGTATTCTGTAAATAGTGACTTGATGATCTGTAGTTCTGAATCTCTCTGCTATGTTTTGTGCTCAGATTTACCTGAGACTCACCACCTCTTAATAGGAGCTATAGTTGGTAATGTTTTGAAGCTGCTGGTGCTTGCTTTACATCGCCATAATAAATGATGTGTTATTGCATTTTGTTCTCTCACAGTGTATAATGATGTTGCTTTAATTCACTTCAGTCATTGCTTTGATATCTCGCTGCCTTACTTATTATTTAGAATGGCCTTATCCCACTTAGTTGCAGAGAAATGGGGTTTTATGCCTTGGCATGAAAAACTAAAAGTTAAAATTTAATTATAGCTTTTACATTGTTCAGAAATTATACATGACAAAATATCACCTCATGGATGGGATATAAACATTAATTTCCACAGACAGGTTAAAGGGTTGTAGACAATACTACCTTATTTGACCAGCACTGTCCTTCTTTTAATTAAAAAGGGTTAAGTTGGCCCAAGGCTTTATCTAATGTGTTTGACAGTACTCTGGTATGGAAAGATGCTCATAAATCTAACGTTTATATAGCAAAGGAGAAAGCAAAGATGGTGATGCAAAATAGGTTGACTAATTTGCAATGCTCTAAAATGCAGAACCAGCTCCAAAATTTGTCATTTGGCTTCTAACATAATTGGAAGAAATAGAGAAAGTTCAAGGTACTTTTTCTAGCCTTCCTTTCTGCCCCCTTGAAGCCAAAGATGAAAGGATTAGATCTCACCCAAATTTATGTGAAATAATCATTCTCCATGGATGGGATTAAGAAAAAATAAAGTATCAGTACTGCAGGTGAACTTAAGTATGAAGTGATAAGTACAAGCTAATGTGGCAATTTTCTTTTTTTTAGATTTCTTCGGTGCAGAAAAAAAATGAAGATTTAGGACAGGAGGAAATTGTTCAACTTTGTATGAAAAATGTAAAATGGGTAGAGGACCTCTTTGAAAAATTTGGAGAACTTCTAAATCATGTACAGCAGAAGTGTTCCTAACTTTTCCACAAAAGTCCCATCTTTTTTATAGCACTAATGAAATGGCAGATACGGGGTGGTCAAAGATAATCAGCTATCAAGTAGTGGTCTTCTGCAGGCCGGCCACTTCCATCATGGAACTGTCATCGCCACCTCTGCTGAAGGACAGTGGTGCTGCCTTTAGGAAGGAAGTCAGTCGTCTGGAAATGGACCTAAGTCCCACCACATTTTTACCTAATGAATGATTTTTCTATTTTGTAAACCATTGGGTAACTTGAGTTTTATTTTCAGAAACATTTTTTGACAAATGATGAAGCATGCACTAAGTATAATTTTTCTTTATTGCTAAAGAAATAACACTTAAAGTAACGAGTATTATTTTTTGTTCTGACTCTGGCTAAATACCAGAATGACAGAGAAGTGGCAGAAAGCATATATCTGTACTCACATCTGGCCACAAAACCAGAAATATTGTACATTATGTAAACAGGTCTGCTGTGATGTGACATCCTGTATAAGAATATCATCAATTTAAAATATAAAATTTGGAAACTATTCTGCTTTACAGACTTCTTTTACTCTTAACATGTTCAGGAAACTGGATGTGGAATTGGTGCAATTCTCTGACTGCTTTTTGTGTCAAATTATATTGTGATAAAAAAAACAATGACATACTATTTTCCCTATTACAAAGAAAAGTATTTTCATTTATACTGTGTTTTTTTCCTTTGGAAATTTTCAATTGTACATTTTATTTCACTAATAGTTGTATTTTTCACAAGGAAAATGTTGTGGTTATAATTATGTTGGATATATCTCTACAACACCTTTTGTTACTTTCAGTAAATCTTATTTAGTTATATGTTGAATTTCTATTGTGAATTCTATCTTGAGGTAACCATTTTTGTTCATACAGATTTGCTTCAGTGTTATCCAGAATATGCATTCAGTGCTAGAATTAGTTTAGCTTTATAAATAGTGCTGCGTTTAACACTGCAGTAATTTTCTAATTCATAAAATAAACTTCTTACTAAACTAGCACTTGATTAACTTGTCAAGGTAAAAATCTAACTACATTTACATTTTGAAGAATAAAACTGATAATTAGACTGTTTGCAGTGTTAAACACAGCTTCCTTAACTCTTAAAACTGGAAGTTGTACAGCTCTCTTTTTGGTGCCTTTCCAACCTTTATACACACTATTGTAGCTTTCTTAGGTTTGATAGGTAGCATTTCAAGTAGTTTAGCTGAGACAGTGAATGTATTAGGTTCAACATGACCTTATGTTTTATTTGCGTTTGCCAACAGGATGCCTTATTTGTTTGAGAAAAAGATTTACTAGTGTCATTCTAAACTATCTCCTTTTTTAGGATTCTAAAGAAGTTAATCATCGTCCTTTTGTTTATTTTACCACCATTTAGTGCCTTAAATCCTATCAAGAAAGCAGTGTTACTGCTCAATGCCCAAATAAGACACATGGCTATTGCTATTGTCTTGATTTTGAATTAACAGGCCAACTTTTTATACTTAAAACCTCAGTAAACTGGCAAAGAATTGAAAATAATGTGACTTGATTTGAGAATACACATTGTAGCGTTGGGTGAAAAATGAGGATTTGAGTTAAGCTTACATATTTATTTCTGATGGTTATCTTACTAAAAGCAATAATCCTTAATACTGTACTTGCCATTAGACTAGGTACTCAGTAATGGAAGTTTCTCTCAAGGGTTAAATGTTCTATTTTTGAAAGTTTTAAAAAACCTGTTTGGGTGGTTTATTTTGAAAAAAAAGTAACCTATTAGATTCATTTTGCCTAACTCATATGAGAGACGCAGAGTGTCAACGGTGGGAACATCATAAAATGAATTTTCCAAGTGAAAAAGAGTAGGAAGCAGTTGTATTTCTTTCTGATAGTATTGACTCTGGATAGAACTGATGTCTTTCATTTCCAAAGTGCAGAGTAGGGAACTACATCTCCTAATGTAGCATTGTAAATATATATCTTTATATTACTCTTCCAGCTTACGTTCCTGAGTCATTGATAATTTAAGTATTTTTAAAAGCCACCTTACATTTAGGTAGCTCTTGGAGTGAATGTTTGAATTCACTAGCCACATTTTCTTCATGATATGCCTCATGGCAAACAAAGATATCTCTTTAAGGTTAATCTTATGTTTCCCATAGAAAATAACCCATTTCCTTTTGCACTGCAGTTGCCCTCAAACTGCTTACAGTTGTATTCATTTTAGTACAATGAAGGTTTTTATAATATGGGAGGCTAGGTCTATTGATAATGCCTCAAAGAAACCCTATTTTTTAGCTGCATCATGTTCTCTCATTTGATCCATAGAGCATAGGCAAAGACATCAACCTCAGGCCTTAGAGAAAAATGGAAATGTTATTATGACAACCATTCATGAGTGATCACTTTGTATGAATTTAATACAGTCATGCATTGCTTAACAACGAGGATACATTCTGAGAAATGCATTGTTAGGCAATTCCGTTGTGCAAACATCATAGTGCACAAACCTAGATGGCATAGCCTACAAGACCCAGGCTATATAGTAAACCTGTACAGCATGTTACTATACTGAATACTGTAGGCCAGGCATCCCCAAACTGTTTACACAGGGGCCTAGTTCACTGTCCCTCAGACCATTGGAGGGCCGCTACATACTGTGCTCCTCTCACTGACCACCAATGAAAGAGGTGCCCCTTCCTGAAGTGCGGCTGGGGGCCGGATAAATGGCCTCAGGGGGCCGCAATAGTTTGGGGACGCCTGCTGTAGGCAGTTGTAACACAATGGTATCTGTGTATTTAGACATAGAAAAGGGACAGTAAGAATATGGTATTATAATCTTACGGGACCACTGTCAAATATGTGGTCTTTGACTAAAAGGTTGTTCTGCAGCGCATGACTATAAATACCTAGCTGGTTAGCATTTACATTCCTTGCCAGGGAGTTTGAAATTTATAATAGAGAAATAATTTTAGGTTTTAGGTAGAGTTGAAGAGGTAAAGCACATGTTGCCACAACCCAGGAAAGTATTTTTAAGAAAGATTGGATTTTCCTACCTTTAGATATCTAAAAATAATTTAATATAAAAAATCAGTTTGTGTTGGTGTTTATTACTAGTTCAGATGAGTGGCTGCTGAGGTCATGAATGTATAATGATTGATCAATTAGCACAGTAAGTTGACACCAGAAACTGCCCATTTCTGTATCACACTATCAAATAGGAAACATTGGTAAGATGGGGGGAACAAAATCTTATTTTAAAATGGCTTATAAAGTTTTCAGATTACTTTGAAAATTCTAAATTTCTGTTTCTAAAACTTGAAAATATATAGATGGACTCATGGATTAAGATTGTTTTCAAAGCTTTCCTCACTTTTTTTTTTTTTTTTTTTTTGAGACGGAGTTTCGCTTTTGTTACCCAGGCTGGAGTGCAATGGCGCGATCTCGGCTCACCACAACCTCTGCCTCCTGGGTTCAGGCAATTCTCCTGTCTCAGCGTCCTGAGTAGCTGGGATTACAGACACGCGCCACCATGCCCAGCTAATTTTTTGTATTTTTAGTAGAGATGGGGTTTCACCTTGTTGACCAAGATGGTCTCGATCTCTTGACCTCATGATCCACCCACCTCTGCCTCCCAAAGTGCTGGGATTACAGGCTTGAGCCACCGCACCTGGCCTTTTCCTCACATTTTTAAAGTGTAATTTTCCTTTTAATATACATATTTATTTTCTTTAAAGCAGCTATATCCCAACCCATGACTTTGGAGATACACCTATAAAACCAGTATAACAGCAGGGTTATTGAAGCAGCTTTCTCAAATGTTGCTTCAGATGTGCCAGTTGCAACTTTTATTTTATTTATAGAATACAATTTTTGTTTTAAACTGTATTTCAATCAGTTTCTCCAAGATGCTTTTCATATAGAGTGAAATATCCCAGGATAACTGCTCCTGTGTCAGTTGCATTTGACGCATAACTGCACAAATGAACAGTGTATACTCTTGGTTGTGCATTAACTTACATGTACAAGTTTTGGCATCTATGTTCACAAATGCATGTGTTAGCAAATCACCTTTATTTATAAGTGACAATAATTGAAGTTAAGGCTATAAAGAAACCTGCATTTGTAGTCCAGCGTTTTCATTTGGTCCATAACACAATGTATGGAAATGTGAAAGACAATTTTGTACATTTGTTTGTTACTAACTCAGATCATTAAAATGAAAACAACTTTTTAAACAAGAAAATCAGAATGTTTGGGTTTTTTGTTTGTTTTTAAGAATTGAAAACAGGTATCATATAGCCAAAATCATCTTGTTACAGATTCCTCACACAACCTAAACAAAGTTATTAGTTACAAATGTTATAGGGCCCATCCATTTTCTCAGATTATTTTAAGTATTTGATGAATTATACAACCTTAGCTGACAATTGCAGAATATAAAATTTAAGAGTTGCTGTTTTAAGGTACAACTCTTTTAGTCCTTTCCACCTATAAAGAGTCATAAATTGCCAGATACAGTGGCTCACGCCTGGAATCCCAGCCCTTTGGGAGGCCAAGGTGGGCAGATCACAAGGTCAGGAGATCAACACTATCCTGGCCAACATGGCGAAACCCCATCTCTACTAAAAATATAAAAATTGGCTGGGCATGGTGGCTCGTGCCTGTAGTCCCAGCTACACGGGAGGCTGTGGCAGGAGAATCACTTGAACCAGGGAGTTGGAGGTTGCAGTGAGCTGAGATCTTGCCACTGCACTTCAGCCTGCCTGGCAACAGAACAAGAATCCATCTCAAAAAAAAAAAAAAGTTATAAATCCATTAACTTGTAAATCCATTAACTTATCCTAGTTTTATTTGAAAACAGTGCACAGCTAGAAGTAATTGATAATATCAAGGTATTCTGTCATCTCTATAAACTATTAGTAGGTTAAAATAAAGAGTGTCCGGACTGGTGAGTTGATTTTCTGAATAAGATTCTGCCTTAATCTTCATATAATATTTTCAGCATATTAAGTATTTCAAGTGAAGATACTGTTTCTTTTTTTTTTTAATGGCCCTGTTCTTATGCCTTATAATTCACAAGCCCCATGCCCACGGTGGTTTTGGAAAGTGGGAGGAGGTCAGCTAAGGTAGGTGGGAGCTGAGGATTGTGATTCCTTAGTGGTGAAAGGGAAGCCTTGCACTTCGCTGTCCAGCACTTGTCACCATACTTAGCTGTGTTTCAGGCAAAAAAAGGTTTTTGTGGGATGGAGCTTTGTGCTGTAGAAAGATCCCTGACCCAACTAGCTGTGAGTGTTAGAGTAAGCCCTTTAAACCATTAACACCTGCTTCAGCTCAGGATCTCACAGGTGGTTTTCTCTAAGGCTGAAACACAATAATTCATAAACACATATAGCATAATGTCTCATAATGGCAGATTCTATTACTTGCGTTTTGATTGAAGGTTTTCAATTTTCTCTCTTTTCTAAAGGAATTATTCTTTTTTTTTTTGTTTGTTTTTTAGAAAAAGAATAATAAGAAAAAGAATAAAGAAGAGGAAGAAAGAGAAAGAGGAAGAGGGAGAGAGAATGGGGGTATTGCTTTGCTGCCCGGGCTAGAATGCAGTCTAAATATGGGTATGCCTATAATTGTCCTTAATAATGGAGACATGAAAGAAAATGAGGGAAGAGAGTAACAAACAAGGAGCCAACCAACATTTCGTTTAAACTTCTAAGTTGATATGATGTGGTACTGATAAGAGTGTATATTTTATGTAAAGTGGAGAGTTCTATAAATGTTAATTATGTTTACTTGTTCCAGATCTGAGTTCAAGTCCTGGATATCATTAATTTTCTGTCTCATTGATCTAATATTAATGTTGAAGTCTCCCACTATTATTGTGTGGGAGTCTAAGTCTCTTTATAAGTCTTGTATGTCTGGGTATTCCTGTACTGGGTGCGTGTATATTTAGGACCTTTAACTCTTCTTGTTGTTGCATTGATTCTTTTATCATTATATAATGCCCTTCTTTGCTTCTTTTGATCTTTGTTGCTTTAAATACTATTTTATCAGAGGCAAAAATTGTAACTTCTGCTTTTTATTTATTTATTTTTGCTCTCTGGTTGGTTGGTAAGTCTCTCCATCCTTTGTTTCGAGTCTTTGTTTATCCTTGAATGTGAGATGGGTCTGGATGCAGCATACAGTTTTAGTTTTTTGTCCAAATTGCCTGTCTTTGCATTGAGGAATTTAGTCAATTTAAATTTAG
This sequence comes from Saimiri boliviensis, assembly GCF_048565385.1. Taxonomy (NCBI): domain Eukaryota; kingdom Metazoa; phylum Chordata; class Mammalia; order Primates; family Cebidae; genus Saimiri; species Saimiri boliviensis. Next base: position 101,280,323 of record NC_133454.1, read on the forward strand.
AATTAATAATGATATATGTGAGTTTAATACTGTCATTTAATATTAGCTGGCTATTTTGCCCATTAGTTGATGTAAATTCTTCATTGTATTGATGTTCTTTACTTTTTGGTATTTTTTAGAAAGGCTGATACTGTTTGTTCCTTTCTATGTGTAGTGGTTCTTTCAGAAGCTCTTGTAAAGCAGGCCTGGTGGTGATGAAATCTCTGAGTGCTTGCTTGTTCACAAAAAAAACTTTATTTTTCCTTCACTTATGAAGCTTAGTTTGGCTGGATGTGAAATTCTTGGTTGAAAGTTCTTTTCTTTAAGGATGTTGAATATTGGTCCCCACTCTCTTCTGGCTTGTAGGGTTTCTGCTGAGAGATCTGCTGTAAGTCTGACAGGCTTCCCTTTGTGGGTAACCTGACCTTTCTCTCTGGCTGCCCTTAGTATTTTCTCCATTTCAACCCTGGTGAATCTGACGATTATGTGCCTTGGAGTTGCTCTTCTTGAGGAATATCTTTGTGGTGTTCTCTGTATTACCTGGAGTTGAATATTATCCTGCCTTACTAAGTTGGGAAAATTTTCCTGAATAATATCCTGAAGCATATTTTCCAGCTTGGATTCATTCTCTTCGTCACATTCAGGTACACCTATCAAGCGTAGATTAGGTCTTTTCACATAGTCCCATATTTCTTGGAGACTTTGCTCATTCCTTTTTATCCTTTTTTCTCTAATCTTGTCTTCTTGTTTTATTTCATTGAGTTGGTCTTCGACCTCTGATATCCTTTCTTCTGCTTGATCAATTCGGCTGTTAAAACTTGTGCATACTTCACGTAGTTCTCGTATTGTGTTTTTCAGTTCCATCAATTCACTTATTTTCCTCTCTAAATTTTGTATTCTTGTTGACATTTCGTCAAACCTTTTTTCAAAGTTCTTAGTTTCTTTAGTTTGTGTTAGAACAAGTTCTTTTAATTCACAGAAGTTTCTTATTATCCACGTTTTGAAGCCTGCTTCTGTAATTGGAACACACTCGTTCTCCATCAGGCCTTGTTTCGTTGCTGATGAGGAACTGTGATCCCCTGCTGAGGGAGAGGCGTTCTGATCTTGGGTATTCTCAGCCTTTTTTGGCTGTTTTCTTCCCTTCGTTGTAGATTTATCCATCTGTGGTCTTTATAATTACCGTCTTTGTAACTGGGTTTCTGAGTGGACGTCCAACTTATTGATTTTCAGCACCGAAATCTGAGCAACCCACTGCGCCGACCAAATCAGCGGCGTTAAGATTGAACCAACCCAAATGCCCAACGATGATAGACTGGATAGGGAAAATGTGGTACATATACACCATGGAATATTATGCAGCCATCAAAAATGATGAGTTCACGTCCTTTGTAGGGACATGGATGAACCTGGAAACCATCATTCTCAGCAAACTGACACAAGAGCAGAAAATCAAACACCGTATATTCTCGCTCATAGGCGAGTGTTGAACATTGAGAACACATGGACACAGGGAGGGGAGCACTACACACTGGGGTCCGTTGGGGGGAAATGGGGGAGGGGCGGGGGGTGGGGAGGGGGGAAGAGATAGCATGGGGAGAAATGACAGATACAGGTGAGGGGACGGAAGGCAGCAAAGCACACTGCCATGTGTGTACCTATGCAACAATCTTGCATGTTCATCACATGTACCCCAAAACCTAAAATGCAATAAAATAAAAATAAAAATAAAAAATAAAAAAAATAAAAAAATAAAAAAAGATTGATGGTGCCTTTCTGACTCTGCACCAAGAACCGACGCTCCGAGGCACCGGCAAAACCGCCTCGCCGGTCACAAGAGTCGCGCTGGCGACCCGTGGGGCTCCTCCACTGGGAATCTCCTGGTGCGTGAGCAACAAGAATTCATGTGAAGGTGTGGCGTCCTCTCATTCTTTGTGTTTTCAGTGGGAGCTACAATCCCGAGCTGCTAGTGATCAGCCATCTTGGATCTCTCCCCCAGGAAGGAAGGAATTATTCTTTTTTTTTTTTTTTTTTTTTTGAGACGGAGTTTCACTCTTGTTACCCAGGCTGGAGTGCAATGGCGCGATCTCGGCTCACCGCAACCTCCGCCTCCTGGGTTCAGGCAATTCTCGTGCCTCAGCCTCCTGAGTAGCTGGGATTACAGGCACGCGCCACCATGCCCAGCTAATTTTTTTTGTATTTTTAGTAGAGACGGGGTTTCACCATGTTGACCAGGTTGGTCTCGATCTCTCGACCTTGTGATCCACCCGCCTCGGCCTCCCAAAGTGCTGGGATTACAGGCTTGAGCCACCGCGCCCGGCAGGAATTATTCTTAACATAAGGGAGGTTTAGTTTTCCGTCTTTGTTTTTGTACCTGAAAGTAAAAATGTTAAATATCCTCAGTGTCAATGAAGGAAAAAAAAAAAAAACCTCTGGAGTGAGCTTCTTACATTCTTCATCTCCTCCTCATTAAGGTCAGAGGGACAGGGTGGATGATTGCTGACCTGTCTCAAGTGAAGATACTGTTAACGTGCTTGCTATCTTGTAGTATGTACTGTAAAAGCACTGAATCTTCATGCCTTTATACAGTTAGAAAATAAATCTTTAATGTAATAAATGATCTGTATCAAATATTTCTCATCTCAGTAAGGTCTGAAAAAATTTTTTTTCTATGACATCTCTGTTTTATCCTCTATTGGTTGTTGAAATTGCTGTTCATTTTAGTATTTTCCACAAAATATTTTTTAAAAATAGTCATTATTCAAGTGATTTATATAAACCTGAATGACAGCACATATACTACACTGCTCTGTTAATGTTCTGTTACTATCTTTTTTTTTTTTTAAAGAAAGAAAGAAAGAGGGGGAGAGAGAACAGGAGTCTTGCTCTATTGCCCAGGCTGGAATGCAATCTAAAAATAGGTATTAAAAACCTCTTTTATGCCGATAGTTGTGCTTAACAGCGGAGACAGGAAGGAATAAGGGAATAAAATAACGAACAGCCAACCAATATTTCATTTAAGTCTGGGAAATACTATGGAAATGCTGAAGAGTGATTTACTTCCAATTATGTGGTCACTTTCAAAATAGGTGTAATGTGGTACTGAGAAAAATGTATGTTCTGTGGACCTGGGGTGAAGAATTCTATAAATATTCACTGGGTTTACTTGTTCCAGGTCTGAGTTCAAATCATAGATGTCCCTGTTAATTTTCTATCTCGTTGATCTGTCGAATATTAACAATGTGGTGTCAAAGTCTCCCACTATTATTGTGCGGGAGTCGAAGTCTCTTAATAAGTCATGAAGAACTTGTTTTATGTATCTGGGTGTTCCTATATTGGGTGCATATATATTTATGATCATTGACTTCTGTTGTTGCATTCATCTTTTTACCATTATGTAATGTCCTTCTTTGTTTCTTTTAGTCTTTGTTACTATTAAAGTCTATTTTGTCAAAGATGAAAGTTACAACTTCTGTTTTCTCTCTTTTTTTTTTTCTCTCCATTTGATTGGTAAGTCTTCCACCAACCTTTTGTTTTGAGTCTTTGTGTGTCTTTGCTTATGAGATGGATCTGGATACAGCAAACTGATGAGTTTTGACTTTTTATTCAATTTGCCTGTCTGTGTCTTTGATTGGGGCATTTAATCCATTTAAATTTAGGATTAATATTGATATTCGTGAGTTGAATATTGTCATTTAATACTAGCTGGCTATTTTGCCCATTAGTTGATACAGATTCTTCATTATGGAGATACTCTTTACCTTTTGATAAGTTTTTGGGATGACTGATACTGGTTGTTCCTCTGTATATAGTGCTTCTTTCAGAAGCTCTTGTAAAGCAGGCCTGGTGGTGATGAAATCTCTGAGTGCTTGCTTGTTCATGAAAAATTTTATTTTTCCTTCATTTATGAAGCTTAATTTGGCTGGATATGAGATTCTGGGTTGAAAATTCTTTTCATTGAGGATATTGAATATTGACCCCCACTCTCTTCTAGTTTGTAGGGTTTCAGCTGAGAGATCTGCTGGGAGTCTGATGGGCTTCCCTTTATGGGTAACCTGACCTTTCTCTCTAGCTGCACTTATAATTTTCTCCTTTATTTCAACCCTGGTGAATCTAACGATTATGTGTCTTGGGGTTGCTCTACTTGAGGAATATCTTTGTGGTGTTCTCTGTATTACCTGCAGTTGAGTATTTTCCTGCCTTACTAGGTTAGGAAAGTTTTCCTGAATAAAATCCTGAGGAATATTTTCCAGCTTGGATTCATTCTCTTCATGACATTCAGGTACATCTATCAAACGTAAATTAGGTCTTTTCACATAGTCCTATATTTCTTGGAGACTTTGCTCATTCCTTTTTACTTTCTTCTCTAATCTTGTCTTCTCGTTTCATTTCATTAAGTTGGTCTTCAACCTCTGAAATCCTTTCTTCTGCTTGATCAATTCGACTGTTAAAACCTGTGCATACTTCGTGGAGTTCTCCTATTGTATTCTTCAGTTCCATTAATTCACTTATATTCCTCTCTAGATTGTCTATTCTCGTTAGGATTTCATCAAATCTTTTTTCAAGGTTCTTAGTTTCTTTACATTCAAGGTTTTTAGTTTCTAGAACATGTTCTTTTAACTCACAGAAGTTTCTTATTATCCACCTTCTGAAGCCTAAATCTGTTAATGGAACGCACTCATTCTCCATCAGGCCGTGTTCCCTTGTTGATGAGGAACTATGATCCCCTGTAGAGGGAGAGGCATTCTGATTTTGGGTATTCTCAGCCTTTTTAGGACTGTCTATCTTTTTGCTTTGTTTTTGAGACAGATTCTTGCTCTGTTGCCGAGGCTGGAGTACAGTGGCATGATCTCAGCTCACTGCAGCCTCAGCCTCTCAAGTAGCTAGGATTATAGGTGGGAGCCACAATGCCCAGTTAACTTTTTGTATTTTTGGTAGAGATAGGGTTTTGCCATGTTGCCCAGGCTAGTCTTGAACTTCTGGCTTCAAGGGATCCACCTGCCTTAGCCTCCCAAAGTCCTGGGATTACAGGCATAAGCCACCTCACCCAGCCTACGGTCTGGTTTTGTTTGTTTTACTGTACTTTGTCTCAGACACATGCTATAAACTCAACTCATCCTGAACCTTCTCTAGGAAGATGTGAAAGAGGTTACTTCTACTCTTTGGTTTTCCAAATAGAAATATTTTCTTACACAAAAAATAGCAAAACTACTCATGGCTTGTTTTTTAAAAAGACAAACCATGGAAACATGTAAAGAAAGAGATACAAACTACTCTCCACTGTGCCTTTTTTTTTAAGGCGGTCTGGGATCTCCATTGCCCAGGCTGGAGTGCAGTGGCACCATCACTGCTTACTGCAGCCTCCACTTCCTGGGCTCCAAGGATCCTACCACCTCAGACTCAAGAGTAGCTGGGACTACAGGCACGCACCACCACACCAGGCTAATTTTTGTCATTTTTGTAGAGATGCAGTTTCACCACATTGCCTGGGCTGGAAACTCCTGGACTCCAGTGATCCACCCACCTGGGCCTCCAAAGTGCTGGGATTACAGGTGTGAGCCACCGCACCTGGCCATACTAAGTCTTGATACTGGCCTAAAACATGCTTTCAGTTCAATATGGGATGGGTTACAAGATTTGGAACTATGGGTTGCTCCTTTTCTGTGGTGTAGCTTTAAGTATATTCCTAAATTTGGTATACCAATGTTTAAATTAAAAAGCAGATTCTAAAGTGAAATCAAAATTATCTAGGTTGTTGATCATTTTAGGTCATATATATATATATATATATATATATATATATATATATATATCTGTTCTTCAGATAGGATGAATAATTTAGAGCTGACTGGTTTCAAATTAAAGGAAGATACATTACTGATTGGTCTATTGTTAAACCTTATCTATTTTATGATTTAATCAGGAGTCAACATATTGCTTTACAAAAATAACAGGTCTTGCATATAATTTACCTGTGGGTAAAGTTTACTGTTTTCATCCAAAGTATAGATTTTCTTTAATTTTATTCCTTAAGGTATTTACAATGAGGCAATGACAAAAATCGTTTAAGACATAGAATGAAAAATGAAAGGCATAGTAGAAATGTTTTTCTAAAACCGCATCCAGGATTATCTTTTACCCACCTGCCTTCCCGCATTGTGGCCCAAGCCTGACAGCCATCCAAATTCCTTAAAGTGTGGGTTTTTTCTTGCCTCCACTCCTTCCTGTTCCCCCTTTTGAATTAGTCTTCTTTACATCTCAGTCTGCAGATTGCACTTTAACTTCACTTCAGCTGAACCAGATTAGGGTTTTTTTTTGTTTGTTCCCTTGTTTTGAGATAGGGTCTCAGCTCTGTCACCCAGGTTGGAGTGTAGTGGCACCTACAGCTCACTGCAGCCTTGAACTCCTGAGCTCAAGCAATCCTCCTGCCTAGCTTACTGAGTAGCTGGGACTACAAGCATATGCCACTGCGCCCAGCTAATTTTAATTTTTTTGTAGAGACAAGGCTCTTTGTGGCCCAGGCTGGTCTCGAACTCTTGACTTCAAGAGATCTTCCTGCCTTGACCTCCCAAAGTGCTGGGATTACAGGCGTGAACCACTGTGCCCAGCCAGATTAGGTTTTAATCCTCCGGACCAGATTAAGTGCCCTTGGTTCCTCTAGCATAGCATTTATAACGCTTTGTTGTGGTTATATGATTGCTGGACTTTCTTTGCTGCTGGTTTCTGTCATCTGATAATAGGACTCATGAGTTTTGTTTTGTTCATTTGACAAAAATCATCTAAGACATAGAATAAAAAATAAAGGGCATAGTAGAAATGTTTTTTTAAAACCACATCCAGGATTATCTTTCACCTGCCTGCCTTCCTCCATTGTGGCCCAGGCCTGAGGGCCATCTAAATTCCTTGAAGTATATGGGAATTTGGCATCCCGTGCACTGTCTGAAACATAGTATATTCTCATTAAACATTCGGCAAATAACTGGATATATGAAAAAAAGGGAATATTAAAAAGGTTAAAAACAGGAAAGTATTCATTGGATTGTGTAATAAAGAACTTGAGGAGAATTGCAACTTCAGAAGAATGACTACACAAAAATTTGTATAATATCAAAAACTGATATTTTATGAAAAAGTGAAATGCAGTAGCCATCATATTTTACATTTTGTCCTCACATGCAGAAAGAGCTCATATATTCCTCGATCTGGGGCTTGAGATTCTCCAATAGAATAATTGGGGAAGAAAGTACTATCGAAAGAATTCTTTAAAGCCTGATGTGGTGGTACACCTATAGTCTTAGCTACTCAGGAGGCTGAGGCAGGAGGATTACTTTAGCCCAGGAGTTCAAGGTTGCAGAGAGCTATGATTGTACCACTGCACTCAAGCTGGGTAACAGCCTTAAAAAAAAATTAAGTTTCTGGCTGGGCACAGTGGCTCATGCCTGTAATCCCAGCACTGTGTTCCTGCTGGGAGTCTGACCAAGACAGCCCTACAGAAGGAGGCCACTCCGGAACACAGATGCCACAGCAGGGCCCCTGGAGACTGCTGAGAGTGAGCAGCAAGGAGAACCAGGCGTTCTTAGCAAGGATCCACAGGGGAGCCTTTCCAGAAGAACCCAGGGCACATCGGCCGAGGCGGGGCCGGGATAAGGAACTGCACGTAAGCTCTTGACTGTCTCTTTAAGAAGCCATGACATGCAGGACTCGGGGGTAGTAACTGCCTGCTCCACACTCACGTCCAGCATGCAACTCATCCGACTGGATGAAAAGCCAAGATTTAAAAAAAAAAAAAAAAAAAAAAAAAAAAAAAAAAAGGCAGGTTGACTGCACACGGTCAGAAGTTCAAAATCAACCTGGCCAACATGGTGAAACCTGGTCTCTACTTAAAAAAAAAAAAAAAATAGCTGGGTGTGGTGGCAGGTGCCTGTAAACCCAGCTACTTGGGAGGCAGAGGCAGGAGAACTGCTTGAACCCAGGTGGTGGAGGTTGCAGTGAGCCAAGATCACACCATTGCCCTCCAGACTAGGCGACAGAGTGAAACTCCGTCTAAATAAATAAATAAAAATTGGCCAGGTGCAGTGGCTCATGTCTGTAATCCCAGCACTTTGGGTGGCCAAGGTGGGCAGATCAGGTCAGGAGTCCAAGACCAGACTGGCCAACATGGTGAAACCCTGTCTCAACTCAAAAATACAAAAATTAGCTAGGCATGGTGGCTCGTGCCTGTAATCCCAGCTACTTAGGAGGCTGAGGTAAGAGAATTGCTTGAACCAGGACCCGGGAAGCAGAGATTGCAGTGAGCCGAGATCATGCCACTGCATCCAGCCTGGGCTACAGAGTGAGACTCCATCTCATTCATAAATAAATAAATAAATAAAATAAAGTTTCTGTGAAATGAACAAAACACTCTGGTCTGGGGAGTTTATCTCCTTGAGGAGGGTAAGGAAAGACTTCATGGAAACAATGATTCAGCTGAACCTCAAAGGTTACAAAAACTTAAGAGAGCTGGTGAGGAAAGAAGGCATAATGCTTAGTTTGTTTTCAGGACAATGGTTTCTGCTCCAGTTTTGCCACTAGCTCCATCCTCAGGCATACCATGTGAAAGCTAATCTGAATCCATTTTCTCATCCTGAAAGTGAAGTAAGAAACGCTTTTAAAGCTGTTAATATTAGTTGACTCTAGATCAGGCGTCCCCAAACTACGGCCTGAGGGCCGCATGCAGCCCCCTGAGGCCATTTATCCGGCCCCCTGCCACACTTCAGGAAGGGACACCTCTTTCATTGGTGGTCAGTGAGAGGAGCACAGTATGTGGCGGCCCTCCAACGGTCTGAGGGACAGTGAACTGGTCCCCTGTGTAAAAAGTTTGGGGATGCCTGCTAGATAGACCAGAATGTTGGTAGAAATGCAGAGTGGTTCGGTTAGCAGCACTAGAATAGTAAGAATGGAAAGGTCTTACTACATTTTTCACTATCTTGCAAGACTTATGTCAAAACCATTAAGCAGCTATTTTATACATATACACATACCTTAGCAATCTAGTTCACCTTGTGACACTAACCTAAAATTAATTAGAAACATTGTGTCACCAGTCAATTTTGAAATGCTTAGGGGCTGTATGCACAATCTTCATCTTTATATCTCCAACAGCGCTAAGTATTTCACTCCATAGGTACTTAATAGGTATGTGTTACGTAGATGGGTATCTAAATAAGTTTCTTTGGAATCAAAGTGTTTTCAAGCTGGCCTCTTAAAATAATTCAAAATACCCTATTGTCAGTGGTACATTTCCTGCATTCCTTCTCTGTCTTCAAGAAAAAGCACCTGTCTTACAGTACGAATTATTTTCATATCACTCTTTTTTTCTTTTTTTGAGACAGAGTCTTGCTCTGTCACTCAGGCTGGAGTGCAATGGTGCAGTCTAGGGTCACTGCAACCTCCGCCTCCCGACTTCAAGCGATTCTCCTGCCTCAGCCTCCCGAGTAAGCTGGGATTACAGGTGTCCACCACCATGCCTGGCTAATTTTTGTATTTGTAGTAGAGACAGGGTTTCACCATGTTGGTCAGGCTGGTCTCGAACTCCTGACCTTGCGATCCCCTGCTTCGGCCTCCCAAAGTGCTGCATTACAGGTGTGAGCCACCCCACCCGGCCCTCTTTCTTTTTTTTTTTTTTTCGGCGCTCTTTCATATCACTCTTAATTCTCCTCATTCTGCTTACTTCACAACACACCAGAGTCCATTCTCCCAATTTGTGTTTTGAATTGCTATTTAATTTGTGGAAGTGAATGGGCTATCATCAGAGAGGAGGTATCTTGGAGCAGTGAAGCAAGAGAATTCAAAACATTAGCAACAGGCTAACAGAAAGAACCTGGTTTTAGAATGAAGTTTTAAAATTAGCCTTGTTTACTTAGACTTTATCAATCAATGACTTAAGAACTGTTTAAGGGCCACTTAGTGGGTCTTTATAATGTCAGTCCTCCATTGAGTTTATTATAAGATAATGTTATTTGATTTAAGTAGAAGTCAGGAAGTTAGGGTTTTTCCTAGCTGACGATAATGTTAATGCATTAACATTGTCACAGGAGTTTGCAAACAATCCACTATCAAAAAGATTACACAGTAAAACACCATTTAAAGGCACTACAAAACAAAAACTTGCCTTCTTTTAACTGTGCCTGTATGTTCATGAACAATATTCTGCAATCCAAATGAGAAATACAAGAAGTCCACTAGCATGGTGGCTCAAATGTGTAATTCCAGCACTTTGGGAGGCCAAGGTGAACAGATTGCTTGAGCCCAGGAGTTCAAGACCAGTCTGGTAACAGAGTGAGACCTTGTCTCTACTAAAAATTTTAAAAATTGGCTGGGCACAGTGGCTCACACCCAGCACTTTGGGTGGCCGAGACAGGTGGATCAAGAGGTCAGGAGTTCAAGACCAGCCTGGCCAAGATAGTGAAACCCTGTCTCTACTAAAAATACAAAAAAACTAACTGGGCATGGTGGTAGGCATCTTTAATCCCAGCTACTTGGGAAGCTGAGGCAGAGAATTGCTTGAACCCAGGAGGTGGAGGTTGCAGTGAACTGAGATTGCACCACTGCACTCCAGCCTGGGAGGCAGAGTGAAACTGCATCTCAAAAAGAAAAAAAAAAATTTTTAATTAGCTGGGTGTGGTGGTGTGTACCTGTAGTCCCAGCTACTTGGGAGGCTGGGGCAAGAGAATTGCTTGAACCCGGGAGACAGAGGTTGCCCTGAGCTGAGATGGTGCCATTGCACTCCAGCCTGGGTGACACAGCAAGACTCAGTCTCAAAAAAACAAAAACAAAACAAAACAAAACAAAACAAACTCAATGAATACTACCACACTGGGGGTTAGGGCTTCAATATAAGAATTGCAGGAGTACGAAAACATCCAGTCCATAACAACCACTGACCTAGGTGTCAACCACAGCACAGAAAAGGTGAAAGCCTTGCAGTCATCACTGATTGTCTTAAAATTCCCTCTAGTCTATCCAGAAGCAAGAACATCATTTATTTACACTTTTCTTTCTGCTGTAGGATTTTCAGATGTTCACAGATAACTCCCTTAGCACAGACAATACAGATCAGTAGTAAAGACCTTTGCTACTGAGTCATATTCTTTGAACTTTACGAAGGGAAACATATGCTGTCAGTTCCTAAATAAATCTTACCTTTCCCCGTCTCTCTCCTCTGTCTTCTTTTTGGTCCAAACCACCATCATCTCATGGCAGGACTACTATAGTAATCCCTGAACTGCTGCCTTTCCCTTCCCGTCTGGTTTCTTCTGTCCATTCTCCATGAAGCAGTCTGATTTTCAAACTCTGATTACGTGAGTCCCATTGGAAAGCTATCAGTACTGCCTATTGTTGTAAGGATTAGGGCCAAAACGCTAATGTTTGAGCCATCTAACAGGGCCAGATGTATCTTTCTGCTTTATGTAAAAGGGAGGACAAAAGAAGCAAAAATTGTTTTCAAACACTGAACAATGTGCAGCACAGGACAGTAACCTTGAGAGAAGGGAAACAAATCAGTAGTAAGAAAACAACTCAATTCTTTTTTTTTTTTTTTTTTTGAGACAGAGTCTTGCTCTGTCCCCAGGCTGGAGTGTAGTGGCACAATCTCAGCTCACTGCAACCTCTGCCTCCTGGGTTTAAGCTATTCTTCCGCCTCAGCCTCCCGAGTAGCTGAGACCACAGGTGTGTGCCACCACGCCTGGCTAGTTTTTTGTATTTTTAGTAGAGACGGGGTTTCACTGTGTTGGCCAGGATGGTCTCGAGCTCTTGACCTCGTGATTCGCCCGCCTCGGCCTCCCAAAGTGCTGGGATTACAGGCATGAGCCACTGCACCCAGCCAACAACTCAATTGTTAAAAAGAACAAAGGACCTAAGTAAACATTTCTCTGAAGACATACAAATGACCAGCAGGTACACAGAAAAATGATCAGCATCGGCCAAGCACGGTGGCTCACACCTGTAATCCCAGCACTTTGGGAGGCTAAGATTGGATCATCTGAGGTTAGGAGTTCAAGACCAGCCTGGCCAACATGGTGAACCCTAGTCTCTACTAAAAACACAAAATTAGCTGGGCTTGGTGGCCTGCACCTATAATCCCAGTTACTTGGGAGGCTGGAGGCAGGATAATCACTTGAACTTGTGATTGGGAGGCAGAGGTTGCAGTGAGCCAAGATGGTGCCACTGCACTCCAATCTGGGCAAAAAAAGCGAAACTCTGTCTCAAAAAACAAAAAAGGAACCCTTATTCACTGTTAGTAAGAATATAAATTAGTACAGCAATTATGGAAAACAATATGGAAGTTTTTCAAAAAATCAAAAATGCAGGCCAAGCACAGTGGCACACATCTGTAATCCCAACACTTTGGAAGGCCAAGGCTGGCAGATCACCCAAGTTCAGAAGTTTGAGACCAGCCTGGCCTCAAACCAGCCTGGTAAAACCCTGTCTCTACCAAAAAACACAAAAATTAGCCGGATGTGGTGGTGTGCACCTGTAGCCCCAGCTACATGGGAGGCTAAGGCATGAGAATCGCTTGAACTCAGATGGCAGAGGTTGCAGTGAATTGAGAGCACAACACTGCACTCCAGCCTGAGTGACAAAGCAAGACTCAGTCTCAAAACAAAAAAAAAAGGCTGGGCACGGTGGCTCATGCCTGTAATCCCAGCACTTTGGGAGGCCGAGGTGGGCGGATCACGAGGTCAGAAGATCGACACCATCCTGGCCAACATGGTGAAATCCCATTTCTACTAAAAATACAAAAATTAGCTGGGCATAGTGGCACATGCCTGTATTTCTAGCTACTCAGGAGGGTGAGGCAGGAGAATCACCTGAACCCAGGAGGTAGAGGTTGCAGTGAGCTGAGATCACACCACTGCACTCCAGCCTGGCAAAAGAGCAAGACTCTATAAAAAATAAAAATAAAAATACAACTACCATATGATCCAGCAATCCTACTATTGGATATATATCCAAAGGAAATTAAATCAGTACGTTGAGGAGTTATCCGCATTTCTATGTTCATTGCAGCATTATTCACAGTAGCCAAGATATAGAATCAACCTAAGTGTCTGTCAACAGATGAATAAAGAAAATGTGGCATACATAGTGGAATGCTATTTACCCTTAAAAAAAGAAGTCTTGGCTGGGCACGGTGGCTCATGCCTGTAATCCCAGTACTTTGGGAGACTGAGGCAGGCGGATCACCTGAGGTCAGGAGTTCAAGACCAGTCTGGTCAACATGATGAAATCCCATCTGCACTAAAAACACAAAAATTAGCCGGGCATGGTGGCACATGCCTATAATCCAAGCTACTTGGGAGGCTGAGGCGGAAGAATTGCTTGAGCCCGGGAGACAGAGGTTGCTGAGATTGCACCACTGCACTCCAGCCTGGTGGACAGAGCAAGACTGTCTCAAAAAAACAAAAACAAAAAACAAAGGAAGTCTTGTCATTTTTGACAACAAAGACAAATCTGAAGGACATTATGTTGCATGAAATAAGCAGGCACAGAAAGATAATTACTGCATGATCTTACTAATAAGTGGAATCTGAAAAAGCTAAACTCATAGACATAGAGAGTAAAATGGTGATTGCTACAGCCTGGGAGTGAAGGGATTGGGGAGATTTTGGTCAGAGGACATAAAATTTCAGTGAAACAGGAGAAATAAGTTCAAGAGAGCTATTGTAATCATGGTGACTATAGTTATTAACAATATATACTAAAAATTGGTCAGGTTGCAGTGGCTCAAGCCTGTAATCCCAGCACTTTGGGAGGCTAAGGCAGACAGATTGCTTGATTCCAGGGGTTCGAGACCAGCCTGGGCAGCATGGTGAAACCTTGTTTCTACCAAAAATACAAAAAATTTGCCAGGCATGGTGGCACATGCCTGTAGTTCCAACTACTTGGGAGGCTGAAGTGGGAGAATCACCTAAACCCAGGAATTTGAGGCTACAGTGAGTCAAGATTGTGCCACTGCACTCCAGCCTGAGCAACCAGGTGAGATTGTGACCAAAAAAAAAAAAAAAGAAAAGAAAGAAAGAAAAAGAAAAAGAAAGAAAGATTTTAAGTGTTCTCATCAGGAAAAATGGTATTTGAGGCAATGCATATGTTAAATAGCTTGATTTAGCCACAATGTATACATATATCAAAACATCATGTTGTGTATCTTAAATATATACAGTGTTTACTTTTAAATTAAAAAAAGTTAAAGGCAGAGATTGTCAGATTAGATTTTGGTGGGTTTTTTTTTTTTTTTTTGAGACAGAGTTGCTCTGTAGCCCAAGCTGGAGTGCCGTGGCTTACTGCAACCTCTGCCTTCCAGGTTCAAGCGTTAACTCCTGACTCAGCCTCCGAAATAGCTGGGACTACAGGCATGTGCCACCACACTGGGCTAATTTTTGTATTTTTAGTAGAGACCAGGTTTCACCATGTTGGCCAGGCTGGTCTCGAACTCCTGACCTCAGGTGATGCGCCCACCTAGGCCTCCCAAAGTGTTGGGATTACATGCACAAGCCACTGTACCTAGACTTTGTCAAACTAGATTTAAAAAAAAACTTTGTACACCCTACGAGAAACCTACTTTACTAAAAAGATATAAATACTTAAAAGTAAAGAGATGAAAAAATATATACTATAAAATATATACTATACATAGTAGGTTGAATGGTGGCCCCCCACAAACATATGTCCACATCCTAATCCCCAGAATTTATAAATATGACTTTAGTTGGAAATAGGGTGCTTTTTTTTGTAGATGTAATTAAATTAAAAATTCTGAAATGAGATCATCCTCAATTATCCTAGTTAGTGGATCCTAACTCTAATGACAAGTGTCCTCATAAAAGATAGATGAGAAGAAATGCAGAGGAGAAGGTGATGTGAAAACACAGGCAGAGATCAGAGTTGTGCAGCCACAATCCAAAAAACACCTGGAGCCCCCAGAAACTGGAAGAAGCCAGGCAAGATTCTCTCCTAAAGCCGTTGGAAGGAATGTTGCACAGTGGACACCTTGATTTCAGACCTCCAGCCTCCAGAACTGTAAGAGAAGAAATTTCTGTGGTTTAAGTCACCACATCTGTGATGATTTGTTATAGTGGCCCCAGGAAACTAATATACCATGGAAATGCTAACCACAAGAAAACTGGATGGCCTATATTACTGCAAAAGTAGACTACAAAGCCCAGATTAAAGACAGTCATTTCATAATGACAATGGGGCCAATGTATCAAGAAAAATTAATAACAGAGCTCCAAAATACATGAACCAAAAACTGATATAAATGAAAGGAGAAAATAGCCGGGTGCGGTGGCTCATGCCTGTAATCCCAGCACTTTGGGAGGCTGAGGTGGGTGGATCACCTGAGGTCAGGAGTTTGAGACCAGCCTGACTAACATGGGAAAACCCCGTCTCTAGTAAAAGTACAAAACTTAGCCAGGCATAATGGCACATGCCTGTAATCCCAGCTACTTGGGAGGCTGAGGCAGGAGAACTGCTTGAACCCAGGAGGCAGAGGTTGCAGTGAGATGAGATCATGCCATTGCACGCCAGTCTGGGCAACAAAAGCGATACTCTATCTCAATAAATAAATAAATAAATAAATAAATAAATAAGAGAAAAATAACAAACCTACAACTATTGATGTTATTTCAACATCCCTCTCAATAACTGATAAAACAAGTAGGCTGAAATATCATTAATGATATAGATGACTTGAATACCACTATCAACTACCTTGACCAAATTGATATTTGTAATACGCTATGCCCAACAACAGCAGAAGACAATCTTTTCAAGTATATAAATAATGTTTTTCCAACATGGATCATATTCTGGGTCATAAAACAAGCAATAAATTTTAGTGGACTCAAATTATATACAAGGTATGTTCACTCTCTGACCACAATAAAATTAAATTATACAACAATACCAGAGGCTCACCGCAACCTCCACCTCCCAGGTTCAAGCAATTTTCCTGCCTCAGCCTTCTGAGTAGCTGGGATTACAGGCACATACTGATATGCCCAGCTAATTTTTGTATTTTTATTAGAGACAGGGTTTCAACACATTGGCCAGGCTGGTCTTGAACTCCTGACTTCAGGTGATATGCCTACTTTGCCCTCCCAAAGTCCTGGGATTACAGGCATGAGCTACCATGTCCAGTCCTATTTTTTGTCAGTTTTTGCTTCATATATTTTGGTGTTCTGTCATTAGGTACATATATAATTGTTATATATTCTTGGTGGATTGATTCTTTTATCATTATAAAATATCCCTCTTTATCTCTAGTAACATTTTTGTTTGTTTATTTTATTTTTAGAGACAGAGTCTTGCTGTGTCACCCAGGGCAGAATGCAATGGCATGATCATAACTAACTACAGCCTTGAACTCTTGGGCTCAAGCAATCCTTCTACCTCAGCCTCCCAAGTAACTGGGACTATAGACACATGCCACCATACCTGGCTAATTTTTTTTTTTTTTTTTTTCTGAGAGACAGGATTTCACTATGTTGCCCAGTCTGGTCTGGAACTCCTGACCTCAAGCAATCCTCCAGCCTTGGCCTCCCAAAGTTCTGGGATTACAGACATAAGCCGCCATGCCCAGCTGACATTTTTGGATTTAAAGTATATTTTTTCTTATAGCAGTAACTCCAGCTTTCTTGTGATTGCTGTTTCTATTATATTTGTCCATCTTTTTACTTTCAATACATTTATATTTTTAACCTCTCTAGTAGACAGAATATAGTTTGATCATTTTTATTCAATTTGACCACCTCTTTTTTTGAAATGTTGAATCTATTCACATTTAATGGTAATATTGATATATTTACTTCCTCCGTGTTTTTTGTTTTCCATAAATCTTGTCTCTTTTCCTTTATTCTTTATTATTTTCTTTTATGTTAAGTAAATATTTTCTAATGTAGCATTTAAATTTCTTTCATTTTTTTCACTATATTTTTTTGTGTTTAGTGATTGCACTAGAGTTTGTCGTATACCTCTTATTAGAATCAGCTTCAGATTTACACAAGCTTTATTCTGATGATACACAGAAATGTTACTATTACATAGCTCTATTCCTTTTCCCCACTTTCGTAATATTATTGTCACATATATATTACATCTCAATATAACCAGCCAACAATACATTTTTATAATTATTACTTTACCATCTGTAGTCATTTTCTTAGCCCAATGCACCTTTGCTCATACACCTTTTGCTATTAATGGCAAATATAATTCACATATATTACATTTCTGTATGTTATAGGCCCAATAATACATTATATACATATTACACAATTGCTGTTTAAATCACTTAACAGAAGAAAGGAAATATGCATGTATACTCTCTTTTTAACTTATATAATTACCTTTACAGGTGCTCTTTATTTTTTGGTGTGAATTTGAATTATCATCTGGGATCATTTAATGTCAGCCTGAATAACTTCCTTAAGTATTTCTTGTAAGGCAGTCTGCTAGCAACAATTTTTCTCAGTTTTTGTTTATGTGAGAAAGTCTTTATTTCACCTTCATTTGTGAAAGATGGCTTTTCTAGATACAGAATTCTCAACTGACCTTTTTTTTTTCCTTGCATACTTTGAATATGTTGTCCCACTGCCTTCTGGCCTCAATTGTTTCTGTTGTACATTCAGCTGTTAACCTTATTGAATTTTTCCTGGAAGTAACAAGTCATTTTCTCTTGCTGCTTTCAAAATTTTCTCCTCATCTAAGACTTTCAGCATATTTAATAGGATGTGTCTGTGGATCTATTTTTATTTATCCTACTTGGAGTTAATTGAGCTTCCTAGATGTGTAAGATATTTATTTTGGGAAATAAAATTAATTTTATTTTATTAATTATTAATTAATTTGGGAAGTTTTCTCTATTATTTTTTCAAATATGTTTTCTGTTCCTTTCCATTATATGTATGTTGCTGTGTTTAATAGTAGTATCTCATATTTCTCTGAGGCTTTTTTTTTTTTTTGAGACGGAGTTTCACTCTTGTTACCCAGGCTGGAGTGCAATGGCTCGATCTCGGCTCACCGCAACCTCGGCTCACCGCAACCTCTGCCTCCTGGGTTCAGGCAATTCTCCCGTCTCAGCCTCCTGAGTAGCTGGGATTACAGGCACGCACCGCCATGCCCAGCTAATGTTTTGTATTTTTAGTAGAGACGGGGTTTCACCATGTCAACCAGGATGGTCTCGATCTCTTGACCTCGTGATCCACCCACCTCGGCCTTCCAAAGTGCTGGGATTACAGGCTTGAGCCACTGCGCCTGGCCCGAGGCTTTCTTTTTTAAAATTCATTTTTCTCTGTTTTTCTTCATCCTGCATAATCACTATTGATCTATCTTCAAGTTCACTTATTCATTCTTCTATCAGTTCAAATGTAATGGTGAGCTCCTCTTGTTTTTTCTTTCAGTTATTGCATTTTTCAATTTCAGAATTCCATTTGGTTGTTTTAAAATAATTTCTAATTTCTATCTCCTTACTAATATTCTTTATTTGAAGAAACATTGTCATTATACCTTCCTTTGATTCTTTAATCATGGCTTCCTTTAGTTCTATGACCATATTTATGATAGCTTCTTTGATAAATCTGATAAATCTGACATTAAGTCATTATCATAGACAACTTCTGTTGCCTGCTTTTCCTCAAGGCACGAGTCATACTATTTTTGTTGTTTTTGTTTTTGCAGTCTTCAAAAGTTTTCATTTGAAATGAGATGTTTTAGACATTATTGTAACTATATATATAGTAGCTACATTATTATAGCCCTATATATGTGTTGTACACATGTATTGTATACATATTAGATATGTGTATATACATATATGTGTGTATATACATATATATAACTCTGGGTGTTGTCATTATTACTGGATTATTTGTTTAGTCATTGGCTGGATTATTTCAGTGAGGCCCTCTCTACCTTTACCTTCAGTATTGAGCCTCTGGAGTTGCTCCTCAGGGAAGTGCAGTTTCAAGTATGCTCACAGTAACTGTAGGATGACAGTTGCTTTGGCATGTCTCTCTGCCTCTCTTCCATTGACTACATCTGGGTGTTAGCTCCATTAATTACTGTCTAATTGCTCTATCAATGTCAGCAATGGTTTGGGGCATAAACTGTTCTATAAATTAATCCAGTCAAGGCTGATTTGAAGAAATAGTTTCTAAGAAATAGTTTCAGTGTTTGATATTTTTCTGACCCTAGGAGGGCTTCTCCCAGCTCTCTTCTTATTCTCTTCTAAAAACTAGGCAGTCCACAGTATAGCCTGTATCTTGAATCTCTTCCCAATTGCCTTTCACGACAACCTGCACTGTTCTCATGAATGCCCTTAGCCTTAATCTTCTCCATGCCCTGTTGCAAATGAAGACAGTTCCATTCTGAAAAGATTGATAGTCATCATTCTTATGAGCTGCCTGAGCCCAGACTGTAGAATCAGGTATGGGGATCACAGCAAACTTCTGAGTGACATCCCTCCTCTCTGGGCTAGGTGCTAGTTGAAAGAAGGAGGAAGCAGCAAGGGTCGTCTAAATTTGCCTCTCCTGTCATGGAACCACTGCTTTATAAGACAGGGAAAAGATGATCAGGGCCCCAATAATCTCAGTATGTTACACCCAAGAGTAGAGCCTCTGTTACATGAGTGGAAAGAAAGGAGTCCCTACACTACTCACCTAGGACTTTGCCTCACAACAGGCAGTTGAAGGCTGAATGAGAAATGTTGATAATCTGATCCCCCCAGGAATAAAGTTCTGCCAGTAGGAGCTTGTGGGTTAATGAGTCCTGTGTTCTTGGATGCATCAGTCTGGAGTAGAATCCCTGCCTTACTGAATTGGGAGGAGGAGGAAAGTAGTGGTCTGCTTCAATACCACAAACTCTCACCTTTCTCACCCAATTTTCAGACATTTTCTTTTCTTTTCTTTTTCTTTGCAAGACAGGTCTTGCTCTGCTGCTCAGCCTGGAGTGCAGTGGTGCAATAATGGCTCACTGCAATTGCCTTTCACGAGCCCAGCCTCAACTTCCTGGGCTTAAGAGATCTTCCCAACTCAGTCCCACAAATAGCTGGGACTACAGGCACACACCACCATACCTGGCTATTTTTTAAAAAATTATTTTTTGTAGAGACAAGGTCTCCCTGTGTTGCCCAGGCTGGTCTTGAACTCCTGGGCTCAAGCAATTCTCAGCCTCCCAAAGTCCTGGGATTATAGTTGTGAGCCACCATGCTTAGCCCAGACATTTTCTTGAACAGATGTTTACTTGTTGTTTGTCCTTAGGACCATTTTCAGAGGCTTTACATAGCTGTCATTTAGAAAATTTCTGGAGCATAGCGGTGCATTCCTGTGGTCCCAGCTACTCAGCAGGCTGAGACAGAAGGATCACTGGAACCCATAAGGTTGAGGCTGCAGTGAGCCATAGTTGTGTTATTGCACTACAGCCTGGGCAACAGAGGGAGACCCTATCTCAAATAAATAAATAGCAAAAATAATTGTTGCCAGTTCCACTGAAGAGTGGGTCAGTGGTGCTCCTCTCAGTGTCATGATGATACTCAATCTCCAGCTGCTATGGATTTTTTCTTTCTTTTTTTTTTCTTGAGACAGAGTCTTGCTCTGACACCTAGGCTGGAGTGCAATGGCACATTCTCAGCTCACCGCAACCTCTGCCTCCCTGGTTCAAACGATTCTCCTGCCTCAGCCTCCCGAGTAAGTAGGATTACAGGTGCCTGCCTTTTTGTATTTTTTAGTAGAGACAGGGTTTTACCATGTTGGTCAGCCTGGACTTGAACTCTTTTTGTATTTTTTAGTAGAGACAGGGTTTTACCATGTTGGTCAGCCTGGACTTGAACTCCTGACCTCGTGATCCGCCTACCTCAGCCTCCCAAAGTGCTGAGATTACAGATGTGAGCCACTGCACCTGGCTTCCAGCTGCTATGGTTTTAAAATGTATGTTATTATGCAGAAATTGAAATGGTGTATAGTTTATATAACTGTAAGGGTCTTTGTACCATGTTTGCATGTGATAAAAATATATAATAATTATATAAATAAATTAATATGGGTATAGTTTGTGTATGCAATAAAAAAATAATTAAAATTTATATTATGTTTTTTGGTAGCATTGTATACAAAATAGTAGAAAATACACTTTTGCTTTTCCTTTCTATTGTCCCTTGGTCCTTCTTTTCAGTTCTGTTTTTTTTCTTATTACATATAGTATTTGTCAATATTAATAGAAACAGTATCTGCTTTTATTTTAAATCAGAAAACAGCTGGGTGCAGTGGCTCATGCCTATAATCCCAACACTTTGGGAGGCTGAGGCGAATGAATCACTTGTGGTCTGGAGTTCAAGATCAGTCTGGAAAACATGGTGAAACCCTGTCTCTATTAAAAACACAAAATTTAGCTGGGCATGGTGGCACACACCTGTAATCCCATGTACTTGAGAGGTTGAGACATGAGAATTGCTTGAACCCAGGAGGTGGAGGCTGCAGTGAGCTGAGATCACATCACTGCTCTCCAGCCTTGGCAACAGAGCAAGACTGTCTAAAAAAAAAAAAAAAAAAAAAAAAAAAATCAGAAAACAACAAAACCTCCTTACTTCAATTAAAAATTAAGCACTAAACATGTTGGCATGATTAGGTTTTTATTTTATATTGAGACCACAGAAAAGTGATTTACTAATTACAATGCATCCAATTCTTTAAAAAAAGATTTTGTCATTGGGTTGAGAACTACCTATTCTGAACTTTGCAGTCACAACTTGACAACCTACTCACTGTTTATATAGTTATATATGTTATTAATGCTTAGGCCCTAAGTGATGTGTATATGTGTTTATTTAAGAAAGTAGATGATTAGCTAAGTCAGTGTAATTTACTGTTTCTTAATTGTCTATAAATACATTAGCTCTTAAATTAGTCATAAACAATTTTATTTTTTTGCTAACTGGAAAAGGATATTTATAATTCATTACCTAGTGATATCAAGCATCCACTATGTATGAGGTGCTTTGCTTTTGAGATGCAGCAATAAAAACTAAGATGAAGATAAACCAAGACTGATTATTAACCGGCAGGAGAAGTATAAATTATTCATTCTGGATACTAAGGCTATCTTTTCCTGTGGGTAAAAGAGGCCACCATCCTGGGCCTTTTTAATTAATGGGGATCTAAGATACAACAGAAAGAAGCACATACTATGTGCTAAATAATTAATCTGATAAACATACCTTGATAATTCCTAAATATTTAATATCTTAATTTTCACAACAGACTTATGAGATAGGCATTATCATTATTATTATTATTGAGACAGAGTTTCACTCTTGTTACCCAGGCTGGAGTGCAATGGCACAATCTTGGCTCACCACAACCTTTGCCTCCCAGGTTCAAGTGATTCTCCTGCCTCAGCCTCCCGAGTAGCTGGGATTACAGGCATGTGCCACCACGCCTGGCTAATTTTGTATTTTTAGTAGAGACAGGGTTTATCCATGTTGGTCAAGTTGGTCTTGAACTCCCAACCTCAGGTGATCTGCCCACCTTGACCTCCCAAAGTGCTGGGACTACAGGTGTGAGCCACCATGCCCAGCCAAGATAGATATTATTATTATCCAACTTTACAGATGAAGAAACTAGGGAAATTAAGTAAATAACCTAAAGCTATGTGGTGGGGCTAGGATTTGAGCCCAAGTCTTATGATCCAGGTTCATGGTCTTAACAATGATAAATTCAAGACGCTTAATTCAATGGTAGACAAAATTGGACAAATTCTATGAACAACATTTCTTCAGTTTTCTGTTTGTTTGTTTGATACGGGGTCTTGCTCTGTCTTCCAGGCTGGAGTGCAATGGGCTGAACATGGTTCATTGCAGCTCAACCTGGGCTCAAGTGATCCACTCACTGATGCCTCCCAAGTAGCTGGGACTACAGGTGCATGCCACCATGCTTGACTAACTTTCCAATTTTTTGTAGAGATGGGTCTCACCATGCTGTCTAGGCTGGTCTAGAACTCCTGAACTCAAGCAATCCTCCTGCTTTGGCCTCCCAGAGTGCTAGGATTACAGGCGTGAGCCACCATGCCCAGCCCGTTCCTTCAAATTTTAAGTACACAGCATTGAGTGAGTTTGATAATCTATGACAGGAAATGTTAGTGGTAATAACACAGACATATCTTTGGAGATATGTTTCATATATAATATATATATTATATAATTACAAAACTTCATATTAGAAATCTTATTTAACAAAATAAAGATGATCAAAATTTTGTAAAAAATAATTATGTCCCATAGTCATCACTCAAATGTCACTATACTAAGCACATATTTCAAAGTTTTCACTACACATTGTTATGATATGCTTTTAAGACGAGTCTCACAAATTATTGCTTTTTATTAAGACATAATTCATATATCATGAAATTCACCTTTAAAGTATAGAATTCAGGCCCAGCACGGTGACTCAAGCTTACAATCTCAGCACTTTAGAAGGCTGACACAGGCAGATTGCTTGAGGCCAGGAATTCCAGACCAGGCTGGGCAACATGGTGAAATTCTGCCTCTACAAAAAATACAAAAATTAGCTGGATATGGTCTACTGTGCCTGTAGACCCAGTTACTTGGGAAGCTAAGGTGGGAGGATTACTTGAGTGTGGGAGGTTGAGGTTGCAGTGAGCCATGATCATGCCACTGCACCCCAGCCTGGGTGACAAAGAGAGAACCTATCTCAAAAAATAAAATAAAGCATACAATTCAGTTGTTTTTAGCAAGATTATATAACCATCACCACTAATTCCAGAACATTTGCATCATCCCCAGAAGAAATCCCATATCCATTAGTAGTTATTACCCATTTCCCTCTACCCAGAGTCTACTTTCTATCTTTATGGATTTGTCTGTTCATATAAGTGGAATCACAATATATGTTGTCTTTTATGTCTGGGTTCTTTTACTTAGCATAATATTTTCAGAATTCACCTATCTTTTTTTTTTTTTTTAATAGAGATGGGGTTTCACCATGTTGGCCAGGCTGGTCTCAAACCCCTGACCTCAAGCAGTCCACCCACCTTGGCCTCCCAAAGTGATGGGATTACAGGCATGAGCCATCACGCTTGGCCCAGAATTCACCTATCTTATAACCTATATCAGTACTTCATTTCTTTGTCTGGCTAAATAATATTCCATTGTATAGATATATCACATTTTGTTTATACATTCATCAGTTCATGAACATCTGGGTTGCTTCTACCTTTTAGATATTATTTAAAAGGCTGCTAGGAACAATTGTGTATCAGGTTCTCACAGACCTTTTCTTTCAATTCTCTTGAATATATACCTTGGCCTAGAATTGCTGAGTCATATACTGTGTTTAACTTTTGGAGGAACTGCCAAACTGTTTTCCAAAATGACTACACTATTTTACGTTCCCACCAGCAATGTATGAGGGTTCTTATTTCTCCACGTTTGCCCAGCAAGTATTATTTCAAAATATATTTTAAGTTAGCTTTTTTTTTTGGTCCAGTGCAGTGGCTCATGCCTGTAATCCCATTGCTTTGGGAGATCAGGAGTTCGAGACCAGCCTGATCAACATGGAGATACCCCATCTCTACTAAAAATATAAAAATTAGTTGGGTATGGTGGCAGGCACCTGTAATCCCAGCCACTCAGGAAGCTGAGGTAGGAGAATCTCTTGAACCTGGGAGGCAGAGGTTGCAGTGAGCCAAGATCATGCCATTGCACTCCAGCCTGGGCGATAGAGTGAGACTCCATCTCAAAAAAAAAAAAAGTTAGCTTTTTTGTTTTTTTTGAGACAGTCTCTCTCTCTGTCCCCTTGGCTAGAACGTATTGTGGTATGATTCCAGCTCACTGCAACCTCCACCTCTGAGGTTCAAGCGAGTCTCCTGTCTCAGCCTCCCAAGTAGCTGCGATTACAGGTATCTGACACCAGGTCTGGCTAAACTTTGTATTTTTAGTAGAGATGGAGTTTCACCATGTTGGCCAGACTGATCTCAAACTCCTGACCTCAAGTGATCCACCACCTTGGCCTCCCAAAGTGGTGGGATTACAAGCATGAGCAAATGTACCCAGCTGTTAACTTATTTTTCTAAACATGAGGAGAAATATTAGTTCAATATCAGGGGTCCCTAACCCACTCAGGTTGTGAATCAGTACCATTGTGTAGCCTGTTAGGAACCAGGCCACACAGTAAGAGGTGAGTAGCTGGCAAACAAGTGAAACTTCACCTCTATTTACAGTCACTCCCCATTGCTCACATTATTGCCTGAGCTCCACCTCCTGTCAGATTAGCAGTGGCATTAGATTCTCATAGGAGCAGGAACCCTATGCTCTTTATGAGAATCTAACCAATGCCTGATGATCTGAGGTAAAACAGTTTCATCCTGAAACCATCACCCCATTCCTGGTCCATGGAAAAACTGTCTTCCATAAAATGGGTCCCTGGCACCAAAAAGGTTGGGGACTTCTGCTATAAATGATAGCAGGACCCCAGATGAATTTCTATTAAATCATCCACTAAATACCAGAAGCAATGACCCTGTCAAAATTGCAGTTTGTTCAAAGCACATTACAATGCTGTAGTAATTAAAACAGTGTGGTCCTGACATAAAGACAGATGTATAGGCCAATGGAACAAAATAGAATGCCTGGAAATAATCCTTCATGTATATAGTCAACTGATTTGTTTTTCTTTTTTTGCTCAAATAATTTTTGACAAGAGTGCCACGACCACACTATATGGAAAGTACAGTGTCTTCAACAAATGGTGCTGATAAAACAATATCCACCCATGAAAGTTTGAAGTTGGAACCTCACCTTACACTATATATTTTATCTCAAAATGGATTAAAGAGCTAAATATAAGACATAAAATTATAAAACTCTCAGAAGAAGAAAATATAGGAGGAAAGTTTTATGACATTGTATTTGGTAATGATTTCTTGGATAGACACCAAAGGCACAGGCAATAGTGAAAATAGATACCTGGGACTACATCAAACTTTACAACTCCTGCATACCAAAGGAAAGAACAAAGTGCAAGGCAACCTAAAGAATTAGAGAAAATAATTACAAATTATATATCTAATAAAAGGTTAATATCCAGAATATGTAAAGAATTCCTACAACTCAAAAACAAATAAACAAGTAGCCCATTTAAAAAACAGGTAAAGCACCTGAACGCGTATTTCTCTGAAAAAGATATATAAATACAAACAACCATATGAAGCAATGCTCAACATCACCAACAATTAAAGAAATGCAATTCAAAATCACAAGATATCACCTCACATCAATTAGGATGGCCATTATCAAAAAAAGAAAAGAGAAGAGAAAAAAGAAAAGAAAAATAAAAAGAAAAGATGGATGTGGTGGCTGATGTCTGTAATTCCAGCACTTGGGAGGCCAAGGCAGGAGGATCACTTGAGCCCAGGAGTTTGAGTCCAGCCTGGGAAACACAGTGAGACTATATATATATATATATATATATATATATATATATATATATATACACACATATATATACATATATATATATATATATATATATATATATATTTTTTTTTTTTTTTTTTTTTTAAGACAGAGTTTTGCTCTTGTTACCCAGGCTGGAGTGCAATGGCTCAATCTCGGCTCACTATGCCCAGCTAATTTTTGTATTTTTAGTAGAGATGGGGTTTTTCTATGATGTCCAGGCTGGTCTAAAACTCCTGACCTCAGGTGATCCACCTGCCTCAGCCTCTCAAAATGCTGGGATTACAGGCATGAGCCACTGCGCCTGGCCCCAGCTCTATTTTATAATTTCCATTTCTTGATATTCTGTATTATGTAAGATATTGTTCTCATACATTCCTTTAATTCTTTAAATATTTTCTTTTACTTCCATGAATATATTTATAATGGGTGATTTGAAATCTTTGTCTAATAAATTGAAGTCCTTGAGCTTTCTCAGGGTCAGTTTCTACCAATAATTTTTATCCTGTACATTTGTTCTCCTATTTCTCTGCATGTTTTACTTTTTGGTTCATAGTTAAATATTTTAAGCACTATAATGTGGTAAGCCTGAATATATACCCACCCCAAGCCAGGTTTTGTTATAGTTTGTGTCTGTTATGGTTGCTGCTGCTATTTGTTTAGTAATTCTCCTAGTATAATTCTATAAAGTTTGTAGTATTTACCATGCATGGCCACTGAAGTATCTGCTTAGTTAGCTTAGTGACCAGCTAATGATTGCAGACATTTCCTTAAATGCCTTGAACCAGTGAGTCTTCTACCCCTTTACGAAGAATCTCTATGTGTTTGGGGCATGATATCAATGCTTTGGCAATTTATAACTCTGCCTTCATCTTCACTTCCTGCTTGTGCAGCACCTACAAGTCAGCCAGAGGTGAGAGATTAGAACCTCCTCAGGTTTTTTCTGGATATGTTCACAGTGTGCAAATGCACATGGCCTTCTATATCTCCAGAATATCTAGTTTTTCCTGTTGTTGTTGAGACAGGGTCTCACTCCTGTTGCCCAGGCTAGAGTGCAGTGGTGCAACTTGAGCTCACTGCAGGCTCGATCTTCAGGGTTCAAGTAATTCTCCCAGCTCAGCCTCCCGGGTAGCTGGGACTACAGGTGTGCACCACTGCAGCTAATTTTTTATGTTTTTAGTAGGGATGGGATTTCGCCATGTTACTCAGGCTGTCTTGAATTCCTGGGTTCAAGTGATCCTCCCACCTTGGTCTCCCAAAGTGCTGTGATTACAGGTGTGAGCCACAGAGTTTTGTTTTTCTGTTTTTGTTTTATGACCAATTTTTATTTTAAGTTCAGGGGTACATGTACAGGATGTGCAGGTTTGTTAGGTAAACGTGTGACATGCTGGTTTGTGCACAGATCATCCTATCACCTAGGTATTAAGCCCAGCATCCATTAACTATCATTCCTGATGCTCTCCCTCCTTTCACCACCCATTCTCCAACAAGCCCCAGTGAGTGTTGTTTGCCCGCCATGTGTCTGTGTGTTCTCATCATTCAGCTCCCACTTAAAAGTGAGAACATGTGGTATTTGGTTTTGTGTTCTTGTGTTCATTTGCTGAGGATAATGGCTTCTAGCTCCATCCATGTCACTGCAAAGGATATGATCTTGTTCCTTTTTTTGGCTGCATAGTATTCCATGGTGTATATGTACCATATTTTCTTTATTCAGTCTCATTGACGGGCATTTAGGTTGATTTCATGTCTTTGCTATTGTGAATAGTACTGCAATGAACATACACATCCATGTATATTTATAATAGAATGATTTATAGTCCTTTGGGTATATACCCAGTAATGAATTACTGGCTCAGATGGTATCTCTAGATCTTTGAGGAATTGCCACACTGTTTTCCACAATGGTTGAACCAATTTACACTCCTACCAACAGTATAAAATTTGACCAGATGGTTCTAGATGCGTGGTCTTATTTCTGGGTTCTCTAATAGTTTCATTGGTCTATGTGTCTGGGTTCTCTATTATGTTTCATTGGTCTATGTCTTCCACAATAGTTGAACCAATTTACACTTCTACCAACAGTGTAAAAGTATTCCTTTTTCTCCACAACCTCACCAGCATCTGTAGTTTTTTTACTTTCTAATAGTAGCTATTCTGACTGGTGTGAGATGGTATCTCACTATGGATTTGATTTATATTTCCCTAATGAGTAGTGATGTTGAGCTTTTTTTCATATGTTTGTTGGCTGCATGTATGTCCTCTTTTAAGAAGTGTCTGTTCATGTCTTTTGCCCACTTTTTAATGGTTCTTTTTTTCTTGTAAATTTGTTTAAGTTCCTTGTAGATGCTAGATATTAGACCTTTGTCAGATGGATAGATTTGTAAAATGTTCTCCCATTATGTAGACTGTTTACTCTGTTGATTGTTCCTTTTGCTGTGCAGAAGCTCTTTAGTTTAATTAGATCTCATTTGTCAATTTTTGCTTTTGTTGGAATGGCTTTTGGCATCTTCATCATGAAATCTTTACCCATGCCTATGTCCTGAATGACATATTGCCTAGGTTTTCTTCTAAGGTTTTTTAGTTTTGGGTTTTACATTTAAGTCCTTAATCCATCTTGAGCTGATTTTTGTATGTAGTGTAAGGAAAGGATCAAGTTTTAGTTTTTTGCATATGGCTAGCCAGTTCTCCCAGCACCATTTATTATGTAGGGAATCTTCTCCTCATTGCTTGTTTTTGTCATGTTTGTCAAAGATCAGACGGTTCGAGGTGCATGGTCTTATTTCCGGGTTCTCTATTATGTTTCACTGGTCTATGTGTCTGTTCTTGTACGAGTAGCATGCTGTTTTGGCTACTGTAACCCTGTAGTATAGTTTAAAGTTGGTTAATGTGATGCCTCCAGCTTTGTTCTTTTTGTTTAGAATTTTCTTGGCTATTTAGACTCTTTTTTAGTTCCATATAAATTTTTAAATAGTTTTTTTTCTTATTCTGTGAAGAATGTCAATAGCAGTTTAATGGGAATGGCATTGAATCTATAAATTGCTTCAAGCAGTATGGCCATTTTCATGATATTGATTCTTCCTATCCATGAGTGTGGAACGTTTTTCCATTTGTTTGTGTCATCTCTGATTTATTTGAGCAGTGGTTTGTAGCTCTGCTTGAAGAGGTCCTTCACTTCTCTTTTTAAATGTATTCCTAGGTAATTTTTTCTTTTTGTGACGATTGTGAATGGGAGTTCATTTGTGATTTGGCTCTTGGCTTGCCTGTTGTTAATGTATAGGAATGGCAGCAATTTTTGCACATTGATTTTGTATCCTGAGACTTTGCTGAAGTTTTGTATCAGCTCAAGAAGCTTTGGGGATGAAATGATGGGGTTTTATGGATATAGGATCACATCATCTGCAAACAAAAATAGTTTGACTTCCTCTTGTCCTATTTGAATATCCTTTACTTCTTTCTTTTGCCTGATTGCTCTGGCCAGAACTTCCAACACTATGTTGAAGGGAGTGGTGAGAGAGGGCATCCTTGTCATATGTCAGTTTTCAAGGAGAATGCTTCCAGCTTTTGCCCATTAAGTACAATATTGGCTGTGAATCTGTCATATATGGCTTTTATGATTTTGAGGTATGTTCCTTCAATACCTAGTTTATTGAGAGTTTTTTAACGTGAAGGGATGAATTTTATTGAAGGCCTTTTCTTCATCTATTGAGATAATCACGTGGTTTTTGTTTTTAGTTCTGCTTATGTGATGAATCACATTTATTGATCTGTGCATATCAAATCAACCTTGCATCCCAGGGATGAAGCCTACTTGATTATGGTGGATAAGCTTTGTGATGCACTACTGGATTCAGTTTGCCAGTATTTTCTCTTTTCTTTTCTTTTTTTGAGACAGAGTCTCACTCTGTTGCCAGGCACCAGGCTGGAGTGCAGTGGCGTGATCTCGGCTCACTGCAACCCCTGCCTCCCAGCTTCAAGCAATTGGCTTGCCTCAGCCTCCCAAGCTGCTGGGACTACAGGCGCACGTCACCACGCCCAGCCAATTTTTGTATTTTAGTAGAGATGAGGTTTCACCATGTTGGCCAGGATGGTCTCAATCTCTTGACCTCATGATCCACCCACCTCAGTCTCCCAAAGTGCTGGGATTACAAGTGTGTACCATCATGCCCAGCCCAGTTTGCCAGTATTTTCTTGAGAATTTTTGCTTCAATATTCATCAAGGATATTGGCCTGGAGTTTTCTTTTTTGGTTGCATCTCTGCCAGGTTTTGAGATCAGGATGATGCTGGTCTCATAGAATGAGTCCCTCCTTTTCAATGTTTTTGGAATAATTTCAGTAGAAATAGTACCAGCCTTTCTTTGTGCCTCTGGTAGAATTCAGCTGTGAATCCACTTGGTCCTGGGCTTTTTGGTTTGTAGATTATTTATTACTGCCTCAATTTCAGAACTCATTATTGGTCTACTGAGTGATTCAATTTCTTCGTGGTTGAGTCTTGGGTGGGTTATATGTCTAGGAATTTATCCATTTATTCTAGATTTTCTAGTTTATGTGTATAGAGGTGTTTATAGTATTCTGATGGTTGTTTGTATTTCTGTGGGATCAGTGATGACATTCCCCTTATCATTTCTGATTGTGTTTATTTGAATCTTCTTTTTTTCTTTATCAGTCTAGCTAGCAGTCTATTACTTTTTTCAAAAAAATGGCTTCTGAATTTTTTTATTATTCAAAGGGTTTTTCATGTCTCTATCTCCTTCAGCTCTGCTCCGATCTTGGTTATTACTTGTCTTCTGCTAGCTCTGGGGTTTGTTTGCTCTTGGTCCTCTAGTTCTTTCAGTTGTGTGATGTTATGTTGTTAACTTGAGATCTTTCTAGCTTTTTGATGTAGGCATTCAGTGCTATATATTTTCCTCTTAACACTGCTTTAGCTGTGTCCCAGAGATTCCAGTATGTTGCTTCTTTGTTCTTAGTTTCAAAGAGCTTCTTAATTTATGCCTTAATTTCATTATTTACCCAAAAGTCATTCAAAACCAGGTTGTTCATTTCCATGTACTTGTGTGGTTTTGAGTGAATTTCTTAATCTTGAGTTCTAATTTGATTGAGTGGTTGTCTGAGAGACTGTTATGATTTCAGTTATCTTGTACTTGCTGAAAGTCATTTTGCTTCCAATTATGTGATCAATTTTAGAGTAAGTGCTGTGTACCACTGAGAAGAATATATATTCTGTTGTTTTGGGGTGGAGAGTTCTGTAGATATCTACCAGGTCCACTTGATCCAGAGCTGAGTTCAGGTCCTGAATATCTATTTAACATTGTCAGGCAGGTTTGTTAAAGTCTCCCTCTATTATTGTGTGTGAGTCAAAGTCTCTTCAAAGGTCTCTAATAACTTGCTTTATGAATCTGGGTGCTCCTATATTGAGTGCATATATATTCAAGATAGCCACTATTTTGTTGAATTTAACCCTTTTCCATTATGTAATGCCCTTTGTCTTTTTAAATCTTCGTTGGTTTAAAGTCTGTTTTGTGAGAAACTAAGATCGCGATCCCTGCTTTCCCCCCCCTCCCCCATTTGCTTGGTAAATTTTCCTCCATCCCTTTATTTTGAGCCTATGTGTGTCTTTGCACGTGAGATGGGTCTCTTGAAGACAGCATACTGATGAGTATTGGTTCTTTATCTAGCTTGTCAATCTAGGTCTTTTGATTGGGGCATTTAGCCCATTTTCTCCTGCGCTTATAAAGCTTAGTTTGGCCAGATGTGAATTTCTGGGTTGGAAATTATTTTCTTTAGGAATGTTTAATATTGGCCTCCAATCTCTTTTCACTGACAGGTCTGCTATTAGTCTGATGGGCTTCCCTTTGTAGGTGACCTGGCCTTTCTCTCTGGCTGCCCTTCGTGGAGAATCTGATTATATGTCTTGAGGATGATCTTGTGGAGTATCTTATCTTACTGGGTTTCCCTGCATTTCCTGGATTTGAATGATGGCTTTTCTTACTAGGTTGGGAAAGTTCTCCTGTATGATATACTGAAGTATGTTTTCCAAATTGATTCCATTCTTCCTGTCTCTTTCAGGTACCCCAATCCATCATAGATGTGATATCTTTACATAATCCCATATTTTTTGGAGGTTTTGTTTATTCCTTTTGGGACCCTCTTAAATAAGCATTCTGGCTGCTATTTGGTAGAGCAGTTGTGCTGTGTTGGAGATCCTTTCAGTCCCCAATTGATTTGGGCTCTCCAAAGCCCACAGGCTGGACTGGCTGAGAAGCCCAAACAGCCAAGGTGGCAGCCTGCCCTGCCCCTACCCAAGTACTCTGTCCCAGGGAGAAATTAAGAGCTTGGTTGGCAGTAGAATATGGACAGAGGTGGCTGGAGACCCTGGCTGGGAGGACCCGCCCATGAGGAGGAGTGGATCAGGGTCCCACTTAAAAAAGCATTCTAGCCATACCTCAACAAGATAGCTTTGTCCTGCTAGGGAATTGCCTCTGCCCCATCATCCTGGACTCTCCAAAGACCACAAGCTGGAACACCTGAGTGGTCCAACCAACCCAGGTGGCCCTCTCCTCCCCCAGGCACTCTGTTCCAGGGAAAGATCAGATCTCTATCCATAGAAAATGGGTGGGGGTGACTGGAAGGCCCTACTGTTTGAGGTCTCACCCAACAAGGAGAAATGGATGGGAGTCTCACTTAAAGAAGCAGTCTGGTCACAATCTGGCAAAGCAGCTGTGCTGAGCTGTGGGGACCCTTCCTTGTCCTGACTGTTTAGACTCTCCAAAGCCCACAGGCTGGAATGGCTGAGTCGACCAAACAGCAGCGACGGCATCTGTCCCTCCCCCTGGGGGCTCCATTCCATCTCAGGCAGGCTCCACCCTATTGCCAGTGGCTAGCTGGAATTCAGGCTAGTGGGTCTTATCTTGTGAGGTGTTGTGGAAGCGGAGTCCACAGAATTACATTGCTTGGCTCTATGGATTCAGCTCCCTCCCTAGGGATGTGTACAGACCTCCCACTTTCCCAGGGATCCTGTAAAACTCCTGGGTCTCCGTGTGTGCCTGAGTGGCTGTTCTGCTGAGACTCCCCACAGCTCTGTGTATCAGACCCAAGGCCCTGGTGGTGTGGGCTCACAAGATCTCCTCATCTGCAGGTTGCAAAGATCCATGGGAGAAGTGTGGTTTCCCAGGGTCACACAATCACTCACCACTGCCCTCAGCTGGGGGTGAGGATTCCTTTGGCTCTGTGTCACTCCCAGGTGGGTCGTTGCCCCACACCACTTTTCTTTGTTCTCCATGGGTTGAGTTGTTTCCCTGATCAGCCCCAATGAGAGTTACCTGAATATTTCAGCGGAAGGTGCTGTATTCACTTGCGCCTTTCATTCTTCTCCATGAGTGCTGCGAACCGCAGCTGTTTCTAATCCACCATCTCGGCCACCTGCCCCACAGAGTTTTTCAAAGCCCCTATGGATATCTCATTCCCCAGATTTTTCTTTTAAAGGTTTTGTTTTGTTTTTTTTTTTTAAGCCAGCTTCTTGTTTGCCCCAACTGATATAACTATTTCAGGCTATGGCTGCTAGGCTGCTGCTTTTCACAGATACTGTAGTTTCAAGATTGCTGGTTTTCAAGACTACCATGGAGCTGTGGATGCAGGTATTGAAATACGGCAAGTTGGCTGGGCTCAAGGTGGCTCAAGCCTGTAATCCCAACACTTTGGGAGGCCAAGGCAGGTGGATCACCAGGTCAAGAGATCGAGACCATCCTGGGCAACATGGTGAAACTCTGTCTCTACTAAAAATACAAAAAATTAGCTGGGCATGGTGGCATGTGCCTGTAATCCCAGCTACTCAGGAGGCTGAGGCAGGAGAATTGCCTGAACCCAGGAGACGGAGGTTGCGGTGAGCCGAGATCGCGCCATTGCACTCTAGCCTGGGTAACAAGAGCGAAACTCCACCTCAAAAAAAAAAAAAAAAAAAAAAAAGAAATAGGGCATAGGGCAAGTTAAACACTACAAATCTCACTGTCTGAGATTTCGCCATTTTTCTTCAATAAGCACTCCTCAGATTGTTACAAGCCTTTGGTTTTTGTCTAGAGTTCTGAAAAACCGGAGAATATTTGTCAATGATCTCATTGCTTTTATGGAAAAATAAGTTTTTGGAAGTCCTTACTTTGTCATTCTGGAAGTGCTTCCCAATAAATGTTTATTTAATTATGAGGAATCATATTACATGGAGGCTTCACTTACAGTCTCTTAACACACACACACCCCAGATAACAACATTTACAAAGGGAGCAAAATTGCAGTTCCAAACCAAAATTGTCCAAGTCCTAATTTATATGTTTCCTTTTGACTTACTTATTTTACTGCTATTAGGCTGTCTTAATTATTTACACCATTTGCTAAAATCCCACCACTACAGATAGCTGCACAAGACCTTAGCTAAAAACATAGGAAGAATGCCTGGTTTCACATATCCAAATGACCCTTCATATTTCCAAAGGCCTTGTCAAATATTTTGGTCAATGACCCAAATAAATGTAAACTAAAAGTAGCAGACATTTAAATACCACAAAAATGCTAATATGAGTTACTTCAAAAATATATATTTTTTTGTATTTATTTAAATGCTTAAGTGAATTTCGGTATGTTTATATGATAAAAGAATGTTTATTAAACATTCTTTAATCTATAAAATGTTTATGAAAAAGTTTGTAATATGTTCCAGCATTAAGCAAAAAATGTAAATGCAGAATTTTATATACAGTATGACCTCAATTGCATAACACATTGTTTTAAAAAAAATTTTAAATGCCTCAAATGTTAATAATGGTTGTTTCACAGTGAAAGTTTTCTTTATACATTTTCATTTCAAATGTTCTACAATATGCAATTATTTCTATATTAAGCAATAAAAGGTAAACTCTTAAACTTTGCTCAATATATAACTCCTTTTCTTTCTCAACTTGGAATCACAATGCTGGGTGACCATGGAGAGCTGGAGAAAGGGTTATTTACCAAGTTGCTATTTGTTAATGGCAGAGCCAGGACTAGAAACAATCCTCTTACCTTCAATTCCTCATATTTCTCTGGCTGGAATGAGCAGGTTCTTTTGTCTGTGCCCACTGGTGTTTTCAGGTTGCTGGCTTCTTCTGCTTTGCCTGGATATATGAGGTAAAAAGAGAACTCATCATCATGTCATTGCTGGGTCCCAAGGCCCATAGTCGGTCTGCCTTCTCTTCTCCATTCTTAAAGTCTAGGTATGTTTGTTTATAGATAGCAGCTAGCGTTTTTGGTTGTATTTAGTAGAAGGAATGGGGAAATGTGTTTCTTTTTTTTTTTTTTTTGAGACAGAGTCTTGCTTTGTCACCAGGCTGGAGTGCAATGGTTTGATCTTGGCTCATTGCAACCTCCGACTCCCTAGTTCAAGGAATTCTCCTGCCTCAGCCTCCTAAGTACCTGGGATTGCAGGCACATACCACCATGCCCAGCTAATTTTTATTTTTTTTATTTTTAGTAGAGACGGAGTTTCACCATGTTGGCCAGGATGGTGTGGATTGGACAGGTGTATTTCTATTACATCTTCCTAGAAACAGAAGTCTGTACCTAATTTTGAATTTGTACTTTTATCACCACTGCTACCACTGTCATTATCATTGTCATGGTCCCCTCTTGCCCCTCCCCCTTCCCCTCTTTTTTTTTCTCCCTTCCCTTCCTTCTTTTAACTTTTTTAAAGCCAGTCAAATTTAGCAGTGGGGGGCTGTATACCAACTTTAGTAACACTAATGTTAATAAGTTCTGATAACCCACTCCCATCAGAACAACCTTCCTTCTTTTTTCAAAGATGGCCCACAAATTTGTAGTAAGTTTCAGGCCCCACAGAACCCGAATCCACCTCTGGCATCTGGCACATTATGAAACCTTAATAAATATTTTTGTGTGTGTGCATAAATGATTAGACCCCATGTAAGGATCTCATGAAATCATAGTAATAGTGAATCCTAGGGGGAAAAAAATGGTTTCCTTGAAACACTGAAAAATTATAAAGAACAAAAATATCATTTGAAACACCTCACAAGCAGTGAAGATAATCAGGTATCTGCATATCTTGATATTCTGGGTAATGCCTTTAGGCTTTGGGGGAAAAAATAAGCAAAAAGAACTTCCAGGAAAAAAAAAACTAAGCAGCTAAATGGTGACTAATTGAGGATAACTACACCTGAGTGTAGTTATTACCACCTCAAGATTTCAGCTTTCCTCTAAACTCTCATCTATTCCAGCAGCTCCCAATCTACCTGCATTCTGAAACCACTTAGGGAACTTATTCCTAAGTGCAGAAGAAATGGAAAACTTTTGTACACATCCTACCAGGAATTACTGAAGTACATACCTCAGGATTTCCAAGCACCAATTTGTAACTGGCCCTTGCCAAACTACAACTGAAAAGGAACTTGTAAACAAACGGGGGCAGAAATCTGCATCAATAAAGAAGATAAGAACCAAATGCTCCAAACTTTAAAATGTCTGCTAAACAGAGTATTGAATCAGACCAGAGTGAAGAAAGACACCAGATCTGATGGTTAACTTTTCTTCCAAAGAAAGCAGGATATTTGTATGGTAAGTAAATAGATGAGATTTGACAGAATGTAACTATCAACCCCTAACTTGGAGGAATAAGGAGAGGCAGAAAGGATAAGTCACAAGACTTTCCAACTGAAACACCCTCTCCAAACTCAAAAGGACTTTGAAAGTTACAGGAGTTGGAAGGCCTTAGTGTAAACATGCCCACATCAAACATTAGCCAACAGGTGAGAGGGGTTTTCCCTACCCACGAGGAAATTATAACAGGAAAGACATTGAAGACACCATATATATGAGTGAAAGCTGGACCACACGAAAAGTTACTGGGAGGACTGCTTGAGCCCAGGCATTCAAGACTGCAGGGAACTATTATCCTGCCATGTACTCCAGCCTGGGTGACAGAGGGAGACCCTGTCTCAAATAAATAAATATCTGAAAAAAATGCTTAAATTTTTGTAGCCTTAAATATTCAGTAGTAATTTTTTTAGGCTTTACATGTTAGCTCAAAAGAAAAATAAAGCTGTATCTATTTTGTAAGAGAAAAAAACGAAACTCCATTTGTAAAAGAGAAAATAGTTGATCTAAGCCAAATTCTGGAGACCGCGATAAAATTACAATTGTCACAGTTTATTAGTTTACCAGCTCAAAATGTAACACGACTTTACTATAGACATTATGTTGTAAGTATTGGTTATCATATCTATTAATTTGTAATTAATTGAAACTTATATAGAACTAAAGAGTAAGAGAGCCCTTTAATATATTTCCACTACCCTATGAGAAGGGTCATTGTTGATTTATGATTAATATAAACGTCAAAGGGGGTGGACCATAGATAACTGGAATACTTGTACAAAATACTTATGGTGAATATGATTTATTCTAATTCTTCCATAGCACCCATAGCTTTGAACAAATAAGAAAAATTTTAAAGTCCTGTATTCAAAATTATATGAGAAGTACTTCATTATTAAGACTTAATTTATTCTTCAATTTCCTATGATTTAAATATCCAAGTAAACATGTACAGAAATTAACATTAAAGATTTAGGCCGGGCACGGTGGCTCAAGCCTGTAATCCCAGCACTTTGGAAGGCTG
Organism: Saimiri boliviensis; assembly: GCF_048565385.1. Taxonomy (NCBI): domain Eukaryota; kingdom Metazoa; phylum Chordata; class Mammalia; order Primates; family Cebidae; genus Saimiri; species Saimiri boliviensis. Next base: position 101,318,461 of record NC_133454.1, read on the forward strand.
AGGCGGGTGGATCACGAGGTCAAGAGATCGAGACCATCCTGGTCAACATGGTGAAACCCCGTCGCTACTAAAAATACAAAAAATTAGCTGGGCATGGTGGCTCGTGCCTGTAATCCCAGCACTTTGGGAGGCCGAGGCGGGTGGATCACGAGGTTGAGAGATCGAGACCATCCTGGTCAACATGGTGAAACCCCGTCTCTACTAAAAATACAAAAAATTAGCTGGGCATGGTGGCACATGCCTGTAATCCAAGCTACTCAGGAGGCTGAGGCAGGAGAATTGCCTGAACCCAGGAGGCGGAGGTTGCGGTGAGCCAAGATTGCGCCATTGCACTCCAGCCTGGGTAACAAGAGCGAAACTCCGTCTCAAAAAAACAAAAAAAAAAAACAAAAAAAAACAAAAAAAGTAGCTGGGCATGGTGGCGAGTGCCTGTAATCCCAGCTACTCAGGAGGCTGAGGCAGGAGAATTGCCTGAACCCAGGAGGCAGAGGTTGCAGTGAGCCGAGATCGCGCCATTGCACTCCAGCCTGGGTAATAAGAGTGAAACTCAGTCTCAAAAAAAAAAAAAACAAACAAAACACTAAAGGTTTTATGCTTCTTGCTAAAGAAAACTTAGGATGTAGAATTATAACAAGTAAATGTACAGTATACAGAAAATTGTATACTTGGAATGTATTTTTTGAAACACTGTATCCAAAATAAATACTTAGGCATTCACAAAAATTATTGCAAGCCAATTCTGTGAAAAAAATCCTTATTAGGTAAAAGGAAACTTTATGAGGTGTAAGAGGAATATCCTTCAAAATGTAGTTCTTTAAAATTCTGTATTGTAATCATCTGCAGTGCATGTTAAAAATAATGCAGGGGGCCGGGCGCGGTGGCTCAAGCCTGTAATCCCAGCACTTTGGGAGGCCGAGGCGGGTGGATCACGAGGTCAAGAGATCGAGACCATCCTGGTCAACATGGTGAAACCCCGTCTCTATTAAAAATACAAGCCGGGAGCGGTGGCTCAAGCCTGTAATCCCAGCACTTTGGGAGGCTGAGGCGGGTGGATCACGAGGTCAAGAGATCGAGACCAACCTGGTCAACATGGTGAAACCCCGTCTCTACTAAAAATACAAAAAATTAGCTGGGCATGGTGGCACGTGCCTGTAATCCCAGCTACTCAGGAGGCTGAGGCAGGAGAATTGCCTGAACCCAGGAGGCGGAGGTTGTGGTGAGCCGAGATCGCGCCATTGCACTCCAGCCTGGGTAACAAGAGCGAAACTGCGTCTCAAAAAAAAAAAAAAAAAAAAAAAAAAAAATACAAAAAAAGTAGCTGGGCATGGTGGCACATGCCTGTAATCCCAGCTACTCAGGAGGCTGAGGCAGGAGAATTGCCTGAACCCAGGAGACGGAGGTTGCATTGAGCCGAGATCGCGCCATTGCACTCCAGCCTGGATAACAAGAGTGTAACTCCGTCTAAAAAAAAAAAAAAAAAAAAAAAAAAATGATGCAGGGGCCAGGCGCCGTGGCTCACACCTGTAATCTCAGCACTTTGGGAGGCCAAGGTGATTACTCTTCATATAATCACTTGAGCTCAGGAGTTCAAGACCAATCAGGGCAACAAAGTGAGACCCTGCCTCTATAGAAAATACAAAAATTAGCCAGGCATGGTGATGTGTACCTGTGGTCCCAGCTATTCGGGAGGCTCTGGGAAGATGGCTTGAGCCTGGGAGGCAGAGGTGTGGCAGTGAGCCAAGATCACAACACTGCACTCTAGCCTGGGTAACAGAACCAGACCCTGTCTCAAAAAAAAAAAAAAAAGAAAAGAAAAAAAAAAGATACAGACCAGGAACAGTGGCTCATGCTTACAATTCCAGCACTTTGAGAGGCCAAGGGGGAAGATCTCTTGAGCCCAGGAGTTCAAGACCAGCCCTAGGCAATGGAACAAAATCCCATCTCTACAAAAAAAAAAAAAGGTTAAAAAAAAAAAAATAGCCAGGCATGGTGGCACATGACTGTAGTCTCAGCCACTTGGGAGGGGAAGGTGGGAGAATCGCTTGAGCCTGGGAGATTGAGGCTGTAGTGAAATGTGACCATGCCACTGCACTCTGGCCTGGATGACAGAATGAGACCCTGTCTCAAAAAAAGAAAAAAGAAAAGAGGCAAGTTTGTGTATTTTATCACAATGGAAGAGAAAACAACAGAGATCCTCAGGGTTTCCACCCCATTAGTAGTAAATCAGAACAAGTGTGGGGGACAGAAATCTACATTTTTAATGGCTTCTATACACACTATCATTAGAAAACTTTCTTTTTGAATGTGTTTTTTAGAGTATTTCTAAGGTCTTCATAGACTCATGGTCTTTGAGTACCTCTAAAGGGCCATTATAAGGACATCCAAATCTAAGTTATGTCTTCTAAATTATGAGCAGATGGATTTAAACCTGTTGAAATGCAGTCATTTGAACAAAAGTACCAAATGATGCAAACTATCTCTGAAAAAAATCTTCTTTCTTAACAGATAAAAGAGAATATTTTCAGTGTGGTATATATTTAATGTTGAAAGCCCGGGCAACACAGTGAGACCGCTTTTCTACAAAAAATTTTAAAAAATTTAGCCGGGCATGATAGTGCACTACTACAGGCGCGACTACAGCTACTTGGTAGCTGAGGTGGGAGGATCACTTAAGCCAGGGCCAGGGAGGTTGAGGCTGCAGTGTGTTCGTACCACTGCACTTCAACCTGAGTGACAGAGCAAGACTTTGTCTAAAAAAAAAAAAAAAAAAATCGAAGTTAGAAAAATAAAAAGCTACAAGGCTAGTATCAATATTTCCTTTGCCCTCCCAAATACATCCATCATGTAATACACTATTGCTCAAAATTTCTTTAATGGAGGAAAATCTTGCTATGAATCATCCTTTCTAGAAAACAGGCTTTATTCCCTTCTGTTTTCAGTGCCCTCCTGTCCCACCACTTGGCACCAAAATTGGAAGTATATATGAGAGGGGTTAGTTTCCTAAACACAAATGGTCTACTACTATGGCAATTGTTGGTAGGGTGAGTCTTGATTAGGGTATCAGCCTGAATTTTGTTTTGTTTTTGTTTTTGAGACGCAGTCTCGCTCCGTCACCCAGGCAGGAGTACAATGGCACGATCTTGGCTCACTGCAACCTCTGTCTCCTAAGTTCAAGTAATTTTCCCTGCCTCAGCCTCCCGAGCAGCTGGGATTATAATCACTGGCCACCATGCCTGGCTAATTTTTGTATTTTTCAGTAGAGATGGGGTTTCCCCATGTTGGCCAGGCTGGTCTTAAACTCCTGACCTCAGGTGATCTACCCGCCATGGCCTCCCAAAGTGCTGGGATTACAGGCATGAGTCACTGTGCCTGGTCTGAGCCTGAAATTTGAGTTAGCAAAAATTTGAGATGAAAATTTAAAGATTTCACTTTCGATATTTTAATAGTGAAAGGATGACATTATATTGCCATCTCAATAACAAAGTTAAAAACTATGGAAGATTTTTTACTCATCATTGTTTTACAGTGCCACAGAAACGGGAAGTGGGTTGGTGGTTTATTTTTTTTCTTTTTGGTGAATTTTGGATTGCACCAGAACAGACCAGTGAATCATAAATTTTCTGCTGTTTCCTACCTCTTGACTGGTTTAGACAAGTTTGATCTTAGACAAGCTTAATCAAGTGAACTTTTTCCCATATGCTAAACATATATTGATTTGACATACTTGTTGGTGAAATAATCAATAAAAGTGAGTTTAAAGCACTCTGTAAGTGAAAATAAAAAATACTATGCAAAGATTACAACTTGAGTGTATGCTGCTCCTAATTTTATGGTACAGAAAAGAAAAAAGGCCAAAGGCTTTGCAGCTGTTCACTGATTAATCAGAAAGGGATGAAAGAAATTTCCTTTCACATCATAAACTGTCTGATTATGATACTTGTTATGAAAGGGATTTTTTTTTTTTTTTTTGAGGCAGGGTCTAACTCTCAAGCAGGCTGGAGTGCAGTGGCACGATCTTGGCTTACGGCAGCCTCCACCTCTCCAGGCTCAAGCAATCCTCCCACCTCAGTCTCCCGAATAGCTGGGACTACAGGCACACACCACCAGGCCCAGCTAATTTTTTATATAGTTTTTTTGTTTTGTAGAGATGGGGTTTTGCCATGTTGCCCAGGCTGGTCTCAAACTCCTGGATGCAAGCAATCCACCTGCTTCAGCCTCCCAAAGTGCTGGGACTATAGGCATGAGCCACCGCGCCCAGTGGGATTTTTAAAAGAATTTTTCCTATTAGAAGTTCCTAAACTTAAAAAGGCATGAAACTGATATTTTTTAAAGCTCTGCATTTTGATGGGGACAATAAAATCATCTACTATTTGCCCAACAATGCACAGATGCTGAAAGAAGTCTGAGAGGTTAAAACATGCTCCGTGCCCTGGACAATTTTCCAATTTTATTAGGCAATTAAGATATGTGTGTGCTGTAATAATTAGAGAGTATCAAGACAAGCAGGGGCTGAATAGTAATGCATTTGCTAAGTGCTATAGGTGCTCAGGGAAAAAAATACATCAGGGTAACCTGGGAAAAAATCAGTGCAGGGAAGAAAGTGGGAAAAGGGCTAGGCATTTCCTATTCCAAGGTTTGTAGAAAGTACCTGAGTAGAGAAGAAAATTCCAGCATTCCAGAAGAGGTAGACAATTATTGCATAAGCTGGTGAAAAACTCTTTGAAATGTTAAAGTATCAAAATTGTCACTGAGGTCACCAGCCTTTTTCAAATGACCCTATATTAGTGTTTGTAGTGAAGTTGGACTTGCGTGTTCATTTAGTTATACAGCAGGGGATAAAGTTAATTGGTACATTGGGTGCCAGAAACTGGCCCTGAATGCATCCTCTTTCTGTGAGTAGCAGCCAATTGAGATTACAAAGAAAATCTCTGAACAGAAGTGAAGCAGGGTTTTACTACCATTAGGGGAAAGGGGCACATAAAAAGAAGGTTGCCAACCAGTTGGCAACTTTTTTTTCTTTTTGAGATGAAGTCTCACTCTGTTGCACAGGCTGGAGTGCAGGCGTGATCTTGACTCACTGCAACTTCCACCTCCCAGATTCAAGCGATTCTCTCGCCTCCGCCTCCTTAGTAGCTAAGATTACAGGCACCTGCCACCATGTCCAGCTAATTTTTGTATTTTTAGTAAAGACGGGGTTTCGCCATCTTGGCCAGGCTGGTCTTGAACTCTCAAACAGGTAACCAGCAGCGTGGGTGGGGACTGCAGGGAACCAGGCCCTCACCTGACCTCAAGTGATTCCACACCCCTCCTGCTGCCAATCTAGCCAGCTTTTTCTGACACTTAGCAGCAGCAACTGACCCCCACCTCCAACCCACAAACCCAGGTCCCTAGGGGCACAGCTTCTATGTATTCTCTGAAACAACCCCATGTAGAAGCTCTTTCCAATAAGCAAAATAATGAACTCCCAACTAAACACCATTCTAATTTACACCTAAATCACACGAGCATCCTTCTTCTAAGAAGACATGATAATCATTTTGAAAATGATTGTGCCGGGCGCAGTGGCTCAAGCCTGTAATCCCAGCACTTTGGGAGGCCGAGGCGGGTGGATCACAGGGTCAAGAGATCGCGACCATTGGTCAACATGGTGAAACCCCGTCTCTACTAAAAATACAAAAAATTAGCTAGGCATGGTGGCACATGCCTGTAATCCCAGCGACTCAGGAGGCTGAGGCAGGAGAATTGCCTGAACCCAGGAGGCAGAGGTTGTGGTGAGCCAAGATCGTGCCATTGCGCTCCAGCCTGGGTAACAAGAGCGAAACTCCGTCTCAAAAAAAAAAAAAAAAAAAAAGAAAGAAAGAAAGAAAGAAAAGAAAATGATTGCAAAATTCCCAAACCTGGGGGAAAAAAAAAAAAAACAACAGGCAAGTATCTGGAAATTGGATTACTGTTCTCTAAGACCACTCATCCGTTCAGAGGTATCCAGCACTGGATCCCTGGATTCCCTGGCTTCAACTTCCAAGTGACTCAGACGTGTCCCATTAACAGCCCTTCCTCCTTTTGTCTCCCCGCCTTCACTCCAATGGCAGCAAAGTGTCCCTACCCACCGGACCCCACAGTTTCTTTGTAGACAGCACACATTTCCTGACAGCCAGTCTCAGGTGTTTTGTTGCTGCCCTCCTGTGACCTCCAGACATTGCTCCTCTGGGCCACAGAGGATTTATTTGTTCTGTATAGGGAGGGATGTCAGAAAAACTCGATGATGATGATGATGATTACTATGACATAAGTTGAAGCACTTGTATTCTGGACTCAGTTACTAAATGCTGAACCTGAATTGGTTCCTATAAACCTCATTAAAAAACAAACACCTCAGTGAAGCGGGTACCACACCTACCCCCGCATCCCAGGTGAGGACACAGAGCAGTTAGGCAGCTTGCCAGGTCGCCGACTTCGCTTGCTTTCTTCTTTTCTTCTTTCTTTCTTTTCTTTCCTTACTTTTTCTTTTCTTTCTTTTCTCTCTCTTTCTTCTTCCCCCCCCCCCCTTTTTTTTTTTTTTGAGACAGACTCTCGCTCTGTCGCCCAGGCTGGAGTGCAGTGGTGTGACCTCCTGGGTTCAAGCGATTCTTGTGCTCCAGCCTCCTGAGTAGCTGGGATGACAGGCGCCCGCCACCAAGCCCGGCTAATTTTTGTATTTTCAGTAGAGACGGGGTTTCACCATGTTGGCCAGGCTGGTCTCGAACTGTTGCCCTCAGGCGCTCCGCCCGCTTAGGCCTCCCAAAGTGCTGGTATTACAGGCACGAGCCCACCGCACCCAGCCTGGTCACCTGGTTAATTTACGGGCAGGCCGCCGTTGGAACCCCGCTGGTGTGAGCCCCGGGCAGCGTGGTGCTGGCCCAGGGAACCGCTCGCTCCCCCGCCGCCGCTGGCGTGGCGTCGCGCCTGAGGTAACTTGGATCGCTGGCGCCGCGGGCTACGTTCAGTGGCTGCCAGGGAGACACGTGACCGGCAGCGCGGGCGGGGCCTGCGGGGAGCCCCGCCCCGCCCAGTTAACAGGCGGCCGCGGCGCTGGCGCTCAGTGCGCGGTGAAGCTGTCGGACGGGTTGGCGTCCGGCGAGCGAGGCCATGGCCACGGTGCGGGAGAAGGCTGCCGCGCTGAACCTCTCTGCTCTCCACGGCCCCGCGCACAGGCCTGCCGGTAGGTGCCGAGGACCCCTGCCCGGGACGGCGCGGGGCGGGCTGGGGTGCGCGGGCTGGGTCCAGGCGCGGGGCATTCGGCCGCCTGCGGCAGGCAGCGGCCGGCTGGGCGAGCCCCGCACAGCTGCGGCCACTTGGCTAGCCGGAGCCGAGCGGGCGGATCGGGTTTCTCTCTGGCTGGTGGGCGCAGGCGGCAGACCCCGCCCGCACAGCCCAGCTTTTTCTCAAACTCTCAACTTGCCCTCGCGTTAGTCTGTGCGCCCGGTAACGTGCCAGGCACGCGCCGGGGAGCTCCGGGACGTGCCCCGCGGTGCTACCGGCGACAGATGTGGTAACTGGGATTTGTGTAGCTCTTTGCCCCCTGTGTCAACCCCAAACCTTGACTGCGCAGTACGGCCAGGGGCCGAGCGCCTCCCTTCCTCACTTTGTTCTCCAGACTGCAAGGAGTCAAGAGTCAGCTTGTCTCCCCAGACTCTTCCTGGGAGGGATGGGAGGATATGTGAGTTCTACCGGCAGGAATTTGGCATAAAAGATATTTATTAATACTTTATGTATAAGCAGTATTTTAGTGAATAGAAGTTTTTGACTTAAAAAAAGTTACATGAAATTAAGAGAGAAGTTGGCAAATTCTGCCACCAGCTTAATCGTGTCTTTTGGGGGCAGTTGATTTAGGATCCTGGTTTCTTCAAATGTTCAAACACTTCAACAGAATGGGATGATCACTTGTAAAATGCTGGTTACAGCAGACCTACAACTCAGTTAATAGGGGTGACTCATAACTGTTAAGATACTAAGATAACACTCGGCTTTTTTTCTTTTGGTTAAGGTAACAACCTTTTCCCCTTTCTGGAGCTCCAGTCTGGGGTGTCATAGGAATTGGTTCCCTTTCTGACAAAAGCCTTTCATTTGTAAAAAACACCAGTGAAACTGTGATTCCTTCCTCTGGGTGTAAAGGGTGCATCTCTGTGGTCCTACTCTTGTGGTTGACTTGCTAATGCTCCTTTTAATCTTCAAAATGCTAATGATAGATTATGATAGAGAACTATTTTTCACTTGTTCTTTTCTAAGAAACATAATATTGACCTTAGTCTGCTCCCATGTAAAGGATTCAGATAAGCATAGTGGCCACATTGAGAATATTTCGATTTATGTTGTGAAAAGACAAATACTAAGACATTTGGGAATTTAAAACCAAATGATATTGAGAACAGTCTGGAGAAATCTTTTTCCACTCAGTCACCACTGTCCAGTTTTAACACCATAAACACAATTCTCTTTACATTTATCTATTTTCATGAGGTTTTGGTTAATGTCCAACAAATGTCCTTTTTCTTTGCTGTCTTGACAATTCTGTAATCTTTTAAAATCTCTTTTGAAAAAAAAATCTTAAAATTAAATACTAAGTGATTTAGGATTTATAGATTTGTTATTTACTGATGAAAAGTTAAAGTGAAGGAAATTCCCGAATGTCACCTGCTTAAAATAAAAACATGATACCCTGTCTTCTCTAGTAGCTGAAATTCTGGGTCTTTGGGCATTTGTGAACAGGTTCTTAGATGGTGTAAGGGAATATGTTTTCGGAAATCAAGCAGATGACTCTCAAAAGAAAGAGTTGAAGTGCTGGTTATCAGGAGTAGAAGGGGAAAAAAACCCACCGTCCTCCGCACACCAGCTGCAGTGGACAGTGAGGGGCCCGCTGCTGTTCTCATTCGTTTTGCTTGCTACCGCTGGAATCCCGACCTGGTATCCTGACCTGGTAACGTTTGTTAGCCTTTCTTTCACCCTTTAGATGTCTTGTCATAGTCCCAGTTAGCCAAGTAATGGTAGCACACTGTTCTTGGTTCCTGGCCATTGTTTTTCTATGTGCTCTGGCAGGCAGCTTCATACTTTTGTTTCTCCACCAATTAGTAGCTCTCCCTTACCTCAAAGGGGCTGTAATGACCAAGGACCTGATTTATGTACAAGAAATGAGATCTACATGCCAGTCTTCAGCCAGTACATTAAAGACACTTGTCTTTTAATGTGACAAACAAGAAAGTGGTCTGTTTTCCTGTTATCCATTTATACTGTAACCTAATTCTTTGCGTTTGCCTGGTATCACTTTTCCAGGGAGCTCAAAGTACTTCCCATATGCTGTCTCATTAATCTGTGTGAATTAAAGCAGGCACTAATGTCTGTTTTTGTTGATAATTCTTATAGATACTTACAATTTTTCTTGTTTGTAGAGACTTCTTTTACCTACCTGCACCCTTCTTTGTAGAGGCAATCACAGTCTTCAGCATGATGCTTCTAATACCAACTAGCAGGAAAATAAACTTTGGACTACCAGAACCAATATCCAGTAAAAGTGTTGCAATCTTGGGATCATAGTATAGGAAATTTTTCCACTCAGTCTCCACTGTCCAGTTGTAACAGCATAAACACAATTCTCTTTACATTTGTCTATTATTTTAATGTTTTGGTTACTGTCCAACAAATATCCTTTTTCTTTGTTGTCTTGACAATTCTGTAATCTTTTAAAACCTCTTTTGAAAAAAAAATATTTCTTAAAATTATGTTAAATCCTAAGTGATTTAGGATTTATAGATTTGTTATATTCTGCTGAAAAGTTAAATCCTCTGGTATGTGCCACATCTTGTCTTCTCAACTCCTGGTGGCCTTTATGTGGTTGAATACTGTTCAGAGATTGACATTATCATCCAGGTAGTAGGAGTAGGTAAAAGGTAAACTCCCAAGGTTGGGGATAGTATGGTCCATTTGTCATAATTAATGAACCAATATTGATACATATAATTATTAACTGAAGTCCACACTTAGATTTCCTTGGTGTTTGCCTAATGTTGTCTTCCAAGATCCCATCCAAGATACTATATTACCTTGAGTTGTCAGGTTTCCTTAGACTCTTCTAGACTGTGACAGTTTTCTCCTTTTGTTTTTAGTGATACATCTGTTAATTTCTGGGCATTTTGCTAGACACATTAACATATTGTCTCATGATCCTCACAGTGAATGAGAAAAGTGGAGTTAGCTCTGTTTTGCAATAGAAAAGTTAGGCAGTTTGCCCAAGATTGTGTTATCAGTAAATGATGGACCCAGTGATGGAACTCAGGTCCCTGGGACTGCAAAGTCCACACTGTTAGTCTAAGTCTTTGTAGTCACAGCACCTAGGACTGTCTGTTGCATTAGCACAGGTTTCCATGTCTGAACAGTCTTCAGTCAACCCAAGGTTTCTTAACCTTGGCACTATGGATGTTTTCTTTGTAGTGGGGGCTGTCTGTGCATTGTAGGATGTTTAGTAGCATCTGGGTGTGGTGGCACACACCTGTATTCCCAGCTGCTCAGGAGGCTGAAGCAGGAGAATCGATTGAACCCAGGAGACGGAGGTTTTAGTGAGCCAAGATCGCACCACTGCACTCCAGCCTGGATGACAGAGCAAGACTTTGTTTCAAAAAAGAAAAAAACAGATTTTTAGTAGTTGGCAATAATCAGCAACTAACAAATACTGACTAACCAATTGTATTATATTGAGGCAATCTTGAGGCAATCTGTAAGGCAATTAAATAATTTAAACCTCTATAAACTGTAAGGAATCTGAAAGAAATCAGGCACTAGCTCACAAAGTTTTATGGAAAAACATCAGCTATCTGGATTCAGTTCCCCTTTTTTTTTAAAGTCCAGTCTAAAGCCCAAGAATGAAAACAAAATTGTTTTATGTTCATTAAGAGGTAGTGTGTTTTAGTAATTCTGTGTGTATGTTTACCTTACATTGGGATCCAATTTTATAATGTGTATATTGATCTACTTCTAAAGATTTAATCTCACTATTTGAAGTGATTATACAATTGTTTTCCCTTTGAATAGGTTTTCATAGTAGGACTAGAGTTGCTGACAGGATGGATTATGGTTGATGCTGATTATCCCTAATTTTTGGATAAATGTAATTTCCTGAAATTTTTAGGGAATTATTATAACTTGATTATTTTGTGTGAATTCTTAGAAGTGAAGATGTTTACTACTGGCACTACACACACATATATAAATGTTCAATATTATCTTAGAAGTTTAACTTTTATTGTTGGTAAGCTTTTTTTTTGGTAGTGTTCGAATACATGTGAAGGACAGCTTTTGAAAAATAGCTATAGTTTGCAAGCAAATAAGGATGAGACTGCTTGAAAAATGAAGGTTAAGGGATGGAGGCAGCAAACCACATTTCCATGTACTGTATGTACCTATGCAACAGTCCTGCATGTTCTGCACATGTACCCCAGAACCTAAAGTGCAATAAAATATATGGTTAACCTAGATTTATATAGTGCATGAGACCATGTGTTGTATGTTAGGTAATTAAATGATTTCTGAGCCTCATTAGGCAACCTTCCAAAAAAGTTATGTATCTTGTAGGGTCAGATTTGTCCGTATGCTTCCTTTCTTGCCTGTAAGTCTGCCATATTAGGTGTTCAGTGTCCTTATCTAAATGGATGACATACAATTTCAGTCTTTACATTCCCATAGTCAGCAGTTTATTTAAAGACAGGGTCTCTGTCACCCAGGCTGGAGTACAGTGGTGCAGTCTTAGTCCACTGTAACCTCAAACTCCTGACCTCAAGCAATCTTCCCACTGTGGCCTCCCAAAGTCCTGGGATTAGAGGAGTGAGCCACTATGCCTTGCCTGGTAGTTTCGACCTGAAACTAACCTAAAATACTGTGTTCAACTATTTTATCAGTAGATAAAGAACCTACAGAGATTGTCTCTTATGCAGAGTTTTTATAGCTGATCTCTGTTTAGAACTGAAACTAACCTAAAGTATTGTGTTCAACTATCAGTAGATGAAGAAACCTAATTACAGAGATTATCTGTTATCCAGAGTTTTTACAGTTGATCTCTAAACTCTTTGACTCCATTTTTCATGATGCTTTTAGAAAATACTTGACCAAATGTAAGTAAGGAAGCATCAAGATGTAGATAGTGATGGATTTTAAATGGTTGTTTAGCTTATGTAAAAGTGAGGTTTGAGGACAAGTTGAACCCTTAATTCTGATTGCAAGATTTAAAAAACATTCATTGTCTTTTTCTGTTCTCTTAAATCCTGTTTAGAAATCACAGTAAATCATTTTACTGGGCCGTCATCTGCTATCCCAATATTCATCTCAGCTTTTAGATGATGATAAATAAGTTAAAAACATGTGAGGGATATGTGTTCAACTGGTGAAGTCAGCATTTAAAAAAGCAGGTTATCCTGGTAGGGGTTTTGGCACATTTACTTGTAAAGTCCAGGGTATGTTGTATATATGAAAGCATCTGTATGAACATGAGCTAGTTTGGGTCTGTGGGTGGTGGTGCTTGAAGGGAAGTATCCCAGGATGCAATGGTTGGGAATTAATGGTCAGTGAGAACAGAGGGGGCCTGTGAGGGCTGTATTGTATCATGCCTGGAGGATTCTGGAAACGTGTGTTTCACAAATGCCTACTATTCTGCTCTAACCAGTTCTTTAATCTTTTATACAGTCTTATCCAACCTGTAAAACCTCCTGATTTCCCACAAGTTAATATGGGGAAATTTATTCTTTACCTCTTAATTCCTCTGTGAGGATTAGCCCTTTCTACTCATTGAGGCCAAATATCCCCTCTCACCACACTCTTCAGCTGTCTTAGTGGTCTGTAATTAATAAGTGACTCAGCTGGCTAGGTGCGGTGGCTCATGCCTATAATCCCATGACTTTAAGAGGCTGAGGCGGGTAGATCACGAGGTCAGGAGTTCAAGAACAGCCTGGCCAAGATGGTGAAAGCCCGTCTCTACTAAAAATATGAAAATTAGCCGGGCATGGTGGCGTGCACCTGTAATCTCAGCTACTCAGGAGGCTGAGGCAGGGAATTGCTTGAGCCTGGGAGGTAGAGGTTGCAGTGAGCTGAGATCATGCCACTGCACTCCAGCCTGGGTGACAGAGCAAGACTCCATCTCAAAAAAAAAAAAAAAAAAAAAAAGTGACTCAGCCTTATCATTTAGGATTTGTATGCTAACCTACTTGTAGCTCAAGTGTTGTGACTTAATGTGTTTCATCTTTATATTATCTGTCACTAGCCCAAAAGTCTGTCCCATTGATACTTAAAAGGCAGGCTGATCTAAGTTTGAATCTTGCATGTCTTCCTTTTCCTGTCTTACCCCTGTGTATGTACTGTGGTAGTGTTTATTACAGACTTTATGATATCCTGCCTTGTTTTAGGAGTATTGACTATTTTTAAATAGCTTAGTTAAGGGTTCTTAGAGTTCGTTTTATCTCTTGAGTCTCTTAAAGCTGTTTCACTTAATCCAAGTTTCCAACGAAAGGTTAATGCTTAAACAACTTATCTGGTGGCTGACTTTTCATGTATTTATATTTAAGTACTAGAAAAAACAAGTATATATTTATTAGCTGTCTAACTGAGGGCAGGTTTAAGTCACTGAGCCTCAATTTCCTCAAAATAGGATTATTAATCATTTTGCAGAGAAGCTTATCAGAACTAAATGAGGGAAGACAGAACCTGTCATAGTGTAAATACTCAGATGTTAGCTATGAATAATAAAGATTTGAAAAGTTAAGCAGAAATTGTTTGTTTAAATCTTATTTATGATCTCTGGTATTTTAGGAAGTTAAGAATACTAGTCGCTAACAATGTTTAGGCATTGTGGCTGGAAACAGTACAACTACTCCTGAGTTCTGGATACCAGGAATGACCTGGACTGACTTTGAGATTCCATTAAATGCCTCATTCTTGCTGTGTTCAGCAGAGACTAAATACTACACCAGTAGTAAATCTAATTCCAGCTTTATTCATCAGGTCAATTCTCCATAATTCAGTTCCTGAAACAGCTCACATTATATTTGGAAGACTGGCAACAATTACTTCCATCTTTGTTTAGTACTGGCATATGAAATATCTTCAAATTTAAAACACAATTTTGACAATCTTGCTGATCATTTTAAACCAACATTATAATAATGGGGAGGTGGTAAATTACCCATCTATTTTTGGTATTAGAAATATATCATTAAACAATAAAGGGCTGTGTGTTTGTGTGTGTGTTATTTTCACTGTAAAGATGTTTGAATTGCTAGCAGCTATAGAAAAAAGATGTTTAAATAGCTAGAAGCTACAGAATTATGCTACCAGTGAAAACAATGTAATGGTTCAGTGTATTCCTTGTATTTATTGCAACGTAAGAGATGAATTTCAAATTACCCACTTATAACTTATGGCTAGTGCATTAAGAGGAGTTTTTAGAAGTCTCACTCTGTCACCCAGGCTGGAGTGCAGTGGTGTGATCTTGGCTCAGTGCAACCTCCACGTCCCGGGTTCAAGCAGTTCTCTGCCTCAGCCTCACAAGTAGCTAGGATTATAGGCGCCTGCCACCATGCCCAGCTAATTTTTGTATTTTTAGTAGAGAAGGGGTTTCACCACGCTGACCAGGTTGTAAGAGGAGTTTTAATGTCCTTCAGAAGCTTATCTTATGCTTTCATCTTCCTACACATTCTATTTTGCCTAAAAAAGTAGGAAGATAATTTCAAGTAGCAATTTCTTTAATCATAATTCCCTGTTTTCCTTACCATTGTACTCATGCATATGATCTTCTTTTTTAGACTATCTTAAAGGAAGTAATAACTTCAACTTCTCTCCCAAAATATCTTAAAAATAAAGGAAGTAATATACTTAACATAAATGGGGGCTTAAATTAGGACTGCTGAATTTTCAGAGGATCACTGAAAAGTGTAACACATTAAAGGTTATACTCTTTATGAAAAGAAAGAGACAGCCAGCCAGCACCAGGTGGGTGATTTGCTAGAATTCGTTCCATCAGTTTACAAAAACCTAAGACCTGTTGATTGCCAAATATCTGTTAATTACAATGATGAAAAATATAATCGGATATTTTTGAAAGTTTGTTTTCACCTTTGTGTTTGGCAAAAATCTTGATTTACTTCTGTGCCTATTCTGTCTTTGTAGTAGGTCATAAGCTCCTACAGGGCAGGAACCAAATTTTTTACTTTACCCTGCATACAAAGTATATTTAACTAATAAGCCTGGGTAATAGGAGGCTTTAAAAATACTAGTTTATTCCTGCAATGATTGTGTGCCTGTATGTGTGTATATAGTTATGCATAGCGTGACGGGGATATGTTTTGAGAAATGTATTGCCAGGCGATTTCACTGTTGTGCAAATATCATAGTGTATATGGTACAGCCTACTACATACAGCCTACTACTACTATACCTTGATTGTACAGCCTACTACAAATATAGTGTGTATGGTACAGCCTACCACTGTACCTTGATGGTACAGCCTACTAAACACCTAGGCTATGTGGTATGGCCTGTTGTTCCTTGGCTATAGACCTGTGGAGTGTACCGAATGCTGTAGACAGTTGTACCACAATGATAAGTATTTGTGTATCCAAACATAGAAAAGGTACAGCAAGAGATAGGAGCAGGAAATTTTAAGTTCCATTATAATTGCACAGGACCACTGTTATATGTGGCCCATTGTTGACAGAAATGTTTTGTGGTGCATGACTCTGTGTGTGACTCATAAGTACTTCAAAGTTACCTAAAACATGAGTCAAGTCCCAGTACTACCTCTTTCAATATAATATCTGGAAGTGACATGTAACCTCTGTGATTCTGTTATCCATCTCTCAAATGGAAACAATACATACCTCATAGGTTGCTACTGAAGATTAGACAATTTATAAGGCATGTAATAGAATTCTTCTACATAACTGGTAACTGCCACAGGTCCTACTTGATGTGGCCTCCTAACTCCCAGTCTCAAACCCCAGCCCCACTCCCTCCTTGATCTAACTACCTGTTCTTCTCTCCCTCCCCACACCACTCTGGCTGTGCTGACTTCCTTCCTATATCCTATGGAGCACATTCCCAGCTCAGGACATTTGCTTTCTGTTTTCCCTGCTTTTCCCCAGATGTCTACATAGCTTGCTCCTTGCTTTTTGGTTTTACTTGAGTTTCCATGCAGGTATAACCTTACCACACAGGTCTTTCCTGACATCCCATTTAAAGTAGCATTCCTTATCTCACCTAGCTTTGTTTTTCTTCTTAGCACTGATCTAACACATATGGATTATGTGTATCTTCCTACAAAGTCTTAAGTTCCTGAGAACAGAGATCTTATTTTGCTTACTGTTGTATCTTAGCACATAGAAGTGTTTAGTATATAATAAGTTCTGATTTTTTAATGCATTGCTATTAGTAACAGTATTTCTATAAGCAACCCTCATAATTGCTCTTTATCAATAACTTTGGACATTACTACGTTTTTGCCTAAGGATTGCTTAGACCTTATTACAAATGAACAAGGTACTAAATCCCAGTTTCTGTATGATTTTTCTCCTTCTAGGTTTCAGTGTAGCTCAGAAGCCATTTGGAGCCACATATGTATGGAGCAGCATCATAAATACTCTTCAAACACAAGTGGAAGTGAAAAAACGAAGGCACCGTTTAAAACGACACAATGACTGCTTTGTTGGTTCGGAAGCTGTGGATGTCATTTTTTCTCACCTACTTCAGAATAAGTATTTTGGTGATGTGGATATTCCTCGGGCCAAAGTGGTTAGAGTGTGTCAGGCGCTTATGGACTACAAAGTATTTGAAGCAGTTCCAACCAAAGTCTTTGGAAAAGACAAAAAACCTACATTTGAAGATAGTAGTTCCAGCCTTTATAGATTCACAACAATACCTAACCAAGACAGTGAGTCAGGCAAAGAGAACAAACTGTATTCACCTTCCAGGTTAGTATATAATGTTAGATTATCATGGGGATATTGGCAAGGTTCTGTCTACCTTTTTATGAGATGTCGACTGGCTTTATATTTACATTTTTAGCATTAAACGTGGCTAAAATATGGGTCTGTGGGTAAATTTGATAAAGTACAATGAAATTTTGTTGACTTTTTTGGGTCTCTCCTAGTTGTATTTAGCAGAAGCAGTCAACACACTTTTGATTTGCCTGCTTCAGGTTATAGTTACAGTGTAAAAAATGTTCTCATACCAAGTGGTATGAGAACACAGCGAAGGCAGACAGAGAGAAACCCAGATTGCGGTGGGAGGGAAGAAGGAATCATTTAAAGGAAAACTGGGGAAACAGAATTGTGGAATCCAGTGATTGAAATGGATGTGGTGATAAGTGCATAATGAACTTACAGCTACTTGTGAAGTAAACCAACTTTACCTTTTCCCCTTTGTTACCCTCAGCTAAACTGTGCAGAGGTGACACAGAGGTATAATTGAAGCTCTTCTAATTCAGATCTGACCTAAAGTCAGAATTTTAATTATTCATTTTTAAATATATGTCTGTGTCTCTCTGTGTATGTGTGCATGCATATATATATATTTGAGACAGAGTCTTAGTCTCGTACCCAGACTGGAGTGCAGTAGTGTGGTCTCAACTCACTGCAGCCTCTGCCTCCTGGGCTCAAGCGATTCTCCCACCCTAGCCTCCCAGTAGCTGGGACTGTGGGCATGCATCACCATGCGGATAATTTTTTTTTCTTTTTTTCTGTAGAGACAGAGTCCCATTATGTCGTCCAGGCTAGTCTCAAACTCCTGGGCTCAAGTGATCCTCCTAAAGTGTTGGAATTACAAGCGTAAGCCACAGCACCTGACCCATTTTTACATTTTTTTTTTTTTTTTTTTTGAGACAGAGTTTCGCTCTCATTGTCCAGGCTGGAGTACAATGGTGTGATCTTGGCTCACCGCAACCTCTTCCTCCTGGGTTCAAGTGATTCTCCTGCCTCAGCCTCCTGAGTAGCTGGGATTACAGGCATGCACTACCACGCCTGGCTAATTTTGAATTTTTAATAGAGACAGGGTTCTCCACATTGGTCGGGCTGGTCTCGAACTCCCAACCTCAGGTGATCTGCCCGCCCCGGCCTCTCAAACTGCTGGGATTATAGGCATGGAGCCACTGCGCCCAACCCCATTTTTACATACTTTTAACCCAATCTAAAACATGATAAAATGTACCTCTATGTGTAGAAAGGAAACATGAGGATAAGGTAAAGTCACAGTTAACACTTTCAGATGCAGGTCCACACACTTTAAATGAAATCCTTAGGACCAGATGCATTTAGGAATTTGGAACTTTGGAGCATTTAGAAAAGTTACCTTGTGCATATATATGGTTCAGCACCCCTACAGGCATCTGGGACAGCTCTGGTAATCAAGCATAATGATATTTCTGTGGTAAACAGAAGAATATACTAACCAGGATAAATAAAAGCTGACAGTGTTGGGACAGGTTTTGTCACAATATGAGCTCTAAATAAACTTGATTTTCAAAGCTTTTTGGGTTTCAGAATTGCAGGTAAAGGGCTATAGATCTGTATTTAGAAAACTGTAAGCATTGTCCACCAAAGAATGCCCCAGAAAAAGAGAACTGATAAAACCAGTACTAATAATTAAGTTCACTTATGTTTGATCGCATTTTTAAACTGGTGACTTAAGATTTTAGTCATTGAATTACTTAAATCTAAGAAAATGTTTAAAGGAGAACAAAATAGGTTTATGCTTGAGTAAGAAGGTGGGTGTTTTCGTATTTTATTCCACTCTTAGAATTTGCATTTGTTGTGTTTTTGCTCTGAAATGCATAACTCTGCAGAAACCCTTAGCTCTCAAATACTAAAATATTTCTGTGGGCTTAGTAAATGTTCATTTCTGAAATGAATTCATTTTAGGTATGCAGATGCATTATTTAAGTCATCCGATATCAAATCAGCCAGTTTAGAGGAACTATGGGAAAATCTGAGTTTAAAGCCTGCCAACTCCCCTCATGTAAATATCTTTGCAACCTTATCTCCACAAGGTAAGTGAAAGATGAAACAAAGTAAGAAGTAGAAGACTAACTTCAAAGTTATTTAAAATTTTTAAATCTTAACCTTTATTAGAATTTAAATATTCGAAGGCCGGGCGCGGTGGCTCAAGCCTGTAATCCCAGCACTTTGGGAGGCTGAGGCGGGTGGATCACGAGGTCAAGAGATCGAGACCATCCTGGTCAACATAGTGAAACCCCGTCTCTACTAAAAATACAAAAAATTAGCTGGGTATGGTGGCGCGTGTCTGTAATCCCAGCTACTCAGGAGGTTGAGGCAGGAGAATTGCCTGAACCCAGGAGGCGGAGGTTGCGGTGAGCCAAGATCGCGCCATTGCACTCCAGCCTGGGTAATGAGCGAAACTCTGTCTCAAAAAAAAAAAAAAAGAATTTAAATATTCGAAGTACAGAGAAAGAGTACACTCTGTATTAAAGCTGTTTATGTTCAATTTTAACAGAAGTCTTTTATCTTTAACAAATAGATCAGTGTTACAACTCTTGAACACTGACTTTTGTCCGATCAGCTGGCAAAGGTTCAGATCTGAGATGTTTTGCATGCAGATTTGTATTGAAAATATGCTCTCAGATATTTCTTTTTTTTTTTTTCCTTTCTTAAACATGAAATTTTTCACAAGTTATTTCTTTTACTAAGATTTTATTTGGTCAAATAAAATTTGAAAATTACATTAAAACATTAACAGAATTCTTTGGTTCTTCCGTGTCTGTGGCAGTGGAATATAGTTTAATGACTTTGATTTCCGCCCTCTTTCCCCCATGCCAGTTGTGGAAACCCTGAGTGGAATAATCTGCAGCCAATGGTTTCAAACAAGTTTTTAGCTTGAATGAATCATTCTTTCTTCCAAAGTCCTTATTAACATGTTATATGACTTGATCTCTTATCTCTGACAGATTGCTTTTTACAGTACAAAGAATGAAAAGAATTCCTGTTCTCCAAAGCCTATTCTCCTACACTCTAAACAAATCTTGGATTGTTTTACTTTGTTATAAGAAAGCACTTCATAAGGTTGACTTTTTCTTTCTTTTTGGCCACAAATTTACTAGCTTAGACCTGATTAGAAAAATATTGTGGTGAGTCTATAGTAACTATTAATTGTTACTTTTCACCTTGTAATTTTGCCTGTGTAGTTATTAATGAAGTATGGCAAGAAGAAACAATTGGGCGTCTACTACAACTTGTAGACCTTCCACTTCTTGACTCCTTACTCAAACAGCAAGAGGTTGTTCCTAAAGTTCCTCAACCTAAGAGGCAGTCCGACGTGGTCAACAGCAGTAACTATCTGGATCGAGGGATTCTCAAGGCTTATAGTGACTCTCAGTATGTGGAAATACATATAATAATTTGAGTGTGTTTGTACATGGATTGAGATAATGATTTTAAGATAATCTGTTCTACTTTTTATAGGATCAGATATGCATTGTTAGTTGATATCAGTATTTGAGAATGTGAAGAACAGAATTACATTAGTCAAAATTAGAAAAAGATTTGCTCATTTTTGATATTTATTTTTGTTTCACATGTAACTTCCACATTAAGTGAAGACAATGATTGTGCTTTAGCTTCTTGTCTTTGTTAAAACGTTGAGCTGTCTGGTCTCAAGATTCCTCAAAGGGACCTGGAAGAATAGAAACAGATTTGACAGATTCTCGAGATCCTTTGACTACAAATCTAGAATGCCGGTTACATATGTATTTCATTAACTAGTTGTATTAAATGCAATGAGGCCAGGTGCGGTGGCCCACACCTGTAATCCCAGCACTTTGGGAAGCCAAGGTGGGCCAGTCAACTAAGGTCAGGAGTTCAAGGCCAGCCTGGCCAACATGGTAAAACGCCATCTCTACTAAAAATACCAAAATTGGCCAGGTGTGGTGGCACATAATCCCAGTTACTTGGGAGGCTGAGGCAGTAGAATCACTTGAACTCGGAGGCAAAGGTTGCAGTGAGCTGAGATCATGTCATTGCACTGTAGCCTGGGTGACACAATGAGACTTCATCGCAAAAATAATAATAATAATAATAATGAAAGTTAACTCTTACTTCCAGTTAATACTCTCTTGAAAATAAATTCTAAGGTTTGAAGGCTTAAATTTAGGTGCTAAAGGAATTAAGATTTTTTTCCTTAAGGAAGAGTTCTGTATTACTCATAATTTTGAGGCTCTTCATAAAAATTATTAAAAGTTAAAGTAAGTTCTCAGATTTTTTGAGCCTAATTTTTTATTATTTTTGCCTTAGCAGATAGTGTTCCCGTCTAGTTAAGGGGCTGAAAATGTTTGAAAGGAATACAACTTAGATTTTCAATACTTCACTAGTTCACGTTCCAAAGAACTGTTAATACTATAAACAGTTGACTATCAAAAGGCTGCTTTTAAAGCCTTATAAAATGACCTGCCTGAGATATCTCACCTGGCCGAATTAGTTGTCCTGAGTCCATGGCAATAGAGAGACAGACAAGATAGATATCAACAAACTGAATATTAAAAGTTTGCCACTTTATTTCTTGAAATGTAACATGTTTCTGAAGTTACCCAGCAGAATTTTACTGTAGATTATAATATTTAATTATTTTGTTGGTTTCTTTTTTGAGATAGGGTCTC
Organism: Saimiri boliviensis; assembly: GCF_048565385.1. Taxonomy (NCBI): domain Eukaryota; kingdom Metazoa; phylum Chordata; class Mammalia; order Primates; family Cebidae; genus Saimiri; species Saimiri boliviensis. Next base: position 101,340,128 of record NC_133454.1, read on the forward strand.
ATTCTGTTGCCCAGGCTAGAGTGCAGTGGCATGATCTTGGCTCACTGCAGCCTCTGCCTCTCAGGTTTAAGCAATTCTCCCACCTCAGCCTCCCAAGTAGTATGGATTACAAGGGCGCACCACCATGCTGAGCTATTTTTTTTTGCATTTTTTTTTACTGCATTTTAGGTTTTGGGGTACATGTGAAGAACATGCAAGATTGTTGCATAGGTACACACATGGCAGTGTGATTTGCTGCCTTCCTCCCCATCACCTATATCTGGCATTTCTCCCCATGCTATCTCTCCCCAACTCCCCACCCCTCGCTGTCCCTCCCCTATTTCCCCCCAACAGACCCCAGTGTGTGATGCTCCCCTTCCTTTGTCCATGTGTTCTCATTGTTCAACACCCACCTATGAGTGAGAACATGCAGTGTTTGATTTTCTGCTCTTGTATCAGTTTGCTGAGAATGATGGTTTCCAGGTTCATCCATGTCCCTACAAAGGACACAAACTGTAGATATGGGATTTCACCATGTTGGCCAGGCTGGTCTTGAACTCCTGACCTCAGGTGATCCACCTGCCTTGGCCTCCTAAAATGCTGGGATTACAGGGATGAGCTACCACGCCAGGCTTGATATGTAATTATTTTGAAATGTTACCTTCTTCTATTCTATCTTAGCTAAAGGGAGAGCTAATAGATCATACACAGAGCTCTGAAGTAAGCAACACTGTGTTGGAGAAATACTGGCTCAGCACTTAGATCTGGGATCTAGCCCTGCCTGAGGCCTGAGCAAGTAACTTGGAGTTTCTTCTCCATTGTAAATGTGAAGAGCAAGAGCAGAGTCTGAATTTGTATGCTCTTTTTCACCTCTGTATTGTGGTGAAGAGTTTGTTTTCATGAAAAAGGAAAAAATAAAACATTAAGCTGAAATTTTTAAAATGTGCTGCATGATCTAGCTATACATTAAAAAAAATATGTATCTCTTAAGCATGTAGAAATTTATCCTGATGGCAAGCTTGAAATAACTAGTGTGTATTTATGTATATTTGTTATTCTTTGCTTTTTAAAATAATCTTCCTCTCTCCCCTATAGGGAAGATGAGTGGCTCTCTGCAGCAATTGACTGTTTGGAATACCTTCCGGACCAGATGGTGGTAGAAATAAGCAGAAGCTTTCCTGAGCAACCAGACCGAACAGACTTAGTGAAAGAACTTCTGTTTGATGCCATTGGCAGATACTACAGTAGTAGGAAACCTCTGTTGAATCATTTATGTGATGTTCATAATGGAATTGCAGAACTCTTAGGTAAGATCTGATTAGATGATAGCATTTACCTTTTGGAGGAAACAAGAAAAAAGTTACTTGTTCTCAAACTGAATCAAAATAGTACTACTACAAGCTGGGAGTGGATCTGGATTAATTCATGGAAAATGTTTGTTCAGAAACTTCTAGGGCTGATTTGGAAAGATGCTTTAACAAGCTCTAAAGTTATACAGAAGCTTCTGAGTACCCAGGAGCATAATGCTGCTCTCTCTCATTCACCGGAAGCTAAAGCATAAAGCAGCAATTCTCTTCTTTAGAAGAGTTACCAGCACCACCATTACTCCCCCTTCGTCTCTTCAAAATGGCAGACTCTCTGCTTTGTCTCTTTACCAATGAGCCGCATAATTTGTTGTAAACAAATTGGAAGTTTCAGAAAATTCCTATTTTTCTCAAGTAGAGTTGGATACATGAGTATTGTACACATGGTATACCCCCAAATGTACTAATTAATGAAAAACGGAATGGGAATTTATCTACAGACCTGAGTTAGATTTAATGCCTGAAGATATTACATGACAGGGACTTAGGGTGTTAGTTGCCAATTTGAGAACAAGCTGCCTTTATGGTATCGACCATTCATTGTTAATTCCTAGTCTTGCTTTTGCTTTTGGAAATAATTTTGAATAAGTGCACTTTTTAGCTCAAACTGTAACTTGAGTTTTGTTCCCTTTAATATAGTCATATTTAGTCAATTAAAAGCAGTTTTTTCTTTTGGCTAAAGTGAATGGGAAGACAGAAATAGCTTTAGAAGCTACTCAGCTCCTTCTAAAGCTTTTGGATTTCCAAAATAGAGAAGAATTTAGAAGACTACTATATTTCATGGCTGTTGCAGCACATCCTTCTGAGTTTAAATTACAAAAAGAAGTAAGTCTTTTGTTTAAATGTTAGTTGTATTTAATATCCTTAATACTTATAGATTAAGTATTAGATTATTCCATCTTCAGCATCAAGTATGCTGAAATGGATAATAGCTATTAATATTTAATATTCCCTTTTATACTAAACTTGTCTCTTAAATATTGGATATATTTATTTTTATAGAGTGACAACCGAATGGTTGTGAAAAGGATATTCTCGAAAGCTATTGTTGACAATAAAAATTTATCCAAAGGCAAAACAGATCTTCTGGTACTCTTTTTAATGGATCATCAAAAAGATGTTTTTAAGGTAAAATTGTGAAAGAAGTTAAATTGAGCTTTATGTAATAGATCATTAGATTAAAATGCATTTGAGTAATGTCCCATGTCCCTTCTTTTTCTTAAGATTCCTGGAACTCTACATAAAATTGTAAGTGTTAAGCTTATGGCCATACAGAACGGAAGAGATCCAAATAGAGATGCAGGTAATCTGAGAAATACTATTTTCATGATCTTCCAAAGACAAATTTCAGGTGTTTTTGGAAAATGTTTTGCTATAAGTAGTTGGACTTTAATTTCAACCAAATTTAAAACATTCTCCTCAGTTATTCAGACTAAGTAACTTGACCAGGGTTAGAAAGTCAGCAGTGTTTACCATCTTCAGTACATACTACAAAATGGGGAAGAAAAACATAAAGACAAGAATATTGCTTGATTTTTCTGAGGAACTGAATCATTAACTTTTTTTACTTTTAAACTTTAAGGATATATTTACTGCCAGAGAATTGATCAACGTGACTATTCCAGCAATACACAGAAGACAACCAAAGATGAGCTGTTGAATTTACTAAAAACTATTGATGAGGATTCAAAACTTCCTGCCAAAGAGAAGAAAAAATTGCTAGGTCAATTCTATAAGTGTCACCCAGACATCTTTATTGAGTATTTTGGAAACTAAGTTTTTAATGTCTGTATGTAAGTTGTGTATTTTAAGAATAAATTATGTATCCTAAATATCCAATCACATTTGTAAGCTTGGAAGCTCTAAACTCTACTTAATAAAATTTTTTTTATAACTGTGTGTTCAGAAACTGAGTATTAGTCATATGGTATATCACTTTTTTTTTTTTTTTTTTTTTAGATGGAGTTTCACTCTTGTTACCCAGGCTGGAGTGCAATGGCGCGATCTCCGCCTCCTGGGTTCAGGCAATTCTCCTGCCTCAGCCTCCTGAGTAGCTGGGATTACAGGCACGTGCCACCATGCCCAGCTAATGTTTTGTATTTTTAGTAGAGACGGGGTTTCACCATGTTGACCAGGATGGTCTCGATCTCTTGACCTCATGATCCACCTGCCTCGGCCTCCCAAAGTGCTGGGATTACAGGCTTGAGCCACCGCTCCCGGCCAGTATATCACTTTTAAGTACTTACCTTAGGTGAGTTAATTTATAGTTACTGTGGTCAGTGCTTTATAGAACATAATAGGAATTTGGATGATATGACATCGCAGTGTTTATATAAGAAAGTATTAAACAGTAAAAACAATAATTACATGTTAATAGGAGTGGTGTTTGTGTTTTGAAAGGTACTCCTTAAAGATGCAAGATAGAAGCTTAGGCTGTGATAAAAAGAATTTGCTAATTACCTTAAGTTGTAGACAAATCAGATACCAGACTGTCCTAATGCTTCTGAAAACTTCAACTTTTTAAAATCTTATTGTGGAAAATTTCAAACATACATAAAAGTGGGGAAAATAGAATAATGAACTCTTTCTTGTACCCATTAACTAATATTGACAACTGCCAACTCATAGCCAATCTTGTTTAATTATACCCTCCCTCATTTCCTCACCCGAGCAAATTTCAGATATCATTTCTTATATAAAATGTCAGTATGTATGACCAAAAGGATGTTAAACCACAACACCATTGTCATTCACATAAACCTACAATTCTTAAAATATCAGGTTTCTAGTTAGTGTTGAAATATGATCTCAAATGATTTTATTCAAATGGACATCCAAATAATAAATTGCAATTGGTTAATGTGTTTAAGTCTCCCAAAATCTGGGGTGTTGTCCCGGTAATCCCTGCACTTTGGGAGGCCAAGTTGGGCGGATCACCAGAGGCTGGGCGTTCAAAACCAGCCTGGCCAACATGGTGAAACCCCATCTCTACTAAAAATACAAAAATTAGCTGGGTGTGGTGGCAGGTGCCTGTAATCCCAGCTACATGGGAGGTTGAGGCAGGAGAATTGCTTGCACCTGGGAGGCAGAGGTTACAGTGAGCCAAGATTGAGCCATTGTACTCCAGCCTGGGGGACAAGAATGAGACTTCATCTCAGAAAAAAAAAAAAAGTCTTTCTTCTTCTACCCTTCCCCTTTGTCTTTTTGTCTGTCTCTCTGTGTGTCTGTCTCTGTTGTTGATATACTTGGTCAGTTCTTGCGTTTTCCGCAGTCTGAATTTTTCTGATTACAGGTCTGGGCTGTCCTTTATCATGTTCCTTTTTATCCTGTAGGTCTTGTAAATTGGGCATTAGAGTTAAAGCTTTTAATACCTTTTTAACCAAGTTAATGATTATTTGGAATGAGTGCACTGTTAAGATATACAGGTGACCTTTGAACACAAGTTTGAACTGTGCAGGTCCACTTAGATTTGTGTAAGTGTAACAAAAGTTACACAAAGTGTGCCTGCCTCTCCTGCCTTCCCTTCCACCTCCTCCACCTCTGTGATAACTGAGAGAGAAAGACCAGCCCTTCCTCCTCCTCTACCTATTCAATGTGAAGATGACAAAGATGAAGACCTTTAGAATGATCCACTTTCACTTTGAATAGTATATATTCTCTTCTTTGGCATTTTCTTTTTTTTTTTTTTTTTTTTTTGAGACGGAGTCTTGCTGTTGTCAGCAAGCTGGAGTGCAGTGACATGATCTTGGCTCACTAAAACCTCCTCCTCCCGGGTTCAAGCAATTATCCTGCCTCAGCCTCCCAAGTAGCTGGGAATACAGGCACATGCCACCACACCCAGATAATTCTTTGTATTTTTTTAGAGATGAGGTTTTACAATGTTAGCCAGAATGGTCTCCATCTCCTGACCTCATAATCCGCCCTGCCTCGCCCTCCCAAAGTGCTGGGATTACAGGTGTGAGCCACCTCACTGGGTCCTTATGATTTTCTTAACATTTTCTTTTCTCTAGCTTACTTCGTGGTAGGAATACAGTATTTAGAAAAGACACGGTGGCTCATGACTATAATCCCAGCACTTTGGGAAGGTGAGAGGATTGCTTGAGACCAGCCTGGGCACTGCAGAGAGATCCTGTCTCTTAACACCCCACCCCCAAGAAAGAAATTAGCCAGGCATGGTAGCATGCACCTGTGGTATAGCTACCAGGGAGGCTGAGGTGAAAGGATCCATTTGAGTCTGGAAGGTTGAGACTGCACTGAACCATGATTACGCCACTGCACTTCAGCCTAGGTGACAGTGAGGCCCTGTCTCAACCCCAAAAAACAACAAAAAAAACACATGCTATATAATGTAACACACAAAATGTTTGTTAATTGACTTATTGGTAAGGCTTCTGGCCAGGAGTAGGGTGATAAGTTTTGGGGGAGTCAAAAGTTATATGTAGATTTTAGATCGTGCAGGGGATTGGTGCCCATAACCCCTACATTGTTCAAGGGTCACAGTTTGAAATTGCCATCTTGCAATAAAGCCAAAAGATTAAACACTGAATTTTGTCTATTTTAACTTTTTTTTTTTTTGAAACGGAATTTCACTCGTTACCCAGACTGGAGTGCAATGGTGCAATCTCAGCTCACCACAACCTCCGCCTCCTGGGTTCAGGCAATTCTCCTGCCTCAGCCTCCTGAGTAGCTGGGATTACAGGCACGTGCCACCATGCCCAGCTAATGTTTTGTATTTTTAGTAGAGACAGTGTTTCACCATGTTGACCAGGATGGTCTCGATCTCTTGACCTCGTGATCCACCTGCCTTGGCCTCCCAAAGTGCTGGGATTACAGGTGTCAGCCACCGTGCCTGGCCACTTTTTTTTTTTTTTTGAGATGGAGTCTCTCTCTCGTCACCCAGGCTGGAGTGCAGTGATGTGATCTCTGCTCACTGCAACCTCCGTCTCCCGGGTTCAAGTGATTCTCCTGCCTTTATTTCCCTAGTAGCTGGGATTAGAGGAGCCCACTACCATGCCCAGCTAATTTTTATATTTTTAGTAGAGATGGGATTTCACCGTGTTGGCCAGGCTGGTCTTGAACTCCCGACCTCAAGTGATCCACCTGCCTCAGCCTCCCAAAGTGCTGGGATTACAGGCATGAGCCACTGTGCCTGGCCTTTGACTTTTAATGAGAGGTGGGGAAAACTTAAATGACACACCAAGATACTAGCATGTCAGTAATGTTTGTTTCCCCTTAGGTATAACTGATAGTGGCTAGTCTAAATGAGCAAAGTTTGAGGACTAATATCTATAAAGTACCTATGATACCAGTTCTAATAACTCAGGGAATAACTCAGTTTTTTTGCATAGGTAAGATGGAAAGGGCCAAGGATGGCAGTCATGCCTGTAATCCCAGCACTTTGGGAGGCCGAGGCTGGTGGATCATCTGAGGTCAGGAGTTCGAGACCAGCCTGGCCAACATGGTGAAACTCCATCTTTATTAAAAATACAAAAATTAGCTGGGCATGGTGGTGGATGCCTGTAATCTCAGCTATTCGAGAGGCTGAGGCATGAGAATCACTTGAACCTGAGGGCGGAGTTTGCAGTGAGCTGAGAGGGTGCAATTGCACCCCGCCCCCCACCAAAAAAAGGGGTAGGGGGAAGGCAGTTCTCTTTACAGTGAGGTGAAAGAGAAGGTAAGTTTATGATTTAAATGTGAGAGGAAGCTTTCAGAAACAAGCTACTGGAACTGTGGTAAGATCAGCTTGGTGGGCAGCGCAACTGTGTGCTCTCTGATTTGCAACCTTTATTTTGCACATAATTGAATAGCGTATTTATTTCACAACCAAAACTAACCTTTAGGGGAAGGGAGAACTGCTTAGTTACATTCATGCTCCTAGAAAAAGCAACATTCTAGTAAAATGATAATTTCATGGAAAATATACTAGTAAAACCAGCTTACCTTAGGCCTTATAAGCAGAATAGAATAAAAAGAAAAACTGATCATGTTTATTGCAACCATTGTCAAGGTTTTAAACTACAGGTCCAGTGCTACCTTGAAAGCCTTGGGCAACCCTCCTCAGTCACTAGAAATGTTGATTATCTTTTGCTGTGTGCTCTCATTCACCCATGATGACTTCTTGGGGACCCATCCCCACATAGACACCTGATGCCTATTTAACTGTGAGTCTTGCCACCAACCTAGCAGAGTAAACCAAAGTGGAGCACCTGATACGAGGGCAGCCTCCCTAGAGGTTAATGAGACTAACCTTGCACAAATCATTCTGGCCTGCCAGGCACGGTGGCTCACATCTGTAACCCCAGCACTTTGGGAGGCCGAGGCGGGCAGACCACCTAAGGTCCGAAGTTCAAGACCAGCCTGGCATGGGCCTGTAATTCCAGCTACTCAGGAGGCAGAGGCAGGAGAACTGTTTGAACCCGGGGGGATGGAGGTTGCAGTAAGCCAAGATTGAGTCACTTCACTCCAGCCAGGTGAAAGAGTGAGACACCACCTCAAAAAAAAAAAAAAAAAAAAAAAAAAAAAAATCAGTTTGGCCAATCAAATTCCATATAGGTAAATTTAAATTATGAGGAGCATCAATGAAGAAAGTAGAGAAACCAGCCTGTAGCATAAGGAAGAGTGGAATAGACTACGGAAAGCAGAGACGTGACGAGAGAGATCCTATGTCCTATGTCCAGGCAGTAGCCGACCTCTTTTCTCCCTCCAAGTCCTAGGTAGCCTTGCAGTGAACTTCCTTTAAGTTCATTTAAATTTCCAGTCCTTGAAGCCAAAGATCAAACTGGAATGTGTCTATGTACATATTAATATTTAAAGGATACAGTACAAAACATTAAAAAATTACAGGTGAAACGTCCCAAATTAAATCAGTGATTTTGGTATTGTTGCAGTAACCTCTCCAGGTGCAACTTGAGTATATTCATTCACTTGTTACTAAACAAGTGATAAATGGTTATATTAATCTTTCTTTTTTTTTTTTTTTTTTTTTTTTTTGAGATGGAGCCTTGCTCTGTCACCCAGGCTGGAGTGCAGTGGCACAATCTTGGCTCACTGCAACCTTTGCCTCCCAGATGCAAGCGATTCTCCTGCCTCAGCCTCCCGATCCTCAGCTGGGATTACAGGCACCTGCCACCACATCTGGCTAATTTTTGTATTTTTAGTAGAGACAGGTTTTTGCCATGTTTGACCAGGCTGGTCTTGAACTCCTGACCTCAGGTGATCCGCCTGCCCTGGCTTCCCAAAGTGCTAGGATGACAGGTGTGAGTGATTGTGCAGGGCCATATGGAAGGTAGGGGAGGTGGTTCTAGCCTTTTTTAAATGGTAGGCATCATCCCTCAGTTTTGAATAATAGTTTTCAAACCCCTGTCCCCAGATTCCAAGTTGTAGTCAGGGCTGAAAACACTAGAGACTTTATGGTATATTAGTCTAGACTAAGAATAACTGCATGGCCCAGCGCGGTGGCTCACACCTGTAATCCCAGCACTTAGGGAGGTTAAGGCGGGAGGATCACAAGGTCAGAAGTTGAAGACCAGCCTGGCCAAGATGGTGAAATCCCGTTTCTACTAAAAATACAAAAATTAGCTGGGCACTGTGGCAGGCGCCTGTAATCTCAGCTACTCAGGAGGCTGAGGCAGGAGAATTGCTTGAACCTGGGCGGCAGAGGTTGCGGTGAGCCGAGATCGCGCCACTACACTCCAGCCTGGGCAATAAAGTGAGATTCCATGTCAAAAAAAAAAAAAACAAAACAAAAAAACAAAACTTCGTTTTCTTTGTGGATCTTAACAGTTTCAGTTAGTTGAGTATCTTAAGGGTTTTTGGCGTTTTTTCCTCCAAAGAGTGAATCTTCACTGGAGAACTTCTGTTTTTGTCTTTTTCTTTTTTAAACCAAATAGATTTTAATGTGCAAATTCGTAAGTGGTTTGAGGGTCTGGCATTGCACTCAGCCTTCAATACGTTTGAATAACTACCCATACGTGATCTTCTTAGAAGCAGTGTTTGAAACCACCCATTTCACCCCATCTGCTATGTTGTAGTTGGGTGTTTTTTTGTTTTTTTGAGGCGGAGTCTCGTTCTGTCGCCAGGCTGGAATGCAGTGGCGCGATCTCGGCTCACCACAACCTCTGCCTCTGGGTTCAAGCGATTCTCCTGCCTCAGCCTCCCGAGTAGCTGGGACTCTGTAGTCCACCACGGCCCAGCTAATTTTTGTATTTTTAGTAGACACGGGGTTTCACCATGTTGGCCAGGCTGGATGGTCTCGTCTCTTGACCTAGTGATCCATCCGCCTCGACCTCTCAAAGTGCTGGGATTACAGGCTTGGGCCGCTGCTCCCGGACTGACATTTTTTAAAACAGCCAAAACAGAGAAGAAAAATAAACTTTGTGTAGCTATAAAGAGGAAGGCACAATTAAATTTCAAAGCCCGGGCGGGAAAGGTTTCCGATGCGGTTGCTTCTTATTCCTTCTTTTGACTGACCCGCGCCTTCTCCGCCTCCCTTTCCCCTCCCGTCACCCACCCCAGCGGCGGGGATGCGGCGCCGCCTTCCGCCTTTCCGTACGGAAACATGGCGCCTCCCTGGGTGGGGAAGGCCATCCCCAGCTCCGAGCCAAAGCCCACTGAGCCTCAACGGCGGGTACTCAGCCACGCCTCTCACGTTTCCGTACAAAATCATGGCGCCTCTCTGAGTAGGGCGGGTGACTCTTGGCTCAGAGCCACTGCCCACGGAGCCCCACTCAGTGGTCATCGGTCTGCGCTTTCCACCTTCCCTGAGGAAACGTGGCGCCGCCCACCTGCCAGTCACCGCTTACGGAGCCCCTTCGGCAAGCACGAGAAAAAGCCGCTCGCCTTTCCGTACGAAGACATGGCGCTGCCCTTTATTGGGCTGGCGCCTCCCGGCCAAGCGCAGTCTCCTCCTTCTCGATACTGAGAAGCGGCCTCTTTGACCGCTGGCCACCGGAGCCGGGCTGGGAGAACCGCCCGCCGCGTGGCGAGGGATGCGGCCTCGGAGGGGCAGAGGCTGAACCGCCCCAGTCTGCCGCGCGTCGCTCCGGCCTCCGCCGTAGCGCCAGCCCGCACCTGATTCGCGGCGGGAGGGAGAACATCGACTCCACGGCAGGTGAGGAGAGCGGGAGCGGGAGCGCGGGCGGAGGCTGACGGGGCCCGCTCGGGAGGCGCGCGGCCCAAGTCGCCGGCATCTCTTTGCCTCTTCCCGTCGGATCCCGTCCGGGGATGTCGGGGGCAGGCGAGGAAGAGGCGGGGTCCGCGGGCGGGTGGGGCCCACGCCTTGAGGCCGCCCTCCCGGCGCGCCCGCGTCCTCCGCTGCTCGCGGCCCTGCCACTCCCTCGCCGGCCCGAACAGCTGTTTACAACGGAATCGGGACGCCGGGCGCGAGTGGAGCTCAGTGCCAGAGGAGGGATTCCCGGCGCCGGGGGACAGAGCCCCTTTCTTTTGCTGAAAGACCCTCTCTGCTGGGGAGCCTCTTGTGTCCAGCTTAGGCCCGCGTGCAGCCCCGACGGATGACCGGCTTCTTGGCAAGTGCGTGGATCCTCCTCCCTTCGGCTCCCTTTTTTACATGCAGTGGGGGTTGAATGAATGCGCGCGCTGTAAGCAATTAAATGGTTCCTGGCTGCATCCTAGAGCTCTTTGATTAGAGTTACAGTTTGTGGAAGGCCTGCCGTGTGCCAGCCTCTGCTATGCACAGTCTTTCGTTTCAGCTCCCCCCAAACCGAGCAGGTAGGTAGCTCTATTTTACAGAGGAAGGAACTGAAGTTACACAGCTAGTAAAGGGCCAGAATTGGGGCCCAGATATGTCTGAGACCGACGCCCAGCCCTCCCACATACACTGACATCACAGAGATGACGTAGGGATTCATCTCTGTCAACAGATACTTCGTGGATGTCTATTTGGGGGATATAAGGATGGAGCATAAGTGGGGAATATGACTGGTGCTGGCTCTTAAGAAGTTCGAAATCTAGGTGGAGAATTTTAAAATAAAAACTAGCACTTTGACCATCTGGCCCCAACGCATCTTTCCATCATCACTAGCCACTTCCTTTTCTCATTTTCTGCCCTCTGATTGAAATGCCCTTTTTTTTCACCTCCTTTCTCCCCCTCCAGACATGTTTTAACAGGGTGAAATTCTACTCCTTTTAAAGATCAGCTCAAATGTCATCTTTTCTGGGAAGGTTTTCTCAATCTCCTCCCAGGCAGAGTTAGTTTCTTCCTCTGCTATATTCCCTGGGCAATTTCATAATGCCACTAAGGCTTAAATTTCATTATGGCTCCTTGTAAGCATGTCTGCCTCCCCCTCTAGACTATGTATTTGCATCTTTCTCTTTAAATAAGCATACTTTGAATTGAATTTAAGGCAGTGATGAATGCCAACTGCCAACTAGCCAGCCCTATAGGAGCTGAGAAAGGCACAAATCACTGGTGAGGTCCGGGAAGTGTCCTGGAAAGAGATGGGACTTGAACTCAATCTTAAAAGGATGGAGTTAGTTTACTAAGCTGAGCATTAGAGACCTAGAAATCCTGCCTTTCCTCCTCACTGCACAGAATGAATTACTTCATCCCTTCTGGGCTTCTCAGCATGTGAAGAGGATAAAATTAGAAGCGTTTTGTTTGTCCTTTCTCATAGAATATGCTGGTAACGTTATCCTTTGGATCTTGGAGCATTTCCTGACCCTAACAGGCTTTAGGATAGAGAGGAGATGGATGTCCCCAGTGGAGTGTTGGAAGCTAAAATGAGACTAGAAAGGGGAAATACATGAAAACACCTTTATATTAATACAGGTCTGGGCCGGGTGTGGTGGCTCACATCTGTAATCCCAGCACTTTGGGAGCCCAAGGAGGGCGGATCGCTAGAGGTCAGGAGTTTGAGACCAACCTGACCACCATGGTGAAACCCCATCTCTACTAAAAATACAAAAATTAGCTGGGCATGGTGGCAGGTGCCTGTAATTCCAGCTCTTCAGGAGGCTGAGGCAAGAAAATCCCTTGAGGCCGGGCGCGGTGGCTCATGCCTGTAATCCCAGCACTTTGGGAGGCCGAGGCGGGTGGATCACGAGGTCAAGAGATCGAGACCATCCTGGTCAACATGGTGAAACCCCGTCTCTACTAAAAATACAAAAAATGAGCTGGGCATGGTGGTGTGTGCCTGTAATCCCAGCTACTCAGGAGGCTGAGGCAGGCGAATTGCCTGAACCCAGGAGGCGGAGGTTGCGGTCCAGCCTGGGTAACAAGAGCAAAACTCCGTCTGAAAAAAAAAAAAATCCCTTGAACCTGGGAGACAGAGGTTGCAGTGAGCTGAGCTAAGATCTTGCCAGTGCACTTCAATCTGGGCCACAGAGCAAGACTCTGTCTCAAAAACAAAACAACAAAACAAAAAAAAACCAGACTTGAATATTTCAGTTCCTGTAACTTCATTCTATTTAATGGAGTTCTTTGAAATTTCAGATAATTCTATTAGGTGACTCTTCACATCTGTCTAATGTGCAGAACACAGTCTGCCAAACTCCCTAAATCACTTGACATTTCCTTTGATCCCTTCATTACTTTCCATGTATGTAAGAAAGTTTATAATTCATGTTTATGAAAATGTTTTGTAATCTTCAAGTGCTAATGTTACAGATGTTAATTATTTTCAGCAAATGCAGAAACATTGTGTCTTCTTCCTCAGAAACACCCTAGGAGGCAGGGCATGGTGGCTCACACCTGTAATCCCAGCACTTTGGGAGGCTGAGGCGGGTGGATAACCTGAGGTCCGGCGTTTGAGACCAACCTGATCAACATGGTGAAACCCCGTCTCTACTAAAAATACAAAATTAGCTGGGCATGGTGGCGCATGCCCGTAATTCCAGCTACTTGGGAGGCTGAGGCAGGAGAATCTCATAAACCCCAGAGGTGGAGATTGCAGTGAGCCGAGATTGCTCCATTGAACTCCAGCCTGGGCAACAAGAGTGAAACTCCATCTCAAAAAAAAAAAGATTCTATTTTCTATCATCTCTAGGTATCTTTTTCACACGATAATAGCAAGGAATCAACCCTTCAGCCTAGTGGATTTACTCATAAGCTCGATTAAAAGCATTTTTTCCAAGGAGTTTGCCTATCTGCTCTTAGGAATGAAAGTAAAGAATGTAACATTGAATCACTGATTAAAGTAGTAGCAGCAGACCGTTTAGAGTACACACTGCTGGTAGTTTAAGTTCCTGTATTCTTGTAACATGCTACTCAGGAGTAGGACAAAAATATTCCAAATAACTATCTGAGATCCAGAAATTTGATAGATTACAAATGTCATTTTACAAGTATCTATTTAATCATTGAAGTAGAATATTATAGCTGGATAAGATCTGGGTAGGCTCATTTATTCTACAAACAAGAAAACTGAAACCCGAAGAGATTAAATGATTTGCCCTGAGTCACATTGCTAGTTGGTGACAGAACCAGAATACTTTTGGTTCTTTTTTTTTCTTTCCTAGGAAAGTGAATAAACTTAATTGAGAATGTCTGAAAACCTTGACAAGTCCAATGCAAATGAAGCAGGAAAATCAAAATCCAATGATTCTGAGCAAGGCCTTGAAGATGCTGTGGAAGGTGCTGATGAAGCCTTACAGAAAGCAATAAAGTCAGACTCCACCAGCCCCCAAAGAGTGCAAAGACCTCACTGTAAGCAAATTTGACTTTGGCTAGATGCAGTGTTATCATTCTTTTCAGGTGACAGTTGTATGAGGCCTTTTTGTGCATGTGGCCCTGAGCTAGGTTCTCATAATATTATTGCTAATATAGATTTAGGATTAACAGCAGTTCCTCAGCTGGCAGCCTAGCTACTTGTGGATTTTCAATTGCATGGGAAATTAACATTTGAGAATAATGTCCAGAATGTTCCTGTCTTTCTCCAGCCTCAATGATATTACAGTTTCTGAAATGCGCTGAGAAATAGGAGGGTGGGGTGCAAATTGCAGCTTTCATTAAAAGAGTGAAAAGTCTGAGGCTGATTCCAGCCAGGACTATGCTTGTGCAGGTTAAAAAAAAAAAAAAAAAAAAAAAAAAGTGAGTGAATTTACCACACCCTAATTCCCTGCCTGGGGGCTTAGTTCCCACGAATAGGGGATTCAGTTTGCTGAATGTGTTTGGTGAAGTCATTTCAAATCCCTGCCAAGGAGCAAGTCTCTGAAATGAAAGGATGGCGGTATCTTCAGGCATTCCTAGCAGTTGCCTCAACTCACATCTTTTATGAAGGATACCTTAAGCATTTTGAAGTGAGTCCAAAAATGAAAGTTTTTAAGAGGGAATGTCATAGTCTAAGAATGTTGGTATTGATGTTATCTTTTTAAACTGTAGATGATCAGTAGTTGTACATATTTGGAAAAAGTACAGACATTTTTAGGTTTTGGGGTGTGTTTCTTCTAAAATGATCAAAGCCCTTCCCAGGCAATATATTAGTCAACGTAGTATTCTTCAAGCAAACATTAACAGACCCTGTGTTATTGTGATTTATTATCACTTGGATTTTAATAAATCAACGATTAGGTCAAATTGTGTCCAGGGAAACATGTTGTTACTAGCACAGTCTAGCATGGTAGGCCTGTCTCCAATATGTATAGTTAGAAAGCTTCTGTTTTCCTATCTTTAAAATGAGGAAAATACATATATTTCTTAGGGTAGCGGTAAAGATTAAATGAATTTGTATAAGACACTTAGAACAGTGCTTCATAGGTAATAAATTCTTAATAAACATTAGTTGTTGTTACTACTATTGCTACTAACATGTCATCTATTGCATTTAAAGATGCCAGCACTGGCCAGGCACAGTGACTCATATCTGTAACACCAGCACTTTGGGAGGCTGAGGCAGGAGAATCACTTGAGTCCAGGAGTTCAAGATCAGGCTGGGCAATATAATGAGACTCCATCTGTACAAAAAATAAAAAAGTAGCCAGACACGGTGGTGCATACCTATAGTCCCAGCTACTTGGGGGGCTGAGGCAGGAGGATTGCTTGAGCCTGGGAGGTGGAGGTCGCAGTGAGCCAAGATCATACCACTGCATTCCAGTCTAGGTGACATAGTGAGACCCTTTGTCAGAAAAAACAAAAGGTTAGCTGAGCATGGTCGCACATGGCTGTAGTCCCAGCTACTTGGGAGGCTGGGACACGAGGATCACTTGCACTGGGGAGATCAAAGCTGCAGTGAGCCATGATCGTATTACCACACTCTAACCTGGATGACAGAGTGAGACAATCCTCTCTCATAAATAAATCGGCCAGGATTGATTGCTGTAATGTGGATGTATATGATAGTTTTACAACCTATAGTTTCTGCTAATGAAGAACTTTTGGATTAGGTCTTCAGTCATTCTCTATTGGTTGGTTGGTTGATTGGTTTTAATATTTTTAAACAATTTTAATTTTTATGGGTTCAGCCATTCTTTGGTTGATGGCTGCACCTTTGGCAACCTGTCAGTCTGATGGCATGATTCCAAATTAGTATTAAACCAGTACTAAGCTACATTATCTGAAATTGTGTGTAGTTATGCCTTAAAGGCAAGAATAATTACTTATCCTGGAACCTATGATCAAAATTTAGAGGATCTAGTAACAGCCAGAAAAGTACATCAACATTTGTTTGTATATGCATGTTTTTAGGAAGAAGGTCATAGAAGCTTTCATTAAGTTCTCATAGTGGTCTGTACCAAAATCAGGTTTAAAATCAATGCCCTAAGATATTTCTTTTAGCTGCCTTCCTATTTCTCCTGTAGTAGTAGGTAGGTATAGGACCATAAACCCAAAAGATAAAGCTAAGACCCCATTATTTGGGGATCAAGTAAGGAAGCATTATTGAACACAAAAAGCATAAATAAAGATTTACAAAATGCAGAGTTAACAATTTACAGACATTTTCCCCAAACTCTGTAAATGTGTAGCTACTGAGTTCAAAGGAACTCTAAAGTCACATTTGGAATTCTATAAATTAAAATGTAAGTAGCAAAAAGATAACATTTTTTGTTTTAAATTATAACACAGAGTAATACTTTAAGAGTGGAATTGCTATGCTAGGCAAGGTGGCTCATGCCTGTAATCCCAGCACTTTGGGAGGCCAAGGTGGGTGAGTAACCTGAGATCAGGAATTTGAGACCAGCCTGGCCACGATGGTGAAACCCTGTCTCTACTAAAAATACAAAAATTAGCAGGGCATGGTGGTATGCACCTGTAATCCCAGCTACTTAGGAGGCTGAGGCAGGAGAATCGCTTGAACCTGGGAGGCAGAGGTTTCAATGACCCACGATTGCACCATTGTACTCCAGCCTGGGTAATAAGAGCAAAACTTCATCTCAAAAAAAAAGAAAAGAGTGGAATTGCTGATGGTAGCTGATACAGAATATTGAAAAAGGAAAAATGGCTGGCTTGTAAAAAATTGGTTGGTACTAATTTGAGGTGGTGATTTGATTGTAAAAGATTATCTGTTCTTTAAACAGAGATCCTTTAAACAGAGTAAGGATCAGTCACCTGTTACTTAACAATATTTTCTTTAAAATCTTCTACTTGTATATACTTTAATCCTCTTCTCACAAAGAACCTTCTGTTCTAATGCTTTTTTTTTTTTTTTTTTTTTTTTTTTTGAGACAGAGTTTTGCTCTTGTTACCCAGGCTGGAGTGCAATGGCGCGATCTCGGCTCATCGCAACCTCCGCCTGCTGGGTTCAGGCAATTCTCCTGCCTCAGCCTCCTGAGTAGCTGGGATTACAGGCACGTGCCACCATGCCCAGCTAATTTTTTGTATTTTTAGTAGAGACGGGGTTTCACTATGTTGACCGGGATGGTCTCAATCTCTTGACCTCGTGATCCACCCGCCTCGGCCTCCCAAAGTGCTGGGATTACAGGCTTGAGCCACCGCGCCCGGCTGTTCTAATGTTTAATCCCCTAGTTGACCAGTAAAAGATGCTATATTCAGATGACAAACACCAATTATTACTCCAGTTAATATCCTCTATGTAGGACTTTGTTTTATTAAATCAGATCCTTGTGAATTTAATTAGTTGATCCCAGTCATCCTTAGACGAATAGATGACACAAGAACTTAGATTTCTAAAGCTCATGACTAGACTTTGAAATATGGTATCTCTGTATTCAATCAGTCAAATATTTGTTGAGTGCATACTCTATGTCAGGGATTCAGCAGTGAACCAGGCCCATGTTGTCTCTGTCCTCATGGAGCTTACAGGCTAGCAAGGAAGACAAATTAACAAGCAGTTTCCATCAACATAGTAAGTACTATAGGTAACCTTTACCCTTGCTTTACTGTATTTACTGTATAGTAGCTGTTTTGTTGACATTTATCATCTTGCCCTCCATAAATGTCCATCCACTTGTGTGACTAACAGCATCTTTTTAGAGGGTATAGACATCTCAGGACACCCTAGTAAAGAAAGAGTACAACCATTCTAAATTAGAACTTCATTTTATTTTGGAATCTGTCTGCCAGCCTCTCAGAAATGATGTTTAACCTAATACGGTTTTCAGTTTCTCTACAGGGCATCAGTGCACAAATGCCGTAACAAAATAACAGAATTTAGCAACAGCTTTAGCTTTGTATCACTAAGATAAACTCCAGAGTAAGTTATATGTAACCTTACCCATTTTTTTTTTTTTTTTTAGGAGACCGATCTCTTTATGTTGCCCAGGCTGGCCTTGAACTCCTGGGCTCAAGTGATTCACCCACCTCAGCCTCCCTAGTAGCTTAGACTACAAGTGTGCACCACCATGTCTGAGTTAACCTTACACCATTTTTCATGGCTCTTATTACAACTCAGATTCTCTTCACAAATTGAAGCAAAGCCGTGTTATCCACCAAATTGCATCTTTATGCAATTTTATGAAATCTTTAACAAATTTTTATTTATGAAATTGGTAAATTTGAGCACTGTCCCAAAACAAAAACCCCCACAACCTATCATTTGTATGCAGTGCATAATTCCTCTATGTGTACATGTGTAACATGTCCTGATCTTATCTTAGAACTGTAGCTTTTATCTTTCATGGTCAGATACCCCATCATTGATAAGTCTGATTTTATGTAGTCTCTAACTTGGATAGCTCCTGAAAACTTTCTTCTTCCTGAATGTTTGATGTTCTTAGTACTTGGTGCAAGCTGTTTTGTTCCAAGTATGCCCAAAACACTGAGAATGCACTTGTTTAAAATTTGGAGGGTTCTTATTTTTCATACAACACACTTAAGTCTCTTGTTTTTACATAGAGAAACACTGACCCTGGAAGATTTAAGTGACTTATTCAAGGTCATGCAGAGTCTAGAGGAAGTGAAATTTCTTCCTGATTTGCTCCAGCTACTGTGTTTCATGACTAGGCAGCATAATAACAGTGTCTATTACTACCCAGATAGCTAAAATTATTGGGAAATAAATCCACTGAGAGGACTTGATGTGTTTCTGTTATTTTCATAAATTTCAGATGATAAGACATTGGTTACTTTTTTGCAAAAGCAAGGTTAAAAGACTTGGAAGCCCTAATAATAATCTGAGTTTCTTTTTAAGAGGTTAAAACTTGATGGAGTTTAATAACACCTGATGTTTGATAATAACACCTGATACTTGATATCGACATACCCACTGTGGAAGTTTCATTTTCTGATAACTGGTAACAGAAATAATTTAATAATAAGCATATATTTATACATGTGTATAAATACAGCAAATCCCTACTGAGCCAGGCATACATCTATAATCCTAGCTACTTGGGAGGCTGAGGTATCAGTGAGCTGTGATCACCACTCTCCAGTTTGGGCAACAGAGTAAGACCCTCTCTCAAAAAAACAAAACAAAAAAAATATATATATATATATTAATAGAGTCTGTAGCAGAGTGTACATTTTAAATTTTGAAAAAGTCCAAATTATCTATTTTTTGCTTTTGTAGTTTGAGCTTTTTGTATCCTAAGAAATCTTTGCCTGATTCAAAATCACAAAGATTTTTGTCTGTATTTTCTACTAGAAGCTGTTTTTTCTGTATAGTCTTAGCTCTTAATGTCTGTGATTCTTTTTTTCTTTTTGAGACAGGATCTCTGTATGTCACCTAAGCTGGAGTGTAGTGGCGGGATCACGGCTGACTGCAACTTCTGCCTCCTGGGCTAAGCCATTTTCCCACCTGAGCCTCCTGAGTAGCTGAGACTACAGGCACATGCTACCACACCTGGCTAATTTTTGTATTTTTTGTAGAGATGGGGTTTTGCCATGTTGCCCAGGCAGGTCTCAAACTCCTGGCCTCAAGCAGTTTTTGCACCTTAGCCTCCAAAGGGTTAGGATTACAGGTGTGAGCCACTGTGTCCAGCCCAGTGATCCATTTTGAGTTGATTTTTGTTTATCATATGCAAGAAGGATCTAGAGTAAATCTTTTACATATAGATACCTAATTGTTGTAGCACCATTTGATTAAAAAAATAAAAAAGACCACACTTGCTCTTTTTTTTTTTTTTTTTTGAGGCAGAGTCTCGCTCTGTTTCCCAGACTGGAGGGCAGTGGTACAATCTTGGCTCACTGCAATCTCTGCCTCTTGGTCTTAAATGATTTTTAGTAGAGATAGGGTTTCACTGTGTTGTCCAGGCTGGTCTTGAACTGCTGGCCTCAAGCAGTCCACCTGCTTCGGCCTCTCAAAGTGCGTGAGCCACCATGCCTGGTCTATCCTTGTCTTTTGACGACATATATACAGTTGTACATGTATATCAGTCTATTTCTGGATTTTCTGCCCTGAATTTCTGTATATCCTTATGCTAAAAATATACTGTCTTGATTATTATAATTTTAAAATAAGTCTTGAAATCAGTGTCAGTCCTCTAACTTTATTTTTCTTTTTCAAAATAGTTTTGGCTTATTTCAAGGTGTTTTGTGTTTCCATATACATTTTAGAATTAGTTTGTCAGTTTCAACAAAAAAGCCTTCTGATTGGGATTGCATTTAACCAATAGATTGACTTGGGGGAAATTGATTATTAATAATATACACATAGAGGGGAACAACAGACACTGGGTCTAGTAGGATCAAGGAAAATAATGAGTACTAGGCTTAATACCTGGCTGACAAAATAATCTCCACAACAAACGGCCGTGACATGAGTTTAACTATATAATAAACCTGCTCATGTACCCCTGAACTTAAAAAAAAAGTTGTTTTTAATTGAAAAGATATATTGGGCTTTGATTTTGAATATTTATTATATTTTAGCAATATTCATGAAGCCAGATTTATTTATTTGTTCTGTATTCTTATTCATATTCTCTGGAAATGCTGAAAATGTTGTGAGGAAGAATTTTGAGAGTTTTCTCAACTTCCCCTTGTGACCAAATAAAGATTTTTGCCAGACAGGATATGACCAGCTCTTCGATTTGGTTCCTTTTTTTTTTCCTTTGGTGAGCAAAAGAAAAAAGAAAGAAAATAACTTTTTGACTAACCTAAGAAGATTTTTTAAAGCTGGGCAAACCAGTGACAATACTTATCTAATTTTAAGGCCAGATCTTATGACTGTCACATAAAATTAATATATTCATCTTCTAGGCCAGTGCTTCTCAAACTGTGGGTTTGAGAGTGGAGACTTGTGTTAGAAATGCAGATTCTGGTCTGTGTGCTGTGACTTATGCCTGTAATCCCAGTACCTTGGTGGGTGGATCATTTGAGCTCAGGAGTTTGAGACCAGCTTGGGGAATATGGCAAAACTTGTCTCTAAAACAATACAAAAAGTAACCAGACATAGTGGCGTGTGCCTATAGTCCCAATTACTTAGGAGGCTGAGGTGGGAAGATGGCTTGGGCCTGAGAGGTTGAGGCTGCGGTGAGCCATGATTGTGCCACTGCACTCCTGCCAGTCACAGAGTGAGACCCTGTCTCAAAAAAATAATAATAAAATAATAAAAAGCAGATTGTTTAGCCCTGCCCCAGACCTGCTAAATCAGAAACCCTGAGAGGTGGGCCCAGCAATCTGTTTTCACAAGCTTTCCCTCTGACTCCAGCGTAGGCTAAAGTTTGAGAACTGCTATCAGAGACTTTTTTTTTTTTTGAGAGGAAGTCTCGCTCTGTCACCCAGGCTAGAGCACAATGGTGTGATCGCTCACTGCAACCTCCAAGTCCCAAGTTCAAACAATTCTCTCGCCTCAGCCTCCCAAGGAGCTGGAATTAAAGGCATGCACCACCATGCCCCACTAATTTTTGTAGTTTTAGTAGAGGCAGGGTTTCAACATGATTGCCAGGTGGATCTCGAACTCCTGACCTCAGGTGATCCACCTGCCTCCACCTACCAAAGTGCCGGGATTACAGGAGTTAGTTTGGACTTAGCATAGACTTTTAAAAAGTAAGAATTCCCCTTTGTTCCTTGGTTCAGAACCTTATTTCTGAATGATCGGTCTCAAGCTTTATTAAAAAAGAAGTATGGACACAAATTATGAGACTGTTGCAGCAGTTAATACAGAAGTGACATCTACAGGACTTGGATAATGAAGCAGGGGAAAGAGAGAAATCAATAATGACTCCTTTTCAAAGTTTTTGATTCACTGGATCAGCATTCTACAAAATTCTTGTGTCACATCTCTTTTGATCTGTCCATTGGCCACTGCAGAGCTCTCATATTCTGTCTCAGTATCCTGTACAGGATAGTAGTTTTAGCATTGTTTAAACAGCATCATCAGCACCATAATGGACTTGATGCTATTTTAATTTCCTTTTTTTTTTTTTTTGAGACAATGTCTTACTCTGTCACCCAGGCTGGAGAGCAATGTCGTAATCTTGGCTAACTGCAACCTCCATCTCCTGGGTTCAAGGGATTCTCCTGCCCCAGCCTCCCAAGTAGCTGGGATTACAGGTGTGTACCACCACGCTGGCCTACTTTTTGTATTTTTAGTAGAGACAGGATTTCACCTGCCTCAGCCTCCCAAGTAGCTGGGACTATAAGAACACACCACCACGCCCAGCTGATTTCTGTATTTTTTAGTAGAGATGGGGCTTCACCATGTTAGCAAGGATGGTCTCAATCTCTTGATGGCCAAGCTGGTCTTGAACTCCTGACCTCAGGTGATCCAACTGTCTCAGTCTCCCAAAGTGCTGGGATTATAGGCATGAGTCACCATGCCCAGCTATTTTAATTTTTTTTAACTTTTTATTTGTTTCTGAGACAGGTCTTGCTCTGTTGCCCAGGCTGGAGTGCAGTGACATGATCATAGCTCACCACAGGCTCAAGTGATCCTCCAGCCTCAACCTCCTCAGTAGCTGGGACTTCAGGCATGCACGCACCACCATACCCACATAGTTCTCTAATTTTTTTGTAGAGACAAGGTCTCACTATGGTGCCTAGGCTGGTCTCCAATTCCTGGCCTCTTGCCTTGGCCTCCCAAAGTACTGGCATTACACATGTGAACCACTGTGCCTAGCCTTGATGCTGTTTTCATTTGGGGAGATTCATTTGTGGCAGTGTTTGTGGTAGTGCAAAAGTAAACTGCTAATGGGAGCAAAAGAGATCTTAAATCTGGTGTCTTTTTTTTTTTTTTCTTTTTATGGTAGACAGGAGGCAGAAAGATTAGAAAATAATCCCTCAGCTATGGGACAGATGATGATCTGTAACTTAAGTTTTCCTAAGTTTCAATTTACTGTAATTATTTTCCATTGACCAGTCTTAGTAAAAACCAGATGTTGGCTGGGCGCGGTGGCTCACACCTGTAATTCTAGCACTT
This sequence comes from Saimiri boliviensis, assembly GCF_048565385.1. NCBI lineage: Eukaryota > Metazoa > Chordata > Mammalia > Primates > Cebidae > Saimiri > Saimiri boliviensis. The sequence continues at coordinate 101,363,184 of NC_133454.1, forward strand.
TGGGAGGCTGAGGTGGGCGGATCACGAGGTCAGGAGAACGAGACTATTCTGGTAACACTGTGAAACCCCGCCTCTACTAAAAAATCCAAAAAATTAGCGGGGCGTGGTGACACGTACCTGTGGTCCCAGCTATTCAGGAGGCTGAGGCAGGAGAATCGCTTGGACCTGGGAGGCGGAGGTCATGGTAAGCTGAGATTACGCCACTGCACTCCAGCCTAGGTGTCAGAGTGAGACTTTGTCTCAAAAACAACAACAACAACAACAACAAAAAAAACAGATGCTTTGAATATTAATAAATGATCTCTGTTTTTAGGATTCTAGGTTTTAAAAAAAAAGAATATGAAGTAACATTCTGCTGCAGTTTGAAAATGTCAGAACAAACATTTTAATGGAGGCAATAACTGAAATTATTATCTGGTACCAGAACCACTGTCTTCTCCTTATTTTAATATAATATCAAATCTAGAGAAGCAAATCTCTTACAGTGAGGTTTTTTGTTTCGTTTTGTTTTGTTTTGTTTTTGTTTTTTTACAGCTAGTCCTCCTCGCTTTGTGACGGTAGAAGAACTTCTAGAGACAGCAAGAGGCGTCACCAACATGGCTCTAGCCCATGAAATTGTAGTAAATGGAGACTTTCAGATTAAACCAGTTGAATTACCAGAAAACAGGTAAGGTGTTTGCTAAATTATCTTGCTTAGTAGAATACTGCCATTTTCCAGTTTTGGAAATGTTTCCTTCAGTTGATACCAATTTTTTCTTTTGTACATTATTGCTAAAAAATATTCCTAAACAAGGAACACTAATTCTTTAGAATGCAAATAAAAGGTCTGGGAATCTTTTGTGAGAGTCTTTCTTATCAGCTTCTGCCTACTCAGTAGGATCTAGCTGCCTCATCTTGTGTTTTCATTGCATTGTTTCATTCACTTCTTTGAAACTATCACACTGTACTATAGTTGTTGGTTTCCTCACAAAGGTGAAGACTGTGTGTGGGTTATTCTGTGTCCCTAGTGCCTGGCACTTACCAGAAGACTCTACTGATTGTAAGGTGCACCTTCTAAAAATGTGCTGTCATATGCCGGGCACGGTGGCTCAAGCCTGTAATCCCAGCACTTTGGGAGGCCAAGGCGGGTGGATCATGAGGTTGAGAGATCGAGACCATCCTGGTCAACATGGTGAAACCCTGTCTCTACTAAAAATACAAAAAATTAGCTGGGCATGGTGGCACATGCCTATAATCCCAGCTACTGAGGAGGCTGAGGCAGGAGAATTGCCTGAACCCAGGAGGCGGAGGTTGCGGTGAGCCGAGACCGCGCCATTGCACTCCAGCCTGGGTAACAAGAGCGAAACTCCGTCTCAAAAAAAAAAAAAAAAAAAAAAAAAAAATGTGCTGTCATGGCCAGGCGTGGTGGCTCACGCCTGTAATCCAAGCACTTTGGAGGCCAAGGTGGGTGGATCACCTGAGGTTGGGAGTTCAAGACCAACCTGACCAACATGGTGAAACCCCTTCTTAAAAAAAAAAAAAAAAAAGTGCTGTCCTAAGAAAGAAGAAACACTGCCCATTATAATTGTAAAAATGCCATTGAATTTAAGAAAGATCCAAGTTTCTGAGAGATTAAAATATGGGGGGGGGGGAATATTTGTTTTAGAATCAAGGAAATATTCGTGCCGATGCCCTTCTATCTGAGAGTCTGTTGGGGTGTCTTCATGGTTGCAGGATGAATGCTGCAGCTCCAAGCATCCCATCATACATCATCATTCTGGGCAAGAGGGAAAAGGTTGGGAAGACTAGAGCTCTCCTTTCATTAGAGAGGAACATCTTCCCCTGGAGTCATGAAACAGACATCTGCTAATATTTTGTTAATTAGAATTTAGTCACATGCTACCCCTGTTATAAGTGAGACTGGAAAGCTTAAATCGGGCAAAAGGGAATGAACTGCTGTGATGGGCTTATTAGATCAGCATGACTTATTGTCACAGGCAGAGTATATTGTTACCCTGAAAAACACTGAAATTCTGTTAACAAAAAGGGAGGAATGGCTGCTGTGCTGGCAAATGTCTTTTGTAGGAAGTTTCTAAATATGACTTCACAGATATTTCTTATATCTGCAAAGATAGTACTTTTTTGCTTTTTTTTTTTTTTGAGATAGAGTCTTGCTGTCGCCAGGCTGGAGTGCAGTAGCATGATCTCGGCTCACTGCAACCTCCGCCTCTCAGGTTTAAGTGATTCTCCTGCCTTAGCCTCCCAAGTAGCTGAGACTACAAAGGCATGCCATCATGCCCAGCTAATTTTTGTATTTTTTAGTAGAGACGGGATTTCACCATGTTAGCCAGAATGGTCTTGATCTCTTGACCTTGTGATCCACCTGCCTTGGCCTCCCAAAGTGCTGGGATTACAGGCATGAGCCAACGTGCCCAGCCACTTTTTTGAATTTAATAATGAAGAATTACTTGTTTTGTGCTCAAGACAAAAAAACTGATTTGTTGTTGTTCTTGTTACTGTTTTTGAGACAGAGTCTTGCTCTGTTGCCCAGGCTGGAGTGCAGTGGTGCAGTCTCAGCTCACTCCGTCTCCCAGGTTCAAGCAATTCTCCTGCCTCCACCTCCCGAGTAGCTGGGACTACAAGCATGTGCCACCATGCCCCACTAATTTTTGTATTCTTAGTAGGGATAGTGTTTCACCATATTGGCCAGGCTGGTCTTGAACTCCTCACCTCAGGTGGTCTGCCCTCCTTGGCCTCCCAAAATGCTGGGATTATAGGCATGAGCCCCCACACCTGGCCAAGACTGGTTTTAATGAAATGTTATGATGTATATATAAATTGTTATAGTTTGGTACTTAGTTAAGCAATTGTCCCATATATCCCATGGGAATATGATATTTTTAGGAAATAAAGCCCTTCAACCTACTGCATACTGAATTATTGTTATTATTATCATTATTATTATTATTTTGAGACAGTGTCTTGCTCTGTCAGGCTAGAGTGCAGCCAGGCTAGAGTGCAGTGGCACTATCTCGGCTCACTTCAACCTCTGGCCAGGCTGATCTTGAACTCCTGACCTCAGGTGATCTGCCTACCTCAGCCTCCCAAAGTGCTGAGATTACAGGCATAAGCCACCATGCCCAGCCTAAATTGTTATCTTAGACTACCTAATTATAAAAATCTTAGGAAACTCGCTACTATCAGGGAACTAAAAATAATTAATGTTGGCCATCCAATTACTTGAGAGCGATTCTTTCCAATGAGAGGCTTATTGCAAAAAATCGCTAACTTTTAAAATAAAGTATGCCATTGGTTGAAGTATGCCTGGGAAATTTTTCCTTGGTCCAAATGACTGGGATTGATCTTACCTGAAACCCATAGTATTTGTGCTTTTGAAAGTGATTTGAAATTCAGATATTTTGGTTTTTACCTTTTTTTTTTTTTTTTTTTTTTTTTTCCCCACTGCCCCAGCTTGAAGAAAAGAGTAAAGGATATTGTACATAAAGCGTTTTGGGATTGCTTGAGTGCACAGCTAAGTGAAGACCCCCCATCATATGACCATGCTATTAAACTTGTAGGAGAAATCAAAGAGGTGAGGCAAAGAGTAAATTGTGATGCTTTTCTGGTGTGTTAGGAGTGTTTATTCAACTTCTTGTTTCACCACCAGAAGACTTTATAAAGAAACTGAAGGATCCAGAGTTAAATAACTTGCCAAAAGGTAGATCAAGAGTGTTTTTGGCTTAATGCCCTTTTAAAAAAAATTTTAAGCAAGCCGTGATAACCCGAAGGCATTAAAGACAACAAAGTTATTTCACAAAATCTAGGTTATTTATAAATTTTAATAGGTATGGACACATTCCATTTATAATGGCCAAAAAGTGATTCAGGCTTCAGGATAGAGAAAGCTTTAGGTGGAGGGACTGTTTGCCTTTAGCAATAGCATCAAAGAAGAAATGTATCCATGGAAATTGTCATCTGTGGTTGGCTCACAGGCTCACATTAATAAACATACTTTTCTTCTTTCACCATTAACAAGTTTTTCTTCTATCCATTTAATTGCTACCTGGAGCTTAAGTGGAAGCTTAATTATAGTAAATGATTTGTAAACATGTTGTTTTTCTGTAGATTTGTTGAGTAAGAAGTAAAATATGTGCACTATTATGTAGCAATTATTAAGCCCTTATTTGGATAGTTATAAGTTACATGTAATTAGAAATTATGTCTAAGGAATTTTGATTAAATGTAACTGTTTTCTCTTGTAGACTCTCTTATCTTTCTTGCTGCCTGGCCACACTAGACTGAGAAACCAGATAACAGAAGTCTTGGATCTGGATCTGATAAAGCAGGAAGCAGAGAATGGGGCCCTAGACATTTCCAAGCTGGCAGAATTCATTATTGGCATGATGGGGACACTGTGTGCACCTGCTCGAGATGAGGAGGTTAAGAAACTAAAGGACATTAAGGAAATAGTGCCCCTTTTCAGGTATGGAACTATTTAATCATACTCTGTACACCTACAATTCAGAGCTATTTTCTTTTTTTTTTCTTTTTCTTCTTTTTGTGGGGGACGGAGGAGGGAGGCTGGGCAGGGAAGAAGGGGAGGAAGACAGGCGGACTGGCAAGGGAGCATGAGCTATTTTCTTTTCTTTTTTTTTTTTTTTTTTTTGAGATGGAGTCTCACTCTGTTGCCCAGGCTGGAGTGCAATGGGGCAATCTTCACTCACTGCAACCTCTGCCTCCTGCATTCAAGCAATTCTCATGCCTCAGCCTCCTGAGTAGCTGGGATTACAGGCACGCACCACCATGCCTGGCTAACTTTTGTATTTTTAGTAGACATAGGGTTTCACTATGTTGGACAGGCCAGTCTCGAACTCCTGACCTCAGGTGATCCACTCGCCTTGGCCTCCCGAAGTGCTGGGATTACAGGCATGAGCCACTGTGCTCAGCCGAGAGCTATTTTCAGTTTAAACTTCCCAAAGTCTTGGTACTCATGAATTAACAAAGAAATTTTAAGCAAACATTTTGTAAAATGCAGAAAAGTAAAAAGAGGACATTTACTCATAATTGTACCACTCAGAGGTACAATCACTTTTATCATTTTGATCTGTATATTTTTTTTACATCAAATTCCCTCAACATTTTCTTTTGAAAAATTCCAAACCTGCAGAAAAGTTTCAAAAACAGTATAATCAGCACTCACATGCTCTTCATGTAGATCCATCAGTTTTTATCATGTTGTCACAATTGCTTTGCTGCCCAGGCTGGTCTGGAACTCCTGGGCTCAAGCGGTCCTCCCACCTGGGCCTCTCAAAGTACTGGGATTACAGACGTGAGCTACGGGTCTGGTCCTCTTTTCCTTTAATACTATGTTTAGTTTACAATTGCTTGGTTCTAAATCCTTTTTTCTTTTAGAGAAATTTTTTCTGTGTTGGACCTAATGAAAGTGGACATGGCCAACTTTGCTATCAGTAGCATCAGGCCTCATCTCATGCAGCAGTCAGTTGAATACGAGAGGAAGAAGTTTCAGGAGATTTTGGAAAGGCAACCAAGTATGTTTTATATTTTGTGGTACTTTTTTTGTTGTCTGTGGTTTTTCATTTTAGCTGCCATAGCTTGTTGTAATATTTTCAGAACAAAACAAAAATTTAGTATGAGAATAGTCTGATTTGAAGAAGAAAAACACAAAATGTTAGGATTTCATCTAGAGTTATTAAGCATTGAAAAGAAAACTTAATTGACAAGCAAAAGGAATGTGTGAGTAGGCCATGGGAATAGAAATTTAAAACAATGAATTCCTCAATTATAAATGGTTTTTTGATGAAAACACCAGTTTGAAGTAAAATACATTCTTGGTCTTGATTTTTTAAAACATGACCGACGTCCTATGAATGTTAATTCACTTTTCTTCTTGCTCTGTGGCATACCAGGAAATTTAACTTTGCTTTTGTTCTGGATGCATAAATCTTGTTTTATACCCAGGAAGAGTCTTCATTTTTATGGACGTCTCAGATGACTGCAGAAAACAGACAACGATCAGAATCTAAAACTATGTTGTATTTCTAGGGTGCTTTTTATGGTCTCTGCATTGCTGGCTGACATTCTGGGTAAATTTCAGTTTTCAGAGCCAATGTATGATGAATGCTGTTTTGCCTCTAACTTTGCTGATGAGGAGATGAAAACAGCAGTCTCTGGGTTGATTGGGTTGCCTGACCAGATTAGCTGCAATGCCCCACACAATCGAGTCATCCTGCCCCGGGCAGAGAAGTCTGAGGTGGTGCTGGGGCCAGGGGAAGTCAGGGAAGGGCAAGGCAGGGGTAGAAATAGAAGTAGTTTGGTAATGTTTGCTGAGTGCCAGGCTTGTGCCACAGGCCATATGTGCGTGATCGTATGTTATCCTCACACAGTAAGCTGATGATCCAGGCACCTTTTTTTAACCCCATTTTACAGATGTTGGAAACAGGTTTTGAGAGAGTTTTTACCATAATGGACAGACCACAAGCTCACACTCTCACCAATGTTGTGAGAGTACTGGGCAGAGTTTTTTTTTTTTTTTGAGTTGGAGTCTCGCTTTGTCACCCAGTCTGGAGTGCAGTGGTGCGATCTTGGTTCACTGCAACCTCCACTGGGCAGAGTTTTGTAGCCCGAAGAGCCTTAATATTAAGGCTTGGCCCTGGAAGCAGGGGTGCAGTGGAGGACTTACTGCTAGGGTGGAAGCAGCTACAGTGCCTGAATCTAGCACCTAACTCACAACATGGAAGCCCAGGTTTCCTAAAGCTGGCAGGTTACGGGAGCATGCTGTCTACAGAAGAGAGAGTGAAGCTAGATGGCTCAGCAGTCAGGACTGAGCGCTCAGAGCAAGCCAGAGCTGTGTCCCCCTGCCCCAGTGAAGAGCAGACCACAGCTGCCACCTTGGCTGCCCACCTGGTTTTAAGGAAGCATCCACTGACAGAGCTGCAACACCTCCCGGGACCTGATAGGCACAGTTTTTATCAGATGATATGCAAGATCCTCCAGCTCTCTCTCTGTATCCCTCAGGGTGCCCGCTGCATTACTCACCTTAGAAAAGCAGGGGTACTTAAGGGCTGCTGAAAGTGGTGTGGGGCTTCTCTGACAGAGTTCACTTTCCCCTGGGCTGAATGGAAGCCAGAGTGAAACCAGGTTAAGATCTAAACAAGGAAAAGCCTCATCGTCAGTGTAGAGGATACTTTATACAGGGAAACTCTAGCCACTGTCTCATCCCGTCTGTCTCTAGAGCTGGAGTCTCCAGGGCTTCTGGCTCCATATCATACAGTGGTCAGGAAGGCAGAGAAGAAAAGGAAGGTTTGTTAAATACCAAGTATGTGGCAAGGCCTGGCTAGGTGTCATATATTCTTATTTTAGACAGGATCTAGCTCTGCCACTCAGGCTGGAGTACAGTGGTGTGATCACCACTCACTACAACCTCAACCTCCGGGGCACAAGCAGTAATCCTACAGGCACATGCCACCACACCCGGCTGATTTTTGTATTTTTTGTAGAGATAGAGCCTTACCACATTGCCCAGGCTGGTCTTGAACTCCGGGGTTCAAGCAGTCTTCCTACCTCAGCCTCCCAAAGTGCTGGGATTACAGGTGTGAGCCACCATGCCTGGCTTATTCATTGTCTTGTGTAATCCTCACAACAGCCTGTGAGGTGGGTGTTGTAAATTTCCCTGTATCAGGCATCTGAAACTCAGACACATTATGACTTGTCTGAGATCCCTCAGTTAATTGTGGGCACTACTATGATTTGCTCCAAGTTTTATTTGATTCCAAAGTTCATACTTTCTACTTTTATCACTCTGCCAGGACATCGATTGTCCCTAAAGTAATTCTGAGAAGCATCCCTTCTCAGTATCAAGGTAATACTTGAAGCTTTGTTTTTCACAGATTCCCTGGATTTTGTCACCCAGTGGCTGGAAGAAGCCTCAGAGGACCTTATGACTCAGAAGTATAAACACGCCCTGCCAGTCGGGGGAGCAGCTGCTGGCTCTGAGGACATGCCCAGGCTGAGCCCTGTTGCTGTCCAGAATTATGCTTACCTGAAGCTTCTGAAGTGGGACCACCTCCAGAGGCCATTCCCCGAAGTAGGTCTCTCAAGCCGTTACATTACTCATTTTTTTTTTTTTTTTTTTTGAGACAGAGTTTCGCTCTTGTTACGCAGGCTGGAGTGCAATGGCGCGATCTCGGCTCACCGCAACGTCCACCTCCTGGGTTCAGGCAATTCGCCTGCCTCAGCCTCCAGAGTAGCTGGGATTATAGGCACACACCACCATGCCCAGCTAATTTTTTGTATTTTTAGTAGAGAAGGGGTTTCACCATGTTGACCAGGATGGTCTCGATCTCTTGACCTCATGATCCACCCGCCTTGGCCTCCCAAAGTGCTGGGATTACAGGCTTGAGCCACCGCGCCCGGCCTCGTATTTGTTTTTATGCTATTGAACTTTTTAAAAAGAATAGCTTTGGCCAGGCATGGTGGCTCACTCCTGTAATCTCAGGACTTTGGGAGGCAGATTGCTTGAGGTCAGAAGTTCAGGACCAGACTGGGCAACATGATGAAACCCCATCTGTACTAAAAATACGAAAAATTAGCCAGGCATGGTGGCGGAGGCCTATAGTCCCAGCCACCTAGGAGGCTGAGGCAGGAGAATCACTTGAACCTGGGAGGTGGAGGTTGCAGTGAGCCGAGATCACACCACTGCACTCCAGCCTGGGTGACAGAGCAAGACTCCATCTCAAAAAATAAAAATAAATAAATAAAAAGTAAAAAGAATAGCTTTATTCTAATATAATTCATGTACCAGAAAATTCTCCCTTTCGGAGTGTACATCTCGGCAGTTTTTAATATCACAGAGTTTTGCATCCATTACCACTGTTTAAAATGAGACCATTTTCATCACTTTGAATAGAAACCCGCACCCATTAACAGTCACTGCCCTTTCCCTCTCCCTCCAGCCCTTTAAGCCACAACTCTGCTTTCTGTCTATGGATTTGCCTGTCCTGAACACTTGATATAAGTGAAATCATACAGTACCAGACATTTGTGCCTGGCTTCTTTCACCAACGTTTTTCCATGTTGTAGCATATAGCAGTACGTTAGTCCTGTTTTCCACTGTGTTTTTTTAATAGTGGTAAAATACACATAAAATTTACCATTTTAACCATTTCTAGTTGTTCAGTTCAGTGGCATCAAGTGCATTTGCACTGTTGGGCAACCATCGCCACCAGCCATCTCTGGAACATTTTCATTTTTTCATCTGTGAAACTGTCTTCCCACCAAACACACCAGTCATTCCCCATTGCCTCTGCCCTCTGGCCCCTGGCAGCCATCATTCCGCTTTGAGTCTCTATGAATTGGACTACTCTGAGTATCTCATATGAGTGAAATTATGCAATCTTTGTCCTTTTGGGTCAGGTTTATTTTACTTAGCATAATGTCTTCAAGATTCATTTATTTTGAAGTAGTGTCGGTGTTCCCTTTCTAGGTTTTTGTTTTTGTTTTTTTGTTTGTTTGTTTTTAGAGACAGGATCTCATTGTATTGCTCTGGTTAGAATGTGGTGGTACAATGGCTCACTCTAACCTTGAACTTTGGGGCTCAAGTGATCCTCCTGCCTCAGCCTCCTGGGTAGCTAGGATTACAAGAGTGTACCACCACACCCAGCTTATTTTTAAATGTGTTTTTTGTAGAGACAGGGGTCTCACTGTGTTACCCAGGCTGGTCTTAAACTCTTGGCCTCGAGTGATCCTCCCTCCATGGCCTCCCAGTGTTGAGATTACAGACATGAGCTACCACACCCAGCCCTCCTTTCTTTTTAAGGCTGAATGATATATTTTACTGTATGGATATACCACATTTTGTTTATTCATTCATCAGCTGATGAACATTTGGGTTGTTATTATAAATTATGCTTCTGTGAATATTCCAATGTAAGTTTCTGCATGGACACATGTTTTAACCTCTTTTTTTTTTTTTTTTTTTTTGAGACGGAGTTTCACTCTTGTTACCCAGGCTGGAGTGCAATGGTGCAATCTCGGCTCACCGCAACCTCTGCCTCCTGGGTTCAGGCAATTCTCCTGCTTTAACCTCCTGAGTAGCTGGGATTACAAGCACGCGCAACCATGCCCAGCTAATTTTTTGTATTTTTAGTAGAGACGGGGTTTCACTGTGTTGACCAGGATGGTCTCGATCTCTTGACCTCGTGATCCACCCGCCTTGGCCTCCCAAAGTGTTGGGATTACAGGCGTGAGCCACCGTGCCCGGCCGTTTTCACCTCTCTTGATTATGTACCTAGGGTTAGACTTGCTGGGTTACATAGTGACTCTTAAGTTTAACATTTTGAGGAACTACCAAACTGTTTTCCAAAGGAGCTGCATCATTTTACAATCCCACCAGTAATGTACGAAGCTTCCAATTTGTGCTGCTGAACTTTTCTGCTGTTTTTACACATCTTGATCAAAACCACAACAGTGTTGTGGTTGCTTACAGCTTTACCTAAGAAAGTTCTTCCCCTTCCATGCTGAACAACATTTTTTCTTTTTATGTTTTTCATAATATATCCTTCTAACTGCAAGACTTCTTTAAGAAGATGACTAAGAAGGGATTCCCCCAATTTTTCTATAAATAGCTGTTTCGGTATGTAGACTCTGCCCTCTTTTTTGGGGGTACATGAGCTTCTTATCACTAGCCTCAGATCAAGCTACTTCTCTAAATATCTTTCTCGTAAGTTCCTAATTTTTCCTTCAAGAAGTTGTGAGCTTAAGGTTTTGTCTCTTGCCCCTGAGTTCCCTGTTTTGTGCTGGAGGAAGCTCTAAAGAGAATGCCAAATTGAAGATGGGAAAATGTTCCCTTTCAACTGTAGCATGTTCTCTTCTGGAGGGAAGTTCTCAGCCTGACATATCTCTTTAAAAATAGCTGTGGGAGACCATCCAGTACCTCCCTTTTCCCCACTGCCAATCGTCTTCCCCAGGCCTTAGATACCCCTGCTTCTTCATGCTGTGAATATCCCTAAACCCTCTCTATGGAGAGGCGGATTTGAGACCTGTTCTCCAGCCTCCTCACTTTGCAGTCTTATGAATAAACTCTCTTTTTCTGGGGAAAAAACAAACAAACAAAAAAAACAAAAAACGCTGTGGGGAAGATGGTGATGGTCCCTGGGGACCGCTGTCTACTCCAGGAATTGATCATTGGCAATCTCCTTCTTAAACTCAAGTCCTGCGGGCTGTTGGGAAGCCACAATGCCACGTGAAGTCAGAAAAGACAGACGATAAGTCCTTGGGAGTTTATTTGTTTATCAGCAGAGGATTCTCAATCCTCAGAGATAGTTTTTGCTTCTTGGCTGTGACCCCACATTGTTCATGTATTGATTTGGCAAATCCCAATTTCTGACAGCAAGACAGGCCCTTAGAGTCCATTTGATGAGCCTGTAAACTCTCAGATCAAACACCCATCTGTGCAGCCTTTCCCTTCTCCTTCCCTCATCCACCTGGGCAGGGGCGCTGGCATGGTAGGACCCAGGGCTTCCTTTAACATGGGGGAAGCAGTCGTGGGAATGCACTTGCTTTCTGGGAGTATTTGGGTTGTTCTTTGTCACTTCTACTCTCTGTGCTTCCTGTTTCTTTCTCCTTTATTTACTCACCAGTCCTTACTAGCTTCCTGTGTGCTGGGTGCTGAGTGGGTACCAAGGTGAATACGTGTAGGCTCTGCCCACAAGGCACTTCTCCCCTCCATTGCCCTGGGGTGGTTGTTGTTTTAAGATGGGGTCTTGCTGTGTTGCCCAAGCTGCAGTGTAGTGGCTGTTCACAAACATGATCATAGTGCACTGCAGCCTTGAACTTTTGGCCTCAGCCATCCTCTTGCTGGAGCTTCCCAGTAGCTGGGACTGCAGGCGCCCACCACCGTACCTGGCCTTCCATTGCTCTATACAGGGTGACTGGCTGTCCTAGTTTGCTGGGGACTGAGTGGTGGTTCACATGATGTGGGAGTTTCAATTTGAAAACTGGGACAGTTCCAGACAAACTGGGAGGCACTGGGGACCCTAGGTCTGTGCCTCATTATGCTTTTCGTCCTAACAACATAACTTTTATTTATCAAGTGCTGGCTCTGCCATGTTGGTCAGGCTGGTCTTGAACTCCTGACCTCAGGTGAGCTGCCTGCCTTGGCCTCCCAAAGTGCTGGGATTACCGTCGTGAACTACCTTGCCCAGCCAGGGAGGTCATGCTGTTAAGCCCAGAGCCTGGCTTTACACCCAGGCCTGTGTTCTTAGTGAGGGTGCTATGCTGCATCCTTGCTCAGGAGGAAGGGCTCTGAGATAGAGGCGTTATTTCACACGGGACTCCCTCAAAACTCTGACCACTAGTGCAAACCCTGAGGGAAGCTGCAGAGGCAGGTGTAGGAGCTGTGGCGCTCTTGCCCTCTGCTGTCCAGCCCGGACCTGCAGCTCAGCGATGGTCTCTTCTGTTTATTACAGACAGTTTTGATGGACCAGTCTCGCTTCCACGAGCTCCAGTTGCAGTTGGAACAACTGACCATCCTGGGGGCTGTGTTGCTGGTCACCTTCAGCATGGCAGCCCCAGGAATTTCCAGCCAGGCTGACTTTGCTGAGAAACTCAAGATGATTGTGAAAATTTTGCTAACAGATATGCATCTACCGTAAGTGGAACTGTTGTGTGTGGATGGGAGGCGGTGGATGGCAGAGAGCCGACTGGAGTCTCCCAGAGGGGATCTCTCAGTGTAAGGCCGAACCCAGGGCCACTCTCTAGGAACTGAGAAGAAACCTTGCTGTCTCGGTTCACTTGGCGAAGACCCTAGCAGACTTTATTCAGGGTCACAGGGTCAAAGTTAGAAACAGCTGCAGGGTTAGCAAAGCTCTAGGATTGTGGCTTTAAAATGTATGTGACTAGCCGAGTAGCCTATAGGGCCTTAGAGGCCACAACGAGGAGTTGGGTTATTATCCTAAGAGCAGTAGGGAGCCATTGAAGAGTTTGAAACAAGAGGGAGAGAGCATCATTAGATTTGTGTTGTTGTTGTTGTTTTTTTTTTTTGGAGACAAGAGTCTCCCTCTGTTCACCAGGCTGAAGTACAGTGGCACAGTGTGTGCTTACTGCAGCCTATGCCTTCTGGGTTCGAGTAATTCTCCTGCCTCAGTCTCCTAGCAGCTGGGACGACAGTTATATGCCACCATGTATGGCTAGTTTTTTTGTTTGTTTTGTTTTTGTGTATTTTTAGTAGAGACAGTGATTCACCATATTGACTAGGCTGGCCTCTAATTACTGACGTCTCATCCGCCCACCTCAGCCTCCCAAAGGGCTGGGATTACAGGCGTGAGGCACCACACCCAGTTCTTAAATTTAAATTTTGGTGGGGGGCACATAGTAGATGTGAGGGAGCATTTAGGAGGCAAGAGAAGTGGCTTAGGCAGGGGTCGGCTATGGGTAGGGTGGGGAGTGCTGGTATCAGTGGTTTCTTGCCTTGAGGAGTTGGAGATCCTGGGCTTAGGGGTCCCGTGGTCCTCCATGCCCTGTTAGCATGCTCCTCCCGGGGCCTGGCTCTGTGCTGAGTGCCATCAACTCCTTTATTCTCCCTATGCAGGGAGCAGAATGGTGTCTGACCCCTTCCTTCTTTAATGGGGCTGTTTGTCTTCTGACCTCCAAGGTTTTTGTGTTTGATGTTTGTTGAGTGCTTTATTTCTCTCCCAAAGCCATTCAAATGCATTCAGCTTTTACTGGAGCCTATGAAGAAACTGAAACCCAGTCATTAATTGGGACAAAAATGTTGGTAACTAGGACCCGCAGTAAGAAATTCATTTACTGTTGTGACCTAGTACACACTTAACACACATGTAAGTGTGCATGTGTGCAGGCCTCAGTGACTGCTCCTACCATGGAGTCATGTTGGGTGACTTCTGTGGTTCCAGCCTATAGAATATCTTTGAGTGGTTCTAAGCAAATGCTCTATCTGACAAGGTCCAATTCAGAGACTTCTTCGAGGGAAGTACCCCCTAAACATTCTCATCTTTACAAAATGGAGGAATTTTGCTGCTGAATTTGCACAAAGCATGGGTGTGTGCAGTGCAGTGTGGGGCATGTCCACATGTTGTGGATAGGAGTTCAACAGTTTTGACAGTCAGACTAGTTTGTTGAGAGGCCAGGAAACTGTTTGCTCAGCTGAGGGCTTAGCCTGAGGCCTTTGCACAGGCGCAGCCCTGGGCTGTCACCTAGGTCCCCTGCCTGAAGAACTATTCTGTCAAAGCTTCCGCTGAGGGAGGGACCCAGGCCAGTGCTTCCTTGGGAGCCCAGCCTTACACTCCCATATCCACACTCACCCTTCAGTGGTGGGCACAGAGCTGGTGACAATGGTGAGTGCCAAGGCTTGCTCCCATGCCCCCCAGTAATTCTACTTTACAAAGGATCTAGACCCAGAACAGAGGCAGTTACCTTCTCACAGCATGCCTCTCAGCAGAGGGGCTCCCTGCAAGCACCCTGGGAGAGCCTGGGGGTCCCAGGGTATCCAGGTACTCTTTTTTTTTTTAACTTTAGGATTTGAAGTTTATTCTTTTATTTTATTTTTTTTAATTTTTAATTTAAATTTTTTTTTTTTTTTTTTTTTTTTTTAGATAGAGTTTTCGCTTGTCGTCCAGGCTGGAGTGCGATGATGCAATCTCTGCTCACTGCAACCTCTGCCTCCTGGGTTCAAGTGATTCTTCTACCACCGCCTCCCCAGGATCTGGGATTATAGGCACCTGCCACCACTCCCAGCTAATCTTTCTGTATTTGTAGTAGAGATGAGGTTTCACCATGTTGGCCAGGCTGGTCTCAAACTCCTGACCTCAAACTCCTCATCCACCTGCCTTAGCCTTTACCAAAGTGCTGGGTTTATAGGCATGAGCCACTGCACTGGGCCTCTTTATTCTTTTAAAAGTAGTTAATACATGTGCATGTTTCAAAAATCAAAGATTCAAAAGGGCACCCAGTGAAGAGTTTCTCTCTCCTTCTTGTCCCACAGCCACCAAATGTCTGCTTTCTTGTGTATCCCTCCAGAGGTATATGGAGATATTCTGAGATCATTCCAGGCTGATTTTATCACACAAGGGCTAGCAGGAAGTTGTGCTTTGGGTCGTTGGTCCTGGTGTACTCTGAGCCCTTGCCCTTCCCATTGTCTTTTCTAGCAGAGAGAGAGGAAGAAAGATCCCCAGTCAGGTATGCACAGCCTGAGAGCCAAGGTGGCAGGGAAAAGAGTCACAATTGTCCCTTGAACACATAAATCCAGTTACTGATGCTGTCATCCTCACCGGGTATGGGCGGTTGGAGCAGTTAGAGGTGTATTTTACTTATAGCCCCTTTCTCCCCTCCTCCGCTCCAGCTCCTTCCATCTGAAGGATGTCCTCACTACCATCGGGGAGAAGGTATGCCTGGAGGTGAGCAGCTGCCTCTCCCTGTGTGGGTCCTCCCCCTTCACCATGGACAAGGAGACCGTGCTCAAGGGCCAGATCCAGGCTGTGGCCAGTCCTGACGACCCCATTCGCAGGATCATGGGTATGTTTGAGGGAAGGCAGGCAGCAGGGATGTGCCCTCTGAGGGGCTGGAGGACAGGCCCCTCTGAAGAAAACTGAGGGCTTAGCTGGGGTTAGGATGCTGATGGGCAAGGAGACAGTGTGATGAAGCATCACAGAGAGACCAGGGCCACCCAACAGACGGGCACTGGACCAGGCAGCCATTATTGTTCTAAGGGCTGTGACTTCGGAATCACTCACCTGGGTTCACAAGCGGTACCCCAGGGCTTACTGTGCAGCTTGGGCGTGTGACTTGTCATTCGAGTTTCCTCATCTCTAAAAGTGGGAATAAGAGCAGCAACCTTACTAGGTCACTGCAGGGACTCCCTGAGACGAGATGGTGAAGCACTTGCTATAGTGCCTGGCAACACATAGTAAGCCCTTAGTAAATAGGAGCAGTAACAAAAATAGCTGAAGAGCAAAATGAAGATGTTATTTTAAAATACTATTAAAATATTATTAAATATTTGTAATACTATCAACATTATATCAAATATAATAAAACTATTAAAATGGTAATAAGATATTGCTATTTAAAATTTATAATAAACTTGAAATATTAAATATTTTTAATGCGGCCAGGCGCAGTGGGTCGTGCCTGTGATCCCAGCACTTTGGGAGACCAAGGTGGGCGGATCACCTGAGGTCAGGAGTTCAAGACCAACCTGACTAACACGGTGAAAGCCCATCTCTACGAAAAATACAAAAAAAAAAAATTAGCTGGCCAGGCGAGATGGCTCATGCCTGTAGTCCCAGCACTGTGGAAAGCCAAGGTGGGCAGATCACCTAAGGTCAGAAGTTCAAGACTAGCCTGGCCAACATGGTGAAACCCCATCTCTAGTAAAAATACAAAAATTAGCTGCGTGTGGTAGCTCATGCCTGTAAGTCCTAGCTACTGGAAAGGCTGAGGCAGGAGAACCTCTTGAACCTAAGAGGCAGTGGTTGCGGTGAGCCGGGATTGTGCCATTGCACTACAGACTGGACAACAAAGCAAGACTCCATCTCAAAAAAAAAAAAAATTAGCTGGGTGTGGCGGCATGCACCTGTAATCCCAGCTACTTGGGAGGCTGAGGCAGGAGAATCAGTTGAACCCAGGAGGCAGAGATTGCAGTGAGCTGAGATTGCACCACTGCACTCCATTTTGTAGAGACAGGGTTTTGCCATGTTGGCCAGGCTGATCTCAAACTCCTAGACTCAAGTGATCCACCTGCCTTGGCCTCCCAAGGCGCTGGGATTACAGGCATGAACCACTGCACTCAGCCGAGACTTACACTGTTGGTAGGGAGGCAGGCAAGTGCCTGCAAGTAGACCTGTGGCCAGCAAGTTGCTTCTCATCCTGCTGCCTGGGTTGTTTTGTAACAACCAGTCTTAGTCATGGGGATTACAAACTAGCCCTTACTGGGAGGATCACTTAAAACCAGAAGTTCAAGACGATCTGGGCAACATAGTGAGACCCCATCTCTACCAAAAATTAAAACATATATAAAATTAGCCAGGACAGTGACATGCATCTGTAGTCCTGGCTACTCAGAGGCTGAGGCAGGAGGATCATGAGCCCAGGAGTTTGAGGCTGCAGTGAGCTATGACTGCACCACCACCGCACTCTAGCCTGGGTGATAGAGCAAGACCATGTCTCTAAAAGAAAGAAAAGAAAGAAAAACAAATCTTTGGGTAGGAACAATACAAAGATTTCTGTTTGGTGAGGCTACCAGCCCTGGGAACCTTAGAGAACCAAACTAACTTAAGAATAAGGGTAATAGGGCCAGGCATGGTGACTCACACCTATAATCCCAGCATTTTGGGAGGCCAAGGTGGGCAGATTAGCTGAGGTCAGGAGTGCGAGAACAGCCTGGCTAACATGATGAAACCCCATCTCTACTAAAAATACAAAAATTTGCTGGACATGGTGGTGTGTGTGCTTGTAATCCCAGTTACTCAGGAGGCTGAGACAGAGGAGAATCACTTGAACCCAGGAGGTGGAGTGAGCAAAGATTGCGCCATTGCATTCCAGCCTGGGAGACGAGGGAAACTCCATCTCAAAAAGAAACAAACAAAAGAATAAGGGTGATAGGGTCAGGTGCGGTGGCTCACACCTGTAATCCCAGCACTTTGGTAGGCTGAGGTGGGCAGATCACTTGAGGTCAGGAGTTCAAGACCAGCCAGGCCAACATGGTGAAACCCTGCCTCTACTAATAATACAAAAATTAGCTGAGCGGGGTGGTGCATCTCTGCAATCCCAGCTGCTCGGGAGGCTGAGGGAGGAGACTCACTTGAACACGGGAGGCGGAGGTTGCAGTGAGCTGAGACTGCACCGCTGCATTGTAGCCTGGGTGACAGAGTGAAACTGTTTTGGGAAAAATAAATAAATAAATAAGGGTGGCAGGTCCTGTCTTGTCGGAAGTTTTCTGTCTCTATTGTGAGGTTCAGGAAGGCCTAAGTTATTTGCGCCTGAGAGGATACCCCAGGCAGGAGGCAGGGCATGTAGTTTAAAAAAGTCCATTCCATATAAATGTCTCTATTGTTTTTGTGATAAAATCTGCAAGAAGTGTGGCTTGATCAAATCTTTTTTCATGAGGGTACACAAGAGTGCAAAAGCGTTATGAAGGGGAATGGACTAGAAAAGCTTCAACCTAAATTATTCCTCAGAGTAGGACAAGTTTACAAATGCTCCCGACTGCCTTGGCAGGCAGCAGAGAAGGAAGCATGTGCTGCTTTCATAGAGTCTTAGTAGGAAAAAGGTCACCAGCTGCTGGTGCTTCTCTTTACTTTTTTGAACCTGTAATTTCTGCTTTATTTCTCTACCTTTTTATGTGATCATCAGTAATGGCTAACATTGGTTTCAGGATGTCTTGCTCCTCTAACAGCAGAGCATATCTCTAGTCACTCATGTCTTACTCATGCATTCATTTTATTATTATTATTATTATTATTATTTTTGAGACAGGCTTGCTCTGTTGCCCAGGCTAGAGTGCAATGGTGTGATCTCGTCTCACTGCAACCTCCACCTCCTGGGTTCAAGTGATTCTCATGCCTCAGCTTCCTGAGTAGCTGGGACTACAGGTGTGTACCACCACACCTGGCTAATTTTTGCATTTTTAGTAGAGACAGGGCTTCGTCACATTGGCCAGGCTGGTCTCAAACTCCTGACCTCAGGTAATCTACCTGCCTCAGCCTCCTAAAGTGCTGGGATTACAGGCATGAGCCACTGCGTCCGGCCACTCATGCCTTCATTCTTGCATTTCAAGTGTGTTTGAGCTTCTCCTGGGAGCTGGGTCTCTTGCCAGGCACTGTGCTGAGTGCTGAGGAGACATGGTGAACAAGATGAGGTGGCTCCTACCTTCATGAAACTACCATCTAAAGGGGAAAGAAAACATTATAAATGGGATGAGTGTGCAGCAGTGCAAGGCGCTGTGGGTATCTGGTCTGGGAGTATTGATCGGGGACCACTTTCCCTAAGGCTCAGTGATGGTTAAAGCTGAGGACTGTTTGTAAAACTCGGGGGTTTGTAAGGTGAAGGACAAGAAACAACTAACCACTTTCTTTTCATCACAGAATCTCGAATCCTGACCTTCTTAGAAACCTACCTTGCCTCAGGTCATCAGAAGCCATTACCCACAGTCCCTGGGGGACTCAGTCCAGTTCAGAGAGAGCTGGAGGAAGTTGCTATTAAATTTGCTCGCCTGGTCAACTATAACAAGATGGTCTTCTGTCCCTACTATGATGCAATCCTCAGTAAGATCCTCGTCCGATCCTAACGTGTATGCACCTACAGCAGCAGTATTACTCACTCGCCGCAGAATACCTGTTCTCAACTCTAATGTTGCATTGGAAAATGGCTGTATAGTACCTGTCTATTCAACAGCACCGATTCCAAAAGGAAGAATATTATGTATCACTGTTGGAAAGATTCGTTGAAAAATGCACTGAATGCTATTTTGAGAGATTGTATTTATGAGTGCAAGTTTACAAATCAAAGAAGATTTTTGTTCTCAAGTTTTGCAGGTAACATTCAGCTGTGTCTCCACTCCTTTCCCATCTTGTCATTCCGAAGAGGCTGGGACCTCTCTCTTCTGCAATCTGGGTAGTTCTTCTTTCAGATACCCCGTGCTGACAGCCATCCAAGCGTAAAAGAGACCAAGCCATGACTTCACCTTTTGCCCTCCCTCAAACAGCCTTGCCCCCGACTCCTCCCTCCTGGTATTTTTTGTTAGAAGGGCTACATAACTTCTTAGTGCCATTTTCTCTCCCTATTTATTGCTCCCAAGCCCTTTGTTCTAGAAGAGAATTATTTGTCTCTTTTTTTTTTTTTACTTTATTTTTTATATTTAAATTTTTTTTATTTTAACCTTCCCCAAAAGACACAGAGTTATTGGACTTTAAAAAGCTTGTTCTTTTATACAGAATTACTCCTGCATCTGGATGACAGCAGTTATGACATCTAGTGAAAGGAAATTCTTTGACTTTCAACCCTTGAAAGTCAAGGAGGAATTTTTTTGAAAAATAGTTTACTGTAATGTGAAGGAAATGTCTGAAATTCTTACTGAAAATTTTACTCTGAGACAATACACAGATGTGTTGATTAAATTAAATTCTGGAATTAGATTTAAGTGTTTTCAGATAAAATAGCTTGAGTTCACGAATCTCCTAGGTAAGGAAGTCAGAAAATCTCTGGTGTTTGAGCATTATTTTTCAAGCAACTTCAGTGACCAGAATTCCTGACATGTCCTCTGACTGTGAGTGATTTGGGTCTCACAGATGATCTGTTCTGTTTGTTTGTTTGTTTGTTTGTTTTAAAGTGTACACGTGCATGTGTGTATTTTAGACAGGAACGTTATATTAGAAGCAGAGCCATGAAGTTGGAATGATCTCCAACTGCCAGAACAGCAAGGGGTCAGACTCTGTTACTGTATGAGTAATGCAGTAATAGCAGCATGTGAAGCCTTCTGGATGGGAAGCTAAGAGAAACTTAGAAGCTGGCTGGGTGTAGTGACTCACAGCTGTAATTCCAGCACTTTGGGAGGCCAAGGTGGGCAGATTACCTTAGGTCAGGAGTTTGAGACCAGCCTGGCCAACATAGTGAAACCCTGTCTCTACTAAAAATGCAAAACTTAGCTGGGTGTGGTGGTACATGCCTGTAGTCCCAGCTACTTGAGAGGCTGAGACCGGAGAATCTCTTGAACCCAAGAGGCAGAGGCTGCAGTAAGCTGAGATCATGCCACTGCACTCCAGCCTGGGTGACAGAGTGAGACTCTGTCTCAAAAAAAAGAAACTTAGAAGCCATTTCAGAAAGACCTCAGGAAGACCAGAAGCCATCCCTGCACACCCAGGGGTAAGGGCTACATTTTACTACTAGCAGCTGTTTTCTCTGAGCCCTCTTTGTAAGGAAATGCAGTGACTGTAAGTTTTCAAGAAAGACTTGAAGAAGCAGTTGGGTGGATATTCCAATAGGACTGATGGGGAGGAAAGAAGATATTCCATGAAAAGGATATTGGTCCCAGTAGAGTGAATACATTCTGCTTTCAGGATTTTCGAGATTGCTGATGGACCCAGGGTTTATATAAGGACTTGGATCTGGCGCTAGGAGCTCAGGTAGAAATTGCATGTATACAGATCAGCATTGATGTTGGTACTAATCTATGATGATGTGATAAATTTAAAAACAACAACAACAGGGCTGGGCACGGTGGCTCACACCTATAATCCCAGCACTTTGGGATGCCAAGATGGAGGGTTACCTGAGCCCAGGAGTTCAAATCTAGCCTGGGTAACATAGTGAGATGACATCTTTACAAAAAGTACAAAAAAATTAGCCTGGTTTGGTGGCACATGGTTGTACTCACAGTTGTACTCCCAGGTACAAGCTGAGGCTGAAGCAAAAGGATTGCTTGTGCCCAGGAGTTTGAGGCTGCAGTGAGCAATGGTCGTGCCACTATGCTCCAGCCTGGTTGACAGAGCCATAGCCTGTCTCTCCTCACCAAAAAGTAGAGCCAGATATATCTTTAGATCCCAGGCAGGAGACTGGAGAATCTGGGGTCACTCTAATCTGGCAGACTGGCCACATTTTGTGAGAGAACTTTTATTTATATTTATTTTTTGTTTGTTTGTTTGAATGTGTTATTTTTGAAGGGGGAGGGAGGAAGGAGTTTTGATCTTGTTGCCCAGGCTGGAGTCCAGTGGCGAAATCTTGGCTCACTGCAACCTCCGCCTCTTGGGTTCAAGTGATTCTCCTGTCTCAGCCTCCCAAGTAGCTTGGATTATAGGCATGCACCACCATGCTCAGCTAATTTTGTATTTTTAATAGAGACGGGGTTTCTCCACGTTGATCAGGTTGGTCTCAAACTCCCAACCATGGTGATCTGCCTGCCTCGGCCTCCCAAAGTGCTGGGACTGTAGGCATGAGCCACTGTGCCCAGCCTGAATGTGTTATTTTTTTTTTTTTAAATAGAAACCATATCACTTCATTTGTTACAGTGAATAATTCAAGAGGGCCCCAGAAAGTTCTTTCATCCACAGAATTACAGAAAGGATAAGCACCCTCACCACCCAAGCGTTTGGTTCATTTGTTTTATTTTCTTTTGATCTCTGTTCTCTTACCACACTGACATGCTGCATCCAGAATGGAACTCTGTCTTCAAGTTTTATGCTAGTTAGGAGGCTAGTCTGTCAGGACATCCCTAATTTAGCTGGGGAACCTGGGAAAGTCTTCCTTGATTTTTGCTTCATCCCAAGTCCCGTAAATGTTTTCTTTAAAAAGCTGCAGGCGAATGATGTAGAATGGACAGAGACATGAGACAGAAATCAGCAGAAGGGCAAAGAGTACGGCTCCCACAGCACTAATAGACAGTAGCCTCCCAAAGCTAAACACAAAAAGCAGTGTGACCACCACATGGCTCCAGGGAGTACATGCCTTTAGTTTCTTCTGTAACATGGGCCACAGGACAGAAACCTGGAGGCAAGTGTTACCATGATGAAGGCATGCAGGGACCAGGGAAGGCGTGATGCCAGCAGCCAGAAGCAAAGGTGGCCATGTTCAAGGATAGCGTGCTGGACACAGTTTCAGTATTGGCACCATAGTCACAGAAGATGAGGTGGCCCAACAGCATGAAGATGGACATGGCATAGATGGTGTCAGTGCCGACAGACTCTGCCAGGTTCTTTAGCACTGGTGAAAAGCCATAAGTGAAAGTAATGAAGACTAGGGCACTCTCCAGGTCAGCCCACCAGGCCCACCCACTTTTCTTCCGCCCTTCACCTCCATCAGTGAAATCAAACAAAACACCCAATCAATGGAGAAGCTAGGCCAGTCCCAAAAAGCCAGTGGGGGACTAGAAGACCCTCATCCATGGAACACCAGAAAACCAGAAAATGACAAACGCTGCACAGCTGCTGGATCACCACACTGGACTCAAGTACCACAATCCAATTTTGGTATTTCCAAGCCTGGATGTTTTTCCGGAGCTCTTCCAGGAACCAGGTCCACTAAGTTATCAGGAAAGGGCTGTTTCTTGTACAAGACCTTCTGCCACTTTACCTCCTTGGTGTCAGTTACAGGTTGGGGACACATTATCCTTTCATTCAGCCTCAGGCCAGTTTAATCATTGGTTTCACAGAAGTCCATGTGGTTCTTGTTCTTGATGATGTTTTGAAATGAGACCTCCCTGGATGTTCCATGCTGTGGTTGATGTTCTACTGACTTTTCCATGTTTTCAAAGGCAGCAATCTAGGCTAGACCTAAAATAAATGAGTTTGTCTCTGAGGCAGGACAGCACAGCCAAGTTCCTGCCCAAGAGTTCCTGGGGATGCGTGGCTGGGGAATGGCGGCCACCTGCCTTTTTCCTTGTGAGGGTACTTTTAAAGAAGAAAATCACGTCTTCTATGGTATGTTTAATGAGGTCACTTCTGGAATTGTTCTCTTGAGGTGGAGGCTGCTGTGTGGCCACTGTGCCTGGTGATTGTATGATCCTGGGTTCCTGGGCTGAGAAGCCTCGGCCTCTGAGTGTTTGGAACCTTTTCCTCCCTTCCAAGGCTGAAGGAGAGGAGCTTACCCCCAACTACACAGCAGCGATCACCGCTTCCTACAGCCATTCTTCCTAAATCTCAAAAACTCTTCTTTTGTAAGAGTAGATTCTTTCAAGGTATTTTTCCCCTCCTGAGTTCTTACATTGCCAGAATTCCATCTGGACAGTTTGAAATCTTGATACATGAATAATTGGCTTCAGAGACTCTCTTGGCCCCCCACTACCTCGATGTCCACTGGTGGAGTTCTGCAACTGGCAAAAGCCAAGAATGAAGGAAGCAAACTTCAGAACCACAATATTCATATTGAATCATTTTGTTGTTGCTCTATGAAGATAAATAAGCTAATTTTCTTCCTGGAATCTCATAGGATTATTGCTAAGGGCCAGGGAGATCCACTTTGTTCATTTAGTCACTCAGGAAGCATTACTAAGCATCCAGCTGTACCTTCCCCTACAGCTCTCCCTCCAAAACAAAACATCCTTTGGAGTGTGGTGTTCTTCAGAATAGAATGGATTCTGTATGCTGCATTCAGTAACAGGTTGTGGAAACAAGTGTCTTTTTCCTGAAATTGCCAGGTGTATTTGGCAGTAGTACTTTGCTACTTGTGGACAGAACTGAGAGTGAGGTCAGTATCACCAAGCCTCTTGGGATTTCTTCAATAGTCTCATGAATGAGTGAATGTTTAGAGCAGTAACTGCTACTTTGTTGGCTCTTGGTTGGGTGTATGGATTCTCAGTCCTGGTGTTTTTAAAAATCTCATTCTGGCTGGGTGTAGTGGCTCACTCCTGTAATCCCAGCACTTTGGGAGGCTGAGGCAGGTGGATCACAGGGTCAGGAGTTCGATACCAGCCTGGTTAAGATGGTGAAACCCGGTCTCTACTAAAAATACAAAAATTAGCCGGGCACGGTGGAGGGCGCCTGTAATCCCAGCTACTTGGGAGGCTGAGGCAGGAGAATCACTTGAACCTGGAAGGTGGAGTTTGCAGTGAGCCGGTGTAACACCATTGCACTCCAGCCTGGATGACAGAGCAAGACTCCGTCTCAAAAAAAAATTCCCTCTGAAGCAAGCTATAAAATGTGATTATTTATGTGATGATATGACTCCACCGTAAATGTTCTTCAGGTAAGAAGCACACTGACATGATATCTTACTGATCCAATGCCGTCGGTAGGTATATATGAACTTCTTCCTCTGTGAAGAAAAGCTATTAATAAGTTTGACTTAATAGGCCTATAGTATGCACATACTGGCCAAGATTCTAAATGGATTATTCAGCAATTCTGTTTTTGTGGTGGTGCTTATTTTCATTTCTCCAAAGCCTTAAGATTCCTGGGAATAGAGGAAGTGTTGCTGCCACCAACTTTGCTGGTGAGTTGCAAAGAGAATAGGTGTTTGCTGTTTGATTTTCAGTGACATTTTGGTGAGCTCTGATTTACATGTGGAACATTTGTGTTTCTTTTCATTGTGAGGCCAGGTGGTAGAGTGGACAGACTGGGAGCTGTCAGGAAACCAGGGCTCGAATCGTCCCTCTGTAATGTACTAGCTGGGGCAAATCAGGGCCCATTCCCAACTCCTTTAAAATGAAAGGACTAGACACGGTCTTTAAGCTCCCTTCTGATTCTAACATTTGGCGATAGCAGGATTGTGCACAAAGCTCCCAAATTAGAGAAAGATCTGGGTTTGAGTCTTTATTCCTCTATCGCTGCCTTACCGGCTGTACAACACTGGGCCAGTCATTCTCCTAAGGCCTCAGTATTTTCATTGTTAAATGGGAACACTCCTAATTCACACTGTTGCTGTGAGGATTACATTTGGTTAGAGTGTTTGAATGCTTTGTACATAGAAAAGGACTATCCCTTTTGTTTTTAGCTACAAAGGTGAACATGTAACCCTCTTATCTGTAGGCGCACATCTGCTGTGGTGTTAGGTTCCACTGTTAGCGCCCAACTTCCCTTCAGTTAAGCGCATTCTACAGGCCTATAGGGAAGGTTTTCTTCCTGTCCTCTCTTAAGAGTTGTTTACGTTCATCATCTCTTCTGTACTAGAACTGCAGTCTTACCTTTGCTCACTTCCTGACATCCACCTCCACCCCAGTGATTTCTCCCCATCTCCACCTCTGTATTATTTGAACTAAATGAATCCATGAATGAACAAATGAATGGATGAATGAATGGTAATGGATAATGGACTATGAAGTCATATTTAAAGGCACTATCTCATTTAAAAACAATCTGAATAAATAACTACGATGATATTTGCAAGTGTGTATTTGTGTTGGATTTTGCATTATAGAATTATTTTAATGCAAAGCCTTTTTGGTCATAGTATTCAAAGCAACTTCAAGGGGTGAGGTAGGGGATAACCTTTAAGCCCAGGTAAGCTCTATTTATTAAACTATCAAATGTTCACTGGTACTTTCAGAAATAGCCAGAATTCTACAAAATATGTGTTAAAAGCCTAAACAGACATAATTCTACTTAAAACTATCCTTCATGTGGGTTTCTGTCACACCTGACTTACATTTATTGCGTACTGGACCTAAGAACCAGAACTAAGCTATAGGCCTGGTTTGATGGAGTGTCACTTTTCTTGACTTAAAAGTAACCTTAAGAAAAAGGGGCCAGGCCAGACACCATCTCACGCCTGTAATGCCCGCACTTTGGGAGGCTGAGGCAGGTGGATCACGAGGTCAGGAGATTGAGACCAGTCTGGCCAACATGGTAAAACCCCATCTCTACTGAAAATACAAAAATTAGCCAGGCATGGTAGCACGCACCTGTAGTCCCAGCAACTCAGGAGGCTGAGGCAGGAGAATCGCTTGAATCTGGGAGGTGGAGGTTGCAGTGAGCTGAGATCACATGATTTCACTCCAGTCTGGGTGAGAATGAGACTCTGTCTCAAAAAAAAAAAAAGGGGGGGGGCTGGGCACTGTGGCTCACACCTGTAATCTCAGCACTTGGGGAGGCCGAGGCAGGTGGATCATTTGAGGCCAGAAGTTCTAGACCAGCCTAGGCAACATGGCGAAATACTGTCTCTACTAAAAGTACAAAAATTAGCCAGGCCTCGTGGCATATGCCTCTGCTCTCACCTCAGCCTGCTGAGTGGGGAGGATGGCTTGACCCCAGGAAGCAGAGGTTGCATTGAGCCAAGATTTCGCCACTGCATTCTAGCCTGGGTGACAAAGTGAGACCCTATCAAAAAAAAAAGAAAAAAAAGAAAAAAAAAAAAGGGCTGCGCATGATAGCTTGTGCCTCTAATCCCAGAACTTTGGGAGGCTGAGGTGAGAGGACTGCTTGAGCCCAGGAAGTCAAGACTAGCCTAGACAACACAGGGATATCCTGTCTCTATATAAAATTTTAAAAATTAGCTGGGCACGGTGGATGGCAGTTCATACCTGTGCTCCCAGCTACTTGGGAGGCTGAGGTGGGAGGATCATGCTGTGATCATGTCTCAAAACAAACGAAAAGACATCTGAAAATGTTTGTTTTGTTTTTGAGATGGAGTCTCACTCTTGTTGCCCAAGCTGGAGTGCAGTGGCACAATCTCGGCTCCCAAGCTCAAGCAGTTCTCTTGCCTCAGCCTCCCTGAGTAGCTGGGATTACGGGCATGCACCATCATGCCCGGGTAACTTTTGTATTTTTAGTAGAGACGGGATTTCACCATGTTGCCCAGGCTGATCTTGAATTCCTGACCTTGGGTAATCTGCTCACCTCAACCTCCCAAAATGCTGGGATTATAGATATGAGCCACTATGCTAGGCTGAAATTTTTATTAAGTAACACATAAGTTCACTTGCTCATTGTCACAAAGAACTGCCAACTTTAATGAAGTTTGTCTTAGGAATCTTTTTTAAAAAGCAGAATTTGTGAATATGATGACTAAACTTTAATATAAAGTTGAACTCAACATTTATTAACTGTAGGCCAATACAGGGTTATAAACTTATCAAATAAATTAATAATTCTTGACCAAGGTCAGTATATTAACAAAAATGATGTTTTTTAAAAAATTCTTTTTCGCCAGGCGCGGTGGCTCAAGCCTGTAATCCCAGCACTTTGGGAGGCCGAGGCGGGTGGATCACAAGGTCAAGAGATCGAGACCAACCTGGTCAACATGGGGAAACCCCGTCTCTACTAAAAATACAAAAAATTAGCTGGGCATGGTGGCGCGTGCCTATAATCCCAGCTACTCAGGAGGCTGAGGCAGGAGAATTGCCTGAACCCAGGAGGCGGAGGTTGCGGTGAGCTGAGATCGCGCCATTGCACTCCAGCCTGGGTAACAAGAGCGAAACTCCGTCTCAAAAAAAAAAAAAAAAAAAAAAAATTCTTTTTCATTGGTACAATTTGGTTGTTCAGAGAGTTTACTAGCAGCGTCTGTAACCTTTTCCTTTACTAGGTGTGGCCACATAGATGCAGCCTCTTTTCCTCTTTGTTTATTTGTTTATTTATTTTTTGAGAAAGAGTCTCGCTGTGTCGCTGGGTTGGAGTGCAGTGGCACAATCTCAGCTCACTGCAACCTCTGCCTCTTGGGTTTCAGCAATTCTCCTGCCTCAGCCTCCTGAGGAGCTGGAATTACAGGCATCTGCCACCATGCCCAGCCAATTTGTTTTGCATTTTTAGTAGAGACAGGGTTTCACCATGTTGGCCAGGCTGGTTTTGAACCCCAGATCTCATGATTCACCTGCCTCGGCCTCCCAAAATGCTGGGATATGGCGAGTATCACACTGAGGTCACCACCTGAGACCTCGATCACGTTGGGGTCACCACCTGTGGAAGTCTGTCCTGCAGACCCTGATTCAACGACGGATGAATGAATACGCTCTCACACCTAGCACATTGATTTTGAGTGAGCTAGTGTTGGTCGTCAACTGCTTTCAGAGGGCAATTGCAGCTAACCGACCACCACTCACTGCTTCTCATCACATTTATTCAGTATAGATTTAATAACAGAGGTTCTAAGTCAACATACCTATGGATAATTAACATGGTTAAAAGAGTGGTTTTACGAATGACAAAAGTTTACATGAGCAAACGGAGACAAAGGAATGTGGGGTAAACAGACTTAACTGGGGAAGCTTTATCGTCCTTATCTTTTACCCTATGACTTAAAATTCTAACGTAATGAACTGGCTGCCTTCAGCTCGTTCCATTAAACCTTTTGGCCTTCTAAAAGGTTTGAGATTATAATCTTCTAACTTTCCCTAGCATTTTGCCAGCCACCCCAAGTGAATCCCAACACTGGGGTTATAGGCGTGAGCCACCTCACCTAGCCGAAACCTCCTGTTTGAATTTTAGTGGTAAAGGCCAGAGTTTGACTAATTTTTTGTTTAGGAAGGACACATGTATAGTCCTTGGAACTTTTGTCTAGTTCTGAAATCTTGAGGAGATGCTGTCATTGCTTTTATAAACAGGAAAAATATGGATATCTTTTGGCAGTTTCTCGGTCCAGCAATACTGATCTGAGTCCTTGGAAGTATAGGCCTGACTGTACCATGAGTCTGCACATTAGCTTCCCAAAGGTAAGTTCAGATTCTAACATCATGCTGCTTGTTGAACTGTTTAACAAAAGGAATTATCAAATATTCAGGTGGAATCACCTTAAAAACTAAAAATTCATACATATTTATAGCAATTAGAACATTAGAAAATGTTTTCTTCTGAGAAACAATCCTTGTTATGCCCAAAGAGCTGATCATTTCTAGGTGAAAAAAAATCTTATAAATAAATGCAGTAGAAACAATTATCATATACATAGTAGCCTTAACAATGATTGATAACAGTTTGAATCTGTGTCCCCACCAAATCTCGTGTCAAACTGTAATCCCCAGTGTTGGAGATGGGGCTTGGTGGGAGGTGATCGGACCGGGGGACAGAGTCCCCACGATGGTTTAGCACCATCCCCTTGCTTCTATTCTTATGGCAGTAAGTTCTCGTGAAATCTGGTTATTTAAAAGTGTGTGGCACCTGCCCCCTCCTCTTCATCCTGCTCTGGCAATGTAAGATGTTCCTCTTCCCTTTCACCTTCTGCCGTGATTATGCATTTCCTGAGGCTTCCCCAGAAGCAATTGCCACTATTCTATCTGTACAGCCTATAGAACCATGAGCCAATTAAGCCTCTTTTCTTTATAAATTACCCAGCCACAGATTATTTCTTTACAGCAATGAGGGAATGGACTAATAAAGTGATTAAAGGCACTTTTCACCAGGTGTGTATGTATGTGTATGCCTGTGCTAAAAAAACGGTTTTTCACACACGTTCAAATGGCTTTGTTTTATTGTCTGTGGGAACACTTTTGCAGATCACTTACAGGTATTTGAAACTGATTTGTCTTCTTCAAAACACTAACTGTGGAGTCCTAATTAGGGAAAGGGAGTCAGGCTGGCAGGAGCAGGGAAAAGCAGCAAGAAAAAGTAGATAAGCTATGAGTCTGCCTTTCTTCATGGCCCAGGACATGTAGCCGTGCTGCCCCGAATTTATCACTAGACACCTGCAAGTTAGCTCACTGCAACCTCAGCATTCTCAGTAGTACGTAAAGCCCTCTTCAGCACATAGCACCATCCTATAATATCCCCAGCAAGCCTTTGTCTTTTGCAGACAAGCCCCTTCTCTGCTGTGCTGCCTGTTGCAACCTGGCAATGCATTTTCATACCTACTCTAATCTACCTACAACTGTCTTGGTAAATTCTTCTTACCCTCACACCACTGGCCCCTGATGCTTGCTGCTCACTCACGACACTAACCACCAAAACAGCACTTCAGGAAAGAGTCTACACTTTTATATTTTATCATTTTTGAAGCAGGGTCTCACTTTGTCTCCCAGGTGGAGTACAGTGGTGCAATCATGGCTCACCACAGCCTTGACCTCCTGGGATCAGGTGATCCTCCCACCACAGCCTCCAGAGTAGCTAGCGCTACAGGCTTGTGCTACCATGCCCAGCTAACTTTTTTTTGTTGTTGTTGTATTTTTAGTAGAGATGGGGTTTCACTACGTTGGCCAGCTGGCCTCTAACTCCTGGCCTCAAGTAATCTGCTGGCTTCAGCCTCCCAAAGTGCTGAGATTACAGGCATGAGCCACCATGCCCAGCCTACACCTCTGTTTTAAAGTCTGTACCACCGGGCGTGGTGGCTCATGCCTGTAATCCCGGTGGCTCGGGAGGTTCAGGAGGAGAATTGCTTGAACTTGGGAGGCAGAGGTTTTGGTGAGCCAAGATTGTGCCATTGCACTCTAGCCTGGGCGACAAAAGTGAAACTCTCTCAAAAAAATAATTTTAAAAAAAGTCTACATCATATGGTACTACTTGTGTCTTTTTTTGTTTTTGAAACAGTCTTGCTCTGTCACCTGGGCTGGAGTGCAGTGGCGCTATCTTGGCTCACTGCAACCTCTGCTTCACAGGTTCAGCAATCCTTCTGCCTCCACCTCCCAAATAGCTGGGATTACAGACTTGCACTACCATACCCATCTAAATTTTTTGGTATTTTTTAGTAGAGATGGGGTTTCACTATGCTGGCCAGGCTGGTCTTGAACTCCTGGCCTCAAGTAATCTGCCTACCTTCGCCTTTCAAAGTGCTGGGATTTACAGGCATGAGCCACCAC
Organism: Saimiri boliviensis; assembly: GCF_048565385.1. NCBI lineage: Eukaryota > Metazoa > Chordata > Mammalia > Primates > Cebidae > Saimiri > Saimiri boliviensis. The sequence continues at coordinate 101,394,343 of NC_133454.1, forward strand.
CCTGGCTCACTCGTATTTTAAGTTTTTTGGGGGGTGGGGAGACAGTTTCGCTCTTACTGCCCAGGCTGGAATGGAGTGCAGCGGCACAATCTTGGTTCACTGCAACCTCCACCTCCTGGGTTCAAGCAATTCTCCTGCCTCAGCATCCCGAGTAGCTGGGATTACAGGCATGCACCACCATGCCGAGCTAATGTACATATGGGGTTTCTCCATGTTGGTCAGGCTGGTCTCGAACTCCTGACCTCAGGTGATCTGCCTGCCTCAGCTCTCAAAGTGCTGGGATTACAGGCATGAGCCACTGCACCTGGCCAGTTTTTTTCGTTTGTTTTTGAGACAGAGTCTTGCTTTGTTACCAGGCTCTGGAGTGCAGTGGTGCGATCGCAGCTCACTGCAACCTCTGCCTCCCAGGTTCAACCTATTCTCCTGCCTCAACCTCCCGAGTAGCTGGGACTACAGGCATGCACCACCACCCCCAGCTAATTTTTGTTATTTTGTTTCACCATATTGGTCAGGATGGTCTTAATCTCTTGACCTCGTGATCCACCTGCCTTGGCCTCCCAAAGTGCTGGGATTATAGGCATGAGCCACCGTGCCTGGCCATGTCTTAAGTTTTGATGATAACTGATATTTTTGAAAAACTCAAAACTTGAAAGTGATACTTGAAAAGACTGAATTAGAGGCAGCTGACTTTGTTTTGAGGCAATTTTAGCATTAATGGGAAAATACTGGAAACTAAACACACTTTTGACTAATTTATATTAGTTACCTTGCTATATATAAATTTATATGAGAAAATGATTAGGATAAGCTCTTTTTTACAAGTAAGACTTTTATGGGACATTTGCAGCTGATTTCAAATGTCAGATTATTTAATCACATCTGAATTCAAATTCTAAACTGTCTAAATTATTTCTAATGTGTAAGATCATTTCTTTATAAACATAGGACTCTTCCTCCCCCTCCTTTTTGTTTCTGCTTTTTAGTTTTTAACTAGTAATGAGAAGACGAAGTAATATTGTTACCAAAGTCTAGTTCTCTGGACTTGATTTGCATGACAAATTTATTAGAATTTAGTTAAATAGATGCCATTGTCCTTAATGCTATTTACGTTTAGCTCATGGGAAAAAATGCTCTTGAGCACTGGGCACCTTTGAAAATATACAAGTTGAATATCCCTCATCTGAAAATCTGACATCCAAAGTGTTTCAAAATCTAAAACTTTTTGGGTGCCAAAATGATGCACAAAGAAAATGATCAGTGGAGTTTTTTGGAGTTTGGACTTTTGGATTATGGATGGTAAACTTGTAAGTATGATGCGAATATTCTGAAATCGAAACAAATCCAAAATCCTGAATACTTCTGGTCCCAAGTACTTCAGATAAGGGATACTCTGTGTGAGAACAAGACAGCAGGTGGTTAAAGGAATTTCCACACTTAGGTTGCTTTCAGGAGAGAGAAAAGATAACAGGATCTTAATTGTCTCAGACTTACTGGGGAGCAAATGCATTCATATTTGAGGATTTCTAAAATGTTTAATTTGCCTCTTAAAAATGTTTTTAGTTAGTACAAAAAAAAAAAAAAACCAGGAAAGAGTGTGTGATGGAGCCTACATTTAGTAAATACAAGATGACTTTTCCTTGTACTGACATTTATTTTTAAATGGTATTGAACAAATAACATAAGTAGTTATTATAAATAAAATCTGAAAGATGCACAGGAAGCATGATGTTTCTGAATCCTTTTATTTTTTAAAGGACTTTTAAAATTTCAAACTACAAAACAGATTTCGTACATTCTGCCATAAATAAAAACAAACAATAAGGCAGGACTCTACATAAGCAAACCAAGAACAACTGTTTTTCAGAAAATGTGATAAAATGCTTTACAATCATAAGCCATCCAGTTTTTAAAATAAAACTGTTGAAAAACTCACAAATCTTCAAGTGGCACATACAAGACACCCTTGAAGAGGGAACAAAATGTGGTTCTGCCATTTTGTACTGTTCTCACATTTTTGAAAACCTAAATTTTGCTTAGCGCATAGGTCTGTTCCATATTCTAAAATTCACACAGGTTGGTTTGTCTTTTCCCAAGAACCATATGATAGAGGCACCAATGACAATACAACTTTGTTTCCAAGAACCTTGTAACAAAGTGTTGTCTCTTTTAAACATACGACTTGAGGCAAAAAGGGAATCCTGGACAGGAGTTTTCTTGCAGAGGCGGTTTAAGCCCTACCGAATCCGCTTCTGTTGCCGTGCTCTGTAAATGTCATGAACAGGCGGGACAACGGCTCCCTTTTCTTCATCTTCATCTGAATCTTCGTTGGGCCTTTTGACAGCCTTGGTGAGTACTGCATTACTTTCCACTGGGCCGTTGCCTTCTACAGCTAGCTCTGGGGCCCCACCAGTAATGATCCTCACAGCTTCCTCAACAGCTATTAAGACAAAACAACAAAATGTAAAAACATATTCCACTAGGAAAGGGTATGTATGTTCAGCTGTGGATACTTATAGTTCATTTCATAGCCTACTATTTTAGCAAAATATGGGATGGTACTACTGATGCTAAATAATTAAAGAAAAAGACAAAAGCACTAATAAAGTTATTTTCATAAGCCAAGTCTGATAGTGCATGTTCACATAAAGAGAAAAGATAAGCTTTTATGAAATTTTACTTAGTGGAATTCAATATGAATAAGCCTCTCTCTGCCAGAGAGGGTTTGGATAACTCCTGGGTTTCATTGCATGTCAAGTTGGCTGGCTGTTTTCATAAACTTCAGTGGCAAAGAATAACAGTGTCCTCCGCCTATGAGACAACAATGTGGAATGACACTCTGAAACGGAGCTTCTGTTACTTACTATTTGGTATCTTGCATCTTCGGAAAATTTCCATCAGTTCATCCACTTGTACAAAGGGACCCTATTTTGACATGAATAAATTTTAATCCCCAGTAATCTGACAAGTTAAAGTAGCAGTAACTTTGTACACAGTTACTGTAACCCACAGAGCCAGTATCTACCATGAAAATAATGAACAAACCTGGAAGCAGATAGGAGGAGGGAGAAGTTTCATCAAAACAACAGCTGCAGGGGGGACTGGGAACACTCCACCAGGTACAGGATGTAAGCCTGGAGCTGTGAGAAAAACGTAAGTGTGAATCAAGTGGGACGGAAGAGTTTCTACACAGAGCTAAAATAATGTGACTTGCACATAAAGATCTTCCATGTCTATGCTGCTTTATTCTGGACATTTAAGATGCTTCTAGTGCTTTACCAAACCAAAGTGGGTAAGAGCTGGCTCAACGCCATGGCCACTGGGAGGCAGAGAAGTAGACAAGTGACTTTGTACAAGACCAGGGCTGAACTAAAGTCAGTTTTTGTCAAAGACGGTTTCTGAGTTGCACAAGTCATTTGTTCAGCAATCCTGTTTCAAGTCAATTATTCAACAACGTATTTAATCAGAAGGGCCTTGTTCAAAAAGAATCTTGAGAGTCTACTAACTTGAGAAGGAGTTTGGCTCTTGTTGCCCAAGCCGGAGTGCAATGGCATGATCTTTGCTCACTGCAATCTCTGCCTCCTGGGTTTAAGTAATTCTCCTGCCTCAGCCTCCCAAGTAGCTGCGATTACAGGCACTCACCACCATCCCCAGAAAATGTTTGTAGTTTTAGTAGAGACAAGGTTTCACCATGTTGGCCAGGCTAGTCTTGAACTCCTGACCTCAGGTGATTCACCCGCCTCAGCCTCCCAAAGTGCTGGGATTACAGGTGTGAGCCACTGCGACCGGCCATAGCAGCATTTCTGAAAACCAAGCATCACTGCCAAATGGGTTCCTGGAATCTGGGTCATTGAAGTTTTGTTTTTAGGACATTCTTAGTTAATCTGGTTCAAAGATTAAAGCTAAGTTACTTGTCATAGTGACCCTAAGTCTAATAATTAACCCATAATTGAGAGGCCATGTCACTTTACCCCCACACCTTGGATTTAAATCAACAAACAAATCGAGGTCTCAGGACTGGATCTAAAGTCATGGCTTACGTGCTAAATGTCGTGGCTGAAATGGAATCATCTGCTGAGTGTCTGGTTTAGGGTATTCTGGTTTTCTATCCACTTCATCTTTCAGAACAGGCACTATAGAAGGAGCTACAACTGGGTCTGGAATTATAGCTGCTAGCTTAGCACGGGAGACATCCTGAAAATGCAGAACAGAAGAATCCTAAACCTGAAAAAGGGACTGGTAGAGAATAATCGTGCAATTCATAACCTTGAGGATACAGTGTGTAATACCTGAGTGAAAACCACAGAAAGAAAATGGAGAGAGATAAGCAAGGACTTCAGTGATGGCAAAGATTATTAACAAGGAAAGCTATTTGGTTTGAAGACTCAGTGTATTATAAATTTACCCCAACACAAGTTAAAAGTTATTAAAATCAGTGTTGCCAGGTAGAACATTTGTAGAACAGATAAAAGCTTTTGGGCGTAGTCATGAGACTGGGAGAGGCTAGCATAATCTGGGGGAAAAGACAAGATTTTAGATCTTCTGACACCCCCCTTCCACTAGAATTGAACATTAGTTTCATCAAATGGAGAAGCTGGATTAAGTGATGTCCTGCTTTGTGAAGGCATCAGACTGCTTAAGATTTTGCTAATGCAATGAAAAATTACATCCAATGTACTATTTATTACGGGGGACAAGGAAATTTTATTGAGCAGAGACAATATTCATCAGGCAATTTTAGCCATTTATTCTCTCTTTGTTGAGGCAAATAGTAACATCTCCATTTTACAGAAGGGACTAAAGCTCACAAAGGTTCTGGTATTTCCCAGGTCACATAGCTAATAAGAAGTAGAGAGAGGAGGATTGGGAGGCCACACCTCTCTGACCTCAAATCTATCCACATTCTTCTTTTCAGTACACTAGCATTGCCCTGCCAGGGCTAAGAAAAGATATGCCAAAGGGAGCAATACAATGAACAGAGCAACACCTGTGAACAGAGGCCCTCTCCCAGAGGCGCTTCTCTGCTCCAGGCAACCCAGTGTCACTCAGTCAATCTAGAGCCAGAAGAACCCCTTTTTGCCACCATCGAGGGACATAAAAGCATTCCACTTTCTCGAAATTTGTTGAAATGCAGTTGATGACATCTGCTATTAATTATATAAGCAAATCTAAATGGTAGGCACACTGGGTATCACTTTTTAAAAATCTCTCTCACACACATGCATACACACCATACCACTGACCATACACACAGAAGCACATTAATCCTTCCCCCAAAAATAAGAGTAGTAATGTAAGATGGAAAACATCATATTCAGGAGGTAGATCTACCTCCTGAACACTTACTATTTTATTTATTTATTTTTTTGAGACAGAGTCTGAATCTGTCACCCAGGATGGAGTGCAGTGGCACGATCTTAGCTCACTGCAATGTCTGCCTCCTGGGTTCAAGCAATTCTCCTGCCTCAGCCTCCCAAGTAGCTGGGATTACAGGTGCCCACCACCACGCCTGGCTAATTTTTGTATTTTAGTAGAGATGAGGTTTCACCATGTTAGTCAGGCTGATCTCAAACTCCTGACCTCAGGGGATCCACCTGCCTCGACCTCCCAAAGTGCTGGGATTACAGGTGTGAGCCACCACACCTGGACACTATTTTTAAGTTTTACTTGAAAATAGTAAGATCTTTCTTTCTTTCTTTCTTTCTTTTTTTGAGACTGAGTTACCCAGGCTGGAGTGCAATGGCGTAATCTCGGCTCACCGCAACCTCCACCTCCTGGGTTCAGGCAATTCTCCTGCCTCAGCCTCCCGAGTAGCTGGGATTACAGGCACGCATCACCATGCCCAGCTAATTTTTAGTATTTTTAGTAGAGACGGGGTTTCACCATGTTGACCAGGATGGTCTCGATCTCTTGACCTTGTGATCCACCCACCTCAGCCTCCCAAAGTGCTGGGATTACAGGCATGAGCCACCGCGCCTGGCTTTTTTTTTTTTTTTTTTTTAAAGACAGGCCATACTCTGGTTTCTCTTTAGATCATATAAATCTTTCACCTTTTACTAAAAGACAGGGTCTCACTCCATCACCCAGATAGGAGTGCAGTGGTATGATCGTGGTTCACTAAAGTAGCCTCAACTTCCCTCCTCAGCCTCCCAAATAGGTGGGACCACGGGCAGGTGCCACCACACCTGGCTAATTTTTTTTGGCAGAGATGGGATTTTATCATGTTTCCCAGGCTGGTCTTGAACTCCTGGGCTCAAGTGATCTGCCTGCCTCAGTCTCCCAGAGTGCTGGGATATAAGCGTGATCCACTGTGCCTGGCAGATCTTTATTTTCATTAACTTCATTAATTGTCATTATCATCTTGGAAAAGTTGAAATAGCCTTCAGCGATTGCACAGGGCACAGTAAGTCTCTCACTTACCATTGTTAATATGTTCTAGGAAACTATAACTTTTAGAGAAATGATGGGCTAGGTGTGGTGGCTCTTCCTGTACTCCCAGCACTTTGGGAGGCCAAGGCAAGTGGAATTCAAGCCTAGGAGTTTGAGGCCAGCCCAGCCAATATCGTGAAACCCTATCTCCACAAAAAAATACAAAAAGTAGCCAGGTTTGGTGGCATTCACCTGTAGCCCGAACTACTTGGGAGGCTGAAGCAGATCACCTGAGCCCTGGGAGATCAAGGCTGCAGTGAGCCATGATCTCACCATTGCACTCCAGCCTGGGCTGGATGGACAGAGTGAGACCATCTCAAAGAGAGAGAGAGAGAGAGAGAGAGAAAGAAACAATGTATAGCAAAACCAATTTTTTTCTTAGCAAGGTTGTAACAGATACCACATTGAACACAAAAACATTATTTGAGGATCTGCTATATATCATTTTGTTTAAAGTCAGTTTCTAGGAACCTATCAATGATGTTAAATGGGGATTTACTGTAGTAAAATATCTTTGACTTTTCATTGAGAAGTAGTTAAAATTAGAAGCAGAAACTACTTATCCCTGAGCAGTAATCCTTTGGTTCATACTAGGAATTTGCATCTGGCACAGAAATAGGGTTTCCATTAACAAAAATATCTGAATATCAATTATGGGTAGTTTTTCTAAAAATATTTTATCTGGATCAGAAAGAGCAAGACCCAGGCTAAAAGAGGGCAGTGAGGAAAAGAACGATGGTCAGGAACATCCTAATGCTGGCTGGCTTTAAGAGATCAACCGAGGACTTCTCTGTGAATTTCCATCTTAGTCTTTGTTCACATGTCACAGGAAGTTCAAGAAATGATAGAACAGTGGTTTTCTCAGCAAGGGCTGTTCTGGGGCTTTGTATATATTAATCTCTCCCTGTGGCCTGATCAGGTTCAGGTGCCAGATTTATTTTCTTATGACTCAGCAATCTCTATAGAAGAGTTTCATTCATAGATGAGCTAATTCCTCTAAGGGCCACTGAAGGAGTGCCATTTTAAGAATACAAATCCCTCAAGGAACTTTATGGATTTAACAAGCTGTACTATTTCTTCGTTATATCTTACAAAATATGCAACAGGAACTACATTTGGTTTAAGATCTGTCAAAACATATTTATCAATTTGATAAGAACTATTAGGAAAAAAAGTAATATCCACGATGACATTCAGATTTTCTTTTGTTTTTCTTCCCTACACACCCCCTCCATCTTACCCACCAGATATAAGGCACTGACAATTTCAGGGACAGAATAAAATATTAAATCCCATTTCATTCTCATTTGTTCAGCGACTTTGACACTCAGCATTTCCTAAATGCAAGGAAAATCTCTGAACTTTTTTCTTGCTTCCTGCAAATCGATTCTAAAACTAGATTAATTCACATTTCAGAATTTAGAGTGCAGGTTATCAATGAACTCTTCTAAAACACTGGAAAAGTGAGGACACTACACATCTTGATCCTGAGTACATACCTTATAACCAAGTGCTTTTAGTTCACTTGCAGAACAAGGATATAAATCCATGAACTTGTATCTGTCTACTAGTAAAGCCGTTTCTTTGCCTTCATACTCTTCTTTGAATGCCGTAAACCGTCTTTTCTCCACCTTGAGTATACTAGCTAGATCACCAATATTACTTTCAAAAGCTAGAAATCGGGCCCAGATTTCTCTGTAAGAAAAGAAATACAATCAATACTTTAATTATTCTGGGTTTAGGGCAGGGAGTTCATTTACAAAAATGCCTTAAGCTGTCCCTTTTCCCCTTAAGTTATAAAAAGTGATTTTTTATTATAAAGAGTTTTAATCTACAGAAAAATAGAATAGTATAATGAATACCTAGATACCACTACCTATATTGCTAATATTTTTGCCATATTTGCTTCATCTTATTTTTGCTTATCTCAAAGCAAATTATAAACTATCACTTGAGTATTTAAGCCCATTTTTGAGTTTTTACTTATTTAGAATAGCTTCCTATTCTTTGTGGTTAAGAGGAGAGACTTACCTTAGAGAGGGCAAACTCTAGGTGGAGAAGTTGGAAAAGGAACCTAGACAAATTTCTAATTTCTGAATAATGTGGCTTCATTGTTTTATTTAAGTGGCAGGAATTATAATGTAGAATACATTCTTTATCTAATATATGAATAAAAATATATTCCAAAATCTAATATGATTACTCTATTGTTTCCCATTAATGTGGATCACTGGGGACAAACTGGTGCCTCATCATTGTTCTAACAGCTAAAATTAATGCTCTCAGACTACTTACATGTCACTAAGCACCTTTGTACTAAAGTGATAAATTTTTTTTTTTTTTTTTTTTTTGAGACAGAGTTTCGCTCTTGTTACCCAGGCTGGAGTGCAATGGCACAATCTCGGCTCACGGCAACCTCCGCCTTCTGGGTTCAGGCAATTCTCAGCCTCCTGAGTAGCTGGGATTACAGGCACGCACCACCATGCCCAGCTAATTTTTGTATTTTTAGTAGAGACGGGGTTTCACCATGTTGACCAGGATGGTCTCGATCTCTTGACCTTGTGATCCACCCGCCTTGGCCTCCCAAAGTGCTGGGATTACAGGTGAGAGCCACCGCACCCGGCTCTAAAGTAATATATTAAATGCCTCTTATATACCAGATATGTGGCTATCACAAAAATCCTACACTGGTAGACATTATTGTTAATAAGCAAGTGAGGCTTGGTATAGCTATGAAATTTGCCATCTAGTTGGCTGAGCTGGATATTGAACCCAAGACTCCAAAGCCTTACTATAAAATTTCCACTGTACTGCTTGACAATGTTGTTCCTCTGTAAGGCAAAACAGAGTCAAAACCATAAATCACAGACATAATATGTAAAACAAACTTTGAATATGTAAAAGTCTTTGCTTTTGAGTAAGGGAGGTGAAAAACCATATATATATATGGTTTTTTTTCTTTTTCTTTTTTTTTTAGACGGAGTTTCGCTCTTGTTACCCAGGCTGGAGTGCAATGGCGCAATCTCGGCTCACCGCAACCTCCGCCTCCTGGGTTCAGGCAATTCTCCTGCCTCAGCCTCCTGAGTAGCTGGGATTACAGGCATGTGCCACCACGCCCAGCTAATTTTTTGTATTTTTAGTAGAGACGGGGTTTCACCATGTTGACCAGGACGGTCTCGATCTCTTGACCTCGTGATCCACCTACCTCGGCCTCCCAAAGTGCTGGGATTACAGGCATGAGCCACCGCGCCCGGCCACTTTTTCTTTTTTTTTGAGACAGAGTCTTGTACTGTCACCCAGGCTGGAGTGCAGTGAAACGATCTCAGCTCATTGCAATCTCCTCCTCCTATGTTCAAGCAGTTCTCCTGCCTCAGCCTCCTGAGTAGCTGGGACTACCGGCATGCACCACCATCCCCAGCTAATTTTTTTTTTTTTTTAATTTAATTTTTAGTAGAGACGGAGTTTTATTATGTTGGCCAGGATGGTCTTGATCTCCTGACCTTGTGATCTGCCTGCCTCGGCCTCCCAAAGTGCTGGGATTACAGGCATGAGCCACTGTGCCTGGCCTGCTTTTTTTCTTTAGACAGGGTGTCACTCTGTCACCCAGGCTGGAGTGCAGTGGCGTGATCATAGCTCACTGAAGCCTCAACCTCCTGGGCTCAAGCAATCCTCCTGCTCCCACCTCAGCCTCCCAGTAGCTGGGACTACAGGCATGCACCACCACACCCAGCTAATTTTTAACATCTTTTGTATAGATCAGGTCTCACTATGTTGTCCAGGCTGGTCTCAAACTCCTGGGCTCAAGTCATCCTCCCACCTCGGTCTCCCAAAATGAGGAGCCACTGTTTCTGGTTAGGGATATATAGTAAACAAGAAAGATGATAAAAAATTGCTATGGCATCTCTTAAAACAATTCTAATCACTGTGAGAAATTTAAAAATACTCCTAAGCAGGTATAAAAGTATTGCTGGTAGGCAAAATAAGTCTTGAGAAGGAAAGGAAATTCCTCCTGAAACTCATACTTAAGCAAACATTCACCCCATAGACCACAATTCAGGTAAGAAACCTGTCTTTAGAACCTGACCAACAGCTGTTCACAATGGCTTACCCAGACTTCTCAGGAGGAAGGCTTCCAGATGTTAAAACTCGTTCAAACAAAACTCGGGTATTATTGTCCTCTAGGATATTGAAAAAGATTTTAAATGTCTTTTTTAAAATTCACTTTTACGAGGCAACAATATTTTCACATGCATTATCTCACTTCATCCTTACAAAGAAAGGTAACTATTATCATACTTGGTTTTTATAGATGAGGAAACTTGAGCTTCAGAAAGATTAAGGGATTTGATCTGGCTTTTGGTGATTGAGTAGCAGAGCAGTAACTGGAAGCCAGGTTTTCTTCTTCTTTCTAGTTCAGCCCTCCTCTACTGCAGTTCTACTGCATAACCATTTATAACAGTGCTGTCTGAACCAGGTATCCCATTTGCCTTTTAAAAATAGTGACAAGTACATTATCTGCTGATGTTAGTCAGACTACTACTATTTTTTAAATATGTTGAATGTGGAAGGATGGCAAAATCAAACTTAGAAATAATTGGGTTTCTTATTTTGAGGCACCAGGACTATGCTATATTTAGCTACTTTAACTCTTGCAGAGGTACAATATCTAAGTTGATAGGTAAATATTGAAATGGAAATGAATTGAGATTGGTTGACAGAGGTATATTATTAAATTTTAAGTCTTAGGAGGTCCTCTGTAGCTGGAAGTGGGAAGATGACACTTCTTGCTAAACTCTAAGGGATCTTTTATTACTTCAGAATCCAACAGTAACAACAGCCATTGAATCCATTACTAACAACCACTGAATTGTACACATAATGGATGCACTTACGGCATATAAATTATACTTCAATAAAGCTGTTCAAAAGAAAAATTAACCCAGCAGAGGAGTTTTTTTTTTTTTTAATTGCCTGGGGGTAGTTATTCAGTTTATTACATGTCTATATGGAAAATAAAAATCCTATGTTTTTTTAATTTAAAAAATTAAACAGAGCAAAGAAGATAGCACTATTTTTGTGACTTCTGTCTTCAATTTAACATATTATACTTTTAAAAATGATCTTACGTTTTATCTTTTTCTGTTTTATCCCAAGCTTTGGTCCAGACACACGTTTTACCATTCCACAGAACTTTCACACCGCCTGCTATGCTCTCTGCCCAGAATAATGCATTTTTCTGTTTCTTTAGCTGGCCAACTACCGCTCATCTCTCAAAATTCAACTCATGTGCCCTTCTCTATAACACCCTCTAGAACACTGTTGTCCATCAGCAATATAGTACAAGCCACATATGGAAATTAATAAAAAGGGTAAAAACAGGTAAAATTAATATATTTAAGTTAACCTAATGTACCTAAATATTATTTCCACATGTAATCAATATGAAAAATGTTAAGATAGTTTACATTTTTCTTTGTGTTAAGTCTTTGAAATCTGGTACGTATTTATACTTTTATACCACAACTCATTTCAGCCTAGCAACATTTCAAGTGTTCAATACCTAATAGTCTAGTGACTACCATAATTGTGCAGCATAGCTCTATAACTTAAATTATACTCTCTTTTCTGTGCTTCTATAGTACTTCATTCAGGAATCTATTAGAGTATTTGGCATATTTTTTATGATTACCACCCTCATCATAAATAGTTAACATTTATGGAATAAACACAACATTCTATATATAAGTGAAACACATGCAAAAACTTATTTATCTGCTCAACAATCCTATGAAATGTATTCTTATTATGACTTCAGTTACTTCTGCAGATAAGAAAATTGAAGTTTACTATTACACACCTAACCTCAGAACTATGATACAATGAACCATCAAATGATGATGCAATTATATTTACATATTGGATTCCCCCACAAAAAATGTTCTGGTGAGTCCTATTCATCTTTGTATTCCCAGACCCTAGTAACCAGAAGGTAATGAGTAAATGTTTCATGGATGGATAGATGAATGAATGAATTATCTAAGACACTTATTTTTGAAGACAATAATGCTAACATCATATATCATCTTCATTTTTAAAAACTAATAAAAAATACACATACTAGTAGCTATTCTAAAAATTAGGCAAAACAAGGTTGATAAGAAATATTAAATGCCCTACTATCTCATTTTCTGGATTTAAATCTTTTTCCCAGAATGTAGAATCATTAAGCTAAAATACAAAATCATGTATTAAAATTATTGATTTATACCTATAATACCTAATTCTGTAATCATTTACAAGACACATAATTGCATATTTCTTTCTTAAGCCAAATTTTAGTGATTATTTATTATTTACTTTATTATTATTATTTTTGAGACTAAGTTTTGCTCTTATTGCCCAGGCTGGAGTGCAATGGCCCAATCTCAGCTCATTAGAGCATCTGCCTCCAGGATTCAAGCAATTCTCCTGCCTCAGCCTTCCCAGTAGCTGGAATTATAGGCGCCCGCCACCAAGTCCAGCTAATTTTTTGTATTTTTAGTATTGTATTTTCAGTAGAGACAGAGTTTTGCCATGTTGGCCAGGCTGGTGTCAAACTCTTGGCCTCAGGTGATCTGCCCTCCTGAGCCTCCCAAAGTGCTGGGATTACAGATGTGATCCACCACGCCCAGCCTATTCATTTATTTTTAAATGGTTTTTAGAGACAGGGTCTTGCTCTGTCAGCCAGGCTGAATGGAGTACAGTGGCATGTGATCATAGCTCAACTGCGACCTCCAACTCCTGCGCTCAAGCGAGCCCTCCAAGCATCCGAGACTACAGGCATATGCCACCACACCTAGCTAAAAAACCAACTTTTATACTACATCTTTTTTTGTTAAGAAATTACAGATTAGCTGGGAGCAGTGGCTCACGCCTGTAATCCCAGCACTTTGGGAGGCCGAGGTGGGTGGATCACAAGGTCAAGAGATTGAGACCATCCTGGTCAACACAGTGAAACCCTGTCTCTACTAAAAATACAAAAAATTATCTGGGCATGGTGGCGCATGCCTGTAATCCCAGCTACTCAGGAGGCTGAGGCAGGAGAATTGCCTGAACCCAGGGGGCGGAGGTTGCGGTGAGCCGAGATTGCACCATTGCACTCCAGCCTGGGTAACAAGAGCGAAACTCTGTCTCAAAAAAAAAAAAAAAAAAAAAAGAAATTACATATTATGAGGCCGGGTGTTATGGCTCATGCCTGTAATCCAAGCACTTTGGAAGGCCAAGGTAGGCAGATCACCTGACATCAGGAGTTCAAGACCAGCCCGACCAACATGGAGAAACTCTGTCTCTACTAAAAATACAAAAATTAGCTGGGTGTGGTGGCACATGCCTGTAATCCCAGCTACTCCAGAGGCTGAGGAAGGAGAATCACTTCAACCTGGGAAGCGACGGAGACTGCACCACTGCACTCCAGACCAGACAAAAGTGAAACTCTATAAAAAAAAAAAAATTACATATTGTGGACTGTAGTAAACTAGACTAAATGATATACATATATGAATTACCTAGCACAGTGCCTGGTACATGGTAGGAACTCAATAAAGGATGGCCAGTATTATTCTTTCAACAGAATAGGGAAATAAATACTAAAAACCATAATGTTTCTTTTTGAATCTTTTCCCCAGTAGCCTAGTGTTTTCCTCTACCATTTGGGCATCTTTGAGTTTGAGTTTTGGTGGCTAGAGAGTTTTTGTTGTTGTTGTTTATTTGTTTTTGGTTTGTTTTCCTCTGAGGAAACAAGACATGATCAGAGATGAATATAAACAACTCTATGTCTCCTAACTCTAACTTTGCAAGGTTATCCCACTACTGATGGTACTTTACTGAATAAAAACAGTTCCGCAGAGTCAAAAAGTATCTACCATTGCTCTGTAAATATATTCATGGTTGATATGACACAGTATTTCTTGAGTGCCTATCAAGTCTGCTATGATGTCAAAATTATAATACATTCAAGAAGGAAAAACTCAAGCAACATAATTTCAGATGGTTTAATGTTAAGTAATCATTATAGATTCTAGAATCAACCTACCATTGAGGTGAGAAAGATAGTCAATATAGGCCAGAACATACTCTGGAATATCTCCATACTTTTTTAGCCCCAGCTCAAAAATCTTAAAGGCAACAGATTTGTCCTACAAGTAAAGAAAGTAAAGTACTGATTTCCATGTAATGTCAGATAAAATACTTACATTAAAATTATACCTAAATATGACAAAATACATAAGAATTAAAACAAATTAAAATCATGTTAAGTAAAAATTGCTGAGCTAAAAACGATTCAAAGGAGTTTAGGCTCAGAAATGTGGTGATTAATAAGGCATGAATTAGTGGGCAGTTGGGGATTTGGATGATGCTCCATGTAATTTTACACAGATACACTTAGGCTGCCTTTAAAAATGGAGCAATAAAAGCTTAATGACAGAAACTAAGACCACGTTTCTTTTACACATCTCAGATGACGGAATTTGTTTTACCTTTACACTTGTATTTCAGTATTTACCTTACTACAGTAATACTCCATGAGTGCTGCAGTAACATAGACATGGTGGCGGGTTCTGGTATCTTCTCTTGCTTTTTTAAATATCATTCTTCCAGATTTGATGCCTTCTGCTCTCCGTGCAAATTTCATATATTGGATATATACCTATGCAAAAAAAAAAAAAAAAAAAAAAGTATTTGTGTTCTACAAATTAGGCAGGATGTTTCCTGTATAAAAAAGCAATCCTCGGCTGGGCGTGGTGGCTCACACCTGTAATCCCAGCACTTTGGGAAGCCGAGACGGGTGGATCATGAGGTTAAGAGATCGAGACCATCTGGTCAACATGGTGAAACCCCGTCTCTACTAAAAAAATGCAAAAATTAGCTGGGCATGGTGGTGCACGCCTGTAGTCCCAGCTACTTGGGAGGCTGAGGCAGGAGAATTGCTTGAACCCAGGAGGCGGACGTTGTGGTAAGCCGAGATCACGCCGTTGCACTCCAGCCTGGGTAACAAGAATGAAACTCTGTCTCAAAAAAAAAAAAAAAAAAAAAAAAAAAAAAAAAAAAAAAGCAATCCTCAATACCCAAGAAATTAGAAAGTAGGAATTTAGATAACATGCTATTTAAATACACAAGCTAATTTTTCTGGCATTAGAGATGCATGCAAATTAATTTGCTATTGTTTTTTATTGAGATATAATTCACATACCACAAAATCCATCGTTTACAATTCAGTATTTTTTTGTTTTTTTTAAGACAGGGTTTCACTATGTTGGTCAGGCTGGTCTTGAACTCCCGACCTCAGCTGATCCGCCCACCTTGGCCTCCAAAGTGCTTGGATTACAGGCGTGAGCCACCACGCCTGGCCCTACAATTGAGTGGTTTTAAATATATTCACAAAGTTGTGCAATCATCACCACTAATTCTTTCTTTTTTTTTTTTTTTTTTTTTTGAGACGGAGTTTCACTCTTGTTACCCAGGCTGGAGTGCAATGGCGCGATCTCAGCTCACCGCAACCTCTGCCTCCTGGGTTCAGGCAATTCTCCTGCCTCAGCCTCCTGAGTAGCTGGGATTACAGGCACGTGCCACCATGCCCAGCTAATTTTTTGTATTTTTTTTTAGTAGAGACGGGGTTTCACCATGTTGACCAGGATGGTCTCAATCTCTTGACCTCGTGATCCACCCGCCTCGGCCTCCCAACGTGCTGGGATTACAGGCTTGAGCCACCACGCCTGGCCATCACCACTAATTCTAAAATTAAAGGTTAAGAGGAAAAGTGTGAAACTACTAGAACATACTCCACTAATGAATTCCAATATCTAAAAATCTCAAGAGTTAGTTTAACACAAGCATGTTTGCAATACATGTTAAACTTCTCATTTTCTTGGTTTGTATTTATTTATTTTTTGAGACAGAGTCTCACTCTTGTTGCCCAGGCTGGAGTGCAGTGGCGCAATCTTGGCTCATTGCAACCTCCACCTCTCAGGTTCAAGCAATTCTCCCATCTCAGCCTCCCAAGTTGCTGAGATTACAGGCACCCACCACTATGCCCACCTAATTTTTGTATTTTAGTAGAGACAGAGTTTCACCACGTTGGTCAGGCTGGTCTCAAACTCCTGACCTCAGGTGATCCGCCCACCTCTGCCTCCCCAAGTGTTGGGATTACAGGTGTGAGCCACCTTGCTCAGCCTTGATTTATTTTTAAAAGCCCACTATTCTATTTTCCAAACAACATATAATGGCATTTCATGGATAAACAATGAGCCATTTTATACCCAGCACCTACAGAGTGTCTAACATATCGTGAGTATGTAGTATTTGTTTAATGAACAAATGACTATTAGTAGGGTCCTGGGTTGTCCAGTTTTGATAATGTCAAGGTATATTACCCAGTTTTGATGGATGGATAAATAGATGGATGAATGAACTATGAGTTCCTCAAGAAAAGGAATTTTATCTAGTTTGTCATTACATTGCTGAAGTCTAGCACAATGCATAGACCCCAGCAATATTTTTGCTAGATATGTTTGTGGAATGAATTATAATAATAAATGTAGGAACTAGAGCAGTGGAATCCCAATATAAATCAGTAACAAAAAAAAGTAGTGTAGCTATCATTGACTTGAGGCAGAGGGTCTACAGACACACCCACAAGCCTGTCCCCTTCCTCTGCCAATGGGAAAGCACCACTTCACTTTTGCACTCAGGACTTTGAAAACCACTATGATAGAATAGGATTTAGAATAAAGTGATTTTCAGTCTAATTTCTTCCCAGGATATTGGTTGTAATCCCAGCACTTTGGGAGGCCAAGGCGGGTAGATCATGAAGTCAGGAGATCGAGACCATCTTGGCTAACATGGTGAAACCTTGTCTCTACTAAAAATACAAAACATTAGCCGGGCATGGTGGCACACACCTGTAATCCCAGCTACTCAGAGGCTGAGGCAGGAGAATCACTTGAACCTGGGAGGTGGAGGTTGCAGTGAGCCAAGATTGTGCCACTGCACTCCAGCCTGGGCGATAGAGTGAGACTCTGTCTCAAAAAAATAAAATTAAATAAATAAATGAAAAGAAAAAAAATTCTAACAGAAAACAGATCAGCAAATGTCAGAGATAAGGGCAGAGAGAAGGGTTATATCTACAAAGAAGTCACATGAGAGAATTTTTGAGGGATGGTGGATATGTTTTCTATCTTAATTGTGGTGATGATCCCATGACTCAATGTTATTTGTCAAGATTCAGAGAACTATACAATAAAAACAGTGAATTTTACTGTATATACATTTAAGTTATTTTTTGTTAGATAAGAATGTAAAGGTGGAAAAAAGATATGTAAAGTTACTCACCAAGGTGGGGTCAATATCCTCAATAGCCAGAAGTCGGTTATATATACTGTGAACCTTTTCATACTTCATGCGACTCTAAGGTGGTAGAGAAGAAGTGAATATCAATATGTAGTCATAATAAGCAGGATTTGAACTCTAAGGAATCCAAAGGCTATAATCCCCCACCTCTAATGGCATCTCCACTGAGCATAAATATAGTATAAGCTAATAACGAATAACTGTTCATTTGGCATTATCTCTGTCTACCAAAAGCAATATGCCTGGCAAAAAAGCAGCAAGAAGAAAAGTTCAGTCCTGCAGTAAAAAACTGAATTATAAGAAAGGTTTAAACATTTTTACTTACCTCTTCATAATCTGCATATGCAAAATAAAGAAGCATATTCTTCTTCAATAAAGTGCTTATGGCTCTTTCATATATATTAGCAGCTTCGTCACTAAATAATTTGGCATTATTCATATCCTAGGAGGAAAAAAAGCTCATCCTCAATAATTTTAATTTAATTGCTAGAGAATAAAATTAATAGTTATATCTACTTTATTTTATTTATATGTGTCTAAGAAAGCACACATGTATGCACACACACATATATGTATTTACACACACACATGCACATATATGCATTTCTGGATTCTAAAAAAATTCTAAAGACTCTTTTCATTATTTTAACTTACAAAATAATCATGCACGTACTCTAAATGATTCATCGCTCTAATACATTAAAAAACAGCCAGTTGATTTTAATTCTGACTAAGGAGGTCTAATTATATGAGTGTCGCTAAGATTCATATTAATGTAAGCTTAAAATTTTCAACATGTATACTTTATTACCAAAATTCAGTTATATTTTTCAGTAAATCATTGCTATATCAAAACCGCAAAAATATCAAAGTGGGGATACGGAAGGAACACTTACTCCCTTTTCTGCAAGCAGTTTACTTGACTGCTCAAGATACTGGGCAGCTTCATACCAAATATCAGGGTGATGGCCCAGCACAAGCAGGCACTGTTCATAAGCAAACATAACTAAGGGAAGAAATTAACAAACAACATTCAATTAAAATAAGTATTATTTGTAAAACTATCAATGTAAGTATCATAACCAAATTAGGATCCTCAAAAATTAATGATAATTAGAAATAAAAAGCTTTAGTGATTTCTGGCACCATCATCCATCTAAGCTCCATCTATCTATTACTTATTAATTTTTTTTTTTTTTGGGAGCAGGGTCTCAGTTATGTAGCCTGGCATGCAGTAGCACAAATATGGTTCACTGCAGCCTCAACCTCCTGGGCTCAAGTGATTTTCCTGCCCCAGCCTCCCAAGTAGCTGGGACCAGGTTTATACCACCACATCTGGCTTATTTTTAAAAATCTTTTATAGAGGCTGGGCACAGTGGCTCATGCTTGTAATCCCAGCTTGTAATCCCTTTGGGAGGCTGAGGCGGGTGGATCACAAGGTCAGGAGTTTGAGATCAGCCTGTCTGATATGGTGAAACCCCATTTCTACTAAAAAATACAAAAATTAGCTGGGCATGGTGGCACATGCCTATAGTCCCAGCTGCTCAGGAGGCTGAGGCAGGAGAATTTCCTGAACCTGGGAGATGGAGGTTGCAGTGAGATGAGATGGTTCCACTACAAGCCAGCCTAGGTGACAGAGTGAGTAAACAGAGTCAGTGTTTTTTAAACAGTCCGTCTAAAAAAAAAAAAATTTATAGAGACAGGGTGTCACCATGTTGCCCAGGCTTGTCTTGAACTCCTGGGCTCAAGCAATCCTCCCACCTCAGCCTCCCAAAGTGCAGCCAGCCTAAATTAATATTTATTGAGCATCAACTATATGCCAGGGAATGTGAAAGGTACTGTGAATATACAAGTGAATAAGACTTCCTATATTCAAGAAGTGTACAGTATATGGGGGAGATAGACACTAAGAAAGGAAAGATCAAAAGTATTCTGATGATGAAAGTACAGTATACTCTTAAAACCTACAGCAGCAGGACTTAACATAGTTTAGGGCCTCAAGAAAGGCTTCACTAAGGAACTGAGATCTAACTGAAGAAGGGATGAAGCTGGTCAGAGAAAAATAAGTAAAGTGGAGTAAGGATGAGGTAGATATAAAAATGGAGTAGGCAAAAGAAACAATATTTCCAAAGACCTACAAGTAAGACAGCAAGGCAAGATTGAGGAATTCAATAAAGGGCCAAATTACATTCTGTTAGTGGCAGAGTAATTTGTATCAGACCAACCTTCAGCAAGTAAAAATTATAAACAAATGAAAATACAAAAGCAACAATTTAAAGTTACTGGAAATGACCAAAAGAAGCAGAAATCAGAGATTGAGCCCTTAAAAAGACAGAATAACACTAGTTGAGATCCATATTTAATATGGCTTTTCCCTTTCAAGCACATGCTCATGTTGTGCACTTCTGGGATAGCTAGAATTCAAGTCAAATGCTGCAGTCTTACTGTCTTGAAGTGACATGGAGTTCTGGCCTATGAGAGCAGCTGGAAATTGAGGGGGGACATCCCCAAAAAGAGAAAGCCAGAGCCTGAAAATCCGGGCATAAATGTTCTCAAATCCTCAGCTGATCCCTAAAATGTACACACATAGGAAAGAATACAAACAGCCCAGCAGAAAACAAAACTGGAAGGTGCAAAGAGTTGAATAGATACCTCAACAACTAACTAAGGGAAATGAAGTTTAGAATTTGAGTCCCATCCAATTAGATGATCAATGTAGACACCTTAGACTTTTCAATATGTCTTAGGAGTAAAGACTATGTTCCAAGAATAAGGTATCTACTCTGAGATTAAGGGTAAAACTAAAACAGACCTGTCTTCATAGTATAAAACTAAGCCTCCACAAAGTCCAAGTAATCTGACAGTAATTTAACTTCCTGCTGAAATAAAACAACATTCTTCAGAGGAAGATAACAGAATCCAGAGTTTTTACAATGAATCATCTATGCATTTGTACAATATCTAAAGGAAAAAATTTAAACAGGAAACAAGAAAATGTAAACCATAATCAAGAGAAATAGCAATCAAAGAAAATAAACTCCCTGATGGTTGATGGCCCAAATGTTGGAACTGGCAGATGAGGACTTTATAACTACTGTTACAAATATGTTCAAAGATATAAACAAAAAGATGGCAATGAACACACACGGACTCTCAACTAAGAAACGGAAACCAAAAAATTGAACTATAAAAAATAAAAAATTTCTGCTGGGCACAGTGGCTCACACCTGTAATTCCAGTACTTTGGGAGGCTAAGGCGGGCAAATCACCTGAGGTCTGGAGTTCGAGATCAGCCTGACCAACATGGATACACCCCACCTCTACTAAAAAAATACAAAATTAGCTGGGCATGGTGGCACATGTCTGTAATCTCAGTAATTTGGGAGGCTGAGGCAAGAGAATCGCTTGAACCTGGGAGGCAGAGGTTGCCATGAGCCGAGGTTGCATCATTGCACTCCAGCCTGGGCAACAAGAGTGAAACTCTGTCTCAAAAAACAAATAAATAAAAAATAGGCCAGGTGGGTAGCTCATGCCTGTAATTCCAGCACTTTGGGAGACCGAAGCAGGCAGATCACAAGGTCAGGAGTTCAAGTCCATCCTGGCCAATATGGTGAAACCCTGTTTCTACTAAAAATACAAAAGTTAGCTGGGCATGGTACTGGGTACCTGTAGTCCCAGCTACTCAGGAGGTTGAGGCAGAAGAATTGCTTAAACCCAGGAGGCAGAGGTTGCAGTGAGCCAAGATTGCACCACTGCAGTCCAGCCTGGGCAACAGAGTGAGACTTGGTCTCAAAAATAAATAAATAATAAATAATTTATAAAATGGAAATTTTTAGAACTGAAAAATACAGTATCTGAAATAAATAACCATTGGATGGGCTTAATCGCAGACTGCATATGATGAAAACAAAGGTTCAGTGAACATGTAGATCTTTAAGAATTATTGAATCTGAAGAGGAAAAAAAAAAAAGGATTAGGGGTAAAAAAGTTTCAGCAAAAGTTTTAGTAACCTATGGGGATACCAAGTGGCCTAACATACATATAACTGAAGTCCCACGAGGGTTAATCTTGTTACCTCTTTTTGTTATAAGGGTCTGATCCTCTGTACGAAGAGGGTTGCTCTTTTCCCACTGTATATATTTCTTCCACATATCTACTTGTTGAGCTTCTTGAGGAGTATTCTGAGGAGGCACTGAGGGAGCATTGCGGTCCAAGCCTTTCATTACTGTCTCATATTCCTAGACAACAACCATTTAGAATTCTTTGGTGAGCCAGGAACAACTCAGATATATGGGGATGGGGTAGATCAGTTTGGAAGACTATGTTCAAAATGCCTACATGTTCCAAATACCACTTTGTTAATATAATCTAAAAACTATTTAAGAGTAGAGAAAAAGATAAGAGTATTACCCACTCAAGAACAGGTTCCCAGAACTGGGTGAACAAAACACCCACGGATCCTCTCTAGGAGGACCTAAGTGATCTAGGAGGTTACTTTCTAAGATGTAAGAGTTGACAGATCGATAGGACTGAAGATCTGGTGGCACTAGTATTTCCATCTTTGGAGAAACTATCTGTCTGTTAAAATTTCAATAGTTTGTATTAATGGGCTATTTTTCCTAATTTCTAAGAGTGTCAATGAATGGAAAGGTATGCACGCAATCAAAATGTGTCCCTGAGAGCTATGTTATTAGACCACAGAGTAATACAATGTTCAGATGAACCCAAACAAGAGAGGGAAAAGAATTACTTCATCAATTCTAGGTAGAGCCTTGTCTTTATGTCCTGTTTCCATATTTTAAAAAATAATTTATTCTAAACTCAATTTATTATATTTTGTTCTTACAAAGAAATATTTCAAATATATCATCTCAGATTTTGCAATTAATTGCTGTTACTTAAGATTGCTAATGATTGAAAATATCAAGAGTAATACCAGACAGGCAAAGCTCTGCTGTAAAAAACAGACTCAAAATAATCATTAAAATAAGGGCCTGATGGAATTCCATACCTTTGCTACACGTCTAGCATTCATATAATCTCTACTCCGATCTTCAATCATTTTTTTAGCTAAATGAATATTGATACCCTAGAAAAAGCAAAAATGTTTTCAAATTAAGTATAGTATCTTAAAAATTATACAATAGTTAATTTATTCATTTACTAAGTAACTTTAAATTCTTTATTTTAAAAGATTTCTTGTTTAATAAAGGTTCATACAGCTCATGAAAAGCAAGAAAAAATAAAAATAAAGGTTCAATCACATTATACATTTCAAAGATCAAGAAGGGTGTGCTTATGTCTATTATGAGCTGGCAGTAAGTTTCCATTTATCGGGAACTTTTAAAGATAGAATCATTTGAAAAGGGTCAACTATTTCATATAAGATTCTACTAAAAAAAAATTGACATGGCTCATGCCTGTAATCCTAGCACTGTGGAAGGCTGAGGCAGGTGGATCACTTGAGGTCAGGAGTTCAAGATCAGCCTGCCCAACATGGTGAAACCCTGTTTCTAAAAATACCAAAAAATTAGCTGTGTGTGGTGGCATGTGCCTGTAAGGGAGACTTGGGCAGGAGAATTGCTTAAACCAGGGAGGTGGAGGCAACAGTGAGCCAAGATTGTGACACTGAGCTCCAGCCTGGGCGACAGAACAAGACTTAAAAAACAAAACAAAACAAAAAAAGACGTACAGATTCATCTAGGTGAATAGCCATGGCTTGACTTTGATAGCCCTTTTCTTTTTCTTTTTTATAGACAGAGTCTTCCTTTGTCACTCAGGCTAGAATGCAGTGGCATCATCCTAATCCACTGGAATCTTGAACTCCTGGGCTCAAGTAATCCTCCTTCTTCAGCATCCTGACATAGGACTATAGATGTGCACTGCCACACAAGGCTAATTAAAAAAATTGTTTTTTGATTTGCAGAGATGTAGTCTTGCTACGTTGCCTGGGCTGGCCTCAAACTCCTGGCCTCAGGCAATCTTCCCACTTCAGCCTCCCAAAGTGCTGGGATTATAGGTGTGAGCTACCATACCTGGCTAATAGCCCTTTTCTAACTAGCTCTGTTGTATAACACTTTTAAAAAGGACAAACAGAAGTAGCAAGGAAAGATAAACATTACCACTCAGTGAGTACTCCAAGGATTCTGAGACCCTTTCAGAGAGTCCATGAAATCAAAATAGCTTTCAATATAATACTAAGACATTATTTGCCTCTTTCACAAAAATACAGGAGTTTTCAAGAGGCTACACGACATTCAGTATTATAACACATTGAATGGAAGCAAATATGAAAATCCAGCTGTTTCCTATTAAACTATATATGAAAGAGATTTGAGAAAATATAAAAAACAATGCTATTCTTCTCACTACATTTTTTGTTTTGGAAAATACAGCTTTTGGCCAGGTGTGGTGGCTCATGCCTGTAATCCCAACATTTTGGGAGACCAAGGCGGGTAAACTGCTTGAGCTCAGGAGTTCAAGGCCAGCCTGGGCAACATGGAGAAACCTCATCTCTACTGAAAAATTAGCTTGGGAGTGGTGGCATGTGCATGTAGTCTCAGCTACCTAGGAGGCTGAGGTGGGAGAATCACCTGAGCCCAGGAAATCGATCAAGGCTGCAATGAGCTGTGATTGTGCCACTGCACTCCAACCTGGGTGACAGAGTAGGAACCTATCTCAAAAAAAAAAAAAAAAAAAAAAAAAAAATTCTTTGTGGTCTTCAATCATTTTTAAAATCCCAAAACCATAATGTTTGAGAGCCACAGCTAATGCCTGTGAGGGAACAATTTAACTCCCCTGTATAGTTCTTCCAAATCACAATATACATATAAGGAACTTTTTTTTTTTAATCTTTAGAGACAGGGTCTTGCCATCTTGTCCAGGCTGGTCTCAAACTCCTGGGCTCAGGCAATCCTTCTACCTCGGCATCCCAAAGTACTGGGATTACAAGTGTAAGCCACCACGCCCAGCCAAGGAACTTTCTTTTAATGCTAGAGCTTATTTGGCATGTATATTTATGTATTCAGACTGATTAGTCAGTTATTAAAAGCAGATCCCCATAACACAAAGATCTTGGATTGCAGCCACACACCTCACAAATTCAAACCAATAATCACATCACTGTAATCAGGTGAAAGAAGTACACAGCAACTAAAACATAATTCCCAAAAGTTACTACTGGAAAAATAATTCCCAGAAGACACTGTTTTATAGAAGGTCAATGACAATGTATATGTGTGTGTATGAATGTGTGGATATGGCTTAACATAGAATAAAAATAGTTTTATAAGAACTATTGGAGCTGGGCACGGTGGCTCACACCTGTAATCCCAGCACTTTAGGAAGGATCACCTGAGGTCAGACGTTCGAGACCAGCCTGACCAATATGGTGAAACCCCATCTTAAAAAAAAAAAAAAAAAAAAAAAAAAAGAACTACTGTTCTTCAGAGTATCCTCTAAAAAAAACACTAATATGGAGACTCTCAAAATCTTGCAGATACAGTATAGTGCTTTCATTACAATCAATTTTTAAAAATGTGTAACACTGATATCCAGGAATGTGATGCTAGAAAGGCTATAATCTACAAATCCACAATGCATAAAAATTGAAATGGCTTAGTTTATAATAAACAACTACTCTGAGGTAATTTACCTCTTCATACTTGTTATAGTCTCTCCAGAGTTGTTCAATGTTGATCATTGGATTAACACAACCTCGTTGATAAACTCTTCGGACAGCTGTTATTCTTTGATTTTCTGCATAGGATCCTACAGCTTCCCTGAAATTGGGTAAGAAATGTCATCAATTATATTATAGCTGAATCCCATTCAACCCATCAATCTCACTACTGAATATCTACCTAAATAACAGCTCTATGGAAAATAGTTGGAGATTTCTCAAAGAACTAAAAATTATATTTTACCTTAAATCAACTGTTTATCTCTTTTAAAAACTAGAAAAATACTTACACGCCTTTTAGGAAATTGATGTAATCCACCCAAATCTAAGAAATGAAATAAAAATGTTAATATCTTTCTTGGTATTTGTACGTTTAAGTGCCTATATTAAAAAATTTTAACTCTACCTGATAGGACATAATTTCCATTCCAATTTTATCCAGTGCAAAGTCATACGCTTGAGCCATTTTTTCTCTGAAATGAACACGAAAGAGATGTTTTTAAAATTTTTTTGTTATGAAAATTTATCTATGATTAGGCCAGACATGGTGGCTCATGCCTGTAATCCCAGTGCTTTGGAAGACCAAGGCAGAAGGATCACTTGAAACCAGAAGTTTAAGACCTGCCTGTGCAACACAGTGAAACTGAGTCTCTAAAATAATAAAAATTTAAAAAAATTAGCTGGGTGTGGTGGTGTGCAACTGTAGTCCTAGTTACTCAGAAGGCTGAGGTGGGAAGATTGCTTAAGCCCAGGATTTCAAGTTTACAGTGAGTTATGAATGCACCACTGCACTCCAGCCTGGGTGACAGAGTAAGATTTTGTCTCTAAAAAAATTTTAAATGAAATATTATTTGAAGGTGGGTGTGGTGGCTCACTCCTATAATCCTAATGCTTTGGGAGGCTAAGGCAGGAGGATCATCTGAGGCCAGGAGTTGAAGACAAGCCTGGGCAACATGGTAAGACCTTGTCTCTAAAAAAAAAAATAAGTAAGTAAATAAATAATAAATGTATTTATAACTAAAACATAGCTTCTGATCACAGGATCAGAACAACATTTGAACATTCTCTCTATAAACAAAAATTAAAGACATCTTTGTAAGTATATAAAGTCATTCTTTGATGTTAAGCTTGTCAATATCATAAATTGTTTCCTTTACTGCTTGTGAGCTTATCAAAGATAAGGCTCATGTCTTACTTTTTATCTTTTAAGTTGCATAATTCTCATTAATGACATACATTAAGTCTGAAGATCTATTAGCTCTAAAGTAAAATACAGAAATCTGTAAAGTATAGTTTTATCAAAATGCTACTTATGTTAAAATGTGAAGGGTATATCAGGGAGAAAGAACTTCTACTTCAATATAAGACAATAAAGTATAAACAGGCCAGGCATGGCGGTTCATGCCTGTAATCCCAGCATTTTGGGAGGCTGAGGCAGGAGAATTGCTTAAGTGCAGTAATTTGAGTCGAGTCTAGGCATGTTTGAGACCCTGCTATGTTTGGGGTCTCAAACATAAAGAGACCCCATCTCTACCAAAAAAAAAAAGAAAAAATCAGCCAGGTGTGGTAGCTCATTCCCATAGTCCCAGCTACTTGGAAGACTGAGGCGGGAGGATCACTTGAGCCCAGGAGGTTGAGGTTAAAGTTGTGCCACTGCACTCCCAGCCTATACAACAGAGCTGAGACCCTGTTTCAAAACACAAAAATAATAACAAAAAGAATAATCAGGAAAAGACAATAAAGATAGAATATTAGTAATAGACATAACTTGCCTGCTAAGTTATGTACAAAAATAGCACCTCAGAAGGCCCATTATTTAGACTCAGCAAAGATGGGGAGGTGGATATAAGTCAGAGTGGGGATGGCAACTTCACAATACAATTATCAGAGACCCCACCAATCACCTTAATTGTCAGAGACCCCTTAGATCACTTAAGTAGTACATTGCATTGTGACCACCCAAAGTAGTACTAGCACAAGTATGAAGATGCTTTTTGAGAAAGTTTGACAACAAGCCTGCCAAAAAAGTAGTTTGGTGTTGCAAATACAGTGTTTCAGTATAGAAAGGTCTTGGGCGATTTCAATTGTCCGGAGTAGGACTCATGCCAGTGACTTTCTTTGAAGCACTTTTTTCAAGGTTACTAATTTCTTAGGAAATCCTAAGGATTTTGACTTTTCAAATCCTGACATTTCTTCCCACTGGGAGCTAAGAGAAGGTGTGAGTTTATGTGAGATTGACTGTGTGCCTGGAGATGACTTGCATTCTTAAGATCCTGATTTCACTTACTTGTAACTTGGTAGTTTACCCTTGGTTTCTCGGACATATGAAAGATAACACTTCCATAAATCAATGTGCAAAACCTTCATAAGGCATCTCTGAAATAGCTTTAAATACAAGAATATATTATTAGAATCCAGTTAAATAAATTTCATATAGACATAGATGAAATGGAAAATCAAAAACACAAATTCATCTCCCTTTATGAATTTATCTTCTTATAAATAAAAGGCAAATAATTTCCCCATTTTCAGTTTAGATAATTAAAATGCTTCTCATGATTTGTCAGGGGAGTATAATTATTTTCTTTTCCTTTTCTAAAATTTTTATGATGAACATTTTTTAAGCATATAAAAAAGTTGAATAAGTACAATTAACTTGTAAAAAATCAAATCACTATGTAGATTCAATTATTGTTAACATTTTATTATATTTGTCTTACAAGGTTTTAAGTTAATCTTCAATATAAAATTCAAAGTATATTTGAGGACTCACCTTTTCAACCTTGTCATAATTTTTAGCTTTAATCTGAAGAGAACAGAAAAACATAGGATTAATACTATTTTTTAGAGCAGCAATCTGAATTTTTGACCAGTTTTTAACCAACCTTGCAAACTCATCCCTATACTTTAATTTTGTTCTTCAAAAATAACAGAAGTTTGAACTAAACATGCATAAAATGCATTATAAATCTACCTGTGTAACTTGAATCTATATGGATTTTCATACATTCATTTACATAGAAACTTTGTGAATTTAATAAAATGCTGTAAAATAGTCATGAGATGAATACAGAAATATATACCCAATAGGTCTACCTGAATAGGACTTTATGTATTCACTGAAGAAAAACTTAAAGACTTCCTTTTCCTGAATAGCTACTAGAACAATCTGAGTAGAGCAGCAAAAAAGATTTGCAAATTTTGACTACATATACTTAGTCACACCATCAACCTACTATATTGCAGATACTGTGCTAGGCATGGAGGCTACCAGTGTGAACAAGACAGGTCTGCCCCTGCCCTCATAGAGCTTACAATCTTATGGGGGAAAAAAGGAAATGGAAGGTTTTAAGAGATTATGGGTAAGTGCTAAAATGAAGAAAGTACTGGGTACTACAGGAGCATTTGGGAGGAGCAAAAGACTTAGACTCGGGGAATTGCAAAAGATTTCCTGGAAAAAGATAATAACTTTTTCTAGGAGAATCTGAGATGTTTGGTAAAGAAAGGGAAGTTATTCCAGGCAGGAGAAATAGCATGTGCAAAGAGATTAAATACTATTAGATTTCTCTTTCTTTTCTGAGTATTTCATCACATAGTATGGGTGGGGTTAGGTGCTTAACTGCGTTAATCAGCAAATCTTTGTTTCACCCAAATAGGCAAATAAATATTTTGGCTGATTAGAGATGTTTAGGTCCTTTTCTCTCAGTAACAGAGCAGCATTCCCAGTTTTCTGGCTTAAGCTGCTGCAGATGAGAATGCTGATGACAGTCTCTTTTGCTTTTGCTGATAACTTTTCTTTCTGAACTTATTATTTTTATCTTGATCTTCAGAGATCATACATTTTAGCACTCTCTTAAACATAGATCTTTGTACTTTGAAGCAGTTCAATCAAGGCTCTGGAGTCAGACTTCTTGGGTTCACAATCTGGCTATTTCTGATTAAGGGTGATAATAATACCTACGTTGTTAGGGTTATTTTGAGAACTCAATGAGTTAATAAATATGAAGGCTTTAGAATATTGCCTAGCAGGTTTAACAGTGAGTAACTGTCGTTTACTTTTATTACCACAAAATCTGCTTGGAACTCAGCATGCCCTTTGAACCCATATACTCAGGGCTTTTTTTTTTTTTTTTTTTCTAGCTCGAGAATAAGTATCTCTCTTCCATCTGTTCATTTTTCTCCTTCTAGAACTATATACATTACATCTCCTGGTTCCATCCTTGAAATCTGTTACCTTTACCCTTCCTTTGAATTTTTGCTCAAGGTGTTAAAACAGTTTGTCCAGTGGGTTCTCCAGGCTATTCATTTCTCTTCTACTTAGCCTTTAACTGCATTTGGTTCATACGTAATGGTTTTTGACTCAAGTTTTAAACACAGCCCTTTGAATCCTGTGTTCTTATTACTTTGTTCCAGTTGTATTTCTCCTCTAGCAGCTCTATTTTGTCAGGGACCTGACAGTTTTAGTTTATATTCCTTTCTGGTTGCTAGATCCTTCTGACGTGCTGGTTTTTTTCCTGTCTACTCACTGAAGCTGTGTTAACAGTCCTAAAGGAGTAGAAATTGACTCTTCTCTACCATGACAGCTTTGTAGCAGGTATAGGCAGCAAACACTCCTGCCAAGAAACCAAGAAGAAATCTCTACTGAAGAGCAGGGAGGACTCAGCCTGCCTGTTTTGATCCTTTTTGGTTTTCAAGAGGCCAGACTGATGTCAACATTTGTCTGGGTTAGAGAGGCATTTGAGAAGTTCCAAGTTTTCTATAGGTCAGCTTCTCAGTCCTTTACCTAGGCCCTCTACTGGGCCTCTTCTTTGCAATTCCCATAGAACCTGAGGTTTCCTTGCATTTAGCTGCTTTGCTTAGTAGAGATAAATAGGCTGAGTTGAGAGTTGGAATAAAGTAGGATGAGTTTAAGTCACCAGTTTTCCAAGTGAGATTATATACAGTTCACACAACTTGTCAGGAAAACCAATGCCAACCACTGGGAAAATAGGCATAGAATACTATTAGTTAATTCCCAGAACACAAAATGTAAATGGTTAAAAGCTATATGATGGCCAGGAGCGGTAATCCCAGCACTTTGGGAGGCTGAGGCAGGTGGATCATGAGGTCAGGAGATAGAGGCCACCCTGGCCAACTTGGCGAAAGCCCGTCTCTACTAAAATACAAAAAACTAGCCAGGTGTGGTGGTGCGCCCCTGTGGTCCCAGTTACTCAGGAGGCTGAGGCAGGGGGATCACTTGAACCCAGGAGGCGGAGGTTGCAGTGAGACAAGATCACACCACTGCACTCCAGCCTGGCGACAGAGCAAGATTCCGTCTCAAAAAAAAAAGCTATATGACAATATATGTACACTTTCAATGTGGGAAAGACAAATTAAAATATAGATATTACTTAATAGCCATTAGAATGGTAAAAGCTTACAAAGGTATTAACACAGCTGAAGCCATGTAATGAAAATTGCACTTCACACCTAGCTGGAGGAAATATGAATTGTTACAGCCTTTATGAAAAGCCATTGGTAATAGCTATTCTAATTTTTAAAAATGAATCTTTCAACCCAGTAATTCCACTCCTGGGATTATCCTATAAAAATAAAAGCAACAGAATAGAGAGGTATTTGTACAAGGTTAATTACTATAAATTTTGTAGTAGCAAAAAGTTTAAAAATTAAATGTCCACCAATGGGGAAATAGTTTAATTATGATGCATCCACAGCATGGAATATTATGTATTCAGCTTTAACAGGTAATTGGGAGGGATTGTCACAAGATCTTATTGAATGAAAGGACAGTAAAATTTATATAATCTATCTATATAAAATAACTAAAAATAAATCCTATATATGTTCACGTATGATATAAGCATAGAGAAAATAAGGAATACCCACAAGGCTGTTAAACATAGTTATGGTTGGCAGGGTGATATGGGTGGATACAAAAATAGAAACAAGAAAAAGACTGTACTATCATCTATGCATTTCAGTAAAAATTATGTCTATTATATGTATCTATGAAATAACCAAACTTTACATAACCCTTCCTGACAAAGTGGTCCTGTATCTTGGATTCATCAATTACTTCATTAATTGGTAAATTGGTATTAGCCCAATAAATGTATGTAGAAAGACACTTGACTAATACAGAAAAACTCTCTGATCTCTAGTACGTGGCCACTGTCATTCATTAATGCAACCAGTAAAATATTATTTGAGAGGCCTTCTACAGAGCTGGTACTGGTGGCCTTAACAGAATAGCTATAATCTCATTATTTTTTTAAACATCATTCATTAAAAAAAAAAAAAAAAATACTTTGAAGCCAGGCAGGGTGGCTCACACCTGTAATCCTAGCCTTTTGGGAGGCCGAGGCAGGCAGATCACCTGAGGTCTGGAGTTCAAGACCAGCCTGACCAACATGGAGAAATCCCATCTCTACCAAAAATACAAAATTAGCCAGGCTTGGTGGTACATGCCTGTAATCCCAGCACTATGGGAGGCTGAAGTGGACAGATTACCTGAGGTCAGGAGTTTGAGACCAGCCGGGCCAATGTGGTGAAACCCCATCTCTACTAAAAGTACAAAAATTAGCCGGGCTTGGTGGTGCATGCTTGTAATCCCTGCTACTCAGGAGGCTGAGGCAGGAGAATCATTTGAATCCAGAAAATGGAGGTTGCTGTGAGCTGAGTTTGTACCATTTCATTGCAGCCTGGGCAACAAGAGTGAAACTCCGTCTCAAAAAAAAAAAAAAAAAAAAAAAAAAAAAAAATCATCAATGTGTTTTGGAGGTTAAAACTGCAGTGTGGGGCCGGGCGCAGTGGCTCACACCTGTAATCCCAGCACTTTGGGAGGCCGAGGCGGGTGGATCACAAGGTCAAGAGATCGAGACCATCCTGGTCATGGTGAAACCCCGTCTCTACTAAAAATACAAAAAAATTAGCTGGGCATGGTGGTGCGTGCCTGTAATCCCAGCTACTCAGGAGGCTGAGGCAGGAGAATTGCCTGAACCCAGGAGGCAGAGGTTGCGGTGAGCCAAGATCACGCCATTGCACTCCAGCCTGGGTAACAAGAGCGAAACTCCGTCTCAAAAAAACAAAACAAAACAAAACAAAACAAACAAACAAACAAACAAAAAACTGCAGTGGTAAAATGAAAAGAATTTGATCACACTGCATCAGTTACTCTCTTACAGTATCAGCTTTTCCACCTACAAAATGGGAATGATAATAAATCTACTTCAAAGGGTTGTTATCAAGAATTAAAAATATAAAGCATCTAGACATTCCACGTGCCCATAAATCATACCAGTCAACAAAGTTATGAACTAAAGGAATATAAACTTTTCATTACATCTTCTCCAAACAGAGCTACATATTCCAAGTAGCCAGAAAGAGCAATAGTGTTATAATTGGCCTAACTGATGTAGAGGAAAGGTGCAGGCCATATTCAAATGCCATTATTAGTGTTGGGATGGCTGAAGACAGGGTATTGACACAAATTAACAATAACATCTATTTTAGACACCAATATCCTGTCTTCAGCCATCCTACCACGAATCCATTTTTCTTCTTTAAAAGATTATCCTATGTATTACTAATATTTATATGAAAACATCTTACCTATGAGTTAGATATTCTTAACTATATTTAGCATAGTTACGCGCATTTGTACAGAAATCCATTCTACCTGATAACCAAAGCTTGGTTTAAATTCTAAAAATAAAAAAATTCTTGATACTTAAGATTATTTTGTTTTGACATCTGGGATTCTCAGAGCTTTCTGCCATTAATCAACAGAAAATGTCTCCATTTAAAGACCATTATATGCACACAAATAATTTTGCAAAACTTACTAAGACTTGCTTATACTTAATCTATTAAAAGTAGTGTATAATTTTCAATGACTGAGGCTCTTAATAAAATTAACATTAAGCCAGATGTGGTGGCATATGCATATAGTCCATTACTTTGGAGGCTGAGGCAGGAGGATTGCTTGAGCCCAGAAGTTTGAGGCTGCTGTGTGCTATGATCACACCATTACATTTTTAGCCTGGGTGACAGAGTAAGACCCTGAACACATAAATACTTATCCTTCTGGTATACCTACTGTTTATCATAAAAATTTGTCATACAATTGCATTACCTTTTTAATGAATTATCCACATTTTACAAAGATATGAAAAGTGTCTTTAGTGAAAAAAACAAATTTTTAAAATCGCCAACTTCCTATTTCTTTTATAGAAGAGTATGATAACTAGAATAGCAATATCGAGATCAATTAAGCTTTAAATTTAATTACATTCAAATCAGTAGTTATTGGCCAGGCGCAATGGCTCATGGCTATAATCCCAGCACTTTGGAAAACCAAGGTGAGTAGATCTCTTGCGCACAGGAGTTTGAGACCAGCCCAGGCAACATAGCAAGACCCTACCTCTGTTAAAAACAAAAAACAATAGTGATTATCTTGGGGAGAGTAAAACAAGTATAACATATTGAGTAAACACAGATCTTTTCCTGATACTTTTAAATACTTCATATTTCCAGTCCTTTGTTAACTTCCACAATTATTTCCCAAGCATTAATTAGTCATCCCTTATCTTTTGGAACTAAAACTATCCTCAGATTGATTACTGGAACTAATGATTACCTACACTAAATTACTTAACTTTGTAAAGTGTTAACTTTGCCAGAAAAGGTCTAATGAATCTTAGTGACTAACATCTATTTTTAACAGTTTGGAGTGGCCATGTCCTTTCCCTGGAATACATTTATATTGAGATCTAAAGAAAGCATGGTAGATATTTAGCTGTTCAAAAATAAATGAGTTTTTCCTAATGTTAGGAACATATTTCATGCTTCATTGTTTTATGCTTGTTTTATGAAATGTTGATGTAAACACTAACAAAATTAACATTTTCCAGACCAGAGAAATAAAATTCTATGTCAAGAGCATTTTAACAGGTTTCCTCAAATTCAATTTTTTCCCTTACCCCTTGGGGGGATCTTAAAAAGTATGCTGTTTTAAAAATCACCAGTTATGAGAATCATTATACAATTAAATTGAAATGGTTCAAAAACACATTTGAGGCTGGGTACAGTGGTTTATGCCTGTAATCCCAGCATTTTGGGAGGCGGAGGTGGGCGGATCACCTGAGGTCAGAAGTTTGAGACCAGCCTGGCCAACACAGCGAAACCCAGTCTCTACTAAAGATAAAAAAATTAGCCGGGCACGGTGGCTCAAGCCTGTAATCCCAGCACTTTGGGAGGCCGAGGCAGGTGGATCACGAGGTCGAGAGATCGAGACCATCCTGGTCAACATGGTGAAACCCCGTCTCTACTAAAAATACAAAAAAATTAGCTGGGCATGGTGGCACGTGCCTGTAATCCCAGCTACTCAGGAGGCTGAGGAAGGAGAATTGCCTGAACCCGGGAGGCGGAGGTTGCGGTGAGCCGAGATCGCGCCATTGCACTCCAGCCTGGCAACAAGAGCGAAACTCCGTCTCCAAAAAAAAAAAAAAAAAAAAAAAAAAAAAAAAAAAATTAGTCAGGCATGGTGGCGTGTGCCTGTAATCCCAGCTACTTGGGAGGCTTAGGCAGGAAAATTGCTTCAACCCAGAAGGTGGAGGTTGCAGTGAACCCAGACCGCACCATTGCACTCCAGCCTGGCAACAAGAGCAAAGCTCAGCTTTGAAAAAATAAAAACTGATAAATAAATGAACCTGACACAACTCTGTAGAGGAACACCAAGAAGTGATATAATCTAAAGGAAAAGTAAGTCTCTGTATACTTTGTCTAGGTTTGTCCACAATAACCATTTGGGACAAGTCAACACAGGTTTTCAGATAGTACTGGGCACACAGCAGAGGCAGGGCTAAGATCCATCTAAAGTGAGTTCTTACAGTAGTTGTTCACAATAAATGTGATGAACAAATGAATGAATTACAGAATCACATTCCTAATTTGTTCCCTGGATCTTTTCTACTCTAAAGTATAGCACATAAACTTTTCTGGGACTTAAGACAATTATCTTAAACAGATTTGAGATGCAGAAAAGCTGTCTGATTCTACTTGTATTAATTATCCAGAAAGCTTAGCCCCAATCCTGAAACCTGAAAGCAAATGGAATCCTAAATATAAAATTTATCTTCCGTTCATTTACTTTTTCACTGTTCTTTTCAGCTATTCTTCAATCACCTACAGCCTGAAAAATATGTCTTGGAAGATTACAGAATACAAGTAGTTTTAAGAAATTTGGAAATATTACAGAATGACATTTTAAGATCTAGAAACAGGCTTTTAAGTTAGCTGCTGAATATTCTCACCACCACTCCCAATCTTAAGGTAAAGAAATCGGGAAAGTAGTATCTGCAAATAAATTCATTTTTATTCAACAAATAATTATGTGCCTACTGTGTGGCAGGTCCTTTTCTATCACTGAAGATAAAGTGGTAGACTAAGTCATAACTCATGGAATTATATTTTGGTTATATTTTTGGGGGCAGTCACTACCTAAAAAACAATTTTATCTGTACTTCCTAATTTTTCTATAAGTTGTATTGTTTCTGCAATTTGTATAGATATAAATGCCAGATGTGGTAGTTCACACCTGTAATCTCAGTGTTTGGAGAGGCCAAAGGGGGAGCGCCACTTGAGGCCAGGAATCTGAGACCACTCTGGGCAACATGGTGGGATTCTGTCTCTAAAATTAAAAATACAAATATATAGATACAAATGTATACCTATAATATATACTGATTTAGATGTAACAGGTTAGCCAAAACCTCTTGACATCCTAAAAGTTTCAGTTCTCCAGACCCTTAAATGTATCACAGAACTATGTCAAAAATGAGTGTAAATTAGACCATTGCTTTTTCCAAGAACATACAATCAACGTTTGTATTATGACCCAATTCTAGACTTCTCAATCCTATATGCAGTTTATTTCTATTTTGTTGTTGAAATGACCTAATTCCAAGTTCCACTTTAGAAAATCCTTATCAAATAATCATCTTTTTCACCAAAATTGCATTTGTTTAACCCTGTTTCTCTATTCTTGATCAAACTACACATTGGTCATATTTACTTAAATTCTGAAACACTTAAAAGATCAGTCCAATTCAAAAGATCATACGAGCAACAGCAACCTTTGATAGTAAAATATGAATTCTAAAAGGTCAATCTAAAGAAAGAATTGTGACTTAAAATACTGAAATAAATTTGTATTTATGCAAGGGATTCTTATAAAACAAAAACTGGAAACACTATGAATGATAATTAGGACTGGTTAATCAGCATACATGCACGATGTACTACTGTGCCACCATTAAAAGCGATTTTATAGACTAAATAACACAAAAATATGCTACCATGTGGAAAAAACAAGCTACAAAAAGTTAAGGTTGTATAGACAGATCTGGAAAAGTTAACTGTGATTAAGTTATAGGGAATATGGTTTTTCTCCATTTTAGAATTTTTTTCTTATAATAAATACATACATTACCCTTTTAAATAAGAAAAACGTTTTCCTTTTTGTAACAATCTTGACAAACTGCTTTCCCTCCCATCTCTCAAGTTTCAATCACTTGATATTAATTCATTATGCTTGCCTTTTAAAATTCAACCATTTAATTCCAAAAATATTATTTGTGCATGTATTTAGGTTCTGTGACAACTACTTATGAAAGCCTACTATAAGTGTATTTTCTCAGTAGTCCACCTAAGTATTATTCTGCTTACTCAGAAAACAAGTGAGCCAACATCATTTAAAAAATTCCACAAAGGCATAACGTTTTTTATTTCACGGCACCTAGAACAAAGCCTAACATATAGCAGAAATTCAATAACTGCTAAATTAATGTGGTTAAAAATCCACCAGTTACTATGTGCATATTCATTCAAAAATAAATTTTAGATGATACTGTCTTAAATATCAAGAGAAATGTAAAAACGTAAATAAATAACTTTTATAGAAAAGTCTTTGAGTCCTGTAAGCCTTGTTAAAATATTAACTAAAAATCTCACTTCAATAAGGTTTAGAAAGGGTGCTAAGTACAACACTGTCAGTAAATTCAGACTAAAATGGAGGAATAATTAAAGCTCTAATGTAGATTTTGAAAGTTAGATTTTTCACAGGATTTAGATCTTTCCATGAACACACCCAAATCAATTCCACTTTCCATCACTTTTCTTGAATGAAAACATGATTTCTATTTGAAGCTGTGTCAAATAGCCATGTAAAATATGGGAAATTAGGAATTTTGAAAGTGGAGGTTTGAAAAGTAGACATAACTAACAGTATCTTTATGAAAAACAAAAAAATTCAGGTAAATATTAAGTTCCAGGAGAATCAAGAAGATTTAGACATGTTTTCTAATGAACATGTTCCAAAATTGAAATTTTGGCTCCATTTTAATGGCTTCAGTCCACATACTTATCTCCAGAATATTTGTAAAATTATTTTATAAAATAATCTACTAGATTTTAAAACTTTTTCCCTAACTTAATGAATTCCTGAGTGCATTTCTCTAAACACGGCCACATTTAAAGGCTTAACGAAAACACACTCTATTTTCTCTGGAATTTTTATATAGTTTGAAATGTTTGCATTTAATTTTACTTTCTCTAAATATATATCACATTTTCCAAAGTGATGCCACCAAAGGTAAAGAATTAAGTCCAAATACTACATGGAAAGCTGCCTTTAAGGCTTTAGTAGACAAGAATGAAATGAAGATTATATTGGTATTCCTGCTGGAAGAACAGGCCCTTATGGTGCTGTCATTAAAATGTAAAGATAGTTGAAAGGAAAAAAACCTGAATGGCAAGCTCTGGGCTAAGAGGGTGATACTTTCACCAGCAAATGAAGTAAACACATATGGCCATTCTTTCTAGTTGATTCTAATATACAGGTCTAATTTTGTCCATGACTACTATAACAGATCAGTAGAGATACCAGATTATCAAAAGTTGTGAAATTACTTAAAAAAAAAAAAAAAAAAAAGTTTCCTAATGCTCAGTTTCTCAAAGAAGCTGAACTCCTGGCAGCCCTTTTTCCCAATCACTATCTAAACCTGAGGAAGGAATGGGGAACAGGCACAAAGTCATTTTCTGTTTCCCCATATCCCAACATCCTACTGCAAAATGCACAGAAACAAGATATAAAATAATCTATGGACTAGCTTTCAAATTACTACATTTGAGATATGTTGTTGAATAGAAAAGTTTGCATGTTGAAAACCAAATTCTATAAAGTAATTAGCTCACCAATGTGAAGGAAGACTGGTTTTCGAATATTTAATGTTAATAGAATATAACTCATATATAAACTCGCTTCAAAAGGACCTCTGATTGTTGAAAGATGCCTGATTTTGATGTCTATTATTCTCTACATGACCTTATTGAATAGCTCAAGAAAATCTGTAATATGAATTAAAATTTTTCTTAACAACTGTTCCGTAGGCAAATCAGTTTTAGGAAAAAATAAATATAACTAACAAAAGAAACATGCACTTATAAAATCTTAAAACTATTTTTATTATATGAGTATTTGAGTCTCCTCATGTTTTTCTAATGTTGCAATGCAATACAAAAAGCTTTAAAAAATGAAAAAAAAAAAGCAAACATTAAGACAATTTAAATGGGAAATCAGAGGTTTGACTAATAAAAGAAATACTTAAGTACAAAACATGCATTTGAAAGACAAATATAGGCCAAGCATGGTGGCTCATGCCTGTACTCCTAGCATTTTGGGAGACCAAGGCAGGTGATTTGATGGAGTAAAGGAGTTTAAGACCGGCCTGGGCAATACAGCAAGAGCCTGTCTTTACAAAAAAATACAAAAATTTGTTGGGCATGGTGGCATGCACCTGTAGTCGCAGCTACTTGAGGGGCTGAGGTGGGAGGATTGCTGGAGCCTCAAAGGTGAGGGCTGTACTGAACTGTGATCACACCACTGCACTCCAGCCTGAGCAACATAGTGAGATCCTGTCTTGAAAGAAAAGAGAAAAGAAAGAGAAAGCAGGAAAGAAGAAAAGAAGGAAGGAAGGAAAGGAGGGAGGGAGGGAGGGAAAAGAAAGAAAGAAGAAAAAAGAGAAAAAGGAAGGAAAGGAAAGAAGGAAAAAAGCGAAAAGGAAAGAAAGGATGTAAAATAGGTCAGTAAGTACACCAAAACAACAAAGGAAAATACATTCTTTCATCTCAGAATGTATTTATCATTCCTTCCATTCTGACAATGAGAAAAACAAGTAAAGCAAGAAATGTAACACATTATTTAAATGTTTAATCAAAATTCTTTCAACTTCTAAACAGGAAATTGTGCTAACATTAAGTTTCCCTTAACTTCCCTAATGTGCTCTTGTAAAGAAGAAAAAAAAAAAAAAAAAAAACAGAAAAATGGACTAGAGAGATTAGTCCTCAGATAAGAAATCCAAAGGGCTCTTAAAAACAAAAATATGCTCAATCCCATCCATAAGGGAAATGCAAATGAAAACCACACTGAGATGATCATTTTTTACCTATAAGAAGTATGACATATTGTGTAAAGAGGATTTGGGAAATGGGCCCTTTACAGGATTATCAATGGGATTTAAAACTATGACAACCTCTGTGGAAGATCATTAGGAAATTTTCAAATAAACCCCACATACTTTTTGATCCAGCAATTCCATTTCGAGGAATTTAATCCTCAAGAATATTTACACAAATGGAAATGATATGTACACAATTACTGCAGTATTGTCTGTAATAAGACTGAGAAAAAAACTTAAACGTCCTTCATAGCGGACAAGTTAAAAGAAATACAGAATATCATGTACTTGTAGAAAAAATGATTTCCAAAACTTACTTTCTTAAGCTATATAAAAAAGGGGCACAACAAAATGTAATAGTTATTAATGCAAAGGACAAAACACAGGAATGTATATGCATTAAACATCTCTAGATTCTGAGGGGAACTGGTGCCTCAAGAACAGGGGTAGGTGAGTTTTCACTGTAGGTTCCTTTTGTTATCTTCTGATTTTTGAACCTTAACACATATACATATGTATATACATAAATGTATATACACATGCATATATATGGAGCGTCTATGTGACATATAACCTGTTTTGAGTTCTTCTACATTTAAACATTTCTGTATTTTCATCAATTCTCCAAACGGTATTCTAAAACCCCCCAAAATATTCTTAAAATTTGCAAAAAAATGTACAAATAAAACATAATATGCATTATGCATACAGAAATTAGATGTATAATATTGTTAAAACTATTTAACATTTTTTAAGGTAAAGGATTACCTTTGCAGCCTCTAAACACATAGCAAAATTTAAGCATTAAAAAAGAAAACTATCAACCTTCCCAGAAACTAATAAAGTCGAGGCATTACCATAAAAATTTAGATAATTTTCAAACCTAAAAGATGAATACTAATTAATGAAATTTGACACTGGCATAACACAAGATTAAAAATACTCATTTCCAACCAAGTCAAAGGGTTTTAAAAACATTTAACAA
Source organism: Saimiri boliviensis (assembly GCF_048565385.1). Lineage (NCBI taxonomy): Eukaryota > Metazoa > Chordata > Mammalia > Primates > Cebidae > Saimiri > Saimiri boliviensis. The sequence continues at coordinate 101,435,336 of NC_133454.1, forward strand.
TATAGTTATTGAAGTGATATATTTGGGTAAAAATTTCACTGAAATTCAACATTTAAAAAACTACTTGTTTAATGCCCAAACTATAAACTTGTGGCACTAAACCAATCAAGTGAGATTTATAGCTCTTATAGTAAACATAAAAATAAAACTCATAATCATTTTTGCCCTGAAAAACGTGAAGCTAAAAATAAACCATGAATTCCAATTAAGAGTCCTTTCACTTAAGAAAACTTTCATTGGAACAGAATGACTTTAGGGTAGGAAGCAAATATGAAGAGTAACCTGGATACTTAATAAATGAGCTTTTAATTTTTTAATATATATTTAAGTTACACCTATAATTGGACATGTTCAAAAATGCATGTGTAACTTTTACAATGCTATTTTATTAACATGACCCTGGGTACAGAATTTGCAAGTTGACAGCTATTTTCTTTCAGCAGATTGAAGAGGCAATTCCGCTGTCTTCTGGCTTCTCTTGTTGCTGGAAAATTACTACCACCTTATTGCCATTCCTTTGAAGGTCACTTATCTTTTTGTTTCCAACCGTTTATGCGATTTAAGAAAATATATTTAGTTTTCTATAGTTCAATCTCATGTCTAGTTGTGGATTTTTCAAATTACTACTTGAGATTCAACAAGCATCTTGAATCTGTTGAAGTCTTCAATCATTCTGGAAAATTCTCAGTATTTCTGTCTTCTAATTGTGCTTCCGCCCAGTGTTTTTCCTCTACTGCTAGAACTTCAAGTAGCCCCATTTTCACACTACCCTTTGTGTCTCAGATCTCTCTCATTAAACTCTATTCTGGATTCCTTCAGTTCTCCGATTCTCTCTTCACCTGTGTTATTAACCTAATCTTACCTAAATTCTAGTTTCTGAAGTCTTTGCAGGTCTGTTTCTGATATACATAGTTTCCTCACATGCTTATTTTTAGCAACTGATCTATTTTTCCTTCAAAGACTATTTGTGGAAAGTCTTTGAGGCCTAGGAAGAAAGTGCATTCCTCCAGAAAGGATATGAATAAGCTATTACCACCGATTAGGGGCATAATTCAGGCTGAGTCTACTTTACATACATGGCTTCAGTTTTTCTGAATCATTCTCAGGTGATGTTTATTTACACAAATCCACATAAGGAACATCTCAGGATTCCCCCATTCTGCTCAACTTTTCTCAGTCCCTTTCAGGGAGGAAGGCAGCACACCTTCTAGATTTGCTTCTAGATCACTGTCATCCTGAGTGTAGCTTTTGCAGCACATAGTTTTAAGGGGAGAGGATATCCCATTGGACACTGAACCTTGGGCAGGCCTTGGGGTTTTGACTTTTGCTGCCTGAGGTCCTGGAAGTGTTCAAACCTGAAGCTCAAGTCTTCTCAGTTTGGCAGTTGCTTTCAGGGCCAAAACAGTTTAGGTATCCTATTTATCTCCTCATGTTCCTTTTTTTCTCCCTCCCTACTCCATCAGGCTTTGACCTGGTAATTCCTTACAGTGCTGGAAGTTCTTCAATGTTAATAAGGTGTTTTCAAAATTCTGTCTAGCAGCCTTAGCTGTTTTCAGTAAGAGAGCTCATCTGAGTAACCTAACTCATCATATTACCTTCCGGTCTCCTTGATAATATTTAATATCAAGCTTTCAAAAAGATTTTAAAAAATTGTGTGTGCAAACTATCTTAAAAAGAACTAAAAACTCTAAAATCCAATGTTCACTGAAGCACTAAATTACAAAGGTAATCTATTAAAGAAGCCAGATCGGGTAAAAATCTGGCCAGGCACAGTGGCTCTTGTCTGTAATCCCAACACTTTGGAAGGCGGAGATGGGAGGACTGCTTGAGCCCAAGAGTTCAAGACTAGGTCTGGGTAACATGAGACCTGTCTCTACAATTAGTCAGGCATGGTAGACTGCGACTGTGGTCTCAGCTACTTGGGAGGCTAAGGTGAGAGGAACACTTGAGCTCAGGCAGTGGAGGTTACAGTGAGCAGAGTTTGAGCCACTGCACTCCAGCCTGGGTGACAGAGTAAGACCCTGACTCCAAAAATAAATAAAGTAAAAATCTTTATCTTAAGTTATACATCAATATAATTCTAAATAATGTGAAAGCAGCTTACTCTGAAATACTTAAATGTTTAGGGGTATTAGACAATTCAAAAGAATAGTTTTAGTGTTCTAAAAATAAAGACATATTTTTTAACCTGTAACAGTAAAGGTATTAGCCGATCACAATTTTATATTCATGAAAATAATACATCTTGTTATAAACAGATATCATAACTCTAATTTTTAGAAATTCAACTTGTAACATACAATTATTTCCCACTGTGGATTTTTAATTCAACAAGTATTACCTTGGTATACCGTCACTATATACCAAGTATTGTTGGAATATATCAACATACAAAAGAGACAAACTATAAGTAAATTATTCAGTACATTAGGTGATAAAAAATTATAGGTGAAAGGAGAACTCAGTAAAGGATGAGGAGTTCTGTGGGGGATAGGAGTGGCAATTTAAAATAGAGTGGTCACAGTAAATCTCAATGAGAAGTTAACATTTTTATAGATTTGAAGAAAGCAAAGCAGTTATCTGGATAAATATCTTTATAACAGATAAAAGAGCTAATGCAGAAAAAAGCCCTAAGAGGGGAATATGTCTTGAATAAATTTAAGGAACATCAAGGATGCCAATGTGACTAGAGAAGAGACTTTACTATTAATATGTTGATTATCATGCAGATACTATGCATAAAATTTTATACTTGCGGGTATCCTAGCATTCAATAATTTTCTCCTAATTATTAAATCAGTCTACCTGAAGGTGCTTAAAAAATCTGATTATTGGCTGGGTATGGTGGCTCATGCCTGAATCCCAGCACTTTGGGAGGCCTAGGCAGGTGGATCATGAGGTCAGGAGTTCGAAACCAGCCTGGCCAAGATGGTGAAACCCCATCTCTACTAAAAACACAAAAATTAGCTGGGCATGGTGGTGGGTGCCTGTAATCCCAGCTACTCAGGAGGCTGAGGCAGGAGAACTGCTTGAACCCAGGAGGCAGAGGTTGCAGTGTGCAGTGATTATGTCACTGCACTCTAGCCTGGACGACAGAGCAAGATTTCGTCTCAAAAAAACAAAACAAAACAAAAACCACAACAACTGATTCTTAAACATACTGTTTTTCACATAATTCACAAATATGGCTTTTCACATAATTAGTAAGAACAGATATAAATTTATTTAAAATTCATCAATTAAAAATATCAGAATTCATTACTAGTGATCAAAGTTCCATTATAATTTTCATTTACTCTTAACAGCTACAAAAACATCTTATTTCACATAATACCACCATCTGTTAATAGTAATAATATCAACATATTCTCATTAATATTTCTCTCTTCTTATCAGCTAGGTAGGCAATTCTCCCTCTCTAATTTTTGGGTATTACAAATCAATAAAATTGGAAAAAAAAATTTAGAAAATGACATGGTCTGCCAAAGGTTTTTGTTTGGTTGCTTTTTTGAGACAGAGTCTCACTCTGTCGCCCAGGTTGGAGTGCAATGGCGTGATGATGTTTTGTGTTTTGACAGATGTTTGGAAACTACTGTTCTTGGGCTTTCACTTTTCTTAATTTTAACCAGTCTTTTGGTATTCCAAAAGTACTCAGAAGACATCAAAACGTTTTATAGGGTTCTGTTTAAAACTAAGTTTCAAACTTTGATACTAGAATCAATAAAATAAGCAGTATCTTAATCTTAGTTATTATTTATTTGTCCTTTTGGTAAAATCCCTTTTAGTGAACACATTCAAAGTAACAAATATTTACCCTAAAGGAGGGAAATGTTTCTTATGTTTTTTTTCCACTTAAAAACTCATACAAAAGCAGCAATCTTCTTTCCATACAAAATAAGTCAATTTAGAAACTGTGTGTCATTGGATAAGCTAGATACTGACAATGTGGTATGTTACGACTCCCATTTAGTAAAAACAAATTTTACTCATGCAACTTCTCAGGTTTCACCTACTACGTAAAATAACTAATTTTTTATCTTGGGAAAGTTTTTTTCCCCCCTCTCAAAAAGTGAAAACTCAGGCCAATTATTGCCATATTTTCCTCAATCGCTATGAAGATTTACTAAAGGGAAAATTTTATAGCTTCTTAATTGTATTAGTTTCTCAGTGCACAAATAGAAACCAAAAATAAATTTTAAAAAAAGGAAACCAAAAAAGTTTCTAAATCAACATGTAATTTTTTTTGAGAATTGAACACAAAGCTTCCAGTCATTTAACTTATAAATTTATGTAGGCATTTGAGTAAAATAAGGGCCCAGAATTATAGATGATATCTCAGTTAAGCTCTTCCTAGAGCAAAATAACAGTCAATTTATTAATTTAGCAATTATTTCAGATGTCCATGCTTATTCTCCAATTATTCTCCCTAACTGCTTAGCTGTAATTCTAGATGAGCTAATGACCATTAAGTTCATGTATTTCTACAATAAAGAAAACATTCACATAAGTCACAAGTCATCTGCTTTAATATACTGGGAATGACTAGAAGCAAAATTCAGCTTAAAAATTTAAAAACAAACTATTCATCTGTTTCTAAAATGTAAAAAATTAAAAATCAAGCTAAAATTTTTTCAACTCCTCAAAGCAGGTTTTCTCTCTTTCCTTTGTTAAGGCCTCTGCACTTGCAGTTCTCTTTGCCAGGTAGTCTCTGCTTAACTCATACACGTACTTCAGGTCTCAGTTCACAAGTCCTGTTCATCCAGAAGATTTCCTTGACTCACCATCCCCTGTCTTCCCATGCAGTGTCTGGCATGCATTTACTCATTAGATATTGGAAAAGTTAATAAATTTTAGAAACAATTTAGGAAGATAATGCCCCCAGCTTCCTGACAAGTAACGTGGAAGAACCTGAAAAAAGACATTTTCATTACTTTTTTTTTTTGAGATGGAGTCTCACTCTGTCGCCCAGGCTGGACTGTAGTGGTGTGATCTCGGCTCACTGCAACCTCTGCCTCCAGGGCTCAAGCGTTTCTCCTGCCTCAGCCTCCCAAGTAGCTGAAATTACAGGTGCCTACCACCATGCCCAGCTAATTTTTGTATTTTTAGTAGAGACGGGGTTTCACCACATTGGCCAGGCTTGAACTCCTGACCTCAAGTAATCCACCCAACTCAGCCACCCAAAGTGCTGGGATTACAGTCGTGAGCCACTGTGGCTGGCCTCTTTTTTTTTTTTTACTTATAACCACATAAAAACCTACAAAAATATACAGATTGTGGGGGGTTTGCAAAAATACTACCAGATTACTTTTTCGGGAACTTATAAATTCAACAGCTAACTGTACTACTGAAAAAAAGGTGTTAATACTTTGAACAATTTTATGTGAATATAACCCAGGCAAATATGTCAGTAGGCATCAGTAAATTTCATTCTACTAACTAAAAGGTCACAATTTTAGGGAACTTTTAAGCACTAGTCCTTCATATACAAAATTATTTTCCACGAAGGTTTGCTCACACAATTCTGCATTTTTACTTTGCATGGTCTCCTAAATATGACAAACTACAACTTGTAAACTTCTTCTTACCCATAAAAGTATCTTATAATAAGCATAATTGAATACACTAAAGTAAAATTCCAAAATACTTCAATTGTGGGACACTTAGAATTACAAATTGTTTTATAGGTAAATAATACAAATTCTGTTACAACATCATAGTGGTTTACTTACAATCAACTGAGAAGTATCAGGTAACTACATGAACATATTTGAGTTTTCAGTGACATAGACTAGAGATGGGCTCAAAAAGTTTATTGACTCTCTAAGCCTGATGCACCTCAAACTACAAACAACTGGAAATGCAGATTTAGCTTCAATAAATCAGATTTTCCCATTAACTAGAAAAGTCAAGTTCCTCTTAGTATTTTTAAATAGCTAGATATTGTTTCCCTCTGACTTTAAAGTTTCATAATCTCAATTAATAAAAATCTCTTTTCAGATCAGGCTGTGTGTGGTAGCTTATGTTTTCAATCCCAGCACTTTGGCAGGCCTAGGTGGTAGATGACCTGAGATCAGGAGTTTAAGACCAGCCTAGCCAACATGGTGAAACCATCTCTACTGAAGATACACAAATTAGCCAGGTGTAGTCGTTGGCACCTGTAATCCCAGCTACTCAGGAGGCTGAGTCAGGAGAATCACTTGAATGCAGGAGGTAGAGGCTGCGGTGAGCCAACATCGCGCCACTACTACACTCCAGCCTGGGAAACAGAGACTCAAGGTCTAAATCAGGCGTCCCCAAACTTTTTACACAGGGGGCCAGTTCACTGTCCCTCAGACCACTGGAGGGCCGCCACATACTGTGCTCCTCTCACTGACCACCAATTAAAGAGGTGCCCCTTCCTGAAGTGCAGCAGGGGGCCGGATAAATGGCCTCAGGGGGCCGCATGTGGCCCTTGGGCCGTAGTCTGGGGACACCTGGTCTAAATAAATAAATAATAGATCATACTGAATATAGTTTATCCTATCAGAAAGTCTATCTTACAAGACTATTTTTCATACTTCTTGAAAAGTATGAAAACTGTGTAATAAGCATATATTGAAAGGCTAATATACTCTACCTAAATCCTTATTTTTGGCCTTGAGTTAAGTAAATGCCATTTTGGTAACACTCCTAATTGCTAACCCAAAAACAGATGTAAAAGTGATTGCTCTCTCTGTAATGTGGAATGTAAAAAAATATTCAAAGTGGTAAAGAATGTATGTTCTTTGCTTCAGTCCAAGAGTTCAAGACCAGCCTGGGCAACATGGCAAAACAAAAAAATACAAAATTTTAAACTTTTGTCTCTACAAAATTAAAAAAAAAAAAAAAAAACTATAAAAATTAGCTGGGTGTGGTGGTGTGCAACTGTATTGCCAGCGACTCTGGAGGCTGAGGTGAGAGGATCACCTGAACCTGTACAGGTCAAGGCTACAGTAGCCCATAATTACACTAATGCACTCCAGCCTGGGTGACAGAGTAAGACCCTGTCTCAAAAAGGAAAGAAAATATATGCTCTATTTATAAACTTCTTAAAAGTCTAAAATTACAAAGATTTACCCCTTCTGTGTACAGCATTCCTTTGTACTATCTGAAATTAAACCCAAGTATCTACAGCTAAAAATTAAAAAACTACAGAAGTATGGAGAACAATAGCAACTAGAATTTTAAAGATAAGATCTTATACAAAGGATAATCTGGCTATATAAAAGTTATTGTACCATAAATCTTCTAAAAGGTTTGCTGAAATTCTATTTAAGTAATTTTATGTGGCTGTAAGTAGCTATACATAATACATTTTTTCAAATGCCCACCAAACTACTGATAAACCTAATACTGACACAGCTAATGAAGAATGCGAGACTGCGCAAAGAAAAACAATAGTCAGTTAAAAACTTACAATATATTAATAGGTATTTCCACAACTACATTTTAGATTTTTTAGGCCAGTTAGTATAATGGCTAGTGACTAGAAGCCCATATGGAGGAAAAATGTAAGTATGAACTGAATATTAAACTAGATTTGAACATTACTGTTCCTCTTAAGTGTGATAATGGTATTGTGTTTTTATAGGGTGCTATTCTTTATATAAGCAGAGAAATATAAAGCATTCATTGAGCCTATGTAGAGGTGTATAGGTATTGACTATTCTTTCAAATTTGTTTGAAATTTTTTATAATAAAAAGTTGGGAAAAAAAAATTTAAATTGCTTGGCTAAAGTCCTAGTAATTCAATAAGGAAGTTGTAAGCAGAATATCCTAGGGTCCTCGGACTTCAAATTCTTTCATTCCTATTCCTACACATAGCCTTTACAGAGTAACCTGCAAATTCCTTGCACTCACATTTCTTTAAATAAATGAAGACACTTTAAAGCATATCTTTCCCACGCTACCACATATGATTAGGCCCTTGTTACAGTTAACACAGTAAGAAAAATTCTGACCCTGCAGTTGATGCACAGGGCAGAGTAGTTCCCCTCCCCCATAAGAAACACTTGAACTTAAAAAATATTCTTTTTGGGCCGGGTGCAGTGGCTCATGCCTGTAATCCCAGCACTTTGGGAGGCCGAGGCAGGCGGACTACAAGGAGAGGAAATCGAGACCATCCTGGCTAACATGGTGAAACCCCATCTCTACTGAAAATACAAAAGTTAATTGGGTGTGCTGGTGCATGCCTGTAATCCCAGCTACTTGGGAGGCTGAGGCAGGAGAATCACTTGAACCCAGGAGGTGGAGGCTGCAGTGAGCTGAGATCACGCCACTGCCCTCCAGCCTGGGCGACAGAGTGAGACACTGTCTCAAAAAAAAAAAAAAAAAAAAAAATGTATTTTAGAGATGGCATATTACTATGTTGCCCAGGCTGGTCTCAAACTCCTCCGGGGTCAAACAATCTGCCCACCTAGACCTCCCAAATGCTAGGACTACAGGCGTGAGCAACTGAGCCCAGCCAGAGTAAACATTTTTTTAAAAGTCATTTTGACTTGAAATGCCTGTTATTTAAATGCTAATCTCCTAACTATTCTGTGAACTCAGGAAATTCAAATTTACAAGGGAACAGTTACCAATTTGGCAAATATTCCCATGGATAAGCAATCTGACATCTTTAATTGCTAATAGAAACTATTTTCCTTAAAGTACTAACAATTTCATCATTTGTGTCTCACACAAGTGAAAAATTTTAAGTTAAAAAATGTACCATTTGCAAACATAATTATTTGTCTAGATGATCTTTTTCACTCACTAACTTGTTTATAAAGTGAAAAATGCCCTTATTATTTTTAAAGTATCTAAATTCTTATTTGAAATAATCTGCCATTTGGTCAAGCAAATTAATATAGATATCCATTTCCTGTATCATAGTTTTAATTTCTATATAACCTAATGCTTGAGGTAACAATTTTAAAGTTTTCTTTCCCATATGATTTATGACAGAATTGACAGGCATTATTTACAGCAAATGATTTTATATTTGACAAAATTCTATAAATAATCTTTTCTAACTATACTCACTAGTAAGCTTCTGAAATGAAAAAAATCATGGTGGGGAGGGGAAAGCTAGGACTTTTCAACAGTTTTCAAACACAATAAAGTTTGAGTCATGAATAGAATACCTATTTCCACTCAATAAATGTATTGAAAAACACCAGATAATTCCATGGAAAAATATCACTGATTCAACCAGCAATCAATAGGGTCTAAACAGAGTGGGCAGTTGTTAGATGAGAATACGTTTTTAGTCTCAAAATTATCTCCCCATTATTTTCTCTATTAATTACCAAAGGAATAATATTAACTACACAGTGGACAAACTGCTCAACACCTGAACCACATCATCAAAACTGACATCACCAATATGGGACAAATGAACATTACTATGCCTTTGGATGAGCTACTCTGAAGACACATGACCATTTTGGTGGCTTTTCAACTAAAACCTATAACCTAAATCAAATGATGCAGCATCAAACAAATTTAAATTAAGGCCGAGGGCTTGATCAAATAGTTTATGCCTATAATCCAGAACTTTGGGAGGCTTGAGGTCAGGAGTTTGAGACCAGTCTGGCCAACATGGCAAAACTCCATCTCTACTAAAAATACAAATATTAGTTGGGTATGGTGGTACACACTTGTCCCAGCTACTCAGGAGGCTGGGGTTACAGGGAGACAAGATCAAACCACTGCACTCCAGCCTGGGCAACAGAGCAAGACTCCAGTCTCAAAAACAAAACAAAACAAAAACCCAAAACAAATTAAGGTTGAGGGACTGTTCTACATTGAAGGAGACTAAGGGGACTGATAATTATATAACGGTCTTGGATTAGACAATGAATCAGAAGAAACTTGTTAAAGAATATTACCATAACAAAAGTAGAACATAGACTACAGATGATTCTACTAATGTTAAATTTCATGAATTTCATTGCTCAACTGTGTGTGTGTATAAGAATCTTTGTTATTAGGAAACACATCAAAGTATTAAAGTCTTAATATATGCAGTGCGATCTCCTATAGTTTGAAAAAATATTCAATAAGCACTTATGTCAAGATGTTAAAAAGCAATGTAAAATATGTATTGGAGTTCTTTGCATTGTTCTTGCAACTTCTACGTTTAAAATAATTTCAAAGTAAAGTTACAAATGCATTACAAAAATTGCTTAAGTGACATCGTCAGTTTGTAACCCCTAAAAGCTATGCTCTTGTTATTCAACCCATACAAAGCAGATTAAATCATGTGATCTCCCATGACTGAATCTTGGACTCTGATAACCTAAATAATAAATGTTTTAAGCATTTTCTCATCTAATATCCAATACCATACCCTGAATGAAGCACAAAACCTTCAAAAATTCTCCTCTTACATGATAGCCAAAACCAAATGAAATGGTACAAACACAGGAAACAGTTATTTTGCTGACAATCTCCCCTCCAATGACACTGTCTGTACGTCTATAATACTGGGTAGTGTTGTCATTTTTTAAGTTTTATAAAATTTAATCTAATGTACTTCTAAATATTATTAGTACTTAGATTCTTAATTATAGCTGACAAGACCATTCTAAAATTAGCACTAGTTTTTAGTCATCAAATTTGATTTTAAAACTGTCCAAAGCCACTAAGGAAGCATCTGAGTTTTCATTTTTTTAATAAGGATATGAGTTTAAAATGGTTGACGAACACTACAGATATTTCTAGTTTTAAAAATCAGAAATGGACTGAAACCTGACTATAGTGTTAGAAATAACTGGTTATTTGTAAGAAAACATCTCATTACCCACCTCCCAGAAGAATGAGAAGTACCAGTACAACATTCAAGTTGCACTGAAAGAATAGGATGTTAGCGACCGGGCGCAGTGGCTCACGCCTATAATCCCAGCACTTTGGGAGGCCAAGGCAGGCAGATCACAAGGTCAATAGATCAAGACCATCCTGGCCAACATGGTGAAATCCCATCTCTACTAAAGATTAAAAAAATACTAGCCAGGCGTGGTAGCACACACCTGTCTGTGGTCCCAGCTATTCGGGAGCCTGAGGCAGGAGAATCGCTTGAACCCAGGAGGCGGAGGTTGCAGTGAGCCAAGACTGCACCACTGTACTCCAGTCTGGTGACAGAGCAAGACTCCGTCTAAAAAAAAAAAAAAAAAAAAAAAAGAATAGGATGTTAGCTAATGAACCAAACATAAATACCAAGATGTGCTATTCTTGTTTAAACTCTACAGAGTGTACAAGTTAGCTGCTGTTAATTATTTTAAGCCACATTCTCCAGCGTAGACGATTCTCCCGTAACAGTTGAAGTGTCCTTAAAGGTTATCTGATTCTTAGTTTGGCACTCATGTGACTTTCTTTTTTAAAAAGTTTATGCAACCAGAAAATCGGGTTTCAAACCCAGGAATAAATTCAGTTAGTAAAAAAACTGTCAGTTAAAATGGCATAACCCTAACCTGATTGTGAATCTAACAGTCACAATATACTAAGCACATAGATGCCTCAAAGATTACTTCTTGATTCATTATATACAAAAAGCAAACCAGGAGACTAATCACTTTATTGTTCAGGCAAGTATAGGAAAAATTCTATAAACTATGAAATTTACTAACTGCAATAATATTCAATTACTGCACTACAAAGCCTCAATTCCCAAAACTAGCTGCCAGAAACACCTAAGAAACAAAAACAGATAACGTATGTTCATCCTCTAGTCAGCAGTCATGGTATGCTAACTGGGAAGCTTACATGCTTTAAAAGCTTCCCAAGTGATTCTAAAGCAGTGAAGTTTGTAAACTTCCGCTCCAGGGACAACGTCTTGATTTATTTTAACCACATATAAAAATGAGGGGGCCAAACTATCTTCCAGCTCTAAAAATTTGACTTAAAACAGTATGTCCACTTCAAGTATGTAATATGTGCAGCAGTCATAGTCTGGTGAGTGAAAAAATTCCCAAGAAAACCATCATCACAAAACAGCCAACCTTCTTTTTTCTTCAAATCCAGTATAAAAAGCGGCAGAAACTGTCACCCTAAAAGACTATTTTCCATATAGAAATATTTGGACAAAGTCAACAGTACATGCTAGAGCTGACATTTTGCATCCAAATAAAAGGCTGTAATCGAACATGCGTTGTCACATGAATAGATGTATTTACATTCGGTTTCAGAAAGATTAAAAATGGCTTTGGGATCTTATTATCTTTGATCCTTACTACGGTTCAATGTACTATTTCAAAACTACATTTGAATCCTATCACTGATCTTGTCTTTAGAACTACTGCTTAATTATCACTTGCAAATAGAAAATTTTTTCTTTGGAGGTCTAGTATACAAAATGGTAAAACTTACCCACATTATGCTTTCCTGAGTCTTAGAAAAGCAGCTGAGTTTCTCAAGTTGTATTCAAAGAAAATATTCATAACTTTTGTTCAGACTGCTGTGGATTCTGGTATGTTGGGGAAAAAATCTATATAGACTTCAAACTATTATGCCATTATACGAACCAACTATTTGTTTTCTGCTACCAAGTTGCTAGGAGCAAACTAGTTAGTAATAAAATTTAAAGTTTAACAAATTAGTTACAACTAATAAATGCATTGTCCACATTTATTTAGAGGTACAGCTTTTTACAAATGTCACTGGTAATATTTTAGACATTTTCATTTCCTCTAAGTGCCTTGAACCAGACTTATTCCAAAGGAATAGCTGTTTCAAAGCTGATGCATTAAAGAAAAGACAAACAATAAATCCATTAAAAAATACTTGAGCTTTTGACCAGGCATGGTGGCTCACGAGGTCAAGAGTTCAAGATCAGCCTGGCCAAGATGGTGAAACCCTGTCTCTACTAAAACTACAAAAAATTAGCCAGGCGTGATGGCACATGCCTGTAATCCCAGTTACTCGGGAGACTAAGGCGGAGAATTGCTTAAACCCAGGAGGCGGAGATTGCAGTGAGCCAAGATCATGCCACTGCACTCCAGCCTGGGCAAAAGAGTGAGACTTAGTCTGGGGAAAAAAAAAAAAAAAAAAGATTTGAGCTTTTGACTTAAATTGGTCCTTTGTTTTACCAAAGGAAAGTCAACTGCCACCTGGTTCCCCTGAGCTCAAGTTACAACCAAATATGCTCAGCACTGTAAAAAGTCTTGTGTTAGAATTAGTTTTATTTCCAAATATGTAGTTTTCTAGCTCTGTGATATTATGAAGGGCTTACATGTTTGTGTTGATTCAGGGATGCTATGTTGCAGCATATCTTTAATCTTTTGGGAAAGGGATAGAGTTTTGAACCAAAGTTATCCCCTATGATCCTAATGACCATAATACCCAATAATTTTAACTATTAGGTATTATACATGTTATTCCATGAATGTCCAGGAAATTTAGGTAAAATATTACTACCACATGGAAAACTTCAAATTATATGATCCAATAGTCCTTTTGTTTCACCACTAATTTTAGAATATATATGTACTTTTTATCATAAACCCTTTTCTACAATTTCAGAATCTATCATGACTCTTATTATACTGAAGAATGGACTATAAAGCTGGGTTTAAAACATAAGAGTCTTTGCAGGGTAAAGAAAATGACTATATATTTTTAATATGTTTACCAATGACTGCAGAGATTATAGTTTTGCTTTATAAAGCTGACAAATATATAGGCATCACATAAAAGAATTATCTAGAAATTATAAAGATTGGAAAACATAAGGTTTTATTTAAATAAATGTTGTCATCTAAGTGACTACACCCTTTTGCAAATAGTTGCTTTGGCAGAGAAAAAAGTCCCAAGGGAAAAAATGTATAGACCATGTTAGTAGAAGTGACAGCACCTAAATATCTGTTATAATAATGGATAGGGAAAGGGATGGAATCAGGTAATTCAATAAAACCTACAATAGTTTACTACTTATAGTCAACATGCAAATATTTCCTTTGCTTATCAAATAGTACTTTATTCAAAGCACTTTCAGATATTATCATTCAGTTCTTGTTTACAAGTAATTTTTTCTTTTACATTTCTACTCTACATTTATATATGCATCTAAGGAACTAGATAAAAAAGCATATTGAGTTTTAAAGTAGAATCTGAATAATCACACAGACATGGACCAACATTTATTACAAACAGGAAAAGTGCAGATCTATAAGAAGAGAGTACAGATTTTTTTGGTAAAAAGGCTGCAAGCTGAAGTATAGAAATCACCATAATCTATATAATGCAGTAATTGTATCTGCATTTTAAAATCACATTGCTTAACAGAAACAATACATCATAATACAGTAATTTAAACTGCTACGTGAAAGTATTAAAACAGTATCAACAGTGGAAAAGTTTATTTCAGTTTAGGTCACTCATGTTGCATCCTGAGTTCACTTCCATTTTCCAAGAAGAAAGGTCATTTTGAAAAATTGAAATGTATGCCACACAACCCATTATTTATAAGAAAGAAAAAAACAAGTATAGATAATTCATCCTTTGTAAAAATTTTATATAAAAAACAATCAATTATCTATATGTTTTTATTACAGAAATACAGCTTTCACAGACCGCAAGATACATGGTTGCTATTACCAACAGCATTACCTTCTTCATTTCTCCTTCAGCCACCAATAAAAAACATCCTTCAGTAAAAAAAATTCCTTATGAATGTGGCCTGAATCAAAACAAATTACCTCTCTAATAAGATATTGTAGCTTACATGTTGTCGCTCATCACCTAATTACATGAAAAGCTACAGAAACCACAGGCTGGGTGGGGAAGAACAATTTAAAAAAATATGGCAACATTCTATTGGTTTTCTAAATTGTGTGATTATTTAGTGACCTTTTTGGTCATTATAAAAAGTAGGTTTTTTGGTTTTTTTTGAGATGGAATCTCACTCTGTCATCAGGCTAGAGTGCAGTGGCAGGATCTTGGCTCACTGCAACCTCCACCTCTCAGGTTCAAGTGATTCTCCTGCCTTAGCCTCCCAAGTAGCCACGACTACAGGCATGCGCCACCACATCCAGCAAATTTTTGTATTTTTAGTAGGGTTTCACCATGTTGGCCAGGATGGTCTTGATCTCTTGACCTTGTGTTCCACCCACCTCAGCCTCCCAAAGTGCTGGGATTACAGGCGTGAGCCACTGCGCCAAGAGCACTGAGGCTCTGACTGGGGCATTCTACTTAAGTGTTTAAAACCTCTCATTTCTTAAATCCAAAAATATACTAAGCCACATTTAAGATATCCTTATTCGATCAAATAGCTGGAGACATATTTAAATTTTCCTTTATTTAAAACTAAGAAGTAGCAAATGTAGTTTCATATAGTGATAGATTTTATACTTGATAACTGTAAGAACAGTCATACTTAATGACTTGCTTATCTTATAATAATACTGTTAAATCATGTGTGACGTAGCAGTTTTAAAATAAAGAGAACAATGTATTTCAGGGAGTGAAGGCAAAATGTTATCTCCAATGTATTACTCTAACACTGAAGTAATTTGGCCTAGTTTTTGAAATTATATATTAAGAATACACAGACGTTTATCCTAAATGCCATTCACTAGAGCGAGAGAATTTCACCTCCAACAATTTCCACACTACAGCAGAAAAATAAAAGCAAGTGATAAATTAAGGATGACATTTTAAAATCCAAATTTTACACAGCTAAATAGATACTGCTCAACTCTGAGTTATGAGCAATCTGATATACTGGCTCATATAGTAGCATCATTAACTTTTTTTCTAAGTGATTAATATGCTCTCATTTCCAACTGATGTTTCAAATTTTTTAAAGTTTAATACTTTTTTCCTTTGATATTTTGTACTTTAATAGGATTTGCAAGCAATTTCTCTGGGGAAGCAAATTATCTTCTGTTACTAAAGATGTACGTATTTTCTATTAAAAAATGTATTTGGACTCACACAAGTTGGGTTAGCTGAATATAAAGAAATGAACATTACATTTTTCCCACCACGAAGTACTGAGTTACAACAAATGTATTAACAAAACTTTATTTTGAGTGCATACAGAATGTTATGTAAACACTGGATTATTAATTTCAACGTAAAGACATTCTTATTCTCACTTTAAATTTTTAAAAAGTATTATAAATAGGTTATGTGTCTTTTCCAGAAATATTAACGGCCACATTGAGTGATAATGATCAAAGAAAACTTTAGCCCCTCACAGGCTAAACAAAAATATAAAATGTGAAAATAAAAAATAAAAATAATGAGCAAATCAGGAAAGAGAAAAACACAGCTCAGGATATACATTTTTAAAACCAGTATTCAATTTAAACCCTTAATTCCTAAACCAAAAATATAAAATTTAAAAAACATACATATATATTATTTACCACTTGTTCTCAATACATGTTAAATATACCTACTTGCATGTGTATGTATGTTTGTGTTTATGTAAAATAACTGCAAATATTACCAACTAAATAAATCAGGCAACTGCTATCAGCTCATTTCATTTCACTGTATGAATTGAGTCTGTTATGTAGACAACTTTCAGCCCCTTGGAATAACATCTGGTCCTCCTGAAACTCTTTTTTTTAGGATGCAGTTTGTAACTTACAACTAGTAAATTGGAGAAACAAACCCATTGTGTTCAGAGTCACAGAATGGAGTATCTTAACTATTTTAGTTTAACTTATGCTATAATAAAATGCATGAATAATGCCTGAATATTTGAGAAACAAGGAAATTTAAAAACTCAAAGTTTTACTTCACTATACAAAAACAATTATATATCAATTATGTTAATTTCTGGTACATTTGATTCTAAGTCTAATGTGTTTGTAAAGCCAGACTAGAATGCAGACCATGTGCAGGTGATCCAGGTTCCTTATTTTAATGAGTTAAGACAAAGCAGCGCTGGCTTCAGCATATTTCAGACAGGCCTCACCTGTTTTGTGCCAAGCTACTTTGGTAATTAAATATTAAGGAAAGAAATGGTCCCAGAGGACAGGTGATGAAACTTTAAGGATACGGTCATAGGCCAAAACTACCAGACTCCACATAAGGCACAATCTCTCTCATACGTACAAACACACAAACATACATACCACATACACAACCACACACACAAAAATAAAACACACACAATGTTCCTGGTATTATCCGGCAATTTCCCTCCCCACCAAGTAATACAATCTTAACTATAGCACCAATACAATACAGTACACTGTAGCCTCCATTTGAATCTGCTATTGGTTGGGTCCATTCTGAGGACACATCACAGGTGACACTGTGTTGTGCTGAAATCTATTCAGTACTGCTGATGACCAGAGCCCTTTGAATAGGTCCAAAACAGACCTATATGTTATCAAATTTCAGGTACAGCAGAAAATGTTATGTTGAGGCTGCAGTGTACTTGATTATGCTGAGAATCTATATCACAAAATAGTAAAAATAAGAGTACTGCGTAAGTATTATAAGTTACAAAAAGAATTGCATATAACTGTCAGCTTAATGTGGATATCAGTTATTTACATCTTACCCCTTCCATCCCATTAATTCATATTAATAACCTGAAAATGATTACTTGGTGCAAACTGTTATGGACACATTAAAACTTTTGTTATCATTTTTACTACTAATTCCAGTCTTCAAAAATTAACATTTTCCTCCTAACCATAATCATGAATGGGGTTCCTCACTCTATACAATATACATGCCTGGATTCAAATTTCAAGACATAAAAAGCAAGAAAAAAATCAAAATATCATTGGATAAAATTATGATTATAGGATTAAATAGGTTTGAATCACATTAGCTTAATCTTGCATAAACATCTTACAGAAAAATTGTTAAAATTATTGAAGTGCTTACATTGATAAACCATGCATTTTCACAAAATTAAAATGTGAAGTAATTCTTCTCTTAAAATGTTTCATTTCACCAGACATTCAAAATACCCTATGAAAAACTAAGTTAACATTTCTGTATTTTCATATACTCCCATTCATATTAGTTTGTAAGTAGGAATAAAAAGAAAAATGAGTTCTAAATAAATGACACAGGAGGCAATAAATTGACACATGACAAGTAAATAAAAGGCTAAAGCACTCCAATACCATTGAAACTGTTTTAATGTTGTTGCAACTCCAAAATGCAACAATCATCAGCTTGTAAAAGACCCAAATTTCAAAAATTCATTTTAATTATTCCTTCATACCTATTTTACAAAATAAAAGTTAGACACATTTAAATCCTCCCTGTCCTAGTTGGCTATGTTCCTAACTTGTTTTTTATCACTACAGTGTATGCTGCAATTCCCATCAGATGCTGATATAAGAAAAATAAAATAAAATAGTAACCTCTGCTTCAATGTACAGTTTCCAGAATCTGCCAGAACTGGGGAACTGGGCAACAAGGCGTTCGTAAGTCTTCCGTGCTTTGTCTATAGGTTGATTCTAAAATTGAAAACCAATAAACAGCATTTACAATGTTAGGATTATGAAAATATTATTCACTGCAGAACCAAGTAGTGTGATTGGACCCATAGAGAAGGAAATGTAATCCTATATCACTAAACCTGTGCCTCTCGAATGAGAATGCTCCAAGCATCAAGGTCATATGGATTCTCTTCTAATTTCTTTTCCGCTTTCTTCACCTTCTCTGGGACATACTCAGCTGCCTGGGGAAAAAAAACAACAGTGAACTGAAGTTACTGTTTTAAAAATCTCATGCCTAAGTTAATTCAAGAACAATAAAGTCCTCAGATGCAATGTCACATTACAAAGCATAAAACTATCATCACATAAAAGAGAACTGTGTTTTCTAGAACCTATGTGTACAATCCCCCTTCCTTATCTGTGGGTTCTACATCCTTAGATTCAACCGATGGTGGACTGAAAATACTCGGGAAAAAAAGACAGCAGTATCTATACTAAACATGTACAGCCTTTTTATTCATCATTACTTCCTAAACAACACAATATAACAACTATTTACATGGCATTTATATGACGTTATTATAAATCAATCTAGAGATGATTTAAGTATTTGGGAGGACATATGGAAGTTATATGCAAATACCACATTATTTTATATAAGAGACATGAGCATGGATGGACTCTGGTATCTAAAAGGGTATCCTGGTAACAATCCCCTACAGATACTGAGGGACGATCGTATTTGTAATCAGAAGTAATTTGCATAAAAATAATAAAGCCAAGTGATCAAATATTTTTTATTCAAACAAAATGTTTTTTGTATTAAATACTATAGAACAGCAGTTCTCAAATTTTATGGTCTCAGGACCCCTCTACACTCTTTAAGAACCACAAAGAGATTTTATGTGGGTTATATCTAAGATTTAATTTCTAATATTTGCCATATTAGAAATTAAAACAAAAAAATTAAATATCAATTGACTTGCAAATAAAACCTTTTACATGTTAATTTTTCTTTACAAAAAATAACTTAAAATTCAGTAAAAACAATGCCTCTTTTTACATTATTTATAAGTCCATTCAATATTTGACTTTTAAAAAGGCAGCTGAATTTTCACATCTGCTTCCGCATTCAATCTGCTGCCCTATCAGAACATGGAAATGCTGAAAAATTCCACTGTACACCCATGAGAGATTAGGAGTAAAAAAGGGCAAATAATGTCTTAGATTTATTATGAGACAGGCTGAACTCACAGATCCTCTGAAAGTCCTTAGGAACCCTTGGGGTTCCTGGACCAACTCTGAGAAACACTGCTGTTAAAGCATTCATCCTCCACCACAAAGAAAATGCATAAAACGACATGGAAATCTTGTATCAATGTAAAGGAATTTTAGAAACACAATTCACAATTGTATATACAACATAATGAAAACTATAAAAGAAATCTTAAAAATATTTTTTTTTTTTTGAGAAGGAGTTTCACTCTTGTTACCCAGGGTGGAGTGCAATGGCGCAATCTCGGCTCACCGCAACCTCCACCTCCTGGGTTCAGGCAATTCTCCTGCCTCAGCCTCCTGAGTAGCTGGGATTGCAGGCACGTGCCACCATGCCCAGCTAATTTTTTGTCTTTTTAGTAGAGACGGGGTTTCACCATGTTGACCAGGATGGTCTTGATCTCTTGACCTCATGATCCACCCGCCTCAGCCTCCCAAAGTGCTGGGATTACAGGCTTGAGCCACCGCGCCCGGCCTAAATCTTAGAGATTTTAAAAATATATTCAAATGCTTAGACTGGTCATCCTTGGAAGATAAGTAGTACAATTACAGGCCGATTTTCTTCTCCTTTTCTTTCAATATTCCCCAAATCCTTTAGTAAGGTAGTTTTACTTTTATTATGGAAATTTAATCTTAAAAAAAAAAAAAAAGCCTAAAATAGTAGCTAGCCCTTGATGAAAAAAATAACAGTATTAATTCTCAAATTGTTGTTCAGAATACTACTGTGTACCACAAAAAGCGATGCTCAAATAAGTCAGATAAATGTTAATTTATACAGGACAGGAGTTCATGACTAGCATGGCCAACATGGTGAAACTCCGTCTCTACTAAAACTAGAAAAGTTAGCTGGACATGGTAGTGTGTGCCTATTATCCCAGCTATCTGGAAAGCTGAGGCAGAAGAATTGCTTGAACCCAGGAGGCAGAGGTTACTGTGAGCGAGACTGCACCACTGCACTCCAGCCTGGGTGACAGAGCCACACACGGTCTTAAATAATAAAAAAGTTAATTTATATAAAGTTTTGTTTTGTCTTTTTTCTAGGACATTTTGAAATCTATAAATAGCAATACATATTGATAATATCCAAGCATAGAGAGGGAAGCACTGCCGCTATTACTTTTCTCCCTGACCACCCTTTTTTTAAGTGAAATTAGTATTTCATGGAACAATTCAGTCAAAACACCAGTTTAGAAAAGTTAAAAAAAAAAGTCATCTGTTCAGATTTTTAAAAATTACCTAGGAGAAAGAAACTCTTTTCTCCTAAATAAATTAGCTTGCACTACTGGTAAACATTCACTTATTTAGAAAAAAGACATATTGACTACTTTAATTTGAATTAAAATTAGATGCTTTCCTAACATACAAGAACTTTTTGAATAAATTGCTCAAAGAACTAAAGCTGGAAAAGTTCATAAGGGACTACTGCCTCTACCCACATATTAAACTACAGTTTGTTAATGGTGACAAACCAATCACTGGACCAGTGACTGGCTCAGAAAGAACAGCAAATAGAAAATCAGCAAATAATAAAGGTGGCATTTTCAAATCAGAATGGTGGTTCATTCAATAAATGGTTTCGGAATAACTATATAGTCATCTGTTAGAATAACTGTGAAATCAATTTTATCAAAATAAAGTTGAATTCCTACTTTACTCTTTCTACCAAAATAAACTTAAGAGAGATAAGATTTAAATGTTAAGAACAAAACACAAGACAGAACTAGAGGAGAATAAGGTGAAATGTATCTTCGCATAGGAAAAGTTCTTCAGAAGCCTTTTGGGAGGCCAAGGCAGGAGGACTACTTCAGCTCAGTTCTTTTAGACCAGACTAGGCAACATGGCAAAACCCCATCTCTACCTAAATACAAAAATTAGCCAGGTGTGTGGCAGTCTAAGGTACTTGGAAGGCTGAGGTGGGAGGACTGCTTGAGCCCAGGAGGGAGAAGTTGCAGCGAGCCGAGATTGCCGCCAGTTCACTCCAGCCTGGGTGACAGAGCCAGACCCTGTCTTAAAAAAAAAAAAAGCCTTTAGACAAGCGCAGTGGCTCATGCCTATAATCCCAGCACTTTGGAAGGCCGAGGCGGGTGGATCACCTGAGGTCAGAAGTTCAAGACCAGCCTGGCCAATATGGCAAAACCCCGTCTCTACTAAATATACAAAAAATTAGCCAGGTGTGGTGACAGGTGCCTATAATCCCAGCTACTCAAGAGGCTGAGCCAGGAGAATCACCTGAACCCAGGAGGTGGAGGCTGCAGTGAGCCGAGATTGAGCCACTGCACTCCAGCCTGGGCAACAAGAGTGAAACACTGCCTCAAAAAAACAAAACAAAACAAAACAAAACAAAACAAAACAAAAACGCCTTTAAAGAGTAAACTTACATGGTAAGTTAAAATTTGCGCATGAGAAAAGTACCAAAATCAAAAGACAAATGTAAAAAAAAACCTCAAACACATGACAAATATACTAAATTTATTAAAGTACAATCAATAAAACACCAGTGGTTCAAAAACAAAATTCAGGCAGATACAGAGGCTCACATCTGCAATCTCAGCACTTTTGAGGTCGGGGCAGGACTGTTTGAGCTCAGGAATTTGAGACTAACCTGGGCAATAAGGTGAAACCCTGTCTCTATAAAAAATATAAAGAATTAGCTGGACTCAGGATGCTGAGGCAGGAGAATTGCCTGAGCCCAGGAGGCGGAGGTTGCGGTGAGCCGAGATCGCGCCATTGCACTCCAGCCTGGGTAACAAGAGCGAAACTCCGTCTCAAAAAAAAAAAAAAGAATTAGCTGGACATGGTGGCACGCGCCTGTGGTCCCATCTACTTGGGAGGCTGAGGTGGGAGGATCACCTGAGCCCAGGAGGTTGAGCCATGATTGCACCACTGCTCTCCAACCTGGGTGACAGAGTAAGACTCTGTGTCAAAAAAAAATTTTTTTAATAAAAAATTTAAAATTAAAAAATGGGCAAAGCATATGAATAGTTTATAGAACAATTAACTTTTTAAACACTCAAAAGAAATGTAAATGTAAACCAGAAAACAGAGATCCAACATTTTATAATTAAATTGCACTGGTGGGGGTAAGGAGAAAAAGATATTCTCATAATGTTAGCAAAGGCAAGTAGAAACTGATCAATTTTTTTTTTTTTTTTTTTTTTTGGAGACAGTTTCGCTCTTGTTACCCAGGCTGGAGTGCAATGGCTCGATCTCGGCTCACCGCAACCTCTGTCTCCTGGGTTCAACCAATTCTCCTGCCTCAGCCTCCCGAGTAGTTGGGACTACAGGCGTGTGCCACCATGCCCAGCTAATTTTTTGTATTTTTAGTAGAGACAGGGTTTCACCATGTTGACCAGGATGGTCTTGATCTCTTGACCTCGTGATCCACCCGTCTCAGCCTCCCAAAGTGCTGAGATTATAGGCGTGAGCCACCGCACCTGGCCCTGATCAATGTTTAATATAAATGTCTGATTCTGAATTTCACTTCTAGTAACACCCTACTGCACATGTACACAAAAAGATGTAACGAAAATCAGCTGCTAGACTGTAGTTACACAAGACTGAAAATAAATTATTATTTTTTGTTTTTTGTTTTTGTTTTTGTTTTTTGAGACGGAGTTTCACTCTTGTTACCCAGGCTGGAGTGCAATGGCGCGATCTCGGTTCACCGCAACCTCCGCCTCCTGGGTTCAGGCAATTCTCCTGCCTCAGCCTCCTGGGGAAAATAAATTATTAAATAGCTATGTATAGCCAGATGTGGTGATACATGCCTATAGTCCCAGCTACTCAGGAGGCTAAGGTGTAAAGATTGCACCCCAGGAGTTCAAGGCTGCAGTGAGCTATAATCACACCACTACACTCTACCCTGGGTAACAGAATAAAACTCTCTTTGTGTTAAAATAAAATAAATAAATAAATAAATATATGAAAGGACCAGTTAAATTATGGAATTTGTAGTCACTTCAAGAAAAAAAAGCACCGGGCACGGTGGCTCATGCCTATAACCCCAGCACTTTGGGAGGCCAAGGTGGGTGGATCATGACGTCAGGAGATCAAGACCATCCTGGCCAACGTGGTGAAACCCCGTCTCCACCAAAAATATAAAAATTAGCTGGACACAGTGGTGGGCGCCTGTAATCCCAGCTACTCAGGAGGCTGAGGCAGGAGAATCACTTGAACCTTGGAAGCGGGGATGGCAGTGAGCAAGGACTGCACCACTGCACTTCAGCCTGGTGACAGAGCAAGACTCTGTCTCAAAAAAAAAAAGGCATGGCAGGTAGCCACATGGAAATCTCCCTAATATTAGGTTAAAAAAAAAGTGATGGTGAGAAGGGAGCTATGCAAACGACAGATACACCTATTCTGTCATATACCCTTCTGGTTTGTTTGAATTTTTCTTATTCATCTGAGAAATAGTCACTCAATGCCTAGTATGTGTCAGACATTGTAGCGGCCCTTGAGATACACAACAAAATAAAGAATTATTTCAAAGAGTTTACTTCTTGAAAAAAAAAAAAAAAATTTTCGGCCAGGCATAGTAGCTCATGCCTGTAATCCTAGCACTTTGAAAGGTCAAGGCATGAGGACTGGTTGAAGACAGGAGTTCAACAGCAGCTGGGCAACATAGTGAGACGCCCTCTCTACAAAAAAATTTCTTAGCCAGGCATGGAGGTATGTACCTGCAGCTCTAGCTAATAGGGAGGCTGAGGCAGGAGGACTCCTTGAGACCAGAAGTTCAAGACCAGCCTGAGCAACACAGTAAGATTGCGTCTCTACCAAAACAAAACAAAACAAAACAAAACAAAACAAAACAAAAACAACTTAGCCAGGCATGGCGGTAGGCACCTGTAGTCCTAGCTACTTGAGAAGCTGAGGCAGGAGGACTGCTTGAGCCCAGGAGTTCAAGGTTGCAGTGAGCTAAAATTGTGCCACTGTACTTCAGCCTGGGTGACAGCAAGACACCAGCTCTTAAAAAAAAGGGGGGCCACTCGAGGTGGCTTACGCCTGAAACCCCAGCACTTTGGGAGGTTAAGGCGGGCAGATCACAAGGTTGGTAGCTTGAGATCAGCCTGGACAACATAGTGAAACCCCACCTCTACTAAAAATATAAAAATCAGTCAGGCATGGTGGCACCTGACTGTAGTCCCAGCTACTCAGGAGGCTGAAGCAGGAGAATCACTTGAAACCAGGAAGCGGAGGTTGCAGGGAGCCAAGATAGTGCCACTGCACTTCAGCCTGGCCAACAGAGCAAGACTCTTGTCTCAAAAAGAAAAAAAAAAAAAAAAAAAAAAAGGGAGAGAGAAAGAAATTTAAAGTAAACTAGAATTTCAGTCCTGAGATAGCGACTACAAAATAACAATTAAGAAGTAAAACTGATATGGGAAACAAAAAACAGTTCATCTATACTTGAACTGTTTTAGGTTATCAGTGATAACACCCCAAACCACTCTGAAACATGGATTAGCTTTGGAAAAAATGCCAGGGGACGGGGCAAAGAATCTTACAAGGTATGAACTGTCAATTTATTTTAGCCTTTCAGTACCATCAAAGGATAAACCTGTTAAAATCTCAAATTTGTTACTAAAATATATGGTTTTTCTCTTGGTACTAAGATTTGTGATCTTTTGCCCTCTGAAAGAAGGAAAGGATTGTAGACAAGCAGAATCACTACCAAGGTTTATTGCTATAATTGTTTTTACTCTTGTTAGTAAGGTCAATTTTGCAATTAGAGAGCTATTTAAATTACAGTCTTCACAGGTATTCTGGAGTTCAAGACTCACTTGCTGAAATTAACCTACCAAATTAGATAATGTATACCATATAATCTTTAAAAGAACAGAGAAACACAGAAGATAGAATCTGATCTGCTATCTGACCAAGCATAATCACAGTAAGATGTATACATTCCTCCTTAATACATCAAATGAGCCACCCCTTTAGTGATTCTCAATCTCGTTCTTCATTAGAATCACCTAAGGGAAGGAGATTTTTTAAAAATGTTCAAGCCTCACCCTCAATCAACTAAACCTGAATCTCTAGGAATTTACATACCATCAATGTTTTTTAAAAACTTTTTGGGCCAGGCGCGGTGGCTCAAGCCTGTAATCCCAGCACTTTGGGAGGCTGAGGCGGGTGGATCACAAGGTCAAGAGATCGAGACCGTCCTGGTCAACATGGTGAAACCGTCTCTACTAAAAATACAAAACATTAGCTGGGCATGGTGGTGCGTGCCTGTAATCCCAGCTACTCAGGAGGCTGAGGCAGGAGAATTGCCTGAACCCAGGAGGCGGAGGTTGCGGTGAGCCGAGATCGCGCCATTGCACTCCAGCCTGGGTAACGAGTGAAACTCCGTCTCAAAAAAACAAACAAACAAACAAAAAAAACTTGTCAAGTAATTCTAACATGCAGCAGTCCTAGTTGAAAACCACGGCTCGCCAGACACAGTGGCTCATGCCTGTAATCCCAACAACTTTGGGAGGCTGAGGCGGGTGGATCATTTCAGGTCAGACATTCAAGACCAGCCTGACAAACATGGTGACACCCCGTCTCTACTAAAAATACAAAAATCAGCTGGGCGTGAGGCTGAAGTGGGAGAATCTCTTGAACCTGGGAGGCAGAGGTTGCAGTGAGCCAAGACTGTGTCACTGTACTCCAGCCTGGGTAATAGAGTGAGACTCCAAAAAAAAAAAAAGAAAGAGAAAAAGAAAACAAACGATGGCTCTTCTAGTTGCTCCTTTCTTTGGTGCCACAGAACCTTTCTGCAGTCTAATGAAGTCTATGAGCCTTTTCTCAGAACAATTTAAATACATAAATTTTGAGGGATTTCCAAGAAAACAAAAGTTTATGTGTATATGCATGTTGTTGCTACTCCTGTTTTTTTTAAAAAAACAGGTTCTCTCTACATTGCTGGCCTAGAGCTCCTGGGCTGCAGTGATCTTCCTGCCTCAGCCTCCCAAGTAGCTGGGACTATGGTGGTACACCACCACTCCTTGCTTTTTTTTTTTTTTTGATTCTCACTCTGTAGCCCAGGCTGGAGTGTAGTGGCGGCAATTTCGGCTCATTGCAACCTCCACCTCCCGGGTCCCAGTTGAAGCAACTTACCTGCCTCAACCACCTGAGTAGCTGGGATTATAGGAATGTGCCATCACACCCAGCTAATTTTTGTATTTTTGGTGGAGACAGGGTTTCACCATGTTGGCCAGGATGGTCTTGAACTCCTGACCTCGTGATCCACCCACCTCGGCCTCCCAAAGTGCTGGGATTACAGAAGTGAGCTACTGTGCCCAGCCACTCCAAAGTTTTTTATAGTAATATATACTTAATACATGAAATAACAAGCTCTAGGGGGCCAATTCACTAAATGAGCAATGACTGCTGGTGCTAACACTATTACCTCTGTAAATGAGTGGTTAGTGAAAGTGTTTTCCCCCATCCAATTTAACAGAATCCCTAAAATCCTATCCAGATACCTGGGGAATTAGCAGAAGTATCAGCTACATCAAAATCCAGCTTTTACTTTTGAAATAACAACCTATAATCCCAATATCATTCTTCAGGAGATGTAAATGGGGAACAGGCAGGGGACCCTAAATCAAAGGAGTAGAGCAAAAACTGGACTAGTTATCAAGGCATATATATTACCAATGACTTAATTTTCTCTGTGAATAAACCAACCATGTACAACTGGCTAAAAGAAAGAAGGTAGGGGCCAGGCACAGTGACTCACGCTCATAATCGCAGCCCTTTAGGAGGCTGAGGCAGTTGGATCACTTGAGCTCAAGAGTTGGAGATCAGCCTGGCAACATGGCAAAACCCCATCTCTACAAAAATTAGCTGAGTCTGGTGGCAGGCAACTGTAACCCCAGCTATTTGGGAGGCTGAGGTGGGAGGATGGATTGAGCCTAGGAGGTGTCCGTTGCAGTGAACCAAAATCATACCACTGCACTCCTGCCTGGGAACAGGCCCAGGCCCTGTCTCAAAAAAAGTTTGAAACTAGGGTAAGCATATCATGTGTTTAACCTTTTATAATTTCTTTTTCAGTACTGGCTTTACTGAGAAGTGATTCACATACAATTCACCCATCTAAAGTGTATAACTCAATTGTTTTTATTTTTGAATATATTCAAGTTTACAGAACTATCACAAATTTAAAACATTTTATCATCTCCCCCTCCCAAAAAAAATATGTACCTGTTAGCAGTCACTCCCATTTCCCTCCAATCCCTGAGCCCTAGGCAACTACTAATCTACTTTGTCTCTGGGGATGTACCCTTATTTAATGTAATCATACAATATGTGTTTTTGTTTCTAGCTTTCTTTTTTTCTTTGAGACAGGGTCTCACTCTGTTACCCAGGCTGAAATGCAGTGGCACAGTCACAGCCCACTGCAGCCTCAACCTCCTGGGCTCAATTCATCCTCCCACCTAGGCCTCCTGATAATGGACTACAGGCATGTGCCACCATGCCCAGCTAATTTACATATATATATATATATTAATAGAGATGGGGTTTTGCTATATTGTTCAAGCCGGTCTTGAACTCCTGGGCTCAAGCAATCCACCTGCCTCAGCCTCTCAAAGTATTGGGATTACAGCTGTGAGCCTTGTTTCTGGCTTTCAGTTAGCATGTTTTCAAAGTTCATGTTTTTGCATATATTAAGTACTTTTCTTCTGACAATATTCCATTATGTGCATATCCTACATTTAATTTATTCATGTATCAGCTGATGGACCTTGGACTGTTTCAATTTTGGCTATTACTGGTGGCAGGCATCTGTAACCCCAGCTATTTGGGAGGCTGAGGTGGGAGGATGGATTGAGCCTAGGAGGTGTCCGTTGCAGTGAACCAAGATCATACCACTGCACTCCAGCCTGGGAACAGGCCAGGCCTGTTACTATATAATAATAATGTTCTATGAACCTTAGTGTTTTAAGATTTCTTTGTGGAGTTCATTTTGTGTGTTTTCCTTTTTCTTGAATATACACCTACAAATGGAATTGCTAAGTAATGTGGTAACTCTATGTTTAACATTCTGAAGAACTACCAGACTTTTTTTTTTTTTGAGACAGAGTCTTGCTCTGTCACCTAGGCTGGAGTGCAGTGGCACGACCATGGCTCACTGCAACCTCTACCTCCTGGGTTCAAGCGATTCTCTTGCCTCAGCTTCCTGAGTATCTGGGATTACAGGTGTGTGCCACCATGCCTGGCTAATTTTTTTTTTTTTTTTTTTGTATTTTTAGTAGAGACTGGGTTTCACCGTGTTAGCCAGGATGGTCTTGATCTCCTGACTTCATGATCCGCCCACCTCAGCCTACCAAAGTGCTCTGGGATTACAGGCGTGAGCCACTGCACCGGGCCAGAACTACCAGACTTTAAGGGGGCTGTACTATTTTACATTTCCAGTGTATAAAGGGTTCTAATTTCTCCAAATCCTTCCCAATATTTGATATTATCTGTCTGATTACAGTCATCTTAGTGGGTGTGAAGTGATATCTCATTGTTGTTTTGAGTTACATTTCTCTGATGGCTATAGAAGTAGAGTGGCTTTTCATTTTCTTATTGGCCATTTGTACATCTTTGGAGATATGTCTGTTCAAATATTTTGCCCATTTAAAAACTGGACTTACCAAGAGTTTGAGACCAGCCTGACCAACATGGTAAAACCTAATCTCTACTAAAAATACAAAAAATTAGCTGGGTGTGGTGGCAGGCACCTGTAATCCTACCTACTCAGGAGGCTAAGGTGAGAGGATCCCTTGAGCCCAGGAGGCAGAAGTTGCATTGAGCCAAGATTGTGCCACTGTACTGCAGTCTGGGCAACAGAGCGAGACTACGTCTCAAAAAATAATAAATGAAGTAAAAACTGGACATATTATTATTACTTTTTACAGGTAGAGTTTAGCTATGTTGCTCAGGCTGGACTTGAACTCCTGCCTCAGCCTCCCCAGCAGCTGGGACTAGAGGCATGCACAACCACACCTGGCTGGGTTTTTTTCATTAATGAATGTTACATGTTAGAGTTATAAGTCCCTTATCAGACATGATTTGCAAAAATTTTCTCCTATTCTGTGGGTTGGCTTGCTACTTTCCATGTTTAACCTTCCGTTATGTGAAGCTAACTCACTCAGAGAAATAGAACTTACGATCTTGGCTTCACAGGCACCATGTACTATTCTAACTGTTCTCAAACTTTTTGTAAAGGATTGCTTTATACTCTTAAAAACTGAGGTACCCAAAGGAATTCTATCACTACTTAATTAGAAATTAAAACAAAAAATTAAAGTATTTAATTCATTTAAAATTAATAAATTCCTTAAATAGCAATATAAATATTTTGCCAAAGAAAATTTCTAAAAAAAAAAAAAAAAAGTAAAAAGAATGGCACCACTTTACATATTCAAGATTTTTTAAATGTCTGGTTGAATAGAAGACATTATTTGCTTCTTTCAATCTGTTACAATATATTGTTTTAGATGAAGAAATTTCAGCTTCACAGTTATGTAGTTGGAAAAGGAAGGAAAGACTATTTTAAATAGCTTTTACATATAATTGTAGATAGGTGATATAACCTCTGAAAAGCTCCATGAGTTATGCTTTATTGAAACTCCTAACCACGTTCTTTCTATATGAGCCCATAACTTTTATTAGGAGGTTGTTAATTCGAGGGTGGGATAAGAGGTGACAGACACTATCACATTAGTGACTGAAATAATAATATAATTTAAGGCTGGGTGCAGTGGCTAACACCTGTAATCTTAGCACTTCCAGAGGCTGAAGTGGGAGGAGTCCTTGCGCCCAGAAGGTTGAGGCTGTGGTGAGCCATGATCACACCAATGCACTCCACACACTCTAGCCTGGGCAACAGATTGAGACATGGTCTCAAAAAAAAAAAAAAAAAAAGAAAGAAAGAAAGAAAAGAAAAGAAAAAGAAAAATACTTCTAAGCAGGGATCAGTTAAAGTGATAATACAAAAGTATGAATAAAAGGGTGAGAAAGATGGAAGATTGAAAGATTTAGGATCGTGTAAACTTTTCACTATGACCAACAGAACAAGCAGAGCTGAGTCTCAATCCTGGTTTTATGACTATTTCTCACTATTCAGGGTATTAACTAAATATAGTGGGGGTGGGGAGCATGTGGGCAGGAAAAGTCAGTAAAATGCCATCCTCAAGTATCTGCCATTTTTTCCCCCTCCACTTATTTATCAAGAACGTATTTTAAAACAACTTCTAAGGTCCAGGTAAACTCTGTGGTTTGCAAGTTTTTACTCAAATAAAAAACCACTGTGGTACCTGTTTCAAATGGAGATTCGCAGCTCCACTTACAGTTAGGTTTGAAATTGGAATCTAGGTATCTATGCTTTTATAAAACACCTAATTATGACACAAATGGGCCATGGACTCCACTTTAAGAAATATGTACCACCTCACCTATCTGTTCCACAAATGTTTTCCAATGTTATGTTTCATTAAAAATAAGGTGGCAACAAACTTGTCATT
Organism: Saimiri boliviensis; assembly: GCF_048565385.1. Classification (NCBI taxonomy): domain Eukaryota; kingdom Metazoa; phylum Chordata; class Mammalia; order Primates; family Cebidae; genus Saimiri; species Saimiri boliviensis. The sequence continues at coordinate 101,466,525 of NC_133454.1, forward strand.
CCAAGTGAATTATTTGCTAAAATATTAAGAAAACTGCATATACTATATATATGAAGTCTTAAGACTTTCTCTGTGGTTAAATTTTTTCCAAAATTAAAAGTAGAGCTGAGTAGCATTCTGTAAGATTTTCTTTTTTCTTGAGAGGAAGTCTCACCCTGTCGCCCAGGTGGGAGTATAGTGACAGGATCTTGGTTCACTGCAACCACCACCTCCTGGGTTCAAGCGATTCTCCTGCTTCAGCCTCCCAAGTAGCTGGGATTACAGGCGTGCACCACCACGCCCAGCTAATGTTTGTATTGTTAGTAGAGATGGGATTTTACCATGCTGGCCAGGTTGGTCTCTCCTGATCTCAAGTGATCCACTAGCCTCAGACTCCCAAAATGCTGGGATGATAGGCGTGAGCCATTGCCCCTGGCTGAGACTTCAGTGACTTAATTGATTCCATTCATATGCCTAGAGAATAAAGTACTAAGGCAGGGCGGTGGCTCACACCTGTAATCCCAGCACTCTGGGAGGCCAAGGCTGGTGAATCACCTGAGGTCAGGAGTTTGAAACCAGCCTGGCCAACAAGGTGAAACCCTGCCTCTTTAAAAAAAAAAAAAAAAAAAAGAGAGAGAGAGAGAGAGAGGAAAAAAAAAATACACTGAGACTGGACATTAGGACCAGATGTCAGCTTAATTGTGCTCCTTTACCAATACAACCAAACCCTACTCCATGTTTGTTGTGAATGAAACTGAACACATATCCTCCAATACAAAACAAAAATAATCCCTTCAAATGTTCCAAAGATTAAAAATCTAAACATACAAACAACTCAAAAACTTAAAAAAATATATCTTGGCTTAACATACTGGTTCAAATAATTATATTTACCATCATCTGCTTAGTAAACTTGCACATTCATCCCCTAGGAAACAAAGAGCTACAAAATATAAATTAAAATCTTAACCTTTTGGAATTTAAAAGATGAGACTTCTTTCAAATATGAGAAATCCAGACTTAATTTACTAAATAAACTAAGCCAAACATTAGAAAAATATTAATTAGACACATAGCTTTGCCCTTCTGATTTTATTCAATATTTACTATGTATCCTAAGCTGTCCATTAATCTACAAATAGTTTAAACAACTGCCAACTCAAACCCCCTTTTTAGCCCAATTCTCACACCATTACCAACTGTTCAACAAAACAAAACAGAAAGACTCAAATTCGCAAGTAGGTCCTATCTAAAAAGAAAGATTTAGAGACATGGTAGAAAAGCTTAAAATCGCTGTCACTAAATTGAAGGTTTATTTAAAAAAAAAAAAAAAAAGCTTAAAATCATTAATTGGTATGTGCAATTGTCCAATTGGTAAAAACATCCAAATACAGATTTTGCCCTTCTGAAGGTCTATTGGGATGTCGACGCCTACATTCCCTGAAATAAAGTTGAAGGAATGCAATATTGCCTAACATAGTACCTTTCTGTTGTATTACTAAGAAAAATCCAATTCTCAGGCCGGGTGCAGTGGCTCACGCCTGTAATCTCAGCACTTTGGGAGGCCAAGGTAGGTGGATCACGAGGTCAGGAGTTTGAGACCAGCCTGACCAAGATGGTGAAACCCCATCTCTACTAAAAATACAAAAATTAGCCAGGTGTGGTGGCACATGCCTGTAATCCTAGCTACTTAGGAGGTTAAGGCAGAAGAATTGGTTGAACACGGGAGGTGGAGGTTGCAGTGAGCAGAGATCATGCCACTGCACTCCAGCCTGGGTTACAGAACTAGACTCCGTCTCAAACACAAAAACCTCTCATTCTTTAAGCACAGAGCTCTTAGGAATTAACTGTTCCCAAAGAGAATATCTGATATGCTCCAGTTTCCTAAGAAATATCAACAATAAAGATCAAATCAATTTGCCTGCCCAAAACTGTTACACCAAATAAGTATCACTAATAGGAGGGAGAAAACTAGGCAAAGCTGTTACAGAAAGATTTTGGAAAAAACTAAGTCCAAAAAGCACATTGCCCAGGCTCTTTCTCTGCCTCTTCTAACACATATGCACCTTCACTAAAATTGTTTGGCGATACTGTTACTTCTAAATAGCTTGTAAGTACTAATGGTTACCTAATGAAAAAAACCAGCTTTCAGGTTTCAACACTGTGGGTGTTTCAACTTTTTCTTTCCTTATTAATAAATTATAATAGAACACATACTCCTCCTGTTTTCTAAATCTTCCCAAAATTATTTTTCACTAAAAACACAAATTTATAAGCCTAAATGTTCCTTTGTTAAGAACTGCGGGCAATTAATTTGTGCTTCTTGGAGTCATGTAGTTTTTCCAAGCTGAGGATCATTTTGCTTGTACTTTAGGGCTTCCTAATTCTAGGAGAGGCTATACATTGTTTAAAAGGTGAAATATGGGCCAGGCGTGGTGGCTCATGCCTGTAATCCCAGCACTTTGGGAGGCTGAGGTGGGCAAATCACGAGGTCAGGAATTCGAGACCAGCCTCACCAACATGGTGAAACACCATCTCTACTAAAAATACAAAAAATTAGCTGGGCATAGTGGCAGGTGCCTGTAATTCCAGCTACTCTGGAAGCTGAGGCAGGAGAATCACTTGAACCCAGGAGGTAGAGGCTGCAGTGAGCTGAGATCTCGCTCCACTGCACTCCAGAACAGGTGACAGAGATCCCCATCTTGAAAAAAAAAAAAGTGAAATATGGCTGGACTCAGATCTGTAATCTCAACAGTTTGGGAGGCTGAGGCGGGAGGATTACTTGAGTTCAGGAATTCAAGACCAGCCTGGGAAACAGTGAGAGCTCGTAGTAAATAGTAAGTAATTTTTTTAAAAGTGAAGTGTTATTTATAAGAGTAGAAAAACAAAATTTGGGGGCCTTAAGGGTTCACATGAATTGAAGAGGCCGGTTAGCCAGGCGTGGTGGCATCCCAGCTACTCGGGAGGCTGAGGCAGGAGAACCACTTGAACCTCGTAGGCAGAGATTGCAGTGAGCTGAGATCATGCCACTACAATCCAGCCTGGGCAACAGAGCAAGACTCTGTCTCAAAAAAACAAACAAAACAAAAAAACGAATAGAGGCGGCCAAATATTTTCCTCTCCTTCCTCTTATCCAACAAAACTTTTAAGAGTCAACCACACCCTGGAAAACAGATTGAGGGAGAGAACCATCCACTCTTATGCCCCAAATATTACTATGCACCTGTCTTCCCAATAGTTTAAATTATTTGAGAAATTTATAAAGTATTGCATATATACAGCCTAGATGCAAACTTAATCCATTCACTTACTGAATACCTTTAAGTATTAAAGCGTTATTTCTTAGGTCTTTTTAAGATGTAAAAACGAATAAGGCCATCTCTTCAAGAAGCTCAAAACCCAATGGAAGAAGCTCAAAACAGCATATTAAATGCTTTAAAAAAGAGTGGTACACAAGGTTAAATGAACCTAAGAATGAGATCAAAAGTTAAACCAAACACTTAAAAAAAAAACAAAAACCATGAAATGAATAATACAGCTGTAATTACACACAGAATTCATATGTTAGGGGGGTAAACCTAGATGCAAATAGTTTTATCACCATTAAACTGGCAAAAACAGTAAGCAAGGAACTTCAGAAGAGTATCATTGAACACTATAAGGTAATTTCAATAGCTCTCTACATGCAAAATTGAACTCCTTACTAGAGTTAAAAAAAAAAAATCACAGCAGTAAACCTTAGCAGTGATTTTGCTTGTCTGCAACCATTTCCATCTGTTGGGAGGCACAAATCACAAATCTTAGAACCAGGAGAGAAATGACTATCCATATAGTAACAAATTTAAGATATTATCAGGTTTATTCTACAAACTTGAACTTCGATGCTACTAAAAGGCTAAATCTATACCTGTATCTTGTAGGACTCTTTCTCCACCCCATTCTTTTGCATATTTCCAAAGAAAATCCATGATTCAGAGTGGTTTTAATTTTTTTCTTGTTCTTTAGTTTCACTGAGTTTCTTTTTCTCATCCATGATTTCAGGTTATTTTGGATGCTCTCTTCCAGATTTTCACTACTGTCTTAAACATCAAGCAATGGACAGCTGATTCATATTTTCAATCAGTAACTTCTTAAAGTGTCATTTAATGACAATTTTAGTTGAAGCTGAATACAATATCTAGGATTTACTTCAAAGTAATGGGGGTGGGAGAAGCAAATAAAGTCGTTCAAGAAACAAGATTAGCCATAAACTGAAGCTCTATGACAGGTACTTCACATATTATACTATTTTTATGTTTGAAATGTATTATTAAAAAGTTAAAGAAAAGGTTATACGAAGAAGACTTCCTTGTTGATAATCGGATGTCAAAACTGTCTTTTAGACTGAAGGAAAAGATATAGGAGCCACCAAAAAGGTTTGGACAAGTTGATTGTGCAAAAGTTAGTATCACTGATACTAACACACTAAGAGAAATCCATGAATCCATAGCTATACTTGATCTTTAGGGAGTAAAAAAGGTCTTTTTTTGCAGAAAAGTATGAGCCAGTGAACAGACACAGATGAATAGAATTGTGGGTTTTTTTTAAATACAAAAACAAAACACAAAACCACCATTTGCTACTTCCAATGTAATAGCTGATTTAGTCAAGGTTTATAAATTGATAACTAGGTATAAGGTGATTAAGGAACACCGTATCAACTCACAGATTATTAACTGCAAAGGGGAACATGACCCTTAATAATGAAAAGATCACTCAAACCAAGTGATCAAACTTAACCATTCTAATAGAACCCAGAAGTGCCTGCTACTGTAATAATATAATGATATAATGTTAAGTATTCTATCCAAAATTACTTCACACAAATATGAAGGCTGAGTGTAGACCTAACTGTAAAGTTTTCAGGAAATCCAGAAGATGAATGACATCATCAACCCCCAAACCAAAAGTAACCAAGCAAACAACAAAACACAAATACACCCAGAAAAGCAGTAAGTGTCCTTGACTCTTCAAATAGACAACATTCCCAGGGCAGGAGAAGAATGGTGGGACTACTTGAGAGACACAACCAAATGATTCAATATGTAAATCTAGATTCAATTCTGATTAAGAAAAAAAAGAATCACATTTTTCGGACAAGTGGGGAAATCTGAATATGGACTAGATTTTAGAAATATTATTTTCTTGAATGAGAAAATGGTTTGGTGAGACTATGCAACATTTTGCTCTTATGAGAATGCTGAACTACTTGGGGCTGCAGTATGTGTCAACATACTTTCAAATAAACATGCATGAACCAGGCATGGTGGCTCGGGCCTGTCTATAATCCCAACACTTTGGGACATGAGGTGGGTGGATCGCTTGAACCCAGGAGTTCGAGACCAGGCTGGACAACATGGAGAATTCCTATCTCTACAAAAAAAAAAAAATACAAAAATTAGGCCGGGCATGGTAGCTCACACCTGTAATTTCCAGGACTTTGGAAGACAGAGGCCAGTAGATCACTTAAGGTCAGGAGTTTGAGACCAGCGTGGCCAACATGGCGAAACCCCATCTCTACTTAAAATACAAAAATCAGCTGTGCATGGTGGCAGGCACCTGTAATCCCAGCTAACTGGGAGGCTAAGGCAGGGGAATCGCTTGAACTCGGCAGATGGAGGCTACAGTGAGACGAGATCGCGCCACTGCACTCCAGTATGGAAGACAGAACAAGACTCTGTCTCAAAAAAAAAAAAAAAAAAAAAATTAGCTGGGCATGGTGGCATGTGCCTGTAGTCCCAGCTACTCAGGGGGCTGAGGCCAAAGAGGTCACATAGCCCAGGAAGGTTGAGGCTGGGGTGAGCTGTAAGGTGCCACAGCACTCCAACCTGAGTGACAGAGACCATGTTCTCAATCAATTAGCATGGAGAGATAAAGCAAATAAGGCAAGGCTTTCAACTGTTGATTCCAGGTGAAGAGTTGTCCTACAGGTGTTCTTTGCACTTTGCTTTCAACTTTCCTCTATGTTCTAAACTTTGCAGAATAAAACCTTTTCGGGAAATTATTTTTCTGTAAATTGTCACCAGCGTCTGTCCCACTGAAACACCACAGTTACAAAACATTCAAGAGGTCATGGTAATACTCCTATGTCTTTACAATTTTAGACAAATGTTAAGAATTAACAATGAATTTCAGAAACTTTCAATGAAGCCTCGGTTTATTACTCCTTCACTTTCAGATGACAAATACTAGATTAGAAAAGGGGTAAACAGTTTTGGTGTAATAACCTTAAGACTTTGCATGCTTGGGCGTGCAAGCAGTATGTATAATGTAAATAGTGGGAAGATTTCTGGACTGAAACCAGTCCTCGAGCAAACACAAAACAGTTTAGTCAAACTCAGCCGACATAATGAAATCTATAGTCTTACACGACTATGCAATAGGTACACTTCTATTTTGCCTCATCTCTGTCAACCTCCAGTAATATCTTCTACGTTATAAGCTAGGGAACTTGAAAAATGAAAACCTAAGTGCATGTCGTTGCTATGGCAATGGGAAATTTCAGGAAATTGAGACTGCAGGCTACCTAGCCTCCATTTTAGAAACTGTATTTATCTAAACACAACAGGACTTAGATCGAAAAACAAATTTAATGGCATCTTTCATAACTATTTAGCTTCCTCTCTCACAGTAAAAGGCAAATACTATCCTACAGAATTCTGAGTACAAAGAGCAAAAGAAACAAATCACACTGATCTAAAAGTCTGAACTTTAAAATATTTGTCACTCATAGTTACTACTAAAACAGATGGTTTTATTTACAGTGGCCAAAAGAGACTTTTCATTTTCAACTTATCATATACCTGCAATGCTTCTGTAGCTGGAAAAACGAAAATGAAATGTGTCTAAAAGGGAGAAAAGGAAGAAAACGAAAGCAAGCCACAAAATTCCCAAAACCTCACCGTAACTGCTTCTTTCTTCACTCACTCTCTAATAGTCTTACTTCTCAAGATTAGCTTTGTCTCAAGTATTTCTCAAACCAGTAAACTTTTTCTGGGTACAGTATATTTGGCGGGGTGAAACACTGTCAAGTTTTTCTAAAACGGCGGGTGGGCGTTAAAATAATCAATTCCTATCCAATCTAATACCAAAACGATATCAAAGGAAAGCATCCCAACCGGAGTAGTCCCATGAATTTAAAAAGGACGAATCAGCCTACCGGCTATTGTTTAAATCAAGTATTTGTTCGTATTCATGCCTAAGACAGAGAAGTAAAAAAACATCAAAGTCTTAGTCAGATTTTGCTCCCGACTCCCACTACTCTTCTATATCCTGTCCGCCAGGTTCACTAGACCCGATTCCTTCCTCAGGCGAACATGTCTGGAGCAGTCGGAGGTACAGACGTGGAGAAGAGGTCGCCACGAGGCCCCACCACTCTCCTTCCTCACCTGCTCCGTGGCTCCGTCTCCTGACATGGCCTCAGCTGATTACAACGTTCGCACTCACCGTCGATGGGAAGCTAAAAAAGAAAAATTAAACTAAAAACCACCCCCAAACCGGTAAAGTTAACCCCTGCCCAGCAGAGCCAGACCGCCAACACCAATCGCCACCGCCCACTCAGATATGAATTAAAATGGCTGCGCCCGGGCCGGCCGAGGAGGGGGTGTGTGGCTTCCCGCATTAACTTCCGGGGCAGTGGGCGGGGCTAATTTCGCGACTCGTTGATTCTTCTGAGCGTGCAGACGCTGCGAGATCCTGAGGGCGGGCCCAATTCCCGGGCTGACGTCACCGCCTGGGCTGGGAGAGGCTGCTGAGCCGGCTGCAACCGGCTGGAAGGCGGGAAGTTGTGTCCCTCGGGAGCTCGCGCGCTTTTCGGAATTGAGTTACAAACCTTTAGAGCCTGGCCCCTCACAGTTGAAGCCGGATTGCTAGTAAGCAATGCTAAGCGTTAAATGCGCCTTATATTTAGGGAATAAGGAATCCGTGGAGGTTTTCTCTGGTCTCAGCTCATGCTTTTTACTTTTCTTGGGGACGGGAGGGATAGATCAAGCCCACGTTAATTTTTACTGCCACCATCTACTCTTGTGTAGAAAGCTTTGAAGTCTGTGAGGCCTGGGTCTTCGGCCCAACGTCTCAGCATGGTTCCTTGACTGCAAAGTGGATATAACTATCTGGAGCCAGACTGCGTGGATTTTTTTTTTTTTTTTTGAGACGGAGTCTCGCTGCGTCGCCCAGGCTGGAGTGCAGTGGCGTGATCTTGGCTCACTGCAACCTCTGCCTCCCGGGTTCAAGCGATTCTCCTGCCTCCGCCTCCCAAGTAGCTGGGACTGCAGGCAGCCGCCACCAAGCCCAGCTAATTTTGTTGTTGTTGTATTTTCAGTAGAGATGGTGTTTCACCATGTTAGCCTGGATGGTCTTTATCTCCTGACCTCTTAATCTGCCTCCCTAAATGCTGGGATTACAGGTGTGAGCCACCATGCGCGGCCTTTTTTTTTTTTTTTTTTTTTAAGATAAGGTCTCCCTCTGTCGCCCAGGTTGGAGTGCCGTGGCTTGATTTTGGCTCACTGCAACCTCTGCATCTCGGGTTCAAGCAATTCTTCTGCCTCAGCCTTTTGAGTAGTTAGGATTTTAGGCACCTGCTACCATACCCGGCTAATTTTTTTATTTTTAGTAGAGACGGGGTTTCAACATGTTGCCCCGGCTGGTCTTGCACTCCTGGACTTAAATGATCCGGCTGCCTTGGCCTCACAAAGTGTTGGGATTACAAGTGTAAGCCATGGCACGTGGCCTCAATTTTTTCCAGTGTTTTTAATGAGTAATTTCAAAAAGATAAAGGTTCAAATAATAACACAATGAACACCCGTACACCTACCACCTTGATTAACATTTTGGTGTGTTTGCTTTATAAAAAAAAAAAAAAAAAAAAAACCGGCTCCCCCCAAGAAAAACTATGTAAATACATAGATTTTCTGGCGGGGAAGGGGGGGGAGTCTGATTTTATTTTATTTTTATTTTTCTAACTAGAGTCTTTTAGTATTACAGTTTGAGGTTTTGTTTGCAAAATAATATGAAAATAAATTACAGACATTTTGACAATCCCAAAATAGTCAATTTGTACTTTCTGTGAATAATGACATTCTCCTCCATATTCACATAACATAAGATATAAAGGGGCTGAGTGTGGTAGCTCACGCTTGTAATCCCAGCACTTTGGGAGACCAAGTGGGGAAGATCACTTGAGCACAAGAGTTTGAGACCAGCCTGGCAACATCACACTACCCCTCTTTATTGGTGTCGCATGCCTGTGGTCCCAGCTAGTTGGGAAGTGGGAGGGTTGCTTGAGCCCAGGAGTTAAAGGCTGCAGTGAGCTATGATCAGACCACTGCACTCCAGCCTAGCCAACAGAGAGAGACCCGGTTTCAAAAAACTTAAATTGGTGATTAGAAAAAAATCATAAATAAAAAGATGTGCTGACAGTGGCAATAACAACTATAAAACATCCAGGAATGGCTCTTGTTCTGGTCACTTACGACTTTTCAATTGCCAAATGCAGTGGTCAGTATTAGTCCTTTTTATCTTATTCATTCTACCTGCAGCATTTGGTGAAGTTGATCACTCCCTTCTTTTGGAGCCCTTTTTTTTTTTTAAAAAAAAAGAACAAAAACAAAACCCCCAAAAAAACCAGAAACAAGGTCTTAGAAATATAAATAAATAAATAAAACAAGGTCTTGCTTTCACTCAGACTGGAGGGCAGTGACACAAATCATGGCTCACTGCAGCCTCAAGGTTAAGCACTCCTCCTGCCTCAGCCTCCCAAGTGACTGGGACTACAGGCATGCACTGCCATGCCCAGCTAATTGTTAAGTTTTTTGTAGAAATGAAGGTCTTGCTTTGTTGCCCAGGCTGATCTTGAACTCCTGGACTCAAGTGATCCTGTTGTCTCAGCCTCTGAAAGTGCTGGGATTATAGATAGGTATGAGCCACTGTGTTCAGTCTGGAAACATTTTCTTCACTTCACATCCAGAACACAAGTTGCTTGGTTTTGCAACTGCTTTTTTGGCAATAATTATGTAAATATGTGTTTGTGTGTGTGTGTGTGTGTGTGTGTGTGTGTGCCAACATCATTCATAAAACAAATACAGCACTGTTAACCCCCAACACATAAATTGCAGTATTTTTATTAGTGTGGATTTTGTCGACTGCAATGTCTCTATGAATCCCCCAGGTGGCAGACAAATACAATTTCCATCTAACAAACTTGGTAAGAACGTTGCTTTCTTATCATTAATCATTCAGAAATATTAAACAGAAGTCTAGAATACAGTTCAAGTATATTTATCATATGATTCAGAAACTGACTTCTTATGAGTTTTATTAGAAACATAAATGGCAATTGTTTAATTGGTGAACAATCATTGTAATTAAACACTCTCAAAATTATATATTTCATGTGATTCATCATCCCAAACACTTAGACGTGTATCTGCTGTCTATGAAAACTAGTTTTGGAATTTTCCTTGGAATCTGAAAAACAAAATCATTTAAACATCACTTATAATAAAGTGAAAAGCTCTTAACCAACTGATGGGATTTTTAAAATTCTTTGGTGATTTCTATGGCAATTTCTTATTTAAAGCTCATGCATGCCATAGTTAAAACTGGTCATCAAAGGCTGGGTGTCTGTTCTACTTGATATAATATGTATACTTGCTATAAATATATTGTGTACTCTCCCTCCTCACTCTAACAGCTGTATTTTCCTAATGTCTCTTTATTATTTTGATCTATTTTACAGAAAATATTAACATGCCCGTGACTATGTAGAGGGATGGGCAGATATTTTAACAGCTTGTATGAGAGGGACACAAATATATCTGGGTTTTATTTTTAAAGTATGTTCCAAAAAATGAATCCCTCCCCCCATAACATGAGGTAACTGACTAGAATAACTATTGACTCATCATCAATTAGAATGTTGATTAATTGGTCACTCTGGTTGCCCCAAAAAAAAAAATGTTGATTAAACATATCTCACACACATCTCCTAAATGTAATTGACTCTATTGCTTGAGTTTAAAATTATTTAAAGAGTAAAATAACTAGGGATAATCAGTTGAAAAGTATGAGCCTTGTGAAATTATGTTCAATGTTCTAAATGTTTTTTAAACTTTCTTAAATTTGCCAAAGTATTAAAACAACACTGGAAAACACTGAGAGAAAAAAGCTAATCATAATCTCAATACTTCGAAAAATTTTTATTTCTCATAGTCCCTTTTTGTCTTCAATCACATTCATATACTTTTTTTCCATTGGAGTAAATATTAGGCATATATAATTTTTATTAATGTGGAGGGCTACTTGGGGTTTTATTTATTTATTTATTTATTTATCTAGAGACAGGAGTCTCACTCTGTCATCCAGGCTGGAATGCAGTGGCACAATCATAGCTCACTGCAGTTTCAAACTCTTGGGCTTCATCAAAGGATCCTCCTGCCTTGGCCTCTCAAAGTGCTTGGATTACAGGCGTGAGCCACTGTACTCAGCTTATTTTTGGTTTTAAAAGGTGTGGGACCCATGCTAACTAGTATGACATAAACTATACTGCCTCCTATTGTCTTCCTAAGAGAAGAATTGAAATCTCTTTGTTTAGGAAGGACACTTGAGTCAGAATCTACCCAGTAGATGTACTCCACACTGATTAAACAGTCTCATGAACTTAAAAGGTTAATGCTCAAAGGAGAGAAAGAGAGAATATGTGGACAATGGTAGAATCTGTCCTAGCACTGCCTTGGCTATGAAATGGCTTAGTAATTTTAAACCATATATGTCTTTATGGTCAAATCCTTTTTCCCTAAGAATGAATGAAGGTTTGTTCTTTGCAACCCAAAGTGCCACATAACTACACTTTAACAAATTGTCAATTCATGTCCTCTTTCCTCTTCTTTTTCTGTGTTCCCTCACCTTTTATGTGGGCCTATTCACCTAATGATTCACTTGAAACAGAAATAATTTTTAAAACCAGAAGTAATTTTTAAAAATAGGATTTTTTTTACCAACTCTGAAAACAGCATGATGTTGTTTAAAATTAATGAATATGTTAGAACTTTCCTTCCACAGTTTCGTTATTATCCTTCATCCTGGGAATTATATAAAGGATTTATTCATTTTCTAAGAGAAAAATCTACAATTCCATAAATTTACATTATTTAAAATGCCATGTCTGTTTTCAGTACATGAACTTGACCCACAAAGAGCTCTTAGTAAAGTATGTGTGCCTCATAATCTTTGGTGTGATAATACTCTGCACAGTAGTACAATACTACCACTATATTCTGTATAGTGACTTTCATCCAAAGACTCTTCTAAATTCCTTTTATGAGGCAAAAAACACTTAAACTCTCTGATGGTCATTTTATTGTTTCCTAGTAATAGTACACAGAGGATGGAATGTGCTATCTCTGGCATGAAGAGTTCTGCTGGAAGTTTAGAGAGAATAAAATGTCTTCATACTTCAGCGACCAAACAGAAAACACTTGTGGAAGAGAGCAAGCAAAGTTCCAAGAAGTATATATTTACTATCTCTGCACTGGTTAGTAGGAATTCTTTGTCGATGAGGTCATAGTTTTTATCCCAGTGTGGCTCATTTGTCTCTGCTGGTTTCCTTAATCATAGCATGCATGCCTAACCCCAGCCAACTGCTCGACAAGTGTCTTTTCTTGAGCAAAAGGGGGCCTAAAAAGAGAATAAAATAATCTATGCAAATCCACTACTATAATTGGAAAAATAATTTAAAATATCCAATTGACAATGAATTTATAGAGTCATATTTTCATCTAGACACTAATTAGTGGTCATATAGTCTGTATATATAGGCAGTGCCTATATATACAGAAATAAAACAATTCGGCCGGGGATGGTGGCTCACGCCTGTAATCCCAGCACTTTGAGAGGCTGAGGCCGGCAGATCACCAGGTCAGGAATCCGAGGCCAGTCTGGCCAACATGGCGAAACCCTGTCTCTACTAAAAATACAAAAATTAGCTAGTCATGGTAGTGGGCACTTGTAATCCCAGCTACTCGGGAGGCAGAGGCAGGAGAATCACTTGAACATAGGAGGTGGAGGTTGCATTGAACCGAGATTGTGTCATTACACTCCAGCTTAGGCAATAAGACCAAGACTCTGTCTAAAAAAAAAAAAAGAAAACAACTCTTTTTTTTTCTTTTCTTTTTGAGGCAGAGTTTTGCTCTGTTGTCCAGGCTGGAGTGCAGTGATGTGATCGCAGCTCACTGCAACCTCCACCTCCCAGGTTCAAGAGATTCTCCTGCCTCAGCCTCCCAAGTAGCTGGTATTACAGGCATGTACCACCACGCCCTGCTAATTTTTTGTATTTTTAGTAGAGATAAGGTTTTACTGTGTTAGGCTGATTTTGAACTCCTCACCTTAGGTGATCCACCTGCTTCCCTAATTAGGCCTCATGCCTAATCCTAGCCTCCCAAAGTGCTAGGGTTAGGCATGAGCCATGGCCCCGGGGCAACAATTCTTCAATGATTCTAGATAAATAATTGATCCACCTTAATGGTGGTGGGATTTCCCAAATGTGTTTCATAATGTGTCAATCAATATATAGATAAGAGCCTTATTTAAATAGAGGAATCAAAAGGCTTTAATAGATTAAAAATCTGAGCACTCTAGTTTTACATCAACATCATCTGTTTGGGCCAGGCACAATGGCTCACACCTGTAATCCCAGCACTTTTGCAGGCCAAGGCAGGCAGATCTCTTGAGGCCAGGAGTTCGAGACCAGCCTGGCCAACATAGTGAAATGAGTTCTCTACTAAAAATACAAAAATTAGCTGGGTGTGGTGGCACATGCCTATAATCTCAGCTACTTGGGAGGCGGAGGCCGGAGAATCCCTTGAACCTGGGAGGCACAGGTTGCAGTTAGCCAAGATCACACCACTAAGAATTAGTGACAGAGTGAGACTCTATCCACCCCCACCCCCCCCAAAAAATTGTTTGAAGCACACCAAATCAAGCAGTAGTAGAGAAAAAATAATGATAATTTTTACTCCTTTGGCTACTTTGGTGACATAATCATTAGTAAAATAATTTGGTGCCATCTATGTGTAATATATTTCTTAGCATCTAACTTGGAAATCCAGCTATGTGAAAATTGGTCGATGACGATTGCTACAGTACTATTCAACAGTAAACCAAAATGTAGGCTTTCAGCAAACTGAGTAATGATTTTTCTCTTACAGTGAAATCCTAACAAGAAATTTATTAAGGAATTCAAATAAAAGAATGTGCAATTTTTATACGTGACAAAAACCAACAAACATAACCTACTGTATTAGAAGTTTTTCATTTTTGGTTCAAATTTTTGTGTAGGTATATACTGACATATAAGAAATTAGTCATATTGTGTCCCTGATGATCCTCATCTGTAAAATAATTTGCCTTCACATTTTGGAACTCTAAGTCTTGTGAGTGACAATTTGGGGACAGTTTCTACTATCTTCTTACTCCTACTTGCACCAGTGACCACTACTGTGGCTCTTTTTAGAAAGGAAAAGTAGATGTTTCTTCTTGTATCATAAAAGTTCCAGGCCGGGCGCGGTGGCTCAAGCCTGTAATCCCAGCACTTTGGGAGGCCGAGGCGGGTGGATCACGAGGTCAAGAGATCGAGACCATCCTGGTCAACAAGGTGAAACCCCGTCTCTACTAAAAATACAAAAAATCAGCTGGGCATGGTGGCGCGTGCCTGTAATCCCAGCTACTCAGGAGGTTGAAACAGGAGAATTGCCTGAACTCAGGAGGTGGAGGTTGCGGTGAGCCAAGATTGCACCATTGCACTCCAGCCTGGGTAACAAGAGTGAAACTCTGTCTCAAAAAAAAAAAAGTTCCATATGCCCTATTCTTCATCATGTCTGCAAATGTTGTGGAATTATTTAAAAGTCTCATCTTTAAATACTTAATCTGCAAACCATTATTGAGGTCCTGCTCTGTACTTTGACTCAAAGATAAGTAGCATACAGACTCTGCCTTCCAGAAACTTGGTGTAGATTTCAATGCCTAGTTTCTAAATTCCTTTAAAAAATAAATAAATTCAGCCAGGCGTGGTGGCTCACGCCTGTAATCCCAGCACATTATGGGGCT
The DNA here is from genome assembly GCF_048565385.1 of Saimiri boliviensis. Classification (NCBI taxonomy): domain Eukaryota; kingdom Metazoa; phylum Chordata; class Mammalia; order Primates; family Cebidae; genus Saimiri; species Saimiri boliviensis. The sequence goes on from NC_133454.1 coordinate 101,481,642, forward strand.
GAGGCAGGCAGATCACAAGGTCAAGAATTCAAGACCAGCCTGACCAACAAGGAGAAACTAATCTCTACTAACAATACAGAATTAGCTGGCCATGGTGGCCCATACCTGTAATCTCAGCCACTCAGGAGGCTGAGGCAGGAGAATCACTTGAACCCAGGAAGCAAAGGTTGCAGTGAGCCAAGATTTCACCACTACATTCCAGCCTGGGTGACAGAGCAAGACTCAAAAGATAAAAAACAAGACAAAACAAAAATAAGTAAATAAATTCTAGACATCACTTTCATGAAGGTATTTAAACATTAGGATGCAACTATAAAAACATTAGGATGCAGCAGTAAGTTTGCCGACAATGTTAGATTTTTTAAACATTAAGCTGTCCATTGTCCTCAAATTGATCTATAGTTTCAAAACAATTATAATCAAAATGCCTGCAGATTTTTTTAAGGATATTGATGAGCTGATTCTAAAATCCATATGGGAAAAGAAGAACAAAATTGGAGGTCTTACACTACCTGGTTTCAAGACTTATCAAAACAGTGCAACACTGTTCACTGCTCTGGACACTTTGTTGTTTTGAAGACTAGTCAAGTGCAGCAGTGAGAAGGAAAGAAAGAGAACAAGGAGTCTGTAACTGACAGTGAACAATCAACTGAGGTAACTCACTAGCTTTGGACCAGCCCTGGACACTTTGGAAAAACAGTTTAACAATCTCTCTCTCTTTTTTTTTTTTTTTTTTTTGAGAGGGAGTCTCGCTCTGTCACCCAGGCTGGAGTACAATGCTGTGCTCAGCTCACTGCAACCTCTGCCTCCCAGGTTCAAGCAATTATCCTGTCTCAGCCTCCCAAGTAGCTAGGATTACAGGTGTGTGCCACCACACCTGGCTAATTTTTAAGTAGAGATTGGATTTTACCATGTTGGTCAGGCTGGTCTCGAACCCCTGACCTCATGATCCATCCACTTCAACCTCCCAAAGTGCTGGGATTACAGGTGTGAGCCACTGTTCCCAGCTGACAGTCTCTTATAAGGTTAGACATGTACTTGCTGTATGACCCATCAATCCCACTCAACTATGTTTCCAAGATGAATAAAAAATGTATGTTCATATTAAAACCCATACACAAATGTACATAGCAGCTTTATTTATAATATCTTAAAACTGGAAAAGAAACCAAACGTCTTTCAATTAATGTTGGATAAATGAACTGTCCTAAGTCTTTATATAATGAAATACTATTTAGCAATTACAACAAATAACTATTATATGTGGAATAGTATAGCGGAATCCCAAATGCATTATGCTTAGTAAAAGAAACAAGACTCAAAAGACTACATACTGGTTGACTCCATTTATATGACATTCCGGAAAAGGAAAAGCTGCAGGGGTGGAGACTAGATGAGTGGTTGCCAGGAGTGAGTATAGAAGTAGTGTTTTACTATGAAGGGGCAATATCAGGATGATTTTGGGTGGTATATGTATCTTCACAGTGGTGGCATTTCCAAAAGTCTGGCCAGGCACAGCAGCTCACGCCTGTAATCCTAGCACTTTGGGAGGCTGAGGTGGGTGGATTGCCTGAGCTCAGGAGTTCGAGACCAGCCTCAGCAACATGGCGAAACCCCCATCTCTACTAAAAATACACACAAACAAAACCAAATTAAAAATACAAAATTCTATGGATTTGTTAAACTCATAGAGCTATACACCAAAAAAATGACTTAATTTTAAATTTAAAAATAATGATTGGGCACAGTGACTCAGGCCTATAATTCCAGCACTTTGGGAGACTGAGGCTGGCAGATCACTTGAGGTCAGGAGTTCAAGATCAGCCTGGACAACATGATGAAACCTCGTCTCTCATAAAAATACAAAAATTAGCCAGGCGTGGTGGTGCACACCTGTCATCCCAGCTGTTCTGGAGGCGGAGGCAGTAGAATTGCCTGAACCTGGGAGGCAGAGGTTGCAGTGAGTCGAGACCGTGCTACTGCACTCCAGCCTGGGTAACAGAGTGAGACAGGGTTTAAAAAAAAAATTAAAAATACCAAAGAACCAAAATATCCATTGACAGATGAATGGAGAATATTATGCAGCCTTAACAAAGAAAGGATTTCTGTCATATGCTACCACATGGATAAATCTTTTTTTTTTTTTTTTTTTTTGAGACAGAGTTTCACTCTTGTTACCCAGGCTGGAGAGCAATGGCGTGATCTCAGCTCACTGCAACCTCCGCCTCCTAGGTTCAGGCAATTGTCCTGCTTCAGCCTCCTGAGTAGCTGAGATTACAGGCACGCGCCACCATGCCCAGCTAATTTTTTGTATTTTTAGTAGAGACGGGGTTTCACCATGTTGACCAGGATGGTCTCGATCTCTTGACCTTGTGATCCACCCGCCTCGGCCTCCCAAAGTGCTGGGATTATAGGCGTGAGCTACCGCGCCCGGGTTTTTTTTGTTGTTTGTTTGTTTTTTTTTTTTGAGACAGAGTCTCACTCCATCACCAGGTGCCAGACTGAAGTGCAGTGGTGAAATCTCGGCTCACTGAAACCCCCACCTCCTGGGTTCAAGCAATTCTCCTACCTCAGCCTCCCTAGTAACTGGGACAACAGGCGCGCACCACGATGCCCAGCTAATTTTTGTATTTTTAGTGGAGACAGGGTTTCACCATGTTGGCCAGGATGGTTTCCATCTCTTGACCTCGTGATCCGCCCGCCTCGGCCTCCCAAAGTGATGGGATTACAGGCATGAGCCACTGTGCCTGGCCTATTATTTCGTAACATCATGTAATCTGCAGCGCCTATTCAAATTTTGCCAATTGCTCTGATTTGTTTGAACAAAAAAAAAATCTTTTTGTTCCAATCAAATTTCCACACTTTTTTTTTTTCATGTATGTGATTTGTTGAAAAATTCAGGCCAGTTGTCTCACATTCTGGATTTGTCTTTTTATTTCCTCAAGGTTTTGTACCTCCATGCCTGTTTCCCTTAAGATGAAAGGTAGCCCTGGAGGGTTGGTAATAACATTTGAGAGATGATACTATATAGTTTATATTGCATTACATCATGAGACACTTAATGTCAGTGCTGCACTTGATCAGTTGATTGAGGTGATCTGCTCAGGATTTAAATTTCAGGGAAGTTACACATTGAGTATAAGGTAACTATAATTGATGTATGTATTTATTTATATTTATATTTTTTGAGATAGGGCCTTGCTTTGTCACCCAGGCTGGAGTGCAGTGGTACAAGCATGGCTTACTGTAGCCTTGACTTCCCAGGTCAAGTGATCCTCCTGTCTCAGCCTTCTGAGTAGCTGGGACTGCAGGCATGCACCACCATGCCTAGCTAATTTTTGCATTTTTTTGTACAGATGGGATTTTTCTATGTTGCCAAGGCTGGTCTCAAACTCCTGGCCTCAAGAGTTCCTCCCACTTTGGCCTCTCAAAATGCTGGGATTATAGGCATGAGCCACCAGGCCTGGCCAATTGTACTTAAAGAGATTAAAGAGAAACTAGAATACAGATCTAAAGGAACTCAGAATCTCATCCAGAAAGTAATAATGATGGAAACTATGAAAGACGGGATAAGAAATTTGGAGGATAGAGTAAAAAGCAAAAATACATCTAAGCTGGGTGCAGTGGAACACATTTGTAATTCCAGCTAGTAAGGAGGCTGAGGGAGGAGGATTGCTTGGACCCAGGACTTCAAGGCCAGTCTGGGCAATACAGCAAAACTCCATATCTTAAATACACACACACACACACACACACACACACACACACACACACACACACACCTGATTGGAATTTCAGAAAGAGATACTAAAAGTAAGAAGAGGAATATTCCAAAAATACAATGGCTGAAAATTTTTTCAGGTTTTTGTGTTTGTGTTTTTGAGACAGGATCTTACTCTGCCACCTAGGCTGGAGTGCAGTGGCGTGGTCTTAACTCACTGTAACCTCTGCCTTCTGGGTTCAAGCTATCCTCCTACCTCAGCCTCCCAAGTAGCTGGGAATTTAGACGTTCACCACCACGCTGGATAATTGTTTGTATTTTTGTAGAGATGCGGTTTCATGTTGTCCAGGCTGGTCTCAAACTTCTTACCTCAGGTGATCCGTCTACCTAGGCCTCCTAAAATGCTGAAATTATAGGCATGAGTCACCATGCCTGACCAATTTTCCAATTTTAATGATAAATATCAATCCTTAGATTCAGAAAGCCCAATGTACTTTTCGATACATTAATGTAAAACTGGAGAACACCAAAGAAAAAGAGGACTTAAAATAAGCTAGAGAAAAAACACAAACCACTTGCAAAGCAATGATAATGTGGCTTAACTCTGTCTCAATAATGGCCTCAACAATAGAAGCCAGAAGACATTGAAATAATGTTGTCCATCCTAAAATTTTATAACCAGTGAAGCTAGTTTTCAAGAATATGACAAAGTTAAAAAAAAAAAAAAAAGCAGGTAGTTGGTCAATACAAATTCCTCATTAATGGAAATCCTAAAAGATTCTTCTTAAGCAGAGGGAAAATGATTCCAGATGGAAAGTCTTAATACATAAGCAGGGCTTGTAAGCAATAATATTGATGAATGTGTGACTAAATCTAAAGAAACATTCTATAAGATAATATTTGACTTTGGGAGGAAAGTTCTGAACTAAAATACTGGGCACAGTAACATTGTAATTGGCATTACAAAGGTCAAAGTTAAAGCATTGTAAGTTTCTCATATTGTTTAGGAGAATAAATATATTGCTTAATTCTTCACTTTGTTGAGAGGATATATTAAAATAGGGCAGTCATCAAAAGAAGAGATAAAGAAATTAAAATTATGGAGAAGGAACAAAATAGAGCGAAAAAAAACAAGTTTCAATCAATCAAAAACAAAGGAAGAAAGGGAATATGAAACAGAAACCAAAATGGCAGAACTTACAGAAAATACAAAATAAACTTGTCAAGTAAAATTCAAATAAATCACTAATCACTATAAGTGTTTTCAACCCCTTTACTTAAAAGACCAAAACTGTAAAACATTTTTTTTCTCATGAGATGCAAAATATATTTTTTAAAAGCAATTTAACTTTTATGAGTGATCATATCTAAAAGAGACATAGAAAAACTAGGAGTCAAATCATGGGAAAAATGTATTGGCCTCTATTAAGAAAAAGACACTGAGGTAGCTATTTTAATGTCACACAGAACAGACTTTAAGACAAAAGAGTATTACTCATGAAGGAAATTATTCCATGTTAAAAGGTTAATTTCACCAGGAAGTTAAGACAATTCTAACTCATATGATCTTCTTTCTTTGGCTCTTTGGATGAATACTCATCTCCTGAATTTAGAATTCCCCACCCCAGGACTCAGTTTAGAACTGTTAAAAAAACAAAAACAAAAACAGAGATAGGGCCTTGCTATGTTGCTCAGGCTGGAGTGCAGTGGTACAATCATAGCTCACGGCATCCTTGAATTCCTGGACTCAAGAAATCCCCTCATCTTGGCTTTCAAAGTGCTAGGATTACTGGTGTGAGCCACTGGCTTGACTATTATCACAACTTTTTTCTTGATAATCATATTCAGTTCCATGTCTTTATTTATTTATTTATTTTAGTAGAAATAAGGTCTTACTATGTTGCCAAGGCTGGTCTCGAACTCCTGGCCTCAAGTGATGCACCCACCTCTGTCTCCCAAAGTGCTGCAATTACAGGGGTGAGTCATCATGCCTGGCCTCGGTTCCATGGTTTTAAATACCAGCTATATGCTAACTCTCAAAGTTGTATCTTTAGCCAATATCTCTATTCTGAACTCCAGACTCATTAAATAAATTGCCTATGTGACATCTCCACTTGGGTATCTAATATTATCTCAAACTTGATACAGTCTGTAATCCCAGCACTTTGGGAGGCTGAGGCAAGAGCATTGCTTGAGTCCAGAAGTTCGAGACTGCAGTGAGCTATGATCATGCCACTGCACTCCAGTCTTGCTGAGTGAGACCCTCTCTTTAAAATAAAATAAAATTAATAATTAAAAAATTAATACAGATATGTCTAAAACCAAGCTTTTGATATGATTCATTAACCATACTCTTCTCCCATGCTTTACCATCTCAGAAAATGGCAACTCCATCTTTCCAATTGCTTAGGTCCAAACAATGGAGTCATCTTTGACTTCTCACTTTCTCTTCCATCCCATATCTTAACAGCAAATCTAGTAAATTCTATCTTCAGAAGATTTGCTGTTAAGATAAGGAATGGAAGAGAAATCTGATTGCTTCTCTCCACCCCTTTTGCCCTCAGTCTGGTCCAAGCTACAATCATCTTTCCCCGGGATTATTGTGATTACCTTTTAGCTGATCTCTATGATAGTCCAGGTCCTCTGAGAAGCAGTTACCAAGACAGGATTAAACATGCAAGAAATTAATTGTGGGAAACCCCTGTGAAAGGAAGTGGGGAGGTAGCAGGAGAAGCTGGGAGAGCTTCAGACTGTGATGCAAATCAAATGAAGGGGAGAAGGGTGGAACGTTCTTAGACCGTTGTGCAGTTACGAAAAATCCAGCAAAGCTGTTAGGGAGTCCTGAGCTAAAATGCTGCCTGTCAAGGAGTTCTGCGATTCCTGGAAATGGGTCTGCCCTAGTATCCGTGTTGAGAGCAGCCAGTGGAAAGCATGGACTCAAAACCCCGCATTTGGGATCTGTCAATTATGCTTCCTGCAGAGAGCCACTGAGAGGGCTTTGCAATGATTGCCATGTGTATCCCTTCAGTCAAGTCTCCCTACCGTAGTCAGAGCGATTCAGCGAAAATGCTGCATCATGTCATTCCTGTTGCTTAAAATACTCTAATCCCTTCCCATTTGATTCAGAATTAAACCAAATTCCCTACACGAGCTGCCCCACTACTTGAAAGAGGCAAGATCAATAGATCCTCAAACCCTAAATGGAATCATTTGTGGCAGATATAGGATAGTCTGACCAGGTAGTCTGCTCTGACTTAGTAACAATTGCAAAGTTAAAAGATGGTGACTCTTAGAAAAAATACAATTTGACTTCTTTGGATCTGGACCTAAATGTCCTTACAGTGTTGGGCTACTTTCTCAGAATGTGAGGTGATAGGATACTGATATGATTTGGCTATGTCCCAAATCTCATCTTGAATTGTAGTTCCCTTAACCCCCACGTGGTGGGAGGGACCTGTGGGAGGTAATTGAATCATGGGGGTGGTTCCATTATGCTGTTCTCATAGTGAGGGAGTTCTCACGAGGTCTAATGGGTTTATAATAGATTTTTCCCCTCTTGCTCAGCATTTTTCCTTCCTGCTGCCGTGTGAAAAAGGATGTGTTCGCTTCCCCTTCCACCATGATTGTAAGTTTCCTGAGGCCTCCCCAGCCTGCAGAATTGTGAGTCAGTTAAACCTCTTTCCTTTATAAACTACTCAGTCTCGGGCAGTTCTTTACAGCAGCGTGAGAATGGACTAATACAGATAAAAAAGAGATTGTATCCACATACACCTTATTTACTTTTCCAGTGAAAGAATGAAAAAAACATGTATGTTTAAGGTTTTCTTGAGGGAAGTATCTAATGATTCACCTACAACCAAGGACTCTTCAGGCTGAAGATAGCTTGTAACGTTTCTCCTAGTCCCCTCATACACCAATTTGACCCTATTTTCTATTCATCACTCCTAGAGGTGATGACTCTTTCTGGAATTAAGGTTAAAAGGAGGGAAAAGAAAGAAGAGCTGTTTGGAGAAATTGTTACTGATGGAAGGCATCCAGGTTCTTGGTACTTTGAACAAAGAACAGGACAAATTGCACAAAGAATGAAACAACACAAGCAGAGAGTTCATGAAAATGAATTCACACTCCACAGGGTGGGAGCAACCTGAGCAAGTGGCTCATGGGCTTGGTTACAGAATTTTCTGTGGTTTAAATACCCTCTAAAGGCTTCCCATTGGTTACTTGGTGTAAACCCTATGTAAATGAACTAGTGGCCTGGGTTGGTTGCAGAAAGTGCAACCACTTTTACTGCTTTTTTCATGTTCATGTGAAAGAATAAACATACTTATTAAATGTCCTTACAAATACTGAAAAATTAGTTTTTCATTAGTAAAAGTAAAATCCATGTATCTTTTAAACTCAGAGTACGTATTTTACAACCCTCATTAGATACCCTTGACACAAAACATTCAAAAATAGAAAACAGAAGCATTCGTTAAAAGCTCTCATATTTGCCGGGCGCGGTGGCATGTGTCTGTAGTCCCAGCTATTCAGGAGGCTGAGACTGGAGGATCTCTTGAGTCCAGGAGTTCTGGGCTGTAGTGCGCTATGCCAATCGGGTGTCTGCTCTAAGTTTGGCATCAATATGGTGACCTCCCAGGAGCAGGGGACCACCAGGTTGCCTAAGGAGAGGTGAACTGGTCCAGGTTGGAAATGGAGCAGGTCAAAACTCCAGTGCTGATCAGTAGTGGGATCGCATCTGTGAATAGCCACTGCACTCCAGCCTGGGCAACATAGGGAGACCCTGTCTCTTATTTAAAAAAAAAAAAAAAAAAAAAGGGCTCTCATATTTTTCTAGTATTAAAAAATATGCTTGGCTGGGCATGGTAGCACACGTTTGTAATTCCAGCACTTTGGGAGGATCACTTGAGCCCTGGAGTTTGAGACCAACCCGGATAACATAGTGAGACCCTCGTCTCTAAAAAATTCAGTAAAATATGCTCTTTCAAGTTGGATTCAGTGGCTCACAACTGTAATCCCAGCACTTTGGGAGGGCTGAATCAGAAGAATCGCTTGTGCCAAGGAATTCAAGATCAGCCTGGGCAGCACAGCAAGACTTTCTCCCTACAAAAAAAAATTTTTTTAATTAGTCCGGCATGGTTGTGCCATGCCTGTAGTATTAGCTACTTGGGAGGCTTAGGAAGGAGGATTGCCTGAGCCCAGGACATTGAGGCTACAGTGAGCTATGATTGTGCCACTGCACTTCAGTCTAAGTGACAGAATGAGACCCCCATCTCTAAAAAAAAAAAAGGTTGAGGTGGGGAACAAGGTGCGGTGGCTCATACCTGTAATCCCAGCACTTTGGGAGGCCGAGGTGGATGGATCACAAGGTCAGGAAATCGAGACCATCCTGGCCAACATGGTGAAATCTGTCTCTATTAAAAATACAAAAAATTAACTGAGTGTGGTAGCACACACCTGTAATCCCAGCTACTCAGGAGGCTGAGGCAGGAGAATTGCTTGAACCCAGAAGGTAGCGATTGCAGTGAGCCGAGGTTACGCCACTATGCTACAGCCTGGGTGACAGCGTGAGACTGTCTCAAAAAAAAAAAAAAAAAAAAAAAAAAAATTATAGGATGTCATCCATGCATATCTCAAAGGCATTTAAATTTATAAATTATCTCAGGAAATGAGAAATTGTAAAAGTTAAATGTAAAGGAGAATGCAATTTATACATGTACAAGCAGTAAAATCTGTTCTTTTAATAGAGTTTCTCACAGCCCAGGTCCTGGCACCCTGAAATCCCTGGAACTGAGCCCTGGGCTGTGTCTCTGCTTTCTAGGTGAAAAAGGAAGAGAAATGAAAATTAAATTCTGTGGGAGTCAGTGTGAAATTGCATGTTCTACACAGGCAGAGTTTGAAATTTACATCCTAGTCTCCATCCCCAGCACAGACAACTCCAGTTCATGCTTAGGTAAATAACCTGTTCTAATTGTAGGAGACATTCCAGCTTCTGCCACATCCATGAGGACTCACATGGAAGTCTCTGCCCAAATGCTAAGCTGCAGCTGCTGCATTCAGGACACATGTCTCCAACACTTGCATAAAGGGCTTTTACTCTGGGTGCAGTGGCTCACACCTGTAATCCCAGCACTTCAGTATGCTGAGGTGGGCAGATCACGAGGTCAAGAGATTGAGATAATCTTGGCCAACATGGTGAAATCCCATCTCTACTAAAAATACAAAAATTAGCTGGGCGTGGTGATGAGCGCCTGTAGTCCCAGATACTCAGGAGGCTGAGGCAGGAGAATTACTTGAACCCAGGAGGCAGAGGTTGCAGTGAGCGAGACTGCACCACTGGACTCCACCTTGGAGACAACAGAGTGAGACTCCATCTTAAAAAGAAGGGCCTTCAACTGAAACCATAGAAGACAAACTTTTTATAGCTTCCAAAGTAATCATTGATCCACACAATAATCATCAATAAATGCTAAAACTATTATGTGAAATACTGTTGGGGAACAGGATACTCATACAGTTTCCAAGTATCATTCCACAGAATATTTCTTAATTACAAAGGAAAAACATCTTTATGTCAGAGAAATCCAGGAGGACCTTAGCTAAATGTACAAAGTTTGTTTTTTGTTTCTGAGACAGAGTCTTGCTCTGTTGTTTAGGCTGGAGTGCAGTGGCGCAATCTCTGCTTGTTGCAACCTCCACCTCCTGGATTCAAGCAATTCTCCTGCCTCAGCCACCCAAGTACCTGGGATCATAGGCGTGTGCCACCATGTCTGGCTAATCTTTGTATTTTTGGTAGAGACAAGGTTTTGCCATGTTGGCCAGGCTGGTCTAGAACTCCTGAGCTCAAGTGATCCACCCACCTCAGCCTCCCAGACTGTTGGGATTATAGGAATGAGCCACCGCACCAACCTGAACAAAGTCAATGAAGCAAACTGACATACTATGCCCCTTGCATTGGGATCCCTAAGATCAACCTCAGGTTTGATGATTCACTAGAAGTACTCACAAAACTCAAAAACCCTGTTCTCATTTGTGTAATCCTAGCACTTTGGGAGGCCCAGGCGGGCGGATCACAAGATCAAGAGATTGAGACCATCCTGGTCAACATGGTGAAACCCTATCTCTACTACAAATAAAAATTAGCTGGGTGTGGTGGTGTGCGCCTGTAGTCCCAGCTACTGGGGAGGCTGAAGCAGGAGAATCGCTTGAATCCAGAAGGTGGAGGTTGCAGTTAGCTGAGATCCCACCACTGTACTCCAGCCTGGCGACAGAGTGAGACTCCTTCTAAAAAAAAAATAAAAGTAAAAATAAAAACAAACAAACAAACAAAAACCCTGTTTTACTCATAGCTATAGTATCTTACAAAGAAAGGGCACAGATTTAAATCAGCCACGTGAAAAGGTGCATGAGGTTAGGTATAGGAGAAATCAGGGGCAAGCTTCCAGTTGTTCTCTCCCAGTGGGGCCACACAGACTGTGCTTAATTCTCTCAACAACTATGTGTGACAATAGATGTGAAGACTGCTGTCCAAAGAAGCAGACCCAAGCCTTGGTCTCCAGGATTTTCATGGTGGTCAGTCACATAGGCATGTGTTGTCCATGTGGCTGACTTTAGCTGTCTAGTCTCTAGACCCCCAGAGGTCAAACTGATACAGCATGGTCCAGGTCCCCAAGCACAGAAAAACAGGTGTTTGCCCTGAGTCAGATCGTTAGTGCAAAATAACTATCAAACATATAATTTGGCCCAGGGCCTAAGGCATATAGAAACAGTCTTAGCAGGCAGGATAATGGCTCAGAGGTTACCTTCCTGCAGCAGGTCAAGGTCCAATCCTTTCTTGGGGATGTTTGAAGGATGCAAGCCTCCTGAGTTAACCCCTTACGGAACACTCCCTAATATGAAAAGGGCACAAGTCAACAATGTAGTATACTTTGAAAATATCTTATCTAGATATAATCATGAGAAAACCATCAGAGATACTAGGGTTGATCAGCATTTGGCAAAACAATTGCTCTACCTCTTTAAAAAAAAGTATTTGTCTTTTTGTGAATATCTTAAGTAACATGACTGTGGAAGGTGGGATGAAAAACAAGAGGCACTTGGATTAATTTAATTAGTGTCCTGTAGAATTTAAGAATATAGTGTTTGGCCAGGCGCGGTGGCTCACGCCTGTAATCCCAGCACTTTGGGAGGCTGAGGCAGGTGGATCACGAGATCAAGAGATCGAGACCATCCTGGTCAAAATGGTGAAACCCTGTCTACTAAAAATACAAAAAATTAGCTGGGCATGTTGGTGCGTGCCTGTAATCCCAGCTACTCAGGAAGCTGAGGCAGGAGAATTGCCTGAACCCAGGAGGCGGAGGTTGCAGTGAGCCGAGATCGCGCCATTGCACTCCAGCCTGGGTAACAAGAGCGAAACTCCGTCTCAAAAAAAAAAAAGAATATAGTGTTCGACACATGTGCCAGCAAATCAGTAGCAGACTTAGGGAATCACTATTAGGTATATTTCACTTAGCATTATATCCTTGAGGTTCATCCACGTTGTAGCACATGACAGGATTTTTAGTTGATCCTAGAACTAGTTCATCTTTTTTTTTTTATTCCATAGCACAATATGTGTTCCTTCATAGATATTTCATTCTATGTATATATCACATTTTCTTTTCCCATTCATCTATCACTGGATACTTGTGTTATTTCTACCTCTTGGTTACAGTGAAAAATACCAGGATGAATGGGTGTACAAATATCTCTTCAAGACTGCTTTCAGGGACGAGGCACAGTTGCTCACTCCTGTAATCCCAGCACTTCAGAAGGCTAAGGTGGGCAGATTACTTGAGCCCAGAAGTTTGAGACCAACCTGGGCAACATGGCAGAACCCTGTCTCTACAAACTCAGGAGCTGATCCTAGGAAGGTTGAGGCTGCAGTGAGCCGTGATCGCATCACTGCACTCCAGCCTGGGCAATGGGGTAAGAGCTTGTCTCTAAATAAATAAATAAATAAATAAAGGATTCTGCTTTCAGTTATTTTGGATGTATATCCAGAAGTGAGACTGCTGGATCATATGACAAGTCTATTTTTAACTTTGTGAGGAATATTAATACTATTTTTAATAATGGCTGTGCAATTTTACATACCCACCAACAGTACAAAGAATTCCAATTCTTTCACATCCTTGTCAATGCTTGTTATTTTCTGTTTTTTTGATAGCAGTCATCCCAATGTGTGTGAGGTGATACCTCAATGTGGGTTTTTTTGGTTTTTGAGACAGAGTTTCACTCTTGTTGCCGAGGCTGGAGCGCAATGGCACAATCTCGGCTCACTGCAATCTCTGCCTCCTGGGTTCAAGCAAGTCCCTTGCCTCAGCCTCCTGAGTAGCCGAGATTACAGGCATGTGTCACCATGCCTGGCTAATTTTGTATTTTTAATAGAGACAGGGTTTCTCCATGTTGGTCAGGCTGGACCTCAGGTGATCCACCAGCCTTGGCCTCCCGAAGTGCTGGAATTACTGACGTGAGCCAGCCGTGGTTTTGATTTGCATTTCCCAATGATTAGCAATGCTTAGCATCTTTTCATATATATATATATATTTTTTAGATGGAGTCTTGCTCTGTCACCAGGCTGGAGTGCAGTGTTACAATCTTGGCTCACTGCAAACTTGCCTCCTGGGTTCAAGCGATTCTTACACCTCAGCCTCCTGAGTAGCTGGGACCACAGGCGCATGCCACCACACCCGGCTAATTTTTTTGTATTTTTAGTAGAGACGGGGTTTCACCATGTTGGCCAGGATGGTCTCCATCTCTTGACTTTGTAATCTGCCCACCTTGGCCTCCCAAAGTGCTGGGATTACAGGTGTGAGCCGCTGCGCCTGGCCTCATATGCTTCTTGATCATTTGTGTATATTTTTGGAGAAATGTTTATTCAGGTCTTGTCCATTTTTAAATTGTTTTGTTCTTATTAAGTTGTTTTGTTGTTGAGTGGTAGAAGTTTTAAAAAATATATTCTGGATATTAACTTCTTAGATATATGATTTGTTAACATTTTCTCCCTTTTTTTTTTTTTTTTTTTTTTTTTTGGAGACAGAGTCTGGCTCTGTTGCCCAGGCTGGAGTGCAGTGGTATGATCTTGGCTCACTGAAACCTCTGCCTCCTGGGTTCAAGCAATTGTCCTGCCTCAACCTCCTAAATAGCTGGGATTACAGGCGTGCGCTACCATGCTTGGCTAATTTTTTTGGTATTTTTAGTAGAGACAGGGTTTTATCATGTTGGTCAGGCTGGTCTCGAACTCCTGACCTTGTGATCTGCCCACCTTAGCCTCTCAAAGTTCTGGGATTATAGGCATGAGTCACTGCACCCAGCTTTTTCCCCTCTTTTTGTAAGCTTTTTTCATTCTGTGAATTGTATCCTTTGATGCATAGCCATTTTTAAGTTTGATATAGTACCATTTGTCTATTTGTGCTTTTTTTCTTTTTCTTGGTAGAGATGGGATCTCACTATCTTGCCCAGGTTGGTGTCAAGCTCCAGACTTCAAGTGATCCTCCCACCTCAGCCTCTATAGTGTTGGGATTACCCATGTAAGCCACTGCACCAAGCTGTATTTTTCCTTTTGATGCTTGTGTTTTTGGTGTCATATCCAAGAAATCCTGAGCATTTTCCCCTGTTTTCTTCTAGCGTTATACTTTCAGAACTTATGTTAGATCTGTAATCCATTTTTAAGTTAATTTTTGTATATGATGTGAGTTAAGGGGCCAGCTTCGTTCTTTTGCATGTGGACTTCCAGGAAGCTATTTTTTTGTTTGTTTGTTTTGAGGTGGAGTCTCATTCTGTCACCCAGGCTGAAGCAGAATTACTTGCTAGGAGGTAGAGGCTGCAATGATCTTGGCTCATTGCAGCCTCTGCCTCCTAGCAAGCAATTCTTCTGCCTCAGCCCCGCAAGTGGCTGGATTTACTGGGGTGCACCACCATGCCCAGCTAATTTTTGTATTTTTAGTAGAGACAGGGTTTCACCATGTTGCCCAGGCTGGTCTCTCAAACTCTTGGCCTCAAGTGATCTGCTGTCCTAGGCCTCCCAAAGTGCTGGGATTACAGGCATGATCCACCGTACCCACCATCATTAAATTTAAAATTTGATAATTTTTAAATTATTAAAAATTTGGTAATTTGGTAGACTGCTTGTCTACCAAAGGTCTTATTAGAATATCATCATATATTTACTCCTGAGGGCACGAGAGTGGTCTTTTCTTGTTTGATTTTCCAATTTAATTTAATAGGAAAACATCTCATTTTAATTATGTAAATATTAAATATGTGTGAATTTTCCCTCTAAATATATTTGAATACATCAGTGACAAGTACATTTTTATGTATCTTACAACTGTAACTGTGTAAAAAGAAAGAAAATCTTTCAAGCAATTTCAATAGTTCTCTATAAGTGCTAATACATGAATGTTAGTTGATAGAAAAAGCAGTATTAACAGGAAGAAACTAATTTATTAGTTAATTAGCTTTCCAAAACTAAAAACTGTAATGAGGGCTCTTGCTAGAAAATGAACATTGAAAATGACCTCATATGCTACACAATGTGCTAAGTATTCCTCCAGAGAAAAATAGATGAATATCTTAAATAATATGGTAGTGGAAGATGGGACAAAACAAAAGCACTTGGGTTAATTTAGTCAGTGCTCCATTGAACTAAGAATACGGGGGTCCTACACATGTACAAACATAGAGCAGTAGCAGATTTAGGGAATCGTTATTAGACTGCACCTGTTGGAGTCCTCAGTGAATCCAGTCCTTGTTTAAGGCTTCCAGTTGGAGCTGGCAGTTGTTGTAGGGATTAAATTATTTAAAGCCTTCAGCTGGCTAGTGTAGGCAAGCAGTAGCTTGGAAAACACTTAATCTATTTTTTAAAATCTGTTCCTAAGTTTGCTTTGCTTAGGCTGTAAGACTATACGTACCACCCACCTGCCACATTCTGGAATCTTTTTAATTTATCCAAGAAAAAAAGTTTTTTAAAGGAATATTTATATTTTAATACAAAAATGCTTATTTTGAACACAATCTATTTGTAGTAAATAAATCACCATTTGCTGACTATCTAAAAATGTTTTGTTTGATTTCAAAAGGAAATTACCAAATTACTTATTTTCACAGCCATCTTTTAAATTTTATTTTTAATTATAACTAGAGGGGCTTTTGATAACCAACATTGTGTGGATCGTTTCAACAGAAACAATATTGTACTATATATAGAGAGATATAATTATTATTATTTTTTGAGACGGAGTTTCACTCTTTTGCCCTGGCTGGAGTGCAATGGCGTGATCTTGGTTCATGGCAACCTCTGCCTCCCAGGTTCAAGTGATTCTCCTGCCTCAGCCTCCCGAGTAGCTGGGATTACAGGCGTGCACCACAATGCTGGCTAATTTTGTATTTTTAGTAGAGATGGGGTTTCTTCATGTTGGTCAGCCTGATCTTGAACTCCTGACCTCAAGTGATCTGCCCGCCTTGGCCTCCCGAAGTGCTGGGATTACAGGTGTGAGCCACTGTGCCCGGCCTATTTTATATATGTATTTTTAGACGAAGTCTTGCTCTGCTGCCTAAGCTGGAATACAGCAATGCAATTTCAGCTCACTGCAACCTCCACTTCCTGGGTTCAAGTGGTTCTCCTGCCTCAGTCTTCCATGAAGCTGGGATTACACGTGTGTGCCACCACGCCCAGCTAATTTTTGTATTTATTTATTTATTATTATCATTATTATTATTTGAGATGGAGTCTTGCTTTTTCACTCAGGCTGGAGTGGAATGGTGCGATCTCAGCTCACTACAACCTCCGCCTTCCAGGTTCAAGCGAATCTTCTGCCTCAGCCTCCTGAGTAACTAGGACTACAGGCATGTGCCACCATGCCCAGCTAAGTTTTGTATTTTTAGTAGAGACAGGGTTTCATCATATTGGCCAGGCTGGTCTTGAACTCTTGACCTCATGATCTGCCTACCTTGGCCTCTCAAATTGCTGGGATTACAGGCGTGAGCCACTGTATTTTTTTGTATTTTTAGTAGAGATGGGGTTTTACCATGTTGGCCAGGCTGGTCTCAAACTCCTGACCTCAAGTGATCCACCTATTTCAGCCTCCCAAAGCTTTGGGATTACAGGTTTGAGCCACCGCACTTGGCCAGAAATATATTTTTAAAGCCAGCTCCATACATATTACATAATTTGGTAGCACATTACAATAGATTTCACATATATTTAACTTCTGTTTAGAAAACTAGAATTATTTAATAAGCCTTACTGTGCCACTGTGCCTTGGAGTGACTTAAGTGTGTGTGTGTTTTTTTTTTTAGATGGAGTCTCACTCTGTCACCCAGGCTGAAGTGCAGTGGCTCAATCTCAGCTAACTGCAACCTCCGCCTTCTGGGTTCAAGCAGTTCTCCTGCCTCAGCCTCCTCAGTAGCTGGGGTTACAGGCACCTACCATCACACCCGGATAATTTTTGTAGTTTTTGTAGAAATGGGGTTTCACCATGTTGGCCAGGATGATGAAAA
This sequence comes from Saimiri boliviensis, assembly GCF_048565385.1. Taxonomy (NCBI): domain Eukaryota; kingdom Metazoa; phylum Chordata; class Mammalia; order Primates; family Cebidae; genus Saimiri; species Saimiri boliviensis. The sequence continues at coordinate 101,498,905 of NC_133454.1, forward strand.
ACTCCTGACCGCCGGTGATCCGCCCACCTCGGCCTCTCAAGACCTAAGGAATTTATATAAAACCTTCTAGAGAACTCAGAAGCTGAGGGCTTATTAGGCAAATCTACTTATATGTAATTAACCATTACTTAGAGGCCACTGTATTTTTTTTCTGATGAAAAATGCAAAACTTTTCTTTCCTACTAGGAATTTTTAGCCTGGTATTATGTCACTATCATTTCTTTGAATTTGTTAGCTATGTGATAGATTAAATCAATATACTTCCAAAAGAAAAGAACTGATTCTGACATCATTCACTGTCTAAAGTTTTTTCTTGACTGCCTTTAAAAATAACAAAACTTTTGTTTCCAAATCATGGGATACGAAGTAAGATAACTTTGGTGGGCATATATTCTTATTTTCTTAGTATTTATAGTAGAATTTATGAAACAAATAAACAAAACCCTATAAAATAGGTTTAAAATATTGAAATGTAAAATTTTAAACTTTTTGTATTACTAGTCTCAAGATTATTTGTTTATAAAGCTAACAATTTTTATAACCTTCTTTCTTTTCCTCCCTAAGACTTTTTATTGCTTTATTTTTAGAAGCTTATCGTGGGCATTATTAAGATGAAAGCAAAAATCTTAGATATGTAGCAGAGGAAGAAAATTCATTTAGGACAAACTGCCTTTTAAGTAGAGAAACTAATGGTTGAGTTATTCAGTGCACTTTGTTACTTGGTTGCAAGTAAACCCTCAAAGAAAAGTGGAAGACGATTTTACGCAAAATGGTGGCCGGTTGTGAAGAGCAATTTGGGCAAATTAAACTAAATGACCAAACATTTATACCAGCTACAACATTGTGACTTTTATGTAACTACTTTTATTCAATCAGATAAATTTCATCATTTCTCCAATTTAATTGCTTTAAAATGTTACAATAGGGTGCCATCCCAGAACCCCATGGGAAAGCTGTTAAGAAGTCCCCGCTCTATTCCTCTATTCTAACCTCCCTCACAGTCTCTTTCTTGCTTTCAGCCGACTCCCAAAGGATTCAGCACTCATTCTTTCACTCCTCACAGCTGTCACCACCTGCTCTATTGCCTGGGGTTCCTCCCCCACCCAAGACTGGTTATGGTCTGACCCAGTTTCCTTAGCATCCCCCTTCCTTTCTATCTCTGAAAGTATGAACACTGTTTACACACTGAGGGTACAGAGCATTAAGACAAACCTGTAATCCAGCTGTCTCTGCCATTATCATGCACATATCCTTTGTGGGAGACTCATCTGCCCTCCTGTGCCTGACTTCCCCTTAGATACTACAAAGAATCAAATTGGTATGTTTATTTATCTTTTGTTCAAGAATGTTTCTTTTTAGCTAGTATCCCTTTCCCTAGAGTGGCTGCTTACTGCATGCACAATGATTTTGGCATGAAATAGTTAAACAATAAAATCCCGGGCCGCTGTTGAATGGTGCCAGAGGAAGTAGGTACTCTTCACTTGGCTACCCAGCCCTGCCACACACATTTACAGCCACCACCTGGCCTCTGTAGACATCAGAGTTTCCCATTTCTGACTTCTCTCATTGAAAGTTTATCAAGATCAGCCACTCATGTTTATACATTTCTAGTGTGTGCTACTAAAAGAGTACTACCTGGATTCAGAAGTAGCATGTTCGAGCTTTGGATTTCCCATGTATTAGATGGGCAAGTATGGCACTCTCTCAGTGGGATTCTTTTAACTCTTCTCTCCACACCTGCACTAGAGACCACTGCTAACAATCTGTGGCCATCAGCTAAACTCTCACCAAGGTAAGGATTCAAGATCCTTTCCTTTAGCCTGTTTTTAACCATCTCACATATTAGGACTCCTTCAGCTCCAAGCTGATTGAATTTGCATCTTGGCTTTCTCTTATTTTTCCCCTGGATTTAATTATTTAGGTCACTCTCTTTCTTTTCCTTTCTTTCTTTTTTTTTTTTTAAACTGACCTGGTAACACAATAGAATGCTGCCTCTGGCAATTTCCTTAGACCCAGTAGGAAAATTAGGTTAAGCCCTTATAGGAGCAGGGCTTGTTGTATCTCTCTTATCGACAATGCTAGAAGGTTGTCCTCTGTATATTGTGTACACATCATAACATTTTGTTGTTAATAATAATGGTGTTGAAGGCCGGGTGTGGTGGCTCAAGCCTGTAATCCCAGCACTTCAGGAGGCCGAGGCGGGTGGATCACAAGGTCAAGAGATCGAGACCATCCCGGTCAACATAGTGAAACCCCGTCTCTTCTAAAAATACAAAAAATTAGCTGGGCATGGTGGCACGTGCCTGTAATCCCAGCTACTCAGGAGGCTGAGGCAGGAGAATTGCCTGAACCCAGGAGGCGGAGGTTGCGGTGAGCCGAGATCGCGCCATTGCACTCCAGCCTGGGTAACGAGAGCGAAACTCCGTCTCAAAAATAATAATAATAATAATAATAATAATAATAATGGTGTTGAAGACTATGGCTTTGATGACTAGTTCTGCTTTTAGAAAACATTCCGTAAGTCTTCATCCTTGCAGTGATATGATAGACACACACACACACACACACACACACACACACACACACACACACACGTACAGCCTATAAGGGGAAAAGGGGAAAATATGGTTCAGGGAGTATAATCATGAACTTTGAAACCAGAACCTACTGTGTTCAAATCCTCACTCTGTCACTTTCTAACTAGGTGAACTTGGCCAAGTTACTTAGTTTCTCTAGGCCTCAATTTCTTCACCTGCTGCTTTATAAGTTGGGGATAATGACAGTACTCAACTTGCTTGGGTTGTTATGAGGATTAAGTGAGTTAACATTCGTAATGATCTTGGAACAGTGTCTGACACATCATAAGCACAAAAGTGTTTGTTAGATAAAAAGTGATTTTTTTCCCCTGCCTTAGGTTGACTTGTACAAATAACACAAAAGGGCACCAGCCCCATGCAGATGGCAGCCCAGTGGGCCACACCAATCTTTCTGTCCTCACATTGGCAGACAGAGTCCTCCTTTCTGGAGTTTTCATAGGGGCCTGGGCACCTTTAGGGGCCTGAGCTAGAGCTGGAAATGCAGCTGGAGGTGCAGTCAAAGCTGAGGCTGCCTTGATTTGAGATTTGGCCTTGACCTTGGTCTTGGGTGTGGGCAGAGGTAAGACCCTTGGCAATGCAGGCAGTAGCATGCTTCCTGAGCTTGGCGTAGGGAATGTAGGCAGGTCGATTGAGCTTCTGGATGATGCACTTTGGGATTTGGGACTTAACCTCATTGGCCTTTTTGAGGCCCGTGATAGACTTGACATACAGACACATGGCCTTGGTACTGTTGGCTCGCTGCTGCTTCAGGCCCTTCTTGTTGTGCTTCTTGGCAAAGCACATGCTTTTCAGGAACTTGGAATCTACCCCATTAAGATGTATATATCGGCCGGGAGAGGTAGCTCAAGCCTGTAATCCCAGCACTTTGGGAGGCTGAGGCAAACAGATTACGAGGTCAAGAGATCAAGACCGTCCTGGCCAACATGGTGAAACCCCTTCTCTAGTTAAAAAAAAAAAAAAGAAAAAAAATGTAATCCCAGCACTTTGGGAGGCCGAGGCGGGTGGATCACGAGGTCGAGAGATCGAGACCATCCTGGTCAACATGGCGAAACCCTGTCTCTACTAAAAATACAAAAAATTAGCTGGGCATGGTGGCATGTGCCTGTAATCCCAGCTACTCAGGAGGCTGAGGCAGGAGAATTGCCTGAGCCCAGGAGGCGGAGGTTGCGGTGAGCCGAGATCGTGCCATTGCACTCCAGCCTGGGTAACAAGATCGAAAACTCCGTCTCAAAAAAAAAAAAAAAAAAAAAAATTATCTGGGTGTGGTGGTGCAGGCCTGTAGTTCCAGCTGCATGGGAGGCTGAGGCAAGAGAATCGCTTGAACCCAGGAGATGGAGGTTGCAGTGAGCTGAGATTGTGCGACTGCACTCCAACCTTCCAGCCTGGCAAAAGAATAAGACTCCATCTCAAAAAAAAAAAAAAAAAAGAATGTTTCTATCTTTGTTATCAGGGTTTCTTGATGTCATTCTGTACCATTTTTGGGACTGGTTGTGTGTGCTGTGGTTCTCGGACTTGGCCATGTCTACATCATAACCCCGGAGCCAGAAGAGAAAGAACCAAAAAGTGAATTTTATTTTTTTAAAAAATGTTTTGAGACAGGGTCTTGTTCTGATGTTCAGGTTTGGGTGCAGTGGCACAATCATGGCTCATTGCAGCTGAGTAGCTGGGACTGCAGAAACGCGCTACCATGCCCAGCTAATTTTTGAAATTTTTTGTTGTGACAGGGTCTCACTGTGTTGCTCAGGCTAGTCTCAAACTCGAGCTTAAGTGATCCTCCTACCTTACCCTCCCAAAGTCCTGGGATTACAGGTATGAACCACCATACCCAGGCTCAAGAAGGGAATTTAAAAATAAATAACTGATTTACCTTTCTAAATAGTATTAAAATATTATCATTTGGAACAAGTGAAAAATGTTTTTACGTGGCTAGGCGGAGTTCCAGAATGAATTTAATTTAATTATAATTGCTTTGCTTAATTAAAAAAAATTGTTTTTTGAGATAAGAGTCTCATTCTGTCGCCCAGGCTGGAGTGCAGTGGCATAATTTCAGCTCATTGCAACCTCCACCTCCTGGGTTCCTGTGATTCTCTTGCATCAGCCTACTGAGTAACTAGAACCATAGATGCCTGCCACCATGTCAGTCCAATTTTTGTATGTTTTTCAGAGACGGGGTTTCGACATGTTGCCCAGGCTGGTCTCAAACTCCTGAGCTCAGGAGATCCACCCGCCTCAGCCTCCCAAAGTGCTGAGATTACAGGCATGAGCCACTACACTGGCCTGCTTTACTTAATATTGATTGCTTTTAGTTTCAGCTTTCAATCACAAATGACAGTCATGTAGTAGATAGTTAAGTGTGATATGGATTACTCTGAAACTTAGCAATGAGAGTCTTTTTTTTTTTTTTTTTTACAAAATTTCTCTAAAATGGAAATAAATTTCACATAAAATAAACTTAGAAAATGTATCTGAGTATAGTGGAGGCATTCAAATGTTTGTTTTAAGTTTTTTTAAATACATTTATCTGTACAGATCAAGACTTACTAATATGCTAAAAAGAAACAGTTAAAATAAACTACTGTGCATTCTTAAAATGGTCTACTATGCAGCTGTTTATAAGAATGCAGTAAATTTTTATATACTCATGTGGGGCAGCCACCCAGTTATCCTTATGATTTAAAAAGGAATGTGTAAAACCGTATATATGTCATGCATATATTCCGGAACAGTGTTCTTAAATGGATATCTTAGTCGGTTTCCTGTTGCTTTTAACAGAGTCCCTGAGACTGAGTAATTTATAAAGAAACAAAATTTATTTCTTACAGTTTGGAGGCTGAGAAGGCCAAGGTCAAGGGGCTGAATCTGGTGAGGACCTTCTTATGGGGGGGACTCTACAGATGCTGGAGGCAGCACAGAGCATCATGGGTGAGGAGGCTAAGAGTGCTAGGTCAGGTCTCTCTTCCTTTTCCTATAAAGCTACCAGTCCTACTCCTATAACTCATTAATTCATTAATCCATGACTCTATTAATCCTTGAATGGATTAATCCACTCATGAAGGCAGAGAATTCATGAGCCGGTCACCTCTTAAAGGTCCACTTGTCAATCCTACCACATTGGGGATTACTATTCTACCTGAGTTTTAGAGGGGACAAATATTCAGACCATAGCAATGGGTTACACTCAAAATTAGGGATATGCATAAAGCAACATTATTCTTTACTTTCACTGCCTCTTTCTACCTTTTTTTTTTTTATCCTATGGTTTAGTATGTTAATTATACTGTAATAAACATGGCTTTAATATTAAACTTTTCCTTATTATCCAAAGTCACCACAGTCCATTTTAGTAAATATAAAAATATATGCTTAATACTTTGTACAATACTGGTTTTTGGTCCAAACAAAACTGGATCAGAAAAGCCAATAAATTCCACTTTAAGAATCCCCAATTTTTTTTTAAAGATTTCCAAATGGATTTAGGCAACTTTGAATAATGGGATTTACATAATAAAATCTGAGACAAGACTAAACAAACAAAAAAATCTCTAACACAAAATTCAAATTTCAAGTTCACAGATTTATGTTATGCCAAAAAAGTACAGAAACAAAATTGTATTTACACAAGTTTCATAATAAAATAATGAAAAAGGCAAGACAGGTGATAGAAGAATGAAAATATAGAAATAGCATATAATTATTAAATGGAGAATGAACTAGATCTAACAAGTCCTCAGCACGGACCATTCTTTAATCAGGCTTCCTCTATCAGAAAAGTTGAGTGCACAATACACCCAACTCACTCACTTCACACATACACCAGCACAAACTCAGCATAGAAATCATCCGTTTCAACATTCTCTAATCCATACAGAATTCTAATCTATACAGAATTCCTCAGATGTCATTACAATTTCAACGCGTTCCGTAAACGCTCATCAGCGCACATAATGGTGCAGACAGAGGTTCTACACAAAGCCATTCGCCGTGCAGGCTCCATTCCTGGGAACAGCCAGACTATGTCAAATCAATGAATAATCTGCTGGATCATAAAATATTTTTTTCTGGTTCTTATTCTTTCTCTCTTCCACAGTTTTCTCAAAGACTCCTCCCATCGGAAACTTCCAGTTGCAATTCCTGTGATGTGGTTGATGCTTTTCTCTGGCAGGCTACTTACACTTCCAGCCCTCAGCACTTGGATGTCTTGGATGTCTGGTGCTTCACCACAAACACAAATCTTTTGAAATCCCATGCCCTAGGCAGCCCAATTGAGCAAGGTCCCTTCAAAGCCAATTTTAGGTTGGTTTTTGCCCATGAGTTTACTTGGCCCTCATGTCAATGCAGACCACTCCCAGAGAAGCCTTGCCTCTCTCTACTCCCTGCTTCTTCATGCCTCTAACCATAGCTTATCACCTTAGATTTCTTAGATGTTCCTCAAACTCTGGGGGATGCCATCCAGCCCAGTCCTAGAAGTGGTGTTTTTGGTTTGGGCTTGGGTTTTTTTTTTTTTTTTCTTTGACACGTGTTCGGTTCTTGCTCTGTTAGCCAGGCGGGAGTGCAGTGGTATGTTTGCAACTAACTGCAATCTCAACTACCCAAACTCAAGCTATACTTCCACTTCAGCCTTCCGAATAGCTGGGACTATAGGCATTGGCCACCACACCCAGCTGATTTTTTTTTTTTTTTTTTTTTTTCAAAGACAGAGTTTTCCCATCTTGTTCAGGCTGGTCTCAAACTCCTGGGCTCAAATAATCCACCCACCTCAGTCTCCAAAGTGCTGGGATTACAGGTTTGAACCATCTTACCTGGTCAGAAGTGGTGTTTTTGAAGACTTCTCTCTCTCTTTTGTTTTGTTTTGTTTTTGATATGGGATCTTGCTCTATTGCCCAGGCTGGAGTGCAATGGTACAATCTCAGGTCACTGCAACCTCCACCTCCTGGGCTCAGGCAATTCTCCTGCTTCAGCCTCCTGAGTAGCTGGGACTACTGATGTGTGCCACCACACCTGGCTAATTTTTGTAGAAACTGGGTTTTGCCATGTTGGCCAGGCTGGTTTTGAACTCACGTGATCTACCCAGCTCGGCCTCCCAAAGTGCTGTTATTACAGGCATGAGCCACTGCACCTGGCCTGAAGAATTCTTTTTGGTTTTTGTTTGATTGTTTTGAGACAGAGTCTCACTCTCTCACCCAGGCTGGAGTGCAGTAGTGCGATATTGGCTCACTGCAACCTCCACCTCCCAGGTTCAAGCAATTATCCTGCCCCAGCCTTCCAAGTAGCTGGGATTATAGGTGCCCACCACCACACTTGACTGATTTTTGTATTTTTAGTAGAGATGGTGTTTCATCATGTTGCCCAGGATGGTCTTGATCTTCTGACCTCATATGATCCACCTGCCAAAGTGCTGGGATTACAGACATGAGCCACTGTGTCTGGCCTCTTTTTGGTTTAAGATAAGGGAAAACCCCATCCTTCTAGCCCTCATGAACATTAGGAAAACATGCAGAGATAACACACTCCTCCCCAAAGAAAATGCCCTTCTTATGGCCACTTCATTGTGAAGACTTTTATACCCTCAAGATTGGCTGCCGGGCGCAGTGGCTCAAGCCTGTAATCCCAGCACTTTGGGAGGCCGAGGCGGGTGGATCACGAGGTCAAGAGATCGAGACCATCCTGGTCAACATGGTGAAACCCCGTCTCTATTAAAAATACAAAAAATTAGCTGGGCATGGTGGCGCGTGCCTGTAATCCCAGCTACTCCGGAGGCTGAGGCAGGAGAATTGCTTGAACCCAGGAGGCGGAGGTTGCGGTGAGCCGAGATCGCGCCATTGCACTCCAGCCTGGGTAACAAGAGCGAAACTCCATCTCAAAAAAAAAAAGAAAAAAAAAAAAAAAAAGATTGGCTAAGGTTCATAAGGCCAGTTTTTTATTTTTGTATTTGTAAATTCTGTTTGGGAGATAGCGATTCTCCTTGGAATGTGAGTGTTTATGATATCTACTATTTTTCTCCTAACTTTTGAGGCTGTAACTGAAACTAAGACGGAAAGGATCTGATTATAACATTCTGTTTAACTTATATGTCCAGAGAATACTGCTTCAAAAAAGTCTTAAAAATAAAAATTCCAACAAATTTAAAGATCTAATTGGCTTTTAGTAGTGATTCAGTATGATTCATGAATTGCGCAGCATCCTGTCCAAAATAGAGAGAGCTGTGTTAGGCATGCTGAAGAGCTGATTTTTGTAAGGTAGCTTGAGCAGAAACAAGGAACTGGAAAGTTTTAAAAAGCAGGTTAGTTAAGACAAGTTTACTTCAAGGTACTTTCACTGTAAGGGTTAAATCATGTCCTTAAATCAACTTGTATTGACTGGGCCCATTCTAATTGATTGTTGTAACTATCCTGTTTTTAGGAAAAACTGACCTGTTTGGGGATTTCCTTGCTTCCTTAAAGTTTCAATTTGATTATATAGCACTTAGCATGAATGACTCCATGTTAGTTTGGTCTGTTGGGACCTGGTGCAGGAGCTCAGCCTAAAACAATAGCCTCCTATAAATTGTATTTAATAAAGGATACTTGAGAAATGGATGCCTACATCCAGGGAACTGAGGGGTTTTGGGAAAGGGTAATAGAGGGAGACATTTCACTGTATAGCCTTTAACACCTTCTAAATTTTATACCACATTCATTTGTCACTTATTCCACGTATCTAATCATGTCCTAAAATGCCTCCTCTTACAATAGCAGGAAAACACACACACACACACAAATGAGGTTTGGGCCGGGTGTAGTGGCTGATGCCTGTAATCCCAGCACTTTGGAAGGCCGAGGTGGGTGGATCACCTTAGGTCAGGGGTTCAAGACCAGCCTGACCAACATGGTGAAACCCCATTTCTCCTAAAAATACAAAATTAGCCAGGCATGGTGGTGCATGCCTTAATCCCAGCTACCCAGGAGGCTGAGGCAGGATAATCACTTGAACCCAGGAGGCAGAGGTGCGGTGAGCCAAGATCATGCCATTGCACTCCAGCCTGGGCAGAGAGACTCCATCTCAAAAAAAAAAGAGGTTTGTTTTAAAAGCAAAATTGTAACTCAAGGCACAAAGTGAAGACTTGATGTATATATACATTTACATACCAAGAAAGGCACTTTGTCGTCTTCTTTTTATTTTTATTTTTTGACTAATATTGTCACAATTCTTATTTACACCTTTCTGGTACCATCAAACTGATAAATTATGGTTGATTTCATTGTGCTTCAATCTTGTTTACAACTGATTTTGAGTCATAGAACTGCAAAATTCAAAGGGAGCTTAAATGTCATTGTGTAAGTGTTCTTTGGGTCATGGCTGACGAAGCTGAGGCCCTTATGCTGTCATCACAGCAGAGACACACTCCAGAAAGCCTTTTGCAGAATGGTAAAACCTGCCTGGTTTTTGTTGTGTGTATGTTTGTTTGGTTTTCTTTTTTTTACTTTCAATGCAAGTGTTGAAGATAAATGAAAGTACCCACTCTATTATATAACCCAGTGACAGCCTTTGTCCTTCCTGGTGCTACCCTTAGGGTAGGACTCAGTGCTTCTCTTTATTATCAAAAGAAAGTTCATTCTACAAGGCACTAGAGGGAAGATTTTGTAGGGAAGATGGATTGGAGGGTTACATCATATAACGCACAGTAAAATTTAATAAAAGTCCTCATTAAACAGTTTTGTCCTTCCTGAAAGTTCGTCTTTGGACACCAGCTGCCCCCTCTCCCTTATAATCCTTTTTTCCAGGCAGGCCTGCCTGATTACCATCAGGTTTCCAGCCCCAGGGATCTTCTCCCCAACTCCTAAATCACTCCTTTTTCTCCTGCAGAGTAATTTAGCTCTCTTCTGGTTTCTTCAATTTTGTATCTTCACACCTGAAATTCCATTCATCTAATAATCTACTTCCATTAGAAGAAAGTAGGTAATCCACAAAATTTTTAAAGCATTGGTTTTAAAATTTATTTATTTATTTAGGCTGGGCATGGTGGCTCATGCCTATAATATCAGCACTTTGGGAGGCTGAGTCAGGCAGATCACCTGAGGTCAGGAGTTTGAGACCAGCCTGGCCAATATGGTGAAACCCCATCTCTACTAAAAATGCAAAAATTAGCTGGGCATGGAGGAAGACACCTGTAATCTCAGCTACTTGGGATGATGAGGCAGGAGAATCACTTGAACCTGGGAGGTGGAGGTTGTAGTGAGCCAAGATTATACCACTGCACTCCAGCCTGGACAAGAGCAAAACTCCATCTGAAAAAATACAAAACAAACAAAAATATTTATTTTAAGGTGAGTCAAGTGGAAGCAGTAGCAGTAGAGAGGAAGAAAGAAGTCTATAACTGGTTGTGATCGATTAGTTGTAAATACCACTGCATAGCCTAAAAATATTTGTCTCAAAATAATTTTTTTTCCTGTCACATTACAGGAAAACAACAATAAGTAAGCACAGAATCTGGGTTGATACAGTTTAGGACATTTGGTATCATAAGACCCCAGAATGTTAGATCTATAAAGGCCCTGACTTAACAGATGAAGAAACTGAGATCCAGAATAATATCCAGTTTCTTGTTAGTTGTCCTCCAGAATCTGTTTTCGCTTTTTTTTTTTTTTTTTTTTTTTTTTTTCTTTTTTCAGATAGACTCTTACTCTGTCACCAGGCTGGAGTGCAGTGGTATGATCTCGGCCAACTGCAACCTCGACCTCCCTGGTTCAAGTGATTCTCCTGCCTCAGCCTCCTGAGCAGCTGGGATTACAGGTGCCTGCCACTGCTCCTAGCTAATTTTTGTGTTTTTAGGAGAAACAGGGTTTCACTGTATTGGCCAGGATGGTTTCGATCTCCTGACCTCATGATCCACTTGCCTGTGCCTCCCAAAGTGCTGGGATTATAGGCGTGAGCCGCCACACCTGGCCACAGAATCTGTTTTCTCTTCTCCTACAGTGACAGATTTATAGCTTGGTGTGGCCATGACTAAATTCTTTTTTTTTTTCTTTTTTTGAGACGGAGTTTCACTTTTGTTACCCAGGCTGGAGTGCAATGGCGTGATCTCGGCTCACCGCAACCTCTGCCCCCTGGGTTCAGGCAATTCTACTGACTCAGCCTCCTGAGTAGCTGGGATTACAGGCACACACCACCATGCCCAGCTAATGTTTTGTATTTTTAGTAGAGACGGGGTTTCACCATGTTGACCAGGGTGGTCTTGATCTCCTGACCTCGTGATCCACCCGCCTCAGCCTCCCAAAGTGCTGGGATTACAGGCTTGAGCCACCGCGCCTGGCCTATGACTAAATTCTTACCAGTGGAATAGAGACACAGGTGATTTGTGCAGACTCCAAGTCACTTGTTTAAAAAGAAGTTGTTGGCCGGGCACGGTGGCTCACACCTGTAATCCCAGCACTTTGGGAGGCAGAGGTGGGTGGATCACGAGGTCAGGAGTTCGAGACCAGCCTGACCAACATGGTGAAACCTCATCTCTACTAAAAATAAAAATTAGCTGGGCATGGTGCAGCGCATGCCTGTAATCCCAGCTACGCAGGAGGCTAAGGCAGGAGAATTGCCTGAACCTGGGAGGCAGAGGTTGCAGTGAGCCAAGATCATGCCACTTCACTCCAGCCTCGGTGACAGTGAGACTTCATCTCAAAAGAAAAAAAAAAAAAAAAAAGGAAGTTGTTAGCTGGACACAATGGCTTGTGATGTAATCCCAGCACTCTGGGAGGCTGAGGCAGGTGGATCACTTGCAGTCAGGAGTTCAAGAACAGCCTGGCCAATGTGTTGAAACCCCATCTCTATTAAAACAACAACAACAACAACAACAACAATTAGCTGGGTATGGTGATGCGCGCCTGTAGTCCCAGCTACTTGGGAGGCTGAGGCATGAGACTCACTTGAACCCAGGAGGTGGAGGTTGCTGTGAGCTGAGATCACACCACTGCACTCCAGCCTGGGTGACAGGGCGAGACCCTGTCTCAAGAAAAATAAAAATTAAAAAATTAAAAAAAGTTGCTGCTTCTTCGTCTCTTTCCCCAATTCTCTTGAACAAGAAATCAGGCTTGATAGCAACACATCTTGCTATCAAGATGTGTGAGTAGCGTCAGCATCACCTAAAAACTTGTTAAAAAGGTGGAATCATAGTCTTCACTCCGGACATATTGAATTAGGGTCTGCAGTTTACCAAGTTACTCATGTGATTCGCATTCATCTTAAAGTTAAAGAAGAACTGATTTAGAAAATAGCAGAGCCATGAGATGGAATCAGGGTTTCTGATTGTTACGTGCCGAACTACACTAACAACTTGGATCACTTACTTTTTTTCCCCTTCAATTTCAATGTTGATAAAATACATATAACATGAAGTTTACCACCTTAACCATTTTGAAGTGTACTGTTATACCTTGCAACCATCACCACCATCCATTGCCTGAAGTCTTAAAACTCTATACTCATTAAACACCTCCCCACCTGCCCCTCCCACCAGCCCCAGGCAACCACTGTTCTACTTTCTCTTGGACCCATCTACTTTTTGATTGTTGAGAGCGAGAGCCAGAGTGAGAGCAAGAGGGAGAGAGAGAGAGAGAGAGAGAGAGAGAGGAATAGAGAGAGAGAAAGAGAGAGAGAGGAATAGAGAGAGAGAAAGAGAGAGAGAGAGAGAGAGAGAGAAAGAAAGAAAGAGAGACTTAAGCCACTGTATTTTGGGATGGACTGCTCAGATTTCCCCTTTTTAGGACCTAACCACTCATTTTCTCAGCTACCGAGAGTGTTGGCAAATGACAGACTAAGCTGAGTTCCTCTTCAGAAATTGTCCTTGGCTGAAGACAGATACCTAAACCAAAGTCTTTCCACAGTCAGCCAGTCCACATCCAGTGGGTGCAGGGGCCAATGCAAGCATGAATGCTAATTGCCTTGTCCGAATTTTGGTTTATGCCAAGGGATCCTTCCAACTACAGAGTTTCTCTTGAGTTACTGTGATTGCATCACAGTTCAACATTTTCCTCTGCCTAATTCTTCATTTCCTTCTCCACAGGTTGATCTGGTGAATATTCCCCAATAAACATCATTTTGTATCCTTGGCCTAGGCATAAGAGGTGTACTAGTGGGGAAGGCTGTGACCCTCGAACCCTTCCCCATGAAGCCCCAGCCCCAGCCCCGGCCTGCCAAGATAGTAAATTTAAAAATCATATAAATTTGGGTGGTAATAACAGAGATTGGTGCTTTTTATATAAAACCTAAAGGGTGCAGGGGCCATGGTCCCCAAAATATCTCCATTCCTGAAAACCTGCCAAAACGTCTTCCAAAGTGACTGTTATCATTTTGTATTCCCATCAGCAATGTGTAAGAGTTCCAGCTTATTGGTTTAAAAAAAAAATTGCAGCCATTTGAATCGGTGTGTAGTTGTACCTCATCATAGTTTTTTTTTGAGGAGGAGTTTCGCTCTTGTTACCCAGGCTGGAGTGCAATGGCTCAATCTCGGCTCACCACAACCTCTGCCTCCTGGGTTCAGACAATTCTCCTGCCTCACCCTCCTGACTAGCTGGGATTACAGGCACGTGCCACCATGCCCAGCTAAATTTTTTGTATTTTTAGTAGAGACGGGGTTTCACCATGTTGACCTGGATGGTCTCGATCTCTTGACCTCATGATTCACTTGCCTCGGCCTCCCAAAGTGCTGGGATTACAGGCTTGAGCCACCGCGCCTGGCCCATCATAGTTTTTTTTTTTTTTTTTTTTTTTGAGACGGAGTTTCGCTCTTGTTACACAGGCTGTAGTGCAATGGCGCGATCTCGGCTCACCGCAACCTCCGCCTCCTGGGTTCAGGCAATTCTCCTGCCTCAGCCTCCTGAGTAGCTGGGATTACAGGCACGCGCCACCACGCCCAGCTAATTTTTTTTTTGTATTTTTAGTCGAGACGGGGTTTCACCATGTTGACCAGGATGGTCTCGATCTCTTGACCTCGTGATCCACCCGCCTCGGCCTCCCAAAGTGCTGGGATTACAGGCTTGAGCCACCGTGCCCGGCCCCATCATAGTTTTAAGTTGCATTTTTTATTTATTTCTTTTCTTTTCTTTTTTTTGAGATGGGCATCTCACTCTTGTCACCCAAGCTGGAATACAGTGGTGCAATCTCGGCTCACTGATACCTATGCCTCCTGGGCTCATGTGATCCCCAACCTCAGCCTCCCAAGTAAGTAAAACGACAGGCACTTACCAGCACACCCAGCTAATTTTTTTGTATTTTTGGTACAGTTGGGGTTTCACCATGTTGCCCGGGCTAGTCTCCCAACACCTGAGCTCAAGTGATCTGCCTGCCTTGGCCTCCCAAAGTGTTGGGATTACAGGTGGAAGCCACTGAGCTTGGCCTAAGTTGCATTTCTCTAGTAACTAATAATGTTGAGCATCTTTTCATGTTTGTTTGTTTGTTTGAGACAGAGTTTCCCTCTTGTTGCCCAGACTGGAGTGCAATGGTGCCATCTCGGCTCATTGCAACCTCTGCCTCCTGGGTTCAAGCTATTCCATTGCCTCAGCCTCTGGAGTAGTAGCTGGGATTACAGGTGCCAAATACCATATCTGGCTAATTTTTTTGTTTTTAGTAAGATGGGGTTTCACCATGTTGGCCAGGCTGGTCTCTGGCCTTGGCCTCTCAAATGCTGGGATTACAGGCATGAGCCACCACACCCGGCCTTCATCTTCTTATTCTCCATCTGTTTTATTACTTAATAAACTGTCTGTTCAATTCTTTTGCCCATCAAAAAAATTGAATTGTTTTCTTTTTTTTTTTTCTTTTTTGAGACAGAGTCTTGCTTTGTCACCCAGGCTAGAGTGCAGTGGCGAGATCTCAGCTCGCTGCAACCTCCGCTTCCCAGATTCAAGCAATTCTCCTGTCTCAGCCTCTTGATAGCTAGGACTACAGGTGCACACCACCATGCCTCGCTAACTTTTGTATTTTTAGTAGAGATGAGGGTTTCACCATATTGGTCAGGCTGGTCTTGAATTCCTGATCTCAGGTGATCCACCTGCCTCAGGCTCCAAAAGTGCTGGAATTATAGGAGTGAGCCACTGCACCTAGTCTGTTTGTTTTCTTATTTTTAATAGTTCTTTGTGCATTTTGGATACACATTCCTCATCAGATATGTGTCTTGCAAATATTTTCTCCCAATCTGTGACTTGTCTTTTCTTTTCTTTTTTCTTTTTTTTTTTGAGACGGAGTTTTGCTCTTGTTACCCAGGCTGGAGTGCAATGGCGCGATCTCGGCTCACCGCAACCTCTGCCTTCTGGGTTCAGGCAATTCTCCTGCCTCAGCCTCCTGAGTACCTGGGATTACAGGCACGCACCACCATGCCCGGCTAAATTTTTTTTTTTTTTTGTATTTTTAGTAGAGACGGGGTTTCACCATGTTGACCAGGATGGTCTCGATCTCTTGACCTCGTGATCCACCCGCCTCGGCCTCCCAAAGTGCTGGGATTACAGGCTTGAGCCACCGCGCCCGGCCGTCTTTTCATTTTTTAATGGTTTCTTTTGAAAAGCAGAAGTTTTCAATTTTAATGAAATTCAACTCAACTATTTTTTTATTTCATGGATTATGCTTTTGGTGTTGTATCTAAAAACTTATTGCCAGCTGGATGTGGTCGTGCGCACCTGTAATCCCACCACTTTGGGAGGCCGAGGTGGGTGGATCACCTGAGGTCAGGAGCTCATGACTAACCTGACTAACATGGTGAAACCCCGTCTCTACTAAATACAAAAGAATTAGCTGGGCATGGTGGTGTATGCCTTTAGTTCGAGGTACTTGGGAGGCTGAGGCAGGAGAGTCACTGGAACCTGGGAGGCAGAGGTTGCAGTGAGCTGATATCTCACCACTATTCTCCAGCCTGGGCAACAGAGTGAGACTCCATCTCAAAAAAAAAGAAAAGAAAAGAAAAAAAAAAAAAGAATCATTTTGCCAATCTCTACATAATAGTTTGTTGGGATTTTGATTGGAATTGCACTGAATCTATAAATGAGGTTGGAGAGAACTGACATCTTAATAATATTGTCTTCCAATCCTTGAACATGGAATATCTTTCTATATATTTAAGTCATCTTTGATTTCTCTACTTCCAGCAAATGCATAGTTCCAATGCACTCCCAACTAAGGGATATAGTGAGCTGGTGAGGTAAGGCCAAGAGCTGAAGCTATTTGCATCAGCCACTCACTTGCTGTGTGATCTGGGACAAATGACTTATCTTGCTGATCCTGTTTCCTCATTTATAAATTGGTGATAAATGGTGTAAAACTATTATTGTAGATACTTAAGTAAATAATTTCTGGGATGTTTTGAGTGTGCTTGCCCTGATATATAAAAGCATATGTAACAATAACATTTTCATTAAACCCATGGTTCTCAGCTGGGCATGGTGGCTCACATCTATAATCCCAGCACTTTGGGAGGCTGAGATAGGCAGATCACCTGATGTCAGGAGTTCGAGACCAGCCTGGCCAACATGGTGAAATCCCATTTCTACTAAAAATACAAAAATTAGCTGGGAGTGGTGGTGGAGCCTGTAGTCCCAGGTACTTGGGAGGTTGAGGCAGGAGAATCGCTTGAACCTGGGAGGCAGAGTTGCAGTGAGCCAACATCGTGCCACTGCACTCCAGCCTGCGTGACAGAGTGAAATTCTGTCTCAAAAACAAAACAAAATAAAACAAAACAACATTTTCATTAAAACTGTGGTTCTCATGCCAATGCATGCCAGCCTGGCAACAAGAGTGAAACTCCATCTCCAAAAAAAACAAAAAGAAAAGAAAAGAAAAACTCTCCCTAAAATTTATATGAAATATCTGAGCACCCCAAATAGTAAAATAATCTTGAAAAAGAACAAAGAAGTTGGAGATCACACTTTATGATTTCAAACTCATTACAAATCTATAGTAATCAAAATAGTGTGGAGTTGGCACAAAGACAACCAGACCAATGGAACAAAATAGAGAGCCCAGAACAAAACCCTCACATATATGATCAAATTATTTTTGATAAGTCTCAAGACCAGTCAGTGGGGGAAAAGGGCAGTCTCTTCAACAAATGGTTTTTCACTCAATACCCACAACCAAAAGAATGAAGTTATATAAGAAAATTAACTCAAAACAGATTGAAGACCTAAATATAAGAGCCAAAACTATAAAACTTATAAAGGAAAATGTAAGACAAAAGTGCCATGACATTAGACTTAGCAATGATTTGTTGGCTATGACACCAAAAGCATAAGCAACATAGGTAAAAATGAATAAATTGGACTATATCAGAAATGTAAACTTTTGTGGATCAGAGGATATAGTCAGAAGAGTAAAGACAGCCTATGAGATGGGAGAAAATATTTGCAAATCATATAACCTGATAAGGGGTTAATATCCAGCATATATAAAGAACTCCTACAATTCAACAACAACAACAACAACAACAACAACAACAAAAACAATTTAAACAATGGACATAGGTAGCTAGGCATGGTGGTGCATACCTGTAGTCCTAGCTATATGGGAGGCTGAGGCAGGAACATAGCTTGTGCCCAGAAGGTCGAGGCTGTGGTGTGCCATGATCAGGTTATTGTACTCAAGCCTGGGTGACAGAGCAAGACTCTATCCCCACACCCTCCTCCACAAAGAAATGGGCAAAGGACTTGAATAGCTATTTCTCCAAAAATGCACAAGTAACCCCTAAGCACATGAAAACATACACATCACTAATCATTAGGAAAACACATATCAAAATCACAATGAGATAGTACCTCAAACCTACAGGGATGGTCTTCTTTTTTTTTTTTTTTTTAGAGTAGCAAGGCTGATGAGGATGTGGAGAAATTGCTGGTGGGATTGTGAAACAGTGCAGCTGCTATGGAAATCAGTATGGTGGTTCCTCAAAAAAATTAAAAATAGAACTACATATATGATCTAGCAATCCCACTTCTTGGTGTATATACTCAAAATAATTGAAAGCAAGGTCTCAAAGAGATGTTTGTACACCCATGTCTTAGCATAATTATTCACAGTAGTCAAAAGGTGGAAGCAACCTCAGTATCCATCAGTGGCTGGATGGTAAACAAAATGGGACACACGTATACAATGGAATACTCTTCAGCCTTAAAAGGGAAGGGAATTCTGACAGATGATATGACATTGATGAACACTGAGGACATTATGCTAAGCGAAATAAGCCAGTCACAAAAAGACTAATATTGCCTGATTCCACTTATAGGAAGTACCTAGAGTAATAAGATTCATAGAGACAGAAAATAGAATGGTGGTTGCCAAGGCTTGAGTGAAGAGGAGAACAGAGAGTTATTGTTTAATGGAGATAGAGTTTCAGTTTTGCAAGATGAAAAGAGTTCTGGTTATCAGTTGCATAACACTGGGAACGTGTTTAACATTTATTGAACAATCCACTTAAAAATGGCTAAAATGAGGGTTGGACACTGTGGCTCATGCCTGTAATCTCAGTACTTTGGAAGGCTAAGGTGGGAACATCATGTGAGCCCAAGAATTCAAGACCAGTCTGGCCAACATAGGGAAACCTCCTACCCTACAAAAATGACAAAAATTAGTCAGTCGGGCATGGTTGCTTGTTCCTGTAGTCCCGGCTACTTGGGAGGCTGAGGTGGGAAGACCTCTTGAATCTGGGAATTCAAGGCTGCAGTGCCCCTGTACTTCAGATTGCATTCCGGATTGCACCCCTGCACTTTAGAAAGGGCGGAAGAATGAGAACCCATCTCAAAAAAAAAAAAAAAGAGACTAAGATAATACATTTTATGTTACATGTATTTTTATCACAATTAAAAATTGATAGTTTCTGAAAATTTAAGAATAGGCTGGGCACAGAGGCTCACACCTGTAACTCCAGCACTTTTGGAGGCTGAGGCAAGAGGATCACTTGAACCCAGGAGTTCAAGACCAGCCTGGGTAACATGGTGAAACCCCATCTCTACGAAACATATAAAAATAAACTGGGTGTGGTGGTGTATTCCTGTGGTTGCAGTTACTTAGGAGGCTGAGGTGGAAGGATTTATTGAGCCAGGAGAGTTCGAGGCTACAGTGAGCCATGATCATGCCACTGCACTCTAGCCTGGGTGACAGAACGAATCTCTACCCAAAAATAAATAAGTAAAGTTTAAAATAAGAATAGGCTGGGTGCAATGGCTCACGCCTATAATTCCAGCACTTTGGGAGGCTAAGGAAGACAGACCACTTGAGGTCAGAGTTTGAGACCACCCATGGTGCCAGGGCAACATGGCAAAACCCTGTCTCTACTAAAACTACAAAAATTAGCCAGGAATGGTGGCGGGTGCCTGTAATCTCAGCTACTCATGAGGCTGAGGCAGGAGAACTGCTTGAACCCAGGAGGTGGAGGTTGCAGTGAGCCGAAATTACACCACTGCACTCTAACCTGGGTGACAGAGTGAGACTCTATCTCAAAAAATAAATAATAAAAATAATTTAAATGTCTGTAAATGGATAAATAAATTATGGTAATCCATACCACAAAACAGTTTGTTGTAGTTACAATTGAATCTGTAAGATTTCTATGTATTAACCTGCAGAGAATCTTTAAGGCACAGTAAGGGAAAGACGTTTATTACAAAAGACAAAGTTTTGAATATATATGTGTGTATAGGTACATATAGATAGAATTCGCACCAAACCCTTCAGAAAGGTTATTCTCTGTAAAAGAGAGAGGGATTTGAAGGTAGATGAAGAGGAATTTTTATATTTTGTTATATATTTTTTCTGTTGTTTGCATTTGCATTTTTATAATAAGAATGTGTTTATGTAATATTTGTCAAAAGATATTTTTATTTATTTATTTGAGACAGGGTCTGACTCCATTACCCAGGCTGGTGTATGATGGCGCTATCACTGCTCACTGCGGCTTTGACCTCCCAGGCTCAGGTGATCCTCCCACCTCAGCTTTTTGGGGTAGCTAGCTGGGACTACAGGCATGTGCCACTATGCCTGGCTATTTTTCTTTTCTTTTCTTTTCTTTTCTTTTCTTTTCTTTTCTTTTCTTTTCTTTTCTTTTTTTGTGGAAATGAAGTCTCAGCATGTTGCCCAGGCTGATCTCGAATTCCTGGGCTCAAGCGATCCACTCACCCCGGCCACCCAAAAGTCTTGGGATTTCAGGCATGAGCCACTGCTCCTAGAAAAATATATTTTTATAAATAAATCAAGATAAAAACATTTTAAACAATAAATATATTTTTTAAACTGAAGAAATCAATGGAATGTTTTTAGAAAGGGAGATTAGATATTTTTTTAAGCAATAACTTTTCTTTTTTTAAAAAAAGTCTTTCTTTGTTGCCCAGGATGGAGTGCAGTGGTGCCATCTCAGCTCACCGCAATCTCCACCTCCTGGATTCAAGCGATTCTCTTACTTCAGCCTCCTGAGTAGTTGGGACTGTAGGTATGCACCACCATATCTGGTAATTTTTTTTTTTTTTTTTTTTTTTTTAATGAGACAGAGTTTTGCTATTGTTGCCCCGGCTGGAGTTCAATTGCACAATCTTGGTTCACCACAACCTCTGCCTCCCAGGTTCAAGTGATTCTCCTGCCTCAGCCTCCTGAGTAGCTAGGATTACAGGCATGCCACTACATCTGACTTTTTTTTTTTTTTTTTTTGTATTTTTAGTAGATATGGGATTTCTCCATATTGGTCAGGCTGGTGTCAAACTCCTGACCTCAGGTGATCTGCCTGCCTTGGTCTCCCAAAGTGCTGAAATTACAGGCATGAACTGCCTTGCCCAGCCTGGCTAATTTTTGTATTTTCAGTAGATATGGAATTTCACCATGTTGGCCAGGCTGGTCTCAAACTCGTGACCTCAGGTGATCTGTCCGCCTTGGCCTCCCAAAGTGCTAGGATTACAGGCATGAGCCACCACTCCCAGCCAGCAATACCTTTTCTAAAGGCAATGTTCTGAAGACAAAAATGTATGTTTGGCAATGCTGGGAACAAAATGTCTTTCTTATTTTCTTTAACAATTCTTCTAAAAACTGAATATTTTTATAATGCAACTTCTGCCTCCAGGGTTCAAGTGATTCTCTTGCTTCAGCCTCCCAAGCAGCTGGGATTACAGGCAAGTGCCACCATGCCCAGCTAAGTTTTGTATTTTTAGTAGAGATGGGATTTCACCATGATGGCCAGGCTGGTCTTGCCTGACCTCAGGCACCTGGCCCTGATCTGATTTAGCTTTTAAAAGAACCCCTCTGGCTGGGCATGGTGGCTCATGTCTATAATTCAAGCACTTTGGGAGGTTGAGGTGGGTGGATCACTTGACGTAAGGAGTTTGAGACCAACCTGGCCAACATAGTGAAACCCGGTCTCTACCTAAAACACAAAATTTAGCCGGGCATGGTGGTAGGTGCCTGTAATCCCAGCTACTCAGGAGGTTGTGGTGGAAGAATCGCTTGAACCTGGGAGTCAGAGGTTGCAGTGAGCCAAGATTGTATCATTGCACTCCAGCCTGGGCAACACATCTCCAAAAAATAAAATTAAATAAATATAAAAGGATCAGGTCAGGCACGGTGGCTCAAGCCTGTAATCCCAGCACTTTGGGAGGCCGAGGCGGGTGGATCACGAGGTCAAGAGATAGAGACCATCCTGGTCAACATGGTGAAACCCCGTCTCTACTAAAAATACAAAAAATTAGCTGGGCATGGTGGTGCGTGCCTGTAATCCCAGCTACTCAGGAGGCTGAGGCAGGAGAATTGCCTGAACCCAGGATGTGGAGGTTGCGGAGAGCCGAGATTGCGCCATTGCACTCCAGTCTGGGTAGCAAGAGTGAAACTCCGTCTCAAAAAAAAAAAAAAAAAATATATATATATATATATATATATATACATATATATGTATATATATATATGTATATATATGTATATATATATATGTATATATATATGTATATATATATATATGTATATATATATATGAGGATCCCTGTGGATGGTTTCCATGTGTTGAGGATAAACTGAAGGAGGGGAAAGAATGGAAGCAGGGAGATCAGTTAGGCGGCTACTATAGTCATCTAGTCAAAACAAGATGGTTGGGCAAGGGTGCTAGCAATTAAGGTGATGAAAAGTGTTCAAAATTTGGACATATTTTGAAGTAGAATTGGAGAAATGTCCTGATGGTCTCCTTTGCATGACTCTCAGGTTTCTGGCCTGAGCAACTGGAAGGATAGAGTTGGCATCAACTAAGAAGGACAAGGCTGTGGGTATAGGAGGTTTTGAAAGGAATATCAGAAGTTCCATTTTGGACATGTTCAGTTTGAGATGCCTATTCAAGAAGAGATGTCAACTGGGTGGTTGATTATATGATTCTATAGTTTTATAATAGGTCATAACTAAGGACATAAATTTCATCTAAAAAGGCCAGGCTCAGGCTGGGCACGGTGGCTCAAGCCTGTAATCCCAGCACTTTGGGAGGCCGAGGCGGGTGGATCACAAGGTCAAGAGATCGAGACCATCCTGGTCAACATGGTGAAACCCCGTCTCTACTAAAAATACAAAAAATTAGCTGGGCATGGTGGCATGTGCCTGTAATCCCAGCTACTCAGGAGGCTGAGGCAGAAGAATTGCCTGAACCCAGGAGGCCAAGGTTGTGGTGAGCTGAGATGGCGCCATTGCACTCCAGCCTGGGTAACAAGAGCAAAACTCCATCTCAAAAAAAAAAAAAAAGAAGGCCAGACTCGGGGTGGCTCACGCTTATAATCCCAGCACTTTGGGAGGTTGGGGCAGGGGGGCAGATCACCTGAGGTCGAGTTTGAGACCAGCCTGCTCAACATGGTGAAAACTCTCTTTACAAAAAATACAAAAAAATTAGCCAGATGTGGTGGTGCATGCTTGTAGTCCTAGCTACTAAGGGGGCTCAGGTGGGAGAATTGCTTGAACCTGGGAGGTGGAGGTTGCAGTGAGCTAAGATCTTGCTATTGCATTCCAGCCTGGGCAACAGAGTGAGACTTTGTCTCTAAATAAGTAAATAATTAAAATAAAAATAAAATAAATTTCATGAAAAAGCACTTCATTCAATACATGGAAAAGGGTAAATGCTCAATAATGTGAACTGCAGTGATGATAGTGATTTTGATGATGATGATGATGATAATCATAGTGGTGATTATGATAATTTTTTAATTTTTATTTTTGAGAAGGAGTCTCACTCTGTCGCCCAGGCTGGAGTGCAGTGGAGTGATCTCTGCTCACTGCAACCTCCGCCTCCCAGGTTCAAGCAATTCTGCCTCACCCTCCTAGAGTAGCTGGGATTACAGGCACCCGCCACCATGCCTGGCTAATTTTTGTATTTTTAGTAGAGACGGGGTTTTGCCATGTTGGCCAGGCTTGCCTCGAACTCCTGACCTCAAGTGATCTGCCCGCCTTGGCCTCCCAAATTGCTGGGATTACAGGCATGAGCCACTGCACCCGGCAATGATGACAATTTTTATGACACATCTCTGAGGGCACTCTGACTCACAATTTAACCTGTTCTAGGAATGAATAAATCTTCCCATCCCTTTAGTTCAGCTGAAACAAAGTTGGATTTTCCACTGTACCTACATTTTTACTTATAGCAAAAACAGTAATAGTAGAACATTGGAGTGATCTTTAGAAATAAATAGAAGCCTTGTAATCTTACTACCTACTCATACTCTTTATTTTTCCATATGTTCCCCTTTTGTCTCCTCATTTTGAAAACACAATTTAAAGTACTTGAATCATGAAGTATGTATACATGTGTGTCCTGGTTTCTTCAAGGGACATTATTCTATAAGCTATTTTCCAAGTTACTAGTTTCCATAGTTTTAAGTTTTTACTAATTGCAAAATAATCTATATTTACTTGTTCCTTTTGCTATTGTTGCTCATTTAGACTGTTTTATAACATCTCTCTATTATAGCTAGGGCTGCAATCTCACACATTTAACAAGTTTTTTCCTCCAAAGATATATTGCCAAGAGCAGGATTACTGGGTCAAAGGGAATAAATATTTTCATAATTCTTAATACATAATGCCAACTTGTAGAAAAGTTTGCACCAATTTACAATGCCAAGGGTTGGATCTTTGCATCAGAAAAAAGAAAATAATGAGTAAAATCAAATACATCAAACTGAGGTCACTTACAAAATAGATTCCCTAAGTTCGTTTTAGTGAAACTGTACCCATAGATGTTTTTAGCTGGGCTCCGCAGCCTCAGCTCATTTTCCTAGCCTACTTGGTCCTTACATTTTACTTAAGTTTTAGCTTCAGATCAGACTTGCTTACTTCTAGGTATGGTGCATGCTCTTAAATAATCTTTTTGTTACTTGTATTGAAAATTGATTTGAAAACCATTTTTTAAAGACTCATGTTTGCCTTTTTACATCATTATTCTCTTATTTAAATGTTCTAGTTTTATGTCTCAGTATAGCCCTTTTACTGTACCAGGGGGTAATCAGTTATTTAATCTGACCCTGCCTCCACTACCCTGGCCTACGTTAGCTATTCGAAGATACTTTAGAAGGCTGGCTGAGGTGGCTCATGCCTTTAATCCTAGTAATTTGGGAGGCTGAGGCAGGAGGATCACTTGAGCCCAGAAGTTCAAGACCAGCCAGGGCAACAGAGTGAGACTCTCTGTCTCTACAAATATATAAAAATTAGCTAGATGTGGTGCATGCACCTGTAGTCCCAGCTACTTTAGATGCTGAAGCAGAAGTTTGAGGCTGCAGTGAACTATGATCACATGGCTGCACTCCAGCCTGGGCAACAGAGTGAGACTCTGTCTCCAAAAAAGACATAAAGAAAGAAAATAAATAAAATAGAGGAAAAATAGGCTGGGTGCGGTGGCTCACGCCTGTAATCCCAGCACTTTGGGAGGTCGAGGCGGGTGGATCATGAGGTCAAGAGATCGAGACCATCCTGGTCAACATGGTGAAACCCTGTCTCTACTAAAAATACAAAAAATTAGCTGGGCATGGTGGTGCATGCCTATAGTCCCAGCTACTTGGGAGGCTCAGGCAGGAGAATTGCCTTAACCCAGGAGGTGGAGGTTGCAGTGAGCTGAGATCGTGCCATTGCACTCCAGCCTGGGTAACAAGAGCGAAACTCCCGTCTCAAAAAAAAAAAAAAAAAAAAAAAAAAGGAAAAAATATAGGAAGGAAGAAAACTAGAATATATCTTGTAGGTAATTTTGAGGAGGAGGAAATTAGGAACTGGACTAGGAATGAGGAGGGACCTTAAGAGATTATAAACTTCTGTACTGTTTGAAACTTTTGGAGAAAAATAAAGTCAAACTGTATCTCTAAAGAAAAAGGATCTAACTTCAAATAATTAAACTTTAAAGAGCTGCTAGTCGTAAGCAATACGTCTGACACCCTGGGACAACCAGATTCTTGGTTTTAAAAGACAAAAAAAAAAAAAAAAAAAAAAATAGAGATGGGTTCTCTTTACGTTGCCTAGGCTGGTCTTGAGCTCCTGGGCTTAAGTGATTCTCCTGCCTTGGCCTCTCAAACTGCTGGAATCATAGGCATGAGCCACCATGTCTGACCTTAGAAGACTTTTAAGGGTCATTTAATATATTAAGTCCTACTGTACACCTATCTATTGCAATATTACTTCTGTCAGTAGGGCCTATTTTAAAAGAGTCAGCTTACCTTTTTTTTTTTTTTTTTTTTTTAAGACAGAGTCTCGCTCCGATGTCCAGGTTGGAGTGCAGTGGTGCAATCTCAGCTCACTGCAACCTCAGCCTTCCGGGTTCAAGCGATTCTCCTGCTTCAGTCTCCCGAGTAGCTGGGACTGCAGACACATGCCACCATGCCTAGCTAATTTTTTGTATTTTTAGTAGAAACAGAGTTTCACATGTTAGCCAGGATGGTCTCAATCTCCTGACCTTGTGATCTGCCCATCTCGGCCTCCCAAAGTGTTGGGATTACAGGTGTGAGCCATCGCACCTGGCTGTCAGCCTGTCATTTTATAGGTAAGATTAGCTACCAATTTGTTTTTTCTTTTATTTTTTTACTTTCTCCAATCTTTCCTTCATAGGTGTTTGGGAATTTTAAGGTCATGATTCAATAGACCTGACTTTTTTGTATTACATTAATATAATCAGAGTCGTAAAGCAATGGGTAAATATTTAACAAAGAAACAAAAATGAATGAGTACAGTATAGGGAAGGGTTTCTTGTTCAAATACTAAGATTAAATAAAAACCTGAACTTTTCTCATTACTCTTGATGAGTCTGCAAGAGTTTAATAATTGTTTGGAAGAAAATTTCCATGCTGAACTTTGCATTAACGTCACATTAGAATTTAAGTTGCCTTCGATTTACCAACTAGACATAGGTAAAGAAAGGGGAAAAGGAAGAAAAGAGGAAGAAAGAATTTTAAAACCATACAATGTTTTCTATCAAACACAAAGTTGTGCAATTACCTTTCGTGTGTGTTTTTTTGAGTAGTTTTGAGGATTCAAAGATAGCATGTAGGGACTGGGCTTGGTGGCTCACGCCTCTAATCCTAGCACTTTGGGAGGCCAAGTCAGTTGGCTCACAACGTCAGGAGATAGAGACCATCCTGGCCAACATGGTGAAACCCTGTCTCTACTAAAAATACAAAAATTAGCTGGGTAAGGTGGCATGCACCTGTAGTCCCAGCTACTCCATTTAAAAAAAAAAAAAAAAAAGATAGTATGTAGGCAAGGCCATTTAACGTTCCCGAATAATATATTTAGTGAGATTTGTTATCTGAAGTGTTTTTTTTTTTTTTTTTTTGAGATGGAGTTTCGCTCTTGTTACCCAGGCTGGAGTGCAATGGCGCGATCTCGGCTCACCGCAACCTCCGCCTCCTGGGTTCAGGCAATTCTCCTGCCTCAGCCTCCTGAGTAGCTGGGATTACAGGCACGCACCACCATGCCCAGCTAATTTTTTTTTTTTTTTTTTTTGTATTTTTAGTAGAGACGGGGTTTCACCATGTTGACCAGGATGGTCTCGATCTCTTGACCTGGTGATCCACCCGCCTCGGCCTCCCAAAGTGCTGGGATTACAGGCTTGAGCCACCGCGCCTGCCCTTATCTGAAGTGTTTTAAAGTCACATGCTTAAATATTTAAATTTTAGGTGACCCTTCATACTAGTTAGAATCATAGCACTCTGAGCCATCACAGGACCTGATTTCTGGCCCGCTCCCCATTTTTTTTTCACTGGCCTATAGTGACCATCACATAAGGATACATAACAGTCAACATTAATAAATACAGTAACAAAATATGCATTTAGGGAAAACATGCAAAATATTGTAGGCACCTGATGGAAAGAGGAGCTTTAATTTGTAGAATGATTAAATTTCTGCATTTTTAAATTTAAATTTTATTTTATTTTTATTTTTCATTTGCTTAGAGACAGGGTCTTGCCCAGGCTGGAGTACAGTAGCACAGTCATAGCTCACTGCAGCCTCAAATTCCTGGGCTCAAGCCATCCTCCTGCCTCAGACTCCTAACTAGCTAGAACTACAGGAAGGTGCCATCATGCTTGGCTAATTTTTAAAATTTTTTTGTAGAGATGGAGTCTGGCTTTGTAGAGATGGGGGTCAGGCTGGTTTCCAACTCTTGGCCTCTAGCAATCCTCCCACCTTGGCCTCCCAAAGTACTGGGATTATAGGTGTGAGCCACCTTGCCTGGCTCTGGCCTGCATTTAAAAAAAAAAAAAAAAAACAAAATAGGACAGGTGCAGTGGCTCATGCTTGTAATACCAGTACTTTGGGTGGCCGAGGCAGGGTGGGTCACAAGGTCAGGAGTTCGAGACCAGCCTGGCCAATATGGCAAAACCCTGGCTATACTAAAAAAAAAAAATACAAAAATTAGCCAGGTGTGATGGCATGTGCCTGTGAGCTGAGGCAGATCGCTTGAACCAAGGAGGCAGAGATTGCAGTGAGCTGAGATCATGCCACTGCACTCCACCCTGGGCCACAGAGCGGGACTCCATCTCAGAAAAAAAACCCAAAAAACAAAAAACACAAAATAAGGTTTTAGGTTTCTTTTGCAATGCCCAAAGCACCTAGTACAGTGATTGGCTCACAAAAGATTCGGTAAGTACTTGTTGACTTTTAAAGACTTACTCTGATATGTGTCCTTAGGGACATATTTCCCAGTCCTGATTCTCTGGGGCGCCTACAAAAATAGACCATGAACAAAATGTGTTGCAGAAACAAAATTCTGGAAATATGAAATAATGGGTCATGCTTTTTTAGCCTTTCTACTAATAACCACAATATAACTACACACATAGAACTGCAATTTCACCTTCTACTCACTAATTTTCCCTAATATTCTGGAAACAATCAGTTTAGGCCTTTTTTAGTGTTTAAAAGTAAGTTCTTTTTCTCTCACTTACAAGTGCTTTCTTACAAAAAAAAAATCTATATGGTCCAGGACTTGACTTTTAGCCTGCACTAGTGTTAATATATACAAGCTTTCAAAAGACTTATTTAGGCCTAGTTTTGTGTATTCTCTCCAATAAAATTCCATAAAATATTGTCCACTGATTTGTAGAACATTTTATTTGCATCTGTATCCATTCTTAAAAGATGTGATTCTTTAAACATTTCTAGTTTGAGTAAAGTAATTTTTGTTCAGAATTGAGCAAAACATCATTTATTTTTTTCTTTCAGACCCCCAGTGTTAGTATTTCTATAGCATTGTGATTAAGCAATTAGACTTTGACTTCACACTGCTTTGTTTCAAGCTCTGATTTCACTATTTGTTCTCACTGTGTGGTTAATTCAACTTCCTGAGCTTTAGTTCTCTTCTAAACAGGGATAGATCATTAAATCCATCCTTATGAAGTAAGTGTGAAAATCATCTTTTTTTTCTTTCTTTTTTTTTTTTTTGAGACGGAATTTCACTCTTGTTGCCCAGGCTGGAGTGCAATGGTGCGATCTCAGCTCACTGCAACCTCTGCCTCCTGTGTTCAAGTGATTCTCCTGCCTCAGCCTCCTGAGTAGCTGGGATTACAGGCACCTGCCACTACACCTGGCTAATTTTTGGTATTTTTAGTAGAGACAAGAGTTCACCATGTTGGCCAGAGTGGTCTCGAACTCTTGACCTCAGGTGGTCTGCCCACCTTGGCCTTTCAAAGTGCTGAGATTACAGGCATGAGCTACTGCCCTGGGCCGATGATCATCTTATATATAATTCTTAGTACAGTGTCCCTAACATAAAGTAAATCCAATTAAAAAGTCCCTAACGGGCTGAACATGGTGGCCCACGCCTGTAATCCCAGCACTTTGGGAGGCTGAGGCGGGTGGATCTTCTGAGGTCAGGAGTTAGAGACCAGCCTGGCCAACCCAGTGAAACCCTGTCTCTACCAAAAATACAAAAATTAGCTGGGCATGGTGGCAGACACCTGTAATCCCAGCTACTCGGGAGGCTGAGGCAGGAGATAGAACCCAGAAGGTGGAGGTTGCAGTGAGTTGCAATCGTACCATTGCATTACAGCCTGGGCAAGAGAGTGAGAGTCTGTCTTAAAAAAAAAAAAAAAAAAAAAAAAAAAAAAAGGTGGCGGTGGGGAGCAGGGAGAAATGTGCTTAAGAGTGTATTAAACTTTAGCTGAGGCACAAGGAAAAGTGGTTCCAGTTTCCAAAGAGTAGGGAGAAAACTCTGAATTAAAGTCCTTGGACGAGATTTTTTTGGGAGAGTAGAATCTGCACTGGGCTTTGAAGAATGAGTCATGATAAGAATTTAGGACATTTTGTAAAAGAGAGGCAACTTTGATTATACTTTTTTATTTGAAGATTTCTTGGGAGTCATTCATACACAATTATTTTGGTTATTTGGTTTATATGGAATATTTCTATTTAAAATTAAAATCTCGATTTCTTTATAAGTAATAATACTTATGATCTAATTAGAGAAAATCCAATTAAATGGAAAGTGCTTAAATACTGTTCTTTCAGATCTGAAGAACCAAATAATTTACTAGCTATTAATGTCTTCTCAGCATGGATATGCCTGTTTTCATTCATCTTTTTAAAAACTTGTATTTAGCAGAACAGAATTTAAAAAATTGTTTTCTGTTACACACCTGAGGCAAATATAATTGATCTGTTAGTACCAGGTTTTGCATCAGAATTACAGGTGTGGAAAATCAATGACTATATTGAAGAAAGTTCTGTTCTTTAGTGTTCTGTAGGCAGTAGTATACATCATAATACATTGTAATTTCAAATAGAGCAATAGCAACCCAAAGCTGAAAAAGACTTCTTACAGTGATTTGGGCTGACTTCTGCCTTTTTTGTGTTTAAATTAGGAAACTAAGTCAGATTCTCCCAAGGACTTACGTAACCCAGGGAGGTGCATTCATTCTTCCAGGCCCTCCTGGACCACCATTTGATGTTGCTACTTTCTTACTCACCAAATTGCCTACAAAGTGGGAAAATATTGCAATACTTACTAGAGACATGTATCTCAAATGTGATTCCTAGCATCAGGAAATTAGGAAAGTCGAGAAATTAGGAAAGCATATTACCAGAGCCTCTGTCCGAAAGCCCAGCTTTAAAAAAAGGCACTTTGGGCTGGGCGTGGTGGGTCACCTGTAATCTCTACACTTTGGGAGGCTGAGGTGGGTAAATCACATGAGGTCAGGAGTTTGAAACCAGCCTGGCCAAAATGATGAATCCCCGTCTCTACTAAAAATACAAAAAATTAGCTGGGCCTGGTAGTAGGCACCTGTAATCCCAGCTACTCAGGAGGCTAAGGGAGGAGAATTGCTGGAACGTGGGTTGGGGGTCGGGGGCGGAGGTTGCAGTGAGTGGAGATTGCGCCACTGCATTCCAGCCTGGGTGAAAAGAACAAAACTCTCAAAACAACAACAACAAAAAATCAAAAAATGCCACACTTTGCCCTGTGTAAGTTCCCCAATGAATTCCCTGAAGCTTCCAAAACCAGCCTTTACCCCTAAGCCTTCCCTACCACTGTGACATTACTCACTCTTCTGACTTGTCCATTCTCTCTCTCTTTTTTTTTTTTTTTGACTTCTCCATTCTCTAAGCTTCATGCTTCATACTGTTCTGCTTGTAAAAACTCATCTGTCCCTTCTCCAATTTCTTCAGGGTCAGTAGGCCTTGTTAGTTCTTGTTTAGTTTCACACAATAATCATAACAGGAAATCAACAACTGCTTCCTTTCAGTATTTTACTGAAAAGACACATCCATTGCTAGGAGTATTCGAAACACTAAAATCCAGGAACACTACGTTGTTCTTGGGAAATTCTCTTTCAAATCTCAATTCTGGTAATTCATTTTACCCTTGATGAATCATAGGAGTAGCAATAACTTTTTATATAGCACTTATAATGAGATAGGAAAAAGAATAACCTAGGAAAATTTTAGATCTATTAAAGTGTTTATGGCTTAGAAACCTATTGTTCATTTGTACAACATGTTCTGATGGCAGAATGACTTCCTAAATTTGAACTTGAAATTGACATAGGGAGAAGGAATGTAACACCTATGTTGCAACCAGTCTATTTTCAACAGTCAGAAAAACAAACAAAACTTATCTCTGAGTTTTTGGTAGGGTAAGATTGAAAGGATGATGTCACTTTTCCTTTCTCATACTTTTAAAGGTTCATGAAGCCATTTTCTGGCAGATATGTGCTTTATTTAATAATAAACATGGCAGGCAGATAGATCTTGCAGGGATGCCTCAATGAAACAATGAAAGTTTCAGTTTCTGATAAGAGCTGGAAATTTCTATTTTAAGTGGTGTCTTGGTAAGCAGTCCTGCTAAATGTTTGCTAAATCAGTTTAATTGCTGCTGATTTTCATATTCTACTTCTGAATTCAATCTTCAATATTTGACTGAAGGTGGAATTTAAGACCAACAAATAAAAAAGACAGCTTTGTAAATTTCTTTAATATTTAAAAAAAGACAATAATAAACATTTTGAATTTACAGTAACTACTTATTTCAACAAATTGGGCTGTTGTCTCAAATAAGAAGATGCTTTTTGTTAATTGGATGTGTTGGCTTTATCGCTGTTATGACAAAAAATGATATTTTAGGCATCTTTGTCAAGAAAAGGACTACAGAGTAATGCTAAGAGGGAATGAACTATTTGGAAAATGATCTTTTAAATTGAAAATGCTTACAAGTAGTATCCTTTTAATAAATTAAGTGGCAAAAAGGGAACAAATGTATCACTTTGGCAGTATAAATTGGATTATTTGCAAGGGCCAGACAAGAAAATAAAAAATAAAGGAGTAGGGTCGGGCACGGTGGCTCATGCCTATAATCCCAGCACTTTGGGAGGCCAAAGTGGGTGGATCACTTGAGGTCAGGAGTTTGAGACTAGCCTGACCAACATGGTAAAACCCTGTCTCTACTAAAACTACAAAATTAGCTGGGCTTGGTGGCATACACCTGTAATCCCAGCTACTCAGGAGGCTGAGGCAGGAGAATC
Organism: Saimiri boliviensis; assembly: GCF_048565385.1. Lineage (NCBI taxonomy): Eukaryota > Metazoa > Chordata > Mammalia > Primates > Cebidae > Saimiri > Saimiri boliviensis. Next base: position 101,531,948 of record NC_133454.1, read on the forward strand.
ACTTGAACCTGGGACGCGGAGGTTGCAGTGAGCTGAGATCGCACCATTGCACTACAATCTGGCAACAAGAGCAAGACTCCGTTTCAAAAAAACAACAACAAAAAAGGAGAAGTGAAGATTATGTGTTTGACATTAGTAAATTTAAATGTATTTTAGGTGAATATATTTTCATATGTGTATGCCAGTTGTATTCTCTGGGAAGCAGACACCAAGATAGAATTAGAAGTGCAAGAAATGTATTGGGGATAAGACCTTTGAAAGACAGAGGACAGAGAGAGTGAGAGAAGTCAGGAAAAGTCTCTATGTGATATGACAAAAGTCGCTATGTCAGATGTGATAAACATCTGACACTTGTGAGAGGAGTGAGGGAAGAACTGAAAATTGGATAGGCAGAGCTTTGCACTCTGGGGCAGCCCTGAGAAAGTCTTGACCTAGCCAATAGATAGCTGCAATGCAAAGATTGCCTATAGAAGAGTTCTGTGTTGGGCAAAAATGGCCAGGCCTCAAGCTCCAAGCCATGCTCAATCATTGGCTGAAACTACCTAGAATGAGCGTGCCCTGAATTTGAACGTGCTACAGCTGGTGAGTGTCAGCTGATTGTATTCTTCAGTAAATTCTCTCTGCAACGGATCTCTGAGCAGTACAACTCTATGGGTGACACAATATGCATTAAGTCTGCTAAAGCAAACTAAAAATGGCCTGAGAAGGACTCTGTACTTCTATATTTGAGTCCTTGCGGATAAACTGCAACCTAACTTAATTGATAACAAGATTTAAAATTAATTTAGGAGTATGCACCTGTGACAGTCACTGAGTCTTGGCCAATCCCAGCAGCCATACTTCAACCACTCATAGACTGATAAGTGTTCAAGCTGTGTTCAAAGGAGGCAAACACCGAGCTGTAAGCAATCCAGCTGTTTACCTCCCCTCTGATTTCTGTATGTCACTTTCCTTTTTTTGTTTATAAATTTGTTCTGACCACAAGGCACCCCTGGAGTCTCTCTGAATCCCCTGTGATTCTGGGGGCTGCCCAATTTGCGAATCCTTCATTGCTCAAACTCCTTTAAATTTAATTCAGCTGAAGTTTTTCTTTAAACATATTAGACATGAGGTCTAATAAAATACCAATATTATTTTGCCAAATTTGTAATTTTTCTTTGCCAAAAGATGTGTGGCCTGTAAGCCAACATGTTACACTTTGATTCAGATGAACTGCTTCATGTGTCATGACTCTAGTTCTAACTTTTCATTTGCTTTGGATAAAAATTAATTTGTAATAGAGAGCAACGTGTACCATCTCATGGTATCTTATAGATAGATCTCATGCTTATGGTAATTTTTGGGTGTTTCTCATCTGACGTCTACAAGATCATTGTTAGATGTTATTAGTGATACAGTTTTGAAACAAACTTCTTATTACAAATCTGTATTTTTAAATGAGTTCAATTAAAGAGCAACTTAAAGTTCCAAGGCGTGTTGTTAAAAGAAAATCCAGCAACATAAAACACCGACATCTATTACTTCTTGTGACTCCACATTTGTATGATGAGTATTGTGATACTATACAACCAAAACAAAGTGTAAAAGTGAATTGGAGCCCGGGCACCGTGGCTCACGCCTATAATCCCAGAACTTTGGGAGGCCGAGACGGGTGGATCACGAGGTCAAGAGATGGAGACCATCCTGGTCAGCATGGTGTAACCCCGTCTCTACTAAAAATACAAAAATCAGCTGGGCACGGTGACGCACGCCTGTAGTCCTAGCTACTCAGGAGGCTGAGGCAGGAGAATTGCTTGAACCCAGGAGGTTGCGGTGAGCCGAGATTGCGCCATTGCACTCCAGCCTGGGTAACAAGAGCGAAACTCCATCTCAAAAAAAAAAGTGAATTGGGCTTGGCACAGTGGCTCACGCCTGTAATCCCAGCACTTAGGGAGGCTGAGGCAGAGAGATTGCTTGAGCTCAGGAGTTTCAGAGCAGCCTGGGTAACATATACTGGTGAAATCCCTTTCTCTACAAAAAAAAACAAAAAACAAAAAACAAACACACACACACACACACACACACACACACACACACACACACACACACATTATCTGGACATAGTGGCAGGTGCCTATAGTCCCAGCTACTCGGGAGGCTAAGGTGGAAAGATCCCTTAAACCCGGGAAGCAGAGGTTGTGGTGAGCCAAGATCGTGCCACTGCACTCCAGCCCAAGAGACAGAGTGAGACCCTGTCTCAAAAAACAAAATGAAACAAACAAACAAGCAATAACAACAACAACAAAAAATAAGGAATTGGAAGCAAAGACAGATGTAAGACAAATGATTATATATAATTCCTGATTTTCATTTTATACATTCAACAAAATGACTTTAGACTTTGTTGTTCTCCAGATTGACTTGATAAAAGTAAATATTATAAATGTAAATGAACTTATAAAATAAGTGTATGCAGATGGACAGTGGAGACTCAGAAGGATGGAGGGTGGGAGGGAGATGGATGATGGGAGGTTGCTTGGTGGGTACAGTGGGATGGATGATGCGAGATGTGTTGCTCCAGTGATAAACGCACTTAATGCCCTGACTTTACCACAACACAATATATCAATGTAGCAAAATTGCACTTGTGCCCCATGAATATATAGACAAATTAAAAACTAGATAGCCAGCTGTGGTGGCTCACGCCTCTAATCCCAGCATTTTGGAAGGCTGAAGTGGGAGGATCACTTTAGCCCAGAAGCTGGAGACCAGCCTGGGCAATATAGTGAGATCTTATCTCTACAAAACATTTTTAAAAGGCTGGGTGTGATAGCTCACTCCTGTAATCCCATCACTTTTGGAGGCCGAGGTAGAGGGATCACTTGAGGTCATGAGTTCAAGACCAGCCTGGCCAACATGGTAAAACCCCATCTCTACTAAAAGTACAAAAAATTAGCTGGGTGTGGTGGCACACACCCATAATCTCAGCTACTTGGGAGGCTGAGGCAGGAGAATTGCTTGAACCCGGGATGTGGAGGTTGCAGTGAGCCAAGATCACACCACTACATTCCTGGGCAACAGAGGGAGACTTCATTTGAAAAAATAAAATAAAAAATGAGGCAGGAGGATTGCTTGAGCCCAGGAGGTCAAGGCTGCAATGAGCCATCATAGTACTACTATACTCCTGCCTGGGTGACAGAGCAAGAACCTTCCTCAAAATAAATAAATTAATTTAATTAAATAATGCAGAAAAATATATTCGGCAAAAAACATTGACTTAAAATGGGTTTTAAAACTTTAAAATTCGGACAACCCCTCTTTTACACCACAGATGGGAGGATGCATTTCCCATTGGTGGGAAAGAGTGGGAGTTCTTCATTTTCTGTTTTTTGAGATGGAGTCTTGCTCTGTCACCCAGGCTGGAGTGCAGTGGTACAATCTTGACTCACTGCAACCTCTGTCTCCTGGGTTCAAGCAATTCTCCTGCCTCAGCCTCCTGAGTAGCTGGAACTGCAGGTGTGTGCTGCCGCACTTGGCTAATTTTTGTAGAGACAGGGTTTTGTCATGTTAGCCAGGCTGGTCTTGAACTCCTGACCTCAGGTGATCCACCTACCTCAGCTTCCTAAAGTGGTGGGATTACAGGTGTGAGCCACTACGCCTGTGTAGACTAGGAGTTTTTTTAGGAAATAAAAAGCACTAAAGAAAAAAAACAGAGGCTCTACAAATGTGGAGTGGAGACCAGTTTCTTGAAGACCTGCCTGGTTGATGTTCAAGTCATCAGCTGCTGCCACACCCCATCTTTGTAACTCAGTAGGATTCTCTTTTGAGTGGGAATAGTAGCTGACAGTCTCTTCCATAATCCTCAAATCAATGCCACCAATCCTTTGGGAAATTAAAGTCACATCCTCCTAGTGATATCTTCAAAAGACGGAAAGGAATATATAGCACAGTGAAAAGTAAATATCTCTTCTTCCCCTGGTGCCTTCTTACCCAGTTCATTTCCTGGAGAGAGCAGTTACTGGTTACTTAAGTATTCTTTCAGAGATATTATATTTTCAGATTATGTTTATAATTATCCATAAATCTTTACTTTCCACACTAATGGCAGCATATTATCCACATCATTTAGACCTTGCTTTCTTCAGTATATAGCTTAGTAATTGTTCCATTTACTGCATAGAAGGGTGCTTCATCTTTATTTTACATCTGCTTCATTTTAGTTTTACATCACAGTATTCCATTGTATGAATATGCCATCATTTATTTACAGGTTATTTGTAATATTTTCTATTATAAACAATGGTGCAAAGAATTACTTATATGTATATTATTTCACAAATGTAGGAGCATGTCTGCAGAGCATTAATACTTTTGCCCATTTTTGAATAAAGGCAGTCTTTTAATGATTTGTAGGAGGCACATATTTATATAAAGGAAATTAGCCTTTTATGTATGAGTCCCTTATTTATTTATTTATTTAGAGATGGAGTCTTGCTGTTTTCCAGGTTGGAGTGCAATGGCATGATCTTGGTTCACTGCAAACTCCGCCTCCTGGGTTCAAGTGATTCTCCTTCCTCAGCTTCCCGAGTAGCCGGGATTACAGGCATGTGCCACCAGCCCAGCTATTTTTTTGTATATATATATATATATATATATATATATATATATATATTTTTTTTTTTTTTTTTTTTTTTTTTTTTTTGAGACAAAGTGTCACTCTGTTGCCCAGGCTGGAGTGCAGTGGCACGATCTTGACTCACTGCAACCTCCACCTCCCAGGTTCAGGCAATTCTCCTGCCTCAGCCTCCTGAGTAGCTGGGATTACAGGCATGTGCCACCACGCCCAGCTAATTTTTGTATTTTTAGTAGAGATGAGGTTTCACCATGTTGGTCAGGCTGGTCTCGAACTCCTGACCCCATGATCCACCCACCTCGGCCTCCCAAAGTGCTGGGATTACAGGCAGGAGCCACCACGCCCGGCCATTTTTTGTATTTTTAATAGAGCTGGGTTTTCACCTTGTTGGCCAGGCTCATCTCAAACTCCTGAACTCAAATGATATGCCCACCTCAGCTTCCCAAAGTGCTAGGATTACAGGTGTGAAGCACCACGCCTGGCCTGAGTCCCTAAACTTTGAAAGTTCATGTTAAAAATGAGTTGGAATCTGTCTATATGAAAATTTCAATATCATTATGAATGTGCATACTAAAAAGGAAAGTGGGAATTGTGTAGCTCTAAGGTAAAGATTATCAGTTGAAGTTTATTTAATATGATATCTTCTTTTACAATACAGTGCATTATTATCTATAAGGATGTAGTACTTTTTCTTGGAGAAATGAAGAAAAAAGTATATATTATGATTTTTATTATGATGGTGATATGAAATAAAATAATCCTTTTAATTTGTTCACTACATGGCCGTGCTGCTTGATACTTTGTAATTTTCAGTGATTTATCTTTTTCCTGAATGTGGGCCTTAACAGCATGTTATATTAAGAACTTGGAAACATAAAAACAAAGTATAACCTAAGCAAAGCTGGGCCTTTTGTAATATAATTCCCAGAGACAGATGCAAAGCTTTAACAGAACCCAATGTTCAGGAGCGAATAGAACTATTCCGTAACATTTGATAAGAAGTTAAACCCTACTGAGATATAGATAACTTCTGTTGGCATTACAGCAGTTGGGAGCTGTGCTTTTTTTTTTTTTTTTTTTGGAGACAGGGAATCGCTGTGTTGCTGGAATGTAGTGGCACAATCATGGCTCACTGTAGCCTCTGAGTAGCTGGGACTACCAGAGCTCGCCACCGTGCACAGCTAACTTTCGGATTTCTAGTAGAGACGGGGTTTCATCTTGTTGGCCAGGACGGTCTCCATCTCCTGACCTTATGATCCGCCTGCCTCGGCCTTCCAAAGTGCTGGGATTATAGGTATGAGCCACTGCGCCTGGCCCCCTGCAAAATCTTTACAAAATAATATCCAAGGAATTCGTTTATTTTTTATCCTGTGATTTAGATTTAAAAAAAAAATTGGCCAGGCGCGGTTGCTCAAGCCTGTAATCCCAGCACTTTGGGAGGCCAAGGCGGGTGGATCACGAGGTCAAGAGATCGAGACCATCCTGGTCAACATGGTGAAACCACCCCCGTCTCTACTAAAAATACTAAAAAAAATTAGCTGGGCATGGTGGCGTGTACCTGTAATCCCAGCTACTCAGGAGGCTGAGGCAGGAGAATTGCCTGAACCCAGGAGGCGGAGGTTGCGGTGAGCCGAGATCGTGCCATTGCCCTCCAGCCTGGGCAACAAGAGCGAAACTCCATCTAAAAAAACAAAACAAAACAAAACAAAACAAAACATTTATGGCCCAGTTGCGGTGGCTCACACTTATAATCCCAGCATTTTGGGAGGCTGAAGCAGGAGGAGAGCTTGAGCTCAGGAGCTAAAGGAACATAGCAAGAGCCTCGTATCTATAAAAAATATTTTGTTTAATTAGTGGAGCAAGGCATGGCAGTGCATGTCCGTGGTCCTTGGTACTTAGAAGGCTGAGGTGGGAGAATTGCTTGAGCTTGAGAGGTCAAGGCTGCAGTGAGCTGTGATCACACCATTGCACCTGCAGCCTGAGCGACAGAGTGAAACCCTCTCTTTTTTATTATACTTTAAGTTCTGGGATACATGTGCAGATCTTGCAGGATTGTTATACAGGTATACACATGCATGGTGATTTGCCACCTGAGACTCTCTCTTAAAAAAAAAAATTAGGCTGGGTGCCCTGGCTCACACCTGTAATTCCAGCACTTTGGGAGGATGAGGCAGGAGGATCACCTGAGGTCAGGAATTCAAGACTAGCCTAACCAACATGGAGAAACCTGGTCTCTACTGAAAATACAGAATTAGCCAGGTGTGGTGATGCATGCCTGTAATCCCAGCTATTAGGGAGGCTGAGGCAGGAGAATCGCTTGACCCCAGGAGGCAGAGGTTGCGTTGAGCTGAGATTGCACCTTTGCACTCCAGCCTGGGCAACAAGAGCGAAAACTCTGTCTAAAAAAAAATAAATAAATAAACTCTCCTCTACACTTAGTGTTTACAAATTTACTTCCGTTACTTTTCAGAATATTTTTCTATTTTGACAAGAAAGGAATAGCAAAAATGTCACGTACAAAATGGTACCATCTTCCTATAGTGCCACTTTTGAACTCTTTAAAGAACGTTAACCTTGAGAAAGAAAGATGTTTATCTACTTGCAAGGAACATAACCCCCAAGAGATTTTTCTGGACTGTGCCCTAATTTGTTGGATTTTTATCAAATTTCCTGCATATGCTCATGCACTCATACTTAATTAGCCACAATTCTTTAGAAAAGGCTTGTTTTAAAAAGAGGCACAACAACTGTGATGTCTTTGGAACTTATAAATATCTGGTCTAGGATTTCCTTAAGCTAGTCATCTGTTTCCTCATTTCAAAAGATGAAACAGCGTTAGGCTGTGTTTTTAAAATGTTGGATTTGTTTTGCAAATGCAGGAAAAGCAACACTTCCTAATTTGCTTAGATGGGTGCCCACATAACTCAGTGTTTTATCAGCTCTAGATGAGTATTTGTGTAACAGTAGGAATAAGCAAGTTGGATGTGTGTGCATGCACATAGACTCCTGTGTGTCTGTGTATAACTAATATGATGACATTTTAGTGGAGAATCAGTATGAAAGTCAATTCATTCTTAAGTATTTGGGACCAACAGAGAGAATGTACTAAAGTGAACATATCTGGCTCTACTAAGCACATTTTCTCTCCTTTGGCCATTAATTAACTTATTTCCTTTATATGAAAATAAGATAGAAGCTATTTGTCTTTTTTTTTTTTTTTTTTTTTTTTGAGATGGAGTTTCGCCCTTGTTGCCCAGGCTGGAGTGCAATGATGTCATCTTGGCTTACCGCAACCTCCATCTCCCAGGTTTAAGTGATTCTCCTGCTTCAGCCTTCTGAGTAGCTGGGATTACAGGCATGTGCCACCACGCCCAGCTAATTTTTGTGTTTTTAGTAGAGATGGGGTTTCTTCATGTTGGTCAAGCTGGTCTCAAACTCCCAACCTCAGGTGATCCGCCCGCCTCGGCCTCCCAAAGTGCTGGAATTACAGGCGTAAGCCACGGTGCCCAGCTTATTTGTCTATTCTTTAAGGATAGTACATATTTGTATAAATCCTCGAGTTAGATTAGTGTATTTTTGGCCAGGCACAGTGGCTCACACCTGTAATCCTAGCACTTTGGGAGGCCAAGAAAGGTGGATTGCCTTAGCTTAGGAGTTCAAGACCAGCCTGGGCAACATGGTGAAACCCTGTCTCTACTAAAAATACAAAAAAACTGGCCTAATGTGGTGGCTAACGCCTGTAATCCCAGCACTTTGGGAGACCCAGGTGGGTGGATCTCTTGATGTCAGGAATTCAAGACCAGTTTGGCTAACATGGTGAAACCCCGTGTCTACTAAAAATACAAAATAGACTGGCATGGTGGTGCACCCCTGTAATCCCAGCTACTCCGGAAGCTAAGGCAGGCGAATCGCTTGAACCCCAGAGGCGGAGTTTGCAGTGAACCAAGACTGAACCACTGCACTCCAGCCTGGGCGACAGAACGAGACTCTGTCTCAACAACAACAACAAGAAAAGAAAAAAGAAAAAAAAATCCCAATGTGCTAATGTGTGCCTGTAATCCCAGCTACTCAAGAGGGTGAGGCATGAGAGTTGGTAGAACCTGGAAGTTGGAGGCTGCAGCGATCCAAAATTGTGCCAGTACACTCTAGGCTGGGCAACAGAGAAAGACTGTCTCAAAAAAAAAAAAAAAAAAAGATCAGTATATTTTTATAGCAGCATAGTATTTCCTAAAATGGTGTTTTACAATGGATTACACTTTATTTGTTTATTTATTTATTTATGAGACAGAGTCTTACTCTGTTGTCCAGGTTGGAGTACAGTGACTCAGTCTCACCTCACTGCAACCTCCACCTGCCAGGTTCTAGTGATTCTCCTGCCTCAGCCTCCTGAGTGGTTGGAACTACAGGCACGCACCGCCACGCCTGGCTAGTTTTTGTATTTTTGGTAGGCTGGTCTTGAACTCCTGACCTCAGATGATCCACCCACATCAGCCTAAGATGGGTTACACATTAGTACAGTCTTTTAGATACTTTTTTTTTTTTTGAGGTTTTTTTTGAGGTGGAGTCTCTCTCTGTCACCCAGGCAGTAGTTCAGTGGCACAATCCTGGCTCAATGCAATCTCTGCCTCCCGGGTTCAAGCGATTCTCATGCCTCACCCTCCTGAGTAGCTGGGATTACAGGCACAAGCCACCAAGCCTGGCTAACTTTTGTATTTTCAGTAGAGACGGGGTTTCACCATGTTGGCTAGGCTGGTCTCTAACTCCTGACCTCAGGTGATCTGTCTGCCTTGGTCTTCCAAAGTGCTGGGATTACAGGCATGAGCCATTACATTTGACCTAGATACTTAATAATTACTCACCACCCTTTATGTCATAACTGTACTAAGACAAAATATGGCCTAGAAATCTAGCTCAAAAAAAATTTTTCTATCTTTAGTAGAGATGGGGTTTCACCATGTTGGCCAGACTGGTCTTGAATTCCTGACCTCAGGTGATCCACCTGCCTCGGCCTCCCACAGTGCTGGGATTACAGGCGTGAGCCACCGCACCCAACTGACTTTATTTTTTAGAACAGTTTTAAATATTTTTTTTAAATGAGAAAATAGTACTGAAAGTTCTCATATTCAGTGTCCTGATTGTTCTAAAAAAAAAATTAAATTAAAATAAAAAGTTCTCATATGCTCCTGCCCCCTCTCCCCCTGTTATTAACATTATAGCAATTTTCCCTATTATTAGCATCTTAGACTAGTACGGTATCTTTGCCACAATTAATGAACCAATATTGGTATATTATTATTATTATTAACTAAAGTTTATAGTTTATTCAGATTTCCTTCATTTTTACCTAATGTCTTTCTGTTTCAGTGTCCCATCCCCGGTACACTGGAGCATTCAGTATCTAATAACTATTAGGTTATATGATGTTATGTTTTTTATTTTTATTTTTTTTTAAAGATGTGGTTTCTCCATATTGGTCAGGTTGGTCTCAAACTCCCGACCTTAGATGATCCAGTCACCTTGGACTGCCAAAGTGCTGGGATTACAGGCTTGAGCCACTGTACCTGGCCAATGTCATTTTTTTTAGGCTCTTCTTGGCAGGGACAGTTTTTTAGACTTTCCTTATTTTTTTCTTGAAAGTTTTGAAGGGTACTGGCCAATTATTTTGTAGGACGCAACTCTATTGAAATTAACTGGATATTTTTCTTACGACTAGAGTGGTGGTACCGGTTTTAGGGAGGAAAACCACAGAGGTAAAGTGCCGTTTTCATCACATCACATAGCATCAACATGATTCATCACTGTTGATGCTGAACTTGATCACCTGGCTAAAGTAGTGTTTGTTAAGTGTCTTCACCACAAAGTTACTCTTCCCTCAACCCTCATTTTGATACCATATTTTTTGAAAGTCACTATGTGTAGCCCACACTTTAAGACTGAAGAGTTATGGCCTCTCTCTTTGTGGGCTATCTACATAGATTATTTAGAGTTCTTCTGCATGGGAGATTTATCTCTTCTTCCCATGTGTTTATTTATTCGATGATTATTTATATCACCATAGACTTACGGATATTTATTTTCTACTTTGAACTATATAGTCCAATGCTGTTTCATTAACTTTGTTGTTTAAAATGTTTCAGGATTAGCCATTGGGAGCTCTTTCATTGGGCTCCCGTGTCCATTTGACACTCAAGGTTTTTGTTTTGCTGGTTTGTTTGTTTTGTCTGAGGACTTCCGGCCATCTAATTGAATTTTTACAACAATGCTGTTGTAAGTAGGTATTAGAATCTCCTTAGTTACAGATGAAGAGACTGAACTTTAGAGAGATTAAGTAGCTTGCCTAGGTCACACCAGAAGTAAATGACAGGATTTGAGTTTTGCTCTATCTGAAAGCTTCTCATAATCTTAAATATATTATTCTGGTATTTCAGAGTATAATAAATTACACATCTTTTTTTTTTTTTTTTTTTTTTTTTTTTGAGACGGAGTTTCGCTCTTGTTACCCAGGCTGGAGTGCAATGGCGTGATCTCGGCTCACCGCAACCTCCGCCTCCTGGGTTCAGGCAATTCTCCTGCCTCAGCCTCCTGAGTAGCTGGGATTACAAGCACGCGCCACCATGCCCAGCTAGTTTTTTTTTTTTTGTATTTTTAGTAGAGACGGGGTTTCACCATGTTGACCAGGATGGTCTCGATCTGTTGACCTTGTGATCCGCCCGCCTCGGCCTCCCAAAGTGCTGGGATTACAGGCTTGAGCCACCGCGCCCGGCCTTACACATCTTTTTAAGAAAAACAATTCTGCCATCATAGTCTGTTAGATATGTGCATTTCTGTCCTTATTTTGGGCTTAGAGGGGAAAAATGTATCTACCTGGAACCAAACACATAATTTTTGGAATCTCATAACCCTTTGAGTGAGTGTGTGAGTGTGTGACTGTTTTGAGTGTCCACTCAAACTGGCAGAGTTCCAGTTATCCCTGGCTCCAGGATTGTTCACCTTCCTGTGGAAGTTCATTTGCTCCTTTGTGCGTAGGTTACTGCAGGCGCTAGTAGTAGAATATGTCAGGCTATGATTTTGTTGCCAATATCTTAAGGGATGACACTCCTTTCATTCATCCCACAAGGCTTTATGAGAGTCTACTGCTCTGGTGGAGCTTACACTCTAATAGAAAGAGACAAAATAGACAGGCATGAAGTTAGCACAGCCACTATGGAGAAGAGTATGGAGATTCTCAGAAAACTAAAAACAGAATTACCATATGATCCGACAATCCCACTGCCAGGTATGACCCCGAAAGAAAGAAAATGAGTAAATTGAAGAGATACCTGCACTCCAATGTTTATTGGAGCACTGTTCACCATAGTCAAGATTTAAAATTAACTTAAGCTTCCCTTAATAGATGAATGGATAAAGGGAATGTAGTACAATGGAGTACTATACAGCCATAAAAAGAATGAGATTCTGTCATTTGAAACAACATGGATAGAACTGGAGGATATTATGTTAAGTGAAATATGCTAGGTACAGAAAGACAAACTTTATGTGTTCTCACTCATTTGTGGGAGCTAAAAATTGAAACAACTGAACTCATGGAAGTAGTAGAATGATGGTTATCAGAGGCTGGGAAGGGAAGTGAGGGCAGGGGGCAGGGGGATGGTTAATGAGTATAAAAATATAGTTAGATTTTTTTTTAAAAAAGAAAATATATTAGATAAAATGAATAGAATCTGATATTTGATAGCAAAAAAGGTTGACTACACCGAACAATTTATATTACATTTAAAAATAATTAAGGAGTATAATCAAAATGTTTGTAACATAAATAAATGATAGATGCTTGAGGTGATGGATACTCCATTTATCCCAGTATGACTATTATACATTGCATGCCTGTATCAAAATATCACACATACTCCATAAATACATACACCTACTATATACCCACAAAAATAAAACGTTTAAAATTTTAAAAAAGACAACACAAAATAAACACATATGTAAGAAAATTAACAAAGTATTTTTGGATGTGATAAATGCTAACCAAAGGCCAGTGTGCTCAGAATGCAATGACCAAGAGGGGTAGCATGGTAGGGGATGAGGTCAGAGAGGTAGGCTTCGTGGCTCACAGGAAAGAACATGGGTGTTATTTCCCTTTCAATGGTTGGCTTTGGCTAGGTTCAGGAAGAGAAGGGATATGGTCTTTCCAGCTATGCACAGACCCTATCACATACCACTCATTCTGGTTCCTCCTCTCCAGCCACACTGGCTTTCTGACTGCTCCTGGAATATGTTAAACTTTTGTCTGCCTTTGGGTCTTTACGTTTTTTATTTCATCTGCCTGATAAAACAATAACCACAACAAATACCAAAACTATTCCATCACATAATGGTATAATTCTTCCTTCATATCATTAAGGTTGCTACTTAAAGCTATCTCCTTGTATATCCTATCTAAAAATGCTTCACTCCATGCTCACCACCATGTCTCCTCTTCAATCCCTAGGAACTCTCTATATCTCTGGCTTTGGTGTGTAGTGGTGTGATCTTGGCTCACTGCAGTCTCTGCCTCCAGTTTCAAGCAATTCTCCTGCCTCAACCTCCTGAGTAGCTGAGATTATCAGTGCACACCACCACAGCTGACTAATTTTTGTATTTTAGTAAAGATGGGGTTTCACCATGTTGGCTACGCTGGTCTCGAACTCCTGACCTCAAGTGATCTGCCGGCCTTGGTCTTCCAAAGCACTGGGATTACAGGTGTGAGCCACCGTGCCTGGGCTGGCTTTGTACTTCTTAGAGTGTTTATTGCTACCTGGCTGGCTGGCTTTCTTTCTTTCTCTCTCTCTCTTTCTTTCTTTTGTTGCTACTTGGCTGGCTTTCTCTCTCTCTCTCTCTCTCTCTCTTTCTTTTCTTTCTCTCTCTCTATCTCCCTTCCTTTCTGTCCTTCCTTCTCTCTCTCTCTCTCTCTCCCTCCCTCTTTCTTTCCTTCCTTCTCTCTCTCCCCCCCTCTTTCTTTCTCTCTCTCTCTCCTCTCTCTCTCTCTCTCTCTCTTTCTCTTTCTCTCTTTCTTAACAGAGCTTCTCTCTTGTTGCACAGTCTGAAGTGCAATGGCATGATCTTGGTTCACCACAGCTTCTGCCTTCTGGCTTCAAGAGATTCTCCTGCCTTGGCTTCTCGAATAGGTGGGATTACAGGCATGTGCCACCATGCCCAGCTAATTTTGTATTTTTAGTAGAGGCAGGGTTTTTCCATGTTGGTCAGGCTGGTCTCAAAATCCAAACCTCAAGTGATCTGCCTGCCTTGGCCTCCCAAAGTGCTGGGATTACAGGTGTGAGCCACTGCACCCAGCCTGTTTATTTCTTTACTTATTTGTATTCTGTCAGCCCCATTAGAATGTAAGTGCCACATGAGGGCATGGATTGTGTCTGTACTGTTCATCATTGCATCCTCAGTGCCTGGAACATTATCTAGTACATACAGGGTGATTTTATTAGTTATTGCCTACTGTGGAACACATTACCCCCAAAAGTGAGTAGCTTGAAACAACAAACATCTATCACATAGTTTCTGTGGATGAGGACATCAGGAGAGGGTAAGCTGGGTGAGTGTGGCTCAGGGTTTTTAAGGAGGTTGTGCTCAATGTTGATGAGGGTTGCATTAATCTGAAGGCTTGACTGAGGCTGCAGGATCTGCTTCCAAGCTCTTTCATATGGCTATTGACCAAAGGCTTCAGTTCCTTGCCATATGAGTTTCTCCATAAGGCTTGCAACATAGCAGTTGAAGTATCAAGGTGAAAGCCATCATACCTTTTTCTGATCTAGTGTCTGAAGTTGCACACCATTATTTCTATTTTATTTTATTTGTTTAGAGCAAGTCACCAAGTCCAGGCCACAAAAGAAAGGGAATTAGGGTCCACTTTGTTTTCTGTTTTTGTTTTTTTTTTGAGATGGAGTCTCACTCTGTCACCCAGGTTACACTGCAGCAGTGCTGCCATGGTTCACTGCAACCTCTGCCTCCTGGGTTCAAGGAATTCTCCAGTCTCAGGCTCCCAAGTAGCTGGGATTACAGGCATCTGCCACCCTGCTCGGCTAATTTTTGTATTTTTATTAGAGACAGAATTTTGCCATGTTTGCCAGGTTTGTCTTGAACTTCTGACCTCCAGTGATCTGCCCAGCTCCGCCTCCCAAAGTGTTGGGATTACAGGCATAAGCCACTGTACCCAGCTGACTATCTCATTTAACCCTCAGCTTTGTGCAAGGTAGACATAATTACGTCAAATTCAGAGATGAGGAAAAAGACTTTGGAGGCTATGAAATGTGTCCCAAGTTGCAGTTAACTGAGGATTCTCCGTCCCTTGTCAAAAGACAAGAAAGGAGGCCGGACGCGGTGGCTCAAGCCTGTAATCCCAGCATTTTGGGAGGCCGAGGCGGGTGGATAACGAGGTCAAGAGATCGAGACCATCCTGGTCAACATGGTGAAACCCCGTCTGTACTAAAAATACAAAAAAGTAGCTGGGCATGGTGGCACATGCCTGTAATCCGAGCTACTCAGGAGGCTGAGGCAGGAGAATTGCCTGAACCCAGGAGGTGGAGGTTGCAGTGAGCCGAGATTGTGCTATTGCACTCCAGCCTGGGTAACAAGAGCGAAACTCCGTCTCAAAAAAAAGACAAGAAAGGAAGGCTGTATCCTCACAGCTGCTACATGGGGACAGGCAGGCTTCACACTGCAGATATCACAAATGTGTGTGTTTATTATGATGTTTTCCTAACAGATGGCAAAACCATGTGTTACCTTAACAAAATAGGTGATCGCGCCATTGCACTCCAGCCTGGGTAACAGGAGCGAAACTCTGTCTCAAAAAAAAAAAAAAAAAAAAAAAAAAAAGAAAGTTTTCTGCATCAGGTACAATGGCTTACACCTATAATCCCAGCACTTTGGGAGGCAGACGCTGGAGGATCACTTGAGAACAGGAATGGGAGAGCAGCCTGGGCCACACAGAGAGACTATGTTTTTAAAAAAATTTAAAACATTGGCTGGATGTGGCAGCACATGCCTACAGTCCCAGCCACTCAGGAGGCTGAAGTGGGAGAGTCACTTGACCCTGGGAGTTTGAGGCTTCAATGAGCTGTGATCACACCACTGCACTCTAGCCTCAGCCATAGGAAGAAACCTTGTATACATATATGTAAACAAACAAACAAAAAAGACAATTTTCTGACTAATGGAAGTAGAGTCAATGCCTTTTTCTTATTTCAACAAAGGCTTTGTTTGAGCTATTGGATACTTTGAATATTATAAAATGTAAAATAAAAATATGTTTAAATAGCATACTTTTCCTAAGATTAAAGTTGAATTTACTTGGGGAATAAGTATTTTGATCAAATAAATAAGTAATTTCAATGTTAAGGATCTCTGCATACCTGGTGGGAAGAGGTGTGTTCCAGTGGGGGCACTTTTGATAGTGAGAGCATAATCTGAAGCAGTTTGGAGAGAGTCTCTGAACAAAGAAGGGAGAAAACCAAGTGTGTAGACAAAATGTAATGTAAGGGGCATCCTGAGGAAAATCAAGGAAGAAAGAGTTCCAGTCAAAGCCTCACAAACTTTCTTTCTTTCTTTTTTTTTTTTTTGAGACGGAGTTTCTCTCTTGTTACCCAGGCTGGAGTGCAATGGCGCAATCTTGGCTCACTGCAACCTCCACCTCCCGGGTTCCAGCAATTCTCCTGCTTCAGCTTCCCGAGTAGCTGGGACTACAGGTGTGCGCCACCACGCCCAGCTAATTTTTGTATTTTTAGTAGAGACGGAGTTTCATCTTGTTGACCAGCATGGTATCGATCAACTGACCTCGTGATCCAGCCGCTTCGGCCTCCCAAAGTGCTGGGATTACAGGCGTGAACCACCGCGCCCGGCCAAAGCCTTACAAATTTTCTTAGACCCACTTCTATTGTTCATTATGAAAGTTTTATTTTATTTATTTATTTATTTATTTTTGAGACAGAGTCTTGCTCTGTTGTCCAGGCTGGAGTGCAGTGGCCCAATCTCATCTCACTGCAGCCTCCACCTTCTGGATTCAAGCAATTATCCTGCCCCAGCCTCTGGAGTAGGTGGGATTACAGGCACGTGCCACTACACCTGCTTAATTTTTGTATTTTTAGTAGAGACAGGGTTTCAGCATGTTGGTCAGGCTGGTCTCGAACTCCTGACCTCAAGTGATTTACCCACCTTGGCCTCCCAAAGTGCTGAAAGTCTGAAAGGCACAGCTATCCTCAAGGTTCATCCACACTGTCACCCTGGGAACAGTTCTTTATTATTGTGTCCTCTGAAAGAGCTGGACTAACACATATGCAGGATAGGTTATGATCTGGTATGAGGACAGATTCTCACCCAAAGAATTTCTTTTTAAGTGCCTGACATTTCACTGTCCCAGAGGAATCTGTGTTGGCAGGTAGGGTTTTTGCTGTGGTTGGTTACAGTTACGTGCATGACTGAACACTCCACTTTTGTAAGGTCCTCGCATACTTCCTTATACCTTTCACCATGGTACATGAACTCAGAAACAAGGGATGGGTGATTTACTACCTAAAAATAAGCAATCAGTGTTTAATATGGAGGGACTGAAGGGAAGAAGGAATAGAAAGAGAGGGAAGAAGGAATCTGAAAACAATAAATCAAGGAGATCCTACTTTGGGACTAAACAGTCGTTCTGATTTATAAATTGGGTGACTGAGGCAAGAGGACTGAACCTGTATTGTCTTGGGTAAGTAATGAAATCTGTCTGTGTTTCTGTTCTTACTTAACTGAACCTCTGTCCTTTCATCTGTAAAACAAGATGAAACCAGATGAGCCTGAACCACTGTTCTCCATGTACCGTTTTAGAGGATCATAAAATTTTACTTTCCTTTCATAGTTCAATATTTGTCATGTCCATGATTTGATGCTGAGACCTGTCAGGAACACAAGTCTCAATTTTAACTCTTGGCAAGAGAAATTCAAATCTTCTTTATGGCCGGGCGCAGTGGCTCATGCCTATAATTCCAGCACTTTGGGAGGCCAAGGTGGGTAGATCACAAAGTCGAGAGACTGAGACCATCCTAACCAATATGGTAAAACCCCGTCCCTACTAAAAATACAAAAATTAGCTGGGCATGGTGGTGCATGCCTGTAGTCCCAGCTACTCGGGAGGCTGAGGCAGGAGAATGGCTTGAACCAGGAGGCAGAGGTTGCAGTGAGCCGAGATTGCACCACTGCACTTCAGCTTGAGACACAGCAAGACTCCGTCTCAAAAAAAAAAAAAAAAAAAAAAAAATTCTCCTTTATGATTACATGTTTTACAGACACATTTTAGTGACTTCATTTTGTGGACATCTGTATTTTGGGATAAAAGTTTAAGGCCAGACATCTTGGCTACTAATCCAGCTCCATTGTTTACTATGTAACCTTGGACAAGCTGCTGCTGCTGCTTCTTAAGACAGGATCTCTGTACTTCAATTCCCTCACCAGTAAAACGAGAATAGCAATAGCTACCATTTATTTATTTATTTGAGACAGAGTCTCACTCCATTACCCAGGCTGGAGTTCAGTGGCATGAGTTTGGCTCACTACAACATCTGCCTCCTGGGCTCAAGCCATCCTCCCACCTCAGCCTCCCCAGTACCTGACACTATAGGCATGTGCCACCTTGCCCAGCTAATTTTTACACACACACACACACACACACACACACACACACATATATATATATATATATTTATTTTTTCTGAGACAGAGTCTCGCTCTGTTGCCAAGACTGGAGTACAGTGGCTCGATCTCAACTCACTGCTACCTCTGCCTCAGCCTCCCAAATAATTAGGATTACAGGTGCATGACACCATGCCCAGTTAATTTTTGTATTTTTAGTAGAGATGGGGTTTCACTATGTTGGCCAGGCTGGTCTGGAACTCCTGACCTCAAGTGATCTGCCCAGCCTCCCAAAGTGCTGGGATTACTGGTGTGAGCCACCACGCCTGGCCTAATTTTTGAATTTTTTGCAGAGACCGGGTTTTGCCATGTCCCCCAGGCTGTTCTGAAACTCCTGGGATCAAGAGATCCTCCCGCCTCAGCCTCCCAAGGTGTTGGGATTACAGGTGTGAACTACCACGCCCAGCCTGGACAAGGTTCTTAATCTCTTTGTATTAGTGTTAATGTCTCTGATTGATTGATTGATTTTGAGACAGAATCTCACTTGGTCACACAGGCTGGAGTACAGGGGCACCATCTTAGCCCTCTGCAACCTCTGCCTCCTGGGCTCCAGTAAGTCTCCTGCCTCAGCCTCCCAAGTAGCTGGAATTACCACACTTGGCTAATTTTTGTATTTTTAGCAGAGACAGGGTTTTGCCATGTTGGCCAAGCTGGTCTCAAACTCCTTGCCTCAAGTGATCCTCCTGCTTTAGCCTCCCAAAGTGCTTGGATTACAGGGGTGAGCCACAATAATTCAGAATAGTGCCTAGTATATAGCAGGAACTCAATAATATTTGTGAGGTAAATGAATATCACTTAATAATTGGATGTTCAGGTCAGGCACAGTGGCTCATGCCTGTAATCCCAGGACTTTGGGAGGCCGAGGCAGTTGGATCACCCGAGGTCAGGAGCTCAAGACCAGCGTGTCTGACATAGTGAAACCCCATCTCTACTAAAAAATACAAAAATTAGCCAGGCGTGGTTGCTTGTGCCTGAAATTCCAGCTACACAGCAGGCAGAGGCAGGAGAATTGCTTGAACCCAGGAGGCAGAGGTTGCAGTGAGCCAAGATGGTGTTACTGCACTCCAGGCCTGGGCTACAAGAGTGAAACTCTGTCTTTAAAAAAAAAAAAATGAATTAGATGTTCAGTCAAAGCTTTTTGGAAGGGTGAACATTTAACTTGGACTTTGAAGAATGGCTATGATTTCAATAGATATAAGTAAAATTTCGGTGCTGCAAAAGAAATAGCACTCAAAGATACATCCTCTTTGCAAAACAGTTTACTTCTAAAGAAGGATGCTGTGAGTGGTTGGAGCAATGATTGCCACTGCGCACTTGGACAAGGCGGGGAGGGATATCTATGCCTGATGGTGGTTGTCCCTACTGCTATGTCATTCCCCTATTGACTAGGGTTAGACCATACGATCTAGACTAATCCCAACTGGCTATTTTAAAAAGAGTCGGGGTGCGGGGGCCTGAGCTGGAGTGGCAGGGTGGGTGTTATGGTGGGAAGGACTGGTGGGTCAGAGCAGGCAGCCAGGGGAGACCTAGGTGACTGGGATAAGTCAGAATGGAGCTGGGAGTAGGGGAACAGACAAGAACTACTGATTAGAATGGGTGGACAGGGTTGTCTACTGGAATTACAAAGAAGTTAAACTTTAAAATAGAGAATTAAAGAAGAGAGCTGAACATACTCACATGCGATTCTTTGAAGAGAAACTTGGGGTTCACTATAACAGATAGAAGAGCAATACTGATGGCAGAAATAACCTGGGCATGGAGAAATAAAGGTTAGAGTTGGGGAAAAGGAAAAGAACATTTTGGTGGGATCATATGGAGTATAGGAAAAATGGCTAAAAGGTTTTATGGGATCCAACTGTAAAGTGCCTCAAAAGCCAAACTAAAATACATGGACATTTTCAGTAGGTGAAACAATAGTCCTAAGGTTTGTGAGCAGGGAAATGTTGAGATGAAAACAAGACTGAAGGCTTGCTTGCCTGTTTTGCATTACCTTAGTTTACACATTTTTTTCCAATGTAAAACTGATGCTAGTCCATTGTATTGCATCATAAGTTCATTTAACTACTGAGAACTAAATATAGCAGCTCTGGAGAGAAAGAACAATGTGAATGGTGTGAGCACTGGCAGGACTTTCCACTCAAGGAGCTGAAGCCTGTGGGCAATGATTCAATCAAACCTGAAAGGTGCATTTTGGCAAAACCTAGGGAAATAATGTGCCAAGGACTTTAATGACTCCCTGACCACAGAGAGATTGTTTGGGTGTCAGATGAGGTGGCATGCTAGTGTATTCATTATCCTGGAGGAAGAAACAGAACAATTAATTGAGGGTTCTAATGAAATTTTGACAGAGAGTGATTACTAGATTGTATCTAAAGAAGATGGCTGGGTGCGGTGGCTCACGCCTATAATCCCAGCACTTTGGGAGGCCGAGGCGGGTACATCACGAGGTCAAGAGATCGAGACCATACTGGTCAATATGGTGAAACCCCGTCTCTACTAAAAATACAAAAAAAAAAAAAAAAAAAAAAATTAGCTAGGCATGGTGGCACATGCCTGTAGTCCCAGCTACTTGGGAGGCTGAGGCAGGAGAATTGCTTGAACCCAGGAGGCGGAGGTTGTGATGAGTTGAGATTGCGCCATTGCACTCCAGTCTGGGTAACAAGAGCGAAACTCCGTCTCAAAAAAAAAAAAAAAAAAAAAAAAAGAAAGAAGATGATCATTCTGGGCAACATGGTGAAACCGTGTCTCTACAAAATATACAAAAATGTGCCAGGCAGCCGGGCGCGGTGGCTCAAGCCTGTAATCCCAGCACTTTGGGAGGTTGAGGCAGGTGGATCACGAGGTCAAGAGATCGAGACCATCCTGGTCAACATGGTGAAACCCCATCTCTACTAAAAATACAAAAAATTAGCTGGGCATGGTGGCGCATGCCTGTAGTCCCAGCTACTCAGGAGGCTGAGGTAGGAGAATTGCCTGAACCCAGGAGGTGGAGGTTGCGGTGAGCCAAGATTGTGCCATTGCACTCCAGCCTGGGTAACAAGAGTGAAACTCCGTCTCACAAAAAAAAAAAAAAAAAAAAAAAAAAAAAAAAAAAAAAAAAAAAAAAAAAAAAAATGCCAGGCGTGGTGGCACATGCCTGTAGACCCAGCTGCTTGGGAGGCTGAGACAGGAGAATCACTCGAGCCTGGAAGGTCGAGGCTGCAGCGAACTGTGATCGTGCCACTGCACTCCAGCCTGGCGGTTGGAGAGAGATCCTCCTCACCTCCCAAAAAAGAAACTGAAAAAGCTAACCAGTTACATAACCTTCATAAAATTTCTGAAGTACTCCAGGAGGTGAAATGTGAAAATTTATGACTAACTATAAGTAACATATTATTAATATAGACATGTTGTGTTCAGATTATATATATAAAACAATGTATATTATGCTTTATGGGTAATTTAGGTAATTTTCAAGGATGAATTTTACTATGTGAGATTTTTGCCTTGTGTTGACTGTAGTACCTAACTCCCAAATAAAGATGAGATTGTGAACTTCTAAAAATATGAGTGTTTTATCTGTATAATTTAGTTGAAAGTTTTTTTGTTTCCCTTTTTTCTTTTTAAACTTTTTTTGTTTTTTTATTTTTTTATTGCATTTAGTTTTTTGTTTTTGTTTTTTGTTTTTTTTTTTGGAAGAGAAACAAATCTTTGGGCTGCAAAGAGTTACTTGAGTGGGTTTTTTGGTTATGCAAAGTGGTAGGAGTGGCACGCTCCTGAATACATTTTATTTTTTCAGTTCCAGTTGCCCCTCCCTGAGGCTCAGGTATACAAAGCTGATCTCCAGGAAGAAGACAAATTATTTATATAAGAAAGCCAAGACTGTAGGGGCATGGTGGCTCACACCTGTAATCTCAGCACTTTGGGAGGCCAGGGTGGGTGGATCACCTGAGTTCTGGAGTTCAAGACTAGCCTGACCAACATGAAGAAACCCCTGTTTCTAGTAAAAATACAAAATTAGTTGGGCATGGT
Source organism: Saimiri boliviensis (assembly GCF_048565385.1). Classification (NCBI taxonomy): domain Eukaryota; kingdom Metazoa; phylum Chordata; class Mammalia; order Primates; family Cebidae; genus Saimiri; species Saimiri boliviensis. The sequence continues at coordinate 101,554,296 of NC_133454.1, forward strand.
GGTGTATTCCTTTAATCCCAGCTCCTCAGGAGCCTGAGGCAGGAGAATCGCTTGAACCTGGGAGGACGAGGTTGCCGTGAGCTGAGATCGCACCATTACACTTCAGCCTGGGCAACAAGAGTGAAACTCCTTCTCAAAAAAAAAAAAAAAAAAAAAAAAGAAGAAGAAGAAAGCAAGAAAGCTAAGACATCCTGGGAGGGAGGAGGAGTCCCCTTGGTAAACCTCTCCTAAGTAGGGAGCTGTTTTTGGTTGACAGGGTACCTCCTATTCTCCCAAGGTCTAATGGCTAAGGTCTGGAGAAAAAAAACAAAAAACAACCACCACCTTTCCTGAGGAAGGGGAGTGTGGATTGGCGACTCAGGCTATGACAAAGTTCCAAGCTTTCTTTTGAAACTGCATGGCTTTGGACAGCTTTGGCATCATCCGCGGAGCCTGTGGAGAACCATTTCTTCATAGGGACACCTTGGTGTGGTTTAACGAGGAGCAATGGCAGCAAAGAACACAAAGTAAGCTCGAGGAGGACTGGTCTTCTTTGGGCAGCGTAATTTATTTATTTATTTATTTTTGAGGCACAGTCTCACTCTGTCACTCAGGCTGGAATGCAATGGTGTGATCTCCACTTACTGCAACCTCTGCCTCCCAGGTTCAAGGTATTCTCCTCAGTAGCTGGAACTACAGGTGTGTGCTACCACTTCAGGCTAATTTCTATTTTTAGTAGACAGGGTTTCACCATGTTGGCCAGGCTGGTCTTGAACTCCTGACCTCAGGTGATCCACTTGCCTTGGCCTTCCAAAGTGCTGTGATTACAGGCGTAGGCCACTGCACTGGGCCTGGGCAGAGTAATTTTTAGAGGTGGAGGTAGGAGAAGAGCTGAGAGAGAGGGCTTGAGTTTCATGGCTGGGTGATCTCAAACAATTGTGACAGCTTGTAGTCTGAGTTTATGGAGGGCTTCTTACTGATTCCAAAGAAAATTTATTTTTTCACTTTAACTCAAATAAATTTGAGTTCCTTTTACATGCAGGGTCTGGATTTCCTGACCTCAGGTGATCCACCAGTCTTGGCCTCCCAAAGTGCAGGAATTACAGGTGTGAGCCACTGTGCCCAGCCTTTTTTAAAATTTATTTTTTAGAGGCAAGATCTTACTCTATCACCCAGGCTGGAGTGTGGCGGTGAAATCACAGCTCACTGCAGCCTGGAACTCCTTAGCTCAAGCGATCCCCCCACCTCAGCTTCCCAAAGTGCTGGGATTACAGGTGTAAGCTATCACACCCTCTCCCTAACCTGCATTTTTCTTTGTTTTCTTTTCTTTCTTTTTTTTTTTTCTAACCTGCATTTTTGAGAGATTTTAGTGCTAAGAGAAATTTTCCTCAAAAAAGAAAAACAAACCCTCAAACTTTATAAAATAGCTAAATCAGGGGCTTAGGGAAATTATCTATATGTTTGTGTTCAGAATAGATTTGAAGCCTGAGCTTGGTGGCTAACACCTGTAATCCTAGCACTTTGGGAAGCTGAGGTGGGCGGGTCACTTGAGGCCAGGAGTTCCAGACCAACCTGGCCAACATGGTGAAACTCCATCTCTATACTAATACAAAAAATTAGCCAGTTGTGGTGGTGCGTGCCAGTAGTCCCAGCTAGGTGGGAGGCTGAGGTGGATGGACCCCTTCAGCCCGGGAAGTTGAGGCTTCGGTGAGTGGAGATGACACCACTCTACTCCAGCCTGGATGACAAAGTTAGACTCCGTCAAAAAAAAAAAAAAAAAAAAAAAAAAAAAAAAAAAAAAAAAAAAATTGAGGGGGAAGTGATTAGAAGTAATTAGGTTAGGAGACAATAGTGGAAGAGGGCTGGAATTAATCATTTACTTATTCTGCAACATTTGCTAAGGTCTTACTACAAGTCAGGCACTGTATTAGGCATTCACAATGTAATGGTTTTAAAAAATACTGAGCGCGGTTCATGCCTGCAATCCCAGCACTTTGGGAGGCAGAGGCGGGCGGATCACAAGGTCAGGAGATCCGGACTATTCTGGCCAACATGGTGAAATGCCGTCTCTATTAAAATACAAAAAATTAGCTGGGCGTGGTGGTGTGCCCGCAGTCCCGGCTACTCAGGAGGCTGAAGCAGGGGATTCACTTGAACCGGGAGGTGGGGGTTGCAGTGAGCAGAGATCGCGCCACTGCACTCCAGCCTGGCGACAGAGCAAGACTCCGCCTCAAAAATAAAAATAAAAATAAAAATAAATGATGAGACCAGGCGCCGGTGGCTCACGCCTTAATCCTAGCACTTCGGGAGGCCAAGGTGGGCAGATCATGAGGTCAAGAAATCTAGATAATTTTGGCCAACATGGTGAAACCCGGTCTCTACTAAAAATACAAAAATTAGCTGGGCGTGGTGGCGCGCGCTTGTAGTCCCACCTACTCGAGAGGCTGAGGCAGTAGAGTTGCTTGAACCCGGGAGGCGGAGGCTGCAGTGAGCCGAGATGGTGCCACATCAGTCTAATCTGGTGTCAGAGCGAGATTCCGTCTAAAACAAAACAAAAACAACAACAACAAAAAGACGAGTGAATCCCCTCCTAGAATGTATAGTGTAGTGAGTAGCAACGTACAGGTGATAGAAGGGAAAATAAATCCTTGTTCCTGATTTCTGCCTCTGGGTAGGTGTAGCAATGCCACAAATACAGGCAATGGAAGACTTCCATTAGAGATGGCCTCAAATGTCTGCAAAAATTCTGAAAATTTGAAGTACTAGTGGAATAGTTTCCCTGTTCCTCTTGATAGATTTTTCTACTGTTGTTACTTTCTCCTTTGAGCAATGATTTTATCCTCTTTGGTTCTTTTGAGTATTTCTTAAAAAAAAAAAAAAGTAAGGAAATAGAGGAAAGGAATGGCATAGGCAGCTACCTCTCTGAAAGACAGCCATTGTTTTGTTCTATATTGGAAGGCTTTTCGACTGGTTATCCTCCCTAATTTGAAAATAACTGCCATTGGAAAGTGTTATTTCCAGTGGCCTCAGGGCATACTATCCTCTGTCTTTTAATTTTCGAGGAGTAATCTCACTCTGTCGCCCAGGTTGGAGTGCAGTGGCACGATCTCGGCTCACTGCAACCTCAACCACCCGGGTTCAAGTGATCCTGGTGCAACCTCCGCCTCCCGGGTTCAAGCGATTCTCATGCCACAGCTTCCCGAGTAGCTGGGACTATAGGTGCCCGCCACCATGCCCAGCTAATTTTTGCATTTTTAGTAGAGACTGGGTTTCACTATGTTGGCCAGGCTTGTCTCCAACTCCTGACCTCAGGTGCTGGGATTACAGGTGTGAGCCACCGCACTCGGCCTCCTTTCTGTCTTAAACGCTTTCTCTAAATACTCTTCCCGGTTTGAACAGCGGCAAAGATTAAATGTGTCTTATTATACATGCAGCAATTTGCCACTCCCTTTGCCCTGCCCCAGTTACTGCAATAGAAAATGTCTGGGGATAAATACATCTGTGGAAAATTCAATCTTCCTAGTGAAGATTATGAAGGAAACAGAAAGGACACTTCCATTCCAGAGAGAAAGGTGTCTGTTTCCCAAAAGGTTAGACATTGATTCAGAACAACGGAACCTGAGGAAACGAGTATTAAAGAAAATTAACTCTCTGAATGCGAGGTATTACAAGGCCATTTGTTTCCTAGGGAAAAATAGAAAGAAAGGGGGTGGAGACACGGGCTTTGCTGTATAACCTTGGTCCTGTCGCCTAAACTTCTTTGAGCTGCTGAATAAGAGTTGGGACCAAGGATCGCAAAGGTTCTTTTATTCCTAAAATTCCATGGTTTCACGATTACGTGAGTTGAAACGGGCCATTCTGTTGATTTCCTAGTCTCCAGGAGGAAGGAAACTAGTCTTTGGGGCTTGAACCGACTAGTTTCCCGGAGAATTACCAATGTGGAGGTGGGAGAACTTCACAATTACGGGGTTTTGGACAGTAGAGATGCTCTTGAAAATTTGCCAGAAGGACTTTCCCCCTGTCCTTTAACCTGGCTTTACAATGCTCTTCACGCCTTGCAGTGGGGGAGCGGGCAGAACCTATTTTAGACTGAGGTAGTTCATTTGACTAAGCGTTTTCCCTTTCCTTATTTTTGGACCCTTAACGACCAAGTGCCGAGAAACAGATCCTTAATTACGATTCTGGGATTGCGAAAGGCCTGTAAAATCCTGCTTCCGCCTCTGAATCCTTTCTTCGGGTACTGAGATCTTTTTTTAAATGTGTATTTCTGGCGGAGGGGGCATGGAGTGAGGCTCAGAACGGCGGCGCGGGGCTGACGGATGCCTGTTTGGCGGGAGGCTCGGCGTGCGGGGCTGCGGGTCGGGGCCGGACGGGCAGCCGGGCGGGCTCCGGGCGACGAGGGCGCGGTTGCGGGCTGGCGGGCGGACCCCGGGGAGGGGCTTCACCGAGGCGCCGCGGCCGGAGCGGAGCGGAGCCGCTCGGGCTGGGCGCGCAGCGCGGCCGGGCGGGCGGTGGCGCTGCGGAGGCGGTGGCCGAGGCCTGCGGGCGCGGAGGAGGGGCCGGAGGCTGGGGCGGCTGGCGGCAGCTGCCTCGGTGACGACTGCCGGCATCGCGGCGACCTGAGCAGATCCAGCCGCGGGCCCCGCCGTCGCCGCCACTCCGGCTGTCTTCCTTCTCCGCTCCCGGCCGGGGCGTCAGGAATGGGCCCCAACCGCCGCGGGCCCCGCACCCTGCGTCGCCCGTAGGCCCCAGTGACTGGAGGCCGGCCGGCCTCCCGCTACCCCTCACCCCAGCCGAGCCGTCCCCACCCCAAATCCCCGGGAAGGAAGATGAGGGAGACGGGCCCGGCGCTTAGCAGCCAGAGCAGCGGTAGCAGCAGCAGCGGTCGGGGGAGGGTGTTTCGCCGTTTCCTCTCAGCCGCCAGGACAAGATGGCAGCGGCCGCGGAGAGGGGCTGAGCCCGGGCTGGGTGGTGCCGCCTGCTGAAGCGCCTGGCTCCCTGTCCCCGGCACGGCCCTGCGCCCCACCCCGGACATGCTCAGGGCTGCGGCCGCCCGAAGAGGAGAGAGCGCGGGCCTCTAGGAAGGTAAGGAGTCGAGCGAGGGGCGCTGCCACCCCTGGGTGGGGGGACCGGCTCCGTCCGCGGACCCCGCGGCCAGGTGGCCAGCGGACCCCAAACCTGACCCAACCCCTCCGGAGCGGTGCGCACTCGTCGCGCGTCCCGTGCCCCATCCTTATCCTCCGCGCTCTCGTGCTCCCAGTTTCCGCCCCAGCCTCCGCGGTGTGGCCGGGTTTGGGCCGCTCCCTCGAAGCCGGCGCCGCGCCAGGCCCTGGGCTGCCGGACGCGGGGGCCGCAGCCTCCGGGAAGCCGCGCTCGGCCGGGGCCCGGGGGCCTCGGCCTCCCCCCGCCAAGGTTGCGCAACGGCTCTTCCCAGCAACCAAAGTTTTGTTTAGTCCCACGGGGAGCCTCTCTTCCCCTCCCTCCGCAGCCCTAGGCCGTAACTCCGGAGATCTCTTTCCTTTCATTAAGGGGAACAAACACAAACACGGGCACGCACGCAGCTTGAGCACCCCAGCCGATGGCCGCGTCCCGGGCTTTGTGGGCCCGTCCCCAGCGTCGCGGAGCGGCGGGTGTGCAGGGTGTCAGCTCTGGGGACGTGCGTGCGTGTGATTGTTGGGGAGGAGAAATGTGATCCGCCGCTCCGCGTCCCCAGCGGCGGCTGGAGGAAGGCGTGGCGGCCGCGCGGCGGGGCTGTTGCCGGCTTCTCTCGGTACGGTGGCTGCCGCCCGCTTCCCTTCGCCGCACTGGGAGAACTGGCGGAAAGACTTTGGATGAGAATGTCTGTTTTTCTGCCGTGAGGGAGACGGCTGTTGTAAAATGGTATGTGGCTCTAGGGGAAGCCTGTTGTTCCCCTAATCTCATCTCTGCTTGAGGAATTGCGCTGGAGAGTGTGTGCGTTAATTACCTTGGACTTGTTACAGAGTAGTCGTAACTCCTTCAGACCTAGAACAGTGTTTTCACAACCTCTTACTGCCCTGTTAGGGAATTTGTTTGTCCACCTGTCAGTTCGCTGCTTCTAATTATAAGGGGCTTCTATTAGCAACAGCAAAAAATTTCAGATTATCCTCCAGGTATAGGGAGAGCTCACGGTTGGCTCTATTGTCAACTTTGTTTGGATGTCTGTCTGGTACAGGGCCGGAAAAGTTAGCTGGCAAACCAGTCTGTGCGTGTGCTTTTGCGTACTTTCTAGTAGTTTGGAGATTCGCTGACGCTTTTCCCCTTTTTGCTGTTTAGGTATTTGCTTTTAGCTGTAGCTTCTGAAGTGGGAGTACTTATATTCAAACCATTTCAGTTTATTTCAAAGGTTTAGTTGCTGGGGTCTTTAAAATTTTAAAAGAGGTTTCCTTTCTGATCAAAGTTTTGATGAAAAGCCTTGAGCAGTAACGATGGGTTTTGTTTCCAAACTAAGACATTTTAATCCTATATTCTTATTTTTCAGAAGCTGGTAAAGTCTCACCATATGTTTGATAAGTCTAGATTCTGCTTATGTTTGCAAGTACAGTGCTAATTTTATACAATGAGCAATGATAAGGTTTAGATAGGTCATGATTAAGCTTAGTATTTTAAGTAAACAAAATATGACTGATCTTTTTAAAAAAAGTTTTTATAGTTGTATTGATTATCTTATGCTTTCGTGCCATTTATCTGTGACTGAAAATTTTCCAGCCAGATACGGTTAAGTCAATGAAATATTTCTTGGTGTATTTCTCACTGAATTAATAACATGTAGAGGACTCTTAATTTATGAAATATAATGCTTAACCTGTTTGAGGTTTTTTTTATTCTTTTGAAATTTACATATTTAAAATTTGTGTTAAGGTAGAAATGTGTTGAAATATTTATGTTTGGGCATTTTTTTTTTTTTTTTTTTGTACTTATGGAAAAATTTGTTCCTTAAGTTCACGCCTTCCTTGCCCTACTCAAGGTGATCTCTTTTCTAAGAAAAAAATGGCAGTGTGGAACCTTAGATTTGTGGAAAACCTTAGATTAAAACTGTTGTAAAAAAGTAAAATGAGTTTGAAATCTAGAACAGAACTGGCCATTAAGTGTTTCAACTTTATATTTGGACGTTGCTGACTACAGTAGCTAAACATACATATTAGGCAAGCCGATGATAACATGGTAAGCCAGACTTAGTTTATTGTCAAAATACGTTTTTCATTGAACTAGTCATTACCTTGCTTATAAACCAGTCATTGGCTTTCTGGCATGGGGTTTTAGAGTCACATTAAAATGGATGGTTTACTTTACGTGAGATACTTCTTGTAAACATGCTTGGAAAGAAGCTGTACATCATACTCTTAATTTTTTGGAAGTTCTGTCATGTGATACTATAAAATAGAGTGTAAATTATGGAGGTAGGTTGCTGTTGCAAGTATGGCATGGGCACATAGATTTTTCTTTTCTGTTACCTAGGCTGGAGTACAGTGGCTCGATCTCGGCTCACTGCAATTTCTGCCTCCTGCGTTCAAGTAGTCCTCTGCCTCAGCCTCCTGAGAAGCTGGGATTATAGGTGCCCACTACCACGCCTGGCTAATTTTTATATTTTTAGTAGAGACCGGGTTTCACCATGTTGGCCATGCTGGTCTTGAACTCCTGACCTCGTGATCCACCCGCCTCGCCCTCCCAAAGTACTGGGATTACTGTACCCAGCTGGACACATAGATTTTTATGTTTAATGTAAGATATGGAGAGACTCCCTGCACCCCCTGCAACTTAAAAAAGCAGCAGCTATCAAATGACTTTTTTTGATTGAACTTTTGTTTTTAATATTTGTGCATGAACCTGAAAGCATATGGAAAGGAGGAAAGGGAAAATGTAAATTTTCATTAGGCTGCAGTATTATTTCTCACACCTGATTCACATCCATTTCGTGGAATACTTGTTAGCATGTTATTTTTTTATTTGAATGTTAGAATGACTTATCCTGGTAACTTTTGAAGTTAACTTTATTTTAAAAGGTAAGAGAGTTAACTTATTAAATAATTAAGTTATTAAATGTTCTTTTCTTTTCTTTTTTTGAGACAGAGTCTTGCTCTGTTGCCAGGCTGAAGTGCAGTGGTGAGATCTCGGCTCACTGTAGCCTCCACTTCCCGGGTTCAAGGGATTCTCCTGCCTCAGCCTCTCAAGTACTTGGAATTACAGGTGTCTGGCACCACACCTGACTAATTTTTTGGTATTTTTAGTAGAGACAAAGTTTCACTGTGTTAGCCAGGATGGTCTCGATATCCTCACCTTGTGATGTACCCGCCTTGGCCTCCCAAAATGCTGGGATTACAGGCGTGAGCCACCTCGCCCAGCTAAATGCTATTTTTATAGCAACAGTTTACCAAATATAATGATGAGGTAAATTAGAATTGCACTATTGGTAGTTAATTCAAAGGCATAAAAATGTAGTTTCCATTGCAACCTGGAGATGAAAAGATGTCATGGCAATATTTAGATTCAAAGATATCAAAGATAAATAGGGAAATTCTCCAAATTTAAAAATCCTTCCAGAAGTTGTTATTCCTGCCTCTTAACTCTTGGAGAACACAGAATAACTTGATTTGTCATTGCCGCAATAAATATTCGTGTTGTAGCTGTCCTAATGTTCTAATGTCCAAAGTTGAGACTTCCAATATGGTATGTTCAACTTGGAAGTTATTTCTGAAGACAAACTACAAAAACTTTGTTAAAATGGAGGAATCTATCAGTGCGTTTATTTTTTTAAAGGTGTTTCCCACCCCCCCTTCACTGGGATGTATTTCTCTATTTTAACTTGCTGAAAGCTTTGTCATGGGGAATCTTTTGTATATGATACCAGTGTAAGTCTAAAGGGATTGTCTATCTATCTATAAATTATTGTCATTTATACATGTATGTGTATATATATATTTAAATTTTAGGTTCAAGTGTACATGTGCAGGTTTGTTATATAGGTAAACTTGTGTCATGGGGGTTTGATGTACAGATTATTTTGTCACCCAGGGACTAAGCCTAGTACCCAGCCAATAGTTATTTTTGCTGCTCTTCTCCCTCCCGCCCACCACCATCTGGTAGGTCCCAGTGTCTGTCGTTCCCCTCTTTGTGTCCATGTGTTCTCATCCTTTAGCTTCCACTTATAAGTGAGAACATGTGGTATTTGGTTTTCTGTTCCTGCATTGTTTGTTAAGGATAATGGCCTCCAGCTCCATTCATGTTCTGCAAAGGACATGACATTGTTCTTTTTTTATGACTGCATAGTATTCCATGGTACATATGTAGCACATTTTTAAAAAATTCAGTCTTCCATTGATGAGCATTTAGGTTGATTCCATGTCTTTGCTATTGTGAATAGTGCTACAATGAACATATGCAGGCATGTGTCTTTATGATAAAACAATATATATTTCTTTGGATATATACTCAGTAATGGGATTGCTGGGTCCAATGGTAGTTCTGTTTTTAGACCTTTGAGGAGTCACCACACTGCTTTCCACAGTGGCTGATCTAATCTACATTCCCACCAAGAGTGTATAAGTTTTCCCTTTTCTCTGCAACCTCATCAACATCTGTTATTTTTTGACTTTAAAATAATAGCCATTCTGACTGGTGTGAGATGGTATCTCGCTATGGTTTTGATTTGCCTTTCTCTGATGATCAGTGATATGGAGTTTTTTTCATATGCTTCTTGGGCACATGTATGTCTTTTGAAGTGTATCTGTTCATGTCTAAAGGGATTATTTTAAATGTCCTAACTGCTTCTGGATCCAGTTGCTGAAAAATATATATCTTTTGACCAGGTGTGGTGGCTGATGCCTGTAATCCAATCACTTTGGAGGCCAAGGCGAGCAAATCACCTGAGGTCGGGAGTTCAAGACCAGCCTGACCAACATGGTGAAACCCCGTCTTAAAAAAAAAAAAAAAATATATATATATATATATATATATATATATATATATACACACACACACACACACACACAAACACACATACATATATGTCTATATATATATGTAAGCACTTATTTAATTTATATTAAAATGTGTATTTGGAGAAGTATTGAATCAGTAGAGGCTTTTAGGATAGTCAATACTTATGTGGTCTATTTCAGGAAGAATAGTTCACTTCTTTTGGTTGGATTTGTATGTAGTTAAGACTGGTTTGGAGGAAGAACAGCTTAATATTAGTGTGCTGCTTCTGTAGCTTTACCATAGCTGTTCTTTGGGACCTTGTTTTAGTTACTTGTAGGACCAAGATAGAATAGATATTTGGAGGATGTGTGTTACACATTTATGAGTTTGTCAAATGAAACCTTGAGCTTTTTAGCAGATTAGGCCCTTATCCTCAGCTGATACTTGGAACATATGTTACTAAACAGAGACAACATATTATCTGGATTCTGAGATACCACTGTTATGCCAGGGACCTAGAGCCTCTGTTCTTACTACTGTGTGGAATTAAAACAACTGGATGAGTATTGTCAATATGCATTGTATTTTTAGGGCAGCATTTGTGGCTTGGAGACAGTTATTAAGCAGATTTACTTTGTCTTTTATATTTGGCAGTTAATGTCAAGTTAGTACTTTAGAAGGCGTTTTTCCAACAGAAAACCTTGAAATAGAACAAACTGAGGAACATATTTTTGACCTTAAATGTATTTTGTTACCTTAAACCAATTTCTCTAATTTTTAATTCTAATTTAATTTTATTTGTTTATTTTTTGAGACAAAGTTTCGCTCTAGTGACCCAGGCTGGAGTGCAGTGGCACGATCTGGGCTCACTGCAACCTCTGCCTCCTGGGTTCAAGTAATTCTCCTGCCTCAGCCTCCTGAGTAGCTGGGATTATCGGCATGTGCTACCACGCCTGGCTAATTTTTGTATTTTTAGTAGAGACAGGGTTTTACCATGTTGGCTGGGCTGGTCTCAAACTCCAGACCTCAGGCGATTCATCGGCTGCAGCCTTCCAAAGTGCTGGGATTACAGGCATGAGCCACCACTCTCGGCCTATTTTTTCTCTTTATGTATTTATTTTTTCTATTTTTGCATTTATTTTTTCTTTTACAGACAGGGTTTTGCTCCATGGATCAGGCTGGAGTATAGTGGTGTGATCACAGCTTACTGCAACCTCGACCTCCTAGGCCCAGGAGATCCTTCTGCCTCAATCTTCCAAATAGCTGAGACTACAGGAGGTACTACTACCATGTCTATTAATGTTTTCATTTCTTTTTCTTTCCTTCTAACATGGTCTTGCTTGAATTTTTTCATTTTTTTGTAGAGACTGAGTTGTGCTTTGTTGCCCAGGCTGGTTTTGAACTCCTGGGCTCGAGCAATCCTCCTTGGCCTCCCAAAGTGCTGGGATCCCAGACGTGAGCCACTGTGCCCGGCTCAATTTCTCTAATTTTCTTAAGAATGAGGCCTTTTCCCTTCTGTAGGAGACTGAGTGGGAGAGGGGATGGTGAGGCAGGTGAGGTAGGGGAGGCTGGACAGTAGAAGGGGGAAGAGCTTGGTTTAATTGGATTTGGGAGTCTGAAATGAAATCTGCTTTAATTAATTAATTAATTTTTGAGAATGGGTCTTGCTCTGTCACCCAGGCTGGAGTGCAGTGGTGTGATCTCATCTTACTGCAACCTCCACCTCCTGGGTTCAAGTGATTCTCCTGTCTTAGCCTCCTGAACAGCTGGGATTAGAGGCACATGGCACCTGTAACTTTTGTGTTTTCTGTAGAGACAGGATTTTGCCAGGTTGTCCAGGCTGTTCTCGAATTCCTGGCCTCAAGTGATCTGCCCACCTTGGCCTCCCAAAGTGCTGGGATTATGGGTGTGAGCCATTGCCTGGCTGCTAAGATTTTAAATGTCCAAGTTGCAGGAAACCAGAGTTCACTTAGCAAAAAATTGTAGTAGCTTGAGGGAAAGATTAAGTTAGTGACCTGCTAAGTAATCAGTCTTGTGAAATAATAACATGTCTGTTTATCTTCCTTGACCTCAGTTTTTAAAATCCCTCCCCCAACCCCTTCTTCTTTCTGTATTTTGTTTCTTCAATCTGAGAGACTTTTCCTTAAGGTAGAGTTTGGGAAAGATAAGCTTTCTCTATAATTAAAAAAAAAAGTCTTGTGTTCCAGGACTAACCTGCAAGTATGAAGACTATAGAACATAATATTGTTGAATGAGTTTGAGTTATAGGATATATTCTTTTAGTTTCTGGAGATCTTAAAAAATAAAACTAAGGTACATGATGTATGAATTAAAACTCAGACTTCTGCTATCTGTCACACAGTCCTTTTCACCTTCTTCTGAGATAAATAATCTCTTTTAAAGATGAGATTTGCGGGTACACATTCACCTTGCATTTTCTTTGCTGCTAACCTTGTTTTTTTTTTTAAAAAAACAGAAAGGTCTCACTTTAAAAAATGGATGTTTAAGGCCGGTTGCCGTGGCTCAAGCCTGTAATCCCAGCACTTTGGGAGGCCGAGGCGGGTGGATCACGAGGTCGAGAGATCAAGACCATCCTGGTCAACATGGTGAAACCCCGTCTCTACTAAAAAAAAATACAAAAAATTAGCTGGGCATGGTGGTACGTGCCTGTAATCCCAGCTACTCAGGAGGCTGAGTCAGGAGAATTGCCTGAACCCAGGAGGCGGAGTTTGCGGTGAGCCGAGATCGCGCCGTTGCACTCTAGCCTGGGTAACAAGAGCGAAACTCCGTCTCAAAAAAAAAAAAAAAAAAAAAAAAGGTTATTTAATTTAGAGAGGCATAATAAAGGAAAATGTAGTATTTGCTCTTTTGAGCTGTACTTATTTCTTTAGCTAAAGATTTAAGTTGCAAAAGACTGATTCTTTTATATAACTCTTGATCATGTTGAAAGTAAAGGATTGCTGAGGCTGGTCATATATAATTTCTTTTTATTTTACGTAATTATTTATGCTGGAACACCCTTTACCTTCCAAATATTGATGAGGTCTGACCTGCTTAGCTTCCAAGGTTAGACAAGTTCCAAGGTCAGAAACTTTTCAGTTTCTAATCTAGCTGGAAAAAAACAGTTTAGATTTGGTAGGCATTTAAATCAGATGAATAGAGTATGAATTGATCTCCCCACCCTAAAAATTTTGTAGCTTTTATAAATTATATTTGATTTCATATGGATTACCAAGAAAATTGTCTTAAGGATGCTAGAAGATAAAAACTTGCCTGTATTTGACTAGACAGTTATTTTACTGTGGAAATTTTAGAAAGTATTTATTTGCTAAAAAAACCATTTATGTTTACTTCAAATTCTTTAACTTCCCCCTACTTTGTTATATATTATTAATAAATGTACAAAATATTTTAGAGTTTTTGAAAACAAAATAGTAAACTTGGAAATATTTGTAGGAAATAACTTTGCTTATTAAATATTTCCTACTCTATAAAGTGGTATATAAAGGCTTAAAATGCTAACTTTTAAAGTATGTTTCAACTTTTTTTTTTTTTTGAGACAGTTTTGCTCTTGTTGCCCAGGCTTGGTATGATCTCGGTTCACTGCAACTTCCGCCTCCTGGGTTCAAGCGATTCTCCTGCCTCACCATCCCAAGTAGTTGGGATTACAGGTGTCTGCTACCACGCCTGGCTACTTTTTGTATTTTTAGTAGAGATGGGGTTTCACCATGTTGGTCAGGCTCATCTTGAACTACTGACCTTGTGATGCATCCATCTCAGCCTCCCAAAGTACTGGGATTACAGGTATGAGTCACCGCACCCAGCCCTCAACTTTTTAAAAGTATATTTCAACTATGTGTTATCTCTTTAATAATACAGAGAGTCTGGTAGGTTTGGTAAACTATACCACTTTAGATATATAATGCTACAGTTTTAAATAGTTAATAAGATAGAGTGATAACATTGAAACTGAGACATTTCTTCTAAAGTATGACTTAAATTAATGCTTCTGAAGGCTCTACGTATATAATTTATTACAATTTCTATTGAGTTTAAATAGGGTATAGTGACTAAAGTCACAATGAAAATTACAGGTTATGCTGCTATATAGCCTATAGCTGTGTGCTTTACTATATTCTCAAAGACAAATAAGAATGTTTTGGATGGCTGGCTGTAGTGGTTCATGCCTGTCATCTTAGCGCTTTGGGAGGCCAAGGTGGGTGGATCACCTGAGGTCAGGAGTTTGAGATCATCCAGACCAACATGGTGAAGCTCCATCTACTAATAATACAAATAAAAAGAATTTTTTGGCCAACTTCTAATAAGACAGTTTCAGTGGAGACAGTAAAATGTCTCTGTAATATATTGATTGTAGTTTTGTATTTTAAAGTTAGATAAGAATAATATTGGATTCAAAAATAGTGGATTTGTAATAATCACTGTTTAGTGAGCTTTAAATATTTTTGTAGCTGATCACAGACTGTGGCCACAGAATAGATAGAAAATTCTGTTATGACAGATAATGATAAAATATTTGTATGAAAACTATTTATCTTATTGGTCAAACACGGTGTCTCACGCCTGTAATCCCATCACTTTGGGAGGCTGTGGTGGGTGGATCTCTTGAGCACAAGAGTTCAAGACCAGACTCAGCAACAGAGTGAAACCCTGTCTCTACAAAAAATATAAAAACTAGCTGGGCATGGTGGTGTGCACCTGTAGTCCCTCTAGTCCTAGCTACTGGGGAGGCTGAGGTGGGAGATAACTTGAGCCCAGGAGGTCAAGGCTGCAGTAAGCTGCGATCGTACCACTGCAGTCCAGCTTGAGTAATGGAGCAAGACCTTATCTCAAAAAAACAAAACAAAACAAAACAAGCCTATTTTATCTAGTACATGTTTGAATGTCCACTGAGTGCAAGGTACTGTGCAGTGAACGAAGAGAGTAACAAATGGTCCCAACTTTGAACAAGTAAATGATAAGGAAAATTAGCTGAATACTGTACATTTTCTTTTATATTTGTATATGTGCACCTAAGTTAGAAAAACACTGCTTATGAAAAATGATTTTAAAAATTTCTTATTTTATGAAATATGAAATATTTAAATGATATTAAAATAGTAGTATTCATGTTAAAGTTGTGTGTTAATATTCACTGCTGCTCTTGAAGTTTGTAAAACCAAAATAAGTCTTTGAAAAGTATGAACACTACTGTAATCCCAGTACTCTGGGAGGCTGAGGTGGGCGGATCCCTTGAGGCCAGGAGTCTCAGACCATTGTATGCAACGTGCAGAAATCTTTACCAAAAACCAAAGAAAATGCAAAAATTATTCAGGCATGGTGATGCATGCTTGGAGTCCTAGCTGTTGGGGAGACTGAAGTGAGAGGATTGCCTGAGTCCAGAGAGGCTGACGCAGCAGTAAGTAAACCATGATTGCGTGCCACTGCACTCTAGCCTGGGGTAAAGAGTGAGACCCTGTTGCAAAAAAAACAAACCAAAATAAAACAAATTTTAAATTTTATTTTTTTACTTTGCCAAGTCCTGATGGAAAAAAATATTACCAGTTTTGTCTTGTGACAAGTTTTTTCATTAAGGCTAACCAGTTTTATAGTTCAAGTGTCTTACAGAGGTAAACCGCATGTTAAAGGTCATATTTCTCAGCGGTGGCTAATAATAATACAGTTCTCTTGTTTTCTCATGGTTTTTCCTTTGGACCTGCGCAGTTTTCACATGGCCTGAGCGAAGTGTCTTAGGTTTTGCCTTTTCTAGCTGTATTTCCTTCCTCCTCAATTTAGAATGCAGAGCCCTTTAAACCTCATTCCTTTTTTTAATTGTACTTTAGGTTCTGGGGTACATGTGCAGATCATGCAGGATTGTTGCATAGGTACATGTATGGCAATGTGGTTTGCTGACTTCATCCCCATCACCTATATCTGGCATTTCTCCCCATGTTATCCCTCCCCAGGATCCCCACCCTTTGTTGTTCCTGCCCTAGCCCCCTGCAACAGACCCCAGTGTGTGATGCTCCCCTCCTTGTGTCCATGTGTTCTCATTGTTCGACACGCACCTATGAGTGAGAACATGTGGTGTTTGATTTTCTGTACTTGTCTCAGTTTGCTGAGAATGATGGTTTCCAGATTGATCCATGTCCCAAGAAAGGACATGAACTCATTGTTTTTTTTATGGCCGCATAGTATTCCATGGTGTATATGTGCCACATTTTCCTTATCCAGTTTATCATTGATGGGCATTTGGGTTGGTTCCAGGTCTTTGCTATTGTAAACTGTGCTGCAATGAACATACGTTTGCATGTGTCTTTATAATAGAATGATTTATGATCCTTTGGGTATATACCCAGTAATGGGATTGCTGGGTCAAATGGAATTTCTATTTCTAGGTCCTTGAGGAATTGCCACACTGTCTTCCACAATGGTTGAACTAACTTACACTCCCACCAACAGTGTAAAAGTGTTCCTATTTCTCCACATCCTCTCCAGCATCTGTTGTCTCCAGATTTTTTAATGGCGATCTCCAGATCGCCATTCTGACCAGTGTGAGATGGTATCTCAATGTGGTTTTGATTTGCATTTCTCTAATGACCAGTGATGATGAGCATTTTTTCATGTTTCTTGGCCTCATAAATGTCTTCTTTTGAAAAGTGTCTGTTCATATACTTTGTCCACTTTTGAATGGGTTTGTTTGTTTTTTTTTTTCTTGTAAATCTGTTTTAGTTCTTTGTAGATTTTGAATATTAGCCCTTTGTCAGATAGGTAGATTGCAAAAATTTTTTCCCATTCTGTTGGTTGCTGGTTCACTCTAATGATTGTTTCTTTTGTTGTACAGAAGTTCTGGAGTTTAATTAGATCCCATTTGTCTATTTTGACTTTTGTTGCCAAGGTTTTTGGTGTTTTAGTTATGAAGTCCTTGCCTATGCCTATGTCCTGAATGATTCTGCCTAGGTTTTCTTGTAGGGTTTTTATGGTGTTAGGTCTTTAATCCATATGGAGTTAATTTTAGTGTAAGGTGTCAGGAAGGGGGTCCAGTTTCTACTTTCTGCACATGGCTAGCCAGTTTAAACCTCATTCCTAAGCCATCCTGTGGGAAGTAAACAAAAGGGGAAAACACTTCAAGTTTTTTGTTTTTGTTTTTGTTTTTTTTTAAAAGACAGTCTTGCTTTGTTACCCAGGCTGGAGTGCAATGGCTCGATCTTGGCTCACTGCAACCTCTGCCTCCCTGGTTCAAGCAATTCTGCCTCAGCCTTCCAAGTAGCTGGGATTACGGGTGCTGCTACCATCCCTGGATAATTTTTGTGTTTTTTAGTAGAGATGGGGTTTCACTATGTTGATCATGCTGGTCTCAAACTCCTGACCTCAGGTGATCATCCCTCCTTGGCCTCTAAAAGTGCTGGGATTACAGGCATGAGCCACTGCACCTGGCCCACATTTGAAGATATTTTTCAGAATATCGAACCTGCTAGCTATAACTTATTTAAACCACTATGCAAAAGGAATATTATTTTTGCATTTCATTTATGTAAATTAAAAATGTATTTAACTTGAAGTCCTTAAAAGCAGAGTTGTGCAAAGGACAAGTATTGTATTGTTTTGCTCCTAATATAATTGTACATAATACAGTATTTTTGGCCAGGTGTGGTGGCTCATGCCTGTAATCCCAGTGCTTTGGGAGACTGAGATGGGCGGATCATCTGAGGTCAGGAGACCAGCCTGAGAGACCAGCCTGACCAACGTGGTGAAACCCTCTCTCTACTAAAAATACAAAAATTAGCTGGACATGGTACTCTGGAAGTTGAGGAAGGAGAATCGCTTGAACCTGAGAGGTGGAGGTTGCAGTGAGCTAAGATGGCACCACTGTACTCCAGCCTAGGCAATGAATAAAACTCCCATCACACACACACACACACACACACACACACCAAAAAATCCCCCCCCAAAAACAAACAGTATTCTTAATTAAATTTGACAATTTGGCAGCATTTTGATATTTTATGCATGTGTATTTAAAATTGAATTCTGGGCCGGGTGTGGTGGCTCAAGCCTGTAATCCTAATTCTTTGGGGAGGCTGAGGTGGGAGGATTGCTTGAAGCCAGTAGTTTGAGACCAGCCTTGGGGTATATAGTGAGACTCCATCGCTATAAAAAATACAACTACCTGAGTGAGGCGGTGCATACCTGTAGTCCTAGCCACTCAGGAGGCTGAATTGGAAAGATCACTTGAGCCTAGAAGTTAGAGGCTGCAGTGAGCTAGAATTGCATCACTGCATTCTACCTTGGACAACAAGAGTAAGACTCCATCACCAAAAAATAAAAATAAAAATAAATAAATAAAATATAGCTGGGCACGGTGGCTTATGCCTGTAATCTTAGCATTTTTAGTCGAGACAGGGTTTCACCATCTTGGCCAGGCTGGTCTTGAACTCCTGACCTCATGATCCATCTGCCTTAACCTCATGAAGTACTGAGATTACAGGTGTGAGCCACTGTACCCAGCCAACAAATACATTATTATTATAAAAGGAGACAAATACAGACATATGATACTCAACTTACCTTAATCAAAGTGTAGCATCTTTATTGAGTAGCTTGGCAGGTACCTGACCAAGCAGTTGTGACCGTGTCACTGACAAATTTAGCTTCTCAAAGCCCTCCTTTACTCCCGCCTCTCTTTTTACTTCTAGCAGATGAGTCTGTTTCCTGCATAAAGGTCAGGAGGTACGATCTCCCAGGTTTCCATCCCTTTCCTCTGGACTTCATTCTAACAGTACACACTTTGGAATTTCCCGCCTCTCTCAAGGAAAGAAACATCTCTTGATCCTGACAAGGTTACTCCCCATTTTCTGTGTGGGCTTCATCCAGAATTGTCTTTTTCAACATCTTGAGCTTGTCCAAAAACTTTTTTTTGACAGGTAAAATTATTTATATTTATTGTGTACAACATTGGCTCTTTTTCCTTCAGCCTTTTAACATGCCCAAGTATCTGGGATTTTAAGCAGACATCTTTTAATTGTGCCTCAAGTGTAGGGTCCTCTGTTTCATTTTCTATTTCTTCTAAACTTCTTAAATGTGTTATCTGGCCTCTGCTTGGATTTCTTTTCACTTCATAGCCTTTGGTGGTATAGTTCTGTCCATATCACTTTAGTGAAATTGCTCCTACTAAGTGCCCCTGTTGTTTTCCTTTATTTATAATTTATGTATTCCTTCAGATAATTGTGTTTATAGTGTCCGCTATTCGATTCTGAGCTTTCAACCCATATTTTGAACCTCCTATTCATCTCCGTATTTTTCCCCTACAAGTACCTCAAACTAAGTTGATTATCTTATTTCTGAATCCTTTGCCCGTATTCCCTATCTAGCATCCTTTTTTTTTGAGATGAAGTTTCGCTCTTGTTACCCAGGCTGGAGTGCAGTGGCGCGATCTCGGCTCACCGCAACCTCCGCCTCCTAGGTTCAGGCAATTCTCCTGCCTCAACCTCCTGAGTAGCTAGGATTACAGGCACGCACAACCATGCCCAGCTAATATTTTGTCTTTTTAGTAGAGACGGGATTTCACCATGTTGACCAGGATGGTCTCGATCTCTTGACCTCGTGATCCACCCACCTTGGCCTCCCAAAGTGCTGGGATTACAGGCGTGAGCCACTGTGCCCGGCCCTAGCATCCTCATTTCTATTGCCTTTTAAAAAATATTTGAAACTTTATTATTTTAGAGATAGGGTTTTGCTCTGTTACCAGGCTGGAGTATAGTGGCACAGTTACAGCTCACTGTAGCCTCAAACTGCTAGGCTCAAGTGATCCTGTCACTTCAGCCTCCCAAGTAGCTGGCACTGTAGGTGCTCACTGCCATGCCTAGTTAATTTTTAATTTTTTGTAGAGACAGGCTGGTCTTTTGTTGCTCAGGCTGGTCTTGAACTCCTGGCCTCAAGCAGTCCTCCTGCCTTGGTCTTCTAAAGCTATGTTTGAAACTTTAAATCTTAAATATTTTTTTCTGGTGGATGCTTTGATAAAAATTGTACAACAGTGCTTTTCTTTTTCTTTCTTTTTTTTTTTTTTAATTAGAGCAGGAATGAAAGTTTATTGAAAAGCTTTGGAGCAGGAATGAAGGGAAGTACAGTTGGAAGCACAACTGTGCTTTTCAAAGCAAAATTTTGTTAGTATTAAGTCCCCTTTCTGGAAATCCATAGTGAGAAAATTGAGAATATATGAAAACTTAGAGTAAAAATAAGATATTAAAAAGGAAGAATGTACAATGACTATATGAAAGTGCTTATTACAACTTTATATGAACAGTGAAAAAAATGGGAAAAAAAGAAGTCCAGCAAAGTATGATACGCCCATAGGATAGAACATTATGCTGCTATATAAAATAATAATAGTTAATAAGAGGCTGGGGTGTGGTAGCTTACACCTATAATCCTAGCATTTTAGGAGGCTGAGGTAGGTGGATCACTTGAGCCCAGGTGTATAAGACCAGCCTGGGCAACATGGTGAAACCCTGTCTTTAATTAAAAGAAGAAAAAAAAATGATAAAAAAAGTAGGAGAAAAAATTGTTTTATCAAGTTATCATGTATTTTAATTTTTTTTTTTCTTTTTGAGACGGAGTTTCACTCTTGTTACCCAGGCTGGAGTGCAATGGTGCGATCTTGGCTCACCGCAACCTCCGCCTCCTGGATTCAAGTGATTCTTCTGCCTCAGCCTCCCGAGTAGCTGGGACTACAGGCATGCGCCACCGTGCCCAGCTAATTTTTGTATTTTTAGTAGAGACGGGGTTTCACCATGTTGACCAGAATGGTCTTGATCTCTTGACCTCGTGATCCACCTGCCTCGGCCTCCCAAAGTGCTGGGATTACAGGCGTGAGCCACTGTACCCAGCCTCATGTATTTTAATTTTAAGCGTATGATAAAACATATTAAAATTACTACCCGGAATTAGGTTCTTTTGCCTGAATATTTTGTAATTTTACAGTAATTGAAGAATTTCAAAATGATTGCTATGCTGAATTTAACCTCTTGTTAATGTGAATGATGTATACCTTTTCATCATTTTATGGCAAAATATTTTAAGTTTTATATTAGTATAGTATACGAATTCTAGCAGTGTTATTCCAGGAAAAGGATATTGCCTTAATGGTAATTTTTACTCAATTTGCAAGGTTCTATGAATAAATAACATTCTAAATGTTAATATGGCAAATAATGATGTAAGAAAACTTTTGGCATATCTCCTCATGTATAGTGAATATGCAGTCATTATTCTTACATCTGAGATTCTATCTAGCTTCTTGTGCAAATGCCTAAAGAATGGTGGCTGGGCATGGTGACTCATGCCTGTAATCTCAGCACTTTGGGAGGCCAAGGTGGACAGATCACTTGAGCCCAGGAGTTTGAGACTAGCCTGGGCAATATGATGAGACCCCATCTCAACAACAACAAAAAAAATACGAAAAGATTAACTGAGTGTGGTGGTGTGGACCTGTAATCACAGCTACTAGGAAGGTTGAGGTGAAAGGATCACTTGAACCCTGTGGTCTAGGATGCAGGGAGGCATGATTGCCTCACTGCATTCCAACCTGGGCGACAGATACAAGACCCTGTCTCAAACAAACAAACAAACAAAAAACCGAAAAACCTCACAATTTTAGTTATTATTTGAGAATAGATTTCTAATGAGTAAACTATAACTACTTTGTAGCTATTTTCAATTTAATGAAGAAGCACATGTTTATGGGATCAATGGCTACTTAATTTTAAACTTAAAAATGTATTAGCTGTTAGTTATATATGCAACTTAAACTTTCTTAATATCTTTCTTCTATAGGTGGATACCGTATTTAAAAAAATCTGTTCAGCCAGATAAATATGAAGAAAAAAGCTTTTTAAAAAATCATTTTAGTTCTGTTATATATGGTTTTTAGTATCATGCATTGTTGGTAGTGTGACTTTTTACACTAATGTAAAACAAAAAAAAATCTGTTTTTCTATTACACTTTCAGTAGAAGAAAGAAATACATATGTGTCTTTGCTAAGTCTATCTCAATTTGTGGTTTTAATGCATAGCTTATAAGCAACCCAGCAAATGTGTCACTTAATGATTAGATGTAGTCAGGGCCAGATAGAAGCATTTCTGATAGATTTCTAAGAATTCAATGTCGTGGCCGGGTGCAGTGGCTCACGTCTGTCATCTTAGCATTTTGGGATGCTCAGGCAGGTGGATCACTTGAGATTAGGAGTTTGAGACCAGCCTGGCCATATAGCCCCTCTCTACTAAAAAAAAATTTTTTTTTTTAACAGGTACAAACATTTATTTATTTATTTATATTTTATTATTTTTTTAAATTGCATTTTAGGTTTTGGGGTACATGTGAAAAACATGCAAGATTGTTGCATAGGTACACACATGGCAGTGTGATTTGCTGCCTTCCTTCCCCTCAGCTATATCTGTCATTTCTCCCCATGCTATCTCTCCCCACCTCCTCACCCCCCTGTCCCTCCCCCATTTCCCCTTAACGGACCCCAGTGTGTAGTGCTCCCATCCCCGTGTCCCTGTGTTCTCATTGTTCAACACCCACCTATGAGTGAGAACATGCGGTGTTTGATTTTCTGTTCTTGTGTCAGTTTGCTGAGAATGGTGGTTTCCAGTTTCATCCACAAAGCAGAGGGGCCAGACTGTTAGAAGGAAAGCTTAAAAAAAAAATACTAAAAATTTAAAAGATTAGCTGGGCATTGTTGTGGGTCCCTGTAATCACAGCTTCTTGAGAGTCTGAGGCAGTAGAATCGCTTGAACCCGGTAGGTGGAGGTTGCGGTGAGCCAAGATTTCACCACTGCACTCCAGCCTGGGCGACAGTGAGACTTCGTCTCTAAAAAAAAAAAGAAAGAATTCAGTGTTGTTTCTTTGTGGATAGTTTGATAAGCTGCTTATTTTCTTTTCCTCTTTAGATTTTTGTGAATTACATTGTTCTTTAGTTTTTCTGGCTTTCCTAAGGAGAGTTGTTGCAAATTTCTGCTGTATCCCCTTCCTCAAATTTGTCATGAGAATGAAAGAGATCTTTCTCTCTCTCTTTCTCTTTTTCTTTCTTTCTTTCTCTCTCTCTCCTGCCTGTCTGCCTGCCTACTTTCTTTCTTTCCTTTTCTTTTTCTTTGTTTCTTCCCTCCCTCCCTCCCTCCGTCTCTCTCTCTCTCTTCCTTTTCTTTCCTTTCACCTCCCTTCCTTCTTGATGAGGTTTTGCTTTGTCACCCTTCCTTTCTTTTCTCTTTTCTTCTTTTCTTTCCTCCCCTATGCCTTCCCATTTCCTTTCCCTTTTCCTTCTCCCTTTCCCTTTGGAGATGAGGTCTCGCTTCGTCATCCAGGCTAGAGTACAGTGTCAGGTACTATCATAGCTCAATCAAGCTTGGACTCCTGGACTCAAGGCATCCTCCCAAGCAACTGGGACTGTAAGTGTGTGCCACTGTGCCTGGCTAATTTTTTTTTTTTAAATAGAGATGGGGTCTTACCATCTTTCCCAGGATGGTCTTAAACTCTTGGGCTCAAGTGATCCTCCTGCATAAGCCTCTCTATTGTTTCCTGCTTGATACCAGAGAGTTTCCTGAAGCACAGTGGCTCACGCCTGTAATCCCAGCACTTTGGGAGGCTGAGGCAGGTGCATCACTTGAGATCAGGAGTGCGAGACCAGCCTGGCCAAGATTGTGAAACCCCATCTCTACTAAAAATTCAAAAGATTAGCTTGGCATGGTGGTGGGTGCCTGTAATCCTTTAAAATAAGGGCCATCTTCAGTTGACAAGATATAAGTGACTGTTAAACTTTCAAAATTAAAGAGTATTTCTGCATTAGAAAGATTTTTGATGATACTTCACAAAATTTCCTTAAAAGGGGCATTTATATAAAGTGAAATGTCTGACAACTGCAATCTGAGTAGAGAGAAAACATAATTGTAGAAATTAAAAAAATACTTTGAATTTAGCAGTATAAGGCATATTAGAACTTTATAGAATCTTAATAGAATTTGGAAAATAAAAACAGTTGACTTTTGTGTTCAACTTAATTTTTCCAGGCCCCACAGTGTCTTTCATAAAGATTTTTCAAAATGGAAAGTACTATAATCAGGCTTATGCAGCTATAAATATTTATCTTTTCAGCTCTTAAAATTAAAAAACTGTTATGTGTCTGGCAGAGGAGATGGTAGCCACTGTTCTTACTACATTGGTTTTTAGAATTTTAATTCTTATGTGATTTACATTACTCTAGAGTGATAGTTCGCTTTCAGGTATGAATGTAGAAATGAGAATCTTAAGGTTAAGGTAGCTCATACTCTGGAAAAATTTTATAGAACTTGACCTTTCATTCTTTAAATGTTCATTTAGAGTTTTGAATCATTATCTCATACAAAAATCTTATTTGTTGGCAGAATTTTTTCCTTTATATTTCTGTGTCAGCAGTGGGCATTCAGTCAAATTATTAATCTAGGATTCTAGTTCACCTGTTGAGTTGTTTCAAACATAGATTATGTCAGGTGATCTTCTCGTAGTAATCATTTGACCTTTGCCTTCTTATTCTTTAATGTCTTGTATTTATCTTTGAAGTTAGTTACATAGATTTTTATAAGAAATAACAGTTTTGTGGTGGTTCTTTTGGGACAGATTTTCTGATAAAGTAGAAAGTAATACATTTGGCTTTCTATTAATATTAAGGGTATTCTTCATAACCCAAACTTAAGAAACTGTTTACTCTTTCTACTAGATATTGGTCGTTGTATGAAGAATTTAAGTAAAAAATTTTCTTTTGTGCTTAAGTTTTATAAGCTGAATTACTATCATCATTATTTTTTTGAGATGGAGTTTCGCTCTAGTTGCCCAGGCTGAGTGCAATGGTGTGATCTCAGCTCTTTGCAACCTCCATCTCCTGGGTTCTAGTGATTCTTCTGCCTCAGCCTCCCAAGTAGCTGGGATTACAGGTGCAAACCACTATGCATAGCTAATTTTGTATTTTTAGTGGAGATGGGGTTTCTCCGTGTTGGTCAGGCCGCTCTCAAACTCCTGACCTCAGGTGATCCTCCCACCTTTGCCTCCCAAAGTGCTAGGATTACAGGCATGAGCCACTGTGCCTGGCCTGACTTTGAATGATTAATCCTAAGTTTATATCAAGAAAGAGGGAGATTCAGGTAAACTTTTTATCTTTAGTCAACCTTTCTGTCAGGGTTTCCATTTCTGATTTTTTTTTTTTTCTTTTTGAGATTGAGTCTTGCTCTGTCACCCAGGCTAGAGTGCAGTGGCTGATCTTGGCTCACCGCAACCTCTGCCTCCTGGATTCAAGTGATTCTCCTGCCTCAGGCTCCCGAGTAGCTGGGATTACAGGCATGCACCACCATGCCTAGCTAATTTTTGTATTTTTACTAGAGATGAACTTTCACCATGTTGACCAGGCTTGTCTCGAACTCTTGATCTCGGGTGATCCACCTGCCTTGGCCTCCCAAAGTGCTGGGATTCTGTAATCCCAGGATTACAGTGATCCACTGCTCTTGGCCCTGATTTTTAATTTTATATGTCTGTTAAAAATCTAGAGAAATATCTGCTTTAGTGAGAGTAATCCTTATGTAATTTTTTGAATTACTCTTTTTTAGCCTTGTTAAAAATTCATACTGGCAGAGTGATTTCTTTTCATTTTTTTGAAATGGAGTCTTGCTGTGTTGCCCAGGCTGCAGTGCAGTGGCACTATCTCAGCACACTGTAACTTCTGCTTCCTGGGTTCGAGGGATTCTCCAGCCTCAGTCTCCCAAGTAGCTAGGACTACAGGCACGTGCCACCGCATCCAGCTAATTTTTTTGGTATTTTTTTTTAGTAGAGATGGAGTTTCACTGTGTTGGCCAGGCTGGTCTTGAACTCCGGACCTCAGGTGATCTGTTTGCCTTGGCCTCCCAGAATGCTGGGATTACAGGCATGAGCCACTGAGCCTGGCTAAAAGTCCGTACTTCTTTTAGACGGAGTCTCACCCTGTCACCAGGCTGGAGTGCAGTGGCGCGATCTCAGCTCACTGCAACCTCCGCTTCCTGGGTTCAAGCAATTCTCCTGCCTCAGCCTCCTGAGTAGCTGAGACTACAGGCACATGCCACCATGCCTGGCTAATTTTTGGTATTTGTAGTAGAGACAGGGTTTCTCCATTTTAGCCAGGATGGTCTCAGTCTCCTGATCTCATGATCCTCCTGCCTCACCCACCCAAAGTGCTGGGATTACAGGCATGAGCCACTGTACCCGGCCCTGATTTTTGATTTTATATAGGTTCTAAAAAAATCTAGAGAATTGTCTGCTTTAGTAAGAGTGATCTTTATGTAATTTTTTGAATTAATTAACTCTTTTCTAGACTTGTTAAAGATTTGCACTGGCAGGGTGATTTCTAGCAGCTTTGAAATGTCCAGCGGGTCATTTTCTGTTCCAAATGTTGGAACATTTTGCTAAGTCAGATGAAACTTGTTATTTAACATGCTGATTTGTGTTACAGTCAACACATTCTCTAGATGCCTTGTTAACAATACTGCTGGAAAATACCCAAGACTTTAGTATTTTCAAAATAAATGTTCTGTAGGCACCTCAGACAGCAGGTTATTAAGTTTTAAAGTGTATGGTGGTTCATTTATGTGAAAATATTTCTTTCTTATATGAAATGGTTTAGTATTATTTCCTGGATTGAATATTGGTAAAAATAATCTGTTAAAATAACAGAAGTATTTAAAATATCGACACCTAGTTAACCAATGAAGAATTAAATTCATTTACTGTTCATACTAACAAGTTATTTTCTAGTGTCTCTTGCTTTTTTTTAAGATGGCATGTTATTTTTTGTTTTATAAATATGCACTTTAAACAAAGTAATTGAGAAATGAAAATGACTAGAAACTCCTTTTTACTGGCTAAATATTATATGTCATATAGTTCTATTTTGTAATTTCTATTTATAGAGCCTTGCATAGACTAGCACTATGGTTCTGTCCTTTGAAGAATGAAAAGCCCTTTTAATTGTCAGAATTTATTGGATCACAAAATGAAGTTCTACTTTTAGTTTTTATTGATTGAAGAAGTTATTTAATAACCAACAGCTTTTAAAAACTATTATGAATTAAGTAATACTTTTAAATGAAGAAATTTGCTCTCACTGCTTATGATTACTTTAAAAATTAATGCAGGCAGATGATCCCAGGGCTGGCAATTCTAGACATTAGGTGTTCTGGGCCAGGCCTACCATATTTGGCTGTTGTTCATCCATAAGTTAGTGACCCTTGAAGAAGAGTCTTATTCAAGAAAGACATTGTTTTATACCTGTCACTCATTCTTGTTTTCTGTTTAACTTATCCTTTGACAAAAATTCAGACCTATAGAAAAGTTGCAAGATTAATACAAAGAATTCTTGTAATTTTTCACCTAGAGCCTTTAAATGATAACATTTTACCTCATTTGCTTTTACCGTTTTTCTCTATATCTGTATTATGTTTTTTGTTTGTTTGTTTTTTGTTTGAGATGGAGTCTTGCTCTGTCAACAGGCTGGAGTGCAGTGGCGTGATCTCGGCTCACTGCAAACTCCACCTCCTGGGTTCAAGCAATTCTCCTGCCTCAGCCTCCCGAGTAGCTGGGACTACAGGCGTGTGCTACCACGCCCAGCTAATTTTTGTATGTTTTAATAGAGATGGGGTTTCACCATGTTGGCCAGGATGATCTCAATCTCTTGACCTCATGATCTGCCTGCCTCGGCCTCCCAAAGTGCTGGGATTACAGGCGTGAACCACTGTACCCAGCCTGTATCATGTTTTTATCCGAACCTTTTAGAGTAAGTTGCAGGCAGGATGTCCCTTTACCCCTTATTAATTGAATAAAGACTGTTCAGTTGTTTTATCTGTTTAATCTGTGATCTGAAAACTTTCTCAGACTTTATGTTGTTTTGACATTGAGATTTTGAAGAATACTGTCATTATTTTCTAGACTTTCTCAGTTTGGATTTGTTTTCTTTCCTTTTTTTTTCAATTCTTTTTTGAGACAGTGTCTGTGAATAAATATTTTAAGTGTTAATATGGTAAATGATATTAGGAAACAATTTTTGGCATATTCATTATGTATAGTACACATACAATCACTTTCATTCTTTTCTTTTTTTTTTTTTTTTTGAGACGGAGTCTCACTCTTGCCAAGGCTTCAGTGCAGTGTCGTGATTGGCTCACTGCAACCTCTGCTTCCCAGGTTCAAACTATTCTCCTGCCTCAGCCTCCTGAGTAGCTGGGATTATAGGCGTGCGCCACTATGGCCGGCTAATTTTTGTACTTTTAGTAGAGACAGGGTTTTACCATGTTGATCAGGCTGGTCTGAAACTCCTGACTTTGTAATCCATCCTCCTCTACCTCCCAAAGTGCTGGGATTATAGGCATGAGCCACCATGCCCGGCCTACAATCACTTTCATATCTGAGATAGATTCTATCTAGTTTCTTGGGGTACATGGCAAATATTTTAGGCTTGTATGGACTGAACAGGTGACTTGTATGCTTCACTTTGGTGTGGTTACCAAATTGGTATTGTTGTATCTGAGCGAGTTGTTAGGAAAGCACCATTCTCTGAGACCTGATTGTGAGTCTTTTATTGCCGGCAGCTGAGAGTCAGCTCACGCTCAAAATCCCTCCACCCCGAGGAAGGGGTTTGATTTCCTTTTATATGTTGCTCAGGGTAAGTGGGGCAAAGCAGAATTTTACAGAAGCAGAATAAACAAGTTAGGGGAGGAGGCTGGTAAGTAGGAGGCAGGAGGCTCCCATAATTGTTGATTAACTAAGGAGGGTATAGAAGTGGGTCCCATGATTGCTGGTTACCAAGGAGGGCATCAATCAAGGGGATATTCACAATAGCAAGTGGGCTTGTCAAGCAGGGTATGGTTACAATGGTTATATGTTTTTATGGTTCTAAGCACAACATGACCCAGCACTGTGACCCCAGGTATACACTCAAGGGAGGAATGGCAGGGGGAGAAGCCAAGATGGAGTCAGTCAGGCTCACTTCTAAGATGGAGGTAGTTTGGTTCACCTCAGTATGGTTACCAACTGAATGAAATAAGGTATGACTGATTGGTTATGTTAATAAAATATGTCTAAAATGATTGTATTTTTGTTATTTTATTTTGAGATAGAGTCTCACTCTGTTGCCCAGGCTGGAGTGCGTTGGCATGATCTCGGCTCACTGCAACCTCTGCCTCCTGGGTTCAAGTGATTCCCATGCGTCAGCCTCTTGAGTAGCTGGGATTACAGGCATGCGTCACCACACCCAGCTAATTTTTGTATTTTTAATAGAGATGGGGTTTCATCATGTTGGCCAGGCTTGTCTTGAACTCCTGAGCTCAAATGATCCACCCTCCTTGGTCTCCCAAAATGCTGGGATTACAGGTGTGAATTACCGTGCCTGGGCTGTATTTTTATAATTTTAAGATATACAATTACTAAAATAGGTTATTTCTATTCTCTGATAGATTTTTTTTAACCTTCTTTATTTAAAAATTAATGTAAACTCAGGCTCTGAAAGTATAGGGAGTAATAGAATCACTTCCTGCTGGGTACGGTGGTTCACGCCTGTAATCCCAGCATTTTGGGAGGCCGAGGTGGGCGGATCACCTGAGATTGGGAGTTCAAGACTAGCCTGACCAACACGGAGAAACCCTGTCTCTACTAAAAATATGAAATTAGCCAGTTGTGGTATGCACCTGTAGTCTCAGCTACTCGGAAAGCTGAGGCAAGGGAATCTCTTGAGCCCGGGAGGCAGAAGTTGCAGTGAGCCGAGGTCATGCAACTGCACTCCAGCCTGGCAACAGAGTGAGACTCCGTCTCAAAACAAACAAACAAACAAAACACCAAAAAAACAAGAATCACTTCTTATGCAACTGTCATCCAGTGTGCAAAATAAAAGTAATATTTGAGGTCCCTTCCTTCTTTCTTCCTGGGATGTCTGTCATTTCTATGCATGTTTTTATACCTTTACCACATGCTTAATATAAAACATGGTATAGTTTTCTCTTCTGTTAACTTTATAAGTGATACATGCTTGTTTTGAGGTTTATGTATGTTGATGTATGTAATTTCTGTTCATTTTGCTGCACTTCATCAGTTCTAGCACATTTTTCCCCCAATATTTTAACAGCCTTTACATTGGGATGCATCTTAAAATTGATGATGTCTTGCCTTAACAATTAGTATTGTTTCTTTTTTTGTGGTACATAAATATATGATAATTGTGATATGAGCCACAATTTTATTGCATGCTTCATATTTTATGACTAAGCCACACAATATCCAGTCCTTTTCTGACAATTAGATTATTTTGAAATTTTGATACTACGTAAAGTGCTACAGTGAACATTAATTTACCTGTTTCTTTGTGCTTATTTGTGAGAGTTTCTCTAGATGGGGTATACACCTGGAAGAAGAATTGCTGGATTATAGAATATGTCCATCTTCAGCTTTGCCCTCTAAAGTGATTGTACTTCTTACCCTAGTATAGCAGTTCCTGTTGCCCTTTTCTTCTTCAGCATTGGGTATTGTCCTACTTCTTTTTGACAGTCTGATGGCTATAAATGGCGTCTTACTGTGGTTTTAATTTGCATTTTCCTTATTACTAGTGAGGTTGATAATTTTTTGAAGTAAGACTTTGCTCGTATTTCCTTTCTGTGAATTGTCTGTTTATATCTTCTGTCCATTTGTTTCCTGAGTTTTACCAAACGTAACACGACTTCTTTAGATCTTTTCTCAGTTATGTGTATTGCAAATAACTTCTGTACGTCAGTGGCTTATCTTTATTTCTGGTATCATTTGATGAATGAAAGTTTTAAATTTTAATAAAATCAAATTTGTCATTTTTTTCCTCTTAGAATGTGTGTTTTTACATCTTGTTTTAAGAAAACTTTTGCTTGGTGACAGAGATTGATGATTAAAAATGTAACATTAATTTTAAACTAAGAGGAATAAAAATTATAAATCTTCTGTGTAGGCTGTTCCCAGCATACACAAGTGTTATAGGCACTTAGAGACATGGATTTTTCTTTTCCTTTAGTTGTCTTTGAAAAGATAAAAATATCTATAATTGGTGAAGATTTTTCTTCTTCTTTTATATTTGTCTTCTTGAAGGAAATTCTAGCATTTCAGCTGGAGAATAATTAGAGCATGTGGGTGTGAAACTATTTAAATATAATGAGGGACACACAAATATAGAATTATAAAATTCTCATGATGAATTCACAGGTAGCCATTCTGTGATTACAAGTGATTGGGGAATCACTAACTGGAAACAATGTTCCCCCTTCCCTCCCTTCCTTCCTTTTCTTTCCTCCCTTCTTTTCCAGTGAGGTGCTCTATTTTTGGACGGGATATTGTGAGGTGGGTAACAATACCAAAGTGAAGCAGATAGTCACCTGTTAAGTCCATACAAGATATAAAGTAGTTATAAGTTTGTAGCTTGTAATGTTAAGGAAAAAAAGTGGATTGACAGTATTTTGGATAAACTAACTTTTTTGAAAAGTAGTACACAAAGTTTTGAATTTACAAATGAAACAATGTACAAAAGAGTTTACTACTGGATTTAATTAATTTTCTGGCTGGGCATGTGTGCCCAGGCTGGAGTGTATTGACAAGATCTCAGCTCACTGCAACCTCTGTCTCCCAGGTTCAAGCTATTCTCCTGCTTCAGCCTCCTGAGTAATTGAGTTTACAGGTGTGTGCCACCAGGTGTGGCTAATTTTGTATTTTTAATAGAGAGAAGGGTTTCATCATGTTGGCCAGGCTGGTCACGAACTCCTGACCTCAAGTGATCCACCTGCCTTGGTCTCCCAAAGTGTCTGGGATTAAAGGTGTGAACTGCCGAGCCTGGCCAGATTTAGAATTTTGTTTTCTTTTGCTGCTAAGCATCTTTATGAATACCTTCTGTGCTATGTAAGAAAAGTGTTAATTTTAAATCTGTAATTTTATTAGAAAGTGAGGAACTAGAATTTAGCCAAGATGAATATTGGGAGTCCGTGTGGTGGGAAATAATCAGAAAGAGATGACAGATCAAAGGAAAAGAAGGACAATATTTTGAGAACAGAAAGTGAAGGACTATAGGAGCATAAACTCATATCTTGGAGTTTGATTGAGACAAGGGAGGGAAAGAGAAGACTGTGAGAGATAACTGGATCCATGTAAAGACCAAAGTAGGAATAGGAGAAGGATTTGGTAGTCGGACAAGAAGCGCCTACTTGTTTGTGTTTTTTGGTGTTGCTGGTTTCTTTGTTTTTTAGCATGCTCACCGTACTTAATGCCACTGAACAGTACACTTAAAGTGATTTAAGGTAGTAAATTTTATTTATTTTTACCACAATTTTTAAAAAGGAAGATTTAAAAAATGGAGATTTGAACAAATAGAAGAAGTAAGTTGAGTAAGGAGAGTGCAAGGCATTATTGCCTTTTATTAAATTTATTAATTTATTTATTATTACTATTTTTTTGAGACAGAGTTTTGTTCTTGTTGCCCAGGCTGGAGTACAATGGTGTGATCTCGGGTCACTGCAACCTCCGCCTCTTGGATTCAAGTGATTCTTCTGCCTCAGCCTCCCAAGTAGCTGGAATTACAGGCATGAGCCGCCACGACAGGCTAATTTTACATTTTTAGTAGAGATGGGGTTTTTCCATGTTGGTCAGGCTGGTCTCAACTCCCAACCTCAAGTGATCCACCCGCCTCAGCCTCCCAAAGTGCTGAAATTACAGGTGTGAACCACCGTGCCTGGCCTAATATTAAATTTATTTGTGATAACATAGTATATTTAGAAGAACCTGGTCAGGCATGGTGGCTCACTCCTATAATCCTAACACTTTGGAAGGCTGAGGTGGGCAGATGGCTTGCGGACAGGAATTCGAGACCAACCAAACGCCATCTCTACTGAAAATACAGAAATTAGCTGGACATGGTGGTGTACACCTATAATCCCAGCTCCTCTGGGGGCTGAGGTGTGAGAATCACTTGAACCTGGGGAGGCGGAGGTTGCAGTGAGCTGTGATTGTGGTACTGCACGCCAGCATAGGCAACAGAGGGAGATTCTGTCTCAAAAAAGAACCTTACTACGTATGGGGTGTGTATACGTAAGTTTGGTTAAAAATAATTCAGAAATTTCATATTGGCAAATAAATTGAATATAACTTGGTAAAGTATTTCTGTTTCTGTTCCCTCCTTCCCTTTTCAGAAGGCCTAATATTATGTGTAGTAAAAAAAAAACATGAAAACAGCCCACTATGGTTAGCAATGATCAGAGTCAAGACTATGGGTGTCAATATTGATTACATTGCTGGTTTGGCCATTATAAAAAGATGTGAACAATTTGGACAGAGTTATTCAGATATGACTTAAAGTTTGTTAGAGGATTGGAAAAGTAAGGCCTATATGTCAGTCCATTTGGGCCGCAATAATACAATACCTTAGACTGGGTAATTTACAAAGAGCATAACCTGATTATGAAGCTGAAGGCAAAAAAACAAAACAAAACAAAACAAAAAAACCCAAAAAAACACATAATCTTACCGCTCACAATTCTGGAGGCTAAGTTCAAGGTGCCAGCAGATTTGGTGTCTGGTGAGGGTTCACTTTCTCCTCCTTCAAAGATGGCATCTTTTCACTGTGTCCTTCCCCCGGTGGTGGTGGAAGGGGTGAAACAAGCTGTCTCAGGCCTCTTTTATGTAAAAGAGCACTAATCCTGTTCATGAGGATAGAGCCCTCATGAGCTACACCTCCCAAAGGTGACACCTCTTAATACCATCACTTTAGGGGTAAAGTTTCAACATACAGATTCTGAGGGAGCAGGGGGGCGGGAGCAGGGACACAGACATTAAGCCTGTAGTAGGTTTAAGTACCTGAAATTATTCTAAGGAATGAAAACTTAATGGTTGCTCTAATAGGAGTCTTCACTATCCTCTGAGTAATATTTTATGGGCAGCTCCAGCTCACAAAGGGGTAGTATTTCAAAACATCGTTTCTTAGTTGATAAGAACAAATGCCAAGGTCATGAATAATATAGCTGCAGAGGACAGCACAGTATATATTGCAATTAAAAATAATAGGAAATAGTATTGTATTAAAACAATATTTTGGACTCTATGGGCTTCAGCAGCTCCTGGGACTATAGTACTTTTTAAAATCCGTAAACACCAGATATAAGCAAGTCATGAGTATATCTGATGGAGGGTGGGAGAAGGGAAAGAGTTAATACCTGGATATACCAGGGAGTCACAGTGGTCAAGTTAATAAGTAATTTATAGGTCTTTTATACCTGTCTCCAGCACCACCACCTAGCCCTTCTGATGAACTATATATTACATGATATTCCTATCTGTGTTTATTTTCTAAAGTCCCTTTTGAGATAGGTTCACAGAGCACAGTGGTTGAGAATTGGCTGGTGAGGGATAATAGTACTTTATCTAAGCTTCATTTAGTTGGCCCTGGATGGGGCTTTGAGTTGATTGATTGCCTTCCAGCTTGGCATGTTGGAAAAGAAAAGCTAAGAATGGCAGGATTCAGAAATTGCAGCAGTTAAAAAATTTTCTCTGTCAGTTATCAGTTGTTCACACAATTTAGCATGGCATGGATTTAACACGGCATGAATTAGCCTAGAGTGGTGTGCATGGATCTGATTCCCTGGCATTTCATCATGCTTTTTTTCAGATTTGGGGGCCATGATTTGATAGGATTTGAATTTGCCTGTGGTTTTTGTACAGACTAGGTCATTGGTTCTCAGATTTTAGTGTGACTCTACATGGCCCTGGGAGCTTGTACACTTTCAGATGCCTGGACCTTACCACAGACCTACTGAATCAAAATCTTCCTGGTTAGAGTTTTATGTGTTTATTTACTTACTTAACTTTTTTTTTAAATGGAGTCTCGTTCTGTCGCCCACGCTGGAGTGCAGTGGCACAATCTTGGCTCACTGCAACCTCTGCCTCCCAGGTTCAAGTGATTGTCCTGCTTGATCCTCCCGAGTAGCTGGGATTACAGGCTTGTGCCACCACACCCTGTTAATTTTGTATTTTTAGTAGAGACAGGGTTTTACTCTGTTGGTCAGGCTGGCCTTGAACTCCTGACCTCAAATGATCCACCCGCCATGCTTGACCCTTATTTAACTTTTTATTGAGGAAAAAATATAAACATATTCAAAAGTAGACAGGATAGTATAATGAACCCCAATCTACCCATCATCAAGCTTCTATAACAGTTCACGGATCATTTCATTTTATCCATATTCCTATCCACTTTTTCCTCTTCTGTATTATTTCAAAGCAAATCCCAGGTTATTTTAAAGTATATATATAAATATATTTTTAATAGGTTCCATAGATGATTTAAAAACTCTTTGAACAGTTAATACATGTGTGTAGTAAGAAAGGATATACAGTGAAAAGTAATTCTTTTCATTGCTCCCAGTATTGTTATTCTTCACCAAGGCAAAGAAGCCCTCAATTTCTTTCTGTATCTGTATTCAGTGCATATGGAAATATATGCATATAACTTCTCTTTTTAATTAAACACACATAGTAATATCTATTGTAAAGTACACACTTTTTGAAATCTTGCTTTTTTTCATGTAGCAGTAGTATTATCTTCAGAATCAGATCAACAACAAGGCAAATAAATTGTTTTCATTCTTTTTAAAGACCCTGGTTGGTCTATGTGTCAAGGCCTATTTCGTACCTTTTTAATGGATATGTAGGTTATTTACAATATTATGTTGCTTTACACAGTGCTGCAGTGAATGTTCTTGTACAGTATCGGAGTTGCCTAAATTTCTAGGTCAGAGAATATGTTCATTTGCAATTTTGTTAAATATTGCCAGCTTGCTTTCCCACCATCTGTGTATGTATAGTGTATAGCGTTCTTCTGTATTTTTCATGTCTCTCTTATTTATGTTCATGCCTTCCTTTAAATCTACAAGTATATAATAGCTGTTTTAAAATTATCTGTTGGCTGAGCTCAGTGGCTCATGTCTGTAATTCCAACACTTTGGGAAGCCAAGCCAGGAGGATTGCTTGAGCCCAGGAGTTGGAGACCAGCCTGGGTAATATGGCAAGACCCTGTCTCTACAAAGTTTAAAAATTAGCTGGGCATTGTGGCACATACATGTGATCTCAGCTACTTGGGAGACTGAGGTGGGAGGATCATTTGAGTCAGGAGATTGAAGCTGCAGCAAGCCATGTTTGTGCCATTGTACTTCAGCTTGGGCAACAAAGATTCTGTCTCAAAAAAAAGAAAAAAAAGAAAAAGAAAATTGGGCTGGGTGCAGTGGCTCACACCTGTAATCCCAGTACTTTGGGAGGCTGAGGTGGATTACTTAAGGCCAGGAGTTCGAGACCAGCCTGTCAACATGGCAAAACCCTGTCTCTACTTTTGAGCTGGGCGTTGTGGCGGGTGCCTGTAATTCTGCGAAAGTCTGATTATCTGTGAATTTAATCATTTTTTTTTTTTTGAGTCTATGGGTATGGGTTACAGAAGTAGTTTGTAAATTAGGAGAATCATGGCAATGTTAAATTATTGAGCAGGGTTCCATAGGGCTCACACCTGTAATCTATTTGGGATTTCTTGGGAGGTTGAGGTGTGAGAGGTTCAAGACCAGCGTGGGCAACACAGTGAGACCTGGTTTCTTTTTTTCTTTTCTTTTCTTTTCTTTTTTTTTTTTGAGACGGAGTTTCGCTTTTGCTACCCAGGCTGGAGTGCAATGGCGCGATCTCGGCTCACCGCAACCTCCACCTCCTGGGTTCAGGCAATTCTCCTGCCTCAGCCTCCTGAGTAGCTGGGATTACAGGCACGAGCCACCATGCCCTGCTAATTTTTTGTATTTTTAGTAGAGACGGGGTTTCACCATGTTGACCAGGATGGTCTCGATCTCTTGACCTTGTGATCCACCCGCCTCGGCCTCCCAAAGTGCTGGGATTACAGGCTTGAGCCACCGTGCCCAGCCTTGGTTTCTTAAAAAAAATCTATTGTGAGGCCGGGCATGGTGGCTCAAGCCTATAATCCAAGCACTTTGGAGGCCAAGGCGGGCGGATCACCCGAGGTCAGGAGTTCAACACTAGCCTGACCAACATGGTGAAACCCCGTCATTAAAAAAATAATAATAATAAAAATAAAAATAAAATAGAAAAAAAGATCTATTGTGGTTAAGATTGGAAGCCTCACAAAAGTGCATTAATGGATGAGTTTGATACATTTAGCAGGAGTTTTCAGTGTGGTTTTGCTTCATTAAAAGAATGATCAATTGATAGTTTTGAAATCTCTTCTTATTAAAGATATGGAATAGATGTCAGTAGACGCCAGTGAGTTGGTTTGGAACTCCAGAATTTCAGTTTATGATTTTCTCCTACACAGTGAACATCAAGTCTTAATTTGTTTAGTAAGGATTTGTAGCTGATTTATTAGGGCCAAGTCAAATTAGGAATGTGGTAGATTGTGCACAGCCTGGAAATTTTCCTAAAGAAAATTTTTAGGAAGCTGAAGGAGGTATAAATTTGTGCCTTTTATCTGAAAGGTGGTGCATTTACTTGTTCCTTTTACCATACCTTAGCTATGTGACTGTGGGCCAGTTACCCAGTCTTAGTAAACTTTAGTTTTCTTTTTTTTCTTTCTTTTTTTTTTTTTTTGAGATGGAGTCTTGCTCTGTTGCCCAGGCTGGAGTGCAGTGGCTCGATCTTGGCTCACTGCAACCTCCACCTCCTGGGTTCAAGTGATTCTCCTGCCTCAGCCTCTCCAGTAGCTAGGATTACAGATGTGTACGACCATGCCTGGCTAATTTTTGTGTTTTTAATAGAGATGGGGTTTCACCATGTTGGCCAGACTGGTCTCGAACTCCTGACCTCAAGTGATCCTTTCTCTTTGGCCCCCGCAAAATGCTGGGATTACAGGCGTGAGCCACTGTGCCTGGCCAACTTTTGTTTTCTTTCTTTCTTTTCTTTTCTTTTTTTTTTTTTTTTAAAGATGGGGTTTCACCATGTTGGTCAGACTGGTTTTGAACTCCTGACCTCATATGATCTGCCTGCCTTGGCCTCCAAAGTGCTTGGATTACAGGCGTGAGCCACCACGCCCGGCCAACTTTAGTTTTCTTAAAAGCAAATTGGAAAGATACTGCTATGATTAGATAAAATATTGTAAATAAAGTATTAAACTGTTGAATAGTAAGTGCTCAGTAGGAGGTTGCTCTTATTTTTAATATTATGGACATTACAGATTGTGATGGTAATCTGTTGATTCTGAGTTAAAGAACTGATGTTTGTGATTTGTTAAAGGAGTATGAGACTACACAGTTAATATAATATAGATTTTTAAATTGTAGAAAATGAATATATTTCAACAAACCAACATTTATTGAATACCAACTCTATATCCTTGGCACTTTGCTTTAGATCTAATGTGACAGACAGATGTATACACTGACAATTACAATATAATGAAATGCTGTAATTGCAAAATGA
Organism: Saimiri boliviensis; assembly: GCF_048565385.1. Lineage (NCBI taxonomy): Eukaryota > Metazoa > Chordata > Mammalia > Primates > Cebidae > Saimiri > Saimiri boliviensis. The sequence continues at coordinate 101,592,706 of NC_133454.1, forward strand.
GAAGAATTTAGGAACTACTGGGAGAGCATTGCATGCTTACCTCTGTCTGGAGGGTGAGTTTGTTTCTGGAGAGGCTTCAGCAGGAAGATACTACTTTACTTTGATTGAAATCTGAGAGAGTTTTAATAATGTTCAATAGTAGATGTGAGTCAGGGTGCAGTGGCTCATGCATGTAATCCCAGCATTTTGGAGCCTGAAATGAGAGGATCACTTGAGGCCAGGAGCTGGAGGCCACAGTGAGATATGATTGTGCCACTGCTCTGCAGCCTAGGCGAGACCTTGTTAAAAGAAGAAAGGGGGCCACGTGCCATGGCTCACACCTGTAATCCCAGCACTTTTAGAGGCCGAGGTGGGTGGATCATAAGGTCAAGAGATTGAGACCATCCTGGTCAACATGGTGAAACCCTGTTTCTAGTAAAATACAAAAAATTAGTTGGGCATGATGGTGCACACCTGTAGTTCCAGCTACTAGGGAGGGTGAGGCAGGAGAATCGCTTGAATCCGGGAGGCAGAAGTTGCAGCGAGCTGAGATTGTACCACTGCCCTCAAGCCTGGTGACAGAGCAAGACCCTGTCTCAAAACAAAAAAGAAAAGAAGAAAGGGTAGATGTGTAGAAAAACATTAAGAGAACATAATGCAAAGTTCCTATATCTGGCTTCTCAGTTTATTTTTACACTTGATCATTTGTATTAGGAAACTCCAAGATAATTCTGTGCAAGTAGAAAACACGGAGTATTACTTAAAGTGATGATTCTATCCAGTGGTGGTTTTGATGTACATGTTTATATATTGTTGTAGCAGACCATGTAGCTGGAAGGCAGACTGAAAACCTGTGTAATTATTAGTTTTTCCAGCTGTGGTCCTGAGGATTCATTCTTGTGTGTGTGTGTGTTTTGAGTTCCTATAGACAGGTCAGCAGTTTCTAGGTTGATTTCATATTTTATAAATGCTGAGTTGGTAAAATAAGGTAATAGGGTAGAACATTAAGTATGCCATCATAAAACTGGATCCTCTTTCTTATCTATGTCATATCTGAATCAAATAATGTTTATAAAATTATTATATACTTAATGGTTGTGTGTTAAGAATGTTGGCTGTTTCACCCTCAGTAACTTCACGTGCTTTTTGGATGCAGGCATAAAATAAATAGAATGTCATTCAGTCCTTGAGAACCTTAGAATGATTTTAAACCTATTTTAAAAATATGAGTGAACTAAGGACTATATTTGGAGGAAGTTTAAAGGAATATCCATATAATAAAGTACAAATTCAGAAGAATGGGAACACAGATACAACTGGGTAGAAAGTCATCGTCTTTGTAATATAATGCTTTTTAAGATCAAAGGATAACATATTTAGTAAATAGAATGTAGGATCAGCTATTCATGAAATGGGCACACTAATTTTATTTAAAACACCTGCCAAAAGACAGGGTACAGTGGCTCATGCCTATAATCCCAGCACTTTGGGTCAGGTAATCCACTCCCTCTCTGCTAAAAATACAAAAATTAGCTGGGCATGGTGGCGGGTGCCTGTAATCACAGCTACTCGGGAGGCTGAGGCAGAAGAATCGCTTGAACCCAGGAGGCCAAGTTTACAGTGAGCTGAGATTGCACCATTGCACTCCAGCCTGTGTGACAATAGCTAAACTCCTTCTCAAAAAAAAAAAAAAAAAAAAAAAAAAAAATTCCTGCCTCTCTCTTTCTGTCTCTCTATATGTATATATTGTTAAAGCAGACGTAGGTTATTTTTTCTTCCTGAGGCAATCCTTGGGCTTTAGGTTTAAGAAATATGGCTATAAACTTTGTTTATGTAATGTGTATTTTCTTTGCTTGTCATTGGTTTATAAGTTTTAATTTGGTACTAGAATGTTTTGTCAAATGTGTACAGTTGAAGGATCTGTACTTTTTTTTTTTGAGACAGAGTCTTCCTCCGTCTCACAAGGTGAAGTGCAGTGGCGCAATCTCAGCTCACTGCAACCTCCGCCTTCTGGGTTCAAGCGATTCTCCTCCCTCAGCCTCCCAAGTAGCTGGGACCACAGGCATACACCACCATGCCTAGCTAATTTTTGTATTATTATTATAGTTGGGGTTTCTTTACCATGTTGGCCACTTTACTTTTGAGGGAAGATGGTTGGCATCATTTCTAGGGCATAATGGCCATTTCACCTTCTCAGTAAATATTTGTAAAGTAATTAAATGCACTTGATTCTTTATTCTCAGCCTTTTAATGCAATACTCAGAATAGCTGAAACACCGGTTAACTAAAATGGAAACATTAAAGATAGTTATCTTCTCCAAGGGAAAAAAAAAACCATCTTAGTGAAAATTACTTTTTTACAAATTGTGAATTTGACCATTAAGAATTTTCTTCCTGAAATTTAAAATTAAAATAAAAATTTGTTGACATTAATATTTCTTCTCCCCCCACTCCCTTTTTTTGGCAGGTATGGCCTCACAAGTCTTGGTCTACCCACCATATGTTTATCAAACTCAGTCAAGTGCCTTTTGTAGTGTGAAGAAACTCAAAGTAGAGCCAAGCAGTTGCGTTTTCCAGGAAAGAAACTATCCACGGACCTATGTGAATGGTAGAGACTTTGGAAATTCTCATCCACCCACAAAGGGTAGTGCTTTTCAGACAAGGATACCATTTAATAGACCTCGAGGACACAACTTTTCATTGCAGACAAGTGCTGTTGTGTTGAAAAACACTGCAGGTGCTACAAAGGTCATAGCAGCTCAGACGCAGCAAGCTCAAGTGCAGGCACCTCAAATTGGGGCGTGGCGAAACAGATTGCATTTCCTAGAAGGCCCCCAGCGATGTGGATTGAAGCGCAAGAGTGAGGAGTTGGATAATCATAGCAGCGCAATGCAGATTGTTGATGAATTGTCCATACTTCCTGCAATGTTGCAAACCAACATGGGAAATCCAGTGACAGTTGTGACAACTACCACAGGATCAAAACAGAATTGTACCACTGGAGAAGGTGACTATCAGTTAGTACAACATGAAGTCTTATGCTCCATGAAAAATACTTACGAAGTCCTTGATTTTCTTGGTCGAGGCACGTTTGGCCAGGTAGTCAAATGCTGGAAAAGAGGGACAAATGAAATTGTAGCAATCAAAATTTTGAAGAATCATCCTTCTTATGCACGTCAAGGTCAAATAGAAGTGAGCATATTAGCAAGGCTCAGTACTGAAAATGCTGATGAATATAACTTCGTACGAGCTTATGAATGCTTTCAGCACCGTAACCATACTTGTTTAGTGTTTGAGATGCTGGAACAAAACTTGTATGACTTTCTGAAACAAAATAAATTTAGTCCCCTGCCACTAAAAGTGATTCGCCCCATTCTTCAACAAGTGGCCACTGCACTGAAAAAATTGAAAAGTCTTGGTTTAATTCATGCTGATCTCAAGCCAGAGAATATTATGTTGGTGGATCCTGTTCGGCAGCCATACAGGGTTAAAGTAATAGACTTTGGGTCAGCCAGTCATGTATCAAAGACTGTTTGTTCAACATATTTACAATCTCGGTACTACAGGTAGGTGAGAACTGCATACTTTTTGGTTATTAATGAATGTTTAATTTCTTCTAAATGAAATAATATTGTGTATGTTTGTGGTGTAAGAGACTGCTTCAGTTAAATAAGGAAATCAAGAGAAGACCAATTTAGCTTTGTTTTAAAGAGATTTTAAAAATGAAGACACAAAATTTCCCCAAGCAGAATAGAAATCTCCACTGCAAAGTTCCATGCTAAAGACATCTGGTTATTTTTATTTTAAATGGAAGACTTGAAGGAATAATAGATGATTAATAATGATCAAACAGAAGTCTTTAAATATTGGAAAGTATTTACCGTAATTTTTGTATATGTCTTTGGGCATTTCAGTACTTGAGAGAAATAGTTTATTAAAGACATAATCATATTTGACTGAACATTTAGAAGAATTATATACAGGTTTGAGTAGCCCTTATCTCAAACTCTTGGGACCAGAAATATTTTGGATTTCAGAATATTTACATGGCCAACTAGTTAAAGCACCGCAAATCTGATAGTTTGTTTCCTTTGGGTGTCATCTCATTGCCCAAAATGTTTCAGATTTTTGGATTTGGGATACTCAACCTGTATAAGAATTCAGAAAGTTATTCTGATTAACAATGATTTTAAGATTCAAATATACTTCTTTGGTTCCCATGAATCTTTAGGTCACCTGATCATAACCAGTTTTATTATGTTCTATCCACATATATACTATGGGTGTGCTTGGTGCTGGGGGGAAGTTAAAGAAGAAAATAATGCCCATGTAAATATTGATAAAGTGCTACAATGTCATGATTAATACAACACGAGCCTGAAATACAATAGATAGTGTGAGGGGCTAACTAATGATTACCAAGATTCAGAATACCAAAAACTCATTCTGGAGTGTAAAATGATTTTGAATTCATAGTTAATAACTTTGAGCATAAATTATTTTCATATAAGCCTGAATAAATTTATAATCTTGGTGTATGCCACAGACCTACAAGGTCCAACATGATGGACCTGCCATGAAGTATAGACAAATACAGGATCTGTCAATATTAGTCATTCATAAGTTAATAGACAAAAACATGCAATTTATTGTTAGAAATGGTTGGAACGTGGGGGATATAAATTTAGACCCACCAAGGGGTATTTTCTGATACTGCATCTGCCTTTGCACTGCACCTGATTACCCTTCTTGCAAGTATATGCTGTAGTGCCCAATACAAAATAAAGGAGAGATTAATTAGCTCCTACACAAATCAACTCTAAATATATGCTCTACCAGTAGGTTATCAGAAGGAATTGCACATTTCTGTGACTAAGTGGTAGTAAAGTTTATTAAAATACGTATTAGAGTCAGGCTTGGTGGCTCACACCTGTAGTTTCGGCAATTTGGGAAGTGGGAGGATTGCTTTAGGCCAGGAGTTTAAGACCAGCCTGGGCCACAGAGTGAGACCCTGCTTCTACCAAAAAAAAAAAATAATAATAATAATGAGCCAGGAATGGTGGTAAGTGCCTGTAGTCTTAGCTACTCAAGAGGCTGAGATAGGATGATCCCTTGAGTCCAGGTGTTAGAGGCTACAGTGAGCTATGATGATGCCACTGCACTCTAGCCTGAGTGATAGAGTGAAATCCTCTTGCAAAAAAAAAAAAAAAAAAAAAGGATGTATTAGAAATTGGAAATATAGCCTAATATACCTTGTTTTAAAAACATTATTTTTATGGATCCATAATAGGTATATATATATATTGATGGGGTATATGAGGTTTTGATATAGGCATATAATGCTTAATAATCATATCAGGGTAAATGGAATATTCTATTTTTTCAAGTATTTGCCATTTCTTTGTGTTACAAACATTCCAATTAGACTCCTTTAGTCATTTTTAAATGTGCAATAAATTGTTGACTGGTCACTCGGTTGTGCTATCAAATACTAGATATTATTCGTTCTAACTATATATTTGTACCCATTAACCATCTCCACTCCCTGCCCCCATCTACTGCCCTTCCCAGACTCCAGTAACCGTCATTCTACTCTTTGTCTCCATGAGTTCTATTGTTTTAATTTTTAGCTCCCACATATGAGTTAGAATATTGTGAAGTTTTGTCTTTCTGTGCTTGGCTTATTTCACGTAACATGATGCCCTCCAGTTCCATCCATGTTGTTACAATTGACAGGATCTCATTCTTTTTCTCCTTTGTGTATATGTACCGTATTTTCTTTTTTTTTTTTTTTTGAGACGGAGTTTCGCTCTTGTTGCCCAGGCTGGAGTGCAATGGCGCGATCTCGGCTCACTGCAACCTCCACCTCCTGGGTTCAGGCAATTCTCCTGCCTCAGCCTCCTGAGTAGCTGGGATTACAGGCATGCGCCACCATGCCCAGCTAATTTTCAGTATTTTTAGTAGAGACAGGGTTTCACCATGTTGACCAGGATGGTCTCGATCTCTTGACCTTGTGATCCACCCGCCTCGGCCTCCCAAAGTGCTGGGATTACAGGCTTGAGCCACCGCGCCCGGCCTTTTTTTTTTTTTTTTTTTTTGAGACAGAGTCTCCCTCTGTCACCCAGGCTGGGGCACAGTGGCGCAATCTCGACTCACTGCAACCTCCACCTCCTGGGTTCAAGCAGTTATCCTGCCTCAACCTCCTGAGTAGCTGGAATTACAGGCGCACACCATCACACCTAGCTAATTTTTGTATTTTTAGAAGAGATGGGGTTTCACCACGTTGGTGAGTCTGGTCTCAAACTCCTGATCTACTAGTGATCCACCCTCCTTGGCCTCCCAAAGTGCTGGGATTACAGGCCTGAGCCACTTCGCCAGGCCTGTACCACATTCTTTTTATCTATTCATTTGTTTTTTTGTTTGTTTGTTTCTTTGTTTTGAGTTTCACTCTTGTTACCCAGGCTGGAGTGCAATGGCACGATCTCGGCCCACCGCAACCTCCGCCTCTTGGGTTCAAGCAATTCTCCTACCTCAGCCTCCCTCCTGAGTAGCTGGGATTACAGGCACATGCTGCCATGCCCAGCTAATTTTTTGTATTTTTAGCAGAGAGGGGGTTTCACCATGTTGACCAGGATGGTCTTGATCTCTTGACTGTGATCCACCCGCCTCGGCCTCCCAAAGTGCTGGGATTACAGGCTTGAGCCACCGCGCCTGGCCCATCTATTCATTTGTTGATGGACACTTAGGTTCATTCCAAATCTTGGCTATTGTGAATAGTGCTGCAGTAAACACCGGGTTGTAGATATAGCTTTGATATACTGACTTTCATTCATTTGGCTCTGTATCTTAGTGTATTCTTGATTGTGTGAGTTTTAGTAGTAGAGTGCTAGATACTATTAAAACTTTTTAGATTATTTAAAATTTTAATTTTGCTGTTGTTGCAGGGTAGTAGGTCTTGCCTAGTATCAGATAATTAGATTTACTTGGTATCTGTGTTCCCCAAAAGTGTTTTTTCAATATGCAAGATTAGCTTTTAATTTTTTTCTGGAAAAAAATTGTAAATCTTATTTAACAGTATGAGAAGAATACTGCTTTTTTTTTTTTTCCCTTGGTGCTCTATGAATTCTGTCTTGTGAGCTTTCAGTAGTGAGCTAGCATATTATATAAACTCTCAGGCTTCAGCTTCAGCTGCTTGAGCCCTATATTTAGTTCCCTTGCTAGTAAATGACTTCACTTCATTTGGGTCCTGCATTATTCTGCATATCAGAATTACCTCATTTTCTTTATTTGAAATCTTTTCCACTAGAGTAAAAAAGAAAAGTCTTATTTTTTCATACCTGAGAATGTCTATTGGTTTACTAAATCTTTCAAGGGAATAAAGGAACTCCTTTAAAAAGCAATCTAAAATGCTAAATATTTTATGATACTGGTTTCTAGCATTAGGCCTTTGCACAAATCTTAACCTTTGTATTAGGAATGAAAAAAGAATCTATGAATAATTGCTAAATACAATTAGTAGTTTCTAATTTGTGTTTATATATAAATTTAAGGTGAATAATATACCCGATGTTCAGAAGCTATACAATTGCTATGCTAAATTACAGGCTCTGTTTAGAGTGAAAAATGAGACTCTTATTTGTAAACAAAGACTAGTTGCAGGCATTTTGGTCGGTGTTGCCTGGATAAAAAATTAAAAATAGACTTTATGTCATTTAGATTCAAGAGTTAGAAGAGTTAGTAAATATTAAGGTATGTTGGTGAAAATATATTGTAGTCCTTAATCAAGTACTATTTTAATATCTAGTGTAATTTTGCTTGAAAATGGCAGATAGCCATTACTCTTTCAGTATTTGTTTGTACTTTGGGACCCTGCCAATTCTGGCCTAGTTTATGACTAGATTACTTACAAATCTGATTAGGCAGTAAGCTAAAGTGTCTTATACTTGATTTTTAAACCTCTGTCAAAATATTTTTATTTCATAAATGGAAGCAGGACATGGAAACTAACCAAATTAAATATTTTTGAGCAAAGCATAGTAGCAAGGCACATATCCTGATTTCCAAGGTAAAATCAGGATACGTTTAAACACAGGTTTATGTGTTATTCAATTTCTTTGTACAATACAGAAGTGTAGTAGGGATATCTTAAAATAGACAGCGGACAGTGGCCAGAAATTGTTGACTACTATAGATGGTGAGGCTGTCTAACTCTTGCGGTGATGCAAGCCAGAAGTACATGCTAAGGGCATTGATTTGCTTAAGGTCAGCATGTTCTAAATTCAGCTGCTTGAGCATGGTTTCTGTCAAGAACACGTAGGGCTCTTAAATGCATAAAAGGCTTTAGCAGGAGAAGGTGCTGTATTTATGAGGTGTGGTGGCAACATTCAGGTCATGAATTTCCTTTTTTTTTTTTTTTTTTAATACAGAATTTTAGCCTGCAATACTGAGTCATTTCAGAACAGAGACAGGAAAGTGGGCTGTAAAAATAACCTGTATAGGAGTTATATTCTTTGCTACTCTAATTGCTATTGAGTTTTTAAAAATGCTATTTTGTATGTAATAGTTAACAAAAAGGTATGTAATGATAAACAGCTAATTTAGACATACCTGTTCTTTAGGGCATTCTTCTCAAGCTTTCTTAGATCCAGGAGTACCAAAGGTTCTGTAACAAAATTAAGCTACATAGGAGGACCCATAAATTAATAACTGATATTTTATATAGGGTACCTTATAATGAAACACTGTGTATGTATAATGGATCATTTTTTTCAAAGTACCTTTCTATATGTTTTCTAGTTTGTTTCTCACTTCTCTATGGGTCAGTTAGGACTGAGTGGCATTACTCTTTGATAAGTGGAAAAGTGAGACTTACATGAGTCAGACAGGTTCAAATTCACATTGTAGGTTTGACTTCACAAATTTTGTTGAGCCCATTTTGGATGCTAGTACTGTGCTAGGTGCTAAGAATACAAAGGTGATTTAGATCACCTATTCTGGACATGTCATATACGTGTTCGTCATTTAATGGAGGGGAAGAATTGTTTGCTTCAGGAAATGCCAGAGTAGAGAGTGTGTCAGGATGATATAGGAGCCCAAAGGAGAGCACTTAGCCTAATCTGAGGGGCAGGGAAGGCTTCTAGGGGAGAGATGACCCCAGAATGACCCTTGAGAACAGAGCAGAGAAGGAGCCAGGACTGACTGGTCTTGAGCATTTTCTCTCATTAAGCCACTCTTGAGCTAAAAAAAGCTCGGCATTTGGATGAAATTGCTGGTAATTTCTATATCATAAAGTAGTTGTTTGTTTGATAATCTTTATTAGACAAATATAAGGTTGTTGATTGAGTTTAGTTTTAATAGAAGATTAGGAAATTCTGTAATGAAATGGTTTTCAATGCCATACCTGTGACTGCAAATGTATAGTACTTTACTACATAAAGGACTTGACATAGACACAGATGCTGCATATATCAAGCATTATATATTAACATAATGTTCTCAAGGTTCATCCATGTTGTAGGAAGTTTCAATACTTATTCCTTTTTATTGCCAAATAATAAACCATTGTATAGATATAGAGAATTTCTATTAAAAATTTTAGCAGAGCTCTTTTTTTGTTAGTTTTTAAAAAAAGCTTTATTAAGATATAACTTACATACCTTCAAATTCATTCATTTAAAGTGTATAATTTAATAACTTTTAGTATATTTATAGTTGTGCCATCATCAACACAGTTAATTAAAATTAAGTCAAAAAATTTTTTAGCCAAATTATTTGTCACCTGACATGATTTTAGAATATTTACATTACCCTCAAAAGAAGCCTCTGTGACTTTTAGCCATTGTTGCCTAGACTGCCCATCACCCCCAGCCCTCAGCAACTACGAATCTACTTTCTGCCTATGTAGATCACCTATTCTGGACATGTCATATACATGTAATCATGCAACATGCGGTCCTTTTTGACTGGCTTTTTTTTTTCACTTAATGTTTTCAAGGTTCATCCATGTTGTAGGATGTATCAATACTTATTTTTATTGCCAAATAAACCATTGTATAAATAATGTACCACATTTTATGTACACATTCACCAGTAGAATGTATTAAAATTTTATCAATGAAAAGATACATGAGTAGAAACTGTAATATGGTCCAAGATTAAATATCAAAATATTTAGTATCTCTAAGATGTAAAGTGTGGTGCTTGGTGCTGCTTATACTAGAGAACAAAATGAATCTCTGCTTTCACGATGCTTGCAATCTAATGGGTAGACAAAGAACAAAAGAAGTAGTTGGAGAGGCCGGGTGCTGTGGGTCACGCTTGTAAGCTAGCACTTTGGGAGGCTGAGGTGGACAGATCGCCTGAGGTTGGGAGTTCAAGACCAGTCTGGCCAGCATGATGAAACCCCATCTCTACTAAAAATTAGCCTGGCATGGTGGCAGGTGCCTGCAATCCTAGCTACTTGGGAAGCTGAGGCAGGAGAATTGCTAGAACCCGAGAGGTGGAGGTTGCAATGAGCCAAGATTGTGCCATTGCACTCCAGCCTGGGCAAAAGAGCTAGACTGTCTCAGAAAAAAAAAAAAAAAAAAAAAAAGTAGTTGGAACAAGGAGAGAGAACAAGAGGGGCTTAAACTTTTTTGGTTCTTTTGTAACTTTTACATTGAAATTGTCTTCAATATACAAAACAAGTAAATTAGGCATACAAATGGTAAAAATATTACAAAGGATTCCTGTATATCCTTCACCCAGATTCCCTAATATTTCAAATGTTGGCATTTGACCATCCTACTTTTATAAATCATTCTTTCTCTCTGTACACACCCACACCCATCTACCCACCCACCTACCTTTTCTTACAGGGTTTGATATGAAGCTGTTTTATCTCTAAACACTTCCTAAACATAAGGACATTCTCTTGCATGACTGCAGTACAATTATCAAAATCATCATCAGTTAACATCAATTCAATATTATTGATTTGGTGAACTATTTAAACTATTTTTTTTTTTTTTTTAAGACAGGGTCTTGCTTTGTGGCCCAGCTGGAGTGCAGTGGTGCAGTCATAGCTCACTGCAACATCAAACTCCTGGGTACAAGCAATCCTTCTGCCTCATACTCCTGAGTAGCTGGGACTGTAGTCATGAGCCACTATGTGGGGCCCATATTTAAACTATTCAAAATATGATTTGGTTTTGAGGAAATTAAAATGAGTTCCATACTGTTAGCTAACTTCCTGACTTTATGTATTTGCCACCCGTCCCACTAATGGACCTTTTCTTCTGGCTCAGAATTCAGTCCTTGGTCACATGTTACATTATTTGCCCTGTCTCATTAGTATCCTCTAATCTGGTGATATATCATAATGATGTGATTCTCATGTCTCAAAATGGAGTTACTCATGTCAAGAGGCACTGAACTCACAGCAAAGTCGCTCCCCCCTTCCCCCTCCAGGGATAAACATATATAATGGACTGCGGTGACAACCCCTGATAAAACGAACCCACAGAAAGTGAAAGGTGGTTGAGATAATGAGAACAGACCCATCTGGGAGAGTCATATGCCAGGACCTGGCCTTGTTCAAGACGCTTTTAGAGGCTGTGCCCAGGAGAGCTCTGAAGCTTTCTCCTGATTTTGACATCTGCTGCCACCTGGAGAGAAGCAGCCACCCCTCCTCCACAACTTCACCCCATCCCCGCCCAGGGCATCCTATGGACTTCAGGACCATTCAGCTCATCTCTTGGCTTGTTAGTCTCCCTAGCCAGGGTTGTGCTTTGTTCCCCTGTCTTCTGCCTCTGTGTTGAATATTGGTTGCCTGATTGGTTGTCTGTGAAGGCCTCACAATAAAATGTGAATTCTAGAGTATGCTGCTTGGTTGTGAAACGTTAGCAGGTAGGCTTTGCCTTCGGTCAGAGTCAGTGCACCTGCACGGAACCTCCTTCACATAGCACCCGGCTTAAGGCCTGACAGCTGCAGCAGCTCCTTTTTTGTCTTTCTTTTTTTTTTTCTTTTTTTGAGATGGAGTCTCAAACTGTCGCCCAGGTTGTAGTGCAGTGGTGTGATCTCGGCTCACTGCAATCTCTGCCTCCTGGGTTCAAGGAATTCTCCTGCCTCAGCCTCCCGGGTAGTTGGGACTACAGGTGTGCACCACCATGCCCAGCTATTTTTTTTGTATTTTTAGTAGAGATGGAGTTTAACCATGTTGACCCGCATGGTCTTGATCTCCCAATTCATGATCCACCTGCCTCGGTTTCCCAAAGTGCTGGGATTACAGGTGTGAGCCACTGTGTGCTGTCTCTCCTTACGTCTCTCTTTGCCTTCATGCCTCTGACACTTTTTGAAGCATACTTTATTTATTTATGTATTTATTGGGTGGAGTTTTGCTCTTTTTGCCCAGGCTGGAGTGCAATGGTGTGATCTCGGCCCAGAGCAACGTCCGCCTCCCGGGTTCAAGCGATTCTCCTGTCTCAGCCTCCTGAGTAGCTGGGATTACAGACATGTGCCACCATGCCCGGCAAATTTTGCATTTTTAGTAGGGATGGGGTTTCTCCATGTTGATCAGACTGGTCTGGAACTCCTGACCTTGTGATCCACCTGTCTTGACCTCCCAAAGTGCTGGGATTACAGGCATGAGCCACCGTCCTGGACTGGCTAGTTATTTTTGTAGACTGTTCCTCAATTTGATTTTTGCTGATGTTTTCTCACAATTAGATTCAGGTTTTGTGCTTTTGGCAGGAACTTCACAGAACTGATGTCGTGTACACACATATTGAGAGGCGAATGATGTCAGTTTGTCCCATTATTTACGGTAAGGTTAGTTTTGATGACTTGGTTGAGGTGGTGTAACTGCCAGGTTTTTTTCACTATAAAGTTACTATTTTTTCTTTGTAATTAATAAGTATCATATCTTGTGGAGAGATACTTTGAGACTATTCACATATAGTATTTTTCATCTTATTTTCACTGACCAATTTTAGCATTGTTGAGTTTGTCCTTAATCAACTCAGGTTTGCCAAATGGTTTTCTAATGCTATAGTTCCTCTATGAGGAATTCCTCCACAAGGAAGAGCTTTTTTTCCCCTCTCTTCCTTTCTTTCAGTATGGACTCACAGATTTCTGTTTAATTCAATGGGTTGTAAATATCATTCTTTGTTTTGTTCAGCACTTTATCCCAGATGGTTCAGAGAGAGGATCTTTCTTTAGGCTTATTCGTGTCCCTGTGATATGGCCCCATCCTTCCTTCAGGGTTTACTTTCTGGCACCACAGGATGTTCTGACTTACCTTGTGCTTTTTCTGCCCAGCCCTTGGATTGGAGCTTTAAGGAGCACTTCTTCCTTTTATTGGAGAATGGTTTTTGGAAAACAGGACCTGGACACCAGCTAGGTATGCTCATTGGTCCTAGGGTATTACTTTTTTTTTTTTTTTTTTTTTTTTTGAGACAGAGTTTCGCTCTTGTTACCCAGGCTGGAGTGCAATGGTGCGATCTCAGCTCACCGCAACCTCCACCTCCTGGGTTCAGGCAATTCTCCTGCCTCAGCCTCCTGAGTAGCTGGGACTACAGGCACGCGCCACCATGCCCAGCTAATTTTTTGTATTTTTAGTAGAGACAGGGTTTCAGCATATTGACCAGGATGGTCTCGATCTCTCGACCTCGTGATCCACCTGCCTCGGCCTCCCAAAGTGCTGAGATTACAGGCTTGAGCCACCACGCCCGGCGGGTATTACTTCTTTTAGGTCTTTTGAGTTAGAAAATATAGAGACTTACAAAGGTGGAGAAAAGTGAGGAAGATGCAGAAGAAAAGATGGAAACTAGCAGAGGTTGATTTGTGCAGTTTAAGGAAAGAAGCCTCTCTATAACGTAAACGTGCAAGGTGGAACAGCAAGTGCTGATGCAGAAGGTCTAGCTGAGGTCATTGATGAAGGTGGTGATGCTACGCAATAGATTTTTTATGTAGGTGAAACAGCTTTATATTGTAAGAAACTGCCATGTAGGACTTTCATAGCTAGAGAGAAGCCAGTGCTTGGCTTCAGAACCTCAAAGAATAGGCTAACTTTTTTTTTTTTTTTTTTGAGATGGAGTCTTGCTCTGTTGCTTGGACTGGAGTGCAGTGGTGTGATCTCAGTTCATGGCAACCTCCACCTCTCAGGTTCAAGTGATTCTCCTGCCTCAGCATTCTGAGTAGCTGGGATTACATGTGCACACCACCATGCCTAGCTAATTTTTTTATTTTAGTAGAGATAGGGTTTTACCATATTGGCCAGGCTGGTCTTGAACTCCTGATTTCAAGTGATTTCACCCTCCTTGGCCTCCCAAAGTGTTGGGATTACAGGCATGAGCCACTGTACCTGGCCAGAACTGGCTAACTTTTTGTTGAGATAATGCAGCTGGCAACTTTAAGTTGTGGCCAGTGCTCATTTACCATTCTGAAAATCCCAGAGCCCTTTAGAATTATGCTAAATTGACTCTGCCTGTGTTCTAGAAATGGAATACCAAAGCCTGCATTAGAGCATATCTGTTTACAGCATGGTTTACTGAATATTTTAAGCATACTGTTGAGACCTGCTCAGAAAAAAAGATTTCAAAATATTAATTTCTGCTCATTGATGAGGCATCTAGTCACCCAAGAGCTCTGATGGAGATATATAGGGAATATAATGTTTTCATGCCTGTTAACACAGCATCCATTCTGCAGCTGAAGCATCAGGAAGTCATTTTGACTTTCAGGTCTCATTCTTTAAAAAATATATTTGGTAAAGCCATAGCTGCCATAGATAGTAATACCTCTGATGCATCTGGGCAAATAAATGGAAAGCCTTCTGGAAAGGCTTTGTTGTAGATGCTGTTAAGAACATTCATGATTCATGGCAGCATTAACAGGAATTTGGAAGAAGTTGATTCTAACCTTCATGGATGACTTTGAGGGGTTCATGACCTCAGTGGAGAGAGTAACTGCAGATGTGGTAGAAATAGCAAGAGAACTATTAGTAGAATTAGAAGAGGAACCTGAAGATGAGACTGACTTGCTGCAATCTCACGATTAACCTTGAATAATTGATGATTTGCTTCTTTTTTTTTCTTGAGACAGTCTCTGTTGCCCAGGCTGGAGTGCAGTGGTATGATCCTGGCTCACTGCAACTTCTGCCTCCTGGGTTCAAGTGATTCTCCTGCCTCAGCCTCCCTAGTAGCTGGAATTACAGGCACCTGCTACCATGCCAGGCTAATTTTTGTATTTTTATTAGAGACTAGGTTTATCATGTTGGCCAGGCTGGTCTTGAACTCCTGATCTCAAGTGACCAGCTTGTCTCTGCCTCCCTAAGTGTTGGGATTACAGGTGTGAGCCACTGCTCCTGGTCTAGACGAGCTGCTTCTTATGGATGAACAAAGAAAGTGGTTTCTTGAGATGGAATCTAATCCTGGTGAAGATGCTGTGAATGTTATTGAGATGATCGCCAAGGATTTAGACTATTACGTCAGCTTAGTTGATAAAGCCAGCAAGCAGCAAGGTTTGAGAGAATTGGCTCCAATTTTGAAATAAGTTCTGTGGGTAAAACATCATTGAATAGTATTGAATGTTACAGAGAAGTCTTTCATAAAAGAGCAAATCATAGTGGCAAACTTTACTGTAATCTTTAAGAAATTGTTGGCTGGGTGTGGTGGCTCACACCTGTAATCCTAGCACTTTGGGGAGGCTGAGGCAGGAGGATCACTTGAGCCCAGAAGTTTGAGACTAGCCTGGGCAACCTTGTGAGACCTCATGTCTACAAAAACAAAAATTAGCTGAGCTTGGTGGTGTGCATCTGTAGTACCAGCTTCTTGGAGGCTGAAGTGGGAGTACTGCTTGTGCCTGGGAGGCAGAGGTTGCAGCGAGCAGAGATTGTGCCACTGCACTCCAGTCTGGGTGACAGAGTGAGACCCTGTCTCCAAAAAAAAAAAACTTCTCGAAGCCACTTTAATAAGCTTTTAGCTTCACCATCCTGGTGAGTCAGCAGACATCAACACTGAGGTGAAACCCTCCACCAGCAAAAGTATTACAACTTGTTGAAGGCTCAGATACCTGTTAGCATTTTTGAGTTATCAAGTATTTTTAAATTAAGGTCTATACTTTTTTTTTTAGACATAATACTGTTACATGCTTAATAGACTACAGTATAGTGTAAACATAACTTTTATATGTACTGGGAAACCAAAAAATTTGTGAATCATTTTACTGGGGCATTTGCTTTATTGTGGTGGTCTGGAATTACACCTGCAGTATCTCTGAGGTATACCTGTTTGTAGATGTATTTGTGGGTGTTTATGTATATAGTATTTTTTTGTTTTTTTGAAAATCTCAGTCACTCAAGCTGGAGTGCAGTGACATGATCTTGGCTCACTGCAGCCTCTACCTCCCGGGCTCATGTGATCTTCCCACCTCAGCCTCCTGAGTAACTGGGACTTCAGATGTGTGCTACCACGCCTGTCTAATTTTTGTATTGTTTTGTAGAGATGGGGTTTTTGCCATGTGGCCCAGGCTGAGCTCAAGCAATCTGCCTGTGTTGGTCTCCCCAAGTGCTAGAATTACAGGTGTAAGCCACCGCACCCAGTTTTATATGTATATTTCTATGTCTGTTTGTGTATTAAAATAACAAATTCATGCTGATATGTTCAGTTTTGATACCTGAGAGTTCATTCTTTCTTCTTAAGTATAATCCCTCATTTGACACCAAGAAACTGGCTCTCAGCCACAGTGTGTTAGTTATTTGCTCAATTCTGGAATACATTTAAAGGAGTTTTAGAATTGTTCACCCCTACCACTGCTAATTTAGTAACCAGAGTCCAACATTTATTTATAGCTTTTTTATTCTTCAGTCTTAGACTTGGAGTGTGTAGTCAAAATACTATGTACCAAAGTTACTTAAGTTAGTTCTTGCTCAAACTCCTTCTCCCCACCTTCAGTGTGATTATGTTATTATTTTTGAAATATAGTTAAGTTCATTCATTTCTGTTTGTGTTCCATTTGGGGTCTCTCATGTCCTTGTTGATTGATTGATTTCACCATGTGCAATATTAACATGGTTCTAAAAATCAGAATGAAGGGCGAGGTATAGGGTCTTGTGCCTGTAATCCCAGCACTTTGGTAGGCCAAAGAAGGAGGATTGCCTGAGCCCAGGAGTTCAAGACCAGCCTGGGCAACATATTGGGACCCCACCTCTATAAAAAAAATAAAAAATAAGTGGGCATGGTGGAGCACACCTGTGATCCCAGCTACCTAGGAGGCTGAGGTGGGAGGATTGCTTGAGCCCAGGAAATCAAGGCTGCAGTGAACTGTGATTATGCCACTGCACTTCAGCCTGGGCACGAGTGAGACCCTGTCTGACTGAGACACACACACACACACACACCCACAGTACCTTGCTTAGAACATTGTCCTTGGGCTCTATGCCATGGGAATATATTTTAGATATCTTATTTTAGGTATCTTAAGTACTTTTTTTTTTCCCTGAAAAACAGCATCATGTTTATTGGAAGAGCTTGAGAAAAACGAAAATACAATTTAGCTTAAGAAGTTGTGAGTTATCTGCAAATCAACTCATTTCAGGAGTGGAAGAATCCCTGGAATTATTTCTTAATATCATAATGTACGCAGGTTTCTCTTTTGAATGTCTTGTACATTTAAAGAGGCCCCCGTACAAAGTCTCCACAGGGCAAATTCTTTGTTTCAGCCAACTCTCAGCGGAGGGGCAACCAGTACAACGCCGTCTCCCCGGACAAAGAGCATTGGAATATTTCGCTTCGTTGATTTATATATCTCTTCTTATGTTTCTTCATCAATTTCTATAGTAGTCACAGTTTCTTCTACATCTCCTAAGATCATATTTAAATGTTGATCATAAGCATGTAATCTGCCTCGAAGCTCTCGGTCATTTCTCATTTTCACATAAATTCCCTCATCTAGGCTGAGCCTGATAAGATCCAGGGGCTCCTCTACAGTGTTGGTAGTTTGTTGCTGGTCTACGTCATCCGCCATGTTTCAAACCTCTTAAGTACTTTTATATGTACTGGGAAACCACAAATTTGTGTGACTCAAGAGACCTGTACAGTACCTAACAAATGAAACTCCTTAGAAAGAGGGAGAGGGAGAAGAAATACTGTTACTTTGCTATGTACTAAATTCTGTTCATTTGGAAACAGCACTGGAATCAATCTAGATATCCAAAGTGTTAGATCCTCTAATGGTTATCTAGAATCCCTTTCAGTTCCAGAATTCCATGATTCCTGTGTGCCTAGACCAGGCGTCCCCAAAATTTTTACACAGGCGGCCAGTTCACTGTCCCTCAGACCGTTGGAGGGCTGCCACATACTGTGCTTCTCTCACTGACCACCAATGAAAGAGGCGCCCCTTCCTGAAGTGCGGCGGGAGGCCGGATAAATGGCCTCGGGGGCTGCATGTGACCGTGGGCCGTAGTTTGGGGACGCCTGGCCTAGACACTTGTAATCCCTAGGTTCCTTCCTTCTCAATTTTTTTCCTAACTTCCTTTCCTTTCATTCCTTCCTGAATGAAAAATGGTATCATGTTTTACATCTAATAATTTTTCTACATTTTAATGAATCCATATTTGATTTTCGCCAATGAACTTCTCTGTGATAATTCCTGACTTTCTTTTTTTTTTTTTTGAGAAGGAGTCTTGCTCTGTTTCCCAGGCTGGTGTGCAGTGGCACAATCCCATCAGCCTCTCAAGTAGCTGGGATTACAGGCACCTGCCAACACATCTGGCTAATTTTTATGTTTTTTTTTTGAGACGGAGTTTCGCTCTTGTTACCCAGGCTGGAGTGCAATGGCACGATCTCGGCTCACCGCAACCTCCGCCTCCTGGGTTCAGGCAATTCTCCTGTCTCAGCCTCCTGAGTAGCTGGGATTACAGGCACACACCACCATGCCCAGCTAATTTTTAGTATTTTTAGTAGAGACGGGGTTTCACCATGTTGACCAGGATGGTCTCGATCTCTTGACCTCGTGATACACCCGCCTCCGCCTCCCAAAGTGCTGGGATTACAGGCTTGAGCCACTGCGCCCGGCCTAATTTTTGTATTTTTAGTAGAGAAGAGGTTTTACTATGTGGTCAGAGTAGTCTCGAACTCCTGATCTCAAGTGATCCACCCCCTCCTCAGCCTCCCAAGATGCTGGGATTATAGGCATGAGTCACCGCACCCAGCCACTTATTTCTTTTTATATAATGATAAATCAGTGCAATTGATTGAATAAGTGATTTGAGTAATATGAAGAAGATAATATGATCAAATTTGTGTAGAACGAGTGGACTAGGAGCTCTGAATTTTCATCTTATTGTTATTACTGATTTTTATATGTGACTTTTGAGGAAGCTACTTAATTTTATACGCTTGTGCATTAATGAGTTAAAGTAGATATTTCTATCCTCTTATGTGTGATATTAGATTGTAAGAAAGTAATATATAGATGGTAAAGAATACTAGTTAGGCATAGGGCAAAAACATCTTTTAAAAGCTTGGTCACAAAGTGGATTTGTTTAATTTTGTATGCTATAGCTGTAAAATATGTAATAAATATAATACCACGTAAGCCAGGGTGATCTGTCATTTTATATCAGGTTTTAATGGCTATATTTAAGAATTGTTGCTGGGTTCAGTGGCTCATGCCTGTAATCCCAGCATTTTGGGAGGCTGAGGTGGGTGGGTCACGAGGTCAGGAGTTCGAGAGCAGCCTGAACAACATGGTGAAACCCCAGCTCTACTAAAAATACAAAAATTAGCCAGGTGTGGTGGCGCATGTCTGTAATCCCAGCTACTCAGGAGGCCGAGGCAGGAGAATCACTTGAACCCAGTAGGTGGAAGTTGCAGTGAGCTGAGATTATGCCACTGCACTCCAGCCTGGGTGACAGAGCGACTCCACATAAAAAAAAAAAAAAAATTGTTTATACCTGTTAGATGTGGTTGTCTTTTGGTATCTGAGGGATCGGTTCCAGGACTCCCCACAGATATCAAAATCTACAGATGCTCAAGTATAAAGCGGCATAGTATTTCCACGTAACCTATGCACAGTTTCCTGTATACCTTAAATCAGCTCTAGATTACTTATAATGCCTAATACAATGTAAGTGCTTTGTAAACAGTTAAAATACTGTATTGTTTAGGGAATGTTTACAAGGAAAAAGGTCTATATCTGTTCTATACAGATAGGACCATCCATTTTCCAATTTGTGCTTGGTTAAGACCACGAATGTAGAACCTACAGGTACAGAACACTGACTGTAGTTACTCATAGGTTAAAAGAAGACTTTAGTGGTAGTTTTAAAATTTTTGGAATAAAAGCCTTTAATGTCAAAGGTTATTACTTTTTTCCTTGTGCTATATATGTAGCTTTGTTTGTTTGTTTGTTTATTTATTTATTTAAGAGGGAGTCTTGCTCCTGTAGCCCAGGCTGGAGTGCAGTGGTGTGATCTCAGCTCACTGCAACCTCTGCCTCCCAGGTTCAAGTGATTCTCCTGCCTTAGCCTTCCAAGTAGCTGGGATTACAGATGCGTGCCACCACACTGGGCTAATTTTTGTATTTTCAATAGTGATGGAGTTTCATCACCATGTTGCCCAGGCTGGTTTCAAACTCCTGACCTTGCGATCTGCCTGCCTTGGCCTCCCAAAGTGCTTGGGATTACAGGTGTGAGCCACCACGTCTAGCCTGTAGCTTTGTTTTAAAGGTGCCTATAGCTTCATGAATATACTGTGTCAATAGGATGTAATGGCATCATGGATTAGATGTCCTTCCTGACCTCACACACTTCAAAATGTCTGCACCTATTTGTTTCTGAGTCTTCAGCATTTTCCTGTGAATGGAATTCAGCACCCTGAATGTTATTAACAGCATGTGTGCTACCATGGAAGAATGCCAGTTCAGTGGCCAGTGAATAATTTAGGCATCAGCTGGTGTGACGAGATTGTATTACTTACGACAGAGAATCTAATATGTGCTAAACTTTGACATTAAAAGGAACAAACATTTCTTTTGTGAGAAAACATTGCATTACAAAGAATGTTGTGTGTATTTATCTAAAAACCAGTATACTAAATTAAAAATTATCTGGTTAAATATGTTTTAAATTAAAGTAATGGAAGCTTTCTGTCAGACAAAATTCAATAACAGAGAAAATATGAAGTAGGAACAATTTCTCCTTTTATATTGTGGCTGTATTTTATAATTTGACAAAATATACATTATACTTCATTTAACCAGTCCTCAATGATGTATGTTGTATTATGTCAGAGAGAACCCTCTATGTCCATGGATACTTGTAGGCACATATTCATAACATATTTCTAGAGGGAGAATTGTTAGGTCAAAGCATATGTACCTTCTGCTGATGGACACTGCCAAATTTCCTTCAGAAATAAGCTAGTCTGGTTTATCATCTAATCAGTAGTGTGAAAATACCCCCCCCCCCACCTTTTTTCACATTCTTGTCATCATAGGGATATTTCTGGGGTCTTTCACATTATCGGCTTTGAATAGGCAAAAAATAACACCTTTTTTATTTTTGCTTTTTGAGATGGAGTCTCGCTCTGTTGTGCTGGCGTGCAGTGGCACGATCTTGGCATATTGCAGCCTTCACCTCCCAGGTTCAGATGATTCTCCTGCTTCAGCCTCCCACGTAGCTGAGATTACAGGCATGTGCCACCATGCCCAGCTAATTTTTGTATATTTGGTAGAGGCAGGGTTTCACCGTGTTGGCAAGGTTGGTCTCAAACTCTTGACCTCAGGTGATCCACCCGCCTTGGCCTCCCAAAGTGCTGAGATTACAGGCATGAGCCACCGTTCCTGGTTTAATTTTAATTTTAATTTTTCACTACTCTGTATTGCCTTAAAAGAAGTTTTGGGTCTGCTTTCTCTTTCATATGTTATTAAGGTAGATACTCTTTTATATGGGGAATAAGAATCTAAAAGTAAACAATTCATAAAATAATGACATTTACTGACTACTTAGGTTCAGCCACTGTGCTACAAACTTTACATAATTACCCTTTAGTCTGACAACAGCCATAATAGATGATAATACTATCTTCATTTTACAAATAGGGACAATGAAATTTGGATATGTTAAGCAGCTTACGCAGTGGTACAGAGCTAATAAATTGCAGAGCTATGATTTGATCTCAGTTGTGCATTTCTATTTTCCACCATCCTTCTCCAAGGATTTTCTCTCATCTTCTTGAAAATCTCTTGAGAACACTTATGAGTTATTTGTTAATCACCAAACCTGGTAGATTTTTATTTGTTTGTTTTTGAAGTCCTCATCTGCATGGACCTTTTATCAGTCAGCACAATTAATGCTATATTTTATTGAAACTATCTTTTCTGGCTTCTTAAACAATTTGTTGCTTTTTGTTTTTTTGGAGACAGTCTTGCTTTGTCATCCAGGCTGGAGTGTAGTGTTGTGATCGTGGCTCACTGCAGCTATATATTGCCCAGGCTGGTCTTGGACTCCTGGGTGCAAGCTATCCTTCTGCCTCAGCCTCCTGAGTAGGTGGGTCAACAGGTGGGCATGTCATTGCACCTGGCTGGAAGCACATAATTTTAAAGCTGAAGATATTTTAGAAAACATTTACATAGACATTTCGTCTAACTTAATTTATAGAAGAGGCAACTGAAATCCAATATACTTAAATGAGAATTGGTATATCAACATTTATAGGTAGCTTTTTTTTTTTTTTTGAGATGGAGTCACTCTCTGTTGCCCAGGCTGGAGTGCAGTGGTGTGATCTCAGCTCACAGCAACCTCTGCCTCCCAGGTTCAAGTGATTCTCCTGCCTCAACCTCCCAGGTAGCTTGGATTACAGTCATATGGCCCCATGCCAGGCTAATTTTTTTTTTTTTTTTTTTTTGGTATTTTTAGTGGAGATGGGGTTTCACCATGTTAGCCAGGATGGTCTTGATCTCCTGACCTCATAATCTGCCTGCCTCAGCCTCCGAAAGTGCTGGGATTATAGGCGTGAGCCACCATGCCTGACCTAGATAACTCTTTTACTTAATTTTACATGTATGTTATAGTAATGTGTTTGATTTTAACTAATAGTAAAAATAAAATCCTTTTAATCTAAGGAAATCATTCATTGTAAATGGTTAAATGTAATTGTAGAACTTGTCAATTTGTGATTGTAAAAACAGGATACTGTTTTCAAACAAAATACTTAGAAAATATTATCATTGAGATAATTTTTGCTTATAATATGATTTTGAAGCTGTCTAACATGACAGAAATATGTGTTTAAATTTATGAAAGATTTTATTTTTTCTAAATTGCTTTTTTAAAAAAAATTTAAGTCTTAAAACCATGAAACTATATTTATGTCTGATATGCTAAATAATGTAATTATTTCCGTATTTATTCATAGGCTTATAATTTTAGTTCTGCCACTTATTGTGTCACCTTGAGCAAGTTGTTTAGCCTTTCTTTGCCTCGGTTTAGTCATTTGTAATGTAATGATGATAATAACTACCTCAGACGTTGTTGTGAAGGTTAAACTCTGTAATGTATGTAAAGTATTTAATACAGTCTTGGGACATTGTGTACATTTTATAGGTAGAAGCTATTAAAAAAAGGTGGCATCGTTTAAAAGAAAATTATACAGTAGTAATGATATGATGATAGGGAGTCTCCTGTAGTTGTTTCCTGGTAGCTTGCTTTTGGTATTATGTGCTGTTGCTTTTCAGAGAAGAATCTTTGAAAGCTTACAGGAAGTTGCTTTGAAGCTTACAGGAAGTTGCTGTGTATGAATCATGATAGAGGCATCTATTTTTCTCTCTTCTTTTGGAGATGGAGTCTCGCTTTGTCACCCATGCTGGAGTGCAGTGGCATGATCTCGGCTCACTGCAACCTCAGCCTCCCCAGTCCAAGAAATTCTCCCTGTCTCAGCCTCCTAAATAGCTGGGATTATAGGCACCCACTACCACACCTGGCTAGTTTTTGTATGTTTTAGTAGAGATGGGGTTTCGCCATGTTGGCCAGGCTGGTCTTGAACTCTTGATGTCAGATAATCCGCCCGCCTCAACCTCCCACAGTGCTGGGATTACAGGCTTGAGCCACCACACCTGGCCAGATGGGTTCATTTTTAAGTAAATGATTTTATTGAATTGTAAGATAATTTAAAGTGTACGAATAGTATGTCGACGCCTTGGTAAACATTTATAATATGAACACACTTATATAAGCACTACCCAAGGCAGGTTTATTGACTATTTGTGTATTTATCAAATGTGTTTTGACTTTATATATGTGCTTGGTTGTTTTATTCTTGTTGGGTGTGTGTGTGTGGTGGGGAGAGATTTAAAAAGATATTCTCAGTATGTAACCTTTCGGAAAATATCTTCAATACATGGTCTTAATTTTAATAATTTTAATATAGTTTAATGTTTTTATTTTTCAAAGATTTCTCTTATGATTATGATTGCTCTTGTGTCCTATTTCAGAAGTGCTATTGTGTCCTATTTCAGAAGTAGGAGCTCATGCCTGTAATCCCAGCACTTGGGGAGGCCGAGGTGGGTGAATCACCTGAGGTCAGGAGTTGGAGACCAGTCTGGCCAACATGGTGAAACTGTGTCTCTACTAAAAAAATAGAAAAATTAGCTCAGTGTGGTGGCAGGCACCTGTGATCCCAGCTACCTGGGAGGCTGAGGCAGAAGAATTACTTGAATGCAGGAGGCCGCCATCACGCCATTGCACTGCAGCCTGTGTGGCAAGAGCAAAACTCTGTCTCAAAAAAAAAAGACGGACTGTTTACCTTCTCTAAAGTAACTTTGATATTTTCCTGTTTCCTTTTTAAAGCTTTATTCTTTCTACCATTTGCATTTAGATTTGCCACCCATCAGGAATTGATTTTTGTGTATGATATGAGGTAGAGATTAAGATGCATATTTTTCCCGCTTTAACTGAGGCTATTATTCCCTTAACTGAGGCTATATATTCCCTTAACTGTGGCTATCCCTTAACTGAGCACCATTTATTATTCCACTGCATAGCAATGACAGCTGCCATATTCATAAATCAGGTGACCTTATATGTATCTATCTGTTTTTAGACTCTTTATTCTGTTCTGTTCATCATTTTGACTGTTCTTCTGCTGGTGTTAGTGTCATTACCATAACTGATAGTGTAAATTCTCCTGATTGTTCTTCAAGGGCCTGATTTTTGATCCTTTGCATTTCTAGATGAATTTTATAAACTGTCAATTTCTGCAAAGCTACTTTAATTTTCAATGTATATTTTTCTCCTAAGGATGTTTTGAGAGTTACTTTCTGACAGCACCTTAATTATATCATTCCATTTAATTCTGCCTTCTACTATTTCTGTAGAAAATTGGCTTCTTTGATGGCAGTATGTTCTTTTCCCCCTCTGGCTGCATTTAGAGTTTTTGTCTTTTGTTTAAGTGCTTGACCTACAGGTGTGTGCCTAGGGGTGTGTGTGTGTGTGTGTGTGTTTGTGTGTGTGTGTGTGTGTGTGTGTGTTGTGCATCTGCTTGGGATTTATAGAGCTTCTTGAAAATCTTAATAGCTTTCCCCAGTTTGGGGAAATTTAGCAAGTATTTCTTTTAACATTTTCTCTTTCTCCTTTGCTTCTGGCATTTATTAGTTCTAGATAGAAGACTTTAAAAGTGATTTGTTTATTTCTGATGCTTTCCCTGCCCTCAGTTTTAGTCTGTGTATTTTCAATCTGGCCTATCTTTTAGAAATTCCTCCTCTCACTGATATTTACTGGAAACTTTTCAGAAGTAATAGTAATAATAAAATAAAAAGGATGGATTTGAGAAGAAAAATTATCTGAAAAGGAATGTAGAGTAAAGAGGCTTTATTTCAGTGAGCGGTTTACAAACTAGGAAGACACAGCCTTCTGTGTAAAATGAAGATGCTTTCTAAAGAACAAAGGGAGGGATTGTCTTTTTATTTATTTATTTATTTGCCCAGAGATCACCTTCAACTTGAGGGAGGGATTGTCTTTTATAGAAGTCCCACCCAGGATCCCACTCAGGTCCATTTATGCAAATGAAGGATTCACACTTGCTCCCTTCTTCCCTCCCTCCCTCCTTCTCTTTTGGTAGAGACAGGGTCTTGCCATGTTGCCCAGCCTGGCCTCCTAACTTGTACCCTCAAGTGATCCTCCCACCTTGGTCTCCCAAAGTGTTGGCATTACAGGTGTGTCACCACGCCCAGCCCAAACTTGCTTAGTTCTGATTGGTTGACATTTGGCTGAGCTCGGATTGGTCAGTGCAGGTCACAGTCCATTGGTTGGTTCAGGGAGAGTATATAGGAACAGGAAGCTATGAAAGTCCCAAAGTTAAACAGACACGTAGGTTTCCCTGGAACTCATAGTAAGTGTGTGACCTCTAGTCAGCAAATGGCTGCTTGACTTTGTTTTTAATTTAGACCCAATTAGCCATTCAGGATCCATCTTGAAGGACTGGCTCTTTCGACGTTCACAGATTATACAGCAAACACACATAGATCCACCACCTGGATTCTACAGTTAACATTTGCAACATTAGCTTTGTCCTATCTTTCCCTCTATCCATTTATCAATCCATCTTTATCTAATGAAGCAATTCAAAGTAAGTTATAGATACCAGTACACTGTACTGCTAAACACTTCAGCATGTAAACCATAAAGTAAAGCTAAAATTTTGTTTATAGTTCTTTTTTTGGAGGTAAATTTTATATATAGTGAGATATACAGATGGTGTTTATTAGTCAAGTTATGGGTAGCCATTTATTGAATTTGTTTTTTTAAAAAGTAGATTCCAGTTTTCTGCTGAAAATCTCTTCCATTTTATTGAACATTTCTATTATTATTTTTAAGTCCCTGTTTTATCATTTCTTTTTTCTTTTCTTTTTTTTTTTGAGACAGAGTCTCGCTCTGTCACCTACACTGGAGTGTAGTGGCGCTATCTTGGCTCACTGCAACCTCCGCCTTCTGGGTTCAAGTGATTCTGCTGCCTCAGCCTCCTGAGTAGCTGGGATTACAGGCACGTGCCACCACGCCTGGCTAATTTTTTTGTAATTTTAGTAGAGATAGGGTTTTACCATGTTGGCTAGGCTGGTCTCAAACTCCTGACCTCAAGTGATCCACTTGTAGCCTCCCAAAATGCTGGAATGCTGAAATTACAGGCATGAGCCACTGTGCCTGGCCCCATTTTATAATTTCAATAGCTGAATAACTGTGGGGATGCTTCTGTCAATATCTTTTCACCTTTTGATTTTTGGCATTTGATTATATTTCTTGTTAGACTGACAACTTTGTTTTTTAGCATTGGCCCTTGGGTATGAAAAATTATTGAGCTTTGCTGTTCAATATGGTAGCCACTAATCACTGTCTGTCTGTCTGTCTATCTATCTATCTTCTATTTACTTATTCATTTACTGAGAGAGGATCTTGCTGTGTCACCAAGGTTGGAGTGCAGTGGCACTGTCTTGGCTTATTGCAGCTTCCACCTCCTGCTTTCAAGTGATTCTCGTGGCTCTCAGCCTCTCGAGAAGCTGGGATTACAGGTGTGTGGCACCATGGCTCAGCTAATTTTTCTATTTTTAGCAGAGATGGAGTTTTGCTATGTTGGCCAGGCTGGTCTCAAACTCCTGGCATCAAGTGATCTGCCAACTTGTCCTCCCAGAATGCTGAGATTACTGGCATGAGCCACTGTGCCCAGCCTATTTAAGTTTAAATTAATTAAATTAAATAGATTTTACAATTCAATTTCTTAGTTACATTAGCCACATTTTAGGTGCTCAATAGCTACATGTGCAGATAGAAATAGTACAAGTAGTACAGATAAGGAACATTTCCATTGTTGCAGAAAGTTCTGTAGGACGGTGCTATGCTAGTGACTCTAGATGATAATATCTTCCGCCACAGAAAATGCAGTTTAATGCTGGAAGGCAGTTCAAGTAGGTAGATCATGTTGTTCTAAGGGAGACCGGTCTATTTCAGTTTGTCTTTGTTCCAGTAGGTTCAGCCCCTTGTGGTTTCACTTGAAAAGTCTGAGGCATCTGCCAAGGCCCCTCTTCCTTGGCAAGTTCTGAACTCCAGCTTTTGTTTTGCCAGCCCAGTGGGATGGCTACAGGCTCTTGGCTACTACTTTCTGTTCAGCCTCTATGCCTTACTTTGAATTGATGAATACCTTAAGGATATATAAGGCCCACTTTAGTAAGTTTTCTCTTTACTCTGGGATTTTGTTCTCTCAGGTCCTAGCTCTCTGATGACTTTGCACATTCTTTTTTAAATTGTTTTTTTTTTTTTTTCTTTTGAGGTGAATCCTAGGTCTTGCTAATGGCCTAAGCTAGAGTGCAGTGGTGAGATCACAGCTCACCACAGCATTGACCTCCTAGGCTCCAGTGATCGTCCCACCTCAGCCTCCTGAGTGGCTGGGACACAGGCATGAGCCACTACACCTGACTAATTTTTTCATTTTGTGTAGAGATAAGGTCTTGCTGTGTTGCCCAGACGTCTCAGCTCCTGAGCTCAAGTGATCCTCTAACCTTGGCCTCCCAAAGTGCCGGGATTAAAGGTGTCAGCCACTATGCCTGGCCTTTTTTGGTTGTTTTCAAATGGACTATTTTATAGAGTACTTTCAGGTTCACAGAAAAATTGAGCAGAAAGTACTGAGTTCCTGTATACCCCTGCCTCTATACACACACACCCTGCCACTATTGACATCCTGTACCACAGTGTACATTTGTTAGAACTGTTGAGCCTCCATTGATGCATTGCAATCACTCAAAGTCAGAAAATACATCCTTTTTTGGTTTTATTTTGAAAGAGATAGAGTCTTGGCTATGTGCAGTGGTATATACCTATAATCCCAGCACTCACTTTGGGAGGCTGAGATGGGAGGATTGCTTGAGGCCAGGAGTTTATGAACAACCTGGGCAACATAGCAAGACCCTGTCTCTACACACACACACACACACACACACACACACACACACAAACAAACAAAAAAACCATACTTTTTATTTTTGCATCTGTGTGTTTTATAGAGACAAAATCTTAAAATCTTGCTATGTTGCCCAGATGATCTTGAACTCCTGGCCTCAAGCAATCCTTCTTCCTCAGTATCTGGAGTAGCTCCAACTACAGAGGTGCACCACTGTTTCTGGCTACACACAGCTATTTTTATGTGTATATTTTTTCTAGCTTTTATAGTTGTTCAGTATCCTTTCATTTTCTTCATTAGGCAGAATATAATTCAGTATATTTGAAGGTGTCTTGATGGCTCCTGGCAGTTCTCTAAACTGCTATTTTTTGGGATTACTCACTCTGATAGGAAATGATGCAGGGTGTGTTTTATGGAGGAGTGTTATATTTTCATGTTCACTTTAATCCCACACTTCTGGATATAGAAGTTGATTAATGTTGGCTATTCTGTATGATATTAAATGTCTGAGAATTTCACTTAAAATACAGATGAACATGGAATGTATTTTGGGGACCATTGTGTCTGTGTATTTGTGTTCATTGAATACATCTTTAAGGAGTGATTTAAGTTTGTAAAAGACTCTGCCAGTGACTGTATGAAATACACAAATGAGAAACAGTTTCTGATCTTAAGGACCTTCCAGTCTTCTTAATAGAGTTGATAAGACAAATATATAAATATCATTAGAACTCTTTGTAGAGGGCACATGTTATTTCTAATGTGGTTTACAATTTAAGCCTAAGTCTTGCCACTGTCATTTATTGACCCTGGGGAAATCACTCAAGCATTCTTAACTTCAGATGCTTTTGAGTTTAAGGGAGTGTAGTTATGTGCCAAGTGCTTTTACTTGGTTTTATTGTCACAATAATCTGGAAAGGCAAGGATATCTTTCATTTACAAATGAATAATTGAGGCTGCAATAACAGTTACAATTCTCATAAGGCCTTTAGTTTGTAGTTGGGATTTGAATTTAGTTCTCTGTTACTCCAAAATCTGTATTTATTTGAATATACCAGCACCACATGACAATTGTTCTGAGAATCATTAATAGGTGCTCCTTGAAAAGTTGATGGTAATAATATGTTTTCTAATAAGTGCTTTGAAAAAATCAAGTGTAAAGATAGCATCACTACTGTAGTAATCCTGCTAAAAATTAACCGAATTTTCTTGTGAGAAAATATTAAATAAACACGAATTGAGGGATATTATACAAAATAACTGGTATATATTCTTAAAAAAATGACAGTGTCATGAAAACCACAGAAATACCGAAGGGCTATTCCAGATAAGCAAAACTAAAGAAACATGAATCTGGGATTTATTTTTCCTTGAAGTATTGTTTGCTGCAAAGGAAGACATTATTGGGACAATTGGCAACAATTTGAGTTATAATATCATTAATTTCCTGATTTTGACAAATATACGGTAGCTATGCAAGAGACTATGTTTTTGGGAAGTTTACACTGAATGAAGCATTTAGAAATAAAGGGGTACAGTATCTGCCACTTAACTCTCAAACAGTTCAGAAAAATTATGTTTGTATTTATATAAAAGAGAGAAAAGGCAAATGGAGTAAAGTGTTAGCAATTGGGGAATCTAGTTGAGGGGTATTATCAGAATTGTACTATTTTTGCAACTTTTCTGTAAGTCTAAAATTATGTCAACATAATCAGTTATAATGAAAAAAATAGAAAAAATACTAATGTATTTGTCTAGCTGTTAAGTTATAGTTTGCTTTAAGAAATGGTGTGCTCCACGAGGTCAAGAGATCGAGACCATCCTGGTCAACACGGTGAAACCCCGTCTCTACTAAAAAATACAAAAAAAAATTGGCTGGGCATGGTGGTGCGTGCCTGTAATCCCAGCTACTCAGGAGGCTGAGGCAGGAAAATTGCCTGAACCCAGGAGGCGGAGGTTGCAGTAAGCCAAGATTCGCGCCATTGCACTCCAGCATGGGTAACAAGAGCGAAACTCTGTCTCAAAAAAAAAAAAAAAAAAAAAAAAAGAAATGGTGTGCTCCAGAGCACCATGAGGTCATGTGAGATCACCTGATGAACCAGTGTGTCATTTTCTATGTGCTCATTTATGCACAAGTACCTGGTCTTCTGGTTAAATAATGCATTTATTTATTTTCTATTTTTTAAATAGAAAAAATAGAAAAATTTTCTGGGATTACAGGGTCTCACTCTGTTGCCCAGGTTGGCGTACAGTGGTATAATGATAGCTCACTGCAACCTTAACTTCCTTGGCTCAAGCAAGCCTCCTGCCTCAGCTTCCCAAGTAGCTGGGACTGCAGGTGTGCATGATGATGCTTGGCCGATTTTTTATTTTTTTTATAGATGGGGTCTTGCTATGTGCCTAGGCTGGTCTCGTATTCCTGGGCTCAAGTAATATACCTGTCGTGGACTCCCAAGGTGCCGGGATTACAGGCACGAGCCACTGCATCTGTCTAAATAGTATATTTAATAGTTTATAAAATGAAAAATGATTTATCTACATGGTAGTGAGGAGCTTAGACTGTTACTCAGACTGCATAGGTTTGTTTATAAACCCCATCTTTCACTAACTGAGAGATTGTGAAAAGTTACTTCTGCACTTAGTTTTCTCATGTCTAAAAGGGGATAATGTAGTATCTACCTCAAAAGGTTTGGTAGGTTTAAATGAGATAATGAATGTAAAACATTTAGCACAGAATCTGATTCTTAGGCTGGGGAAGGTGGCTTACATCTGTAATCCCAGCACTTTGGGAGGCTGAGGCGGGTGGGTCACTTGAGGTCAGGAGTTCAAGATCAGCCTGGCCAACATGGTGAAACCCTGTCTCTACTAAAAACATTAAAACATTAGCCAGATGTGGTGGTGGGTGCCTATAATCCTAGCTACTTGAGAGGTTGAGGCAGGGGAATTGCTTGAACCCGGGAGGCAGAAATTGCAGTGAGCCGAGATCACACCACTGCACTCCAGCCTGGGTGACAGAGAGAAACTCCATCTCAAAAAAAAAAAAAAAGGAAAACAAAACAAAACAAAAAAAGAATCTGACTCTGGCTCAATCAAAATTTTAAATTATTGTTAATAATTGTTACCAAGTTAGAAAGTTAAATCATTTATTGCAGTTAAATAATTTTTGTTTTCTGATTTAGTCTAAACATACCTTGTAGATTATGAGCCTCTGTTGATGTTTTTAAGACATAATTGCATTGTTCTATACTTAACCTCCTAATCACCTGTAAAATAAGGATACTTACATTTATTTTGTCTTGTCATACAATAAGATCTTTGAAAAGACTGAAAATCCAAATACAATACATATGTATAGTACTAATAACATAGTGCATATATATGAGCTGTGATAATCAGACACTAATTTTTTGACGTCAACATGTAAAGAACAGGCACATGCTCCCTTAAGTTGCTGATATGTTTTGTTTTTATTTTCCACAGATATTTTTTGTATTACCCTACTAATCTGGTTCCTTAGCTTCTCTCTCGATATATGTTAGTAATGTTCTCACAGTCTTCTCTTCCATGTAATGAGATTTTTGGTACAGAGTCTTGCTCTGTTGCCCAGGCTGGAGTGTGGTGGTGTGATTTCAACTCACTGTAACCTCCGCCTCCTGAGTTCAAGCAATTCTTGTGCCTCAGCTTCCTGAGTAGCTGGGATTACAGGTGTGCACCACCATCTCTGGCTAATTTTTGTATTTTTAATAGAGTCAGGGTTTCACCATGTCTTGAACTCCTGGCCTCAAGTGATCTGCCCGATTTAGCCTCCCAAGCTGCTGTGATTGCAGGCATGAGCTACTGCACCTAGCCCATATCATGATAATTTTGAGTGCTGTTGCAACAGTTCCTGGTAGATAAAACATGAAGCAAGTATTGCTGTCCACAAATGAAATGCATTTCTGACTCCTTTTTTCTTTTGAAACGAGGTGTCTCTCTGTTGCCCAGGCTGGAATGCAGTGGTGTGGTCATGGGTCATTGTAGCCTTGACCTCTTGGGTTCAAGTGATCCTCCCACTATAGCCTCCTGAGTAGCTGGGACCACAGGTGCGTGCCATCATGCTTAGCTAAGTTTTTCTCTTGTAGAGACGAGGTTTCGCTTTGTTTCCCAGCCTGGTCTTAAACTTCTGGACTTAAGCTATCTTCCTGCCTTGGGCTCCTAAAGTGATGGGATTACAAATATGAGTCACTGTGGTTGGCCCTGACTCCTATTTGTATAAAATATTAGCAACTGATCTGTCATAGAAATGCAAATTATTGCTGTATCCATCTTTTTTGGTATTGAGCTTTAAACTACATTTGTGACATATTAGTAACAAATATTAAATCTTTTCTGTCTTCTATCTTCCATCTCTTGTGTTTAAAATTTAATAAGCTTTGAAAATATTTGTTGTTGCTTTTGTTTTTTGTACTTGGTGCTTTGATCTGGATCATGGTCCTGCATACTTAAAAGATTAAGTGGCCTTGCAATAAGGATATTTTTAATTGTGATATTTTTAGCTTAAGACACAAACTACATTTGAATGAGTATCTATTCTAAGAGTCTGTACTTTGATTACATTTCAACATGTTATTGGATAGTTGCAGTTGTAGAGTCATCTGCATGAAAGTCCAATATTCTGTAGTGATGTTATTTCTTATGGCCACAATTTTCTTATGATATCAAAATATTCATGACTGAAAAAATATTTGTAGAAGCGGTTGATCATCTATTTTGAAATCTATCTACCTTTCTAAGAATGTTGAAGGTTTGTTGCTTGTTTTAAAAAAGCAGCATTCTATGGGATATTGGAAATGCTTTAACCTGAAATAAACTCACTAGTAGTATTTTAACAGTCATCTTTCTGTTAAAGTTCCACTTGTAGAAATGCTCTTCCATATTTTCACAAACTTTAGTTAATATTATTATGATTTTGGAGGAGTCTTGTAGGTCCTGTAGTGTAAGTTCCCCTGTTATGCTTAAAAGAGTCTCCTTTATGGTTTTCTCTGCACAGTGATAGAGCCTTGAAGGAACATCTCCAATATTCCTTTCCTCCTGAGGCAACACATTCCCACTTCAAATACATGTATTACATAATTGTTCCTGGCTGGGCATGGTGGCTCACACCTGTATTCCCAGCACTTTGGGAGGCTGAGGTAAGGGGATCACTTGGGGCCAGGAGTTCGAGACCACCCTGGGCAATGTAGCAAGATCCTGTCTCTACAAAAAAATTTAAAAAATTACCTGGGCATGGTGCACGCCTGTGGTCCCAGCTACTCGAGAGGCTTAGGTAGAAGGATTGCCAGAGCCCTGGAGGTTGAGACTGCAGTGAGCCATGATTGCATCATTGCATTCCAGCCTGGGTTATAGAGCAAGACCCTGTCACAAAACAACAACAAAAAACCCCCAGAAAATTATTCCTTATAATAAATAAAAATAAATAAGATTCACTTAAGATCTAACATGATGCTTATAATAAGAAAAATATAAAATTCCTATAAAGTCTCAGTGATTGACAATTTTAAACATTAATCTTTTTAAAATTATTCTTTGAATTAATTAATTAAATTTTTTTTTTGCTTGCTCTGTTGCCCAGGCTGGAGTGCAGTGGTGCCATCTTGGCTCACTGCAACCTCTACCTCCTGGATTCAAGGAATTCTTGAGCCTCAGCCTCCCAAGTAGCTGGGATTACAGGTGTGTGCCACCATACCTGGCTAATTTTTGTATTTTTAAGAGAGATGGATTTTTGCCATATTGGCCAAGGCTGGTCTGGAATTCCTGACCTCAAGTGGTCTGCCTGCCTCAGTCTCCCAAAGTGCTGGGATTATAGGTGTGAGCCACTGTGGCTGGCCTAATTTTTTGTTTTTTTTGAGAGAAAGTCTTGCCCAGTTGCCCTGGCTGGAATGGCATAATCACAGCTTCCTGCAGTCTTGCTCAGGGTGTCCTCCCACCTCAGCTTCCCAAGTAGCTGGGACCACAGGCTCACACCACCATGCTTAGCTAATATTTTTTAAAAATTGTTTTTGTAGAGAGAGAGTCTCTGTATGTTATCTGGGGTGGTCTTGAACTCCTGGCTCATGTGATCCCTCCCAGCTTGGTCTCTCAAAGTGTTAGGAGTATAGATTCGAGCCACCGTACCTGGCTAATCTTATTTTATAGTATGAGCTGCTTGTTTTAGAAACAATAAAATATTGTGGAAATATGTACCATTTCTTACTCCTTGCCAGGTTGATTACTCTTTGATAATTGCTGATACAACTTAGGTGTGTATCCTTCTATTTGCTGTGTTGTACAAACACTTGTTTATCTGTGCCTGTATTTTATAACCATTTTAGGTCTTTGCTATCTTTTGTTACAAATATACGGCTTTAATTTGTAAGAATTTGTTGAGTGCATGATGAATTGGTATCTGTATTGTTATCTGTGACTAATCGCACCTACTGGCTAGTAGATGTTCACATCCACTGTTGAGCTCATTTTCTAACTGCCTCTGGAATAACATGTTATAATCGTCTTTAGGAACACTGCGTCTCCCAAAATAAGAGCTTTATTTTAGCTAAGAGATATTTAGAGGATGTCTATGTATTTAATGTGAAAGATTTTTTATGGTTAAGATGAGTAAATGCTTAAAGAGCAGGAAAAGAGTTCAGTGAAATGTCAGCAAGAGTTTTCTTAATATAAAATATATTTATATTTCACATTTCCTGATTAGTTTTAAAATCAAAGGTGACAGGTTTTAAAGAGAAAAAGAGCACATTACTGAGAAATATAGCATCTGGGTGGGAGCACTTCCATTAAGATAAAAGTTCAATAGTTTTCATTTTTCATTTTTGTAGAAATGAGGGTCTCACTCTGTTGCCCCGGCGGGTTTCAAACTCCTGACCTCAAGCAGTACTCTCATCTTGGCCACCCAAAATACTGAAATCATAGGTATGAGCCACACTTCCTGGCCCAAAAGTCCAGTAGTTTTAGGGATCATAGGAATTATTTATTTTAAGATGTAGTGGCTAAAAGCATGGATTTTGGAGCCATAAAACCTGCATTTGAGTTCTAGCTGTACCTCTTACTAGCTGTGTGACCTTAGGCAAGTTACTTACCCTTTGTCTGTTTCTTCATCTATTGAAAGGATTTGTATGACTATCAAATGAGTTAATACTTACAAAATGCTTAGAACATTGCTTGGTTCATAGTACCATTTTGGTACTTTGTTACTGTTATTGTATATTTTAAAAAGGATTTATATAGGGTGAAAAGTTTGGTTTAAAAAAATGCCAGCAAAATCTTTCTCTCTCTCTCTCTCTTCCCTTTTTCTTCTGATTGTCATAGAAATCTAAAGACCAGTAAATCATAAAAGAAACATATCAAGTAGTTTCTCATATTATAGAACTATTAGAAAATATAGGTCAGTGTCTTTTTGTTTGTAGTAAATAAAATCAGAGGATATCTTTATTGAATTGCCAAAAATGACTTCTGGGCCAGATTTAGGTTTTCTGTTCATTTGGTTTCGTGTGTTTCTTTGAGTCAGAAGATTTTATGATTTGAGATGAAGTGGAATAAAGAGGCTTTAGAGTCAGGCATTTAAATCTCAGTCCCACCACTTTCTGAGTAACTTTGGGTAGTGTATTTGTTATCTGTTGCTGTGTGACAAACATTTCCAAAACTTAGTTCCTTCAGAAACAATGATTTATTATTTCTTCTTCTGTGGATTGGCTGTACTCAACCCAGCGGTTCTTCTGTTTCATGTAGAACATTTTGTTTACCCAAATTGTTGGTCTTGGGTAGAAGAACAATGCAGTAATATAGCTTTTTTTTGGTTGTTGTTTTGTTTTCTTGTTTGTTTGTTTTTGAGACTTGGGGAGAAGTGAGTTTGGGGAATCAGTTCTTTCTGAACACATTTAGTTTGAGATGCCTAGTAACATTCAAGAAGTATTGAGTAGACAATTGGATACACAAGTCTGGAATTAAAGAGAGAGGCCTGAATTGGAGATGTACATTTGGGAGTCTTAAGAATAGAAGTAGTTATTTAAAAACATATGACAGGATGATACTGTGTAAGGGAGGTAAAAGCACATAGAGAAGATAGATGCCCAAAGACTGAGCCTTCAGGTATCCCAAAGTTTAAACGTTGGGAAAATGAAACGGAACTGGTGAAGCAATCTGAAAAGGGTATACTAGTGAGATAAAGAGGAGAATGAAGAGTTCTAGTGTCCTGGAATTCAAGTGCAGGTAGATTAATAATCATCTGTGTTAAATACTGCAAGTCAAGTAGATTGAGGATGTGGCAATGCAGTGGTTTAGTGACCTTGATAAGAGCTATTTGGATGGAACAATAAGTTAATGAAAGCCTTTACAAATGAGTTCAAGATGAGGGTAGAATTGGAGGCAGTTTGTATAAACAGTGCTTTCAAGAAGGATTGGTGTAAAATGGGAACAGAAAATGGGGTGATGGCTGAAGGAGGATGTATAATCAAGAGTTTTTTTTTTTTCTTTTCCTTTATTTTTCCAAGATGGAGATCTAGAATTGTCCTATAGAGAAAGAGATATTGGTAATGAGAGTGGGAAATTGGAGTGATATACTTTGGTAAGTGAGCATGGATGTCTTAGATAGAAACATTATGCTGACAGCTGCAAGTGGTCTCGTAGATTTGGTAAGAATGTGTGGAAGCTGTCTTTCAAATTATATCCATTTATTTCAGTAAAGTAGAATACAAGGACAACAATGAGGATGGGGAGGAGGTGGAGATTTGAAAAGAGGAAATGTGAAGTAGGACAGTGAGTATGAATAGATTATGGGAATGCATATACTGCTTTACATTTCACATACATTTTTTTACTTAGTCCTTTAGATAATCTTCTGAGTATGTGAGGTCAGTAAAACCCTATATATATATATATATATATATATTTTTTTTTTTTTTTTTTTTTTGAGACAGAGTCTCGCTCTGTTGCCCAGGTTGGAGTGCAATGGCGCGATCTCAGCTGACTGCAATCTCCATCTCCTGGGTTCAAGCAATTTTCCTGCCTCAGCATCCCAAATAGCTAGGGCTACAGGCACCCGCCACCATGCCTGGCTAACTTTTGTATTTTTAGTAGAGACGGAGTTTCACCGTATTGGCCAGGCTGGTCTCAAACTCCTGTCCTTGTGATCCTCACGCCTCGGCCTCCCAAAGTGTTGGGATTACAGGCATGAGCCACTACACCCAGCCAAAACCCTGTTTTAAAAATGAAAATACTAGCCAGGCATGGTGGCTCACACCTGTAATCCCAGCACTTTGGGAGGCTGAGGAGGGCAGATCACCTGAGGTTGGGAGTTTGAGACCAACCTGAAAATACAAAAAATTAGCTGAGCGTGGTGGTGCATGCCTGTAATCCCAGCTACTCTGGGCTGAGGCAGGAAAATCACTTGAACCCGGGAAGTGGAGGTTGCAGTGAGCTGAGATCACGCCATTGCACTCCAGCCTGGGCAACAAGGGTAAAACTCCGTCTCAAAAAAAAAAATAATAATAATAATAAAATATACTGCTGTCACCGTCAGTTAGAAACTTTGCTTCTTCATTAAATGGTAGCTCATGGCAGAAGGAATTTGTTGCTCTTTGTCTGACAGAAACTCTTTTCTTGCTGTTAACAGAATTAAAATTATTTCAGTCTCTTTAAATGGTATATCTTAGGTGCTGTTATTCTGTTATTTTCATTGCCAAATGCGATAGTGGAAATTTCTACACTGAAAATTTCAAATCCTATGAATAATTTTTCATATTAAATATTTCAAAATAGTCATAAAGCTTTCATACACACAACAATAGCCCTATTATTAGTCTTAATAATTTTCATTTAGCATTCAGATTAGTATATGATTAACATTGGTAGTGAATCTCATTTCCACGGCATAGTTTCAAAACTGCATTTTTGCTTTGAATCTTCTTTAGTGTACATTAATATATACCCTTTTAATTTTAGCTTTACTTTCTTTCTGCCTAGACTTCTGTACTTGAAGCCTAGTCCAAACCTAGACTTCACTCTGATGCTTTTCTTTGTGTGACTCAACCTATGCTGAAATGATTTATTTGAGAAATGTTTACTGTATGCATATTCTTTACAAGGTTCTGGGTATACAAATAATGAACAAAAAGGGATAAGGTCTCTATCTTTGATAGCTTTTTAAAATACAATATTGTGTATATATGGGATTAATAACTTAGTACAGCTTCTTTTCATCTTTCTACAACATGTTTTAGCACTTGATTACATATCTAAATATAATTAGTGTGTATATATCTACACAGACACTTGAATATTTTGTTAAAAGAATGAATGCCTTTTATAACCATGTTTTGAAGATCTTTTACACCTCATATCATCTCCCCATGTCTCTTAATTGTTTTCAACAAATGCCTGTGGATTGGTTAAGGTTCTCCTGAATCTTAAGCATTAATTACAGCAGAGATGGGGCCAGGAATAGAATATTCACTAGGCAGATCCCAAGTCTATGGTAGAAGACAACTTGTTCATTGTCCTGAATTTACTTTGCCAGAAGAGTTGTAGGGAGGAAATGGGATGGTTCTCCCATTGGTCCAACTTCTTGAGTATAGGGCTTTGGTTCTCAACTTTGGCTGTATGTTGAATCCACTCTCGATTCCTACAATCCCCAGGGTTTCTGATTTAATTGGTGTATGGTGTGGCCAGGACCAAATGATTGTAATGTGCAGCCAAGATTGAGAACTACTGCCTTAGGAGATGATAACCCACAGTCTCAGTTAAGAAATTGGCAGAAGGTTTATTTTGCTTAACTCTAGACCCTATATGCATTGAGAAGGTCTGGGAACCATGTAAACATTAATGAGAATCCATAGCTCCCTGATCTTTCAAAGGACTATTCTACACAAAGAGATACCACAGATCCTCAGAGAAGTAGCTACTTCTATGACTGGAGCAGGGAAAGAACAAGATGAGCCTGGAATATCTTGCTGTGTCAGAAAGCAAAGAAATAATCAGAGAATGATGAGGACATGTCAGAAGAACATAAAAGTCTCAGGGAGTTCTAACTGGTCAGATCTGGGATTTTTTTTTTTTTTTCTTCTGAAATAGAGCTTGTTTCTGTCCTCCAGGCTGGAGTGCAGTGGCATGATCTTGGCTCCCTGCAGTTTGGACATCCTGGGCTCAAAGTGACCCTCACACCTCAACCTCCCAAGTATCTGGGACTACAGGTGTGTGCCATCACCCTGGCTAATTAAAAGTTTTTGTGACCTGGCGCGGTGGCTCATACCTGTAATCCCAGTACTTTGGGAGGCTGAGGCAGGAGGATCATCTGAGGTCAGGAGTTCTAGACCAGCCTGGCCAACATGGTAAAACCCTGTCTCTACTACTAAAAAAATAATTTTTTGTTTTTGTTTTTGTAGAGCTGAGGTCTCATTATGTTGCCCAGGCTGGTTTCAGACTCTTGGGCTCAAGCAGTCCTAACACCTTCGCTTCCCAAAGTGCTGGAATTACAGGTGTGAGCCACCACACCAAATCTAGGAAAATTTGAGAATCAAAATAAGTAATTATAGTCATGGATTATAATTCATTGAATAAAATAGAAATCCTTTAATCTGCACTCATACAGTTAAATAAATGAAAAAAGGTAAAGTGCGATAAGAAATGGATTATTTATATACTTTCAAATTGAGATCCCACAAAATACTTAATTAGAAAGAGAAAAGGAGGAGATGGAGAAATATAGCAGACATCATGTGATCAAAGTAAAAATTATTAGTACTGAATGGAACATATCAAACTTGCATGCTATCTAATAAGATACAATGAGAAAACATGATCACTTCTGTGATATTCCTCTGGATCTAATTATGAGGAAACATCAGATAAACCCACAGTGAGGTACGTTTCTTCAGATGTCTGGCCTATAATATCTTATGCAAAGGTCATGGAAATCTAGACAAAACTTACGAATTATTCCATATTGAAAAAGACATATGAAAGAGACATGACAACTAAATGCAACGCACGATCCTGAGTTGGATACTTTTGCCAAAAAGGATGATATTTGTATAATTGGCCAAACTTAATTGGAGTCTGAAGCTTAGATGGTGGGAGTATATGTGTTCATTTCCTGATTTTGATGATTGTATTGTGGTTATGGAGGAGCATATTCTTGTTTGGAGGAACTATAAAGTATGCAGAAATTTGGCAAATTATTTTCAATGGTTTAGGAAAAAAATATGTACTGTTCTTGCAACTTCTCTGTAAGATTGAGATTGTTTTAAAATTAAACACACATGCACACACAAATCTAGGATAACTGTGATACATATGACTTCTTCGAAATTACACAGCTGTACATGGGTCTCTCTAAGAACATTAATCTTCTCAAGGGAAATCCATATGAAGTAGTAACATAATTTATCTAAAAATGATATGTTTCACAGAGTA
Source organism: Saimiri boliviensis (assembly GCF_048565385.1). NCBI lineage: Eukaryota > Metazoa > Chordata > Mammalia > Primates > Cebidae > Saimiri > Saimiri boliviensis. The sequence goes on from NC_133454.1 coordinate 101,634,048, forward strand.
TATTTCCCAAATGACCAACCCCTAATTCTTTTTAACTATTTTGTTATGTTCTATATACTTGTCTGCCTTTTAAGACAGCATACACTGAATTTAGTTTAATCTCTTGGATGATGAATGGCTCTAATTAGGTAAATATTTATTACTATATTCTGAAGTAGTATCAAGGTCTAAATTCACATTTAACCTTTGGGGATTTGCTTTGTTTTGGTTTTATCTCTCAGTGTCTGGTTTTCAGTTCTGTCATAGTGTATGTATTTAATAGTTTGCCAGTTCTCTTCCTACTGTATTATTTCTGATCTGCTGTAGTCTTGAAAACAAGATCTATGTTTTTTCCTTTTCAAAAAATGTTATGTTAGTAAAACTGCAAGGGAAAAGGATTACAGTGGAGAGACTTTATTCTAGAAATGTCGTACTCATAGTGTCCCTTTCAGATTAATTCAGGATTATGTCTAGGTTTCAAAGAGTTCTGAAATAGTGAAGGGTTCCTATAAATAGAATGTGATACCTCTGTCATTTTACTAATTTTTCCTAGAATATTGGATAAAATTAGGTAATTTTAGAGAAAAACTACCCTGATTGTTGTTTTAATTTTAAATTTCAGAGCACCGGAGATTATATTGGGGTTGCCATTTTGTGAAGCCATAGACATGTGGTCATTGGGATGTGTGATTGCAGAATTATTCCTTGGATGGCCGCTCTACCCAGGAGCGTTGGAGTATGATCAGGTAACAAATAATGATAATCTAATAGAATTGGTAGAAAGTAAAGAATATTAACAGACTTATAGGAACGAATGCCTGCAGGCATACAATACACGGGAAAGTCTTTTTACATAAAGTGACAGAACCTGAGATCTTGTAGAAGTGATTTTGAAAGCTGTTTTATAATGCTGAAGTAAGTTTTCATAAAGTTGCAGCCTGTAGAGTCTCAAAACTAGTTATGTAAAATTATGGGAAAATTTTATATTGTAAACATATAAAAGGTTGGATTGTGTCCATTTAATTAATTGTGCTTTGCTTGGGTGACAAACTTTGATGATGTATGAAATTTCAGTCCCTCCCAAATAATAAAAGCTCCTAAAAGGCATTAAAACTTTTGATCTTAAACCAGCTGCCATTATTGGGTCTTAAATACCTCTGTCACTTGAATCCTCTTCAGTCTTTTTAGCTGTTTTGAATGGCACTGAAATTATCTTTTAGCATTCTTTAATCATTTTCAGTAGAATTCAGCAAAATACCTTATTAAGCACACTTTTTATGGTAGTTTTCAGGTATATTCATTAGCCTTTCTATACTACTAAACAATGTTGTTTGCTAGTAGTCTTAATTTTTAATACCAAGATTTTTTTTTTGGAGAAACTGCCATCTTACTCATTATTCTTTGAGCATCTTCTTTATTAAAAGATAATGTACTCAATTCATTCTAATAGAAAATGCTAGTCAAAATCAACAAAGTAGTTACATTAATTTTGTCATTCTGTTTAGTGAATAAATACAATTTTAATTTAAATGATATTTAACTTTCAAGCAAGAAAAAATAGAAAATAGAAGAATTTAAAGCACATATTACATAATCATGATTATAGCCTTATATTTTAGGGCTATTTTCTTCTCTGTCAAGAGGAATAATAGAGGTAATTAATTTGGGTGACTTAAATGTTTCTGAGATGACGCTGTCATTTAATACTGATTATTAGATTAGACATTATCATTGACTTTAATCTGTTATCATTGTCCATGAACCTTCCCTTTTAGGTTAGGTTTTCTGTGTTCTCTACCTTCCCTCCTCCATGTTCAGGATTCCACTCAATAGACAGTTTGTGTAAAATTTTCCGTACATCCTGTCTTCTTTCAGCTTTCTATCCAATGACTAGCTTTGATACAGATGCGAGACTACTACCAGTTCTGAATGAGTTGGTAATTAAATCAGAATCCCGTAATCCTTTAGCCGTTGGGGTACTGAGGCACCAGTAAAATGCTAGAAACACACCCTTGGCTTTGTAGATTACAGTCTAAGGCATGCATAGTGCCCTGGAGCAGGACACCCTCTAGTGGCAATTTCAAGTTGATTTGTTACTATACTCAATTAGAACTTCACAGTTCATCTTGGACAGCTGATGTTAGTATTGAAAAGGACCCCGGAGTATACCCAGTTACTGTCCCCATTTTATTTTATGAGGGAGAAAATGGATGCCCAGAAAAATGAATTCACTTGTCAAAAGTCACAATGGTAATTTTAAAGACAAAGCCTTGACCAAAACTTCATTTTTCTAAATTTTATAATAGGTGTTTGTTTTTTTAAACTAAACTGATCCAGACTGACAATGTTTTCGGGATGTTTATTATTCCAAAGGGATTAACAAAAAGCCACTGGCATATAGCATCAGTACAGGTCAGTGTTTTAAAATATTTTACAAAATACATGAATGCAAATAAATAGGAGTGATTTTATGGGCATCTTTGTCCCAATCTGAGACTTTAAACTCATTTTGAAGCATATTATTTGTTATATAGGCTTTGATAAAATGTCTGTTTTCGAGATAAGGGAGTTCCCCTAATTTTCCAAGGTTCCCTTCTGCCCCCTCATTAATCCTAACTGGGTTTAGGACTTTCAAGTGCTTTTTGTATTTTTGCATTTGTTAAAATGTTCACATATGTTTTTCTTTTTCTTTTTTCTTTCCCTTTCCTTTCTTTTTCTTTTCTTTCTTTCTTTCTTTTTTTTTTTTTGAGATAGAGTCTCGCTGTGTCGCCCAGGCTGTAGTGCAGTAGCACGATCATGGTTGACCGCAACCTCCACTCCACCAGGTTCAGCAATTCTTCTACCTCAGCCTCCCTAGTAGCTGGGACTACAGGTGTGCACCACCATGTCCGGCTAATTTTTGTATTTTTAGTAGAGACGGGGTTTCACCGTATTGACTAGGCTGGTCTTAAACTCCTGACCTCAAATGATCCACCCACTTTGCCTCCCAAAGTGCTGGGAATACAGGTGTGAGCCACCTTGCCTGGCCATATATGCTTTTCAAAACAGCTTTAGTTTATTTATTAATATGTTTGATTTTCATAGATTTTCCCTGTATCCCTAGATTATAGTCACCTAATGTTAGGAGGATATGAAAGGGCTACCAGGAGGAATATGTCTCTCTCTATTATCTGTTCCTTATTCTAGTAATTAGGTGTCTAGATATGATTGGACACCCCAATTGTGGAGTTGGAACCTTTTTTTTTAGACTGGGTCTCAGTTTGTCATCTAGGCCAGAATACAGTGACATGATCATAGTTCACTGCAGTCTTGGACTCCTGGGCTCAAGCAGTCCTTCTCTACCGAGCACACCTCAGGCTGTGCCCAGTAGTCAGCATGCCTGACTTATTTTTAATTTTTTGTAGAGATGGAATCTCTTTCTCTGTGTTGTCTAAGCTGGTCTCAAAGTCCTTGGCTTAAGTGATCCTTCCACCTGGGCCTCTAAAAGTGCTGGGATTACAGGTGCGAGTCATTGCACCCGGCCTGGCAGTTTTTTTCTAATTCTTATTTTTTTGCCTTACAGTGGCAGTGCAGTGGGCAATAGTAATATTAACTAATTAATACTTACTGAGCTCTTTTATGTGCTAGGAACTGCTCTTAACACTTTATATTAACTCATTTAATGCTCATAACAACCCTATGGAGAACATACTACTATTGCCTCTATTTTATAGATGGAAACTGAAGAGTTCTTAATAGTAGAACTATAATTACCATATTCTTTTTTAGAAACAGAGTCTTTCTCTGTTGCCCTGGATGGAGTGAAGTGGTAGGATCATAGTTCACTGGAACCTTGAACTCATAGGCTCAAGTGGTTCTCCTGCTTAGGCTTCCCAAAGTGTTGCAGTCACAGACATGAGCCACTGTGCCTGGCCAAATTATTATATTCTTAAAAGCCAAATTTGAGTCACCAGGAAAAATACTCAGAATATTTTAATTCTTCATTATGGGGTTCATGTTCTAGCCCTTTAATCATATTTATCATTTCTTAAAGCCTTTCCAATGCAATTTTCTCTTTGGATTTTAGATTCTGTAAGTAGACACTGACTATGTTGAAAATTTATAATTTTGTAGTTTCTCATGTGCATTTCATTTCCATTTATATAGTCACCTATATTTAGTGTACGTGTTTAGGAAAGATCCTACCACTAATTGTTACAGTATGTGAATTCCTTCCTGTGTTTTTAGTGTTTTATTTATAGGACTTCATTTTCTAGGGAAATATCAAAAGTATTCTAGGGAATTAAGGAATATTTTATTGATGGATGGATGGATAGACGGACGAATGGATGGACAATACTTGGTAAATGTTTATTATTTCTCCAAAATGTTTGTTGGAGTTTAGGTAGAATATTATCCAGAACAGCTAAGAATCTGACTTTATATTCAAATTATATTTGGTAATTTCAAGTCTTACGAAAGCAAAATAAAGTTCACTATTACAACTGCAGAGGAAAATAAATCAAGGTTTCTATTTTTGTCAGGTTGTTTAGCAAAGAGACCCATTCAAGCTGGCTCAAATAAGGGGACATTTATTTATATGTGTGGATGTATTAGACCATTTGCATTGCTGTAAAGGAATACCTGAGTTATTTATAAAGAAAAGAGATTTAATTGGCTCACAGTTCTGCAGGCTGTACAAGCATGGCTCCAGGATGTGCTTCTAGTGAGGGTCTTAGGAAGCTTACAACCATGGCAGAAGGGAAGGGGAGCAGGTGTTTCACATGGTGAGAACAGAGGCAAGAGATGGGGGAGGTGGGTACCCCACACACTGAAACAACCAGATCTTGAGAGAACTCCCTGTTGGGGGGACAGCACCAAGCCATTCATGAGGTATCTGCCCCCATTACCCAAACACCTCCCACCAGGCCCTACCCACAACATTGGGGATTATATTTCAACATGAGATTTGGAGGGGACAAACATGCAGATTAATCAGTGGACTATCACAAGGATTCAAGAATGGAACTATAATAAGACTGGGATTTGTAAAGTTTGGAATTGAAGGTGCTTTTCAAAGCAAGGTGACACTAGAGGTATTAACAGGTGTTGGCAGAATTTCACTGGTACTGGACCATCAGTGTGACTAAGCTGTTCTTCAAGTGCCTTTGTCTGTTCTGATCTGAGTTTCTGCTCACCTTACCTTTGGTTTGGTTACATGACCATAAAACTCCAGCTCTATCTATGACCCTTTAGCTCATCCCCCAAGAGTAATTGGTATTTCTTAGTTCACGTTTCTGACATAATCCGATTTACTTAGTTTTTTTCTAGTTGAGTTCTCAAGAGCAGTTTATGAATTATGTGTCAGATTCCCATTCTTCATCCACTGGAGATGGAGGAAGGCAAACACAGTCATATATTAGGGATTCTAAATGGAATATTTTTCTCTTCAAAAGACTGGGCAGGTGATTTGACTAGTAATAAACTTAGAGTTTCACTGGCCACTATTTTTTTTGTTTGTTTGTTTTGTTTTATTTTACAGTGCCATCTCAACTCTTGTGGTACATTAATTGCTCTGTTGTCTTTGCTTTTTTAGCACTTTGTTTTCTTCTTCACAGTGGCTTACTAGCTTAATTGCAAATTATGTATTTAAATATTTGTTCTGCCAAATTATGCTTTTGAAGATTGGCACCATATTTTATTCATCTACATATCTTTAGCATAGCACATAATAGATGCTCTATTGAAACTGGATTGATGGCTTTTCTGTCTGATGCAGCATCTAGGTACCAACCTCTTAGTACTTTTTCCTTCGATTTCTCCGTTTCCTTAAAATAAGGAATTTAGCTACTTAAGGGGTGGGAGGTGGGGAGAAAGGGCAGCACTTTAATGAAATGAAGCCAATTTGTAATGTGGAGGTTTTTGTTGTCATTTCATATAAAATTGGGGACACAAATGTGGATAAAATAGACTGTTGTTGGAAGGCACACAATCTAGTAGGGAAAACAAACGTAAAAAATTGTAATATAGTGTTATAAATGCATTACAGTTGTTATGTTCTAGGTGTGATGATAGCACAGAGTAGAGTAATTACCTCCACTTGGCATTGTCTGGGATGGCTTTATAGAGGGGAAGATTCTTGAGCTGAGTCTTAAAGGAGGAATAGTAAAAGTTTGTCCTATGGATTTGGTGAAAAGGGGAGTAGGTATGTTGGATAAGTAGGAGTTCAAGAACAACATAGGAAAGAGAAACTGGCCCATGTGGTTCAACGTAGTGCTGGATGGTGCTCAAGTACCAGGAGAATATAAACGGCAGGGAATAGATATAGTTGTAGGGCCTGTTTGCCAGGCCTAGAGGTCTGGAATTGATCCTCTAGGTGAGGGATGTCCAGTCTTTTGGCCTTCCTGGGCCACACTGGAAGAAGAAGAACTGTCCTGGGCCACACATACAATACACTAAAACTAATGATAGCTGATGAGCTTAAAAAAAAAATAGCAAAAAAAAAAATCTCATAATGTTTTAAGAAAGTTTATGAATTTGTATTGGATCTTATGCAGCCCCTGGACTGGGGCTGCTGGTTGGACAAGCTTGCTCTAGTCAGAAAAGGTTATTAAGCAGTTTTATCCAGCAGACTAACAGATGCATGTTTTGCCAGAATGTCTGGTAGTAGTGTGAATAATGAATTGGGGGTAAGTGTGTAAGGACATTAGGAGAAACTGGAGGCAGGTAGAACAATCAGGAGGCTCGTGAAATTGTATAACTCAGAATTGAAGAGGATATGAGGTAGGGATGGAGAGGAGGGGACTGTTGTGAAAAATGTTAATGAAGTAAACTTGTTAGGCTTTTGGATGTTGAGGGAGCATCATGAGGAAGAGGAACTTATCTGGCATCAATTTCAGGTTTCTGATTTGAGTGGATGGTGTTGCTAGTTAAGCACAGGAGGAAATTACAGACGGATTAGCAGATTTGGGAGCAAATCACGTTAGGATATATTCAGTTGGAGGTACCTAAAGTCCAGCCAGGTCAAAAGTTTCAATAAGCAGTTGGGTCTGGAGCTCCAGAGCAAGAGCTAAATATTGAGAACACAGATTTCGAGATAAAATTGTGGGCACTTAGGACTTGTAGAGGGAAAAAAAAAGTTAAGACTCTGGAAAGCAGTATCATATAAAGAACAAACAGAGGAAGACAGTTAAAAACTGCCAGGAAATAGAAAGAAACCCAGAGAAGAATGGTGTCGTGGAAATTGAACGAACAGTTTTTATGTAAAACAGTAGTAGCCATTGGTATAAAAGTGAAACAAGGATTTATATGTGATTATTAAATGTGTCTGTTACTAACAGCCATTACTTATCTTAGTACTGTATCATGAAGGTGGTAAGAGTAAAATTCAGATTGCAGTGTGTTGAGGTGTGAATGAGAAGTGAAATAATATAGGCATCTTAAGGGTAAGACAAGAAAGAGTTAAGTAGTTAAGAGAGCTTTCGTTTTGTTTTGTTTTACTTTTTTTTTTTAAGGATAGAAGATATTGAACATTTTTGTGTTGGTGGGAGAGAGCTCAGAGGGAGGAAGAAATAAAAGATGCAGAAGAAGATGGACTAATTGACAGAGCAGAGTCTTCGAGGTTAAAAAAAAAAAGATCTTTGAATTCAGTCTCAAATACAGGTTAGGGGAGTCAAGTTTTAGTAAGAAGGAAGGTTGGAAAACAATTTTAGCCCCCCAAAAGCTCTCTCTTAGCCTCTGTTTATTCCCCATGTTTCCCACTCACTAAGTGGAGGAATCAATATTTGAGGGCCTACTGTGTACCAGGCACTTTCATGGGCTCTGGGAGTATGTAAGTAAACAAAAAAGTCCTTCCATTCTTGGAACTTAGAGTCTCATGGAGAGGTAAGAAAATGGAAAGTAGATGTATATAGAATATTAGATAATGAAGGGCATAGTGGAGAAAAATATACTCAGGAGGAAGGTGAGCGAGGTATTGAGAAGGGCAGAATTTGCTGTTATTATTGATGGGTCATGGAAGTCCTGGTGAATAAGGTAACATTTGAACTGAGAGCTGAAGGAACCAAGAAAGCCATACAGATATCTGGGGAAAGAATGTTTCAAACAGAAATGTTAAGTTCAGAGGCCCCGAAGCTGGTGGTTTTTAGTATCGTCCTTGGGAGAACTCATCAACTACCATGCCTCTTCCCTTAGAGACACAACTGTGTATATATCAGTGTCTCAAAGAAGTGTTCCCTCTAAACTCCCATCATAGTAATTCACCCAGTCTTGATCAATCTAAATTTCTTTTGAATCCATTCCTTCTTCTCTATCCCCATTCATTCTCTCAGTTCAGACCCTCTTTATTTCTCTCTGGCCTTATCCCCTCACCTCTTGTCAGACAACACTTCAAAAATGTAAGCTGTCAGTTTCCTGCTGAAATTTCTCCAGTGGTTTCCCATCATTATTACCTCCTGGCATAGAATCCAAATTTCTTAATTTGCTGATAAAGCCCTTTACCTGCTAGTTTAATTTCATTTCTTACCATTCTCCATTAGTGAACCTCTGTACTTCCAGTCTTTAAATGTAAGGGTATTCTCTCTTGATTTTCCATATTTACATATACTGTAACTTTAGCATAATTTTCCTCCACCCTTCCAGTGCTAACTCCTGTTTGTCCTTTAACACCAAACTTGAGCATCACCTCTTCTAGAACTTTACCTGACCACAATTAGTTTAGCTCTATGCCTTTTCTGTCTATCAAGCATGCATTTCTTATGATACTTACAATTCTCTGTTATAATTGTTTCTATATATGTTTTCCACTAGACATTGCATTTCTTGAGGGCATAGACTATGTATTTTCATACCTGCCTTAACATTTGCCTAGTGTCTGACTTAAGTGTTCTGTCACATGAAAGAATAAACTATTCTCTTCTGTAAATTATTTTTCAGATTCGATACATTTCTCAGACTCAAGGTTTACCAGGAGAACAGTTGTTAAATGTGGGCACGAAATCCACAAGATTTTTTTGCAAAGAAACAGATATGTCTCATTCTGGTTGGAGATTAAAGGTAATTTATTAAAAAATAGAATATTTAGAAGAATCATTTTCTAAGATGCCTCATGCATGCATACCTTCCATGTCTATTTATGTTTTATTACATTTCTTCCTTCTTTTGAATTTTCATTTTTGGCTCTTCCTGCTTTATTTTATTTTATTTTTTTCAGTTTTTTTTTCTAGTTTTTATTTTTTTTTATTTTTTTATTTTTTTAGACGGGGTTTCGCTCTTGTTACCCAGGCGATCTCGGCTCACCGCAACCTCCGCCTCCTGGGTTCAGGCAATTCTCCTGCCTCAGCCTCCTGAGTAGCTCAGATTACAGGCATGTGCCACCATGCCCAGCTAATTTTTTGTATTTTTAGTAGAGACAGGGTTTCACCATGTTGACCAGGATGGTCTCGATCTCTTGACCTTGTGATCCACCCACCTCGGCCTCCCAAAGTGCTGGGATTACAGGCTTGAGCCACTGCGCCCGGCCTAGTTTTTATTTTTCTGAGACAGCATCTCTCTCTCTCTCTTGCCCAGGCTGGAGTGCAGTGATGTGATCTTGACTCACTGTAACCTCTGCCTCCTGGGTTCAAGCGATTTGCCTGCCTCAGCCTCCCAAGTAGTTGGGACTATAGACACGCACCACCATGCCTGACTAATTTTTGTATTTTTAGTAGAGACAGGATTTCGCCATGCTGGCCAGGCTCATCTTGAACTCTGACCTCGAGTGAACTGCCTGCCTAGGCCTCCCGAAGAGCTGGGATTCCTGGCATGGTCCACCATGACCATGGTGGCTTCTTTCTTCTTTCTTTCTTCTCTCTCTCTCTTTCCCTCTCTCTCTTTTTTTTGAGATGGAGTCTTGCTCTGTCGCCCAGTCTGGAGTGCAGTGGCGCGATCTCGGCTCACTGCAACCTCCACCTCCCAGGTTCAAGTGATTCTTCTGCCTCAGCCCTCCAGGTACCCTCCCAGGTTCAAGCAATTCTCCTGCCTCAGCTTCCTGAGTAGCTGGGATTATAGGTACTTGCCACCTTGCCCCGCTAATTTTTGTATTTTTATTAGAGACGGGGTTTCACCATGTTGGCTAGGCTGACCTTGTGATCTGCTGGCCTTGACCTCCAAAGTATTGGGATTACAGGTGTGAGCCACCGCACCTGGCCTCCCTCCTTCCTTCTTTAAAAAGAAAGCTCTCTTAGAATAGCTTCACTTACTCTGTAATTCAACGACATAATTATTAATTCATCTTACATTTTTAAAAACTTTCATGTGTATAACTACATTTGTGTTGTATGTTTATCTTCTCAGTTCTACATCATTATGCTTTATAGGACAAGGACTGAATCTAATCTCTTACTACATATCCCAAGTGTGCTAAGATCTTTAGGGGAATCAGTAAATCCTCAATAATTAACATAATTAGTTCTTTTCTTTTCTTTTTTTTGAGATGGAGTCTTGCTCTCGTCACCAGGCTGGAGTGCAGTGGCGCGATCTTGGCTCACTGCAACCTCTGACTCCTGGGTTCGAGCGATTCTCCTGCCTCAGCTTCCCTAGTAGCTGGGACTACAGGCACACACACCCCCATGCCCAGCTAATTTTTGTATTTTTAGTAGAGACAGGGTTTCACCATATTGGTGTTATGTTTGTAATATTTTTCTTGGCCTGAACCAAGCAATTCTCATTTTTTTGCATATACTTTAAAAATACATTTTTAATAGTTTCTCTTTTGAAATTACTATTTGCCTTAGAATATTTAATACATTAGACTAAATGTGCCAGGATTAAAGAAATTTGCATGTTGTGGGTAATAATATATTCTTTCTTCCCTTTGATATATGCAATCAGACATTGGAAGAGCATGAGGCAGAGACAGGAATGAAATCTAAAGAAGCCAGAAAATACATTTTCAACAGTCTGGATGATATAGCGCATGTGAGTACCATAGCCACATTTGTTAATTTTATATGCTTAGATGGTAGACTTGAATACCAAGGGACTCAAAACATGTTACTCAGTTTTTCAAATGGCTATAGAGTCCATGCTGTTAAGTTTTTCAGATGAAATTGATTCTATTTTCAGCCTTTCAGGAACTAAATTGCATTTGTTGTAATCAAAATTTTAATTTGCCTATTCTGTTCTTTAGTAAAAAAGTATTTGCTTTGAAAGAAAAAATCCCCTTAGCTAACAGATTTCTTTTCCCTATATTTCATTAGAAATGGATAATTGTGTAATTTAAAAAATCTTTTATCCTTTGAATCCTGTGTGGTACCTCAACACATCTTGAGGATTTGTTAATATTAATTGTTCTTCTTTGTTTTAAGATAATTGTAGTTCCCTCTCCTTTCCTGTGTTGTGATTTTTGTTTTCTTTTTTAACTGTGGAATTTATACTACTCTCTCTGACTTATTTTTACTTGATGGCTTGAAATTTTTATTTCTTAGGTGAACACGGTGATGGATTTGGAAGGAAGTGATCTTTTGGCTGAGAAAGCTGATAGAAGAGAATTTGTTAGTCTGTTGAAGAAAATGTTGCTGATTGATGCAGATTTAAGAATTACTCCAGCTGAGACTCTGAACCATCCTTTTGTTAATATGAAACATCTTCTAGATTTTCCTCATAGCAACCAGTATGTTACTTAAGATCTTTTAAAGTGCTTCTAAAAAAAAAAATAATGTCTATAGAAAAATCACTGCATCAGAGAAGTTACTTTTCTTCATTAAATACAAGTAACCTGAGTCAAAAGAGGCCAAGCTAACTTGACCAAGTTCACATACACTAGTAAATGTCAGGGAACTAGAATCCAAGTCTGAATTGCAGTCCGGAGTTCCTTCTCCAAAATACCGTACTAAAAATAAGACTGAGTAGTTTTGGTTTTATTATACATGACTTTCATACCTTAATAACCAGGCTTATATAAAAGGAAATGCTAAGAGTTTTCTCTTTCAAGTCACATTTCAGTTTTCATAGACCTATTTTGAGTCCTGCAGCTTCCATTTTACATTGTTGCCCCACAACTTTTGCTTTCCTTTTTCCTCTCCGGTATTGTGAAGGAAAGGAGGTTTTTCATGGGTCATTAGATCATGGGACAGTAAGAAGAATAAATACAAAAATTCCAAAGACCTTAAATACTACAAATTCTTTGTGTTTTGTTTGTTTGTTTTGGAGACAGGGTCTTTCTCTGTCAGTTGCCCAGGCTGGAATGCAGTGACACGATCTTGGCTCAGTACAACCTTTGCCTCCCAGGCTTAAGTGATCCTCCTACCTCAGCCTCCTGAGTAGCTAGGACTACAGGCATGTGCCACCATGCCTGGCTAATTTTTTATAGAGATGGGGTTTCACCATGTCACCCAGGCTGGTCTCAAACTCGTGGGCTCAAGTGATATATCCGCTTTGGTCTCCCAAAGTCCTGGGTCTACAGGTGTGAGCCACTGCACCGGCCGTATCTTAAAAATTCTTTGAACCTCATATATTTTAGGAGATGAAGGGAGTAAATTTAAGTGACTTAAAACAGCTTCCTTCAGTAATTAAGAAGACAAAATGAAGAAGACATAGGAATGAATCCAGTATTCATCATTGTGAATTGTTCTTAAAATTGATATTTTTATACAACCCAGTTACATTTTCCCCTCAAACACTTAAAAACTGTCCTGATGTTTTTCATATACAGTCACTTTGAAAGTAACATGATAGCTACTCCTTGGTACTGTTAATTTAGTGGTGTGGAGATCTAGAAATTTAGGAGAAGTTATTTCACGTAGGGAGTCATGAAATTATTGCATACTAGCCAAAAAATGCACTATTGTTTTATTGTCTGAAGAAAAATATTGCACAATATATACTTTTACTTGCTCTGAAACTTAATCTTTTCTGGTAAGATTTCTTGTTAGAAATATTTTTTGTTAGAAATATAAAGATTAAGTGCAAATCAAAGGATTTTTTTTCTTTTAGGAATAATTTTTTATTCTGTCAATGTGCCTCAATTTAAAACTGCTCTAAGCATGTAAAATAATATTATAATACCTTCACTTTTTTTTTTTTTTTACAGTGTAAAGTCCTGTTTTCATATTATGGATATTTGTAAGTCCCACGTAAATTCATGTGACACAAATAATCACAACAAAACTTCACTTTTAAGATCAGTTGCTTCAAGCAGTGCTGCTACACTGACTGCAAATTTTACTAAAATTGGAACATTAAGAAGTCAGGTAAGAATATGTAGTAATGAATAACTTACGGTCTTTTTAAAATAATTGCCCGTTTTACTTCTGATATATATGGAAGTTTGGTGTCAGTTGTTAAAATATACAGTGCTGGTGAAATCTTACTATATCTGTTTTACCAAATCTCCTAAAATTTCAAGGTAGTAATTGGAACATATGTACTCAAATTCATTTTTTCCATTCCTCTCTCACTCTCTGAATATCTTCCTCCTGCCCTTCTATGCCACAACTCTACTAAAAGTAGAGGTCAGTAGAATCAGTTTTTAAATTTTAATTTCATCAGCTGGTTTTTGTTCTCATTGTCTGGGCAGATTTTAATTGTAGAATTATGATTTTAAGAAGTGTGTTTGAATTCTGTCTATACAGTGTGTGTATTTCTTTTAGACAACTACTCTATATAATGTGCTCTGTATAATGTGCTGGTTGTTTCAGGCATTGACCACATCTGCTCATTCAGTTGTGCACCATGGAATACCTCTGCAGGCAGGAACTGCTCAGTTTGGTTGTGGCGATGCTTTTCAGCAGACATTGATTATCTGTCCCCCAGCTATTCAGGGTAATCTTTTATTTAAATTTTTCTTTGAATCTAGGCGTGCATTATTTTAAAATAAGTTTAGGAATCTGTTCATGAAATATATTGCATAATTTTTGCTGTATTTAGTGCTACATTTGAATTTAATTTAAGCTCTTTAGGCCAGGCATGGTGTCTCACACCTGTAATCCCAGCACTTTGGGAGGCTGAGGTGGGTGGATCACTTGAGGTCAGGAGTTCGAGACCAACCTGGCTGACATGGTGAAACCCCATCTTTACTAAAAATACAAAAAATTAGCCTGGCGTGGTGATATGTGCCTGTAGTCCCAGCTACTCAGGAGGCTGAGGCACAAGAACTGCTTGAAACTGGGAAGTGGACGTTGCAGTCAGCCAAGATTGCGCCACTGCACTCCAGCCTGGGCAACAGAGTGAGACTCAAAAAAAAAAAAAAAAATTTAAGCTGTTCGATAAGCCTTTAGACCAGTGACATTAATTTCTGGACTGGAACTCTATTGCAGTCATCACTAACAAAATGGGTCATAAAACAGTTGTATTTCCTGTAGAGTCTAGCATGATAAAATACCTTAATAGGGATTAATGAACCTGGGAAGCTGCAGGTTGGCCTATACTGGGTATCACTGCTGTAGACATTTGTCTACCAACACTAAACATTAAAGTGACTGAGAGCTCAGTTATATAAAATTTTGGTCAGAAGAGTTTTGTTCCAAAATATTATAGTCTCATTCTTTACCAATCGCTTAGGTAATAAATAATTTTTTAGCCAATTAAATCCTCAAGTGGAATTGGTAACAGATACCTTTGAAGAGGCTATACATTCTTTTTTTTTTTTTGGAGACAAAAGTTTTGCTCTTGTTGTGCAGGCTGGAGTGCCATGCCATGATTTCAACATACTACAACCTTTGCCTCCTGGGTTCAAGCGATTCTCTTGCCTCAGCCTCCTGAGTGGCTGGGATTACAGGCATGTGCCACCATGCCTGGCTAATTTATATTTTTAATAGAGATGAGTTTCCTCATGTTGGTCAGACTGGTCTCGAACTCCCCATCTCAGGTGATCCACCTTCCTCAGCCTCCCAAAGTGCTGGAACTGTAGGTGTGAGCTGCTACCTGGCCAGCTATACATTCTGGGAAATCTCTTTGTGGCTCCTAGAGAATGATAGCAGCAAACCTCACTACTGGAATAACTGGACTAAAACGCTACTTCTAACTCCTTTCCTAGGATTTTGTCCTTGCTAGGCTTTAGCATCTAGTTATGTCTTAATGCAAGAGGTTAATTACAGTTGGGGCCCTAAACCAACATGTCCAACTTAGTGGTAATATTATAGAGAGTAAATGAAAACAGTTGGTGCTAAGTCAGGACCCTGGACTCTAGTTCTATTTCTCCTGTTTGCTGCATCATTGTAGACTAGTCTATTTACTTATTTCAGCCTTAGTAAAAGGAAACGGACTGAATAGATAATATATTGGCCATTTTTAATTTTTTGATTCTGAAGGATTATTTGATATGTTTTTCTTTTTGGGTGTCTCTTTTTTGGAGATAGTGTCTCATTCTGTCACCTAGGCTGGAGTGCAGTGGCACCATCTTGGGTCACTGCAACTTCCACCTCCTGGGTTCAGGTGATTCTCATGCCTCAGCCTCCTGAGTAGCCAGAATTACAAGTGCACGCCACCATGCCTGGCTTATTTTTGTATTTTTAGTATATGTAGAGTTTCACCATGTTGGCGAGGCTGGTTGGTGTCACACTCCTGACCTCAGCCTCTCACAGTGCTGAGATTATAGTCATAAGCCATGGTACCTGGCCTCTGATGTTTTAATTTAAGCATTCAGCAACTCTAATTTTTTATTTTATTTTAATATTTCCCACAGTACCAAATAAAGAACCAAGAATACGTTTGTTGATTTGCTGGTAATGAAAGATGTGAAAGCAGGTCAAATGTTTAGTTACTGTTGTTCTATCAGGGTAGCTTTATTTTCATTGTTTTTATATATTGGGTTTTCAAATAAGGTATCATTGTGAAAAAGATTTGTATCACAGAAAGTATAATGCAAGGGCAACTTAGATGGTTGATGCCGAAGGTGAAATTGTGGCCTAGTGGCCACAGTGGTGATCTGTGAGTATCTATAACACTGACATTTCTGTTACTTTCTGGTAATAGAATCATTATAATGTTAGCAATAATAGATGCTAACAATATGATGCTGGTGTGCTTTTCAGTTTTTTTCCCCCAACTGTTTATTATAAGAATTTCAAACATAGAAAAGTTGAAAGAATAATATGTTTTCTACTATAGATTCAACAGGTGTTAATATTTTACCATTTTTTTTTAAAGGCTAGAGAGTGCCGATATTTTACCATCTTTACATTATCAGTCTACCTACCTATCTATAGCACACATACATATACTATTTGAAATTAAATGGTAGATTTTATGACTCTACTTCTAAATACTTCAGCATGGTGCTTTAAAAATTTTTTTAAAAATCGGTTATCACTTGTGTTATCTTGACAAATGCATTCTCACTTAGATTTATAATCTATACTAACAAGTAGGTTCTTTGGTTTTAGTAATCCCTCCCATGCACCAAAATCAGTTTGAGGGTGACCACCTATATTGTGGTATATTTCATGAAGATGTGGAACAGCAGGGTTTTTTTTCAGAGCCTAGCTTCTGTAGCAAAAACTTAAGAGACTGCTGAGACACATTTCCAAATAGCATTGACATCATTCTCAAAACATTGCAATAAGGTTAGACAAATCTTTTACCTTTTTTTTTTTTGACATGGAGTCTTGCTCTGTCTCGCAGGCTGGAGAGCAATGGTGCGATCTCAGCTCACTGCAACCTCCGCCTCCCAGGTTCAAGCGATTCTCTTGCCTCAGCCTCCTGAGTAGCTGGGATTACAGGCATGTACCACCATGCCTGGCTAATTTTGTATTTTTAGTAGAGATGGGGTTTCTCCATGTTGGTCAGGCTGGTCCTGAACTCCCAACCCCCAGACGATCCACGTGCCTCAGCCTCCCAAAGTGCTGGGATTACAAGCATGAGCCACTGTGCCTGGCTTATCTTTTTATATGGCTTATAATTGATGAAAAGTTAGAAACCTTTCTGTATATCTAGTAACAACTATATGAATGGTTTATAATATGAGATAACCAAAAGAAAAGGCTTAAATACCATAGACACATTAACCAACTAAATGTCAAGAATAGTACTTTTGAATTATAATCACTAGTGAGAGGAAGCACAGTGTGTGTTAGCTTATATAACAGGTGCAGTTGCAGCAGCAGGATAGGTAGGCTCTGTAAATATGTTGTTTCTTAGTATAATGTCTGCCTTAGGAATGAAAGCACACCCTCTAATCAGTCTTAGCATCTGACGTGTAGATGTTATGTAGAAAACATAATGTAAAAAATTTCAGCATTTGGCTTCTTGCCTCTCCCCTTCATTTACCCCTTCCCGTCAGCATTTGCCAGTTCATTTACAAGAAACATTTAAAAATAATTATTGGGCAGCTATTGGGGATAGCAAGTATGGTACATTGTGATTTGTATTTTAAAATAAACTTTATGTCTATCCTTTTCACTTAAAAATTTTACCTTGGAGCTATCATGTTTAGGTAATGCATTTCATGTATTTTAGATATTATATAGATATAGGTGTATAAATACCGTATCTGTAAGACTGTGCTTATTTTTAAAAATTAGCTAAGCTTTTATTTAACATATCTGAATATTAGTTTTTATGTATTAAACAAGCTTCTAAAATTATTTAGCGACCTGAAAAGGTAGGTATTCATCCCCTCTAGATGACTACCATATTAGAGTAAAATACATTCCAGCAAAATTCTTTTCTGTTATACTAAAATAATATTCATGAGCTTTTTATGCCTGGTTCTCCTATTGTTAAAGCAAATATAATCAAACAAAGATAAGGTTTCAGCTAACCTAATAAGTTTATAAAAATTGAGATCTTAACCCACTGTTGAATCTGATCAAAAATTAGATCTCCTGTGAAGAGAGTATATAGGAGAATCCTTCTCATCTTAAGGCATTGCTTGTGGAGAATTTACAGGCAATGAGATTTTTGTTCAGATTTGGGAATTTGCTCTGTCTGTTCATCCTTGTCAAAGTGAAGAGGTTTTTTTTTTTTTTTCCTTCTTGAAGAGATTGTCTGTTGCTGAAATATATTTACACTGCCTGGGTGTGCTTATATTCCATGTCTTGGAAATTGGATAATCAAAACATGCTTTTTAGAAGGAGTAAGAAGATTTTTATTAAACTTGACTCATACCTGGCTCTTTAGGTGGCACACAGAGAGGAAGAACAACTTGGTAGTAAGATAACAGTCTCAGTGAAGAAAATAAACGGGCTGAAATGGACATTCGCTTTAGGATTAACACCTGCATCAGTGAAATAGAAAATTTGAGGTGGTTTTACAATAGAGAAAGAAAACAATTGTAGTGTTTTTCTCTATGATTGAAGAGAAACACTCAACATCACTTTTATCCCAAAATTGATTATATTTAAATAATCTGCAAGCCCATGTTGAAAGTAACTGCTACAATAAACTGGCATTATGAAATAGTGAAATTATTTTAGTTAATGTATTTTCTATCTTCGGGATGTCCCTAAAATCTTTCAAAACTTTAAGTTGGAATGTGATACTATTTTGTTCTCTCAAAGTTCAATATTGTAAGACTTAATAGTTGCAGGGTGCTTTGCAGTGAATAAAAAGATATATTAACATTATAGTAACATTAACAGGATTAACATGTCTGGTAATCCTGCTTTCTAATTTTTATAGTGGGCAAACAAAATAGTAGCATGTTTGTTCTGCAGTTCCAGCAGCTCTCTGCTAAGAATACTTGTCAATTAAGCCTCACTGAGGAAACCTAAGTTTTATCATCAAATTAGGTAGATTAGGTTAGTTTTGCCTTTCCTTTGGACGTTGAAATGAGTGTGCCATCCCTGAATTTCATCCATATGTGAATCATTAACTCCATTAAATTATGAAGTTGTGATGCATTTGTTTTGCCGACAAGAGCATAAGGTTCTGTCACAGTTCTAAAGAAGAAGATACTAAGGATAGCTAAAAGTTTATATGAAAAGAACATTTACCTGCTAGGTTGTCAGCATACTAAGCCGGATTCATCTTTCCAGATGGAACTATTTACAAAGGAAAATAAAGCTTCAATAGCAAACTTTAATAGGAGATGAGAAGTTTCAAGAAAATTAAATGGTTCAACTTTGGAGTATGCATTTTGAAATAGAAAGAGGAACTTTAAAATAAATTTTGGAATGTTGTATATCACAAGGTAGACAAGAAGTACCTCATTTTCCTAATAGATTGCTCAGTGTTATGGAATTTTTATGCAGAGAATGGTTTTATAACTCCAATCAAGGCTGGATATAGCAGCTCATACCTGTAATACTAGAAATTTGGGAGGCTGAGGCAGGAGGATTACTTGAGCCCAGGAATGCAAGACCAGCCTGGGCAACATAGATAGGCTCTGTTTCTACCAAAAATTAGGCGTGCACATGGTGGTGCACGCCTGTGGTCCCAGCTACTCAAAAGGTTGAGGTGGGAGAATCCACTTGAGTACAGGAGGTTGAGGCTACACTGTGGATCGTGCCACTGTGCTCTAGTTTGAGCAACAGAGTGAGGCCCTGTCTCAAAAAAAAAAAAAAAAAATCTGTCAGAATTTAAGCAATTCTTTACATTTAAAATAATTGTATAAGTTAAATAAGAGGAAGATTTTTTTATTTGATAACTGTTCTGTTTCACAGGTATTCCTGCAACACATGGTAAACCCACTAGTTATTCAATAAGGGTAGATAATACAGTTCCACTTGTAACTCAGGCCCCAGCTGTGCCACCACTACAGATCCGACCAGGAGTTCTTTCACAGGTTGGTAATAATTCATTTTTTGCCATATATCAGCTTTTGCTGTTGGGAAATAATGAAAATGACCTGCATAGGGATTTAATCCATTTTATAGGTTATTGAGTTTAATGTTTATAATTGTTAGCTGTTATTTTAGATAGTTTTGAGTTTAAGAGATGGTAAAGTTGAATTACTTACAATGTGTTAGTTTTTCTGTTGTTCTACTTTGATGCAGCAGACATGGTCTGGTAGAACACAGCAGATGCTGGTGCCTGCCTGGCAACAGGTACCACCCATGGCTCCCGCTACTACGACACTAACTTCTGAGAGTGTAGCTGGCTCACAGAGGCTTGGAGACTGGGGGTAAGCTGAAAACAAAAGTGCTTCTTTGTGAATAGTTTGCAAAATACATCGTGATAAAGAAAGATCTTGATTAAAAACATTTTTCTGAACTTCTCTGTAGGAAGATTATTTCACGCAGCAATCAGTATAACTCAGTGATACCGCAGCCTCTTCTGACCAATCAGATAACTTTATCTGCCCCTCAGCCAGTTAGTGTGGGGATTGCACACGTTGTCTGGCCTCAGCCTGCCACTACCAAGAAAAATAAACTGTGCCAGAACAGGTTGGTATTGGTGCTTTAATTTTCCTCTGCATTTTGAGAATCTTTAAAATGAATTTTGCATGTACACTTAAGGGTCACTCTGTTGTATTCAAAATGACCTCTTTTATAGCTTTATTACAAACACTAAGCCAGCTCCCTTCTCAATTTCTCAGAGGTATTTTGGTAAAACTAATGGAATGGGAGCCAGGAAGAGAGGAAATAAATGCTTTCAGTTGGTAAGATTGTCTTCCTTGCCCTTTTGATTTATTATCTACTTGTAATGTAGCAATTGTAGACATTGAGATAGCAGATTTACCCAAAAGTGACTATTTAAATGTATGTAAATGCATTTCTAGATATTTCTAGAGCTATTTTATATTTCACAAAAACTCATGATCTGTTAGTGTGTTATATCATGAACTTGAACAAGTGAAGGTTCGCATTCTTCAGTTTAACAAGAAATATTATAATGTTGATTATATATATTTTGATTGTAGAAATTATAAATTATTCCTTTGGTTGCAGGAGTAATTCATTGCAGAATACCAATATCCCACATTCAGCATTTATTTCTCCAAAGATAATTAATGGGAAAGATGTCGAGGAAGTAAGTGGTATAGAAACACAGGACAATCAGAACGCAGAAGGAGAGGCAAGAAATTGCTGTGAAACATCTATCAGACAGAACTCTGATTCATCAGTTTCAGACAAACAGCGGCAAACCATCATTATTGCTGACTCTCCGAGTCCTGCAGTGAGTGTCATCACTATTAGCAGTGACACTGATGAGGAAGAAACTTCGCAGAGACATTCCCTCAGAGAGTAAGTGCCGAATGCTGCATCCTCAAAGGATAATGATGTCATCCTCTGGTGTGCCAAAAAACAACTTTCTGTGACTTGTTTGTCAGTGTCCTTTGGAGTAAAGCCTTTAAATTAGATACCTCCAGTTCTAGACAGGGATTGAGCACGATAATTGTAGCATTTTTCCTGTGTTTGTAAGCTTTAACTTTTCATTCATTTAGGTCATTCTTAACAGTTTCATACCCTTAATTAAAGAATGTAAATTTTGGCTATTTGGAGGGTATCTTCTCATGTTTGACTCACGTTTTCCTCTTTTCTCTTCCACTAGATGTAAAGGTAGTCTAGATTGTGAAGCTTGCCAGAGCACTTTGAATATTGATCGGATGTGTTCATTAAGTAGTCCTGATAGTACTCTGAGTACCAGCTCCTCAGGGCAGTCCAGCCCATCCCCTTGCAAGAGACCGAATAGGTAAAAGAATCTCAATAATAGTGTATAATACATAGTAAGTCTACTAAAAAGCCTATGATTTCTTTCTGTTGTTGTTTAAATTAAAAAGTACCTGCTAATGTACTCCAGTGACTTCTCTCTTGAATACAATTTTTTAACTAGATCAGTTGTTATAAACACAGGTTTGTTTTTGTTTTTGTTTTTGAGACGGGGTCTTGCTCTGTTGCCCAGGCTGAAGTGCAGTAGCATGATCTCAGCTCACAGCAACCTCTGCCTGCCAGGCTCAAGTGATCCTCCTGCTTTAGCTACTTGAAAAGCTGGGACCACCGGTGTATGCACCCACGCCTGGCTAATTTTTAAATTTTTTGTAGAGACAGGATCTCTCCCTGTTTGTTGCTCAGGCTGGTCTTGAACCCCTGGGCTCAACCAGTGTTCCCACCTTAGCCTCCCAAAGTGCTGGGATTACAGGTGTCAGCCACCATACCCAACTAAATAATCTTTTTTGGGAGGCGGGGGGTAGGGGCGGGTCAGAGATGAAGTGTCTCTGTCACCCAGGCTGGAGTGCAGTGGTGCGATCTCGGCTCACTACAACCTCTGCCTCCTCAGGTTCAAGTGATTCTCCTGCCTCAGCCTCCCGTGTAGCTGGGACTACAGATGCCCACCTTCATACCTGACTAAGTTTTTGTATTTTTAATAGAGAAAGGGTTTCACCATGTTGGCCACGCTGGTCTCTCAACTCCTTACCTCAGGTGATCCACCACTGGCGTAAAAAAACCACATCTTAATTTCAGCCCCACAGACTCATATTATTGTAACTTAAATTCGGAATAAAAACATATACTTTAACAAAATTAAAAAGGAAAGTTTTGCATAATGAAGTACTCACTGGCCTGCTGTCTGTCTACAGGACATCCACTATGATTTTTTTCTCCCATTGGTAACTGATCTGTTGGATTTTGTCCCTATTAACCTGGCTTACCCGTCCTTTGGCCAGCAACGTGTACTACTGCTAAATAGTAAGCTTGTCCTAAGCAGAATGAGTTACTAACACATTAAGAGATAAGCCACAGTCTAGGCGCAGTGGCCCCACACTTGTAATCCTAGCACTTTGGAAGGCCAAGGTAGGAGGATCACTTAACGCCAAGAGTTCGAGACCAGCCTAGGCAACATAGTAAGACCCACCCTCTTCCATAAATTAAAAAAATTAGCTGGATGTGGTGGCACATGCCTGTAGTGCCAGCTGCTCAGGAGGCTGAGGTGGAGGATGATTTGAGCCCTGTAATTTTGAGGCTGCAGTGAGCTATGATCATACTACTGTACCATATAGCCTGGGAAGCAGAGTGAGACCTTGTCTCTTAGAAAGGAAAGAAAGAGGGGAAGGAAAGAAAGAAAGGAAATCTTTTTTTAGTGGCAACAAACATTTGGAAAATATCAAGTTTTAATTTTACACGTCTTCTTTTTTTCCTTAGGAAATAGGAAATATGATATTACATATTTATAGCCAAAGATCTATAGAAGATGTAAAGAAATTTTAATATATCTTTTTCTTATAAGTTGCTTATAATATGGTTTGAAAATTGATAATGTATATAACTATACATTCACATGTAAAATAAATGTACAAATATACATATGATATATAAATTAAAATATTTATAAAAAGAGATGCTTCAAATTTGTAAGTACATATGAAATGAGTGGTGAAAATAGACACTAAATGCTTTAGAAATCCCAAGGAGAGAGAGCCTATCAGGGCCCAAGAGTGTCAGGAAGAGAAGAGAAATAGGGGCTCTGTCTAGGCCTGCAGTGGTGTGGGGATACCTTTGAGATAACTGGTTAGTTGAAAGGACCCAGATGACCAGGAGAGGCACACATCCTGACGTTAGAATTTAATCTGAATATCCAAGCCACATGCCTATATGTTTGTACATTTCATTTAAATTATCCAGAGCAGTGCCTCTTTTGTCATGTCTTGATGAAATTACCTAGAATTTATAAAGAGGAATTTTATGAGCTGCTACTAAAGATCAAATGAGAAGGGAAAGAAGAAAAAACGTGCTAAAATGATGTTCCTGAAATGGGGCAGAATTAGGTTTAGCAGTTGGAATAGGGAATTAATTTAAGGGTCTAGAAATTTTAAGAAAAAATACTATTGGACAAGGAAAAAGGTATAATTATATATAAAATAACTGAATAACATTCTCATCAGTTCACTGGAGACTGCATTAGATTTAATGTTGGAAAAAAAATCACTCATAAAAATGCTTGTTTTTTGTAGTATGTCAGATGAAGAGCAAGAAAGTGGTTGTGATACAGTGGATGGCTCTCCAACATCCGACTCTTCTGGGCATGACAGTCCATTTGCAGAGAGCACTTTTGTGGAGGACACTCGTGAAAACACAGAACTGGTAACCTCTGCTGACACAGAAGCCAAACCAGCTGTCTGTTCCGTTGTGGTACCACCAGTGGAACTAGAGAATGGCTTAAATGCCGATGAGCATATGGCAAACACAGGTAAGTTGAATTCTCCTGTTTCTCTGGTTGTCCTTTAAATATGGTCTTAATTTAGGAACATCAGAGAATGGAGTTGCCAAAAGTCATCTCTGAATTTTGACTTGACCCTGCCTTATGTATTGTACAGAGGAAATCTTATAATATCCAGTGCTTAGAAACCATGACCTTTCTTTTCATTTTATTTAATTTTAAGGTTCTCAAATCACTATTGTGTAAAATATCTAAAGGCTTTGCTTATTTTTTATTCGAAAAGGAAAAACCTCTTTAATATTTTATTTGTTACCAGATTATATATGCCAGCCGTTAATAAAAGGGCGATCAGCCCCTGGAAGATTAAACCAGCCCTCCACAGTGGGTACTCGTCAGCAAAAATTGACATCAGCATTCCAGCAGCAGCATTTGAACTTCAGTCAGGTACATTCATTTGTGGATTTGTAGGAGTCATTGGGATTCAAATTTAGCAGTTGTTTTTCACTTGGAGGAGAAAGCTTTTGAAACTGTAGTCTTAATGACTTTTTCCCTTCTCATTATCCCAAGTGGCTAAAGAGTAACTGGCTTAATAATAGGATAATTAAGCAAACTATCCTTAGAACTTGCAGCCTTCTTCAGAAAGATTAAGTCCTTGGGTTCTCTTAGATAATATTAACAGAGTGTGTTTGTTATCTCAGAACGTCAGTTAACCTTCCTGAATACTCTCCATCTTATTCAACGTTGTGTTTGGTAGTTGTGTTTTGCTTGGGAAAAGAAAAGGTCGCAGACACTGGAGTCAGACCGGGATTCAAATCTTGTTTTTGCCGTGTACCATATATGTATATATATCACCTTGGCCAGGTCTCTTCAACAAATCTGATTTAGACCACAGTTAATGGGAATAGTGGTCCAAATCATGGTTTGCTTTAGAGGTAAATAACATTGTGTATGTAAACGTTAGCTTGACATATAATAAGTGCGCCATAGATGGTAGCTATTAGTAGTGATGGGAATGGTAATAGGTAGTAATAGCATCAGTAATAGCAGTGTTTATAATAATATGTAGTAATAAATACTAAAGTGTTAATACTAATATATATGGAATTGGTATTTTTTTCTCCTCTAGTTATTCTTAGTATAAGTTAGTTCTTAGAGATCCACTATGAGTTATCAGTCACAAAGAGTATATTGTAAATTCCCTTTCTTCCTTTCCTTTTATCTTATAAAATATGTTATTCCGTCATTTTTTTTTTTATTTGTGGATAGGTTCAGCACTTTGGATCTGGGCATCAAGAGTGGAATGGAAACTTTGGGCACCGAAGACAGCAAGCTTATATCCCTACTAGTGTTACCAGTAATCCATTCACCCTTTCTCATGGAAGTCCCAATCACACAGCAGTGCATGCCCACCTGGCTGGAAATACACACCTTGGAGGGCAGCCTACTCTGCTTCCATACCCATCGTCAGCCACCCTCAGTAGTGCTGCGCCAGTGGCCCACCTCTTAGCTTCTCCATGTACCTCAAGACCTATGTTACAGCATCCAACTTACAGTATCTCCCATCCCAGTGGCATAGTTCACCAAGTCCCAGTGGGCTTAAATCCCCGTCTGTTACCATCCCCAACCATTCATCAGACTCAGTACAAACCAATCTTTCCACCACATTCTTACATTGCAGCATCACCTGCATATACTGGATTTCCATTGAGTCCAACAAAACTCAGCCAGTATCCATATATGTGAAAAGCAGTATACTGGGGAAGCTCAATGATACAAACATTTGGTTAAAAATAAAAACATGGTATTTAATAAATATTAGCCATGGCACAAGAAAATTATTTTTGAATCATGTAGACTTGGGTGCAATTTAAACAACTTTGAGCTTTAAAAACTCACTTTTGATGTGTTTTGCACATTTGGTATAACTTGTCTTTGGTCATGTTATCTTCTTATGTAGTAACTCTAGACAGGTGACTTATGGGAGCAGAAGTCCAGTTTTGCTCCTGCTATTTTTTATAAATTGCCTTCTAACTAGTGCAAGACACGTCCACATTTGGGAAGCCATTCTGTGTACAGACTTAGAGCAACAGATGCACATATGTCAGAATTACAGCATACAAGTGAATTGTATTATCCGTGTCTTAGTGTATAAATGTTGGGTCACTTACCTAAGAAATTGAGCTATTGTTCTTTACATTTGCATGTGTCTTTTGCATGGGCAAAATGTTGCCTAGACTTTGCTCTTAAATGTTGTTCTAATAATCTCAGCTGCATTGTAAACCGTTCCCACACATAGTGCCTTAAATATTTGAGGTTGTTAATGTTATTACCTATATATAAATGTTGAGGACTGCAGCACTTAAAATTCAGACCTACTTTTTAGTTTCCTTTTGATAGCGTAATGTTCATTTTTGTTTTTGTGTGGTATGATTTCAGGTAGTAGCTGTTTTTTCCTTGTTAAGAGGGCAGCATGTTTGCTATAGCTGAATTCTGCTGTCTGATTTTTCAGAATGATCTAGCTTCAAGAAAAGCAAGCAGTTAGTAGTGCTTAAGAAAAATTGATTCAGTATCTAATGGATAGTTGGTAACTGTCACAGCACAGCATTTTATATACTATTAAGTGAAACTGCAATACAATCTAAGTTTATTTTGAGAGTGTTTGCTGTATAATTGGACTTAATAAAATGTTTAGAGGTACAGTAGGCATGACTTTGGGTAGATAATAAAAGAAAATGCAAAATGCTCATTGATTCATGATGTGGTTTTATCTTAGCTTGGGCAAACCATGCAGTATTTAATAAATAGTAGCAGAACATTTACTATTGAAGCTTGAAAAGATGTGAGTTCTTTGTGTGCAATTTTTGATTTATGCATGTGAAAGGGGTTTTTTTTTGTTTGTTTTTTTTTAAGTATTTTTACATTGCAGTACTTGTTTTGCTTGTTGGTGATGTTTGCTTATTTAATACATTCCGTCAGGGACAGAAATTACATGCTTTTTTTTTTCCTAGGAAGTGTGTTGAGTTCCCGCCCCCCACCAACTATTTTCTTTTTTGGGTGGTGGTGATAGTAGTGGTTATGTCTGTTTAAATGAAGTTGCTTTTACAGCACCAAAGACTTAATCATCCATTTCCTATATAAAAGGTAGCTACTTTTTGCATAGACCTCAAGTATATTGTAGTATAGAGGTGGAATTTAAGGAAAGGTATTAAATTGAGGCTGTGTTTTAGCTTACAGGCAAGTAATAAATTGTATCATTTATCTTGAATGTATCATAGATAAGCTGCTATATAACGATTGCCACTTCAGATAGCTGTGAAATTAGGTGATTAACTAGTTGTTATTTAGCCTTCTAATTTCTGTATAAGTCTAATTACATGAATAGAAGTTGGGGTTTTGATTTTTTACTTTGCTTTTCTGTTTGGAGTGTCATTGTAACTACTGTATTGTAAATGATGGAAAATAATTGCATTTGTTATTTTGGGGTGTGTTATTTGCATCAGTATTTTATCTCTATTAATGTTTGTGCTCATCACTGCATATTAAAAAAACTTGGATGTATCAACGTAACTTAATTTTTTATTTTCGTACTGGCATTTAGACACTTGAGAAAGCTGTATCTTGCAGGCTTGACTTAACTTTTTTTTCTTAAAAATCTGGAATATAATCTTACAGCATTTACTGGAATAAACAGTACAAAGCATTTGAGTGTAAAACTCTCTAGATGTTTTGGATTTACAGCGTTTCTTTGATAAATGAATTGTATACCACTAGTACAGCTCTAGTACAGCGTTCACAATAAGCTAATAATGGATAAGTTTTCTTTACTCCATTAACACAAGCAGTGTTTTATTTAATAATCATCAATGAAATAAATGTGCCTGAAATTGATTTTAAAAATTACAGTGTTAGATCATCAAGTAAAAACCAGCAGTACATTTTTAGTCACACTGAAAATGAAGAACTTAATTTTCCCCACAAGTTTCAGTGTTTTTAGTAATTAATTCTATGCATTTTATACAAATAGAATTATATATATATATATATATAATGTTTAAAAAGGAGTAGCCTAAGATTAATTTAAAAGATTATTTACAGATGCACATTTATGGAGTCACTATTTAAGTAAATTTGCTGGCCTCCACAGCCTTCTAATTTTATTTATATGGTCCAGCAGATTATTGGGATCTGCGCACTTCTTAGGAAAGAATCAATGCTGGCCACACTTTGTTTCAGAAATACGAAGTGCAAAGGATTGACTGTATCACAACAGGTACAAAACCGACACAGTTTTCTTTTTGTTTAGGGCCATGTTTACTATCCTGAAATGTTGTATTTTTTGTCTTTAATTTCCAAGACTTAAAGCAGTCTTGTAAGTTGACATAAATGGTAAACTTCAACATTTTCATAATGCAGTATCAATGTTTGATAAAGGTGTATCCCAGTTAAGTACACTGCTCTTTAATTGCAATCATGGGTATTTTAATGTATTTTAAAATAAATTTCAAAATTCCGTGAAATTCTTCATTTAGCATATTGACAAAGTAATCTGGATTTATACCTTTTAAAAACCATTTTGACAAGTTTTCTTTCGTTTTAATACTTTCTTAAATAAAACACTGCATGATTTCTAAGTTGCATATTTGCATACTATTTTAATTTGCAAAATGTTTTTTTAATCAAATATTCTGATATTTAGTTGTTTTTTTTTTTTTTCTCCAGGGTGTTTAATTAAATATGTTACTGTATTAGCAAAACATTTTCATTTTTAAAATCTGTTAATTTTAAACTTGTCTGTGTTAAGTAAAAGTTAAATCATACACTGCAAGGTGTAGGAAGATTTGTTTTAATGAATCCAATGATACAGATTTAATTACTAAGTTTGAACTGTTAATTGTTTAACAATTTTAGATTTGTGGCTTTCTTTCGTTTGTTTGTTTTTGCTTTTACTTCTATGCTACACTAGTTTGCCATGTAGCAATTGCACTGTGCAATATTACAGTAAGGACTGGGAAAATTTTATGGATGTAATGTCTATTACAGTTTGCGATAGTATTTCTCTCTAGTTCTCAGTGATTTAAATGTGACCAAGCCTTCTGTACTTCGTCACAAAAAGCGGGTTTTCCAGGTGACTATTTTGGTGAGTGTCAAAATAAGAATTTATGGTGTATTACTGTCGATTCACTTTGAATTAAAATATATATATTGCAGCAAACAGCTTGTTGACTTTTTTTTTCCACCCCAATAATCCTTACATGGTAGGGAAGGGAGAGGTTAACAACATTGAGTATTTATTAATAACTTACTTCATCTTATTTAACTCTCAAAGCCACTTTGTGAGATAGGTATTATTATCTTTGTTATACTGTTGGAAACATGCTCGGTGCCACAAAGAAGAACCAGCACTCAGGCAAAAAGTTTTCTCAACAAGGCAATTTACTTCTGCAGAAGGGTGCTGCCTGTGTCAGTCAAGATCACAGAAGCACACTAAATAAAGAAAAGCAGGGGTTTTTAATTCCTAATGCTGTCCCTGTCTCTGTGTCCTCCTCCTGTTAATTGGGGTCAGACCAAACAATCTAGATCTCGTTTGGCTAGATTTAGCATTTAGAATAGGACAGGGAACCAGAAAGTTTATTGTTTGTACTTAACAACTTAAGGCAGTATGGGTTGGCTACAAGCTTGGTGGATGGAGGCATGCCTGGGCCTGTTAAAGGCAGGAAAGATTACTTACAAAATAGAAAAAAGGACAAGGTGGGGTGAAACCCTTTGGAGAGAAACTGTTTGTTCCTAACAATTTGAATGAGGGCATAGCTGCAGAATGTTTAGGGAACTTGCGCACAGTCACATTGCCAGTTAGCTGGAATCTGGGATACACACCAGGATACCTAACCATAACTAATCTACTTTCTACCAGTTCTTCTAAAACCAAAGTCTGAGGGAGTGTGCCTGGAGTACCTGCAACCATAGGATGATCACGGCCCATTTTTCTTCAATATTAGGTTTCCACAAATATTTTTTGAAAAATATTTCTGTTCGTGGATGAAGATGCGTGGAAGTATGTGTGGATGAAGAATAGGGAATTCACATGAATTTGTACTATTTAAAACATGTGACTTCAAAAGAATGTGATTGTAGTAGGCCAACTTATGTCCTAAAATACCAATACCTCATAATTCAAGGATCTAACTTTCAAGGAACATCAGGTGGAAAATTTCTCGGGGAGCACTCCACCAGAACACACCAGTGAGAACACATATTTTCAATTTCCTGCCTTCCCCTATAAATGTTTAATTGAAGTATAACATATGCATTATTTGGCATCTGGCTTTTTTGTTCAACATTTAATCTATAAGCTGCATCCATGTTGTTGTATGTAGTTCATTTTTACTCATTGCTCTATAGTATTCCTTTGTGTGTATACAGAACTATTTTGTTGATGAACCTTTGACATCTGAATAGTTTTTACTTTCTGGCTATTATGAATAGGGCTGCCATGAATGTTTTGTCCATATCTTCTGGTGAACACATGCATGCATTTCCTTTGGGGATATATGTAGGCATGCATTACTAGGTCATAGGGTATATATAGATACTGACAAACACTATTCCAAAGTAGTTAATTTATGCTTATTAGCAGTGTATGAGAGTTCTAGTTGCCTTTTGTCCTCAGTAACATGTTATTTTTTTTGTTTCTTTGGTTTTAGTCATCCTTGTGAGGGTGAGTTGTTCAAAATAACATGAATGTTTCATTTAGGCCAAAGCACTGATCCTACATGGAGATGAAATTCAGATTTTGCAATTTACTTGAAAGTAAATTAGCCTCTTGAAAAAATACTAAGAAGCATTCAGCTATTTAAATAGATCTAGGAATATAAAATACTTTTTTTTTCTAAAACAGGGTAATCGGATGAAAAAAGGGCTTTAAACAACACGTTTAAACCATTTAGCCAGTAACTACACAGCACAGTGCCTGGCATATAGTAGGTATGTCACGAGTCATTTAAAAATTTGAAGCATCTACTATGTTCCAAGCACTACTGGACATGTACTAATGGACAAAACAGCTCCTTTTGCTCTTAGGGATTTAATCTTTTCCAGAGGAGAAGACTAAAATAAGGATAGGTAGGGTAAGTAAAGAGCTGGTACGGGGATAAAGTGATTGGAGGGGTCATGTCAGGGAATGCCTCAGTGAGGTGTCACTTGAGCTGTGACAAAGACAATGCTGGTCAGGCATGCAAAGAAACAATATCTGGCAGAGGGAGCAGCAAGTTAAGCTTTTAATAGCAAAATACGTAGTGGCCAATATGGCCAGAGCATAGTGTGTGAGTAGGTGGGAAGAGATAGAAAATGCAACCATAAGGATGGGCATACAGGTTTTTTGCCAAAGATTGGAGTGTAGATTTAATTCCATATATTGTAGGAGGCCATGGGAGGATTTTAAGTAGGCAAACAATATGACCTAATTTAAAGATCAGTCTGGCTGTTGAATGAAGACGAGATTGCAGGGCCAGCTTGGGAATTGGAAGACCAGGTAGGAGGCTGTTGAAGTAATCTAGGTGAGAGGGATGAATACCAATATTTTGTTAAGAGGTTTGTATTGCCACTAGAGTCTCCCAGTCTGTGACTTACCCTTTTAGTTTTTTAACGGTGTTAGGAAGAGCAAATGTTTTGATTTTGTTGAAGTCCATCTTATCAATATTTTCTTTCATGATTTGTGCCTTTTGTGTCCTGAGACATTTTTGCCTATCACTAAGTTTCAAAGACTTTCTCTTTTGTTTTATTCTAGGAGCTTTATAGTTTTCGCTTTTATTAAGTCAGTGGTCCATGTCATGTTAATTTTTGTGTCAACTTTTTATTTATTTATTTATTTTGAGATGGAGTCTCACTCTGCTGCCCAGGCTGGAGTGCACTGGCACAATCTCAGCTCACTGCAACCTCCGCCTCCCAGGTTCCAGCGATTCTCCTGCCCCAGCCTCCTGAGTAACTGAAATTACAGGTATGCACCACCATGCACGGCTAATTTTTGTATTTTTAGAGATGGGGTTTCACCACGTTTTCAAGGCTGGTCTTGAACTCCTGAACTCAGGTGATCCACCCACCTTGGCCTCCCAAAGTGCTGGGGTTACAGTTGTGAGCCACCATGCCTTGCCAAAAGTGATCAGATCTACTTCTATTTATTGTTTGTTTCTTCAGTGACTCTGGAGAATCCAAAGAACTCAACTTTTTTTCTTGTGTAGAATTTTTATACTTTGATTTTTTTAAATTAAAAAATACAAACAAAAAAATAATACAATGAATACACACATAACATTTATCTGGATCCACCAGCTGACATTTGCCTCATTAGGTTTCTAAGTTTATGTGTAGTTTTTTAATTGAGCCATTTGTGGCTAATCATACTTTGTTCCAAAATACTTAAGCATACATCTGTAAGAATAATGACATTTTCAACTAACCGTGAAACCTTCTAATATCGAGCAAGTTAATAATTCTATAAAATTTATCCAGTTTTCAGTCCATAGTCAAATTTTCCCAAATTGTTTCAAGAATGTCTTTTATAGCTATTTTCCCCCTACTCCACCAGCCAACTAAGATTTACCCATTATGTTTGGCTATGGCATGTCTCTGACTACTTTTAATTTAGAACAGTCCCCCATCTCCATCCCCTATCCTTTTTTTTTTTTAAAGACAGAGTCTCACTCTGACACCCAGGCTGGAGTGCAGTGGCACGATCTTGGCTCACTGAAACCTCTGTTTTTTGGGTTCAGGAGATTCTCCTGCCTCAGCCTCCCGAGCAGCTGGCCACATGCATGGCTAATTTATATATGTATATATATATATATTTTTTAGACTGAGTCTTGCTCTGTTGCCAGGCTGGAGCACAGTCTCGCAGTCTCAGCTCACTGCAACCTCCGCCTCTTGGGTTCAAGCGATTCTTCCGCCTCAGCCTCCCAAGTAGCTGGGACTACAGGCGCGTGCCAAACGCCTAGCTAATTTTTGTATTTTTAGTAGAGTCGGGGTTTTACCGTGTTGGCCAGGATGATCTCAATCTCTTGATCTTGTGATCCACCCGCCTCGGCCTCCCAAAGTGCTGGGCTTACAGGCGTGAGCCACCATGCTCGGCCTAATTTTGTATTTTTAGTAGAGATGGGGTTTCACCATGTTGGCCAGGCTGGTCTTGAACTCCTGATCTCAAATGATCTGCCCAACTCAGCTTCCCAAAGTGCTGGGATCACAGGCATGAGCCACAAGTTCAGGCTAGAATATTGTGCATTCTGGATTTATCTGATTGTTTGTTTGTCCTAATTGATTCATCTCTTTTTTGTAAAGTAGAAGCTGGATCTAATGCCTTGATTCAGTGTTTGTGTTCAAAGGTGATTATAGGAGTTGTGTCATTGCATCATGTCAGGTTATCCACCATCACTGATGACACTTGGTTAAAGAGTGATGACTGGCAAATCTCTCCACTGTCATCTGTGGGGTGATTCTTTGAAAGCATCTATAACATTTTACTTAGTGTTTTTGGCATCCATTAATGATTGCTGTCTGAATCTATTACACCTGGGATTGCAAAAATGGTGATTTTAAAAAACTCTATCATTCCTTCTATTAAATACATTCATGACCTGGCATCGTTCTGTAAAACAGACTTTCTCCCTGTACACGTGCTCTCTCACTCTCTGTTTTTCTGTCATCACTATGGATTCATGGATTTGCTTTATTCAGTAGGTTAAAGTGATCAATTATCTTCAAGACTCCTGAATCTTTTTTGACATCACCACATTAGTTGGAATGTTCCCTTGCTCTCTGGCCCAAAAGAAAGTCTTAGGCTCACCTTGTACCTTTTCTGCCTCAGATCTAGAATCAGCCATTTTACCAAAGAGCCCAGGTTTCAAATGACTCAGTCTGAGTAATTTTTATGAGTCAGACACAAAAGTAATCCCTTTGTCTTGTACTATTTCCCAATCACGGTGTCTTGGGTGTTTAACCATGGTGTCGTGATTAGTTTCTGCTCTTCTTTCAGTTTAGCTTTGATACCGTATCTCCATTACTTAAGCATATGTCTGATTCCTATTTCTGTAGAGATGTGGCTTGCCCAGCAACTACTGCATGCTCTTGTGAATCTAACTGATCTTGAGTCCCCCTTAGCCTAGCACATTGATTACAGATGGTAATTCCGAAGGCAGGATGAACAGGGAGATGGATGAGTGACTATTTTAGAGGGCATGCTTGGAAGAAGTAATGAGGTAAATGCAGCATTTACTGCTCTCTCTCCAATGTTTAGCACTTGTGCTCAGTGAATGTTCAATTAATGTGGGCCCTAGGGTTTGAGGACGTTGTTTAGCAAATCTTAGTAATATTTGCATGCACAGTGATGATGATGAACTTGAACCAGCTGCTGAGGTGAGAGCAGGAACTGTGCTGCAGCATGGCCATAGTTCCCTTATCCTTTCTTTTATCACTTTCAGCCCATCTGCTCTTCGCACTGACTGTAAATAAGCTCTGAAGACAAAGACCATTTTAATCTTGCAGACTCTGTCTTTTTGACATTTGCTATGTGCCTGGTCACAGTCAGCACCAAAACATTTGTTAAACAGATGAATGAAATCAATAAGTATCTGTTGAATGGAATTTAGGAGGCCCAATTTTCATTATCTGCTTTGCTCCTACTATAGGCAGTATGATTGTGAGCAAGTTTGGGCTTCAGTTTACTCATTGGTAAATTGAGAGAGCCTGAGGTTGCAAACGTAAGAGCCACAAGGGCTGGGCAGATGACATAAGCAGATGAAGTGGACTGAGCCGGGATTGCTGCCGAGTAGAGAGTCAAAGCCCCACCCAGGAAATCAGGAAACAGGTCAGATGGCAGACCCAACATCTACTTTTTTGAGAAAACACAAAAATATGCATGTCAGATGTTGGCAGTTCACTCAAAAGTTTTTTTAAAAAATTACTTTAGCTATGGTGTATACCAAACACAGCTGTTGTCAGGCCAGAGCTGGCCTATGGGTAGGCACTTTGCGAGATTAGTTATTCCCAAGTTTATTTTCAGTTTAGCGTTTAGAAATGCCGTTCAATATAGTATTGCTATGTTGTATTATGGCCAGCAGGGGGAGAAAGTTCTCTAATAAATTTAAGTTTGATCTCATAATAACTTTAAATAACAAATAAAGCAGAAATACAAGCAGTGTAGGCTATGTCGGAGTGTTTAATTTTTTAATTAATTATTAATTTTATTTAAAAAAATTTAATTCCCACGACAAACATCATATAATTTTTAAATTTTCATTTTTAGAGACGAGGTGTCCTCTTTCTCTCTCTCTCTCTTTCTCTCTCTCTCTCTGTCACTCAGGTTGGAGGGCAGTGGTGTGATCATAGCTCACTGTGGCATCAAACTCATGGGCTCCAGTGACCTTCCCGCCTTGTCCTCACATGTTGCTGTGATTACAGGTATGAGCCACCACATTTAGCTCAGTTTCTAATTTTTATAGATTTTGAAAAAGTGAGAAAGGATTTCAAGCCTCTGTGAATTCTTAAATTACTACTTAGACTGACTGGTTTATAATGTAATCAAAGGAAGACATCCATTCATCCATCCATTTCCCAGCTGCCAGGTAGACCTGCCATATAGTACAAAAATGTGTAGGTCATTTTATCTCCAGCAAAGGAAATACAACTTAGAGGATTTGTCAGCTGGAAGTGGAGGGAAAAGATAAGAGGAAAAGAGTAACAGTCATTCAACACCTACAATGCACCAGAGCCTTCTATGTGGCTTATTCTCACAACAGCTCCTTCTTGCAACAAATCTTTCTTTTTTTTTATTTTGCAGAAGAAAAGGCTTAGAGAGTCTCAGTAGTTTACTTAAGATAACACAGAAAGAGGCCAGGCACTGTGGCTCATGCCTATAATCCTAGCACTTTGGGAGGCCTAGGTGGCTGGATCACCTGAGGTCAGAAGTTCGAGATAAGCCTGATCAACATGGCAAAAGCCCATCTCTACTAAAAAATACAAAAAATCAGCTGGGCATAGTGGCACATGCCTGTAGTCCCAGCTACTCTGGAGGCTGAGGCAACAGAATTGCTTGAACCTGGGAGGTAGAGGTTGCAGTGAGCTGAGATTGTGCCACTGCACTCTAGCCTGGGTGACAGAGCAAGACTCTTGTCTCAAAAAAAAAAAAAAAAAAAAAAAAAAAAATCCGGGCACAGTGGTTCCCACCTGTAATCTCAGCACTTTGGGAGGCTGAAGAGGGTGAACCATGAGGTCAAGAGATTGAGACCATCCTGGCTACCATGGTGAAACCCTGTCTCTACTAAAAATACAAAAAATTAGCCAGGTGTGGTGGCAGATGCCTGTAGTTCCAGCTACTTGGGAGGCTGAGGCAGGAGAATTGCTTGAACCTAGGAGGTGGAGGACGCAGTGAGTAGAGATTGTGCCATTGCACTCCAGCCTGGGTGACAGAATGAGACTCCATCTCAAAAAAAAAAAAAAAAAAAAAAAAGGTAGCATAGAAGCAATGCTGAAATTCTAGTCCCTGTTTGACTAAAGCTGTGGATATCCTTCCTAATTATATCCTCTAAATGCAGTGTTGGCAAATGTTCACCAAGTAGTTAGGTTGGAGGGGATACACATATGTATTTACATAAATTTGTTATGAATTACATGAATATAAAGAATGGGAGCACATAATTTGTAAATGGTAATAAAGTATACAACAGTTTTTATTATAAATTTTATATGGCCCATTGGTTCTCTTAGATACTTTTGTTGAGTTTTGCCAGACTTATAAGTACACTCATAAATACAGACTTAAGCAAAACCTTAAGTTGGCTCTAGATATAACATAAGTTTATAGATAGATGTATAGTATAGTATACCACAGTATGTAGTATATCTATTTATATACCTATAGCCAGACTAAGGTTATAATTTTGCCAACTTAAAGTTATAATTCTACCATGATTTGACAAGATCAAGCTATGAATGAGTGCTTGATTACTACCTGATTTAGCAAGGTTGCTCATGGTATTGATTGGCAAGTATACTTTAGTGTGAGTGTTCATTATTTAGTATTTACATAGTATACCAATTAAAAACATGAGAAACATTGAGAGTTTAGTGTTTTATTTCTTTGCAAAAAATGTATCAGGAGTTTAAATGGTGTTTGCATTCTTCTTACCATATAACTTAGGATTCACCTTTTTTGTACCTTGGCAAATTGTCATACTCCTGTGTAAGTTTGGATCAGCTTCCAGCATTTTATCCTCTGGGCTCTGAATATTGTGAAATATCTCTGGGAATTTCTCTAATGTGAATCTTTTCAGCATCACCTCCTCTCTGGGCTATCTTCATTCTTTTTGTCAGAACCACTTTGCTCATTTACGTTGAGAAGTTTGTCTTCCCTGAGTTCCTCTGGCTGCATCTGTATGGTCTCTAGAACAGCAGCGTGTCAACATTCGTACAATGAGCTATTTCCTCCACAATTCCACTTACATTTATGTCAAATTTCACTTCCAACATCATCACTTTTTATTTCTTTGTTGCACCCTCATCTTCATTGGTTAATTCTCTCTTTTGATTCTATCCATTTTTGTCAAATGTCATGTGGGTTTGTCACTGGAGAACAAAAAGGTAAAACTACCACACAATTTGCTGTCTGCATGAACGGAATGACAGATGAGTAGTGCTCCAACACTGACAGTCTGGAAGAAGAGGTGCGATTGGTCACTGATCATGGAGCACATCTATTACCTACAAAGTGATTTGTGGACCAAAGAGCTGGCAGTGAAGTCTGTACTTTATGCAGTCACTCACGGCTAATATACTGTGGTGACTAAAATTTGAACTGTGTTGTTGGCAGTCTGGTATTACTTAATTAAAGATAACTGAAATTTGTGTATCCTGGATTCATGTAAAGTGAGGATTGCCTGGTATTTACCTTTGCTTTTAATATAATTTAATTGTAACTATATGTAATTGAATTTTGATGATGGCCGTGTTTAACAGCTGCTTCACAAAATTCCTGTGAATTTAACAATTGGCTCTCACAAGCTGGTACAAGTGAGACTGAGCACACCACTGCAGAACCTCATGAGACATCTAGTACTTCCCATTTATATTAAGCAAGGGGGTTGTGGCTTAAGTTCTTAGGAGGAATGGCATAGCTGGAGCTATCATTTCAAGGCTGCTATTCTTTAAACTCTCCTGACAACTGCATTTAAATAATCTAAAGGGTTACAATAAGGCTATAACCTTATTCTATTTCTTTTTGGTATCCATCAAGAGGACATAACTGAAAATTTAATAACTTTTAAAAGTGAAACATTTGTTTGAGCTGTTCTCTTTCCTTCCCTGCCTGATTTCTTTCATTAATAGCTAGGAGACTCTTGGTCAGGTTGTGCTAGGTTTTGGCTGATCCCCCAAATCTCAGTAGCCCAAGCTGGCACAGGCTTATCTCTTTCTCTTGTTATATGCTGCTCCCAGATTGGTGGCAGCTCTGCTCCTGTCTGCAGGTCACATATGCTCCATGGGCCTTCTTTATTTTAGGATTCTGACTGAAAGAGTCAAAAATATTGGACAAGCTTTCCTAATGGAAGAGGGAAAAGATGCAGAGTTGGGCTTTGCAATGGTTCTTAAAGCTTATGAATGAAACTGGCACACTGTCATCTCTGTCACATGCCATTAGCCAAAAGAATTCACATGACCTAGTCTAGTATCAGTGGGGAGGAGACAATCATCAGGGCAGAAGGGCACTGCAAATCCCCTGTGGTAACTGGTGAGGAGGCACAGCCATCCCTCAGGATGTATTGGGGACTGGTTGTGGGATTCCTCTCACACCAAAATCCACAGATGCTCAAGTCTCTGATATAAAATGGCACGGTATTTGCATATAACTACACATTCACATCCTCTTACATACTTTAGTCCTGGCGCAATTACTCATGCCTATAACTCCAGTACTTTGGGAGGCCGGAGCCAGAGGACTGCTTGAGGCCAGGAGTTTGAGACCAGTCTGGGCAACACAGCGAGACCCCTGCTCTACAAAAAAAAGAACGAAAAGTAGCTGGCATAGCGGCGCATGCCTGTAGGCCTGGCTTCTCTGGAGGCTGAGGCAGGAGGACGACTTGAGCCAACGGGTTCAAGGCTGCAGAGAGCTATGACTGCACCACTGCACGCTGGCCTGGGTGACAGAGCCAGACTTGGTCTCTAATAAATACGTACATATATACATACATTTATCCATTTATTCAAAGCTGCAGTGAGCTATGATTGTACCACTGCACTCTGGCCTGGGTGACAGAGCCAGACTTCGTCTCTACATACCTACATACATATATACATACATACGTACGTACACTCATCCATGCATCCATCCACCTTCCCATATCCTTACATACTCTTTTTTTGAGAAAGGACCTTGCTCTGTTGCCCAGGCTGGAGTGCAGTGACTTGATCACGGCTCACTGTAGCCATAACCTCCCAGGCTCAAGTGATCCACTCACCTCAGCCTCCCATGTAGCTGGGAATACAGGTACGCACCACCATGCCCAGCTAATTTAAAAAGTGGTTTTGTTTGTTTGTTTGTTTTATTATTATTATATTTTGCAGAAATGCGGTCTAACTGTTGCCTGGGCTGATCTGGAACTCCTGGTCTCAATCGATCCTTCTGCTTTGGCCTTTCAAAATGCTGAGATTACAGGCATGAGTCACTGTGCCTGGCTACATATACTTTAAATTACCTCTAGATTACTTACAATGCTAATACAATGTAAAGGCTATGCAGAAGTTGTTACACCATATTGTTCTTTATTTCTATATTTGTATTGTTGTATTGTTATTTTTTGTAGTTTTTCTCTATTTTCCACCTGAGGTTGGTTGAATCTGTGGATGCAGAACCACGTATACAGAGGCTGGCGGCATAGTCATCTCCAGGGAAGTGAAGAGGAGAAACAAAGCTGGTTTCGGCTTTTCATTTTTTGTTTTTTGTAAGAAGACAGGAATAGCTTTCAACAACTACCAAAGCCTAGGGATTTGAAGTTTTAAAAATTCACTCACTGAGGTAAGGTATAAATCCTATATTGAATGGTCCAATATCTTGTTACTCAAAGGATGGTCCCCGATCAGCCTCCACATTACTTGAGAGTTTGCTAGAAATGCAGACTCCAGGGTGGGGCGCGGTGGTCCACGCCTGTAATCCCAGCACTTTGGGAAGTGGAGGCAGGCAGATCACCTGAGGTCAGGAGTTCGAGAGCAGCCTGACCAATATGGTGAAATCCCGTCTCTATTAAAAAATACAAAAAATTAGCCAGGTGTGGTGGTGTTCACCTGTAATCCCAGCTACTCAGGAGGCTGAGGCAGGAGAATTGCTTGAATCTGGGAGGTGGAGGTTGTGGTGAGCCGAGATCGAGATATTGCACTCCAGCCTGGGCAACAGAGCAAGACTCCATCTCAAAACAACAACAACAAAATGCAGACTTCAGACCTTTTTTTTAGCCTCTCTCCTTCCTTCTTTTTCTTTTCCTGCATTTCAATTTTTTACTACTACTTTTTTTTCACTTAAGTTAAAAAAAAATAAATTTCTTTATTTTCTGGAATTTTTCTAGCCATGGTAACCTCAGGCCTTCTTAATCAATATCTTTCTTTTAGCAACATCGCCATGTAACTCATGTGTACATTCAAGTTTGTGAAAATGGACAGCTCTCCCTGGATGCTCCTTTTAGCACTTGTTTTTTTCCTTCTCCCCCAAGCCTAATTTTCTTATATTCCTATGTTTCCTGTATTCCCAGATTCATTCCTTCCTCCCTTCCTTCCTCCCTGCCCTCCTTTTCACTTCTTCCCTTTCCCTTTCTCCTTTCCCATTTTTTCTTTCCTTTCCTTCTTTCCTCTCCATCTTTCTCCTGCTATCATTAGTCACCCCATGTCAAATCCTTCAACACTGTTCCTGTCTCCTCACCATCCTCATTGCTCTGTCTCAGTCCAGACCTGGAACTTATTCAAACTAATCATTTTATCTGACTTCCTGGCTTCAAGTCCACCCTCTCCTCCAGCCTTCCTCATTACTTTCCAGGTGGTCTTTTCAAAATTCAATTTTAATCAAGATGGTAGCAGCGGAGGTGCCAAGAAGATGCTTGCAGCAACAGAAGGGGCAAGTAAACATAACCTAAGTGAAGACAGAGCTCTGCTTGTCAAAATCAGCTTCAAAACGAGTCCTTGACTGGTTTCCTCAAAGCTTCTCGTAAAAATTCTGAAGTTGCCATTGGATGCCAGCCTGCTTTCAAATCTTCACTGCCACTGTCAAGATGATGTCCAATCTCTCGGAGGACTTTTCTTTTTTAGAGACAGGGTCTTGCTGTGTTGCTCAGGCTGGGCATGAACTCCTGGCTTCAAGCAATCCCACTTTGGCTTCCCAGTGCTGGGATTCCAGGCATGAATCACTGTGCCTGGTCTTAGTAGGACATTAAATTCTCTGTGACATGTTACGATATGTTTCTCATCTGCCTTGCTAATAGAATCTCTCACTGCACCTTGTACTAAACAGCCATATTAGCTACCTGGTGCTGCTTGAAGATGCCTGTTGATTCATGATTTCACACCTTTGCGTGGCTGAAATGCCTTCCTTCTTGCCCACATCTGTTATTTTTCTTGTTGTTGGTGGTGGTTTGTTTTGACAGAATCTCACTCTGTCACCAAGGCTGGAGTAGAGTGGTGAGATCATGGCTTCCTGCAGCCTCAACCTCCCCAGGCTCAGGTGATTCTCCCACCTCAGTCTCTCAGGTAGCTGGGACTACAGTCATGTGCCACCATGCTCGGCTAATTTTTGTATTTTCTTGTAAAGATGGGGATTTGACATGTTGATTTGCCATATTCACCAGGCTGGTGCTGAACTCCTGGGCTCAAACAACCTTCCCACCTTGGCCTCCGAAAGTGCTGGGATTACAGGCGTGAGCCACTGTGCTCGGCCTTGCCCACATCTTGCCTGCTTGTCATTCCCCAGCTCAAGTATTGCATCCTCTGTAAGCCTTTCCTGACCCAGGAAGAGATTTAGTATCTCCTTCCTTATGTCATCTTTGCCTATGGCATAAATAATTGTTTTCGAACTTTATTTCTTCCTTCCTTGGTATATCCTGAGACCTGTGAAGGTATGGATTTTGTCTTACTCATCTTTATAGCCCCAGTTAGTGAGTGTTGGACATATATAATAGGTGCTCAATAAACGTTTTTGAATGAATGCAGTAAGGATGAAAACGATGGGCTTAAATCAGGCATGGTGAAGAAATGATAGATGTGGTTGGGTTAATACACAAAAGCGTCTACTTTCAGGCACAAAACAGGAACTCATGAAGGAAGATGCAGCTCTTGTGCATGTTGTCTCTCAAGGGTTGATGATTTCACCTTCTCGGAAGATGCATCAGTTAGGCTTCCTAATAATAAAGAAGAGTTTTTGGCAAATGAAATGGGGCATTGATTGTTTGGGGGAGTTAATGTTTATTGCAAGTGGTCTATTTCCTGTTAGAATATGTGTTGTTTATAACACCCTTTTTAGACCTTTTAAACATGATGGGACTTTAAAATAAAATTTTGGCTGAGTGTGGTGGCTCATGCCTTTAATCCCAGCACTTTGGGAGGTAGAGGCGAAAGGATTGCTTGAAGCCAGGAGTTTGAGATCAGCCTGGGCAACATAGCAAGACCCTGTCTCAAAAAAAATTTACAGGCCGGGCGCGGTGGCTCAAGCCTGTAATCCCAGCACTTTGGGAGGCCAAGGCGGGTGGATCACGAGGTCAAAAGATCGAGACCATCCTGGTCAACATGGTGAAACCCCGTCTCTACTAAAAATACAAAAAATTAGCTGGGCATGGTGGTGTGTGCCTGTAGTCCCAGCTACTCAGGAGGCTGAGGCAGGAGAATTGCCTGAACCCAGGAGGTGGAGGTTGCGGTGAGCCGAGATCGCGCCATTGCACTCCAGCCTGGGTAACAAGAGCAAAACTCTGTCTCAAAAAAAAAAAAAAAAAAAAAAAAAATTTACAAAATTAGCTACTTGAGGTGATGTCCTTATGTAGTCCCAGCTATTTGGGAGGCTGAGGTGGGAAGATAGCTTGAGCCCAGGAGTTCAAGACTACAGTGAGCTATGATTGAGCCACTGCACCCCTGCCTGGGTGACAGAGTAAGACCTCATCTCAAAATAAATAAATGAATAAACAAATAAACAAAATATATATTTTTTGAGACAGAGTCTTGCTCTGTCACCCAGGCTGAAGTGCAGTGGGTGTGATCCTGGCTCACTGCAGCCTCCACCTCTGAGATTTAAGTGATCCTTGTGCTTCAGCCTCCTGAGTAGCTGGGACTACAGGCATGAGCCACCACACCTGGCTAATTTTTGTATTTTAGAAATGTGGTTTTGTCATATTGGCCAGGCTGGTCTCAAACTCCTGGCCTCAAGTGATCCGCCTGCCTTGGCCTCCCAAATCTCAAATCTCATGCTGGGATTACAGGCATGAGCCATTGTGTTTGGCCTAAAATGAAATTTTAAGCATAACATTTTTCCTCTTATGTGCTTGAAAAAGACTGAATGTAACGACGTCTAAGGTTTATTGAGCACCTATGCAAGGTTCAGTTTTTAAAAAATAATAGCTTTATTGAGATAAGACTTACACAACATAAAATCCGCCAGTGTTAAGTGTACAATTCAATGAATTTTAGTAGGTTTACAGAGTGGTATAACCATGACCACGATCTAATTTTAAGACATTTCTATTACCCTAAAAAGAAACTTTGTGTCTTTATACAGTCACTTTTCATTTTTACTCCCGGCCCCAGGTAACCGCTAATCTATCTTTTCTTTGGTTTGCCGTTTCTGGACACATCATACAAATGGAATCATAGAATATGTGACCTTTTGTGATTGGCT
Organism: Saimiri boliviensis; assembly: GCF_048565385.1. Taxonomy (NCBI): domain Eukaryota; kingdom Metazoa; phylum Chordata; class Mammalia; order Primates; family Cebidae; genus Saimiri; species Saimiri boliviensis. Next base: position 101,677,918 of record NC_133454.1, read on the forward strand.
TCTTTCATTTAGCACAGCATTTTCAATTCATCAGTGTTTTAGCATGTATTAGTGCTTTGTTTCTTTTTATTCATGAATAGAATCTGGTTGTCCCACATTTTATTTATCTTTTCACCATTTCATGAGTTGTTTTCAGTTTCTGGCTATTGTGAATAATGCTGCTCCAAATATTTGTGTAAAAGCATTTCTGTGGACATATGCTTTTTTTTTTGAGACAGTCTCACTCTGTTGCCCAGGCTGGAGAGCAGTGGCAAGATCTTGGCTCACTGCAACCTCTGCCTCCTGGGTTCAAGCAATTCTCATGTTTCAGCCTCCTGAGTAGTTGGGATTATAGGCGCCCATCACCATACCCGGCTAATTTTTGTATTTTTAGTAGAGACAGGGTTTCGCCATGTTGGTCAGGCTGATCACAAACTCCTGACCTCAGGTGATCTGCCCACCTTGGCCTCCCAAAATGCTGGAATTACAGGTGTGAGCCACTGTGCCTGGCCATTGTATGGATGTATGCTTTTATTTGTCTTGAGTAGATACATGTATCTTGATATCTTGGGTAGACATCCCTAGTTTCTGAAAGGGATAGTGCGGTAGTGTTTTAAAGTTTTCTCAAGGTTACCAGTTATTAGGTGATGGAGTTAGGACTTCAACTCAAGTTGTAAATCACTGAGATTTTCAATGACCAATCCTGGTTTCCGCCCTACAAAGCGTGAGAAAAAGTCTCAGCACAGTTAAGCAAGAACTTGAGGCCAAAGAGAGACAGTAAAAATGAGCTAGCCCCAAAGTGTCAAACACTAGACTGGATCTCTGCTCTGGTATTGGATGAACCCCAAAAGCAACAGAAGTATTAGTGAGAGACAAATTGGCCTTTGACCGTTAAAAAACAAAAAACCCTACCTCCTCCCACTGGAGGATTTATTTATTTATTTGAGATGGAGTCTCACTCTGCTGCCCAGGCTGGAGAGCAATGGCACGATCTCGGCTCACTGCAACTTCTGTCTCCCAGGTTCAAGCGATTCTCCTGCCTCAACCTCCTGAGTAGCTGGGATTGCAGGTGTGCACCATCACGCCCGGCGAATTTTCCTGTTTTTAGGAGAGACGGGGTTTCACCATGTTGGCCAGGCTGGTCTCAAACTCTTGACCTGAAATGATCCACCTGCCTAGGCCTCCCAAAGTGCTGGGATTACAGGTGTGAGCCACTGAGCCTGGCCCCCGCTGGAGGTTTTAGAGGATAATTAGCCAGATCCTGGAGGAATTGAAATGTCATCAATGGAAGTCAAGTTTAAGTCAACAAACACTGAGGAGCTAGGCTGCTGTGGGGGACACCCTGAGCCTCACTCACCCTGGGTCTGGGGTCTGATCCTACTGAGTGCTATTACCGTCTTGCTGGGCCTGATGCCCTGGGCCTTGGGGTGGGCCTGGGAAACTGTTTTTAGAAAAATAGGTTGAGATAGGGCCGGGTATAGTGGCTCACGCCTGTAATCCAAACACTTTGAAGGCCAAGGCGGGCGGATCACCTGAGGTTGGGAGTTCAAGACCAGCCTGACCAACATGGTGAAACCCCCGTCTTAAAAAAAAAAAAAAAGAAAGAAAAAGAAAAATAGGTTGAGATATAAAGGGAAGGGGAAAGCAAGCTGATCTGCATTTCCGCAGCAGCCTTCTCAGAGTCGGCCTCCTCTTTATCTCATCCCTTTTGTACCCATTCTACAAGGTGGCCAGGGTGATCTTCCTGAAACACACATTCACCACTCCTCTTGTTCTACAAGGTGGCGAGGGTGATCTTCCTGAAACACACATTCACCACTCCTCTGCTTTAAAACTCGTCCCTAAGCTCCCTCCCTCTGTCATTGTTAATTCAGCTGCATCTCTTTGCTCTGGGAGGCAGTTGCTGTCTGCAGGGAACCCATATGATAAGCACTTTTCTCAGGGCCAGGACAGTGCCGGGCAGAAAGGGCCCATAAATGTCCCATCCTGGTTATATTCAGTGTTTTCTCAAGGGCACGGAATCCAAGAAAACCATATTTAAAATTTCATTTTGGATTTCTTCTTCTTTATACACACTTTAGGCCACCATGGCACCAGACCCTTGCTGGCTGGCCTCCCTAACCTTCTCTCTTAGCTGTTTCCTTTGCCAGAGCCCACAGCACCCACTCTCACTCTCCCGACAGCATACAGTGAACTGTGGCATAACTGAGTGTTTACTCATCTCCCCCACTTACTCTTTTTTTTTTTTTGAGGTGGTGTCTCACTCCTCATTCTGTCACCTGGGCTGGAGTGCAGTGGTGACTGCAACCTCTGCCTCCCGGGTCAAGTGATTCTCCTGCCTCAGCCTCCTGAGTTGCTGGGATTATAGGTGCCCACCATCACGCCTGGCTAATTTTCGTAATTTCAGTAGAGATAGGGTTTTACCACGTTGGCAAGACTAGTCTCGAACTCCCAACCTCAAGTGATCCACCTGACTCAGCCTCCCATAGTGCTGGGATTTGAGGCGTGAGCCACGCGCCTGGCCTTGCCCACTTACTCTTAAGTACAGAGTTCAGCAAGGGCGGGGACAAGGCCTTGCTTGCTGTAGGAATCCTGGAGCCTAGAACAGTCCTGGGTGCACAAAAGGAGTTCAGTGTAGACTTGGGCTTTGCCATAGCAAGGAATGTCTGCAACAGAGTTTGGTCTAGAAGAGAAATACCTGCTTCTTTCAAAAAGAATGAAAGCAGAGGCCCAGATATTTCCCTTCTATGGTAATGGCAGAAATTTCTACTGTGGGCCTGAAACTATTGCCCAGAGATTGTTCTATTTTCCCAGCCTAACAAAATGCTTTGCACAAAACACATTGACTTTTGAAAGCTAGCAATAAATTTACACACTGAGAAAGTCCCAAAGCCCTAGTTTAAACAGACTAAAATTAACAAAAGAGTTTACGGTTTAGGAGGGTTGCAATTGTCACATAAGATTGTTTACTGTGTGTCAAGTATTTGTCTAAATGCTTGACATGTATCTATTCACTCCTCAAGACAACCCAATGAGGGAGTCACTCTCATCAATTCCAGTTTTACAGATGAGAGATACAGAGATTATGTGATGTGCCCAAAGTTAAACAGCTGGTAAATGGTAAGGCCTGAATTTAAATCTAAGAAAAGTTTTAGAGTCTGTACAGTCATCCATCAATCAAGGACTCAACAGTCAAAGAACTCACCAAGCTTCCTGCTCCAGCAGGGAACCCTTCCAGGGTGGTTCCTCCTGGATGAGAATAAGGTACAAACTCCATACTGTGGCATGACAGGCTCTCAACATCTGCCTCCAGTGTGGCTTCCCTGCCTGGAGGCTGAATCTCCCTAAGTTCTCTCGGTGCTGCTCTCACCGGATACCTTACCCTTCCCTGCAAAATGCTTCAGACTTTCGTGCCTTTCTATCGTGCCGTTGGCTGTGCCTGGTAAACTCCGACTTTAAATGTTTCCTTCTTTTGCCTCTTCCCCTCCAGGCAGAAATAGCCACCCCTTGCTCACATTCCCACGGTGATGAGTGATCTGCACGTACCTCTATCGTATCCTCAGCACATTGCTCTGGAGTTTTTGCTGCACCTGTCTATCCCCCTCACTAGGGTGTTAGACTGTAGGCCTCTTCTTCTTCTTCTTTTTTTTTTTTTGAGACTGAATTTCACTCCTGTTGCCCCGGCTGGAGTGCAATAGTGCGATCTCGGCTCACTGCAACCTTTGCCTCCCGGGTTCAAGTGATTCTCCTGCCTCAGACTCCCAAGTAGCTGGGATATGGGCATGCACCACCACGCCCAGCTAATTTTTGTGTTTTTTTAGTAGAGATGGGGTTTTTCCACATTGGTCAGGCTGGTCTCAAGCTTCCGACCTCAGGTGATTTGCCTGCCTCGGCCTCCCAAACTGGTATTACAGGTGTGAGCCACTGCGCCCGGCCTTTGACTGTAGGCTTCTTGATGGTCGTGAGGCCAGCCTCATCAGGGAGACAAACCCACTGAAACACCTGAACACAGTCCAACAACTGAAACGTGAAAGTAATTTATATTTTGTATAAATCTGGCAAATAGTGGACAGGGGAAAGTCCCATTTACAACACAGTGAACTTTCTCGAGATAGGCATTTGCTATCTCCCAAGCCCACAGCAGTTGCCCCTAAATTGATCTCTCTCAACTGGCATGGAGAAGCCAGCTGTGTTCAGGTCTTGCATTTCTTGCCTTGCACACAGCATCTCTCCTGCTGGATCTTTTATATCTCTTTAGGCCAGCAACATTCAGCCCCTTCCCATGTGAATGCAGCCAGCCTGTCCAGCTTCCTCAGTTCCCAGCTCACCATCCACACCATACTTGTCCAGGTGCAGAAAATGGGTGGGTGGGGGAAGCTGTGGCTACTAAAGGGTTAATGTTTTCCTCCATCACACCCACCTTTGTGTTCTTAAATCAGAGCCTGGTATGGGATTGGTGCTCCTGAGAGTGACTTATCTTCTCCTCTCCCTCTCCTTCCTTTTAGGCAAAAGCTCAGATGTGTCCAAGGCCTTTCACAACTTGGCCTCAGCGTAAGAGTTCTGGGCCTAAAACAGGCAGCTCCACTGCTCCAAGACCAATTTTCCTGACTCCTTCCCTACATCTGCTCCCCCTACTTCTCTCTCCAGGGGCTCCCTTGTCCTCAACATAGAAGCGGAAGTGAGTCCAAACTCTGCCCTTGTTTCAGTCCTTCTTTGCCTGACATTGTCATTCCCAGTCGCCTTGTCCCCTGGGATCATCGCAGGGCCACTCCTCTTGTGATGCTGCCTGAACCATGACTGTGGGCTGGCTTTCTCACGGTGTCTCCAACTGATGTAGTGAATTGCTTATCTCTTCAACTAGACTGCAAGTTTCTTAACACAAACCAAAACAGCCCAACTCAAAGGACAAGATTAAATCATAACCCCCAACAAGGCATTACTACATTTCAACACATCATAGACACATTATAAGAACACATCTGACTTCTGAAAAGTTAACATGTGAAAAGAGTGTGTCTTAGATGAAATATGGTGTTATTTCTATCCTGCGGATGCTCAATAACTGGGACCTAACACCTTTCCAGATCCCCTGGCCAAGTTGCTGTGCCCTGAACCCACCAGGCACGCTCTGCCCTGGGACGTTCGCCTTTTTGGTTCCCTGTATCTGGAATGCTCTTCCTGCATGTTTTGTTCTCTTACCTCCTTCAGATCTTGGCTTAAACTTCACCTTCTCAGCAAGGCCTTTTTTAACAATGTTTAGCATTGCAACACCCTCTCCCCACGTTTCATTCTTTTACATCGATTTTTCTTCATGGTATTTACCAGTCTAATATTCTATTACTTATTTGTTTATTGCACTTGAACTCCTACTAGAATGTCAGCTCCAGGAGGGCAGGGAATTTGTTTATGGCTGTTGTCCCTGGCACATCACAGGCCATCAATAAGTACAGTTGAGTGAATAGTGTCTGAGCCTCACCAGGTCAAGGAATGTGTATGTTTCCTCGCTGCTTGTATACAGTGCCTAATGCTGGCAAACAACCGGCCTGTAATGAATACCTAGTGACTGGGGATGGATGAGGTGCCTAAGAACCAGGTTGCATGCTAAGGCCATCAAGGCTAGCAAGGGTGAAGAGCAGGAGACCAATTCAGGTGAGGCCTGGGCCTTTTGTCCCTCTGGGCAGGGGCTGCCTGATTCTTATTTGGGGGAAGGGACTTTTTTGGAAAAACTTCCCCGGTCTTCCCAGTGCACCTTGTAAATGCTTTGCACGTAGTGTGGCTGCAACAAATATTAATAATGTGTTTTAATCCAGCGTCTTATTGCAATTAGGCCACAGCCGCCTGAGCTCCTCAGGGTTTAAACCGGCATGCAGGTGTCCGCCGGCCCCTCCGAGAAGTAGTGAGCAAATAGCACAAAGCGCGCTCGCCGAGCTACAAAGAGCTTTCCCAAAATCCAGGCGGAAGCGCTTTCCTACCATTTGGGCACGTTGACCATGACCCTCCTCCCTCGCCAGACAACCTCTCCCGCCGACCTTCCCTCCTCTAGATGAGGGACAGGATGGGAGGGAAGCTCTCCGGTTGAGGACCTCCGCTGTGCGGGAGCCGCCGGGAGGGGTCCCCCTCCTGGGTCCCGAGCCCGGCCAGGCGCGCGGGAGCGGGGGGCGCGCGGTGGCTCCTCGCGGGGATGCGCGCGCGCGCCGGCCTCGCCTCCTCGCCAGATCCGGAGGCTACGTGCTTTCTTTGTCAATGAGGCGCAGCTCTGAGCTGCAGTAGCACTCGCGGCCCGGGAGCCGGAGCTGGAGCCGGGGCTGGAACCCGAAGCCCAGCGAGGCACGAGGAGCGAGGAGTGAGGAGCTACGAAAGCAGGGCGCCAAGGCTGCAGCGGCGGCGGGAGGGAGGGACCCTAGCGCGCCCCGCTGCCGCCACCCGGGTTCCCGGCAGCCTCGCCCCCTCGCTCTGCAGGAGCCGGCCCGGGGGAGGGGGTCCGGGCGGCGTCCATCCCACCCTCGCCGCCCCGAGCGCGCCGGCGCGCAGCGACAGGCACCGTGGGAACCCCGGCCCGCGCCCGCCGCTGCTCCATGCGGGCCCGGCCCCTGAGCGGGTGAAGCCGCGGCTCCCCGGAGCCCGCCCCGGGCGCGGCAGAACGAGCGAGCCAGTTGCGCCGCTCGGCACCCCCTCCCTCCGGCGCCCGGGCCGTGGCCGGCGATGCCCGGTGAGGACCGGGGCGCCGAGGGCTGGGCTCCCCGGCGCGGTGCAGAGCGAGGCAGCGGCCTGGATGTGTGAAGCGTCCCCATGGCTCCGCAGGAGGCCAAGCCTCAGGGCTCAAGGGTAGCCGCGCCCGCGGCGCGGGGGCGCAGGAGCCGGCTCGTGGCGCGTGGGCTCGGTCGGGCCGGCTGGGGAGCCGCGTGCTGCACGGGCGTGAGGGGCCCCGGGGCCGGCGCGTCCCACAATGCGCCCCCGAGGCTGCCGACGCTGCTGCTGGGACTCCTGCTGCTGGCGGCCCTCCTGGAACACTGCCAGGCCGACCTGGGTAAGCGCTTGGCGTCAGGGCGTCGGCGGAGGTTTCTGGAGGAGCAGGGCGGCGGGTCGGGACCCACACCTGCCCGGGTGGCGGTGGATGGAGAGGTCTTGGCAGCACCGGCTCTGGGATTCTCTCCGCCCTTTGCTGCTGCAACAGCAGGCGAACTGTCAGAAATCTGTCTTTCCGGAAGGCACTTTGGGCGAGGAAGAAAAAGAAAAGGTGCAATCCCCTCTTCTTTTTGGACAAGTTGTTTAACCTTCCTAGTGGTCTCGCAGGCGCGCTTGCTTCATTTAGAGAAAGATGTGTGTTTAGGACATCTTAAACCTGAAATGTATTATTAGAACACGTTTCTGGGTGGCGACGTCCCCGGTATTTTGGGCTCCCTGTTGAGTGTCCACTTGGTCTTAACTGCATGAAATGGCTAGAGAGTTTTAGGCAATCCGCCTGTCGGCTTCCCAAATATCAACACAGTTTCCCCTGTGTTGATAGGGGAACTCTTTTCTTTTGGGAAGGAGGTGTTTCTAATAATTGCTTGCACCTTGCAAAGGGATGCAGGCGCTCACCAAGTATATAATCCACTGTTAGCAGGTTAGTTAAAAATAGTCATGCTTCGCTTTTCGACTCCCAGCAATCCCTAGGAAATAGATTTCTGTAATTCCTTGGACAATTTTGAAAAATCTGTTGTAAGTATTCTAGATGGGGGTGGATTATTCTGCTAATTCAAAACTTACACTGTGCATTCAGCAATTGTCTTGGAAATAGGAATGATTACTGCTGCACTTGGAAAGGGCAGGCTTTTGTGTTTGTTGTCATGAAATTCTGAGCTCTTGATACATTTGACCTATCAAGGAATATAGTTCTCACTTCAGATAATGTGTTCCTGTAGTTTTGTGGTTTTTAGCCAGGACTAATGACCTCTTCTTTCCCAGAGTACCCCCTCCCCCAAATTAGATTAAAATTCCTAATTGTAAGGGGCTGACATTGTGTTAGATAAGAGAGTTTCAGGTTAAAAATATTTCTGATCTTCAGCAGCTTAATTCAGAGCCCATTTTCAATCTTCGATTCACGTAAAGGGTCACTGATAGGAGGTGCTTGTGCTTGCAAGTTACTGTCAAAGAATTTTCCATTGTGATGATAGTGGTTACAAAGTTCAGGAATCTTTGGATGTGTGCCTCGGACTTGAGAACAAACTCTGACAAATTTTACCCCCGATTTTTATGCCTATATTAGTTTTTAGTGATGTGTATTTGGCATAATTGTTAAAACGTTAAGTCCTGAGAAAGACCCACGTAAATCCCTTGGTATTTATTGGCTCAGAAACATACATCCTGTTTTTGATGAAAGGATATCAAGTCCTTGGTAGTTTTTGTGAACTGCTTATGAGATATTTACTTTAGGATGATGCTCATTTGTTCAGCCGTCTGCAACATGTGAAATTGGCTTTCATGTGTTGTTCTGTTCAGCCTGATGTTGGGCGATTTCCTCGGACCAGTTTTGAATTTCTGATCTCCCTTCTGACCTTTCTACCCTGGGCCTTCTGAACCTCCCTGACTTTCTTTGGCTCCTCTTTCAGACCGCCAGAGCCTGACTTAGGGGACTTCTGATCAACATTATTTGGGTTTAGCCCCGGTGTCCTCTTTCTTTTTTCTTTCAATGTGGTGGTTGTGGAGATACAGGGCTGGGAAAGATGCTTTGATTACATGATGGTAAAAATCGTTACAGTTGATGTTGCTCCCCAAAGCCCTCTCTGTCTTTCCCCAACTCACTGGAGTGACTCGTTGCTGCCTCTCTGCTTTTTGGATGCCCGTTCTGCTGTCACCCTTTATGACCAGCTTCCCATGGTCCAGCCCACCTGTGGATCCACCCTCTACCTCTGGGCTCCATGGTTTTCTGTGGATTTGCCGCTGATTCAATTCCATGGCTTGTGTCTCTCTCAAGGGAAGAGTTAAATACTGGGTTTCCTGTGTGTAACTCTTACCTCTTACGTCCTACCTGCTCTCATTTGTTCTCTGATTTCCACTTGAGGCAGTTTTCACCCCTAGTGCAGGGCATGCCAAGGGCTTTGTGGGAAGAAGCGGTGTCAGGAGGGAACCGTGAGAATGAAAGACGCTTTCTGGGGACCTTTGACTTTCGGCAAACCACCTAGTTTGGCACTTTTTCTCAGGACTTGCTGTGGTGTGGTGCTGCCGCTCACTGCAGAATGCCTCCGACCCTGAGCTGTCTGAGATCTTACTCAAAGTGCTGGCTTGCTACAGACCTGTCATTTACATGGCTGCTCTTTCTTGTTGCTTAAGCAAGGCTAAGCCAGACATTTGCCTTGGTTAAAAAATGGGCAAACAGATTTGTTTCTGGGAAATTCTGCAGCAGTTGTTCAGCACCTTCCAGTGCTGGAGACCCTGCAGTGTGTTCCCAGACCGCTTCCACCCAGCCCACCTGAACCTCTTTTGCTTGAACATTCTAAAGGAATCGGAGCTTCTTCTCTTTTCCACGTAAAGAAAAGGCTGTTGTCATCTTCACTGCCCTCCCTCAGACTCCTAAATTCCATCTCCGTCTTCTGTCTTGTTCCCAGCCAGTAAGTTCTGTTTTGGATGCGGGAGGTTGGTGTGGGAAATAAGTTTCTTTGTAGCAGTGAGTGCTGACACCCTCTGTTCTCTTCGGCCATCCAGGCTCCAGGCAAAATGGTAGAGCTCAGATTTGAATTCACTGTCTTTTTCATTACTGAGCTTCCATTCAGTTCATGTCAGTAAGCATGTACTGCGTGCCTGTTATGTACAGGGATAGCACTCATCCATGGGCAGCTACTCAGTGTGACTGGGTCTCGGTTCTCCCATCTGGAAAATGGGGACAATCATAGTTCCAATCTCATTGGGTTCCTGTGAGGATTACATGGTTAATGCACCTAAAGTGTTTAAAAACAGTGCTTGGTATACAGTAAAGGCTCAATAAATGCTACCTGCTCTTTTAAAATGGCAGCAGTAGATGGCGTGTTGACCCTGTCTAGGTGCTGTGCAGGGGCAGGGGATACAGAGGCGAATAAGGACAAGGCAGTTTGTAGAAGCCCCTCAAGAAAAGGGCAGTCAAGGCCCTTGCACTCTGTACCACGTGATCAGAGCTCAAGAGGGAACAGTGAATTCTGGGGGAGTGAGAGCCTTGAAGGGTGAGTAGGGGTTGGCAGTGTTGATGGTGGCATTTCTGGCAGAGAAAAATTAAAGGGTTATTTGTGGTCAGAGCACAGGACACTGTAGGGAGGAGTCCCCAGCATCCTCTCCCCATGCTGGGGCTTTCCCAGGCTGTCCTCTGCGGGCCGAAGGGCTCTAAGGGGCTGCGTGTTTCTCCCTCCAACTTAGTTCCTGGTTTACCTTCATTTGCCTATTACCTGTTACAATACCCAACACAGAATAGGAATTTATTAAATTTTCAGTCTCTATACTCCTGTTCCCCCCTATTTGGCTGATTCTGTTAGATGTTAGAATACTATCTCATTTAAATATATCACAGTAAGTTGTGATTGACTGCTTTATTAAGGGAATATATTTGCATTTCAAGAGAAGGTTTTGCTGTTACAAAAGAATTTCCTCTGATTACACTATCAATTTTAGCATCAGTGCCGTATGGTGATGAGAAGAATGTATATTCTGTTGTTTTGGGGTGGAGAGTTCTGTGGATATGTATCAGGTCTGCTTGATCCAGACCTGAGTTCAGGTCCTGAATACTTCTGTTAATTTTCTGTCTTGATGATCTATCTAATATCGTCAGTGGGGTGTTAAAATGTCCCGCTATTATTGTGTGTGAGTCTAAGTCTCTTTGCAGGTCTCAAAGAACTTTGTAGGTCTCTAAGAATTTGATGAATCTGGGTGCCCCTGCATTGGGTGCATATGTATTTAGGATACTTAGCTCTTCTTGTTGAATTGATACCAAAGAATTTCTAATTTAAAACACAGTGTTGGGGGAGATAGTTTTGATGTGGGACGTCTTCCTTGCGCCTCCCCAACCTCCTTGTACCCATCATCAACTTGCAGTCGAGTTTAGAACAGGTTCAAGGTCATTCGTTCATTCATTCATTCATTCATTCAAAAACAAGCCTTGTTCTCACCAGGATGAGAAAGAATGGGGCTTGTTTTTGTTCATTACTGTTACCTTGGAATATTGAGCCCCGTGCCGTCCAAACTTAACTGTGCTTACCAGTCATTTGAAGATCTTGTTAAAATGTGGATTCTGGCTCGGTAGGTCTGAAATAAGGCCTGAGAGCCTGCATCGTTAACAAGCGCTTGAGTAATGCTGATGATGCAAATTCACAGTCCCCATTTTGAGAAAGAAGTAACAATAAGCAAATACCTGTAGGTCGGGTAATGGTAAGTTTGATGGAGAAAAATAAATCAGGGTAGGGGATGGCCCCTTCACACATGTACTCGTCTAGATGGAGTGGTGAGGAGGGGAGGAGATGACACTGAGTAGACCTAACAGTGGAAATCTGGGGGGAGAATATTCCAGGCTGTGGGAAAAAGCTCAAGGCAAAGGCCTTGAGCCGAGATTGTGCTTGGGTTATTTGAGGAACAGCAGAAATACCAGTGTAGAATTGACTGAGCTAAGGGAGAGTAGTGAGAATGCTGCTGAAGAGAGAGATGGGGCTGGAGCCTATAGGACTTACTGGCCATGGTGATGACTTGGTACTTTAGTTGGAATGAGATGGTCAGCCATTGGAGCATCCAAATAAGAGGTGACATAATCCAATTTCAGTTTTAAAAGGATCCCCCTGGCTGCTGTGGGGAGAAAAGTCTGTAAGGTCAAGTATGGAAGCCAGAGATCAGGAAGGAAGCTGTTGTTGAAATCAATCTGCAGATGAAGTTAGCTTAGACAGGGTGGTAGCAGAAGACGTGGTTATATTTTGAATATGTTTTGAAGATAGAGCTACCAGAATTATCTGGTGGATTAAAAGGGTAGGAGAGAAAGAGAGGAATTGATAGGGCTTCAAGGGCTTTGACTCAAGCACCTTAGAAGAGGAAGTTGCCATTAATTGAGTGGGAAAGGTTGCAGGCAGTTCCGGTTTGGGGTGAGGTTCATTTGGGGTATGTAAAGCTTGAAATGTTTAATCAAGTGGAAATGTCAGGTTGCCAGTTGAATAAAGTAGTCTGTAATTCTAGGGCAACAACAGGTCCTAAGGTATAAATCTGGGAGCCATCAGAATGGATGTGAATAAGAAACCTAGAGAGTAAGTATGGAGAAGCGGGAGGGCGATCTGAGTAATGCGCCTGGGATTATGACAGTGTTCAGGGGTTCAGGGAGAGGGGGACCAGCAAAAGATAGAGAGAAAAACAATAAGGCAGTAGAAAGAGAAGAAAGCATATATGGTGTCCTGGGAGCCAAGAGAAGAAAGCAATCAAGGAGGAGGGCATGATTGGCTTGGACAGATGCTGCTAAGAGTAGAGTTAGATGGTACCAGCAATGCATGTTGGTTTGGGGATGTGAAGGTGGTTAGTGGCTCTGAGAGTGATGGGAATAAAAGTCTAACTGCAGAGGGTTCAAGAGAGAAAGGAAAAACAGGCCGTGGAGGCAGCACATAAGACAATTCTTCCAAAGTCTTTTCTCTAGAGAAAGGCAGAGTCATAGGGGAGGTGGGCGAAGGGAGGGTTAAAATGAGATGTAATTATATATGTTCACACTTTCTCATTTTTAAACATGAAAGACATAGGACCAGAGTGTTTGGTTTGGTGTTTCTCCCCCAAATGTAGATGGCCCAATAAAATGTATTTTGAATTTTTACTCTCAATATGACTAGTCCTTCAAAGATTCTTACAAGATGTCCCAAATCTTGCCTTCCATCTTATTCTTCCCACTCCCACATAGTAAAGAAGATGATCTTGGGGCCAGAGCACAGGGCGCTGTAGGGAGAAGTCCCTGGCACCCTCTTCCTGCCCTGGGGCTTCCCCAGGCCCTCCTTGGGGGGCTGAGGGGCTCTGAGGGGCTGGGATACTACAGCATTTGGGGGTTCAGGGAGAAGGGGGACAAGCAAGAGAGAGAGAAAAGGAGGTAGGAAGAGAAGAAAGTGTATTAAATATTAAAAGTAGTGTCACTGGTCCTTGGAAAAGTACAGTATTACTGTTCTTTTAATACTGGCATAAACCAGAAGTTAGATATTCCCTTGCTGACCCACATCCTTCCCTCAAACTGACCACCACCATGGAAACTTCGAGATCTTGAAATTCTGATGACAACTAGAGAATCTCTCAGAAGCTTACTTAGCTCAAGTCTCAAATTACTGGAATATGATCTGAGAATATTTAGAATGAATGTGCACACTTCCCTTTTCATTTTCATTAACCTTCAAGCCCGTATTGTGGTTTTCTTTCTCTTTTTTTTTTTTTTTTTTTTTAAGACAAACAAAAACTCCACTCTTCTCCAGACAAAAGTGAATAGTTGGAATGACCTTAAAACATTTTCGTTGCTTGACAGCATATTAGGGGGGATTTCTAAACACACAGAGGGACACATTATTCTGGATCATGGGATGCCTGCCGTGGATGGTGACTCTCTCTGGGGACTTCAGGACCAAAGGAGCAGTTAGCAATCTGGGTGTTGTAAATGTCAGTTTTAGGAGCTGGTGGGAAGGTGGCAACTGAGTCATATTGATGCAGCAGTGTTTATCAAGCACCCAGTGTGTGTCATGCCCTTCACTAGATGCTGGGGGTAGAGTGAGAACAGATCAGGCCTGGACCCTGCCTTTAGGCAGCCTGTAGTCCAGGACAAGAAACTCTTACCTGGGCAGGTGCAATGACAGGTGGGTAAAGTACGTCCATGAATTGGGTCAGGTTGGGGGATGTGGCAGGACAGCAAGTGCCTGCGTTGCCCAAAGAGGCAGCCACTGCTGAGTGGCAGCCTGCGTGGGACTGAGGCTCAGGGTACCGCAGTTCTGACTTCTCAACAAAAGCCAAGTCTTTACTTAGAATCTTTTTGTTTTTAAATATTGCCAATTAATTCAGATTTCGAAAATGTCATGCAGTACGAAGAGAACACACTCATCAGCTACCAGCTTTTTCTTCTTTTTTGAAAGTCATCTTTATTAAGGTGTAATTTACATACAGAGAAATTCATCCTTTGTAGCTGTACTGCATTACGAGTTTTGACAAAAGTGTGCAATCATGCGTCCACCACCACAATCCAGATATAGAACATTTCTGTCACCCCAAAAAGTCCCCTCCTGCCCCTTGCAGTTAATCCATTCCTCTGACACACCCAGTCCTTGAAAACCACCAATTAATTTTCCATCCCTGTAGTTTTGCCTTACCCAGAGGGGTCACAGAAATGGAATTGTACTGTATATAACATTTTGTGTCTGGCTTTCTTTCACTTAGCATAATGCTCTTGAAAATTATCCATGTCATTGCATAGATCACCAATTCCATTCTTTTTATTGCAGAATAGTATTCCATTGCACCACAGTTTGCTTATTCATTCAGCAGTTGATGGACATCTGGGTTGTTTCCAGTTTGTGGCATGAAAGTCTTTCTGCGGGCAGTTTTCATTCCTTTTGGGTAAATGCCTAGGAATGGGATTGCTGGGTCGTGTGTTAGGAACGTGTTTCGCCTTATAAGAAACTGCCAAACTCTTTTTCAAAGTAGCTGTACAGTTTTGTATTCCCATTAGCAATGTATGAGAGTTCTAGTTGTTTCTCTGTATCCTCACTGGCACTTGGTATTGTCAGCTTTTTTTTCCTTTTAATTTAAATGTCAGCCATTCGAATAGTTTAGTGGTATCTCATTCCAGTTTTAGTTTACATTTCTCTAATTACTAATAATTTTATTATTATGTATCTTTTCATGTTCTTACTTGCCATCTATATCTCTACTTTGAAGTGTCAAGTTATTTTGCCCATTTAAAAAAAGTTAGATTGCTTTCTTTTTACTGAGTTTTGAGCTTTCTTTGTATAGTCTGGATACAATTTTTTTTTTTTTTTTTAATCAGATAGGTGTTTTGCAAATATGTTCTCCCGGTCTGTGCCTTGTCTTTTCTTTTTATTTACAATTTTTTTTAAAGGAGAGAAGTTTTACATTTAGATTAACTCTATCAACTTTTCAATTTAAGATTTGTGCTTTTTGTGTCCTAGCACAGAAATTGCCTAATCTGTGCCAAGGTCACAAATATCTATGATTTCTTCTAGAAGTTTTGAGTTACTATTTTTACTTTTAGGTCTGTGATCCATTTCATGTTAATATTTGTGTATGGTGGAAAGTAAGAGTCAAGATTATTTTTAAAAATACAGATATTTGATTGTTCTAGCACCATTTATTGAAAATACTATCCTTGCTCTGTTGACTTACCTTGGCACCATGTATGTCTGGGTTTGTTTAGGGATTCCAGTCTGTTCTACTGATCTTCTCTCTATGCCAGTACAACACTGTCTTAATTTCTCTAGCTCAGAGTTTGTTAACATCAGCATTATTAACATTTGGATTCAACAGTTCTTTGTTGTGGACACCTGTCCTGTACATTAGAAATTTAGCAGTATTTCTGACTGCCTGGTAGATGTCAGTAACTCCCCTCATTCTCAGTTGTGACAACCAAAAATGTTTCCAGACATTGCTACATGTCCCCCTGGGGAGTAAAATTGGCTCTCATTGAGTTCCACTGCTTTAGTTCTGTAGTAAGTCTTGAAATCAGATAGTGTGAGTATTCTTTATTCTTTTAAAAAATCTTTTTGGCTATTCTAGGTCTTATGCTTTCTATACAGATTTTAGTATCTTCTTGTCAATTTCTATTTAAAAAGCCTGCTAGATTTTTGATTGAAATTTCTTTGAATCTAGACCAATTAGAGATCACCATCTTAACAGTATTGATTTTTTAAAAAAAATCATGACTATATCCCTCTCCATTGACTTAGGTATTCTTTGTTTTCTCTCATCAATGTTTTATAGTTTTCAGCATACAAATTTGTACATACTACATTTTCCATGTTTTTCAGTGCTTTGGCAAACAGCAATATGAAATTTTCTTTGTTAGTATATAGGAATACGATTTTAAAAAACCTTATATCATGTGACCCCTTCTAAACTCATTTTAGTTCTAGTAGCTTTTTATAGAATCGTTGGAATTTTTCTAAATAGAAAATCATGTTATCTGTGAATAAAGACACTTCTCTCTCTTCCAAATCTGTAAGCCTTTTATTTATTTTTTCTTGCCTTATTGCACTGGCTAGAGCGTCTAGTACTTTGCTGAGTAGAAATAGGGCTAATGGGCATCCTTGCCTTGATGCTGGTATTGGAGGAAAATATCAGTCTTTCTCTATTAAGTATGATGTTGGCTATAGTTTTGATTTTGTTTCATAGAGGCCTTTTATCAGGATGAGGAAGTTCCCTTCTCTAGCAAATTTGCTGTGGATTTTTAGCATGAATGGTTATCAATTTTGGCAAATGCTTCATCTCTATTGAGATGATCATAGGAGTTTTCTTTAGTTTGTGAAAAAACAACCTTTTACAAACTAAAAAAACAACTTTTTACAAACTAAATAAATTCCTGGCCGGGTGCAGTGGCTGATGTTATAATCTCAGCACTTTGGGAGGCCAAGACAAGCAGATCCCCTGAGGCCAGAAGTTTGAGACCAGCCTGGTCAACATGATGAAACCCCGTCTCTACTAAAATTATAAAAATTAGCGAGGTATGGTGGTGCATGCCTGTAGTCCCAGCTATGTGGGAGGCTGAAGCATGAGAATCATTTGAACCCAGGAGGCGGAGGTTGAAGTGAGCCAGGATTGTGCTGCTGCACTCCAGCCTGGGTGACAGAGCAAGACTCTGTCTCAAAAATAAAAAATAAAATAAAATAATAGGGAAGTATTTCCACTTCTTCTTTATAGATGTGATTGTGTAGAATTATTTCTCCTTTAAGGCCCATGGGCTTACAGATGATATTGAAGATCCTGCAAGAATTTCTTTAGTAAAATAAAAACTATCAGTTACCTCTGGTTCATTTTCTCATTCTGTCTCTCTCTCTTTCCCTTTCTTTCTTTTTTTTTTTTTTTTGTTTTGAGATGGGGTCTTGCTCTGTTGCCCAACTTGGAGTGCAGTGGCACAACTTTGGCTCACTGCAACCTCCACTTCTGAGGTTCATGTGATTCTCCTGCCTCAGCCTCCCGAGTAGCTGGGACTACAGGCATACACCACCATACCTGGCTAATTTTTGTATTTTTGGTAGAGACAGGGTTTCGCCATGTTGGCCAGGCTGGTCTTGAACTCCTGACCTCAGGTGATCCTCCTGCCTTGGCCTCCTGAAGTGGTGGAATTACAGATGTGAACTACCATGCCTGGCCCATTTTCTCCTTCTTAGAGCTATCAGCAGACACTACTTTGGTTTAAGGTCTCGGAAAGCAGCCTGGGTGAGGGAAAATTGTATCGGATGCATTCGGGAGACTGAGGTCACTCCTGACTGTTATTTATCAAATTATTTCACTTTTCAGGGCTTTCGTTTTTTCACCTATGGATAAGAGCCTCAAGATCTTCCCTTCTTCCCCCATCCCCTGTCTGTGTCTTCATGAGCCATAAGCAGATGTTTTGGTGGAGTTCCACCATCTGCATTTCCTGCTTCTTCCTGCATTAGCAGCCAAGCCCAGCCAAGGATTTTCATTCTGAAAAGGGAAGAGTTTTCCCACAGCTTGCTGTCATAGTTTCAATGTGAGGCGCAGATAAATATAGGCCTATCTTCAATCTTCATTGGCTTTAAAACAATTATGAAAGTAATATACACTTTATAAAATTCAAGCAATACTGAAGTAGGTAAAGTAAAATGCAAAAGGCCCTGTTGGCCTTGTGTATTAGTCCGCTCTCACGCTAATATAAAGGACTGCCCGAGACTGAGTAATTTATAAAGGAAAGAATTTTAATTGACTCATAGTTAGTTTCGCATGGCTTGGGGGGGCCTTGGGAAAGTTACAATTATGACGGAAGGGGAGGCAAACACATCCTTCTTCACATGATGGCAGGAAAGAGAAGTGCCGAGTGAGGTGGGGAGATTCTTATAAGACCATCAGATCTTGTGAGAACTCACTATCACAAGACTGGCATGGGGGTAACTGTCCCCATGATTCAATTAATTCCCACCGAGTCCCTTCCATGATACATGGGGATTATGGGAACTACAATTCAAGGTGTGATTTGGGTGGAGACACAGCCAAACCATATCACCTTGCTATTCCCTAGAGTTGTGCTGTTAAGCAAGTATGATGGATCCTTCCAGAACTCTTCATACAAATATTTATATCCATAGATGTAGCTTCACTTTTTTTTTTTTTTTTTGAGATGGAGTTTTGCTCTTGTTGCCCAGGCTGGAGTGCAATGGTGTGATCTCAGCTCACTGCAACCTCTGCCTCCTGGGTTCAAGCAATTCTCCTGCCTCAGCCTCCTGAGTAGCTGGGATTACAGGCATGTACCACCACACATGGTTTCTTCATGTTGGTCAGGCTGGTCTTGAACTCCTGACCTCAGGTGATCTGCCCACCTCAGCCTCCCAAAGTGCTGGGATTACAGGCATGAGCCACCAGACCCAGCCACCTCACTTATTTTATTATTTTTTTATTTCTGATATAAAAGGTATAATATGTAGCAACTTGCTTTTTTCTCTTAACACTATATTATGACCCTCTTTCCATGCTAACTAAATTGTGTCATGAGAGAACTTGAACTTCTGTTAGAAACAGAGAAAGGTCTTTTATTATAAAAGAGAATAGCTTTAACAGCACAGGTCAGATTCAAACCTAGAGTTAAAATATCTCCTTAGACAGTTCTGCCCATTTTCCTTTACTCCTTGGCTTCCTTCCCTAGGTGATACTTCCACAGGCGTTTAAGAGAAATCATGGGCCTTTTTAAACACCATGTAGAATGGGGACAAACTTGTGTTTTAACCAATCCTGTAGATATAAATAAGGCCAAGTAGCCGCCTCAAGCATAGGCCAAGGTCGCTGCTGCACCTGCCTCCTATCACTCAGGCGCGGCTTTGCCCGAGTGTCCTAACCACGAGAGGTGAATTCGATTTAGATTGAGATTTATATGTTAAATCTATTCTTAGCTGGAAATAAAATCTCCTGACGTCAGATGCACAAAATGGCTTTGGTATTTATGCAGTTCCAGTAAATGGGAAAGCCTAGAATACTTCTACCTTGAGTCTTTCTGCATGAAATATGGCATGAAGGATCTGGAATGAAACTGGGACTCCCAGACCTGTCTGCCTATCTCTGTCCCTAATAATGAGTGCTCCTGTCCTGTCACTCGCCTTTTTATTTATCAGATGTCAACAGCAAACCTAGGAAGGCTGAAGAAAAATGGGAAGTGTGAGAAGAAAATGTGTTGAAACTCACAGTGTGGCTTTTAAGTTCTTGCTGAAAAGGGACGAATAAAAATATCTCCAGATCTTACCCTTCATTATCAATTAAGAAATCTTGGTTTTGAAAAGAATAGGAGGATCAGTCTTCAGGCATTATTTTGGATATAATTAAGCTGGGTGAAAGTGTATTAAAAAATCAGTGTCCTAGAACTGTCTTTGGCAGTTTTCTATTATTATTTTATTAATACTGGAGATGAACATATGAGTCAAGCTGGTGAACCCTATAGAAACTGAACCTTTTTTCCAGTAGGGTGCGGAATATTTCTCTAGGTTCTAGTCCAGCAATAAACACATTTTAAACAAGTGTTTTCCATTCTTGTGGCCAGTGTAGTATCTTTACTTTTCCCTGCAGGGATAACAGTTCCCAGAGTTTGGTACAACAGTTCACGGTTGTTGAATCTTTCAGTTTCTTTTCCTGTTTGAATCTCACACTACTCCTAAGAGAGGGTTGAGGAAGTGATTCCTAAAGGTCACACAGTGGTCCAGGGATGCGCGAATTATTCTATGATTTAGGGCACAGATCATCTAACTACACAACTGAAACTAGCTCAAGTATGGGGACTCAGGCCACGGGGGAATCCCAGGTGACGTATTTGTAATAGGAATGAAATATAACCAGGCCACATGGATGCAATAATGAATTGATAGAAATAACAACTAATACTTTTGAACATTTACTGTTTGTATTAGCTCATTTGATTCTCATACCAACCCTATGAAGTAGGTTCTGCTGTTATCCCCATGTTTCAGAAGAGGGAACTGAGGCACAGAATAACTTAACAGTTACTTGTTCAGTGTCTACTAGTTAACCATAGGAGTAGAGATGGGAACCCAGGCAGTTTGATTCCAGAGCCTGCCCTCTGCTTCATGATGTTGCCTTCCAGAACATTAACAGGCTAAGGTGACTGGCTGTGCATCTGCTGGGCCCGGCGCCTCTTCTTCCTATGGCCCGGTTCATCCTTCTGCCCCTTCCTGCAGACTGGCTTTTTCTGCTTACCCATAACTGCTTGGTTCTCCGGACACTAAACCTTGCATGGGGCTTTCAAGTACTGCGGTGCTCACTGCAGCTGGAGTGGGCAGGGCTCTTCAGTGTAAATGCCCACCGTCAAGTCTCTGTCCCAGTTCCACATTTCCATGAGGAAGAATCAAGTTGCTGCAGTCTGGCCAACCCAATGGAGTTAGGGAATCTGGGTATCTACCCCTCATCCGTTCAGCAGCGGCCAGAGAAGGGGCACATGGTATAAAAAAGTCTTCTTAACCTGATCGCCCATTAACCATGGCCTTGGTAGAGGTCTGTTTTGAATAAGGTCAGTTTGCAGGGCAAATTTCTGAACATTTGTCTCCTCCTTCGTAGCCCTAAAAGACAACTTCACATGTTGGTAAGATTGTTCTATGAGAGATAACAATGACAGGTGGCCTGCTTGATAGTGTTGGTCAATTTTCCTGTATAAATATTCCCGCCATGGCTGATTTCAAGCTACCAACATGATGATGGAGTTGGGAAGCAATGCCTCAACTGGCTCACCTCTGATATGACCTGGTCCGGGCACACCAGTGCCCCTAGACATATGTGCGCTAGAGGCAGGGAAGCTTCCACAGTGAGTGCATCATGTCTCCAAGGGGTTTGAAACCTAGGCTTAATGGGACAGTCAACTAGGTGGGCTTATAATTACGTAAAAGGGAATCAGATTTCAAGGTAGGGAGGGTGGGAGTCAGATTTGCTGCATGCAGTCTAAGACAGCTTCAAACACTGTGTATAGTCCCAGCTGTTCAACCTAGTAGGCACGCAGTGATGCCTTCTAAAAATTTGCAATTTCCTTTGATTATGGTGTCTCACTTGTGACATATAATTAACCCTTTCACTGATTTTAAGACGTCAGGCCTAATATTCTTGAATGAGCATTGGTTGGGTTTTCTGGCACGGAAGGGTATAATTTTTCCTTGCTTCCAGATGTCAGCAGCTCCTCCTCCTTTGTTGTCATCGTGAACAGCCTCCTTTCCTTCACCTTTCAAACCTAGCGATGCAAAGTCCACATGGTAGCCTAGCAGCCATCTTTCAGTTGGATACACAGTCTCAATTCGGAGGCTTTTGTTTATGATCATAAGGCCGTCTCTCTCAGTTCGTGTAATTATGCTAAAAGCCAAGACAGTCATGTGACTACCACTTCTGACAGCGTGTCTGAGGCCTTAGCAGATCTCAAGGCCTGTCTGATTGGCTCTTTTCATTTGCACATCTGGGAAGGAGACCGGCAGTCTTGGCTATAGCGTGCTACTTAAGATTCTGCCGACGTTCCCTATCTTTCCTCCCGATGTGAGGATATTGCTAACCTTGGCCAGCTCTCACAACGGGTCGTGTTGGCCACTGGGAAATGCAGGGAGGAAGTGTCAACAGTGTGGGTCTCTCACCCTCCTTAGACATGGAACTCCCCGTGTCCTACTGATAGAAGGTCAGTGTCTTTACCTATAAAAATAGCACAATTAATTTATTCTTTTAATTTCCCTTGGGGTGTAGCAAGAGAAAAAATTTTACAAGATTCTTCTTTCACATTTTATTGAAGATTTGTCCTAGTTTGTGAATATGTTGACTTCTGAATAAGAAGCCTAAGACTAACATTTATGAGACAGCTATTACTGTGTTAGTCACTGGATCAAGAGTTTAATCTTATCGAGTCCCCATGACAACACTGTCAGGTAGTTCTTGCCCATTTTGCTTGGAGGAAGTTAAGATTGAGAGGCCATGTAAAAACTAACTTGCCTGAGGCACATTGCTTGTAAGTGGTGGAGCTGGGATTTGAAACGAGATCTGATTACAATGTAAATATATTGTCAGTTATACAGTACAGTCCTGCCCACCCAACATTTTATGAAATTTTCAAACACATAGAAAAGTAGAAAGAACTGTATAGTGAACACCCCTATATGTATCACCTAGATGGTGCAATTAACATTTTGCTTTATCATACATCTGTCTGTCTGTCTCACTATCCATCCATCAATTCATCTTATTTTTGATGTATTCAGAGTAAGTTGCAGACGTTGGTACATGTCACCCCTCAATACTTTAGCATTCGTATTATTGATTAGGTTTCAGTATTTGTTTAAGACTCTTTTTTGAGGTAAATTTTACATCCAGTGAAATACAAAACTCTTAAGTACATATTCCTGAGTTTTGAAAAATATATACACATGTGTAACTCAAATCCCTGTCAAGCTAAAGCACGTGACCAACCCGATAAGTAAGTTTTCTTTTACCCTTGCCCAGATGTTTCCATCTCTTCTCACTTGCCTCACCCAATCTAAGCAACCATGGTTTGATTTTATTTTTCACCATAGTTTAGTTTTTATATAATGCAGTTAAAAAAATTGCCAGTTTTCTTTGTTCTGCAGCAAAAGATAAAAGTGACTGTCTAGCCCCCATGTACAATAAAGATCACCCCAAGACAATTAGTGTCCCTACAGTTGTGATATACCATGCAGCCTTAAATAATGGTGTCTGTTGTTTCCAAATTGAGTTTCCTTATAGGTATTAATTCCTTATAGGTATTTATTAGGCACCTGTGGGTGGCAGGCACTGGGTTCCCCCTTTATATACTTCTTTTCTTTTCTTTTTTTTTTTTTGAGACAGAGTCTCACCCCATCACCAGGTGGCAGGCTGGAGTGCAAAGGTGTGACTTGGCTCACTGCAATCTCAGCCTCCCGGATTCATGCAATTCTCCTACCTCAGCCTCCCAAGTAGCTGGGACTACAGGTGCATGCCACCACGCCCAGCTGATTTTTTTTTTGGTACTTTTAGTAGAGACGGGGTTTCACCATGTTGGCCAGGATGGTCTCGATCTCTTGACCTTGTGATCCACCCGCCTCAGCCTCCCAAAGTGCTGGGATTACAGGCTTGAGCCACCGTGCCCGGCCCTATATACTTATTTTCATTGGTAACCACATACGTATTTATGACATTAGTCAGCCACTCCCGTGAATAAGTATGATTGCTAGCAGAAGGGAAGCCAAGGGTGCGGGGGAGGCTGGAGGAGGGGACCTGCCTTGGTGAGTGAGGAGAAGGGTTAGGGAAGGCTTTCCTGAGGAAGTGATATTTGAAGCAACATCTATTATAGAAGAAGGAATAGGAGATAACCAGGTAGAGTTTGGGGCCAGTGGAGAAGTGGGGACTGTCCTCTGTGTTGGGAAGGACTGTGATTCTTTCCCGAACTACAGAGGAGGTCGTCTGGATGGTGGGCAGGAGTGGAGGGGAGAGTGAGTGGTAAACGAGGAAGGAGAGGTAGCAGGACCAAAGTCACCCAGGAGACAGACTGTGGCCTTTATGTTCAGAGCAGTGGAAAGCCATTGCATGGTTTAAAGTAGAAGAGTAACCTTGACATTCAGTTATCTAGCCAATTGAGTTGGATGCACAGGAGGCATGGATGGTGTGTTCTGGAACCCTAGTGAAAATTAAACACCAACAACATGAAACATCCAAATTTTAGGAGAGCCCTAATTTGCATTTTGAATCCAAACAGATTTTCAGATTCCTCCTATGATTTTTCTCCCTGGCCTTCATCCAGTTGAGTTGGATGAAGAGGAGGCATGGATGGTGTCTTCTGGAACCCTAGTGAAAATTAAACACCAACAACATGAAACTTCCAAATTTTAGGAGAGCCCTAATTTGCATTATGAATCCAAATAGATTTTCAGATTCCTCCTGTGATTTTTCTCCCTGGCCTACATGACGGCCCAGGCAGTGATGGTGACTAATAAACATCCTCTGTGCCTCCAGCTCTTGCCCCACTCTGTCCTCCCATTTTCACTGCCTCCATTTCTTTGTCTCCTTCGCTCCTTAACTGGCTCCCTTTCCATCCTTCATGGAACAGAAAAGGGATGCTATTAGTCACTAGTGCTTGCCTGACTGCTAAATCCTGGGGCAGCTATCCAATCCCCTTTGCTCTCTGACTCTATAGATCTCCCAGGGTAGCCTCATTCAGATTCATGGATTTAACAACCACTTACATACTGTTGGTGCAGAAAACTCTCAGCTCTCTCTTGAGGATGAGACCTGTGCCTATGCAGTTTATTGGACATTGCTACCCATGGCTGCTGACAAGTTAGCATTTCTCCCTGAGAGGGAACTCATCACCCCCGAGCCTTGCTCCTCATGCTCTGTTTCCTTTTTATTACCTATTTCAGTGAGTGTGGCTACCACCCCTTTGTTGGAGCCCCAGATCTGACAAATGTTCTAGATTCTTGTTTTTTTTTTTCTTTTTTTTAAACCACGTTGTTGGAGCCAGCAATCTGAAAACTGTTCTAGGTTGTTTTCTAGTACATCATTTAGTTGGCCATTTTGCTGATAGCATTTCTTTTTCTTTTTTCTGAGACAGAATCTTACTCTCTCACCCAGGCTGGAGTACAGTGGCATGATCTTGGCTCACTGCAACCTCTGCCTCCCAGGTTCAAGTGATTCTCCTCTTAGCTTCCTGAGTAGCTGGAACTACAGGCATGTGCCAACCACACCACACCTGCCTAATTTTTGTCTTTATTTATTTATTTATTGACTCAGGGTTTCTCCATGTTGCCCAGGCTGGTCTTGAGCTCCTGGGCTCAAGTGATCTGCCTGTCTCAGCCTCCAAAAGTGCTGGGATTACAGTTGTTAGCCACTGGGCCCAGCCACTGCATTTTTGAACACTGCCATCATTCTGGCGATTTTCTGTCTTTGCTGCCTTGTTTCAGACCCTCCCTCCTCTTGGTCCATGTTCTTTCCAAAGCTGTGTCTCCTAATTGCCCCCACTGCCTCTAGTCTTGGCCCTCTTTTAACCAGCCTCATCCTCCAGCCAGAGACTTTCATAAAATATAAATTGAACCAAACCCTTTGTTGGCTCCCCATAACTCAGTTTGACTTCATTGCTTAGTAAGCTGGGTCCTTTATGAATGAACCACCTCCAGCTCAACACCTGCCAGGATACTCACTTTTGTCCACAGATGGGTTTTTAGAAATTAAACACTTGTGGCTAGATGCAATGGCTGATACCTGTAATCCCAGCACTTTGAGAGGCTGAGGCGGGAGGATCACTTGAACCCTGAAATTTGAAACCAGACTGGGCAACATGGCAAGGCCTCCTCTCTACCAAAAAAATTAAAAAATTAGTTTGGTGTGGTGGCATGCACCTGTAGTCCTAGCTACTTGGGATGCTGAGGTGGGAAGATCACTTGAGCCCAGGAGGCCAAAGCTGCAGTGAGCTGAGATCATGCCACTATAGCCCAGCCCGGGCAACAGAGCCAGACCCTAACTCAAACTTAAAAATAAATAAATAAATAAATAATTGCATGCTTGTCAAACAAATTGAAACATCACTTGAAAATCAAGAGCTTTTCCATAAAAAAATCAGGATTTCTAGGTTCTCTTGAAATAGTCAGAAGCTCAACCATACTGGTCCTGTATTTCTGGATGGCCACACTCAGCTGACACTTAGTAGTGGTGCCTCTTTTAGACAGGGCATCTGTCACGGCTCCTGTTTGTCCCATTTCACTCTCATATTGGCTGCGATGTGCTAACTGTGGCAACAAACCAACCCCCAAATCTACAATGGCTTACAGCCAGAGAAGTTACTCACTCACATAAAGACAAATGAGTGTTCCTAATGGGCAGAGAGCTCTCTTTAAAGCGGTGATTCGGAGACCCAGGGTCCTTCCATTTTGTGGCTTTGCCATATTCAGTCTGTGGCTCCCATGGCTGCCCTCCTTGTCTGCATGCAGCAGATAGAAGCAGACAGAGAGAGGAACAGGTCTCTAAGTGACATGTAGCATTCTGCGCACATTCTGGATTAGTGTTGTGTCGTTTGGCCATACTGACCTGCAGGGAGAGGCTGGGACACGTAATCTTAGAGTGGGCCCAGAAAGAGGAGGTAACAGGTTTGGTGAACAGCCAGCTGTTATCTGACCCAACTCATTTCTTTAATCTACTTGGCCCCTTTGGTATTTGAGTTTGCAATCCCTGCTTTTAACAGCAACAGGCTTTGGAGATAAGGAAACCTAGGTTCAAATCACTATAATGTCATCTCTATCAGGGCAGGAACTTAATCTGTTTTGTTCACTGCCTAGAGCAGTCTCTGGTACACAGTAGGTGCTCAATAAGTCTTGGTTGATTATATGTATGACTTCCTTCTGTCCCTAGCAATAATAATAGCTAACATTTATTTAAGGTTTATAATGTGCTTAACTCTGTTAGCGGGTTGGGTGCCATCTCAGGAAGAAGGTGCTAAGATTTGAACAGCCAGGGTAAATGTGAAAATTATTTCTTTTTCTCTTCTCTCTTATTTCCAGGATATTTCTGGAACTCTCTTTAATCTATGTATTGATGACAGAATGTAATGTATTTTCTTTTTCTTTTTTTTAATTTAGAAAGAAGGCTTTATTCTTATTTTTTATTCCCTTAGGTTTTTGGGGAACAGGTGGTATTTGGTTACGTGAGTGAGGAGAAAATGTAACGTATTTCTTTCTTTCTTTCTTTTTTTTTTTTGAGACAGAGCCTGTCTCTGTTACCAGGCTGGAGTGCAGTGGTATGATCTCGGTTCATCGCAACCTCCACCTCCTGGGTTCAAGCTACTGTCCGGCCTTAGCCTCCTGAGTAGCTGGGACTACAGGCACATACCACCATGCCCGGCTAATTTTTTTTGTATTTTTAGTAGAGATGAGGTTTCACTGTGTTGGCCAGGCTGGTCTCAAACTCCTGACCCCATGATCCGCCTACCTCAGCCTCCCAAAGTGCTGGGAGTGGTGTTAGTCACTACGCCCGGTCTATGTTTTCTTACTGACTGACTGCTAGGGTAAAACAATTAGCTGTTTTCAACTTCTTATAGTTTTGGTAGACAAATGGTTCTTACCTCAAGATTTTTTTTCCCTCTATGTAGTAAATTCTGATTATATTGGACTCAAATTGTACTTCAAGTGGATTGTAGTCTGCTGTCTTCTGCTTGGCAAAAAAGTTAGTGTTATTTTCAAAGTCACCTTGACATCTCTTAGCCATACACAGCACGGAGGGCAGAAGGTCTGATAGTTTCCTGCAGTTTGAGGTCCTGACAGTGCATGGGAAATGCAATTTCTTTCTTGTTATTGTTGTGACTTTCTGATTTCTTTGGGGTCAGGTTTGAGGTTAACTGGAAATAATTGATTGTATTTTTTCTTTCCCCATAGGAATACAAGTAAAATTCCTCATATCTTACTGTCCCTGACGTGGTGTCTTGCCAGTTATTATGGGATCAGGTAGCCTGAAGACCTCACCTAGAGCAACTTAAGGTGATAGCACCAGTGTTCTGGGCATTAGGAAGTGTAATTACCTTTGCATGAAGTATGTCCTATTACAGGGCCATCAGACCATTGGAACCCCACCTTTCCCTTTATTGAAGAAGGCTACTGGAGATTCAGGAGCTTAGCTGTGGGTCTCTCTCAGATGCTGCTTGAATCCCTTTTGCCAGAAACATATCCATGAGAAGATGGAAAACTACAATAAAAATAGTGATGTGTAAACACACAACTAAAAGAAATAGATTACTACAATACAGAAGTACTGTGAGAGGAAGAGATTAATGTGGATGATGCTGGTAGAATTTCTGATGAGTTGGGTTAATTGGAAGGAGGACCTTGAATAGGGGTTGAATGGAGAAAGTTTGACTTCACAGGGTCCAGGATCCTTCTCATCGCATTGGGTAACTAGGACATAGCCTAAAGTAAGTAGAGTGAAGGGACTCAGCTGAACTTACTCTTCTGTTCCCTTTAACTTATCAATAGCACTAACTTTCTTTTTTTTTTTTTTCTCTTTCATTTAAAAGCTTCCAAAACATGGCTGAGTATAGTAGCTAGCACTTTGGGAGGCTGAGGCAGGTGGATCATCTGAGGTCAGGAGTTCGAGACCAGTCCGGCCAACATGAAACCCTGTCTCTACTGAAAATACAAAAATTAGCAAGACATGGTGGTAGACACCTATAGTTCTAGCTACTTGGGAGGTTGAGGCAGGAGAATCATTTGAACCTGGGAGGCAGAGGTTGCTGTGAGCTGAGATTGTGCCACTGCCCTCCAGCCTGGGTGATGAAGTGAGACTCTGTCAAAAAAAAAAAAACCAATTCCAAAAATGAATTAATGTTTGTTTTAAGTTTACCTCTGTTTCCTAAATTTTATCTTAATTTCTTTAAAAGTGAAAACATTTTTCTTCCATTTAAAAAATTTATTACAAGGTAATCTTTTAATAATAATAAAGGAAATTTTTGAAAGGAGAAAAAAATCATACAGTTTTTATTTTTTTTAAATCAGATTGGAACACTGAAAGTTCCAATTTGGTGGTTGGCTATTTTTTTTTTCTTTTCTTTTTTTTTTTTTTTTTTTTGAGATGGAGTCTTACTTTGTCACCCAGGCTGGAGTGCAGTGGCACAGTCTTGGCTCACTGCAACATCTGCCTCCTGGATTCAAGCAATTCTCCTGCCTCAGCCTCCCAAGTAGCTAGGATTAGAGGTGCCTGCCACCACGCCCATCTAATTTTTGTATTTTTAGTAGAGATGGGGTTTTGCCATGTTGGCCAGGCTGCTCTTGAACTCCTGACCTCAAGTGATCCACCTGCCTCAGCCTCCCAAAGTGCTGGGATTACAGATGTGAGCCACCACACCTGGCCTGGAGGTTGGCTGTTAAATCATAACGTCATATGTCCATATTGTTCAAAAATGTAAAAAAAAAAAAAAAAAGTAACATTAGGTCTGCCTCCACTCTATGCCAGTGTTACTGATCCACATTGCTTATAACCAGTCTGTGGTAAGCTGAGTACAGGAACTAAAAGCGTGGAAACTTTATGGCAATTAGACATTGGTGGATTATTCCTTGGATCTGTCCCGTAGAACAGGAACTAGTCTAGTTTGGGTGTGAATGAACTCTCATGGTAAGGGCAGATGCCATGAACTGTAATAGAAGGATGATTTGGTAGGTGACGGCTTGGAAGGTAAAAAGGGACAAGCAGGGAAACAAAGCAGCAGTCCTTTCCCGTGGATAGAGCTCTGTAATACTTGCGACCGTATTACCACTCACTCATCTTCCATTCACAACCTGGTTAGAAGAAGAAAAATTGCCCATAGCCCCAAGAGTCTAACACAATCGTTAATAGGATCGATACCTTTCCTTCATCTTTTGTTTTTTGTATGTACACGCCTTTTACAAATACATTTGTAACCATAATCCATCATGACTTCTGAATCTTAGGATTCACATTCCTAAAATTATGGCAATTTTTGTGTTTCATATAAAGTCTTAAGACTTAATAATTAGTTATGTCCCTTAATTGTCTCTTCTTTTAGGAATTTTTGCCTCCTTCCACTCCAGTTAGTGTTTTTTTTTTTTTTTTTCTTTATTTTGTTTTGTTTAGTTTTGAGACACTGTCTTGCTCTGTTGCCCAGGCTGGAGTACAGTGGTGCAATCTCTGCTTACTGCAGCATCCACCTCCAGGTTCAAGTGAATCTCCTGACTCAGCCTCCTAGGTAGCTGGGATTACAGGTGTGCACCATCATGCCTGGCTAATTTTTGTCTTTTTGGTAGAGGCAGGGTTTCTTCATGTTGGCTAGGCTGATCTCGAACTCTTGACCTCAGGTGATCCACCTGCCTCGTCTTCCCAAAGCGCTGGGATTGCAGGTGTGAGTCACCACGCCTGGCCAAGTTAGTGTTTGTAATGTCTTGGGATTTTTGTGTTTTGGTGGGGAAAGAAGGGGAACACTTTTTTCCTCTATTCTAAATTTTGCTGGTTTATTGCCAGGCAACCAAAGAACTGCTAGAAAATAAATCAAATGTCCTCTTGAGGATGCTGTTCTCATTAATCCCAGGGGTAGCAGTAGATGCAGTTTTTATCCTCTGTTAGTTTTCTGTTTCAGATAAGGTAAAATTCTTATAAGCCCCCAAGCTTACCTGGTGGCTAAGACTCCGGGAGATGAGCTGGCCATCTGGTGAAATGGACATCACCTCCTACACAGAGGCATCTCCCATGGCGGAATGTCATCCAAAGGGCCATGGTTCTGAATCCCCCAGCTCTGCCCGCTGCCCACTGGCCATCTGTTCCCCCTCATCCTCCCTCCAGGGTTTATTTTGGCTTTGTATGCTGACTGATGAGATCTCTTCTGAGTCACCTGTGCCCACCTTGAGCTTTTTTTTTTTTTTAACCCCTTCTCAAACCTTGGAAATGGTTCCAGACTGTACTCACTCAGTTTTGTGAATTCAGAAGGATGAACATGAAGAAGATAGGAGGACATGGTCATGTTTGGGTCAGATTCTTGTACCACGCTGCTGCTTTTTGCTGTGGCACCTCCACTTTGCTCAGCTTTTTGGCTCACGGTGTTTGAAGCCAGACCTTGCTAGAAAGGAGCTGACTCTGCTCATCCTGCTAGGAAACCGACATGTAATTCCTCACCAGTGAGTTGCTTATTTCAAGCCATCTTTAAGAAAGATGTTTAATAATATGTTCAATATTCATTATTCATAGAAAAAAATAATTTCTAGAACAGTATTGTTCGCTTCTGACCTTTCACGTAGAGCATATCTTCAAGAGTCAATGGTTCCCACCAATGTATAGAAAGCAACCAGTCACATATTTACAAAACATGCACGATGTGTGAAGTAAGAGCAGTGCTAGGTAAGGTTCCCAGGGTGGTCCCAGTACTGCTTTGAAGGAATATAAGTAAGGACAAGGTTGCATGAAAATAATTCATTGAATATGAAAGCTTACATGTCCAGGCACAAAATAAATGGTACAGAGAATAAATGCACTGGGCCGTCAAATTTAGCATCTACTTTACCCTGGGTTACAATGCGAATGGACTGCTGGCGTCCCTAATGCTGAGAACTTGCCTGAAATCAACAACTACTGAATGTCTGTGACTTGGGACCTTATGGCCTAGGATGGTGCTAGGGATCTTCTGGGAACTTCTGAGTCATTGATTTTTACCAGAGCAGGTCTTAGGGAATCATGTACCAGCAACAGAATCTTTCAAAGCAGAGTTGGCGCTTTGCTTCTGAAATAAATTCTTATCCACAGCACACAGTAGAAATTACAGATTAAAATTATATTAAAATTGTTTTTCTTGAATTGCCTAAAACTGTAGAATGTCTTTACTAAACAACTCTGTTTCATCTGAGTTATAGTAAAAGTAATAGTTTCCACATATTCTGCCAGCATTTCCCATGTTCCAGACACTGTGCAGGGTGCCTGTCATGCTTATGTGGCATTTAATCTTCACAGGCCTCTTATGAGCTAAGAATTATCATTATTCACGTTTTGCAGAGGGGGAAGCCAAGGCTTAGAGAGGTGGTATGGCTTGCCCAGGACCACATAGCATAATGTTGGATCAGTCCTTCTGAACCCAAGGCCTGTGCTCCTGTCCACTGCTAAGCTAAATGCTCTCAATGACTGTATCTGCTCTTCCTCTGCCCCACGAGCTGCATCCAGGTCTAAGGATGAGATGAAGCAGTTGTGTCTGATGGGCGTGTATTGTTGTGGGCATTACAGAGGCCTTTCACATCTGCTGTCTCTGTAGTATGATCCAGCCACAAATGGTGAAGGTGTGAGTGAGAGTGGCTATGGCTCATATTATATATGTATAATGTATATATCATGTTTTATACAACATATTATATAGGAATATCTTTATATAATATATAAAATATATATTTAATTAAAGGAATGTAAAATATAAATATGTATCATATAAAATGTTAAAATCTTCTCACACCTTCAAATGTGTGTGTGTGTGTGTGTGTGTGTGTATAGTGTCACTACACTGTAGCCTGAAGTTTGATATATAGTTGTATATATGTTTGAAGGTATATATCATATATATATCCCACTCTGTCTCCCAGGCTGGAGTGCAGGGGCACAATCATGGCTTACTGCAGCCTTGACCTCCAGGGCTCAAGTGATCCTCTTGCCTCAGCCTCCCGAGTAACTGGGACTGTAGGTGCATGCCACTATGCCTGGCTACTTTTTAAAACTTTTTTTGTAGATCTGGGGTGCCACCTTGTTACTGAGGCTGGTCTTGAACTTTTCAGCTCAAGTAATCTTCCTGTCTCCCAAGGTGCTGTGGTGACAGGCATGAGCCACCGAACTCAGCCATATTTGTGTTTTCTAGTTTTAGATTTTAGGCACATGCTAAATAATATTTATTTCTAATCTGCTATTGTTGGGGATAATGAGAACTGACTAGATAGTGTTTTGCACTTTTCCCCATTCCCTTGTGGTGCTTGAGACTCAAGTACACTGGCAGGAATTCTGAAGAATTTTTATGGAATTCTTCAAGACTCACACACATAGATTGAATCAGCTGTGCTTTTGATCTACTTTCAAACCTTAGCAAACACACAGGCCTGAGTCACACCATGACCACATCTACATAAAATTTAGATGCCACAGAATATGACTCTGAAACTGCCCTTTGCGCTTGGTGAATTAAGACTTTGTTCTGGGGACCCGTCATTTTCCCTGCCTTTGATGACTACTATATTTTTCATGTGACAATATGGATAATAATGAAATTCACATAAATTTATACTGGAGAACTGTATCTGAGGTGGACATTAAGAATTTCTTGCATCTACATACTCAGTTTAGAAATTTCTAGTAAGTTTCTTATACCATTCGTCTCTTTAATAGTAATTATTGAGTACCTGCTGTGCGCCAGGGCTGTATTGTCCTTGACCTAAAGATGCATCGTTACTCCTGGCCAGCCCATTTCTCAGGGCAGCCACTGACTACATCTAAGTGACCTCTGGTACTTACCTGTTCACCAAATACTTACTGGATGGCAATGATTGATAGAGATGGTGAGGTGTTAGGGCATAGTGATAAATAAATACCTATAATATTCTAGGCTGAGATTGGGGGATACTTGGTCAAAGACATGTCACTGGGCATTGTAACACAAAGAAAAGTCCCTCCGAGGGAAACAAACAATCAAAATGCATAAGCAAATGCTGGGTAAACAGGTAACAATCATTTAATCCATCTCCCTATTTTACAGGTAAGATGTTGAGGCCCAGGGAAGAAACATTTGGTCAAATTAAATAACCCATAACACTGGTTTTCATTTTAGGGCTTGGCAACCTTTTAAGTACCACCAATAGGATTTAGGAATAAAATTGCCCTATCAAACATTTTCCTGCTTTGACTCTCATTTTTCTAAATAGCTAATCTGGGGTGGGGAGAATGAATATCCTAAGCCCCATTTTCTAGATGAATGACTTCAGACACACAGAGATTAGATGGCTTGCTGGTGGTCACTCAAGTTGGTTAAGGAGAAGAACAGCAAGAGCCCGAGTGTCCCCTCTCCTTGTCTGCCATACCCTGGCTGAAGCAGTGTCCCTGTCTATCATTGGGAGGCCCAGGCACAGGCAGAGGAGGAAGAAAACGGAGAGAATAGACTTTAAGCGGAAACGGAGGAAGCTCCAGAGTGAACTGCATGGTATTTTGGGGCTTGCTGTGCGGTATTTTGGCTTCTGCAATGAGGTTGCTGTTCTCTGGCACTAACTGGAATATTTAAGTAGGAACCTTTTTGGAATTTTTTTGTTTCTCTCTACTACCTTTATTCTTCCGCCTTCATGCAAAGTCTCCTCTTCCATTGAGGTTCTGGCCTGCCTTCTCATTGCTGCCACCTTCTGACTCTACAGGCACCTGGCCTCTTTTATGGAGGATTTCACACTATTCAAGAAGTTGTCCTCTTCACGCCAAGTCTTGCCGTCAGCCCAGGCAACATCAGGGATCCATGTTGCAGAGCCCACCCCTTCACCCCTTCCTTCCCCCAACTCTAAAGCTTTTTTTCTTTTAAACAGAGTCTCACTATGTCACCCAGGCTGGAGTGCGGTGGTGTGCTCTTGACTCACTGCAACCTCCACCTCTTCAGGTTCAAGCGATTCTTGTACCTTAGCCTCCCGAGTATCTGGTAGTTTAGGGCCCTTATGATTCTTTTCTAGTATTCCCGGAGTCAACTGGTCCAACACTGCTCATCCCAGCAGGGTCTTCAGTGCCATTTGAAATTTATTCATAGGTTCCTTATCAGTGTCATTTTCTGATTTCCCTGCATGGCTCTTCTGTATGACGCTCCTTGGGCCTTTTCACCTTCTTCCAGTCACCCAGTCTACCTTCTTAGTGGATGGCTTTTGTGGAACCTTCTTTACGTGTTCACTCCTTAAATGTGAGTATGCTCCCAGGTTCTGGCCTTGCCCTTTTTTTTTTTTTTTTTTTTTTTTTTTGAGATAGGTCTTACTCTGTCACCGAAGCTAGAGTGCAGTAGCGTGATCATGGCTCGCTGCAGTCTTGACCTGCTGGGCTCCACCGATCCTCTCATCTTAGTCTCCTCAGTAGCTGGGACTACAGGCACATGCCACTACGTCCAGCTAACTTTTTGTAGAGATGGGATTCTTGAACTCTTCGGCTCTGCCTGCCTCAGCCTCCCAAGGTGCTGGGATTATAGGTATGAGCCATGGTGCTGTAGCAAGTTCTGGGACTAGAGCAGGGTCTTAGCAGCAAGAGGAGGTCCAACTTCATGCCACAAGCCGAAGGTCACCAACTCAAATGGTTCAGAAGCCAGGTGGGTGGCAAAAGTGAGCCAAGCACACCTGGGAGGGTGCATCCCACATAAGGGGGAGCTGCTCCCATGGGGGAATTCAGGAGCCGGGGGCCAAGGCATGTTCTCACCTTCTTGCAT
This sequence comes from Saimiri boliviensis, assembly GCF_048565385.1. Taxonomy (NCBI): domain Eukaryota; kingdom Metazoa; phylum Chordata; class Mammalia; order Primates; family Cebidae; genus Saimiri; species Saimiri boliviensis. The sequence goes on from NC_133454.1 coordinate 101,712,980, forward strand.
TCTAGCTTACAGCATCGGAGGGTCAATGACTCACAGTGTTACAGCTGAGACTCTTCCGCAGTTTAGCCCTGTTACCTCTTATGGACACTTCAGCTTGGTGGTCTCTAGTCACCTCACGCTCAACTGTCTCCCAGCCTGGTCCCTTGACCCGGCTTTCCTGCTGTATTCCTAGTCTTGGTGAATGGAGCTTCTGTCTGCTTGGGCACCTAAGCCAGAAACCACAGTCATCCTAGACTCCTCCTCCTCCTTCACCCTGCCTATCTGATTGGTCCTGTCAGTTCTGCCTCCTCAATGTTTCCCGCACCTGCTCCTTCCTCTTACAGCCTCTGCTCTGGACCCCGTGGTCTCATCTGGATGATTTCTGGTCGCCTTGTGTTCCTTCTCCCTCAGGACTCTCACCTTCGTCTGTCCTCCAGGGATCTTTCTAACTGTAAAGCAAATCATATCTCTGTCTTCAGCCTAAGGCTTGAAATCTGCGTCCAGCTCCCAGATCTGTATTCTTTGCTTACAGTGTTAGCCTGCATCATGTTTAAAAACAATTCCCTTTGGCTTTGCTTGCCTGTAATAAAAATCAGAGCATTCTATATAAGGATCCAGATTTTGGGATTGTCTTTGAAAATCAGCAGCCTTGTCCCCTGGCTCCTGAATTCCCCTGTGGGAGCAGCTGGCTGGAGCAGAGGCACAGCTGTGCCCCTTGTGTGGGGCGCACCCTCCCAGGTGTGCTCGGCTTACTCACTCCACCGCCTGGCGTCTGAACCATTTGAGTTGGTGACCTTTGGCTTGTGGCATGAAAGTTGGACCTCCTCTTGCTGCTAGGGCCCTGCTCTAGTCCTTGTACCCTGCACCCACAGAGCTTAATTTCTTGGAGTACCTCAAATTTGGCTTTTTATTTCACACCAATGTCTTGGCACATACTCCCTCTCTGGTTAAAGCTCACATGAGAGGTGATACTCTTTTCTGAGGATCTTGGCAACTGAGTAAGATGATGGTTTCATCTTTAGTCATTTGGCTTGGGGTCCATGAACTCCCAGGGTAGTCTCTTCCAAATTATTTTGACGATAATACATAATAAAAACATTTTACATTTTGACCCAGCATACGTGCATGTACACACACAGATACACACACAGATACACACATACACACAGACACACCCATGCAGACACACACACAGACACACGAACACACATGCATGCAGACACACCCATGCAGACGTACCCATGGAGACACACACACACACACACAGACACACATACGGACACACACACAGACACAGACACAGGCACACACATACAGACACACAGGGACACACATGCAGACACACAGACACACAGATACACGTATAGGCACACACAGGGACACACATGCAGACACACAGACACACAGATACACGTATAGGCACACACAGAGACCCAGGGACACACACAGACACATGCAGGCAGACATACAGACCCAGACACATGGACAAACACACGGACAGACACGCAGACACACATACACACAGACACATACACATGCAGACACACACACAGATATACACACAGGCAGACATGGACACACACGCAGACACACCCAGACACAGACACACAGGGACACACACAGACACACATGCAGACACACAGGGACACACCCAGACACACACACACCTACAACTGAGCAAAAGGCTCAGGGAGTAATACCTACGCCGCCTCTCGTCCACACGTTTTTCCTCTTCTTTTCCCTTTGCTTCTCCTCCTTCGCTTCCCCCCTCTTTGTTTTCCTTCCAAGTTGCTCATGACCCGCTAAATTGATTTTGTCATCTGCTAGTAGGTCATAGTTCATGCTTTGAAAAAAACACTGTTCTTGAAGAGAGAGCTATAAATCCTTGAAATTATATGTTTAAATCTAGTGTATGCCATACCTTTGCTTTTCCGGGAGACAGGAACTTTCTAAGGTTTTGGCTTTCCAATGGGGCCATGAGGAACACAGATTTCATAACTACTGATTTAGGTACTTTATTTTCAATGGGATTTGAGGTCACCAGGTTCAGGCACCCATAGAAATTAGTGATAATTATGTGGAACGTGGGTCCTCTGTGTCAGACGTCTGAAATGGCCTGTATTGTTTGTTGCTAAATGAAGTTAATATTTGCAGAATCTCAGGGACCCTTTAAATCTGCTGTACTCATGAGAAGGTGAAAAGCTAGGTGAGGCACATTAAAAGGATTTACTTGAAAGAGTTTCAATAAAACATGCACTTAGGCCGGGCACGGTGGCTGATGTCTGTAATCCCAGCACTTTGGGAGGCCGAGGTGGATGGATCACTTGAGGTCAGGAGTTCGAGACCAGCCTGGCCAACATGGTGAAGCCCCATCTCTACTAAAGATACAAAATTAGCTAGGTGTGGTGGCAGGTACTTGTAATATCAGCTACTTGGGAGGCTTAGGCGGGAGAATTGCTTGAATCCGGGAGGTGGAGGCTGTTGCAGTGAGCCAAGATCGTGCCACTGCACTCCAGCCTGGGTGACAGAGTGAGACTCCATTGCAATACAAAACAGAACAAAAAAACCTTTCGTTTAAAGTCAGATAAGTACAGACAATTCATGGGAAAAAAAGTAAAAGGAGATGAAAGTCATGAATAGACACTACCAAAGCAAGATTCAGATAAAACAAACAAAAACTATATAAGGCATTTATAATCACAACAATAATGAAAACCAAAAGTTATCAAAGCCTGGTACGGTGGCTCATGTCTGTAATCCTAGCACTTTGGGAGGCTGAGGTGGACAGATCACTTGAGGTAAGGAGTTTGAGACCACCCCGCCTCTAATAAAAATACAAAAAATTAGTTGGGCATGGTGGCGGGCACCTGTAATCCCAGTTACTTGGGAGGCTGAGGCTGGAGACTTGCTTGAACCCAGGAGGTGGAGGTTGCAGTGAGCCAAGATCGCACCATTGCATTTTGGCTTGGGTGACAGAGGGAGACTCTGTCTAAAAAATATATATATATATATTTGAAAAGACTGAAAAAAAAAGTCAAATAAAATAACCCAGAAAGTGTTTTTTCATTTTGTTACATTGTTTTTGTTTTGTCTTATTATTCAAACCATTATTCAACACCTGTCTTGGTAATAGAAATGGAGAAAATGGCAGTGAACAGAATGAATATTCTTGCCCTCAGGATATTCCAATTTAGAAAAGAAGAGTGAGAAATAAAAATAGAGTATCACTAAAGCATTGGTGTAAATAGAATATATACTGTAAATGCATTGCTGCCAAGATGTATAACAGACAATCAGATTAGTTTTGTGGGAGGGCGTGTGTACGGAGGTAATAGAAAAGACATTACAGAATGACCAAAATTATTTTCAACCACAAAATTATTAAGCAGTGGTTTTGAGTAACAGAATTAAAAAGAACTGCTATCATAGACAAAAAAGTTTCAGTATCCTCTTAATGTCTTTTATGTTATTTCCCTATACATTTTTTTTCTTTTTCTTTTTTTTAAACATAATACAGTGCTTCTAAAGAAGCAAAAGCTGTACTAGGAATAGTGTTTCATCCATGTTCCAGGTCTCATTATCCCCATTTTTAGAAGAGGAAGGCTCTATGTTAAAAGGCTTGTGGACCTGGTCTATTATAGGAAGGTGAATGGGTTCTCCAAGTAAGGCCATTTATTATATTACCTGGGCATATCACTTCTTTGAATGATTCTGGCAGTTGGAGCAAAACTAACTCATTACTGCAACAGTCAAAGCATGAAAAATAGCCATGGTGATGAGCCTTCCTTTTTCACTTTAGTAACACAATTACAGTTTGATTATAGATTTTTGTTGTTGTGAATGTAACAAAACCGTGTTGCTCCCCCTAAAACTGGCATGCAGAGAAGAGGGAAAAAAATTAATCCAGAATCCCACGGCCCGAACACACCTGCTGTTTGCATTTCTGTTAGGAACCGAGTGTGGTTTTCATTTGCTTGGCTGGCTTGCAGGATGGCCGGGAGGGGAGGGGGCTCCTGCCGGCTGCGACTTATGCTTCACACGTGCATGGGCCATATGGCAACACCAGTGTGCCTGTGCAGGGGAGGGGCCGCTGCCTTGACCCCCGGGCTTTCCGTTGGGTGCCTCTGTTTTCAAATTGTCTTTGGTCCGAATCCTGTCACCTCCTGTCTCTTAGGGACAGGTGGATGTAGATGGGGAAGCTGGAACCAAAACTACCCCCTTTGCTCATGTTGTGTTGTAATCTGTGCAGAGGAGTAAAGCTCCCCAGAGCTGGCAGCCCCTGAAATTCAGGGCAGGTCTGACATTTGCTCTCCATCCTGCCCTGTACTCTTCTTTCTTTCTTTCTTTCTTTTTTTTTTTTTTTTTTGAGACAGAGTCTCACTCCTTCACTAGGTGCCAGGCTGGAGTGCAGTGGTGCGACCTCAGCTCAGTGCAACCTCCGCCTCCTGGGTTCAAGCAATTCTTCTGCCTCAGCCTCCCGAGTAGCTGGGACTACAGGTGTGCGCCACCATGTCCAGCTAATTTCTTTTTTTGTATTTTTAGTAGAGATGGGTTTCACCATGTTGACCAGGATGGTCTCGATCTCTTGACCTCGTGATCCACCTGCCTCAGCCTTCCAAAGCGCTGGGATTACAGCACTCTTCTTTCTTAAGGCCCCCTCGCCCTCCACTGCCTCAAAGGGATCAGCTCCTACTGCATCTTTCTCCACAAATCTAAGCGTAAAGGATCAGGCACCTACCAGGACGCAGTTATTTTGCTGCTGCTGCTTTGTATTCTTCATTTTTGGGGTAACGCTTTTGTTAACCTTTGCTTTCGCACACCCAGGTGTTGGATGAGGTCTTTTGGCCCCTTAAGACCTGCTCAGATTGGCTCCAGCCCTCCTGTTGCCAGCTGCTGGAGGCGTAAAGTTCATGATTCCTGTAAATTCTTCAGGCGCTCATGTTCTTGTTTCTGTCTTTGAGCTCTTGCTTCACTGAATTAGCTCAAGGTAGGGACTCGGTTCCTGTTCTTCATAGGTCCATGTAGGTAGATGTGGAGTTCAGCCCTTTTTCTTTTTTGAGACAGAGTCTCACTCTCACTCAGGTTGAAGTACAGTGATGTGATCTCAGCTCCCTGCAACCTCCACCTCCTGGGTTCAAGTGATTCTCCTGCCTCAGCCTCCCAAATAGCTGGGATTACAGGCACTTGCTACCATGCCTTGCTAATTTTTGTGTTTTTAGTAGACATGGGGTTTCACTATGTTGGTCAGGCTGGTCTCACACTTGTGACCTCAAGTGATCCACCTACCTTGGCCTCCCAAAGTTCTGGGATTATAGACATGAGCCACCACGCCCGGCCCTAGTCCTTTTTCTTAATTCCTTCAAACCACCCACCTGAACTCAGCATTCACAAGTACACAGAAGACTCTAATGAGTGGGGGAATCAGAAGGATTTGCCCTGCAGGGGAGCAAATGGCGTTACAAGGGAAACCCTGCCTCTTTGTTCTGAAAAGTTCCTGGCCAATTCTAAAAACTTTAAAACCCTCAGCCTTCTGCTCCCATCTGTCCATTTTCTCTCTTCCCTTTCATCCTCAACCCCCAAATTCCTCATGAGTTCTCTCTCAGAGTTGTTGAGCTTTCTTTACTCAACTTCCTACTGGAAATGACCAGCTCCTGCAGGGTCTCACCTTCCAAGCCCAAGAAGCTTATCAAGTGTTTTTTCCCCACCCTTCTAAACAAGACAGTTTCTTCTCAAGGAGTGTTAAGATAATAACAATTTTACTTTGTTACATAATTATCTGCTTTCTGGAGGAAAAAACCTCAGTGAATTCTACTCTTCTGAAATAAGGAACAAATATTTATTATGTACAAAACAGAAAGATCGGAAAGTGTCTTCTATAGTGCCTTCTTTTCTACAACATGTAAAACTGATAGAATACATTCTGGAGCTAGGCAGGTAGATTACGGGGGTCTTGGGATCAATGGGGAATAGAGATAAATTCTAAGTTTCGAGTGTTGTGCAGGGGACTTTGTCACTGAGCATCTGCGTGATCTTGGTTTTGGGCCTATCAGTTGGTGTTTCCCCACTGGCAAAATTGGATTCAATGATTTCTAATATCTTCCAACTCTAATATTTTATATATGTTTCTCCATAATTTATATATATATATATATATATGTACACACACTCTGTATATACATATATATACACATATATATGTATATAGAAATTTTAGATCTTCCCAAGCCTTTAGGAAAGCTTCCTACACACAGATGCCTCATGTGAGCAAGTTTTTTTTGGCATCTCTCTGTCCCAGTCCTGCATGTCCAAAGTAATGTAGACTTTCCTCCGTTAGGGAGTTGGTTGTCTAATTTCTGACACCATCTTTGAGATTAAGTGTCCTACAGATCACCTGCCTGGCCAACATGCTGAAACCCCATCTCTACTAAAAAATACAAAAAAAGAGAAAAAGTTAGCCAGGCATTGTGGAGCATGCCTATAATCCCAGCTACTCGGGAGGCTGAGGCAGGTGAATCACTTGAACCCAGGAGGCAGAGGTTGCAGTAAGCCAAGATCATGCCACTGCACTCCAGCCTGGGTGATGACAGAGTGCGACTCCATCTCAAAAAATAAAATTAAATAGGTGTCCTTAAACTGGACTTGAAAAAAGTCAACAACTGCTTGTGTGGGGAAATTTTCCTCCACAACAGTCAGAGGTTAAAAGGCGTGAGCGATGCTGGAGGGAGGAGGACAGGGATCACAGCATCTGTGTGCAATGGTTGTTTTTCTTTTTTTGGAAGAGTTTACAAACACTTTGGAAAGAGTCTCAAAACTGGGTCTTGGTCCCTGAAACCTAATACTGTCAACACCGACATTATGAAACCCCCGAGTTTTTGAGGTCCTAGTATACCAAAGTACCGATTTGATGGCTTCACAAAATCCTTCATCAGATTTCAGCAGGGTGATGGTTTGTAATGTGTTGTTCTCTGAAGGTCCTTTTCTAGAAAAGGATGATGGATGACATTTGCTATCATGAATATTTCTGAGTTCTTATTTTTCTTGCTCATTTTTCTAATGAATAAAGGAGGTAGGATTTCTTCTTTGTGCTTCAGTGACATTTTTGCTAATCCACTAATTTCATTAAGGGTAGGCTTTCATGTCACACACTGTGGATTGTGACTTTTCCCAGAATCAAGTACGAAGGTGAAAGGAAATCAATGAAGATCAGTTGCTAAATCAAGGCCATTCTGCTTACTTTTTCCTTTCTCTTCTCACCCATTCATTCTTTTTCTTTGGAAAGCACCCTTTTGAATGACTTCATTTGATAACCATCATCCATCCCCTTTCTCAGTCTAAAATGAAAACCCTACAGCTTGCTTTTCTGGTATCTTCTCCCCTCTTTTTTTTCTCCCCCTGCCTGTACTTTTATTTCCGTGATGGTTTTCTCTAGGTCCTCAGGGCATTTTGAGATGAGATTTGGAAGGAAAGCTCAATACAATATAAAGTTACCTTATACCCATCTCAGAGTGGGAAAAATATTTAAAACAGTCAGACAATTCCCCAAGGGAGTCTGGGCTAGTGGGGGGCACAAAGAGCATCTTGTTTTTTTCTGCTGTTTCTTTGTGTCTGTTATCACTGCTTCACTTTATTTTTCTTTGTTCATGGCTCTCTGCATTTTTTTTTTTTTAACAAATATACGGAATGTTAGATTTGGAGTGTGTGGACCATGGGAATCACTAAGGCCAACTCCTTCATTTTTTGGAGAAAAGTAAGTGGGCTAGAGAAGTTAGCATGGAAGAGGCAGTCGACTGTAGCAGAGATTTATCACAGGCTTTGGAATTGCAGAAGGGCAGGCGTCAGTCCTAGCTCAGGCACCTGTTAGCCGGGTGCTCCTGGTAACTCTCCAAACTGCATTGTTAATGTAGACTGCATTTGTAAGAGGGAATGGTAATACATTCCTCCTGGAGCTGTTGTGAGGGTTGAGATAATGGATGTTGTTCCTTAGGGGCCTAGGCAGCGCCTAGAAAACCACTGAAAAAGGGGTACTAGCTGTTACCACAAGCTAGTTAGGGGTAGTGCCTAGATTAGTTCTGGTGACACATTTCTTACTCTAGCAGACATTACTGACCATCTTGGTTCTGAACTATCTACCTGAGTCCATCTACTATGTACTTCGCTTTCCAACGTTTTCAGTCTTGATGGCTTTTGACCTGGAGTTTGGCTTCTTATTTATTTATTTATTTATCTTTGCAATGGAGCCTCGCTCTGTCAGCCAGGCTGGAGTGCAGTGGCACGATCTCGGCTTACTGCCATCTCCACTACCTGGGTTCAAGTGAGCCTCCCGCCTCAGCCTTCTGAGTAGCTGGAACTACAGGCACGTGTCACCACGCCCAGCTAATTTTTTGTGTTTTTAGTAGAGGCGGGGTTTCACCGTGTTAGCCAGGCCAGGATGGTCTCTGTCTCTTGACCTCATGATCCACCCACCTCAGCCTCCCAAAGTGCTGGGATTACAGACATGAGCCACCATGCCTGGCCGAGGTTGGCTTTTTAGTTATGACCTCATTTCACCCCTTGGAAGTAAAACTGCACTTTACATTCTACTGGATTCCCTGTAGACCCATGTGTGGAACACGGCTGGGCGTAGGAGGTGGGTAGCATTTGACTTTGTCCTTGAAGTAGAGGTAGGATTTGGGTCTGTGGAGAAGGGAGAATGGGGTTCTGGGAAGAGGAAACAGCATGAGCAAAACTAAAAGAAGGGATTTGCAAGATGTGTTTGGAGATGGTGAGTTGTTCAGAGAGAGCTAAGGCATTTGGAAACCAGGAGGAAGACAGTTTCAGGAAGGCAGGACCAGCCTACTCTGGAAATACTGCTAAGAGGTACAGATGAGTAATGAGGAAAAGTGATTGGATTTGGCCACACAGGGACCAGTTTAGCGCAGTGGAGCAGGCACCAACTGGGCTGTAACAGGTTCCCGGTGGAGTGAGTGATGGGGAAGTGGAGACTGCTAGTCAAGGACGGATATTCTCAAATGCGGGTCTGCAGGTGGTTTATCCTAGGTCGCCAGAGGTGAAACAAGGAACACAAAGTGAGTATAGGGTGTTCTTCATAAGCCGAATTTTATTTATGTATAATGACCCCCCTATAATCTCAGATGATAGCCTTACTTTACGGGTTTTGAAGTATCTCTTTTATGAAATGATGGTGGTTCTCAATCCCGGCTGCTCACAAGACCCTTTTGGAGAGCTTTGAGAAATCATGGCATCCTGACTCCACCTGAGACAACTGAAGCCGAGCCGTGGGGTAGCCTGCTCCTGCTGCAAGGCCAGAACTCCCCAGGTGATTGTCCTGCAGCCGGATTGCATACCTCTCGGCTCGCGGATGGTAGGGTTTTCAAGGCGGTGGTGGTGGTTTTGTTTTAATTTCTAAAATGACCTTGCTTGGCAAAATTAAAAGTTGGAAACTACTGGGTCTTGGCCCAACCTTGTTTGTTTCGTTCAGCTTTTCGCTTTTTGGTTTTGCTGATTTGTGAAATTCAGATGGCAGGGACCCAGGTGCAGGTAGCTTTTTACATGATGGAGATGAGTTTGATGTAGTTTTCCTTTGAAAGAGAGTTAGTTCTCCCAGTGCTTTCCGGCTATCATGCAGTGTATTTACAGCTTAAAGAACATTGTGTTTGTATGAAGTAAGGCTTAGCTGTGTTTTCAGGCACAGTTCTGTCAAGTATCACCGAGGATTATTAACAGACCATGTTGGAGACTCAGGTTCGATGGATGTAAAGCACACAGGACATCATCCATCTGAGTCTTCTCTTGCCTCCCTTGTAGGGAGAGGGCTCTTCTTGTGGTTCAGCAGTGCTTTCTATTCTAGCTGCTCACAGGATGTCTTGTACTTTCTGACCTTGAAGATGAAGCATCTTTCTACTGACAATTGCAGGTCTGAAATGTAGCATCATAGCAGGGAAACATTCTCATTTCTGTTTTGTGGTGCTTCTAGTTATTTTAATGTTTAAAGGTCAGAGTAGGAAGCGTCTTAAATGCAAAGCATTTAATTTCCATTAGAGTTAAAGGGTTCTGAGTTTATGTTATAGTCAATAAAAATGGTGATGCTTAAATCAGCTAATGCTCTGTTTCTTACATGAATATTTTATATTAACTATACAGGAAGAAAAATCTATATGTTTATCTAACATTATGTCCAGTGGCGATTGGAAACTTGTCTTCTTGGGTTATTGTATGAAAGGCTCCTGTTATATCTATTCAGATTGTAAAAAGAATTACATGTATTCTTGGGACTTGTTGTACAGACTTGAGTTTATGGCTAAATCTTGGTAATAGAGACATTCCCTGAATTACTAACACCCTTACAGACTTGCTATAAATAAGACTGTGTGGGCTTGACTCTGCTACCATGAGGGAAGAAATGGCATTTCTAGGTGCTGCTCTGAAACTAGTAATACAGTACACAGTGGTAGCAGAGTAGAGTCTCTTAGCTAATGTACCACTGCTTGACCAGCTGGCTGCATTGATTAGTGCTGGTCATTTGCTCTGCGGCTGATGGCATGGCAGGCTGATTGCCCATGATTAGAAAACTGATAGTTTCTCTCACTGGGTGAGGATCAGTTGTGTTTATTCCTAAATGTGCTGATGTCTTTCTGACTTGTTATTGTCATTTCTTAATCTGTTGAAGTATTATGTAAACTGATTAAATATTAGTGCAAACATTTAACACATCATAATCTACTATGAGATAGATTCTGTTTTTCTCTCCTTTTTACAAACAAGGAAACTCAGATACTGAGAGGTTAAATAACTTGCCTGAGCTAGTAAGTGGCAGTAAGGGGTTGGGACCCAGGAAGTCTGATTCCGGCTACGGTCCTAATCAATATATTGTACTTTCAGGGTAATAAATACGTGATCTTGGTGGATTTGAAGCTTTTCCAAGAGGGAATATGAATAAAATTTCCCAAAGCCAGTTCTGGGGAACAAGAATTCCATGAGATCCTCTACTTAAAAGCATTTCACTTTCAGGTGTTTTAGGGAAATGCTGCATCAGATACCTGCTTCCTGAGATAAACAGTTCACTCTCAAAGTTTGGCAGCACAGAAACTAGCTTTGCTTTGTTTACCCTGGAATTTCCCAATCTTATCTGAACATGGAATTTCTTTTTTTTTAATTATTAAGAATACCTCTTAAGGCTGTGTGTGGTGGCATGCACCTACAATCCCAGCTACTTAGGAGACTGAGGTGTGAGGATTGCTTGAGCCAGCAGTTCAAAGCTGCAGTCAGCTATGATCATGCCACTGCACTCCAGCTAGGGAGATGGAGTGTGACCCTGTCTCCTTAAAAAAAAAAAAAAAAAGAAGCAGTGCCTCTTAACATTCTTCACTTCTTCACAATGAGTGACCTGTGAAGCATGGTTTTTGTTGGGTTTACAGTAATTAACTCTAGGAGAAGATTGTCCCCTTTACAATCTTAAGTTAGGATTGTTATGCTATCGCAGTATCTCAGTGTTTAAAACTTCTGTTGATTTTGATGTTTTACTTTTAATTATGCTACAGTCTATGTAATTATCTTATTTTTTGGATAAATTATCTGTCCTTATGAACAGGCCAGGCACTCTTTCAGGCGCTGGAGGAGCAAAGAAAGTGACAATTAGAATGAAAATCTTAACATGTTAAGAGGTCTGCATGAACTGCCGGAGTGAACTTCGGAACCACACTGAGGTCAGTGGCCGCATCTGCCTCTGCATACCTGTCCTTCCTTTTAGACTGTCTTGTGGAGTGTGAGAACACTTGAATCTGTCTAGGGTCTCTGGTGAAGGCGTTCACATTCACAGAAAGAAGATTAGAGCAGGGATCTGAGAAACGATTTGTGTCTGAGGACGTGTAAGAATTAGAATCTCCAGGATCTAGATGTTTATGTAAACACGGAATACATTTCTTGGAAATGCCCCGGAAAACTCGGAGGTGGCCGTTGTCAAAGCATCTGTGACATCATTCCTTCATTCAGTAAATCTGCCACTTAGTATTTGTATTAACTGCTACTTCTAATTAGCACACAAGCCTAGAAGTCTATTAAAATTATAGTTTGTAGTTATGAAGATCATTATAAATGAGTCCTGCAACATCCCTAAGTGCCTTCAGCATCATACGAAAATTAAGCTATATGTAGTATGGATCTAGCATGAAGTATATTCTATAATATGGCAGTTTATGAAGTGAATATTCCAATGATGATTATATAATCTTATAAAAGGATTTTTAAAAATATGACGCATAGTATCTGTTATTGGCTTGTAATTTAGTTCACTTAACCTTCTTTCTATTGATGGATTTATAGGCGACTTCTATTTTCCCCTGCCATGAATATGTGATGGGTGCCTTTCATATAAATCATTGGTTACATCTTTGATTATTGCTTTAGAATAAATTCCTGGAATAGAGTTACTGGATCAAAGGGAGTGCACATTTTTAAGGCGTTTGGCACACATTACCAAGTTATCTTCCATGAAGTGTGTATGGGCAATGTAGCAGGGAACCTATTTCTTCACACTCTTGCAATATTGGGTGTTGGCTTTAAAAAGCAAAATAACAGCAGATGACCTTTCCCAATTTGGTAGTTTGAAAAGGTTATTGTATTAGTGTTTTAATGTACATTTCTTTGATTACTAGTGTAGAGGCAATCAAAGAAATCATGTGTTTTTATCATGTTTATTAGCTATTTGTGAAGAGTGTGTATGTGTGTGTGTGTGTGCGTGTGTGTGAGAGAGAGAGAGAGAGAGAGAGGGAGGGAGGGAGGGAGGGCGGGCAGGCGGGCGGGAGGGAGGGAAAGAGGCCTATTCATGTCCATTCCCCATTTTCCTGTTAATGTTCTGTATCTTTTTGATGTCAAGACCTCTTTATGGAGCCATCATATGTTGCAGATATTTTTTCCCAGTGAAAAGGCGTTTTTGTCATTTGCCTTAATTTTTATGGTGTTTTTTGATGTCTGACATTTAATGTTGCCAAATCAATGACTGTCTTCCTCGGTGATTTCTTTCTTCTGTGCATTATTGATAAAACTGGCAAAATACTAGATAAGGCAAGTCCGCCTTTCCCTACTTCTTGCTCCACTTCAGAAAGAAAAGTGAAGTTCTGTTTGGCTAGCTCAGGGTGTTAGACATTTCGTAGTCAATCATTCATTAGTTTATTCCAAATGTTGATCAAGTGCCCACCATGTTTTGGGCATCGTATTAGACAATAGGTTGCAGAATGTGCAACTGAGTTTCATGAATATGGTGCCTATACATTATGGGTTTTCAGAGAGTCCTAAATATTCCATCCCATTGTCAGTCTTGGGGATCAGGCTACCAGTTCTGAATTTGGCTTCAGAATGTCTGGCTGTACTGTCCCTGGGTGACATGCTCATTGGGGATCCTACCTCTACTTGGACCAGCAGACAAATGTGTCACCCAGGCCTGAAGTTGGAAGCAGGGGCCGAGATCCTGTTGCAGTGGAAGGCGTGAACTCAAACATTGCCCCTCTGGTTCTAGGAGGAAGCAGCATCTGTTTAGGGTACTCGGGTGGAACAGCCAAGTCTGTGTCCTCTTCTTGTCTGTACTGCGCAGGTAAATACAGTCATTAAGCTACATGGCAAGTCAGAGCCCAGGATGGGATCCTGATATCCTTGGGCTTTTTTTCTTTACACTGTTGCCATGAGAGAGAGCAAAAATGAAGAAGCCAGCAAGCGCTGGTGACATATCAGCATTTATTTTTATTTATTTGTTTTTCAAGATGGAGTTTCGCTCTTTTTGCCCAGGCTGGAGTGCGGTGGTATGATCTCGGCTCACTGCACCCTCCGCCTCCTGGGTTCAAGTGGACTTATCAGCATTTAAAAGACCAGGGAGGTCAAGGCTTTGTAATCACACCACTGCACTGCAGCCTGGGTGACAGGGTGAGACTGTCATAAACCAATCAACCAACCAACCAACAAACAAAAAGATTGTTTTTAAGCATCCGGCGGCCCCAGACACCATGGCGGGAGGACTGTCCTGAGGCAGGGTGACCGTCCCTGAGTTAGGTGTCCTGAAAACCCTCCCTGTGATGTGTCACCGCCTTCTCGGGCTACAGGACTCCTGATGATAATGCTCATTGGTAACTGTTAGAGTTCCATATGGGAGTATTTATTATTCCTTCATTGGATTTGGTTTCAGCCCTTCCTTGGGGCCAGGAAATAAATTTTTAATTATTACGCTATCGTAATTGGTCAGCTGTTCCATTCCTGAAGTGCTCTTCACTGAGATTCTGTAGATTCTGTAGTTTTCTTCCCTAGTAAATCTTTATGTAGTCAGCTCTTCATAGCTGCAGATCCAACCAACTGTTGGACTGTGTTTTCAATTGAAAAATGTTTGGAAAAAAAAAAAAAACAACACAGTACAACAATAAAAATAATGCAGATTAAAAAAAATACATCATAACAGCTATTTACGTAGAATTTACATTTCATTAGGTATTATAAATCGAGAGATGATTTAAAGCACATGGGAGGAAGTGTGCAGGTTACATGCAAATACTATACCATTTTATAGCAGGGACTTCAGCATCTGTGGATTTTGGTGTCCTTGGGGGCCCTGGAACCAATTCTCTTTGGATAGTAAGGGCCATCCCTGATTCAAAACAAACAAGGGATGGTTATTTATTAATAGTCACTTTATAGAGAAGGAATTTAAAGCCAACTGACTCTTACCAGCCCATGCGTATGGCTGGTAGGACTTAGGGTGATTTTCAGCATATTTTGGTTTTATCTTCAGCTGGATACCAGCTGGATTATGAGACAATATGAATTCAGAGCCTTCTATTCAGAAAACTCATTCATCTGTTCATCCTGGGCACACCTGTAATTTTATCAGGTGACATTAGAGGTGTCACAAACTCAAAGAGAATGCTCTGTAACTTGCTCCTCAAGAGAGCTTTCTGCATTCGATGGAAATGTTCTATATTCGTGTTGTCCAGTACAGAAGCCACCAGCCACATGTGGCTAGTCAGCTCTTAAAATGTGGTTAATGCAACTGAGAAATATTTTTTTCTTTTTTTTGAGATGGAGTCTTGCTTTGTTTCCAGGCTGGAGTGCAGTGGCGCGATCTCAGCTCACTGCAACCTCTACCTCCTGGGCTCAAGCAATTCTCCTGCCTCAGCCTCCCAAGTAGCTGAAACTACAGGCATGTGCCACCATGCCCAGCTAGTTTTTGTATTTTTAGTAGAGACGAGATTTCGCCATGTTGGCTAGGATGATCTTGATCTCTTGACTTCATAATCTGCCTGCCTCAACCTCCCAAGGTGCTGGGATTATAGGTGTGAGGCACCGAGCCTGGCTGGAGGTAAATTTTAAATTTTGTTTAATCTTTGTTAATTTATATTTAAATAGCCACATGTTAACTTAAATTTAAATAGCACATATAATGTTGGACAATACAGATCTGTAAAGTAATACATTCATATTTTTCAGACTTTTTGATTGTAGTTCAGTAAAAGAAGCAGATTTTATGTAGCACTGCAGCGCAGGTGCACAGCAGGCAGATGACCCCCTCCACCCTGCTTCCCACCCAGTGTCATCAAAGTTTCACCGACAGCATTTAGCCTCACGGTAGGTGCTGCACACTGGTATTTTCTGTTTTATTCTTTTCTATTTCATTTTAAAGGTGCTGGTTATCACTTACTAAATTGATTTCATGACTCATGGGTGGGTTATGATCTCTCCGGTTTGAAGAATAGTGCCTTGCATGATCTGCTCCCCACTTTCAGCCATTTCTTTTTATTCTATCTGCCATCTCTGCATCTGGCCTCCTGGTAGGGGCTTTGCCATTGCTGTTCTCTCTGCCTGATAATGCTTTTCCCTCTAGCACCTCATGGCTGCATTTTTCACATCCTCAGGTTTCTGCTCAAATCTTCACTAGAGATTTCTTCCCTAACCAACCTACTCTAGGGAACTCTCCATCCCTCTTTTACTGCTTTGATTTCCTCCCTCTGTTCCTTCCTTCCTGACACAGTTTTACTCTGTTGCCCAGGCTAGAGTGCAATGGCGTCATCTTAGCTCACTGCAACCTTCGCCTCTCTGGTTCCAGCAATTCTCGTGTCTCAGCCTCCTGAGCAGCTGGGATTACAGGCACGCACCACCACACCCAGCTAATTTTTCATATTTTTAGTAAATATAGGGCTTTGTCACATTGGTCAGGCTGGTCTCAAACATCTGACCTCAAGTGATCCGCCCGCCTCAGCCTCCCAAAGTACTGGGATTACAGGTGTGAGCCACCATACCTGGCTCCTATCCCTCTTTTTCTGATTTGATTTCCTTTATAACAATGTTCACTACAGGTCATATGTATTACTTGTTTACTGTCTGACTTCTCAACTAGACTATCAGACCCATGAGGTCAGGGTTTTAATTTTGTTGGCTGTTATGACCTGACACCTGGAATAGGCTTTCGTAGATATTAGTTGAATAATTGAACAGATTCTGATGCCCTTACACAGATTACTCACTGTGGTTCATATGCTGAGAGGCCCGTGGAATCTTTTACTTGTTTCTTTGGAGACACTGAATTCATACCAGAGGCCTGGCGTGGGCTTCCGGGTACTAGGAGATACATATGCGAGAGGAGAAGGCAGACAAGGCCCTGTCCTCTTGGAAAGTTTAATCAGCTCTGGGCCTCTGCTGTGTCTGTGTGTGTGTGTGAGGAAGTTTTACTGCGCACTGCTCACCACCTGGTCTGAATCCAGTGAGATAGAACACCCCAAAGTAACAACCCCGCCTTGTAACAGGTTTCATGAGGTGGGATTTATCCCATACACGTAGACAGCCTAGGATTCATTGCAAACCAGTCTTCTATGGCTCAGGAAAGTTACCTGGGGTGGATGGAGTCTTGTTTGTGTATAACTCACTTGGATGGCAGCTGAGAGACCCCAAAAAGCAGCCTGACCAGGATTTTATAGCCCAGGGCAATGTGCCTTGCTGGCCAGTCCCCCTTTATCTTAGTATGTTGCATTTCTAGCTTTTGTTTGTTTATTTGTTTGTTTAAGATAGGGTCTGGCCCTGTCGCCCAGGCTGGAGTGCGGTGGCATGATCTTGACTCACTGCAATCTCCACTTCTGGGCTCCAGTGATTCTCCTGCCTCAGCTCCCCAAGTAGCTGAGACCACAGGCACGTACTGCTGTGCCTGGCTAATTTACATATTTTTAGTAGAGACAGGGTTTCACCATGTTGGCCAGGCTGGTCTTGAACTCCTGACCTTAAGTAATTCACCTACCTCAGCCTCCCTAAGTGTTGGGATTACAGGCATGAGCCACCACGCCTGGCCTTCCTGCATTTCTTTATGGTTTTCCTTTACATTTTCCTCTAAACTTTCAAATAAAATGGCCAACTTAAAAAAAAAGAAAAGATTTTTGCTTTGGTGTTGAGTGGCAAGCTTTAGGAGAATTGAGTAATGAGCCTGGTGGATAGCTCCCTAATTATAATGATACTTTGACATTTTTATCAGCCAATTTTTATACTTGATGGTTTCTGCTTGCACTATGGATATGTTGGTGGTTCTTGATCCATTCTGTAGGCACAGAGTGTTTCTTATTCTTGGTCTGTTTTCCCTCATCTTTTCCTTATAGTCAGATTTGGCTTTCCCTTCATCCTTCATCACAGTCATCAAAATAGTGCTATCTTTTTTCTCCTTTTTTGAGTGTGTACATTAAATATAATATGGGTTGAGTGCAGTGGCTCATCTCTTGTAATCCCAGCACTTTGGGAGGGCAAGATGGGCAGGTCACTTGAGGTCAGTAGTTTGAGACCAGCCTGGCCAACATAGTGGAACCCTGTCTCTACTAAACAATACAAAAATTAGCCAGGCATAGTGGTGCCTGCCTGTAATCTTAGCTACTCAGGAGGCTGAAGCGGGAGAATCGCTTGAACTTGGGAGGCGGAGGTTGCAGTGAGCTGAGATTGTGCCACTACACTCCAGCCTAGGCAAGAGTGAGACTGTCTCAAAGAAAAATGAAATGAAAAAATATATGGTGAATAGCTTTATTATTTTCAGCAGGAAGTGTTCAAAGAGACCCTATTATAATATTAGGTTTCCATGTAATAAACAGTGGCGCTGGGCCAGTAAGTCCGGAACATCTGAGCCATTCCTTTAGATTATATTGTACACTGAGAGCTTTTAGCTGCATAAATTTTACAGTGCGTCATCTGACACTATTTGTGGTAAATATCCCCTAGTGATTAACTCATCATTTTATGATCTTGTGCACAGAAAGAGCATTGGCAAAGCTACTGCCCACATATTGAGCTGAAATGTTAAGAATCTTGGTTTGTATCTCAAAGTTTTTTTTTTTTTCTTTTTTTGGAGACAGGATCTTACTCTGTTGCCCAGGCTGGAGTGCAGTGGCACCATCCTAGCTCACTGCAACCTCAACCTCTCAGGCTCAAGCGACCCTCCTGCCTCAGCTTCCTGAATAGCTGGGATTACAGGCACGATCCGTCATGCCTGGATAGTTTTTATTTTTTGTGGAGACTAGGTCTCACTATTGTTGCTCACTATGTTGCTCAGGCTGGTCTTGAACTCCTGGGCCCAAGTGATCCACCCACCTTGGCCTCCCAAAGCGTTAGGATTACAGGCGTGAGCCACTGTGCCTAGCCAGAGCTATTTTACTAATTTTAGTTGAGTTGTTCTGAAGAAGTTGTATGGATTTTCAAAAAACAGCTTTATATAAGAACTGCCTTTTTAGGGAGAGGTGAAGAGAGTGGGGACTGAACCACCCAGCAGGGAAGCTCAGAGAATGAGCCCTGAAGCCAGAGAGAAGCTGAATTGTGATGGCCATGGTTAATAAATATTTACAGCTAAGTCTGGAGCTGCAACTCTGCAGTTTTGTTAGCATAAAGTTTTCATAACCACGAAATATTTGATGAACAGTTGATGGGTATGGTAATTCAGCAAGATGAAACCATGATTCCCACCTGTTAGGGATGTACTGTCAGCAAGCATCACATTTTTTCATTGAGTTAATGCAGTGGTCCCAGCTGGGATTTTGACTGTTCTCAAAGGATGGGACCCATGGGAGGGTGACAAGAATCCCTACAGCACTGAGGAATGCCTATTGATTTGCAGCCTCAAATGGATCTAAAGCTAGTAAGTTTGTGTTTTAAATAATGGATAGTTAGCTCTGAAAACAAATGAGCTGCATCCTCCCACCTGGAAAAGTCTCTCTGGAGCTACAAGGAGAGTGCTTGGGGACGTGCATTAATTCCCTCCACTGGCATCACAGGCATAGAAAGCCCTGCCTCACAGCTCTTCTCACTCAGGGGATGGAGGGGAAGATTGCACTGATGCAGGTATTGACTCGGATGCTAATTAGGAGAAAGGGGGATGGGTGGATGGGGGTGGGAAGTGTGTGCACCGGGGCTGTGGCAATAGAGTATGGGGTGGGGGTGGGTAGATTTGAGAGGGAAGCCCAGGTGGTGGGAAGAGGGTGCCCCATGACAGGAGCTTTTAGATTTCTAGAGCCATACAATTTCTTCTACCCACAGTGTGGGCCATAGGCCAGCTGCAGAGCATCACTACCTGAGAGCTTGTTAGAAATGCAGAATCCTACGCCCTACCTCAGAACTTGTAGGTGCAGACCTGGATTTCAAGACGATCTCCAGGTGATTTGTGTGTATGTTAAAGTCTGAGAAGTACTGACTTAACACTTATCTTTTAATACATTTACAGAACCTTGGTCAAATATTGAACGTTAGTGATTTATAAAGCAGATGAATAAGTAATTCATAACTGGTTTAAGTCAATTCTCCATGTTTTGGGGAAGGAAGGGCTGAATAACAATATGAAAAAACTATGCATAGATTTCAACTTTTTTGTACAAAAATAAACTCACACTAACTTACTGTAGCATGTTTCAACAGGATCTAGTTTGAGGTCCTAAAAAGGTTAGGACATCAATTTGAAAAAAGCCCCTAACAGAGCAACACAAATTCTGCTAAAATTGAAGCAAGAACACACATCAGATTTATGGTGAAGCTTGGGTGGTGGGATGGTGAAATCACTGATGTTTTACGAAAAGTTTCTGGGGACCAATGCCTCATAGAAATCAGCAGTTTACAAATGAATAACTGGTTTTAAGAAGGAATGAGGTGATGGTAAAGATGAAACTCACAGTGGCAGAGCATCCACATTAATCTGTGAGGAAAAATTAATCCTGTTCATGCCCTCATTGAGAGGACTGATGACTCACAGAAGAAACAGTAGCCAACACCACAGACATCTCATTTTGTTCAGCTTACACAAATCTGACTGAAAAATTAAAGTCGAACAAACTTTTTTACACAATGGGTGCCAAAATTGTTGCACCCAGATCAGCTGCAGATAAGAGCAGAGCCTTCAGTGGAAGTTTTATACAAATGAGGTCCAGATCCTAAAGTTATTCTTAGAAGAATTGTAGCAGAAGGCTGAGTGTGGTGGCTCATGCTGGTAATTCCAGCACTTGGGGAGGCCAAGGCAGGAGAATTGCTTCAGCCCAGGAGTTTGAGACCAGCCTGGGCAACATAGTGAGATGCTGTCTCTACAAATAATAAAAAAAAGCTAACTGGGCATGGTGGCATGCACCTGTGATCTCAGCTAATCTGCAGGATGAAATAGGAGGATTGTCTGAGCCCAGGAGGTTGAGGCTGCCTTGAGCTGTGATCATGCTGGTGCATTCCAGCCTTGGTGACAGAGTGAGGCTCTATCTTGGGAAAACAAACAAACAAAAATCCAAAAGAATTGAAAGAATTGTAACAGAGGATGAAACATGGCTTTACCAGTACAATCCAGAAGACAAGGCACAATCAAAGCAATGGAGGTGGAAGTGGTCCAGACAAAGCAAAAGCAGACTGGTCAAGAGCAAAGGTCATGGCAACAGTTTTTTGTGATGCTCAAGGCAGTTTGCTTATTAACTTTCTGGAGGGCCAGAGAATGATAACATCTGCTTATTATGAGAATTTTGAGAAAGGTGGCCAAACCTTTAGCAGAAAAATACCTGTGAAAGCTTTACCAGAGAGTTCTTCTTCACTACATCAAGTTCATTCCTCTCATCAAGCAAAGGCACTTTTGCAAGGGTTTCTATGGGAAACCATTAGACATCCACCTTGCAGTCTTAATTTGGCTCCTTCTGCCTTCTTTTTGTTTCTTAATCTTAACTCTTTAGAGGGCACTCAATTTTCTTCATTTAATAATATAAAAAGACTGCATTGACATGGTTAAATTCCTAGGACCCTCAGTTCTTTAGGGATGGACTGAATGGCTGATATCACCACTTATAAAATTCTTGACCTTAATGGAGCTTGTGTTAAGAAATAAATTTTGTATTTTTATCTTTTAATTCCATTTTTACCATGAAATTTTTAAGTCTCTTCATACATGCTCTTCTCTGGGTACTGATGAGAAGGGCAAACAGAAGAAAATAAACCAAAAGAAAGATGATCTTTGTTCAAGTTTTGAATGCAGAGTATTGAAATACACTCCTCTGCAAGTATTACCGCAAATGCAGCCTGCCTCTGTAGAATCCTGACGTTTGTGGACTCTGCGTGGAGAGGAGGTGAAGAATGGGGCTGGAGGAGGTGCTGCCTTTCTGGCCTCTCTTCAGAGGGAATGAGGAAAGCTAAACTCCTCCAGTTAAGAGAACATGGGTCTCCAGTATCTCCATATCTCCCCCACTTAGAATAGAAGGTTGGCAGGGAGTCAGTGCTAGTTAAATGAATGAACAAATAAAACCTCCATTTTGACTCTTGTTCTAGATATCAAACTTTGATCTCTTTATGTCTCATTTTATTCATTTTTAGGGTGGGGATGTTAATATGTGCTCTAATTCTAGCTGGAGGAGCTTTTCAGAGCCTAAGATGAGTTAATTGATTGGAAGATTTACATCTATGTTAGTATCTAGAGCAGAAGAGAACTTACCTTCTGTTTCTTACAGCTCTTCTTGGTCCTCAAGTCCTATTTAAAAATTTTGTCAATTAGGGAACTCTTGGTTCTCTTGGTTGACTCATTCTCTGTTGACTTGTCCACTGTATTTGAAGCAAATAAAGTTCAGTCATTGAGAGTGTTCTTGTGTCACTATGATTTATCAAGGGATCTTCATGTTAATATCTGTTTCTCTGACAACCGTATTTTGTATTTCGTACTGTAGCTTTCATTGGAGAAACTCTGGGTTTGTAAGAGTGATTTGTTGTGGCATTTCCTTATGGAACATAAGCTTTGAAATATATTTGAGATAAATATTCATAGGAGACATCCAAGTGGAGTAATGAGAGTAGAAAGAAGACAGCATTTGGACTTGGAAAACCTGAGTTCAAGTCCTGACTCTACCTCTCACTTGCTGTACATAGATGAAAACATCTGCTTATTTCCACTATTATCAGGAAAGGCTGGAATTCTGTTTCACTTTGCATCACATAGCATATGGATGGAGAAATTCAGCACATACTATTTTAGCCAAATAAAGTAATCAAAGGTAAACACCATCAGTAATGAGATGTGTCAACATGTACTCCTTATCTTGGAGCACAGAGCAAGGCAAAACATCACTTCTGGGGATTTTTACTGAAAACGAACAAGTTCAGTCTAATCATGAGAAAACATCAGGCAAAGCCAAATTAAGGATAGTTCTACAAAATTCCTGACTAGTTAGTCTTCTTCACAGATGTCAAGGTCATGAAAGACAAAGACTGAGGAACTGTCACAGGTTGGTGGAGGCTAAGGAGACTTGAGAACTAAATGCAATGTGGGTCCCTGGATTGGATTCTGAATCAGAAAAAGGATATTAGAGACAAAGTTAGCAACAAGCAAATAAGGTCTGTAGAGTAGTTAATAGAAATGTATCAGTGTTCCATTCTTGGTTTGTGCAATTATATTATGGTTATGTAGGATATTAACATTAGAGGAAGCCAAGTGAAGCAAATTGAAGTCTCTGCACTCTCTGCTTTGGTAATTTTCTATAAGTCAGAAATTTTTTCAGAAGTTAAAAACATACTGGGATACTTGAAAGCTTTGTGAAATATCCTGTTTCATAGGAAGTAGATGGGCTTTCATTTCTTCCTCATGAATTTTAGGAAGACCAATTTTCTGGAGCTAAAGGAGTCAGACTGTATCTTGACTAATGAAGTTCCTGACCATAAATTGAGAGCAAGGAGTGTTAACTCTTTGAGATCCCCAGAAACCCTCCTGGTACACATGGGGTTGAATACCTGGAGGTGGTAGTGTTTTGGCTGTATCTTCTTTCACCTAGTCACCTGGGCAGAGCTGTCTGTCTATAATGATGATTACCTCCTTAGACTGAATGTTTGTTATATGCTAGAATCTGGGTACCAAGTACATGTCACCATTAATCCTCATAATATTTTTGCTTCCTTTTTTTTTTTTTTTTTTTGAGATGAGTCTTGCTCTGTTGCCCAAATCCTCATAATGTTTTTGAAAAGCAGGTAGGTGATAGTTCCCCCATTTTAGGATACATCCCAGAGCCAAGATCACTTGGCTGGAGTGGAAATCTGACTCCAAGCTCAGGTTCTGACAGCTGTGCTAGTCTTTTCTCCTTTGCTCTTGCTGGGTGCTCCCCTGCGGGCCTCCAGATCTGGCCCCTCTGTTATCATTCATATCTATGCTTGATAGAAAATTAGAAATAGCAGTGTTTTTTTGATCCCCTATTTATCTGTCTAAGCATAGACTAGCATTTTATATAGGCTCTTTGGGGCAATTAATAAGTTTTTGTGGTCAATTGTGTTTTGAGGAAACAGGGATAATAGCTCTCCCCCTTTACCTAGGCAACTAAATGAGCTGGAGAAAACCACACAACCAGGCTGATTAGTCCTATCAGTTTATACCATAAGATACCTGGGGATTTTTACTGAAAACACACAAGTTCAGTCCAACCATGAGAAAACATCAGACAAACCCAAATTAAAGGCAGTTCTACGAAATTCCTGACTAGTCAGTCCTCTTCACAGGTGTCAAGGTCCTGAAAGACAAAAACTGAGGAACTGTCACAGGTGGGCCCAGGGTGCTGCCAGCAGTGCCACTCTATTTCCCTAGCACAGTCATCTGCCAGTTCTCTAGGGTGACTGATTCATACCTTCTCTTCCCTCACAAAATCCCCATCTCTCAAGAAGAGAAGTCAGAAGAGGATTTCCACGAGCACTTATCATTGCCTTGATCTGGCTGCCTGAGTCCTACCTTCTCTCCCTTTGAGGATGAACCATCTCTGATCCCTGTGTGGGAGACAACATCCCCCCTCAGGCTGTCGGGGTCCTCCTGCCAGCAGTTGTCCCTGCTCAGTATGCTCCTCTCCCATCATAGTCATGCATGTGATTTCCATTTCTCCGTGTTAGGAAAGCCCGCCCTTGGCCACGCATCCCCCCTTCACTGCTGTACTCCGTCTCTATTTCTCCTTTCTCCTTTTCAGCAAACCCCCTTGAAATAATTTCCTTACAGGCTGTCTCCAGTTCCTCAATTCCCAATCCTTTCTCTTCTTTTCTAAATTGAGGTGAAATCCACTTACCGTACAAGTCAGCATTTTGGTGTGTTAAGTGTACAAGTCTGTAGCATTTAGTACATTTATAGTGTAGAGTACATTTATGCAGCCACTACTTTTATCCAGTTCTAAAACCTTTTCATTATTCTCAAAGCAACCCCCTTACTAGTTAAGTAGTCACCCTCTATTCTCCTCTCCCCTGCAGCCTTTGGCAACCACAAATGACATTCTGTCTCTATGGATTTCCCTGTTCTGTGTATTTTATATTATATAATTAGAGCCATACACGATGTGACCTTAATTCATTTAGCATAATGTCTGCAAGGTTCATCCATGTTGTAGCATGAACCACAATTTCCTTTCTTTTTATTAGTAATGTTTCATTGTAAGTATCTAGCCAATTGTGCTTATCCATTCATCCGCTGATGGACATTGCCTGTTTCTACCTTTTGGTTACCATGACCAGTGCTGCTGTAAATGTGAATGTATATGTTTTTGAGTGGACATTTGTTTTCAGTTCTCTTAGGTGTGTACCTAGGGGTGGAATTGCTGGGTCATATGGTAATTCTGTGTTTTACTTTTAAAGGAGCCACCAAACTATTAGCAGCTTGGACCAAGTGGCTGGGCCATTTTACATTACCAGCAGCAACGTACAAGGGTTCTGATTTCCTTATATTTCCTTACATCCTTGGCAACGTTTATGATTTGCTGGTTTTTTTTTTTTATAGCCACCCAGTGGGTGTGGGTGTGAAGTGGTATTTCATCGTTGGTTTTTTGTTTTGTTTTAAGATGGAGTTTTGCTCTTGTTGCCTAGGCTGGAGTGCAATGTCATGATCTCAGCTCACTGCAACCTCCACCTCCCAGTTTCAAGCAATTCTCCTGCCTCAGCCTCCCAAGTAGCTGGGATTACAAGCATGAGCCACTGCACCTGGCCCTTATTGTAGTTGTCATTTGCATTTCCTAAGTGGCAAATTGGCCCTTTGTATATCTTCAGAGATATGTCTGTTCAGTTTTTTTGCCCATTTTAAAATCGAGTTGCTTGCCTTTTGTTCTTGAGTTTCCCATTCCCTTTTGACCCACTCCAGTCAGGCTTTCCTCTTTACCATTCCAGGGTTGCTCTTATCGAGGTCACCGGTGACCTCCCAGTCTGTCAAAGCCAGTGGTCCATTTTCAGTTCTCATTGTATTGCCCTCATGGCAGCATTTAAAGGAGGATCACGCCTTCCCTCTGGAGCTGCTTTCTTCACTTAGCTTTCTGGCTGCCATGATTTCCTGGTTCTTCTCAGTCTCCTTTGTGGATCTCTCCTTATCTTCATGACTGCTAAACACTAACCTTCAGGGCTCAGCTTCCAGACCTCTTCCCTTTGTATCTCCTCTATTCTAAATGTCCCCCTCATTCCATTGTTCAGACCAAGAATCTTGGCATTGTCTTTGACCTCTCTCTTTCCCCTGCTCTGCCTGGCTCTGCCTTTATGTATCTGGACTTGTATCCCTGCTCATTGCCTCCACTGCAGTCATTGGGACCCAAACCACTGATCTGCGAGTGGAATTCTGAAGTAGCCTACTAATTGGTCTCCCTCTTCCTGATTCTCCTTTTCCCCTCACCATCTCTTGTATATGAAACAGGAGCCAGAGAGATCCTGTTCAAACCCAAGTCGGATCATGTGGCAGCTCTGCCTGCCCTCCCTCCCTCCCTCCCTTCCTCTCTTTCGCTCTTCTGCCCTTCCCCCTTCCCCCCTTCCCTCCCTTCCTTCCCCCCTTCCTTCCCCCCTCCCTGCCTCCCTCCCTCCTTCCCTCCCTTCCACCCATAGGACCTATTTTTTGGAACATATTTTTGGGAAATGCTTGAACAGACTCTTTTCTGTAATAAGTCAGGTTTGGGTTGATGTAGATGGGGTGAATGTTACATAACCTGAATCTTTTTCCGTTAACTAATAAAGCATTTCAGCATGTAAGGAAACTGTATATCCAAAAGGCCTGAACTTGTCCTGAGGCTGTCCTTTGATACCTCATTAGGCAAGATCTGGCCAATTATTTCTTCTTCAATTTTGAAAAGTAATTTTACATTTGAATATTTTTGCAGAATTTCATTTTTATAAGCAAAGCATGGTGAAACTTTGCAACAGTTTTTCCCAGAGTTGTGGAAACAATTTAAGTCTGCCCTTTCTCTGCTTTTGTCTTGCTTCTCCAATGGATCTCTGTGGTGCCCCTTGGGATGTCAGCATCCCATGGAGTCCTGTAGGTGGCCACAGTCATGTTCTAGGACCAGACTTACCTCGACCTGTCAGAAGCAGCCATAGGAGGGCAGAAGGTATTTCTGTTCTGTTCACCACTGCAGACCCAAACACCTAGCACCATGCTGTTCACATTGTAGGTGGCCAATTAATATATGTTGAATGAACTTTTGAGGTAGCACTAGGGAAATCTCCCTTTAGTTGATCCTGCCTCATGGTGACTTACAATTAGGATTTTGTTTTGGTAAATTTTCTTTGAAAATGTGTTTCAGGATGCAGTACCAAATGGGTTTCATAAATGGAAAATTTTGTGTGGTTCTTTCTGGGCATGATGATAATTTTGTCCTCTGTAAAGCTGCTGAGATTCTGAAGGGAAATAAAAGTATCTTGTCCTCCTATTTCCATGATCTAAATTCAAGACAAGAATATGGGCATTCTTCAAGACAATCCTAAGCAAAAAGAACAAAGCTGTAGGCATCATGCTACCTGACTTCAAACTATACTGCAAGGCTACAATAACCAAAACAGCATGGTACTGGTACCAAAACAGACATATAGACCAGTAGAACAGAACAGAGACCTCAGAAGTAACACCACACATCTACAATCATTTGATCTTCAACAAAACTGACAAAAACAAGCAATGGGGAAAGGATCTCCTATTCAGTAAATGGTGCTGGGAAAATTGGCTAACCATATGCAGAAAACTGAAACTGGACCCCTTCGTTACACCTTATGCAAAATAATAACTCAAGATGGATTAAAAACTTAAATGTAAAACCCCAAAGCATAAAAACTCTAGAGGAAAACCTAGGTAGTACCATTCAGGACATAGGCATGGGCAAAGACTTCATCAAAAGCAATTGTAACAAAAGCCAAAATTGACAGATGGGATCAAATTAAGGAGCTTCTGCACAGCAAAAGAAGCTATCATCTGGTAATCTACGGAATAGGAGAACAGGTAACCTACAGAATAGAAGAAAAATTTTGTAATCTACCTATCTGACAAAGGTATAATATCCAGAACTTACAAAGGACTTCAACATATTTACAAGAAAAAAATTGCCCATCAAAAAGTGGGCAAAGGATATGAACAGACACTTTTCAAAAGAAGACATTTACACAGCCAGCAAACATGGAAAAAAAGCTCAACATCAGTGATCATCAAATCAAAACCATAGTGAGATACCATCTCACACCAGTCAGAATGATTATTAAAAAGTCCAGAAATAATAGTTGCTGGTGAGGCTGTGGAGAAATAGGAATGTTTTTACATTGTTGGTGGGAATATAAATTAGTTCAACTATTGAGGTAGACCGTATGGTGATCCCTCAAGGATTTAGACTCAAAAGTACCATTTGACCCAGCAATTGCATTACTGCATATAAAACCAAGGAATATAAATTATTCTATAAAGACACATGGACATGTACATTTATGGCAGCATTGTTTACAATAGCAAAGACAAATTTGGGACCAACCCAAATGCCCATCAGTGATAGACTGGATAAAGAAAATGTGGGGCCCAGGCACAGTGGCTTATACCTGTAATGCCAGCACTTTGGGAGGCCAATGTGGGTGGATCACTTGAGGTCAGGAGTTTGAGACCAACCTGGCCAACATAGAGAAACCCAGTCTTTACTAAAAATGCAAAAAAATTAGCTGGGCATGGTGACAGTCACCTATAATCCCAATTAGGAGGCTGAGGCAAGAGAATTACTTGAACCTGGGAGTCAGAGGTTGTAGTGAACCGAAATCATGCCATTACACTCCAGCCTGGGCAACAGAGCAGGACTCCTCTCAAAAAAAAAAAAAAAAAAAGTAGGGCAGCCATAAAAGGAAATGAGATCGTGTTCTTTGTAGAGACATGGATGAAGCCAGAAGCCATCATCCTCAGCAAACTAACATAGGAACAGAAAACCAAACACTGCATGTTCTCACTCATAAGTGGGAGTTGAACACTGAGAACAAATGGACACAGAGAGGGGGGCAAAACACACACCATGACCTGTTGGAGGGTCTGGGGTGAGGAGAGAGAACTTAGAGGATGGGTCAATAGATGCAGCAAACCACCATGGCACATGTATCCCTATGTAACAAACCTGCATGTTCTGCACGTGTATCCTGTTTTTTTGTTTGTTTGTTTTGTTTAGTTTTAAGACATAAAAGACAAAAAAAAAAATGGCATTCTTAAAAGTATTCTTTAGGTAGTTTGAACAGTTTGTGATACATAGATTTTTTTAAAAAGATAGCACTGGGTATCCGATGTGGTTTGGCTGTGTCCCCACCCAGGTCTCATCTCGAATTGTAATAATCCCCATGTGTCAAGGGTGGGGCCAGGTAGAGATCATTGAATCATGGGGGTGGTTTCCCCCATACTATTCTCATGGTAGTGAATAAGTCTCATGAGATCTGATCTGATGGTTTTATAAATGGGAGTTCCGTTGCACAAGCTGTCTTGCCTGCCGCCATGTAAGATGTGACTTTGCTCTTCTTTTGCCTTCTGCCATGATTGTGAAGCCTCCCCAGCCATGTGGAACTGTGAGTCAATCAAACCTCTTTTGTTTATAAATTACCCAGTCTAAGGTGTGTCTTTGTTAGCAGTGTGAGAACAGATGAATACAGTAAATTGGTACCAGGAGTGGGGTTCAAACCCATGTGGGGACATATGTCCATTGCATCTGCTGGGTCATATGGCCCAAGTGGCAGAGCAGCTTGCACAGCAGCCCGGACCTGTTGCAGAGCCTTTTCCTGTTGTGGACCCCACTTAAAACTGACAGCTATTTGAGTCACTAGATAAATGAATGGGAGTAAAACACCCAAATGAGGAATGTGTTCCCTCCAAAATACAAATAGGCCTACTAGGCATTGTGCCTCTTTCTTGGTTGTAGAAGGGGCCAAATGTAGCAACTTATCCTTCACCTTAAAAGGAATATCTCAACTGGCCCCATACCATTGGACCTCTAGAAATTTTACTGAGGTAGAACTTCCCTGAATTTTAGTTGGATTTGTTTCCCATCCTCTGGCATACAAATGTCCCACCAATAAGTCCAGTGTGTTTGAAAGCCACCGTTATAGGTGTAAAGCAGCCTGTGTAATCAGTGATGATCATTGATGAATTGTCCATGTGTTCTTTTGAATTTGGAAAGATAGAATGATGTTGGCTCACAATGTAAACCCTAGTTTGATAACTTTTTTCTTAGAAATGATAAAGCTCTATCATTTCTAGAAATTAGAGAAATAAAAAATTAATCATAAAAGTTCAAGATGTTTGTATTTCAGCCTGTTCTCATAAGCACAGAATGATATGTGCCCTTTCCTATTAGATTTTCCAAGGGTGTTTCTGATTTGCAAAGTAAGAAGAATTACCTTGTATCTAGCTAATTAACTCTGAGTGCTAATGCCTGAGTATTAGTGTCTTGACTTGATCTAAGTAAGTTCAGCAAATTCAGAGGCCACCTAAATAGGCATGGGATGGACATTTGCTTTAGAGAGAGACAGTAAAACCAAAAATGAGAAAGCAAATTGGGCTGTAATTGAGACTCTGACATCAATTTTTTTTTTAGTAGTTTTTCACAGATGTCACCATAGTTACAGTCTCTGTAAATCACACATGTATTATAGTAGAGAAAATGAAGAGACTTGTTGCAAGTGAAGTAACCTAAATTTTTACAGTTATGTTGCTTTAAAAAAAACCATTTTGCTTCTACATATTTTATAGCTTTTCTATAAAAGACTCATGGGACTGATACGCTAAATGTCTAGTGACCAAATATAATGTTTATTGAAGCCTTATGATGTGCCAGGCTCTGTCCTGAGTGCTATCTAATTTAATTCTAAAGTAACCCTGAAGTAGTTATATTTAGTAGTCTGGGTTTTCCAGAGAAACAGGACCAATAATATGTATGTGTATGTGTGGGGGTGTGTGTGTGTGTGTGTGTGCATATATATATGTATAATAAATATACTACATACATTATATATTACAATTGGCCCTTCACTTCCATGGGCTCCACATTTGTGGATTCAACTAATTGCAGATCTAAAATATCTAAAAAAAAAAAAAAAAAAAAAAGTACAACAAAAAATGATACAAATAATAAACTAATACAGTAGAACAACTATTTACATAGCATGGTATTAAGTATTATAAGTAATTTAGGGGTGATTTAAAGCATATGGGAAGATGTAAATGCATAGCTTATAAGCAAATACTGTGCCATTTTATATCTCAGGGACATGAGCATCTGGGGATTTTGGTACCTGCAGGGATCCTGGAACTGATCCCCCATAGATACTAGGGGAACACCATAAAATAAGATATGCATAATACATATTATATACATTGTGTCTAATAAGGAACTGGCTCACGCAGTTACGGAAGTGAGAAGCCCAAGATTGGCAATTGGCAAGATGTAGGTCCAGGAGAGCCAATGGTGTAATTTTCAGTCCAAACCCAACTCTGAAGGCAAGAGACTAACATCTCAGCTTGAAGAGTCAAACAGAGAGAAAGAAGTCTTTCTTACTCTGCCTGTTATTCTATTTAGACCTTCAATGAGTTGGATGAGGCTGGTTCCTACTGGGGGATGGCCGTCTGTTTAACAAATGTTAAATGTTAATCTGTGCAGACACACCCAGGAAGAATATTTCACCAGATATCTGGGCACCCTGTGGCCCAGTCAGTTTGACATATACAATTAACTATTACAGGTAGGTATTGTTTTTATTGCTTTGTAGAAAGGAGGAAACAGAGGTATAGAATAGTTTAATAACTTGTTCAAGGTCACATGCTGTTGATGGTGGATGCTGAACCCAAGCAAGCTCAGTCTGGTTCTTCAATTCCTCACTCTTAGTTGGTTCAGAAAATTACCTTTCAGATAAGAAAACTGAGATGGAGGAGGAAGGGCAGGAAAGGGGAGAAGTAAGGGAGTCCAGTACTGGGCTAAGGACATTCTGCTAGTTAGAGGCAGAGCTGGGATTTGAACCCAGGTCTTCTGACATCAGCCCCAGACCTCTAGGAGTTTTTCAGCACCAACATGAGGTGTTCTCTGTATAATGGACATTGTGCTTGTGAAAGGAAAAAGGCTTTTAGTTATACACCTGAATTGTTGACTTAAGTACTCTTTGCAGTAGTTCTAGCTGTCTCATTTTATCAGCATTATAATTTGTATCTATGATATTCCAGCCCTAAGATATTCTCAGATGAGTTGGCCTGCTTGGATGAGTGTGGTAATTATTTTAATAATGCTACCTTCCATTTCTAAATCATTTCAAACTTTTTAGAATACTCTCATATGTACACATTATTTTAAAATGAATTAGCTTGACAAAGTGGCTTTACTTTGGGGTTGTAGCCTTTCGTGGTTGTAAGTGGAAAAAGGGGCTTTTGCTTCCCCTGAGCCAGGATTAAAAAAGAAAAAAAATGAGTTATGAGAAGATGCTGGAAGAGAAGGAAGTGTTTATTGAAGCAGCATATCACTGGGAGGCAGCTCTGATGAAGACTGAAGAGCCCTGGACCGGGAGGTATAGTCACAGAAACTGGGCATAGAAGCCAGACAGTTCTGAGTTTGAATCTTGGCTCTGCCACTTGAGACACATTGTGTCACGTTTCTGAACATTTCTTCATTTTTAAAATGGGAATTACACTTTGTACCTTACAGAATGGTTTCAAGGATGAGAAATGCTTGCCCAGTGCATGGAACATAGCAAGCCCTTGATAAATCGCAGCTATTACAAATTCCCCCACCTCCTGTGGGTGGGGTCTGCCTTTCCTAGCCTGCACTGCATGTTCTAAAGACCTTTGCCCTGGCTGCTCTTTCCCACCCAGCTTGTGCATTTATAGTGACCGGACCTGACTATTTACTGAGATTCTTGTCCCCTCCAGTGGGTCAACTGGGAAGTTATCCTGCAGCTCCAGGCTAGATGTGGATGAAGAAGCTCCAGTTTCTCACACCTGTCGATGTGTCCAGACCAGATAAGGAGACCTCTTTCCTGGTTTCTTCTTTGCATTCTGGATCACTTCTCTGAGTCTGGTCTGCCTGGTTGGCCCACTACCACCTGCTGACCTTCTCCAGCCCTGTCCAGACCACTCTCCCTTGAGCTGTTCACATCCCTGTTTTTCCCAAGTGTTGGTGTCAAAATGAGCAATTGTTTTTTCCTTTCTCAATTCTCTTTTGGATGAAGAGTTGTTTCATATGGGACATTTTAGAAGGAGCTATACTGCTTCAAGAGAGATGGTAGGCTTGGTTAATTGTGTCAAATTCCTGATCATTTCTTGGGGAAAGAATTGGTTAAGCTGGTGGTTTATTGACTCCATTGGCTGGTGGCCTCAGTAAACGGATTGGTCCGTTTAAGCAAAACAAGCCAAGCTGGTGACCAGTTTAGACACATACTTGATGTCTCACTCTTGGCTTTTACCCTTGTTTCTCCTTATTTTATGCCTGGAGTATAATAGCAAAACTGGTTAGAACACAGGTCTTGTGTTTGCTTTTGCTGGAACTGCCTCGAAAGAATCTGGCAGCTTTGGGGTATGGAAGCCGAAATTGGAGAGATGTCAGCTGTGCCGGTGGTGACAGGTGGAGGGTTGCTGCTTTCAGCAGGGGCCCTGAATACTGGGCCAGTGGTCACGCTGGCCAGCAAATCCCAGCCAAGAAGAGCAAGGATGCAGACAACACCTGGGCCCTCCATGCCAACAAGGAGGCAGTTCATTAAGTGGAACCTGTGACATCAGTTATTTGACTCCATGTCACTCTTTGGAATTGCTGTCATTAAAACTTTTGGACTGGATTCAGTTCCAGAGATGTCCAGAATGTTTGGATATAATTTTACCATCATATTTCTGTGATTTCTCTTTGTTCCACTTTTTCTGTTTTCTTTTTGCCCCCATTTGTCTTCATTTGGATTGTTTTTTTTCTCACTTATTTTGTTTCTTTATTAACTTAAACACTCTATTTCTGTTCTTTTAGTAGTTAACCTAGAAGTTTAAACATGTATTAACAAGTTCCAAAGTTAATTTTTCCTAATTTTATATAATATATGCAATTAGAATCCAAGTTTTCTAAGCCTGGCTTAACATGACATCCATACTTCTTTTTTACATTGATTTCTTAACAACTCACTAATCAGACATTGTTTCCAACCTTTACACAATGGACATTAATTTAGAGATACATTTATACTTTTCTTTGCTTACATATTCCTTCTGGCATTTCAGACCTTCCTTCTGAATCACATGCTTTTTTTTCTGAGCATATCCTTTAAAAATTCCTTTAGTGAGGGCATGCTGGTAATAAGCTCTATCCATTTTTCAATAGTGGATCTGTTTTGGATAAATATTTTAATATCACCCTTGTCCTGATAGATACTTTTGCTGGATATATTATTCTAGGTTGACAGTTATTTTCTCTCAACTCTTTGAAAATGTATTTTTCCTTCCATTTTTGATGCTGAAAAGTCAGCTCAATCTTTATCAGTGATCTGTCTTTTCGCTGTGCCTGCGTTTATACTCTTCTCCTTGATTTTGGTTTCCTCCGTTTCACTAAATGTTGAAAAGTTGAATGTCTAGATACTGATTTTATTTATTCTGCTTGGCATTTATTGTAGTTCTTTAGAATTCATGCCTTAATATTTAAAAATCGTTAGCCCTTATTTGTTTGAATATTGCCTGTATCCAATTTCTTTATCTTTTTTCCTTCTGGAAATCTGACTAGATTTGTGTTAAACTTCACTCTGTCCCCTTTATCACTGACTCCATATCACATCTTTCATGTATTTTGACTTTTGTCTCTCTGTCCTGCACTCCGGGTAATTTCTTTAGGTCGATCTTATGATCCATACATTCTGTCTTTGGCTATATCTAATATATGCTACTTATCTGTTTTTAGTTTTCATTATTAAATTTTATACTTCAGAAATACTTTGTAGCTTTTCAAAATGGTTTGCTTATCTTTTCCATAATTTGTGTAATTCTGTTTTATTTCTGTATGCATGGTAAACTTATTTCATATTCTGAATCTGGTCATTGTAGTATTTCCAGTTTTCTGATGACTTTCACTTGGAGTGGTTAATTTACTTTTTATTATTATTATTTTTAAAGAGACAAAGTCTTGTTATCTTGCCCAGGCTATTCTTGAACTCCTGGACTCAAGGGATCCTCCTGCCTTGGCCTCCCAAAGTGCTGGGAGTTTATAGATAGGCATGAGCCACTGTGCCTGAGGCCCATTTATTCTTCTTTTTAGTGATCTTTTGTTATAAACTTATTTCCGTAAAACTTTATCTGTGGGGATTGGTAGAGCCCTGTGTTTAAAGTGACTTTCTCCAGAGGGGACAAGTTTGAATTTATTCCAGTCATGGAACAGTGCCCACCAAGAGCTGCTTTAATCACATCTGTAGCTCAGGCTGCTGTTATCATTCTTCCAACTCACACTAGTACTGTGAATCTGGCCCTAAACCCAAATGAATGGGGCTTTTGGTTAGAGATTTTCTGGGAGACTTTTTGAAAGTATTGACTTTTGGTACCCCAAATAGATTTTAACTCACTAAGAGCCAGGTAGTTTTCTCCTTTTTAGGGCCATGAGCCTGTTTGGCAGTCTGGTGAAGCTCTTGGATCCTTCTCAGAATGCAAGTTTGATTACTTAAAAAGGAAAACAAATATATTAAAATACAGCTTTATTCTCAGATCTTTGAAGAGGTACCCAGATTATTAACCTGTGTGACATTTAAATTACATCTCTAATCTTGATGGAGAAAAAGCAGTTATGATAGGACTCATTTCCTCAGTTTCTAAAAAGAGGAAATGGAGCTGGCACTAGTGAGCTCTATGAAGGCATTGTAAATCTTCAGTCTTCTCATCTAAATTTGAAAAGTGTCTCTGCTGTGATAACCACTGGGTACTTTGGAAAGGAATCTCCTAAGTTCTTAGTTTTGTACCTGCAGGGTTTCCAGTAAAATATGAAATTAGACAAGATTAATGCTACCTGGGGCTATTGAACTTATATGCGAGTGATGAGCTCAGAAAACAAACAAAAAGAAGGGAAAATAAATAGGATCAGTTTTTCTTGGAAAGCTATAATTTATTCATTTATTAATTGCCACAATAGAATGATCAATGTTATTTATTCATGGTTCTTTTCAGTAGCTATGGGAATATTAAACTGCTCTAAATCCATGGATACAATCCAATTGGACATCCTTAGAAGACTGGTTAATTATGTTATATACATATAATAAAATCTTATGCCACTATTAAAAAGAATAGAGATAGACATGCTCTTATAGAATGAACTCTAAGATAGATCATTAAGTGGAAAAGGAAAAGTGTACATTGAGTGTTTTTACTTGTAAAAATCTGTCCATTCATAAAGCATGTGATATTTCTGGAAAGAGGCACTGGTAATTGGTATCAGTGATTGCTTCTGGAAAGGAACTTGAGGTCTAGGGGAAGATGGGAGGAGAGACTTACTTTTCATTGTGTGTCTATTTGCATTGTTTGAATGTGTTTGCTGTGTACTTGTGTTAGCTCTAATTAATTCATTAAAAATGAACTGTCCTTGCTTTTAGCAGCTGTTGATATTGAAATGAAATGAAAGCACATAAAGAATATGTACTAATTAAGCCTGTCAAGTTATCTGTTTCACTAATGAATACACTACTCTGTGCAAAAAAGAGAGAAATTCTCAACTAGTGCTGCTCCAAATAAGACCGACCAGTACTTGAGTTCACAGATGAAGATGGGTGGCCCCCAGTTCAGGGTGTTCCTTACTGGAGGGTCCTTCTGGAGTTGCTGCCTTCCTGGAGTTACATCACATATCCACTGCTATATAGCTGTCTGTACTCTCTTCTACTTCTCTCCTTGGTCTTGAACTTCTGGAGGCATGTTTCTAACACACTGCATGGAACAGAGCAGGCCTATAGTAAATGGAGGAAGGATGAGTCACTCTTGATCCTGCCAGGAGTGAGGTCTAGGAATGTAGAAACAGTATGAGGCCTGTGTCTTCCCACAATGGAGAGGGCAGCACAGACAGGCCCGCAGGTCCTGGTGGCTCTCAGTTGGATGAGGGGCCAAGGGCAGGGACGTGGTAAGGATGCAAAAACAAGAAGGACTGAGTCTGATGAGGGCACCATTCCTTGATATCCCTAATTTTATCCCACACCTCTGTTGTGGGGGTGGCTGCAGGGAGAGGAGACAAAGCCAGCAGAACAGTGGGAGTAGTAGGTGGGAGAGAATCAGAGAGAAGTTGGATAACAGCAGTTGTTCAGTGAAATTTCACAGTTCCTTTCAAGAATGAAATTCAATTTATATTTAGAATTTGACTTGAATCCAGGAGAAACAGACAAGCTGACTAATATCAAGACACGGTATGAAATAATTTGTGCCAGTTATTGAAAGGATTTGTAATCAAGTGTGAAAGGGATGTCTGGTCATGATCATTCATTCATTCATTCATTCACTTATTGTTGGGGCATTGTGTCCCACAAGATATACAGAGATTAATTAGGTCCTCTGTCTCCAAGTAGCTTTTCATCAAAAAATAATTTTGCATTATGGTTAAGAATGATATGTTGGATTCAGATTCTTGAGTTCAAAGTCTGACTGTTACTTGCGGCGTGACCTTGAGCAGATTATTGAATCTCTTTGGGCTTCACTTTTCTCTTTGTCAGTGTGGGGACAGTAGTGCCTTTTTCATAGGCTTGGAGAAGATAACAGATGTAAAGTGCTTAGGGAAGTGTCTGACATAAACAGGACTCAATGAACGTCAGTTTTTAAAAAACATTCAGCCCTTCTGCCATGTGGGGATACACAGGAAGACAGCCATCTATGAGCCAGGAAGTCGGCCCTCACAGACACTGAATCTGTTGGTGCTTTGATCTTGGACTTCCCAGCCTACAGAACTGTGAGAAATAATTTTCCGTGGTTCATAAGCCAAAAAATTGTTTTTCACTGATTCACTATACATTTTTGAAGTTCTTGTAGTGTGCCAGGTGCTGCTATAGGTATAGGGATTGTGGACATGGAAGACAAAAGTCCTTTTTTTGTGTGTGTGACAGAGTCTCACTCTGTCAGCTCACTGCAATCTCTGCCTCCCAGGTTCAGGTGATTCTCCTGCCTCAGCCTCTAGAGTAGCTGGGATTACAGGCATATGCTACCATGCCTCTAATTTTTGTGTTTTTGGTAGAGATGGGATTTCACCATGTTGGCCAGACTGGCCTTGAACTCCTGACTTCAGGTGACCCACCCATCTCAGCCTCCCAAAGTGCTGGGATTACAGAAATGAACCACCATACCTGACATTTTTTTTTTTTTTGGCAAAAAATCCTGTCTTTTTTTTTTTTTTTATTGCATTTTAGGTTTGGGGGTACATGTGATGAACATGCAAGATTGTTGCATAGGTACACACTTGGCAGTGTGGTTTGCTGCCTTCCGTCCCCTCACCTGTATCTGTCATTTCTCCCCATGCTATCTCTTCCCACCTCCCCACACCCCCACCCCTCCCCCATTTCCCCCCAACGGACCCCAGTGTGTAGTGCTCCCCTCCCTGTGTCCATGTGTTCTCATTGTTCAACACCCACCTATGAGTGAGAATATACGGTGTTTGATTTTCTGTTCTTGTGTCAGTTTGCTGAGAATGATGGTTTCCAGGTTCATCCATGTCCCTACAAAGGACGTGAACTCATCGTTTTTGATGGCTGCATAATATTCCATGGTGTATATGTACCACATTTTCCCTATCCAGTCTATCGTCGTTGGGCATTTGGGTTGGTTCCAGGTCTTTGCAATTGTAAACAGTGCTGCAACGAACATTCGTGTGCACGTGTCCTTGTAGTAGAATGATTTATAATCCTTTGGATATATACCCAGTAATGGGATTGCTGGGTCAAATGGGATTTCTATTTTTAGGTCCTTGAGGAATCGCCACACTGTCTTCCACAATGGTTGAATTAATTTACATTCCCACCAACAGTGTAAAAGTGTTCCTATTTCTCCACATCCTCTCCAGCATCTCTTGTTTCCCGAAAAAATCCTGTCTTTAAAGAACTCTGTGGTTGGTGTGTTAGTTATCTCTTCCTTTGTAACAAATTACCTGACACTTACTGGCTTGAAATCATGAGAGACGTTACTTACCTCTCACAGTTTCTGCAGGTCAGGAATTCAGGATCACCTTGGCCAAGTAGTTCTGCTCAGGGTCTGTCATGAATTTTCATCCCAAATGTTGGCTAGGACTGCAGACATCTAAAGGCTTGACTGGCGCTAGAGGATGCATTTCTAAGGTGGCTCAGTCATATAACTGGAACATTGCTTCTTCTTCATATGGGTGCCTTCATGGTGCTGCCTGAGTGTCCTGAAATGTGGCAGCTGGCTTTCCTTTTGAGCAAGTGATCCAAGTGACCATGCCAGAAATTGCAATGCCTTTTATTTTATTTTATTGCTAATTTTGTTGCAACTTAGCCTCAGAGGCCAAACCCTTTCACTTCTGCTATATTTCACTGGTCTTGCAACTCAGACCACTTTCAATAGGGAAGGGACTCTGCACAAGCATTGGTACCAGAAGGCGAGTGTCCTTGAGGACTGTTTTGGAGGCTGGCTACCACCGTTGAGGAAGAAGACATATAATTGTACAAAAAGTGCCATGATGGAGATTTACCACAGGGATCTTCCTGTGGCAGCACAGTCTTGTCAAGAAAGGAGAAGGTGAAGCTTGAGGTCAGTCTTAAAGGCAAAGATATTCAGCCTGGACAAAGGGGAGTGTTCAGGGCAGAAGGAACTGCAGGTGGAAAGGTACAGAGCTGAGAAAGAACATTGCATATCCGAAAGCTTGAAGTGCATCTCTTGGGCTAAAGCAAAGGGTCTTGTAGGGTAGGGGCAAGAAGATAATTATGATGATAATGTGAGTAATGACCTACCTATATGAGAATAATGTGATGATGGTTTAGACAGGTTGTGTTAGCTGCACTTACACTCAGAAATGAATGAAAACTGTTTCATATTCTTTAAGGATTTACTGTCTAAAAAACCTTTGTAGTATTTAGGATGCCTATGCATCCATCCATCTATCCACCCATCCACCCACCCATCCACTTATCTACCCACCCATCCTTCCACTCACCCATCTACCCACCCATCCATCCATGCATCCATCAGTCCATCCGTCCTCCACACATCCACCTACCTACCAACCCGTTCTTCCACTCATCCATCTATCTATCTATCCATCCATGCATTCTATCCACCTACCAATCCATCTATCCATCCATCCATCCACCCATCCATCCATCCATCCACCCACCTACCCACCCATTCTTCCACTCACCTGTCTACCCATCCATGCATTCTGTCCACCTATGAATCCTTCTATCCATCAATCCATCCATCCATCCATGCATCCATCCGTCCGTCCACCCACCCACACATTCACCTACCCACCAACCCATTCTTCCACCCATCTATCTACCCATCCATGCATTCATCCATCCATCCATCCAGTCAAGTTTTTATTCATTGTATACATGCACATGAACTTGCATGCACATGGACGTACACACACACACACACACACACACACACACAATTTTAGTATTCTCTGCATTACTTTTTCTTCATAGCATTAATTACTGCCTGGCATTATGTTATATTTTATGTTAATTGCCTATATCTTTCTCTAGATATAAACTCTGAGGCATCGGAGACTTTGTGTTTATGCCATTTTACCCTTAGTGCCTAAACTAATGCTTGGCATGTGTTTAGGGGCTCAATAAATCTGTAGTTGAATGAATACAAGAGTGAAGTGAGGTGGTAGAAGTATGCAGAAGATGCTGCAGGAACTTGAGGAAAGAATGAGCATTTCAGACACAGGAGATCTCACGAGCAAAGGAATGGAGACAGAGAAGAGCGTGGCCTGGACTTGCCGTGTAGTGCAGGAAACCAGAAGTATAATTGCAAGACAAAAAAAGCATCTTCTAGCAGTTGCTCTCATTCAGTAACATATTCATTTTATTATTTAAAATTTTTTTAAAATTTTACTTTAAATTCCGGGATACATTTGCAGAATGTGCAGGTTTGTTTGTGCCAGGGTGGTTTGCTGCACCTATCAACCTGTCATCTAGGTTTTAAGTCTTGCATGAATTAGATATTTACATTTGAGGAAAGCTTCTTTGGAGATATTTATGAATTTAAAACTCTACTAGTGGATGGATGTTCTTTGTGCTGCAGCCGTAATAATAATACTCAGAAACATGAATACCAGAGGTATATGTCTTTCCCAGGAGTGAGCCTTATTCTCAACACTATGTGTATTTATCTCTTAAAATATATTTCCTTGCTGCAGTGGCAAGATATTTAGTCTTTTCTACAGAGTTGACGTGAGATACGGTTTTTGGCATCTCTGTGGCCTTGAAGGTATTTTGTATGTCAGGTTGGTACTAGATAGAGCCACAGTTTGGAATCCTTTGCAGTAGAGGAGGCTGCAGGTCTGAGATGAGAATAGGGTAGTTCAGCTATTGCTTGTGCTGCTGTACTCCAGGGCCAGCTTGAGGTCTTTTGGTTATGATATTCCCAGTGTTCTTCCTCAGTGCAGGAATGCTGGCATGCCAGAAAGTGCTTTTCTGTGACCTCTGCTTGTCTCTTTTCTGTGAACTTCAGGAAACTCAGAAGAAAGATAAAATCTTCATAGATTTCTAAGTACGGCATTTGTGAAATACCTCCTCAGTAGCTGGCAGGTAATGTTCAGATAATCTGAAGGTATTAACACAGACAACCTTTGAACACCGTTTCGAAAGAATCAGCTTGGCCCCCAGAATTCTTGCTGGTCCCCGTTGTTTCCCCTCAGTGGCTCACTTGGGTTTGATGATTGTTACCCACCTCTCCTCACACTTAGCACTGTGAATGTTCAATGTAAATCTTCTGGGTTTACAGGGGCAAT
Organism: Saimiri boliviensis; assembly: GCF_048565385.1. Taxonomy (NCBI): domain Eukaryota; kingdom Metazoa; phylum Chordata; class Mammalia; order Primates; family Cebidae; genus Saimiri; species Saimiri boliviensis. The sequence continues at coordinate 101,754,607 of NC_133454.1, forward strand.
GAACTTTTGCTTCCATTGAAAAAGTAGAACTCAAGTTTGATCTTAAGTTAAAAAGTTAACAGTGATTGCCTTTGGGTGGTGGGACTGTGGATATGTTTTTCTTCCTTCTCATTTTCATTTTTTCCCTTAAATGTCAATGATCAATACGTGTTATTATTTTATACTCGGTTTAAAGCCAAGAAACTGTTTGGAAAATTTGCTTTTCAGTATTTTTATTTGTGTGTGTGATCTTTAGAGATTGCTTTGACGAATTGGATTCTGATTTCTCACAGTTTATCTTCTTCCTTTTTTTTTTTTTTGAGGCGGAGTCTCACACTGTTGCCCAGGCTGGAGTGCAGTGGCACAGTCTCTGCTCACTGCAGCCTCTGCCTCCCAGGTTCAAGCATTTCTCCTGCCTCAGCCTCCCCAGTAGCTGAGATTACAGGTGCCTGCCACCACACCCAGCTAATTTTTTTATTTTTATTAGCGATGGAGTTTCACTATGTTGGTCAGTCTGGTCTTGAACCCCTGACCTTGTGGTCTGCCTGCCTTGGCCTCCCAAAGTGCTGGGACTACAGGAGTGAACCACCACTCCCAGCCTGGAGCTTACTTTTTAGTGTCTGTTATGGTGGATTGAGTGATGGCTTCAAATAGCAGAGGAGGATTCTCATTTATTTACTAAAACTTGCATGGGAAAGGAGGCAAGTCAGAGTCATGTCAATGAGACCACTGAGGTCATCTGAGTCTGGAGCAGGCTGCCAAAGAGGAGATGTCTATTCCCTACCCCAGATGTCTCAGTTCCTCTCAAGGAAATCTAGAAACCACCATTCCTCTGTGACTCTCTGTTGTTTGTAATTAGTCATTAATGCTGTTAAGCCCTGTTTTGCCCTGGCACGTGTCTGCCAGTGAGTCTGACAATGTGCCTTTCAAAAGGTGCTTTTGAAATGCCACCTCCTGATGGTCCTCTCTGACCTCATGGTTGCATCTTCCTCCCACCAAAAACAGAAACATCAGATGGCTGGTGGGACACTGCCTGTGCCTAGCTCAGGGTAACTAGATGACCATGTGACATGTCAGATGAAGTCCTAGATCCAGAAGGAAAAAAAGGCAGCAGTTTTGAGCAAAAATAAGACAGGGTTGAAAATAAGCCCTACCTATTTGACCAGCTCACCAATTTTCAATCCTCGGATTCAGATTATCACAGAAAGCACATGGAGGTGACAAAGTAGATGAAATCAGCCTCCTAGCCAACCCATTAGACATCCATCACTGTTTGTCTTAAGTAAATAGCTATTTGCAGAGATGCTTCAGTGGCTGTTTGGAGACTTGGCTTTATGGTATGCATGTAGCTTTTCCTCAGATGAAAATTTCAGAGATTGTTCAGTCTGATAACACTCAAGCATAATGGAACACCTCATTTAGGTATAACCTCAAGTACTTCTTTATCTTGAAGATGGTCAAGGGCAAATACAAAAAAATCCTCTGATACGCAGCCACTTGGAATGAAAATGGGCAAGTTGGGCCTTCCATTTAGGTGCAATCAAAGAAGTATCTGTAGAAAACTGGATTGGGCACCATGGTCCACACCTGCAGTCCCAGCACTTGGGGAGACTGAGGTGGGAGGATTGCTTGAGCTCAGGAATTCAAGACCAGCCTGGGCAACATAGCAAGACCTTATCATTACAAAAATAAATTAAAAAAAAAAAACATTAGCCGGATATGGTGGTGGACACTTGTAGTTCCAGCTACTCAGGAGACTGAGGTGGGAGAATCACTTGAGCCCAGGAATCTGGGCTGCTCTGGAATCACAGCATACAGTTTTTTGCTCAACTCCAACATGGCAAAAATCTCCGGCTTCACAGAGATTGCGTGGTGGTGGATCACGACCCTGTGCTGTTTTCCAGAGTGGTGTGTTCGACGGGACTACAACAGCTGCAGACTCTCCAAGAGAGTTGTTCCTAAACTTCATGGACCCTGAACCGGCTACCTTCACAAAGCCCCAGGAACGCTCTGGGGCCCTTGACTGCATGAGAAGAAACTGGATCTCAACTGTATTGGGCAGCTAGATTTCCAGGACTTTCTTAATCTTACTGATGGCGTAGCTGTGGCTTGTGACTCCTTCATCCCAGCTGGCCACGCCCATGAGAAAATTAGAGGTGCCCTTGAGCCTGGCCCCCAGACCCATCTTCTTTCCTTCTAGCCCCCCACTTTCCATTTCTCTTCATAGCCCACACGTGCCCTGAGTTCAATGTACCCATCACCCTTGAAGGCCACTTCTGTTGGTAGTGATAAAACACAGTACTGTTTCACACACACACAAACACAGACCCTCAGGTTTGTAGATAATCTTTTAGATGTTCTTTCCTCTGTTCCTTTAGCAGTTATCTTTATAAGGACCTACTAAGTGCAACGCTGAGGATTCAGAAAGGAAGAAGACATGAATTTTTCCTGGATGAATTTATTGTCCTAGAAGGGCAGATGAGACTCACACACAAATGGATTTTGCAGAGTTGAAGGTGGATATTGCTTCAGGAAGGCTTCAAGTGTTATGGGCCTGAATCTCAACTATTTACAAGGGAACAACTTAACGAACCTGGAAATATTTATAAGCATCCATGTGCACATAAAAAAGTGTTTATTTTTCCTTAAGTTTTTCTATCATATGGGCATTTCTCTCTACATCATATCTATTTATTGCACACAGTGGGGGAAATTTATCATTGCGCATAAACGTCATTAAATTTTACTCACTCTCCAGTCTGAGTTAATTTGTTTTGTAGCCGAAGGGTTCTGATCTTGTCTGAAAGACAGAAAACAGAAGTATCTTGCTTGTGCCAACTCCTCAATCTCTTTTCTTCACTTTTATAAGCCATGTTTCAACAGAAGTGGACTGAGTTTCTCTCCGGAACTGGTTCCAACTTAGGGAAATGAATTAGACAACCCAGAAAAAACCTCAAAAGTAAGTACCTTTCTGCCCCTTGGACAAGTCCCTAAACAGCCAGCCTGGTTCCTTTCCACTCCGTTAGGCCTTGCGGGGACTTTCCTGTATAGTTTAAGACCAAGCACTCATTTATTGAGCGATTACATGTAGTTACCTCGAACTCTCTCACAATATCAGCTGAAGAAACTGAGGCCAAAAAGTCAAGTACTTTAGCTAAGATCACAGAGCTGAAATTTAGACCTGGGTGTGACTCATTCCAAAAACTGATGACTTTCCCCATTGTGCCATGCTACTCTTAAATCCAAGATCTCAGTAGAAGAGAAGATACCTTTCAGTTCAAAGAATAAAACATTCTTCAAAACTTTCTTTATTTGCCCATCTCTCACATGTCTATAATTCCTTCATTCTCTTGCCCTTCTCATATCCAGTAGGTAGGCGAAAGCTTGACGAAATTGCAGAAGGAAGCTGCCTATCATAGCTGTCCCCATGTAAAATGTGTTCTGTAGGTTGGTGCAAAAGTAATTGTGGTAATGGCAGCGGCCGGGCATGGTAGCTCACGCCTGTAATCCAAGCACTTTGGGAGGCCGAGGTGGGTGGATCACGAGGTCAGGAGTTCGAGACCAGCCTGACCAACATGGTGAAACCCCATCTCTACTACAAATACAAAATTTAGCTGGGTGTGGTAATGTGTGCCTGTAATCCCAGCTACTCAGGAGGCTGAGGCAGGAGAATCACTTGAACCTGGGAGGTGGAGGCTGCAGTGAGCTGAGATTGTGCCACAGCACTCCAGCCTGGATGACAGAGTGAGACTCCATCTCGAAAAAAAAAAAAAAAAAGGCAGAAACTGCAATTACTTTGTACCAACCTAATACCTTTTTTGCCGTACTAGAAACCCTCTAGTGATTGGCTGTTGGGAGTTGGTTTTGCCTCTTGCTCTGTAATTCAGCCTGTCAAATGTTTCTCTCAGGGTCCCTCACCACTGTGTGTCCCCTGGCACTTTGTGGATCTTCCTGTTTGCGAGGAGGTGGAGCCTGCTTTCAAGTCCTTGGAGGCCAGGGCAAGTGGGGTGCAGGTTGTGGGACCAGTATCCCTGTTGAATCTCTTCATGAAGTGAGATCTTTCCCTCCTATGGGCACACTCACTTCTGCCCATTTCGGTGACTCAGACATGGCCAGCATCTACTCATGCTCATGCTTAACAAGGAATCTTTCCAGCCACACTTGCACTTTTAAGATTCTTTGGATGAAACTGATGATTTCCTGGGAAGCCATGTATGTTCTCTGAATGGCTGACATAGGCGAGCACTGCTCTTTCAGGCCAAAACTGGATCCCTGCAAATGTTGCAGAGTGGATGAAGAAAACAAGACACAGAGAGTGTCAGTGAATTACAGAGCTGTGAAAATTTGAGATTTCATGGAGTCATATTTCTGAAAAGAACATCTGCAGGGATGGGGCTGTGTAAATTTTTCCAGAGAGTTTTCATTTTGGCTTCCTCCAAATCTTGGGATGACTGTCTAGGGTAGGGAATGGAGGGTAAGAATTAGCAAAGTAAGACTGGGGTGGGGGATGCCTCAAGTTGATTAGAAGTTCAAATATGAATCAACAGTGTAATGTGGCTGCCTGTACAAGAGGATTCACTCCTAGGCTGCATTGATAGGACTGAGTTATTTAGGACCAGAGGTGTGATTGTTCTGTCATACGTGAGGGTCCTGGGGAAGTTCTCTTGGAGTCCTGGGTTCATTTCTGAAATTTCACTAGTTCATTTCTGTTTATTTAGGATTCTAGAATCTTTCTGGGTCACCTTTCTAGGCTCAAAAAGCAAGAGTTGTCAAGGGGTGATAGGCATCTGATCATATCCGAATATAATTGGATATGGCCGTGGGAATTAAGTTTCAACCATTCCTAACAAATCAGATTAAAATAGCTAAGAAATATCAATACCTAATTATTGTCGAGCATCTGCAGTTTCTGCTTTGAGTAATGTTTAACTGTGAAAATCATTTTTTAATTATGCCTAAGCTCTATGAACATAAAGCCCAAAGTAAAACACATGATTAGTTCATTCAATATCCAGTTGCACCCTTCTAGGTGAATAGTGCCAGGCAAAGTATTGGAGGGAATACAAATGAGAATAAGCATATTCGTTCCCCGTTCACTTCCCCAGGTTTTTAACTCCTCTGTTACCAAAGTGTTTATATGCTATTTGGGAAAACAGGTAATACTGAGCAAAAAGTTAAATCGCAATTAAGGGGAAGCATGCGATCTCTTTCAGCAGACAACTAAAAGACCTGACTCATCTGTAAGCTGCTGTTATGCATGCTCTCTGCCTGGAACCAAGAAATAAGCAGAGGAGACTCTGAGCTAATGAATTTCAAGAAGTCCCACCACAAAATTTACTGAATTTACTGATAATCCTTTACATCCTCATTTATACCCTATTCAAATATGAATCAACAGTATGATGCAAAATATAATTCAAATTTAATGGCAGAAACCACAATTAATTTTGCACCAACCTATAGAACACTCTTCTATTTTGTGTGGGACCAGTGGCCCTATTTAACCTCTTTATGAAGTGAGAGCTTTCCTTCCTACAGACACACTACCTCCTGCCCATTTAGGTGACTCAGACATGGCCAGCATCTACAAAGAACCAGAAGGGCTCTGGTGCCCTTGACTGCATGATGAAGAAACTGGATCTCAACTGTGATGGGCAGCTAGATTTCCAGGACTTTCTTAATCTTACTGATTGTGTAGCTGTGGCTTACCATGATTCCTTCATCCCAGCTGAGATTACTGTTGATTCATATTTGAATAGGGTATAAATGAGGATGTAAAGGGTTATCAGTAAATTCTGGTTTTAATGCTGGGACCTCTTGAAATTCATCAGCTCAGAGTCTCCTATTCTTACTTTACAAACGTGTCTAACTCCAGTTCTAGCACCCCCAAATTAGTAAATTAGCAAATCAGAGGCAACAGATGAGAGGGGGAAAGAAGTGGCCACAAACACAGGCAAGCACCTTTTGGAAACAAGGTAAGTAGTAAGTAAATATAGGCAGACACCCTGACAGTAATAGAGCTTGACATTAATAGCAAGGAAACAGATGTGACAGAAAGCTATAAAATTCTGTGCCTGGGGTAGGTCTAAATAGTCCCACTGAGCTTAGTGACCCTGAAGGCTTCATTGCATTAAGGTGCATTATAGTAATTGATGCATTCTTTTTCCGAGTCTGATAGCCTTTGTTTATAACAGTGACCCTGAGGCCTTCAGGGAAGATTAAATTATGCTCAGTGGGTGCTGTTCAAGAAGGTATATGGGTGTATTATATTTTTTTTCTTAAATCATTTCAGAGAGGCATCCATCCTAATGTCTAAAGCAGTGCCATTGTCATAGAAGGAATGTTTTTTGAAAAGAAAGGAGAAGTAAGATGAAAAGGAATTGCTGCTTCAAAATAAGCCTGGAAAAAACCATTTGGCAAAACAAAGGTTTAGTTATCGCTTCTTAGTTTGCCAGAAAGCTTGGTTAGCTACAAGACCCATTCTTCAAGACAGTTCTCTCCATTGCCAGCAATAACAAATGCTTTAGATCTGTACTGTCCAAAATGGTAGTCACAGTCATATATTATGACTCTTTAAACTTAAATAAGATAAGTAATTCGGTGTCTCAGTTGCACTGGCCACCTGTGGCTAGACAGTGCAGATACAAAATATTTCCATGATTGCAGAAAATTCTTTTGGACATTACAGCTTTAGAAAGTCAGAGGGAGACAATATTCCTATGGGCTGGTGTAGATCAACAGGGCTTCAGATGGGAATTAAAGCAATCATATATATACCTTTCGGTATTAGTTTCTTGTTTGGTTTATGGTGTTTGATTATTTGAGTTAACTCCACAGTGGAATTCCGGTTAGGTTTGGTTCCATTAGGATCATAGAAAAATGCTGTATCTGAATGATTTCCTGGGTATAATACTTTCACATAGTTTTGAGGCAGCCAGAAAAATTATTTGAAAACATGGGCCTTCCGAGAGACTTTTTTTCCTAAATGCACAGAAGATTCTGGAAGATCACAGAGGTCACAAGGCTATTGGCTAATTTCGTGCTAAATAATCGAAGTACTTATCTATATGTTTTCAGAGTTCATTCCGCTAGATATATGTGGGAAATAGGCAAAAAAGTTCAACTAGGTCTTCCAAACAGCTTTTATGGAGCAAAAATGTTTCTTCCTCAAACACATGTTCAGCTGAAATACTAGCATGGCTTAAATTACCTGGGGAGGGAGTGAGTGTTCAGCAGCTCCCTGGTGGTTGGATCTGTGAGTGATGGTGGTGATAAAGAGGACATCTCCTAGGAAAGTGGAAGATCAGTGAATTACAGGGAAGATAATGGCATTCAATTACAGCCGAGGGGACTCTTCTTTACCTGGCTTTTAGGCCTTATGATATATGTGGATTTAAAATGAAAAGAGGAGAAACTAAAGCCAGTTTAATGGGTGACTTGTAATTTGAGCAGGGAACAAAATGACTTTCTCAATCTTACAAAACTCCAATCGATGACCGAATTAATTTTTTCCCCCTAGGGCAGCTGATGCTGTGTTGGAGGCGGGTGTCATGGGAATGTCATAACAGTCATGTGTGTCGTTAGCTGCCAAGATAATTTATGCCTGTGAGTTAATGGAAGTATGATTGGCTTATTGAACAAGCTAGACTTGGTAGGCACAAGTAGGGTGCAATTTTGCTCTTTCTTTTTGTTGTTGTGTTTTGTTTTTGTGAGACAGGATCTCTATCACCTGGGCTGGAGTATAGTGGCACTATCATGGCTCACTGCAGCCTTGACCTTCCAGGCTGAAGTGATCCTCCCACCTCAGCCTCCCTCGTAGCTGGGACCACAGGCATAAGCCACCATCCCCGGTCAATTTTTGTATTTTTTTGTAGAGACAGCGTTTCATCATGTTGCCCAGGTTGGTCTTGAACTCTTGGGCTCAAGTGATCCTCCTGCCCAGGCCTCCCAAAGTGCTGGGACTACAGGCGTGAACCACTGCACCTGACCTGCTCCTCTTTCTTATGTCTTTCTTTTTCAGACCTTTAGCTTTTCTAACCACTTTTCAAATAATAAACCAATAAGCCTTTTTCCCCATGTATTAAAAATGTCAGTTCAATGTAGTATCAAAGTCCAATTTAACACTTGTCCAGTCTAAACCTTCTCCCCATCCTCAGCTCAGGCCTGGGAGGAGGCAACAGGGGAGAGAGATGCACAATAGATTTCATCTCCACATTTTGCTCCCCTTCTTCTTCCCTTAGTAACTGTAGGGCTGAGATGGGGTTGGGAGAATGGGGGAGAGAAGGTCAAGGGTCACAGATGAGAATCTGGACATTGCAGTTAGATACCATGGCCTTCTTGGGGGCAGATGCACAGTTATTGGCTGGTTATGGGTCCTTTTGAGGGTTTCCTGAGGTCCCCATTGTGGAAGCTTTTCATTTTTCAGAGTAGGTGAAGCACTTCAGTCCCCTGTGGAGAAGAGGGGGTTGTGGGGAGTGTTGAAATATGCAGCACACTGACCTCTCTGCGGAAATGTCTTGGACTTCTGAGTGAATTCTTCCCCTCTCTTAAAGAGCCCAAAGTGTATGGTGGGCTCAGGTAGCAGAGCTGGCAACTCAGTTTCTTAGCAAATCCTGGAGTTGTGGTACAAGATAGGAGAAGCCCTGGCATCTCTTGAATGGTTTTGCCCTGTGAAGCCTCAGCAGCCCTGAGACTGCAGCAAACGTGGCCTTTAACATCCTGTTACCCAAGCATCTGGACCCCTCAGCCAGGAAGAGGCCTAATTTGACAGGCTTCTCAGCTGTGAGCCTCAACTCCCACATTCTAGGTGATAAACCCAGGAGTTCGTGGCATTTCAGTTCAGTGTGGCCACTGCCCACGGTATCTAAGTCTGTATTGGGAGAAAAGACTGATAAATACAGGTTCAGTCTGGATTACAGGGAATCTGTTCTCATCCAGGTGTTTCCACAGCATTCATTTAATAAGCATTCATTGAGCCTACTAGATTAGCTGTTGTGGGGTCAGGGAATGGTCAGGGAAGACTTCCCAGAGGTGGTGATGTCTTCTGACCTAGATTTTGAAGGAGGAATTGGATATGCCCATGAAGCTGAGTGGTACCATCCTTAGGCCTTTGCAATAGGGTCCCATTCTGGCCTTCCTTGCTTTGTATGTCTCCATGGGGCAGGAGATATGCGGGTCTAAGGGTCCAGGCCCACGCAGAGCACACACTCTCCCTTCTAGAGTCCAGAACCTATGTCATGCTCTGGATACCCAGGATCCTGAGTTCCATGGCCATTGTCTGCTTCCATGGCCTGTGTGGGCTTCATTCTCATCCCAAGAGCAGTCTACGATGCCAGTGTGCATGCTCTGAGGCCCAAGGGATGACACCCATTTTAGGAGGCTGGGAAAGAAGGACTTGCATATGCAGCCCGGCATTTCCATTCGTGAGAGAACCTTGCAGTGTGGGATGGCGCTGGAAAAGAAGGCTGGGCCAGCACAGGGCCAGGGGTCAGAGTGAGAATTCTGTTTCAAGCTGGACTACCAGGTAAATATCAAGATAGGATAGGATATGCTTTGATAATTAGTTTTGAGGCATAACTTTAAAATATTTACATTTCTGGTGTATTGGCCAGCATTTGTACGCTTGCCCCAGGTTCTGCAAATGTTAGGAGTAGGATTGAGGGTACACATTTGTTGGGTGATTGGATGGCTTCAAGTCATCGGGGATAGGAGGCAGCTCTAGATTACATGGAAAATAATTCTAGTTAGGAAGGAATCCAAGAATCAGATGGACTTTAGGTGAAACCTGCAATGCTGGGCAGACTCAGCTTGGTGAGGTAGAAGAACCGGCTGCAGGGAGGGAGATGGCAGTATTTGAGGGGAGCTGCGTCAAAGCTGGCCTGTCTTGCAGATGGGCGTTACACAGAGCGGGACCTGAGAATAACTGCTGGTCGGCAGCTTGATGGTTCTCTCTGTAGGACCAGTAGTATTCAGGGTACAGGAAATGGGAGAAGAAGGAAAGGGCAAGTGGCCCCTACCCAGGTGTATTTTCATTAATGATTGTGCTAAGCAGGTGACAGGTGTCATTCTGTTGCTGTGGTCAGGTTGAGGGCTCGAGGTGACCCCGGGGCTGATACTTTCGTTCCCCCTGGGAAGCTCTGTGTAGATTTAGGGAAAGCATAGAATGAACAATGTTAAACTTGAGAACACAAGACTTAGAATTTGGGAAACAGTGGCGTTTGAAAATGCCAGCTGGGATGGTAGCCGTGGCAAGATGGGGAGTTTCAAGCTTTTAAATAACGTGTTTATTACTTACACTGCTTTTTATAATTCTAAATCTCCCAGTTTTGATTGCCACTGCCAGCTGCTATGAGATGGGCTTTTTTTTGATGGATTGTATTTATAAATTTGGATGTTTGGATGTTAGTGGAGAGTTTATCTCAACTCTACAGCAGCTTGAATTGATCATTGTATGGAGAAACTCTGGGCTTTACCCACTTAGCCCAGATGCTGCTGTTTTAACCTTGTTGGATGATTGTCACACTGCATTTATTTTTACGTGTACTCTGAGATCACCCCTTCAGAGGTCTGCTTCCTCCATCTTCAGGTGTGTGTGTTGGGGAGAGGAGTTCTGGGCAGGTCCTTCTGAGGGGCAGTTTGTGTCGTTCCTTTGGAAATGATTGCATATTTGGATCCATTACTTGCCCTATCTGCCATCTAATGTCACATTGCTTTTGGCCACTTGATTGTGCATTGTCTCACATGAGTCCTGTCTTACGATGCTCAGATGAGGAGGGTTTGTTTGGTGCCACGGTGTCCTATTAGCAGCGTAACATATTACTTTTTGTCACTGTAAAAGGAGTGAGGAGTTGAAAAGTCAGTTTCCTGGAGGATATGAAAAACTAATTCTGATTCATGGCCTCCATTGGAACCATCCATCAGTCCTGTCCCTTGTTTGGCTGGTAGAAATAGCCTTCATCCCACCTGCTCCCTAAATCTTTATTTATTCTCTTCCTTAGCAACCCACGGTATATCTTTAATGCTCCTCTCCACTCTCTACTCTTCATGACAGCAATTTCTTTAAAAAAAAAAAAAGTGAATAAATGTATGAGCATTCACTCATGATGGGTGCCTTGGATAGGGCTACCTGTATCTCTCAAACACAGCAAATGACAATCCCAACTGGTTCCTGGCCTCTGGGAGAGACCTTGGCTTCACTGGAATGGAAGTAGAAAATGGGCTTCTCTGTATTACCTCTGGATGAGAGGAGGGAGCAAGAGATTGAGGTGCTGTGAGGGCAGGAGAGGTGGACATGCATACACATCCTTGATTTTGAAGGGCTCAAGAATCCACCCCTATGCAATAGTGCAGCCCAAGTCTGCTGCCTGGTGTGAGGAGGGGGATGTGGATGGAATTGTTCTCTTTGGTGGGACCCATATGGGCATGAGCGAATTCCTGGGTTCCTGGTATAGCAGAGCCATTTACTGGCTTAAGATCATAAAGACACCATGGTCAATGGTATGGTTAGCTTGTCTGAGTATACGTCTGTGGATTACATTTGGCTTGAGCATCTATTGTGAATGCATGTGTGTTTGTCTTCCTGGTACTTGGTTACATGTTGTTCGTCACAGGGAGATTTATGCATAGTGGAAAGGTTGTTGGCTTTGGGATAGTATGTTTAATTAAAAATAATTCCCTTACATATATGCTTCTGCTAAATAAATACATAAAGAAAAATCCCTCTTAAGCATTTTGCATTTTGTTCCTTGCAAAGACTAGTGCAGGCGGAGATGATCCTCAGGGAAATGAAATTCCTGGTCTTCGCTGTGTGAGATTATTAAAAAAAGGATTTACATATATATGTTTATAAGGTGAGCAAAGCGTTCTGGGAGGCAGACACCAAAATGCCATGTATGGTTATCTCTGCATGGTGGGATTATGGTAGACTAATTTTCTTCCTTTTATTTATCTATACTTTCTACTTTTTCTGCAGTAAAATTGCTTTGCTAAGGTATTTGAAAATAGGTAAACAGCATTAAAATTGAATTGGGGGGTTGATTTATATATATATAATTCTCTTTCCCTAAAGAATAACCAGTTCTACTTCATGATTTCATAAGAAATGGGCTTCTTTTTTTTTCTTTGTGGCAAAGAAAAAACATTTTTATAGCCCACCCTTTAAATAAAAAGGAAACATGATACTTAAATACAATTTGATAGGCTGGCATAATACCTATTATGGGCTGGGGGTGGTGGCTCACATTTGTAATCTTAGCACTTTGGGAGGCTGAGGTGGGTAAATCACGAGGTCAGGAGTTTGAGACCAGCCTGGCCAACATGGTGAAATCCATCTCTACTAAAAATACAAAAAATTAGCTGGGCGTTGTGGTGGGCACCTATAATCCCAGCTACTCGGGAGGCTGAGGCAGGAGAATCCCTTGAACCTGTGAGGCGGAGGTTGCAGTGAGCCAAGATCACGCCACTGCATTCCAGCCCAGGTGACAGTATGAGACTCTGTCTTAAAAATAAATAAATAAATACATAAAAATAAAAATATCTATTACGTATTGAGCATCTACCATGTACCAGGCACTTGACACATCTCACTCCCAGCTGTTACAGCAGCACCGCATGGTAGCTGCTATCATCCTCCTTTTATAAACTGGGGACACAGAAGTTAACCAGCCTGCTTCACAGGTGAGTGCAGAGCTGGGATTTGAGCACATGCCTGACTCTGAAGTTTGGTTCTCTCCACATGCCAGACTGCCTGCTTCAGCATGGAGGCATCCAGGATCACTGAACTGGAATCTTGCAGGTGTTGGCTGTACCTTGTCACTGTTATTTGTCCCCAGGCATTTCATTCTTCTTCATGCCTGAGTAGCAAAGTGATTCACATCTGTGCAGCCTTTTCTCCCAAAGGACCTTCATGTTACTATTGCTAAATTAATTATCTGGTTAAAAAAAAAATCTACCTAAATAATAAAATCAGCCGACATTTATAGAGTGCTCACCATGTGCCAGACGTACTAAGTTTTTTATGTGATTTGGCTCATTATGTTTTTATAGCAGCCCTGGGAGGTAGATATAATTATGCTCCTTATTTTGCAGATGTGGAAATTGAGGCATCAAGAGATGTCAGCTTGTCTAGGATCACGGCAGCTAGTAAGGCTTAGAGATGGTTTTAGGACTTAGGCAGTCAACCCCAGGGCTATACGCCTCATCAGGACACAGTGCTGAAGAAAGTATCTGTTTCCCTCTTGCTGGTTTGTGAATGCTAGGCCTCTCCCATGCTGTAGCCAAAATTGTGAAGATTCCTTCTGGAGGAGAGGAAGGTATATGCTGATTCCCAAAGAGAGTGTGAATCATTTTGTGTCTAGCTAGTTTCTAATCCGTAAGTGGAATATTATAAGGACAGAGTTTATCAATCAGCAGAGTTCTTTGCTAGAGAGTAGTGTCCTGAACTGTCTAATGAACCAGTTTCCAGTAAAAAGTATATGGAGAACAATGCTACTTAGGGAAGACAATTTTTTTTCTTTTTTTGAGATGGAGTCTCACTCTGTTGCCCAGGCTGGAGTGCAGTGGTGCAATCTCAGCTGACTGCAACCTCTACCTGCCAGGTACAAGCAATTCTCTTGCCTCAGCCTCCTGAGTAGCTGGGACTACAGGTACACACTGCCATGCCCGGCTAATTTTTTGTTTTTGTTTTTTTTTTTAAGTAGAGACGGGGTTTCACTGTGTTGCCCAGGCTGGTTGTGAACTCCTGACCTCAGGCAATCCTCCTGCCTTGGCCTCCCAAAGTGCTGGGATTACAGGCGTGAGTCATGGCACCTGGCCAGGGAAGATAATTTAAGGAGCATATTCCCCACTTCTCTGAATATGTTTACTTTTATCCATGGAACGTCATCATGGGTAGACCATGAAAAAGTGACATTCTTGGACTACATGACCTTAGCCATGGAAAATAGTCTTCATTGGGCTGTTTTTTTTTTTTTTTAATTATACTTTAAGTTCTGGGGTACATGTGTGCAGAATGTGCAGGTTTGTTACACAGGTATATACATGCATTAGGCTATTTTTGTATATTAACCTTCTAATTGTTTTTGAAGGCTTCAACAAAATCATCTGCAATATACCCGTTATACAATATTTGTAAAAATTTTTTCTTTTGAGTTTTGTGCAAAGAAAAGTTTTGGTTCCTTGAGTAGCTAGTATATTTCTTTCCCCAATAATGAGAATTATGTAATTCAACCTGTGTCTTTCTTTATTATCAACCTATGTCCATCTTTACTATCACTGCCAGAAAGCTTGGCACTAGGGAAACAGCATGTTCAATGATTAGGGGTTTGAGCTCTTTGCTGTGAGATTGTTTGGGTTCGACTGGTAGTGGTGGCTCATGCCTGTAATCTCAGCACTTTGGGAGGCTGTGGTGGGTGGATCATGAGGTCAAGAGATTGAGACCATCCTGGCCAACATGATGAAACCCTGTTTCTACTAAAAATACAGAAATTAACTGGGCGTGGTGGTGTGCACCTGTAATTCTAGCTACTCAGGAGGCTGAGGCAGGAGAATCGCTTGAACCAGTGAGTTGGAGGTTGCAGTGAGCTGACATCACGCCACTGCACTCCAGCCTGGTGACAGAGCAAGACTCCATCTCAAAAAAACTTGATTGTTCCACTCACAGACTGGTGACTTTCAGCAAGTTTCTTCCATGTTTTTGAAATTTTTTAATGTGTAAATTGAAAATGATATTATGTTTCCTTGATTCTTAGCTATACTTTTTTTTGTATTTTAACATCTCTGAAATCAAAGTGTTTTGCCATTGTTCAATGGCAGCTCCCTCTCTCTCTTTCTCTCTGTCTCTCTCTCTTTTGTACGATCTCATTCTGTCGCTCAGGATAGCATGCAGTGGCACAGTCACAGGTGACTACAGCCTCAACTTCCTGGCTCAAGTGATTCCTCCCACCTCTGCCTCCTGACTAGCCAGGACTACAGGCGTATGCCACCATGCCTGGCTAATTATTTTTTTATTTTTTATAGAAATGGGGTTTTACCACGTTGGCCATACTGGTCTTGAACTCCTGGGTTCAATTAATCCTCCCACCTTGGCCTCCCAAAGTACTGGGATTACGTGTGTGAACCACCATGCCCAGCCAGCTGTTTCTTCCTTAATGATACTTTTTATTTACTTAAATATGCCATTTGCCTCCTTTGGGTTACTGTGAGAGCTACATGCAGTACCATATACACATCACTTAGCATGTGAATATCTTTGCCTCTTTTTTCGCACTTAATCCCAGAAACCTTAGTCATCCTTATTGCTGACTCATCTGCTTTCCTTCTCTTAACTATTCTTTTTTCTTTCAATTTTATTCAGTTTTGTTAGTCTCTTTTGCAAGCCAGTGTAAATGAATTGAAAAAAAAAAAAGTAGTGTTGAAAGATGCATTAGTTATGATGACCACTAGTTGAAACCCTCCAGAATACTAAAAATTAATAATAAATACCAACCTCTTGGTGAGAGACCAAGCCCATACCCACATGTTCTTGTACCAAAGGAAAAATAAATGATAACTATCTCAGGCTAATCCCAGGGATACCACTGAAAAACTGGCTTGAAATCAAGGATTATTTTTCTGGCTGATAGTTGTGGATCACAGATACTCTAAACCTCTTTCTGCTCAGCTGAGCATAGTGAGGAGAGACTGCTTTATGTTATTTTAACTTACTGTCTATGATGTCTTTCCTACACTTCTTTGCTCTCTGAACAGTTATTTTAAACTCGTGCTATTTAGTGGCTCAGTAGCTGCTGGAATGAGGATTGGCTAATTCTGCCCATGATTATCAAGGAATTTTAAAAAGTTGTTTTCCACTCTTCCTTAGGTGCAGTTCTAGATTCTCTGCTTCCATAGTTTTTCCCTCGTGCTGTATTTCTGGAGCACTCTGATGGTGTCAGGTGGGCGGGGGCCACCCAAAATGGAAAGGGGCAGAGAGATGTTTGTTTAGTGCTTATCCTGTGTGCCAGATCCTTAACTGAAAGCTGACACACACTATCTCATTTGATCCTGTGATGATACTGTGATCAGATATTTTTATCTCCTTTTTACAAGTGAGGAAGCAATCTTAAAGTGGTTAAGGAACTTGTTCAGTATCACACAGTCAGTAAAAGCTAGATCTGTGATTTCAGTGACCTCCAGCCTGGTTCCAAAGCTCATAATTTTTTCATGAATACTCCCCAAAGTCCTTGATCTATGTCATTTGTTCATTTATAACTTCCGTCCGTTCATTCTGGGACTTGATCATTTATTCAATCAGCAAACATTTGTCCCTTGCTCTGTGTCACGTTCTGCACTGAGCCCTTAAGATAGAAAGATGAGTAAGACGTGAGTCTCTCGCTTATATCCTAGTGGAGAATGCAGATAAGCCAAGTCACGCATCATAGGCCTGAATGCCTGCAAAGCTGTGTGTGTGTGTGTGTGTGTGTGTGTGTGTGTGTGTGTGTGTGTGTGTATGTGTTCGCATGTGCATTTGTACAAGCTAGCTGGGGCCTCTCTCTATATATACTTTTAGAGATGGAGTCTCGGTCTGTCGCCCAGGCTGGAGTGCAGTGGCGCGATCATGGCTCACTGCAACCTCCATCTCTCAGGTCCGAGCAATTCTCCTGCCTCAGCCTCCCGAGTAGCTGGGACTACACACACATGCCACTACATCCGGCTAATTTCTTTTTTATTTTAGTAGAGATGGGGTTTCACCCTGTTGCCCAAGCTTGTCTCAAACTCCTGAGCTCAGGCAATCTGCCCACCTCAGCCTCCCAAAGTGCTGGGATTACAGGCGTGAGCCACCATGCCCAGCCGGGGCCTCTGTATTTTTTCTCTGAGTAACATTAATTTTTTTTTTTTTTTGAGACGGAGTTTCGCTCTTGTTACCCAGGCTGGAGTGCAATGGCGTGATCTTGGCTCACCCCAACCTCTGCCTCCTGGGTTCAGGTAATTCTCCTGCCTCAGCCTCCCAAGTAGCTGGGATTACAGGCACGCGCCACCATGCCCAGTTAGTTTTTGTATTTTTAGTAGAGATGGGGTTTCACCATGTTGACCAGGATGGTCTCGATCTCTTGACCTCGTGATCCACCTGCCTCGGCCTCCCAAAGTGCTGGGATTACAGGCGTGAGCCACCGTGCCCGGCCTTAACATTAATATTTATTTGCCTGCTCAAATAAGTTAGCATTCCTATGTCCCTGTCCCTGCCATGTCTCCTTAAATTCTCTCTCCGTACTGTAGCCAGTGTGGTTTTTCTCCATCTACATCTACTCATATCATTTTCCTGCTTAAAAGTCTTTGAGGGCGCTCCGTGGTTTCAGGATCAAGTTCGGACCTCTTAGCAAGGCTTACTAGCTTTTTCTTGATCACCCTGTGTCTTCCCCCTCTCCTAGTGCTTGATTCAGCTGTATGGAACTTCTGGCCAGATTTTTTTTTTTTTTTTTTTTTTTTTTTAGCACTGCATGTTCTCTGAACCCATCTTTGATCCAACTAGATTGAACTTCGTGCAAATCTAAGGAATCTAAGAACATGCTTTGGGTGTCTGAGCTCTGGCCCTTTGTCCAAGTGTTCTCTCTGCCTGAAATGTCCTTTCTCCACTCCACATCCAACTCCCATGGGGCTTTTTTTTTTAAAAAAAAAAAAAACAAAAAACAGTCTCACTCTGTTACCCAGGCTGCAGTGCAGTTGTACAATCTTGGTTCACTGCCACCTCTGCCTTGCAGGTTCAAGTGATGCCCCTGCCTCAGCCTCCCAAGTAGCTGGGATTACAGGCGTGCACCACCATGCCTTGCTATTTTTGTATTTTTGGTAGAGACTGGATTTCACCGTGTTGGCCAGGCTGGTCTCAAACTCCTAGTCTCAAGTGATCTACCTGCCTCGGCCTCCTAAAGTGGTGGGATTACAGGTGTGACTCACCATGCCTGGCCCCACGGGACCTGCTTGTCTTCCTTCACCATCACCTCCTGTGGGAAATACTCTCTGACTCCAGAGCCTTGCTCAGAGGCCCCACTGAGGGTTCTCATCCTGCATGCCTGACCCGGTTGGAACACTTATCACATAGTTTTATAGCCTCCTGTAGATCTGCCTGTTTCCTCTCAGCCTGATGGGCAGGGGCTTGACTTTGTTCTTCATTGAGTGGGTGAATCATAAATTCATATGCCAATATGAGGAAAATAGGAACTGTTGATGCTTTTGTACAAGTGTGCATTGCAAAAGACAGTTAAATTTTTTTCTTATTTTTTTTCATGACTAAGTGAATTGACCTGCACTTGACATGCAAGGACATGAAAGAATGCTGCTTGAAAATTTGGAGAAGCAGCAGCCATTAGAGAAAGAGGTGAGGGGTGGGAAAGGCAGTCTACACTGTATGGAGATGAGAATGTCTGTTTTGTTCTATAGTGAGGCACGTTGTGATTAACAAGTAGGAAACAACACAAGCACATACATATTAATGCAACAGTGGAAAGATTTCTATCAAAAAAGCACATCCAGTAGAGAGAGTGACCATCGGGCAGATGGAAAGTTTCAACCTAGAGCCTGAAGAGCGACATAGGGATGATTTGCTTGGTTGCCGCAGACGTTCCACATAGGAGGAGAGGTTGGTAAGGCCCTTGGTGAATTCTTCGCTGCCAGTTGAGGGGTTGGCCATAACTACCCCGGTTATTTGGACATGTGGCAAAATCCCAAACACCAGGTCCCAAGAATAGTGTTGCCATTTGTGTTTTATCTTCATGGCTTTCTCTGCCGGGGCAGTATATAGTCGATTCCATTTTTGTTTCTAGATGAGCATTAGGGAAAATCTGTGGGGTGATGGAGGATGGCTTTATTTTGAAAGTGCAGAGGAAAAATAATGGTGACACTCTGTAGTGAGTGAAGTGTACCACCCTGCAAGTCTGGCTTGCTTGCCTTATACCATCCTGGAGTTCTGGTGAATGAGAAGGTGAAAAACTCTGCAGTTAAAAAAGAAAGAGAACTCCCAAAACAAACCAACAAAAATCTCATCTTTTGAGCTCCTTGGAGTAGGGCATTGAGTGTTTGCAGCTACCCTCTCATTAATTCCCTACATGTATCTACAGCCTTTTCCAGACAGCCACGTTTTTCCACTGGCAAAACATGTAATTCTCTGACATTTCTCCATCATTATAAATAGCCGGGAGTTTTAAATCATTTTTTGAGGGCCAAAGCTTTTTTTTTTTTTTTTTTGTCCAGTGGGGCGATAGCAGTTCGAGCAAAGCCATTTGGATCCTAAAACAAATCGATTGGCAAGTATTACACTCGGCTCTTCAAAGGGAACTGCTGATTTTAGCACGTTAGGAAGTTTCACAAGGGTATAAATACATTTTCATATTTTTCTCCTGTCAGTCGTTTCCATGGCACCAAAGTTTCTGTGTAGCATTCGATGCTCCAGGGTAGCTCCAATTATCTCTAAGGGTGTCACAAAGTTTTGAAAAAAAATTATCAAAAGGAAATTAGTTTCAATTCACTGTAATTAGAGAGAAATACTAAGTCCTGGCAAGGAGTGTTGCAGAGTCACCCACCAGTGCCTGATGTGGCACCTGCTGGTACTTACCTGTCACATCCCTGAGCCAGGACCCACCTGCAGCTGCAGGCCTATCACTGTCAAATCATCTGGAATGATGCTGTTCTGACAGTGCCTTTATCCTCTGTTGTACTGATCCTGTATCCCTACCTGTTGGTCAATCCTCTTTTGTGTACTGGTGAGTGATGTTCCTTATTTGTAAAAGAGTGAGGAGATTAAACTTAGTGAATGTTGATTAGCATTCTCAGCACTGCTTTGAAAATATATTTCATAGTGAACTCTTCTCAGCTAAAATATGGTGTTCCAGCATCATAACTCTGGCCTCCGTTCTATTGTAATTTTTGTGAGTATACTTTATTGCTCCCTATCCCTAGAAGGAATGAAGATACTGAGCTTATTATTTTTTTTAATGTTGTAGGAACATCAACAAATAGTTTTAAAAATGCCCCCAGGAAGGTAGAAAAAGTAAACGTTGAAAGAGGGTATAATAATGGACTGAGGACTGTGTTGGCTGTGGGATGAAGTGGGCCCTACTTGGAGGGATTGCTTGTTAGTTGGTTTTTGTTTCTTACATAACAACTTTATTGACATATAATTCATATGTCATTAATTTTACCTGTTTAAAGGGTACAGTTCAGTGGATTTTAATATATGTGCAGAGTTGTGCAACTATCACCATGATCTAATTTTAAAATACTTTATCACCCCCAAACAAACCCCATATCCATTAGTAGTCAGTCCCATTGCTCCTTCCTCCCAGTCCTAGGCAATCTACCTTCTGTCTCTGTGGATTGGCCTATTCTGGACATTCTGGTATGTATAAAATCATGTAGTATGTGGCCTTTTGCGTGTAGCTTCTTTTACTTAGCACGATGGTTTCCAGGTTCATCTTTATTTTGACAAATAGCAGTAGTTCATTCCTTTTTATTGCTGAATGCTATGAATATAACATATCATCTTGTTTATTCATCAGGTCGTGAACATGTGGAGTTCTCTCCACTTTTTGGCTATTGTGAATAATGCCGTAATGAATGTTCATGTGCAGATTGTTGTGTGGACATGTTTTTGGTTCTTTGAGGTATATACCTAGGAATGAAATTGCCAAGTCATGTAATAACTATGTTGAGCCATTTGAGGAACTGCCAAACTATTTTCCAAAAAGACGGCACCATTTTAGAATCTCGCCAGCACTCTATGAGGATTCGAATTTCTCCATATCCTTGCTAGCACTTGTTACTGTCTGTATGTTTTATTTTAGCCATCTTAGTAGATGTGAAGTGGTAGCTCATTTCGGTTTTGATTCGTATTTCCCTAATGACCAATGACGTGGAACATCTTTTCATGTGTGTAATGACTTCTTTAGAGAAATGTCTATTTAAATCCTTTGGCGATTAAAAAAATTGAATTATTTGTCTTTTCATTGCTTAATTGTAAGAGCTTTTAGTATATTCTGGATACAAGCCTCTTATTGGACATTTGGTTTGCAAATATTTTCTTCCATTATATAGATTTTACTTTCTTCATGGTGCACTTTGAGGCAAAATGTTTTTAATTTTTATAAAGTTTAATTCATCTATTTTAATTTTTGTTGCTTGTACTTTTGGTGTCATATCTAAGAAACTGTGACCTAATCCAAGGTCATGAGAATTTACTCTTATGTTTTCTTCTAAGCATTTGGTAGGTTTAGCTCTTATTTAGGTTTATAATGCATTTTGAACTAATTTTCATCTATGGTGTGAGGTGGGTATTTTTTTACACGTGGATATCAATTGTTCCAGCACCATTCATTGAAAAGACTATTCTTTCCTGAATTGTCTTGGTGTTCTTGTTGAAAATCAATTGACCATAAATGTAAGGGTTTACTTTTAGACTCTCAGTTCTATTACATTGATCTAATATGTCCATCTTTATGCCACTGGGACATTGTAGTATAGTGTACTGTAGCTTTATAGTAGGTTTTTTGTTTGTTTGGGGCTTTTTTTTTTTTTTTTTCCCAGACAAGGTCTCATTCTTTTGTCTAAGCAGAAGTGCAGTGGTGCGATCATGGCTTACTGCAGCCTTGACCTCTCAGGCTCAAGTGATCCTCCCTCCTCACCCTCCAGAGTAGCTGGGACTACAGGCACATGCCACCTCAGGCATCTGATATTTTTGTGTGTGTTTGTTTTTTGGTAGAGATGGAGGTTTTGCCATGTTGCCAAGGCTGGTCTCAAACTCTTGAGTTCAAGCTGTCCACCTGCCTCGGCCTCCTAAAGTACTGGGATTATAGGAATGAGTCACCATGCTCTGGCCTATAGTAAGTTTTAAAATTCAGGAAGTTAGAGTTCTCTGACTTTGTTCTTTTTTTTTCAAGATTGTTTTGGCTGTTCTGTGTCCTCGAAAGAAGGTTTTAATGCTAGCCAGCCACTTCCACTCAGGATTCTGGCTGCAGGAAGAAGTGGGCAGTGTTGGTGAATGGGCAGAGTACTGCTACAGTGTGATTTAGTGATTTGTTAGGTGTTTCCATAAGTTTCTTGCATTTTTTTAAAGAGACTATGTCTTGCTATGTTGCCCAGGCTGGTTTCCAATTCCTGGGCTCAAGGGATCCTCCTGCCTCAGCCTCACGAGTATCTGGGACGACATGCATGCCACCGCATCTGGCTGAGTTTCTTGTATTCAGAGTGAAATCTCTTTGAACACAACTACCATTACTGCCTTGCAACTTCTCGTGGCCCAAGGAAGCCAAAGGCCCTTCTCAGAACCTTTTTTTTTTTTTTTTTTTTAATTCTCAGACTTGTGATTCCAGCACCTTCCCTGTCTCTAGCACCTGCACCTGCTAGAATTCTCTAGCACCCTCTTGAATTCTTCCCCCATGTCACCCTTGACAGTAAATTTAGCCACTTTGTTGGTTCTCCAGGTCATGCAGTCATGCCAAGCATTTTGCAACATTGGTAAACTTTATGAAGATTAAGGGGTCCCTTGGAGTAGTCATGTGGGGCATAGCATTCTTCCATCTTAAGCACCCTTTCTTCTCTCTCTCCTCATTCCCTTCATTCCATATCTCCCTATTCCTATCTCCAATTCTTGATGCTCAGTTACTTAGAACAGCTTTATTCCAAATGTGGCACATACACACCATGGAATACTGTATAGCCATAAAAAGTGATGCGTTCGTGTCCTTTATAGGGACATGGATGAAGCTGGAAACCATCATTCTCAGCAAACTGACACAAGAACAGAAAATCAAATATGTTCTCACTCATAGGCGGGTGTTGAACAGTGAGAACACATGGACAAAGGGAGGGGAGCATCACACACTGGGGTCTGTCGGGGGGAACTAGGGGAGGGACAGTGGCGGGTGGGGAGTTGGGGAGAGATAACATGGGGAGAAATGCCAGACATAGGTGATGGGGAGGAAGGCAGCAAACCACACTGCCATGTGTGTACCTATGCAACAATCCTGCATGTTCTTCACATGTACCCCCAAACCTAAAACACAATAAAATATAGATTGAAAAAAAAAAAGAACAGCTTTATTCCTTCTTAGAAGTCTCATTTAGGCTTTGAAGAAAACAACTTCTAGCCTAATGAGCTCATCAGAGCCTTTACCAGCAGTGGAGGTTTTCTCTAAGGTCCCTCCCTAGAAGGAGTCTCCTTCCCTCCTGCTAAGAGAAAAAACATCTCTCCAACTGTTTTCATATGTTGACTCACAGCAAAGTCTGTCGGCCTTATCAGGGAATTCGCTACGCAGGTGCAGATCTGGCATGGACTCCGTGGGCAGGAAGAGAGCCAGGTGTGAGGTCCTTCCTGGGTTGAACACTGCGAGTCTCTGAGCCCTTGGTTTCCTTAGCAGAGCCTCATGAACAGTTTCTTGAAAATAATCAGACAGTGCCTTAAGCATAGAAGGTTTTGTTTTCTGTGTAAAAAGGCTGGAGTTGGGCATCACAGAGACGCAGGCTCCTTCTAGCCTGGTGCTCTGCTGTTCTGAGTGTTGCCTCATGATCCAGGGTGGCTTCTTAAACTCTATGCAATCATCTCCACATTCCTTTCGGTGCCTCTTTCTTCCTTCCTTTCTTTGTTCTTTTCTTTCTTTCTTTCTTTCTTTCTTTCTTTCTTTCTTTCTTTCTTTCTTTCTTTCTTCTTCTTCTTCTTTTTTTTTTTTTTTTTTTTTTTTTGAGAGATAGGGTCTTGCTGTGTGACCTAGGCTTGAGTACAGTGCAGTGGCACAGTCGTAACTCACTGTAACCTTGAACTCCTGGGTTCAAGCCATCCTCCTGCCTCAGCCTTCCAAGCAGCTAGGACTACAGGTACATGCCTTATGAAGCAGGGTCTCATCATGTTGTGCAGGTTGGTCTCAAACTCCTGGCCTCAAGTGATCCTCCCATTTCAGCCTCCCAAAGCATTGGGATTACGTGTGTGAGCCACTGAGCCCGACCTCTTTCTTTTAAGGACACTTCCTGGAAGTAACCTTCTGCCTACATTAATTGAACAAAACCTAGTCATACAGCTGCACAAGGGAGACCAGGAACTGTAATTCTAGGGGCCACGTACCTAGCAAATGTTCTAATGCTAAGGGAGAGAGGCATTAGGGAAGACAACCTAGAGCTTCTGTTACAGATCAGGAGCTCAAGAACAGAGAAGGATCTCAGTCTTAAGAAGTCAGTAGGTATAGCCTGAAATCGTTGCTGATTGCATGTTAAAAATTTCTTTAAAGTCTCTTATTTTTTCTCTGAGAACTGTGCACAATTCTGCACCACATTCCAGGTTTCTCATACTGCAAAATCTAATAAGTAAAATCAGTGCTTTGGAGAGATTCACCTTATTAATTGCTGTGTCTTCCCTCTTTTCCTACCATGCCTCTGCTTACCCCCTGGCTGTTTTCAGTTTAAGAAACAGGGCTTTCTCTGGACTTGGTGCACCAGCTTCTAGTGTGTGATCATGAACGCGAGTAGGGGCTGCCTTTGGAGGCAGACACCTTGTAATAACTGAACCCGGAGCAGAGTGCAGGGTCTCAAATAGGGTCACAGGAAGCATTTGTTGAAAGAGTGAAAGAATGAAATAGTTAATTGTGTCTGTGCTTCAGACTTGGGTTACTGTGGCTGGAGTGTTTATTTGGGGCTTTTCTGATGCTTGTTCATGTTAATCCCACACATAGTTTTGCGTGCCTATTAGGGTACCCCCAAAATCAAGGATTTGGGGAAATGAAAGAGGAATAACCACAGTCCCTACCTTCAAAGAGCTTCCATTTAGTGGGAAAGCAGGACGCAAGTGGAAATTTTAATGTAGAGTATTAAGTGCTGTAGGGTCAAACCCAGATGCTGAAGAAGCACCTAGGAAGGGCATCTGACCCAATCTTGGGAGAACAGGGAATACTTCCTGGAGAGGTGATGTCCAAGACAAGTCTTAGTGGTTGTATGGGAATTGTCAGGACGTTGAAAGGAGGAAGAGAAAGACCTGAGCGAAGGCTCATTGGTGAGAGGAACCATCAGCAGTTTAAAGTGGCCTGATTATAGTTATCTTCCCAAAGGCCCTATCTTGTCATCTCATTCCTTTGCTCAGCAGTCTACTATAGTGCCTGCCTTTTGCCTGAACACTGTGGTCTCTGCTTTTGAGCATGGCATTCAAAGGCTTTCCATCGTTTGGTCTCATATGCATGCTCCCTTCTAGTCATACAAGATTAGTCCCCATTCCCTGACCTTTTCCTCATTTTCCCCTCTTGGCTAATTATATATATATACATATATATATATATATATATATATATATATTTTTTTTTTTTTTTTCCTGAGACAGAGTCTGCTCTGTCTCCCAGGCTGAAGTGCAGTGGCATAATCTCAGCTCACCGCAACCTCTGCCTCCCGGGTTCAAGCGATCCAGCTAATTTTTGTATTTTAAGTCAAGACAGGTTTTCACTGTGTTGGTCAGGCTGGTTTTGAACTCCTGACCTTGTGATCCACCCACCTTGGCCTCCCAAAGTGCTGGGATTACAAGCACAAGCCACTGCGCCCAGCCCATATATTCTTTTTATTTTTTTTGAGATGAAGTCTCGCTGTGTTGCCCAGGCTGGAGTGCAGTGGCATGATCTTGACTCACTACAACCTCCACTTCCCAGGTTCAGGCAATTCTCCTGCCTCAGCCTCCTGAGTAGCTGGGATTACAGGCGTGTGCCACCACGCCCAGCTAATTTTTGTATTTTTAGTAGAGACGAGGTTTCACCATGTTGGTCAGGCTGGTCTTGAATTCCTGACCTTGTGATCCATCCGCCTTTATCCTCCCAAAGTGCTGGGATTACAGGCGTGAGCCACCACGTCCAGCCATATTCTTTATCTAGAATAACCTTTCCTATCTTCTCTACTGGTCAAATCCTACCCCCTTCTGGGAAGTCCTAAGATGCTGTATTTTTAAAACATTAAAAAAAAATCTGTGTTTGCATTACTATAAAGGGATACCCGAGGCTGGGTAATTTATAAGAAAAGAGGTTTGATCAGCTCTTGGCTCTGCAGGCTGTATGAGTATCTCCAGCATCTGCTTCTGGTGAGGACCTCAGGGAGCCTTCTATCATGGAGGAAGGGAAAGTGAACCAGCATCTCACATGGCAAGCACAGGAGCAAGAGAGAGAGGGAGAAGGTGCCACGCTCTTTAAACAGCCGGCTCTCTCATGCATTCAGAGCTAGAATTCACTCATTACCATAGAGAGGGCACCAAGCTGTTCCTGAGTGATCCTCTGCCATGACCAAAACACCTCCCGCCAGGACTCACCTGCAACACCAGAAATTACATTTCAACATGAGATTTACAGGGAACAGACATCCAAACTATATCCGATGTCATCTGGCTTGCGAAGCTTTGAATTTGCTCTGAATTGGACTTTTTTTTTTTTTTTTTGAGACGGAGTTTCGCTCTTGTTACCCAGGCTGGAGTGCAATGGCACGATCTCGGCTCACTGCAACCTCCGCCTCCTGGGCTCAAGCAATTCTCCTGCCTCAGCCTCCTAAGTAGCTGGGATTACAGGCACGCGCCACCACGCCCAGCTAGTTTTCTGTATTTTTAGTAGAGACGGGATTTCACCATGTTGACCAGGATGGTCTCGATCTCTCGACCTCGTGATCCACCCGCCTCAGCCTTCCAAAGTGCTGGGATTACAGGCTTGAGCCACCGCGCCCGGCTGAATTGGACTTATTTTGCCCCACCTCCCTGATTCCAGAGCTCATGTCTTTTATTATGCAGCATTGATCACATTTAGTACACTTTACTCATGCACCCTTTTCCCTTGCTTGTTGCTCTTCTGTGAGCACCTTGAGGGCAAGGATGCAAGACTGATTCATATTTTTTTTTTTTTGAGATGGAGTTTCGCACTATCATCCGGTTTGAAGTGCCGTGGCACGATCTCGGCTCACTACAACCTCCGCGTCCCAGGTTCCAGGGATTCTCCTGCCTCAGCCTCCCGAGTAGATGGGATTACAGGTGCCTGCCACCAAGCCCAGCTAATTTTTTGTATTTTTAGTGGAGATGGGGGTTTCACCATGTTAGCCAGGCTGATGTCGAACTCCTGGTCTCATGATTCACCCACCTCGGCCTCCCAAAGTGCTGGGGTTACAGGCATGAGCCACTGCGCCCCGCCACGGATTCATCTTGAAGTCCCACAGTGCTTTTTCTGTCGCGCTCTTTCTGTCACATGTGACAATGCTTGTCAATACGCGATTCTAAGAGAGTGAGAGAAAGAGCACCCACTGTAGGCGCAAGACTGGGTTCAACTCTGTCCTGGCACTAATGCTCTGCCTTGGGGAAGCTCTTCAACCGCCTTGGGCTCTAACTTCCTCATTGTAAAAGAGAGAGAATGATAGCTGCTTTGGGAAGTGGGTTGGAGGATTAAGTGAAATGGCATCAGTGAAGAGTACTGCATAGAAACTGGCACCCAGTAGGTACCCAGTAAACACCTGCCAAACGAAGTGGCTGCGGCCTAATTGCTGCTCCACTGATTTTGGTTCTGCTTTTTCCAGGCAAGGGCTTGTCATCTTCATAACTCCAGTGTGTGGAATGGTGGAGGAATTAGAATTATTTGGTGTTAGAGACTTTTTTTTGTTGTTGTTAATTAAAGAGGGCTGCAATATTTTAAACTCTCACGGGAATATCCAAGGGAATTGAAAGCCTTGCAGAATCTGTATCTTCAGGGAACGTGGTGTTGAGAAACCTGGGTGTGTGGGTTTGCTGGTCACTGCTATGGAGCTGTGAACTTTTAAAACAGTGAGTGTGCAAAAGAGGGAGCTTCTCATTCTCCTGCAATGATTTTCTGAGCAGAGAGAGCCAGAGCTCTGTATGCCCCTAACACACAATTCCTCACCTCCTCTTTTCTTTCTTATGGAGCCCTGATTCATGGAAGTTAGAGGTAGTTTTGCCTCTTCTGGTACTGTGGCTGCTAGTGTATGGATGCATACTTATTTATTTTTTACTTAGCTTTGTTCTAGAAAAGAATTTGCAATGGTGAGCTTGTAAATATAGCCTGTTTCTTCTCTGTTTAATGGCTTTTAAACAGAAGCGTGTATCAGATTTGACCAATGAACTTTTGAAAAAATACGCTTTTTGGCTGGGCATAGTGGCTCACATCTGTAATTCCAGGGCTTTGGAAGGGTGAGGTGGGAGGATTGTTTGAGTTCAGGAGTTTGAGGTTATAGTAAGCTGTAATCATGCCAGTGTACTCCACTCTGGGTGACAGAGACCCTGTCTCTAAAAATAAAGGCCAGGTGCAGCTGCTCATGCCTGTAATCCCAACACCTTGGGAGGCAGAGGCAGGAGAATCACTTGAGCCCAGGAGTTTGAGACCAGTCTGGGTAATATAGCAAGACTCTCATCTCTCTCTCTCTCTCTCTCTCTCTCTATCTCTCTCTCTCACTCTCTCTCTCTCTCAAAAAAAAAAAAAAATAGCTAGACATGGTGGTACCCACCTATGGTCCCAGCTGCTCAGGAGGCCGAGGCAGTAGGATCACTTAAGTCCAGGAGGTCAAGGCTGCAGTAAACTGTGATTGTGCCACTGTACTCCAGCCTGGGTGACAGAGGGAGATGCTATCTCAAAAACAAAACCAAACAAAAATATAGTCTCTCTCCCGCCTATCCCCAGCCAACTCCCCCCAGGTTGGAATTTATAAAATCGGGGGTGGGTCTGGGCACATTAGTATCCTTCAGTAAACCCCCACATGTACCCATCCCCGCTTGAGAAGCTTGGCTCTAGATCACACACATAATCTGTTAAAACCTGGAAACCCCACACAACTGGTCCGGGCGACAGCCTGTGGGAGAGACGGCAAGTTTGAATGCTTCTCAGGAAATCTATTACTGTGCTGAAATTGGCAAACTGCCAAGGCAGCTTTGAAGGTAACAATCTGCAGTTCTGTTGAAAGACAAGTTTACTCTGCAATCAGGGACTTGGCTAATGAGTGCACAGGCCATGCTGATTAGGGAATAAGACATTGAGATGAATGAATGGGGGTGTGTGCTCATAGGCCAGGCTCACCTCCGTCTCTCCCAGCGGTCACCCCAGAGGCTGGGGCCAGATGTTGCAGTAGAGATAGCCTCAAGCTTATAAGCCACAGGTCAAGTTCAAAGAGGTTTTCCAAGAAGTGGAGGAACAAACAGATGCTAGAGGCCCAGAATCCAGAGCAGTTTTGATGCTGTAATCTTTAAACAACAAAGGTCAGATCATGCCACCATTTGGCTTAAAATGCTTCAAAGGATTCCCATTATACTTAAGAGTCCAGACTCTATACAGTGGCCTACGGGCACCTACCTGTCCTGGTCTTTCCCACCTCTCTTCCTAGCTCCTGCACTCTAGCTGCTATCCCTGGAATTCTGGAGCTCACCATTCTTTCAGAACCTTGCAGTTCCTTCTTCCAAGCTCATCGCCCCCACTCTCCCAGCTCCTGCCCATCATTCAGGTCTCAGCTCAGATGTCCCCTTAGAGGGGCACAAGAAATGTGCACCGTGTTAAAAATAACCTCTCCCAATGTCACACTGAAACACGTTAGCCTGTTTTATCTTTGCTTTTTCACAGAACCTATTCTTACTTGAACATCTCTCATTTATTTACTAATGTCTATTATATGTGTCTTCCATTAGAATGTAGGCTTCGTGCGTTTTGTTTGGTTCCATATCTCTGGCACCTGGAACAGTGTTAGGCATAGTTGGGAATTCAGCAAATAAGTGATTGAGTGAATGAATGAATCAAGCTAGTCAACTAGAGTCTAGAGGGCTGAGCCCCAGACTGAAGTTTTTTGTTTTCTGTTTTCCCCAGATGGAGTTTCACTCTGTCTCCAGGCTGGAGTGCAGTGGCGTGATCTCAGCTCACTGCAACCTCCGCCTCCCAGGTTGAAATGATTCTCTTGCCTCAGCCTTCTGAGTATCTGGGACTACAGGCATATGCCACCATGCCCGGCTAATTTTTTGTATTTTTAGGAGAGATGGGGCTTCACCCTCTTAGCCAGGATGATCTTGATCTCCTGACCTTGTGATCCACCCACCCTGGCATCCCAAAGTGCTGGGATTACAGGCATAAGCCACCACACCCAGCTCCCAGACTGAAGTTCTAGCAATCCTGGGTCAGTGCTTCATCAGGCCAAAGGCAGTAAACACTTCAGTATCTTGGTAAGGAGGTTGTTACTCAGTAACAGCAGAGCTGTGTCAGCTAAGAGGAGAGCTAAGTCAGCCTGCTTCTCCATAGGAGTCTCCCTGGAGCTTTCTTGGTGGGACCTGAGCCCAAGGAGGAGGAGGGGTTTTTACCTGGGTAGAATGCCCCCCCACCAACTTTTGGAACACTGGGGTGGGGAGCTGGGCAGTCTGTCTCTGATACTTCAGAAAAAGTGAATGCTTAGCAAGATGTAGAAATCCAGTGAGGTATGACTCACAGAAATGTTCTTTCTGACCTTCTGCCCAATGAGTTGGAACACAATAAATTTGAAGGGATAAGAGTTTAATGTAAGGTTTTTAGAAAGGCACCGTGATGAATAATCTGTGGTGGAGTGCCACGCAGGCACACACACACACACACACACACACACACACACACACACACACACAATGCACAGCACTCCCCTGCTTTGCATGTGGTTCTCTTTCGTGAACTCCTGCTCACTTTTTTAGCCTTGTTAAGGTGCCATTGCTTTGGGAACCTTTGGGTGCTGGGCAAATTGCTCTTGTTGGGTAATCTCTTTGGATGGCTTTGTCTGAGCACGTCCTCCCATCTTGGGATTCTCAGTTACTTGCTCCCACCCTCACCCCATAAAACTGTGAGCTCCTTGAAGGACTATATAATTTGTCTTTGTATTTATGTTACCCAGCACAGTGTCTGACCTACAATAGGTGCTTAATAAATGTCTGCTGAATACACAAATGCATGCGCACGCATGTGCGCGCACACACACACACCACTGTGGGAACATACTTAGGTTTTATCCAAGTTCACAGACCCAAGGAACGGCTCAGGGGCACAGAGCACCTGCTGTACTAAAATAGGTGGAGAGCTGTGAACTACAGGTAAGACAAGAGGGACACATTTAGACAGAAGAAGTCTTACGGTCCAGCCAGAGGGTTGGCTTATCACATAAAAGGGCAAGGCTTGAGTGTTTCTCTGAGATTTACTTCCCTACAGTAAAAGGGCAGGGCGGGGGAACCAGCCTAGCAACATTAAAACCATTGTCTTCTGTGGTATGCAGATTCCCCTGACCTTGAACTCATTGATGACACGTATCGATTGCACCACCACCTGCAGTCCTGCAGCAGCCGCTGCCAGCAGAAGCCATGCTAACAGAACTCAGAGAGAGGCAAGTTTTGTTCCAGCCTGACAGGCATGCCTGGCTTTGCAAGCCCCCCCAAATGGGCAAAGGTTTCTGCAAAGCTGTGCCTTGCAGGGATTGCAGTTTTATCTTGGGGAAGACACAGATTGGCCTGAACCCGTTGGGGGAGGAACAGAGCGAAAGAGGTTTTTTCAGGCTTTTTCAGGCTTTGCAGAGCTGTTACAACCACATGGAGCAGATTTCAGAGCTGATGGGCTCCGCCTGCAAAAGGCTGCATAGCAACAAGGGAGGAGTTCTCCATTTCTGTCCTTTTAAAAGCTGGTCACAGATAGGAATGGCATTTTTTTCTATGTGATTTTTATGTTGTCCTTCATATAAAGAGTAAGCCATGATTTTGCTTAATATGGACAGAAGGGCCACAGTTCAAGCCTTTCACTTGAACTATCTAATTTAATCCTCAAAATATTTCTATAAGCAGGTGCTATTATTAATTATTATTATTATTATTATTATTATTATTATTTTTGAGATGGAGTTTCGCTCTTGTTACCCAGGCTGGAGTGCAATGGCACGATCTCGGCTCACCGCAACCTCCGCCTCCTGGGTTCAGGCAATTCTCCTGCCTCAGCCTCCTGAGTAGCTGGGATTACAGGCACGCGCCACCATGCCCAGCTAATTTTTTGTACTTTTGGTAGAGACGGGGTTTCACCATGTTGACCAGGATGGTCTCGATCTCTTGACCTCGTGATCCACCCGCCTCGGCCTCCCAAAGTGCTGGGATTACAGGCTTGAGCCGCCGCGCCCGGCTATTATTAATTATTTTTGAGACAGAGTTTTGCTCTTGTTGCCCAGGGTGGAG
Organism: Saimiri boliviensis; assembly: GCF_048565385.1. Classification (NCBI taxonomy): domain Eukaryota; kingdom Metazoa; phylum Chordata; class Mammalia; order Primates; family Cebidae; genus Saimiri; species Saimiri boliviensis. The sequence goes on from NC_133454.1 coordinate 101,786,753, forward strand.
TGCAGTGGCGCCATCTTGTCTCACTGCAACCTCTGCCTCCCGGGTTCAAGTGATTCTCCTGCCTCAGCCTCCCCAGTAGCCAGGACTACAGGTATGTACCACCATACCCAGCTAATTTTTGTATTTTTAGTAGAGTGGTTTCACCATGTTGGCCAGGATGGTCTTGATCTCTTGACCTCGTAATCTGCCTACCTTGGCCTCCCAAAGTACTGGGATTACAGGCTTGAGCCACCGCGCCTGGCTGCAAGTGCTATTATTATTATAATACTCATTTTCACAAATGAGGAGGCTCAGACTTGTTGCCCCTAAGGTCACCCAGTTAGTAAATGCCAGAGCCAGAATTTGAATACAAGGCAGGTGAAGATACATATGGGATATATACGGATCTATATATCTTCAGATTTTTTTTTCACCAGTGATCATTATGTTTTTATCCTCTTTGCCTTTGTTAGGGTAGAGAAGAGGCACAGCCAAGATTGTGGAAGCAGAAGCTTTCTATGGATTTACTGGGCTGAACTAGGGGTTCCTGGGTTAGATGCCTTTAGCTGCACTGTGGCAACAGGGCATTCAAGTGGCACGCAGGCCACCTGGGAGCTGCCACCTGGCCTTCCTTCATCTGTGATTGGCCAGCATTAGGAAGAAAAGCCAGAATGTGAAATTTACAAATGGTTTGTCAAGGGAGGGGACTGGGGGACATCCAGGTTGGAAGAAGTTGGCAAAGGGTAAAATGAATTGTCAACCAAAATGTAAGGCAGCAGTGGGCAGGAGGTCTGGGCCGCACAGATGACAAGCTGGCCCTTGAAGTGGCTGTGCCAAAGAGAAAGGGGAGGAAGTGCCAGGAATGGAAAATCAGTGGGAAATTTAAAAGTTGAATTAGAGAATCTGAAGTGAAAGTGGCTTTGGGGGATAAGAGAAGGCTTTCTGTTATATTGCAATGAGAGACAGAGCTTGTGATTCTCCAACCTTTTCTGTCGTTAAGAGCATCACCCTAGGTCTGGAAATTGAATTGAGGGGTGCATTTTTAGCAGAGTTGTTGGGAGAGAAAACGGGAGCCAATGCCAGACACATTTTGATTGAGAAACAGATTTCAAAAGGGAAGAAAAGAAAGAAGAAAAGGTAGGACTCGCGGGACCAAACAAGGTGGCAGAAGAGAGGCTCGGAGCTTTCCTTAGGCTCTCCATTTAAAAACTGTAATATGTTTAACATGCAGAAACTTGTTCCAAAAGACTGAGCTGTAAGAAACAGCCTGCTAGCTTGTTTTCCTAAATCAAGTTAAATTTGGCTTCAAGTCTCCATGTATCAGAATTGGAGGGAGGTTCATTTTAATGATTAAGAGAGAGAGAGAGAGAGTGTGTGTGTGTGTGTGTGTGTGTGTGCGCGTGCTTCAAATAGCTTTGTTGAGATATAACCCAAATACAATACAGCTCACCCATTTAAAGTATATAATTCAACGACTTAGTATATTCACACTTTCGTGTTCATTCCCACAATCAATTTTAGAACATTTTCCTCTCCCCTAAAAGAAACCCTGTACCATTAGCAGTTACTCTGCATTTTCCTCTAACTCTCTCAGCCTCAGGCAACCACCAGTCTCCTTTCTGTGTCTGTGGATTTGCCTATTTGATTGGCTTCTTTCACTTAGTGTAAGGATTGCAAGGCTCAGCTGTGCTGTAGCGTGTATCAGAACTTCATTCCTTTTTATGGCTGGATAATACTCAGTTGTATAGATGGGCTTTACTTTATTGGCCCATTCATCAGTAGATGGATTCTTTTGGCTCCTAGGAATAATGCTGCTGTGAACATTCGTGCACTTGATGTGGATGGATGTTTTCATTTCTCTTTGGTGTATACTTAGAAATGTAATTCATAGATTATATGGTAACTGTGTGTTTGGGATGGTGACTTTTATCCCTAAGGTTGTAACGAAGCTACAAGGGGTTACCAGAAATTTGGGGGAAGGATCTCTGGTCTTCAGTCACCATAGACGCTGCAAGGAAGCTCATTACCCAAGTCTTCGTGGTCCGTTTGAAAGTTAAGTGGTTCTCCTATTCTCCCCTCGTGCCAGACACTTTGCAGTCTTTGTGCCAAACTCTGCAATGAGACTGCCACTGTTTGCCAAGGCTGGGGGCCTTGTGGCTTAGTTTCCTAGCAGCCATGTGTCACCCCCGTCAGAAGCCCAGCTCCCTCCTAGGACGTCACATGGAGGTAGGAGTCAGATTCAGCTGCTGCTGAAGGGACATGATGCCATCTCCACCCTCCGCTACACCTACCGTCAGCAACTCACTTGTTTTTCTCCCATAGAACTGTGTCAACGTTCAGTTTTACTATTTGTACTGATTTTAATGTGTTCAGTGGTATTTTAATGTTGCTTTGATTTGTTTTTCTTTAATGGCTAGGAATAATGTATTTCTCTATTTTTTTTTTTTTCTTGTTTAGATTTCCTCTGGGCTGAGTGAAGCATTCTTCTGTGGCCCACTTAATAAATAGGATCTGGGCTTTTTGTATATATGTATATCAGTTCTTTACATGTGCTACTTTGAGTAGTAAAACTTTCATCAATTACGTTTGTTGTATTTTGATATTACCATTTATTTCTCAAGGTTTTGCTCTTTTTTATCTCTTCAGTGTTAAGAATGCTATCTCATCTTCACTTTTTAAAAAAAATGTTTATTTTAGGCTCAGGGTACCTGTGCAAGTTTGTTCTATAGGTAAACTGGACATTTTTCACTTTTAATACAAATCGGATAGTTTTAATGCATAAATTGCTGCCCAGTTTAAAAGTTATTTTGTGTCACCAGGACCGAAAGTGCAATAAATCATTTTTTTAATTTAACTTGGCATTTAATAGTAGTTCTCTTTTCCACTTTTGTATTACTCCTAATATGTCACTTATTACGTTCCTTTAATAGCTTGAATTTTGTTTCTGGAATTTATACCAACCTAGGGATGCTTGCTTTTAATACAGCTCCATGCACCTTCAATAACTGTAGCTTTATAATTTGCAGTCCAGTAGGACAGATCCACCCCCACTTTTTAAAAAGAAGTCTCTTTTATTCCTTATTCCTCTGGGTGCGTTTTGCTGTGTACTTGTCTCATTCTAGAAAGCACTACAATAGGCCTTAATGATATGGGATTAATTAATAAGTCTACGTTGGACATGTTTGCATCTCTACTGCCTGGATGAGCATGATGCTCTTAACTGCACCTTCTAAGCCAGTGGGCTCATCCCATGTTCTCTGTAATTCTCAGTTCCCCTTCTCAGAGCAAGTTGGAAATTTACCCCTTGGAGCAGAGAGCATCATGCTATTCAGGTTTTCCTTACTTCTCTCTCTCTCTCTCTCTCTCTCTTTTTTTTTCTTCTTGAGATGGAGTCTTACTCTGTCACCCAGGCTGGAGTGCAGTGGTACAATCTCAGCTCACTGTAACTTCCGCCTCCTGGGTTCAAGTGATCCTTCTGCCTCAGCCTACTGAGTAGCTAGGACTACAGGTGCCCACCACCACACCTAGCTAATTTTTGTATTTTTAGTAGAGATGGGGTTTCAGCATACTGGCCAGGCTGGTCTCAAACTTCTGACCTTGTGATCCGCCCACCTTGGCCTCCCAAGGTACTGGGATTACAGGTGTGAGTCATGGCGACTGGCCTCCTTATTTCTCTTAACAGAGTTTTATAACGTTCCCTAAGTCATGTGTGTCTTAAGTGAAATGAATGCGCAGATATTGAATGTTTTGTATTACTATTTCAAATAGCATTTTTTTTCCTGGATTTTTTTCTTTCTACTGTCTGGTACTAGTGTAAGCAAAGGTTATTGATTTTTGAGGATTTATTTTATATCCTCAATTTTGAGCAAGTCATTCTCTGGTTAATTTTCTTGAATTTTCTAGGACGATAATCGTGTTATCTTGAAATACTGGTACTTCTATTTTTTTCTTCACAATTATTGTACCTTATTTTTTTCTTGAACAGTTATCTGCTGGCATTTCTAGAGCTAGGTTAAATAGAGATGGTAACAATAGGACATTGTTTTTTCCCCAATGATGTAAAACTAATAAGTATGTTTACCCTTTTCCCCAGGTTAAGACAGAAAATCTGCACCTATTTTGAGAAAATTAATTAAAAACTGATGCTGAATTTTATTCAGTTACTTTTGGCACATATTAAACAATTATGTGTATCTAAGAGCTATCTTTGCATATGCTATACATTTTTTTTTTTTTTTTTTTGAGACAGTCACTCTGTCGCCCAGGCTGGAGTGCAGTGAAGTGATCTCGGCTCACTGCAACCTCCACCTCCAGGTTCCAGTGATTCTCCTGCCTCAGCCTCCCAGGTAGCTGAGATTACAGGCATGCGCCACCATGCCTGGATAATTTTTCTATTTTTAGTTGAGACAGGGTTTCACCATGCTGGCCAGGCTGGTATCGAACTCCTGACTTCAAGTTGTCTACCTGTCTTGGCCTCCCAAAGTGCTAAAATTACAGGTGTGAGCCACAGCACCCATCTGTATGTGCTATATATTATAAAGTAGTTTTTAACAGTTATACTAGATTTATATGATTAAGACAAGCTCTGTTTGGTTATTCATGATGTAAAATTTTCAGTGTTTCCTGGTATTTTCATAAGAGAGAGAAATTACTGTCCAGCTCGCTGTTCCCTGTCTCCTCCCATTGTTGATTTCTCCCTGCAGCCTCCTTTCGTGTATCATTTTCTCTCCTCCTTTTCCCTCCTCTGCTTTCATTCTCCTTTCTCTCCCTCCTCTCCTTCCTCTATCCTTTCCTTCTGATGTCTTTGTCAGCTTTGGGAGTTAAGGCTTGACCTCAGAGACTAACCTAGTTAATAATACCATTGTTCTAGAATATATGAGATCCTTTATGTAATAAATGGTTTGGAGAAATTCTCCTGTTAGTCCAATAGTAACAATTAGTGTCAAAGCCGGAACGCCATTCTCTTATTTCTATAAGTATTTTCTATTATTTCTGTTATTCTTTATTATCTTGTTTGAGGACTAGATTGGGTTGGAAACTGTTGAGCAGGAGAACTCCATGTTCTGGGTGCCCTTTGGGAAGGTGAATATTCCAACCTTGAGCAGAATGATGCTGGGAAGTGATGTGGACGGGCTGGGTACATTCACCTGGAGACCTTCGCTGCTTCGGCATGGTGGGCATGACATGTGTCTTAATAGATGGTGAAAGAGGCATCATGAAGGTGAAATTTGACCCACTTGACATACCACTGGGCATGGCAGGCATGAGGCAAGGCAGGCAGATGTTTGCCACTCTTGCGCCTCCTCTGATATGGTTTGGCTGTGTCCTTACCCAAATCTCATCTTGAATTGTAGCTCCCATAATTCCCATGTGTTATGGGACAGACCCGTGGGAGATAATTGAGTTATGGGGGGTGGTTTCTCCCATACTGTTCTCATGGTAGTGAATAAGTCTTAGGAGTTCTGATAGTGTTATAAGGGGAAACCCTGTTTGCTTGGTTCTCATTTTCTCTCATCTGCCACCATGTAAAGTGTGCCTTTTATCTTCCACCACGATTGTGAGGCCACCCCAACCGCATAGAACTGTGAGCGCATTAAACCTCTTTTTCTTTATAAATTATCCAATCTTGGGTATGTCTTTATCAGAAGTGTGAAAATGGGCTAATACATCCTCTGTTAATAAGAGTTGTCTTTAAAACCGAGTAACTAGCTTGGCCATTTGATTTCTTTTTCTTTTTCTTTTTCTTTAAAATTTAGGTTCTGGGGTACATGTGCGGGTCATGCAGGGTTGTTGCATAGGTTCATACACAACCAGGTGGTTTGCTGCCTCTACTCCCCCTTCATCTATATCCGGCATTTCTCCCCATGTCATCTCTCCCCACCCTCCCCGCAATGCTGTCCCTCCCCTAGTCCCCCTCCACTACCCCCAGTGTGTGATGCTCCTCTCCCTGAGTCCACGTGTTCTCATTGTTCAGCATCCGCCTATGAGTGAGAATATGCGGTGTTTGGTTTTCTGTTCTTGTGTCAGTTTGCTGAGAACGGTGGTTTCCAGATTGATCCAAGACCCTACAAAGGACACGAACTGCAGTCTTCTTGGTCAGATACTATCCATGCTGTGAGGGCTACATATGGCTTTATTTGGCATAGGTTCTTCCCAGACTCATTTCTTTTTCAAAGTGCCAAAACTGGAATGCCATTCTTTTATTTCTATGATATTTTCTATTATTTCTATTATTCTTTATTTTTCTTCTTTAAACTTTAGGGGCAACTTGTGGATCTGTTCTTTGGATTTCAGGTTTAGAAACCTGATGAAGTGCCTTTGGCCTCAATCCTGAGCCTGACTCTGTAGTCCTGCTTGTTGCTATCCATGGAGATTGTCTTTCAGACTGAAAATGTTGTCCTAAATCACTGCCCCCTTAAGATCTCAATATCACTGCCTTTGTTTTCTTCCTCCCTGATTCCCCTTGTCACATGGTGTGGATCTCCATTCTTCATTTCTGTTGTGGCTATTTCTTCTATGTGGTGCATGGTTTTGAGCAAGGGACCTGCAGCCAGACTGCCTGAGTTATAAAACCAGCTCCACCATTTACAGTCAGAGTAGACCTGGCCAGTTACTTAACTCCTGTGTAACCTAGCTTCTCCAACCATATAATGGGAATTGTGACCACTCACCTCTGTAGAGTCATTATGAGAATGAAATGAGATGATCCACATTAAGGGCTTTGCATGATGCTGGACAGAGGTGAGCATCCCATCCCATAGGTATTAGCTACGGCTATATTGCTAGCATCTGCTAGTGTGGAAAGCCATAATTTAGGATTTCTGTAGTTGGGCGTGTTCGCCATTGCATCAGTGTTGTGTCTTGTTTTTGTTTTTCAGTCCCATTCTAGAATTTATAAATTTATTGTTTCTTTTCTTCTCATTGTAATCTCACTTTGATAATTTATTTTTTCTTGCAAGTTTAAAATAAGTAGGCACGGATTATGCTCCTCCTGGCCTTAAAAAAGCACCAAGCTGGTATTCTAATCGAGGTCACTGCTTAGAACCAGCTTCCTCTATTTAATTCCCAGATGCTTGGGGTCCTTTTTCATTTCCCTAGGTCAGAAGGCTTCTTTCATCTCCTGATTTTCATAGGTGCACACTGGCCAGGGGTAGACATAGCCTCTTTATCATCCACAACCCAGCACCTTGAACCTTAGGACAGGATTTCCTGTACCAGCCTGCCCACTGAAAAAGTTGGACCAAGAGGAGAACGTGGTCACCTTGTCAGCTTGCCCTTTGGAGTCACAAAGTTTTCAAGAATCTGTGGTTTCTTTTGGAATGGCATCAGGGGAAGGTTGATTTCTTTTATTATATTCTCTCATGCTTATCTACAAAATGCATGCTTAGACTTCTACACAATTCTCCATCTTTTGGCATTCCAAAAGATATTGGTAGTGAATGAGTCAAAGTCATTGTCAATATATACCTTATTTAAAGAAGAAATCTGATTTTCATGACAAAAGTATCTATTTGTTTTTAAAATTATTTATTTTTTAACCGACAAAGGTCAACTAAAGGTCTTTCCAGATTTAAAAGAACCTGTTACATACTTATTGTATACAATGTGATGTTGATGGATACATTGTGGAATGACTAGATCAAGCTAATTAACTTACCAGTTACCTCACACTTTTATGATTTTTTTGTGGCGAGAACATTTGAAATGTCTTTTGGCAATTTTCAAGTGTACAATGCTTTGCTGTTAACTATAATTACCATGTTTTACAGTAGATCTTTTGAGCTTATTTTTCTTGACCAAAATTTTATATCCTTTGACTGACATCTCCTCATTCTCACCCCAACCCCAACCCCATTCTCACTCCAACTCCCAATCCCACCATTGTACTCTCTGCTTCTATGAGTTTGACTTTTTAAAATTCCACATACAAGTGAGATCCTTGGTATTTGTCTTTTATTGCCTGGATTCTTTCACTTGATAATGTCCTCCAGTTTCATTTCTGTCATCACAAATGACAGGATTTCCTTCTTTAAGGCTGAGTAATATTCCATCATTTTCTTTATCTATTCATCTGTTAGTGGACATGTAGGCTGATTGCGTATTTTGACCGTTGTGGATGGCACCGCAGTGAGCGTGGAAGTGCGGATATCTCCTTGACATACTGACTTTATTTCCTCCGGGTATATACCACAGTGAAAATCACCTTATACATATTAACATGGCTATTATCCAAACGACAAGCAGTAAGTGTTGGTGAGGCTGTGGAGAAAAGGTTTATACTCAGAACAACGTTTTATTAAAGGTTAGTAAATGATTTCTGATAGGAAAGACACCATAAGAGCTTTTTACTTTGTCTTTTCGTGAAGGACAAATTAGCCTTTGAATCATTGCCTACGTCTAGCAATTCTTTTTAACGTATTTCAAATGTCAAGGTCTTTCCAGATTAAAAAAAAAAATCTGTGAATAACTCAACCATGGAGCTACCTGCAAAATTCAATTTCTGATGGTGATCAGGTATGTCCTAGAAGCCCCACTGCTGATGATGGAGCCAGGTATTCTCAGCCTTGTTCTAGCCAAGACTTACATCAGTTTATCAGTTCTTAAAATTTTTATTTATGGAAACCATGACATTGCCATCAAACCCTTTATGGACCCATGAAAGCAAGTGATTTTAAGCGTTTTAAACAGAGCCTTGCGTATATGATGAATATAAAGAAGTATTATTTGGATCTCCATAGCAATTTATTATTTACTCAGTCATAAATTGCATTTCTCCACTCTGCCTCGACCTTCAGGAGGTCCTCTGATGGGAAAAAGATAACATCTAATAATGAAAAGTCTTGTTGTTTTGTTAGATGTCAGACTTTGAGATCAGCTTCCAAGCAAGGACAATCTTATTTGAGAAGGTTATTAACCATCTCTTTTTCTCAGCATCAGCTGTAGATCATCTGCAAGACTCTTGTGGATCATGGAGACTAATTTGGAGGGGCAGAACTGTGAGATGGAAGAGGGTATGTACTGACCAAGAGTCTAGCCCATTAGGTGGAGGACAGGTTGCTGGATGATGAGCCCTGGAGGCAGGGACCATGGTCTGTTGTTCTTGTATCCTTAGCATCCAGCATACAGAAGGTCTTGAATGTTGAATGACTGAGTGGATGGCAAGGAGCTTTGGGGAATGAGATATTCTGGCAAAGTTCTAGCATCTCAGCTTTGGTGGTCATTCTTTTCTGCCTTGCTCTTAGAAGTCTGTGAACTGAAACATCGATTCGTAAGTGTGAATGCATTTTAGAATTACTTGGGAACATTAAAAAAAAATCATACTTGAGCCCCGTCCTCACAGATTCCGATTTAATTTGTCTGGGGTGGGATCTAGGTGTCAGCATTTTTCAGAAGTTTTCTTATGTGATGTTAAAGTACAGTCAGGGTTGAGAACCCCCAGAAATGGGTAGGGTCCAAAGTTGAAAGACCAAAATGAGGTATGTTAGGATTCACAGTTGATCAGGATTGGTTGGGGAGTAAGAACTTTGTGTCTTACATGTGATTGAAATCTTGGAAATGGAATCTTCTAGAATCACCTTTCAAAGCTTTTTAAAGGAGTTTCTTTTGCTTCCTGTCCACCCTTTGCTGTTTCTGGGAGGCAGGATGATAGGGTAGTCCAGGAGCTGGGCACTGGGAGACTGGTTCTGATCCCTCTTATAGATGTGATCTTATTATCTGTCACCTAACATCTCCAGTTCTCAGCTTTCTCAGGGGCAAAACATAGACTTAAAGATTTTAGAATCTTGCCACTTCTCAATATGGTTGGCAAACATGAACTTTTGTGCTGATTGGATCTTGTGGTGGTGAGTCTATGTTTGTAATACTCAAAGACAATGTTAAGAAAATAAGTGATCCTAATGTCGTGTTTATATTTCCATGGCCTAGTCTATGGATAATTCCTGAATGTGAAACAGTTCATCTACAAGTGCATTCCTCCTCAATTTTCTTGAAGAAAAAAATATTAAAGGATGGCAAAAGGACTAAGTCTAATATTTTGGTTGTCAAAGATACTTGTATTTATCAAATATTGTATATTTTAATGGGAAGGGAGGCCAAAATGGGAAATTTGGGGTAATTGAAACTTATAATTCTTGTGCTTGGTTTAATACTAATAGTTATTAGCATTGATTAATTGCTTTCCATGTATCAGATGCTGTTTTAGGAACCCTCTCTGTATCAACTCATTCAGTAAAACCATTATAGGTGGTAGATTCTCACATAATCCCAATTTTGTGGATATGGAAATTGAGGCACATAAAGGTTAATTAACTTGCTACTAAGATTACTAACCAGGAAGTAGCAGATCAGCGTTTTGAGCTCAGAAAGACTGGTTCCTAACAACTAAGTCATATCACATTTAGAACAATAGCTTTTACTTCCATAATGCATTCACCTGTAAGAGTTTCTCTCGCCTGCCTAAGAGCACAGTAAGCAGTAATTGTTATTCTTATATCTATTTTCCAGATGGCTCAGAGAGTGTGAATAATTCATGCAGGGTCACCCAGTTTGCATGCAGCAGTGCTTGGAAGTGAACTAGGTCCTGACTTCAGAATATAGTGCTCTGTCTCCAGATATTTGCATAGCACTTCACAGTTTACAGCACATTTCCACATTTGCTATGTTGTTAAATCCTCACAACAACCTTGTGAGGTAAACTGAAAAATCTGAATGCTGTGCTGGCCAGCTGTCATTGGGTGACACTAGCCACTGGAACAGATAGACCCTGAAATCTCTGTCTTAGCATGTCTTAGTCAGTTCAGGCTGTCATAACAAAATAGCATAGACTGGGTGGCTTAAATAACAGGAATTTATTACTCACAGTTCTGGAGGCTGAAAGTCCAAGATCAGGGTGCCAGCAGGGTGGGTTTCTGGTAAGGTCTCTCTCCTACCTCATAGATCATTGCCTTCTTGCTATGTGCTTACAAGGAATGTGTGCATGCAGAGATAGACAGAGAGAGAGTGAGAGGGAGGGAAGGATATCTCTCTTCCTCTTCTTCTAGAGCCATCCTAAAGGCCTAACCCTCTTGCCCTAATCTAACCCTAATTACTCCCGAAGGCCCTATCTCCTAATGCCATCACATTGAGGGTTAGGGCTTCTATGTATGGATTTTGGGAGGATACAAACACTCAGTTTCTAACAACACAGTGGGAGTTTATTTCTCACTCATGGACAGTCCAGTTAGTAATGGGGGTGATGTAGCTTTGCTCCATGTGGTCATTCAGGGGCCCAGGCTGATGGAGATGCTGCCATCTTCATCCCATGGTTTCCAAAGGCACCCTGGCCATTGATATATGGATTCAAATGGACAAAAGGAATGGTGGGTCACACAGGAGGTTTTGATGGGCCAGACCCAGAAGTGGAATCTGTCTCTTCCAACTACATTCCCCTGACCAGGACATTCCAAGAACGGGCATCTGGAAAATGTAGTCTAGCTGTGTGCTCAGGAATGAAAGAAAATGGGTTTGGTGAACAACTGCCAGAGTCCACTGTAACAGTTAATAAAAATGAAAAGACCAAACATTATTGATTCTTGTTATATGTCAGGCACTCAGTGACCTAGAAAATGCATAATTATTATCTCAATACATTGTCATAATAATCTTTGAGATAAATATTACTTCTTACATTTGTAAGAATTCAGATGCATTAAGAGAAATTAAGTGAGTCACCCAAGGTTATACAGACTGATGGTAAGTGGGAATGTTTGAATTCAAACCCAGTCTTTCTGACTTGGGAGTTACTCTTCATAACTACTCAATAAGTTTCCACAGCAAGCCAGCTGAGTAGGGTTCTAGTCCCACTTTTGCCGTTAATAGTACAACACAGGACTTGAGTGATGGACAGTTGATAACGTTGGGGAGGATAGATGATCTTTCTCCCGCTCATCCAAGGCCCCAGGCATAAAGATTCTGAGTGTGGTATGGAAGTTGATAAAACTACTACTATTTTTTTTTTTCGAGACAAAGTCTCACTGTATCAGCTGTCTCCCAGGCTGGAGTGCAGTGGCATGATGTTGGCTCACTGCAACAACCTCTGCCTCCCGGGTTCAAGCGATTCTCCTGCCTCAGCCTCCTGAGTAGCTGGGACTACAGGCATCCACCACCACCTGGCTAATTTTTGTATTTTTAGTAGAGATGGGGTTATACCATGTTGGTCAGGCTGGTCTCGAACTCCTGACCTCGTAATCTGCCCACGTTAGCTTTCCTAAGTGCTAGGATTACGGGTGTGAGCCACTGTGCCCTGCCTTTTTTTTATTTTTTATTTTTTCCTGAGACAGCGTCTTGCTCTGTCACCCAGGCTGGAGTTCAGTGGTACAATCTAGGCTCACTGCAACCTCCAGCCTCTGGGCTCAAATGATCCTCTTACCTCAGCCTCCGGAGTAGCTGGGACCACAGGTGTGTGCCACCATGCCTGGCTATTGTATTTTTAGTAGAGATGAGGTTTCACCATGTTGCTCAGGCTGATCTGAAACTCCCGAGCTCAAGCAATCCACCTACCTCTGCCTCCCAGAGTGCTGGGATTATAGGTGTGAGCTACCACGCCTGGCCTATTTTACTTCTAATTAGCCAGCTTTTTCTAAATCCGACATCCATATATATTAAAACAGATGTAAAATGTCCCCCCTACACACACACCCATTATTCCTGGCACATTCTAGTTGCAGCTGCAGTTAGGAATGTTAGCAGGGACTCAGGTACCTGCCTTTGCATTGATGTTTAACTCCGTGCTTTCAAACTCTAAAATGCCTGTGAATTACCTGGGATCTTATCAAAATGCAGATTCTGCTTCAGAGGTCTGGGGTGGGGCCTCAGAGTCTGCATTTCTAATAAGACCACAGGTAATGCCCACCCGGCTAGTCCATCAACCACAATTTGCATAGCAAGAATCTGCTACTTGTATAACAAATAGAATCAGCCTGTTGTTGCCTCTGTTTATTTTAGCACTTTGTTCCTGTCTGTCATTCCTCTTATGTGGCACTGTAGCTAGTGGTGTAAGTGTCCATCTCTTCAACCAGACTGAGTTTCTTGAGGGCTGAGACCATTTATACTTGACAGTTTTATGTCTGGCTTAGTGCCTGACATAATAGTTGCCAAATCCATGTGTTTTGAGCAGACGACTGATGACTCCAAGTGCATGTATAGTGAGAAGCCTCATGGAATCCTCATCTTGAGGTACCTTCAAGGGCATAGCACGTGTAGCGGGCTATGTGAAAACCATGCTGGCCATCAGCAGTTGCACAGGGCTTTCACTCCCCTTGGGTACTACACGGTTTGCGTGGCACTGCAGTATGATGCAATACTGAAGAAGAGGAGACTACACAAGAAATTGAAGGGCTAACGTTAATTTATTAGAGGCTGTGGGAAGAAGGGGCTTATATACACAATCCGTAGTGTATAAAAATAAGTTAGGGGCTATGGGAAGAAGGATCTTGTATGTGCAATTCATGACATTCCAACCAGCCAAGAGTGTCTAGTTAGAGTTCCTATTGGGCTATTTCCCTTTATGTACCAGGTTTTGAATCTGGGAGTACTTTGAAGCCCAAGCTAAGAAAACCAACAACTAAAACAACCTTCCCAACAAATCCCTTTTCATGTCTTAATTTCTCTATGGAAGAAGCTCCGTTTTTCTCCAAGAAATCTGAATCTTTGAGGGCTGTAGCTGTCTGAAAACGGAATGGTGTCAGTCCACTTTGTAAAGACATCCCTGACCACAAGCAGTGGATCTTTCAGGATATTTTAAGGCTGATGGAAGCCCCCTCTTTCACTCTGACCAGTGACGCACCACTACCAGGACAAAGAGGGCATGACCATCAAGTGCTAGAAGAGACAGCTGGTTTCTGTCATATTTCAAATGCAGACAAGACCTATTTGTAGAAGGTGAGGTCTACAGAAGGTGTCAGAATAGGGGAGGAAAAGAATATAGAATTTCCACAGAGCTGTGAGGCTAAACCTTTCTGTGGGTTACCAATCCTCTCAAACAGCTAATGCGACCTGTGGCACCTCTGCCCAGGGAGATACATCCAAGCAAAATTTTGCTGCCAGGCACAGTGTCTCACACCTTTAGTCCCAGCACTTTGGGAGGCCGGTGTGGATGGATCACCTGAGGTCAGGAGTTCGAGACCAGCCTGGCCAACATGGTAAAACCCTGTCTCTACCAACAAATATAAAATTAGCTGGGCATGGTGGTGTGTGCCTGTCATCCCAGCTACTGGGTAGGCTGAGGCAGGAGAATCATTTGAACCCAGGAGATGGAGGTTGCAGTGAGCCAAGATCATGCCACTGCACTCCAGGCTGGAAAACAGAGCAAGACTCCGTCTCAAAAAAACCCCCCCAAAAGAACAATTTTGCATATGATTTCAGTGAGATCAGAGTGACCTTGAACCTTGGTCTAAGAACTCCTGGAGTGAAGGGATGTAAAGACTAGGGTGTGGGTGGCATAGGGCAGGATTTAGAGAGGTCTTATCTTTCTCTGTCATCTGACTCCAAGAGGAATTTCACACAGGTGATAGTCATGGACGTGGTTCTACTTTTTGTTATTTGGGCTGCTCAGAGGAAGCCCCTTGATTTCTTTTCAAACACGAACAATCTCCGAGACGATCAGAGATGTCAACAGCCGTGATAACTGTGCTGCATAGGCCACTGTGTTAGTTCTGCTTCTTGAGTGAGATGAGATTTATTATTGTCCCAGGCATGGGCACAGTGTTGCCTATCAAAAGCTATCCCACACATTCTATTCATCATTCTGTCTGCCTGCGGTGCTGTCATCAGATGAATATCAAATCATTCGGGTGGACAGTTCCCAGAGCTGTTTGGAGGAACTTTTTTTTCTGCTTTGTTAACATTAGTATTCTCAGTACTAGTGTGGTGGGAGGAGGGGGAGTGATATAGCTTGTATTCGTGATTAGGTAAACACAGTGTTTTCCTTTAGTGTGATTCCATGCAGTCGTCATGATTTCTAAGTTAAAGGTGGAAAAAACAGGATTCCTTGTTGTTTGGCCTGCACCTCCACTTTATGACAGTGATGATAGAAGGTCTGGGTCTTTCCCTTGTGGCTTGGCTCAGTGCAGCAATGGTAGGTTTTCCATCTGGGCTGCAGCTGGGATGATGCTATGGTTTGAATGTGTCTCTCAAAAAGCATGCATTGGAAACTTAATCCTCCATGCAACACTGTTGGGGGTGGGGCTTCCACCTTCATGAATGGATTAATGCCAATTATAAAAGGGCTCGAGACTGTGAGTTGGATTTCTGCTCTCTTGCCCCTTCTTCCATTTTCTGCCATAGGATGATGCAGAACAAAGCCCCTCACCAGATGCTGGCATCTTGATCCTGGACTTCCCAGCCTCCAGATCTGTAAGAAATAAATGTCTTTTCTTTATAAACTACCCAGTCTGTGGTATTCTGTTACGGCAACACAAAACAGACTAAGACAGATGATGAGCTTGGCTGCACGCTATGCTGGGGGCATTTTACATCTATCTCTTTGAAGATTCCAGAGTCATGTGGACTGTTTCCCGTAGGGGAAAAAAGGGGCATGCATTTGTGTATCAACTGAACTTTTTGCCTTCATATGTAGAAATAATGGTGGAGAATTGTCATTTTGGCTGCCTGACATGTTTTCCATCCTAAGAGCACCTCATTCTCCCTTTGGGGAACTACCTCTTTCCTAGTGCTACAGTTCCGCAGTTGGGTAAGGCTGGTAACCCAGTGCCCTGCCCTGCCCTAGCCAAGGGGCAGGCCTGGGAATCAAACTAAACTAATAGTACCATCACTCTCCTGGAATTTTAGCTTGATCAGCATGACTTAGGGACTGACGATGATTGGAGTGCAGCCATTGTCAATAGCAGAACCCCAATGACAGCAGTCGCGCCCCAGGCCACTTAAACCAGAATCTCAGAGGATGGGGTCAAGACATCAATCTTCTTTAAAAGCTTTAAAATCTCCCTTGATGATTCCAGTGTGCAAGAAAGGTAGGATCACTGCCAGAGAGGCTGCTTCCAGACCCTCCAGAACTGCCCTGGTTTCCATGCCTAATTTGTGATCCTTCTGGTTGATTCTATGGGTTCCTAAAAGCCTTCCTTGAAATCCTCAGATTACTGAAGTTTATCACCATTGATTTTTTTCTTTGTAACACATGACCCTGATACTGAAATGAAAAACAATTGTATGGTTGTATTTTACTCTGAACCCAATGCAAGTAAGCCACCTTGCCAAGAAAACCAAAACGAATGGATTTGACAGTGTAAAGCCAACAAATACGCTTCCATTCCTAATGGAAAAGCCAAATCCACTCATGGAAAATAAGCCCATTATACCGCCAACACAAAGACTGGGGATTTGCATGGTGTTAGGAAAAATTTTTAAGAATCCCTGGAAGGCTTAAGGAAAAGGACTCTCTAAGTATGAACATACTCCGTTTTCTTCTCTAGACCTGGTAGAGATTATTTAACATGTAGCCAGATAGCTCCTTACTGGCAGCAAATGTGTAAATCAGGGACTTTGCAGATCCTCTTCAAAGAAGGTTGGCAACAGGAGGACGTTCTGGACCTTCCAAGAGTTCCAAGTGCCTTAGGTTTTCCAGTTGGCATTGCAGGAGAGGCAGTTGCATTTTAGAGAATGAGGGTGCTAACTGGCCAGTGAAAATGCAGTTTTTTCTGAAAGACAGATTTCATTTTGATTGTGTTGCAAATCTGGAAAAGAGCCACTTTGGCTTGATGCTGCTTCCCAGGTGCATGGCTGAATTTCAGGCTCTGAACAGAGGTGCAAGGGTGTCTCATGCAGCTTTTGTGTGAGAAGAAGGATTTGTCTTGGTTGATTGATTTATCTGCATTTATAGTCACATCAGTCATAGTCAGATATTGAAGCAGAGTGATCTTGATAGGAAAGAAATGCATTCTTTGTTAAGTGCTAAGACGGGAGAACTGTACCTTGTAAACACGATTCACACACATCTAGGCCTTGGGAATTGTTGTCAAGTGTATTAACCTCCTTAGACCACTTTCAGAGATCAGCAGTTAGAATGGCAATTGCCACTTTATTATTACTGTTATATTATATTGTTATTTTGAGATGGAGTCTTGCTCTGTCACCCAGGCTGGAGTGTAGAGGCGCAATCTTGGCTCACTGCAACCTCTGCTTCCTGGGTTCAAGCAATTCTCCCTGCCTCATCCCCCTAAGTAGCTGGGATTACAGGTGCCTGCCACCACACCTGGCTAATTTTTGTATTTTTGGTAGAGATGAGGTTTCGCCATGTTGGCCAGGCTGTTCTCAAACTCCTGACCTCAGGTGATCCACCTGCCTTAGCCTCCCAAAGTGCCGGGATTACAGGTGTGAGCCACCATTCCCAGCCACCACTTTAGAACTGCCAGATCTCTCTTCACCCACAAACAACCCTTAGAGTCACAGGACTTCCTGATAATATCTGTGAAGCAGGGGCTTAGGACCCCAGGATTTCTGGGTGGGAAGGCACCAGAGGGGTTGTCAGCAGCTGCCATTCATACAGTGCTGGCATCTCTTTTGCAACATGCTTTCTGGTCTAGTGCACTTCTCAGCCGAAATGCCCAGAGCACAACTCTTGAATTCGACTCCCAGACACGTTCTTCCCACTTCCACGTGGATGGCTTCCAACTCCGTCCCCTTGTCAGCATCTGCATCACCACTCTTCATGCTCAGTCATGATAAACCTTGGTAGGCCACTGTACAGCTTCCTTACAGCTTGTCTTGCTTCTGCTTTTGACTTCAACAGCACCCTGCTCCCACCCCACCTCCCAGGTCCTCTCCACCCTGATGACTCTCAAAGAGCCCTGTGAGGAAGTGCGGGTTGTTGAGCTGAAGCTGGTAGTTCTTTGAAATTAAACATGAATATGTAGAGGCTTTTGTGCTCAGTTTTTTTTTTTTTCTGAACTGTTGCACTGAAGAATTAAAAGACAAAATTCCACTTGATATTCTGCTGCATAGAAAAGATCCTCCTTCCTCTTTCCCGTTTCAGTCTCTTGTTTGTTTTCTTCATCTAGCTTGTTTCAGCAAGTTAGCCTCTGTGTCCAAACTCTTACAGATTTAAGTAGTGAGAGTTGCTTCTAGTTTATTTATTTGCATATTTTGGGGAGGGGGGATTTGTATTCTCACAGTAGAATGTAAGCTTCATTGAAAGGGTATGTGTCTATCCCAGTCCTTTGGTTTAGCACAGTTCCTGGCACAAAATAGGTGTTCGATATTAGTTGTTGATTGAGTGGGTGAAAAGAATGGTATACACAGAGGCTCACTGTTCCCTGAAGCCAGAGTGAACACCCCCATCTCTCCATTTTGGTTCTGTGTAGTTGGTTTTTGGATCGACTTGTAGGACCTTGGAGTTACCTCACTTCCACATCCCCTTCTTAGATCAGCCCGTCACTGCACCAGATTCTATTCTTTTTGGGTGGTCTGACTTTCCTCAGAACCATCTATTTGAGAAATGTGCATTTATTGAGCACTTACTATGTGACAACCCTATGGTAGTGATGGTGGGTAGAGTAAGAAAGAAATGGAAAACATGGTCCTAGACGTTAGAGATGTTCTTCAAGGCTTTCGATGTATCTGAATTTTTTGGTTTGGCTTTCAATACACCCTGGAGTTTGGCCCTTTCTCTTCCTCATCCACATATCCAACTCCGTATATCCTACCCATGTTCTTTCACTGATACCAGGGTAGCCTTCTCACTACCTCAGACATTTGGCAATTAATTCTCACCTTGGTATTCTGTTACCTCCCACCTCCCACTCAACCTGCAGTAAGCAGTTATTATCCTAATTTTTTGGAATAAAAAAATTGAGATTTCTTGGAAAGGGGAATTTAGATTGGCTTTTTCAGGCTGTTAGAAAATGCTAGCTTGATTTTATAAAGTTAAAAAGAGGCTTAGAGAGAGACTAAGTAACTGTTTCAAGGTGGAGTCAGGATTTGAATCTAGGACTTTCTGGCTCTAAATCTAGTGCTATTGTAGCACTGATACAAGAATTAAATGAGATAAAGTGTTTATAAACACTCCCGAAACAGTGCCTGGAACATACAGGCACCCAAAAGTATTAGTTTCCTTATAGAGAAGTTAAGTTGATTCAGCATTAATAAAGCAAGCAAGCCAAAAAACCAGCTTAAGAAATATTCTTCATTAAAATTTAATTAAGTCATAGCAAAATACAGGAATTTCTGTGGAGTCTTTCTTAATCTGAATAACTGCATTCTTTATAGTCTGAGTCGTGAAGTGATGACAAGGAATAAGTTTTAGGATTCAGTAGTACAGTAGGGAAATTATAGTTAACAGTAGTTTATTATATATTTCAAAATAACTGGAAAAGAAGATTTGTAATATTCCCAACACAAAGAAAAAAATAAATGTTTAAAATTATGGATATTCCAATCACCCTGATTCCATCATTACATATTGTATACAGGTATTGAAATTCACATGTACCCCCCCCATATATGTAACTGTTGTATATGAATACAAGAGAAAAGAAATGTAAGCAACACCTTTTCATTAGTTTATTATAAATATATATGAAATACTTTTTACACAGATATTACCATGTTAAAATGCCAGTAGATAGAGGTTTTGTTACTGTTACACTGATTGCATTGTGTATAGTTTGTGATATTAGTACAAGTCATACTTTACTAGTTAGTAGAGACAAATTTCGAAAAAGAAACACCCCTCCACTCCACTCATTGCTGTCTGTGGTGCTGAAACATTACTGCCCACCTTCTTCCAGGATTATGATCTAAATGTCGGTATAAGGAGTGTTAACAAGAGAGAGCAGGGACTCGGGCAAAGTCGACTGAAGCTACTGGAAAGGCCTATTGGACTAGAGAAATTTCCAGGAAGAAAAAAAAGAGGACTTTGTTTGCTATTCTTTTCAAATACAGACATCCTTTGTCATTCAACATTAGAAATCAAATGGCTACAAATGCATTTTCAGATCAATCCCTTGTTCTCCAAACCCTTCCTGCTGCTGCTGTAAAAATATCAAGAATTAAACAGATTTGGATTACATATCTCTCACTGTCCAAAGTTGTTATTCAGTCTCAGAAATGGAAATACTTTGGATAATGAAGGATAGTTCTAATTGCAGTTCATTTATTCTAGTACTGTTTGTTGAGTCCTTTATATTCCAGAAACTGTACTTGGTAATCAGACACAGAGTGTGAACAAGAAGGAGAAGGTCACTGTTGTCATGGGGATATTTTTTGTGGGAGAAGACTGAATAAAGATAAATACACGTAAAGACTTCGAGATACTTAGTACTATGAAAAAAATAGCAATTACCAAGAAAGATAATTACCTTTTTTCTTGAGAATTACATATGTGGAGAATATTGTAGATGGTTAATAATAATGATAATAATTACTAACATTTACTAAGTTTTATGTGTTGCCAGGCACTATTCTGAGTATCTTACCTTTATTAACTCATTTAATAATTACAACTCTAAGAGGTAGCTACAATTATAATCCCCATTTTATTTTATTTTATTATTTATTTATTTTCTTGAGATGGAGTCTTGCTCTGTAGCCCAGGCTGGTGTGCAGTGGTGCAATCTCGGATCACTGCACCCTTCACCTCCTGGGTTCTAGTTCAAGCAATTCTCCTGCCTCAGCCTTCCAAATAGCGGGATTATAGGCACGCACCACCATGCCCAGCTTGTTTTTTTATTTTTAGTAAAGACGGAGTTTCACCATGTTGGCCAGGCTGGTCTTGAACTCCTGACCTCGTGATCTGCCCACCTTGACCTCCCAAAGTAGTGGGATTACAGGCATGAGCCACCACACCCAGCCTTATTATCCCCACTTTATAGATGAGACAGCTGAGGCACAAGAAGGTTAAGTTCTGTCCAAGGTCATTGGTAAATCAGCAATAGAGGTGAGATTTGAGGCCAGAGAGTCTGGCCTCAGAGCTCTTCTCAGATTCTGAGATACCCAGAAGCCAGTGGTGACGAAGAGAGGAAGATATGGGAGGAATGAATGAGGGAAGCAAATTCTCCAAGCACACACAGAGAGAAGGAGTTCAGAAACTCAGGAGATCGGGGACTTTCTAGGGAGCTAACACAGAACTTTGCATTTTGCTTTTGCAGAGGTTAGCCTTCTGGTCTTCATGAATCAATCTTCATTTTCCCCTCTTGTTACACCAGTGATTCTGCTGCGGAGGCCTGATTCCTAATGAGATTCTGCTCCACTAGCTTCTGGATAGAGCTACATCCCATCATTCATGGGAAGTCAGCTTTAATCAGGGATTTTTATGTTGCTACCTTCAGGCTTGGAGAGGAGCTTGAAAGACAGGGACAGATACTGAAGGCCAGTTTGGTTTATGGGAACTATTGCACTGAAAGTTTTTAACACCTCTCTAGCTTATCTATTTTTCCTTTGTGCAAAAGAAACTTGGTGGTATTTGAACTGGATTCTCCCTAATATGTTCTCAGGCACAATTGCTTTGTGGCCTTTGTCACTTTCTCAAGTTGAGTTGACCATGGAGCTTATTTCCTTGGGTGCCATGTGTCTTGGAGTTTCAGTGTTTTATTTAAAAATATCAAAAGATTTCATCTAATGGGAAGACTGATATCTCCCACTTTAGGTGTTACAGAAACCTAATAAATGCCAAATACAGGTATATCAGAGAAATTGTTACCTTTATTACCAAAATATGCACTTCATGGAGTAGAATATGGTTTCGTGGAAAGAGAGTAAACTAAGTCAGTGAGACCTGGGTCCAGACCTCGGATCCACCACTTGTGAACTCTGTGACCTTGAGAAAGAAACATAATCCTAGAGCCTTTGTCATCTTGTTTCTTAAAATGGAAATAAAACATAACCTTGTACAGTTGTCTGTCAAGGTCAAATGAGATTATACAGATAAAATTCCTGGCACAGTGGCTACCAATGGCAAATACTAGTCAGTCTCTTCTTTTTTAATGCAAACTTTGTATGAAGTATAACATATAGAAAAATGCACAGGCTGTAAGTATTGATAAATACATAACTTGATAAATTTTCAGAAACAAGCACACCTGCATAATTAGCGCCTAGCTCAAGAAACAGAACGTTACTAGCCCACCTGAAGTCCTCCTCATGCCACCTTTTCCTGGTCATGACCTCAACTTACCATAGATATGTTTTAATGTTTCGAGATTAATATAAATGGAATTACAGACTATGTCCTCTTTTTTTGTCTGGCTTCTCTTGTTCAACATTATGTTTGTGAGTTTCATTAATTCATGTTGGCATGTGTATTTGTGATTCATTCATCCTAATCACTGTATACTGTTCTATTGTATCCCAGTGTATTAATCCATTCTTCTGGCAGTGAGCATTTGAGTTGTTTCCTTTTTAGCTATTATGCATTTTGTTGCTAATCATTATTCTAGTACATGTCTTTGGTGAACACGTATAGTCATTTCTATTGTATATGTATGTGTTTCTACTGAGAATATTTCTAGAAATGAATTTCTGGGTCATAGGATTTGCATATGTTCAAACGGTTTTACAATGAGACAAAGTACTTCTCTTTACTTTTCCCTTTACAAAGGAATTTACCTCAAGGTTCTTTTAAATAAGTCAGACAGTACATTTATCACATGTATCTATTTAATAAAATTTAATTGATAACCTTTGGTGATATTCTCATTACCTAAAGTGAAATATGCTTGGCTGTATTTGTAACTTTATTTTTGAGAGTTCCTTTACTTGGGAATTTCTCTCCCTTGACCACCAAAAAGTCATTTGACAACTGGTTTCACTGTTTATTCCAGGCTTTTCTCACCTCTCAGTTGTGTGAATGTAAACCTTCAATTATTTACTTGGTCTCACTGAATCTTGGCTTGCTGTTCTAAAATGTAACAGGAACAGTCAACAAGGTACACCCACTTTCAATAATCAGCTCTGATGACATTCACAAAGTTTTGCCTTCAAACTGCCTAAAGAATTGCCACATTAAAATCTTACCCAGCTGGGCACGTTGGCACACACCTGTAGTCCCAGTACTTTGGGACACCAAGGCAGATGGATCACTTGAGGTCAGGAGTTTGAAACCAGCTTGGCCAATATGGTGAAACCCTATCTCTACTAAAAATACAAAAATTTGACACATGCCTATAATCCCAGCTACTCAGGAGGCTGAGGCAGGAGAATCACTTGAACCCAGGAGGTAGAGGTTGCAGTGAGCCGAGATCGCACCATTCCACTCCAGCCTGGGCAACAGAGCAAGACTCTGTCTTAAAAAAAAAAATACGCATACACACACACAGACACACACACACACACACACACACACACACACACACACACGCATATATTCCTAACAATGTAAATTTTTACCCTATTATAAGAAATTTATTTTCTATCTTTATCATCATCACTTATTGTGTGCCTACTGTGGACAGAGTGAATCACTTTTACATGCATTATTTCATTTAATTTCATAGCAACGCCATCAAATAGATATCATTGCAGATTCCCTCCTTCTCTCCCTCCCTCCCTCTCTCCCCTGTTCCTTCCCTCCCTCCCTCCCTCTCTCCCCCCCTTCTCTCTCTTTTTTTCAGACAGAGTCTCTCTCTGTTGCCCAGTCTGGAGTGCAGTGACACAATCTTGGCTCACTGTAACCTCTGCCTCCCAGGCTCAAGTGATTCTCATGCGTCAGCCTCCCGAATAGCTGGGACAACAGGCATGTGCCACCACACCCAGTCAATTTTTGGTATTTTTAGTACAGACAGGGTTTCATCATGTTAGCTAGGCTGGTCTCGAACTCCTGATTTCAAGTGATCTACCTGCCTTGGCCTCCCAAAGTGCCAGGATTACAGGTGTGAGCCACTGTGCTTGGCCACAAATTTTCTTTCTTTTAGACAAGGTCGTGCTGTTACCTAGGCCGGAGTGCAGTGGTGCAGTTATGGCTCACTGTAGCCTCAACCTCCCAGGCTCAAGCAGTCGTCCTGCCTCAGTCTTCACATTAGCTGGGACTACAGGCATGTGCTGCCACACCTGACAACTTTTTGTATTTTTTTGTAGAGATGGGGTTTTGCCATGTTGCTCAAGCTGGTCTCAAACTCCTGGCTCAAGCCATCTGCCTGCCTCAGCCTCCCAAATTGCTGCGGTTACAGGCGTGAGCCATCACACCTGGCCTATTATTGCAGATTTTTCAAACCAAGGTGTAGACAGGTTGTTGCCCCAAATCCCATAGCTTGTAAATGGAGGAAATCAAGGTTCTAACCATAGCTCTCTGAAGTCAGAGCTGTTTCTGTCACACATCCTCACAGATTTGAGGGGATGCATTTCTAACACACACACACATACACACACACATACACACACACACACACACAAACTAAATTACAGTTAGGACACAGATATAACCTCCTGCTCCCCTCAGGAGCACTTAACTTCCAAAGAGCTAAACACCCCAGACTCTCTGAAGGGAATCTTAATATGTGAGTGTTCCAGCCACTCAGGTTCATTAGTTGGTTGTCAGCAGGGTCTCAAGCAATGCCTCTTATCTGTGCTTTTAGTCAATGATGATTGAAAAGTTTGCAACAGTAAGCTCCTTGTTTCTCATCTCTCCTTGCCAACCAGCTCAACATTCTGCTGCCAAGACAATGTTTCTCTTCTGTCCCTATCAATTGGTGCCCCCGTACTTGATTGACGGTGGATTCCAAATTAACTGTAATTTTGTGTGTGTGTGTGTGTGTGTGTGTGTGTGTGTGTGTGTGTCTGTGTTAGAAATGCAGGTTATTCTCCACTCCTGCCCTGGCCTCTCCCCATTTCCCTCTTGTTATCTCCTGTTTTCACTGTCATCAAATTGAGCCTTCACTTATTGTATCTGTTCATTCCCCTGTTGTTTCTTGTCTGAGCAAAGCAATGGGACAGTTTGTTTCTTTCACCATCTGTGCTCTCTGGGAGGTTAATGTAGCAATATTTGTAATAATTAGTAAAAAAAGAGCCTTCCCTTTGATTCTTCACACTTGTAGCTACAGTTCCCAGTTTTTTTTTTTTTAATGGCCAGATTTTTGGCACCTGGGAATATGATTGCAGGACTACAAATTATTTCAGTAGCAAAGTGAAAAATTTGAATGTTCTACGATGATAATCAATCAATTATATATACTGAGTACTCATCATGTGGAAAACATTATTCAGGGTAAATTATGTATATTATATGACATCTTATTTTCATCAATACCATAATCTTATGAGTTGTCATTATCACCATTTTACAGATTAGGAAATTGAGTCAGAGAGAAGTTAAGAAATTTACCCATGGTTATCAGCTTAAAAGTGGCAGAGCCAGGATTTGAACCCAGGCAGTCTAACTCTATTAACTGTGTTTACCCATTATGCTGACTTGCCCAGTGGTGGATGCCTTAATTTCTGGAAAGAGCTCTGCACTTGAAGTTAGGAAACTGGAGTGGGCTCTGGTTCTGCACTTCATCAGTTGGCCTTTTAAGGTGAGAGGATGCCCAGTTTCCTGAGTATTTTCTCCCTCATTGCCCTCCTTGAGCTGCAGTTAATCTAAATCTGGAATTAGAAAACCATCTGATATTCGGTAGTGCTAATGGGTTGTTTCATCACCATTTCTACTATATCCAAACCATAAAAGCACCCAGGTAGGTCAGGTTCGGTGGCTTACACCTGTAATACCAGCACTTTGGGAGGCTGAGGCAGGAGGCTTTCTTGAGTCCAGGAGTTCTAGACCAGCCTAGGCAACATCGCAAGACCCTACAAAATTTTTTTAAAAGGAGCTGGGCATGGTGGCATGTGTCTGTAGTCCTAGCTATTTGGGAGGCTGAGGTGAGAAGATACCTTGAGCCCAGGAATTCAAGGCTGCAGTGAGCTATGAGTGCATCATTGCACTCCAGCCTGGGTGACAGCATAAGATCTTGCTAAAATAAAAATTAAACAACAACAAAAAACGTTCAGATGAAAGCCCATTGGAAGAACATAAAAATACTTGAAAATTTCCCAAATCAGGTTTTAGTTGATATTTGGGTTCTACTTTCATAAACCTATATTGAAGAACAGATTCAATGTTACAGTTCAGATTGTCATGGGAGCCCCACCTCCCACCAAAACCAGGGCCAAGGAGGGCACAGGGCTTGGGAAGAGCCCCCAGGTTCGAGGCTCTTTGGAAGGGATGGGGACCAGCCCTGTTCAGTTTTGCATACCAAACTCTGGAGCCGCTCAGTCCAGGGAAAATACCAAAATGCTGGTAGCCTAAATGGGAAACAGCAAGGTATAGTAGAAGGAATACACAGAGACCTGGCTTTTATTGAATGATGACTCCCTAAAATACCACTAAGTCCCCCGCCTCTAAGGCAAGGCTGAGTTTATTGCTTGCTGAGGTCAGAGTCAGCTCTTCCTTGATGTAGTCTTAGTGTCTGAGAAGGTGGAGAGTGAAGTTGGGATATTTATGAGGTTTTGGGGAGTCTTGATTAGGATGAGGTGAGGAGCATGATATAATAGCTTAAGATTAGTGGACACAACAAAGCCAGAGTTTATAGAGTCTTGGTTTAATGCTATATATTGGAAAAACTGAGCAGTTTTAAATAGGTTTTTGAGAAGTTCTTGAAATGAATAACAAAATTTTTGCAACTTTGATCTTTTTGGCCAAGAGCTTCCTGAGGAAGAGCAAAGTCATGTTGTTGAAGACAATGGAATTGGAAAGTCCTGGCAGCGAAGTCAGCTGAGGAGTCATTTCAGCATAGACAGTAAGCTGTCTGCATACAGACAGTTTTTGGTTCTCAGTCTGACCCCTGGCAGTAGCTTGCCAACTGCGTAGCCAAGTCCTTATCTGTGAAATGGAGATACTCCTCCCTACCTTACAAGGTAGTTTTGAGCATTGAGTTATATGATATGTATACAGTACTTAGAACAGAGTAAGTACTTAACTATTAGTTTCTGTTCTTCATACGTTATCTCAAACCAAGGCTTATTACAAGCAAAATTGTATTATATTGATATATGACTCTGTTAGGGTTCGATTGCAGAGAGCTGAATGCACTCTAGTTGATGCTGAAATGGGATTTATTATATGTGTTAGTGCTACATTTGCTTACTGAATCCTTGGGAGGGCTGAAGAACTGATTCTAAGTTGAACTTTCAGGAATAACTGTCAAAACCATCTTGAAGGACTGGGCTGACAAGGGAGCTGCTGTCTGTGTATAATCATGAGGCTGATGCCCAAGAATCCTGCTGCTGTAGCCAGGGTCCCCAGCAGCAAAACAGGTCTGCTGCCTTCTGTCTTTCTCTGTACACGACTTAGCTCTCCATCAAGGTCTTATGCAATGCATCTGCTCCAAGGAACCTCATTCCCACACAAAGCCTCTGCTGCAAGGGCATCTGAAAAGTATAGTTTTTGGTTGTCCAGCCTCAGCACGCTAGAAGGGGGTCGGACTGGATGTTGAGCAAGCCAGCTGACACTATCCACCATAGCTGCTACTAACATTTTACCATCCAGGCACAGTGGCTTCCTAGATGAGGGAACTCAGGCACTGGCCTCTTCTCTTTCCCCTTCCTTCTTATTTTATTCCTTGCTGGACTCTTTTTTTAAATTGTACTTTAAGTTCTGGGCTCCATGTGCAGATCCTGCAGGATTGTTGCATAGTTATATGCTGTGGTGGTTTGCTGCTGTTTCCATCCCTCCATCACCTACATCAGGCATTCCTCCCAATGTTATCCCTCCCCAACCTCCCCATCCCCCACTATCCCTCCCCTAGCCCCCCACCTCCCAACGGACCCTAGTGTGTGATGCTCCCCACCCCGTGTCCATGTGTTCTCATTGTTCAACACCAACCTATGGGTGAGAACATGCAGTGCTTGGTTTTCTGCTCTTTTGTCAGTTTGCTGAGAATGATGGTCTCCAGATTCATCCATGTCCATACAAAGGGCGTGAACTCATCCTTTTTTATGGCTGCATAGTATTCCATGGTGTATATTTGCCATATTTTCTTTGTCCAGTCTACCGTCGATGGGCCTTTGGGTTGGTTCCAAGTCTTTGCTATTGTAATCAGTGCCACAGTGAACATACGTGTACATGTGTCTTTATAATAGAACGATTTATAATCCTTTGGATATACACTCAGTATTGGGATTGCTGGGTCACATGGAATTTCTATTTCTAGATCCTTGAGGAATTACCACACTGTTTTCTACAATGGTTGAAATAATTTACACTCCCACACCTGATGGACTCTTCACCTCAAAGGGAGGAGAGGCAGGTAGAGGAACACACATAAACTGCTCGTCTTTGCTCTATCCAGGTAAAAGAGGAAAGGTGAAAATGAATGGCTGCTGGTGTAATGGACGAAGCACTAGAGTGGAAAAACCACACCTGCCTGTGTACTTGGGTTCATTGTCCTTATTCTGCCTACCCCAGGCTTTGGGCAATGTACTTTTCCCCATGACCCAGATATAGTTCACATCTTTCTGCTCCCACATTTACCTCATCTTGTTCTCAGTCGACTCTTCCTTAAGTCATTCATTAACCATGGCACATCGCACAGTTGCATGAGAAATAGGTACATTTATTGTGCACCTGGGATATTTCTTACCACCCCTTGAAAATCCCTTTGAGACCCGTTTTCTCAGTAAGTTACGGAAAGCGTCATGTTTGAAGAGAGTGAAGCCTGGGTTTCAGTCGTAGGCCAGCTCATCTCCATGCGCTGTGATCTTAGGCAAGGCATTTAACCTTTTGCTTCAAAATCTTTGTGTATAAAATGAGAGGGTTGGGGCGTATGGGCCTGATGGCTTCCTTTCACCTCTTTGGTTCTGTCTTCTCTTTGGGGAAGTTCCAATTTCAAATGACAGTTGAGAAGGTGACTTGTTTTCTGAAGTGAGACCAGTGGGTTTTGCCACCTTTTCTGTGACCTTGACATCCTAATAAAGATTTTCACTGGCTTGGTTTCTGTCACTCTTCTAGCACTTTCTGCCCTCACTGCATCATATTTTTAATGATTTGTTGGCGCTTCTGTCTTCCCTACAGTCTTTAAAGACAGGTGTCCTTTCTTGTCTTCTTAGTTTTAGACCTTACAGGAAAGGCCAAACCTTCCCTCTATGGTTTGCAAACAGAAAATACCAAAGACACTTTCTAGATCCAACTTCTGTTTTAATTTGTGCATTTTACCTTGAGAGAGCCTTGTACCTGCTCCCCGTTAATTCTCATTCCTTACTCCGTTACCAAAAAACCCAGCTTAGTTTATTTCCTGTGGTAATAGGACCACATCACCTTACATTTGGGATGCTCAAGAGGTACAAAGTCAGGCAGGCTCACGTGTCATCACAAAGATGAACTATTGCCTTCGTTAGGCAGCAGAAAGGCGCTGCTTGGGAAGTGAAGGTTAATGTCTGGTTTCATAGTGAAGTATAAAAAGGTCGGAAGGAGCCATGAAATTTTTATAGTGTTTATGCTGCTGCCTCTGGCTTGGCCTGCACTCTCAATTCCATCTAAGGCAGGAGGTTTATGATTTAGAGGCTTGGCTGATCTGCATAATCCATTAAAATGTCACTTTTTTAATTGCAGAAGCTATTCCTCTGAAGCATATACCTGCTGCTGCTGCTGGAATTTATAGCTGGGACATGCTGTGATTTGTGTTTGGAATGGATATAGCCACCTCTGCCATCCAGGCTGCCCTCAGTAATGTCCCTCTGAGCATCCTCAGAAGCTGAAGGCCAGCTGAAATGACTCCTGCGCCGTGGTGTTGTGTTCTCCTCCTGGCTGCCTTCGGGGACTCATTTCTCTCTGTCAGTAATTGCTCTGCTGGTGCCACATTTCATATGGGGAGAATTCTACACACAGCATCAAATGAGAGTGGGTTTTGAGGGAGGCTTTGGAAACTGGCTGCCTTTAGCATATTGGTAACCACATTGGGCCAAGAAGCTGCCAAGGGAGCCTTCATTAGTGTGTGGCATAGGGCTGGCTTGGAAAGTTTAGGGCAGGGCAGTCTTCTTCCCTCCCCTCCCCTCCCCTCCCTCTCTCCTCTCCCCTCCCCCTCCTCCTCTCCCCTCCCTCTCTCCCCTCCCTTTCCCTCCCCTCTCCTCCCTCCCTCTCTCCTCTCCCCTCCCCCTGTCCCTCCCTCCCTCTCTCCTTTCCCCTCCCCATCCCTCCCTCCCTCTCTCCTCTCCCCTCCCCTTCCTCCTTCCCTCCCCTCCCCTCCCTCTCTTCCCTTCCTCTGCTCCCCTCTCCTCCCTTCTCTTCCCCTCCCCTCCCTCTCTTCCCTCCCTCTCCCGTCCCTCTCTCCTCTCCCCTCCCCTCCCCTTCCTCCCTCCATTCCCTCCCCTCCCTCTGCTCCCCTCCCCTCCCCTCCCCTCCCTTCTCGCTCTGTCACCCAGGCTGGAGTGCAATGGTGTGATCTCAGCTCACTGCAACCTCCACCTCCTGGATTCAAGCAATTCTCCTGCCTCAGCCTCCAGAATAGCTGGGACTACAGGCTTGTGCGACCACGCCCAGCTAATTTTTTGTACTTTTAGTAGAGACAGGATTTCACCATGTCTCGAACATGGTCTCAAACTTCTGACCTCAAGTGATCCACCCGCCTCTGCCTCTCAAAGGGCTGGGATTGCAGACGTGAGCCACTGCACTCAGCCAGGACAGGGTTTGTTTCTAGGGCCCCAGAACTGTTTGTCTCAGAAGTAATCAGATCTGGAGGACACTAATTATTGGACTCAGGCATCTGAGATGCTTTCCAGAAAGCCCATGCCCTAAAACAGGGGCAGGTAGCCCTGAAAGCAAAGGCACAGTGATGCTGGCAAGGACGTGACTACAGCGAGGAGAGGTAGGCTGAGATGCTTCTGCCAGTCAGCAAACGTGTGAGGGTGTGAGGCTGTGAGCTCCTGGGCAGTAGGAAGAGAGGTGAGACAAATGCAGAGGCCCCTCCAGTGGGTGTTCCTCAGAGTCACGGCGTGTGGCCAGCCTGGAGAGTCTGACCCGGAAGATCTGGGTGGTGATGACCAGACGTGAAGCCAGCTTTGAGAACCACCGGGATGGAGAAAGCAAGTAGGAGCAGCATGGTGCTGCGGAAAGGGCACAGGCCCAGGAGATGTGCAGACTGAGTTCGAATCCCACTCAGGGAGGTCAGAACTAGAAATTGTTTCCTCTACCTTCTTTGTAAGTGTGCCTTCCAAGGCCTCAGAAGCTGGAAAGCTACACATTAGTTTTCCATGGTGTCAGTACAGCTAGCATGTGGGCTGGGCTTGGTCAATCAGATGTACTTTTGTGATGCCTAGAAACAGAGGTCAGGCTTCTGTGGCTGCCATTTCTCCAGACAAGCACAGGCGTGGCTGCGTTGGCTTTTGCCTGCAGTATCCTGATTTTCTGCTGTGACTTTGGGTGAGTTCCTTGAAGGCTTGTCTCTAGAGGCTATTTCTTCAGGCCTCCTGATCAATTTCTTAAGCCATTTATTATCCCTAGTAAACCCTTCCCTGCTTATACGGCTTCTCTGCGATGGAAGTGTGACCAACACATGGGGACAGCGATATCGTACTCAGGTGTTGTGGGAGGATTAAAACGATAACATATGTCCAATATCTGTAAGTAACTGGCCTTCAGTAAAATTAATCCCTTTTCAGAAAGGAACTGTATTTCCAATGAGAAGATGCTGGGGAAAACCACTGGAGGAATCGGTGATGCAGTATTACCGAACACCTTTGTGCGGTTCCATCCAACATTAAAGTTCGTGGTTGCCCAGGTGAATCTGAGCTATCTGGTAAAATGCAGAGCCCTGGCACCTAGGATGGATGACTCTGAGGTCTGAGTCCCAAATATGCACTGACATTGGGGTGAACTGTAGAGCTCAGGGATGGAATTTCCTTGCACAGATGGCACATGTCAAGAGCCTAGACCTTGGAGTGTGACTGTACAAGCTTGAGTGCCGAGTGTTACCCTGTCTAGCTTAGGTTAATATCTCACATCTCTGGACTTGAGCTTTCCCACCTGTAAAATGGGGGTATTCAGAGGCCCTACCTTTCAGCTGTGAGGACTGGACCAGGTAATGCATCTGAAGTGCTCAGCCCTGCCTAGCACACTGTGAGTCTGTATACAATAAAGTTAGCTCTGATTCGATTGAAAGTGATCATTTCTCTTGAGCTTCCTTAGAGTAAGAAATTTACTTCAGTTCTTTTTCTACAAGGTAGCCGTTTCTCCTGGATAATCTTGATAATGTACTCCTGCAAGTCTGTGACTATCTCAGAATATTGTAATTTTAGCACTCTAGATGGTCTGTAAAATGTCAGGAGCCAGATTGTTTTGTGGATTATGCGTAAGACATTTTTTATTGAAAGATGGTCGGAGTTGTCTATTTACAAATAGACAAGGTACAAAATATAAACATCCTTCTTAGAGTGATTGGAAAACTAATAACTTAATGGACATAAAAAATAATTATTCAGCAGTGGGTTCTTGTTTAAAAATAAACACAATTAGACTTTTTAATTGGCTGACATTTAAAAGAGTTTTTACCTTTTAATGCTGCCATTTTGGCAGTAATTATGAATAAATATAATAGATAGTTTTAATAAATGACTACTACATTCCAGGTAATTATTATTATTATTTTTGAGACAGGGTCTCTGTTGCCCAGACTGGAGTGCAGTGGCAGAAACTCGGCTCACAGGAACCTTGATTTCCCAGGCTCAAGTGATCCTTCCACCTCAGCCTCTGAAGTAGCTGGGACTACAGGTGTCCACCACCATGCCCAGATAATTTTTGTGTTTTTTATAGAGATGGGGTTTTGCCATGTTGCCAGGCTGGTCTCCAACTTCTGGGCTCAAGTTATCCACCCTCCTCGGCTACCCAAAGTGCTGACATTACAGGCACGAGCCACCGTGCTTGGCCCATGTTCTAGGTAATAACTGAAACCCCCGTAATGCGTTCTCTCCTTCAGTTCTCACGTCAGTTACGTGAAGAAGGTAGTTTCTAGGTGTACGGAGGCATGGAGAGAAGGAAGACAATTTGCCTAAGGTTACACAGCAAATAAGTCTAAAGCTTGGATTTTAATCTGGGTCTGTCAGATTCTAAGGCTCATGTTCATACCCACTGAGACCAAAGACAGAAAAGAAAGTGGAGAGAAAATTGCACAGGGTTGAGAAATCTGAGAGCCTGTAACCTTTCGCGGTGATGCCTTGGTTCAGGTCCTCTCCCTTGACGATGTGGTGTCATTGACCTCAAGACACAGGGACAGAGAACATCAGTGGTGCCTCCTCCCAGGCACTCCCTCCGCAGTGACCAGGAGTGTCAGCTGGGAAGCTTTCCTTTTGGCCTATCAGGTGTGTGGGACTGTACTGAACTGTTCAAATAAACCACAAAAATGGGGCAAAGAGGAAATAAAACCAATATTTCCCAGCTAAATAGAAGATTCAGTGGTACAGAGTGGAGCCTTCTTATGGAGAAATGGGTGTTTTTCCTCACAGAGGTAGGGGTGGTGATGGTTTGCAATCATACATCAGGTTGAGGTGGTTGGTGTTGTCTGGAGGGAGCCTCTGGTTGCTAGTGACACTCGTATTAGCTGAGTCAGAGTACATTGTGGAGTGTGGATCCTGGAATCCCAGAAGAGAACGTGCCACTGGGCTTGGTGGGGAACACTCATTCGATCCAGGGTCAGCCACCTCTGTTTCTGTTCTTTCTGTTTCTTCTCTCCCCACCAAATTCTCTCATTTTTACTTCTTTCTGGTCCTCTCCTTTTTGTGTATCTGAAGACTTTCTCTAGATCCATGCTGCAAATGGCAGCTGGCAGCCCAGTGTCCCCTACCCAACTAGCCACAACGCTCTGTGGCCCAGAGACAATCTGACTACTGCCAGGACAGAAGTGACTAGCTTCTCCTGGGGCAGACGTTCACTTTCGGGCCATTCGGCCTTAGGGATGGTAGTGAATAAATTTCATGTTTGGAGGATGGGGCACTTATCGGACAAGGGGCTGTGTGCTAGACAGATGTTCCTGGACACCAGTGGACAAAGTGATAACCATTTATTTGTCACCTGCCCTCTGTAAGCCCCTCTACTGTCTGAAAATGGAAATGAATGCTGCGCTGACTCTTCCCAGATTATTTTGCTCCTACCCCTATTTAAGGTATATGGAGAAGCAGCTATCTAAGGAAGTGAATGACAGAGGAAGATGATGCTACGGCACCCTCTGCACCGGTTACAAGTGTACCTCACTGAGAGAGGTTGAGTTATGTTGCAGCATGAGCTACACAATCCTTCCCCTCTGTTCCAGATGCCTCTTTGGAGGCATCTGGTCTACCAAGATTGACAACCTGGAAAAGTACCAGAGGCTTATCTCATTCGAGATTAAGCATTAAACATAGTTTTGGAGTAAACTCCATGAAGAGTAAACTCACCAAAACTAAAATAGTATTTTAGGCAAGGTCACTGAAAAACTCTGAAACAATAAAACTCTGAAATGAATTTCCCAGAATTTGTGGGGGGAACCCCAGACTGATCAACCCTTTGCAAACCACATTCTTTCTTCAGGTCTACACTGACATATGCTTGGTGACGTCTCCACAGGGTTTTTCAGCAACATTCTCATTTTCAGAGCCAGATTAGGAGGACTTCACTCAAAATCCAATTCCTACGGAAGTTCTTTGTCTTTTAAAATAGTTTATGTCTCCCGACTTCACATCATTTTGCTCTCATACAAAGAGGCTACAGAGCAGTCTTTGCACAGGCTTTGCCCAAGCACTTCCTGGTGTCTATTTAATCACAGTTTTATGAACTCTTCGTATACCAACCAGCCAATTTTGCAGCCTCAAAGTCATGCTCAGGAGACAGACACTGATTTTTTTCTGCAGTCAATTTTAAAGGCTTTACCATCTGGGATTTTTTAGTAACTTGTGAAAAGCAAGTGGATGCTATGTTTTCAGGATTTTGCAGCCCAGACTCCAGGGTTGTTGTACATGCAATGCATAGTAATAATATAAACTTGTCTCACATTTGCTTATGAAGCTAATTCATCAGAGTAGATTCTAAGAAGCTGATATCTTGTTTAATTTGACTTATTGCCTTAATTCTTACTTGGTGCATAAAATGTGATATTTTATGGAAAAGTTTTGCATATGAATTTGAGTTTTCCAAGAATACTAAACTCATAGGACGCCACCATTCTCATCTCCCACAACAATGTTGCTATGTCCATAGAAATTGGAAATCAACTAGGACTCAGTTGACTTCAGCAAGGGGTCATATTTATTTGCAGCGAACAAAAGCCACCTGAGCTGTGGAACCCAGTGGTTTGGAGTACAGCTAAATGCCTGGCCCACCCACCAAAATGTGGAAGCAGAGGAGCTAATCTCTCCTTCTCTTCTTAAGGTCACATGGTCTCTTCCCTGTACAGGTCCTGGCACCTGTTCTGTTCTGCTTTCTCTCTCCATACCAGTGTTCTCTGTTTTGCCATTTACGTGGACCAAACATGACTTCCTGTTTTATGTCACTTCCCTAGTCAAGCACCCAGTGTCTTCAGGTCCCAGTTTCAAATTTCTGGGGAAAAGTCCAACTAGTTCAGCTTGGACCAGTTATCCATTTCTGGTCCAAACATCTGTGGCCAGCAAGCCACAGTCACATGACCAGCAGTCTGCATAGCTGGGGCTGTGAGAGTAGATGCTCAGCCATGGAGGAGGTGACCAAAGTAGGTTTCCCCAAGTGGGTGGTAAGGAGGAGGTTGTCAGTAAGGGAATCATGACTATCTTTGATTCACCAGGTGTGGAAATGGTTACTTTGCATGGCAACTGCAGCGTGGAGTACAAGTCTGTTTCCTGGCCCATCTCAGCCAATCCTGATGATCTTTTCCTCTTTTTCATTCAATTTCTCAATCAGTCTTTAACTTCTTCCCTTTGCTTCTTCTCACTTCATTTTACCTCCTCTATCTCTGAGTGAATGTTCCGAAAAAGTAATGTGATGCATCTGTTAGTAGCAAGAACACTGTTACAGATAATCCAAGACCAACCTCTAGTTCGGGTGCTAGACCTAAGGCAAGTCACTGAAGCATTATTGGCCCTAGCTTTGTCTTCTGAAAATGAATGGAGTTGGACCAGATGGTAGAAGAAACCTTAGAGATTACCTTCCCCAGGGATGCTAAACATCTCTCCAAACTCATGCTGTCATTCTGCAATACAGCACCCAAGCCAGACGTTGCTAATTGATCCCAGCACCCTTCCCTGCCAATCCAGGACTGTGCTTAGAATCCCTCCTAGCAGTCTAGGCAGCCACTATCAGTCAGCTGGAGGCAACTCTTGAGATGGGCTCAGTTACCACAGCTAACTCTGAGCAAGAAATAGAGGCCTAGCAGTCTACCAAGTTTTTTTACTCATATCTTCCTTATAGGGATGAATATGTGAAGTCATGGATATGTGAGCCATTATTCCTAATTCTCTGAATTTATGAGGGAAAAAATAATTTCCCTCTTCTGCTCTTTCCTTCCTAATTATTCGGTCTTAAAAAAAGACCGAACAAAAACACCTGTTTTCTTCCTGACCAGTCCAGCCTTTAACTTCTCCTATAGCTGAAGAATTGACAACTTTTTTTTAGCAAAGGTATGGAATCAGCCACATTTGTCTAAACTCCCCAGAATTGAACTGGCTCACTTTGCAACTGTGTGGTGGCAGGCAACAGTGAGAGTTATTTTACTTTTAAAAATATGTTTTCTGCAGTTATATTTAGACGGAAGAAAAATCCTTGCATTCTCAACTCTAATTATATTCAATGTGCCTAATTGCTATTACTCTCAAAGATGATATTGAGTGAGGTCGCATCTTCCATTCACGTTTCTCATTTATTTTTACAAATGACACAGCTTTGGAACATCTGCTCTGCCTATAGAACACTCATTTTTGCAGATGATGCAGCTGTAATGGCTGGTGGCAGAATTGTTTCCTCGATGACGATACTAGGGTATGTCTCTCCCTTTCTGCTTCTCCTGCTAAGATGCCGTTTTTAAATTCGCCTTCTGGAGTTCATTTCCCCAAGAGAGATAGGTTCACACTTCTTAGGCAGCATATTTCTATTATTTCTGCTGAAGGGCTGCTTTCTGGAGTGGTTAACAATGGCAGCCTCCATGTGGCAGGTCCACCTTATGTAACGGCTCTGTAGCTGGGGGAGTTGTAGGTATGGGAAGAAAGGAGATGAATGCAAATAGAAGGATGAAGGGTAACTTGCCAAGATCAGATATGGATATGGTAATATCCACATCCTGAATGCACAGAGTTGGCTTTCTAGTAAAAAGAATCCTTGATGTTGGTAGAAAATATGGCCATTATACCCTATTCTCCTTGGAAAGGGTCGTGCCCTAAGTACCTAAGGAAGAGTTGGAATGGGTTCATACAGGCTGAACTAAACACGTTTATGTCATTATTATTAATATTTAATTCCCATTCAAAAATGTTGTGAGTTAATAAAAGTGAGGACTTAAATGCTTCTATTTCTGGAATCAACCACCCACTTTTAGGAAACACAAAAGACAGAGGAACATGTTGAAATGCATCGTGAATATGTATCAGCACAGTCCAGACTGTGGGAAACTCTGCAGGTTAAAGGGCTCAGGCTCTTCATCAGGAACAAAATGAGGGGAAGGGGAGAACCTGGAGATTAAAAGACTTAAAAGACATAGCAGGCCAGGTGCACTGGCTCACACCAGTAATCCCAGCACTTTGGGAAGCTGAGGCCAGTGGATCATGAAGTCAGGAGTTCAAGACCAGCCTGGCCAAGATGGTGAAACCCTGTCTCTGCTAAAAATAGAAAAATTAGCCAGGTGTGGTGGCATATGCTTATAATCCCAGGGGCAGAGAATTGCTTGAACCCAGAAGGTGTAGGTTGCAGTAAGCTGAGATTGTGCCATTGCACTCCAGCATGGGTGACAGAGTGAGACTCTGTCTCAGAAAAAAGAAAAAAAAAAAAGACATAGCAAAGGAAAATTTTTGTTGGGAAAGATAAATCTATGTCTCAGGTGGCAAAACTGTTGAAAAATGATTTCTTGGTTTAAATTATGCAAAATTAACAAGCTCTTATAGGTGATTGGATTTCAGCTTCTCATGCTACAGATAGGAAACCGAGGCTTAGTCAGATAAAGTGATTTGCTTCACATCTAAATGGGGGCACGTCGGGGAACTACAACCAGAATTCAGATCCCCTGGCCCACCCTGTGATGTTTATCACTATTTCCCTTGAGTGTGATCGTGTACCATACATTAACTTTCTCTTTGAGTTCATTGAAATAGATAAAGTCACAGCAGACTCAATGACATATTGGAGACTACTTTGTGTTTATCTGTTCTTTTAATTGCTTTTCAAGGAAAATTGGCTCTGGCTTTGTCCTTTGTATAGTGGCTATAAACCTAAGAACTATGGCATACTATGACTTTTTGATTCACAGAATGAAGTTACTATTTTTCTTTCTACTTGCTATGATATTATAAAGTCTGTTTTATTCTTTTGCACTATTAAAATGTTCTGAAGTTGCAATTAAAGCTGTAAAATAATCTAACCTTGGCTATTAAATTTTATTTTTCCCTAATAGTTCTTCTGGCATTGATTTAAATTGCAGGTTGAGTATTTCTTATCCAAAATGCTTGGGGCTAGAAGTATTTCAGATTTCAGATATTTTTGGATTTGGGAATATTTACATTATACTTAACAGATGAGTATCCCACATCTGAAAATCTGAAGTCCAAAATGCCCCATTTGGCATTTCCTATGAGCATCAAGGACTTTTGGATTTTGGAGCATTTCAGATTTTGGATTTTGGGATTTGAGATGCTCAACCTGTACTCATTTTCACATATGTAGCACATTTTCTTGGGGAATACAATCTTAAATAGACTAGATGTTTTGAACATGAGAACCGTCTGATACAGGTTAGCGTGAAAAATAACCAGTTAAATACTCAGAATTCTAAATAAAGACATGTGTGTCACTACCCTGCAAGTGATCTAACCAATACATTTACCCTACTGAAATTAATTTAGGGTTAAATTATTCAGTATTTCAATTCATTTTTTTGAGAGAGTAGATTTTAAAGAACTCTGTAAGTGTTGAGTTCTATATGCTACGGTGACATATATTTGTCATAACTTATTTTTTTTTTTGAGAAGAGCCAGGATTTCAAGCTCAATTATAAAGTAATTAGCAACTCAACCAATGTGCCACAGGAAGCATTTGATTTCTCTTGGTATTTGTAAGAAGTCAACAAAACACGCCACTATTTCACTGGTAAGTGGCTGTAACAATTATTTACTGTGAAAATAATAGTGTAGCAATTACTTCAGGATAGGAGATAGAATCGTTTGTTATTTATCTTAAGGATAGGTAGTCGTCTATGTTTTTAACTTCAAGAAGGTATGCATATGTAATGATATTGAACAAGAGGAATGGAAAGTCACAAGCTATACAAAATTCTAACCTCAGAACAACTGTTCTTTCTTTAGAGGGGGGTAGATGAGAGAAAGAGTTTTACATCATTTAAAAGTCTTCATTTAAGTAGTTTGTCCTTGGCTATTCAGACAAGCCCTTCCCAACCCTTAGTGCCAGAGTGTTCTGTGGTAAGAGGTATGAAATATCCTTCTCTATGATACTTACCTATCAAAGGAAATGTCAGGTCACCATTTTTTTTTGTAACCACTTTATTGAGGAATGATTGACATACAGAAAGTTGTAGATACTCAACGTGTATAACTTGATGTGTTTGGAAATAAGTATATCATGAAACGATCAAACCATCATCACTATCCATGCCCTGAATTCATCTACCATTTCCCAAAGTTTCTTCTCTCTTCCTTCCTTTTTTATCCTTTCATGGTAAAGGCATACAACATAAGATCTACCCTCTTAGCGAATTTTTAAGCATACAATACAGTATTGTGAATCATGGACCTTATGCTGTACAGTAGATCTCCAGATCTTATTTTTTATAACTTAAATATTGTGTACCATGGAGAGCTCATCATGGACCAGTAAAATGAAAAATTTTGGAAGCCCAGTTTAGATTTGCTAACTTCTAATTTTGTCAAGTAAGGGCATTAACAAAACAATAGCTACACATGCTATCATTATTGTTTAGAAAACAAAGGAATTTTTGACACTAAAATGGAGGATTGTCCATTAGACCCAGAAAGGCAATTGGTGAACTCTCTCTCTCCCTCCCTCTCTCTTCCTCTTTCTCTTATAATTGTTTTTCTTGTTTTGTCTTTGTTGCATGAAAACTTTGCATCAGAGATTGAAGTTTAACTGGCATTCAGAACCTTGCATTGAGTGTTTTGTTTTTAAAAAGTAACATCTCAGCCCAGTGCAGTGGTTCATGCCTGTAATCTCAGCATTTTGGGAGGCTGAGGCAGAAGGATCGCTTGAGGCCTGGAGTTCTAGACCAGCCTGGGCAACAGAGCAAGACCCCATTTCTACAAAAGCAAAAACAAAAAACAAAATTTAGTGGGCATGCTGGCACATGCCCAAAGTCCTAGCTACTCAGGAGGATGAGGTGGGAGGATTACTTGTAAAAGCCCGTGACTTCCAGGCTGCAGTGAGCTGTGATCTCGCCACTGCCATTCAGCCCAGGGAACTGAGCAAGATCCCATCTCTTAAAAAAAGAAGCATCTCTGAAAGGTAGACTCTTCAGGTTTTTAAAAGAATATTAAATACCTTGGGGTAGGAACCACGTCTTATGCACTGCTGTACAGTGAGGCAGGATACGGTTGCGGTAAAGAATGTAGACTTGAGGGCCAGACTGCCTGAGTTAAAATCACAGCTCCACCACTGACTTACAAATGGAATGACTTTGGGTAAGGTTTTGAACTTTTCTGTGCCTGCATCTGCATCTATAAAATGAGAGTAAGAATTTGTGCCTTCCTGAGAGCATTGTTGTGAGGCTTAAATGTGTTCATATTTGTAAACACTTAGAAAAATGGTGGACTGTAGGAAATAGGAAGTTTTGTATCTGGCATGTGGTAGACACTCAGCAGGCTCATTGAGTGAGTATGGAAAGGATAAGTTTCATGTATACGGTAAATACTCTGACTGTGGGCTCTTGTCTTTCTGTTATGTGGACAGTGAGGCAGACACACATGGCATCTCCTCCCAGACTCCAGCAAATAAATGGTAGACGTCTCTCTTAGGCTACTCTGAGAGAAGAATGGTGTCTGGACTGGTAAGCTACATGATGGAAGTACCAGCATTCTGGTTCTTTCTCTCTTTCTCTGTGGGTACCCCTAGTCCTGGTCAGACATCTTGATACTCTGTTGCTAGTGACAGATTGGCCTGAAGGAGAATGGGAGGATAAAGGAAAATCCATTGCCAACATTGAAAAGTCATGTATAATGATATGGTTATTACTAGGTAAGCTGAGGCATTAGGAGGTAGAAATGGAACTTTTGTTGATGGAGGAAATTTAAATTTAATGTAGATAGGCCTTATTTTTTTTATGCCAGATGAGAGACAATGTAGCCTCAGTGAAACATCTAAATTAGAGAATTTTTAAAATAAATGCTATTTTGATATGACCATATATGTAAACACTGAAGGCAAGTAAACTATAAATGAAAATTATTTTTTATGAGCATATTATCTTTTTGAGTTTAGGCATTCTAAAGGACTTGAAAATTATTAAATATTTTCTTTTTTAAAATCTTAGAGGCAATCAGTTTAATCATTATTCATTCCTAATAAAGTTGGGCTGTAATTTGTTTTTATAAGAATCTGAATTAACAAATCCTGAAATAATGATATCATATTAATGGTATTAGACTTCTGCAGTAAAACTTATACCTAATCAGTCATCAATGAACATGAAATTAAGAATTAATAGTAGTATTAGTTATGAGTATTGGCAACATATTCTGCTTCTGTGGTCCCAATGTAGATACCTACAGATTTTTGGTGTCTCCATGTAGGAAGAACATCAGTACCTATGAGGCATCACACAAACTTTTTCAGTAGACCACTTTTTCTGTGTGTTT
Source organism: Saimiri boliviensis (assembly GCF_048565385.1). NCBI lineage: Eukaryota > Metazoa > Chordata > Mammalia > Primates > Cebidae > Saimiri > Saimiri boliviensis. The sequence continues at coordinate 101,828,702 of NC_133454.1, forward strand.
CCAGTCAGGGGAGGAAATGATCAAGTATTGATATTAACATCTTACCTAAATTAACTTAGTGCCCCAAGAAGACGTCAGAACCAATCAGCATAATAATAATAATGCCTATAGTCCCAGCACTTTGGGAGGCTGAGGCAGAAGGATCAGTTGAGGCCAGGAAGTTTGGGACCAGCCTAGGTAACATAGAGAGACCTTGTTTCTACAAAAGCCTTTTTTAAAAAATTTAGCTGGGCCTGGTGGCGCACACCTGTAGTCCTAGCCACTTGGGGGCTGACGCCGAAGGGTCCCTTGATCTTAGGAGTTCAAGGCTGCAATGAACTATGATTGCACCACTATGCTCCAGCCTGGATGACAGAGTGAGACTCTCTCAAAACAGCAATGGCAAAAAAGATGGTCTTCGCATTTGTTACAGCATTTACAGTTTTCCTGGTGCACATCCTTATGTTGACTCATGTGAGTGCCTCAGTAGATAAGTTCATGAACAAGCCTGGTAAAACATAATCTGAAATGTGACAAAAGTAGAATAATTTGTCAGCGATGGAATGACAAGGAATGTGTTTTCTGATTCTACGGTGGATTCTGTCCACCCACCCATCAGTTCTTTGGTTTTCTTCTCAGTGTTTGAAATTGCTCAAGGGCAATGACTTTAACTCTGGAATTCCCTCAAGGTGTTCTTGAGTCGCGGTTCCTTGGAATATCAACGGGTGTCACACAAAAAAGAAAAAAGAAGAAAGAGTTCTGCAGTCAGCTCATTTGGGGATTTTTTTTTTTTTTTTTTTTTTTGAGACGGAGTTTCGCTCTCGTTACCCAGGCTGGAGTGCAATGGTGCGATCTCGGCTCACCGCAACCTCCACCTCCTGGGCTCAGGCAATTCTCCTGCCTCGGCCTCCTAAGTAGCTGGGATTACAAGCACGCACCACCATGCCCAGCTAGTTTTTTGTATTTTTAGTAGAGATGGGGTTTCACTATGTTGACCAGGATGGTCTCGATCTCTCGACCTCGTGATCCACCCGCCTCGGCCTCCCAAAGTGCTGGGATTACAGGCTGAGCCACCGCGCCCGGCCCATTTGGGGATTTTCTAAGTGAAATAAAACTTTTCTTTACCACTAGACTTTTCAAAGCCCTTAGTGTACTTGTATACCCTGTGAATCTCCCATAAGAGATTTTCTAAACTGCTTTGAATACAGAACTTCTTCCCCCCATCAAACGTATTTATTGGAACAGATGTCCTGACATGATTATCTTTGCTTATTCTTGATTTTAGAGAATGTCAAGTTATCCGGATGCCCCTAATATACTAGAAGGATTATTTTCATTTCAGTATTACAAAATTCTCTGTGAGATGCCAAATGAATGAAAAGTTTTCTGCCTATCATGTTCCAACATAGACGGTACAAGGCTGGGATTGCACATTGTAACCTTTGGGAAAACATTGAGTTTTTTTGTAGAAATGTAGAAAACATTGATCCTACGTCCTTGGTGTAGGATCATACTACTTAGTCCTTAAGTGCAGTGACAAGTCTTATATTGCTTTGTGTGTATGTGCTTATGTTGACTGTCGTGGACTTGATAAAATTATTACTTGTTAATTGGGTATCATACTAAGCAGAAAGGGCAAAGTACTCTAAAGATCTAAAAATAAAGAGTTGTGGGAATGATGGCATCTTAATTAGGGCTCTCACTTAGAAGAGTTTTACATTTAGGCCTTTACAAAACGGTGTGAAGCCCGAGTAAGATGTTTTGTCTTTTCGCCCAATTCTCTAAGCCCCTGTTACTGCTTTTCTTTTAAAGGCATGGTATTTTCTGTATCCCCAGAGTCTTTCTTGCCTAATGGATTTAAATGGACTCAACTTCCCTTTGGACCATTAGCATAAAATAGTAAAAATTAATATGAAACCTTGGAAAGATTTGCAAGTATGACTGTCCTAGTTTTAAAGGTCAGTTATTGGTTTTTAATTGTGTTTTCTGTGGTTGACTTTAAACTCATTAATGATCCTGTCAGAAAGATGCTGGGAGAAAAAGAGGGAAGAACCCCCACTAAGTCCCATTGGTTTACTTTTCTTGACACAGATAATATTTTTCCAAACAAGGGACCTTCAGTGTGTGATGCTCTAGTCCAAAAGAGGTCATTGTGGCTGCCCTACCTCCTGTGTAGGGATTATGATGGCAAAATTAGGAGGCAGAGAGGCCAGGCATGGTGTCTCATGCCTATAATCCCAGCACTTTGGGAGGCCAGGGCGGGTGGATCATTTGAGGTCAGGAGTTTGAGAACAGCCTGCCCAATATGGTGAAACCCCATCTCTACTAAAGATACGAAGAATTTAGCCAATGCATGGTGGTGGGTACCTGTAATCCCAGCTACTCAGGAGGCTGAGGCAGGAGAATCATTTGAACCCAGGAGGTGGAGGTTGCAGTGAGCCGAGATGGTGCCACTGCAGTCCAGCCTGCCCGACAAAGTAAGACTCCATCTCCAAAAAAAAAAAAAAGAAAAAAAAAATTGGGAGGGACAGATACCAGCTTTATTTTTAAACCTGATTCCACAAAAGATTAACAACAAACTTTTTTTAAAAAAAGAAATAGCTATGAAAGGGCTTTGAAGGTTAAAATGCTTCTATCAGTGCAGTCAACAGAATCTTCTATTTACTGGCATCACTTCAAGGAAAGGCAATTTGATTCTATTAACTGGTGTATTTCGTTTTAAAAAGCCCCGAGAGGAATCATTTTAGGCAAGAAGGTCCCAGGCGCCAAACTTCAGCACTTAGGGCCATGGAAGGGTTTGGCGTGTAAGTGGATTGGGTGTGGGTGGATGCTTCAGCACAGCTGCGGCTCTTAGTCCATCTCTTTTGACCTTCTGGGAATGGAAGCCTGACAGGTCTTGGTGATTTAGAGCTGTGCTCCATAATGTTTGCTGAAATACCACTGGAGAGAGACACATTGAACTCTGAAGAATGAGGCAGCTCTTTGGGCCCCAGGCTTCTCAGACCACTCTGGGAGAGTGGAGCCTGCTCCAGAGCTGGAGATGAAGGAGACTGACTCCTTCCCACGTGGTGCAGAGAGCCTTGGCTCTGGAGTCCTAGGCTGAGCCACACTAGGCTGCAGAGTAGCTCTTGGTGTGACCTTGGCCAAGCCAGCACTTGACCTCTCTGAGCTTTTGTTTCCTCATTGGTAAAAAGGAGATAATCTTCATCCTCTATCTCACAGATACTGTGGAAGAACAAGGTAAGGTGATGGATATGAAAATGTCCTGCAAACTATGAGGCATGCAAAGATGTTTGAGATTCTGGCAATCCATGATTTGCAGGCATTTCTGAGTTCTGTCTGGAATCCTGATCTTCTGAGCAAACCTTTGATGGCATTCATGCCTAGCCTGGACTGAATAAATAATGATAATAGTAAGACTAGCCGGGCGCGGTGGCTCATGCCTGTAATCCCAGCACTTTGCGCGGCTGAGGCTGGCAGATCACGAGGTCAAGAGATCAAGACCATTCTGGCCAATATAGTGAAACCCAGTCTCTACTAAAAATACAAAAATTAGTGGGCGTGGTGGCATGCGCCTGTAGTCCCAGCTACTCGGGAGTCTGAGGCAGAAGAATTGCTTGAATCTGGGGGGCGGAGGGTGTATAGTGAGCTGAGATCGTGCCACTGCACTCTAGCCTGCCACCTGGCGATGGAGCAAAACTCTGTCTTAAAAAAAAAAAAAAAAAAAAAAAGCAACAATAGTAGCACTTGTGACCACTATGTGCTCTATGAGCATTATTCTAAGGACTTTGTGTATCAGCTCATTTTAACCCTTAAAACAGTTCATGAGGTAAGTACTGTAATTGTCCCCATTTTACAGATAAGGAAACTGATGTGCAGAGATGTTAAGTAACTTGTCCAAGATGTTGAGTAACTTGTCCAATGGAGAAGTGAGATTTGAATTTAGCCAGTCTGATTCTAGGGCCTGATCAAAAGCTGCAAATATTTTTTCTCTGACATATCAGGGAGAGGAGCTTGGCATCTCCATTAATCATGCTTCTTAATTGGTTGCCTTCGTTTATTTGGTTAAAGAGCTACTAGTGATCTAGTTTGCTTTTCTGTAAGTGCTGCCGTTAAGGAAACCCACCAGTGGACAGTGAATAGGACAAAGCGGATTGTCTTGTGAGTGTCGTGGGACACGCAACCAGGCTTGTATCTACACCTTGGAAAGGTTTTCTTCTCCCTCCCTGTTTCCAGCCATCAAAGAAAGGGGCACTGCTGATTGGGAAAGAACCACCACTGTGGCTAGGTTACAAGAGTAGTTTTGAGCAAACCAGGAAGCAATCCAGGGCAGCATTGAACCAAAAGGAGAACATTCCTTCCGTAGCAGACTCCGGGGTCTGTGATGACAGCATCATGACCAGGGGACTGATATAGCCCCAGGCCTGATGGGGGAGAGGCGCAGACAGACGGCAACAGCAGCAGGGGAGCCTGATCAGTACATGCACGCTTCCTTGAGGTGAAAGTTCTGTTTGCTACCTGGCGGGAATAATTAGAGTGTAGCAGCATCACAGCCCGGGTCTGAGTCTTGTGTACAAGAACTGAGAATGATAAACTAGCAGCGCTGAGAGCCTCAGGAAGACAGAGGCCTGAACAGTCTGTCATTATGCCCGTTGGTGTAACCGTGTGGTCCCTGAGATGTGGGGAGTCTCAGGAAGCAGTTCGCACTGTTTCTTCACGTTAGACAATGACAGGTTCTATGTGTCCAAACCTGGCTAAGCATTTTCTTAATTCCTTTTAAGTTTCACCATGATAATAAGTGGCTCTCTGGTCTTTTTAGTTCAAGGCTAAGTTTAACATTCATGGGATTCTCTGGCAATTTGTAGAGCCCAGGAAAACATTTGATACGTACCCTGCATGTGCACACATACACGTGATCCCAATTTATGTAAGTTGTTAAGCCTGATAGTCTTGCAGGCGTGACTTGTCACTTTTCTGAAGCTCTTAGAATCATGGTTTTATTTCAGCTTGTCTCACTCAGACAAGCTTAGTGAAAATGTATGTGTATAAATTATGTATTGAACACGGTTTTGTATGACTACCCATTCTCGTTTCCTTGAGATGGGGAGGAATGACTCATTTAACTTTTGATTATTTTGAGAGTCTTTATCCTGCTTCCTTTCACTCTTGTTTCCAACATAAATCCATCTCTGTTTCCTATCTTTCCTCATCTAGCACCTCCTTAAATCTCTTATCATTTAAACTACTTTCCAGTAAAATTCTTTAGACTACTAATTCCCTTCGTGGGAAACACCTTCGGTCCAAACAGAAGGGGATTGTTGGCTTGTCCCTGGATGGGCCATCATTGTAAACATGCAGATAAGGCAGCCTGTCTGGGGCTTGTGCAGCAAACCACGACTGTCTGTCTCCCTCTCTTGTGTGTAGGACTTATCTTTGCCTTCCACAGGTTTTTTTTTTTTTTGTTTTTTTGTTTTTTTGTTTTTTTTTTCTGGAGATGGATTCTCACTCTCTGGAGTGCAATGGCACGATCTTGTCTCACTGCAACTTCTGCCTCCTGGGTTCAAGCGATTCTCTTGCCTCAGCCTCTTGAGTAGCTGGGACTATGGGCACCTGCCACCTTGCCTGGCTAATATTTTTGTGTGTGTGTATTTTTAGTAGAGACGGGGTTTACCATGTTGGCCAGGCTAGCCTTGAACTCCTGAAGTGATCCGCCTGCCTTGACCTCCCAAAGTGCTGGGATTTTAGGCATGAGCCACTGTGCCTGGCTGCTCTCTACAATTTTTTGAAGACTCTTACCATATTTGTGAGCAAACAGTAATTCATGTCATTCAGACTAAGTAGAAGAAAGTCATGGTGTTTTGGGGTGAAGAGACACTGGGGGGTCAGTGGAAGTTTATTGAGAAAAACAAGTGAACTCAGTAATTTGGCTAGAGTAGCTTGGTATATTTTTCCTTGAAAAATGGAGTTAAAAAATAAGAGTTCAACCTGTTGCATAGCAATATTTCAATATGCTTGCTGGTGTGGCTTTGTTTCTACTCTTGCAAAGCTCTGTTTTCTCTTTAAATAACTTCCTCTGAGTCTCAGGTGCTGTGTTAGAATCTTTATTTCATGAGTCGTTCTCTGTGATACACCAAACAAACTTACTGACCTGTGCTGCTTTTTAACTGTCTTGATGGCAACTTTGCACCATCCTTCATGCTACTTTTCAGTCATGATACCCTGTTCTCTCCCTTCTTCCTACTCTCCTGCTTCACTGTACAACATTCCAAAGCTCCCTACTTCCTACCTGTATTAGTTTTCTACTGCTATTTAACAAATTCCCACAAACTTTGTGGCCTAAAACAGCATACATTTATTATCTCACAATTTCCATGAGTTGAGAGGTTGGACACAGCTTATCTGCACAGAGTCTCACAGGGCTGCATTTATGGCTTTGGTTGGACTGTGTTCTCATCTGGAGGCTTGGCTGGGGAAGAATCCACTTCCAAGCTCACTCAGGTTGTTGGCATAATTCATTTCTTTGTGGCTGCCATACTGAAGGCTTTGGGTCATTTTTGGCTATCAGCTCTAAGAGGCTGTTCATGGTTCCTAGAGACACCAGTAGTTCCTAGATGCCACCCACAGTTCTCACCACCTGGGCTTTCCCGTTGTGGCTTCTTACTTCATCAAGGCACCAAGAAGTCTGCTTGCAATGCGGGGTATTATAAAACATCACAGAATCACAAGAGGGGCATCCTATCACTTATTCTGTTGTTAGAAGAAAGTCACAGGTTGGCTGGGCATGGTGGCTCATGCTAGTCATCTCAACACTTTGGGAGGTCATGCTGGGAACATCACTTGAGCCCGGGAGTTTGAGAACAGCCTGGGGACATGGTGAAACCCTGTCTATACAAAAAATACAAAAATTACCTGGACTTGGTGGTGCATGCATGTAGTCCCAGCTATTAGGGAGGCTAAGCTAAGAGGATTCCTTGAGCCCAAAAGGTTGAGGCTGCAATGAGCCATGATCACACCACTGCACTCTAGCCTAGGTGGCAGAGCAAGACCGTGTCTCAAAAAAAGAAAAAAAAAAAGAAAGAAAGAAAAAGAAAAAAGAAAGTCACAGGTTCTGCTCATACTCAAGGCAAGAGGATCACAAAAGGCATGACCACCAGGAGATGGAGATCATGGGGCCATGTTGGTGTCTGCCCAACACATCACCTAGATCAGATTTTTACTTCACCACCTTCCTAAAGTGTGTTTCAAGTTGTCTGTAATTTGGTTTTACATTTTTTCTCCTAATTTATTTTTTCTTTCTGCCTAATAAACACTAGCTATCCCTCATTTCCTCCTCAAAATTCGTCGTTCCATTTTATGGCCTTCCATGATGCAACTTTAATTAATACAGATACGTTTTACCTAATTAGCATAGACATAATTCTAAAATCTTGTGTATAAAGCAGAATTATTTTTCATTGAAGTGAAGGGTTCTTAACTAATTTTTGGCTTCTGAATCCTTTTGAGAATCTGATTAAAGCTATAGAGACTCATTTCCCAGAAGCGAGGGACACGATCACACATGTACTATTTCAGTTATTATTACAGTACAACAAACCACCCCTGGCTCAGTGCCATAAAACAACGAGCCTTTTATTATCCTCATGGCTTTGGGAATTCAGACGGGGCATAGTGCGGATGACTTCTTCCTGCTTCATGATGTCTGGGCCTCAGTGGGGACGATTCAGACAGCTGGAATGATTCCAAAGATTAGGGGAAGAATGGTCTGGTCCTCATTCATGTGCCTGTTGTCTGGGCTGGCATGCCAAGCAGGCTTGGCTCAGCTGGGACTGTGGACTAACCATATCAATATGCCTTTTCAGTCATGAAGTTTTTACTACGACCTGGGATCGCCTCACTCCAGTGTGCAACTGGGGACCCTCCCTTTATAAAAAATTTTCCTTTTTATAATGTAAAACATCTCCATAAAGATGATGTACTAGCATGTATCAGTTTCTTAGTGTTTTTCTTGAGATGTGACGCTCAGATTTCACCCCAGGTGACCAGGTATGCACTGAGTAGGACAGAGAATGGTGGACTTGATCCCTTTGAAAATCAACTAATTTTTTTTTTTTTTTTTTTGGAGACAGAGTCTCGCTCAGTCACCAGGTGCCAGGCTGGAGTGCAGTGGCACGATCTCGGCTCGCTGCAACCTCCGCCTCCCGGGTTCAAGCAATTCTCCTGTTTCAGCCTCCTGAGTAGCTGAGACTACAGGCGTGTGCCACCAAACCTGGCTAATTTTTATATTTTTAGTAGAGACGGGGTTTCACCATATTGGACAGGTTGGTCTCGATCTCTTGACCTCACGATCCGCCCGCCTCGGCCTCCCAAAGTGCTGAGATTACAGGCGTGAGCCACCATGCCCGGCCCGAAAATCAACTAATTTTTAAAAATTCAACCTGTAATGGTGGTTATCTCTGGGAAGAAGAAAGACAGAAGGAACCCGGAGAGATACCTGGGAGAGGGCTCTAAAAATATTGACTCTATTGTAAGCTGAGTAAGAGGCACATGAGTGTTCATTTCATAAAGATATTATTTCCTAAGTATAGGTACATATAGATATTATTTTTTAAGCATGAACTGTTCTTCTAGTTAAAGAGTGAAAAAAAATAATGTAACCTAAAATTTTGTTATTTCCTTGCTGGCCTATATTTCTCTTCTAGTTCATAATGACCTCTAGTCAACTCTGTCTGCAGGTAATATAAGCTATTCTTAAAGGGTTGTGCCCCCATCCTGTTCCCGTCTGGGTAATTTTTGGATTAAGGGTAAGCCTTTATATTTAATCCTAATATATGTCTTCATTTAGTAATAATTTCAATCAGTTGACATGTCTTTGAAACATGTTTTTCTGAAATTCTTCAAATCAGGTCTTGTGAATTTGGCATCATTTGGTAATCCAGTGAACATGCTTTCTCCCTTGGCTTTATGTGTATCATCAAGTTATTTTTTAAGTCAACTAAATTCCGAGGTCAAATTTTTTGAGAAACATCCCAAGCATATTCTAGCTGTCAAATATGTTTGAGAAATATTGGCTAAACAAAGTTTTATTAAACCATCCGACATCCTATTTGTTAATTTCATACCTCTTATGTTTTCTTGACTATGGGACTTTCTGATCCTTTATTTACATGGCAATGGGAATATGCCCACATAAGTTCCAAATCCACTCTGGTATCAGTTTCTGAATAGGTTAGGGTAAGTTAAGTTATGCTTCAATGACAAACAGCCCCCAAATTGCAGTGACATAAAATAGCAAAGGCTAACTTCTTGCTCATAATACCTGTACATGCTTTGTCAGCAGAATCCATAGGGGAGGCAGGCTGGTGAACCAGCAAACACTTTGAACATTGCTAGTTTCTTCTTTCTCCTCCTCTTTTGCTGCCTCCTTCTGTTTTTCAGTAACAACTTACTGAAATATAATGTTGCTAGGTTTTGTTTCTTTTTGTTTTGTTTTGCTATGGAGAAAGAAAGTTCTGAAGAATCTTCTTCTGGCACTTAAATATTCTAGCCCAGAAGTGACACTTGGCATTTCTTCTTACAAACTTATTGGCCAGAACTAGTTACATGGCCCCCCATCAACCATAGACATCTCCAAAATGTTCAGTCCTCCTATGGGCTTAGAAGGGGGAGAGCCAGAAAAATATGGTCAGCATCATTAATGACTATCACCTGTGAGTCTAGTATACAGCGCTTCTCAAGATTGTCCATAGAAACTTTTCTTCATGAGGCATTTGGAATACTGTGCCTCATAGGAGCTACCTTTGGAAACACTGGCTTCTGGTCTGGAAAACAGCAAGGTCTGGTAGAAGCAAATCCACTAGAGACTGTCTTCCCTGCAGCCTGGAGTTTTCCATCAGTCTCTCTTGGCTGTGGTCATTCAGTCAGTTATAGATCCCTTGGTATTAGCCTCCATTCCTCCATCCTGCTTGCAGAATTGTGTGTGTGTGTGTGTGTGTGTGCGTGTGTGTGTAAGACTTTGTGAAACTTCCTGCTGAAAGCAAAAGCTGCTCAGCCTGTAGCATCCTTTTTCTGAGTTACAAGGCTATGTTATTGAAATAAGATGAATTTGTTTTGATTCTTGAATTTGTGAGTTGGACTCATGGTTGAATCCATTTCAGTGAAAGTACAAAAGAAGAAATCCTATACAGACTTCACCTAATATCCACATAAAAGTGGATTCTAAAGTTTAAATGAAAAATACAAAAATGCAAAAATACCTTATACAGACGTTATATTTACCCATATAGGTAACCAGATAAGTCTGCATGCTAAGTGTGAAATTGAGGCTATCTAGGAGATAAGCAACATGAACAGGGAGGATTGAGGCATGAAAGCAGTATCCACCTTCTGCGTAAAATTACAACTGTCTGAGGGGGAATACCTCCTTAGGCTGCATGTGGTAATACAGAAACACAATTTCCATTGTCAACCATGAAGTAGTTCCTCAGAAGGGCATGCATTTTAATGAAATACTATGCAGACTTTAGTGTCTTGGAGCTATGTATGCATTTCGCCACTTATTTCTATTTGAGGTGGGCCAGTGGAGGCCAGAGAGAGCTTTGGCTCTGCAGAAAGAGCCCTAATTATCTTGATCTGGTGATCAGGAGACAGGCTGAGCTGGGCTTATGAGGATGGCCTGCCTAGGAGATGGAGTTGGTTTATCTTATAAAGTCATGTCAATAAGCCTGATGTAGTATTGGCTTATACCCTGATGAGTTCTAAAAATGATGTAAGGCCAGCTTCTTGGGTATCTGTAAATCCCAAGAATGGGAAATTTTAAAAATAAGGAAAAGAAGAATGTGAAAAGACTTTTTTCAGCACATCGCCTAATTCAGAGTGAACTTGCAGCTTCCCAAGAGTTGTTTCCTCACCTCCTTTCCTGCGGAGGTCACCAGCTTGTCCCCTGGCTCCTTGTTTGTCTCCCTGTGGGGCCACACATGAGTGCTGACAGTTCTGGCCTCTGTAGGTGCTTAGAGTGACACCAAGCCTTGTGAGAAGTGCCTCCTTCCTGGGTTTTCGTTTTGAAATAGCCTAATCTGAAAGAAAATGTCCCTTGCTGTTTGACATGGCATGAATGATAGCACTGGAAATCCTTTTAAGTCCAGAAAGATAAATATGTTTCATTCGAGCCATCTTTCCAAAGGCAGACAACTTCAAATATTTCACTCAAGATGCCTCAGGGTCCTAAAAAAGGTTTATGCTTGAATACACAGTGCTTCTTTAGTTTTGTGCATTTTGGGTTCCTGGGTGAGGTTATTTTGGTGTCACTAGCCATGGAAGTTGACCACATTCAACTTTGATTTTCTAGGTTGCAATTTTCACAGTCCAGGCCTTGTAGGTGGTACCAAAAAAAAAAGTTGTTTAATACACAAGTATTTTCCACATCTTTGCTTAAACATCACTTCATCAGAAACTGCTTCTCACCAACCCTGCCCTGTAGGTTAGCTGCAACATTTTCCAACTTGAAATTATGTAATTTGTTGTTTGACTGTTTCCTGAGCCTTCTGTGATGGGTCCGGTCAGAGCCTGTCCTGCACACCGTTGTCTCCAGCACCTGACCACAGCAGGCACCTCATGAATATCCAACACCTGACGGTCTGATATTTTGTTTCACAGGAACAGACGATCTGCAGGTGAATGTCACCCGGACTCCAGAGTCATTTCCTCCGGGGAAATTGTTACCGATTTCACCAACATGGCCTTTCACAGAAGTCAGGTCTTCCTCAGCAGCAGACAGAATCAAGACTGTGCTGGGACAGTCCTCTGACAACACAAGCTTGCCACAGTCCGCCCGAAACCCTGCGTCCAAGACACACCATGCAACTAGGGCTCACGTGGACTTCTCTTCTTCCCTTTACCAAGGAAGTGGACATAGCGCCTCCCTTGAGCCTTCCAAGGATTCTACCGAGTCCCTGGTCCAACCCGGGCCTAGAGGGGGACAAGAAGCAGCCGATGCGTCAGGTTTGCCTCTCACCAGCATGCCCCCTTCATTGTCCACAGTCCCGTCAGGGGCGTCCTTCAGTGCTGTCCTCCCATCCCAGCCAGTATGGGCAGGGACTCCCTCCATTTCAAAGCATCCCCCGAGATCAGATGTTCCCCCACTCCTCCCTCCACCTCCATCCTCTTCATTGACTCCCGACTCACCTCATTCCATCATCTCTGAGCCAGCAGAGCAACCCTCCAAAGTGCTGTTAGTTCCCCAAACAGCTCCAGCCAACCCCTCTTCCGGTCAGAACATAGCTAATCCCCTAAACCCCTTTTCTGATGAAATGGAGCACACTCCATCCCAAAACGCCTGGGATCTCATAGGCGTCCCTCATCTAGGTGTTTCTGGATCCTCAACAAAGTGGCATTCCGAGCTGTCCCCAACAGAGGGTCCCCATTCAGCAGGCTCATCCACATCTGGGTTTTTGAACCCCATGGCAGAACTGTCCTATCCATCTCCCCCTCCCCCAGCACTTGGAAGTCGTCTTTGGCTTCCAGATGGAAGCCCCTCATTGTCAATGTTGGAAGTGGCTTCAGGTCCTGCATCCACCCAGCAGATCAAAACTGGGGTGGCTGGAAGTGTGTACAGTGGGGTGTCTTTACCAACTTTTAAGAATACAGAAGCAGCGACCCATGAGGCTGAGCCTCCACTTTTCCAGACTGCAGAATCAGTGGCCGTAGAAATGACCAGCAGAAAGCTAGCCCCTACCACTACAAATGACTCTGCTAACCCGCTGCATTTGTCAGCAGCTCCAGAGAATTCCAGAGGGCCCACCCTTTCGGCAGAACACACCTCTTCATCTTTGGTACCTTCTCCTCTGCATGTCACTGCACCGGGTCGAGAGCAAGCTATCCTCTCTGGGGCGGTTCCCGCATCACCATCAACCGGGACAGCCGACTTTCCCTCCGTACTTACTTTCCTCCAGCCCACAGAGAATCATGCCTCCCCATCTCCCGTGCCAGAAATGTCTGTTCCTCCAGTAGAGGGCAGTGATGGGTCCCTGCCTACTGCAGCTAGAGACTTGCTCCTTACAACCAGAGTTCCTCATCATCTTTCCACATCTTGGACATTTCCCGGGTGGAAAAAGGACAGTGTGACAGCCATTTTAAGGAAAAATGAACAGGCAAATGTGACAATTCCTCTCCAGGCCTTTCCAAGGAAAGAGGTTTTGAGTCTTCACACTGCAAATGGATTTGTCTCTGATTTTAGCACCGATCGTGTCTCATCTCCCATCATTACAGCACCAAGAACAAATCCCCTTCCTTCAGGATCACCTCCACCTTCCATGCTCTCCATACAAGCCACCCAGACTGTTTCCCCATCTCTTGGCTTTTCTAACACCAAGCCAGAGACTTATGCAGCTGCTGTGGCCCATTCTGGGTTGCCAGCTTCAGCCTCCAGACAGGTGAGAGCATCGCTGTCCTCCATGGATGTCTATGATTCCTCAACAACAGGGGACATGAAAAAGCCAGCAACCACGGATGTTTTCTGGAGTTCTCTTTCAGCAGACACTGGATCCCTTTCCACGGAATCAATAATATCTGGCTTGCAGCAGCAAACAAATTATGATTTAAATGGACATACAATTAGCTCCACAAGTTGGGAAACTCATTTAGCTCCAACGGCTCCTCCCAGTGGTTTAACTTCAGCTGCCAATGCCATAAAATCTCAGGATTTCAGAGATACTGCTGGGCATTCAGTGACTGGAGAAGGGTTTAGCACTCGGGATCTCATCCTCGGTACAAGCACTGAGCAGCCTGTGCAGCAGTCAGACATGACCGTGGTTGGAAGCCATAGAGACCTGTGGCCCCCAAGCAATAACAGCCATTCTATAGACTTCCAAACAGCTGAAGTTGAGTATGACTCATCCACAAGTCAACATTCTGTGTCTCATCCGCAACTACAGTTGCCCGACCAGCCAACACACCCTCTTTTACTAACCTTGTCAAGACCAACTTCTACAGGTGGCTTGCAGGAAATGCTTTCGGATGGAACAGATACAGGTTCTGAAACTTCCAGTGACGTCAATTCATCACATGAGAGAAATACTTCCAGACCATTCCAGAACATCTTGAGATATCACTCTGCTGCTGAATCTTCTATATCGACCAGTGTCTTTCCCAGGACCTCCTCCAGAGTGCTGCGGGCTTCTCAGCACCCCAAGAAATGGACAGGTGCAGCCACTCATGCAGGTAGTTTGTTTCCTGGTACCCCCAAAACAGATATGACTGCTTTTGTGGTCAAAGCATCTTCAAGCTCAACACAGATACCAGCTTTGCTCTGAAGGAGCTCGTCCCCCTATCAAGAGCGAGTTAGCAGCCCCAAATAGTCATGTCATTGATCCTGTGCCTACTTGAGCTTTTGAAATTATTCACAGTGTAAGCATCCTTGCTGTCAACCATAGCCGTGCTGTAAGTGGCATTCTTGTTATGGTTAATCAGCTTAATGAGCCTAGAGTTGTTTTGCCTAAGTCCTGTCCACCACAAGCCCAGAGTGCAGAGACTTCATCCTAGCAAATCTGTAAGTTACATCCATTCATCATCAGAACAAGTGACACGTGCATTCCCAGCCAGTGACAAACTTTGTTTTTTCTCTCTTTACAGTGGACACAGTGTCATCAAAGGTAGAGCCAACAGCAGCAGCTGCCGTCACGTTGTTTCTGAGGAAATCAAGTCCACCTGCACTGTCTGCAGCCCTGGTTGCTAAGGGCACCAGCCCCAGCCCTTTGGCCGTGGCCTCAGGACCAGCTAAGAGCAGTTCGATGACTACTCTTGCTAAAAATGTCACAAACAAGGCCGCATCTGGCCCAAAGAGAACACCAGGGGCAATCCATACAGCCTTCCCGTTCACGCCAAGCTACATGTATGCAAGAACAGCGCATACCATGAGCACACATACAGCCATGCAAGGAAACATGGGCACTGCCTCTGGCCTGTTGTCTACAACATACCTCCCCAGGAAACCACAAGCCATGCACACTGGCCTCCCAAACCCCACCAACCCGGAGATGCCCAGAGCATCCACGCCACGCCCCCTGACAGTGACGGCTGCGCTAACATCCATGACAGCCTCAGTGAAGACCACCCGGTTGCCACCATTGCGAGCAGAAAACACAGATGCTGCCCTTCCCGCCGCGTCGGCTGCGGTGGTCACGACTGGCAAAATGGCATCCAACCTGGAGTGTCAGATGTCCAATAAGCTCCTGGTGAAGACAGGTATGAGATCACTGTTCTGATCTTAAAGCAGCAAATCTGGCCTCAGAGATGTAACAATATGTTTCTTTTAAATCAGTGGTTATCCACCAGTGGCGACTTTGTCACCCGCCCCCAGGGACATTTGGCTATGTCTGGAGACATTTTTGGTTGTTATTCTTGGTGGCACTACTAAAATCTAATGAGATAAGGACCAGGGATACTGCACAAATCTTACAATGCACAAAACAGCTGCGACAACAAAGATTAATCCAGCCTAAAACATCCATGGGGCCAAGGTTGAGACCATGAGCTTTAGCAAGTGTTAGAGGAGAGAGAGAGAGAGAGCCTGATGTGGCATGGAGTCTAGTCCTAGGTATCAGAAGCCCCTGGGAAACCACAGTTCTGCCAGTGGGCGTGAGAATGCAAAGGTACCATTTTGCATCAGAGATGTCTCCCATGAATGAATGATGTGATTCGTAAAACACAACATCTTGGGAAGTACTGTAGAGTTCAGAAAGGCTTTTGTCATGAATTTTTTCAATTAGCAGATAGCAAAAGTACAGCTTCCACACACTATGTGGGAGCACAGGATTTCTTTGGATGTTAGAAAGAAGACTTTCTTGAAAAAGTGGGATGGGCAGCACTAGAATTGTGAGCAAGGATGGGATGCTGTCTTTTGAGCCCCCACTCCCCAGCTGTAGCAAAACAGGCCTAGAATGCACAGAGTGCTTTTAATAGTGTGGCATGTTTGCTATAAAAAACATTAGACAAATTATTTGAAAGAGCATGCCAATGCTGAATGCTCGCATCCCGCCTTCCTCCTCACCCCACAAAGAATTAAATGAAATTATATCTTGAGATATATCCTATTCTAAAATGGGAAATTGTGAAATTAGGCATAGAAAAAAGTAGAGTATCTCTTCCTATTTCTCAAGAAATTATACCATCTGGATTTCCTCTCTCTGTCCCTTCTTCCTGCCACTCTCTTCTGGGTGACAGGCATCCCTGGCCCCTCAGAGGCAGAAGTGGGAAACATTCTCATCTCTGTCTTCTTCCCAGCACCCCACCAACCCAGCGACATCTAATCAATCACCAGTTCCTTTCACTTCTGCCTCCTGGGTACCCCTTCTCTACATCCTGATTCACACTGCCACTTCCCTAGTTCAAACTGTCATCATCGCTCACCTAAATTTCTGCAACAATAGCCACATTTATATCTCTGTCTTCAGACGTCCCCTCTCTTCAATCTGCTCTCCAGTCTGCAGTTGAGAACCTTCTAAAATGCATTCCTTTGCTTAAGACTCATTTCCCATTGCCCTTAGGACCAAGCTTAAACGTGTATATACACTAGTCCCTGCTTATCTGCAGGCGATCTGTTCCAAGACTCCCCAGTGGATGCCTGAAAATGCAGGTAGTACCAACCCCTATTCATACATGCCTATGATAAAGCTTAATTTATAAGTTAGGTACAGTCAAGGTCAACAACAACTAGTAATAAAACAGAACAAGTACAACAATGGACTGTAATAAAAGTGATGTGAATGTCGTCTCTCTCTCTCTCTCTCTCAAAATATCTCATGGTACCATACTCCTCTGTTTTCAGACTGTGGTTGGCTGCAGTAAATAAAACCATGGAAAGCCACACTGTGGCTAAGAGGAAACTACTGTATCCTGAAATATTTCACTTCTTTCCTCTGCACCTTTGCGCTTGGTACTCCTCTGCTGGGAGTGGGTGAGGGTCTCTTCCCACTTGTCAAATTTCACTCTTGTGATCCTTCAGAACTTAGCTGAAGCATCAGTTCCTGTGGAAATTTTCCCTGATCCCCATCCCTTTACCAAACTCAGGGCTGGATGCTCCTCCTAGGAGCTCTGGCAGTATTCTAGGCTTCACTTCAAATAGCATCTGTCACATTCTATCCCAAATGCCTGTTCTCCGTCCTGTGTCTCCATCCCACTTGCGGGGTGGGGATGGTACCTTCCTGATGCAGGGTTCTTTGGGGCTGCAGCACTTAGCTCAGGGCCTGCACCTAAGGAACTGCCCACGATGTTGTTGCAGGAATTTCTTCCCATGCAGAATCACCTGGGGCAGGCACTGTCGAGCTGGCTTTGAAAGTCAGAGGCAGCATCTGTCAGAAATGAAATGCCACCAGCATACCAGCTTACTCTCTCCTCAGGTCACACAAACGGCTTCTTTAGCAGGACCCACAGAGCTGCCCACCCTCTCCTTGATGGCTCTGTGCTTACCAGCTCTGCCCAGAACTTGCATAAGGTGGTGGCTGGGAGGAGCAGGGGCAAATGAACGATGAGATTTGCCATTTTGCCTTATTGCCACACTTCTGTTTGCTCCACAGTTCTCTTTCTCACCCAAAGGAGAGTGCAGATCAGTGAATCCTTAAAGCTTAATATCGCCAAAGGGCTCACACAGGCATTGCGGAAAGCTTTCCACCAGAACGATGTCTCAGCTCACGTAAGTGCCTTGCTTTGTAACCAAGTTAATCCTTTGCACTCTGCCTCTTAGGTCTAGAATATGTTTAGATTGTTTTCCTCCTTTCTAGGTACCATAACAACGCTGGCAGAAGTAGAATCTGTCTTCACTTTGGCAACTAGCTAATGTGTAGTAGCTTGAGAAAAAGGTCAAATTTTGAGGAAAACGAAGACAAATTGTTTTATGTCTAGATTTCTTTCCAAAGACTGGCTGTATTAGCCAGGTGGGTGGCTCACACCTGTAATCCTAGCACTTTGGGAGTCCGAGGTGGGTAATTACTTAAGGTCAGGAGTTCAAGACCAGCCTGGGCAACATGATGAAACCCCATCTCTATTAAAAATAGCAAAATTAGCCTGGTGTGGTGGCGGGTGCCTATAATCCCAGCTACTTGGGAGGCTGAGACAGGAGAATCACTTGAACCCGGGAGGTGGAGGTTGCAGTGAGCCAAGATTGTGCCACTACACTCCAGCCTGGGTAACAGAGCAAGACTCTGTCTCAATTAAGTAAGTAAACAAATAAATATATAGGCCTGGATATATTGTTTTAAACGATCTCATTATCCCATCGTTTGGGGAAAGTATTTACATTGTTCGTGTAATTCTCTAGAAAACTCTCCATTGCTTTTCCCCTTATTTTCATCACCATCGTAAACATCGGTTTATTTCTGGGCATTTAAAAATTACCCTGAGTTGTAAATCAAGTCTGGCTTCACTTAAATTGCCTGCTGCACACAGGGAAGTAAACATTTTTTTCTTTTAATGCCAAGTACTGTTTAATGAGTGCTGGCTGATTTTGATGGCTTATCCAAGTGATGGAAGCTTCACTTTATAGTCTTTGGGTTTGATTCCAAGTTTTCAGACATTAAATGCAGTTGGCAGTCGGTAGACTCCCATTTGCACCACTAAAAACTATTGCTCTGGCTTCTTCTTTTGATGTTCTCTGTCCTACAGCTGCAGTCAGCTTACTGACCCCTCCCCTCCCATCAACACCAAGGACTAGAGAGGAGCTTTGGCACATACTTTATTGATCATTGTCAATCTCTTTTATATACTTCTGAAAAAGAAAAAAGAGAGAAAGAAATGCATTCTGTAAGAGGCACATACGGTTTCTGCACCAGAAACTTTACGAGAAGTTGAAAATGTGAATATTTCCACTTAGTTGCCTGATACAGTTTTTGCTAAACTTCAGTCATTCTCAAACTACTTCTATAGTTTTGGTCTTTGCTGCACATCATCACAGAGCAGTGTGACAATTAGTGTTAGGTTTTTTGTTGTTGTTTAGTGGGCTCTCTTTTAAAAACTTAACTACATTTTTTTTTGAAAGGGCATTTGCTATCACCACCATAAATGGAAATCAAGATCATTTGCCACAAATAAAAGGTGATGGTAAGAATGAGAATAATGGAAACCAAACAGCTTGTTAAATTCAAGCTGGCGGTCCTTGCTTGCAGAAGGCTCTAAGGCTGAGCCTGGTGTCCCTTTGTTTGTTTGTTTATTTAAAAAAGGAATTAGCAAGGGTTAGAGAGATGTTAAAAGCAAATATTCACTAAAGTGAGACTTACTTCTTGGGGTCATTAGAAGGATTGAAAGGGAACAACTTTCTCACCGAGTGATTTAGTGCTGTCTTGTGGCATGTCCACGGTCCATGCTGAAGTACCTCTTGTTCCACCTAAAATCATCTTGAGCACCATCTTCAGGAAAAACTAACCAAGTGGGGGCACACAATGTGGAGGAAGCAAAGGCACACACCTCCTGTTTCAAAATCAGTCGTCTTGCTTCCTTTGGAGAATACACATGGAGATGCAAGAATATGGGGGAAAAGTGGGTGTCAAAAACGTCCTGGCTGGGCACAGTGGTTCATGCCTATAATCCCAACACATTGGGAGACCAAGGCAGGAGGGTCACTTGAGGCCAGCAGTCTTAGACCAGTGTGGGCAACGTAGTGAGACCCCATCTCTACAAAACACATAAAAATTAGCCGGGTATGGTGGCACATGCCTATAGTCCTAGCTACCCTAGAGGCTGAGGTGGGAGAATTGCTTGAGCCCAGAAGATCAAGGCTGCAGTGAGCTGTGATCATGCCACTGCACTCCAGACTGGGTGACAGAGCAAGACTTTGTCTCAAAAAAACAAAAAACAAAAACAAAAACACCCACAGAACAAAACCCTGAGTTCCAGTTTTACAAGATGAAAAGAGTTCTGGAAATGGTTGGTAGTGTTTAGTGATGGTTGTACACCATTATGAATGTGTTTAATACCACTGGACAGTACACTAAAAAACAGTTAAGATAGTAGACTGTATATTGTGTGTATTTTCCCACAATAAAAACTTGGAAAAAAGTAGCTGCATACGTGTGTGTGTGTGTGTGTGTGTGTGTGTGTGTGTGTGTTTGTATGTTTGTATGTATGTTACTCTTTTCTCTGTTTTTCAAATATACAAATTCTATAATAAACATTACATTTAATATATTAAAAAAACCAAATTTTAAAAACCCCTGGGACAGAAAGGGCTCAGACCATCATTGTCTCCTAGGGTTCAGCTCTAGGAGAAATTCGCTGTGCTGCAGTCCTGTCTTGGTCTCGAACCAGTTTACAAGCCAATGACAGAGTCTGAACGAATTTTCTGTCTTGACTCTACAAAAAGGAATTCACTTTGCTTACTTCTTGACCTGTGCCCCAAAGGTGCCCCCACTTAATCTGTCATTTCTACCTTTTAATCCTCATAAATGATGAGAAATATAATGTGACTTTTTTCAGCATTTCATTCACTGAAAATCTCTTCAAACTACTCTTTCCTCTATACCTTTTTGGTAATAATAATTAATGCTCACAAGATTATACTGAGGCACTTAAAGAATAAAAAAGATACAGACTTAATTCTATTCCATGAAGGTCTGGTGTAAATTATATTTTGTTGTTTCTGTGATATTTTGAGACTTGTCAATCCAAATTATGCTTCATAGGATTATTAAAGGTATTTGTTGAATGAGAACATTCTGTTCTCCACCCTTGCTTCTAATAGCCGTGGTTCTGAGAAATACCAAGAAGAACTTAAAGTACTGTGGAAATAAACAATGGGTGTTGTGGGTCCATTTGTTTTGTAGGTGGACATTCTGGAATATTCTCATAATGTCACCGTTGGTTATTATGCTACCAAAGGGAGGTTGGTGTACTTGCCTGCTGTGGTGATGGAAATGTTGGGTGTGTATGGAGTCAGCAATGTCACTGCAGACCTGAAGCAACACACTCCAAACTTACAGTCTGTGGCAGTACTTGCCTCCCCATGGAACCCCCAGCCTGCAGGCTACTTCCAGCTGAAAACAGGCAAGTGACTCAGGAAAGGATTTTCATCCATTCTGGGATCAGGGCCGTACCAAGTGGACACCTGTTTAAAAACTCCATTACTAGCCACTGTGCCATTTTCTAAAGTCCTTGTGAACTGTCTTCAAAGGCTCCTGCCACTGAAAAGTCCAAGTTCCTTGCACATCAGTCGAAACTCTTCCAACCCTGGATTTGTTAGAAATGTTTTATCATAGGAGCCTTCTTCCCAGTTTACATACTTAGTACTTTTGAGCATCAGGTACTATATTTTATATTTCTTTCTGTATGACCAGTGGATACCAGTAAGAGTTGAATATGAAGAAAAAAAAAAATCTATGATTTGGAGCAATGGGTTCCAGATGGCATTGAATCAGAATCTCTGAGTTTAGGTCTTAGAATGTTTTTTTTTTTCAAACCTTCTGGTGATTTCTGGTCTGCAAAGTTTGTAAACTACAAGGGTGGAGAAACTCTTAAAATTGAAACAATCAACTTAGCAATGAAGGTCAATTGATTTTCTTCCCTCCAAAGAAATAGGAGGCATGATCTCTCTTAGGTTATGATTTTTCAGTCTTTGAGCAGATGTCTACATATTCCATTCAAATAATATAAAATCTTTTGATTGGAGGGAATCTCTGGATCGATCATGATTTTAATTCTTCTATGTTATAAATCATCTTAAGGGCCACTTTCCAAAGTACACTCAAACCTTGTCTGGGCTTATTATTTATTTGCCTATTTCCTCTCATCTAAAATCATGCTGTCGTTTATTATGACTGCTGTTCAATCCAAGGAACTGAGACATAGAGCTTTGGTGAAAACTGATTTACTGCTCTCATTCTAGTGCTGCAGTTTGTGAGCCAAGCTGACAACATACAATCCTGCAAGTTTGCTCAGACAATGGAACAGCGGCTGCAGAAAGCATTCCAGGACGCGGAGAGGAAAGTCCTGAATACCAAAAGCAACTTGACGATTCAGGTAGGGAGGAAGGTGCTTCAGGCTGTGGAGTTGACACACAACCACAATGCAGATTCTGGCAAGAAATGACTTGGGTCTTCCCTTTCAGAGCTGCCATGCATAAATGTATCTTTGTGCTTCAGGCATTGGTGAGGGTGTCTGGGGTCTGGCCATGACAGGAGGGATGCTGTGTCACTATGCACCTACTGTGGTTTGGGGTTTTATATTTCTTTCCCCATGGGATGCTTTCTGAGGCCTTTCCAATACATTTATTATTTTGAAAAGTTGAAGTAGGCTGTAGTGTATATGTTAGATGTCTGATATAAAATGAATAAATGACTCACTTCTAAGTAGCTAAGTCACGAAGATTTGCCTATTCTGTTATTTGCATTGGGTTATATTCCAGTCAACTTAGTTTAGACACATGCCAACACACACACACATGCTCACACACATAAACTAACACACACACACACACACACACACACACACACACACACACACACACATTTTATATTGAAGGCTTTACTATGTACCAGGAACTGTGCTAAGTGTTTTACAAATATTTTGCTACATAATACTTAAGAAATCCTTCTGAGGTATTCTTACTCCCATTTCATAGAAGAGAGAACTGAGAGAGAGGCTAAGAAACTTCCAGAAGGTCACACAGTTGGTAAAGAATGGAAAAAGGACTTGAGTCAAAAGCCCATGCTCTTATCCACTATGCTATGCTCATGTCGGTGCAGTGTAGAAATGGGGTCCTTAATGAAGCCTGTGTCAAGCAAGGGAATTCTTTCCTGGGGAAATCCCTGAGATGCATCATGGCATGAGTGAGGAGGAAGTAAGAGCTGAGGTTGGAAGCTACAGGAGCCTAAGAGTTAAAGAGTGATGGGAAAGTGTTTCCTGTAGGAACTGCTGCTATTGGGGGACAGGATTTTAGATGCTCTTGAACATTTAAACTGCCCCTTTTAAAAGTTTTTAATTGTCTATAGAGATGAGGTCTTCCTGTGTTGCCTGGGCTGGTCTCAAACTCCTGGGCTCAAGTGTTTCTCCATCTCGGCCTCCCAAAGTGCTGAGACTGCAGGTGTGACCTACCACACGTGGTGCACCGTAGCTCAGCTTTTTGGATTAACAATGTACACAGCACCAAAAGCCTTGCTCAGATCTTTTTAAATTTTTGTTTTGCAATTACGTAGACATCATCCCACAAAAGACAGATGCTTCTTAATGATATTCATCTGGTCCCCAATTAACTCTTCTTTTCAGTGTCTCTGTTTTGACTACTGAACTCAAGCCTTTGCTATTAGACCCAGTGGTTTTGAAGTGAACATTCAGCATTAGTGAATTATCAGCAAAGGCAATATGATGTAGAAAGCATACAATTTAACTTGAGTGAGCAGCCTTCCTGTTCTAGATTCATCCAAAGTGTAGATGGAAGTATCTCATTATGATTTGGTTCATGTTAGATGAACATCTAAAAATGTGTCACAGACTAAAGATTTATGTAAGGAGTGTGACTCAGCTCTCTTGTGGGAACTCTTTTTCTTTCTGATTGGATTTGTGATCCTCACAGGTGCATGAGCCTAGTTAGATTTTGGCAGCACAGCATACTTTAATTGTCTTCGGGAAGCACAGACTTACTGAGTGCCTGCTGTTTATCAGGCACTGGAAAGGATACCAAGGTAAGCTGCCCTTGGCCTTAAGAAGCCTCCTTGTGGTGTTGTATGGTAGTTATGGGTCATTAGAGGAAACTTTATAAACCAAGTAACAAACCTTCCTTGGAAAAGACAATAGGAGGTGATTTGAAGATTACATAGAAGTAAATTTTAGATGCTCTTGAACATTTAAGCAATTCTTGAAATGAATGGATAATCAGATGAATTGTTTTTATTAACCCTGTTTCCATTTTTGCCTTGGCTGACAGGAAGCCCAGAGCCAAATTTGTTGCCTGGATTTAGTAACCCTCTGGGCCTCTATATTATGCGTGGTACCTACATGCTGCTGTTCCCTTGGGGTTGTGTTTCCCCAGGGCCTGGTTTTGTAATTAATAAACTTTCCTTTTATTGTATAATATATAATTTGTAAGGCACTTGGAATCCTTTGTGGAATAAGACCATGTAAATATTTAATTTGCTCAGAGAGTCATTGAAAAATAAACAACAAAAAAAAAGTGTATAGGTTTGGTATTAGGGACTAGATTACAGTGGACTCAATTAGGATGTTTTTGGTTTCCAGGGACAGAATCTAAGCTGATGAGGCATAAGCAAAAAGAGGAAGTGATTGGCTCATGTAACTGAAAGGTTCACACTTACTTACTTCAGGCACAATTGTGTCCAGGTGATCAGATGATTTCTTCTTCAAGTTCTCTCTTCATTTCTTAGCTGGCTTTTCTCTGCACTGCCACTGTCCACAGAGCCCATGGGGTGACCCCTCGCATCCCCATCTCCTCCTTGTTGCTCACAGTCTTGTGGAACCAAAGTGCCTTTTCTGGTTTCATTCCAGTAAAAATCCTGGGATTAGCTTTCATTGAACTCACTGTGCCCTTTCTGGATCAGTAACTGTGGCCAAGGAGATGAAGTATCTGGATCAAGTAGGCCTGACCACTCATGAACCGGAGTGGGCCAGCCCCATCCAGAACACATGAGCAGAGAGGAGGGGTGGTTCCCTGAGGAAAATTCTGGTGCTATCAGGAAGGGAGGATGGCTTCTGGGCAGGCAGACAACAGCTTTCTGTTCGATCAGCCTGCAGGTCTTATTAGCTAAAAGAGCCATGGCATGAGTAAGGGGTAAGTAAGAGATGAGGTTAGAGGCTACAGGAATCTAAGAGTTAAAGGGTGATAGGAAAGTGTCCCCTGTAGGGACTGTTCCTATTGGGGGACAGGGCATGAATTTCAGGGACCAGTGCCATGACTTTTAACCAGTAGCCCTCTTATTCTTGGAGCTAGTCTTAAATATACATCAAGAATGAGCTCACTTTTCTTACCTATAAAAAAATGAGTGTATTAAAGAAAACACAAATAAATGGAAAGACTTCCTGTGTTTATTGACTGGGAGACTTAATATTGATTGTTACTACCCAAAGGGGTCTGAAGATTTAATGTAATCCCTATCAAAATCCCAGTGATTGTTTTTCAGAGAAATAGAAAAATTAACCCTAAAATTCCCATGAATCTCAAATGGCTTGGCATAGCTAAAGCCATCTTGAAAAGGAAGAAGTTGGAGGCCCCACACTTCCTGATTTCAAAACTTACTACAAAGCTATGATAGTCAAAACAATGTGGTCCTCTCATAAAGGCAGACATACAGACAATTGGAATAGAACAGATAGCCCAGAAATAAACGCTCTTGTATATGGTCAAAACGTTTTTGACAAAGGTGCCAAGGCTATTCAATGGGGAAGGGACAGTCTTTTTAACAAATTAGGAAAACTGAATATTCACATGTGAAAGAATGAAGTTGGATCCTTACCTAACACCATCCACCAAAAGCAACTCCAAATGGATCAAAGATCTAAGTGTAAGATCTAAAACGATAGGATTTGTATAGGAAAATAGAGGGGGAAAACTTCATGACACAGTGTATTTGGCAATGATCTGTTGGACCTGACACAGGCAAACTAAAGAAAACGTATGCAAATTAGACTTCACCCAAATTAAAAACTTTAGTGCATCAAAAAACACTACCAGCAGAGTGAAAAGGCAACTCATAGAATGAATGAAAAATATTTGCAGATCGTATATCTGGTAAGCAGTTAATATCCAGAATGTATAGCTATTACCTACAACTCAATAATAAAACCAAACAATCCAATTAAGACATTAGCAAAGGACTTGAATAGGCATTTCTCCAAAAAAGATATACAGATGACTTAAGCACATGACAAGATACTCTACATCACTAATCATTAAAGAAATGCAAATCAAAACCATGAGACACCCACTCACAGTTATTAGGATGGCTATTCTCCAAAAATGGAAAATACTAAGTGTTGAGGAGGGTGTGGAGAAATTGGAACCTGGTGCATTGCTAGTGGGAATGTTGAACAGTGCATCCACTGTGGAAGGCAGCCATCTCAAATAACTAAACATAGAATTACCATATGGTTCAGTACTTTGATTTCTCAGTATATACCAAAAAGAAAGTAGGGACTCAAACAGGTATTTGTACACCCATGTTCATAGTAGCATTATTCACAGCAGCCAAAAGGTGGAAGCAACCCCTGGGTCCATTAATCAAATGGCATACATACACACAATGGAATATTATTCAGCCTTTAAAGGAAGGAGGCCAGGTGTCATGGCTCATGCCTGTAATTCCAGCACTTTGGGAGGCTGAGGCAGGTGGATCACCTGAGGTTGGGAGTTTGAGAGCAGCCTGACCAACGTGGAGAAACCCCATCTATGATAAAAATACAAAATTAGCCAGGTGTGGTGGTGCACGCCTGTAATCCCAGCTACTTGGAAGGCTGAGACAGGCGAATCACTTAAACCTGGGAGGTGGAGGTTGCAGTGAGCCAAGAACATGCCATTGCACTCCAGCCTGGGTGACAAGAGTGAAACTCCGTCTCAAAACAAACAAACAAAAGTGAATAAAAAGGAAGGAAATAATGGATGGTTGGAATGCAGAAAAATTTTAAAAAGAAAGGAAATTCTGATGCATGCTACAACATGGATGAACCTTGAAGGCATTTTGCTAAGTGAAATAAGCCAACCACAAAAGGACAAATACTAGATGATTTCTCTTATGAAAGGTATCTAGAGCTGTCAAATTAATAAGCAATTCCACTTATAAGAGGTATCTAGAAAGTAGAATGGCGGCTGCCAGGGGCTGTGAGGAGGGAGTCATTAGGGGTTGTTTAGTGGGTATAGAGTTTCTGTTTGGGATGATGAAGAGGTTCTAAAAATGGGTGGTTGTGATGGTTGTACAACAGTGTGAATGCACTTAATGCCACTGAACTATACACTTAAAAGGGTTAAATTGTATGTACGCATTTTACCACAACAAAAAATAGTTATAATTTAACTGGTCAAGTGTAGTATATACAGAGGCACCCATATTGCAGACTTTGTAGGCTTCCTCAGGCTCCATTTGGGTTTTTGTTTCATTTTGTTTTGGAGGCAGGGTCTGACTGTCTCCTAGGCTGGAGTGCAGTGGACCATGGCTCACTCCAGCCTCGAACTCCTGGGCTCAGGTTATCCTCCTGCCTCAGCCTCCCAAGTAGCTGGGACTGTAGGCATGCAACATCAGGCTTGGCAAATTTTTTTCTTCTTCTTTTTTTTTTTTTGTAGAGACAGGGTTTTGCTGTGTTGCCCAGGCTGGCTTGAACTCCTGGGCTCAAGTGATCCACCTGCCTCAGTTTCCCAAAGTGTGGGATTACTGGCATGTGCCACCACACCCAGCCAGAATTTGGTTTTGTTGAAAGGTAAAAAATAGAATGTTCACAATAGAGATAAAGATGTAAAAGGTTTTTTTTTTTTAGTTACTGTTTTTTTAGGTGGCAATATGGTAAAGTTTTTTTGAATTTTTCAGAAAGAAGTGCCTTTCCTTTTGGTACCTTGGGAAAGAATATGGTTAGCCACAAGTATTCATGCCTTGGGAAAGAGGCTCAACCACATTCCAAAAATACTTCCTGAGAAGAGAGTCAGAGTCAGACCTGCTGATTCAGTTTATTGTTAGTCATGGGAATACAGGTTCTGGATTAAACAATTTAAAAGGTACCAGGTGTGGTGGCTCACAATTGTAATCCCAGCACTTTGGGAGGCTGGGATGGGAGGATCATTTGAGCCCAGGAGTTTGAGACTAGCCTGGGCAACAAAGTGAGATCCCATCTCTACAAAAATAAAATAAATTAGCTGGGAGTGGTAGTGTGTGCCTGTAGTCCCAGCTATCTGGGAGGCTGAGGTGGGAGGATTGCTTAAGCCTAGGAGTTCAAGGCTGCAGTGAACTATGATCAGGTCACTGCACTTCAGCTTGGGGGCAGAGTGAGACTCTGTCTCTAAAATACCCACTTATGGGAAAAAGTGGGAAATAAAATGAAGAGCTCTTCTCAATAGTTTCCTGGGTAATGGATTTCCTAAAAACCCTGACTTGATCATTACGCATTCTATGCATGTAACAAAATACCACATGTACCACATACATACAGATAAATGTTATGTATCATTTTTTAAAGTCTGTAAAAAAATTTTGTTAAAAAAGGAAAGTGGCAGAGATGTTAATGTCTGAGCACACAAAGGTCTGGGAAAGATGGGGTGTTAGTCGGTGTCCTGACAGGAAAGGGAGGCTGCACTCAAATGAAGGTGGCTTTGTAGAAAGAAGAGTGGGCGGGCTCCAGGGGAACCACAGGAGCAGCACATTACCCAAGGCTCTAACAGCTGGGACCCGATGGAGTGAGTGCAGTGTGGTACGAGGTTCAGCTGCCTGATGGGAGCCAGCTTTGACCCCACAAGGAAGGAGTCCTGGGCATCAGTACTCTGACCTCACCCACCTCCCTCTCTCCCATATCCTCCTGAAGGCGGTGGAGCCCACTGGGGTTCTCCAGAGGGTCTGTTTCCGGGGGCACCAGATAGGATAGAGAGGGTGGGTGGCAGGCACATCTGGAGGGGGAAGGGAAGGCACCCAGCACAGAAATTCACAAAAAAAAGGCCTCACCAAGTTGAATAACTTCCTTCTAACGATGTTTTTCAAATCTCATCTGTGAGATATTTTTGTTCATACGTTGACCCAGAAAGCTTCATTTCCAGCAACTGAAAAACTGGCTTAGACAAAATATGAGAAGAAAACCATGCCATCTCATAGGATGTTTTATACATTCTATATTGAATTAATAGATCATGAGGAAGTGTAATTGCTCTCTAAAGAACATATTCTATATTTCTGTTTTTTTTTTTTTTTTGGGAGACAGAGGCTCTGTCTCCCAGGCTGAAGTACAATCTCAGCTCACTGCAACCTCCACCTCCCAGGTTCAATTGATTCTTCTGTCTCAGCCTCCTGAGTAGCTGGGATTGCAGGTACCCACGACCATGCCTGGCTAATTTTTGTTTTTTGAGTTTTTTTCAGTAGAGACAGGTTTTCACCATGTTGGCCAGGCTGGTCTCAAACTTCCAACTTCAGGTGATCCACCCTCCTTGGCCTCCGAAAGTGCTGGGATTGCAGGTGTGAGCCACTGCACCCAGACTCTAATTCCTTTTCTAATTAGGTTCTGTCACTCTGCCCATGACCAGGCTGGTGATCAGCTCTGTTCGCTCTTGGTCCTTTCAACTTTCACATTCCCTGAAAATTTGATTCAGGCTTTCTCTGTCTGAGCAGTTGAGCCCTTCTTAAATGTAACATGCCAATGCTCTATTTTATATTTTTAGAATCATAAAAGTAACCTGAGACTATTTAGCCCAGGAAAAGATACACATAGCAGTGGTTAAGGACCTGGAATTGAACCACCTGGGTTTGAATCCTGACCGTCCCTTATTAGTTGTGTGACCTTGGGTGGGTCCCTTGATCATTCTGGGCCTCGGTTTCCTCACCTGTGAAAGGGAGTTACCACTGATTACAGCTCCTAGGGTTGTGGTAAACTTTAAATAAGATGACCTGCCCTTAGCACCCTGCCTGGCATGCAGCAATCAGAAATGATGATGGTTACTCTTGTCTCTTCCTTGCTGTTACCCCAAACCCCTTTCATTCCTGCCTTCAACTCCTGCCTTGCCTCCCCCTCCCACGGCCTCCATGAAACAGACCCTGGTCTTATTTGGCCTGTCTCCCTCCCCTTTTCTCCTGTGTTGATTCAGATCGTGAGCACGTCCAACGCCTCCCAGGCAGTCACCTTGGTGTACGTCGTGGGCAATCAGAGCACGTTCCTCAATGGCACCGTCGCCAGCAGCCTCCTCACCCAGCTCTCGGCTGAGCTGGTGGGATTCTACCTCACTTACCCACCACTAACCATTGCTGAACGTGAGTATGGCCATGCCGACGGGGACCCCAGTGTTTCGCCTGGGGCCTTTCTCCATTTAGCAAACAGTTATGGTGCCAGGCCACATACGACCTCCTTTATCATAAACTGACAGCTAAAATATGTGATGGATTAAGGTTGAATTGATGAAGTTTAGTGCACCTCAATGAAAGCACTTGCTGGGTGCTTTCATCCTTCACATTTCTCTTATTGCATGTAATCCTCAGAACGGCCCTATAAGACAGGTGCAAAGTTAGCCCCATTTTGCAGAGGAGAAAACAAGTTCCAAGAGGTTTCATAAGACACCCACTCTCACATAGCTAGTGAGCCGTGGGACCTGAGGTTTGAACCCAAGCAGTCTGCCTTCTGAGCTTGCAATTCTGCCTGCTAGGGCAGCTGTCCTCTGCGCAATCTGGGTTGCTATGGTTTTTCTCCCACTGATGCCATCAAACGTTCCCAGACCTTCGGGCTCGGCCCTGCCTCCAGATATCATAATGTGACTTATTTGCAGTCCACAGTGTGACTTCACTCGCTGAGATCCCCACAGTGGCCTCAGCCTTTTGTGGCCTCATCTTTCTCTAGCATTTCAGTTATATAATCTCATTAACATGCAACAGGCATAGACTTCAAAGATGCAGCAGGCTACATTTTGTATCCAAATGTTTATTTGGTAGCCAAAGGATGGAAAGGTTTGAGCTCCTAAATTTAAACATTCTTACATTTCACAAGATCGCTGGGCAAGTTTATTTTTTAATACATATTAGCAAAATAGTCTCATAATTTCTTTCTGTAGTTGTTTTCATTACTGTAAATAAACAAGATAATGTGTGTGAATATACTTAGCACACTGCAGCCACTCAATTTTTTTCGAATCTTTGTTTAATGGCAAGCTCGCGTAAATGTCCACGTAGTAAGGAAAGATGACTCTGGATTTTAGAAAAAAGATGATGTCGTAAATGATGGCATTACATCACATATCAGCATATGAAGACTTTATTTTCCATCATTCTTTTATTTCTGAAAACAACTACGATTTATTGAGCACTAACCATATGCCAGGCAATGTACCAATCCCTTTGCGTGTATCAACTCCAGAGTCACCATACTTGTAAAGAAATATGGACCTTTTGTTACAAGCATTTGGCTACTAAACTTAAGTCCTTGACATTGAAAAAATCCACCCAAAAGATATGCCTAACAATGTTAGTAATGGTCAGATAATTTTAAAAGAGAAAGTTACAGCAAAGACAGGTTCCTGCTATGGATCTTGATAAAGAAGGTGTTCTGCTTAAACAGAAGATTTTGATGAAAAAACTGAAAGGGCAGAAACTCGCAAATCCTAGAAAACTCTCCATCTACAAGTTGGCCCTTTACTGAGTCTTTTAGCTTTCCAAACAGTGAGATCGGTTTGGTCTCTATGTCCTAGGATTCCCTAAGAGTCACAAAGCAGGATTTAGCTGCTTGCTGTTTTTTCCCTAACAAAATTTCAAATAAGCCAGGTGCCATAACACATGCTTGTAGTCCCAACTACTCAGGAGGCTTAGGTGGAAGGACCACTTGAGGCCAGGGGTTCAAGAACAGCCTGGACAGCATATCAAGATCCCATCTGAAATATAAATAAATAAATAAAACTAAGCAAATCAAACCTATAAAAGTAATTGGGTGTGTTTCTTGTTTGTTTTAGCACTGGAATATCCCAACCTGGACATATCAGAAACAACCAGAGACTATTGGGTAATTACAGGTAATCTCTTACTTTGTTATTTCCCCTCTTCATGCTGTCAGATTTCTTTATTTTTTAAAAAACCTGCAGGCCATTCAGTAATAAGATTGGCACTTTTCTTTGTTCCTGTCTTATAAGTCAGGAAGTTACTTCTACAGGAGCAGAAGTGAATGGAGTAAGATAAGACATCACAATGGAGATGAATATGACCTAAACCCTCTAAAACAGCTTTCAAGTCCTCACTCACCGGCCCCGTCTTTGCAAAAAGTGACTCTATCAGAAGTTACAGCATTAACCCAAGGTCGGGCACGTCCCTATGAATGGTGATCAGTTTACAGATGGAAGGCCTTCCTGCACCGCCCTACGAAACCCAAATTAAAGTTAGAGGAAGGCTGGGCACGTACTGGCCTCTTTGCCCTGGCATGGCACACACCCACACTCATCCTGGCATGTTCTGACAGTGAGGATGTTTGGAAGTAGAAGCGGTTTTTTCTGGTGGCGTTTTCTCTTTTGTTCCTTGACGTTTTCCAGGGGAGCTTTATGGAACAGCAAAAAAGTTCTTCTTTGTGTATTTTGTAAGCCAGATGGTAGTTTTGGGAATTGGAGAAACAAGGATTGAGAGCTGAAGAGCAGATGTTTGTAGGAGGAAAAGTGACCAGCCTAGCCAGGAAGGAGAGGAACAGGAGGAGAAGTATATGAGTGTTGGCACTGCCATAACCAAGTGCTACAGACCGGGGACTTCAACAACAGGCATTTATCTGCTGTCAGTCCTCGAGACTAGATGTCTGATTGCCTTCTTCGGAGACCTCTCTCCTTGGTTTAGATGGTCATCTTCCTGCTGCATCTTCACGTGTCCTTTCCTCTGGGTCTGTCTGTATCCCAGTCTCCTCTTCTTTCAAGAACACCAATCATATTTGAATTAGGGCTCCCCAATATGACCTAATTTTAACTTCATTACCTCTTTTTTTTTTTTTTTTTTGAGATGGAGTTGTTCCTGTGGCTCAGGCTGGAGTGTATTGGTGTGGTGTCAGTTCATTGCAACCTCCACCTCCTGGGTTCAAGCGATTCTCCTGCCTCAGCCTCCCAAGTGGTTGGGATTACAGGCAAGCACCACCATACCTAGCTAATTTTTTTTGTATTTTTAATAGAGATGGGGTTTCACCACGTTGACCAGGCTGTTCTCGAACTCCTGACCTCAGGCAATCGCCTTGGCCTACCAAACTGCTAGGATTACAGGTGTGAGCCACCATACCCAGCCTAACTTTGTTACTTCTTAAAAGGACCAATCTCCAAATACAGTCACATTCTGAGGTACTTGGGGGTTAGGGCTTCAACATAGGCATTTGAGGGGACAGACCAGGTGTGGTGGCTCACGCCTGTAATCTCCAAACTTTGGGAAGCTAAGGAGGGTGGATTGCTTGAGGTCAGAAGTTTGAGAGCAGCCTGACCAACATGATGTAACCCCATCTCTACTAAAAATACAAAAAAAAAAAAAAGAAATTAACCCAGCGTGGTGGTGGGTTTCTGTAACCCAGATACTTGGGAGCTTGAGGCAGAAGAATCACTTGAAACCAGGAGAAAGAGGTAGTAGTGAGCCAAGAGCATGCCACTGCACTCCAGCCTGGCCAACAAAGCGAGAACATGTCTCAAAAAAATAAAATTAAAAGGAATTGGAATTGGTGGGGACAGAGGTCGGCCTGTAACAGGCTGGAGGAAGATCCTGCCAGTCCTAGAAGATGTGCCTGGGGAAGCAGCCTGGTCCCAAACCTCCCTTCTGTCCTCTCCCATTCCTTATCTCACTCCCTGTCCCAAACGAGCAGCAGATGGGCGCTGCCTAAAATACTAAGGACTGCACAGCCCTGCTGGATGAAGCCTGCTCGAGACCTCTTCTAAACTGCAGAACAGTGCATTTCTTTCCCCCCGCTGCGGAGCCATCAGTGTGCAGAAATTATTTTACCTGCTAAGAAAGCAAGCAAAAAAGCCAACCCACCAAGGTTTATGCCCAAGAGGGAAACAGTGCTAACCCAGCAACACATTTTTGGGGCTAGTGGCTTATGTAACATTTTAAAAATCACGTTTCCTCCACAAGGAATGGTGTTTTTAAATGTAGAGCTATTCCTCCCTTCTATGAACTTTAAGGTTTACATGAAATGATAACACATCCACTCTTTGCCACAGGTGCTCCTTGACTTCTTGTGTCATTCTTTCCTCATCTACCCGTGTCTTGCCCTGCCTCTATTTTGGTGACATAATCTTAATCAAAAGCTCCATGCTGGGTCTTGTTTTCAGGACTCTCCTCATATTTAGTTCTCTGCCCACTCACTTATGAAACCCTTATTTGTTATTGCTGTTTGTGTTCAGAATAAACAGTGGCTTCCATCACTGTGTTTAGGGCCAGCTGGATCAGCTGGTTTGGGCTTGGGAGGGGCTGGAACCAGGTCTTAGGGTGATCATCCTGCCTTCTCTTTGACCCATGACCACCTTCTGAACCCCTAGGTAGTCACCAACCAAACTAACCCATAATTTACCAAAAGGGTAGTGGATGGGGACCTAAGAGATGAGTGTAGCTTCATTCAGCCTTTAATCCTGGACATGCATCACAGGCTTTCTGTCTCCTGCTCATTTTTAACAGCCAAGAGGATTTGGAGCCATCTCTCTCTCCTGTAGTTTGTATTATAAAAACCTGACATGTTTTCATCTCTTTTCCAACTAAACTTATATTAAATAGATTTTTGCAAACTGTACGTACTTCTCCTGGCTCAGAGGGTAGGTCCCTTCTTGATGGAAAATCATTGGCTTAAGATGACTCCCGAAGTCTGTCTTTACAGAGAACCCAGGGGCTACCTGCCACTCAGGGGTACTGCAGGGAGGTTTGTATATATGAGGCAAGATAGAAATGTGCAGATTCAATATTGCCACCAGACAGAGGGGAGAGCTGATTTCAGGCTTATCCACCTGCCTTTATTTCACCCGCCTAAGGCAAAATATCCCAGAACCAGCGAAGGAAGAATTTCTTCTGGTCTCAGCTCTGCCATTTTCTAACCTAGCATGTCCCTGAGCAAGCCACTTGGGCCACATGGACTTCACATTCTCCTTTCCTAGGAGGGAGAAGTATTAGCCGAGTATTAAGATTCTTTCAGTGCTAAATATGTAGGATCCAACCACAAATAAGACAATTTAGCCTGAGTACAGAAGTCCGAACCTGGCCCCAGTGTGATTGTGAATAAAGAATGAGTAAGAGAACAGCAATGCGAAAGTCATTGAATCTTCTGGACAAAGCTCCTTTGAACCCAGCTGAGGATGTGCCTGACTCCTCTAAGCTGTCAGTGGTGGCCAAGGCTGGGGGGCCAGGACCCTGGCTGATGTGCTAGGGAGCTGCTGTCTTCCTGGTCGTCTGTGCCAGATCTGAGCCTCTGTGGTTTCTGTGTCTCTGTGAGAGAGAGGGGTACACACACCTTTTTGCTGCGTTCCCAGTGAACAGAGAGGGTTAGGGAGCCTGAGTCTGCCACATTTTTCAGGAAAAGGGGGAGGAGCCGTGTCCTGAGACCCCTTTCCATGCTTTGCAGGTGTTTTCTTCCTTTGGATGTGTTTAGCAAAGAAAGGGCACTTTGTAACAATAGCAGCTACCGTTTATTGGCATTCCCTCAAGGGCCTTATAATAGCACTCAGCTAGAAGGATTTTTTATTGAATTATCTTTTCTTAGCAGTGACACAATCAGTAGTAGATTATGATTCCTGTGTTTTCAGATGAGGAACTGAGGCGTAGAGAAACTCAGCAACTTGCCTGAGGACACTCAGAAAGGGGAAGCCAGGATGTGAACTCAGGGCCCTGTCTCCAACGCCAGCTCTTCCCCAGCTGCCCCCTAAGAAGGACACGTTTCCTTTGTAAAGACTGGCGATGAAGTTGTGGAGATTGTCCAGCTGATCCCCTGTTACTCTGCGGGAGGTTCCCACTGCCTCTGGCACTTCTCTGGAGGCTTTTTTTTTTTTTTCCAAAAAAAATTTTTATTTGTTGGGTATGGTGGCTCACACCTGTAATCTCAGCACTTTGCGAGGCTGAGATGGGAGGATTGCTTGAGCCCAGGAGTTTGAGACCAGGCTGGGCAAAATAGCAAGACCTGATCTCTACCCCCCACCCCCCACCAAAAAAAATTGCCGATATGGTGGTTCCTGCCTGTAGTCCTGGCTACTTGAAGGCTGAGACTGGAGGATTACTTGAGCCCAGGAGGTCGAGGCTGCAGTGAGCCATGATCCCACCACTGCATTCCAGCCTGGGCAACAGAGACCCTGTCTCAAAAGAAAAGAGAAAACAATTTTATTGTAAAATACACCTAACATGAAAGTTACCATTTTGAACATTTTTAAGTGTACACTTTAGTGGCATCAGGTATATCCACAATATTGTACAACTGCCAATGCTATTTCCAGAACGTCCCCTGGAGGCTTTTGATTGTTCCCTTTATTTGATGTCTGCCTTTGAAGCATCACTGAGATTCCCATAAAGTAATCCCCAATGATACTTCTTGACTGTCCTGTGTCCCCTCTCTTACTCTTGGCCAGTGGTCAGGAGAGGACAACTTAGAAGTTATTTGATCTGTCATTTTGCTAGAGGGGCCATCTTTGAATCAGCAAGTACATGGGCTTTTCTGTTTGGGGCAAAGTGGTGGGCCAGCCCTTCCTTGGTCTGATAACTGTGTCGTGAGGGATTCCAGGGGGTCCTCTGGGACCTGACACAGTGGGAATAGCACAAGTCTTTGTTTTATGAATTTGCGGGAATTTGGCTGATGCATGAGCTGGGAGTGTCTCACCAGGGCCCTAGA
Source organism: Saimiri boliviensis (assembly GCF_048565385.1). NCBI lineage: Eukaryota > Metazoa > Chordata > Mammalia > Primates > Cebidae > Saimiri > Saimiri boliviensis. Next base: position 101,865,140 of record NC_133454.1, read on the forward strand.
GAGAAAGAGAGCTGCTTTATACTCTCCAGGGGGATTATTTGGCATTTATGGCTTCAAAGAAGTAATTTCAGAGACTTAGCTGTGGGTTTTCTTGCTTGCTCGATATATTTAAACATCATTCTCTGTATCTATTGTCGCCAGTGATCTGGGCTTGTCTGGAATGCGATCATTAGCATTGGCTACTGGTAGCCCCCTGTTGTACTGGATGTCGTTTAACTGCAACACGTTCTTCACCTCCAAGCTATTTCCATTTCCTGGTAAATGGATGGTACCAATGATCCTTGGATAGGATCTGGTAGAAGAAACTATGTTAAATAAAAAGTCTCATATTTCCAGCCCTTGCAAGTTTTGGTCTCTTTAAGAAAATGAGATTTGCTTTTAACATTTTTAATTTTAAGCATGACTGTGTTTGAAGAAAGCCTTTGTGTGTTTAGGGTGAAGTATGTTTCCCAAGGGATGTGGAACAGGGACTGAACTTTGGGGGTAGACAGAAAAAGGGAGTTGCCCTCATAGTAAGTGAACACAGCAGTCCTAGAACATCCCTAGTGGCTGTGAAAACCCTCCTCCCTGCACCCACCATGGCTGCAACTGTCATTCATGACTTACCTGTTGACTACGGTATAGATGAGACCTAGCGGTGGAGAAAGAGTGGGGAAGAAGAGTGTTCCCTTTATCTTCCTCACCGCAGGCACTGTTCTAAGCTGCTTTGCATAGCCTGTCTCATTTAAACCCGAGAGCTCATTGGGCTTATGTGGGCTGTGATGTGTACTTTCTCATTGCCTTTTTACAGAAAAGGACTTGGACTCAGAGAGGGCCAGTGGCTTCCCTGATGTCCTGAACTGACAAGTGCCATAAGAGACAGCCCACTCTTTCCATTCAACTGTCCTTTTCTTGAATGGGAGAGCATCCGAGGGGCCTGGGTAGCTTTGGGATGGGCACTCAAAGGACCCCGTAGAGGAGGCAGAGATAAAAGCACTGAACAGGGTAGTCCATCCAGATATAAAGGATCAAGTTGCAGAGGGAGCTCAGATTCCTCAGCAAGGCTGTTGAGAAGGCAAAATAAAACAGGAATAGCCCTGAGCCAGACCTTGAGTATTTTGCTGGAAACCAGCAAAAATACCCATTACCCACACCTGCAGCTCTGCCGTGTTCCCATGTGGACTTTTAGTAACACTGATCATCATCTTAAGTGACATTTGGGTTCAACACAACAGTATTAATGATGCCACACCTCACAGAGGAACAGGGCCCAGGCTCTGGAGTTATACAGTCTGGCTTGGGTTTGGACCCTGGCTCTGCTGGTTATTAGCTGTGTGATCTCAAACAAGTCACTTAATCTTTTCCGCATCTATAACATGTGGATAATGATTGTCATGGGGCTGTTGTAAAGATGAAGTGAGGTAAGGATGGCAAAGCCCCAACATGAGGTAGGTCACAGTGGCCCTTGGTGACCTGTGCAGGGTCAATGGTGCTTGTGCTCACTGAATCTGCAGGCAGCCTGCCTTCTGAGCCTCTCCTCTGCCTTCTGCATCCACAGTGCTGCAGGGCGTGGACAATTCGCTGGTGGGCCTGCACAACCAGAGCTTCGCCCGGGTCATGGAGCAGCGCCTGGCCCAGCTCTTCATGATGTCCCAGCAGCAAGGCCGGCGGTTTAAACGGGCCACCACCCTGGGAAGCTACACTGTGCAGGTGGGTGTATGCAGAGCCACTGGGGTTTTCTAATAACTGGGGGTGGAGAGGGGGGAATGTGCTTCCTGAGACTAAATAAGTCAATGTGCACAGAGGAGCATCCATGCTGCAAACTTACTAAGCTGTTTTATCAATGCTGCTCTTAGGTTTTGAGAATTGATGGTCATTACCATCAAAAACTTGAAGGAGGGTGAGAGTTAGCTGTTCCTCAGACATTGTCACTAACTGGGTTATAACAAAAGGAAATCTCAGTGCAAAATCTACACTCAGGCAATATTTTTGAAACAAAAAGTTCTTGGTAAGCAAGGACATCATCAGCTTGTTTAGTAAGCTCAATGAAATCCCAGGTCTCTGTTCTTTTAGACTTGCTCACCTTCATTCCTCTGAATGGTAGATGCACCATTATTCCACACACAGGATTCTGTTACCTGTGTGTAGTCAGTTTCAATAAACAGACCCTTCCAAGCTTATGGTGGACACCTGGTCATATAGAGATTTAGGCTGGAGGAATGTAGCAGACACTAGTTGTGTCCATCCCACATCCCCTTACCGTTTCTGTGCATGCCAGTTGGAGTTCAACAGGCAGCCTCTGAATCTTTTTCAGAGGGCTGCTTTTGAGACGCCAGAACCTGCTTTGCCCATGCCATGCTGACTGAAAGTGCCTGGGAATCACCAGTGATAGGGGTATAAATACCCCGGCTCTCTCACTTCTTGGCTGGGAGAATTCTGAAATGTATGTTTTAGATCATTTTCAGAGCTTTCCCATAGAATTAAGCTTTAGTCATCCACTGCATCACTGGCTTAATAACACACCCCTTGTAGGCTCCTTCCCCTTCCTGTATTATCTCCTCACCTCCTGCCAGTTCCTTGCACCTCTCAGATAAACTGGAAACACTCAGCTCTTCTCAGGGTCGGCTTCTGAGGGAACCCAGTCAAGGCAGTAGCTATCCCCAGGAGGAGAGATTCTAAACCCCTCTAGATACTTTAGTCAGTTCCTGTGAGAGTGGGGTCCTCTCTGGCATATTCTAGCCAGTCTGCCTATCTTGACTTGCACTGTCACCACTGAGAACTCATGTCCAACATTTGTTGTGCTAATTAACAAAGCTCTTTTGAGCATGATGTAAAATTAGAGAAGCCCTCCTGGTAGCTGCCCCTGGAGTTGGGACTTCCTAACTGGAATCTAGCAGACTACCCCAGGCATGTGAACCCCTGATTGATGATTGACCACATCTAGGGTATAACTGAACCATAGCACACATGCACAGTATCACACTGTCTGTGAGTAAGCATTTTAAAGGAAATTGCAGCCATTAGCATGGTCTGCGTGCAAATCCGGTCCCCAGGCAATCTTGAAAGTATGGACAACCCATCTTAACACACTTCCCTGCGTGAGTCATCATCACGCCCCTGACAGAGACTCCAGGTCCCTCTATTCGCACTTGGTGAATTTGGCCCTTTGTCCTATTGGATGTTGCTTTGGTTCTAAAAGTCTTTGTGGTCTGGGATGACTGTATCATGCGGTAAAGTGATGGTTAAATTTGCATGTCAGGTTTGTGATTTCTCCTTTGTAGGTTCCATGTGAGCTCTATAATTTCCACTCTTCCAAATGACAAGAGGAAAGCTTTGGTGCTCAGATAACTGGGAACTGGGATTTGCATCAGCCAAAGAGTGAGAAGGGGCCACTCTGCAACCCTGGTGTTATTTATAAACCGAAGAACCCTAACACATTTTGCATGCCAAAGGGCTCAGAGAGGTGTTCTTTCTCTCATTTCTTCTAAGAGCTCAGTGCACTTGGCCCCTTTAGCTACCTGGAAAGTCTGAGGGAAGCAGGTGGGGCTTTATTTCTGCAAATCCCTAATTTACAGAGGCGTAGATCACCTTGTAAGATATCCTTAAATAAATCTTGGCAAGAATAATTTGCTATTAAGTTGAAGTTAGGAGCAGCTATTAGATATGGAATCGTCATTCACCTTCTACTGGATTGTACTAACACTTTCCGCACCTCCTTTCCCACTGGGAAAAGGAATAACATGCCCAAGTTTCCCCACCAAAATTCACTCTACATGGCTTACAATATCATTCTACCCTGAGGCCTTTCTTCTGGGCTTAGATCATTTTAAAAGATGAGCTACCTTCATGAATATGGAATTTAACAGTCTAGAATCTAAAGATATGTCTCTAGTTGACATATTTGAAAAATTGAGGCCTAAGAGGAAACATGTATGACCACTAAAAATTTTTAAATATTTGACTTAATTTGTAACCAAAGTAAGGCAAGTTTTAACTACCACAAGACACTGTTTTTACCTACCAAAGATTAGTAAAATGCTGCAATCCGGTATTGATGAGGATGCAGTGAAAAGGGTGCTTTCAAACAGAGCAATTGGGTATGACTTTTCTGGAGGGAAAGTGAGGAATTTAGACTAGAACGTTTTAGATGAGCACAAACTGACTCCTAGAAATTTATCTCAAGAACATTCAAAAAAAAATTTTTTTTTTTTGCTGAATAATATTCTCTTGTATGCATATACTACAGCTTATCCATTTTATTGATGTATACCTGGGCTTTTCTGGTTTGTAGCTATTAAACAAGCCTGCTGTGAACATTCTTCCACAAGTCCTTTGGTGGCCACATGCTTTCACTCATCTTAGGTATACAGGCTGGAATTGCTGGCTCACAGGGTTGGTGTACATTAGTTCTATAGGAAACTGCCAGACCTTTCTCCAAAGTGGTTGCACCATTTGCACTCTCACCAAACAGACAGGTGTTCCAGTTGTTTCACTTCCTCATCAACACTTGGTGTTGTCAGTTCTTACTTTAGCCATTCTGGTGGCTATAGAGTAGTCTCTTGTGGTTTCAATTTGAATTTCCCCATCGAGCATTTTTTATGTGTTTATTGGTTATTCAGACTTCTTCCTTTGTGAAGTGTCTGATCAGATCTTTTGTCCATTTTCTGTTGGGTTGTGGTAATATCTACTTTCTAATTGTTATGTATAGCATACCTACAAAACAGTATAAGAAAGGCACAGGCCGAGGCGAGCGGATCACGAGGTCAAGAGATTGAGATCATCATGGCCAACATGGTGAAATACTGTCTCTACTAAAAAATACAAAAATTAGCTGGGCATGGTGGTATGTGCCTGTAGTCCCAGCTACTCAGGAGGCTGAGGCAGGAGAATTGCTTGAGCCCAGGAGGCGGAGATTGCAGTGAACTGAGGTTGTGCCACTGTACTCCAGCCTAGTGCCTGGCGACAGAAAAAGACTCTGACTCAAAAAAACAACAACAAAAAAAGAAAGACAGAGTTTAAATGATGCTAATAAAAATAATCCACAACGCAAAGGGTAAGAACATTATCCTTACCTTATCCCAAAACCATTTATGTGTTTTCTCTGATTGTACTCCCTTCCCTCCTTTCAGAGTTGAGAGTGAATCCAAATTTTGTATTAAATCATTCCTGTATTTTTTGTATAGATTTTACCATCCATGCATGTATTATCGTTTTGCTTAATTTTGAACTTTATATTTTGTGATTTGTTCTTTTTGCTCAACATCAGGCTGTTGTATTCATCCATAATGATACAAATAGCCATAGTTCATTCATTTTCACCACTACACTGTAGTATTTCATCGTGTGAATATGCAATAGCTCATTATCCAATCTATTATTAACAACTTGTGAATTTTTAGTCTTTTTACTATTATAAACAATGTTTCTATCAACATTTTTGTAATATCTTTTAATATTCTGTGAAACTCATGATCTGTAATATAAACTTTGGAAAATACTGTAATATTTATGATTTGTCAATTATAACAGCAAAAAGTTGATAACCTAAATATTCAATAATCAAGGGTTTTAGTTCAATTTACCAGGCATACATATGGTAGAATGCTATGTAGGTAGTAAAACTTATGTTTTACTATTTATTATTATCAGTTGTTAATTACAGTAGTTAAAAAATTAGGAACAATCTAAATGTTTAATATAAAGGATTCTTTTTTTTTTTTTTTTTTTTTTTGAGATGGAGTCTCACTCTGTTGCCCAGGCTGGAGTGCAGTGGCATGATCTTGGCTCATTGCAACCTCTGCCTCCTGGGTTCAAGCAATTCTCTGCCTTAGCCTCCCGAGCAGCTGGGATTACAGGTACCTGCCACCATGCCTGGCCAATTTTTTGTATTTTTAGTAGAGACGGGGTTTCACCATCTTGGACAGGCTGATCTTGAACTCCTGACCCCATGATCCACCCACCTTGGCCTCCCAAAGTGCTAGGATTACAGGCATGAGCTACCACACCTGGCCAGTAAAGGATTCTTTAAGTAAGTTTATGAGATATGCATGAGAATGTCATGTAAAAACAAACATGTATGCTTTTGTTATATTTAAGGTCCTTTAAAAATGCAAGTGAAAATTGCAAGATATTGTATATAGACTATGACAAATAATTTTGTAAACTGATAAGGAAAAGGTTTGTGTGGGAAAAAACAGAATGGAAGAAAATACTCTATAATGGCAACAGTAATTAGCTTGTGATAGAAGGATTATAGATTGTTTTTACTTTATTTTTTGATGCTTTTACATATTTTAAAGTTTTCCTATAGGGAATATGTATACCTTTTAGAGTTAAACAAAAAGCACAGCCAGTATTTTAGAAAAAGAACATTGGGTTTCTAAGAAGTGCTTTTATCAGAGATCTTTTGAATTGCAGATGTCTAAGTTAATTTTTCCCCCTCTCTGGCAATTACAGATATTTGAAATTAACAGTCTTGTTTGAGAATAACTAACATGCCCTGAATTAAATGCAGAGGCCTATTTTCAAATGAGGCCAGAGTTCTGTGGATGCTGGGAGACATCACTATCCTGTGTTTTCTTCTCCAACCGCAAACTGTTCTTTCCAGATGTTCATATTTTTCGAACCCCTTTTTCTCCTCCCAGTTTCCTGCTCCAGCGAGAGCAGGTCTCTTGAGAGACTGGATATAGGGAGGTATGCAGAGGTTGGCGCCTAGCCACAGAAGCCTTCAGCAGTCGTGAGGGGAACATCTGCTGATCACCTGGGTAATTGCAGGGTCGATACAAGATGCCCTGTAAACACCCGGCCTCTCTTTTTCTGAAAGATGGTGAAGATGCAGCGTGTGCCAGGCCCGAAGGACCCAGCGGAGCTGACTTACTACACCCTGTACAACGGGAAGCCTTTGCTGGGGACCGCAGCTGCCAAGATTCTGAGCACCATTGACTCCCAAAGGATGGCCTTGACCCTGCATCACGTTGTCCTTCTGCAAGCTGACCGTAAGGGGATGGTCTTTTTCTTTAGTCTTTTTAATGTCATTAAATGTTTCCTGAGAATCAAAGTGATTCCCCAAACTTATGGCGATGGTCTCAGAGCTAAACATATTTGCATTCTGGAATGTTCGTAAATCAATCGGCTTTGTTTCTGTGTTGTTTGATGAGATAAGGGATATGTTTTGGATATTGGAAGTATGGTAATGATATTACTTTGCCCCTCAAGTCCTACCCACCCTTCCTCTTTAGCATAATCTAGTGAACAGCTTATGAAAATCACAACTGAGATTATTTTTGTATGCCGGGGGATTTAGAGATCATTTGATTCAACAAACATTTATAGAGTTCTACATGAAGTTGCTTAGTGCTGGAGGATGTATGGAAGTGGACGAGACTTGGCTGCTGCCCTTAAGGATCAGGGAGAGTTAATGCAGATGCAATGGCACGGAACACAGAACAGTGCTGCAAGAAGGCAGTGTGTGATGCGGGGTCAGCAGAGGGCGGGTTTGCTTCAAAGGGGCATCTGGAAGGGGTGAGCAGAAGAAGGATGTTAAGAATGATAGCTGGCTCTTGGAATACCTTCCTCTGTGGCAGCTACTATGCTAGTTACTTCACCTAGATTTTCTCACTTTCTGTTCTCATTGGGGCAGTGTTTACTCAGATCTAAACCATAGGAAAGGAAACCAAGGTTCAGAAAAATGAAATAACCTGCCTGGCATCACAGAACAAGTCCTTAGGTAGCCAGGATGTGAATCCAGATCTGTCTGACTTTGAACCTGTGTTCTTAACTATGTGACACTCAGAGATTTCAGCAGAAGGAGAAGAAGGGGTGCGTATTCCAGCATGAGAGAGCAGCATGAGCAAATGAATGGAGGTGAAAAGTACCAGGTACGCTTGAAAAATGAGTTCAGATTGCCTGGGGTGTCTACACCCATGGAGGAGTTAATGGAATTGGAAAGGTGTATTGTTCGGGAGACTAAGGCCTTGAATGACAGGGAAGGAGATAGTACACACTCAGATCAGCAGTGGGGTGCTGTTGAAGATTTCTGAACTAAGGAGTAATATCATTGGAACTGCCCGTTTCTAGGAAGCTTAACTAGGTCAGCAGTGTCTAGGATGGGAGGAGACAGGAGGTGGCAGGACCAGTGACAAGGCTCTATGGTGTCCTGGGCATTGGGAATCCAAACAAAAGCTATAAAGAAAGTGGGAGAAGAGGAGAGGGTATGAGGGTGAGAGACTGGGTGGTAGAAATGTTAGCATTTGGCATCACACTGAGCACGGAAGGCAGGAAAGGTCATCTCCCCTGGGTTTGCTTTCCTAGCTGATACCCGTGCTCCCCAGGTTCCTGACACCTGGCTCGTGGTCTTCCCCTCCTTCCCCTCCTGCCCAGCTCTTGCAATCATCCAGTTTACTTTTGCTTCCAGGGTGATAATCCAGACCTTGTATTGTCTTGCTCAGTTAGCACATCCTCACAGACACAATCTTGTCTAGGAATGACAGTGGTCATTCTCTGAAATTTTGTTTTTTAAAATGACGTTTTTAACCGAGATTCTCTTCCTTCGCACCTCTCTCCTACCCTCCCTGTGGACTCCGTCCTCACTTCCTCAACAGCTCACTTCATCTGTTTGCCATGTCCTCTGATGTGGACTCCCGAGTGTTCTGTTCTCAGCTCTTTCTCCTCTCCAAGTGGGGAATAAATAGCAGAGGAAAGGAGTGAAAACCACTGCAGGTTCCCAGGCGAGAGCTCAAAGTGCTAAAAGTGGACACTCAGAGAAGTGAATGGATTGGGGATATTTCAGGGGACAGAGCCAGTGGTGCAAGATAATGATTCTGTGTGTAGCAGGGGAAGGCGGCGGGGCTCAGAGGAATCAAGGGTGACTCCTAGGTGCTGACGTCAGCTTTGGTTGTGGTGCCGTTTGTTGAGATACGGAAGTGCAGGTGGAAGAGAAAAAGTGGGGTTGGAATGGAAACGGGGAGACGGAACTGAAAGTTTCGCTGTAGACATCTTAGGTGTGAGATGTCCACTAGACATCCACATGGATCTCTGAAGACATCAACTCAGGAGCCATTAACATGTAGGTGACATTTAGAGCTAAGGAAATAGGTGAGAATAACCAGGTGGGTTTAGCTAGAGAGAAAAGGGAGAAACTGAGCCCTGGGGAATTCTCACGTGGGAAGAGCAAGAGCGAGCAATGGACACTGACCAGGAGCAGCCGTGGAGATGGGAGGAGAGTGTGGGGTTCAGAAAGCAAGCAAGGACAGCAGATCTCATGGGAAGAAGGGAGGGCGCTGCTGTGTTGATGTATATTCCTGAGAGGCAGAGCGTGATAGGGTAGAGATAAAGAGGATTGGAGGTTGTGACCTTAGCTGGAGTAGTTTTGCAACCAGAGGGGCTGAGAAGAAGAACAAGGTGGGGAAGTAGTGAGAGCAAAGGGGAGAAAATCGGGGACCATTGTTGGAGGGGCTCTATGGTGTCCCAGTCATTGAGAACCCGAACAAAAGCTAGAAAGCTAGAATTCGTGTGTGCTTGAATATTGAAGGGATGCTATGATGGAGAGGGAGAAGCTGACACCGCAGAAGAGAGAGGCAGGAATGGTAGGTGCACACTCTGTAAATGAATCAGGCCGTGGGACCAGGTGCACAGGTGGAGGGGTCTGCAGGGACAGCTGATCCTTTGTAATGAGGGGAAAGTGGAGTACAGGGGACACATGGTATAGAGGCTTGCGGACGCTGTTTCCGATTGTTTCTGCTCTCTTGGGCATAGTGAAGTGAAGTTGGCAGCTGAGATCAAGGTGTGTAGGGTGGATTTGAGCCGGGGTGTGGTAATACACACAGAGAATGGCAGAGCAAACTGCCCAGGAAGCACTGGAAGACTGGCAGGCAGGGCTCTGCTTCTCCTTAGCCCTCTCGGCCGTGTCCACACCCCTTCTCTTTTTTTCAATCCCAGTTCCTTTGAAGCTCCCCTTTCCTCGCTGCAGTCACCTCAGGGCCCCAAGAGGCCCCCATCACTCCCTGGAGATTTATGCACCTGGCTCGGTATTCCTTCCTAACACTTCTTCTGTTCCCGCCATCTGCTACTTTGGCCTGTCATTTCTGTGACAGTTCTGTGACAGTCACTTTCTGTACTCTTATTCTGAAAATGATGTTTGTAGCCAAGATTCTCTTTTGTTACTCCTCAGGCTACCCCAGGCCCTCAGGTACTTGGGACAGGCATGAGGAGGAGAGCTGGCTTCATGGAGAGCACAAGCGAACAGAGTGTCAGGAGAACCTGTTGAGGCTAAGGGACTTTGCTGGTGGCAGTTGATGGGGAGTGGTGGATGGGGTCCGGGGCCAGGACATGAGAGAGTGATCCTATCAGATTAGACTCATGGAGCATTTTGGGAGTGAGAGTCTGGGAGATGAGGGATGGCCTGGAGGCTCAGCTGTCACTCAGAGAGCCGTGACTGGCAGCCTGTTCTGCCAGTCTCCAAGGCTGCCACCTCTGACCCTTCTAACCTCACTCCTTTGTGTCCTTCAGATCCACTCAGTCCTCTCAGTTCCCTTCCACAGTCACTCACAAATTCATTTCCTTTTCTCCATCCCATCATTCTCTCCCACTTGGACCATGGCAATAGCTTCCCAAATGACTTACCCTCCCGTTAATGTGCCTTCCACACTGTCATTAGAGTCATTGTAATAAAAGATGGATTCTGGTCTTACATTGACTCCACTTAAAAAAAAATACTTGCCGGCTCCCTGTCATTAACAAAATAAAATTCAAACTCCTGTCTTCGCAGCAGATGCACTCAGCAACCGTTCAGGAATCTTCATGGCCTGGTCCTAGGCTGCATTTCCAGCTATGTGGCCTGCATTTCTCTCCTTCCTATCTAAGACCACGCAGAGGGGGTTCATCCTGCAGCTTCCCTCTTCCTTGAAGCCTTCCCTGGCCTCCAAGACACAGCCCTTCATCTCCCTTAGTTCCAGGAGCTCTCATTGCCCGCCTCACATTGGGCTATAACCATTGTTTTCTGTCTCTCTCCCTCATGAGCTCTTTAAAAGCAGGTACCGCATCTCACTCATCTTGGAAAATCTAGCTTCCGTTCCTTCCTGGTTCTATTCTTGTGAAGGCAAAGGAGCCGCCCTTCACCAGATGCTTCTGCTAGGTGCCGAGAGAGGCATGTGATTAGGAGACACCATAGCAGTCGAGCGAAGAACCTTCAATATAAGGTAATCCAGGCCCAGGCCCTGCTCTTCCATTTTCTAGTTATGGAACTTGGGGTCAGGTTAATTAGCCTCTCTAACCATCCTTTTCCCCGTCTGTAAAATGGTAATGTAAAAAACACCTCCCTAACAGAGCTACCTAGGAGATTAAAAGAGATAATTATTGCCTAGAAAGGGCTTGGTGCAGTCCTGGGGCACCTGTTAAATACATATTAAGTGGCAGCTGAATCTCTCCGTTATCGGTGACGTTGGAGGACTTTAGGAGAGGAATGAAGAGGAAAGGAGATTTGAAGGGTGAGAACCCATATGATACAGAGAAGAGGGTGCAACTGATGGAGATGGAACGGGGACTGGAGAGGAGAGGCATTGTAGAAGGCAGAAGGTAATTGACTGAGCTGTGCTGAGTTTAAGGGGATAAAGACACATATCACGGGGGTGCCGGTAAGATATTGTAGGGTGTTGCTGGGATACCGACGGAGTGCTGACAGGATATTGGGTGTGCTGATGGCATATCAAGGGTGCTGATAGGGTAGATATCCTATGGAGGTTAAGAAAGGCGTTGGGAATTCAAGCCTAGACCTCCGGAGAGAGATTTAAGGTAACACTATCGACTGAGAATTCCGTGGATAGAGATTAGAATTAAAATCCCGGGGAAAATGTGAATGCCCGGGGAAGGAACATAGCTAGCGGATGAAGAGGAAACAAGAGGACGTCCTCTGGGAAATATGTCCACCCCTGGAGCAGGCGAGGACGAAGATAAGGCCAGTGAAGAAGCGGGTGGAGATCTTTAAAATCCCATTTTCTCCCACTAGTTTCAAAATCAGCCTACAATGTTCATCTGAGGTCAGGACTTTGAATAGAGAGTCACAGTGTTGAATACTTTGTCTCTCTGAAGGGAGAGTGTTTGCATTCTGTGTATTCCAGAGCCTTCTAAATGACTAATTCTAGGGTCAAGACGAGCATGCAGTGCCCATGTGACTCACCCTATCACCTCTGGGTGTCAAGGCAGCATTTGACTTCATGGAAGCAGCTGGAGGTTTTCATCTGGTCCATTTGCAGGCTCTGGAGTGAGAGGCACTTCAGAGCCGTTATCCAGCTGACAGAATAGGGAAAATGCTCCCCAAGGAGAAGCATACCAGAGCAGAAAGTGGTTTGCTTTACATGACCACCAGACATTTATTTCAAAACATGCTACTTGGCTGGGCGCAGTGGCTCGCACTTATAATCTCAGCACTCTGGGAGGCTGAGGTGTGTGGATCACCTGAGGTCAGGAGTTCAAGACCAGCCTGGATAACATGGAGAAACCCCATCTCTACTAAAAATAAAAAAATTTAGCTGGGCATGGTGGTGGGTGCCTGTAATCCCAGATACGTGGGAGAGTGAGGCACAAGAGTGGCTTGAACCTGGGAGGTGGAGGTTGCAGTGAGCTGAGATTGTGCCATTACTCCAGCCCTGGGGACAGAGGGAGACTCTGTCTCAAAAAAAAAAAGCCACTTAAAGAAAGAAATAGACTGACCCTCTGGTGAAGAGGACTCATGCTCATTCACTTTTTTAACAGATATTTATTGAGCACCTATTATGTACCAGGCACTGCTCTGGGCACTGGAGATACAGCAGTGAATGAGGTGGACAAAAATCCCTGCCCTCATGGAGCTTATGTTGTAGGGTGAGCAGAACAAGGAAATTAAATAAATAAGTAATATGTTCGACGCTAATTAGTCTATGGAGAAAAGTTGGGCAGGGAAGGACTAAGGCATGTTGAGAAGTTAGTGACTGCAATTTTAAATCGTTGGGGGGTCAAGAAGGGAATCACTGAGAAAGTAACCCTTGAGTAACCACCTGAAGAAAAGGAGGGAGGGAAGGGTCCCTGAGGATATCTAGGGGCCAGGTTCCAGGCAGAGGGAAGACAGTCTGACATCCAGCATGGGGGTCATTGAGGGAGCAGAGTTGTAGCCATGAGGTCAGAGGCACAGAAGAGCAGCTACAGTCACTGGGGCCTCACGGGCTGGGCCCCCACTGGGAAGGGAAGCCACGGGAGGGTTTTGTAGGAAAACAATGTGGACAGAGCACTCGCTGGCCATTGGACCCTAGGAGGACTCTCCCCTGCATCCATTCACCCCAATCATGAGCTCTAATATTCGAGACATAGGTGATGGCCACAAAAATGAGGTGGAAACACTTTTGAGTGGGTTCCTTCTCTTTTCAACATTTGCTGCATCCGAGAATAATTTATTTTGTGTATTTATATATTTATAAATTTATTTGTGATTTATATATGGCAGGCGTCCCCAAACTTTTTACACAGGGGGCCAGTTCACTGTCCCTCAGACTGTTGGAGGGCCGCCACATACTGTGCTCCTCTCACTGACCACCAATGAAAGAGGTGCCCCTTCCTGAAGTGCGGCGGGGGGCCAGATAAATGACCCCAGGGGGCCGCATGCGGCCCATGGGCCGTAGTTTGGGGACGCCTGCTATATTGTGTATTTATATATTTATTTGCGTATTTTATTAATTATTTGGACTCTTTGTCTTTGCTGCTTTTGACAAACACTTTGTGTGCGCGCACACACCCATGCACGTAAGCACACACTTCTATTCACGTGTGTTAACCCAGAACTGACTTACACTGTTTATTTTGGAGAAATGACTTTTCATAGAAATGTCTGACCTCTCTGAGTCTCAGTTTTTTCATCAGCATATCGAGGATAAGAATAGCATGCAGGCAAAGGACCTATCACAGCGCCCAGCACACAGTAGGCACTCAGGAAATGTCTTTCCTTATCCGTCCTTTACTGAAATTCTTGCAATTTAGATAACCATTTGTTCCTTTTCACCTTTAGGCATGACTTTGTGCTTTTAGATAATTATGCCGATGAACACCACATTGAGTTTGGATGACTTCAGCTGACCTAACTTTACTCTTGTTTTGACTGTTAAATGAATTTATTAATGCGTCTGAGGCAAAATCTGTTCTCTTTATGTAAATGAAGGTGAGGGGATTTTACATACTGCACCAAGAAGAAGCGTCTCCACTAAAACAATAAAACTGGGTAAAAGCCGAACAGTCTTGCTAATAAAAAATTATGTATTTATTTAGGGTGTACACTGATACACTTTACATTTTTCTCTGTCAGGATAGAATAACCTAACTATAAAGAGGCATACTGATATTTTTTCACAAAAGCTGTAGGTGTTAAAAAATGTTAATGGCAGAATACTCATGTATAAATACTGAATTACTAAAAGCAGGAGCAATTAAGTGTTTAATGTCAACAGAAGCATGTTATCTAATGAGCTGTTTTCAGAGGTTAATAATATGATTAATCACTGATTGATAAAACTATGGAGAAGAAGCTCTTCTGTACTAACAGTATTCGGTGCCTAAGGGCGGCCAGATGAGAGATAGATCTTGGCTAATGAGGAACTAGTTCATTTCAGGGCTTGGTTGAAATCAGAGAGGAAGGCTGGCTGGCTGGCTCCTCAGGCAGGTCTCACCACGTGGCACTTACTGGTGGGGAGTACATATTCCAGGGTCTGGGCCTCGGTTTTGACTAGTAGCTCCCAGAGTGCAGCAGGATCAGGACCAACTCATGCTAACCAGGCTTACAAGAGTTTGATGTATAAGCCAGATTGCCAATATATTAATTTAAACTATAGACTAAACTTACCACGGAAAAGGGACTTCTCCTTTTAAGTTGCCAATACTTTCTTGTCTCAAGTAAACCATATGATGAGTTTTGGCAAATGTATACACTCGTGTAACCCAAGTCTCTGTCACAATACAGAGTATGACCATCACCCTGTTGCCCTTTCCAGTTAATTCATTGAAGCCCCCCTCGCCCCAAGGCACTTACTATTTTAATAGCATCGTCTTCCTGCTGCCAATCACTTTGGTTGCTCTTATTTACTCTGGTTCTAAGAACAGCCTGAGCCTTTTGACTAGACTGAGGCATTTCCAAGCTCCCAGCCAGCTATTCTGGGGGAGAGCCATCTGCTCATGTTACATTTTAGTTGTTGCTCACTCTCAGGGTGACTACGCTGGAATATCGAGAGTCATTTCTCTGCGGCTTTTGCCTCTGACTCCAACACGTATTTCTAATCTGCACGTTTCTTCACTTTTCTTTTAACTTGTGGACATCACCCGTGAGGAAAATTGTTACTGATCCATCTTTTTCTCCTCTGTCTCTCAATAGTAGTGACCGCTAGCATTTATTGAGCAACTACTAGAGACCACACCAAAAACACTACAAAGTGAAAGCCCATTTTACAGATGAGGAAACTGAGACTCAGGGAGCTTGAGTCTCTTGCCCAAGGTCACACAGCTGCAGAGGTGGAAGCTTTCTGACCCCAAACCCTCTTAACCCCCACATTCTTCTATCCATGACTTGGGACTGGGGTGGAGGGTTATGCCTGGGTTGCTTTCCTCTTCCCGGTGCTGCTTGTCATGTCCCTCCTGCTGGCTCTTTCCCACAGCCGTGGTAAAGAACCCACCCAATAACCTGTGGATCATCGCTGCGGTGCTGGCTCCCATCGCCGTGGTCACAGTCATCATCATCATCATCACTGCTGTGCTCTGCAGGAAGAACAAGAATGACTTCAAGCCCGACACCATGATAAACCTGCCGCAGAGAGCAAAGGTATGGGGAAGCGGTGGGGAGAGGGGCAGGAGCACAGACCTGCAGGAGCTCGGCCCGCCTTTCCCTCTTGCCTTTTGAGGCCATTGCAAGAGCCTGCAGAAACATCAGGATGGGTCCTCATTTTGAAGGAGACTCTTCCTTTTAGTCTCAGGACCTGATGGCTCATGTTTGTCTGATGCCCACCCTGCCATCAGTGCTTCCAAGCGCTTTATATACAGCAACTCTCTAATTCTCACAGCTGCCCTGGGAAGAAGGACTATTATTTTACAGATGAGGAAACCGAGGCATAGAAAACTACAAGCTAAGGAGCCCTGAAAGGGATTTGGGAGATAATTTAATCAGACTCTCTCCTTTTGCCCATAAAAAGTAACTTTTTCAAGGTGGTATGGTTGGTAGGTAGCAGAACTGTTGGTAGATTCAGGTCTACTATGTTCTGAATATTGTGGTCCCCAAATTTATATGTTGAAATTCTGACACCTAATGTGATGGTATTAGGAGATAGGGCTTTTTGGAGGTGATCAGGTCATCAGGGTGAAACTGCCAGGAATGAGATTAATGCCCTTATAAAAGAGGCCCTGGAGAGCTCTCTTGACTTTTTTTTAACCATGTGAAGACACGACAAGACATTGGCAGCCTGCAGCCCAGAAGAGTCCTCACCAGAACCTGACCATCCTGGCACCTTGATCTTGGACTTCCCAGACTGCAGAGTTGTGAGAAATAAACTTCTCTCATTTATAGACCACCCAGTCTGTGGTATTTTATTACAACAGCCCAAACTGACTTAGACAAAGTCTCTTGGCTCCTAATGCAAGGCTCCCTGAGGCACATGCTTGGTTAGAGTGACATCTTCAGAGGTCGCCATGATGGAAAAGCTTCAGGGCTTTGGCTGGGTGGCCAGGAAACCCCTGTTCGGTGGCTCCACTGAAGCCTGTCCTGAAGCCCCATCCTCCACATCTCTGCGCCACCAGTGACTGGAAGGGAAATGGACTAGGACATGCTGCAGCCTGATTTTCCAGTCACGTTGCTCCCTTCATGATATTCCCCGAAGGAAATATACTAACTGTCACACCCGATGTTTAAATAATGCATTACAATTTGCTGGGCTCCTTGAGGTCTATCACCTCATTTGTTCATCGCAGCAGCCTTATGAGGTAGGTCATAGCCAGGGAAGGTTTTATTATCCTCATTTTACTGCCAAAAACGGAAAGAGAGACTTCAGGACTTGTCCAAAGTCATGCTAGCAGCAGAGGAGTGACTGAGGCTCACAGCCAAGCCTGGGAGCGTTTTCTCCATTATGCACCTACCTGAACCCTGAGATTTGACAGGTAGAAACCTCTTCCAGCTCTGAAGATCCGAGCTTTGTTTACCTGTGCAGGAATGAAACGGCGAACTACCCCTCATATTCCAGAGCCATTGGAATACATGTCGGCCATGGAGATTGTCCTTGTGGGGGTCACACATGCCTTAGGTCTTGCTTGGTGATCACACCTTGCTTCATCAAAAGAAATCAAAGGATTTTTATTGTTTGTTAAACCCATACTCCTGTTGTGACGCTGCAGCTTGATTAGACACTCTGTCTACTGAAGAGCCAAATCCCAAAGCATGTTGTTCTGTTTCAGTTGACACAAAGGCACCTGCTTCCCAGACACAGCAGGATGTTGGTAAGAAGTGTACATTGGGAATTGCTCAAGCAGTGAAAGATGAAACTCTTCCAAGAGTGGGTAATTCTTCTCCATCTCAGTTTAGTCACAACGTGAGCCTTTTAGATGTAATGGTAATAACCAGAATCTAATTGTACCTGTATCCAGGAATACAAAACATGCCATACTGAGGTTGTAAGGGGACATATTTGTATTACAGATTAAACAAAAGTTGTACTTATCTGCCAAAATGAGTTGGGCAACACACGATTTTCGCCTAGCTTCTGGCTTGCTGTCTGCCTGGAGCTGGGACAGATTAGCATTTGTGGTTTTCCATAGCTCCTTCTGCGTCCTACTCTGCGCACTGGGCTTCGTGAGATACCTGGCTGACATTGAACATCAAGCAAATTTGTGTTCCATGAGATGATTGAATTCACTTTAGCTGGTTGTTTTCCCCCTCCATGAGGCTGGGCCACATACTTTGATTCCCAAAGCCCTTTTATCATGGGAAGCCAGCAGGGTGGAACTGCCTCCTGCTTACTGCAGTTCTTCTGCCATTCCAGCCCAGGGACATTGCAGTGTTGAAGAGAGGAGAGAGCTGCCCGCATCACTTCTCACCACCTTGTGTGTGTGAACAGAATTCAATTAACGTCAAGGGACGAGGCAGAACAAAAAAGTTAGCCTTCGCTGCTGATTCATAGACTAGGAGGATGGTCCCGGGGACATTGCTGCACCTTTAGAATGCAGGCTGCAAGGCCAGAGGGCAGTCCTAGGGATCCTTCTCCAGACTCAGTAGTAAACTTCACGTGCTAAGCAGAGGTGAGTGTGGCTTTCCTGGGAGCTGAGTCCAGGGTGTGGACACCCTCACCCTTCTGCAGAGACAAGGTACCGTGGACGGCCCCATTCCCATTATTGTCAGGTGGGCTTCTGCAGGTAGAAAGGTGAAAAATGATCAATGCAAGAGGGCCAGCATCATGACTTTTGTCACTTCCTTTCTTTCTAGTCCACTTCTCTTTACTTTGTTATTGGATGTATAGCCATTTTTCTAGTTTTTCCCCTTCATAGAACTGAAGAAATCATGGCTCCCTGGAAGAGGTCACCTTAGGAGAGGGTAGTTAGGAACATATCTAGATGCAGGATGGAGCTTGGAGGGCTTGTAATCTTTTGCATGAACATTTGCCTGGGACAGGCCAGTCACCCGCTAAGAACAGCCAGTTGTTTCCTCTTTCTCACTGCTATCTATAGGACATCAGGAAACTTGCTTAACCTCCGGGCCTCAATTTTTCCATCTGTAAAATGCAGATAGAACAAATAATTGTATATAGATTGTTATGAGGATTGAGTTAATGTATATACATTGCTTTGAGATATATCTGGTACATATTAAGAAGTACATATAAGTTGGCTTTTATTGTTACCCATGCTTTTTTCTTAAAAGGTCTTGGCAGTGTATCCACCATTGAAATTATTGGATATTGTTTTGATTTGATAATTTTATAAAACTGAAGTAAGTATAGATACTTCGTGATGTTATTGGGGTTAGAGTCACTAATGTGTCTAATGGGCAATTGATAAATCTCAGGTAATTTTCCAGTTGAAAGTTGAAAGACTGCTATCCTGAGAGTCAGAAGAGAGAAGGAGTAGTAGTCTTAAGTCCTGCAACACTTAGCTGTGTGAACTTGGGCAAGTCACCGAACCTGTCTGAGCTTTTGTTTTCTTATCTGTGAAATGAAGGCTGTGATGTTTGCCCTGCCTACCTCACAGGTTTGTTGGAGGATGAGATGAGATATTGGTGTTTTGCATGCTGTAAGTACTGATCATACTCAGGGATTGTTGTGATTAATAACACAGGTGTAATTAACAATGGCCACCTTTTAAGCTTGGAGTTTCTTAATGTCTCTCTTTGTGTACATCCATCATTGCCCAAGTCACCTGAAGTATCCAGTGGATAACTTTAAGCCAGTGTGAAAGGTAAGGGGCTAAATCCATAGGTAGGAGGGAGAAAGGATGGGACCAGAGCCAGCTTTCCCTATCATTAGGTTCTTGGGAAGTCTTAGCTGCTATTGGAGTCTCCCACTTCCTCACAGACAAGCCAGGAGTGTTGCACAGGAACCAGGCAATCTACAACAGGAGATGCTAACCAAGACAGGAAGCTGCAGAAGGAAAGGAAGGACTGTGGGAAGACTCATGAGATAGTGGTTAGATGTTCCAGTTCTGTGTCACATGGTCCTAGGCTCAAATGCTGACTCTATCGCAGCTCTAAACCTCAGCTGCTTCATCTGTAAACTGGGGACTCATGATAATACCTACCTTCTTGAACTATAGTGAAGATGCAATGACATAAGTTATGTACTGTGTTTAGGACTGTGCCATTAATATCAAATGAGGCCAAAACTGAGCCCCTTGAGGGTGAAGAACCAGTTATTTAACTTCATATGTTCAGCACCAAGGACAGTTCCTATCGTTGGAACAAAACCGAGTGGAATAATAGGGGTGTAAGGGCGTGGTACAAAAGGGGCCAACAGGACAGAGACTGGGCAGGCAGGTTCACCTAGCATGTGAAGGGTCTTGGCTGCCTCGCCAAAGCATTTGGGGAGGCATTCGAGGCCCTTCATATTTTAAATGAGGGAGTGATGTAACCACATGTGTTTTAAGGGAGATAATTTTGGAAGCTCATCGAGGGTGGGCCTGGAAAGGAGCTAAATTGGAAGCAACAAGACTGAGGCAGGAGATAGTGAAACAGTAGACCTAGGGAAGAAAAGTCACCTAGAAACATTTCAGAAATTGAATCCAATTCGTGACCAATTGGTTGTGGAAGGATCAGGCAATTCAGTATTTGAGGGGCATCACCAAATCATCTGAAGGCTCTGTTCTGTTTCTTGTAGACCAAGGACAGGGAGGGAGAAGAACAGAGATCACCTTCTCTCAGCAAGCATTATTTCAGAAACTCAGTCCCAGATCCTGGCCTCAGAATGTCACTGATCACCACATAGGTCAGAGTGTATGTCTCAGAGAAGAGAAGCGGGTGATCGCACTTCCTGGAGTGAGTTTCTTGGGGAACTGTCCATGGGAAAGCTATAGGCAGCCTCAAATAAAGAAACCTTGTTGGAGTTGGCAGTAAAACTCTGTCCCGTTCTAAGACACAGTGGTGAGACTTGACAGGTTGGACCACAGCTCTAGAGTGGATTGTTAAATCTGGCTGGAGCCTTCCTGTTGTATTTTTTACCTAAATTAGCTGCTGAAGGAGGGGCTTCTGATCATATCAAGTTCTGATATACTCTAAGTGACAGAGGTTGAATTTCATCTGCAGATTCTCTTGAAGAAAATCACTGATGTCTATTTCACCTGGACTATGATTGGTCAGGAAAGCAAACAGTAATAACTAATATTGATTGAGCACTTCTTATTGGCTAGGCACTTATCTAAATGCCGAAGGCAAATTTCTTATTTAATCCTTACAGCATCCCCTTAAGAGTGGTTACATTTTGCTCTCACAAACATATAAATTGTATCCTGTTTATACTGTTATTATCTCCAATTAACCTAAAAGCAATGACCACCTTTTAAGCTTGATGAAGAAACTGATGTGCGGAGAGTTTCAGTAACTTACCCAAGGTCACATGGCTAATGAATGGTGGAGTCCGGATTTGAACTCAGGCAATCTGCTTTTGAAACTGTCACTTTTACCCACCACACTGTCCTGCCTCAAATCTGTGTTGTACTGCTTTGCAGTGTAAAGCGGAATAGAGACATTTTCAGGATTGTTTAAATATGCCTCTTGGTTTTTATTACCACACTACTCGACGTCTGTTGGATTTTGCTCAGAGCTGCCTTATGCACTTGGGACTTCAGACACTGTGCAATAAAATCTTGCCAGTTTCTCAGGAATGAATTATAGGAGAGCCAGCCTACTTAAGGGAGAAGTCTGGATTAAAGAGTAACTCTATAAATTCCATTTCATTATTAATGATTGTACTGCTTCACATGTGATAACACACTTCCCTCTGTGTTCAGATCTGTAATCCACTTTCATACTCAAGGGTGGTAGAGGTATCAGTTAAGATTATCTTTATTTCTCAGATGACAAAATTGAGGTTCAGAGTTCAAGTGACTTGGCAAAGTCACACATGTGCTATTATACGTAAAGCTATACGAGAATGGAGTGAAGGGGTAACCAAATATTCCTAAGGAGGAGATGATCCACAGGATCTATTTAACATATTGAATGAGTTGTTTCTCATTTTCAACATCCATTAACTTAAAATTCATGGTCTAAAATCTCTGAAAGAGGTTTGTTCTTACACACCTGTTTATGTGTTGTTTACACTCTTCATTTTTCTGAGCAAGTCTTATCTATGGAGATTCTGTAGCTGGATGGAATTAACATGGATTCTGCTTTTGAAGAGACAAAAATAACAATGGGGGTTTGAGTTAACTCTTGTTTATTAATCAGAAAGCTAAGTTTGGTCCCATCACTTGTGCTTTGCTGCCTATCATCTCTTAAAGCCATGGTGAGAGTCACACTTGACTAGAAATGTGACTGCAAATGTGTTTCCTCTTTGCAGCCTGTGCAAGGCTTTGATTATGCCAAGCAACATCTGGGCCAGCAAGGGGCAGATGAGGAGGTCATCCCCGTGACTCAGGAAACGGTGGTCCTCCCACTGCCCATTAGAGATGCTCCTCAGGAAAGAGACGTTGCTCAGGACGGAAGCACCATCAAGACCGCCAAGTCCACTGAAACCAGGAAGAGGTAGGCACGGGGCCGACTTCCGCCTCTTTGTGTCAGCAAGAGAAATAATTGATCATGAGAACAGCTGATTATGATCAGAACAACCAATGCCCTTAAGTTAATTCCACTGTTCTCTTTAAAAATTCCCCTTCATGCTCATTTTGAATATTTGAAAAGAGACTGAAGGAGATAATGAGAATCACAATACCTGCTTAGCCTGGTCCACCCTTTGTAAGGTTTTATGTCGCTGATCACCACAACAGCAGAGATTTAGTACTTATATTTGCTATAGCATATTTAGCACTGATGTCACGCTTATATTTTAAACTTAAAAGCGGTGCCTTTGATTCAGTATAGTTGTATTTTATCTGCCCATTTCTCAATAGGGTTTCTGATTTCAGTCCAAACCATATATTTAGTTTATACGATAAGCAGAGCACTTTGACAGACATCCCTTCAGGACTACAAAAATGTGTAGGATTGATTTGTGACCCCAGGAGTCTCATGATGGAGGAGGCAGAGAGATAAATAAGTGGAATACCAAGCATGAGGTGTCAGTGCCGGCACTGGAGACTGCAGGGCTGTAGTAAAGACTGGAGGAAGAACTTAATTCTGACCAGGGAAAACCTCGTGGAGAAGGTTATGCTTTAGCTGAGCCTCGAAAGGTGAGTGGGATCTGAATAGGTGGGAAGATATAAGGGCATCTATCCTAAAAAGAGTGTGGAGAGAAGAGAGACAGGTATGTTCTCATAACTGGTGAGTGTCCCCAGAGTTTAAGTTCATAGGGGCTCGGTGGAGTGAAGGATGAAACCAGAAGATAGATTACAATTTTGTAAAGTCTTGACTGCCAGGCCAGGGCATCTGACCTTTATTATCTAAGCAATGGGGAGCCACTGAAAGATCTTTAGACCTTTAGGAAGACAGTGATGCTAGCCTGTATGTTAGAAGGATACATTGATGGCAACGTGGATGAGAGATGGGAGAGTTTAGGTTAGAGGCCAAGAGACTCATTGTAAGGACTTTGCAATAGCGTTATAAAGAGGTAATGAACCCTAAGGCAGGCCCTGTTGGCTGGCTAAACCAACATGCATTGCCAACCCCCTTCTTTCATGTTGCCTAAGACCAGTATGGAGACTGAAAAAGCTACATCATCCATGTCTCCTTCCTTTTTCTCCCTCCCTTTATCTAACATGTTTATTGGTCGTTTGCTATTTATCAGGCACTGGGGATATTGCTGTGAACAAGGCAAAGTTACTGTTCTCGGGCAGCGTACAATCTGGTAAGGAGAGAGAGAGACAATAAACAAACAGAGAAACAGTTAAAATTGATCTGTTTCTAGATCAGGTGATGATGTGTACAAAGAAGAAAACCAAAGCAAGTTAAGGGATGGGGAAATGGAGAAGGAGACATAGTGCTGTTTTAGCTAGGAAGCCAGGGAAGACTTGTTTGATAAAGTGACATTTGAGACAGACTTGATTGAAATGAGGTATAAATCACGAGGTTATCTGCAGGAAGAGTGTACCAAGCAGATGGAGCACTATGTGCATCACACAGAGGAGGGAACTTCTTGACATGCTTAAAGAAAAGCAGGATCAAGGGGTTTGGTGTGAACTAGGGAGGAAGTGGTGACAGATGCATCCAGCAAGTTGCCAGAGGTCAATTATGTCAGGCTTTACAGACCAAAGTCAAAACTTGGGATTTTATTGTGAATAAAGATCAGATATAATTGCGGGGTTTTGAGAAAAGCAATGACATTATGTGGCTTGCAGTTTTAAAGGCTCACATTGGGCTGGGTGCATGGCTCACAGCTGTAATCCCAGCACTTTGAGAGGCCGAGGCAGGAGGATCACTTGAAGCCAGGAGTTCGAGACCAGCCTGGGCAACCAAGCAAGACCTCATCTCTACAGAATGAAATTATATAAAAAATATCAGCCAGGTGCAGTGGCATGTACCTGTAGTCCCAGCTACTGGGGAGGCTCAGGTGAGAGGATGGCTTGAGCTCAGGAATTCAAGGCTGCAGTGAGCTGTGATTTTGCCACTGCACTCCAGCCTGGGTGACAGAGCGAGGCCTTGACTCAAAATAAAATTAAAGTAAATACATAAAGGCTCATTTTGGCTGCTGTGTGGCAAACAGACTGTAGAGCTGCAGAGTAAACACAGGGAGATCCTTTACAAGGCTACTGCCATGACCTAGGTGAGAGACAATGATGTGGGCCATGTGGACCATGGTGGTGTGAGAAGTGGTTGGCGTTTAGAGATATTTTGAGGGAAGAGCTGAGAAGATTCACTAATAGATTCTTGTGGAGTGACAGAAGTGGAGAGAAGTGAATTTCCCATTTATTGTGTTGGGGAATACTGGAGGAGAAGTAGTTCGTAGTGGTTGGTCAAGAGTTTGAGTGTGGACATGTTACATTTGAGATGCCCATTACATAATGTGAGTGGAGATGTTGAGAACTCAGTTAACCTTGAGTCTGGAGTTTAGAGGAGAGGTCCAGGATGGAAACATAAATGTAGGAGTCGTCAGTGTGTAGTTACTCTTTGAGACTGGGAGGGATCACCTGGGAGAGTACAAAGAGAGAAAAGAAGAGATCCAAGAACTGAACCCTGGGACACTGTTGTGATTAGAGGTCCAGAAGTTGGGAACGAATCAACAAAGAAAACAGAAGAGTGTCAGGAAGAAGGGCATGAGGAGAACAAAGAGAGAGGTCCAAGAAGGCAAGAGAAGGAAGTAACTTGAGAAGGAAGGAGGGATCATCTGTATCAAATACCCACATTTTGTACTGGAATCAAGCAACAAGACTGCATGTTTTCTTCCAAGAACTCTTGGTGCCTTGGAAAGAGGTATAGAAGAACAGAGGGTTGGATTTCAGCTTGTGTAGGAAAGAAGGTTAGGGCATGTGGATTAGTTATCTTTGCTCCATAACAAACTCTGAGGCTTAATAACTTAAAACAACAACCTTTTTTTTTAGCTCATTATTTTAGTGGGTCAGCACATTGGGCTGAGCTCAGCTGGATGGTTCTTCTTGTCTGAGCTAGGCTTGGCTGACCTTAGCTGGGCCTACTTACACGTCTCCAGTCAGGTGACAGATCACCTGGGCTAACTTGTTGATGCTAATCTTATCAGGAATACCACAGGTAGCAGGGACCTTTGTCCATATGGTTTCTCATTCTCAAGCTGGCTAGCCCTGGCTTTCTTACCATATGGTTGCAGGACAGCAAAAAATAAAAAAGAAGCAAACACCCAAAGCATAAGCAAAAGCATTTCTCAAATCTTTGCTTGTGTCATGGTTGCTACTATCCTCTTGGATAAAGGAAGTCTCATGGTCAAGTCCAGACTTAGCATGGGAGAGGACTACCTAAAGCTTGTTGACAGAGATGTACAAACAAATTAGGACCATTACTGCAATCATGCACCCAACATGAGAGAGCTGAAGCAGAGCAGAGCTGAAATGTACAGGGAAGCAATAGATGATTTACCTGAATTGACTTGCAAGTAGTATTAGCTACAGCTATTCTCATCATGATCTTTGGCAAATACAACAAAGGCTTATTAATAACTTATTTATCATCTATTTAGAGGATGCTGAAAAGAAATAAATAGTATTACTAAAATTAGGATATGAACATAGTACTTTCGGGAAGAATAAAAATTTTTTTGACACATTCTAGTTGAATAATTTACATTGTGTAAAGTTTTCTTTAATTTTTTTTTGGAATAAGCATTTCTTGGCTTAGCAAGGAGTCTACTCTTGCTAATCACATTCAATAACCCCAAATTTTTATAAGAAATATTAACTTATAAAACAAATACAGATGAAGAAGATAATATCTGTACTCTGGAGGATTTTTATATTTGCTTTGTTGTTGTTGTTGTTGTTGTTGTTGTTTTTGAGACAGAGTCTCACTCTGTTACCCAGGCTGGAGTGCAGTGGCAGGATCTCAGCTCACCACAACCTCTTCCTCCCAGGTTCAAGCAATTCTTCTGCCTTAGCCTCCTGAGAAGCTGGGATTATAGGCGTGTGCCCCCATGCCAGGCTAATTTTTGTATTTTTAGTAGAGACGGGGTTTCGCTGTGTTGCCCAGAATGGTCTTGAACTACTGACCTTAATTGATCTGCCCACCTTGGCCTCCCAAAGTGCTAGGATTACAAGTATGAGCCACTGTGCCTGGCCAGCTTCATAATTTTAGCATAAAAATACAATTTTACTAAGGGCTGGCTACAGATCATTGCCAACACGGTAAGAGAAACCTCCTCTCTGTTCAAGTCCAGCTGACCACAGGAGTCTCTGATCATTTGAAAAGATTTTCAAAACACCAAATTCAAGAGAAAACCCATCATGAATCTTATGTTTCTGGCTTCCCAGTCTTGCCACATCATTTTCCTCACTCCTGCTAGATAAAGACTGCCTTCCCTCTCAGAATGGATCTGTTAGATGATCCAAGAAGTTTCTCAGGTGAAAACCAGGAGAAACCGATGGTTTGACGGTTATTAAGATATCTCAATTTTTGTGAATTTTTTTTATATCACTGAAGTCTGAGGGTGCAGTCACTTCCAGACAGCCAGATGGGTATTCTGGGTCCTTTTCCTCCAGTGTAGGGTCCTGGTGAGGCTATTTTGTTGGTATATGACTGAGATTGTTGGTCCAGGATGGAGAATCAACCATTTGCAGCTATTTGCAAAGGGCTTCAGTGTAGTGATTGGCCATGATTGTTCAGCAGCTGATTAATCCTCAACCCAAAAATATTCTTCCAGGCTCCATGTCCTCCGAATGGGAACTGTTGCATTCAATAGCCTCTAACTGCAGCCTCACAGGTGACACTTTCTTGCTTTCAAAAACACTTGTGTTACTGTCATGTGAGTACACATGTATGCACAAACACACATGGACAGTCTCACTCTGTTTCTGAACAGAAGTTTTGACTTGATGACTTCCTGTAAACATGTCTATAAACAGAAGCAAAGAGTAAAGCAGAGTTGGGTTTTTGCTACAGAAATTTGCTCCTTGACACCTTTCCTTGGAGTGAGAGGAGCAGCTGGAAAATTGTGTCAGGATCAAATGAGGGAAACAGTATGAAAATGCTACAAAAACCATTCAGGCCAGGCTTGGCGGCTCATGCCTATAATCCCAGCACTTTGGGAGGCTGGGGCAGATGGATCACTTGGGGTCAGAAGGTGGAGACCAGCCTGGGAAACATGGTAAAACCCCAGCTTTTCTAAAAATACCAAAAAATCAGTCAGGCATGGTGGTGGGTGCCTGTAATCCCAGCTACACTAGTGGCTGAGGCAGGAGAGGCACTCGAACCCAGGAGACGGAGGTTGCAGTGAGCCAAGATCGCACCATTGCACTCCAGCCTGGGTGACAGATCAGGACTCTCAAAAAAAATAAAAATAAATAAATAAACCATTAATATGAAATAGGTTATAAAAGGCCTTTCCCTTTCCTCTTTTTCTTTTTTTTCCTGGATGTAAATTAAAGCCTTTTTGTCCCAGTGATGCCAGTTGGGAGAGTAGATGCCATTCGCCAGGAGAGTCCAGAAACAATCTAGGGGCATGTGTCTTTTGCGTCTGGGTGTTTGCACACCCAGCACTCAGCAATCAAATAGCTGTTGGGTAAATAAAATAATGTATATTCAATAAAATAACGCATATTCAACAACTTAGTGCCCATCCTTGTTTTCACAGACTACATTCTTTGTATTACTCATTTTATAGGATGTTAAAAGATATTACGATGAAAAAGATTGTGACTGAATAAATTTGGAAATGTTGGGTTAAATGAAACCAGATGAATCTCTCTGTGACAGAACTGATCAGAGCCTCTGATATGCTAACGTGCATTAGGAATCTCCAAAGAAGGAATATAGTAAACATTACCCACATTTAGGGAACTTTGGTGAGGAATGTCCCACTTGGCTTTAGTGTGCTACGGAATGCTCTGGGCAGATGCTGCTTTATCCCGCAGATATGCTGACTTTGATTGTTCATAGCTTTTAGGGTACTAAAGCCCATAGACTGAGAACTCGAAATTTCCCAGGGGAGGTGGGAGGAGAAGGAAGAAGGAAAGAGAAGGGAGGAGTAGGAAGAGGAGCATCCAGAAAGATACACAGCTTCCACTTGAGAAGCTGCCTGCCTACTGATAAAGTACATTTATTCCAGACAATTCTCCATTGTCGGGGATGGATGCCATTATTTTCTAAATTCAGACAACTGACAATAGAAGAACAAGATGCTGCTAGATACCTGCCTTCTGCTTGTCTCCCACAGAGGGGAGGCGGTCCATCTTTTTGCTCAGCCGGACCCACGCCAGCATGGTCTGAGGCCAGAGGCAGCATGAGTCTCCCTGGGGGCTCTCCGGATCCCATTCTCCCAGAGAGTTCCAGAAGATGAGAGTCCCGCCCTGAGGAAGGAAAGAAGGCTCTGTGACTCACCCTCTGTGAAGGGCTGCCTTGTCCGGGTCATTGTATGGGACAGCAACGGGAAGGTGTTCTGGGGTGTGGGAGGAGGGGGAGCCCTGGCTTCCAGGGCTGCTTCGCCACTTCCCAACTCTGTCCTGGACAACAAACTTCACTTGCGTGAGCTTCATGTTCCTCAGTGGCTCATTTAATAACGATGCATTAGCAGTTTTGAAAGCACTCAGCAAAGTCCATGGCGCACAGTA
Organism: Saimiri boliviensis; assembly: GCF_048565385.1. Classification (NCBI taxonomy): domain Eukaryota; kingdom Metazoa; phylum Chordata; class Mammalia; order Primates; family Cebidae; genus Saimiri; species Saimiri boliviensis. The sequence goes on from NC_133454.1 coordinate 101,893,973, forward strand.
GATGCTCCTGGTGGGGAGCTCTTGGGGGGCGTGGCGTGCTATCTTAGAGTCTCCACATACCTGTATGCCTGGCACAGTGCCTGGCACAGAGTGGGTGAGTGAAAAGTATTTCCTGAATGAACAAACAGCTCAAAATGTAAAGGGCAAATAGTTGCCACAGCGAGAGAGAGAGAGAGAGAGAGAGAGACAGAGAGAGAGAGAGAGAGAGAGACAGAGAGAAACTGACAGAGTGAAGCCCCAGTGGTGGGATATTATGCAAAGAATAAAGCAGGTTGAGTTTTTGCTACAGTAATTTGCTTATTGACGCCTTTCCCTGGAGTGAGAAGAGCAGCCCAAAAACTGAAAATTGAAAACTGAATGTTTTGTAGTCAAAGTCTATGTGGTAAAGACAATAGCCAAAGAGAACCGTGTGTGATACGTGTTCCTGAAAGTGCCCGTGTGATTTAAACACTCTGCAACACTATCCAGAGTGCTTGGAGTTAAAAAGAGGGCATGCTGCATGAATGCCACCCTTGCCACCATTCCCATAGTCCCGGGAGCGGGGGCGGTGGTTAATGAAACAGATGGGCACCCAGGGCTGTGCTCACTGAACTCTACAGGCTGAGCACTACAAAACACACTTCCGAACAGCCAGCTGCTTAACCCACGCTGTAGTATGGATGGTTTTGTATTTTTCTTTTTCTGTATCATTTCCTCTTTGTCCGTTAAACTGGAATGAAAGGCTGCAGACATTAAACTGTGCAAATAAAATAACCTTGAGAGGCGGCTGCTCTAGTTGAAACTTACCATCTCCCCTGTTGCTATGGTTACCTCCAGCAGGTCGCCCAGTGAGAATGGCTCTGTCATCAGCAACGAATCAGGGAAGCCCAGCTCAGGGAGACGCTCACCCCAGAATGTAATGGCACAGCAGAAAGTGACAAAGGAGGAGGCAAGGAAGAGAAATGGTGAGAAGCGTTCCCGCCAAGAACCACCCCCAGCCGCTCCCACACGTGCCCGCACACACATGCATGCAGACGCATGCTCACACTCACACAGCCAGTGGGCTCTGACCCTCGGTCATTCTTTCTCTTCTGCCCCACAAAAGCCAGATGTCTGTATGTAACCCTTGGGTTCTCACCTTACCCCTTCTTTGAATTATCTTGTCTCACTTCCTCTGCCCTGTTCTTATGAAATTGTGCAGTTCCTTAGGAAAAACATTTTGCAGAATGAATTGATGTTTGCTTGGAGGTTTTTCTAATTCTCTAGTTAGAAACTCTCTAAAATTTCTAACTTCTAATCATGTGAATTGACTCAATTTCTTGTACCAGATCCACAAAGGCAGCAGGTCTCTGAAATAATTACTCATCTTGGAGATATCTCTCATTTTCCTACCCTGACTCCCCTGATAAGTTTCATGGGTTCAGTCTATGCCACTGAGTCCAGATACTGCAACTCCACTTCTCCCAGGAAAAAAGTAATCCAAAACAGTAAAGAAACAGATCTGTCCCCACCCCACAAAAAGGCTTTATGCTTCTGTCTGAATTCTCCAGGGTTGCTGAACTACTGTGTTTCTCAACCAGATCTCTCCCTCCCTATAAGGACTGACGTTGGGGTTTACTTATCAGTCATCTGATCACCGTCATTGTGCAGTGGCACTGTCTATAGATGGCCGCTGTCCACATCTTTGTGCAGCTCCCTCTCCTGATGCTACCTTGGTTCTGACCCTTATCTCCATGTGGCCCTTCTGTGTGTGATGCTGGGTTACTGGGGCCAGAATTCAAGTCCCCAGCACTGCTGATTTCAGACCAGGGAAAAGTCCTTTTGGATTTTAAGGGGTTGTAGGTGGAGCCCTACAGAAATGCCAGGTGAAAAGCTAAACCCTCTGACACGCTGCTTAGCTACACTTCCCTTTCAAAGGAATTTGTGTAGTTCAGGGACTCTCTCTTGAAGTTAGTGTCAGAATAATTTTTTGTTTTCAAATATCACTTTTATTTTTTTTCCCCGACTGAAAAAAGTAAGACCAGGGGGCGGGGGGAAGATGACACAGTGGATTTGTATTCTGTAGGGAAAATGTGCTCCTTGTTCCCATTTTCAGCTGTTATATAAAGCACTTGTTTAAACGGTTATAACTACTGGGTTGTTGAATTTTTTTTTCTTTCCCTGAATTCTGCATGCCTGTAACACAGAGGCTGTGTTTTCTACATCAGAATTGAGGTGTGACCTGTGGAATTTTCCTGGAATATCTGCCCCACCTGGGATCACCAGAAATCCTGCCATCAGCTCAGTCAAGTGAGCACCGAGTCAGAGGTGCTCTAGATCTTGAGAAGGGGACTTGAATTCAGCAACTTTCTTCCCTTTCTTCCTAGGGTGAGGTGCTAAGAGAGATGGATAGAGAGAGTGAGGTGACGGCTGAGACAGTGGACAGTGAAGCCATATGGGGAAGGTGGTTTTAAAATACTGTGATGGCCATCCCAACCTATCCAAGATGGTGCTGCCCTCCCTCTCAGCTCCCCCTATTCCCTCCCATCCTTTCCCTCCTTCCTTTCTTTATATACTTCCTGGAAATTTACAAGGTCAGGTCAAAGACTACTCACTCCTCCAGATGCCCCACTCACCCGCCCCAGTTCTCAGAGGACCCAGAATAACTGAATTTGTATCTTACTCTGACCTTTTTACTATGCATACGGCAACACACATGTATCTTTGTTTTTCGTTGTATTGCTTTGTTTTGTTTTGCAAAATGGAATCTGTGTGTGCGTTGTTCTATGCTCTTTTTCTTGCTTTAAACTGTGCCATAAAGGCTCCTCTCTTTTTGAGCACACATTTGCAAAGCAATGTCTTTTCCCCTTCCCTGCAACTAATCCTTAGAAGACGAGAGAGTGGGGCTGGTTCCTGACCCCCTCACTCCCTACTTAGCTGGTGAAACTCTGGCCTGCTCTAGGTGTCCCTGCTGACCTTGCCCATTTCTGTTTGTCTGCCCTCTCTGCCTGCCTCTTCATTCTGCTAAGGTCACTTTGATTATTTAAATACAAGGCTCAGAAATAAAACAGGTGGGTGCATGAATAAAATGCAATTACTGTGCCAGGTTGAGGTTTTTGCTTGTTTGCTCTATTAAAAATCCATCCTTCCCAGGGTTAGAATGCTTGCTTGGTTGCACTTTATTTTTGCCAAATGTAAACCAGTGAATTGGGGGGCGGGGGGCGCTGGTTGTTTCTGTTTCACTACAGGTTTCTATTCAGTAAGGTTTGAAATTTACCAATAGAAACAATAGAACCAACTTGACTCATGTAAAACTCAACAGACACCAGAATTTTAGGATAGACCTTTATGAAAACCTACGCTTACTCTTTTTATCAGAGGGTTCCATTTTATCATAATCCTAGGTTAGAGTTTACCAACAAAATCAATAGTGTATTTTATTGCAAAGGAAGGAAGGAAGAAAATAACATTGAATGGAATTGTGAAGAAAACGAAAAAGGATATTTTCATTACCTTGCCAGCTTGCAAAAAGTATTGAAGACTTGCGTGTGCACGTAGCCTCTGAGAATAAATTATTCTGTTGATATGGAATATTCACATACCATGGTCTTATGGCTTAGTATCTATTTCCCATAGAGGCTTAAGTTACTAAGGTTAATAAATGTTAATGTAGCAGGCTGTTATTCTAAAACTCCTCTTGTTTTCTATCAGGTTTGTTACATCTGTAGCTTCCACTATTTTTCTTTTTCGAAAATGAGAACTTTAAAAAGAAAAGATACTATCCTGCTAGCCACATGGCTGGCATGGGGCCTTGTAGCTCAGGGGCCCCATTAGGTTTCCATTGCTGCAATTTTAGAGTCTATTTCATGATGATGCTTATATGTAAGTGAGAAAATCAGACATGAGAGCTAGGATTTTTAAAGCAAAAACAATTTTGTGCTTTCTCAACCAAATAGACATTTGAATTTCTGAGCCAATTTCTAAACATAGAAAATATGTTTAGCAGGAAAGAGTTAAAAGTAAGTTCAAGATTTTTGAACATAATAGATGTCTTTGCATCTTAAGTCATTTGGGAGCAAATGACCTGCCTGAACCCTTTGAAGTGTGCCCGCTTCCTTTATGTCATTGACAGAATTCACCGGGAGGGCTTAGAATCTGTTAATAACCAAACTTCATCTGTCTAAAGGCAGATGAAGCAGGCAAAAAATTAGTGAGTTTAGAGGATGAATTACTATTTTCTTAGCAGGAGTTCTTCATGGGACATCTGGAATTAAAACATCAAGGAAGATTTTTCAGAGATATTAGCTCAAAAACACAGCTTTAGTTATTCTTTCTTTGCCTTCCCAATGAAGTGAAAACTGGCTTTTTATCTAATAAATAACACTAGAGAATAGTGATACTATTGTAGATTGTCTGAGCCTTTTAATGAAAATTTCAGAAAAAGCATGCGTTAGAGAACACTTTTAGCCTCAAATGGGGAGGGAGGCACTCCCCATGCCAATTCAGACATGAAGAAATGGAATCTGTCTGTCCAGCCTGATTTACTGAAATTAAAAATAGCAGTACAAACAAGGCACAACTAGATATGAGATGACTATTCAGTGGCATTTACTGTGATGTGATGCTACACTAAGATACCTACAGTTTCACTGTGGCCCCTTCCTTAAGCGTTCTTCCATGTTTTTTTCTTTAGGGACTAATCATGTGTTAAAAATCCTCATGGACCTGCTGTGTTCACACCACGTTTTGATATGTTAATATTTAGTGTAATGTCTTTTAATGTGTTTGCCCATAAGGCTTTTTTTAAGGGAAGGATAACTAATTATTTTTCTCTTTAGAATCCTAGAGGAGAGAGTGAAAAATAACTATAGGTTATACAATTTCCAAAGTGTCATCTTCCTGTTCCATTAGTGCTATGCTGCCTACCTTACCCTGTTCACAGTTTGGGCAGTGAGGGTGTTACCACCCAGAAGCCACAAAAATGCTAAGTGCTATCTCTTCACCCTCTGATGGGTTGAGTGATAGCATGACTTTAACTTCTGCATGGTTACCTGTTTTGCAGGTACTAACGGCATCTCCTTTTCCAAGTCAGGGAAATGGAGTCATTCATTCCTTCACTCATTTATTCAACAAATCCTTATTGAAGGCCAACTACCCGTGAGACACTGTTAAAACCAATAGACATTAGTCTTTAAAAAGACAGGCAAGAATGGAGCTTCTACTCTAGGAAAAGGGGTCAGGGCAGGCTGTAAATCAGTACAACAAATCAGTAGAGGTACGCACTGGGAAGAAAACAGAACAGGGCAATGAAGGGGATTATTTTAGGTTGTTGGTTAAGGAAAGTCATTTTCAAGCTGCAACTTGAAAAGCTAGAGAGAACTGGGCATATGGAGATCTGGGAAAAGAGCATTCTGAGCAGAGGGAACAGCTAATGCAAAATTCTGAGATGGGAACGAGCCTGATGTGTTGAAGAAGGCTGCTGTGGCTGGAGCAGAGTGGATGAGGGGAAAGGGGCTAAATGAGCTCAGCAAGGGGGCCGGCACCAGACTGACAGTACCTCGGCGGGAAGACCTTGGTTTTATTCTGAAAGAGACGAAGGCTTTCAAGAGTTCTGGTCAGAGGAAGAATGCCATCTGGTTACCTCCTGGAAAGTTAGTACATCCTGGTTACTGGTGGGATCTGTATTTTAGGGATAGAGGGAGAAGAGGGAAAGCCCAGAGGTGGAAGGTGGTTTAGAAGGTCTGTGAGTTATCTATTGCCGTGTGACAAATGACTCCAGCACCTAGCAACCTGAAATTTATTATCTATATTTATTGTCTCAAATGCTGTCTGTGGGTAAGAAATTTAGGACTGGCTTAGCTGGGTCATTCTGACTCAGGGTCTCATGAGGTCATAGTCAAGATTTTGGCCTGAGCTGTCACCTAAAGTCTTAACTGGCAAAAATAAAAAAATAAAATAAAAAAAATAATAGATGTTGGCATAGATGTGATGAAAAGGGAACACTTATACACTGCTGGTGAGAATGTAAATTAGTACAACCCCTATGGAAAACAGCACAGAGATTCCTTAAAGAACTAAAGGTAGATCTACCATTTGATCCAGTAATCAGTCCCACTACTGGGTATCTACCCAAATGAAAAGAAGTATTATGTGAAAAAGGTACTTGCACATGAAGTTTATAGAAGCACAATTCACAGTCGCAAAGATATGGAACCAACCTAAGAGCCCATCAACCACAGTGGATAAAGAAAATGTAGTGTATATACACCATGGAATATACCACTCAGCCGTAAGAAGGAATGAAATAATGTCTTTTGCAGCAATTTGGGTGGAACTGGAGGCCATTATTCTAAGTGAAGTAACTCAGGAATGGAAAACCAAATACCATATATTCTCACTCGTAAGTGGGAGTTAAGCTAAGAGGACACAAAGACACACAGAGTGATATAATGGACTTTAGGGACAGAGGAGAGGGTGGGAGGGAAGTAAGACTACATATTGGGTACAGTGTAGACTACTTAGGTGATGGGTGCACTAAAATCTCAGAATTTACCACTATAGAATTCATCTGTGTAACCAAAAATCACTGTACCCCCAGAAGCTATTGAAGCTTAAAAAAGAAAGAGAAAAATAAATTTTTAAAAGTCTTAACTGGGGTTTGCAGGATGGTCACTTGTGGCTGTTGACAGGGTGCTACAGTTCCTTGCCACACGAACCTTTCCATAGGACTGCTTCAAGGTCCTCAGAATGTGGCAGCTGGCTTTCTATCCAAGAGAGAGCAAGGTGGAAGCCATGATTTTTTTTTTTTTTCTGACCAAGCCTTGGAAGTAACACATTGTCATTCCTCAGTTTCCTATTGGTTACACAGGTCAGTCCTATGCATCCGGGGTATGAATATAAAGAGGTGAGAATTTTGGGGAGCCACCTTATTGGCTGGCTCTCATAGATGGCTTGTATAGCAAGTGTGCAGGTGGCAGATAATGGTGGCCACCAGAGCTGCCCAGCAAAACTACACTCTAAAAATATAGATGCATCTGGTAACACATTCAAATAGAGAGTTTCCTCTGTCATTGGCTGCTTGGTGGCCTGCTATTTGCAAATCAGCCCACAGAACTTAAAAAAAATCCAATTATAACCCATTGTTAGACTCTGAAGTGTTTTAGCCACTTTGTAAAAATAACAATTTACTTGGCTTAATTTGACAAATCTTCTGTGATTATGATAACTGACAGAATGATACAAACTATATGTTTCTCAGTAATTTAAATAACATCCCAATCTCTTGAGCAAACAGGAGGAAAGATGAATACTCTGCTATTACATGCATATTTTATATAACACCTCTTTTCCTCCCAAATTGTCTCCTGGTTTAGTTGTTTGAATAGGCTTAATGTATCTCTTGCCAAACCATGCTCAATAAGCTGTCATTCTTATAGTTACTTAATGGGAATATGCTTTAAGAACAAGTAAATCAGCAAGATACCGGGGACCCTGGGACTTCTGTCAGCTTAGTTATGGAAGCTCAAGGCTGATTGGTGTCTTTTAGTAGCAGAATTATCTGTCAGAAGGGAGGATTAATTTAACAGAGTGTAGGTAGAAATCCTTCTACTTAACTAGGGAGTGGTCTGTCGCTTTAAATTAGTTTCTGTGGTAGAATTTTCACAGCTTTCTTTTATTTTAGACAAATAAAAGAAACCAAAACTCAAATCACTGGGGAAGCAACCTTCAGAAGGAAAAAAAAAAAACAAAAAAAAACCGTCAGTTACTCTGACTGTGGCTCCTTGACCAAGGAAGACTTGTTACTTTAATAGCTTGTGAAGATTGGTAGCATTGGTGACTGAGCCTAAACTGAATGCTGTTAGTCTGAGGATTGTTAGATTTTAAGGATAGTTAGAAGGTTTGGCCAAATTCACTTTTCTCTTTTCCAACTCAAACATAGAGAAAAAAGTTACTTTCTAATTTTTTTAAACTGTATTATATCATAATTTTGAAAGAATGGTTCTTACTGTTTTAAATTCAAACCTCCACAGTTCTTTCCCACCCATTGATAAGGCAACGGAGGGATAAATCATATAGATCTTAAATTTAAAGGAAAACCACTAGCAGTAGTGAGCCCTTGGCACAGAAGCAGATGCTGTTGTTTCTGAGGTTGTTTTGAGAAGTAATATCCTTAGGCTGTGAGTCTGACATAAATTCTCCCGGGATCACGCAGCTCCCCTGCATCATAAAATCGATGTTTATGTTGTGCTTTAGTGCCAGCGAGTGATGAAGAGGAGGGAGCAGTTCTATTTGACAACTCCAGCAAGGTGGCCGCTGAACCCTTTGACACATCGTCTGGGTCTGTGCAGCTCATTGCCATAAAACCCACAGCCCTCCCCGTGGTGCCCCCGACCTCGGACAGGAGCCAGGAGTCATCGGCAGTCCTCAACGGCGAGGTGAGTGCCTGGGGACCCAGGGCAGGAGATGGTCCAGCCAGACTTGGGAAATTTGGACAGAGGAATTAACACCTGTGAATCCTGGGTACAGAGTGCACCTACAGCCGTATAGCTTATCTTTACCTCTGCGTGTACTAGGCCTCTGCAGAATGAATCAAGGCATAAGTCACCCCAAAGGAGTTTGTTGGGTGATGTTTTTTGTTTTGTTTTGTTTTTCTTGAGACGGAGTCTGGCTCCGTCGCCCAGGCTGGAGTAAAGTGGTGCAATCTTGGCTCACTGCAATCTCCACCTCCTGGGTTCAAGTGATTCTCCTGCCTCAGCCTCCCAAGTAGCTGGGACCACAGGTGCCCACCACCACACCCGGCATTTTTAGTAGAGATGGGGTTTCACCATGTTGGCCAGGCTGATCTTGAACTCCTGATCTCAAGGGATCCACCCTCTTCTACCTCCCAAAGTGCTGGGATTATAGGTGTGAGCCGTCGTGCCTGGCCTATTGGGTGATTTTTTTCAGAGTACTTTCTATGTTCATTAAAAGCCCAGAGGGAACTTTTTAAAAAATGTGATTATGAAGAGAAGCATCAGAGGTTCTCCTCCCCGACTCCCTCACACACAGCCTTTTACCTTTCTTGGCAACACTCCTAAACTGTCCATTGTGGGACGTTGCTTGTAGTGGGGATGGAAGAGGCTTGAATTCAGAGGAACTAGGGAAGATAATGTCATATGGACAGGGATGTGGGCCACTCTGTGGACTTTGAAATGACATTTGTTCCTTTGAGCACACTTGAAACAACTCATTGGCTGCATCCAGAAAGCTATCAATGAATGTCATGTCAATCAGCTTTCCTAAGAGTCTGAAAAATATTTGTAACATTCACCATAGAGTGATGATTTCATCAAAGAAAATTAGATAGATAGATAAACAGATAGATAGATAGATAGATAGATAGATAGATAGATGCCAGAAGTTAGGTAAAAATTATCTGCATTTCCTTCATCTTCTGCAGCAGATTGGCCAGCAGGTTGAAAATGTTTGTGAACTTTAAGAAGATGCATTTGGACTGAACATGTGAACATTTACATTACATGTGTGCCCAAGCATGTGCATACACACGCTCTTAGTATTTTCTCTCTTCTTAAGCTGTCAGGTTGGCTGTTCATTTCATTTGTTTATACCCAGCTGTTACCTGCAACAGGTGGGAGATTTTCAAAATTTTATAGTCTTTATCCCACCACACCCCAAGGAACATGCTACGGCCCTATAAAACCAGGTATTGTAAATATGCAGCATCCGGGCCACTTATAAAAACATTTACAAACCCAACTCAGGAAGCAACTCTTGCTTTCTGGACAGAAAGACTGAGATGGCCTAAAGATGTGATGGATTAACTTTCATCAATTAAAAAAAAAAAGTAACTGGTTGTGGACATACAGAGCACTTCTCTTTCAACCACTTCATGTTTTTAGACCAAGAAGCTAAAGCTGGAGGGGACAGGTGGCTTGCTCAAAGTGACACTGCAGGTTATGGTGACAGCCATGAGGTTGAGGTCCCCTGACTTCCTGTCCAGCGCTGCTTCCTTCTCTTTGACTTACCACAGCCTATCAGAGAGTAATAGCATTGTGCTTAAAAGAATATGGATTCTCAAGTTGTGCTTCAGGGGTTTAAATCTCAGATCTTTTACTTACTGTGTGCCCTTGAGCATGTTAGTTCATTTCTCTGTGCCTCAGTATCTCCATCCATAAAATAGGGCTGCTGTGAAGATCAAATTGGTGAATATATGTAAAGTACTTAGAATAGTGCCTCGCACACAATAAGCACTTTTATGATGATGATGATGATGACGATGATTGTTATTATTATTATCACCACCAATTAGCAATGAAGAAGGATTAATCATGTACTTTATGTGCCTCGGCTCTACAATTTGACAATCTGGATGTCTTCTCAAAACCAGTGACAGCCACTGAATTTTTTCTTGCACACAATTCTGCCACCAGACATGCAAGCCCTGTAATTAGAGGCCTCTGAGGTTGACACTAATGCATTGATAACTGCTGTTGATTCAGACCCTCTGCTCAGCTATAGACATTGATGGCCACCAGGCCTGGATCTTTTCATCCCACCTTAATGATATGAGTGTCATAGAGACACATTCCAAATCTGGGATAGATTCAATTTATCACTCCCTTTTCCTCCCAGGCCCATTACTTCATCAAAGAATGAGGGCAAATCAGCATCTTTCTTGTCCGGAAATGGATGCTATATTTTAGTAGTTAAAGGAATGGACCTTGCTGGCATTTGGATTGGAAGAGAGCCCTGCATTGTTCTCTATAATTTGCTGCCTTGTGGAGCCTGACACAGATTGTCTTATAATTTTCTTCCTTCTCCTATTATGGGTGGCCGGTTTAAATGAAGAAAGCACCACCCTGAAACCATACATTTTTCTTTTGTAAATTACATGACATTATTTTAAAGATTATTTTTAGGAGAACATAATAAAAACAGAAAGTTTGGAAATGTTGGTGTGATATTCTCATCATTTGTTATGCACAGTCATCTGCTTATATCTCCAACAGGTTGCAAGGTACATTAGCCGTGTTCTCTTCCGAAATACCAGACTGCGTTTGCCCTATAGGGCAGGATTTGGTTGGTGTTAGTGGCCATACAAGGCTTCAAAATTACCTATCTCTCAAGAAAGGCATGGATTTACAAAGACATGCTCTCAGATGCAGGTTGACAGTGTGGAAAAGCCTTGGGAGTAGGCTGCTTCCCCTTCTACCTCATCCGTCCCAACTCAGCCTCTTCAGGAACTTGTTATCTTATCCAGCTGGTCACCAGCTGAAGAGCAGTGAAGACCACTGGGTACCCCAGGACAGGAGCTAGAGTCAGGGCACTGAGAACTGGCAGAGATACCCACACGGAGGAATCAAAACGGTGTAGGCATAATTAAGGCCGAGCCACATTGCTAAGAGCATGGAGCAAGGCCTAGGCCTGAACAGAGAAAGGATAGACAGGGAGAAGGAGGCCTTAGAGGAAGGTCTCAGGGGACTCAGGTAAGTGCCAGGCTTCACATTATCTGTGGTCCACTGTTGTGGGATTGTCTTACAGTGGGACACAGGTGGGTCTGGCTAGCTCAACAGACCAGAGGTGATGCCTCTGATGGCTTTTTAGAAGTTACAACCTCCTGATGAAAGTTTCCCACCTGTCGGCCGCACTGGGTCAGGTGCGGGCCTGAGACTGTCTCTCTCCCTAGGTGAACAAAGCCCTGAAGCAGAAGTCAGACATCGAGCACTATCGGAACAAGCTGCGCCTCAAAGCCAAGAGGAAGGGATATTACGACTTCCCCGCAGTGGAGACGAGCAAGGGTCTGACCGAAAGAAAAAAGATGTATGAAAAAACCCCAAAGGAAATGGAGCATGTTTTGGATCCGGATTCAGAACTCTGTGCTCCATTCGCCGAGTCGAAAAACAGGTGCAGTCTGTAGGGGATTCTGTAAAGGGTGTTGTATCATTGGTGGGATAAGGGCAGGCCTCGGACAATGTATCCTGGTCCCTCATCTGGTACCATAGGACTGTGCTCTCTGCAGCCCAGTGATCTGCACCACACTGGTCTGTGCAAACAGGTGCTCTGTAATGAGTCTGAAAGAGAATAACATTAAAGCCATTAAAAAAAATACTTGGACAAACAACCATAATTGTCCTTTAGCTTAATGGTATTTTCAAATCAGTTGCTTTTTCAGAGCTGAATGGTAATTGTAATTATCACCTACCTAATGGTACAACTTCCAGATCAAGGGACATTGTATTGTTCAATTGTCTTAGAGGCTCTTGTGTAAGGAAAGCAAATTTCATGCCTCACCTTTTTATTCAGCCCCAGTAAGTACTTACTGCACAGCTGCTCACAGCTCCATGCTGGTTTATCTCATTCATTCACAGACTTGTTCATTTATTCAACATATATTGTCACCTGCTATGTATTAGGCACCATTCAAGATGCTGAATGCTGTCATGCTCATGTGGGCTTTTCTCATTCATTCATTCAGTTCCAATTCCTTCAACATTTAATTGTGGACAAGATAATCCTATTGCTGCTCTTAAGGCCTAATGAGAGAGAAAGAATCACCCCAAAAGTTTATTAATGCCAAGTGTGGTGGGTGTTTGAAGTATGAGGTACCGTAATGATCTAAAAGAAGGTCCTGTCCCAGTGAGGAAGGGCTAAGCCAGATGATTTAAATTGGCCTCTGCTGCCGGGCATGTGGCATGGCCTGTAGTCCCAGTCACTCTGGAGGCTGAGGTGGGAGGATCACTTGAGTCCAGGAGTTCTGGGCTGTAGTGTGCTATGCCGATTGGGTGTCCACACTAAGTTCAGCATCAATATGGTGACCTCCCAGGAGCAGGGACCACCAGGTTGCCTAAGGAGGGATGAACCAGCCCAGGTCGGAAACGGGGCAGGTCAAAACTCCCATGCTGATCAGTAATGGGATCGTGCCTGTGAATAGCCACTGCACCCTAGCCTGGGCAGCATAGGGAGACCCCATCTCTGAAAAAAAAAAAAAAAGTAAAAATAGAAAATAAATTGGCATCTGTCTTAGTTATTTTTGTGCTGCTATATATGACAGAATACCTGAGACCGGGTAATTTATAATGAACAGAAACATATTTTCTCACAGTTGTGGAGGCTGGGAAGTCCGAGATTAAAGTGCTGGCATCTGGCAAAGGCCTTCTTGCTGTGTCATCCCATGGCAGAAGGCAGAGGGCAAAGAGAGAGCAAGAGCGGGCCAAATTCATCTTTTTATAACAGCACCAATTCCACCCACGAGGAAGAGCAGTCATGACCCTATCACCTTCCAAATGTCCCACCTCCTAACACCACAGTAACCAAATTTCAACATGAGGTTTGGAGGGAAAAACCTTCAGACCATGGCTGCAGCCTTCCAAGCTTTGTTGCTCATTTCACATGTGGGGTCGAAGGTATAGGTTAGTGAAGCCAGACGTCTCCACCTTTCTTCCTTTCCTACCTTCCCAAAATGCTTTCATGATCTGAGGCCACCTCTTTCCAATACACGTTCTCCTTGATGACTCCCCTCTGGCTTTGAGCATGCCGCCACCCCGACATGCCACAGAGCCACGACAGACACATTCTCCACAGACTGGGAGCCATAGGGCAGTTTCTGGCCTGAGTAGGTACTTATTAAAAGCAAAAATGACTCTGTGACAGGCTTGGATCAAAGCCACAGAATCAAGCTGGGAGGTGGGGCTAAATTTTATAAATTGGATCAACATAATTTATTTTCAATAAAGAAAAGAGGGAATTCTAAACCAGTGCTTAATTTACCATGCTTCTAATTAGGCGTGGTTGGTACGACAAGCTATTGATATAAAATCACACCATGACCCGGTTCATAATGCATGTGTCGCTAAGTTAATAACTGTAGAAAAAAAAGGGGGGTTTTATAGGGAGACTGATTGCTTCTTTAGCTTTTATTTTGTACTTTGGAGTTTTTACTTCAGTGGTCTTTGGGATGGGAGCTGGGATAGGAGTCATTTTTCCTGGATTTCCTGCTGACACTCAGAGAAAATAAAGCCACAAAAATCAAGGTGGGAGTTGGGGCTAAATTTTATGAATTGCATCAACATAATCATTTTCATATACAAATTAAACTTTGCTAGGAAGTTACTTGAGAAAAATTTGAGTTAAGGCTTTTTATGAAGAGACAATGTACAAAGAATGAACCAAACTTGTTTCTGTAGAGAGGCATCTGCTCTGCCTAGCACGGGTACAGGCCAGATTCGTGGAGCCTTTTGATGACCTCTAATGCCATGCATTATATAGCTAATTCTCAGCAAAGCTTCGTTGAAGAAATGGCTTAATGATCGTAAAGCACCAAAAATAATGTTTAAAACATTTTTGACCAGTTAAGGGGAAAATATGGATAGTCATAAGCTGGCTGAGCTAGGAATAGGAATGAAGATAGGATCCGCCAGAGATGGTGATGGAAGGGACAGACAGAAAAAAAGAGTGACAGTCTCAGTAAGCTCGGAGGTGAGGTGTTATTCTTGACACATTCTGCTGTTGACTCCAGAGACTGCTAACTGTTTATCTGCGATCACAGGTTAGAGTTACCTGTTAATTACTGCTCACGGTATAACTCTCCAGAGGTTCTGCTCTCAGTGACCCAGCCATAGCAGGACAAGTGAAGGAATCATGCTCTAGTGCAGAGGAAGCATCAATATATTAGGCCATTCATGTTTTTTTTTTGGTTTTTTTTTCTGTGTGTGTGTGAGATGGGGGTTTGCCATATTGCTGAAACTGGTCTTGAGCTCCTGGGCTCAAGCCATCCTCCTGCCTCAGCCTACCAGAGTGCTGGGATTACAGGCGTGAGCCGCCACGTCCAGCCAACCATTCTTGAATTGCTATAAAGAAATACCTGAGACTGGGTGGTTTTCTTTTTCTTTTATTTTAGGTTTGGGGTTACATGTGCAGGTTTGTTATATAGATAAACTTGTGTCATGGGGTTGGTTGTACAGATTATTTCATCACTCAGATATAAGCCTATTTCCCAATTATTTTATTTAATAATAACTGAAAAAATAACTGAAATAATCATAACTGAAATAACTGAAAAAAAATCAGTTACTTTTTTCTGTCCTCTCCCTCCTCCCACTCTCCACCCTTGAGTGTACTCCAATGTCTGTTGTTCCATTTGTGTTCGTGAATTCTCATCATTTAGCACCCACTTAGAAGTGAGAACATATGGTATCTGGTTTTCTGTTCCTGCATTAGTTTGCTCAGCATAATAGCCTCCAGCTCCATCCATCTTCCTTCAAAAGACATGATGTTGTTCTTTAACATGGCTGCATAGTATTCCATGGTGTGTATGTATCACATTTCTTTTTCATCCAGTCTGTCATTCATGGCCATTTAGGTTGATTCCATATCTTTTCCATTGTGAACAGTGAAGCAGTGAACATTCTCATACATGTGTCTTTATGGTAGAATGATTTATATTCCTCTGGGTATATAATAGTAATGGAATTGCTGGGTGGAATGGTAGTTCTGTTCTTAGCTCTTTGAGGAATTGCCATTTAATTTATACTCCTAATTTATACTCCCACCAACAGTGTATAAGCGTTTCCTTTTCTCTGTAACCTCGCCAGCATCTACTTTTTTGACTTTTTGTTTTTTAATCATAGCCATTCTGACTGGTATGAGATAGTATCTCATTTTGGTTTTGATTTGTATTTCTCTAGTGATCAGTGATATTCAGCATTTTTCATGTGCTTGTTGGCTGCATGTATATCTTCTTTTGAAAAGGAGATTGGGTAATTTATAAAGAAAAGGTTTAATTGGCTTACGGTTCCGCAGGCTGTATAAGCATGGCACCAGCATCTTCTCAGAGAGGCCTCAGGGAGCATTTACTCATGGTGGAAGGAAAAGCAGAAGCAAAAGAGAGTTGGGGCACGGTGCCTGGCACATAGTAGGCATTCAGAAAATGATGGATGGTTGGATGGTTGGATGGATAGATGGATGGATGGATGGATGGATGGACGGATGGATGGATGGGTAATGCTTCATTTTGCATGCTTCAAAGTGTATTGCCTTTAAAAAGTATATAGCAAAAGACTTCTTAGAAACCCCAATCTCATACAGTCTTAACCAGATCTCATGAGAACTCACTGTCACAGGGAGAGCACCAACCAACCCATGAGGGATCCACCCCTGTGATCCAGTCACCTCCCACCAGACCCCACCTCCAACACTGAGGATTACATTTCAATGTGAGATATGAGTGGGGACAAATATCCAAACTATATTAATCAGTAACCAGAATTTTACCTTAAGACCTAAATTAAATCAAATAAAAGACAAAGTTTAGGTTCCAGATGTTGACTCATTACCAAATCTTTTATAATGGTTTCCAGAGCCTTAAAAAAAATCAGAATGCTTCGTTTTTACATTATAAACTCTTACCCAGAGACACAAAGTACGTAACGTAATTGAGATGGTTGGTGTCGGCGGCCCTGGTCCATGTCTTCAGCTCTCCCTGCACCTGTTCAGACTGGCAGCATCCTCCTCACTACAGGCATCTGTGACTCCAACTTAAAGGCTTTTTCTCAGCAGCCACCAACCAGAAGTGTCAGGTAGTTCAGGCACTGTGGAGCATCCTCGGTCCATAACAGAAGGAAACTGATGGATAAATAACCCTGGCAAGGGACCTGGAGGTATAAGTTACACTGTTGGAATAACTACATTTTCTAGTTTCTATGTTTGATTATTTGGACATCTGACCCCAGAGAAATTATCTTCCCCAGGCTACTGGATGCCTAGTGCTAATAAATGCCGGCAAACGTGCCTTTCATGTGCGAAGCAGCCAGTCCAGAGCCCAAACACCAACTGCCTCCTTTATAGATGGTCTCACAGGGCTCACACTCTGAGTCACTATCTGCCTGCCTTGATTACCCCAGGGTCAGGTGCCAGAAAACTTGGGACAGCCCTTGTATCCCAGAAATCTGCCAAAAATATTCAACCAAAATTATTCACACTCCCCTGCGGTGTGGCCTGTTCCCTCCTCTTGGGATCTGTGAGTGTAACAAGCCACAGTTTAATGGCAGTCATTTCCTGATCTGTTGGCTGTGCCATACCTAAATAATAATAAAACCTACTTTTTTTTGAGACAGAGTTTTGCTCGTGTTGCCCAGGCTGGAGTGCAATGGTGCGATCTTGGCTCACTGCAACCTCCGCCCCGCAGGTTCAAGCGATTCTCCTGCCTCAGACTCCCAAGTAGCTGGGATTACAGGCGCCGGCCACCACACCTGGCTAATTTTGTATTTTTAGTAGAGACAGGGTTTCTCCATGTTGGCCAGGCTGGCCTTGAACAAACCTACCTTTTAAAACAACTGCCTCCCACACTTCTCCAGTGAGTTTGAGCCTCAGTTGCCCAAAACACAAATCTACTCCAAATCATACCCTTTATTGATTTTCTTTCCTCTCATTTCCTCTCCCCAGCTAGTGCTTCATGGAACCACCTCCCAAATAAACCACTTACTCTCAAATCATCCTAGAACCTGCTTCTAGGAAACCCAATATAAGGTAATAATATATAAAGACAGAATTGCTCTGATGGAAGCTGGGCCTTCTTCTGCTCCTCACTCCTTCCCAGGCCATCTCTGTGGAACCCCAGGGTTCCATAGAAAAAGAATATAATTTGAGAACTACTTTCTTAAACTATATTGGGATTAACAAGCCAAGTAAAACTCAACATTACCCACCCAGCAGTATTTTCAGAGGTAAAAAACTTACTTCTCAAGTTTGCATGCTTCAAAATATATTGCCTTTAAAAAGTATCTAGTAAAATATCAACAAGAAATGAATATACCTAATGGAGCACTATCTTATTAAAATAGTAATTTCACTACCTGAGAGTTTAGTTTATTTTTAAATAGACGCTTGCACACCAGGCATGCATTGGTGGTCTGGTCAATTGAAATCCGTGTTAAACAGTGGCTTTTAAGCTGTGTATTTTAAGGGGCTGTTGCCTCTGAGGGAAAAGTAGACTGCTATACACTCCAATGTTGACACTTTTACCTACATTTACAGTTCTTGACAAGGCTTACACAATCTCACTATTGTATTTCTAACACTTGCAAAATAACCTACTTAAGTGTCCATTGCTAATCTTAGTATTTACGCCATCACCACCCTTATTAGTAAATCTTTTCTAAATGGGCTAATTGATAATCTCAAGACAGTTGTAAAAGTCTGCCTTTCCCCCCAAATGCTGTGTAATTAGGTCAAGGATGAGAATTCTTCTCGAGTCTGCGGAAAGTGTGAATCACTCAGAGCAGACTGTTTCCAGCCCACTGAGGTTGTGCTTCCCTAAAGGAAGCCTCTCATTGCAGATAACTACAGGGCACAGTTTATACTATTAGCTTGTTGACTCCTATATTAGAATTAGTCAGAATTCTTTTGGCTGCAAATGATGGAAATCCAGCACAAACTGGTTAAATAAAAGGGGAATGTATTATTGAGCATTAATGAAAGGTCAAAACTTCGGCATGGCTGGATCCAGGGGTTAGATGATGTCTCCTATGTTAGATCTTGCTCTCTTTTCACTCTCTGCTGGCCCCATTTTCGGGCAGGCTCTTACCTCATGTTGACAGGCTGGCTGCCAGCAACTCCTATATCTTATCTTCTTAGAAACCCTAATGCCAAGAGAATGCCACTTTCCTAGTTACCTTAGTAAAAGCCCCGAAACTCAGTCCCACCAGACCAACTCAGGTCAGGTGCCCAGCCCCTGACCCATTGCTGTGGCCATGGGGATATGATGCTGGGATTGGTCCAGCCTGAGTCACATGCCTACCCCTGGAGGAAAGGGAGCCCCCACCTGACATCATGATGTTCTTACCAAAGGAAGGTTATCACAGGTGACAGGCAAGCAAAGACAACAGATGCGGTTTGAGCAGGTATGAGCTCCTCGTGATGAAGGTCTGAAACCAGTGGTGTCTACTTTATATCCAAGGCTGAAGGCAAGGGAAGTGCTTTGGTTTAGAGTTCTACTGCCTCTCCTAAACTATGTGTGACTGTAATTCTGTGACTAACTTATTGTGTGTCTATGAAAAAGTGTGTATGCCTGCCAGGTTTCTGGCTTCCCACATAGTCACTGGGAAGAAATAATACAGCCTCTTCACCTTCAACCCGTGGACAGCTAGAATCTTAGAATGGAGACATGACATAGGCGGTGTTGGCCGGGCACGGAGGCTCACACCTGTAATCCCAACACTCTGGGAGGCCGAGGTGGGCAGATTGCTTGAGCCCAGGAGTTCAAGAGCAGGCTAGGCAACATGGTGAAACACTGTCTCTACAAAAATTACAAAAAATTATCCTGACTTTGTGGCATGTGCCTGTAGGCCCAGCTACTCAGGAAGGTGAGGTGGAAGGATGACCTAGCCTAGGAGGTTGAGGCTGCAGTGAGCAGTGATCATACCACTGCACTCCAGCCAGGGTGACAGTTTGAGACCCTATCCCCTCCCCTCCAAAAAAAAGCAGTGTTTGGAGAGTTCTCTATGCAAATTAAACACAGAGAAACTTATGGCTGGGTGAGAAGGAAGTGCTATCCCTTTGCCACC
This sequence comes from Saimiri boliviensis, assembly GCF_048565385.1. Lineage (NCBI taxonomy): Eukaryota > Metazoa > Chordata > Mammalia > Primates > Cebidae > Saimiri > Saimiri boliviensis. Next base: position 101,913,490 of record NC_133454.1, read on the forward strand.
TTGCAGGATCATGTGGAACTCACTTGTCCCCAGTGAGCCTCATCCCCCACTTGTAAAATTGCCTCTTGTGGAAGAAGAAAAGCATAGCCATTATCCTCACTATGTTGCTGTTTACTTCCCACTTTTCGAAAAGATTTTTCTGATGACAAGTGGAGACAAGACAGGGGTGACAAATGTATGAATTTTTTAGCAGTAGCTGAGTGGAGCCTCTGAATGTGCTACTCCCCGAGTCTGAAATGCTCTGTGCCCAGGTCAGCGTGTGGCCGGCTCCCGTTTAGGACTCAGCTGAATTGTCACTTCCCTGGAGGGGCCTACCCTAATCATCCTATCTAAAGTTGTCTCCCATCCTAGTCCCCGTTTGTCACAGCTTATTAGCACTTATCACTCTGAAATTATCATGTTAATTATCTGTCTCTCTCATCAGGATGTAACCTCTAGGAGAACCGGGGCCATAATCTGTTTTGTTCACTGTGGATGTTCATCATCTTCCATGGTGTCTGGCACATAGTAGGCATTCAGTAAATGATGGATGGATGGATGGATGGATGGATGGATGGATGGATGGGTAGGTGGATGGAAGGATGGATGGATGGAGAGGTAGGTGGGTAGATGGATGAGTGGGCAGATGGATGGGTGGGTGGATAAAAGGGTGGACAAATGGATAAGCCCCAAATTACCTCTGGGTTTATGGCTTCTTAGTCCATAAGGAAATGTACTGCCGTAATAGCAGAAAAGAAATCTACCCAGAGTCATAATACTAAGCAGCCCACTAGCTATAGGGTTCATTAACACATCATAGAATCCTGTGTATGAAACCAGAAAGAGTAAAATGAAACAGGAGGTTGCTGAGTCAACAAAGGTGAGTTTGTTCCATCAGCGTTAGCTGTCCTAGAGGGTCAAGGGAGAACCCCTGGTCTTGCCATCAGCAGAATTTTAAATGAGGTTACAGTGTTGGAATTGACTGTAGTTACCTAGTTTCCATATGAACACTTACAGTTCAGCCAAATGATTACAGCATCTGGGGAAAAAAAAATCTTTATTTCACTCTTTCTACAGCCCCTTATATCCTGGGAACAAACACCATCAATTCTGAGATTTGTGAGGCAAATCCAAACCCTTCATTGGTTGCCTGTACTTTGGATCAGTGGAGAATTCCATCTGTCAGGGCATTTGCTGCATCATAACAGTTGTTGAATTTTCTTCAGGCAACAGATGAAGAACTCTGTCTACCGAAGCCGGCAGTCTCTGAACAGTCCGAGTCCAGGGGAAACTGAGATGGACCTTCTGGTGACTCGGGAGCGACCCCGGCGTGGAATCCGCAACAGCGGATACGATGTGAGTCTCTGGTGGGCTGGGTGAATACAAGCTTTGCTTTCCCCTGAAGGCAAGGAGGATAGAGCATCCCACTGTGTTTCAGTTTATCACCTATTTGTGGAATTTTAAAATGCACTAAAATTGTTTCTATTTTTTTATTACCTCATTTGCAAAGTAGAACTTCTTGGAATGTGTCAGAGTAACAGATAATTGCTAAAAGGATCATGATTTCTGAATTGCACCATGTTACAAATAGCACATTATGGATCTTAAACTTGATGGATGTTCTAAATGCCCTTAATTTTTCCCCCGTCTGTCCTTAGAAACTCAGTAGGGACCATGGCCTGGGTTACTTAGAATTCACTTGAAGACAGGCTTCTTTTAATTCATAGTGTTGTTGAAAAGTTGGATTTGTTCCTGATTTCATAACTCCTAGCTATGCCATGAAAACAATGAGATGTCCAACAGAGCAGTCTGATGATTTCATGTGACAGAGTACATGCTTACGTTCAGTGATGTGGCCAAACTGCAGAAATTATTTTAGTCCTATCAGATTTCCCCAGATGATGAGTTGCAATTTGGTGCCTCCTCTCCAGCTGCGTGCACCCTGTGACTTATCCTTGCACCCATGAGCTCAGGTGAATCGTCCTGTGCTCAGATGTACAGTAATGCCTCACCCTGCCCCACCATTTCCTATGAGCTTGAATCTACACCTAGGTTTTTTTTTTAAGTATTTTATTGCATTTTAGGTTTTGGGGTACATATGAAGAACATGCAGGATTGTTGCATAGGTACATACATGGCAATGTGGTTTGCTGCCTCCATCCCCGTCACCTATGTCTGTCATTTTTCCCCATGTTATCCTTCCTCAACTCCCCATCCCCCACTGTCCCTCCCCTATTCCTGCCCACAGACCTCAGTGTGTGATGCTCCTCTCCCTGCGTCGGTGTGTTCTCATTGTTCAACACTCATCTATGAGTGAGAACATGCGACACACATAAGTTGATGAACAGTGTTTCCTTCCCATTTACCTAAATGTTTCTCTAAATACAAATTAAATTTTTTCTTTAATAAGAGTTGTAATTCAAATATATCTGGATAAACTTATGTTTTAATTTGAGAAGTTGTAGTTTGACACTTGGTTTTTAAAATATACCAGGCTAATTGGAAGACAAGAATATTTTTCCCCCTCAGGATTAGTCATCTTTTGCCACAAAATCTTAAAATGGGATTTTTTTCAATGGTCCAATGAAAAACCGAGATATTCTACCTAATTTGAATTTCGAATCACCTTTCTTATATTTAACCTTCATGTTTGTGTTGGTAGTGTTACCCTTATCTTTTGCTCCTTTTTTATTTTTCACAAAACTGTTTGGTAGTTTAGTTTTATAAAATTACAGATGCTTGGGGCAAATCTTTTATTTTCCCACTAGGTTAAATTATATAATGTTAATTTTTTCTCCTTATAAAAAATTATTTCCTATGCCAAATTCATTCAGCAATTTGGTAATCAGCCTGTGGTTGGAAATCAGGCATTAGAAGCTTCCAGTTAATCTTTCCCCACCAACAGTGAACCTTCTTCTACGATGCGTGTTTAGTTTGGGGAACTTTTTCTTTTGCCCAGGCATCTGAGATACAATAGAAGTCTTCATTTATTTCAAGATGGGCATTAATAGGTGTGTGTGTGTGTGTGTGTGTGTGTGTGTGTGTGTGTGTGTGAGTTTCTAGGCAAAGACACTTTGACAGTTGTGAGGAAATGGACCAGAGGTTTCCCTATTAACTTTAAAAAGAGAACATTGCAGATGGTTTTTAAACCACGGTGACATGATTGGCAGCACTCACTTAATACCTTTGGAATGTCATGTTAGCAACTTACCTAGAGCAACAGAAGAAGAGACAGAATTTTTAAGAGGAGATTGCTCACCTTCACAGACATATAGAAGTATACCAAGTACAGATTACTTTAGGGGAAGTCTGGTTTATTCTAATAGACTTCTTTAAAATGGATATTTCATTGAGAAGTGCATTTGATCTCAAAAATATAATTATAAGCTCCCTTAAGAGAAAATGATCATCTAGGGAATGGCTTTAAGAAATTAGGTGGTGGAAATGCCAGATACAATATGCACCTAAAGTTAAATAAATAAATTTAAAAAAAAAAGAAATTAGGCTGTTGGCTATAAGAATGAAATGCTTACCTGTATCTCCGCTTGTGCTCTTTATACTAATCATGTGAAAAGTGTCTAATATTTTAATCAGCTGCTTACTATAGACCAAGCCCTATTCTGTTTTTTTCCTGTGTATTACCTCATTGCATTTGTGTAGTTACCAGTCAAGTGGATGCTTTTCATTATGCCCATTGTATGGATAAAGAAACTGAGGCCAGTTATATAATTTGCCTACCCAGCCCCAGAGCTCTTCCCCTTAACCACCATGCAATATGTCTTTTATATTCATGCTTCCTCACTATACATCTATCCTTATGTAACATAATCCATATCCTATATTTTGAACCTCTGGAAGAAGCTAGATGTCAGGGCTCACAGCATTTTTACATGAATAACTCACACAAGCAAAACATGGACCAGCACATAAAGTAGGGGGAAAAAAAGTGAGTCATAGTTTTAAACAATGCATTCATTTTCGAAGCTCTTGACTTTCTAAAATTACCAGAGCACTTCTGGCAAAAGAATCCGTTAGCACAGCAGTGAGCCGGTCATTCCATCGGAAACATGTCATTCTTCCCACTGGGTCTGGGGATCCAGAGGCCCTGCCAGAATATCCAGTTCTTTCTGCCAGGTTGGGGAAACTTCACACCGTAGAAACAAAAGCACTGGGAGATTGATTTAATTTTGAATTTTTTTGAAAGATGACTGGAGTCCCAAAGGAAAAGCCTGCATGTACAAATAAATGCATAAATGCATAAATAAGCAAATACACGCTACACAGGCAAATCTTAGCACCAGGGCTGTAGGAGCATGGATTGTTTCAAAATTTTTCCATAGAGCAAACGATATGAGGGCCTGTAGAAGGGAGACCCTTAACTCCAAGCGGTCTGGGATCACCACGTTTTATAGCAACAGTCTTCAGCCTTCTGGTCACTCTGCCAGCTGAGGGATACAGTACAGTCCCAGCAGAAGTGAAGCCTCACTTGGTGGTAATATTCTAGAAGGACGCACTCCCATTAGAAGGATGTGTTATTTTCTCTCTTTTTAAAATTTATTTATTATACTTTAAGTTCTGGGGTACTTGTGCAGAACGTGCAGATTTGTTACATAGGTATACATGTGCCATGGTGGTTTGCTGCATCCATCACCCCGTCATCTACCTTAGGTATTTCTCCTAATGCTGTCCCTCCCCAATCCACCCACCCCCTGCTATCCCTCCCATGGCCCCCAACCCACCAACAGGCCCTAGTATGTGACATTCGCCTCCCTGTGTCCATGTGTTATTGTTCAACACACACTTACGAGTGAGAACATGCGGTGTTTGGTTTTCTGTTCTTGTGGATGCTCCAGACTCCCCAAAGACCAGATCATATCATTAAACCAACTTTGGCATTGAAATTAATTCATCCCCATGTAGAAAGCAGGTAGAAAAGAAAATGTCAGCCTAACGTGTAAAAGCAAAAATATCTCGATTTCAAAGTATTTTTAAAATGTCATTTTCTGAATGAAAGTCATGTGGAAAATAATGAAGCAGTGAGGAAAAGAAAAAAATGCTGCAAATATGATTCTCAGATAGAATAAAGACCTAAGTGATTTTTCCTTTATCAGCCAACTTATTTAACCCAGTATGTGGATATGAAGTCTTTGCTTCCAAAAGGCAAATAATCATTAAATCATCCCTCCGAAAGAAAAATGCACCTCTTCAACCTTGATCTGTTTTTGGAGTTTAAAAATCTGTGGCAGGAAGGGAACCAGCTATGTACCTTGGCTATGAGGGAGACTCTGAAATTGATTGTTTGAGTTATAACTTTGAAAATGAATGCTGACCTCTCAGAAGCAGGGAGCTTTGCAATACTTCCCTTAATTTCTCTCCAGCACCTTCTCTAAAGTTCCATGCACTGGAGGTATTTGCCAGTCCAGTAGGCTCAGACCCTAAAATGTGGGCAGTGGGTCTGAAAATGTTAAGAAGGATTGGTTGAGTCATTGATACATCTCAAAGAAGCAATCATGGTCATTAGTTCTCATTCCAGAGGCTTTCTTCAGGGAAATGTTTGAAACCAGATGCTTCTACAGCTGAAAAGTACATGTAAATCGATGAAAAAGGGTATCAGGCAAGGTCCAGGTGCAGAAAACTGAAAACATCAAGCTATTTCAAACAGATCCAAAAATGACTATTAGGAATTAGGCGCTCACAGGCCGGGCACGGTGGCTCAAGCCTGTAATCCCAGCACTTTGGGAGGCCGAGGCGGGTGGATCACGAGGTCAAATGATCGAGACCATCCTGGTCAACATGGTGAAACCCTGTCTCTACTAAAAAATAATACAAAAAATTAGCTGGGCATGGTGGCGTGTGCCTGTAATCCCAGCTACTCAGGAGGCTGAGGCAGGAGAATTGCCTGAACCCAGGAGGCGGAGGTTGCAGTGAGCCAAGATCACGCCATTGCACTCCAGCCTGGGTAACAAGAGCTAAACTCCGTCTCAAAAAAAAAAAAAAAAAAAAAAAAAAAGAAAAAAAAGGAATTAGGCGCTCACAAAATCATCGACGGGCTGGAGGAATGTTCCTGGAAAGATTCCTGGAACAAGACCACAGGGCTGGCCCTGAGGAGCTGCTGCCTCTTCCCCAAGCAGAAAGGTGGAGAAGCGGCCTGCCTTGGAACACCAAGGTTAAGAAAACACAGTTGTAGCATGATCCAAGAATGAGAGATCCCCACAGAACCGGGGTGAAGGACTCCAGTGCTCAGCAACCCAGCTTTCAGCAGCCAAGGCAGCAGAAAGATGGGCCTGCCCCGTTTCCTTTGTCCAAAGTGCACTCAAGTGCATCTGACTGACAGGACCAAAGTCTTATTCACAGCCACAGCCTCCTGGAAGGCCTGGAGATATAAGTTAGCTGTTCAGCCTCAACAGTACAGGAATGCACACTGCAAAGAGGTTAGGTTGCCTGTCCATTACCTCCATTGCAGGCACCAGGTGAAAGCAAGAGGAGAGAAACATTACCAGGCAGGGCAATACTCAGGAAGCAGTTGGGGCAACTAGTGGATAAAAGTATGTCGCAAAGGGGACAATGTACCCATTTCTCAGAGCTCCGTCCACGGCAACCTGCTGAAGAAGGCGTGGGCACATTGTCTGATGTCAAACCTGTAGGCTGACGATGCAGCCAGCTTCCTTTGTTTCAGGTGAGCAGTGGTTACGGGAAGGAGATGAAGGAATTGAAATGGTTGTTTAGATGAGTTCCATTTGTAGAAAAATGAAATATTATCTGGGAAATCCCTGATTGCTCACAAATCTTATGGCAAGTCTGGGGCCTCCTAGGTAAATTTGCAATCGTGTGATTAATGGAAATCCTTTCTGCCCACCCACTTCCCACCCCTTCCCCAGCGTCTGACCGCTTCGCCGTAATAGAGACCACGGCCGAGCACAAGAATACCCTGGTGCTACATAATGGAGTGGTCCCTACTGAGGGTATAGCCTGCTCTTGGCTCCACTGGGAAGCAGTTGGTTGGATTTGGAGATTTTGTCCTTCATTCTAGAAGCAACCTGCTTGTTGCCCCCCAAACTAGGTGCTCCTGTGTTGACCCCACTACCATCACCACCTTAGCATCTCACCCAAAACTTTCCTTCATAGCCCCCCGCCATCTCAGCCTTTCATTTCCTTTTCCTACCTCTGCCAGCTAGCATAAGCTGTAATTACCCTGACTTGATACATTATCTCGACTTAATTTACAGTAAATTCTATTTTAACAGGGGCTTCTAATCCAAGGGAATACCTGCTCATGGGAAAGCAGGCTCCCTGGGAGAACCTGAGGCAAAGAGATGGAGGTGTTGGAGGGTAAAGGGGGTCTTTAGGTAAAGTCCAGATCTCACCAGGTTGGTGGCTGCCCAGAAAGATACCTATCAACCCCACAGTGATGGAGGCCACTTGGCAAGTGGGGAGTGGGAGGTGGGATGCTTGTTGGCAGGTTTGGGAGGGAGATGGAGGGGTTTCAGGATGGCCTGGTGCCCTTCAGAGCCAGGCTTCCCCTGAAGGCCAAGAATTTTCCTCTCGTGTAGACAACTTCCCACAGGGCAGGAGACAACTTCCCTTCTGTGAGTGGCACTCAAGTGCCACCTGCCTGCATCTTCTCTCTGATCCCTGCATTCTGGACCCTGTCTGCTCCTATTCTTGGTACCCTGTTTTTCCTGGACTCTGGGACCTCTTACCCTCTTGACCTAGGGCAGCCAGTTCTTTCAGACCAGGGTCCCCAGAATGCTCTAGATATACTGTCAGGGAGAGGAGGGAGCAGATTTAGGCAGATTTAAAAGTTGGGCTGTGGTGGCAGGACATGGTGCCTCACGCTTGTAATCCCAGCACTTTGGGAGGCCGAGGCAGATGGATCATGAGGTCAGGAGTTCACCTTGCCAACATGGTGAAACCCCCTCTCTACTAAAAATACAAAAATTAGCTGGGCATGGTGGTGTGCACCTGTAGTCCCAGCTACTCAGGAAGCTGAGGCAGGAGAATCGCTTGAACCCAGAAGGTGGAGGTTGCAATCCGCTGAGATTGTGCCAGCATACTCCAGTGTTGGTGACAGAGTGAGATTCCATCTCAAAAAAAAAAAAAAAAAAAAAAAGTTGAGTTATGGTACAGACACTACAAGGCCTCAGCTGACCCCCGGAGCTCTGCCGCTCAGATGGCCCTGCAGAGTTGTCTTGAGTTTGGGAAGCAGCTGTGTATATGTACTCTAGAATAGACTGGTCATTGGATGTCCTTGGGTGAGGCTGTTCTCTTTAGCCAAGGCCAATTCCCAGTGAGCGCTGACATCTGAGGGCTGACAGCTGGCAGAGTGCCCAGCAGCTGGGGAAATCCATCTTCTAGTCCTGAGCAGCATGGCTCGGAGTCCACTAGTTCCTTACAATCCTATGTGCTCCTGGCCCACCTATGTGTGCCAAGCCCCTGCAGGAGCTGGAGGCCAGTGGGCAAATGTAAACACCCCTTAGGAATTGCCATTCCTTTTATTTCTTCTAGCAGGCATTTAATGAGTGCATTGGAACCATGGCAGCATATGTGCGCTTGATGTACGTAAATTCAGTAATACGAGCGCTGAAAGGAAAAGGAAAACAAAATTAAAGCTAAGAAACTAGCTTTTACATATATTTTGTTTATATTGTACATTAACGATTATATGTTTATTTTTCCCTATGACCCTATAAGGTATATGCACAGGGCCACATATGCTACACTAAATGGATGATTTAAGAGATTTTCAAGGGCTTTTCTCTACATGATTTTTACCTACTCTGCTGGCTGGCATTAGCTTAGCACAAAGCCTTGTATGAGATTCCACTGTACCTACCTGTGTGAGGCTCTGTGGAGAGGGGAAAGATGCACGTCCAGGTAATTCCACACTAGTGGAGGCGAGAGGTAGGGGCACAGGCAGTCGGCTGTGGCAGTGAACTTGGATGAGCAGACGGAGTGCTCCTAAAGGTTTGTTCCTTCCTGTCTGTCCCCCAGCCACCACTCAGTACAGTCTTCATTACTTAGCACTGCTGAAGCTGCCAGAAAGTTGCGGGGAAATCCCTCTAAAACACACTCTCTTGTTCAGAATCCTCCAGGAGCTCTCCGTAGCTTTGGAGATAAAACTCAGACTCTAAGCTCCCAGCTCAGGACTTTTCTGCTCTGGCTTGCCCAGATATGTCTTTCTAGCTGATGCATAGCTCTCCTTAACCTACCCCCTTGGCTCCAGCCCGAACACCTTCCCCAAACTTGTTCTATGGTTTCCCATCTCCAGCTCTTTGCACATGTGCATCGCTCCACCTGGAATCTGCCTTCCCACCTGCTTCATCCAGGCCAAGGCTGCTCGGTCTCCTCACTGTCAGCACTTAGGGCTGTAGAGTTCTTCCTACTGTGCACTGTCCTGTGCTTTATAGGTGTTTAGCAGCATCCCTGGCCTCTACCCATGCATGAGCTGCCGGAAGCTCCTCCCAGCTGTGACAACCAAAAAGTGTCTCCAAGCATTGCAGATGTCCCCTAGTGGGCAAACCTGCTCCTGGCTGAGAACTGCCACTGAGAACTACCTAGCCAGTGCTTTCGAAGCTTGGTTTAAACACGACCTTCCCCAGCATCTTTTCCTGGCCCCTATGCGTATGGGCCCCTCCTTTGTGTTCCAATAGCCCCTGATGCTCATCCCAATCAAAGCCCTCACCCCCAACTTCCATTAGTCGGTCTACTTGAATTACTTCCCCATGCAACTCCTCAAGGACGGGAGTCATGTTTTATTTATTCTTGAAACCTCAGCACTCGGAATCGGAACTGGCACATAGTAGATGCAGTGTCTCTATTTGTTGGGCAAATGAACAAACGAGTATGTCAACCAGAAGCGGTGATTCCTGAGCTGAGACTTGTTTCTGGCTCTGAGCCAAATAAACGTTAGCTTTGACCACATATCAAAACCATAGGCAGATGCCCGTTGCCATTTGGAGTTCACTGTGAATGGTGGTTATTCACTAACATGCTTTGGCAAAAGCCACAGAAACCCCAACTTAAACCATCTTAAAACATGAACAGGACGAGTTGTTGACAGTGAGTCCAGGCGTGGTTTGGTTGGGGCCCCAGTCTGTTCCTCTGCATTATACACAGCTCTGTGCTCCCCTGTGTACTGGTCGTCTCCGCAGGGGGACTCTGGTAAGAAATTCCAGGCCTCATGTCTACATCCTGCATGGACCAGTGCAAGAGGGAATTCTCTTTTCACAACCTCAAAAGAAGGCGTATGGGCTTTACTCTGACTGAGTTGTCATATGCCAAGTGTCCACCCCTGCATGAATCACTGTAGCAGTGGATACAAGGAGATTAACCTGATTAGTTTAATCTGGTCAGGCCTCATGGATGGAGCTGGGGCAGCTTAGTCCCAGTCAGCCCTCTTGGCTGAGACAGAGGGAGAGAAGCAGATAGATGCTGAGGCCATCGCAGTGCCTGCTACAGTACCTGCTGCTTGAGGAACACTTGTAGTTGGACTTTTTTATTCAGAGAGACAGGTCTTGCTCTGTTGCCCAGGCTGGAGTATAGTGGCACAGTCATAGCTCACTGCAGCCCCAGCCTCCTGGGGTGATCCTCCCTCCTCAACCTCCCAACTAGCTAGGATGACGGGAGTGACACCCTGCCTGGCTGATTTTTAAATTGACTTTGAACAGTTCTCCCACCTCAGCCTCCCAGAGTGCTGGGATTATAAATGTGAGCACCGTGTTGGGTATTTTAAGGAGCACACCCAACAGTCTCCTCCATGCCACTCTTCTCTCCAGTTTCAGCCTGTTGCCACCTTTTTTTGTTTTTTTGAGACAGAGTTTCATTCGTGTTGCCCAGACTGGAGTGCAGTGGTGTGGTCTTGACTCACTGCAACCTCCACCTCCTGGGCTCAAGCAATTCTTCCATCTCAGCCTCCCAGGTAGCTGGGATTACAGGCATCTGCCACCATGCCTGGCTATGTTTTTTTTTTTTTTTAGTGGAGACGGGGTTTCATCATATTGGCCAGGCTGGTGTTGAACTCCTGACCTCAGGGGATCTGCCCGCCTTGGCAGCCCAGAGTGCTGGGATTACAGGCATGAGCCACCACATCCAGCCCTGCTGTTGTCTTTGGTTGGCTCTTTCTGAAGGGAAAGATCAGCATGGTATTGTATAATGACTACTATTCACTGTGGGCTCAGGAAGTCCAGGCTACAGTCAGAGGTTCCCATTTTGGACACAGGTAGAGTAACAGAGGGGTTTTGTGCATCTATCTGTTTTTTTTTTTTTTTTTTTTTCAAGAGCTGAAGAGGAGAAAGGGCAGACTTGAGTGGATAGCGGGGAGAGCCTGTTTGTGACGGAATAGTACTGACTCACGGGAGAGAGCCTCGAAGTCTCCTTGCTCCCTGCTGTGCCAGCTCAGCTAAGATGAGAAAAAGCAGGTGATGACTCATCTAGAAAGCCAAAAGCGAATTAGCTTTCCACGAGAGAAAGCCATTCTTAATATGTTTACTTTCAGGTTGATTTCTTTGTAAGAAGTGTTCTTAATTATGACCGTGGTTTACATATTCTCAAAGTTCACAGGTAGTACGGTGTAGGGGCTGTGCTCATAGCCTCTGGAGCTAGGCTACTTATGAGCTACGTGAAGTTGGGCCAGTTACCTACTTATCTGCACTTTAGTTTCCTCATCTGTAAAATGGGGATGCCGGTGGTGCCTACTTTATGAGGATGTTGTGAGAATAAAATGAGTTAATGCAGACGAAACATGTAGAAAACAGGTAGTGAACATTAGCTATTTTAACGCCCCATGAGGGAGAGGGCGATACTTTTCTTTTCCTGTTTCTTTTCTTTTCTAGCACTTACTACTCTGTTTTTGTTGTTGTTCTGAAATGGAGTCTGGCTCTGCCACCCAGGCTGGAGGGCAATGGCACAATCTCAGCTCACTGCAACCTCTGCCTCCCAGGTTCGAGCAATTCTCCTGCCTCTGCCTCCTGGGTAGCTGGGATTACAAGCAGGCAGGCACCCAAAGTGCTGGGGGGCATGAGCCACCACACCCGGACTGCACTTACTGCTCTGAACTGTGTCACACACCAAAGAGAGGACTGTACCCCTCCAAGGGTGCCTTTCTCTGGCATGACCGGACCACAGATAGGCTCTGTGAAGGGTGCCTGGGATCTCTGCCTGCTTGCCCTAGCACAAGGCCACACTGCCAGAGATGACCTTTAAGGTAATGTTTTTGCAAACACAGTATGGGATAGTGGTTGCAACTCAAGGTAATTGGATCTTGTGGCCTGCTCAGTAATTGAATTTTCCCTGCTCCATCAAGTTCCTGGGGGAGAAAGACAGGAAGTCAAGCTGGCTCCTGAGACTTCTGCTACAGGAAGAAGATGTTTTGTTTTGCGGGCAGCGAGTAATACTGAGAGCATTGGAGTACTTCTTTTATCCTTGCCTATCTCATCTTCATAGTCTCAGTGGAGACTCTGATTGTGGATCACACTTTGAAAGGTTTCTTTTTTTTTTTTTTTTCCCAAGGAGGATGTCCCTATTTGCTTAGAAGTCTATGAGAGACCCTTTAATATCTTTTCTTCTCACCTGAAACTCAGAAACAACATACTGACTTCACATCTCCATAACCCTGGAGTGACTGTAGATCATCCGTTGGAAAGGCCATCAGAATAAACATTTGAAATTTTGCTCAATTTTTTTAAAAAAAATTCTATTTGCACACCTTTGCAGAAAAGTCACCAAGCCATTATTCTGAACCTCACTGCCTGTTCTGAGGAGAACCAGCCTCACTTTATTATTAGAGAAGCTTCCAGGGCGTAGGCTCATGAGGAAGCTCCTGCAAAGCTCTCTCTGCTCCTGCACCATCGTGGTCTTCTTCCCACCAGGTGAAGTGAGAACTCCCTGAAATGTGGTTTCCAGAAGCAACATTCTAAATATGTCTCTGCTTCCTCAGTAACAGGCAGCACTTGCAATGGGCAGAGGAAGCATTAAATGGAGAGAAGTGGCACTGTTCTGTGTGGCCCAAAGGACACTGATTGGTGGAAAGAAAAATGGACATGGAGCCAGATACACTTCATCATGGCCAGATGGCCCAGGAATTTATCTTGCTGAAACCGAATCCCCCACTCGGTCTTTGGGCCCTTGCCATGAAGTTGCATAATCTGTTCAGAATCTGTTCTTGCAGGATGGAGCTGCGGCGGACACTGAGCTGAAAATCAGGGCCTTGCGGCAGGCTTTGGAGAGGGGCTTCAAATGGTTGTGCTTCAGAAATAAAGTACCAAGGTGGGGCAAAGTGATGTTACACCCACTTGTGTGTCCCGGAAAGTGTGGGCTTGTAAAACGCCTGTTCCCTTTGGGGCTCATAACTCAAGAAATTCTCGAATAAGTGGCCTCAAGAGTCCTTTATTTCTCTTGGTTAAGGCCATTCTAGATAAAACTGCCTCCTTCATGTTAGACATGTGGACTGTCTTGTTTGTTTGTTTATTGCTTTTGAGACAGTTTCACTCTTGTTGCCCAGGCTGGAGTGCAGAGGCGCGATCTTGGCTCACTGCGACCTCTGCCTCCTGGGTTTGAGTGTTTCTCCTGCCTTAGCCTCCTGAGTAGCTGATATTATAAGCGTGTGACACCACGCCCGGCTAATTTTTGCATATTTAGTAGAGATGGGGTTTTACCATGTTGGTCAGGCTGGTCTCAAACTCCTAACCTCATGATTCATCCACCTTGGCCTCCCAAAGTGCTGGGATTGCAGGTGTGAGCCACTGCATCTGGCCAGAAATGACTTTTACTGTTGAAGACTTTTGAGGAGGAATTTACCAGACTTTTAAGACTCATTTCCAGTCATTCATTCAATGAGTATTTATTAATGTTCTACTGTATGCTGTTCTGGAACACGGTAGGAAACGTGACAAAGTCCCTTCTATCATGGGGCTTATCCAGTAGTCATCGCTTATCCTGGTTTCAGTTACCTGCAGGCAAAAAGTATGGTCTGAAAGTATTAAATGGGAAATTCCAAAGATAAACAATGTATATCTTTTAAACTGTGTGCTATTCTGAGTACTGTAACGAAGTCTTATGCCATCTCACTCCGTCCCACCCAGGACATGAGTCTTCCCTTTGTCCAGCTTATCCTGGTCAGTAAAGATGACAGCTGTCAGTGCTACCCAGCTGTCAGTTACTCAGTCACCACTGCCACAGTACGGCAGTGCTTGTGTTCCAGTAATACTTGTTTTACTTAATGGTGGCTCCAAAGGACGAAAGTGGTAGTGCAATTCAGATATGACAAAGAAAAGCTGTCTGCTGCCTCCTTTAAAAGGTGAAAGTTGCTGACTTAGTAAAGAAAGAAAGAAAAAAAATTGTATGCTGAGGTTGCTAAAATCTCCGGTAGCAATGAATCTTCTTTTTTTTTTTTTTTTGAGACAGAATCTCGCTCTGTCACCCAGGCTGGAGTGCGGTGGCGTAATCACTGCTCACTGCAACCTCCACCTCCTGGGTTCAAGTGACTCTCATGCCTCCGCCCAAGTAGCTGGGATTACAGGCGTGTACCACCACCCCTGGCTAATTTTTGCCTTTTTAATAGAGACAGGGTTTCACTGTGTTGGCCAGGCTGGTGTCGAACTCCTGACCTCAAGTGATCCACCAGCCCCGACCTCCCATAAAAGTGTTGAGATTACAGGTGCGAGCTACCACGCCCAGCCAAGAATGAATCTTCTGCCCATGAAATTGTGAACAGCACATTGTTATAATTGTTCTAATTTATTATTCGCTATTGTTGTTAATTTTTTACTGTGCCTAATTTATAAATTAAACTTTATTATAGGTTTGTATGAGAAAGAAAAAATCATGTATATGGGATTCATTACTCTCCATGATTTCAGGCATCCAGTGAGGGTCTTGGAACATTTTCCCTGAGGATAAGGGAGACTAACATATTACACTAGGGAAAACCGACAGTAAACACCCAAGCATATAGATGCACAGCACGGTGTCAGGAGGCTCTGAAGGAACATAACGGAGGGAAGGCGGTGGAGAGTAACGGGAGCTTCTCTGACTAGCTTGGGCAGGGCAGGCTCTCTAGGGAGATGACTTTTGAGTAGAGACCTAAAATAAGGGAGCCTGGCATGCTGGCCTCAGGGGAAGAGCTTTCCAGGCAGAAAGCACAGCAAGTGGAAGGGCCCAGATATGCTTGCGGAGCTCAGAGACCATTAAGGAGAGCCGTGTAACACAGTTCATGTTGGTAAAGAGTCTTGGCTTCAACTCCTTCCTTTCCTTCGCCCTCACATCTAATCTATCAGCATTTCTGCCAGTTCTCTTCCAAAATACATCTTGAACTCACCCACGCTTTGGCTGTCTGTGACCATCCTAATCCAGGCCCTGCCATCTCTTCTTGCCTGGGTTACAGCAAGAGCCACAAGGAAGTGGTTCCTGATTGGCCTCCCATAAATTTCAGTCACATTTCTTCTCTGCTTAAAATTCTTCAGTAGTTTCCCATTGCCCTTTGACAACAGTCAAGCCTTCTTACCATGGCCTTTAAGACCCTGTGTGACCTGGCCCCTGCCTTCCTCTCTAGCTCCATCTCCTGACAATTAGGGCTTCAGCCACAAGGTCCGTGTATCAGTTTGCTAGGGCACAGGCTGGGTGGCATGGCTTAAACAACAGACATTTATTTTCTCACAGTTCTGGAGGTTACAAGTTCTAGATCAAAGTGTTGATAGGGTTGGTTTCTTCTGAAAGCCATGAGGGAAGGATGCATTCCAGATCTCTTTCCTGAGTTTATAAAAGGCCATCTCTTCCCTGAGCCTTCATGTCAGTTTTTCTTTGTACGTACTGTGTCCCGATTTCCTCCTCTTTAGAAGGATCAGTCCTTTTGATCCAAAGGTCCACTCTAATGACCTCATTTAACTTGATGACCTCTGTGAAGGCCCTGCCTCCAAATACAGTCACATTCTGAGATGCTAGGAGTTAGGATTTCAACATAAACATTTTGTGGGGGACACAGTTCATTCAGTCCTTTCTTTTTCTCAAACTACCAACTCTCTCTCGCCTCTGGGCTTTTTCATAAGCTTTCCTATGACCATCACATGGGCACCCTCTTCTCCTCCTTCAGGTCTGAAAAAATGTCACCTCCTCCGAGCAGCTTTCCCTGACCATCCTCCTCAAGCCAGCTGTGTCAGCCCATTTTGTTTCTTTTATTATGGGAAAATTGACATGTGGTAAAAATGTACAGGTTGTTAGTTTACAGTGTGGTGAGCTTTGACAAATGTGTATACCCTTATGACAACCAGGCCAATGAAAATATGAAACATTTTCATCACTCTCAGAAAACTCCCCCTTTTTTTGGTCAATATTCAGTTCATTCATGGGCAACCTCTTGTCTGATATCAACCACTATAGTTTTACCTGTTCTTGAACTTTATATAAATGGATTTATTCAGTAAGTACTCTTTTGTGCCTGACTTCTTTCACTAAAGATTCATTTATGTTATTGCATGTATGAGTAGTTTATTCTCTTTTATACTGGATATTGTTCCATTGTATAAATATAATACTATTTATCCATTATCCTATTATTGGACATTTGGATTGCTTCCAGTTTGAAGCTAGTATAAAAAGAAACTGCCATAAACATTTTCATGTGTTTTCTTAACATGTGTTTTCATTTATCTTGGATAAATATGTAGGAGTGGAATTTCTTGGTTATAGGGTAGGTATATGTTTAAGAAGCTATAGTCAAACTTACAGAGGTTTTGCACTGTTTCCCCTCCCACTAGCAGTATAACAGTTCTAATTCTAGTCTTCAACTTCACCAGCATTTGTTGTTATTCATCATTTTCATTTCAGCCATTGCACAGAATATGAAATGATATAATTTCCTTATTACTAATGATGTTGATCACCTTGCCATGTGTTTACTCGATATTTATGTGTCGTCTTTGCATGTGTTTATTGGACATTTATGTGTTGTTGAAGTATCTTTTCTAGTCTTTTGCCCAATTTCTAAATTAAGTTGCTTGTCTTTTTGTTACTCATTTATAGGAACTGTTTATATATTGTGGATACAAATCCTAATATTTTCTTGTGTTTGGTATCTTGTCTTTCCATTAGTTGTCTGATAGGATATTAGTTTTAATTTTGAATAACACTTAAAGCTACAGAATGTACCCCAGAACCAGACATTAGGACTAAATTGTTTTGGAATAGTTTTTAGGAAGAAGATACTTGGGGTTCCCAGCAGGGCTACAATTTCCTTCAAGTTTGTTCTCATGGTGTTTCAAAGAAAGGATGAAGTCATGTGGGTACTTACCCACTGTGCACACCATCCTAGATGTGTTGGATGGATTTCCTTATTTTAAAAAAGTATTAAAAGAATTGCAGGTGCTTACTCTATCCACTGGCCACCATGAAGTACAAGACTAGGGGCTCATGTGTGGAGGAGGAATGGCTTAAATGTCTGCTAAATACCGTGGCTTTTGCTGCTGAGTTTTGATATACCGTAACTCTCCAAAATCATAATTACATGCATATCCTCTCACCTGGCAAATCTCCTTCTAGAAATTTAACCTAAGGAATAACTCATGATTATATGCAAAGTTTTTTTTTAATTATTAATTTTGAGATGGAGTCTTGATCTGTCACCCAGGCTGCAGTACAGCGATGTGATCTTGGCTCACTGCAGCCTCTGCCTTCTGGGCTTAAGTGATTCTCCTGCCTTAGCCTCCAGAATAGCTGGGATTACAGGCATTAGTCTGCCTAATTTTTGTATTTTCAGTAGAGGTGACGTTTCACCATGTTGGCCAGGCTGGTCTCGAACTTCTGACCTCAAGTGATCCTCCCGCCCTGGCCTCCCAAAGTGCTGATATTATAGGCGTGAGCCACAGCGCCCAGTCATATATACGAAGTTCTGATCACAAAGATACTTGTTCCAGCTTTGTTCATATAGTAAGATATTAGGAAAACACCTAAAATAGTGGACTGTTAAATATATAGTAGCCTAAAAACTCCATGTATGAGAATGCTGTGAAATCATTAAAATTATTCTCTATACATACATTTGTTTATTGACAGAAATACTTGTTTACAATATTGTTGAATTTGAAAGCCTTCAAAAATATTATACTAATGTAATGTCATTTTTAAAAACTTTATATATGTGTGGATATATATATGCCTGCATATGTGTGTTTATACATATATATATACATATGCCTACACATATATGTATATGTGTGTGTGTATTCTGTTTATAAAATCATGACCCAAACAGCTCAGTCTGAGAGAGTATCTAAGTCAAAAAAAACTTGCCATCAAAAGTAATTTTAAAATACCTCTACTCCTTTACTTATATTTTTATATGTGAGAAGGCAGATACGTCATGCTCAGTAAAATTTTCTAAATTCTCTTAATTCCTCTTCCATTCACATGCCACATCTTTCTTGAAAATCCCACTATAAGTCCTGCAGCCCACACCTCTTCTGCCTCTCATTGCCCATCTCCACTAACTGGTCTTCATCACACACATAATCTATGCGGCAAAGTGTGGGCCCTCGTTGGAAGTGGAAGAGGGAGAAACTGACCTGGGTCAAGCCGCACACTCTGTAGTGGCCTGGGGCAGTGGGGAGGGCATTGGCAGTGCTCTAGCATTCATAATCCTCATCCTATTTCATGTGCGTAGAAAACATCTGGAAGGACGTGCGTGGAGGTCAAAATGTTAACAGTAGTTATTTCTGGTGATAAGATTAGAATAGATTTTAATTTCCTTCCTTTTGCTTATCTGTGTTTCCTAATTTCCTACCATGAACAGAGACATTCCTTGATGAACATTTTTAGAATTTTTATTGAAGTATATCTTGATTAATTTATACAAATCGCTTTTCGAAAAAATGAGTTTCTCAGAGCTTTTCAAGAATAGGAAGTCAGAGAAGCAAGTATGGTCCATTCCAAGTTAAAGAGGTTTAAAAATATATTCTCTGTCCCAGATACGGCCCTAACCCAAGCTAACTGTCAGCCAACACTGGGAGGTTTGTCTTTATTCCTGTCTTCCCTCTTTTGCCAAATAAAAGCAAAAGCCATTTTCAGAAATGTGCCATTGAGGGAGAAGGGTTTAGGGCATGTTCAGCCAGTAGATGTGATATCTCTTATGTGAAAATGAACACAACTGCGGAGCTCTGAGAGGCTGAGCGAGGAAACACACGTGGAAAAGCCGGCACAGGGTTGGCACATCATAGGTCTGCAAGTCGATTGAGCACCTACTATGTTTGTTCACTGAACAGACAATTACAGCTTCGCCTCTGGGCAGGGTTGTGGATTGGGGGCTGTGAATGCAATGATTAATAAGACACTGACCCAACCCTAAAGGAGCTCCCAGTGTATGGGAGGAGACAGATAATAGCAACAATCATCATTGCAGCTAACATTTATTAAATAAATGCATATGTGCCAGATACTGTGAGTGCTTTGTATTTATATTTTGATGCTTTTCATCTGTATAGTAATCTATAAGGTAGGTTATCTCAATAAGTATTTTCTCTTCCTTTCTAATCATGGAAATTTGTTTGACTCTGTCAGAGCCCACAGCTATAGTATGGTAATGGATCTGTTTATATATATATATATATATATATATATATACATATACAGTGGGTAAGAGCTTAGGTGCCAGAATCAAACTTTCGATGTTCAAATCTCAGCCCTGCTAATCATGGGCTACACATTTGTCTTTCAGTGCCTTAATTTCTTCATCTATAAAGTGGGAATATTCATAGTTGTTATTTCATAAGTTCTTGTAAGGATGAAAAGAGCCAGAATGTATAAAGTACTTAAAACAGTGCCTGGCATATAAGCTGTTAATAAATATTAGCTGCTAATATTTGTTACACGGGCAGCAACCTCCCCATATCACCTTGGCAGTCCCTGATCTCTTCCCTTTTGTGTTCTTGCACTCTGAGGTTCATGCATTTGTTTATTATTTGTTATTATTTGTTTTCTCCCATAGACTGGAAGCTCCTTGCGGGCTGGGTCACGATCTTATTAATTATTGTATCCACCACCCCCAACCCAGGGACTAGTACAGGGTCGAAACCAATAATTGTTAAGCAAAAGGACTTAGCACTACTCACGTGTTTTAAGGGAGGAGGGAGGTGCAGGGGATGTTTCCCTTCATGAGTAGATGTCAGATTCCCCCAAAGATGACAATAATAGGAGGAGTATGGTATCTCCTAGAGCAAGTAGAGTCCAGGAAATGTAAACGTCAGACCAGTAATTCAACTCTCTCATTTTACAGATGAGGCACCTGAGGCTTAGGGAGCTCCTGTGACTTCTGATTGTCATGCACCTCATTAGCATTGGAAGAAATGTGTTAGGGAAAGTGGGCCTTTTATCTTAACCTCAACTTCTACCGCATGGGGAATTGGACAGAATTTATTTCAGTTTAAGTAGTTACACTTTAAGCAAATCCAAGTGTGATGGGGGGAAGCCCGGGTCTGATGAGAGCTAGTCTTGTTTCTATCTGTAGCTCTCAAGAGATGGTTGGTGGTCTGATCAAGCCTGTTGAGAACATACTTGGGCCTTCCAATTAAAGGGAACTTCCCATGCAGAATGGAAATCCTATGGGGGAAGCAGAGGTTGACCTCGATTGGGGGGTCATGGGGTCAGTGGCAGTGGGAGCCTGGAGAAAAAGTCTCTACTTTCC
The DNA here is from genome assembly GCF_048565385.1 of Saimiri boliviensis. Taxonomy (NCBI): domain Eukaryota; kingdom Metazoa; phylum Chordata; class Mammalia; order Primates; family Cebidae; genus Saimiri; species Saimiri boliviensis. Next base: position 101,934,134 of record NC_133454.1, read on the forward strand.
CAGCAAAGGTAGCACTTACGTGTGTGTGTGTGTGTATACACATAAAAAATAGTACAATTTACTTACTGTAGGTGTTTGTTGATATATATATTGACACATGTGTGGTGGCCTAGCCCTCTTGCTTACCAACCTTATTCAGAGAACTCACCCCCAGTACTGCCCCACCCCAGGGCTCTCAGGCAGTGGGAGTAGGGGATGTTGCTAAGGAGTTTGCTTTTGCGTACTCATTCTACCCCAGAATCTATACACACCTTCTACCACAGGATCTATCCTTGCTTTCACTAGTATAAAAATAGTACAATAATTTACTTACCGTAGCTGTTTGTTGATAAATCTAGACTTAGAGACTGATAGAAAAACCTCACTTCTGATCTTGAACTTTTGCCAAGTCCTAACTTTAGGAGATAAGATTAAAAGAAATGTATAATTTCTCTGTGCTTTCTGTATTTTCACTTTCTTCTCTAATGAGCATGTATTAATGCTAAAAACAAAAAATGAAATGTAACACAGTTATGACCTCCATGTGTAGTATTTTAGGAGGGAAGGACTCCCCATTATGGATGAATTTCCTCATGACATTTATTGCTGTGCTTATTTTATACATCCAAGTGCTTTCTACGTAGTAATTACATGAGAACTATGTGCAGTTAAATGAAGTAATAATGATTATGATGATGATAGCAACTAGTATTGTTTTTACTGTGTGCTACTATTCTAAAATCTTTAGATGTACATTTATTTAATCCTTATAAAAGCCTTTGAGGAAGTATTATCCTCATTTTACAGATGAGGAAATGGAATCACCAAAAAGTGAAAGTAACTCTCCTGGTTGGAATGTTTTGAGCGCCCTGTCTTTTATCTTCTCTGTGCATCTTTTCTTTCTGGCTGTTGCTGTGGCGTCCGCCACAAGGCAGCAACCTCCTTATCTCTTCCCTTTTATGTTCTTGCACTCTGAGATTCGTGCACGTCCAGATTGGTAGAATAAACTTGTACAGGCATCCCCACCTGCTGATGGCAGAAAAGCCTCAGAGCAAGAAAGCGGTATTTATGAAGCAAGCATTCATTAGCAGACAAGCACGAGACCCTCCATGCAGCCTGCTCTGGAAATTGATGAAGTCCCAGCTGTCTGCCCACCTTGGTACTGAAGCTGCTCCCTGAGTGAAAGGTTCAGTGAAGAAAGGCAGGAAAATGTTCTCGATCAGTGGATTACAAACTTGAATGGGCATCGGAATCTCCTGGAGGGCTTACTAAAGCACGGATTGCTGGGCCTCACCCTCAGAGCTTCTGATTGCACACCATGGGTTAAGATCTGGAAGCAGGATTTTGTTATTCTCGCTGATAAGCAGCAAAACAGCACTTCCTTAACCAATGGCTGGGCACAGGACCAAATTTAGGGAGTGAGTTTCTAGCATGCTACCCCTCAGGGATAGATTACAAGACATTCCAGGGTCTTATACTCAAAGGCATAAGGGTGGGGAATGTCTCTAAAATATTTTAGAAAGTACCATTGATGTTATAAATGAAAGCCATTTCTGATGTCTGTTATGCTAACTAGCAGAGCCTGCAGCATTGGATAGCCAGAGTGTGGCCTTCCTGATAGAGCGCTGGCTGACTCCAGCAGTGTGAATTCCTGGGTAGGCCACATAGGATATACTTTAAATTAGCACAGATGCATACTAGCACCTCTGCAAGTGAATGTTTTAGAGTAAGTTACAAATCACCTTCATGAGAAGGAAAGTTAATTAACACATCAATGGGCTTTGTTTCCTCCCACAGACTGAGCCTGAAATCATAGAGGAAACCAACATTGACAGAGTTCATGAACCCCGGGGCTATTCCAGGTCTCGGCAGGTGAAAGGCCACTCGGAGACCTCCACGCTGAGCTCCCAGCCGTCTATCGACGAGGTCAGGCAGCAGATGCACATGCTGCTGGAGGAAGCCTTCAGCCTGGCGTCGGCGGGCCATGCAGGCCAGAGCAGGCACCAAGAAGCCTATGGCTCAGCCCAGCACCTGCCTTACTCGGAGGTGGTGACCAGCGCTCCTGGGACCATGACACGGCCCAGGGCTGGGGTGCAGTGGGTGCCGACCTACCGCCCAGAAATGTATCAGTACAGCCTGCCCCGGCCGGTAAGTCGTTCATCCCATCCGTCTGCCATCATCGGGTCAGTCTGCCCAGTGAGTTCCAACAGGAGACTCAGAGCGGGGGCTGTTAAACGCGCACTCTGAATGAAGAGACCCCCCCCCCCCAAAACAGGCTTCGTGTGAGCAACGTGGCTGTTTACGGTGAGATAGGTGGTTTTATAGGTTTGGGGTAGGCAGTGGAAAGTTACCAAAGTTACAGTTCAGAGCGGTTTTTGCAAGCTGGGGGAGGTCATAGGGTCTTGAGCCACGAGGTTGACCAAGATCAGTTACGAAGTCCAGTTGCCTTAGTTGAGGTGGGAATAAGGAACAATAGAAGAATGTCTCAAAGTTAATTGGGTACTGCAGGGGTTGGTCATTCTTCCCCTTTTTATGGTTTTCCAGTTACTTCAGACTTGTAGTTCCAGGAACTCATCTGGAGTGTAAGTGCAGGTCACAGAGGTTACCACACCGTCCATGGCACAGTCAGTTGGCCTAAAAGACCTTTTAGGGGCTTCTAGAGATAGACGCTTTGGGATCTGGAGAGGAATTGTGCTGGGCCCTCATCCCGTCATCCCATCTTCCACCCATGATCCAAAGCCTAAGCTTTTGATTCTTGTGGGCAGTGCACATGAGAATCCCTTCTGTCCAACCATAATGTATTTTAGAATGAATTGCCTTTTCTACTATCCCTCCTGTAAATGGCTGACCATATTCTTCAAGCACTGGTGATTTCCAACACTTTCAAGCCTGAGACCCATTTTAAATGTCAAAAGGCATCTCAGAGCCACATGCTAAGGGGTTGTGGCTTGGTGGTTAAGCACACAGGCTTTGAGTCAGGGGGCTCAACTTTAAATCTCAGCTCTACCAGGTTAAAGTTGACGGACTCAGAATAGAATCACTTGTGTTAAAAAATAAAATAACAAATTTTTTAAACCTGGCAAATAGAGCCAGGGAAGGCCAGGCAGCGAGGGTTATCACGCATAAATGCCTGATAACAAGAACTATCACAAAAGGCTCTGCAAACATCACAATCTTGCACAAAAGTCATTGCAGCCTTACAACACACAAAATACTTGTGCAAGGGACATCTGCCCAGCAACTGTCTGTTCAGGCTTGGACTGGTACCACATTTGTCAATTTTTGCAGCCGAGGATAACTATCTCAAAACAATTATGCAATGCTCCTTATTTTTTCTTTAAAAACCTTTGTCTTCTTTTACTTCCCTGAACACAGATCATTTACTATGGTATGTGTCTTCCCATTGCAATACCCATTCCCAAATAAACATCATTATTTTTAGAGGCAAAAAAAAAAAAAAAAAAGTCTATTATTTGTTATTTAGGTCGACAGCTACTTCCTGGCTTTGTAACTTGGGGAATTTACTTAAATTCTTTACAAGTGACAATAAACAAATAAGAAAAGTAAGCTGCTTCTTAGACTTGTAAAGATTAAATGAGTTGAGGCATGTAAGATACTATAAGAATGCCACATACATAGTAAATGCTATAAAAATAGTCATGGGCTGGGCGTGGCGGCTGATGCCTGTAATCCCAACACTTTGAGAGGCTGAGGTGGGAGATCACTTGAGCTTAAGAGTTTGAGACCAGGTTGGGCAATGCGGTGAAAACCCATGTAAACAAAAGTTAGCCAGGCGTAGTGGCATGTGCCTGTAGTCCCAGCTATTTGGGAGGCTAAGGTGGGAGGATTGCTTGAGTCCAGGAGGCAGAGGTTGCAGTGCGCCAAGATTGTGAGACTGCTCTTCTACCTGGGTGACACAGTAAGACCGTTCTCAGAAAAAAAAAGAATATTGTGATTATTCGTTAAGTAGCAATTACATTTCCATATTTGAAAAGCATCCAATGACTGAAAGCTTCTGTAATTTACACTTGATATTAGTTAAAAAAAAAAGAAGTTATGTTTTTGTGACTGAAATCACAATTAGTTTGCATTTCATTCATCACCATAGTATCTATAATATATCTTTTAAAAAAGACATAGTTTTGTAAACCGTAGACTATAATAGGCAATGCCTTGTGCATGTGTAGATGCCAGTTCCTGGGAATCTGGGATGAGTTCTGGGTTTCAGAGAGAAGGGCTTAGACAACTGGATCAAGTCTTCCAACAGGTAAGAAGATGCAATGGCCCATAGCCATCACAGCTCAATTTGTAAAACCATCTAAAAACAATCCATCGTGGAACATACGATGAGAACTTAAATGGTTCTGTTTGTTATAATTGGGGGTCAGTATTTGTGGCAAGGAGGACAAAAACATCAGCATTATATGTGGTTTCTAAATGAAGCCACCTCTAGTGGAAAAGGACTGTGAAATAACCCAATGGAGAGATGGGTCGTCAAACCAGAACACTGGTTTTTTTTCTTTTGTGACAGAGTCTCAGTCTGTCACCCAGGCTGGAATGCTAGTGCAGTGGCACGGTCTTGGCTCACTGCAATGTCTGCCTCCCGGGTTCATGTGATTCTTGTGCCTCAGCCTTCCAAGTAGCTGGTTCTGCAGGCATGCACCACCATGCCCAGCTACTTTTCTGTATTTTTAGTAGAGAGGGGAGTTTCACTATGTTGGCCAGGCTGGTCTCAAACTCCTGACCTCAGGTGATCTGCCTGCCTCAGCCTCCCAAAGTGCTGGGATTACATGCATGAGCTACCATGCCCGGCCAAACCAGAACATTATGAAAGGCAGTTCTTTTGTTATTAAGGTTTCCTTCTTTATCAACCAATGCATGTGGTCCCGTATTTTCAGGAATGGAGAAAATAGCTAACAATACAGAGTAGAAATAATGATTCTCAATGCAAGCTCATGCAGAGTCCCTTTGTGCTATGATAATGTGGAAATCCATAGAAAAGGTGGCAATTTAGAATGATAACTATGATTACATTCTGTCTTCTAAAGAGGAGGCAGTTTGAGCTCCGTCAGAAGATAATTGGAAGCTGGTGGTTAAATGCACTAGGCTAGGCTGATAGAATTTATATCATGGAAAGGTTACTGCTGGTGGCCTGGGATTTCTGCACTGCAGTTCAGGAGACTCTTGATCATATTTTACCCCTTGAATCTGTGAAGAAATTGGACTCCACATCTTGGTAGGGCATGGTGGCTCAAACCTGTAATCCCAGCACTTCGGGAGGCTGAGATGGGTGAATCATGAAGTCAGGAGATGAAGGTCATCCTGGCTAACATGGTGAAACGCCATCTCTACTAAAAAAAAAAAAAAAAAAAAAAAAAAGAAAAAATTAGCCAGGCGTGGTGGCACGTGCCTGTAGTCCCAGCTACTCAGGAAGCTTAAGCAGGAGAATTGCTTGAACCCAAGAGGCAGAGGTTGCAGTGAGCCGACATCATGCCACTGTACTCGACTGGGTGACAGAGCCAGACTCTGTTTCAAAAAAAAAAAAAAAAATTGGACTCCACATCTAATGTCCAGTCCAATTTTGCTAGCAGTCATAATGGATCTGTGCCAAGCAGAATGAAAACATCCTACGCCCTTCTGTTGGTGACAGAGGAGGGGACTTCAAAAAAGAAAACAGGGCTAACACGTCTTCTACACTAGACTCTTTACAGATGGAATTAATGGCAATGACAACAGCAGCAAGAGTGGGCATTTATTGAACTCCCGTTGTCTACCGGACACAGCTAAGTGCTACATAGAAATTATCTCTTCTAATCCAAAAACCGCTCTATGAGATCAATATTATCCCAAAGTACTCAATGAGGAAACTGAAGCTTGGAGAAGTAAAGAAACTTGCCCAAGTTTATGGAGCTATAAATGGCAGAACTGGAGTTAGAACCTAGAGCTGCCCAGCTCCAAAGCCCACACTCTTTCTACCTGGTGGCCAAAGTGACTTATAGGGACATTTTCCAGGCTCTGGGAGAACTTGAATATCTGAACTTTGGAGTATAATCTTCTTATGAGGAAACTTACCCAAGGCTGGGCTTTGTGGCTCATGCCTGTAACCCCAGCACTTTGGGAGGCTGAGGTGGGAGGATCGCTTGAGGCCAGGAATGTAAGACAAGCCCTGAGCAACATAATGTCTCTACAAAAAAAAAGTTGACTGGTCATGGTAATATACACCTGTAGCCCTAGCTACTTGGGAAGCTGAGTTGGGGGATCTCTTGAGTCCAGGAGTTCAAGGTTGCAGTGAGCTATGATGACACCACTGTACTCCAGCCTGGGTGACAGAGCAAGACTGTATCTCTATTAAAAGGAGAAAAAGGAAAAGGAAGGAAAGGAAAGTAGGAAGGAAAGAAAGAAAAGAAAAGAAAGAGAGGAGGAGGAGGGGAAGAGGAAGGAAGAAGAGGGAGGGAGGGAGGGAGGAAGGAAGGAACGAATGAACGAACGAAGAGGAAAGGAAAGAGGCAGCAGCAGCAGCAGCAGCTTCTTACCCATTTGGAGTTTTGTCTATTCTTGTCATTGCCCTAGTAAGGGAAGCATCATCATTAGGGTAAAATTGGGAATTTTATGGTCTTTTTTCCTCCTCTCTTCGTAAAAAGAACTCCCCCAAGCCTTTGTTAATGATGAGATTTGCAGGTATATCAGCTATGAGTGTTTGATTCTGCCACAACACTTAGGTTAAAGAAAGATTACATTTCTACACCTGTAGTTCGAGCTACTAGGAGGCTGATGTTGGAGAATTGCTTGAGCCCAGGAGTTTGAGGCTGGCCTGGGCAACACAGCAAGATCCCACCTCAAAAAAAAAAAAAAAAAGAAAGAAAGAAAGAAAAGAAATGAAAGAAATGTTAATGTTACTTTTCTTGTTTCTCAAAATCAATTTGAATCTGTTCTGAACTCCCATCTGGCTCAGGGCATTAGAGAGTCAATGTCAATTATTCTGGGACTCCTTCCACCTCTGGTTATACAAAAGTCCTTGGTGGTTTGATGAAGTGAGGACAGCAGGAATGAGAGGACCTACACCAGTCACTGCTGACAGTGCATGGTCCAGCCCTCAGGAGTCCTTGAAGGCAGCCCATTGTGTAATAGCTGGGCCAGATATGATTCTATCTACCTGGGCCAGATTAGGAATGGGGCTCTCTGCCTTGGAACTGCCCTAAGAAATCCTCCCATGTAAGTCACCTGAGTACCCACCTCTGGCAAATGAGTACCCTTATAAGCTTAGAAAAATCATTATAGTAATATCCACAGTTTATACAGCAAGACTGCATGAGAAGGGAGAGAGGGAAGGTGAAGGAGGAAGTCTGGAGTAGTCTTATCTCAGCCCGCAGACTCACATGTGCAAGAAAAGGAACTGTTTTTCTGTGATCTTCTCCACATACCAGAAGCTGGGTCTCAGTTCAGGCTCTTCCTCCGCATTTTCTGTGGACCTACATGATGTCGGGGGGAGGGGAGAAGGCTGCAGTATCTGGTCCCCATTTGTTCTCACCTAACCACTCTGGCTCGTGTTCCTGAGAAACCCTTGTTCCCACCTTTTCTCGGGTTGCTCGTCCAGGCAGAGCACAGCTGTACCCTCTTTCTCCTACTCAACACGCCCTCCCCAAATTCTTCCCTTCCTCCCTTCCATGCTTGTGTGTGTTCAGGTGAGCTCACTCTGTCCGTTGCTCTGTCACTCTCTTGTTCAAGCACACGTGCATGCACGCGCATACACACACACCCCTGCCCGCACACGCGCATACACCCACACCTGCCCCTCTCCAGTGTCTTCTTTGCCACCACATGGGACTGTTAAAGGCACTTCTGGTCTGCTTCCATACACTATACTCTTCTACTGCACCCGTGGGGGAAGGGGAATTTTGTGCTGTTGCTGATTCCTGCGCTTCCCTAGAGGTAGACGGGTCCCTTGTGTTTCAGATTGCCCAAATTTTGTTGGGACTTATTTATGTCCTCTCCTCCACATCTTCCCCGAGGGTGAGACAGGACAGAGGGCTCCTTTTTCCAGGCCCACTGACATCTAATCTCTTGCTTCTTCTGTGACTCTCCTCCCCTTCCTATCCACAGAGTGGTCTAAATGTCCCTTACTTCTTCGAAATCTCTTGTTTATCGCATCAAACTTAGGCCTTGAGTGTTTTAGAACTTAGGTATTCAAAATCCTAGGTTCTTGCAATTCAGTAGCTTTAGTTTTTGAAACTCTGATAAGAATTGGCTCTTGTGCCCTCCTCAGTCTTTTGTGACTCCTTCTCTGGGGCAGGGAAAGGGCCCTAGATTTGAAGAACTGTGGAAGAAAAAGACTATGATTACTTGTTGAGCATCCCAAATTGGAGAATCCCAAATCCATGTCACATTTTTTGAGTGCCGGCATGACACTCAAAGGAAATGCTCCGTGGATCATCTTGGATTTTGGAGTTTTGGATTTGGGATGCTCAACCAGTAATGCAAATTTTCCAAAAATCTAAAAAAAAAATGCAAAACACTTCCAGTCCCAAGCATTTTGAATATGGGATTCTCAATCTGTGCTATGTCAGAATATTTTTCCATCTCTCAGGGAAGGGACTATCATTTATTGAGTACCTACAGTGTGCCAAATATTACATTCATTTATAAATTAGTCTTTAAAATAGCCTTTGAAATGAGGGCATGTACTCTCACCTTCATTACCTAATAATAAAGCAGGTACAGAGAAGTAAATTATTCGAAGTCAAGCAGCTGGTAAGGATCAAAACCAAGATTTCATCCCAGATTTATCTGACTTAGAAACCCACATCCTGTGTGCCACATCAGATTTGCGAGACAGTGTCCTTAATTGGCTGTGTGATTTTGCACAAGTCATTTGACCTCTCTGGGCTTCAGTATCGCCATCTGTTAAAGCAGAGGTTGTGGTCTGCATGTCTGCTGCTCTTCCCAGCTTGAACCTTCTATGATTCCCCATGAGAGGCCTGGAAGCCTCATCAGCAATTATTGATCCGTTGACAGATCAAAATAGGCACTGGGTTTTTACTTTAAAGTTAGACTTTAATTACCAAGCCCCCTGCTTTCGACTAAATAAGAACTATCCTTGTAGCAGAGTCTGGCTCCTGTACTGGGATGTGAAGTCATTTCTAGCCGGACATTGTTCTGCCTGGAGCAGGGTACTCAGGATCAGCACAATGCTGTGGAAGGGCACCATGCAGAGGAACCCAGAGTTGCCACCAGCTATGGGAAGATTGGAGCATCCACTCTGCCCCGGGGCTAGCTCGCTGGCAGTGGACAAGGACTTCTAAGGAGGATGGGTTGGCGTTGGCCTGTCATGAATGCAAAGCCTGAGACCCCTTTACCTGTCCCTCTAACCGCAGGCTGTCCCCCTGCAGCCTGTCACCCCTGTAGCGCCACCCTGGAGGTTTGCCTTTACCAGATCCCTCCTCCTGGGGAAATGCACATGCACAGGAGGGACCAGCATGCACTGGGGTTCCTTGGGGCTCCCTCTCCACTGGAATTGCTGGAGAGGATGACACTGACCCGCTCCCCTCACCCCTTCCCCAGGGACACTCAGCACGAAAACTTCAAACAGACTGTGGTTCCCTTCCTTCTGTGTTACCACCAAACTTCAGAGCCCAAAGAATGCCCTATTCCAGTCACACACAGCCTCCTTCAGCCTCAGAGACCTGCAGCCTGACTGCCTTCAGTCCTCAGCCTCTGATCTCTTTCCTGGCCCAAGGGAAGGGACCCTGAAAGATGAGGTCTTTAGGTGTTCCTTGCAGCCAGCGTCATGGAAATGGGAACTTGGAACCTGGCAACAGTTTCGCACAATAACTTTCAATGGATTCCTGTCATAGAGCAGCCAGGAGAGAGCCAGGTTCCAAATACGTGAGACAGGGAACTAGAAGGCAGAGACAAGAGGACTTGGAATGTGCACAGGAGTGGGTAGCAGACAGCCTATGGGATTCCTTCGACCCATGAGCGTGCGGCATAAGCTGCCCCCTCTGTGTTTTATGTGGCTCCTGTGGCTACCCAGGGGCCCCGAGGATACAGCCCAAAAGGGACTGCCCGATCTCCTGTGCCATCTTGCTTTGTACCTGGCAAAATCTTCAAGAAGGGAATTCCCTTGCTGCTTGTCACAAGTTCAGAACTTTTAATCAGTTCTGTTGGTGAACTGCTAATAGGACATCCATAGGCATAGAAAGCCTTTTCTTGGCTGGGAAACTCTGCTGACTACAGGATAAGCCTTCCAAGAACCTGAGATAAAAATAGGTTGTCTGTCTCCTCTGCTGAATAGTATGAGAGACCAGAAGAGAGAAAAGGGGCTATAAACCTCCTTTGTCTGTTTTGGGAAAGAAGTGCCTCACTTGGTTTATTGATAATCCTGAAGGGCAAAGCTGGAAGGACCTCCAGGCCACGGATTTGCTAACTGTCTCTAGAACCTCAGGGTCCAGGGAAGTCCTCAGGGGATCATTACACAGCTAAGTGAAGGGTCAAGTTCACCAGGACACCTCCTCCCCAACTTCAGAGAAGCTCTGCTTTCATCTGTCTATGTATTAGGGTGTGCTGGAATGGTATCATGGTTAAAGAAACGTTTGCAAGCTTGTGAGACAGGCCAAGGCCTTATTTCACAAGGAAAACAAAACCAAACCAAGGCTCAGAAAGGCTGAATGGCATGTCCAGAGAAAGTGAATGGCTAAATCGAGACAACAGAATCCTTGTTCACTCAACATTCATTCAGAAAATAGTTACTTAACACAGCTAGGTGCAAGATATTTTGCTTGGTAATGAACAACTGTAATAAGACGGACATGGTTACTGCACTCCAAGGAGTTTAAGATGTAGTGGAACTGAAGATTTGGTTCTCTGAATGCTAGCTTAACGTACGTTGTTTACTGATGCTCAAAAAAAGAGAAAAAACAAACAAGGAAATGCAGCACAGTAACATAGCTTTCCGTATTGATTCAGTCAATACTTCTAGATCAGGGCAGCTGTTTTTTCATTCTTGTTCTAGAAAGATAGTATTGTCGATACACTTCTAGGCTGACTGAGCACTTCGCATTCCACGTCTTCTGGGGGCTCATGAGAAGTCATTTGTTAGTGTCATTGCCATCCCTTTGTAGGTGATACGCCTTTTGTCTTGAGCTGCTTTTCAGATCTTCTCTTTGCCCTTGGTATGCTACTGTTTCACTGCAGTGAATCTAGATGTGGGTTTCATTTTATTGCTCCTGCTTGGGATTATTAATTTACTTATTTTATCAACTCTGGAAAATTTTTAGCCATTGCTTCTTCAAATACTCACCTTTGCTTTCCATCTTCTCTTGTTTGGGAGTTTGCTTAGCTGCATGTTAGACCTGCTCATCCTATCCTCTATGTCTTTTATTTCTCTTCTATATTTTCTGTCTTCTCGGCCCATTAGGCATCATTCTTAGTAATTTCCCTAATTCCATTTTCTAGTTTCTTAATTCTCTATTTGTGATTAATCTATTATTTACTTCCTCTACATTGAATATTTTAATAATCATGTTTCGCTTCTGAAAGTTCTATTTTTTTTTTCAAATCTGCTGGTTCATTTCTAATAGTATCTTTCTGGTCAATTGTTATTATTATTTTGAGAGTGGTTGTAACAGTCGGACTATCAACTTTGCAGGCTTTGTACCAGCCGCCATACTCTCCAAAAGATGTCCCATCCTTTTGCTTTCCTTTGCATTCTTCTCTTTCTTCAGCATGCATCCAAATGGGTTTATTTTCATCATCTACAGAACCAAACTCCCTTTCATGTGCACGAGTGAGAATTTCTTTGTACAGTGTTTCTGCCTGCTTGAACTTTCCTTGCTTCAGATAGCAGGATGCCAGGTTATTTTTCGTCTTAGCCACGTTGGGGTCATCAGGTCCCAGTTTTGTCTGGTAGATCTCAAGGGCTCTTTGATAATAATATTCTACTTCTTCATACTTGCCCTGGTTCTGGCACAGTAAGGCCAAGTTATTTAACTGCTTGGCAACATCGGGGTGATGAGTTTCGCTCTTGTTGCCCAAGCTGGAGTGCGATGGTGCTATCTTGGCTCACCGCAACCTCTGCCTCCCAGGTTCAAGCAATTCTCCTGCCTCAGCCTCCCAAGAAGCTGGGATTACAGGCACCTGCCACCGTGCCCAGATAATTTTGTATTTTCAGTAGAGGCAGGGTTTCACCATGTTGGTCAGGCTGGTCTAGAACTCCTGACCTCAGGTGATCCGCCCACCTCTGTCTCCCAAAGTGCTGGGATTACAGGCGTGAGCCACCTCTCCCAGCCTCTGGTGAATTACTTTTTAAAAGCATTTCTTTCATTGTTATTTTTTTGTCTCGTGTCTGGAAATTCTGAAATCTAAAGTCCTTAAAGGTCTAAATCTTGTTTGTTTTTTTCCACTGTCTTTAACTTCTCTTTTCTGGTATGTTCATGGTCTTAGATGATGAGCTCCGTTTGCTTCATCCTAATCTGTGCTAATCCTGAGGGCCTACTTTAGGGATACTCTTCTTCAAAGAGGATTTACAGTTGCTTCTGCCTGAGCTGTGAGCATTGCCATCCATCCCCCCTCCCTAGAAGGGACCAATGCTAGCCTCCTTTTGTGTTGGAGGTGAGTGCCTGAGGTTCAGCCACCTCACCTTGGCCTGTTCCAAGGCTCGATCTCTTCATCAACTGACAATATGGCGTTTGTCTTCCAGGCCACTCCACCATTCATATTTGCTTACCACTCGTATTTCCACCTCTGGTTTCAGCTCATGGTTTTGCTTTAGTTTGCTGAAGTATGGCGTGGGGCAGGCATCCCCAGACTACGGCCCACGGGCCACATGCAGCCCCCTGAGGCCATTTATCCGGCCCCCCGCCGCACTTCAGGAAGGGGCACCTCTTTCATTGGTGGTCAGTGAGAGGAGCACAGTATGCGGTGGCCCTCCAACGGTCTGAGGGACAGTGAACTGGCCCCCTGTGTAAAAAGTTTGGGGACGCCTGGCGTAGGGTGATAGTCCTTGGTGATTTCCCTGACATCTTGCAGATTCACACTGCATTGAAAAGTATTTTTTTTTCCAGGACCCCATTGTTACTGAGTGGGTTGGCCTTATGAAGATGTAGTCTGCCACAAACCTGGAGGGAGAAGACCTCATTCAGTTGAAAGAATCCTGTTTGTGGACTCCCTGCGCTTCTGTTTTTTGTCCTGATGCCTTCAGGTTTAAAATCCTGTCATCATCTTCCCTGAGAGATCTGACGGGCATAATTCCTGTAGAAAGAAATGGATGAGAAGCTCAAGTAAAGCTTTGTCTTCTCAGAGAACATTTCTGGATTTTCTCTTGCTAAAGGAGGCTGTGGCCTGGCTCTTTTTAATCCTGTCTGTCTCTGTCTGTTTTGCTTTTATCCCCTCACATGTCGATAAAAGTCTTCACTTTTTTGGTGACAGTTCTAGTCTTTTACCTTTGAATGGCGCTTTATAGATTGCAAAAGACTCACACACACACACACACACACACGGACTCACCTGATCTTCTCAGCAGCCCTCTGAGCAAGCATCGCTGTCCCCATTTCAGAAGAGGTGCAGAAAGGTCACACTTGAGTTGCTTAAGGACCTAACAAGTCTGTTCATCAGGACCTTCACACTTACCTCCTGACCCCGAGTCCATGGCTTTTCTTCACTAAACCTGCTGTCCCTTGAGATAAAGTAAAACAATAATTCATCCATTTAATCATCTAACCTTTGTTGATCACCTGTTATACACCAGGCACTGTCCAGGTATAAGGATATCTCTGACAACAAAGTCCTTGCCCTTATTGCACTGTAGTTGGTGGCAGATCATAAATAAACAAGCAACCATATAATGTCAAAGAGTGATCGTTGCCATGATGAAAAATAGATAAATGGGGCTCTTGGGGAGTATGGGGCTGGATAAATGAAATGAAGCATGGAGCCCTAGGAAGAACTGTGAGGAAAGCACCCAGGTGGAAGAAAAGCCCAAGGTGAGATAGAACTTGGCATGTTCTGAGACGGTTGAAGGGCCCTGTAAGTACAGCGGCCCCAGCGAGGTGGAGAGTGATGGGAGGCGCAGTGGAAGAGGTGGCTGGAAACATGGTAGGGAGGATCTTAGAAAAAAGTCTGATGAGGAGGTCTGACCCTTGGAAGTTTGCTTCCTCCTCAAACACAAAGAACCTGTGTGCTGGCCAACCCTGAGTGTTAATAGCTCTCTCTCTTTTACTTGTCTCTTTCACAGGCTTACAGGTTTTCCCAGCTTCCTGAGATGGTCATGGGGTCACCGCCGCCACCCGTACCTCCTCGGACTGGTCCTGTGGCTGTCGCTTCTCTCAGGCGGTAACACATTCCTTTCTTTGCTTTGTTTGGAGTGTTTGGAAAAGAGTCGGTCCTGTGTACCCTGACCTAACAATAGCACGAGCAAACTTCCTTCATGCTCCGCCCACTCAGGGTGTGTCACCTGTACAGACAACCACATGCCTGTGGCGCCCCAAGCACCACGAAATCAACAGATCTCGGTGCTTTCGTGTTTTGTTTTGTTTTGTTTTTATAAAGACGGGGTTTCACCATGTTGGTCAGGCTGATCTTGAACTCCCGACCTCAGGTGATCCGCCCAACTTGACCTCCAAAGTGCTTGGATTACAGGCGCTTTTGTGCTTTTTAATCAGAAAGTTCTTGAGAACCCACAGTTGAAGAAGCCCAAGGTCAACTGCCCCATACCTGGGAGGCCCTAGACCCTGACCTTGAACATCTAAAAATGACTCCAGCTCAGGCCACCACAGCACCACGGCTGCTACCAGAAGTCGCTTGCTTATTGAGGGGTGGGGTCTGAGAAGCCAGGGAGAGGCAGGCGTGTCTCAGCACCCACCCCAGCTCTTAACTTCCAAGAGGGAGAGACTTGAAGCGTATGAAATCAGGTATCTCCATTGCAATGCATATGTTAAGCATGTTCTTTGCTCTATGAAAATATAACAAGTGCGTGTTTTTAATAGGGATAGGCAAGAAGGACAAAAGCTCTGAGCACTGGGAAAGGCTAGAACTGTGCCCTGGGGTACACGTGGACCATTGCCCTGGCCTTCCTATTCCAGCCTCCTCCAACACACAAATCACACCTGTCTGTGAACCATGGGTCTGGGCTTTAGTGAATGGGAAAGAAAAATAGGAATTTCCCTCTGGAGAGACCCTGCTCTCATTGCCCGTGGTTTAGAATGTGGAGTGGCGTAGATGTCACCTCTTGCCGCCAGCCAAGACTGGTGGAAAGCAGCAGACTCTGACCTGCTGTGCAGCCCCAGCAAGTGGCCTCGCCTCTCCAGCCCCTGTCTCTCTCTGTCTGTAACATGAGCACAGTGGCCTAGGTGATCTCAAAAGCTCTGGGATTCCGCTGAAAGGGGTCTCAGAATCGCTTATGGGGCAGAACTCAGAAATTTTCCCAGGAAGGGTTTTTTTGAACAAGTAGCAGATGCCTGGAACATCGTGTGGGAAGCCAGGGCTATGGGAACAAGCAGGCAGAGAGGGAGGGAGGGAGAAAGGAAGGGAGACGGCACCCTGATGAATGACCACATCATACAGCCTCCACACTGGACCCTCCTAGGAGAATAGCAAGGGGCTTCTCAGTTGCTCCGAGAGTCCTGGATTGGAGGGGTCTCATACCAGCCATCTGTGGGAGGTTTACTGAAGGCCAGCATCAATTTCTTATTTCTTCTTCCACCACCTGTTTCCTCCCAGCCCCTTCCACACCATTTGCTATCTTGCCACATATCAGGGGGGCACTGCCCTTTATATAAACTCAGGATTAGGCCAGGAAGGAACCTTTAAGATGAGTTTGTCTACCCCTTTTGTTGTACAGATGAGGAAACAGTCTTGGAAAGGGAAGGTACGCTGGGCACAGTGGCTCATGCCAGTCATCTCAGCACTTTGGGAGGCTGAGGGGGGTGGATCATTTGAGGCCAGGAGTTCAAGACCAGCCTGGACAATATGGTGAAACCCCATCTCTACCAAAAATACAAAAATTAGGTGGGTGTAGTGGCATGCACCTGTAATCCCAGCTATTTGGGAGGCTGAGGTGGAAGAATCACTTGAACTGAGGAGGCAGAGTTTGCAGTGAGCTGAGATCGTGCTACTGCACTCTAGCCTGGGTGACAGAGTGAAACCTTGTCTCAAAATAAATAAATAAATAAATAAAAATAATGAAAGGGAAGGTAGTTGGAACCCAGATTTCTGCCTTTCTTCCTCTCCCTTACTGTGACTGTCATTGCTCTGTGACAGCCACTGCTCTGCTCAGAGGGTGGCCCTGTGGGGGGCCAGACCTGCTGCAGCTGTCTTTGACTGTTTCCCACTGGGCTAATTTTAGGGGAGCCTGAAGTCCCTCTGCGAAACTGCCTCAGGCAAGGGGTGATGCTGGTGAGGGAGAAAGGTCTGTGGCTGAAGGACCCTTTGGAAACCCAGGAGATGTCCGCGTCTGCAGAGCTCAGGCTGCCCTCTTCTTACCCGGCTGGCTGAGCACCAAGTGGAAATAGGGATGTGTTAAATGGGCTTGATTATCTGGTTGCCCAGGGACCAAAACACAGTTCTGTCCGTTAGAATGCCCACTGCTCCCTGGAGCAGCCCAGCTTCCCAGTCTTAGGCTTGGCGCTTCCTGCCAGTTAGGAACAGAGACCGTGGGTCCCCAGCTGTCCTGGGTGTGAGAAGGGAGCAACCACACACTCCAGACAGAGCCTTCCCATTGGCTGCTGATGATGTCATCACCTCCTGGGTCGACCGTCCCCAGCTAATACCCAGGACTAATTGCTTTTCTTCTTTTACGTGGAAATTAAATATTCTACCACCCAGAGACACGAGAGCCACCCTTAAGGGAGAACTGACCTTGAACATCTGAAAATGATTCCAGCTCAGGCCATAACAACTGCTGCAAGTCTAGGTGTCCCTGCCCTGCTGACGCCCCTAGAAGGCCCTTTGTTATCTGGGGATGAATCCAGTCCTGGGGATCCCACCCTCATGAGGCTTGGAGGCAGCTGTCCATGCCCAAAGGTGACGGGGCGCACTCCTCCTGCCTGGGCCGCCACATGAGGTGTGGGACAGCGCTAACGCAATCCCTCTGCCCCATCTAGATCCACCTCAGACATCGGCAGCAAGACCAGAATGTCCGAGTCGGCAGGACCCGAGCCCACCCAGCTACACGACAGTGCCTCCTTCACGCAGATGTCCAGAGGCCCTGTGTCCGTGGCACAGTTGGATCAGTCGGCTTTAAATTACTCAGGTGGGCAAAAGGGGAAAAGCCCAAGTGTGCCCCCCACCCCTACTGCTGTGCCCTGTCCTCCCGCAAGCCCCAAATCCAATCTCCTTTCCAGCCACCACCCTCAGGAATCACAGCCACTTTTCTGGATCCCCTCCTATCTTCAGGAGCCCCAGCTAAAAAAGCTACTGGTTTTTTTTGCTTTAAAAGATCTGAAATCGGGCAAGATACCAAGTTATGCTAAAGTCAGCATGTATGTTAACATTTTGCCAGACTTCAAGTGTTTTTGGTTTTATCTTTAAAGCATTCCAGATACACCCATCCACCCCCATCTCATTCCCCTTCGCCCAAAAAGTAATCCCAGGCCTCACGTGATGGGTTTTAATCGTTTGCCACATAATATATATATGAAACAGTATACATTAACGTTTAATGTGTTTTAAATTTACATAAATGATATCATGGCATACATTTCCTTTTGTACTTTCTCTATTTAACATTGTTTTAAAAATTTCTCCAGGTTGCTATACACATACTATATTGATCTAGTTCATTTAAACTGCCATGTGGTATTCTATGATAAGTCACAGTTTATGTTTTTCCCTATTGATGGACATAGTGGTAGTTTCCAGTTTTTGCTATAACAAAACAATGCTGAAATGAACATTGAGGTTTGCACATGACCTAATGGGTTTCTTAGTTTATTTCAACCATACCTTTTAGGTTAAAACTGCAAACACCCAATTGTCAACATTTACTAAAGCATTCAGGGTGTCTAGAAATTCCACCGGTGAAGTCCATTTCTTTTGGTTCTGTTTCTTGGCTCTTTAAAAATACACATCCTCTTGGGAGGAAAACACCTGGACACCACGGTGTTACTTCTTCTTGCTGGCAGGTCAGGGGTGTTGGGCTGGGAGTGGGAGTCGGACCATCACTTCTCTAGAAAGCCAGGTCTGAGTCCCAGCAGATGATGCCCTCTCGTTCTGACTGCGAGGGTGAGGCTGCGTGGCACGCGGAGGTCTGCTGCTCCTCTCATCCCTGGAGACCTTTGTCTTCTCCTCCCCAATGCCAGAGTCCTCCTCTGCTTCCCTAGCTTCCCCAGGCCTGGGCAGATGCAGGCCTAGTGGGTGGGGTGCTGGCTGGGCCCACAACTCCCTCTACAGGGGATGAGAAGAAGGGAAAAGTCCAGAGCACTACTGCTGGATTTGGTGACTTTAGAAAAAAGGCTTTCCTTCCCCAGGTGAGTACAGACCTCACCTGTGATGAAGGAAACACTGCCTGGACTTCAGCCCCACTTGGCCTCTAGGCCAGATGCTCTTGAGCAGTACACCACTTCCCCCGCTGCGCACAGTGGCTCTAGAAGAGGTGAACAAAGAAAGAAGACCAGGTTTCCTCCGCCACATCCCACCCGCCTCTGTTGCTACATCAGCTCAGACCTGATTTCATAAGGCTTCAAATCCAGCAGCCAGCCAGGAAGTCAGTGAAACTGACTTTATTTGGCTCTTGGGCGGCTGGATCCCCCACACCAGCCTCTCTTAACCCACCTCCTCCATTTCCTCCGTGCCAGGTAATACGGTGCCGGCGGTGTTTGCCATCCCAGCTGCCAACAGACCTGGCTTCACCGGCTACTTCATTCCGACGCCTCCCTCGTCCTACAGGAACCAGGCCTGGATGTCCTATGCAGGAGAGAATGAGCTCCCGAGCCAGTGGGCAGATTCGGTGAGACCCTTGCTCTTTCCCTCATAAACCTTCACCTGCGTAGCACACACCAAGGAGTAAATGGGATAAAATGTTGAGGCTGAGGGTTTTGTTATCTCAGCCTCCCTCCCGGGAACCGGATGACTAAAGTCAGCCATTCTAAAGGAGATAGACAGTGTGCTGAGAGGGGATGTCCCCTTGACAGAGGAGCTTGAGACCTGCCTTCTAGTCCAGCTTCCACCTCTTCCTAGCGGGACAACCTTAGTCAAGGAGATTTTTATAATAATATCTACCATTTGTTGATTATTTTCTATCTACCAGACACCTTGTCAGATGTTTTGTTTATGTAATTTAATCTTTCTTACAGTCTTATCAGGTAGGTTTTATCGTTCCTATGAGTACTCCCGTTTTGCAGATGAGGAAATCGGGGATGCCGCCTATCTAAGGTCACGCAGCTAGTAAGGAAGTGCCAGGGACAGAATTCAAACCCGTACCTGTCTGACTCCAAAGCTTTTATTAAATTTGTTTCTTTTAGCACAAAATTCTGTAAAATTTTAGAAGAAATGTCAGAAAATGAAGCATTAGAAACCCAAGACTAGGCTGGGTGCAGTGGCTCATGCCTGTAATCCCAGCACTTTGGGAGGCAGAGGTGGGAGGGTCACCTGAGATCAGGAGTTCGAGAACAGCCTGGCCAAGATGGTGAAACCATTTCTCTACTAAAAACACAAAAATTAGCTGGATGTGGTGGCAGGTGCCTGTAATCCCAGCTACTCCGGAAGCTGAAGCAGGAGAATCACTTGAACCCAGGAGGCAAAGGTTGCAGTGAGCCGAGATCACGCCATTGCACTCCAGCCTGGGCAATAGGGTGAGACTCGGTCTCAAAAAAAAAAAAAAAAGAAAGAAAAGAAAAGAAAAGAAAACCCAAGACTGAATTACTACATTACTACATATATTAATTTTCCAGATGACCAAAGCTTACCCCTTTAATTTCCAAAATATTTAAAAATATATGTAGCTTGGCATAAAAATATTTCTGAAATGAATGCTATCTTCCCTCTTCTCCTTTAAAAGAATATAAAATATAATTTGCCTTTTATGAATGATTCAGTATCCTTATGATGCCTCATTATACTCAAATGGCATTTGTAGGATGAACTCTCATGGCTTGTAGAATTATTGCCCTTATATTGTCAAATATCTCCCAACTACTATAATTTTTTGAGCTACTATCATGGCTCAATATTTTTTTTTCTGACCTTGCTTCCAATGGGGACTCCAGCGGGCACTCGATATTACTGTCAGTGTCCCCACATCTAGTAATAGGCTCACCCTTAAGTGTGCTTTGCATCATGTGCCATTATCTGCAAATGAGGCTTATCTGCGATCATTAGAATCGTTTGTAAACTTGGAGTAAATAAGCTCTAAGAGAGGAGCTAGAGGGAGTCCCTGCTGTTCAGTCTGTGAATCTGAACGTGGGACTTTACGGCATCTGTTTTTATTGTTTGGGGGCCTTTTTGGTGTTAGCATTCCCTACTATTCCATACAGCCGATATCACTGGGTATAATTTGATCATTCAGAGGTTATTGATTTTGTAATCCCACTTCATCTGAAAGTTATCTAGACTTTTCAGAAAGTAGATGATGTTTAACTTGAACTACTTAGGCAGTAAGCCTGCAGCTCTGTGGAGTATAAAACTGGGCACTAACTGGAGTTGGTGGAAGTATTTTCCAAAACCTTGACCCCTGTGTTCAAGAGGCTTACAGATGATCATTTAGCCAGGCTTATAGCTACATCTAGACACGTTTGGATTCACAGTTGCCTTAAAGATGAAGGTAAAGGAACCAAGTAAATGGAAAGTAACCTTCCTGCCACAACTGGACTGGCTGTTTCTGGGCTCACCTCCCACAGTGTGAAGGAGAACCAGTGTCCTATTAGTTATTTTTAATTAAGAGGAAGATGATTGCTGCAGCCTAATTGGGTCTTTCCTGGAGCCCAGTTATCACCTGCAATTAAGCAGGGAGGTGTGCGCATGAAAGGAGCAAGGTGAAAGGGGTGATTTATAGCTCATGAAAGTCAGTCCAGGAAGCTCAGAGAGACCAGTTGTCAGCTTGAGAAGGGTCCAGGAATCATGCACACCTTCCCCATCTATGTGAGAAAGAAAAGTCCCCCACCAGCATTTGGATATCAGACCTTCCTGATCCCAGGAGCTAGCTTGGATAAAATCACCTGGACTTGGGATGACAAATAGGTTTTATCTTTGGCACCAGATGGAGAAGGATTGAGAGGGGCTTCCATGCTCAGCAGGAAACTGCTGTGATCCAGTTGGTGATGTTTGCCATGGGCACTGGCTAGGGAAGTAGTATTAGGTGCCAGCCCTGAATTTTGGCGGGAAAGGCATGATGGCTCCAGCCTGCATCTAATATAAGGAATGAAGAGTTTCTCATCTCCTCATCTTCCCTGCTGTTGAATATTGCCCTGAGGATACTCCAGTGGGATCAAGGTATCCCTTGCCTGTCCTGGCCACCAGCACCACAGAGCAGAGGGCTCTCAAGAGTTGGACATTGACTCTCTCAGCCACAGCAAGTACAGTTAGCTGAATTTGAAATGCAGGAAAAGGGAAGGTGGTAGCTTCCTTCTCAGATATTTGCCCCAGCTGATCATTCTTTAGAGATTTTCAAACTATGCTCCTCAGAAGCCCGGGTTCTGAGACTCCCTGCTCTTGCTCTGCACAATTCTGAGCACTGGTGTTCAGCAATAAGCAAGTGAGTCACTTTCCACCTCCATGGAGTTGACAGCCGGAGACAGGCAGTGGCATCAGAGCTGTAACTGTTATGCTGGAGAAACTGCAAGGACACATGTAATAGACTAATGTCGGGCTGGGAGAGGTCTCCTGGAAGACAGGAGGTTTGAGCTGAGATCTGAAATATGCACCCCATGTCCTGGTCTTGGCTCTTTGGTGACCCCAATAACCTGTACCTTCCCAGATCATGTGCCCGAAGGACTCAGACAGCCCAACTCTGGTTTTTCTCTAAGATACAAATGAAACATATTAGTCCTTTTATATAAAGACCCACCCTTAGCACCTGTGGGCTGTTTTATCTTGCTTTGCTGGGTCTTGTGGGGAAATCACAGTCCCAAGTTGTCACTTGGGACATCTGTCCCATTACTTCTTCCCTGGCTTGGGTCCTCATTGGTTCCTTTTTTTTTTGCTAGATATAACCCCAGTTTGCAGATACCGCATTGGTTCTCATCCGACCCATTGAGGAAGCCTTAGAACTTGTCTGCTCCCTACCTCTAGGGAGTCCACCTCCAGGTGTCCTTTCCAAATATAGACTCCTGCTCTGCCTGACACCCATACAGGACTCCCAGCCCAGGGATCAGCCACACATCTCAGAAACCTGCCTACTCAAGAGGGATCACCAGAACATCCAGCAGGGAGGAGGCGGGGCTGCTTTCCTTCCACGTGTTCCCCCATCTAGAGTTTCTGAGTCATCACACCACTCCATGGGTATGGTCTGAATGTCTGTGTCCCACTCGATTTATGTGGTGAAATCCTAACCCCCAAGGTGATCGTATTAGGACCTGGGAGCTTTGGGAGGCAATTAGATCATGAGGGCAAACCCCCTAATGAATGAATCCCATGATTAGTACCCTTAGAAAAGAGGCCTGATCTCCCTGACCTCTCCTGCCATGTGAAGTGATAGGGAAAAGACAGCTGTCTCTAAACCAGGAAGCAAGACTTCACCAGATACAGAATCTGCCAGCACTTTGGTCTTGGACTTTCCGGCTTCCAGAACTGTGAGAAATAAATTTTTGTTGTTTATAAGCTCTGCAGCTTATGGCATTTTGGCATAGCAGCCAGAACAGACTAGGACTTCCTTCTCCATCCTCACTCAGGAGCCAGATGAGCGTTGCTGTGAAGCATGGGAACAGGCTGTATTTCTCAGAATTGTGACATTGAAAATGCATAGAACAAACGGGACATGCACATGCTGTAGCCTGACATTCAGCAGCTTATGAATCCACCCCTGTCTGTCTGTCTTGCCTGAGCTCCTCCCACACACACCCTCTGGTTAGCCTCAAGTCATTGATGCCCCTTGGGGCACTCTCCTCTTTGTACTGCTATGGGATCTTTGGGGTGTCCGTTTTCTTCCTGGAAACCTCTGTGGCCGATGATGCTTTTGCCCGGGTTCTTGTCCTGCTTCCAGGAAGAATGAGGTATGCGGACAAATGAAAGGTGAAGAAGATGAAAAGGAGCTTCATTTAGTGTTAGAACAGCTCAGAGGAGCCCCACAGTGAGTAGCTCCTCTCTGTAGGTAGGTTGTCCTATGGAATATTCAGCTCTCAGCAGAGAAGAGGCCCTGGAGAGGGTGGCTCCTCTCTGTCCACTCCTCACCCCAGTCTGCTACTCTCAGCAGAGAGGAGGCCCTGGAGAGGGCGGCTCCTCCTGCAGACAGCTTATTCAGACATCTCTGCAGGTCTCTGAAGCACTCGGCTGGGAGGACAGCTCCTCTCCATTGCTGGTCATCCCCTAGTCTCTCTGTCCTCTGCCCTCTGCTCTGGTTTTCCTCGGCCCTGCTCTAGTTGAGCCCAGGGCCTTAATGGACCTCAAAGGGGAGAAAATGTGCGCTTATTGGTCCTTGAGTGGCCATGGGTAGGCCCAGAAGAGGTACCACAAGTCCCTACTCCAGCCTGAGGACTGGCAGCCTAGCCCCCAGCCTTCAGGCCTCCCTGGCCTTCTGAAGCTGGGCCTTATTAGGGACCCACTCCCTTCTGCCCAGGAGTCTGTCTGTCCACCCCACCCCTTGTCATTCATGGCCCTGGGGGCTTGGCTGCAACCCCACTCAGAAATCAGAGCCTGTGCAGGGAGAGGAGAGAGGCCAGGCAGTAGAAGCAGACACCCCCAAGGCAGCAGGGAGGAAGGTGCCTTCCCAAGATGCTGAGAATACAGGCTGATGCCCGCCCAGTCTTATGCCTGGGAGGGTGATTGGAGCTACACCCGCGGAGATCCAGCCCTGCCATTTCAGAAGGGGCAGGATTCCAGCTTATCACTAGTTCCGGCCTGCTCCATGGAGGGGGAGGCCCAGTCTGCAGCTGTGGGTGGGGTGGTTGTAGCTGCACCCAGGGCAGATCCTGCCTGTTCCTGGCCCTCTCCAAGACCACAGGGAGGCTCGAATCCACAGCACACTTTGGGTGGCTGTAGCCCCACCCAAGAGGGCAGGGCTCTTGCCTACTCCATAGAGCAGGAGGTCTGGGGTCTGCAGCTGAAGCTTGGGTGGCTGCAGCAGCATCTGGGGGAGCTTCTGCTCCAACTCAGAAGGGGCAGGGCTCTCACTGGCTCCATGGAGTATGCACCCCTAGCTGCGCAGCCCTGCTTCAGCCAGTGTGATGGCAGCAGCCACTGCCATCAGCACTCCCATACATTTTGATTTGATGATTTGCATTTGATTTTCCCTTTGCCCAGAATGCCACCACATCTTCCTAGAGATACCCTGTTCAATCCAAACTCACCTAAGCTGCCCAGTCCTCCCACACATACTTCGTTCACCATAGCACCCTGTGCCTCTGTTGTCCGTGAATACTTATTCTGTAGCGTTCCAACTAACATCATGGTGTAGGAAGGTCTTTTGTGGACTAATCTGGAACAGCATCCCTGTATGTGCCACTGTTTCTGTGGGAGAATTGACTCTAAATTCAAAATTACTGACTTGTCCTTATTCCTGGAAGTTTACATATTTTAAGCATAGAACTCTGTGTCTTCCACTTTTGATGAAGAGAGAAAAATTTTTTAAGAAACCAAAATCATATCCCAGATTCAAGACACTGTAATGCAGTGATTAATTCCAGCTCTTAGAGCCAGGCAGACCTCTGCAGAGCATGTCTTGGTAGCTTGTCACCTTAGACTGTGGCACTCTTCAGTTTCCTCATCTGTACAGTAAGGATAACAATACCTACCCCCTAGGTTATTGCTTTGAGAACTAAACGAGATAATGTTTGGAAAATCCTTAGTACAGGGATCAATTGATATTAGTTATTATTATTAATAATAAACCCCTCGGTTCCTCTGGGGTCCATAAACAGTTCTGTTTGCTTAATTGTGCTTATGTGAATAAGGTAACCAAGAGCTGGGCATGGTGGTACCCACCTGTAGTCCCAGCTACTCAGGAGGCTAAGGCAGAAGGATCACTTGAGCCCCAGAGTTTGAGACTGCAGTGAGCTATGACTGTACCACTGCATTCCAGCCTAGATGGCAGAGTGAAACATCATCTCTAAAAATAGTAATAGTAATAAAAATAAGGTAGCCAGGTAGATTCAAATATAGACTCAGATTTATATATTCCTAAGGTTTCCAGCAACGTTTAAAAACACCTGTTTAGGGGGGCCAAGATGGGCAAGAGGAGGCAGCACCGGAAGGCAGCTCCCACCAAATGAGATGCAGCAGGCTAGAGGACTTCACAATTCCAAGTGAGGTGCCAGGTTCATTGCGGTGGAACTGGCAGGATTCTGAAAATAGCCCAGGGAAGGCAAGCCAGGAAGCAGGGCGAGTGCAGCCCAGGGAGGGCGAACTCAGATACCTGGAAAATGCAGCCCGCTTGGAGGGTGGGGGACTTCACCCCCTCAGTCCTCTGATTTGGATCCTGTGGTTCCCTCATCCCTCTTGCAACCCATGGTCCACGAGAGCCCGACAGGACTGAGGGGCGTCGTGGGTTGTCGATGCAAATCTGAGCAATGGCTCCTGCCTGGTGCACAAGGTGGGATGGACCCGGGAGGAAGTGTGGACTAACAGTGGGACGGAACAACCCCTCCCACAGACAGAGGCAGAGTTGAAAGCAGGGAAACAGGTCATAACGCCTGGCAGCACCCCCCCACCCCCCCACACACACACAAACTCAAACTGAAGCCCGCGAGCTAGAGAGCTTCCCAGCAAAAACACCAGTTTGATCCCAACCCAGAAGATCGAGCTCCAGGAAGGAAAGACGCCCTTGGGAAGGCGGGGCCGATTTAACCTGCCTCAACAAACTCCAGGGGAAGACCACCCACCCAGCAGCCTGACTGAATCCGAGGCAGCCCAGCAGCGCCTCTCCAGGCCAAAAAAGATATAGCTCCAACCTCAACAAAAAGCACGTACACAAATCACCAATTCAAAGATTAAAGGGAGATAAATCCAAGAAGATGGGGAAAAAACAGCGCTAAAAGGATGAATCCATCAAAGACCAGAACACCTCTTCTCCTCCCAGGGATCACAGCTCCTCACAATCAAGGGAACAAAACAAGACAGAGAGAGTCTGACAATTGACAGAAGAAGGCTTCAGAAGGTGGGTATTAACAAACTTCTCCGAGTTAAAAGACCATGTTCTAACCCAATGCAAAGAAACTAAGAACCTTGAAAAAAGGTTAGACGAAGTGCTAAGTAGAATAAGCAGCCTAGAGAAGAAAATAAATGACTTGATGGAGCTGAAAAACACAGCATGAGAACTTCACAAGGCATACGCAAGTTTCAACAACCTAATTGATCAAGCAGAAGAAAGGACATCAGAGACTGAAGATCAAATCAATGAAATAAAATGAGAAGTCAAGATTAGAGAAAAAATAGTGAAAAGAAATGAACAAAGCCTCCAAGAACTATGGGATTATGTGAAAGGACCTAATCTACGCTTGATCGGCATACCTGGATGTGACAGGGAGAATGAATCCAAGCTGGAAAACACTCTTCAGGACATTTTCTAAGAAAACTTCCCCAACCTAGTAAAGCAGGCCTATATTCAAATCCAGTAATTACAGAGAACACCATGAGGATACTCCTCAAGAAGAGCAGCTCCAAGGCACATAATCATCAGATTCACCAGTGTTGAAATGAAGGAAAAAATCCTAAGGGCAACCAGCAAGGATGAGTCACCCACAAAGGAAAGACCATCAGATTCACAGCAGATCTTTCAGCAGAAACCCTGCAAGCTAGAAGGGAGTGGGGGGCCAATATTCAACATCCTTAAAGAAAAGAACTTTCAACCTAGAATTTCGTATCTGGCCAAACTAAGCTTCATAAGTGAATGAGAAATAAAATCCTTTATGGACAAGCAATTGCTGAGAGATTTCATCATTACAAGACCTGCCTTACAAGAGCTCCTGAAGAAAGTACTAAACCTGGAAAGGAACAACCAGTACCAGCCACTGCAAAAATGTACCAAATGGTAAAGAACAATGATGCAGTGCAGAAACTGCATAAACTAACAGGCAAAAGAAACAGCTGGTAACAAAATGGCAGGATCAAATTCAAATGTAACAATATTAACGTTGAATGTAAATGGCATAGATGCCCCAATCAAAAGACACAGACTGGCAAACTGGATAAAAAGTCAAGACCCATCAGTGTGCTGTATTCAAGAGACCTATCCCATGTGCAAAGACTCACATAGAGCCAAAATAAAGGGTTGGAAGAAGATTTACTAAGCAAATGGAGAGGAAAAAAAAAAAAAAAGCAAGGGTAGCAATCGTAGTCTCTGATAAAATGGACCTTAAACCAACAAAGATCAAAAGAAACAAAGAAGGGCATTATGTAACGGTAAAAGGATCAATGCAACAAGAAGAGCTAACAATCCTAAATAAATATATACCCAATGCAGGAGCACCCAGATACATAAGTTACTAACAACCTACCAAGAGACTTAGACTCCCACACAGTAATAGTGGGAGACTTGAACACTCCACTGACAATATTGGACAGATCAATAAGACAGAAAGTCAACAAGATATCCAGGATTTGAATGCAGATGTGGACCAAGTGGACCTAATAGACATTTACAGAACACTCCACCCCATATCTGCAGAATACATTCTTCTCAGTACCACATCACACCTACTCCAAAACTGACCACTTAATTGGAAGTAATCACTCCTCAGCAAATGCAAAAGAACAGAAACCGTAACAGTCTCTCAGACCTCAGCACAATCAAATTAGAACTCAGGATTAAGAAAAACACTCAAAACCACACAATCACATGGAAACTGAACAGCTTGCTCCTGAATGTCAAATGGATAAACAATGAAATGAAGGCAGAAATAAAAATGTTCTTTGAAACCAATGAGAATGAAGACACAATGTACCAGAATCTATGGGACACATTTAAAGCAGTTTATAAAGGGAAATTTATAGCAATAAGTGCCCACATGAGAAACAAGGAGAGATCTAAAATAGAAACTCTATTGTCAAAATTGAAAGAGCTAGAGGAGCAAGATCAAAAAAACTCAAAAGTAAGCAGAAGACAATAAATAACTAAGATCAGAGTGGAACTGAAGGAGATAGAAATACAAAAAAACTCTTCAAAAAATTAGTAAATCCAGGAGCTGCTTTTTTGAAAAGATCAACAAAATAGACCATTAGCTAGACTAATAAAAAAGAAAAGAGAAGAATCAAATAGAAGCAATAAACAAAAAAGGGGAGATCACCAATGATTCCTCGGAAATACAAACTACCATCAGAGATGACTACAAACAGCTCTTTGCACATAAATCAGTAAATCTGGAAGAAATGGATAAATTCCTATACACTTGCATACTCCCAAGACTAAGCCAGGAAGAAGCTGAAACCCTGAATAGACCAATAATGAAGTCTGAAGTCAAGGCAGAAATTGACAGCCTACCAACCAAAAAAAGTCCAGGTCCAGATGGGTTCACAGCCAAATTCTACCAGACATATAAAGGAGGAGCTGGTACCATTCCTGCTGAAACTATTCTAAATGATACAAAAAGAGGGAATCCTTCCTAACCCTTTCTATGAGACCAACATCATCCTGATACCAAAACCTGGCAAAGGCACAACTGAAAAAGAAAACTACAGGCCAATATCCATGATGAACATTGATGCAAAAATCTTCAGTAAAATACTGGCAAACAATCCAGCAGCACATCAAAAAGTTTATCCACCACAATCAAGTAGGCTTCATCCCGGGGATGCAAGGCTGGTTCAACGTATTCAAATCTATAAATGTAATCCACCACATAAACAGAATTGAAAAAAAAAACCACATGATTATCTCAATAGATGCAGAGAAGGCCTTTGACAAAATTCAACAGCCCTTTATGCTAAAAACTCTCAATAAACTAGGTATTGATGGAACATATCTCAAAATAATAAAAGCCATTTACAACAAACCCACAGCCAATATCATAATGAACGGGCAAAAACTAGAAGCATTCCCCATTAAAAACTGGCAGTAGACAAGGATGCCCTCTCTCACCACTGCTATTCAGTATAGTACTGAAAGTTCTAGCCAGAGCAATTAGGTTAAAAAATAAAAATAAATAAATAAAAAAGGTATTCAATTAGGAAAAGAAGAAGTCAGATTGTCCCTATTTGCAGACAACATGATCATATATTTAGAAGACTGCATCATTTCAGCCCAAAACCTCAAGCTAGTAAGCAGCTTTGGCAAAGTCTCAGGATACAAAATCAGTGTATATAAATCACAAGCATTTCTATACACCAACAACAGACAGAGAGCCAAATCATGAGCAAACCCATTTACCAATGCTACAAAGAGAATAAAATACCTAGGAATACAACTAACAAAGGATGTAAAAGATCTCTTCAAGGAGAACTACAAACCACTGATCAAGGAAATAAGAGAGGGCACAAACAGATGGAAAAACATTCCATGCTCATGGTTAGGAAGAATCAGAATTGTGAAAATGGCCTTACTGCCCAAAGTAATTTATAGATTCAGTGCTATCCCTATCAAGCTACCATTGACCACCTTCACAGACCTGGAAGAAACCACTTTAAACTTCATATGGCACCAAAAGAGTGCCTTAATAGCCAAGACAACCCTAAGCAAAAAGAACAAAGCTGGAGGCATCATGCTACCTGACTTCAAACTATACTACAAGGCTACAGTAATCAAAACAGCATGGTACTGGTACCAAAACAGAGATATAGACCAATGGAACAAAACAGAGGCCATAGAAGCAATGCCACACATCTACATCCATCTGATCTTTGACAAATCAGACAAAAACAAACAGTGGGGAAAGGATTCCCTGTTTAATAAATGGTGTTGGGAAAACGGGCTAGCCATATGCAGGAAGCTGAAACTAGACCCCTTCCTTACAGCTTATACAAAAATTAACTCAGATGGATTAAAGATTTAAACATAAGACTTAACACCATAAAAACCCTAGAAGAAAACCTAAGCAACACCATTCAGAACATAGGCACAGGCAAGGACTTCCTGACTAAAACATCAAAAGCAACGGCAACAAAAGCCAAAATAAACAAATGGGATCTAATTATACTTAAGAGCTTCTGCACAGCAAAAGAAACAGTCATTAGAGTGAACAGGCAACCAACAGAATGGGAAAAAACTTTTGCAATCTACCCATCTGACAAAGGACTAATATCCAGAATCTACAGAGAACTAAAGCAGATTTACAAGAAACAAACAAATAAATCCATTAAAAAGTGGGCAAGGGATATGAACAGACACTTTAAAAAGACGACATTTATGAGGCCAACAAACGTATGAAAACATGCTCATCATCACTGGTCATTAGAGAAATGCAAATCAAAACCACATTGAGATACCGTCTCATGCCAGTTAGAATGGCGATCATTAAAAAATCTGGAGACAACAGATGCTGGAGAGGATGTGTAGAAATAGGAACACTTTTACACTGTTGGTGAGAGTGTAAATTAGTTCAACCATTATGGAAGACAGCATGGCAATTCCTCAAGGACCTAGAAATAGAAATTCCATTTGACCCAGCAATCCCATTACTGAGTATATACCCAAATAATGTTCTATTATAAAGACACATGCACACATAGGTTT
Source organism: Saimiri boliviensis (assembly GCF_048565385.1). NCBI lineage: Eukaryota > Metazoa > Chordata > Mammalia > Primates > Cebidae > Saimiri > Saimiri boliviensis. The sequence goes on from NC_133454.1 coordinate 101,964,855, forward strand.
GTTGCATTGCTGTTTATGATAGCAAAGACCTGGAATCAACCCAAATACCCATCAATGATAGACTGGACAAAGAAAATGTGGCACATATACACCATGGAATACTATGCAGCCATAAAAAACGACGAGTTTGTGGCCTTTGTAGAGACATGGATGAATCTAGAAACCATCATTCTCAGCAAACTGACACAAGAACAGAAAACCAAACACCGGGGGAGACTTCCGGGAAGACGGCCGCCTAAGAACAGCTCAGGACTTCAGCTCCCAGTGAAAGTGCAGAGGGTGAGTGGACCCCGCGTTTCCAGACGAACTCCTATTGCCCACAGACCAGGAGATACCCAGGCAGAGGGGTCGCCAGCATCGCAGTCCCAGCCGGTGCGGCTGTTTTGGTTCCTGTGGGGCTGATTCCGCCCGCATGGCTGCTGTGACCACGCCCTGTTGCTTCGGTTCTCCGTACAAAAACCACTGGTCTGGGAGCCCTCTTAGCTGGCGAGCAGAGCCCTGAGACGGCAGAGTTGCCCATTCATCTGAAATAGCGAGCCAGGCCAGGAGATTCCTAGGCAAAAAATCTGCCAGGAGCCGGTGCCACAGTTCAAGCCGACTCAGTGAGTCCCAACAACAACGAAAACAAAAACAGTAATTGGAAACCCTCTGGGTTGAGCCCTTCAAACCAAGCACAGCTGAACCGGGAAGGTCCAGCTTGGTGGGGGAGGGGCTTCCGCCATTACTGAGACTCTCCACCGCTACGGAGGCAGGCCGCCGTTGCCAAGGCAACCCACCATTGCCGAGGCAAACTGCCACAACAGAGAGAGTCCGCCATAACAGAGGCGGGGCCACCGTTACCGAGACAGTTCTAACTAGGCCCATATAAACAGGACTGCAGAGAAGAGCTCAGGGTACCTGAGCGGAGCCCACAGCAGCTCAGCAAAGCCCCTGCGGGCAGGCAGCGGCTAGGCGTGCTGCTAGCTGGGCGGGTAAGACCTGAAAGAAAAATCAAAAAAGGCAGTAGTGCAACGGAAACTCATAAAGCTCCAACTCCCTAGGACAGAGCACCTGGGAACAAAAAGTGCTTTATGAGTTCAGCTGCAGCAGACCTAAACATACCTGCCCAGCAGCTCTGAATGAACAACGGAGCTCACAACTCAGGACTTAAGCCCCAATAAAAGATAGACTGTCTCCTCAAGTAGCTCCCTGACCCCCATAAATCCAAAGAATCACCTCATAAAGGAGAGAATGGACTGACAGTAGGTGAGCATCCTTCTGGGACAAAGATAGCAGAAGAGGAAACTGGCAGCAACCCTTACTGTTCTGCAGCTGCTGCAGGTGACCCCCAGGCAAGCAGGGCCTGGAGTGGACCTCAGCAGTCCTACAGCAGAGGGGTCAGAATGTTAGAAGGAAAGCTTGAGAAAAAAAAAAAAAGTAACTTCAGCATCCACGAACTAGAAGCTCACTCAGAGACCCAATCTGAAAGACAGTAATTACAAAGAAAACAGGTGGATAAACCCACAAAAATGGGAAGAAACCAGCGCAAAAAGAATGAAAACTCCCGAAACCAGAACACCTCTCCTCCTAAAAGGGATCACAACTCCTCACCAGCAAGGGAACCAGACTGGATGGAGAAGGAGGGTGATGAAATGACAGAATCAGACTTCAGAAGGTGGGTAGTAAGAAACTACAGTGAACTAAAAGAACATGTTCTAACTCAACGTAAAGAAAATAGGAACCTTGAAAAAAGATTGGACGAAATGCTAACGAGAATGGACAGCATAGAGAGGAATATAAGTGAATTGATGGAGCTGAAAAACACAACACAAGAACTTCGTGAAGCATGCACAAGCTTCAACAGCCGAATTGACCAAGCAGAAGAAAGGATATCAGAGGTCGAAGATCAACTCAATGAAATAAAAAGAGAAGGCAAGAACAGAGAAAAAAGCGCAAAAAGGAATGAACAAAATCTTCAAGAAATGTGGGACTATGTGAAAAGACCCAATCTATGTCTGATAGGTGTACCTGAATGTGATAAAGAGAATGAATCCAAGCTGGAAAATACTCTTCAGGATATTATCCAGGAAAACTTCCCCAACCTAGCAAGGCAGACCAATATTCAAATCCAGGAAATACAGAGAACACCACAAAGATATTCCTCAAGAAGAGCAACCCCAAGGCACATAATCGTCAGATTCACCAGGGTTGAAATGAAAGAGAAAATGCTAAGGGCAGCCAGAGAGAAAGGTCGGGTTACCCACAAAGGGAAGCCCATTAGACTCACAGCAGATCTCTCAGCAGAAACCCTACAAGCCAGAAGAGATTAGGGGCCAATATTCAACATCCTTAAAGAAAAGAATTTTCAACCCAGAATCTCCTATCCAGCCAAACTAAGCTTCATAAGTGAAGGAAAAATAAAATCCTTTGTGAACAAGCAAGCACTCAGAGATTTCATCACCACCAAACCTGCTCTACAAGAACTCCTGAAAGAGGCTCTACACATATAATGGAACAACCAGTACCAGCCACTCCAAAAACACACCAAATGGTAAAAGAGCATCAACACAATCAAGAAGCTGCATCAACTAACCAACAAAACAGCCAGGTAGCATCAAAATGACAGTATCAAATTCACACATAACAATACTATCCCTAAATGTCAATGGACTAAATGCCCCAATCAAAAGACACAGACTGGCAAATTGGATAAAAAGCCAAAACCCATCAGTGTGCTGTATCCAGGAAACCCATCTTACATGCAAGGATACACAAAGGCTCAAAATAAAGGGATGGAGGAAGATCTACCAAGCAAATGGAGAGCAAAAAAAGGCAGGAGTTGCAATTCTCATCTCTGATAAAATAGACTTTAAAGCAACAAAGATCAAAAGAGACAAAGAAGGACATTACATAATGGTAAAAGGATCACTGCAACAAGAAGAGCTAATGATCCTAAATATATACGCACCCAATACAGGAGCACCCAGATACATAAGGCAAGTTCTTAATGACTTACAAAGAGACTTAGACTCCCACACAATAATAGTGGGAAACTTTAACACCCCATTGTCAATATTAGACAGATCAACCAGACAGAAAATCAACAAGGATATCCAGGACCTGAACTCAGACCTGGAACAAGCAAACCTAATAGACATTTACAGAACTCTCCACCCCAAATCCACAGAATATACATTCTTCTCAGCACCACATCATACCTACTCTAAAATTGACCACATAATTGGCAATAAATCACTCCTCAGCAAATGCAAAAGAACAGAAATCATAACAAACAGTCTCTCAGACCACAGTGCAATCCAGTTAGAACTCAGAATGCAGAAACTAACTCAGAATCGCACAGCTTCATGGAAACTGAACAACTTGCTCTTGAATGTTGACTGGATAAACAATGAAATGAAGGCAGAAATAAAGATGTTCTTCGAAACCAATGAGAACGAAGACACAACATACCAGAATCTCTGGGACACATTTAAAGCAATCTCTAGAGGAAAATATATAGCAATGAGTGCCCACATGAGAAGAAAGGAGAGATCTAAAATTGACACCCTATCATCAAAATTGAAAGAGCTAGAGGAGCAAGATCAAAAAAACTCAAAACCTAGCAGAAGACAGGAAATAACTAAGATCAGAGCAGAACTGAAGGAAATAGAGACACAAAAAACTCTTCAAAAAATCAATAAATCCAGGAGCTGGTTTTTTGAAAAGATCAACAAAATAGACAGACCACTAGCCAGATTAATAAAAAAGAAAAGAGAGAATAACCAAATTGATGCAATAAAAAATGATAAAGGGGATATCACCACAGATTCCACAGAAATCCAAACCATCATCAGAGATTATTACAAACAACTCTATGCACATAAACTAGTAAACCTGGAAGAAATGGATAAATTCCTGGACACCTGCATCCTCCCAAGCCTAAACCTGGAAGAAGCCGAAACCCTGAATAGACCAATAACATGGTCTGAAGTTGAGGCAGCAATAAAGAGCCTACCACCCCAAAAAAGCCCAGGTCCAGATGGGTTCACAGCCGAATTCTACCAGACATACAAAGAGGAGCTGATACCATTCCTTCTGAAACTATTCCAGACAATCCAAAAAGAGGGAATCCTTCCCAAATCATTTTACGAGACCAACATCATCCTGATACCAAAACCCGGCAGAGACTCAACAAGAAAAGAAAATTTCAGGCCAATATCCACAATGAACGTAGATGCAAAAATCTTCAATAAAATACTGGCAAACCGATTGCAACAGCATATCAAAAAGCTCATCCACCATGATCAAGTAGGATCCATCCCGGGGATGCAAGGCTGGTTCAACATACGCAAGTCCATAAACGTAATTCACCACATAAACAGAACCAAAGACAAAAACCACATGATTATCTCAACTGATGCAGAGAAGGCTTTTGACAAAATTTTAGCAAAACCCTTTATGCTAAAAACCCTCAATAAACTAGGTATTGACGGAACGTATCTCAAAACAATAAAAGCTATTTACGACAAACCAACAGCCAATATCATACTGAATGGGCAAAAACTGGAAGCATTCCCTTTGAAATCTGGCACTAGACAAGGATGCCCTCTCTCACCACTCCTATTCAATATAATACTGGAAGTTCTAGCCAGAGCAATCAGGCAAGAAAAAGAAATAAAGGGTATCCAAATTGGAAAGGAGGAAATCAAATTGTCTCTATTTGCAGATGACATGATTGTATATCTGGAAGACCCCATCATCTCAGCCCAAAGCCTCCTGAAACTGATAAACAACTTCAGCAAAGTCTCAGGATACAAAATCAACGTGCAAAAATCACAAGCATTCCTATACACCAGTAATAGACTTCAAGAGAGCCAAATCAAGAACGAACTGCCATTCACAATTGCTACAAAGAGAATAAAATACCTAGGAATACAACTAACAAGGAACGTAAAGGACCTCTTCAAGGAGAACTACAAGCCATTGCTCAACGAAATAAGAGAGGATACAAACAGATGGAGAAACATTCCATATTCATGGTTAGGAAGAATCAACATCGTGAAAATGGCCATACTGCCCAAAGTAATTTACAGATTCAATGCTATTCCCATCAAGCTACCAATGACCTTCTTCACAGAACTGGAAAAAAACACCTTAAACTTCATATGGAACCAAAAGAGAGCCCGCATAGCCAAGTCAATTCTAAGCAAAAAGAACAAAGCGGAGGCATCACACTACCGGACTTCAAACTATACTACAAGGCTACAGTAATCAAAACAGCATGGTACTGGTACCAAAACAGAGATATAGACCAATGGAACAGAACAGAGGCCTCAGAGGAAATACAACATACCCACAACCATCTGATCTTCGACAAACCTGACAAAAACAAGCAATGGGGAAAGGACCCCCTGTTTAATAAATGGTGTTGGGAAAACTGGCTAGCCATGTGCAGAAAGCAGAAACAGGACCCCTTCCTGACACCTTACACCAAAATTAACTCCAGATGGATTAAAGACTTAAACATCAGACCTAACACCATAAAAACCCTAGAAGAAAATCTAGGCAAAACCATTCAGGACATAGGTGTAGGCAAGGACTTCATGACCAAAACGCCAAAAGCAATGGCAACAAAAGCCAAAATAGACAAATGGGACCTAATCAAACTCCACAGCTTCTGCACGGCAAAAGAAACAGTCAGTAGAGTGAATCGGCAACCAACAGAATGGGAAAAAATTTTTGCAGTCTACCCATCTGACAAGGGGCTGATATCCAGAATTTACAAAGAACTAAAGCAGATCTACAAGAAAAAAACAAACAAGTCCATTCAAAAATGGGTGAAGGATATGAACAGATACTTTACAAAAGAAGACATACGGGAGGCCAACAAACATATGAAAAAATGCTCATCATCACTGGTCATCAGAGAAATGCAAATCAAAACCACATTGAGATACCATCTCACACCAGTTAGAATGGCGATCATTAAAAAATCTGGAAACAACAGATGCTGGAGAGGATGTGGAGAAATAGGAACACTTTTACACTGTTGGTGGGAATGTAAATTAATTCAACCATTGTGGAAGACAGTGTGGCGATTCCTCAAGGACCTAAAAATAGAAATCCCGTTTGACCCAGCAATCCCATTACTGGGTATATATCCAAAGGATTATAAATCATTCTACTACAAGGACACGTGCACACGAATGTTCATTGCAGCACTGTTTACAATAGCAAAGACCTGGAACCAACCCAAATGCCCAACGATGATAGACTGGATAGGGAAAATGTGGTACATATACACCATGGAATATTACGCAGCAATCAAAAACGATGAGTTCACGTCCTTTGTAGGGACATGGATGAACCTGGAAACCATCATTCTCAGCAAACTGACACAAGAGCAGAAAATCAAACACCGTATATTCTCACTCATAGGCGGGTGTTGAACAATGAGAACACATGGACACAGGGAGGGGAGCACTACACACTGGGGTCCATTGGGGGGAAATGGGGGAGGGACGGGGGGGTGGGGAGGTGGGAAGAGATAGCATGGGGAGAAATGACAGATACAGGTGAGGGGACAGAAGACAGCAAACCACACTGCCATGTGTGTACCTATGCAACAATCTTGCATGTTCTTCACATGTACCCCAAAACCTAAAATGCAATAATAAAAAAAAAGAAAACCAAACACCATATGTTTTCACTCATAAACGGGTGATGAATAATGAGAACACTTGGGCACAGGGAAAGGAACAACGCTCGCTGGGCTAGGACAGGAGAGACAGTAGGGGGCGGGGCAGATGGGGAGGGATAACACCCGGAGAAATGCCTGATGGAGGTGATGGAGGTGGTGGCGGGAGGAGAATGTGGCATGTATATACTTATGCAACAATCCTGCAGGATATGCACATGTACCCCAGAGCCCAAAGTACAATTAAAAAAAAAAAAAACTTTAATTCATCCAAATGGTATATCCAGTGAGTCCAGATTACCTATTTTCTAAACAAACTGAGGTTTTTTTGTTTTGTTTTTTGAGATGGGGTTTCACTCTTGTTGCTCAGGCTAGAGTGCAATGGCGCGATCTCGGCTTAGCGCAATTTCTGCCTCCCAGGTTCAAGCAATTCTCCTGCCTCAGCCTCTCGAGTAGCTAGGATTACAGGCATGCACCACCACGCCCGGTTAATTTTTGTATTTTTTAGTAGAGACAGGGTTTCTCCATGTTGGTTAGGCTGGTCTTGAACTCCCGACTTCAGGTGATCCACCCACCTCAGGCTCCCAAAGTACTGGGATTACAGGCGTGAGCCACCGCACCTGGCCTGACTCTGAGTTTTGTATCTATACAATGGTACGTGGCTTCCATTCTCTTCTAAGTCCTCTTCCATGTCCTCAGTCCCCTCCTGCTTCCAGTGTCGGGTGTGTCCTGTGACTTGAGCCCCTTCCTCTTACTGGGTCCTGTCCTTCTCTCCCCATGTCCTCTGCAGGTGCCCCTCCCAGGCTACATCGAGGCCTACCCCCGATCACGATACCCACAGAGCTCGCCCTCCAGGCTTCCTCGCCAGTACAGCCAGCCAGCCAACCTGCACCCCAGCCTGGAGCAGGCCCCCGCGCCCTCCACAGCGGCCTCGCAGCAGAGCCTGGCAGAAAATGACCCCTCGGACGCTCCCCTGACCAACATCTCCACTGCAGCCCTCGTGAAGGCCATCCGGGAGGAGGTGGCCAAGCTGGCCAAAAAACAGACAGACATGTTTGAGTTCCAGGTCTAACACCTTAGCCCCCGTGGGACGCTGGACTTCCGAACTCTGAGGACACAGCCTTTGGGTTTCCCATGCCCACGGTTAGGACTTGAGGCATAGCAATGGATCGCTCTTTCTCACCCTCCATTTCTGAAAAGGTGAACTATGGGGCTTCTAGGAACAGAAAAATCTTGAACGACTAGATTCTTGGCTCGTCCAGCTGACTGTGTGTCAAGAAGTCCCTGCTTGGGGCCTTATGTTTGATAATCTCTCATGTCAAATGTTTGGACTGTGGGCATATTCTCTATGGAGACTTAGTCACGAGAGGCACTAGCTAATCTACAGATTCCTATCCAATGCCACATTTTAATAAATCACCAGAAGTGGGAGAACATAGCTCTTCTCTTCGGTGACCTCTGCATGTTAACTCTGTTTCTGTGTTAAAGGCAATGCAAAAGTGTGGATCAAGCACCAGACTGTACTCTCATTCAGCCATGACCGTGAGCATTAAAATCGTCTCTAGTCTGTAAGGGAGACACTGACTCCAGCCAAGAAACCTGAGCCCTTTTTTTTTTAGGTTCATATTCAAAGTCAAATGAACTGGATGAAAGTCAGTACCAATGGCTGTGCCTGTAAATAGTCCTGAGTCTATGTTTCCCTCATCGGTTAAACAAAGGCCAAGAAAGAGAGAAGATGAGAGGGAATGGTGGATTTGTGTTGACAGATTCTTTTTAAAAGGTGTTGCCATTTGGAAATAAAAGTCCCCTACAAATGAAACAGAATCGGTGCTAAGAGCTTTTAGGATCCTACAAAAGAAATACAGTTATTTGTGGAGGATTTTCTTTGCCCTGCTCAGAAGGTGGCCTGAGAATGGAGCTTCTCTTTTTCTTGGAATAATAGATAACTTTTACAAGAAAATCTCTGTCTCTTCAACAATGATGTCCAGTGTGCGCTGCCGAGTGGGACAAAAGGAAATGGTAATTGATCCCTGTTAGAAACAGGAGTGATTGATCCACAGTCTTCCCCGGCTGCAGCCTCTGTTTATAGAAGCTTCTGAATGTAGAAAAGCTGTTGAATTTCATGTAAATGTAAATAACCTTTTAAAAAGTGTATGGAGTTAGCCAGTTCCCCCTAGTTCATGGACATAGGAAGACATTTGCTGAAATGGCAGGGCGGCCCCCTTGTGACCATGATGTTGCAAGTCGCCCTCCCTGGCATGGCGAGTTGGCTTCCAGAGCTCTGGGTAGAGGACAACGCCTCACGGTACTGAGGCACCAGCTGCTGCCTACCCATTAACGCAAGCAAAACGGCTACTGACCTTGTGTAGCAGGGAGATCAGGGACTCTGGTTCCCTCACCAAGTGTGAGAGCCTGTGAAGCTTTGGGGGCTTACTTGGTATCTGTTGGAGAATGAGGTCCTGTCCTGCTTTCATCCATGACCCATCTAGCTTCAGCTGTATCCATTTTCTTCTGAGCCCATCCTTCCATTGCCCTCACGAGTTTCTTTGGTCTTTACTGAAAGAAGATGGTGGAAATTTAAAAGTTGAGAGAAGACTAGAAATGGAACTGATTAGAAGGGGAGGTTCAAACTGTCAAAGCACAGACTTATCAAAGAAGTTGTTTTTATTTTCCAATGGCAAATTGCCCTTTCTGGAATGTTCAGAGATGATGTGTCATGGAACACCCAAACAAGTCTCTTGTTCGGATGATAATAGGTAGTGTCCTTTTAGTATGCTGGTTGACCTTTCATAGTGTTAGTTTTTTGTTACTTAAAAAAGAAATCAGCTATAAATAAAATGTATTTTTGTAATTCCCGTGTGTATATATGGTATATTTCTATCAATGGCCAGTCGTTGTAGTCCAAAACCTAAATCAGTTTGCAAAACACTGTGGACAGTGCAAGATTTTACTGACAGGTTAACACAATGCCTACGTCTATCCACATAGGCATTCAATGCACTTGAATGAACAAAGAGCCAAAGAAACTCAGCCTTTTCATGCAAATGGTATGAGTCTGATAAAATCAGCTACATTGTCCTGCTTTATCAATAATAATATTTCATTAGTGCAATGACATCGACCAGTACTTTGTCTATTTGGTAACTGCCTGGAAATACTGTATGTGAAAATGACATTTCAAGACCTTACTGTAATTGAAATATATGTAAATTTCAGAAGACAGTGTCTGAACTGTGGATGTTTCAATGACTTGCAGAGACCGAGTCTACAGTTTGCAGAGCTGTGGCTCCAGAGTGCTAAGAGGATAGTCACAAATCACTGTGGTCTTTGCAGAGCCCCAGGAAATATTGAGTGAGTCAACTGAGACAACTAAAAATATAGCATGCCAAATCAGATGCTCTCTTAAACTACACACCATGGGTTCAAGAATAGTATTAGTAGATGAGAGGAAAAGCTTAAGTTGAAAAGAAATCAGTCTGTTCTTGTTTTACCACTCACGGGGAGACAGAGCCACCCTGGTCAGATTTTCAGTGGCTGAGATACGGTCCCTTTTCTGAAGAATCTCCTAACCCCATAGAGGTGACAGATACCTGGAGAGCTGACTCTAAGATGGTCAAAAGTACCTCATGGAGTTGAAGATAGGGCTCCCAGAGATCCCCGAGGAGGCAGCAATGAGCAAACGCCCTGTTCATCAGAACCCTCTAGATAGTTGCAGAAGCCACAAAGGATCTCGGCTGACCTCGGAGGAGGAAGCAGAAGTACCGAGACATGGAGTGACTGGCCCAGTGATCCAGTCCCAGCCTGCTGGTTCACCAACCAACTTGATTTCCATCTCACCGTGTGGCCTGCAGGCTTGCCGGCAACACATGTCTTTAGCTGTGCGCAAAGGTTTAAAGAAAATGGTAAGGGTCATATGAAGAACTCCATAACGTTCTTACCAAGAAAAAAAAGATGATTGAGTATATAGGAACTTCAGATACAGTGTATAGAGGACGATGCATTTGTGGGATGATAAACAGTTTTCAGTGCTGGTTTTGATATGAGTTTTCTACACTCATGAAAAAGAAATGCATTTTGCCTTTTTCCAGAGAGTACCATCAAGGAAACTGTGTCAGTGTCCTGAACTTCTGTTGAAGACTGTGGGGATGCATTCCTGTCTCAGCACCAGGGATCCCAATAGGCAGGCAGGGAGGCCCTTGACTTTGTGTCACTGCGAGGCAGCAGAGTCTATGCTCTGCATTGGGGCAGGGGATCCAGTGGTGCAGTGAAAGTCTACTGCGTGGCTTGAGACCTATGACCTGAGGCTCGTGCAATGATGAGATTGAGGCTGTTAACCTACAGAACAAGGAGTTTCCTCTTTCAGGGTAGATTATGTAAGAATCAATGCCCTGGTCCCAGGAGAAGTTTTATTGTGAGTTTGTTGATTTAAGAACTCAGCAGAAGGGCATGTAATGTCTGAGTAATCTTGATGGAAGATAGGAAATAGATGTGATTCACACACACACACACACACACACACACACACACACACACACCCTGCTTTGGAGAGAGAAAGTAGAATGGAGGGAGTGAGGAATTTAAATATCTAACTAATAGAAACGCTTTTTCTAACAGGCAGGAATTAGAGAAATGGATCAAAAGATTTAAACATTGATTACGTATAAATGAGCTTTTTTTCCCCCTACATAGCACACAGGCATTCAACATTTAATGAATAATATAATAGATATTGCCTTAAAAGTTTGAGAACAGGATTTGTAGTCAATCCTAAATTCCTCCTGTCACACACCAGTAGAAAACTTGGATTTTATTATATATTTACAAACTATATCCAAATACTCTTAAGGAAAGAGAGTCATTTAGCTTGGAGTAGGGACTGACTGGAGTCTAAATGTTGGAAATTAAGTTCTGCCATTCAGTCCAACCTCAAAGGTATTCCAGGGAAGGAGCTTTGTGAGGACTAGAAACCCACTCACATGCTGTCAGGTGCAGGCGTTGGCTGAAAGAATAGAGGGAGGTTTCACAAACACAGAACACGGCTCCCCTACAGGAAACGGATGGAGCGAGACACCCTCGCTCTTGCTCTCACGTTCTCTGTCCTCATGGACTTTATTCTGTGTTTCCCTCTGCCTATCTGCCTGGTTCTCTTCCTCCTCCTGGCCAACCAGCTTTCTCATTAGTGCATATACATAGCTGAAAAACCCACTCCAGAATGCACTCTGCACAACCTGTCCTTTTCAGTAACCACCGCTTTCTGACTAGCATCTCTGTGACCCCCTAAGGCAAATTTTTGAGGATCTGATTGGTTTAGTTCATCTGCCTATGGGTGAGCCACCCTGGGGTCAGGTGCCTGTCCAATCAGTTGTTACCAAGGAGGTAGGGTCATGTCATTAAGCATGGCCCCTTGGACTGACCCTTTCAGGAGGGACTTTTATTGGGATCTGGGACCCAGAGGAAGGGGCATGAGTGGGCAGGACCTTCAAAAAGAACATACTACACACTGGAACTGACTAGTCCTCCTGGGATGCCATAGTGCGCAGCAGCCAGTGCTTGGAGAGCGGTTCCCACATACTACGACAGAGAGAGAAAGGGATCTTCACTTGCACCTCAGGTGAGGATGTGCACACTTGAAACTCTGCTAGACTGACCAGAGCTGCCCCAGCCACTTCTCACCCTAACACCAGTTATTGATACAGCCGCTGGGTCTAAGAAGTGATTTCTGACCAAGGCCCAAGTTAGCACAATGTCTTGCTCAGCAGACAATAAATACTTGTAAATTGAATTGCATGATCTTAGCTCAGGTGCTATTAATGTGGCTCACGGCCACATGCTTGCATGGATGAGAAAACCAATGAGCCCCTCAACAGAGTCTTTGGAAACAAAATTGGTTTCAAGTGAAATATATTATTGTGGCTTTGACCTTCTGAATATAATAACTTAGTGTCCTGAGAACTGAAAGGCCTCCTGATTTCTGAGGCGAACTGTTAAAGAATCCTAGCCTGTGGTAAGTGCTAAAATGTAAGGTGTTTCTGAAAAGAAATATTTAGGAAATATGATTGTGCCACAAACATATTACTTTAGAAGATAGGCAGTTGCTCTGATTCTGCAGGTTTTTTAAAAAATGGGAATTTTGTGAGATGGCAGAATCTGTCGCCATTGGTCAAACCATACTTCAGTGAGAGCCATTATAAATGAAATCTAAAAATTGATCATTTTCATTCTCTGACCTTGGTCGGACTCTTGCAAATTATGGAGAGAGGCCATCAATGTATTTGACATAAATTGTGGCGTCATCTTCTTTCTCCTCATTTCTTCCTTATGTTTAAACTCACCCTCCATCTCACACAGAAACTGAGTAAAGATTTCTACCTGACAGAATCAGAGGCATATGAATGGACTGGAAATTTTGAAACAAGGTGCAAATATCCTAGACTGGTCTCTGATTCCTCCTCTGTCAAATGGGTATAAGAACCTCTGTACTTCCCATGGCGATTTTGAGGAGCACACAGCATAATGTATCCGAAAATGGTTTGACAAGCATTTGAAGGCATTCTTACTAAATTATTAGTTTTGTAATTCATTTTTATTCAGGAAAATATTTTAGTTCCTCCTGTCTGCTGAATTTATACTGTCACATGTTCCATGACACAATGCTTTGCCAAGGAAAAATAAAGAAATTCCTAAATTTGAAATTGCCCACCAGATCTAGCCTCATCTGGAGTTGCTCTTACTGTCATTGTTGTCTATGATTTGGAGGATATGTAAGTATTTGTACATGTGCTTTAACTCTGGGTGAAAAACCCCGACCACTGAGTCTTTAAAACCACATTAGACACATTGGGCAAAGTACTGAGCGGAAGCTTTGAATGTAGCTGTTGTTATTTTAATGCTTTGCTTTCTGATGAACTTTGTACGTCCTTAGCCTCTGCCGGGAACAGAGTGTTCATATGCTGTTAGAATTTTTTATTGTAAAATAAAACGACAAAGGCTTTCATACCCCAAAACCTGCCTGTTTCTCATTCTACCTCCTCCAGACGATGAGACAGAATCCTTTTCATAAACCAGCCACAAAACAGTGCCTGTTGGGGGTCACTAAAGAACCGTTCCAGTCCTAGAGGACTCAATGCGATCTCAGGAGCCATCCCAGCTTGGGTGATGAGTTCATGGGCCAAAAAGAATGCTTACCCCTGGCCATCCATAGGCCTCAGAGAAGCAGTTTCAGCCTACCCATGACTTAGCGGCTAAAGAAAGATGTAGTTCTGGGGTCAACAGGGCACAGGGCAGAAGCTAATGTCTGTTTAGGTTCCTGTCTCAGGGTGTAAAGAAGTCTGATCCAGGTCAGTGGCTCCCAAGGAGTCCAAGAATAACAGTGGTATGGGACACCAGCTCCCAACACCACCCATCTGTCCCTCCCTGTGTGAGTCCCAGCAGCCCTGATGCCTGCCTCATGTTCAGCCCTATTCAGAGAACATATGTGGTGCTGCCTGCTCTGTCCTCTGGCTTCCGCCTATTGGACAGGAGAGACATCAATCCAGGAGCCACAAGGTCATGGGCTGACCAGCCACAAAAATGCGGCTCAGCACGTGGGCTAGGCCAACTGGATGATCTCTCTAGGAAATACTAAGAGACAGAGTCTGTTAGAAGTAGATGTTGAAATTGGGTGATCAAGACTCAGAAAGACCATGATAGACCATATTCAAAGTTCTAAGAGGGCAGAATACTGAGTTAAGAAGTGGCCTTGAGGCCAAGGAGATTTAAAAGGTAAGAAACCCTGTCTCTTGCAATGAAAACAGTCAAACTAACCAATTTCTAAGGAGTCCCTGTGCCCTAGTGGTCAGTCACAACCCTGGGGCTTTTATAGATCCATTGAGCTTAGGCAGCAACATGGTACACTTCTCACTGGAGCCTAATTTGCTCCAATTCTCCGCATGTACTTAGAAAGTACTTAGAGACTGGAGGAGCAATTTTTTTTACTCCACTCTCTGCTTCTCTGTAAAGAGGACTCAGATATGCACAAAAGGCATTCCCAGAGCCACTATCTTGCTGCAATGAGAAATGAACTTGAAGCCCCTACAGGATGCTTCTTGTGAGGCTCACCATGGGGTGAAGGCCATTGCAGAAAGTAGTACAAGTAGGTCCAAGAACTGATGGTTTCCCGACTTTTCCATTTTTTTTTATTCCTCCTGGACCCTGGTTGCTATTGGCTTTCAAGGCAAATGAACTAATCAAGTAAAAGGAAGTGGTGGTGGCTACGTCAGTACCAGCAGTGGGAGGCAGAAACAAGCCCAGGAAGCTGGAAAAGGCTGTGGCAAACCCAGCTTTGCCTTGCTCAGTCTCCATCATAAATAGGAGAACATCCTTCTTCCAAAGGACATTCTGTAGCCATCCGAGTAAATGTCATGCCTCCAACTCATGAGCTCTGCTGGCCCCTAGAAACCAGAAAGAATGTACCTGCGAAGGAGTGTGGAACCAAGTAATGGAAACATGATTGCGGGTCAACCACTGGTAAAATGTACACCAATGAGTAGGTGCTACAGACTACATGCGTGTGTCACCCCCACTCCCCAATTCATGTCTTAAAACCTAATCCCCAATGTGAAGGTATCTGGAGGTGGGGTCTTTGGGAGGTGATTAGATCATGAACCTTCATCAATGAGATTAGTGCTATTATATGTAATAAAGGCCCCAGAGAGACCCCTCATCTCTTCTACCACCTGTGAACCAGGAAGCAGGCCCTCACAGACACTAAAACTGCTGGTACCTTGACTTTGGACTTCCCAGATCAAAACTGTGAGAAATAAGTTACCACCAGTTTATGGTATTTTGTTATAGCAGCCTGAACAGACTAAGACGGTGGGAGACAATTGCTTTGAGTCTCTCTGTAACCTCTTGGAGGTATGGTATGACCAACACTGGTTTGCACAGTTTGGCATTACATTTTTAACAACATTTCAGTGTTAATATTTGCACATGCACAAACTCGCATTTGGGGAGAGGCCACTTGACTCACTGGAATTGAAATAAAGTCTCATTAGCCATAACATTTTTCACCACCAACCTGTCCTCCAAGCCTCTGGACTCTGATGAGCCTTCACTCAATGGAATAAGAGTTTGCTTTTTCCTCTGGTGCCTACTTCATCACTCAGCTCCTCAGTCCTGGTGGGAGAGGCCTCTGGGAGCCCTACAGGGCCTGTGGAAGCCACACCCCTTGAGGCTGTATCCCCATCATGTCAACTCAACCTAGTGAAAAATCAGGCAACCACCAGATGCCTTGCCTAGGGAACGTTTGAGAACAGCTGGATTTGGGGCACAGGGTCTACCAATAAGCTGAATGTTACACTGGATATCTCATGGTTTATCCTGCTCTGCTGGGATTGGGAGACAAAGCCAGAGGCTGATTGCATGTCCCCTGGGATGTCCATTTTCTAGGTCAAGTTTTAGCAGTATCAAGAGAAGGCCTGGACAGTCTTAAGACTGGGAAAACAAAGGCCAGTCTAAATCTGTGGACAAAGCTAGTAGTGGTTTTTTAAACAGCACCTTGCCTGAACATGACTTTAAATAAATTAATATATTGAAAACATGTTTGAACCCTTATTTTAATTGCACCATTAAAACATTAGACTTAAATCGTTTGACCATTCCAGTTGGTGTACTGTTCTGATTTTTCATTGTGTAGGCCGATTTGCCAGTCAGTCTGCGTGTCCTGGTCACTGGTCTTTATCATTTTTGTGCAATAACTAAAGGCTAAGGACTACATGCACTATCGTGTAAAGAGATTACACATGACTGTACCGTGTTGCACTTAAATAGTATGTGGGGATTGAAAATCGCTTGCATTGTTTCACAAAATAAATATCTCATGTCAAATACAAAAAAAAAAAAAAAAAAAGGCCAGATTGCCCAAGTTGCTTCATGTATTAATGTTCAACGGCTTTGGGAACTAGAAGATTGCTTCTGTTAGATTTTATTCCTAAAACTGGTAGGTCCCAAACATACTTTGTGTGGCACAGTGACCAGCTCCTTTAGAATAGGTCCACGTAAAAGAGAACCAAAGGCAAAGACCAGAAACCAGATGCCACACTGAGCAGGCATTAGCCCTGGAGAAGGGGGTGTGCATATCTGAATATGGTTTTATCCTATTTTTATTTCCATAGGATTTGGGGAAACAAGTCATATTTAGTTACATAAGTTCTTCAGTCGTGATATGTGAGATTTTGGTACACCCATCACCTGAGCAGTATACACTGAACCCAATCTGTAGCCTTTTATCCCTCACTCCCTTCCCACCCTTTCCTCATGAGTCCCCAAAGTCTATTGTATCATTCTTATCCCTTTGCATCCTCATAGCTTAGCTCCCACTTATGAATGAGAGCATACAGTGTTTGGTTTTTCATTCCTGAGTTACTTCAGTTAGAATAATAGTCTCCAATCTCATCTGGGTTGCTGCGAATGCCATTAATTCATTGTTTTTTATGGCTGAGTAGTATTCCATTGCACAGATATGCCACAGTTTCTTTATCCACTTGTTGACTGATGGGCATTTGGGCTGATGGGCATTTGGGCTGATTCCATGTTTTTGTAGTTCTGAATTGTACTGCTATACACAAGCATGGGCAAATATCTTTTTTTGTATAATGACTTCTTTTCCTCTGGGTAGATACTCAGTAGTGGATCAAACAGTAGTTCTGCTTTTAGGTCTTTAAGAAATCTCCAGACTGTTTTTCACAGTGGTCGTACCAGTTTACGTTCCCATCAGCAGTGAAGTAGTGTTCCCTTGTCACTTCATCCATGGCAACATTCTTTTTATAATGGCCATTCTTGAGGGAGTAAGGTGGTATTGTATTGTGGTTTTGATTTGCATTTCCCTGATCATTAGTTATGTTGAGCATTTTTTATATGTGCCATTTGTATACCTTTGAGAATTGTCTATTCATGTTCTTAGCCCACTTTTTTATGGGATTGTTGTTTATTTCCTGCTAATTTGTTTGAATTCCTCATAGATTCTGGATATTAGTCCCTTGTCAGAAGTGTAGATTGTGAAGATTTTCTCCCACTCTGTGAGTTGTCTGTTTACTCTGCTGACTGTTCTTTTGCTGTGTAAAAGCTCTTTAGTTTAATTAAGTCCCAACTATTTATCTTTGTTTTTGTTGCATTTGCTTTTGGGTTCTTGGTCATGAAACCATTGCCTAAGCCAATGTCTAGAAGGGTTTTTCCAATGTTATCTTCTAGCATTTTTATAGTTTTAGGTCTTAGGTTTAAGTCCTTGACCCATCTGGAGTTGATTTTTGTACAGGGTGAGAAGTGAGGATCCAGTTTCATTCTCCTACACGTGGCTTGCCAATTATCCCAGCACCATTTGTTAAATAGGGTGTCCTTTCCCCACTTTATGTTCTTGTTTGCTTTGCCAAAGATCAGTTGGCTGTGAGTATTTGGATTTATTTCTAGGTTCTCTATTCTGTTCCATTGGTCTATGTGCCCATTTTTATACCAGTATCACGCTGTTTTAGTAAGTATGGCCTTATAATACAGTTTGAAATCAGGTAGTGTGATGCCTCCAGTTTTGTTATATTTGCTTAGTCTTGCTTTGGCTAGGTGGGCTCTTTTTGGTTCCATATTAAGTTTTAGGATTTTTTTTAGTTCTGTGAAGAATGGTGGTGGTATTTTGATGGGAATTGCATTGAATTTGTAGATTGCTTTTGGCAATATGGCTATTTTCACAATATTAATTTTACCCATCCATGAGCATGAGATGTATTTCCATTTGTTTGTGTCTAAGATCTCTTGCAGCAGTGTTTTGTTGTTGGCCTTGCAGAGGTCTTTCACCTCCTTGGTTAGGTATATTCCTAAGGGTTTTTGTTGTTGTTGTTGTTGTTGTAAAAAAAAGGCTTTTTGTTAAAAAAAAAAAAAAAAAAGAAGGTTGAGTTCTTGATTTGATTTTTAGCTTGATCACTGTTGGTGTATAGCAGAGCTACTGATTTGTGTACATTAATTTTGTATCCTGAAATTTTGCTGCATTCTATGAGCTTTTTGGAGGAATTTTTAGGGTTTTCTAGGTATACAATCACACCATCAGCAAACAGCAACAGTTTGACTTCCTCTTCAGTGATTTGGATGCCCATTAGTATTTTCTCTTGCCTGAGGCTCTGGCTAGGACTTCCAGTACTATGTGGAATAGAAGTGGTGAGAGTGGGCACCCTGTCTTGTTCCAGTTCTCAGGAGGAATGCTTTCAACTTTTCCCCGTTCAGTATTATGTCAGCTGTGGGTTTGTGATAGATGGCTTTTATTACATTGAAGTATGTCCTTTGTATGCCGATTCTGCTGAGGGTTTTAATCATAAAAAGGATGCTGGATTTTGTCAAATGCTTTTTCTGTCTATTAAGATGATCATGTGATTTTGGTTTTTGTTGTTCTTGTTTGAGGCAGAGTCTTGCTCTGTTGCCTAGGCTGGAGTGCAGTGGTGTAATCTCAGCTCACTGCAATCCCTGCCTCCCAGGTTCAAGCAATTCTCATGCCTCAGCCTCCCAAGTAGCTGGGACTACAGGCGCGCTGCTACACCTGGCTAATTTTTGTATTTTTAGTAGAGACAGGGTTTCACCATGTTGGCCAGGCTGGTCTTGAACTCCTGACTTCATGATCCACCCACCTTGGCCGCCCAAAGTGCTGGGATTATAGGCATAAGCCACTGTGCCTGGCCATGATTTTTGTTTTTAATTCTGTTTATGTGATGTATCACATTTTTTGACTTGCATATGTTAAATATCCCTACATCTTTGGTACGAAACCTACTTGATAATGATGCATTATCTTTTTGATATGCTGTTGGATTTGGTTAGCTAGTATTTTGGTGAGGATTTTTGCACCTATGTTCATCAGGAATATTGGTCTGTAATTTTCTTTTTTTTTTTTTGTTATGTCCTTTCCCAGTTTCGGTATTAGGGTGATATTGGCTTCACAGAATGATTTAGGGAGGATTCCCTCTTTCTCTAATGGAATAGCGTCAGTAGGATTAGTACCAATTCTTTGAGTGTCTGATAGAATTCAGTTGTGAATCCATCTGGTCCTGGACTTTTTTTTATTGGTAATTTTTAAACTACCATTTCATTTTGACTGTTATGGGTCTATTCAGGGTTTCCAATTCTTCCTGATTTAAGCTAAGAGAGTTGTATCGTCCTCTAGGTTTTATAGTTTATGTGCATAAAGGTGTTCATTGTAGCCTTGAGTGATCTTTTGTATTTCTGTGGTGTCAGTTGTAGTATCTCCCATTTTGTTTCTAGTTGAGCTTATCTGGATCTTCTCTTTTCTTGGTCGGTCTTGCTAATGGTCTATCAATTTTATCTATCTTTTCAAAGAACCAACTTTTTGTTTCATTTATCTTTTGTATTGTTTTTCTTGTTTCAATTTCATTTAGTTCTGCTCTGATCTTTGTTGTTTCTTTCCTACTGCTGGGTTTGGGTTTCATATGTTCTTGTTTCTCTAGTTTCATGAGGTTGGACCTTAGATTATCTATTTGTGCTCTTTCAGACTTTTTGATGTAGGCATTAAATGCTGTGAACGTTCCTCTTAGCACCACTTTTTCTGTAACTCAGAGGTTTTCATAGGTTGCATCACTAATATCGTTCAGTTCAAGTAATTTTTAAATTTCCATCTTAATTTCATTGTTGATCCAATGATCATTCAAGAGCAGGTTATTAGGCCGGGCGCGGTGGCTCAAGCCTGTAATCCCAGCACTTTGGGAGGCTGAGGCGAGTGGATCACAAGGTCAAGAGATCGAGACCATCCTGGTCAACATGGTGAAACCTTATCTCTACTAAAAATACAAAAAAATTAGCTGGGCATGGTGGCGCGTGCCTGTAATCCCAGCTACTCAGGAGGCTGAGGCAGGAGAATTCCCTGAACCTAGGAGGCAGAGGTTGCAGTGAGCCGAGATTGCGCCATTGCACTCCAGCCTGGGTAACAAGAGCAAAACTCCGTCTCAAAAAAAAAAAAAAAAAAGCAGGTTATTTAATTTTCATATATGTATGGTATTGAGGATTCCTTTTGGAATTGATTTCCAATTTTATTCCACTGTGGTCTGAGAGAGTACTTGATATAATTTTTCTTAAATTTATTGAGCCTTGTTTTGTGACCTAACATATGGTCTATCTTGGAGAACATTCCATGCCCTGATGAATAGAAGTATATGCTGCAGTTGTTGGATAGAATGTTCTATAAATATTTGTCAAGTCTGTTTGTTCTAGGGTATAGTTTAAATCCACTGTTTTTTTGTTGTTGTTGACTTTGTCTTGATGACCTGTCTAGTGCTGTCAGTGAAGTATTGACATCCCCCACTAGTATTATGTTGTTGTCTATCTCATTTCTTAGGTCCAGTAGTAATTGTTTTATAAATTTGGGATCTCCAGTGTTAGGTGTGTATATATTTAGGATTGTGATATTTTCCTGTTGGACAAAGTCTTTTAATATTATATAATTTCTCTCTTTGTCTTTTTTAATTGCTGTTGCTTTAGAGTTTGTTTTGTCTAATATAAGAATAGCTACTCCTGCTTGCTTTTGGTGTCCATTTGCACGGAATGTCTTTTTCCACCTGCACTTAATTTTACGTGAATCCTTAGGTATTAGGCAAGTCTCTTGAAGGTAGCAGATACTTGGTTAGTGAATTCTTGTCCATTCTGCAATTCTGTATCATGTAAGTGGAGCATTTAGGCCGTTTACATTCAACGTTAGTATTGAAATCTGCAGTACTATTCCATTCATTGTGCTATTTGTTGCCTGTATACCTTGTTTGTTTTTTTTTTTAATTTGGTCCTGTGAGATTTGTGCTTTAAAGAGGTTCTGTTTTGATGTGTTTCCAGGATTTGTTTCAAGATTTAGAGCTCCTTTTAGCAGTTTTTGTCGTGCCGGCTTGGTAGTGGCAAATTCTCTCAGCATTTGTTTGAAAAAGACTATATCTTTCCTTTCACTGATGAAGCTTAGTTTCACTGGATACAAAATTCTTGGCTGTTTAAGGAAGCTAAAGATAGGGCCTGAATCCCTTCTAGCTTGTAGGGTTTCAGCTGAGAAATCTGCGGTTAATCTGATAGGTTTTTCTTTTAGATGTGCCTAGGTGATGATCTTCTTGCAGTGATTTTTCTCAGGTGTTCTTTGAGCTTCTTGTATTTGGATGTCTGGGTCTATAGCAAAGCTGGGGAAATGCTCCTTGATTATTCCCCCAAATATGTTTTCCACACTTTTAGATTTCTCTTCTTCTTTAGGAACACCCATTATGCTTAGGTTTGATCATTTAGCATAATCCCAAACTTCTTGGAGGCTTTGTTCATTTTTTTTTAAATTCTTTTTTCTTTGTCTTTGTTGGATTGGGTTAAATCAAAAACCTTGTCTTGAAGTCTGAAGGGCTTTTCCTGCTGCTTCCTCTACCCCTGTTTTTCCAGTCAGCTCTCTAAATTGACTCAGCTCCAGGTAAGGTTAACTCCTTCTCCCGTGACCTAGACCTTCAGGCTCCCCAGTGAGAGTGTGTGTTTGGGGCAGATGATCCCCCTTTTCCACTGTCACGGCTTGGGTACTCACAGTATTTGGGCTGTCTCCCCAGTCCTGCAGGGGCAATCCACTTCCTTCCGAGGGTCTATGGATTTGCTTGGCATTCCTGGTACATTCCTGAGGTAGTTATGAAGCGAAAGTTCATAATGTGAGTCTCCACATGCTCCTCTGTTCGTCCAAGCTGGAGCTGCAAGTCAGTCCCGCCTCCTATCTGCTCATCCTCCTTCTTTAAAAAAGCTGGTTTTATCCTGTTAATCATTAATCCTTCATTTAACTGGAACTATCCAGGAAGCAATGATATTACCTCCCCCATAGCCAGTCCATCATAGGTTGAGCTGTCATGTCCTGAGCACCTGCTGTGTTTCAGACACTGCCAGGAGACAGGGACTCAGTGAATGGGACACAGCTCCTGCCCCTCGCAGAGCTCACAGTCAAGGAAGATTGATCCTTGAGACACAAAGCCCAGCCTATTAAGGGCTCACCATTCATTCCTCATAAAAGCCAAGTGAAAACTGACATCCACTTCTTTCCAGAAGCATTTAAGTCTAGAAAAGGACAGACTCTACTGTTGTATCTTCCAATTATGCAACACAGCTTTCCTTCCCAATTATCTTTAACCAATTAGCAAGATGTCCACAGTATCCCCAGGGGGAAGAGAGAAAATTGCCAGTGCAAAGAGGCAACAAGCATTACAAACCCAAATTTCAGGGCTGTCATCACCAAATGAAATCAAGAACCCAAGTGTAAGGAAGAAATAACCAATTTGGGAACCATACATGCAATCCACATGAAAATTCAGGAACCATACACTTTATGAATGAAACCACAGTACACTGAACACTCTCATTTTGAATTGCTTGTATCAGTAAAGTGCCATTCAGAATGTACCGGATTATTAATGTATGGGTTTTGGTTTTTATCCATTCTCTCAAATATAGTGCTCTCTGGAGCAAATCTAAATAGGCAAACCACGTAGAGCTTTGCAGTGATGCCATTCTTTGCTGCTTTAGTCTGTGTGGCTTAGTTAACATTGTGCTGGGTTTTTCCTGACAAATTTGCATATGAAATAAAGGCACATTGCCTCACTGGTAATTCGCCTTCCAAGGTATAAGCAGATATTTGTGTTCACAGTTTGTCTTTTCCCTTAATACTTCTTTCTCCATTCCTCATAAGGAAAAGATTTTAACGAGTGTTTACAATATTCTCAGAATATTAGCCATCGCCACGTGATGAACTGATGTATCTTGCTGTTTTTGAAATGGTAGATCCCAGACTCCGAGTTGGAAGGGAATTTAGTGAAGATACTGTCCTTCACACTCCAGTTATCACAGGATAAACCTAACAACCTGGTACACAATGTTACTCCCCTGCTCAGAGATGATGCAGAACTAAGCCTTCAGCAAAGCAGACAGTCAACATGAGAGGAAGTGGGGCAGAGGGAGAAGACAAGGAAAGATGGAGAGATTTCTAATACAATTTAATAGAAAAAAGAAAAAGGCACTATAGTTACTCTGGGATGGGGGCTGGGGGATTACGACTTTATTGTACTTTTTTATATTTTAGGATTGTTTTCAATTTTTAATTACATATGGGATAAGATGGCACTAAACTCTTTTCAGTTTGGGGCCTGATAAGGTTTTCCTGTAGCTCTGAATCTCTGTCATGACCACCCACATTACACTTTAAAGGGATCCCAGTCTTGGGATTTGGCATCATCCAGACCTAGGTTTGAAGCTTGCCTTTACCACATTCCAGCCGTGTTACTTTGGGCAACTCGTGTCCCCTCTCTGAGCCTTATCTGTGCAATGTGCAGTCAATTAAGTGACTGTGGAAGGGGAAGGAGAGAGTGCATCATTCATAACTGCATGGCGCTCAACAAGTATGATGAATTATCGTTATTTATGGAGCCTCTGTTTGAATATTTCTAGCAAGGGGAACTCACTTGCCCGCCAGAGCCAATACATCACCTACTGATCACCCAGAAGGACTGACTCCTGTACTCAGTCTCATCTGACTCGCCTGCTGTTGACAACCTCCCTTTTCAGCAGCCTCCAGCACAGTGAGCTCAGGAGGGGAGGTGAATGGTGCTGTGAAAGGAAGAGCCCTTCATCACCTGGCCATGATGAGACAAGCTGGAACCAGCTGGAGCTGTCTCACAGCTTCCACATGCTCATTTGGTTACAGTATCATCACACCTGGGAATCATTCTTCTGAGCAACCATCTCACCCAAAGTATAATACCCTGGTCCCAGCAACCCTGTAAAACATCTGAGCTTGGTGCATTTAAAGGTCTGGCGTCAAGAATAGTCAGCTCTGTAAGCATGGCATGGAACTCTGGCCAGGCACGGTGGCTCACACCTGTAATCCCAACACTTTGGGAGGCCAAGGCAGGAGGATCACTTGAGGCCAGGAGTTCACGGGCAACCTGGGCAACATAGTGAGATCCTGGCTCTACAAAAAAACAAAAAAACAAAAAACAAAAAAAAAACAGCCAGGCATGGTGGTATGTGCGTGTAGTCCTGGCTACTCAGGACGGAGGATCACCTGAGCCCAGGAGTTTGAGGCTATGATTGCACCACTGCACTCTAGCCTGGGCCACAGAGCAAGACTATTTAAAAAAAAACATCATATGGTAAGCTCATGGAAAGTAAGATTCTATGTGGGGAAAATCCATACGTCTCCTCTTGTACCAGCTCAGGGACAGTGTTGTTAAAGTGATTTCATTGCATTTGTCTGTGATGAAATCAGGAGAGAACTTGCCCATTCCACTTTGGAGTCCATACCCTTGGCAATGATGATGTTTGCTCATACAAACATTCTCTGTATCAGCTGGCCGGGGTGGGCGAAAGGACAACAGGGAAAATATAATAGTTTGAAGCCAGTCACTGGAAAAAGGAGCCAAGGCTTGAAGACCTCAGGCTTCGGAGTGGCTCAACCACATCCTAGCCTGATGCCTCTCAACGCCTCTATAAAATGGGGGCTGAGGCCATTTTTCTCATGGGCTGGGATGTAAATATTGATGAGTTGCCGCATGTAGGGTACTGAGCCCAGGGCCTGGCACTTGGCGATCCCTCAGTAGCTGGCAGTTGCTAGCTGGCAGGCCTTGGGAGAAGCTCCAAGCATGTCTAACCCCCATACTGGCCTCTCCTGTGCTCAGACGCCACCACACTTTTTCCAGTGCTCTAACTGGCCCATTAGCACTGTTGCATTAAACAGTGTATAAAATGACATCAGTCCTTGAAATGCACCTAAAATAAACTGTTATTACGGGCTGGATGGGGGAGGGGACAGTGGACAGTTCAGGTTTGCACATCATCCTTGTTCCTGTGCAGCAGGTCACACAGCCTCTGCAAAGAGCCTGCTCATATGCACGCACGCATACACCCACTTAAGCACACGCACATTCACACGCCACACATTGGACAAGTGGGACTATTCTGATTGTCTACTGACTCTTCCTAAGTCACCTCCGAGAGAGAAGAAGGGATGTGGATTCCTAGAGAACTGCACAGAGAAAGGAGCTGCCCCTTAGAGCCTTGCAGGGAGGGAGCAGGCTCAGCCATTGACCCACTGTGTCACCTTCAGCAGTGATTTCACTTGTCTGAGCCTATTTCTTCATTTATAAAGATGTGCCATTTTGCTTGCCCCTACAACAGTTAACTCTGAAAAGCAAGCCTGCACTAAACCCCAAGTGTTCCCTCTTCCCAGACTCAACACAATCTAATCAAATAAGACGGAAAAATGTAGACATATTCTTCTCTGCAGATCTGAGCTGTCCACTGTGGTAGGTACTAATAGCCATGTGCCTATTTAAACTTAAATTTAAATAACTAAAATGAAATAAAGTTTAAAATTCACTTTCCCAGTTGCAGTAGTCACATGTTAAAACCTAATAGCCACATGTGTCTGGTTACCACATTAAATGGCACTGATATAGAACATTTCTGCCATTTCAAAAGTTCTATTGGACAGTGCTGATTAAGATCATCCAAACATTAATGGCTAATAATGACAGACAATAAAAAGATAAACAATAGTCCATATAAACAGACATGTATCTGAATAATAGGAACTAAGTAGACAAGTAACAAGAGTATACAGAATCTAGAAATACCTTGTAGACAATGCTATGGACTGAATTGTATCCCCCATTAAATTCATATATTGAAACCCTAACCCCCAATGTGATGGGATTTGGAGACAGAAACTTTAAAGAGAGAATGATGTTTAAATGAGGTCATGAGGGTGGGGCCTCCATGATGGGATCAGTGCCCTTATACGAAGAGGAAAAGACACCAGAGCTCTCTCTCTGCCACATGAGGATGCATGAAGAAGGTAGCCATCTCCAAGCCAGAAAGAGGGTCCTCACCAGGAACCAAATCATCCAGCATGTTAATCTTGGACGTCCCAGCTTCCAGAACAGTGAGAAATGAATGTCTGTTGTGTAAGCCACCCGGTCTGTGGCATTTGTTATGGCAGCCCGAGCAGACCAATACACATAATAAGTGTCAATGAGTTCAGTCCACCTTCTCTTGTTCGTCTTGAAACCAGTTCTACAAAGAGCAGATTTTCCCTGGGTAGGTAAGATGTGGCTCTCAGCAGGCAGCCACCCGCAGGCCCCTGGGAAAGGCCAGGTGCTGCATCTGTTTATTTCTACAATGAAAGCCTTCTATGGCTACAGTGTCTCCTCCTCCCGAAAGGTTTCCAAATTGGATTTTACCTTAGGTTATAATGAACAGGCTAACAAATGTCAGCCCTGGATGTGAGAGGACTAGAAAGGGGAGACTGGTTCATCCCACGTCTAAATCCATGCTGCCACCTGGTGGATCCCATTATAAGAGAAGTGTGGGGATTTTGTGTTAATGACCAGAAACCTTCCAAATTGCCCAGCAAACCCAGAGGCAAAGATGGTGAGCAATAGCTGTTTGTCAGATCATGAGCTGAGCAGTTTACATACATATCTCAGTTAACCAGCAATAACCCCAGGCTGGGGGAATTGCGCACCTTTTCCAGATGAGAAAAGGGGCTTAGAGAGTTAAGAATCTATTTTATTGGAAGAACAATTGGATGACTAAATGAGTAAATAAAAGAGTAAATGAATGCAGGCTTAGTTTACGTACATTGTTTTCAGAGTTACAGAATGTGTGTACTGGATTCAGGTAAACTCAAACAGCAGTGATAATCCTGGCTGAGTTTGTGAATGAGTACATGGAATAACATCTATTGAGTACTGGATTTCAACTATGTATTGTTCTGAGTACTTCATACATTTTAACTTACTTCAACCTTATAGCAACCTATGAAGTGGGGGTATTACATAATCTCATTTGATAAATGAGGAAACAAAAGACACAGAGGTTAAGCAGTTTGTCCAAAGTCACACAGCTGGTGTGTGCTGGGATTTCGACCCAGGCAGTGAGGTGTCAGATCCAGCAATTATCTTAATCACTCCATCATATACCACTTCTCAGATAAGAAGGGCTGTCTTAGGCCTGTCTCTGAATCTTGATAAAGAACTCAAGGTACATCTTGACTCCAGGCCCCCAGCCTGTCATAAAGGCACTTAGCCCAGATGAGTCCCAGGATATTGCGTCTAGACCATCATTTCTTATCATTTTATGCAATTGATGTTTCCACCATAAGTCAAACCATAAGGCTGGGATGGCGTTTCCCTCTCCAGTAATGTGAGAGCACATTACCACAGCCAGTAATGTGCTCCTTAAACACATGGAACATCCACTTTGTGCAAAACCCTGTGCTCAGGATGATGATGAGGACAACACAGGCCCTGCCCTCAAGAGATCACAGTCAAGCTAGGGAGACATACAGATGGGCTATCATAATCCAGGTAAGTCCCAGGAAAGGGGATGCCCAGAGTACAAAGGGAGTTCAGAGAAGGGACACGTAACTCATACTGGGGCTTGGAATCAGGGACAGCTTCCTGGAGGAAGTGACATCCATGCTGTTGGGAAAGGAGCACTTCCCCTTTGCTTCTTTCCAAGATCAGTACTGGCCTCTTTCTGCCTCTTTACTCACCCAATACCCAGCGATTGATGGGGACTTGTGATTCATAATTTGGGGAAGAATAAACTGGGCAAACTTAGCCACACCCTGCCATTCCTCCCAGCTTACTTATGTAAAGAAAATGACTGGCAATCGGCTTCGTTGATTATGCGTAGAAACTAAACTAAGGGGAACTAAAAAAAGGCATCATCTGAACATTTAGAAGGAAAGGAATGAGATGCTGCCACTGGACAACTCAGCTCCAGCTACTATTTCTTGGAGAGAAACTCTGAGATGGAGAGCTGCCTGCGCGACCATGTGTGCTTGCAGCTGGATACCACTCTTGTGAGTTCCCTGGGAGCTAAATTGGAAGGAAGCTAACTACAAAAGGCAGAAGGACGCCGTGATAAAGAGATGGGAGGGGAGCTGCCTGGGCTCCCGGTGGCTTCCAGGCCCTGGTGCCAATTGCATGAGGCCCACGAGGGGGACAGGTGGTATCTTTGTCAGCCAGGGCCCTTCTTTTGGGAAGCAGCTGCTCTCCAGTTCCAAGTGGTTCTGGTGGGAATGCAACCACAGGACCCTGGCCACCTCCTCTCCAACATGGAGGAAATGTAGCCCAAGCTGGGCCAATCACATTTTCTAAGAAACGGTAGTTGGGGCTGAGTTGTCCAGTGGCAGTACCTCATTCCTTTCCTTTCCTTCTAAATGCTTGGACAATGCCTCTTTAAATTTCCCTTGGTTTAGTTTCTATTGCTTGTAATCAAA
Organism: Saimiri boliviensis; assembly: GCF_048565385.1. Taxonomy (NCBI): domain Eukaryota; kingdom Metazoa; phylum Chordata; class Mammalia; order Primates; family Cebidae; genus Saimiri; species Saimiri boliviensis. Next base: position 101,993,831 of record NC_133454.1, read on the forward strand.
GAAGCCCATTGTTGCCACTCACTCTCTTAAATAACTCAGTTTGAGTGGCCTTCTGTTTCCCCCCAAAACAAGAAGACCTGCAATAGGTGATAGTTCAGTTTTGTGTCACAGATTTTCCTATCGTTGACTGAAATTATAGCTGTTTCACCAGAAATAACTTGGTAAATGTTTACTGGAAGCCAAATGTGAGGACTGCCCTAGGAAGACACACCAACAAAGCTGGGAGTGTCCTGGAGTCTGTTACAAGTTACAAAGCTTTTATGGGAAGCTTTGGAAGAGGGGAGGAAGACTCTTCATACAATGAGCTGCCTTTTTGTTATTGGAAGGTATAACACGGAGTTACAGTCATTGGCTACAGACTGAACAACTTGCAGGCTAAAATGTCTATGTGCCAATCAGCAAAGTTTCATGATTCAGAAGCAAATCAGCAAGACTTCATGATTCAGAAGCCAATCTGCATCCTTTCCCACGTCAGTAAGGTGTACATTAACCAGTATGTCAACAATTTAAGGAAGTCGCAGTAAGACTCTATACTCAGAAACAGGACGTCCTCATGAATCACAAAGCTTCCGTCAGGTAGGAAGTATAACAAATGCAAATAGTTATCACTGTTTAGTCACTTTTATGGCAGCTCTCAGATTTCCTTATGCACTCATGTGAGCCGAATGAAAGGACAGGGTGGTGACCATCCGCCCTTCCGTTTGGGCACTGCCTACAGAGAGGCCATGGCCTTGGCCTTGTTTGGGTGGGCCATGTGATGCTGCCGGGGAGGAATGTGATTGGCCCTCTCTAGAAAACAATCACCTTCCTCTTCAAACTGCTTCCCAGCCACATCCACCCCCGTATCAGTGCTTGTGGGGCTGGGCTCCAGGGCCTGCACATTCAATGTTTCTCCGTCCCTGCGGGGCCTGGCCTCCCTCCAGCTCACATCTTGTGGCCACCCCGACTCCCAGCACCAGAGGCTGAACAGTGAGGGCTGTGTCCTACACAAACTGGAAAATAATATGAAAATGATTCCCAGTGTGGGGCAATTTTGTATCTGTCATTTTTTGTTGTTGTCCCCACTCCCAGCCCCCATCCTATGAAAGCAGCGTCTCCATTTGCCTGATGTGGAAAGAGACAGAGAGGTTGGGTAACTTTCCTAAAGTCACAGATCTGGTTACTATCAAAATTAGGACACGGTTGAAAAGAAAATGCCAATTTTCCCTGAGGCACCAACGAGGTATTTACCTCCAGGGAGACCAAAAAGCTTTAAAGCAGTAATTAGATGTCTCTTCCTTCTGTCCCCAGCTGACTTCCTCTGAACCCTGCCTGACCGTTTTGGCACAGACGGTGGGCACAGGTGATTTGGATAAGGTAGTAGAAGGTTTTCCTATCACACTTAAAGCTTGTATTTCTCTCAGGACTAACAAGCTTGTGATGAAAGGATCATGATGTAGAGCTGGTTACCTGTTCCATCAGGTTTCATGTTCCATCCTGCCCAAAACAGTCACCACAGCAGGGAAAGGCCTTCAACCTCCCTCTACAGGCTTCTACCTCGACTTGCCTTCTACCCTAGTTTCTTGAAAGTGAAGACTGCTAATTGATTTGATTGGTCAGGATCCAGGACAATTCCTTTGACCCCACTTTCCCAGTGGGCAGGTTTGCTACATCTTAAAGATCAGTACATAGGGCAAGGTGCAGTGGCTCACACCTGTAATCCCAGTGCTTTGGGAGGTCAAGGCAGGAGGATTGCCTGAGCCCAGGAGTTCAAAACCAGCCTGGCAACAACATGAGACACCTGCCTCACAAAAGAATTTAAAAATTAGCCAAACGTGGTGGCACACACCTGTAAGTCCTGGCTACTTGGAAGGCTGAGGTGGGAGGATCACTTGAGCCCAGAAGTTCGAGGCTGTAGTGAGCTAAAATCATACCACTGCACTCCAGCCTCAGTGACAGAATAAAACTCTGTCTTTAAAAAACATTAAAAATAAAAGAAACATAAAGTCAGCACACTGGGCTTTCCCTCTTCCCTGAGTTCATGCAATAGTCAGACCCAGGACGAGCCTGCTTCCATGGACAGGTGCCATCGGGCCCCTCTCTTGTCAACCTCTTTCCTGTCTGGCACTCAGTGGGCAAACCAAGTCAGAGGAAGCAGCGAACTTCACTTACACCACCATCCCAGCTTTGAATGCTCCAAAGCAGCTTTCCTTCTAGCTCAGCTGCAAATAAAGTAGTGCTTCTGTTTTCCATTCAGCTGGTAGTGTGCTGGTAAACTCTTCTCAACCAACTCTTCTCAGTAGAGGTCCCATAGTGACAACCCTGATTTATACATTTGCCAATTTCCTTGTTGTAAATACTCTCACGGTGGCCAATTTCAACAAATCCACATGACATCATTCAGAAGATATGCCCATTAACACACGATGATGTAGTATTATGACCACACAGACACAATAGGCATACATGAGCTCAGGTGTACAGATAATAGAAAACCAGCAAAATAATTAGGAAGCGATGAATTGGGAATATTTGCTACCTTCATTTTCAGTATGATTTAATTAAAAGTTGATATGGTTTAATTTTTAATAATGGCTGTATTTAACAACCAGCTCATAAAATTTCTGAAAATTTGGCAATTGGCTCTTGTGAGCCCATACAAACTGGCTCCGGCACACAGCTGCATTTATCTATTATTCCTTGCATCTGGTGTTCTCTCAATCAAGCTCCCTATTGCTTTCATCTGTCAAGCACCCTTTTCTTGGAGGAACAGCCTCTTTTTCATTTTGTTCTGGAGCAGCTGTCAATTACAAGACAATTACATCCCACCAACCAGTAGTAATAGGACCTGTGCCCAAAGTTAGGCCAAGCCATGGGGTGAGTGGGGAGGTGGCAGGGCTGAATGTAGGCATTTCTGGGACCTTGGCTGTAATACAACCAAACTATCAACCCCATTCTCTCTTGGCAAGTTATGGGAAGCTACCTAGCCAACACCAAAACCGTGTCCTACCAGTATTTACAGGTATTGAAAGACCCTGACCTCACTGTCCGCCCCCTCTGTCTCTTGCAGGAACTCCTCCCTGCAGGGGCTTCCCCTCTGCAGGGTCACTGTGGGCTACCTGTGGCTCTAGACAAGGGTCACAGCTCCTACGAAGGACCCTTTCCACACAGCCACAGAACCTGTTTTCGGGTTCCGGCAACCACTCCCTCCTCTCACACCTCTCCACTTAGCGTTAGCAACCGCTCTGCGGGTGATAATCCAAGTCCCCTGGCCATACCTTTGCAAGCACTCTGTCTCAGTTCACTCAGACTTTTATAACAAAATATCATAGACTGGGTGACTTCTAAACGAAGGAATTTATTTCTCATAGTTCTAGATGCTGGGAAACCCGAGATGAAAATGCCAGCAGATTTGGTGACAGGTGAGGGCCAGTTCCTAGTTCATTGAAGGTATGAGGGGTGAACGAGCTTGCTGGGGCCTCTTTTATAAAGGCACTAATTTCATTCCACCCTCCATCCTCTAATCACCTCTCAAATGTCCCACCTCCTAATACCATTGCACAAGGGATTAGGATTCAACAAAATTTTTGGAAGGACACAAACATTCCGTTTACAGCATAATTCCTTTATTAAACGCTCTTCAAATTAGTCTGTCCGGGTGTGCCACACATTTCCTGCAGGAACCTGGCGGACCCCCCTCCACACTCCCCACGCTGCTCGGATCATTATGCCCACAGGAGGCTTGCGGGCCCAGCGGATCAGAACACAGGCTCTGGAGGCAGCCCCGAGTCTGAACTCTACCTCTCCTATTTACTAGCTGCAATACCAGACGCACATTACTTTCACTCTTTGTGCCTCCATTTTGGTCACCTGTAAAATGAGGACAGCAGTCCCCACCTCAAAAGGTCATTATAAGGATGGAGTGAGATGGCCCATGTAAAAAGAAAAAAACAAATACAATCTGTGATACCTACAAACTGCCAGTAAGTGTTGACTTATTACATTGCTTTTTAAAAGTAAATAATTATCATTATAAATAAAAAATAATTATTAATTAGTAGTCATTATGCTGCAGAGAGAGCTCCAGAACTTATTCACACTAAGTGAAACTATTTTGATTTTCTGTTTCCCTTACTGTATTGTGAACTCTTCTTTGTTCTTTTCCAGATTTTTCTCTCTATAATTGTAGACCCAGAAGCTAAACCTGGATTCAAAGGACTTGTGCCACAGGCATGACACATGGGCCCCCATGCCGATACTGGTTCCCACAGAGCCCACTTAAGGCCTCCAGTTCTCCGCAAGAGCTCCCAAGTGCAGATGGGAGCTGGTGCTTGAGATACGAACCTATGTGTCTCCTCTGGCTAGGGTCTGTAGGAAATGAGAAAGCGGTTGGTTGTGTGAATGGTGTCTAGTGGTGGCAGCCTGGTGCAGCCATCTCAGGAGGACTGGGTCTCAGCTGGCACAGGGGATTCAGGACAGGAGACCATACGTACTGCAGGTGCCCTTGCAGCTGTGTGTGAGCATCGAGGGGTCAGGGCCAAGCAAGTGTTCAATCATCTTCCCTGATGGCCTGCCCCACCTCCCAGCATTCTAATGGCATCAAACGGACACCTGAGGGCTGTGAGGGGCTGAGAGTGCCTGGAAGAAATGCCAGATGCTTCTCTTTTACAACTCGCCTCCAGCTCCTCCTGTATCTGCACCTCACTGAGGGAGCACTTGGGGTAGATTTGACAGACTTCAGTCCTAAACATGGCCCTGCCATGTCCTCGCCATGTACCTGTGGGCATGCCACTTTCCCTCTGAGTCTCTGCTTGCTCGTTTATAAAACATGCCAAGAACATTACCTATTTCACCAGCTGGCAGTGAGAATTAAACTATTCAACTCCATTGACTCCCTTAGTGCCCACACATGGTTTGCACTTAGCAGGTGGGCATTTTCAGGAGCATGGCCTGGGGAGGGCTATTGGGACTCTAGGGAAACAAACAAGGCCACATCAGACATTTTTGTCTCCATCTGAGCTCTGCACTGGGTTTTCCTGATGCCTGGTTTGTTCTCATTTATTCACGTGGTGGCTAATGCCTATAATTCCAGCACTTTGGGAGGCTGAGACGGGCAGATCACCTGAAGTCGGGAGTTCGAGACCAGCCTGACCAACATGGAGAAACCCCGTCTCTACTGAAAATACAAAATCAGCCAGGCATGGTGGCGCATGCCTGTAATCCCAGCTACTCAGGAAGCCTAAGGCAGGAGAATCGCCTGAACCCGGGAGGCGGAGGTTGCGGTGAGCCGAGATCGCGCCATTGCACTTGAGCCTGGGCAACAAGAGTGAAACTCTGTCTCAAAAAAAACAAAAACAAAAACAAAAACAAAACAAAACAAAACAAAAAAACATTTTCCACCCCTACCCTTCCCTCTGGCCTGGCCAGCCTGAAGTTTTCTGGGCGAACAAAGCAGCTTCTCCAGTAGCAACCAGCCTAGGGCTCAAATCTGGCTCCTTCCTGGGGAGAAGAGACCTGGAATATCTGGATTCCAGAAAGGCCTGGATCTCTGCCTGAAAAAGGAGGGTTTCTATGTATAGGGCAGAGGTTACTGTGTCTGGGGGACTTTCCATCTTTATTTTACTTGGCCTGCATAGTGTTTTGGAAACATTTGAATTCATTGCTAAGATTTAGAAACCAGCAGCTTTCACCTGGCCCTGTGCCCACACTCCTGCCTTGGCAACAACCAACTGGAGCTGGGTGTCCACTGCCCCTGTAGTGGGGCCCAAGCTCTGTGGTTTGCCAGTTTCCACCGGCTTCCTGTGTGCAGTGCCAGGGTTTCCAGCCTGGTCTTGTAGGCACGTGCCTTTGCGTCCTCAAGGCAGAGGTGGCTGAACAAACTTGTGCATGTACATGCGACTTCTAGGGTTTGCACCTCCCCGTTTACCCATCTACCGGCATCTGCACCTCCATACCACAGCTGTATCTCCTATTACTACAAATGAACCATCTCTGCGCCCCTCAAAAGCCAATCTCTCTTCTGCTAACTAGATCCCCCTGCTATAGTTTGAATGTTTTTGTCCCGTCCAAAATTCATGTGTTGGAAACTTAATCCTCAGTGTAATGGTACTGGGAGGGGCGACTTACGAAGTGGTGTTTCGAATCTGGGCAGAGCCCTCGTGAATGAATTAATGCCGCTATTCAAAATGCTTGCTGGAGTGGGTTCCCTCTTCTCTCCTGCTCTTCTGCCATGAGAAGAGAAAACTAAGACACAGCATTCAAGGCATCATCTTAGAAGCAGAGATGCTACGATCCAAAGTGCCGGTGCCTTCATCCCCACCTTACTTGCCTGTGAGAATAAATTTCTGTTCTTTATAGATTCTCCAGTCTGTGGTTTTCTGTTACAGCAGCAAAAAGCAGACTAAGACACCACCTCTCCTGCCAGTCAAGGACACCGTTCCGGCAATTTCCCAGATCTCTTCCACATCATCACTTTCTCTCGCTACTGGCTCGTTCCTCTCAGGCTATGGTTATTTCTTCCATCTTAATAAAAACCGTCTCTTATCCCCACTTGCCCTATCAGCTGCTGTTCTAGTTCTCTGCCGTTTTCTGCGGCTAAATTCCTCTAAAGAGTGAACTACACCCAACTGTCTCCAAATCATCATCTTTCATTCTCTCTTAAAACCACACCAGTCAGGTGTCAGCCCTGTCACTCAACCAAAACCACTCTGGCAAGAGCCACACTAACATGTTGCAACATCCAAGGACAAATTCTTAGGCTTACCTTACTTGGCCTGTCAGCAGCGTCTGTCAGAGGCGACCACCTCCTTTCTCCCTCACTTGGCTGCCAAGACACCTGACTCCACTCCTTTTCATTCTCCTGTGCACGTTCCTCCTGTTCCTCCCATCCTCTTAAGTGAGAGTGCCTGCACGCTCAATAATTGGTTCTCTTGCTCTCTACCCTCACTCCCTCGGTGATTTCATTTGACTTCATCCTTTAAATACACCTACATGTCAGCAACTCCCCAACTTATACCTCCAGCCCAGGCTTTCTCCTGAACTCCAGGCTTACCTGTGGGCCCCAGCTACACAGCTTCCCACAGGAGGTCTACCAGACACCAAAAACTTCACGTATCCCAAAGAAAACTGCTGATTGTCTCCCCAAAAGCTGTTCCACCTGTGCTCCTCCCTCTCCTCAAAACCTGTTCCACCTGTATTCCCCTCGCTCCGATTCCTCCTTCTCCCCAAAACCTCTTCCACCTGTGTTCCCCCAGCTTAGGTGACAACTCTGCGCTTCAGTTGCCCGCTACTTCTCACCACATTCGCTGCTACCAGCATGATCTTTTACTTGGTTAATTTTTAGACAGGGTCTTGCTCTGTTGCCCAGGCTGGCATGCCAGTGGCATGGTCATAGCTCACTGTAACTTCTAACACCTGGGCTCACGGGATCCTTCCCACCTCAGCCTCCTGAGTAGCTGAGACTCTAGGTGTGCACCACCATGCCGGGCTCAGCATGGTCTTTTTGGCTGGAATATTAATCACTACAGCCGGCTGACTGCTCTCCCTGCCTCCTTGCTTGCACCCTTTTGTCTATTTATATCACAGCAGCACAAGTCAGATCCTATAATTCCCTGGAAGCTGTCTAATGACTCTGTCCTACTTGGAGTAAAGCCCGGAGTCCCTACCATGGCTATAAGGCTGTATACAAATGGGCCCCCTCTGTATTCACTCCGACCACTCCCCACTCACTCCTCCTGCTCCCGCCATCTGGACTGTTTGCTGGCTCTCAAAAATGCTGCCATGCTTCCGTCTTTGGAGCAGCTTTTGCACTGGCCCTTCTGCCTGGAACATTCCCTAGAATGCCACATGGCTCTGACCCTCAACCTCCTTCAGACCTTGTTTAAATAATACCTCTTCAAGAAATCCCATGTAAAATTCTGCCCTGCCTTCCTCTGACCCTCCTGGCAATCCTTGTTCTGCTTTCCGCCCCCCCCCCCACCATGTCATCTTCTATGATACTGCATATGATTTACTTATTTATAATACTTACTATCTGTCTCTCCCCCTCCCCAATCCCAAGTGCCTAGGCACAAAATAAGCATTCAATAAATATTTCTGGAATATATGAATTTCTAGGAAGGGCCAGGGCTTTGATAAGATTTTCAGAGAGTTTGTGGTCCAAAAACCATTTAAAAAGAAAAAGAAAAAAAGAAAAAACCAAATCAAAACCCGAAACACTTCCAAGGAGTAAATATGTTTGGAAGAAAAAAACATACACTCCCATACACCAAACCTCCATTATTCCAGTCCTCAAAGAACCTTGCTGAGCAGAGACACAGCAGCAGAACCCAATATATATATCCCCCTTGGTTGCTCCCGATTCCCCCCGACACATCTGTGGTTCTGGTTTGCATAACTATGGCAGTGTTGGGGGTTCCCTCTCCCGGTCTCAGGAGATCGTGAATGCTGGCTGGGCAGCAGCTTCTAGACCCCATGAGAGAGCTCCCACTGCAGCGCATAAAGAGGAGAGAGACCATGAGATTTACCACGCAAAGCGGGCACTGTATGTGAAATACATGCTGGTAGCAACAAGAACAGCGGTAAATACAGAAAGAAAATAACCATCTTTGAAATGACAACAAATGGGACACATTATCTAAGCACTAACACCTAAGGAGGTGGCTGCCCAAGCTCGGGTGGGCAGCTCCTCAGGAGAGAGAAGATGACTTCTTTCCAGGTTGCCTGGGCTTCAGTCCTTGTAACTTTTCATCTTTTAGCGCCTTCAGGAATTTATCTGCGGGAGAGCAAAACAAACTTAGCCGTAATAGAGATAAGGGCTTTTCCTAACACTTCCAAAGCAAACTCCTGGGGACCAACTGTGCTTCCTCGATGGACCTTAAACCCATTTGTGATCCAAGATGGGAGAGGAAAAACACACAAACAGAAAACTGACTGTAAAAACACATGCAACACATCCAGTTACATGTGTTTTTATAGTCAGAGTTGCTAAGTCCTGGATTTTATCGTCAGAGTTGCACCTAAGTCCTGGATTATTTCTTCTTCTTCCTCTTCCTCTCCCTCCTCCTCCTCCTCCTCCTCCTCCTCCTCCTCCTCCTCCTCCTCCTCCTCCTCCTCTCCCCTCCCCCTCCTCCTCCTCCTCCTTCTTCTTCTTCTTCTTTTTTTTTTGAGAGGGAGTCTTGGTCTTTCGGCCAGACTGGAGTGTAGTGGCGAAATCTCGGCTCACTGCAACCTCCACCTCCTGGGTTCAAGCAATTCTCCTGCCTCATCCTCCTGGGTAGATGACATTATAGGCACATACCACCATGCCAGGCTAATTTTTGTGTTTTAGTAGAGGCTTGGTTTTACCATGTTGGTCAGGCTGGTCTCAAAATCCTGACCTCAAATGATCCACCTGCATTGGCCTCCCAAAGTGCTGGGATTACAGGCACAAGCCACCATGCCTGGCCCCTGGATTTCTTAGTTAAGAAATCCAGGACTTAGCAAAGCCCAGTTTTTCTAGGGATTGTTTTCCTTCCATGGCTATAAGAAAGGGTGTATGACAGTGTGTCTGATGAATTGAAGATCATTCCCACAGCCACATGGACCTAAGCATTTAAGTTATTTCAAACTTCCCTTCCCTATGTGGCAGGGGAAGCCAATTTAACCCATTGTATACAATAGTTGGAATGATTTACAATAATTGGAATGAGTTTTAGCCAGAACAGTAATGGGAGAGACAGGCTGCAGGACAACCTACCACTACTGAAAGTTATATTTTGCAATAAGTCCTTTTTTTTTTCTTTTTTGAGATTGAGTTTTGCTCTTGTTGCCCAGGATCACTGCAACCTGGGTTCAAGCGATTCTCCTACCTCAGCCTCCCGAGTAGCTGGGATTACAGGCATTCACCACCATGCCCGGCTAATTTTCTATATTTCTAGTAAAGACGGGGTTTCTCCATGTTGGTCAGGCTGGTCTCAAACTCCTGACCTCAGCTGATCCGCCCACCTCGGCTGCAATAGCTCCTTCTTGAAGTACAATGCATTTAACAACTTTACCCTCCAACAGGGAGGAGTCATTCAGCTCGCAGGCTAAGGGATCCTGCCCGCACATCAGCACACCTGGTCTGCCCTGATCCAGGGCCAAACGTCAGCCCAGAATCCTGGTGAGAGAACTCCAGGCGGCACCAGGGCCACAGCGTCCCTGGGGGGCTGCCCTCCAGCATTGAGAAAGTGAAGGGTCCCAAAGCTGCCCAGGGAACGGCCTTGGGCCTTGTGGGCTTTGCACAATCCCCACCTCCCCCTACAGATAGATACTCCCACTGGCAGTTCTCTACTTTCCTTTCCCCCCATGGAGAACCCCTGTTTAAGACCGAACATTAAAGCTTGGGGACTGTCTGTGGTGGGTGGAGTTCCAGAGTACAGCATAGGGGGATGACTATACAGGAGGATTAAAGTTTAGGACGAGGTGGTGGGGGATGGAGTTCCAGGTGTGGAGGCTCAGAGTCCAGATTACCCAAAGGGTTTAGGATAGAGGGAGGATAGAGTTTGGGACTAACGGGCTATGAAGTTCAGATCTGTGGTAGGGGGAGGAGTCGGTTGAAGTCCAGGATAAGGGAGTCTAGGTGCTAGGGGATAGATTTTGGATCTGGGACTATTGGGGACTGGAGTCAAACCGGGGCTACATATCGGGGCGGGGCTTGGAGCGGAGGAGGGCGCCAGGGCAGGCTAATGAGGCTGGGCTCGGTGGCCCCGGCGAGGTCACGCACAGCGCTGGGAGTCGAAGCCGTCCCCAGTGATGGTGAGCAGCTCCAGCTCCTTAATCCGGATCTCCAGCTCGCACAGCTCCTCGGGGTGGGAGGCAGAGGGAAGCCTGGGGGTCGAGGAGCGGGCGGCCAGAGACGAGACAGCCACCTCGGGCCCCGGCGGCGGCGAGTAGAAGAAGCGCAGAGGCTCATAGGGGATGGCGGCCAGGCCAGAGGGCCAGGGCGGGGGCCCGGGGCGCTCGCTGGGGGGAACCAGGCCGGGTGGCGGCGGAGGCGCAGGGACAGGGGGCGCCTGGGGCAGGGACCTGGCCCCCGCGGCCCCGCCCACCGGCGCCCCGCCCGTCTTCAGCGGCACAAAGAGCTTCTTCCAGATGTTGAAGTCGCTGAGCGGGGACGAGGAAATGCCGCGGTCGTAGAGGGACGGGAAATAGAGGGGCGGAGCCGACCGCTGGCTCATGGTGGGGCTGTGGCTGCGGCTGCCGCGCCGCCCCTTCGGCATCGTTTGAATGGGAGTCTGCGTGGGAGGAACCCCGCGCCGGGAGACGCGCGCTCAGGCCCCGAGTCACCGGGGTTTCGAGGTTCCACAAGCCCCGCCCCGACGGAGCGCGGCCCCACCCTTTCGCCTCAGCCCCGCCCCGAACAGGCGGGGTTCCAAAGCCCGGGCGACCACGCCCCGGAACGTGGCCTCGCCCACCGGCAGCAGGCCGCGCCCCGCAGAGGGAAAGCCACGCCCCCGGGCTCGCCTCCGCCTCCCGTCCCTCGACTCCGCCCACCGCCTCGTTCAGGCTCTGCGGCTCCCCTGGCTCCGGTTACCACGTCGCAGCCTACCCCCATCCAGAACAGGGAGCGGGCCAGGGCTGCGGGAGAAAGCTTGCTTCAGGCTTCCTCTCGTTTTATCAGGGAGAAAATGTATTTCCTAGAAACCTGCCCCCTGCACCAGCAGACCTATCTCATTGCCTCATTGGCCGGCCCCACCACAAAGAAGTCTGAGAAAATGAGTGTCTGATATTCCATCCTCTACTGTGGGAGGCAGACGAAGGGGATGAAGATGGATTGGGAATGGCCAGACTTTAGCAGTGTTGAGGAAGATTTAGAAAAGGGGATCCTCATCTGGTTTGTAACAGATCTGAAGGAGCGTTTTCAGTGAAATGCAGTTTAGTTCTCTTCCAAACACAGACATCATCAGGAGCTAACAGGCAACGAACTAACGACAAAAGAAAAGCCTGTCCGCCCTACCTCAAATACCTCACCCATTAATTATGAGCGATTTGGACATTTTGTCCAAAGGACATGCCAGCTCATTCAAGTGAGTAAACTGTATTAGCCATATGAGGGGAAACAACTAATACATTTTCTTGAGAACCTCTGCCTCATGATAACTGGTATGAATAAACAGTGATGAGTGGAAGCCAGTTAAAGAGTCAATGTCAGCTTCACAAGTTAAATATACATACGCATATGCATTTGCACATGCGTATGTATATTTAACTATACAGACACACACACACACAGTGCAAATACTGTGTGTGTGTGTGTGTGTGTGTGTGTGTGTGTCTGTATAGCAGCTAAGTGCAGAGAGTCGGACACTCAAGCTGGTAGCCTTGGACAAGTTGCTTGACTTCTAAGTAGGTTTTCTATAAAATAGAAATAAGAAAACCAGGCCGCCTCAGGGCTGTGATCAGACAGAATACAGAACAGTGTGTGAAGCACTTGTACTTGGAAACTGTCCAAACACAAGAGGTAGCTGTCCCCACCGAGGGGCGTGTCTGAAACTGGGGAGCATTTATTTATTTATTTAGAGATGGAGTTTCGCTTTTGTTGCCTAGGCTTGAGGGCAATGGTGTGATCTCGGCTCACTGATAAGATCCTCCATCTCAAAACTGAGAAGCTTTTTCTTCCTACACTTAGCTTCCCACACTTCGTTGTCACACACACACAGTATTTGCACTCTGACTTTGACTGGCAGCCACCCGTCATTCTTTATTCATACCAGTGATCACTAGGCTGAGGCTCTTGAGGAATTGTATTTCTCCTCAGTGTATAACTAATACAGGCTATCTGTGATAGCTCAGCACCCAGCTTGTAATCCCAGCCCTTTGGGAGCCCAAGGCAGGAGGATCTCTTGAGGCCAAGAGTTTGAGACCAGCCAGGGGCAACATAACAAGACTCTGTCTCTATAAAAAAATATTTTAAAAAGTTGTGGTGGCATATGCCTAGAGCCACTCAGGAGCTGAAGTGTGAGGATTTCTTGAACCAAGGAGGTTGAGGCTGCAGTGAGCCACAATCATAGCATTGCATTCCAGCCTGGGTGGCAAGGCAAGACTCTGTCTCCAAAACAAAACAAAACAAAACAAACAAAAAACACCCTATCTCCCATTAGTTTCCCCCATGTATTTAACTTCCTATAATTTACTGCCTCAGAAGCTCAAACCTCTTTTCCTTTGTCTTGTCACTTTTCTAGAATTCATTGCCCTTTGTTAAAATTGTCTATAAGCTCTCAAGACACTTCTTTGAGTTTTCACTTTGTTTCTGTAAGAACTCCATGTACATGCATGTGGGAAGTAAAAAAGTTCCCCTTTCAAGTTTCCTTTCTTGTTAAAGAATAAGTGTGCTAAGAACTTTGTTAAGCCGTACCCTATGTAGCTGTTAAACATGCCATGCTTACAGGCACGTAGTTTATTCTATGTTCTTGTTCTTCAACCAAGATGCCTGTGCTGAAAGTGCTCACAGGCATGTCCCAGCTCTTCACTGCTTTTAACTGTTTTAAGTTGTTAGCCAATCGGGTTTTAGATTGTGAGGTCTGGCTCCAGCCAACGAGGATCAAACACAGCAGTAAGGACGACCCCAAATGCATAAGGGATAAATCTGTGTGTTTTCCTTTGTTCATTGTACTCTTGTGCCAACATGGCTAGCGAGAGTACCCTTCCTGTAGTCCAGGAAGCAAAAATTGCATTGCTAAAAGATCCTTTGTCTCAGTGCTGACTTTTCTTTGCGGCACCAAGCATCTATTTCCAATGACGTGTAATAAACTTTGACTTCTGTTAATCTGTTTTTGTCAGTTTTATTCTCAGTTCCCAGACTCTGAACCTAAGAGATTAGAGGAAAAAATTTTTCACCCCTATAGAACCATAGTGATGGTAAGAACCAGGGTTTTGGACTCAGACTTGGGGTTTGGCTGTGTTGCTGAACCTTTCTCAACCTCATTTTTTCATCAATACAATGGGAACAGTAATGGCATCTACTTGCTTAGACTGGCAGGACTAAGTGAGACAGAGTAAGTACCTGACGATGGCTTGTACTCAACATTAGCCCTTATGAATACAAGGCCTTTAGAAAGGAAAGAGATTTTGCATTATTTTTTTTAAATGAAGCAATAAAATCATAGTTTGTGTGTGTATATATCTAGTTGAGGAGAAAAGTAATTACAGATTTTCCCCCCTTACTCCAAGATAATCTAAATAGATTTTACTCTGGATGGTTTAATTATAACATAATCCATGAAGCTGTAGCCAGTGGGTTAAATAAGAAATTGATGACAAACTTGTTTTCTCTAACAACTACACAAGAAAACTCAAGTGCCATAATAAACACTGAGCTAAACTGCACTCAGGAGGCAAAGCCCCTATGAGGTAATAATAAACCCACGAGGTTTAAGGCAAAACCCTATGGTTGTTTCTGCAAACAGATGTCCAGGAAACTCAAGTTGGTGATGAAAGACAGAACAGTCTTGAATTCAACTTCCACAGAACCTCTCCCTCCCTGGGCTCCAAAGCACTATGTCACCTACCTCTCCACTCAAATTCCCCACTAAGTACCATCCCACTGGAGCTTGAGCGATTCGATTCCTCATGTCCTTGCTCCCTGGCTTCATTTGGAACCAACTGAGAGGGACACATGAGTCCCTCTTCATTGATCAGGTTCAGCTGGAGGATGTAGCCGTTGGCTTGGTAGCCAGGTGGGCTTGCCAGTCCTGCACCTCTACCTTAAGTTTACCCAGTGTGAGGCCAGGTTAGAAAGTCACAGGCCTTGGCTGCGGGGAGAGGGCCTTTACTATCATAGTGAAGAGCTTGCCAAGGACAGGACTGATTCTTCCTCTAGCCTCACCAATCAGGGCAGTCATTGTTCTGCTGTCAGGAAAGGGCCCAGAAGAGTCACATCGAGGAAATGTGATGTGAGGGTGGAGGTTCCTGTCCAGCACTCTCACTTGCGCTATTTAACCTAGGTTGACCCACTGCAGCTGGCACTTCTCATTTCCCATTGCCATAGCCCTCTCCAGCCAGGAAGGCCTGGAGTGCCTGGGGTGCTGTTCGCCTGGTTTCGTTGGTCCTCAGACTGCTCCCTTCAGAGAGAGCACAGAAAGCCTTCTCTGTCCCAAGGAGCCCCCCTTCCCTCCCTCACTCCAGCTCTGAATCTGTACACACTGTCAACAATCAGACCCTCACCAGGTGCTCAGCCTCTGTAGGGATGTGTCACAATTTGCCATGCCTGGTGGCTCTGGGCAGCCTTTGGGGACATATAGTGCTTGTGTCTTGGAATACAAGAGTTGTGCTTGAATCTGGGACTCTCTGTGACCCTGAGAAAAATCACATCAGCTCTCTGAACCTCAATTTTCTCTGATCTATAAAATGAAGACAGTATCTACTTCATAGGGTTGATGGATTTGATGATAATATGTGTAAGTAGTGCCAGGGACAAACAGTAGGTGCTCACTGAAGTGTGGTGCGCATGTTAGTTATTATACAGTTACACATGGATTCCTTAATTCCCCATTAAACCATGGTGGATGAATGAGGAAAATGCAGCAGGGAGTCCATCCTAGAAAACCCAAACACTCCAGATCATTTTGCCAGCCTCACACCTGAGAAAATTCTTATTCAACCTGCTAAGACGTAATGATAATAAACATACAAGAGAGGCCCTTTATCCCAGGCACTTGTCTTAACTGATTTAACTTTTCTAAAACCCCAAGCCTATGGTTCTCATTTTCCAGATGAGAAAATTGAGGCATGTAAGGTTAAGTAACTCTCCTGAGGGTGGCTGATTGGCATCGGAGCTGGCATTCCATATGAACAGGCCAGCTCTAGAGGCCAGGGTGTTTGGACAGCCTCCAAATTGTCACCCCAGCCCTCAGGGCAAGGCCGCTCACATGGCCTCTAGTCTCTTACACCTCTTCTTGGGAGGAGGCTGGCTCTGAAAGTTGTTTGTGCCACAATTTAAGGATCTAGCTATTCTGGGAAGCCCAGAACAGTCTTTCCTTTATTACTGATCTCAATTAACCATTGTGTTGGTCTGGCCTTGGGGGTGTAGGCATTCCCATCTCCCTTTCAAGAAAGTTTCTAAAAAATGCAGACCATCCCTTATTCTTGTTTTCCAGGGTAAATGTGGTCCTACCTACTTGCAGAGTAAAACTTTAAAAAAAACTAAGCTGAAACGTGAGAAGTAGTTTAGTGGAATAGGGAGAACAGAGGCCTTGGAGATGAGGGAGCTGAGTTTAAGCCCCAGCAGTCAGCATCAACTAGCCATGCTACCTTGGGCAACGTAACTGTAGCTAACACTTAGTGACCACAGTGCACCGTTGCATATTCTCATGTTATCCTGACAGTAACACTTACAGGGTAAGTCTGTCAGAATTTTCTGTCCACAAGCAACGGAAGCTGACACTGAGTTCTTTTGGAGGGCCATGAGACAGCTCATGAACTGAAAGCTCTTCAGAACTCTGTTTAGGGGCTGCAGAGAACAGGCCAACTTCAAGGATCCAGGTAGCAGGAAGGAATCGGTGGCCTCTTCAGTATGGCCACTGCGGGGGTAGACACTGTCTACCTTGCTTGCAGAGTCTTCTGACTTCCTTCTTTTTCCCTGTGCTGGATGCTTCCTTCCACTCTCCCTCCTCTTGGACAGTAGACTCCAGGTTCTTCAGCCCTTGGACTCTGGGACTTGCACCAGTGGCTTGCCAGGGACTCACGGGTTTTTGGCCACAGACTGAAGGTTGCACTGTCAGCTTCCCCAGTTTTGAGGTTTTGGGACTCAGACTGAGCCACTACTGGCTTCTCTCTATCCCAGCAGACGGCCTATTGTGGGACTTCGCCTTATAATTGTGGGAGCCAATTCTATTAACCTCCCTTTCATATATACATATATCCTATTAGTTCTGTCCCTCTGGAGGACCCTTTATTTTAGCTTACCCCAAAATAATAGGAGTGTGTATTAACAGAAAGCTTTAGTTTAGATAAATAAGATTACCACTACATAAATCTTACATTGAATAGCCTATAAGTTTTCTGAAAAAGAGACTTCTGACTAGTTTTCACTCAAGTCAAAGTCAGTGGGGTAAATGCATTGTGATCTCGAGCAGAGAGTCAATACTTTATGCTCTCCACTGGAAACGTCTTTATAGTATTGCCTTTGGAAAGGTCCAGGCATTCAACCTAGTCTATGGCACGAGTCAAGCAACTTTCTGCAGAAAGCAACCCCAGAGTTTAAAGCCATTTATATGTCCCTTGTTGATTCTGACAGCTCAACAGCCCTCTCCCCATCTCCCCATTTAGTAGCACCAAGATTCTGCTTTAGAGACTACGTTCTTCCCAGTGTAGTCTGGCCAAAAGGTGGGTACATGACACAAGACAGCAGTAAGCCAATCTCATCCTAGAATCTGAATCCTAAGAGAGAGTTCCAGTACTGCCCAACTCCTGGCTTTTTGGAGTGTGGCTGAACTTCCCACCCCCCACCCCCAACAAAATTTCAAAATATTCATTTTCTGCTTAGTCAGAATTGGTTCTCATTCCTTAGAACTCACATGAAATGAGCTTCTTTGCTCAGCCAGTGGCTGTGGGCATGTCAGTACTTCCGTAGGCCAAAAAAATAATCCTAATGAGGAAAGAGTCACACGTAGCATTTTGTCTTGAAACAGAGAATCAAAGATGATGTAAGGAAAGACTGAGCTAATAGAGAACGCAGAGCACCAAGGTAATGCTAAGTTTCGATGAGCAAGTCTCTATTTCTCTATGTTCAGGCAATGGCATAAACAGAAGAAAGCCGGCCCAGCTCAGGATGTCTTCTTTCAGCTGCCACCATTAAGCATATTGCATATGCTCTTATCTTTTTGGGCCATAACACATTCATCCGCTTGTTATATTTCATTTTCTGAAAGGCATCATGCATTGCACTTGATTTGTCCAACAGAGTGTAATCATCCAAAGCTAATCAAATTCCTGCATCTGCAAAAGTCAGGCTATGCCATTAAATACAGCCAAGATCATAATAGAAATGACATTAGGTCTACTGAATCTTGAGATTTATTCACTAGAATGTACAGGGAAGAGGAAAAAGTGTGCCTTTGTGAAAGGTATGTACCATTTTTTAGAAACAGCTTCTGAAAGCCTCAAACATCTGTGACTGTGCTGCTAGCCCTTACAAAGGTATTTTATACAATCTATGCTAAGTCAGCTAGGAGTTAACAGGAGGCTGGATGCAGACAAATAAAACACACCCCTGTAGATCTGTTATTATTAAGAATGGCCTTTGGAAGTCTCGAACTGCAATCCCATAGGCTGTTCCCATTGCATTCATACTGTATACACACATACCTGAACGGCCTTCCTACCAGTAACATTTAAAATAAGGACACTTAATACTGCTAGTTACATGTAGCACAGAGTGTCCACTCTGTAACTGTGTGTGGCAAAGCCCAGATATCACACCATTCCAATTTTTAAAAAAGGGAGAAAATAGCTTTAACACACTATTAATGTATGCTATTACACTTTTCCAGTGAAAGGTAACAAAGCCCATATAAAATTTAAAGACGGGGAAAAACTCAACTTTCAGTTACCGGTACCTCACTAAGTTTTCATGCCCTGCCATCTGGAACACTTGCCCACTTCTCTGCCAGAAGTCCTCTAGCCCTGCACGAAGGATCTTGTTGCCCCTGACTGATACTCACATATGGAACATTTGGCATGCCTCCATGGCAATACGGGAGCCCTGAAGTTTATGGAAGTGTTCCATATGAGAAAGAATACTCACACACTCCTGCTCCACCCTCCAAAAATGTACCAATGATGCTAATTGACTACACCCAAGGAGCCAGAGGGAAAATGTCTGAGGGTTGCAGAGAATCAACTCAAGCTGTCACTGCAAAGCCGGTCCTCCCAAGAGCAAAGGAAGCAGCATGTAATCTAGTTCAAGTCACACTGACTTCACTCTTAAACGTCTTCCTTCAAGTGGGGCTTCCCTGCAAATAGGACTGGTCTTCAAAATCTCCCCGAGCCCCTCTATCTTACCCAAGTTGCTCCATCTAATTTTATTCTTTCCCAACAGGATCCAGTTGGAAAATGTCAAGCCTTGAGACCGTGGTGGCAAGGGAAAGGGACCACACAGGAATGGGAGTTGAGGAAAAGCTCTCCTGGTGTTGACTTAGGGATGACGGCTCCAGGCTGCTGCCAGAAACGGGGTCACCAGCAGAAGAATTGTTTTCTTTGATAAGGTTGTCCCACCATTTTCAAGCACTTCCTTAACATTACACAGGTTCTTCTTGCAGCAGTGATACTTTAACTGAGTTTCCGACAATTGGTTTGAGATGCGTTTGAAACTGCAATCGTCAAACTTCCAACACCGGTAATATACTCCTGACCCTGTGGGAAGACACACACACAAGGGGAAGAAAGTAAGTGGGGAGAGCTCTGTATCTGCCTTTGGACCCTTAATTCTATTTAGAATCTATCCTGTGCAAGTAGAGACATCTAGGTTGATGGCCTAGACACTGATGACCTTCAAACATTGTTGGTGGGAATGTAAAATGGTACAGATACTCTCGACAAATTTAGCATTTCTGCAAAGAGTTAAAGACAGAGTTATCCATTTGACCAAGCAATCCACTCCTGAGTGCATATACTTAAAAGAATTGAAAACTACATTCGCACCAAGTTTGCACATGAATGTTCTTGGTACCATGATTCAAAATTGCTAAAAAGTGGAACCCTATGTCCTGTAACTGGTAAATGGATAAACAAAATGTATATCCACACAATGGAATATTATGTGGCCACGACAGAATGAAGTACTGATACATGTCACGGCATGAGTGAACCTTGGAAACATTATGCTTAGTGAAAAAAAAAGCCAGTCTCATTAGAGAAATGCAAATCAAAACCACAATGAGATACCATCTCATGCCAGTTAGAATGGCGATCATTAAAGAGTCAGGAGACAACAGGTGCTGGAGAGGATGTGGAGAAATAGGAAGACTTTTACACTGTTGGTGGGAGTGTAGATTAGTTCAACCATTGTGGAAGACAGTGTGGTGATTCTTCAAGGATCTAGAACCAGAAATACCATTTGACCCAGCAATCCCATTACTAGGTATATACCTAAAAGATTACAGATCATTCTACTATAAAGACACATGCACACATTGTTTATTGCAGCATTGTTCACAATAGCAAAGACTTGGAACCAACACAAATGCCAATCAATGACAGACTGGATAAAGAAAATGTGGCACATATATCATGGAATACTATGCAGCCATAAAAAAGGATGAGTTCATGTCTTTTGCAGGATATGAATGAGGCTGGAAACCATCATTCTCAGCAAACTAACACAAGAACAGAAAACCAAACACTGCATGTTCTCTCTCACTCATAAGTGGGAGCTGAACAATGAGAACACATGGACATAGGAAGGGAAACATCACACACCAGGACCTGTCAGGGGTTGGGGGGATGGGAGGGGGATAGTATTAGAAGAAATACCTAATGTAGATGATGGGTTGATGGGTGCAGCAAACCACCATGGCTCACGTATACCTACGTAACAAACCTGCACATTCTGCATGTGTAACCCAACTTAAAGTATAATAAAATAAAATACAAATAAAATAAAATAAAATAAAATAAAATAAAAACAACCAAAAAAAGGCGGTCATAAAGCACCACAATACTGTATGATTCCTTGCATATGAAGTGCCAGGAGAGCCAAATCCATGAAGACAGAAAGTGGATCAGCGACTGCTCAGGCATGCGGGAGGGAGGCATGACTGACTGCTAACAGGTTTCTTTTTGAGGTGATAGAAAGATCCCGGAATTAGCGGCAATAGTCACACAACCTTGTAAATACACTACGAGGCACTGAATTATACACTTAAAAATGTAAATGTTCCGGTATGTAAATTATATCTCAATTAAAAAAAACCCTAGATGTAGAACAGTGTATAGAACGTGACCCATTGGTGTAAATAAAGCATATATACATTGAGGTAAGCGCATTAATTTTTCTCTGGAAGGATTCCCAAGTAATTTAATGGTGGTATCATCATGGAAGAGTATACTTCGTTTATGTTTCTGTAGTGATTGAGTTTTAAAAATTTGCCACCTGGATGATTTATTTTTTAAAATATTTGAAACTTCATTTTAAAAATAATTAGATTATTCAGTAATATAGGAAAAGTTTCCACAAGAACATGCCATCACGGTCCCATTTTTGGAAAAATATTCTTGGGCACACAGGAAAATAAAGGCCAGAAGTATACAGTCCAAATATCTTATCATGGTTTTTTAATATTCAGAAAAAGCATGTCAGGTGAAAAATGTATTAGTTGAGAAAGTGGCGTTAACGGTAGATTTTCTTCTCCAAAAAATAACTGGGGCCTATGTGCCAGATGCTGGGGTAAAAGAAGGTATTTGTCCTTACTCTGCAATTGTTTTCTTTTCTTCTGTGCTGGAAAGAAGAAAATGCAGTTGCATACTTCCTTAGTTCAGGCTTGTAGGGCTTGTAGCTAATTTACCCAATTCCATGCATAGCTTGGAACACAACATTTCTCAGTTTATAACCGCAGGCATTAAATGTCCTGTCCTTCTCCTCAGAGGGGATGGGTATCTCGATTGGAATTTAATGAAGTTTGGTCAAGTGGCAGAGTCCAGAGAGAGTATCCAGAAATGGCTGTACTTGCTTGAGTCTTAACTAAATAAGTGGAAGCTTCTAATACTGTATTAGAGGCTGCTGGTGATTAGGGCAAGTTACTGCTTTATGGAATAGTAATTAAGCACTGGAACTTGAAAAGCTTTAAAGCTGTCAGAATTTTAATTAGGGAAGCCTAGCAGCTTGGGGAGAACAGACAGTAATTTATTAATAATTGCTGCCAATTAATCACTTACTATGTGTCCTGCAGCGTACCAAAGTGCTTTACTTGAATTATCATATTCAAACAACAGCCTTACTATGGTAATCTTCTCACCCAAACCAGCCTCAGAATAACTACCCACATAAAAGTGGGTTAAATCAGAGTCCCTGGGGTGTTAGAGGTTTTCTCCTCCCCACTCTTTGAAGACTTTGACTCAAGTCTATCTAAAGCCAACAGTCTTCAGTCATCATAGGCACCCTTAACTGTGGCCCTTGCCCAGAATGTCATTACAGCAATGACCACATGGCACTGCCATCAAAGGCTCCTTCAAGACTAAGTATATTTAACATGGCTTATACTTCCATGGTTTATACTGCTATGATGCCAGTATATACTGGTTGAATTAGCAGCCAACTTGTTTGTGTATCTAACCATATCTAAACATAGGAAAGGTGTAGTAAAAATATGGTACAAAAGATTTTTTAAATGGTGCACCTCTATAGGGCACTTACCGTGAAAGGAGTTTGCGGGACTGGAAGTCAGTGAGTGGTGGGTGAATGTGAAGGCCTAGGACATTACTGTACACTACTGTAGATATTTTAAATACCGTACATCTAGTCTACACTAAGCTTATTTAAAAAAAAAAATCAATCCTAGCTTACTGTCACTTTACTTTAGAAACTTTTTAATTTTGGTCAGGCGTGGTGGCTCATGCCTGTAATCCCAGTACTTTGGGAGGCCGAGGTGGGCAGATCAATTGAGGCCAGGAGTTTGAGAGAGCCTGGGCAACATAGTGAAACCCCGTCCCTACTAAAAATAAAAAAAAAACTAGCTGTGTGTGCTGGCTTATTCATGTAATCCCGATTACTCAGGAGGCTGAGGCATGAGAATCACTTGAACCCTGAAGGCAGAGGTTGCAGTGAGCCGAGACTGCACCCACTGCCTTCTAGCTTAGGCGACAGAGTAAGACCTTGTCTCAAAAAAACAAAAAACCAAAGTTCCCATTGTTCCACACCCTCACCAGCATCTGGAGTTGTCAGTGTTTTGGATTTTGGTCATTTTAGTAGGTGTGTCTCATTGTCTATTGTTGTTTACATTAACCATTTATAAGAAATTTTGGGACTTAAGAACTGGAAAAAGATCTTGGCTCTGAGCTCCGCTCCTCTCCTCTCCTCCCTTCCTCTGCTGTCCAATACACACTTTTCATAAATGAGAAACAGAGGTGGAGGGAACTAGCTGGTGGCAGGACAGAAGTCAGAGCTCCTCACTGCTGCTCTACACGTGGTAATTGCCCTTACTGTCTCATTTGGAAATTATACTTAGTTTAATTACACTTAGTAGTGAAGAGTCCAAGAGAAACAGCTGATCAAGCTAAAGAGCCAGGTCTTCTGTGCTCATACATAGTGACCACATACTCTCTAAGGGCCTTACTACACTTTCTACACTAACAGTGAATAAACATGGTCTTCCAATGGAGGCAGAGGGACTGGTCCCCTACAGAATCAATAACCTTGCATGGAGGGCTTGGAGTTTTAGCTGTAATCCAGAAATCGAGATCAAAATGTTCCTGGTTTTTTAGACAGGGTAACTATAATTTGTCTTTACTTATTGAGGGATTTCTCCTTTCTGGGGAAGTTAATCTTCTTTATCTTAAGTTTTTGTGAACCTGTGTGTGTCCGAAGGCTTTTCTGAGTTTACCTGACATGTTCACCATTCCTTGATGGTAACATTGCGGGGAGTTTGTATAAAAGGTCTAAAAGTACAAATAACCTTAAGGAGTGTTTTTATTATTAATCTCTTAGAAATGTAAGTCTGAGGGTTTTACCTTGGACACTGAGAACACTCTCAAACTGCTATTCCTTGCTGGCATCGTTCGCACACATTGATTCTACCCA
The DNA here is from genome assembly GCF_048565385.1 of Saimiri boliviensis. Classification (NCBI taxonomy): domain Eukaryota; kingdom Metazoa; phylum Chordata; class Mammalia; order Primates; family Cebidae; genus Saimiri; species Saimiri boliviensis. The sequence goes on from NC_133454.1 coordinate 102,017,562, forward strand.
GAACCATACCCAGCAAGAACAGAGGGCATGTCTTTGCTGGTTTCTTCCTCTGCCTACCACTTCCTAAATTCTATTTTAACAGGGTTGATGGAGGTGAATATTACATCAATATTTCCACCAATTTGGCAAATGCAGATTGGACAGGACTTGTGCACGTTAGCACTCCCCACCCCCACATTCATGAGCACCTCGCTCTGAGCCACAGAGCCACGGCACCTGCTGCCCCTCGCAGAACACCCTTCCCCTCTTAGCCCTCTTACCTCCTACTAGCCCTTTCAGCTCAGCTTGAGTCTCCTCAGGACTCTGCCTATACCAGATACCCCATGGAATGAGACAGAGTCGTACAAGAAGTCATTTGGGACAGCCAAACAGGCCTTTGTCATAATTGTAACGGTAAGTATCCTTTCTTTATCTTTGCATCCCTAGCTCCTAGCCCTCTGCTGGGTACACAGTAGGTTCTCCAAGGTTTGGAAGGCAGCACAGGGCTGCTGTTAAAGAACACAAGCTTTGGAGTCAGATGGACTTCCATGTTCAAATCCTGAGGTGGTTACTTGACCATAATTTGTTGCCTAATCTGAGCTTCAGTTTCCACATTTATCAAATGGGAATAAAAGATCACCCTGAGGAGTGCGAAGCATGAAGTTTAAAATGCATGGAGTAAGTGCTTAGTGCCCAATACACACCTGATGCTAATAAATGGAAGCTATTCCCTGATGCAAGTCTAATGAGAGTTACAGCGGCACAATTTTTTCCCAGGCACTTATCACCCCATTACATTTAGGAGACAGACAAGGGAGGCTCTTACCGGCTTTGGCAATGAGACACGAATCAAGATTAGATGTACAGTTGGTGGACGCAGTGCACTCCATGGACTCCATGGTTGGGAGAGGACAGCTGTAGCATTGCAGGCTATTACCTAGAATCAGGAAGAAAGTCAGGATCTCTTAAAGTTCCAGCAACATTTTTTGGACTCTGATGCAAGCACAAAGGAAATATCTACATTTGAAAATCCATCTAACTGTGCAATTGAGAAGCTTCCTCCTCACCTGCAACTGGAAGGAGATTAATCTGCTATGTAATGATGTGTTAAGAGGAAAGTATCAAGAAAAACAATCAGAATTCTGTGTCTTCCAAGCAATGAATATGCCCAATTAAATCACATACTCACGGGTTGATGATCAGTATCTGACAATACCTATCTGCTTGAAAATTCATGTTCAGAGATGAAATATGTAAAATGTCATCACAGATCAGTGTTAATAGATGAACATCTGCAAGTGATTTGATGACAGGGAACACTAATTTTGAACCCCAATTAAGCAAATGGTTATCCCCCTAAAACGAATTCTATTCTGCAAACTCTGTCTCCCAGGTTCCAGCGATTCTCCTGCCTCAGTCTTCTGAGTAGCTGGGATTACAGGCACATGCTACCATGCCTGGCTCATTTTTGTATTTTTAGTAAAGGCTGGGTTTCACTATCTTGGCCAGGCTGTTCTGGAATTCCTGACCTCCAATGATTCACCCACCTCAGCCTCCCAAAGTTTTGGGATTACAGACATGAGTCATTGTACCCGGCCCTGTTGCTTTGTTTTTGACCTCAGTTTCCCCCATAATCTAGAGTTTCCTTCTCTTCCCACTCAGGTCAATTAGAAGAACATCATGGTTAAACCAAGCTTGGGTTTTAGAACTGACAGCCTAGGCTTGAGCTCTGGAAACTGGGAAACAGACGTTGCAGTAAGCCAAGATCACACCACTGTACACTCCAGCCTGGGTGACAGAGTGAGACTCTGTCTCAAAAAAAAAAAAAAAAAAAAAAAAAGCAAGCAGTAGGTCAGTGGACAACTGTTTGATATTTTAGCCAGTAAGCCAGGGTAGATGAGATTTCCCCTGGGCTACAAGAGGCAGAGTTCAGAGGAAGGTTCCCCGCAGGGTTTTAGGCAGCAGCAAAGAAGGCCTCTCATCTGTGGACACGTGAGTTTCACATCTCAGTTCTCTGAGGAAGGGCTGAAAAGCACCCCAAGACCTGTCATGGGGAAGCTGATGGTCCCAAGCTTGCTCCATAAACAAATGCAGACTGCTGGAAGTAGGATGTTACTGGGCTAATTTAATTTTAGAAACATTCCGATTTAAGCAGCAGAGACAGAAAAAAGAAGGAACAAAGAAAAACGAATAAAAAATAATTATAGAAAGGCTGGGTGCAGTGGCTCAAGCCTGTAATCCCAGCACTTTGGGAGGCCGAGGCGGGTGGATCACAAGGTCAAGAGATCGAGACTGTCCTGGTCAACATGGTGAAACTCCGTCTCTACTAAAAATACAAAAAATTAGCTGGGCATGGTGGCACGTGCCTGTAATCCCAGGTACTCAGGAGGCTGAGGCAGGAGATTGCCTGAACCCAGGAGGTGGAGGTTGCGGTGAGCCGAGATCGTGCCATTGCACTGCAGCCTGGGTAACAAAAGTGAAACTCCGTCTCAAAGTAAATAAATAAATAAATAAGTAAGTATAGAAAAAAGGCAGTGTTGTAACACAGGTGAACTGCATTACACTGCAACCTGGCTAGAATTAGGGGAGGTGGGGAAGAAGGGGTGTCGTGACTTCTCTTTCTGCTCAGAAAGGGAGAGCATGTTCAAGTGTGTCCTGGGGCAAGTTACTACTTTGCCTTCATTTCTTCGGCAGTAATATGGGCGTAACAGCACTGACCTCCTGGGATGGTTGGACAGATTTAAAAGACAGGCTCAGGCCCAGTCCCCAGTAAACAATAAGCAGTCAATATATGGTTGCTACTAATATTATAAGACATGCTACAATGGTGTGGAGATCTTTTTTAAAATTGCTCATTGTATTGCTACTTCCTTTTCTGCTCCCCCTACCAACCATATTTTAAAAAAAAAACAAAAACAAAAAAAAACCACCAGCAGACAAGACGTTATACCAACATGACATAGGCAGATAACTGCATTTGATCCTTACCATGTGTTTCCACTGTTACAGAAGTTCACTCAGAAGCACACAATTTCCCCCCAGAAACCAGGGGATGGGTGGGTGAGGAGACCGGGTGGCCCAGTGACAGGTGGCCTGGAGCAGGAAGGAAGAGCAGGGACTCTGTTGCCAGACTGTGTGTTCACATTCCAGCATACCACTTGTGTGTGTTATTTGACAAGTTATTTGGAGGTCTCAATCTTATTGCTTGTAAAGCAAGGATAAAAATAATACCTACTCTATCCAGTTGGCAGGAGGACTAAATAAGCAAATACATGTAAAATGCTTAGAACAGTGACTGGCACATCAGGGTTAGCTAGCTGCTGCTGCTGTCACTACGGCCATCATCGTTAAAACATGGGAGGAGCCCAAGAGCAGAAGGACTGAGCTCAGATGGCTCTAAGCAGAGTGGTGCCCCAAAGGGACTTGCACAGCACTCTAACAATGGCATCCACTGGTGTCCCCAAGCAGCTTATGGTGACAGGGGTGAAACTTCAGCTGCTGAGTGTTGAAGCCACTTGTACCCCTGCCAAAAGCCACCTTGTAACTCAGGATGGGCTGTAACTCAGGAAGATGCCCCACTGAGGACAAGGTCATAACATAGGAAGGAGCTGTCATACAACCCCAGACCTGTAACAGTGGAAGTCAAAAGAACCAAAGCCAGGCCTGGAGGAGGAGCTGGGGCTGAAACTGAGGCCTAAGAAGGGACTTCATGGCCCAGGCAGCCTAGATCTGTGTCCTGAGACTGGAGCACTCACCTGAATGGCAGAAGACAGCCAGGACGAGCAGCAGCCCAAACAGGACAGACCCTCCTTGGATTCCCATTGTGATTGTCCACAGAACCTGGAAGGAAGGGATAGGAAGGACTGTCAGGAACCAACAAATGACTGCTGGTTGTCTCCAAAACCAGGGGCTGGAAGGCCAAGGAGGCTTCTGAGAGGAGTATTAAGGGGGAGTCAAGGCACACTGGGCTCAGAGTCAGGAATCTTTGGGCCACACCTCAGCTCTAACCCACAGCACCACATACCCTTGAGTAGGCTCAGTCCCTACAAGCCCCAGTGTGCACCACCATGCCATGGGAGTAACACTGTCCTCCCCATCAGGGTCAGTGAGTCAAGTGAGAACCTGCGCAAACTGACTCATACAGCCACTGCAGTTCCCACTCTACTGTCCCCACCCCCAGATGCTGGCTGAAATGGAGGGCCACTTCTCTGAACCACGGCACTAAGTGAATCGGACCAAAGGGGTGACTCTGGAAGGCACCAGCATGCATCTAGCAGCAGAACAGACAGCAATGGCTTGGCATACCCAGAAGCTCTCTCTTGCCACTCTAAGTATAATGGGTTCATTTCCTTGCTCTCTTTGGGGATATGAAGAGAGGTAGTAGGCAACTTTGTAAGTTTCCATTACATAAATGCCTAGATGTGTAGTGATAGCATCAGGTGGGAAGAGGGAAGGCTGAAATGCCTCCAACCCTTCTTTACCCAGTAAAGAAGCCAAGGTACGGGGAGGGTTTGAACTTACCTAGATACAAAGCAGCCACAGTAGAACTAAGAAATCTCCCTCCAACCCTACGTCCCTGAACCCATCCTGAAACAAGGAGGCGGCAGCACCTGTAAGCCAGGATACTCCATATTCTATTCTCAAGAGCCCCACAGGCCAAGACAGACAGATGGGGTTCTTGGAAGGGTGAGTCACCTACCCTCCTCTAAGTTAGAAATGCAGAGTTCTCTGGGGCTACAAAATCATCATTTGTCACAGCTTGACGGAATTTGCTGGTATAGGGCAGCAGAGGACTAAGATGTTCCAGGAAAAGGGCAGCGTCTGACATTGTCCAAAGAGGAAAATGCTCAGTGAGTCAACCCTGGGGATGGATGTGGTGGAAGTGAGAAAGAGGTGGCTTTATGATATGTGAGAAACCAGAAGAAAGACAATTGTGGCCTGGCCTTTCCTTACACATTGATGACTCCCCACCACCCCCTAGGCTCTGAAACCTACAGCCATGGGGGACACCATCCCCCATGTGGACCTTCCCTGGGGCCGGGGCTCCAGCACATGCCAGCCACCTTCTTGGTTCCCCATTGACAGGGGTTTCTGAGTAGGAAGGGTGAGTCACAGACTCAGGTTAAACAGGGCTCCAGTCCAAGAGGAACTGCTGCAAGTGAGCAGGGGGAGGAAGGTGTTGGTCCCCCAACAGGCAGCTCCAGACACTTCCTAAAAGTTAAGCATAGCATGATCGGAGCCTTGGTATTATAGTGAGACCCTGTCTCTACAAAAATAAAAACATTTAAAAAAAATTAGGCTGGTGTGGTGGCATACACCTGTAACCCCAGCTACTTGGGAGGCTGAGGTGGGAGGATCACTTGAGCCCAGCAGGTCAAGGCTGCAGTGAGCTGTGACTGTGCCACTGCACTCCAGCCTGGGTGACAGAGCAAGATCCTGTCTCTAAACAAACGAAAACCCAAAGTAGCTACGATGTCATCCCTGTGGAAGGAGGAGGGAAGGAACCTTGGGGTAGGCCCCGGAAAGGTGTCCGGATGGCCGGAGCTGCAGGCTGAGGATGCTTCCCTTGGAATGGTCCTTGACATAAGTCACACTTCCACAACACACAGGTTCCCTGACAGGGAGCTGTTCTTTGATGAGTATCTTAGAACAGGCCTGCTAAGAAAGCAGGAAGAACACAATGAAAGTGTTCAGGGCACAGGTGTTCCAGTCCAGTCTAGAGGCCTCTGAACAAGGCCAGATAGTTGTGGCCCTGCCACCTCTTTGCTGTATGTTAACCTCTGATCTCCACGCTTTGGCTAATAAGCACGGGGACAGTTATGTGTACCATAACGCACAATGCCTGGCCAAAGATGGCACTCAAAAAGTTGTGGCCACTGTCAGTGTTACTGAGAAGTCATGAGGTTACCAGAGGAAGAATGGGGAGGGATTGTTGTGGGATGAAGGGTGGGAAGTGAGACAGAGGAGGGCGTGAGGTGCGGAAGCCAGAGAGACACCCTGCATTGAATGAGCAGGGGAGACCTCAGGCATCAAACCTAAGGCAGCCTGGGTGGGTGGGGAGTGTCAAGCCTTAGCCTCAGTTCCACAAGACTGGCTGGTTGCTGCCATGGCTGATTCCATGACATGCTGCAGGGGAAACCAAGATAGCAGAGGAAGGAAGTAGCTACGTGCAGACTCCAAGGTGAGGCTGTTCGATCAAAATAAGAGCAGGCCTTTATGAACCACTGCGGAGATACGAATTTCCAAGAGTAGAGCGTTCAGATGGAGTGTGTGTATGTGTATGGGAGGCAGAGGAGGGCGGGAGACAGAAAAAGAAATAGTTGATGGTTTTAAGGCTATTTTATAAATGCCCTAAAATGCAGATGGTAATTAACACTAAGCAAGATCATTTGCGGCTTTTTCTTTTTCTTCCCGATCCTTTATTTTTGCCATCCTTTCCCCAAATATTCTATAATAAATAAACCAAGTATCATCAGAAACATCAGGAAAATCCACACACGACAATGCTCCTTTTCTAGTAGTCATAGATCATCTATCTTTTAGTAAAACTACCCCCTAGTCTAAAACGCCCTCCATTTTAATTAAAAAAAAAAAAAAAAGGAAGGTTCCCGTAAGTTAAGTGCAGAAAAAAGATCTTTAGCTGGGCACAGTGGCTCACACCTGTAATCCCAGCACTTTGGGAGGCTGAGGCGGGCAGATCACAAGGTGAGGAGATCGAGACTATCCTGGCCAATATGTGAATCCCCATCTCTACTAAAAATGCAAAAATCAGCTGGGCATGGTGGCAGACACCTGTAATCCCAGCTATTTGGGAGGCTGAGGCAAGATAATCGCTTGAACCCAGGAGGCAGAAGTTGCAGTGATCTGAGATCATGCTACTGTACTCCAATCTGGATGACAGAGCGAGACTGTCTTAAAAAAATAAAAGATCTTTAATGCCATTCTCTAACACCCAATTGTCCATTCCTCTGCAGATCTTGTGGACTTTACCTTTAAAATGTTTACAATCTGGCCAGTTTCACAACTTTGGTTCAAGCCAACACCTCAGGTTACAGCAGTGCAACAGTCTCCTAGTCTCTCCGCCACCACCTGTACTCCTTCATTCCACACTGCAGACCACGTGAACTAGCTAAGAGTATGTCAGTTCAGCGGGGCGCAGTGCCTCATGCCTGTAAATGAACCCAAAGTGCTGCGATTCCATCCAAACCAAGAACTTCCATGCAAGATACTCTCAGCATCACCACTCAACTCCTCTCCAAACATCTCAGGACTCCTAACAGCGGGTTTGTCCCTAAGGACTGTTCTAATAATATTGCTATTGTTCTAATAATATTGCCATTCTGAATGATTTTTAGTTCCTCTAAAGAATGCACAACTGAAAAATCCCTCAGAGAAGGTATGTAGGGACAAGTCTTTCCCAACCTTAGGAAGGAAGGGCAGGTTGTCCTGGGTGGAGCATAAGCTGACTCTGAAGTCATTTCTGTAATGGGAGCTCCAAGTAGGCCTTTCATCACAGGAATAAGAAACAGTCAATGTTATACAAATATTGTTGAAAATAGCAAACATTTAGTGATATACACATCCAATAAAAAGAAAATTGAGTATATTTTGGTACACTTCCATGGTGGGGAACTGCAGAGCCAGGAAAAGTAACGGGCGTGGAGGCTGTTCACGATGAATTAAGAAAAAAAGCTGGTTTAAATATAGCTATAATTTTATTATTTTCTTGAAAACATAACTGCATCCAGCCATCTACACACACAGGTTTGGAGTACATCAATCTTTCCTGAATTTAAATCATGTGGGTTAACAGAGTGGAAGAATTATGAGCAGTTTATGCTTAAATCCATTATTTTTTCTTAACGAACATTTTCATAGAAAAATCTCAACATGATAGAAGATTTCTTTTTTTTTTTTTTTTTTTGAGGCGGAGTCTCACTCTGTCACCCAGGCTGGAGTGCAGTGGCATGATCCTGGCTCACTGCAACCTCTGTCTCCTGGGTTCAAGCAATTTTCTTGCCTCAGCCTCTCAAGTAGCTGGGACTATAGGCGTGTGCCACCATGCCTGGCTGATTTGTTTTTAGTAAAGACGGGGTTTCACCGTGTTGGCCAGGCTGGTCTCGAACTCCTGATCTCAGGTGATCCACCCACCTGAGCCTCCCAAAGTTCTGGGATTACAGGAATGAGCCACCGTGCCTGGCCTAGAAGATTTTGATGTGACTATTTCATTTATAGTTTCTTAACTTTTGTTTGGACTACCCAACCTAATTAGATATAAAAAATATACACAGCTTCTCAAAACTGGCTGCTTTGAGGTAAAAAAATGTTTCATGTATATATTTTCTACACCTGTCTGAAAACCATTATTTTGTCACCCACACTTATGTTTGTGAAAAATGAAGCCTCGGTGATTTTTCTGTTAATCCTGAAAGGCAGACCTATATTTTAAGCCCACTTTGCTCCCAATTTACATATCCTGGAAGCAGTCAGTTCCTTTTATTTCAGTTCCTAATTTATAAAGTGGTAATAAAGATTTTATATGATGATAAAATATAAGAATAAGACGAGGGTTTTAAATCTCAATATGGACAAAAATGTCATGGGCAGTTTAAAAAACAAGCAAGTAGGCAAATGCAGACACAATCTTGGCCTTGGACTTGACCTGGAAATAATATTTTTAGTCTAGATGCCACATTTCCAAATTTCTTCCAATTTATCAGGCTAGCAAAATAAACAGCTGTAGATGCCAGGAGAAATGGCTGAAGGAACCAGGGCTGTTCTGTCTGAAAAGGAACAGTCAGAGACAGTTACTATCTTCAAATATAGGAAAGGGCACTGAGGAAGAGAGAGAGGTTATTCTGTGTGACTTCCAAAGACAATTAGGATCAATTAGAGAGTCATTTTGGATGTCTGAAAGAGCAACTGTTTGCCATCACCCCATCCCCTCTTAGCTGCCCCGCCACAAGCTAGATATTGTACAGTGTCCCTAACCCTGCATTGTTTTAGGGCCAACTGCATATAAGCATATATATGTTACATATGTATACATAAAAACACACAGATACATATATAATATACATACACACACAAATACATATATATGTGCAATCCAAAGAAATCTGAACATAAAGTATTTAACAAATCAAATAATTATCTAATAACATTTAAGGGATTCACTGGTGAGTATACTTACCGCTGTGAAGCAGGCCTCAATTCCTACACCAACTAGTGCTAAAGATAAGGAAGAAAATAAGAGAGGGTCAGAACATTGGTTCTCAAACTTCAGGGAGCATCAGAATCACCTGGAGGGTTCTTAAGCAGATGATTGGACTTCAGCCCCAGAGGTTTTAATTTAGTGGGGCTCGTGCGAGCCTCGAGAATGTGCATTTTGAGCCAGCACCCAGGTGCTGCATATCTGCTGGTTCAGGGATCACACTAGGAACCACTGGGTTAGAGAGTGACCTGGCATAAGGGCCAGGTTACTTTAGATTAGATTGGAAATGTTTGTTCCAACAGGGCTGTAAAAGAAGCTGTTCTGATTAAATATTTAGTAGCCGTTTCTAACTTTTAAGGGCCCATATGATCATGACATTGAATGCAAGCCATTAGGCAAGAGCTTGTGATATGGTTTGCCTGTGTCTCTACCCAAGTCTCATATTGAACGGTAATTCCCACGTGTTGTGGGAGGGATCCGGTGGGAGGTATCATTGGGGTAGTTTCCCCCATACTGTTCTATTGGTAGTGAGGAAGTTGCACAAGATCTGATGGTTTTATAAGGGGTTTCTCCTTTCACTTGGCTCTCATATTTCTCACTTGTCTGCTGCCATGTAAGACATGCCTTTCACCTTCTGCCACGATTGTGAGGCCTCCCAGCCATGTGGAACTTGAGTCTGTTAAACCTCTTTATCTTTTTTTTTTAAATTATACTTTAAGTTCTGGGGTACATGTGCAGATCTTGCAGGATTGTTACATAGGTACATACATGCCACGGTGGTTTGCTGCCTCCATCCCCCGTCACCTACATTAGGTATTTCTTCTGTTCTCTCTCCCCAATCTCCCCAACCCCCGCTATCACTCCCCTAGCCCCCTACCCCCCAACAGACCCCAGTGTGTGATGTTCCCCTTCCTGCGTCCATGTGTTCTCATTGTTCAACACCAATTTATGAGTGAGAACATGCACTGTTTGTAAACTTCTTTTTCTTTATAAATTACCCAGTCTTGGGTATGTCTTTAACAGCAGGATGAAAATGGACTAAAATACCACCAAAATCTCATGTTGAATTTTAATCCCCAGTGTAGGAGGAGGGACCTGGTGCGAGGTGACTGGTTCACGGGGGTGGTTTCTAATGGTTTGGCATCATCCGCTTCGTGCTGTCTCATGATAGAGTTCTCAGGAAATCCCCATTTTGAAAGTGTGTAGCACTTTCCCCTTTGCTTTCTTCCTCCTGCTCCCATCAAGTAAGACGTGCTTGCTTCGCCTCCCCTTCCACCGTGATTGTTTTAAATTTCCTAAGGCCTTCCCAGAGGCAGAAGTCTGCACAGCCCGGAGAACTGTGACCCAATTAAACCTCTTTTCTTTATAAATTACCCAGTCTCGGGTACTTCTTTACAGCAGTGCAAGAATGGACTGATACACCTTGTTGCTGTGTTAACTTCGGTTTGGTGAGCAAATATCAAGGGTCAGTTGCTAAGATCGATACTCTTGACCCAGTAACTGAAGTTAATCCTCACAATAATACTATAAGGTAAATTTAACTTTGCCTCCAATTAGAGGCAGAGGAAACAAGGCTGAGGAAGAGAACTAATTTATGCAACTAACTTATGTGGTAGGTAGAATAATGCCTCTCTTCCACAAAAATGTTTATATCCTAATTCCAGGAACCTGTGAAAACAGGCAACCTTACATTGCAAGTGACTCTGTAGATGAGAATAAGGAGATTATTTTGGATTATTCAATGGGCCCAATGTAATGACAAGGGTCATTAAAAGAGGAAGAAGGTAGCAGAGTCTGTCAAAGACACATGACAGACGACAGAAAAAGAGGAAAGAAATGTGAAGAGTATGATGAAGACACGAAGGGTTCCCCAAGCCAAGGCACACAGGTGGCCTCTAGAAGCTAAGAATGGTCCTTGACTGACACCCAGCAAAGAAACAAAACCTCAGTCCTCCAATCACGAGGACTATATTCTACCAGGAACCTGAAGGAGCTCAGAAACAGATTCTCCCCTAGAGCCTCTAGAGTGGCACACAGCCCTGCCACCTTGATTATAGCCCTGTGAGACCCATGTCAGACTTCTGATTTACACAACGAAAAGTAATAAATGTGTGGCATTTGAAACAGCTAAATTTGTGGTGGTTTCAGCAGTGGTAGAAAATTACCATAAGGCCGGGAATAGCGGCTCATGCCTGTAATTCTAGCACTTGGGGAGGCTGGGGCAGGTGGATCACTTGAGGCCAGGAGTTCCAGATCAGCCCAGCCAACGTGGCAAAATCCTGTCTCTACCTAAAAAGTACAAAAATTAGCCACCTGTAATCCCAGCTACATGGGAGGCTGAGACACTTGAATCGCTTGCACCCAAGAGATGGAGGTTGCAGTGAGCCAAGATTGTGCCGTTACACTCCAGCTTGGGCAACAGAGTGAGGCTGCCTCAGAAAAAAAAAAGTAAAATTATTAAATTTTAGCAACTTCCTCACTGGCAACTGGTAGAACAGCAGTTAAACCCAGGTCTAAGCTCTGAGAGAACCACAGTTACACTCTCTAGTAGGGAGACAGGAGACTTCTTGTGAATTCAGTTTCTGAAAGACATTAGTTAAGCTGAGGTCACTAGAGAATGGCTTTTACATCAGTGGTGTTTCCACAAGATTCACAGATGCCCATGAGTATGGTTACTCCTCCTAGGAGCATAAGGCCTTAAAGGCTGAAGAATTTTAAGGCTAGACATGTCCTCAAAATAAAACCCAATGTCTTTATTTTATAGGAAATTAGTGGAGGCCCAGCAGGATGAAATTACCTGTCCTAAGGCAACAGCTTAGTCGCAAAACCATCCTGAATGGATCTTGTTTCTATTTACCAGGGGCTGGTAACTCACAAGATACCTGGTGTCAGCTGTGTCCGGGAACTAGAGCTTCTGAACTCCAGGTCTGCGTGTCACCTTGGAGACATACACAGTACCTGCTCTAGCCAAGCCTGTTAGGTGCCCAGGCAAGTTATCAACCACTCACTTCACAGAACCAATTACATCAGCAGGAAGAATCAAAGAGAAAACACCCATCACAATGGAAAAGCGTCTCCCAGCCAACCAAGGTTCTTATGCCAGGAACAACCAATCCAGAACAGAACTGTGTGTGTAATCTCTCTCTATATATATACAAATTAATTTTTAAGTCCTAGGGTACACGTGCAGGATGTGCAGGTTTGTTTCATGGATAAACGTGTGCCATGGTGGTTTGCTGCACCTATCAACCCATCACCTAGGTAATAAGCCCAGCATGCATTAGCTATCTTTCCCAATGCTCTACCCGCACCCACCCCACCCACCCCACCCACTGACAGGCCCCAGTGTGTGTTGTTCCCCTCCCTGTGTCCATGTGTTCTCATTGTTCGGCTCCCACTTAATAGGTCAGAACTCTTTGAATCAAAGAAATCCACGGGTTCCCCCACCAGGGCCTTTCCTGCAGCTTGTTCCTGAATGCCCATCCCTAGCTCTCTAAAGAGTCTCTTACCTCTGCACTCACCGCCCCACCTACGTTAAGTACACAAGCAAAGCCAAGGTTTAGTGAAGATATTTCACAAACATATGGGACATAGCTAAAAACAAGTCTCTGCCTTCAGAAAGCCTCAAGCATTTGTGGGCTTGGTAAGGGCTGTGGTGGTTTGGCTGAGGTTCTTAAAGAGATGGCCCAGAATTTTCCTTGCTCTCCTTTTCAAGGGCTTCTACCAGCAGCTGTCAAAGATGAATGCCATTAGGCACCCACTCTCCCACCCTAAGATCCATTTTATTTGGGCTTTTATCACCCAAGCCATTCAGCTAATGGGATGTTTTCCTTACAACTAAGTTTAGCAAACAGTTTCTAGTTTCCACTATGAAAATTAGAGGCCACAGGTTTCGGCACTGTTTGACTTGCAGATGAGGCAGCCTCCCTTTCTGCCTCTCCTTCATAAACTGCCATGTAAATAGGCACATTTTGGCAAACGTTGCCACCTCCCTCAACACTCTGAGCTCTGTGCCTTCTTCAGGCAACTGAGAGTAAACTGCCAGGAGTGGGGAACTGGAACAACTGTTCAGGGATCGCAGGGTACCTAAAATATTAGCAGCCACCGCGTTTGTGCTAAGCGCTTTCCATCAATCATCTCAACCACCCTATGACGCGAAGCCTACTGCTTTTTGTTTTTTTAGACGGAGTCTTGCTGTGTCGCCAGGCTGGAGTGCGGTGGCGCGGTCTCGGCTCACTGTAACCTCCGCCTCCCGGGTTCAAGCGATTCTCCTGCCTCAGCCTCCTGAGTAGCTGGGATTACAGGCGTGTGCAACCTTGCCTGGCTAATTTTTGTATTTTTAGTAGAGACGGGGTTTCACCATCTCGAGCTCCTAACCTCGTGATCCGCCCACCTCGGCCTCCCAAAGTGCTGGGATTACAGGCGCGAGCCGCTGTGCCCGGCTGAAGATAAAGCGCCCTTAAATACTTCCCGAAAGGCCATTGGAGAGCCTGGCTGGCACTAAACGGCCTTAAAAGGCACACTGCCTAATGTTGTTTTTAAAAGTCAGCAGTCAGACTCTCAGAAGGGCGCGGCCCGAGCCGACCCAAGAGAACAAAACGTCACGTTGTACTTAAAATGTCCTTTTCGCCCAAAACCTGCTTTTCAAAATTCCACATTTAGGCGGCGAGGGGAGAGAGGAACAGCCGGAACCACAGTGGCTGGCCTTCCCCGCCGCTGGCCAATTTTCTCTAAACTGCTACAGCTTCCCTTGAGAAGAAAGCGGTGGCGGGGGTCCGGGTACGAGGCTGCCCCCGAGGGGATGGGGGATGCGGCAGGAGCGACGGGGCTGCTTCTGGGAGGGGGCCAGCTCCCCGCTTCTCCCTCCCCGCAGAGGAAAACGAAGTGGCGTTCGGCCAGGACACCGGGCCGCGGGGACTGGAGAAAGCGTCAGGCCTCGGGAGCCTCGCCCGGCGGGGAGGGGGCGTGGAAAGCGAGGACGCGGGGAGCCCCCCGCAGACCCTCCCCGGGCACACAAGGCCGCCGCCACCGCCTCGACTCTGCCCACCGGACCCCAGCAGGCTCTCGGGCCTTCTTACCCTGCGGCGCCGAGGATCCACCTCCAAACGCGTGCAGCCTCTGCGCTCAGCCCGCACCCGACCGCTCCGGTTCGCAAGGCCCCGCCCCCGGCCCCGCCCCCGGGAAGCCTGCCGGATCCAGGGCGCAGCCAGGCTCCGGGGTCCTGCGCCGCGCGGCCACACCTCGGCAGGGACCCTCACGCCCGCCACCCCCGCCGCCGCGCTGACCTCAGCCTCCTGGCCCAGGTTCTGAGAAGTCCAGTGGCCAGGACTCAATGAGCATCTTCAGAACCCCAGGGAACTGAAAGTTTGGGGCGTTCTCCTCGGATTTGCTATGGGACATAAAACCAGTAGGAAACTTCCAAAGATTTCTGATTTTCCCTTTTATGTTTTTTATTAAAGTATATTACAATGTTTTTCAAAACGTTTTTGTGCCCAGGCCTTGCTGGTGCCCTGGGCTCCCCGAGGGCTGGCTGTCACGCTGTGCGGCCCTGCTGCAGTCCGATGCTGCTTTCTGCTGTCAGGCCTGGGCAGCCTCCAAATAGCCGTCAGCCACAGCCGCATTTGTGCTTTGTGACTTTGTTTCAAACCGAAACAGAACTCTGTTATGCGTTCAAAAGCTTACTGGGCTGCTCAGGGACTAGTGTTTTGAGTGAACTTCTTTGAGTGTCTCTATCAACTTAAGCTAGTAGCTACTGTGCCCCAGCAGCCACCAGAGACGAGGACAGAAGAGTAAGAACAGGAGATCCACCTACGTGAATCCGTCCCTTCAGGGTGGCCTCGCCTTCAGGGACTGGATTGCAGGAATGGTTTCAATGACACAGCTGTGTGAAAGTTACGACTTTTTAGTACTTACAGACCTTGGAGGGTACACAGCATGTCTAGAAGACACACACACACACACACACACACACACTCCCACGGAGGTCACGGAGCACAGGGCGAGGAGAGGGAGTGTGGAGTAGGGAACTGGGACCGACCTCTGGGCCAGCAACTTCATTCAGATAATTTCCTCTGGAGAGCTCTAACCGGTGATTTAAAGCAAGCAGGTGAAAAGGCGGAGGCGGGAGGAACTTGAACCGGAGTTTGAAGCTGCAATAGTGCCCTATTATCACGTCACATGTTTATTTCTCGCCACCAGCCATTTGCGTGTGATATGGTATTGGAAACTGTCCGTGGTGATTGAGCCCTGCTTCTGTTATTAGAAGATAAACATATTTGAAAATGGATGCTGAGATAACACAAAATTATATGCACTCACTGGAACCAGAACATTAGTTTTATGTGCAGATGTAATTAGAAGTTTCCATTTGCTATTATATTTGGAAAGTGTCCCACTCACTGCAGAACTGGCTCTAAGAACCCGATAGGATGAAGGGTGGGGCTACAGGCCAAAAGTAAAAATATTCCTCCGAGAGGACAGCCTCTGTTGGAAAGCATGAGACACATTTTAAGGGTCAGGATAAGAAGATACTAAGTCTCAGGGTTGCTTGTGTTGAACTGGTCAGGGAAGAAGGCGTGAGATAAAATGTAAGCAGGGGGAATCATGGATTCCTGAATCTCTTGCAGAGAAAATCATATGGTAACTGTCTTGACATGTGCCTTCTACCTTAATTCTGATGGTTTTGGGCTGTCAGGGAATGAGTTTCATTTAGTGGTGTTCAAATTCTGGTATTCCTCAATACAAGTGGGAGTTTCTTAAATCAGGAGGACTTGTTTTGATATTTAAAGGGTGCCTCCTTAAAACAGCTAATACTGTATTTTTCCTAAGATGGTTTCCAAAGTTCTTTTGAGTGCATTACCTTACATACATCCTATTAGCTATTCCTTCCTTGTCTCACTTGGCTTCTAAGATGCTACTCTCTCCTGGTTTGGCTCCCAGTTTCTTGACCATTCGGTCTTGAGATTCTTTTTCTTTACCTCCTAATAATTTGGTGTCCCAGGATTAGACTGAGAACCATGGCTATGTGTGCTCCCTGGGAGACTCTAGTGTATCTACTCTGTTTCACCTTGGATGTATATGTTTGCAGATGATTCAAAATCTCAATCTCCATCCCTGCCCACTCCCCCTTTTTTATATTCATATCCAGCTGACTCCTGGATGTCTCCATTTATATGTTCCACAGACATCTTGAACTTAATGTGCACAAATCTGAGTCATCTTTAAAGACTGCTTTTCCTGCACTTTTTTTCATAAATGAACACAGAAACTTAGGAATCAGTGTTGACCTCTTCCACTCTCTCACATCGACTCACATTCCTGCCTACTTTACCATTTCGATACCTGTTTCATCCTCTCTTCACATTGTTACCGTGCTAATTCAGATCTGTAGTTTGCCTTGCTTGAACCATTACAATTCCTTCCTACCAGGTTCCCATGTTGCCCATGTTAATTCCTGCATCCCCTGCCCCTTCCCTACTTATCCTCCACATGGCTGCTAGAGACCTGGCTAGTTTACCTCTTCAGTCTCATGTCTCACTTTTATTTCCCATTTCATTTTGCCTTGTTCTCATCATCCTTTTGTGAATACAGTATGGCTGAAGCAGCCAGTATGCAACCATGAAGTGATCTTCTTCAAGAGGAAAAGTCTTGTGCTAAGGATGGCAGGGCAGAAAGATGGAACCAATCTGGACTGTTGATAACACCACTGTGCCATCATGTCAGCTCTGAACTAGCTATCTCTGACTATACACAAGAATAACCACCCCCTAACTATTTAAGCTACTGTTAATTTAGGTATTTGTCTCATTCTAGTGATACATCAAGCTTCAGAGAAATGAGTAAAAAAAAAAAAAAAAAAAAAAAAAAAAAACGGTTATGTTTTCAAGAGCCAGAAATGGCCTTTTCTCCACCAAAAGTAGAGTCTGGTTTGGGCAATGTTCATGCCAACTGTTAAATTCCTGTTATGTGTGAATAAGTGTTCTTGCCAACGGCAGTAAATACAGAAGCCTGTTATCAACAAACTACACCATAGGCTGGGCATGGTGGCTCACGCCTGTAATTCCAGCACTCTGGGAGGCTGAGGGAGGCAGATCACTTGAGGACAGGAGATTCAGACAAACCTGGTCAACATAGTGAAACCCTGGCTCTATCAAAAATGCAAAAAATTAGCTGGCCATGTTGGTATGCACCTGTGATTCCAGCTACCCTGGAGTCTGAGGCATGAGAATTGTTTGAACCCTGGAGATGGAGGTTGGAGTCAGCTGAGATCATGCCACTGCACTCGAGTCTGGGAGGTACAGCAAGACTGTCTAAAAACAAAAACAAAAACAAAACAAAACAACAAAAACAACAAAAAAAAAAAAAAAAAAAAAAACTACACCTTAGTTTGAACTAGAGGTCATTCATTCAACATACCAAGAGAATATAAATTCTAGTGAGAGTATAAGCAAATCAAAAGCCTTCTGAGGAGCAAGAGTTGGGAAGGGAGATTTGGGGCAACATGAGTACTATGGAAACAAAGAGAGAGGTCATCAAGAAAAGAGAAAAATGGAAAAACTGGCAAAGGATTCTGGGGCCAGCTTTAATCACCAAGATTTATTATTTTTGATTACTGCTTTATTGGGAAAGTTCAGTTTTGAAAAAAATTAAGTGGGTTGACGCTGTGGTCTGAATGTTTGTGTTCCCCCGTATTGTTGAAATCTAATCCCTAAAGCAATAGGTAGGGCCTTTAGGCTCTGTCCTCATGAAAGGGATTAGTGCCCTTATAAAAGAGGCCTGAGGAAGCTTGTTTGCCCCTTCCAGCACATAAAGACATGGCAGGATGGCACCATCTTTGAAGCAGAGAGTGAGCACTTACTAGACATCAAATTCGCTGATGCCTTGATCTTGGACTTCCCACTCTCCAGAACTTCGAGCAATAAATCTCTACTGTTTACAAATTACTCAGTCTAAGGTATTTTGCTATAACAAACTAAACAAAGACAATCGATTTTTCTTTTAAAGGATAGCCATAATAGGATTTGATAGCCTGGTTATACTCCATTAAATGAAAAGTAAGCAGGAAAAATGACTTAGTCTATTTCAGAACATTTTGACATGTGTGAATATGAAAGGGTAAGTTTGTCTTCAGGGTCCCTAACGGCAGCTGCTTAGCCTTGAATGCCACTTCCTTTTCTTATAGTTTTTTCTACAAAAGAACTGTTCTTGGGGAAAATGGATGGTAGAGCACACAAGAGGGTACATTCAAAGCCAGGAGATGACTTTGAATGGGCCTGCTATACTCACAGCAGGTCAGCAAGAATCCATCCCATCTTCTTTCTTAAAAGCAAAGGCTGATTAATGTTAGTTTATGAAAAATAGGCAATTATACAAAATACAGGATTGGAACAAAAATTTGCTTTTAAAATGTGAGTTTTTAACACTCGAAGGATATCATTCTTAACTCTCAATTGTATAATTACAAAAAAAAATCCAAGTTTCAGGAAAACATACTTAATCCTAACATAAAATTCATCTCACTTATCACAAAGACAGTCAAGTGTATAAAGGAGAAACGAAACAGAAGTAGTATTTACAAATTTAAACTACATAAGATGTTGTGAACAATCTTTTGTTAATAAACAGCACACTACATACTTTTACACACTACATTTCAAAAATGCATCTGTGAATAATATGATAAAGCGCATAGTATTGAAGACTTTAAAGGTCATCATGTTGAAGACTTGAAATTAAATTCAAGGTTGTAGTGACGAAAAATTTCAAGTCAAGGTCTTAGCAATAAAGACTTTAAATTCAAAGACAGATTGTCTAAGGACAAACCACTAGCGTTCAAGTTGTTTACTCAATTAGTTCTCTGTGAGTACAAAATATTAGGAATCACTAAATGGACTAGCCTAATTACAAATTCTGATCATTTCTAAATAATTCACAACTGCAAGAAGTCTTTTGCCAGAATCAGTCACATAGTTTCTCTCTATCCTTGTGCAGGTTATTTTAAATCCTTATTTCTAGATTTGTATAAAATATTTTAAAACAAAGGTATGTCTGTTCCTTAGCTAGAGAACTATTCTTCCATTGACTCCTGGAAGAGAAAAAGATGCCCATTTCCTCCTCTACCTCAAAAACACAAAGCAAACCCAAACAATCCAATTCCTAATGTAATGTCACATAGAACCAGGGCCTGAAACAATATTTCATGCTAGTTTTCCTGCTATATGCAGAGAACACTTTAGTTATTTACATTATTGAGAAATCTATTTAACAGCCTAGAATGATCCTAGTGCTTCCACCAGCAGAAGGCTTGCTAAAAAAGGCGTGAGCAGCGGCGTCGGCGAATGGGAACATCAAAGACTCTCCTTCGTCTCTCCTCTTCATCTTCTTCATCTGATTCATCCATATCTGCTGAATCATCATCCTCATCTTCCTCTTCTTCCTCCTCCTCCTCTTCTTCCATCTCTTCATATTCATCAGGACCCATTTCCTTGAAAGAGAAAACAATCTTTTGATAAGAGCATCTATCAGTTTTATACAGTTATTTCATGTCAATTCTCATTTATCTAGAATTCAAACAGCCAGATATGCCAAATATGAATTTCCATAGAATTGAATGGTGTACTCTCATAACACACAAGCTGATACAAGATTCTGGAGCAGATTTTGTATCTCGTCTTACATAATGCTCAGTGTGGTTTTTGTTGTTATTGTTTAATGGAAGATCTTTTAAAAAAAATATTTATTTTTAGCCTTTCTTAGAGACGAGTTCTTGCTATGTTGTCCAGGGTAGCCTCAAACTCCTGGGCTCATGCAATTCTCCCACCTCAGCCTCCTGAGTAGCTTGGACTATAGGTACATACCACCTGGACCCGCTCAGTATGGTTTCAGTGGTAAATATTTCACTAAGGCAGTACTTATTTTTTATACAGTAGTTGATAATTCATAAAGGTAGCAAACAGACCACCTGTAACAATCCAAGATACAGTTTTACTGAACTTATATTCATGTATTGAATAATTATTAATCTATATACTTACAGAAAAGAGGATATAAAAATATTAATCAAGTATGACCTCTACTGGTAACTTTTATGCATTGTCAACAAGAGTTCTGAGATTTTTATTGAGCTCCTACTATAAAGACACATCATTTCAATTCAACCATCAGTAGCCTCTACTTTTTTAAAAAATATTTTTATTTTTTTGTGGCTTGAAACAACAGTCATTATTATCTCTCATGATTCACGTGGGTTGGTATTTGGGAAGTATTCAATGGGGTGGTTCCCGGTTGGGGTCTCTGGTGATGTTGCAGTCAGATGGTAGCTGGAATTTCAGTCATCTCACGAGCTTCTTCATTCACACATCTGGTATCCATGTGGCATGATCCAAATATCTGGAATCGGAAACAGCTGGGGCTCCTGGGTGCCTCCCTCTATCTCTATGTGATGTCTCTACATGGTCTCTTCTGCATGACTGCTTCATGGCAGCTGCACTTCTTACATGGTAGCTCAAGGCATCAGACATATGTCCCAGGAGAGAGAGAGAACTCTAGGCTGAAGGCATATTACCTTTTTCTAACTAGGAAATCACAGTGTCACTTTGCCAATTCATTATAAGTACATCACTAAAATCAACCCACGTTGGAGGGAAATGACAGCCTCTACTTTTAAATTAACTTGTTGGAGGCTCTCAGAATAGAACAGTAGTGATGTTGAACGTGCAACATCGGAATCTCTCTTGGAAATGTCAGTTCTGCCCATGCAGTATCTTTAATCAAGCCTTGACTTACTCTGCTGTCAATGTTCTTCTCTCTCACACATTTGAAGACACAATGGGAGGAGTTGCTACATTGAACAGAATTCTGAATAGCCAGGACCTACTTGGTATTCTGGAGAGTATGGGGCAACTTTGGCATGATGTCAGCCAGAGTCCTTCCACCAAGGCCTTTATGGCATTATGTGATCCAGCACCCCATTATCCCTCTGATCTCATCACCAGCCCCTCCCCTCCTTGTTCACTGCACTCCAGCTACACTGGCCTCCTTGGGTCAAGCACACAAGCACATTATTGTTTCGGAACCTCTACACATGCAGCTCCTTTGCTTCGAACACTCATCTCCCACATATCCACCTAATTCCCTCTGCCCTTTCATGTTTCAGCTTAAATGTCACCAAGGCCTCTCCTGACACATCTTTATATTAGAACAACCTAACAATAAATTCTTTATCCCCTTTACTCTGCTGTTTCTCCGTAGCACTTATTACTACTTAACATTAGTACATAGGGTTTATTGTTACAGTTTGTCTCTTTGAATTGGAATGTAAATTCAAAGGCAGGAAATTGATTATATTGTTTATCACAGTACTCAATAAATAGTTGAGCAAGCAAATAAATTAATGTAGGAGAAAGGAATTGTGTCACTTAGGATTTATTATAACACTAACAACAATAACAGAGAACATATACACTGATATGACTTATAAGACATTACATTCTTTTTATCTTTGGATTTTTTTTTTTTTTTAAATCTAAGGAATGAAGACTTTGAAATTCAGTTAGGAGGTCCAAAAGGTGGGAAAGGGAAAGGCTTGGGAAGTTCTAAAATGTGGTATCTGAGTAGTATGATTATTAATTATCTTAATGAAGAAGAAAACAGAAAAACTGTTAAAGAACTCAATGTGGCTAAAGAAAGAGACTGCTCAGAAAAAAAGTGTACACACAAGAACAGCGGATGAAGAGAATCACACACAGAGAGGAGTGGAAATGTGCAGCCAGAGCCTCTACAAGTGCCCCAAACAAGCCACACACATACACCACCTAGACCGAGAAAAGACATAAGGCCAACGAATGCGTATTTCCAAGAGGCATTCCAAGGAGAAAGAAAAAGGAAGTGTTAAGCCTACGAATTAATCAGACTGGTAGAGGACGGAAAATGAGCAGAACAAGACTCCGTATCAGAAAACTAATATTTCAACAGGAAAGGTCAACAAATACAACCCCCATTGCCTTTTTTAATATTGATAAGAAATAAGTCCAGAATTCTCATTTTATTTCTCATTCTTGAGAGAAAACATTTTCCACAAGGCAGGTCAAGATTTTATATGTTTATTTGTGGTTAGAAGGAAATGAAAACTAGTAAGAAAGAACGTAGTTAAGAGAGAGCTGAACATGTAATGGATTTATTATTGTCATTTGAAAAGGAACTAATAAGTAAATATTGTAAAACTTTCTCAGTTTTAATTCTGATATGGTAAGTATTAATACAATCCACATAAGCAAGAATTCTTCGGAGCCCTCAGTAAGTTTTTAGAGTTTCAGGGGGTCATAAGACTGAAAGTTGGCAACTACTGTCCTTAAATAAAGACTACTTTACACCCACCCTAACCAACATTAAAAACAAACAAGACTCCAAAGGATCAAGTTGACCCAAGAGTAACTCAACTACCTGCCAAAACAAACCTCAGTGCTCTTTAAACTTAGGACAAGGAATATTATCAGTGATAAAGAGGGAAATTTCATAATGATGAAAGAATCACGTCATTAAAAATACATAATAATCTTTAGCATATTTGCATATAATTATACAGCTTCAAAATACATGAAGCAAACCTGGCAGAACTAAAAAGAGAAACAAAAACTATAATTACATTTGGAGATTTCAACAATCATCTCTCACTAGTTGATAGGACAAAGACCAAAAAAAAAAAAAAAAAAAAAAATCACAAGTATACAGAAGACTTGAAAAACACTGTCAACCAATTTGATCTATCATATGTAGAATACTATTCCCCCAAAAAGCAGAATGTACATTCTTTTCAAATATACAAGGATCATTTACCAAGACAAACCATAATTTTGGGCCATAAAACATTTAGAAGGATTGAAAATACAGAGCAAATTCTCTAACCACAATAAAATTAGAAATCAATAGCCAAAAGATAACTGAAAACTCTCCAAATGTTTGAAAATTAATACATTTCTAGAAAAATCACAGAGTAAATTAAATTACAAGGGAAATCTAACTATTTTGAACGACATGTTCATGAAAACACATCAAAACTTGGTGAAATGCAACTAAAACAGTGCTTAGAGAGAAAAAAAGGTCTAAAATTACTAATATAAACTTCTACCTTAAAAAAGCTAGAAGAAAAGCAAATTAAATTCAAAGTAAGTAGAAAGAAATAAAGATAACTGCAAAAATCAATGCAATAGAAAATAAGCAAATAGAGAAAATTAGTAAAACCAAAAATTGCTCCTTCAAATGATCAGTAAAAATGATAAGCCCCTAGCTAAAGCAATGAACAAAAGAGAAGATATAAATTAACAATATTAAGAACAAAAGAGGACATGTGACTATGGCTTTTGTAGCCATTAAAAGGATATCAAGGGAATACTGTCAATAATTTTATGCCAATAAATTCAACATTTAGATGAAATGGACAAATTCCTTGAAAGGCACAAATTACCAAAACTGAAACAAGAAGAAATGGAAAATATGAATATTAAAGAAATTAAATTCAAATTTCAAAATTTTCCCACAGCGAGAACTCTAGCCCCATATAACTTCACTGATGAATCCTATCAAACATTTAAAGATAAGATTATTCCAAACTCATACAGATATTGAGCTAGTCAAAAAAGGAATTCTGTTATGCAAAGTAACAAATTCATAGTACTGGAAATACAGTTTCTAGCGTTCCTCCATTGGGAAGAAAGCTAAATCTTCACTTCCAAATGTATACTGTAGATCCTTTTCACTAGATATGTCACACATGTAATGGCCCAAAGTCTAATTATCATCCTTCTCTTTCCCAACTGGAGTTGAAAATGTGTCTGCTCTGGGTCATATTAATATCATGTCTCTCTTCCAAAACTTATTTTACACCCATCCATTGGGGTCATTCGAGGAGTTAGAGGACATTTTCCAAACATCCAACACCTACAACTCAATTGTATTCTGGGTATATAATTCATATTTTATCACCGTTGTAAAACTGGAGCTTCACAATTTTCTTTAATCACATTATAGTCTCTAAGATTGGGGTTACTGTTACACTTGTCATAAGGTAACCCTAAAAATGAGACTTTAAAAATATACTTAGTTGATTTAAGAAATGATCCCAGTGAAGCTGCCAGTAGTACACATCTACACATTAAATTCTCTTTATAATGATTTTTAGAGAATATTTGTTTATTTGACGTTAAATTGGAAGTTTTAGCAAAAACACTGTAGGAAGTTGTTTTCTCAGTCTTAATGAAATAAAATAAAGCTGACTT
This sequence comes from Saimiri boliviensis, assembly GCF_048565385.1. Taxonomy (NCBI): domain Eukaryota; kingdom Metazoa; phylum Chordata; class Mammalia; order Primates; family Cebidae; genus Saimiri; species Saimiri boliviensis. Next base: position 102,042,027 of record NC_133454.1, read on the forward strand.
TAACTGGTCATAATCTAAAGCATTTAGGCCACTGAAAAGTGAAAAAGAAATTGAATCTTTAAAACAGATAGCAGAAATTCTCTGGTTACAGAGTATGGCACCTTACTTGTCCATCTCTCTCAGCAATTCATATGACCCCAAGATACTTCCTCAAAATCTCTAGAGTTTTCTGGAACACTATTTATAAACTAACTACTTGCCTGCCTTATCTGTAGTGTTAACTCTACAAAGTCATGTAAATCAGCACTAGAGGAAAATTTAACTTACCAATCGGGCTATCGACACCCTGAATGTTGGGCATGCCATATGGAATCGGGGAATGGCAACATTAAAGATCTTGTCTTTAAAGTAAAGAAAATGGAAGGTATAATATCCTTCCATGTATCCTGATGTTGTAGAGAATGTGGTACAGCTTGTGTATTCATATACCCGACCTGGGCTGATGATTGGAAATTCACCTACAGGGAAAAGAATAACAATAAACCAAAGTACAAAATTCATTTCTTTATTATAATAAATAAGGTATGTTCTCTATGGCATTATGTAAACTATGAAATAGTAAATGCAGAGTTAGAAAAAAATTCCAAAAGAAAATGTAACAAAATTTAACAGTGATGGGACAATGAGTAGGTATTTTATTCCTCTTAACAATTTTTTTTTTTTTTTTTTGAGACAGAATCTTGCTCTGTTGCCCAGGCTGGAGTGCAATGGTGTGATCTCGGCTCACTGCAACCTCCACCTCCCAGGTTCAAGCATTTCTCCTGCCTCAGCCTCCTGAGTAGCTGGGATTATAGGCACCTGCCACTATGCCCCGCTAATTTTTGAATTTTTAGTAGAGTTGTGGTTTGACCATGTTGGCCAGGCTGGTCTTGAACTCCTGACCTCAGCTGATCTGCCCACCTCAGCCTCCCAAAGTGCTGGGATTATAGGCATGAGCCACCATGCCCAGCCCTCTTAACATTTTTTTAAATGTATTCCTCAAATCCTCTACAATGTAGAAGGTGGGAAGTATCTAGCAAAACAAACAGAACAGGTATGTTTCTTTTTCAAAAAGCTTTGAGGCACTGAAGGCACAACCTTTGAGACATGAGTAATAAAAAGCATCACAGACACCAGTTCAAACAGAGATAAGGGTAATCCAAATATATTAAAGTAGCAAGAAACAAAACATAAAACTGTGAAGATGCATCCTAAGCATTCAGACCAGACAAAACAGCACTCACAAGGCAGAGTCCTTACGCCACTGGACCAAATAGCAGAAAAAGAATTGTGGCTTTAATAAAGCTGCTTAGCACTAGATCCAGGAAAAAGAATTGTGGCTTTAATAAAGCCTCTTAGCACTAGATCCAGGAAAAAAAATTCGTTAAGTAAACATGTAGATCTATTCATGGCCATAAATTTAGAAAACCTTAAGCTGAATTCTGCATATGCTTAGGACTGATAACAGAAGTACAGATCTTAAATATGTTATTTTTCTGGAGTACATATTCAAACCTGAAGAATCAGAGGGCTCAGAGACTTCAGATAATCATAATTTTTAGGAAAGCTAAATGACAACTGTAACTAGAACTAAAGTGACTGAGATCCACAAACAACAAAAATCTATGCCATTAATTTTAACATTTCCCCCCAAACTTCAAAAAACATGACCAATACAAAATTTATTTCCCCTTTCTGCCCTATGCTTTCTAACCCACAAAATATAATAAATAATGAATCAGTTTTAACAAAAAAGAATAAAAGAAGGAAAAGCAAAGAACTCCAGGTGATCCACAGAAAGGGAAATCAATCCCTGAATAATTCAGTTTGCTATTATTTTAGAAAAGTTAATGCTTAAGGGATTAGACTAATAGGATAATGACCTTTATACATTACATTTATCATACAAAGTCTAAAATTTCTTCTAAGGATTTTATGTATAAAACCTAAATATTGGGTTACATACCAACTACTCCAGGTCCTTGAACTTCTTCCACGTCACCTTTAGCATTTGTTATTCTCCAATAGCGACTGTCCAACTGACAGGCCTTCTCAGGAAGTGCATCCTTTGACATTTCAATTCTAGAGAAGAGAATAGGGTGGTGGAGACAAAAATCTGGCTTTTTTTGTTTCATTTCTTTGGTTTAAGAGATACAGTACTCAGGCTAATGCTATGAAAGAAAATTTCCAAAAAATTAAGAAACCCAACCTAAAGTCCATGTTAGCCAGCTATTTTTCTAAGTTCTCAAAGATACTGGCTTCATTAGTTTGATTTCCCTACTAAAATATTTCCAGTATGTATATATGCCTGTATGTGTATTTTAAAATATACTTGTATATAACATAAAATATATAAAAATATATTTTAAAACACAGTATCCTTAATCCCTTAGGGCAATGAGTTATCTTTGTGTCATAGCACAGAATACTACTAATATAAATTCAAAATATTTATTTCTTATTTAATAAAATCCAATGTCTAACACCATGTTTGACATCCATGAAGCACATAATACACATTTATTAGATTCTTAAATTGAATATAAATAGGCCAGATGAAATTTTAAATGCATGACTTTATCACGGCAATTTGACAGCTTCTAGAATGCATTACAACTTAGAGCTTTAATGATGACTACAACTTAGTGGTCCATTTCCACAGTACCTGGCACAATACTTAATACCTAGTATATTTTCTTTTCTTTCTTTCTTTCTTTCTTTTTTTTTTTTTTTTTGACGGAGTTTTGCTCTTATTGCGCGGGCTGGAGTGCAATGTCACGGTCTTGGCTCACTGAAACTTCTGCCTCCCAAGTTCAAGCGATTCTCCTGCCTCAGGCTCCCGAATAGCTGGGATTATAGGTACCTGCCACCACACCCAGCTAATTTCATATTTTTAATAGAGACAGGGTTTTTCCATATTGGTCAGGCTGGTCTCAAACTCCTGACCTCAGGTGATCCGCCCACCTCAGCCTCCCAAAATGCTGGGATTAAAGGTGTGCCACAGCGCTCAGACAATACCCAGTATATTTTCAAGAAAAATAGGCCGGGAACAGTGACTCATGCCTGTAATCCCAGCACCTTGGGAGGCCAAGGTGGGTGAATCATAAGGTAAGGAGTTCAAGATCAGCCTGGCCAACATGGTGAAACCCCATCTCTACAAAAATACAAAAAAAAAATGAGCTGGGTGTGGTGTAGTAGCACCTGTAATCCCAGCTACTTGGGAGGCTGAGGTGGAAGAACCGCTTGAATCCGGGAGGTGGAGGTTACAGTGAGGCAAGATTGTGCCACTGCATTCCAGTCTGGGTGACAGAGCAAGACTCTATCTCAAAAAAAAAAAAAAGAAAGAAAGAAAGAAAGAAATAACTTAAATAACTTAGAGATTAATATAGAGTCAAAGTCCTCCATGAACACCATATTATAGAAAATGTATCCACTTTCCTCCAAACTTCAGCAAGTTATTTCAAAATGTGTCTTACATACCATGTCAAATGAGACAACAGCAACATTGGTTATATCTCACTATTAACTGAAAGGCGAACCACTGAAAATTCTCACCTGATTCGGTATGTGAAGAAATAGTGGGGTGGATGTACAGAGCTCAGTTCTGGCAGAAATGATGTGGAAACAGAAACGGTAATATCCCCAGTTGTTGCTACACACTCGGGATCATGAACATATCTAGGTAATTTTAAAATTAAATGTTTTAAAATCAACTACAAGATTTAAAAGATACAATGCAAAATAGCTTATACTTTAGGATGAAAAATTTAAATCATATTTCAGACCCAGAAAAGTTAAATTATATTGGGCATAGTCCTATTAAACTTAGAAGAAAACTAGATACAAACTACAAAACCTTGGTGATTCTGGATAAGTAATGACAGCAATTGAGGTTTAATGATCAGTGGTTCAAATAATGGATTGGTAATTAGGCTGGAAATGAAAATGAGCTTATTCAGTTTCCAGAGCTAAGGAAACTTTTGGGACATCTGAAAACCCAGCTATACTTCCTAAATGATGGCTCTGACAATAAAAATGTGCAAGTATGTTGTTCCCAGAAGCCTCTAATGTGTAATCAATCTATCATTTCTGCCAACCAGGCTATTATGAACCAATATTACCTTGAATATTATCTACAATATCTGAATGTTTCATTTAGAGATAATAAATATTAGCCATAAGGTAACAGTTACTGACTTGCTATTCATAACAAATCTATCAGCTGGCAAACAATTTCTTGTTTTATTCAAAAATAAATTATATAGATACTATAAACCCATTGTTTCTAAATCAAAATCAGCTTTTTCTTGATTTTTCCAGATAACGAAAATACCAGTTGTCTAAGTATTTAGATGTTTGGCTTTAGAGTGAGAATAAAAGAGTGAGATTCAAGAAATTTGATCTTCTATTATCAGCCTCAATAGAGAGGTTCTTATTATCAATCTTCTTGGGAAACTTCATTTCATGATCTGTGACTGATCTTTTTTTTTTTTTTTCTGATTTACAATCATGATTTCAATCCAAAAAGACCCAAATAAAATACCTGAAAATTTGGTCTCTGATGATGGGGAAGCCACCTGATACAACATTGTTGACATAAGATGTAAACCAGTCAGTAAAAGTAGCACCTAGAAACCAGGAAAGGAGGAAACGAAGAAAAGAACAGTTTTTGTAAAATCTCTACAGGAAACAATTGTAATTCCTTTATGCTTTACAATGTGATGCCAAAACTAGAAACATTTATAGATATAATTGTACTAATCATTTATAAGGTCAATTTCTATTTTCAATTCTATCTACCTTATTTCCTTGGGATTCTCCCCCCTCCATCCCCTCAACTGTTGTTAGAGAATTCTCCAATGACCTTCAAACTATTTTTTTACACTTATAATTAATCAAATTTTAAACTGTAATTCATTCTGGAACAAGAATGAAAAGCCTTCTGTCTTAATTTCTTGAACATACAGAACAAAGGAGATACAGCTATGTCTAGGAAGAAACTATAAGAAAAATATCAGTACCTATTCTCAGATGTCCCTGGTCCAGGTACATCCTGACTCAAGCACAAAATTTTGGCAGAAGGCAGGCTCAGTCTGGACATCTACCAGGGACATGGCATTGTGGCGTTCTGTGCATCAGGCCAATCCCAAAGTGGTCTAGCTGCACACTACTATAGATTCCACCACATTCTTAGTGACCAGCTCAAAGCAGAAAAAGATTACTGGAACAGTCTGGTCCAGACCATATATCTGTGATCTAATGTCTGGATTATGACAAGTATTTACATGAATTAATTATGTTTACCCCTTCTAGGTAATATTTAACATAACTCTGTCAGACCCCCCCCATTATTTGCTGTTAAGACATCTCAGTGCCTAGCACATATTAGTCCTTTAATTAATGTTGTTCAATGAATTTCCTTGTAATCCGGTTTCAATTAACCCAGTTTCTGCACTCTGTCAAACTGAATGTCAGATGCTAAATGTATAGTATTTACTAATTATTCTATTTAGGGAATGATAAAAGATATAATTTGGCTTGTATCTAAGGGTACAAGACTTTAAGCTTTTAAAAGGCCTCAACTGAGAGAAGGCAAACTATAATAGTTGGCTCTTTCCTCAATATTAATGACCCGTTCTGACGCATTATTTATTAAATACTATCGTATTCAAGGATCACTGATCATGTACCCACTTTGAGTAGGATATTAAGAAGCTATATAAATAACATAATTAAAATTCATAGAAGGTATAGTTTTATGTTTTTAGCACTAGTAATTTCTCTGAAAGAGTTTTTAAAAATCATATATATATATGTGTATATTTTGGGGAAAAAATGTTATGTAAGTAAAAACAAATTTGTGGTTTACATAAAAAAAAATTGGCCTTGTGTATTTTAATCTACCTTAATCTATTACAATACATACCAGAGTGTGTTCTTCAAGATGAGGACAGACTAGGCTGCATTCACTACTAAACTTATCTGACAGACTCCAGTTTTTAAAAATATCTATTAATAGCACACTGAACACCAGGATATGCCATTTTATGTGTTACCAAACATTCTAAGAAATCCAAAATTAGCTGAATCAAGATGCAATTTCTAGGTTCTAAGGTAATTTACCTTTTAAAGTAAGCCCATGTGTTGGAGTCTCTCTGATAGTTTCTGGGGCTTTATCAAGACAGCTGAAAGGAAGCTCCTTTGTCATCCGTCCTCCCTGCATTAATTTCCCACCTCATCTCTTGTCAGTGTCTCTCAATCTTTTACTTTGCTCTCCCATTTTAAGAGAAATACCAGCTACTAGCATAGTATTATTACACCTTAGTACTCTGCTGGAGTGGTGATCTAAGATAAATTTGGGCTACTAGGATAGTATTATGACACCTTAGCACTCACCACACCATGTCAGATAAGCACCAAACTAAGAGAAAGGAACTCACAGAGCCTGGGCAGCAGCTTACCTTAGCGCTCGGCTGCCTTTCATTTATAAACTGAGTAGCACTGATGGACTACAGCCACTATGGTAATCTCTGAAAGCGTGTGCTATGCAAAAATACCAATGAGGGCAATGAGCACAGGAAAAAGCTCCAGAGAGTGCTTAACTTAGAAACCAGAGACCACATGAGTCAGAGTGAGCTGAAAGCTAGGACCTATATTTAAAAGCTTTTTATAACTTACTAGGTAAGGATGAGAGCTTGATACTGTGAAGCACATCACAAACTTCAAATGTGCTATAGTATGGAACAAACAGAGACTTATACATTGTTCAAAGTTCCAATGAGAAGATAGAATTAAATACAAACACCTCAGTCTACAAGGACCCTTTAATATTAATGTATGGAGATGTTTAATATATGTCAGCAATGCTCTTACAAAGCAGAATGGACAGTCTGGAAGCTTCTCTAGGTGACCAAAATGTAAACAAGACAAAACTGGATGAATAGCAAAGGAGTGAACTGTAGTTACTTACAAATTGAAGAGCTCTCAAAACCTATAGGAAATACTCTTTTAAGGCCAGAAAAACTAGTTGTACCAAGGAGTTTATGAGGCAGAGAGTTTATATTAGTCCCTAAATACTGTTGCTTTGGAGGTCTCTAATGTAACTTATCTTAATGTGACAGTATCTTAATGTTACTGTATTACCACCAAAAGAGAAAACGTAGTTGCTTTATATATCTGTATCTCCAGTTGTACATGAATATAATGAATGAAAAATGTATGTGCGTATTAAGAAAAATATATAACATTCCCAGCAATTCTACGTATTTAATTGCCTTATATAAGAGTCCTCAGAGCATGAGACTGTATAAGGACTGGCTTTTTTTCCAAATTAAAAATACTCAAAACAAAAACTGTTCTAGTGAAAACCTAAATGCAGTACTTTATGAACCAACAAACCTTAAAGAAATCCAAGTATGAAAGTGCCAGCTGCTAAAGTAACTAAAAAAGCTTTTACCAATTTAATTTTCTTATTATATCCAGGAGGAAGAAGGGGAAAAGACTTTTTTCTTTCCTACCTATGATAAACATGTCAATAGCAGCTGGATTTCGAGCCATTTGGTCCTAGGTGAGAAAAAGAATACAATTGATAAAAACATATTTTACTTAATTTTTCATTGTTCATTATCTGTATCTTTCCCTAGAGATGAGACAAAACAGAGAAAAATAAAGTTGAGATAAGAAGATACATGGCTTGTTATCCTAGAAGAAAGGGTTTTAAATTCAGAGTCAAGAGGTCTGAACAATTCTAGGTTACTCACTCCTCTCAGTAAGTGGAGAGCAAGCTACCATACTACAACCTTAACAGAGACATCACGTCAAAAATGAAATAAAAAGTATGAAAATGCTTTAAAAAATTAAAAGCTATAAAAACTCTGTCTCAAAAAGAAAAAAAAAAAAGAGTCTTGCTCTGTCACCGAGGCTGGACTGCAGTGGTGCAGTCTTGGCTCACTGCAGCCTCTGCCTCCGGTGTTCAAGTAATTCTCTGTCTCAGCCTCCCGGGTAGCTGGGATTACAGGCGCCTGCCACCACGCCCAGCCAATTTTTTTGTATTTTTAGTAGAGACGGGGTTTCACCATGTTGGCCAGGCTGGTCTTGAACTCCTGACCTTGTGATCCACCTGCCTCGGCCTTCCAAAGTGCTGAGATTACAGGCGTGAGCCACTGGTGCCTGGTCTAAAAGCTCTTTAAATATATAAAATGTTATATAGAGTCACATGTCTCAACTATGAAAAGCATTTTCTTTCTTTTTTTTTTTTTTGAGAGGGACCCTTGCTCTGTCGCCCAGGCTGGACAGCAGTGGCTGGACCTCAACTCACTATATCTGCCTCCTGGGTTCAAGAGATTCCCCTGCCTCAGCATCCCCGAGTAGCTGGGACTACAGGCATGCGCTACCACACCTGGCTAATTTTATTTTTATTTTTAGGAGAGACAGGGTTTTGCCATAATGGCCAGGCTGGTCTCAAATTCCTGATCTCAGTTGATGCACCTGCCTCAGCTTCCCAAAGTGCCATGATCACAGGCGTGAGCCACCACACCCAGCCAAGCATTTTCTATTTTAACTTTCTCTTTTGAGTGAAAAGTTCACATCTAGGCAAAAATGAAGGCAAAGGTTGTATAACTGAAAAGTTACTGAGAACTGAAAATTATTTCTTTGTTTTTATTAAATGAAACCAATACCATAATATTTTCTGTGGTTACATTAAAACAGTCTGCTAAAAAAGAACTACATTTTTTGTTATGTCAGATATCCCTGAAGAAAGTTTTAAGTTTTTACTGCACTCAGAGAATGAATCAAAGGATGTTCACAGGCTAAATTTTAGAAAGTCTGAAACATATATTACAATTAATTATTGCAACAAAAAGCTCCTCATTCGTTTTCCTTAAAATACCTTAAGACGAATCGCAGCTTTCCCTCTGTAGATACACTAGTTTTTTAAGCCCAACTGTTAAGTTTTCTCTTGGATTCCATGCCATTATGTCAGAACATTAACTCTAGTTGACAGGTCCATAACTAAATTGCATAATATTCTATACCCATTCTATAATCCTGAAAATACCTAATGTATACATTTATACAACCATCGGAACACATCTTAATGCCATATTTAAACACACGTTCTACTTACTGGACATTGGTAGAAAACTTCATTTTTGTTTCGGCCCTCTGCAGCTTCCACTGCTATGTACTGACTCAAACCAGTATGTATGCAAAAAGTTAAAGGGAGACAGTATTTCAGTCCCTGTCTCTGCTGGAATCCTCCGGCAGCTGTATCGACGTCTAACAAATCTTCAGAACGATAGTGATTAGATAACGCCATGCTTCCCAATAACCTGAGGAGCATACAGACTCAAACATGTAATACATGGCAGTGCCAAACAGCTGTGCTTCATCTTTCTGATGAATAATAATTAGCCACTCACAACTTTATGAGTACTGATTAACATGACAATTCCAAATCAGGAATACCCAAAGCACTATAATTTCTAAATATTTAATTCAAACTCCTTCAATTGGAAAAAAGATTCTGATTTAAATTGAAAATTAATTAAATGTCTAAATGGCAATGTTTTAAAAAGAAATACACTTTTATTGTTTTCAAGAATCTATCTTGCCATGATATATTGACTTGCGAGTGTTTTGCTTGCCATGTACGTATGGCCAATTTAATGTTTACAGAAGCAAATTCTCTGATGCCTTTATCTTCATACAACCTTTAGCTTACCCTATGCAACCAGAGAGTAAATGTAAAGCAGCTTAAACCTTGTCCAGATTTTCACAAACTTGGATGCCTAGGGTGTACAGATTAATCTCATTAAATATACACATAGCAATATAGGTATCAAGGTATTCCTTGATGAGATTCCTAAGTCTCAATGCTTGAGCCATGTATAGATAAAAATCCCTGTGCTGCAATTTATGACCTATTAGTCATAACTCTTCTGAGAGTCATAACTCTAAGAGTTGCCTATTAGGCAACTCTTCTAACAAAGTTCTCTCCTGTTTGCTCTTAAAATCTGACAATTTTTCAACTTTGTCAAGTTTCAGTTCAATAGGAAAAAATAGGCAATAACAGCTGAGCGTGGTGGCTCAAGCCTATAATCCTAGCACTTTGGGAGGCCGAGGTGGGCGATCATGAGGTCAGGAGTTTGAGAACAGCCTGGCCAACATAGTGGAGTCCCGTCTCTACTAAAAATACAAAAAATTAGCTGGGCATGGTGGCGGGCACCTGTAATCCCAGCTACTTGGGAGGCTGAGGCAGGAGAATCTCTTGAATCTGGGACGGGAGGTGGAGGTTGCAGTGAGCTGAGATCACGCCACTGCACTTCAGCCCAGACGACAGTGCAAGACTCTGTCTCAAAAAAGAAAAAATAGCCAATAATTTTGGGTCATCTAGTCCTAACTGACTTCTGTATCTGACCCATGCCCAATATTTGACTTTTTTTTTTTTTTTTTTTTTTTGAGACAGGATATTTTTCTGTCACCCAGGCTGGAGTGCAGTGGCTTACTGCAGCCTCAAACTCTTGGATTCAAGATATTTTCCTGCCACAGCTCCCGAGTAGCTGGAGCAATAGGTGCATGCTACCATGTCTGGCTAATTGTTTTTAACTTAATTTTTTATAGAGACAGGATCTTGCTATGCTACCCAGGTTGGTCTTGAACTCCTGACTTCAGCAGTCCTCCTGCCTTGGCATCCCAAAGAGCTAGTTTCAGGCATGAGCCACCGCACCCTGCTCCCAATATTTGACTTCTGAATACTACCTTGTAATTTCAGTATGATCACCTCTGGGATTCCCTGTACTCATTCAACCCTCATCTGAAATTGTAACAGAGCCTCACATGACTCTTCACACACAAAGGAACAACAAGTTCCAATAAGAACAATGCAAAGTTCTCCTTAAACTCCTATTAGCATTTCACAAGCACAATGTCTCTGAAATAGCTTACTTTCATAAAAGTACAAAAGGAGTAGACCCATTCAAAGCACATGCCTTCGAAAACTGTGGGTGAATTTTGATGACTACTGAATAGTCTACCTTTACCCCAAAGCTCCACAATATAAGGTGGATATATATGGTGGCTGGAAGGCTGAGGCAGGAGAATCCCTTGAGCCTGACCAGCCTGGGCAATATAGCAATACCCCATCTCTAAAAATAATAATAATAAATAAAAACTTAAAATAATAAAAGTTTATGAAACAAACATTAAAAAAAAAAAAAAAAGCTGAGCCAGGCCCAATGGTATATGCCTGTAGCCCCAGCTACTTAGGAGGCAGAGGCAGGAGGATTGGATGAGCCCATGTGTTAAAGACCACTAGCCTGGCAACATAGCAAGACACCATCTCTTGAAAAAAAAAGTCTTGGTGCGGTGATTTGCACTTGTAATCCCTGCACTTTAGGAGGCTGAGGCAGGAATTGCTTGAGCCCAAGAATTCAAGACCAGCCTGGGCAACATGGCAAGACCTCATCTCTACAAAAAATATGAAAAAGTAGCTGGGCATGGTTGTGCACCTGTACTTCTACCTACTGGGACAGCTGAAGTGGCAGGATCGCTTGGGCTTGGTGTGGGGGTCAAGGCTGCACTGAGCTGAGATTACACCACTGCTCTCCAGGCTAGGACAGAGTAAGACCCTGTCTCAAGAAATAAACAAAAAAAAGCTACGATAAATACCTTATTTTTTAGAATTAAATTTTAAACAGGCCATTCAATTATAGACTGTATTTAATATGACAAAACATGATTTTCTTTAGTGTAGTGTATGCAGCTCTGAATAAATGATTGCTTTTATGTGTAGTAGGTAGAATTTGCATCAAGCTTCCAAAATAATTTGATTAGCTGGTAACTGGATATACATTTCAAGAGTTCTGAAGAATTTGGTTAAAATATACTCACACTCACTTTTACTGTATGTCCCATTCCCCATCCCATACCAGACTTCATTTTAACTATACAGATGCGTTGGTAGAAATTATGCTTTTATGAGATATATTTATTTTGGTAAAATCCAATTCAAGCTATAGATTTTGTCTTGTGGATTGCTATAAAGGAGAAAGGGAATTCCCATGCTTCTTTAATTTGTTAAAAGTAACTACAAATACAATTTATTTACTTTCATTCTAAAAAGTAGCTTGCTTCATTAAAAATAGCTGAAACACTGATTATCTTACCCAGGAACCACTAATTTCTGTCCATTGTGGATTCTGTATGAACATCGATAATCGTCAGGAAGCTTGCAGCCAATCTGTGCTTCCACAGCATCAAGGTCTTCCTCTCGAGCACCCTCTGTAAAGGCACCAAAAAAAAGTGAATTGTGAAGAAACAGCCTTAAACCTAAGAAGAAATGCAGTTTATCTGCTAACTAATGAGACAATCTTAGAGTGAGTGAATTCTGTCCAAAATATACAGCTGAAATTGAGGGAAATGAATTGAAACTCATTTGAAGTACTCAGCAAGCAAATTTCTTAGGTCCCTCCCAACAGGGAAAACACTGGCACTTAGTAAAACATGGAAAGTGGGCACCAATGAGATCCACAATAATGTTTTCACATTATAACACAAACCTCTAAATTTCTTGAATCTAAAATGTTCATACTGCTTTTTTTTTTTAAAACAACAACAACAACAATAAAACCCCTGGAAATTCTCTAAACTGATGTTACTCAAGAGTTTTAACATTGACTCTCAATGGGAAATATAGGCTGTAAGGTATGGGCTCATGTGTGTGGAGGTCATTAACTTGAATTCTATTTTTCATGTTTGTAAACTTGCCATATATTCTAGCTTTGAGAAGTGGGAAACAATGACAAATTCCAAGAGAAGAGACTGACATTCAACAGTAGCCCACCAGTTGTTGGATCAAACCTTTAGCTGAATGGTGACAACAAAAAATTGGCTTGATAATTTTCAAAGAATCACAAAAGCAGGGGAGAGGGTCCAGAAAAACAGGAAGACTCAGAGGTGAGCCAGGCATCAGAAACCACCTTGTCTTTAGACAACTGTCAATTCGGAAAGCAAACATGAGATCGAGTGGCCAAGCAGCTGAGCAAAGCTTTAGGCAGTACCACAGGGATAGAGGGCAAAAAAACAGAGTTCAGCATCCACAAAGGAGAGAGTGACCTGGTAAAACCCAAGGTTTTTGGGCTAGGATCCTGACTGACCATATCCTAGGAAAAAGAATGAATTGAAAATAAGACTAGTCCTCACAAAGACCAAAGCCCAGCTTTTTCAATCATATCAATCCCTGATTGCATTACAGTGATCTGTCCATTGACTAGCTGATAGCCAAAAGCAAAAGTAATCTCTAGAAGAAAATAACATGACTCCAAAATACAAATTATGTCTAGCAATGAATTAAAAACAACTAGGCCTATACAAAGACAAGATCTGACTAAAGAAAGAGAAAAAATAGAAAACAGAACCAAATCCATAATATATCATTATTGGAGTTAATAAACATGGACTTATAAATAACCACAATTGATACATTCAATGAATTAAATGGCAAGATGGAGAATTTCAGCAGAGAACTAGAAACTATAAAAATGAATCAAATGGAAATCTTAGAGCCAAAAAATGTAAAAACTAAAATAAGAATACACTGAAAGCATTTAACAGCAAATCATAGTTTTAAAGCTAAAGAAAGAATTATAAACTAGAAGCCGGGTCAGTAGAAAGAAAGGGGTGGAAAAACATAAAAAGAGCCTAAGACACATATGGAAGGACATGGTGGAAAGGTCTAAGATACATGTACTGGAATCCCAGAGGGAGAGGAAAAGCAGAATGAGGCAGAAGCAGTATTTGGAGATAACAGCAGACAATTTTCCAAAATTGATGAAAATGTCAAACCATGATTCAAGAAGCACCATAAACCCTATGGAGAAAAATTACAAAGGAAATCATTATCTAGATACATCTTGGAAAACTAATAAAATCAAACACAAAGAGAAATTTTAAAAGCAGCCTGGGGGCATGGTGGGTGTATAATTACCTTCAAAAGAAAAACAATAAGATTAACAGCTAAATTCTCTACAGAAACAATAGAAGTTAGCTGGACTCCATGGCTCATGCACATAATCCTAGCACTTTGGGAGGCCGAGGTGGGAGAGTGGCTTGAGGCCAGGAATTCGAGACTAGCCTGGGCAACATAGCAAGACCCCATCTCTATAAAAAAATTTTAAAAATTAGCCAGGCATAGTGTTATACCTGTAGTCCCAGCTACTCGAAAGGCTGAGCTGGGATGATTGCTTGAGCCCAGGAGTTGGAGTCTGCAATGGGCTATGATTGTGCCACTGTACTCCAGCCTGGGCAACAAAGTAAGACCCTGTCTTTAAAAAGAAAAGAAACAATAGAAGTCAGAAGAATGGTATCTTCAAAGTGGTGAAGAAAAATCACTGCCGACCAGAACCCTATATCCAGTGAATATATCTTCAACAATGAAGATGAAATAAATACATTTTTAGATAAATGAAAGAAAAATTCAGCAGCAGCGATCAGTTAAAAGAAATATCAAAAGGAATTCTTCAGGTGGAAGGAAAGTGATCCCAGGTGGAAGCATGAAGACACAGGAAAGAATAAAGGGCAACCAGAAAAGGTAATTATGAAGGTAAGTCGAAAAGAATATTGAATATGCAAAATAAGAATGTTTCACAGAAATTAAATATGTTAAAAATCAAAATCACAAAAACTACAAATCAAAAGGCAGGAGGGAGGTGATTGGAGTTAAAGCATTCTAAAGTTCTTTCATTGTCCAAGAAGCAGTAAAAATACTAATTTATATTAGACTTTCCCTTTTTTTTTTTTTTTTTTTTTTTTTAAGATGGGGTTTCACCATGTTGGTCAGGCTGGTTTTGAACTCCTGACCTCAGGGGACCCGCCCGCCTTGGCCTCCAAAGTGCTTGGATTACAATATACTAGACTTTAATAAGTCAAATATGCAATGTTGTAATCTCTAAGATAATCACTAAAAAAAGAAAGGAGGAAGGAATGTAATAAAACATAAGAAGATTGCAAAAAAGGAACAGGAACAGGTGGAACAAATAGAAAAACAAAAACATGGTATATTTAAACTCAAACACATTAGTAAATCTATTAAATATGAAGAGACTAAATAATCAAATGAAAAGACAAACTGACAGACCAGATAAAAAACAAAAAAACTAGGCCAGGCACAGTGGCTCACGCCTGTAATCCCAGCACTTTGGGAGGCCGAGGCGGGTGGATCACAAGATGAAGAGATCAAGACCATCCTGGCCAACATGGTGAAACCCTGTCTCTACTAAAAATACAAAAAAATTAGCTAGGTGTGGTGGCGCATGCCTGTAGTCCCAGCTACTAGGGAGGCTGAGATAGGAGAATTGCTTGAACCCTGGAGGTGGAGGTTGCAGTGAGCTGAGGTTGCGCCACTGCACTCCAGCCTGGTGCCTGGTGATGGAGTGAGACTCTGTCTCAAAATAAAAATAAAAATAAAAATTAAAATTAAAAATTAAAATGAGGCTGAGGCAGGAGAATTGCTTGAACCCAGGAGGTGGAGGTTGCAGTGAGCCGAGATCACGCCATTGCAGTCCAGCCTGGGTAACAAGAGCGAAACTCCATCTCAAAAAAAAAAAATAATAATAATAAACTAAATAAATAAATAAATAAAAACAAAAAACTACATACAAGAGACACGTCTTAAATACAGAAAACAAAGCTAGACTAGCTCTGCTAAAATTACATGAATAAGACTTTAAGGCAAACAACTTTATTATTGCTAATGGAGGGCTTTTCGTAACAACAAAAAGGTTAAATTCACTACACAGATGTTATAATTATAATTTTACGTACCTAATAAGAGCTTTAAAAAATATTTTTAAGTGACAACTAAAACAGGGAAAAGATACCTCTACAATCACAGTGGCTGTAGTTTTCTCCTGCTGTAATATTAGCAGCTTAAAGCACTTATCATTTCACAGTTTTGGTAGGTCAGAAGTCTAGACATGACTCAACTGGATCCTCTGCTCAGGCCCCACAAGGCTGAAATCATGGCATCAACTGGGGCTGCTATCTCATCTTATGTATTATATGCTTAGGATCCTCTTCCAAGCTCACTGGCTGTTGGCAGAATGAATTCCTTAGAATTGAGGCCCTCAGCTCCTGGAGGCCACCCAGCATTCTTTACCATGTGGCCCTCTTCATAATATGCCAGTTTGCTTATTCAAAGTCAATAGGAGAGGCACATTGAATCTCTCTGACTTCTGGAAGGGCCCAGTCCTTTTAAGGGCTCATCTCATTGAGGCCCAGTCAGGATAATGTGCTTTTTGATTAATAATTAACTCAAATTCAACTAATTTGAGACCTTAATTACATATGCAAAATCCCTTCACATAATATGACCTAATAATGGGAAGAAAATCAGTTATTTTCACAGTACCACCTACACTCAAGGAGAGATCATTATACTAGGCATATACCAGTGCCTGGGAATTTTGGGGCTATCTCAGAATTCTGCCTACTACAGTAACAGATTTTCATCATAAATCTCTCAATAACTAATAGAACAGTTAGACAAAATAAATAATACAGTAAGAGCATAAAAGATTTGAACAAGATTAACAAATTTTACCTAATTATATATATATAGTACTGTACTCCATAACTGCAGAAAATAAATTCTTTTTAAGTATACACAAAACATTTTCCAAAATAGGTCATATGCTAGACCACAGTATAAGTCCTAACAAATTTTCAATGACTGAACTCACATAAAGTATCTCCTATGATCACAGTGGAATTGAAATATCAATTATATTTAAAAGATTAATTTAAAAGTACCAAATTTTTAGAAATTAAATAATACACTTCTATATCATTCACAGGTTAAAGAAAAATCAAAGAAATCGGAAAATACTTTGAACTGCATGGTAATGAAAATGCAATGTATTAAAACTTACAGGACAAACTAATGTGCTTAGTGGAAAATTTAGAGCTTTAAATTCATTTGAAAAAATAAGAAAGCCTGAGAATCTATGATCTAAGTAATGATCTCAAGTCAGGAAAAAAAAAATCACAGTAAATTCAAAGAGAAGACATCAAAGAAATTAATGAAATAAAAAACAAACATACAATAAAGGATTGACAAAGGCAAAAGCCAGTTCTTTGATAAGATTAATAAAATTAATTCACCCCATCTAGCAAGACTGATGAAGAAAAACAGCAAAAGTATAAATAATTAATATCAGAAATGGAAAAGGTGATATCACCACAGATCCAACAAGCATTAAAAAGATAAGAGGATATTGTGGAAAAACTTTATGTCGATAGATTTGAAAATAGATGAAGTGGACAATTTCCTAGAAAATAACTTATCAAAATTGACATAAGAATACATAGAAAATCAAAATAGTCCTGTATCTAATAAAGAAATTGAATCCATAATTTAAAACTTTCCTACAATGAAAACTCCAGAATTGAATGGCTTCACTGGTGTATTCTACTAATCATTTAAGCAAAAAATAAGACCAAGCTTACATAAACTCTTCCAGGGAACAGAAAAAGACGCAACACTTCCCGACTCGTTTTACAAGGCCAGCATCATCTTGATACCAATACCTGACAAGAACATTGCAAGAAAGGAAAAATTACAGGCCAAACTCTCATGAACATAGATGTAAAAATCCCAATAAAATACTAGCAAATCATATCCAGTACATATAAAAAAGATAATATATTACAACCCAAGTAGGTTTATTCCAGGAATACAGAGTTGGTTTAGCATTCAGAAAAGTAATTAATGCATTTCACTGCATTAACAAAATAAGGAGAAAAATCATGAGAATCATAAGACAGACAAGGCATTTGATAGAAATTCAATTATCCATTTAAAATACAAAAACAAAAATCCTCTTCCCAAACTAGGATCAGAGGGACTATCTTCAATCTGATAAAGAATATCTACAAAAAAACCTATAGCAAACGTCTTACTTAAAGGTGAAATGCTGAACGCTTTCCCTCTGTGGGTAACACCCCTATGGGCACCGAGGAAGGAGAACTGTCCAGACCCCAGGCACAATTAGTGCCTGAAGAATATCTTAGTTTATAGTGTTATTACTCAGCTATTTCCTTTATATAATCCTTTACATATAATTATATATTAGTTTATAGAATTAGTGCCTGAAGTATAACTTACTGCTTACATATATCTAGCTTATATAGTCATACTTAATACTTATATCTAACATACTTAGTTCTACATAATCTTTCTATATAATCATATAGGTATTGTAGTTGGAGCTGTACTGACACATTTAGTGCTGATTTACAGAATCCTTGTATATAACCATATAGTAGTAGTATGTAGGAGGAGGAATGCCTAAAGCAGTCACAGAACAGAAGCAGTACATGGGAAAACAGCTAGACCAGGACAAGAACCAAAGACTCAGGCAGTGGTGTCCCTGCCTGAAAGGGCATACACTGTATGGCAGGCTTGGAGCAAGAGCCTCTCCTCCTGATAAAGAAGTTGTAGTACCTTGCATCCAGTTCCTGTGGAAAGTAGGCCTCAGGCTGGAGATCCTGGAAATAACTGAGGGAGAACTCCTCTGGTGTGACCAGTCACAGCGGCTATACACCTTGTCAGTCTTTTCTCCCCTCTGTGCTAGCTTAAATTATTCTCCCATAAATATCTTAAGAGAGGAGCACAAGTCTGTCAGCTCCCACTGCACTGGCTTACAGTATCCTTCTATTAGAAACCCTTTGAAGTCTCCAGCCCCCAGATAATAAGTGTTGTGCACAACACGTGTTGCACACAGCCCATCTCCTTGCCTCGGTGACCTAATGGGGGTGGACCCCTTTGCTGTACATGACCCTCTACTACTGCACACGGCACGGCCCTGTATTGCACATGGCCCACCTCTCTGTCCAAGTGACATAATGGGGTGGCTCACTCACTTGTGACTCATGTGATTACGTATGCGCTCTTAGAAAGCCTATAGATGATGACCTCACTCACCAGCCTGGCCCCTGCTTGTACCTAATAAATACAGATGCTTCTGGGCACTGGGGGCTCTTGCTGATGGCCGCTCACAGGTGGCATGGCCCCCTGAGTCCAGATGCTCTTCACCAGTTCTTCAGTGTCCTGTCTCTTTACTTCTCGGATCCTGCACCTCAGCACAGCATAAAGAACACCCCACTACCCTGTGGGGTCCAACAGTCCTACACCCTCTGCAATCAGAAAGATAAGGATGCCCACTATCTCATCATCACTCCTATCCAACACTGTACTGAAGGCCCTTGGCAGTGCAATAAGGCAAGAAAAAGAAATACATGATATATGAGGCTTGGAAAGCTAGAAATACAACTGTCATTATTCTACATCCTTAGGGAAATGTGAATTAAAACCACCACTACACACCCACCAAAAAGGCTAAAATAAAGAGAATGACAACATTAAACTACTGGTAAGAATGTAAACTGGTAGAACTACTTTCAAAAATAAACGCCATCTTTTGAAGTTTAATAGAAGCCACTCTATAACCCGGCAAACCCAATGCCAGATATTTACCCAGCAGAAATATATTCATATATACATCAACAATGTATATAAAAATTTACAGCATTATTTGTAATAGCCAGAAATAGAATTAAACCAAATATCCATTAACAGAAGGAACAGTCTACTCAGATAATGAAGTACTATACTGCAGCCAAAATAAACAAACTCTATTATACTCAAAAAGACTCAATTTCACAAACAAAATAGAAATAATTCATACAAAATACTTAATCATACGACTTACATAAAGTTCAAAAAAGAAAACTACTCAATAGCTTTAACAATCAGAATAGTGGTTGCCTCTGTGAAAGAGTGAAGAAATATGAGGAGGGCTACTTCTTGATCTGGAGGGTGTTATAATGGGCATGTTTATCTTGTGATAATTCAATGAGTTGTGCATTTACAATTTGTGCCCATTTCTGTATGCTAGTTAAAACCATTAGTGACATCATGTACTCCTGGATATAAAGTGATGAGAGGGGCACTTCACTTCTGCAGTAATCTTTCTAAAAAAAAAATAACTCCAGCTCCAGTCTAATCATCAGTAAAATATCAAGACAAAGCCAATTTGAGGAACCATAATTACTTTTGCACTAACCTAACACAAAACACCTGACAAGTATTTTCTCAAAACTGTCAAGGGGCTGGGTGTGGTGGCTCACGCCTATAATCTCAGTACTTTGGGAGGCCAAGATGGGCTGACCACTTGAGGTCAAGAGTTCAAGACCAGCCTGGCCAACATGATGAAACCTTGTCTCTACTAAAAATACAAAAATAACCTGGTTGTGGTGATGTGTGCCTGTGGTCCCAGCTACTCAGGAGGCTGAGGGAGGAGAACCTGGGAGGCAGAGGTTGCAGTGAGCCAAGATTGTGCCACTACACTCCATAGACCGTCTCAAAAAAAAAAACCAAAAACCAAAAAACAAAAAAAACACGTGTCAAAGTCATAAAAGACAAAGACACTGATACAGATTAGTACACTAAGGAGACATGACAACTAAATGCAATGTGGTATTCTGGACTGGATACTGGAACAGAAAAAGAACAATAATGGAAAACCTGGTGAAATTCAAGTGAAATCTGGAGTTTAGTTAATAGTAATGTGCCAATGAAGATGTTTTAGTTTTCATAAATGTCCCACAGTAGGATATATAAGGGTAACTAAAACTGGGTGAGGGTGTATAGAACTCTCCGAACTATCTTTGCAACTTTTCTGTAAATCTCAAATTACTCCAAAATAAAAAGTTTATTAAAAAAAAGAGAAATTTTAGTATAAAAGAAACCAAGCTGATGGCAACCTGAACTACTGGATGAGGAAAGAAACTAATATTTATATGGTGCGTGCCACATATTGAACATTTATCATGTAACATTAAGAAACTGAGAATTCCTTGAAGAAGATAAAGAGATAAAAATAAACATGGCAAGAAGAAAACTAAAAGGAAATATATGTTTACAATACAGTAAAATCAAGATTGAAAGAGGTATCATATTATAATAGAATTTGGGAGGCAGAAAGGCCAAAGTTAATCTTTGCTCCATTACTTTGACACAGTTTGTATATTTGTCCCCTCTCAAATCTCATGTTGAATTGTAATCTCTGATACTGGAGGTGGAGCCTGATGGGAGATGATTGGATCGTGGGGGTAGATTTTTTCTCATGAATGGTTTAGCATCCTTCCCTTGGTGCTGTCCTCAAGACAGTGACTTCTCATGATATCTGGCTGCTTAAAAGTGTGCCATACCTCCATCTCTCCCCCTTGATATTTCTTTTGCCATATGACACACCTGCTCACTCTCTGCTTTCCCCATGAGTTCCCTGAGGCCTCCCTAAAAGCAGATGCTGCCATGCTTCCTCTACAGTCTGCGGAACTGTGAACCAATTAAACCTCTTGTCTTGTAAATTACCTAGACTCAGATATTTATTTATAGCAATGCAAGAATGAATTGCTTTGTCATGCACACTGACTGCATGATTTCTGGCAAATTATTTTACCTCTTTAACCCTGTTTCTTCATCCTCAAAAGGGGTATAATACCACCTACCTTAGAGAATTACAGTGAGGATTAAATGAGACTTCACATGTTTAATAAAGTGCTTTACTGGCACTGGGTGAACACTCATAGAAGGAAACAGTGAAAAAGTTACTAGGAGCCAAGAAGCCTAGATCAGAGTTGTATCTTTTTTTTTTTTTTGAGACGGAGTTTCGCTCTTGTTACCCAGGCTGGAGTGCAATGGCACGATCTCGGCTCACCGCAACCTCCACCTCCTGGGTTCAGGCAATTCTCCTGCCTCAGCCTCCTAAGTGGCTGGGATTACAGGCACGCGCCACCATGCCCTGCTAATTTTTTGTATTTTTAGTAGAGACGGGGTTTCACCATGTTGACCAGGATGGTCTCGATCTCTTGACCTCGTGATCCACCCACCTCAGCCTCCCAAAGTGCTGGGATTACAGGCTTGAGCCACCGCGCCCGGCTCAGAGTTGTATCTTGGTCACTAGTTTGAGACTTTGCATGAGTCACCTAAACTCTCTGGGTATGTTTCTTCAACTACAAAATGGGGGGTACTAGCATAAATCATAATGGGCATATTATAGCCCACACTTCAAATCCTGGCCTGCTGCCTCCTCGTACAAATTCAGTTGTATTGGAATACAGCAACCCCATTTGTTTATCACCCATTTGTTTATGCATCATCATCAGCTGCTTTCCCACAACAACAGCTGAGTTGAAGAGTTGTGACAGAGACCATGTGTCCCACAAAGCCTGAAATTTTATTGTCTGGTCCTGGAAAAAGTTTGCCAATCCCTGGTCTAAACAGTCTCTAAGGTGCCTTCCAACTCTAAAATTCTAAGGTAACACTTAAGGTAAATATGAGATTTGAAGACATATAACAACAATGTTAATATATCAAAATTTCAAGATGCTCCATTAAATATTCCCAAGCCCAATGCCTATTTGCTTCCTGATTTTCCTTTTTATCTGCAACCTCTATAACCTTGCAATTGCATCAGAGACTGTGGCAGCTGAGGCAAGCAGCTAGGTTCCTGACTTGGTTCTAATATTCATAACCCTAGGGTTCCAAGAAACCTTAGCACTGCAGATATCAAAGAATCTTTATTCTATTCCAACTCATGACAAAGCTCAAGAGAACTGGCACCGTGGAGTAAAACAGGAGCTGTCAAGGAATTTTCTGTCAACCACACCTTCAACTGCTAGGTAGTACAGGGAGCCTGGAAATGCCAAATTGAATGCACCAAAAAAAAAAAAGAAAAGAAAAAAGAAAGAAAGAAAGAAAGAAAAAGAAAAAGAAAAACAAGCAGCAGCAGCAGCAGCAGCAGCAGCAGCAGCAGTAGCAATTACATATCCTTAGTTTTATCTTCTTGATAGCTCTGGGCTTAAGAGCAGAACCATATACCATATCATATTCCAAATGTCCTAATATTTAGACTAGCTCTTCTAGCCCAATAGACATTCTAAGACACTCTAAACATAATAGGATAGATCTTGTCTCCCTTCAGTCAATGTTAAGACCATAGCTCTGGAGTCAGCTCTATATCCAAATCCTAGTTTTGCCTTTTCCTTTGTGATGGTTAAACAATTTAGTTTTTTTTTTTTTTTTTTTTTTTTTTTTTTATGCCTTAGACAATCCACCTATAAAATGGGAATAGTAATTATTTATCCCACAGGACTTTTGCAATTAAATGGAGTAATACTGAAGAAATACTTAGCCAGTGCCTAGGTTTGTGTTTAATTAATAAGAGCTACTGTAAGCCCTTACCTTATCATCACCAAGTACTTATATTTAGATTTATTTTCCTCTTGAAATGTTAACCCTACATACCAAGTAAAGTATTATTATTTTCTCCTAAGAAAAGAAGGTATTCAAAATATTAATCCAGGGTACTTTCCTTCAAAGCTCTATTCTCTCTACCAAATTATTATTTCTTCCACCTTCTAGCAATTCAGTTTTAAGCACTTGGTCATGCAACCAGGATTTGTATGAAAGTAATATTTGCATAGGAAATTAGAGAGGAAACATAAAATGCAAAAGGAATACTCTTTCAAAAGAGTCTTTAGTTCTAAAGAAAGGAAAATATTTGAGAAGAACTGATTCCAATTTTAGCTCAGCAAAACCAAACATCTATACAATGCCTTTCAGTGTAGAAATCTGAAAAACAACTTGGAGGGTAAAGCAGGGAAGTAGCAATATATCTACAGTCTGTGTATTTTCATGAGCATTAATTAAATCAAATTAATGGAATAGCTTAACATTTCTTGCCAAAATTGGACAACAAAAGTGTAACAGAGCATATTCTGGAGTCACACAGACCTCAGTTCAAATCTTAGTTCTACTATTTTGTAAGTGTCAAAATAAGGATAAATGTTTTCCTTACTCTACTACGCTGCTCTTACACAGGTAAAGACCAAGGGTCTTTCTGAATATTAGACTATCAAACATTTACTTGTAGTGAAAATAGGAAAGAGTGTTGATACAATAGACAAAATTTCACAATTTAAAAAAATCTTTTGGGCATGGTGGTTCATGCTTGTAATCCCAGCACTTTGGGAGGTTGAGGCGGATGGATCACAAGGTCAGGAGTTCAAGACCAGACTGACCAATATGGTGAAATCCCGTCTCTACTAAAAATACAAAAATTTAGCTGGGTGTGATGGTGCATACCTGTAGTCCCAGCTACTCAGGAGGCTGAGGCAGGAGAATAGCTTACACTTGGTGAAAGCTGCAGTGAGCCAAGATTGGACCACTGCACTATAGCCTGGTGACAGAGCAAGACTCTGTCTCAAAAAATATATATATATATTTTAAAAGAAATCACCATAGTTATTCTCAATCTTAGCATTACTACTTTCTTAATAGAATATAAATATAAGGATAAAAGTTCAGCTTTCCCTTCTGATAAATAACCACGTGGGTCCCAAGGCTGAGAAAAAACAGGGTAGGCACTAGAGTGAAAGTCCTACTTCCATGGCCAAATATGAACAGCAAATCACAGTTGTGTAGATGACAGAGATTCAAAGTTATTTAAACTAACCTATTTATACTAATAGCAATGAAAACAGGGAAAGAGATCCTGCATTCCCAGTACCTTTCAGAGATAAAACCATCCGAGGACACCTGGGCTCCAAATATTTCTTGAGATCATCCCAGGCCTTTTTAATAGCGGCATAATGGTCAATGTATCTTCCTACATCAGAGTAAGTATCTATGAAGAGAGATTTCCAACACTGATTCTTCTGTGTTTTCTCTTCCCTAAATAGATGAAAAACATGAGATTACAAATCTTTTAAAATAATATTAGCATATATTTTAGATACTTACAGCATATAGGAATTTTTACTTTTCCCTTCCTTTTCATTTATTATATTTTAGCCACAAATGAAGATCAAATAGCAAAAAGTGATATCTACATCAAAAATTTTAATAAAAGTTACTGCTGGCATGGTGGAACTGTCAGTCACTCGTTTTCTTTCGACTTATTTTTGTCAGTTTTCTAATCTTTAATAAAATATAACATAGTAATAAGGTATAAATTTCAACTTACTCTTAAAAATATACCAATATAAAGTTTTTTTTTTTTTTTTTTTTTTTTTTTTTTTTTTTTTTTTTTTTTGAGACGGAGTTTCGCTCTTGTTACCCAGGCTGGAGTGCAATGGCGCGATCTCGGCTCACCGCAACCTCCGCCTCCTGGGCTCAGGCAATTCTCCTGCCTCAGCCTCCTAAGTAGCTGGGATTACAGGCACACGCCACCATGCCCAGCTAATTTTTTGCACCTTTAGTAGAGACGGGGTTTCACCATGTTGACCAGGATGGTCTCGATCTCTCGACCTCGTGATCCACCCGCCTCGGCCTCCCAAAGTGCTGGGATTACAGGCTTGAGCCACCGCGCCCGGCTAACCAATATAAAGTTTTAAAGGCATCATGTATTCTGTTTTAGAGAATACTTCGAATCTTGTCATAAGATAATATTAATGTAACACATATCTACATTGAATTAGTTGAGAATCATAGAACATAAAAGTAATTACAGGATTCAACGTTTCTATTTGGTATCATTCCCCAAGCATTTATTGAGTATTCACTTAGCCACTGAAGATATATTAAAAAAAAAAAAGGCACTTTTTTTTTTTGCCTTCAAAAAAAGTAGAGTCTAACCAGCAACAAAGAATGAAGTATAAAATTAAGGATCAGAAGTGATAGAGGGTAAGGCAGCCAAAGAGGGCCTTAAGGTAACATACTAATGAGTTTGCAATTCATCCTATAGGGTATGGAGAGTCACTGATGGGTTTTAACAGGAGAGTTAAAAGAGCAGAATTGGGCCAGGTGCAGTGGCTCATGCCTGTAATCCTAGCACTTTGGGAAGTGGAAGTGGAAGGGTTGCTTGAGACCAGGAGTTCGTGACCAGCCCGAAACACAGTGAGAACCCACGTCTAAAAATAATAAAATTTAAAAATTATCCAGGCATGGTGGCAGGCATAGTCCCAGCTACCTGGGAGGCTGAGGTGGGAGGATCACCTGAGCCCAGGAAATTGAGGATGCAGCAGTCATGATTGTATCACTGCATTATAGCCTGGATAACAGAGCAAGACCCTGTCTCAATCAACAAATCAACAAACAGCAGAACTGTGATTGCTAGGGGCAGATTAGGAGGGTTTTCTAGAAATACTAGAAAGAGATGGTAAACTAAACTACCATTAAAACTGTGGTAGCTAGATGAAATGAAGATGTAAAAAACATACAAAAGCTAAAATCAGAAAGGCTTGGAAAGCCTTTGTGATGAATGTAGAAGGAGGGAAAGAAGTGGTAAGAGAGAGAGACACACACCTAGGATGATTCCTAATTCTGATTTGGACCTGAGTGTATGATGCTGCTATGAAGACTGGGAATGCTGAAGAATAGGTTTAGGATAGGGAAAAGAACAATTCAAGGTTTGTGTGTGTTGGGGTGTGGGTAGGAGAGGATAGGGGAGCATCTTTTTATTAATCTAAATAACACACACATATATTATTAAAATTAAAAAGTACCAAAGAACTTATGATGAAAAACTATTCTCTTGTTTTAAGTCCAACTCCTCAAAGGAAATCTTAGGTATTTCTAGAAGTTGCCTCTATGGTTCTAAATGTTTATCCCTCTAATTCTTGATTTATCAACTTCACATGTATCTACTGATAGCCCAAAGGGAAACATGGGAAGATACAGCAATACTTAAAATTCCCCTTACCCTGTTCTTTTTCCTCCCAATGTTTGATAGCTCTGCTATTATTTTTCGGTTCTGTCTAAAGCTTGCAGCTTTAAATAATACGCCTAAACCTCTGCTTCTTCCTTTATCAACTTTAGTCACTACCTGATTCCACTCAGTCTAAGAAAAGATTCCTACTCATTTCTTTCACCTTTCACAACTCCCACTTTCTGTCATCTGTACTTTGATTCTGTCAAATTTGTTAACATTTACTGAATCCAGTTAATAAGTGTGGGACAGCCAATAGAAGGGCCAGCAGACAGTTGTGCAAACAATTCTAGAGCTCAGTGGGGAAGTCAGGGAGGGAGACTCAAGTTTGGGAGTTAGGAGCATGCAAATAGTCACTATAAATGGCAACAATGCACGCAGTAGACTTCAGAGAGGGAGAGGAGCAGTGGGCTAAGGACAGACCCTTGGTGAATACCAACATTTACTAGGAGGCACGAGAAGACCCACAAAAGGAAATAAAGAGACAAGGGTTAGAGAGGAGAATCAGGACAGACTAGTGTTACAGAAGAAGCCAAGGGCCAGTTTTCAGAAATCCGTATTCCCCGAATACTCACTCAGATATCAGCCAGTATTTTTTGCAATGTCTTCTCCACAGCGGATCATGACTTGATAGCTGGCTAAGTCTTCGACTGACATAGCAACAGCTGGCAGTAACCAGATTCACCAATAGTATAAAAGAAAGTAAGAAAACAATTTTAAAATAAAGATTAAAATATTCATTGTTTTGGTTTATGTCTTTTGTTTCTCTTATTTTTCACTTATTACCCTTATAATTACAAAACTATTTTCTAAAACCTGTTTAACATGTTAAGTAGTATAATTACCTTGTGAGTAGTGAAACTGAGTTCACAAATCCTGAAACATCTACGATTATAATTTTTCACAAAAATATCTATAAGCCATCTATACCACTGGAGTTAATCTCAAGTCAAGGAGCCTTCCTATGCTTATTATTGGGATAATTAATAATCATTTCTACATATAGGAAGAAAGTTCTTCAGTGATAAACAAAGGGACTTGGTTTTTTTTTTCCCCCAAGATCTGTAAGATCTATGCTACTAAAATACACAGACCTTGTATTTGTTTTTGTTTTATAAAATTTTTACTTAAAGGAAAAAAGTATTACTGCCAAAACCAGTTTTTCATTAAAGTAACTACTGGAGAGTCTACCTATGAAGGGTGCCTGAATCCTAACTACTCTGATACAAGTTAGCAGTTGCCCCAAAACATGGAATGTTAGAAGCAAATAACTTTCTTACTATACAGAGATTTCTAACAGAACAGTGTTGTAGTCCTGTAAATTCTACCCTACATAATTAATTTGTAAAACGAATGAACCTAAGATTAGGACTCAACACTGTCTGGAGAGAAATGACAAGTTATCTTAATAGAAAGGAAGTATTCAAAGATCTCACTTGGGCAATAGCTAATCAACAGAATCTTAAATCACATCAGGTTTGTCAGGGCCATGAGTAGGATGTGTGAAAAACCAATCTATAGTAAACCAAATTGCCTTTGTTTGATTTTCAGATTTTATAGAAACAATATCCTCATCCTTTTCTGCCAAGCTCAGGAGATGCCCAAACTAACTTTTGTAAAC
Organism: Saimiri boliviensis; assembly: GCF_048565385.1. Classification (NCBI taxonomy): domain Eukaryota; kingdom Metazoa; phylum Chordata; class Mammalia; order Primates; family Cebidae; genus Saimiri; species Saimiri boliviensis. The sequence goes on from NC_133454.1 coordinate 102,070,398, forward strand.
ATAAGATTTCCTCCAGTTTTGTGCATTCAGTTTCCATACCCTCTGCTTGATTCGTCTCCCTCCACTGCCCTAGGAGCTAAACATAAAAGAATCTGGAACAGGCACAAAAGACGAGTTCAATACACATCAAGGTTGAAAACTACTGTTCTAGAGATTCTGATCCAGTTGGTTTAAACCGAGATCTATATCTCAGGCATGTATATGTTCAAAAGTGCCACAGGTCATTCTGATGCACAGTATGGCACTTATTCACTCCATTTCAGAATGAAGCACTCTGAAATGGAGAAGGTATTAAATAATCTCAATTCAAACTAGGCAACGGATGCTACATGATTCCAGTGTACTACTCCAATCCAACCCAATCCAGTTCAGCAAATACATACTAAAAACTTCAGAGCTTATCACTAGACTAGACCCTTGACAAAATTGGGCTGTATGGTGCAAGACAAAAAGCTGCAATACAATGGACAGTTTTATGTAGATAAAATTCAATGATATTCGACTCAATTTATTTCCACAGACCTTTACGGAGGGATCATTTCACTTGTTTAAAATTGTGATTACCACCTAAAGCATTTAAAGTAAAATCCTAACTCCTTACCTGGGTTCCCAAGGTCTTGCATGATCTCACCAGTCTCATTTGATCACTGTCTGTGAACCACTCCCTACCTCCAGCCAGGCCAGCCTTTTATATCCTCCGCCAGGCCACGATGTTGAACAGCAGTCCCATTAACCTCGGAACATACTTTCCCTCTGCCAGAACTGCATATGCCCTTGCTTCATACATGGCAGCTCCTTCTGATTTGAATTGATCACCTCTCCCTTCCTATTCCTTAACGGAGCAATCTATTTCCTTTATTGCACTTAGCATCTCTTGCAATTATGCGCTTGCCCACTGGACTGTGAGATCCGTAAGAGTTGCCTTAGCTGCATTGTTCACTACTGTACCCTCAACACTTAACAGGCTGGCACACAGCTGGCCCTTGGGGGAAAAAAATCTGTTGAATACAAAAACAAGCAAGGCAATCCTTACAATTGAGAAGTGCACCATCTACCTGGCATGGCAAATCAATTCTGCAGGAAGAAGGTAGAGAGGGTGTCTTCTCCACCTTGCCAGGTTGAGAAGAGGTAAGCAAGGCATTCCAGGCAGGGTCCAGAGCTGGAGCCATAGGAAAAAAAAAAAAAGTGCAGGTGCGTTGTATGCTGGCAGAGGTCTGATTTGGCTAGAGTGGATGGTGCAAAAGTGATAGTGGAGGAAAAATGAGGCCTGGAGGACCTTAGATAATAAGCCAGATGATAAGAACCTTCAATGCCCCAGAAGTTTAGGTTACAGTCTGTAAACAGGAGTGTCACGGGTTTTCAGGAGAATGACAACCAGATGTGTCTTAGAAAGATCACTCTGGCAGCAATCAAAAGTTGAAGGTTATTCGTTAAATTGTAAAATTCAAGTGCTAGCACGTACAGGTAGCAACTAGTACAGGTAGTGAACAAAAACTTGAGGTATCCCTCTATCACCTCTGAGCTAGGCCAACAACTATCTTTAACTGCCAGAAATCTGTATTTATAAAAGAATCTCTAATAACACAAGGCGCAATCATCAAATGCCTAGAATCCAATGGTTAATCCAAAACACAAAACAAATTTTGCCCACCTATCCTAAAAGCGCGACTTTGCATTCTCTGCAAATATATATGGTAGCACAGGAAACTCACAGCCATGCCACCCCCTGTCAAGGGTGTAAACAATCCTGACAGCTGGGGGGCGGGCTGGGAGCGCCATTTCTTCCACCATGCCAGACAGTCCTAAGTTTTGAAGGAACTGGGCTTTGAACCACCCTTATCAGCAACCGGTGTTTATTTTTGGAACAGATGCTAGTAATGTGGGAAACCCAAGGTGTCCAAGAGGTAAGACAGTCACCGGTATGGCATCACCGGAAGTCAGTACGAAAACACAAAATCCAACATCAAACCGTAAGGAGCAATGCTGAGAGCAAAACAATTCTCACGCACTCAAGTCCGAAAGTGAGCCCTGACAGCGATTCTGGCGCTGGGGAAGTCGCGCCAGGGGAGTCAAGGGTTGCCTACCTCCTCCTCTCGCTTGCCCCACCTGCCCACGTCGACGCCGGACTCTGCAGGCCCCGGACCCAGCAGAGAAGAGCGCCTGGTCCGGACAGGGGCTTTTACACAGCAGCCGGGCCCGACCCCGACCGGGCGGGCACCTGCGGGACCCGCGGGGGTCCGCGGGGCGCGGCGGGGAGGTACGAGGGCCACTACCTCCTTCTCTTGAAAGTGGGCCTCGTCGAGGCCTGGGAGAGAGAACCCTCGCCGCTTCGCAAGCCTGGGCCCAGGACCGGAGGAAGACTCTGGGCGAGGCCCTTTCCGCCCCGGTCTCGCCCCGGACCCCTGTGGCTCTGCAGGATGAGGGCGGCCCTAGCGTCACCTTCTGGTGCCGCGGGAGCCGAAGTCCTGTCAGCGGCCCCGGCCCCCATCCCTTTGCCTCACCGCCTCCTCTCCCCGTGTCCCCACCCCTGCCATGCACGTCGTCCCATTACTTGATTAGGTCCCGATAGTCCAAAAAGGATAAGATGAGGAGGAGGGGATCGGTGGGCAGCGACTCTAGGGTCAGCGGCGCCGTCTCAGTCTCCATGGCCGCCATCTTGCCTGGACCGGTTCAGGTCTGGCCCCGCCCTAGTCCCGCCCCGGCCCCGCCCCCCCACCGCCCGCCCACCGCCCGAGCCGCCCCCAGCCGCTCTCACAGGTTTGTTATGTAACCGCCGGGCCAGCCCCGCCCTCAGGGCGGGCCGAGAGGGGCGGCTCCCTGGAAGCCCCGCCCACATCCCCGCGGGCCGGCAGCCAGCCCCGCGGTGCGAGTTCTGCCCGCTTCCTTCGAGCTCCGCTTCTAATCTCTCCAGCTCTGTTCTTGCATCCCCGATCGTAAACTTGCTCAGCTCAGGACTTTGTTGCCAAATCTGACTCGGTCTCCGCAGCTCCTCCTGCGAAATTTTACACTTAGTATCCAGGAAGCCTCGCTCAAAATCTCACACTCCTCCACGCCCTTGGGCCCCAAATCCACTCCTTCTCTTTGTTTTCCAACCCGAGAACCCCTGGTTTTCCCGGCTCAGCCTTCTCCGCCCTGCGTGACCCTCCCACACAGCAGGGCCGTTCCGAGACTTGTCCACTCACCGCGAGCTGAGTCAAGAATCAGCAAGGGCCAGCCGAAGACCCTTCTTCCAAATTCAGGAAATGATCATTGAGGGCATAGCTTCACGACCCTCCCCGTCTTTCTAAGTAAAATGTGTGCAGAAGTGAGTCTCAGCCGCTTCCCTTAATTTGGTTGTCTTGGCTATTTTCAGCCTATTAGGGCAATGCCAAGTGTACAATGTGGATTTTTTCCAGCTTTAAAATTTATTTTGGCCAGGGTTTAGATCCCACAGGGTTAAGTATCCCGCGTGTGAAGGCACGAACTGAGACTCCCAAAGGGCATAATTGATGGAGGCAGGAAGACCGCCGCTCTTCAGCTTTGCCTAGGTGGTATTAAAATGAGAGTGGGGGCCGGGTGCGGTGGCTCACGCCTGTAATACCAGCCCTTTGGGAGGCCGAGGGAGGCGAATCACCTGAGGTCAGGAGTTCGAGACCAGCCTGACCAACATGGAGAAACCCCATCTCTACTAAAAATACAAAATTAGCCGGGCGTGGTGGTGCGTGTCTGTAATCCCGGCTACTCGGGAGGCTGAGGCAGGACAATCGTTTGAACCCAGGAGTTGGAGGTTGCGGTGAGTTGAGGTCGCTCCACTGCACTCCAGCCTGGGCAACAAGAGTGAAACTCAGTCTCAAAAAATAAAGATAAAAATAAAATGAGAGTGGGAGAAGTATAATGGATCCATACATCACTTGCCTGATTTCTTCTTTTCCATTGTTCTTCCAAAAGTAGCATGGTGTAAGGGGCTTTGGGGAATTCAGACAGACCTGGACTTCACACACCTGTCATTTATTTCACTACCAGTGGAATGTTGGAGTAGTTATGCCTAGGTTATCTCAGACTGTCTGTCATCTCTAAAACCACCCGTCCTCTGGTGAACTAAGGATGGCGATAACGCTTTATGTAAAGTGCCTGGTCAGATAATAAATGTGAATTTCCCAAGGTTATACATGCATCAGTCACTAAGTTCTCCAAACATTTCCATATCCTGGAGAAAATTTCTCTCCGTTATTTGGAAGAGTGGAAGTGATACTCCCCATCCCGCCCCTCCCCAAAATCCATTTCCTCCATTCTTCATACATTAATGCTTTCTATTTATGGTTTTGCTGAATATTTATAACCTGTACCACCCAGCCAACAAAACGGAACAACAGCAACAAAAAACTCTGCCTACATCTCTGTGCCTCCAAACTGCTTATGGACATACTTAGAAGAACATTTATTGAATTGGATTTCAATGACTTGTTCTGTGGCTCTCTCATCAAACTGTAAACTCCCAGTCTTACTAATCTTTCCAATTTCAGGGCTTAGCAAGGTATTCAGCAACTAGAAAGTTTAAATTTAGGTTGAATAGACGAATGAAGACAGAATAATCATTTCTGTTTACCGGGGAACCATGCCTTTTATACAGGCAAACACTTATAAAATTATTGGATCCTGATTTATGTTTGTCTCCATTTATCCTTCACATGGGCCACCTGTTTTAAATCCTAAAGCTGGGAGGAGGTTCAGGTGCACTGCATTTGCTTCTGCTGTCCTATCACACTTGGGCTTGGTCGAGCTATGACCTAATGCTGAAGACTAAAATTATGATGCTTCTGTACTGTCAGGGCCAGAACTAAGGTGAGGCAAGAAAGCTACTTGCTTGGGGCATAAAATTTAAGGAGAGGTGTCAAAAAATGGAATAATCCAATAACATTTTGATGCAATATTTTAAAAAATAAAAATGAATGCAAAAAAAAACTTCACAGTGAACAAAATACCAAATTCTTAAACAAAAACAGGATCCCACAGTGCCATGTAAGCCATATTAGAGCCTGACGCAAAAAGAAAAAAAAAGTGCACCCCTTTTTATGGTTTGTTTTTGTTTTTGTTTTGGAAACAGGGTTTCTCTCCTGTCACCCAGGCTGGAGTGCAGTGATGTGCTCTCAGCTCATTACAACTTCTGCCTCCCAGTCTCAAGCGATCTTCCTGCCTCAGCCTCCTGAGTAGCTGGGACTACAGGCATGCACCACAACACCCTACTAATTTCTGTATTAGTAGAGTTGGGGTTTCACCATGTTGGTCAGGCTGGTCTCGAACTCCTGACCTCAAGTGATCCGCCTGCCTCGGCCTCCCAACATGCTGGGATTACAGGCATGAGCCACCACTCTCGACCAGGTGGAAGACTTGCTTCTCCCTTGTAGCTGGGCTTAGAGCTTCTGTATACTCCCTCAGCCCCTCTTTTCCAGGCTGCTAGGCCCTGCCACTTCCCACCTTGTAATGTGCCATTGGGTTGCCAGCCCCTGATGCACTAGCCCAGGCCCCTCTGGAGAGGAGGCTTTGGCTCAGGCTCCAGTTTCCTCCCCAGCATGGTATGAGGCAGATGGAAGAGGTTGGGGGAGCAATGCAGGTGGGCAGGACCCAGGAGAGCCCTTTCCTCGGCTGGGGCTTCCTACTGCCCTTCCCCCACCCCGTGACCCTGCCCCCAATACTGGCTGGGAAAAGGATAGGTAGGAAGAGAAAGTCCAGGATTTGGCTCTTCACATTCCCAGGGCTAAGTTGGAGGGCAAGGGCTCCAGAACCTGTTGGCCTGGGTGGAAGGAACAGTCCCTCCGACTTTGCTAATTGTTTTGGAAGCTGGTTTCTAAAGGTCATGGGGGAATTTCACTAAAGTAGTATTTACTTACCACTGTAATTTCTATGGTAGATCAGAAAGGTTCTAACAGAAGGGTTTAGATGTAGGATTTTTAAAAACATGTTTCTCCTGAGGAGTAGAGAGGGACAATGCTGGAGAAATACACAGTCTTACATGTTTCCTTTAGAACCCCAGTGACACCCTGTCTATGAGTAATTTCTAGCAGACAGCACCCTACCCTTGGTAATCACATCTTAGCTTCATCGGTTTTGAGGTTCTCATTGGCTGTTTAGGTAAATCCTTCAGACATTAATTCTTATCAAGTCGAAGCATCTGGGCTCAGGACTGTGAGAGATCAAGCTGAACACAGTGCCATACCCACCCTTTAGAAAGTGACAGACACTCCTTAACAGTTTGGTTTGGGAGCGGCAAATTCAAATGGCCCTGGAGACTCCTTTTCTCCCCTGTTTTCATGATTTAGCAACTCGCTGCCTCAGCAGGTCTGAGTTAGCTCAGAGGCAGAACAGGATAATCTAGAAGTTACTACTAAATGGCAGCCTAGATATGCCCTGGATCCCTGGCTTCCACCCTAGCATTTGTAAAACATAGTTTAAGATCTGGGCTGAGTGCGGTGGCTCAGGCCTGTAATCCCAGCACTTTGGGAGGCTGAGGCAGGCGGATCACGAGGTCAAGAAATCGAGACCATCCTGGCCAACATGGTGAAACCCCGTCTCTACTAAAAATACAAAAATTAGCTGGGCATGGTGGTGTGGGCCTGTAGTTCCAGCTACTCAGGAAGCTGAGGCAGGAGAATCACTTGAACCTGGAAGGCAGAGGTTGCAGTGGAAATTCCACAACAGGCTTTATATACCCACTGCACTCTAGCCTGGTGACAGAGCCAGACTCTGTCTCAAAAAAAAAAAAAAAAAGATCCTTCTCTATTGAACTCTTTACGAGATGAATCCAGTCTCTCTCTGCCTAGCCTAGGCACATCTCTCAGTGGGACAGGGAGGCTGGGGGTTGGGATGGGTGGTGAGATGGGGAGAAGGGGTTGCTTACATGCTCCCTCCTTCTCTGCTTGTATCCCCCATCCCCATCAACTTGTATTTATACCACATGGCGTTAGTGTGTGTCTGTGGCCTCTGAAAAGCAGTTGCACGTGTGAAGGTTAAACTCCACTTTGGCTCGGTGCTAAGAGCTGCCCTTGTCCAACTGGGCCTTCCCAGGGCCAAAAGCATTCTCTCTCTCCTACGGGGACCCTGTCACATAAGCCCAGGCGTCAGCAGTCCTGGTTGTGCTGAGGCAGCCCTTGCATCTGGGAGCACAGAAGATAAAGGGGTGGGAGGATCACGGTGGGACTGCTGGGCACTAACTCCGCCAAACAAGTGTGACACCCAGAGAAAAACCCTGGGCTGCAAGGCTGCTGATGATTGGTAGAAAAGGAGACCCGCCCCTGCAGAGCCCAGGAATATTCAGGAGAGGGATGAGTGGAGATTAGAGGCTGCCACTGCTGCTTAGAAAGGCAGCCAGGCTGCTCGGTGACACAAAAATCTGGAATGGATTTACCTGCTCCTGTGGAGCAAAACCACAGACCAACTCATAGCTAATGAGAAGCCTGGACCCGATGTAATAGATTTATAGACACAGTTCCAGCAGCTATACATGCTAAGTTCTAGGACTTGATTCCCTGCTCCTTCCTTAAGGGAGACTAAATATTTCTGAATTTGCCAAACCAATGTCTGCTTTCTTTGTTTTTGTCGGTGACACGTCTCTTGCTTTCTTGCAGCCTGTGTAATTGATAGGAACCTTCTGGGTGCATGGTGAATGGATCTTCTTATAAGATACATTTAGTGTCCCCTGTCTGTGGCTTCTAATATGGGGGCTAAGGATGTGGCCAAGAATGGCCTGTAATCCAGAAGCCTGCCAAGATTGCATCATTGAAACAATGCTTTCTACCAGGTGGAGAGAATGCAGTATTCTTATCCGAGACATAATAGAGGCCAGAGTGCTGAACAGCACTGTCCACCAGTTCGATAGCCCTGTAGGCTGGGGAAGCCACTAGTGTTTGGAATCCAACTGTGCCCTGTTGAGGCTTAAACAGGTAAGTGACCACTATTCTTGCAATATCTGATATCCTAAGAGTGGCTGAAGTAGAATAGTGCCATTCATGATCCTTGGTATGTAGGCTTGGATAGATTAATGCTGGATTTGTCTTTTTGTTTTTTTAGAGACAGGGTCTGGCTCAGTTGTCAAGGCTGGCCTCATAGTGCCATTCATGATCCTTGGTATGTAGGATTGGATAGATTAATGCTGGGTTCTTCTTTTTGTTTTTTTAGAGACAGGGTCTGGCTCAGTTGTCTAGGCTGGCCTCCATCTCAGGAACTCAAGTGATCTTCACGCTTTGGCCTGCTGAGTAGCTGGGACTATATAGGCTTGTGCCACACACCCAGCTAATGCTTAAAAAAAGTCTTTATACTTTCTCTACCCTTTTCCGTGCCCTGGGAGGCTGATCTTTAGGTACTCCTTCACTTTGGCTTCTTTGTTATCTGGCTTCCAGGAGAGAAACTCAGATAACAGAGAGAGAACAATGAGAGAGAAAAGTGACATTCAGGTATTGAATCTCCACCTCCTGGGATTTTGGTTGCGGCTGTATTCCTCTGCGGAGACAGCTGCTGTCAGCACCCTCTTTCCTACCTCCGGCTCACTCAGCTCTGATGATACTGTTCCCTCCCTCCAGCTGCCAGAACTGTGTCTCCTGCTTTTTCAGGGTTGGTAACAGCTCCCTGCCGTTACTAATCCCTGGGCACCTCACCATCCCATATTAGTTCCCTTATCGGATTCGTGCCTCTGTTAGTACTGTCCCCACTGAATTCTGTTTAGTTATGTTCCTTTGAATGTTTTGTCTGTTTCTTCTGAGGACTCTGACTGATATCACTTGCCCTCATCCACCGAGGCAAGCAGTACTGTAACAAACTCCCCAGGAGTACATTGTACATTGTCAGAGAGCGGAACAAACACTAACAAAATGGGAACTGCTGTTTGGGGCCAAACATTCCACTCTCTTAATGACCTCACCACCGAATGTACTGCGTGCACTCCATTGCATTCCAGCTTAGAAAAGCTAACCAAAGATGGATGGGCTTCCAAGGAAGAAGCAATTCTTCCACCCATGTCTTTCCTGGGGTCTTCTTGTGCGACAGCCCAAAAAGACATGCTATGGTCTATGAAAGTCCAAGTTCTCATCTTGTGGCCACGACCTGCTGTAGAGATGAATGCCTAACCTCTGATGGGCCTGTTTTGGAAACAACACCCTTTATACCTGGAAATTCCACAACAGGCTTTATATACCCAATAATTTACTGTATTTGAGGAGGAGACACCTATGGCAAGAAGCCTCGAAAGTGATCCAGGCATCAGAAAAGCAAATCTTGTCCTGGAGCCTCCTATTGTATTTAGATGGAATTACAGACATCAGTGATCAATCTCACAGTGATTGCAGGCTTTGGTGAAGCAGGCGGTGTGGGGAACAAATCTCTCAAACACTGAACTGATGAAGGAAGTGGCTTTTTATTCGTCCAGGAGCTGTAGGGGGGCTACAGCCTCCTTCGCCGAGCTCCTGAGCTATAGCTTCTCTCTCCTTTTATGGGTTTACGACGCTAAAGGGGAATCTGAGTTGGAACTATGTCATTGTCCATTTGCTGGATGTACGACCTTACAGTCTTTTGGCTTCACTGATTTGCTAATTCAAATGCAGTGTGAGCAGGGAGCGGCAGGGGAGGGGGCTTACAGAGAAAAAACAAAAGCAACAAGCTGTTTGTTGGCAGAGGAGTTTCCAGGAGGGAGCCTGGTCCGTGGAGATGTCGGAGCGTGAACCAGTGCCAGGCTCCAGCCAACAGAGATAGCGTTCATTTGCAGCTCTTTCAAGGTTAACAGATAGCAGAGACGCTGGGAACTAACAAGGGAGTCATTTTCTCAGCTCTTTGGTATTTTATTTTATTTTTTTCTTCTTCACCCTCCTTCCCATCTGGAAGAGAGGGGAGGGAGAAGGTGAAATTGAAGGAGGCAAGGGGGTCTTCCCTCTCACGCAAATGAGACTCCACCTTCTTATCAAGGACAAGCCTGCAAGGGCTTTCTTCTGCTGCTGGGCCTGAAACTAGCCCATTCTGGAAAAAGAGAATGTCACTGAAAGGAAAAGTGATGACTCTGCCACCTGACATTGTCACCTTGCATTGGGTCCTGTCTGAACTGAGATACCCAGAAAGTTCTGTAGCAATATAGAAATGGTACCTACAACTAAGGTCCAAGTCTGGTCCCCAATACCTTAGCCACCTTCAGGAACAACAGGTGGCTGCCCACCCATTAGACATGGAGAGACCCACCTACAGTTAAACCTAAGCTGTTGGCTTACTGGAGCCTCTTTGACAAGGCTTGCATCTGACAAGAAGCATGGTTCACTGTTGAAATTGCTTGCCTCTGAGATGGGAAAATTCCATGGAATACCAATGCCATAAGTTGCTGAGGCCCACAATGCTTGCATGCTAAATAATTGGCCAAACTTCAGGTGCTATTCTTGGCCGTAGAGCATACTGCTCCCCAGATTGATGGAAATGAACCTTTACACAATATGTCAACTAGGATTTTCCAAAAAACAAATGTGAAGATAGGATTACATTCAAGAGAGATATACTAGGGAGCTAGGCAGAGGGTAGGAAAGTCTTATGAAGGATAAAAGAGAGGGAGCAGGAGTAGGCAAGGAGTGCCTTCAGACCACAATGCAGGTCTCACACCTGTGGAAAGAGAAGATGAAGGAAAGAGGGTTTGCCAGGGACAGTCTCAGGTTGGACTGCAGCTTTGAGAATGCCACAGCCAGGCCAATGGAGAGTACTTGAGCCAAAGCTGCCCATTAGAAAGTCCAGAGACCCACAGAATTGACCTGCACTAATGCCCTGCCATGCTCAGCCATTGGCTGGAAGCAACCCAGGGGAAGTATGGTTTTGATGCAAAAGCATGGTGGGCAGCAAACTGGCACTGTCTGTCAACTATGCTACCTGCAGCAGGAGATCTGAGTGGCATATTTCCATAGCCATCACACACAGAAACATTGCTAATAGCCTAGCTATTTGGTCAGGCCATGGGCCACTTAATGACATAGTTCACAATTAACTGAATTATGTGCCTTTGGGACGTAATTATGGGATTCCCACCCCCCTCCCCCATTGAAAAGATTGTAAGTGACAAAATCTAGAGGGAAACAGCTGCCTAAAAAGTCTGATCAAGCATATATGAGCATCATATCTACCTACCATAACCCATTGAATCTATGTTCTAACCCACCATAGTAATTGAACCACCCCAAAGACCAGGGATGCCCAACCAGGAATTCTTTCATCAACACACATAGTAGCCACTGTTAATGAAAAAGCTCATACTCTTGGCCAGCTGTGCCAGTCTGTCCATCAGTCACCCGATGGCATCTACAAGCCAAGTAGGTTTAGCTGTCTTGGGCTACAAGTTACTTAGCACCATACTACCTTCTGCCTTGGCCAAGCAACTAGGCACCCAGGAGTTGAGGAACAGGCTGATGAGAGTATAAATAGGAAGAAGACGCTCTCTCCTCACACTCTTTTTTTTTTTTTTTTTTTTTTTTGTAATAACACACAGTTGAGAGTATCCAAGTACTATGGGGGAGCAGAAAACCATGCTACGTATTTCAAAGGAGATTTAATTTGAGGAATTGTTACTCATATACGGGAAGGTTGAAATAGCAAAGGATGAATGCTGAGCTAATCCAGAAATCAAGACAGTGCTATGGTCTGTTTGTTTCCTTCCAAACTGGATATGTTGAAATCCTAACCCCTGACGTGATGGTTTTAGAAGATGGGGCCTTGGACAGGTGATTAGGTCATTAATGGGATTAGTGCCATTATAAAAGGAACTCCAGAAAGCTGCCTTGCCTCTTCTATCATGTGAGGGCATAGCTAGAAGGTGCCATCTATGAACCTCAGCAGACACTGAATCTGCTTGGCACCTTGATCTTGGACTTCCCAGCCTCTAGAATTGTGAGGAACAAATTTCTGTTATTTATAAGCTACCCAGTCTATGGTATTTTGTTACAGCAGTCCAAACAAAGACAGACTGCAGAAATAGTTATCACCCTAGGGCTGTGGAAGCAAAGGGGAGAAGATCTGTGGTTATAGAACCTCAGAGCTAGAAAGAGGAGCCACCACTGACTGGTGCTTCACAGGCCCCCTGAGCGCCCAATGCTCTGATCTCTGAAGAGAGGTCCCACAAAGTTGGCATTGAGATCTCTGAAAGAGGACACCTCACAGCTGGAGTGCTTGTATCTCAGTGCAGGTAACACACAGCAGATGCTCAAAACCTTGAAGGTAGGGTTGCCAGATTTAGCATGTGCATGCACACACACACACACACACACATGCACATGCACACACAGGCACACATACCACCACTGCCATCAGCATTACCACCACCAACAGAAAACAAGGGAAATAACTAAAGTGAAACTGAAAAATAACACAAAAAAGTTAAGTTTTAATTATATCTAATTGCCTATGCAGATATACATTGAAATAAAATAGGAATATCACACAAAACATGATCAAAATCATTCTTTATCTGAAATATCTTAAATAAGCAGCATACAAATTACCTACCTCTCTCTTTTTTTTAAATTTATTTATTATACTTTAAGTTCTGTTGTACATGTGCAGATTGTGCAGGTTTGTTACATAGGTATACACGTGCCATGGTGGTGGTTTGCTGCATCCATTGCCCATCATCTGCATTACTGCCTCTTTCTTTAATTATACTTTCCTGATGATTTGGCCCTCTTTAAGGGTTCTTAGTTTTGCAGAATTTGTTTATAAAATTCCTTGCATTTACTTCTATGTTTCATTTACATTGTAACAGTTTATACTGTGGTCATAGCCAACTTATTCTTTTGCCCACTAAACATTCATTAATGAAAAAACATGCTCAACATAGCATTATGAGCTGCTGTACTGAATACCTGCTGGCTGTCACTGACTGGCTGAATTTCACAAGCTTGGGGCTATCAGTGATTTACTAACTTTTAGATGTGAGGTTATTGGTGTGAGTGTGTCACTGGTTGATTTTTCAAACTGTACGTTATCTCTAATAAATGGTGGTTACTTGTTCATGACTTGGAACTTGGACCAAAGAATCATCTTTTCCTTTTTCTCTTTTCTTTTTATTTTTTTGAGATGAAGTCTCTCTCTGTTGCCTAGGCTGGAGTGCAGTGGCGCAGTCTCGGGGCTCACTGCAACCTCTGCCTCTCAAGGTCAAGTGATTCTCCTTCTGCAGCCTCCTGAGTAGCCAAGATTACCAGCAGTTGCCACCATGCCTGGCTAATTTTTGTATTTTTAGTAGAGATGGGGTTTTACCATGTTGGCAAGCCTGGTCTTGTCGTGGACCATCCGGGACGGGTAGGCACGTCTGCCCAGGGGTCTCTCGACCTGCAAGAGGGTCCCAATACCTGGAAGAGGGAGTGCGCCTGGAAAATTAATAAAGACAGAGAGAGAGAAAGCGAGGCGTCTGGAGGGCTGATAGGCTGTGCCTAAACAGCAAATTTTATTTTTCAAAGGCCAGGAATAAACACACTTTCTTGGCTCTGGTTTACCTCAGAGTAAGAGGAAATGCAAATGTATGCCTCACATGGCCTATACAATAGAGAAGTCAGATACACAATCAGTGGTTGTAAAAAGTAACAAAATTTCCTGTAATCACAAAGTTTGTTTGCATCCAAACATTATTCACAAAGCTTGTTTACATCCAGACATTATTCACAAAGCTTGCTTACATCCAAACATTATTCCTCCTGGCTACAGGTATCTCTGGTTTGACCTTGTTTTAGAACTGAAATGTGAAAAGGTTTTTTGGTTTTGCTCATCAGAATATCTTTTAATCAGATTCTCCTTTGTCTACTCCTGACTCAACTTAACTCAACTTCCCCATTCAGGAATCTCTGAGTCAGGAATCAAAGCCATCCCTTATGGTGGCATTTTGCTTTACAAATATCGACAGTTAAACCATTATCTAGGGTACAAGGCAGTTAGGTAAGGTTTAAGGCTTATTCTTGAAGAGTCATAAAAAGGTTAAAAGCAGGAACTGGTTGCTGGTAGGGGGTCACTCGGTCTAGCAGCAACGCATAATTTTAGGCCCAAACGATATTGTGGTTGATATTAGAAACTGATCATTCATCTTTCAGTTCCTGTATTTCCGGATAGCTCGACTGCCTCCAGTAGGAAACTGTGTTTGGGATCAAACTCACCGTATAGTGAGACTCACGCCTTTTAGGGGTCTCACACGGGAATGTTGCCCACATGGTCTCAAACTCCTGACCTCAGGTGATCCACCTGCCTTGGCCTCCCAAAGTGCTGGGATTACAGGTGTGAGCCACTGCACACTGCCTCATCTTTTCCTTTGTCGAATATGAAAAATCAGTACTTTTTCTTCTGAATCCCCCCTTTAGGTCTACCCTCAGCCAAATCTCCAGTAGAAATCATATGGACTTTATTTGTGGAGGTATGGGTTTTAGTTATATTGTATTCAAGTGACTTAAGATTTAACTACTATGGCAGACACAGCTCTAACTGGCAATATTTTGTAGTTTACTGAAAGATATGAATAGAAGGCATTAGAGCATCCTGACAAACTCAACACAGGATATAGGACTCAATCAGTAAATACAGGACACGTCCTATGTAGAGAGGCCTCCTTGAAGAGGGTGCCTCTTATTTGATACTTGGACCTTTGATATGGGACAATCTCACACCTAGTGCTTTGCATACTGAAAGGGGACTCAGGCTGGGGGTCAGAGTGCTTGAGGATCTCCAGAAGAAGGCCTGCAGAAGGTGAAAAGCAGCAAGAGAATCCTCCTCTTTCCCTGCTTTCCAGTCTCCTATGAGTACCTCCAGTATCTAAAAGAAACTCAGCTTACAAAAGCCTTCTAGGCCTTCCATCACTGAGATTATACAAGGGCAGGCCCAAGCTAAGACACAAGAGGTAATTAATTAATACGAGCAACAATATCCTTCTCCCCTTTAGACTTCAGTTATGGAGAGTTCTCATAACTCAGATCAAGGACACCTTGATGAACATGGGCACTGACTTTGCTTTGGATAGCTCCCATAGCGCCTTACTCCTTATATCACTCAGTTTTTAAAATGGGCTTTGTGAAACAGTAGAAGTCAATGGTGGTTAACCCACAGTTTGTCAATGGTGGTTAAGCCACAGTCTTACAATGCAATCAAGGCTTTCTTTATAATAAATGTACGTTGAATCTTTCTGTTACCACCCACTTCCTCTTACTTCCTTTTATTCAGGCTATCAGAATAGCTTCCTGCTTATTGTCTTTCAATTACAGGCTCACATTTGTCTATTTGTTAAAAAATATACATGTCATATATACCATGGAATATTGTACACCCATCAAAGGGAATGAGATCATGTCCTTTGCAGGGACATGGATGAAACTGGAATCCGTCACCCTCAGCAAACTAACACAGGAACAGAAAACCAAAAACTGCATGTTCTCACTTACAAGTGGGAGTTGAACAATGAGAATACATGGACACAGGGAGGGGAACATCACACACTTGGGCTTGTCAGGGGCTGGGGGTCAAGGGGAGGGAGAGCATTAGGACAAATACCGAATGCATGTGGGGCTTAAAACCTAGATGACAGGTTGACAGGTGCAGCAAACCACCATGGGCACATGTACACCTATGTAACAAACCTGCACATTCTGCACTTGTATCCTGGAACTTAAGATAAAAAGAAAAAAGAAAAAAATATATGTCTACAATGTTCATCTTCCTAAAGCAATGCTTTCATCATGTCAGTCCCTTGCTTTCAAAATATGTGCTACAGCATATATCACAGAATATTACCAAACCCTCTTAACTTAGCAGTTTAGGCCTTCTGGTAACTTCTGTTTCTTCAACAAACACTTCTTTTTTTATATAAATAATTCATAGGAATATATATATATATATATATATATATATATATATATATATAAATACTATGCCTTCCCCAAGTCCCATGAAATCTTAGTTGTGTGTTTTCCTCATGTAAACATAGACATATAAGAAATGTGCAAATGTGACTGGCAGGCATGGTGGCTCACATCTATAATCCCAGCACTTTGGGAAGCCAAAGCAGTTGGATCACCTCAGGCCAGGTGTTCGAGACCAGTCTGGCCAATACAGCAAAACCCCACCTCTACTAAAAATGCAAAAATTAGCCAGGCATGGTGGCAGGTGCCTATAATCCTAGCTACTCATGAAGCTGAGGCAAGAGAATCGCTGGAACCTGGGAGGTGGAGGTTGCAGTGAGCCACGATCATGCCATTGCACTCCAGCCTGGGCGACAGAGTCAGACTCCATCTCAAAAAAAAAAAAAAAAAAAAAAGGAAAAGAAAAGAAGTACAAATGCTTTTTAAAAAGGGTTATTCTTATATTATTCCACAACTTGTATTTTTAACAAATTATGAAGTCTTTTCTTTCTTAGGAAATATTCACTTACAGTATCAGTATTAGTGACTATAAGAGTGTTCCTTACTGTGAATGCATCATATGTTATGTGATCAGTCTCTCATTGTGAGAAATTTTGAACTTTTTATTATAATAAACAATGGAGTAATAAATATCTTTATACCTTCATTTTTTGTGAATTGTTTCAATTAGTTATTCTCATTGCATACATTTTAGGTGTGGCATTGCTGGGTCAAAAGTTGCAGAATTTTTTAGTTTGTCACTTATTTCTAATTGGCTCCCCAAAATAGCTACAGACAAAATATTGAATTCCAGATGTAGAAGTAGTACAGACCACACTGTCTGACCCAAATATGGTAAAACCAGAAATAAATAATAAATATGTAATTCCCAAAGCCCAACCATTTGACCTCAAAAAACAAGTAAAGGCATCCTCTTAAAAACTCTTCGGTCAAAGAAGAAATAAAAACTGATATTACAAAATTATTTGACAGGAATTACAACCAGAATGGCATACAATAATTTTTTAAAATTTTTCTGCCAAAACTGCACCTACAAGCAAATTTAAAACTTAAATATTTTTTGTATTAAAAAAAAGAAAGTAAATATACAAAGCATCCCAGTCAAGTTAGTAAAGAACAAATACACTTGGGGGAAGCAATATATAGATAAATTAAGGTCAAGGCAGCCTGGATGGAACTGGGGGTTGGAAATAGTGGAATTGATGGATAAGTTCAATATCTTGCTCCATACGTGTGCGGGCACTCGCGCATGTGCGCATGCTCAAAGGAAGAGGGACCGCATGGAACATTCTCATGTTTGGCTGACAGTTCAGCAGGCAAGAGAAACTTGACATTCACAGTGGGATTAACGGATAAAATCAGTTTCAGCAGATTGTCATGAAAGCACAAAGGTGGAAGTGATTAATTTAGTGGAGGGCGGACCAGTGAAGGAAAGCTTCGCAGGGAATGTGACAGCTGAGTTGAGCATTATGGGATGGTAGGATTTTGCCAAGCAAAATGCTTGTAGAGAGAGAGTGAAGTCTAGGTCTGGTGGTAAGAGTGGGAGATTGTTTTTAAAGTGCTAGAATTATTTTTCATGCCTAATTAGTTCTAGACATCTATAGGACTATTAACTATACAGCCTTATCATTTTGAATAATGTGCTCTCTTTTAGAAAGTTGGAATTCTTTTGATTCAGGCAACCAAATTTTAGAGACTGCTTTATATTTTTAGCAATTATAATGGAAAATGAACTTCCTAGAAATTAAATGTGTCATTTTATATCTTATCTGTAATGAGTTGATGATGCTGGCATGCAAAGATATATTGAGTACCTACTTTATCCTACAAAGAGAATATGTTGCATGGATCTAAATGTGCTCAGAGAATGGAAAGTCTATTAAAACCACATGGAAATCTTTTCATTAATTTAAAATGTTTAGTCTGTTAAAACCATATGGAAATCTTTTCATTAATTTTAAATATTTAGGAATTTATTAAGTCAAAGTATTTTATATAATAAGTATGCAATAGGAAAAATAAGGTATGTATAACTTGTCTTTCCAAAAAGGTGTTTTAAAAATTATCTTTGTTGTTATGAGGGTTTTTAAAATGCAAACTTCTAAATTCAGTATGATTCTATTTTGAAGGAAAAGAAACAATAATATCCTCTCACTTTGTGTATGCATATGTGTGAGATGTATGTTTGTAAAAGCATAGAAGATAAAAAGAGGTGACTATTAAAACTGGTGCCCTGGGGATGGAGGGGGGAAATTCTAGAAAAGGTGAATGAGGAAATTAAGAGGGAATTAAGAAAGATGATTAGTTCTTTTTATACATTTGTATTTTGTTGTGTTGGTAACTGGTCATTTTATGATTTTGGAAGAAGAGGTATTAAAGCTTTTGGAAATACAAGATAATTATGGTTCAGGAGGGTGGCTCTTTACCAGTGCTGGGTTGGTTAAGGTCTTTGAGGCCAGCACCTATCATTTCATGGCTACTACAGAGTACGCTGGCTACATTGAGACTTCAAGTTTTTGCTGAAAAGGGTGAACCTCAACACTAGGTTGCCCTTTTTTTTTTTTTTTTTTTTTTTTTTTTTGAATAGGACAAGTAGGGGATTCTGACTGCTAGGAATCTGGAAGAGGTAGAATCTAGTCCTCCCTGGGCATTTGATGACCCATGGCCTTGGGAAAGTCACACCTCTCTGGGCTTTAGTATCCTCTTACATGAGGAAGAGGAAGGAGATAATCATGACAATCCTCTCCGGTTCTAAAACACTGTGATTCCAAACTGTAGTCTATGTTAGCAGGTCTTATTATTTTCCCCTTGAAATAAACCCCTGAAATAGTTTCTCAGTAATGCTCAGTACCTCGACATCACAGCCATTGTTGATTCAGTTTTTAGGATTCCCATGATTCTAACTAAATGTCACTCATTCAACACGTTTTTAAAAGCTTAAATGTTATGAGCGAAACAGAAAAAGTAGAGAATAAGACCTTGCTCATAAGATGCTTCTGGTGTAGTTGTAAAGAAACTATGTGTATTCATCCAGCTGAGAGAAGCCATTCTATGAACTATACATGAAATCACAGCATAGAATAATAAAGTCTCAAGTCTCCACCTAAAAGTGCCGTAGAAGAAACAACTGTACTGTTATGTGGTGATATAGTTTGGATGTGTGTCCCAGCCCAAATCTCATAATGAAATGTAATCCCCAACATCGGAAGTGAGGCCTGGTGGGAGGTGATTGGATCACAGGGGCAGAATTCTCATGAATGGTTTAGCACCATCCCTCTTGGTACTGTCCTGATAGACCACAGTACGTTCTCAGGAGATCTGGTTGTTTATGTGGCACCTCACCACCTCATTCTCTCTTGCTCCTGCCATGTGAGACAACTGTTCCCCCTTCACCTTCTGCCATGATTGGAAGCTTCCTGAGGTCTCCCCAGAAGCAGATGCCACTGTGCTTCTTGTACAGCCGGCAGAACCATGAGACAACTAAACCTCTTTTCTTTATAAGTTGCCCAGTCCCAGGCATTTCTTTATAGCAATGAAAGAATAGACTAACACATGTGGCGACTGCTTGAATAATAATACATCATAGGTGGCACCGGAGTGTAAAGAATGAAACAAAAACTGTACTTGGGAAGTGGAGGAATCCTTCTACAAAAGGATCAGAGGAAAGGGAACGTGAAAGGGAGTGCAAATCGACATTGCTTAATAGCAGAAAGGAAGATCGATGGAGCACTGTGCCCTGCCCGGTGTTAGAGACAAAAGGAGAGCAATATCAACCAAGGCAGCTTTGAGTATAGTGTCCAGCCCCTTTAGAAAAAAGTTTAGAGTAGCTCCCCATACTCATATTTTGTAGTTAGTGAAGTTGAGTCTCGAAGAGGCCAAGAGACATACTTAGAGACACAAAATCAGGAAGCAGTGTGCTGGAAACACATGACAGATCCATCTCTAAAGCACCTCTTCCTGTTCTATCATGCTGCCTCCTTGAAGGAAACACGGTGAAGCTAAGTCCTAGGAGAGATCCATTCTCCTCACAGAAAGGCAACAGCAAATTTGATTTGTGTAACAAAAATATATTCCATATGTAGAAATTGACAAACTGCATTTGAAATTTAGTCAAAAAGGCAAAGGACCTAGAATAGCCAAACAATCTTCAGAAAGAAAAATTCTGGGCCGGGCGCGGTGGCTCAAGCCTGTAATCCCAGCACTTTGGGAGGCCGAGCAGGTGGATCGCGAGGTCAAGAGATCGAGACCATCCTGGTCAACAAGTGAAACCCTGTCTCTACTAAAAAAAATACAAAAATTAGATGGGTGTGGTGGTGCCTGCCTGTAATCCCAGCTCCTTGGGAAGCTGAGGAAGGAGAATTGCCTGAACCCAGGAGGCGGAGGTTGCGGTGAGCCGAGATTGCACCATTGCACTCCAGCCTGGGTAACAAGAGCGAAACTCCGTCTAAAAAAAAAAAAAAAAAAAGAAAAGAAAAGAAAAGAAAAGAAAGAAAAATTCTGGAGGTCTTAACTTCAGGACTTAATAAAAGCTGCAGTTTAGGCTGGGTGCAGTGGCTCAAGCCTGTAATCCCAACACTTTGGGAGGCTGAGGCAGGTGGATCATTTGAGGTCAGGAGTTCGAGACCAACCTGGCCAACATGGTGAAACCCTGTCTCTATTTAAAATACCAAAAGTTAGCCAGATGTGGTGGCAGGTACCTGTAGTAGTTCCAGCTACTTGGGAGGCTGAGGCAGGAGAGTCACTTGAACCTGGGAGGCAGAGGTTGCAGTGAGCCAAGACTGCACCATTGTACTCCAGCCTGGGTGACAGTAAGAATGTTGTCTCAAGAAAAAAAAAAAAAATCCGCAGTTATCAATACAGTGTGATACTAGTGAAATAAATCACAGATCCATGAAACAGAATAAATAAACCTGAAATAGAATCACATATATATGGTGAGGGTCCCAAAACCTATTTGTATATACAGTACGGTAGAGAGAAGAAAGCTTTCTTAGGCTGCTTTAATCAACTGTATTGAGGCATAATTTATATACAATATTATACTTTCAGTTCAATGAGTTTTGACAAGTGTATAAGCCCACATAACCGTTATCACAATGCTCTACATTGTCAATATCCTCAGCGAATTCCCTCATGCCTCTTTGCTGCCAGTTCCTCCCCAAGCCCCAGTCCCAAGCAAGTGCGGATCTGCTGTCACTGTAGATGAGTTATGCCTTTTCTAGAATGACCTATGCCTGGACTTAGACTATAATAGTCTTTTGTGTCTGACATATTTATGATGAAATATTGGAAATGAGACAGGAATGTCCACTATCACTGCTTAAATTCAACATTGTACTGAAGGATTTAGTCAATGAAGTAAGGCAAGAAAATAAAATACACGGTAAAAGATATTGGAAAGAAGAAATAAAACTGTATAATTTGCAGATTATACGGTCGTGTGTTTTGAAAACCCAAAAGAATCTACAAAAAATGTTAGAGTTACTATGAGTGCATCTTCAGTTTCCTGAACATAAAATCAATATATAAAATTATATTTTTAGGCCAGGCGCAGTGGCTCATGCCTGTAATCCTAGCACTTTGGGAGGCCAAGGTAGGCAGATTGCCTGAGCTCAGCAGTTCAAGATCAGCCTGGGCAACATAGTGAAACCCCGCCACTACTTAAAAAAAACAAAAAAAATATTGGGTGTGGTACTGTGAACATGTAGTCCCAGCTACTCAGGAGGCTAAGGCATGAGAATCACTTGAACCCAGGAGGCAGCAGAGATTGCAGTGAGCCAAGACTGTGCCACTGCACTCCAGCCTGAGAAACAGAGTGAGACTCTGCCTCAAAAAGTAAAAATATATATATATATATTTCTATACACAAACCACACAATTAGAAAGCTGAAATTTAAAAAGGTAATATTTACAATAGCAATGAAAAATAGAACCTGGAAAGAAATCTAACAAAATTGTGCAAGAATTATTGGAAAAAATTAAAAAACTGAAAAAACACATTGAAAAAGACCTAAATAAAGGAAGAGTTATAAGTTTTTAACTTACTATAAGTAAATTGATTTAAAACTCCAACCATAGAAATATAAATAATCACAAATTGATCTGAGCATCCAACAATAAAAATACAAATCTCAATGAATATTTTGGTGAAATTTGGCAAGCTTATTCAAATATTTGGATGAAAAAGCAATGCTCCAAAAAAAGCCAAAATACTCTTGATGAAAATTAATATGATGGGGAGAATTGCCCTGCCAGATATAAATCTAGAACAATTAATTCAGGGCAGTATTGTTGCAGAGATAGAAAAAAATACACTAATACAACAATATAGAAAGCTCAGAAAAGCAATAGGCATATATGGACAATGTAATATATGGTGATAGTACTATAATAGATCAGTGAAGGAAAGGTTAAATTTTTTCAGTAAATAGTTCTGAGATCACATGGATGAAGAGAAATCAGAGGGTAGAGGAATAAAAAAAGATACAGGACTTGTATAAAACAAACAGCAAAATGGCAGGCATAAATCCTACTGTATCCATAATTGCATTCAATATAAATGAATTAAACATTCCAATTAAAAGGCAGAGATTGGCAGAATGGACTAAAAAAGAAACAAAGAAACATGATCCGACTATATGATAACTAAAGAGAACACTTCAGATTCAAACAAACAACTAGATTGAAAGTAAAAGAATGGAAAGAAATACTATGCAAAAAATAAACAAAAGAGAGCTGGAGTAATTGTATTAATAACAGACAAAATGGACTTTAAGGCAAAAATTGTTCTAGAGACAAATTGAACTTATAACAATTAAGGATCAATCCATTAAAAAGATAGAACTATTATAAACATATATACACAACACAGCCTTAAAACATACGAAGAAAAAACTGACAGGAAGAACTGAAGGAAGAAATGAACACTTCTACAATAATGGTTGAAGATTTCAGTATCTGATTTTCAACACTAAATAAGACAACTAGACAGAATATTGTCAAGGAAATAGAAGACTTGAGCAACACTGCGAATCAACAAGACTTAACAGACATCTATAGAATACTGCACACAAGAATACTAGAATACACATTCTTCTCAAGTGTTCGTGAATCATTCTCCAGTATAGACCATAAAATAAATCTCAATAAATTTAAAAAGATTGAAATAATACAAAGTATGTTTTCAGACCATAATAGAAAGCAATCAACACATAGGCAGAAGAATGAAATTAGACCTCTATCTCTCATTATATTCAAAAATCAACTCAAAATGGATTGAAGATTCAAGTTTAAGTCATTATACTATGAAACTACTACAGGAAAACATTAGGAAAATTCTTCAGGATATTTGTCTGAGCAAAAAAAAATTTTCTTTTTTCTTTTTTTTGAGACAGAGTCTCACTCTGTCACCCAGGCTGGAGTACAGTGGCATGTTCATGGCTCACTGCAACCACAACCTCCTGGACTCAAGTGATCCTTCCGCCTCAGCCTCCCAAGTAGCTGGAGGGAGTTGTACTACAGGCATGCATCATCACGCCTGGCTCATCTGTGTATTTTTTTGGTACAGACGGGGTTTTACCACATTGCCCAGGGTGGTCTCAAACTCCTGGGCTTAAGCAGTCCACATAACTTGGCCTCCCAAAGGTCTGGGATTACAGGCAAGAGTCGCTGCACCTGGCCAAGTCTGAGCAAAAATTTCTTGAGTTATACCCCATAAGCACAGGTAAGCAAAGCAAAAATGGACAACTGTGATAACATCAGGTTAAAAAGCTTCTGCGCAGCAAAGGAAACAGTCAACAAAGTGAAGAAATAACCTATAGATGGGGTGAAAATATTTACCAACTACTAATCTGACAAGGGATTAATATAGAAGGAGCTCAAACAATTTAGGAATTGTCTTGGCAAACTTATGCTTTGTTAAAAATCAATTGACTTAAATGTATGAATTTCTTTGTAGATTCTCAGTTGCACTACATGATCTACATAACTTCTTATTTCAATAACACACTTTTGTGTTTCAATTGTTTTAGGGTACAGGTGGGTTTTGGTTACATGGATAAGTTCTTTAGCGGTGATTTCTGATATTTTAGTGCACCTGTTATTCTAGCACACTTCTTAAAAATTTGCTGGAATTTTCAATAAGTTTTGAAATCAGGATGTGTGAAATTTCCAACTTTATTCTTCTTTTTCAAGATTATTTTGGCTATTTCAGGTCCCTAGAAGTTTCATACAAACTTTAAGATTGGCTTGTCAATTTCTATAAAGAAGTTATCTGAGATTTTGATAGAGATTGTACTGAGTCTGTAGATCAGTTTGGGAAGTATTGCCATCTTAATAATAACTGTTTTATTTCATGAATATAGTATGTCTTTCCATAAGTTTGTCAAGACAATTCAATGGAGGAAGAATAATATTTTCAACAAATCCTGCTGGAACAACTGGATATATACATGCAAAAGAATGAGGTTGGACCCTTACCTCGAAACACATACAAAAAAAGAAAAAAACCTAAAAATGGATCAGCGACCCAAATATAAGAGCTAAAACCAAAACACCCTTAAAAGAAAACATACAGGTCTGGGTGCGGTGGCTCACACCTGTAATCCCAGCACTTTGGGAAGCTGAGGCGGGTGGATCACAGGTCAGGAGTCTGAGACCATCCTGGCCAAGATAGTGAAACCTTGTCTCTACTAAAAATATAAAAATTAGCAGGGTATGGTGGCAGGCGCCTGTAATCCCAGCTACTCGGGAGGCTGAGGCAGAGAATTGCTTGAACACCAGGAGGTGGATGTTGCCATGAACGCCACTGCACTCCAGCTCCAGCCTGGGTGACACAGTGAAACTCTGTCTCAAAAAAAAAAAAAAAAAAAAAAAAGAAACCATACAGGTAAATCTTCATGATCTTGGCAACAAATTCTTAGATATGACACCAAAACCATGAGCAATGAAAGAAAATAAAAGTAGGACTTCGTCGAAATTTAGAACTTTTGTGCTTTAACGGACACTATGAAAAAAAGTGAAAAGGCTAACATACTGGGAGAATATACTGGTCAAATATAGAGATCAAATATAGTAAAAAAGAATATTTGCAAAATATCTGATAGGGGCTTGTATCCAGAATATAGAGAACTCTTATAGGCCAGGTACATGCTTGTCATTCCAGTGCTTTGGGAGCCTGAGTTGGGAGGATCATTTGAGGCCAGGAGTTTGAGACCAGTCTGGGCAACATAGTGATACCCCAGCTCTACAGTTTTTTTAATAGCCAGGTATGGTGTGCATGCCTGTAGTCCTAGCTCTTTGAGAGGCTGAGGTGGGAAAATCACTTGAACCCAGAAGTTTGAGGTTACAATGAGCTATGATTGTGCCGCTGCACACTCCAGCTGGGATGACAGAGTGAGATGAAAAAAAAGAGGAGAAAAAAAGAAAAGGAAAGAAAAATCTCTTGCAACTCCACAATAAAAAGACAATCTAGTTAAACACTGAAAAAAGGAATAGACGTTTCTCCAAAGAAGGTAGCCAGTGATGCTCAATATCATTAGTGACAAAGGAAATACCAATAAAAACATGACAAGATGTAATTTCACACATTAGGATGGCTGTAGTCAAAAAGACAGATAATAAGAGTTGATGAGGATATGGAGAAATTGGAACACCCATATAGTGCTGGTAGGAACATAAAATTGTTAGTCACTTTGGGAAACAATTTGGAAGTTTCTCAAAAATTAAACACAGAGTTAGCATATGATCCAACAATTCTACTTCTAAATATATGCCCAATAGAATGGAAAACGTATGTTCATGCAAAAACTTGTACACAAATGTTCACAGCAGCACTATGTGTAATAACTAAAAAGTGGAAACAACTCAAATGTACATAGGTATGGGTTTTGTTTTGTTTTGTTTTGTTTCGGTGGGGTAAAAATGTCCTGGTGTGGGCGGTGTGGCTCATACCTGCATTCCCAGTGCTTTGGGAGGCCAAGGTGGGTGGATCACCTGAGGTTAGGAGTTTGAGACCAACCTGGCCAACCCAGTGAAACCCCGTCTCTACTAAAAATACAAAAAATGTCAGGCGCAGTGGCTCACACCTGTAATCCCAGCACTTTGGGAGGCCGAGGCGGGTGGATCACGAGGTCAAGAGATTGAGACCATTCTGGTCAACATGGTGAAACCCCGTCTCTACTAAAAATACAAAAATTAGTTGGGCATGGTGGCGAACGCCTGTAGTCCCAGCTACTCAGGAGGCTGAGGCAGACTTGCTTGAACCCAGGAGGCGGAGGTTGCCGTGAGCCGAGATCGCGCCATTGCACTCCAACCTGGGTAACAAGAGCGAAACTCCGTCTCAAAAAAACAAAAAACAAAAAACAAAATGTTAGCCAGGTGTGGTGGTGGGTGAGCCGAGATCGTGCCATTGCACTCCAGCCTGGGTAACAAGAGCGAAACTCCATCTCAAAAAAAAAAAAAACCAAAAAACAAAAAGCCAGGTGTGGTGGTGGGTGCCTATAATCCCAGGTACTCAGGCAGCTGAGGAAGGAGAACCTGGGAGGTGGAGGTTGCAGTGAGCTGAGATGACGCCATTGCACACCAGCCTGGGCAACAAGACCAAAACTCCATCTCAAAAAAAAAGAAAAAGAAAAAGAAAAGAAAGTCCTCAAGTTCGTGGCTATCACTGCACAATTCTGTGGCTATACTAAAAACCACTGAATCGTATACTTTAAAAACAAAGAAATTTGTCATTTTCTCAGTAAAACAGTTGGATAATGCTTGTAAAAGAAAATACACTCAGGTAGTGTAATGAACACTGCCAACCTCTATATAATTACACCATATCTTCATCTATTTCACAGTCCACATGGACTGTTCGATGAATCCATCAGAAGTAGATACATCAGTATTAAATGCAAATCTCCGTGCTTGGGACTGTCATGGCCCACTTAGCCTAAGACCACTAGGGACAAATCTGTAATCTGACAAAGTGAGGGTTTTGTTGTTGTTGTTTTGGCTCGTTGCAATAGGAAAAATCACGCAGTGGAAGAACCATGGAGCTTCTCAACAAATAAAGGAAGAAATAGTTACCATAAAATTTCTGGGAAGGATGGAGTCTATGTACAAGTAAATGAAGGACTGTTTTAATGTGTGTTAAGCAATGCAGGGTGAGTATAAAAGGGTTATCATCAGGTCTGGACTATGAAATGGACACGGGGTCATATTTCCTTGGACACTATTAAGATAAATGCCAATATTGTATCCAGACACCTTTATCTGAACCTGTGCACCGGGCCAAAACTCAAGGTCGCTTCTCTTAGTTCCTCCAGGTAAGAGTGGGTTGTTTCATGATTACTGATGTAATTTCAAACAACAAAGTTTTGAAAGTCTCTGATGTCAGAGGACAAGGTGACTCACTGAGTAAGAAAGCGGTTGTCACTCTAAGAAGGGGGTCAAACGGCACCTTTCAGCAGCAGGGTGTCCTTGGGAGAAATACTGTTTGCTATTAACTTTGCTGCTGGCTTTATCTGTGTCTGTTATCCTGGCCTGATGAATGGCAGCGCCGATTTTTACTTTCCCAGTATTGGAGGGGTTACAAAGATTAATGCAATGTTGTTTGTGCTCCTAAGGCCCTGGGGGTAAGAAAGGCAATAATACTTCGATGAAGCAGGGACTAAGGCAGGTTGCCCTGAAGCTTCATTTCCTCTGCCTTTTGTGGATTTTCAAGGAGCTGTTTCCACAGATCAGGATAAGAGCAGAGTGCGTAGCTGTCTGGGTGTCAAGGCAGGGGGTGGGGAGCGGGTCCTGCCCGCCCTGTCCTGGCTTTTCCCCATGAACTCTATTTGTCCTGGTTTGTGGTCCTAGTGGGGTCCTTGGCCCCTTACATGACAGTTCTAATCACAAAGGCACACATCCACGTGGACCCTAATTTTTGGAAGTGGCGAGAAACATTTCTTCCTAGGGGTCCTGTCAGCTGACAAGTTGGGCTGGAGGCTGGGTGACCAGGATCCCCGGTGCCTGCAAGCCCAGGGGTAGGGGAAGCCGCCAGGCGTTCAGGAACCAGGCTGTTGGGAGTGTCTGCACTAAGATCTGGGATTGTGGGTGGAGGAGTGGCAGGGAGTCTGCCAGCCCTGAAGCCCCAAAGCAAGCGTGCCATTTGAAAGAGAGGTAGACCAGTCGCAGAAAGAGAAACCTGATATCGAGGCGGCTCATCTCCAGCATTCAGGAGGTTGGCTGAGTCCACGCAGCTGAGGCCAAGGGCGGGCTAAGGCTGCAGTGGGGCTCACAGCCCAGGCTGATGTGTTGAGAGAAAAACCTGGCCTGGAACTCTCTACTTCTCCAAACAAAAAACCCTGACGGGTTTATGGCACAATGGGAAAACCTGGAATGGCTTTCAGAGAATTGTAGAGACTAGATCAGGAGGAACTCAGACACCATCTGGGATCTGGTCCTGGCCCCACGCTGCTTCCTCAGGAGCTTCCAAATGTCCTGAATTTACTGGAAACCAGAGCTTACATGGCTACTGTTATCACTGTTATTAGTCCGTTCTTTCTCTCTCTCTCTCTCTCTCTCTCTCTCTCTCTCTCTCTCTCTCTCTGTGTGTGTGTGTGTGTGTGTGTGTGTGTGTGTTTTAAAGAGATGGTGTCTTGCAATGTTGCCCAGGCTGGAATGCAGTGGTGCGATCTCCACTCACTGCAACCTCTGCCTCACAGGTTCAAGAGATTTTCCTGCTCAGCCTCCCGAATAGCTGG
Source organism: Saimiri boliviensis (assembly GCF_048565385.1). Lineage (NCBI taxonomy): Eukaryota > Metazoa > Chordata > Mammalia > Primates > Cebidae > Saimiri > Saimiri boliviensis. Next base: position 102,099,007 of record NC_133454.1, read on the forward strand.
GATTACAGATGCCCACCACCACACCCAGCTAATCTTTTGTGTTTTTAATAGAGATGGGGTTTTCACTATGTTGGCCAGGCTGATCTTGAACTCCTGACCTTGTGAACCGCCCTCCTTGGCCTCCCAAAATGTTGGGATTACAGGTGTGAGCTACCGTGCTCAGCCAATCCGTCCTTTTATCAGTCTGTGTAATTGCTGTGGATGGTGACAGTTATCTTCTAGAACATATCATGTGAGGCTTGGGTCCATAGACATCCTGATTAATATATTCATTGTGACCCCATCTTGTGACTTCTAAAACAGTCAATACATGGCCAAATGTGACCTGTACCCCTAAAACTTGCCTTGATTGAATCATTAAAATAATTTTATTTCTCTTACCAACAAAAGAAAAGGAAAAAAAAATCCTCTCAATTATAGGAATCCTCTGACTTGGTCTAAATGCCACTAATGTAAGTGCTATGTGAATACAAAGGAAGTAACTGGGGGAATATTTCTTGGGAAAAGTCAGCCTAGATGGTTCCTAGGTCCCTGCTCGGGTCAGGATCAGTTCAGCCCTCTTTGATGTCCTATACTCAGATACATTCATTCTCGCCCCTGTGTCTGTCTGTTGCCCTAGTGCCTGATGCTCATGTTGATTTATTTGTATTGGGTCTCACAAACTTGATTTAGAAAAAATGTATGAGTGTTCTACAACCAAAACCTGAACATTGTTCTTGGTAATTTGACTGAACAGGAGGAGACTAAGCAGGTGCTTTGTAATCTATGTAAAACGTGAGCGCCAAAGTTTAGAGGCCAGTCCACCTGGGGAAAAGCAGTTGCTATGGTAGATTCATGGGATCCATGTGGGTCAGGGAAAAATCAAGATGGAGCGGGTGGCCAGGCGTGGTGGCTCAAGCCTATAATCCCAGCACTTTGGGAGGCCGAAGTGGGATGGCTTGAGCCCAGAAATTTGAGACAACAGTCTGGGCAACAAAGCGAGATCTTGTCCCCCCAACCCCCAAAAAAATTAAAAAGAAAAGATGGAGCGGGAGGATTGGCACAAAGCCATGATGGTAATGCGGCGCGATAGCAGTGGTGATACTCACAGCTGCCATTTATCTAGCGTTTACCACGTGCCACGGTTTCTTTTTAAATGGCAGTAAAAGGCAGGACCAGAAATCTACAGGTTCCAAGGAATGATATCCACCCAGTGTCTGCCAGTCTTCCTTTTCTTCTCTCCCAAATGAGGGGAAATGATGACCTCTATCTTCACCTTACGTGTTAGCTGTAGATGACTGTGATAATAATGGTAGTGATAATAAAGTAGTATAAAATGAAAGCAGTAATGTAAACATGCCCCCATACACTGCCTAATTATAGTAACACATAATTATATATTACATTGTAATATATAGTTACAGTATAACTAATATCTGCCCCTCAGTAGATATTTAACAAATCTTCATCTGTTGCAAATCACTCAACAAGTATTCGTTGAGTGCTAGTGAATACGTGATTTTCTTTCTCAAGCCGTAAAAAGACATGGTCGCTACCCTTATGTATTTTTGTTTTATTGCTGTTTGTCAATAAGGAAAAGTATTATGTTTTGTGTGTAGAGTGATTTAGACAACCATACACTTGATTTCAAATCAGAAGACCCAGATGCTAGTTTTTGCTCTGCTAGCCAGTCACTTTGATTTCTTAGTTTATTCTGAACAAATAAGGTGTTAGACTAGATTTTTACAAGCTCTGCCAGCTGTAACATTGCATTATTTGGTTTAGAGTCTGTGACACCCAGTGTTGGGAGGGCAGTTTGGCTGACTGGATATAAAAGGGCAACCTTTAGGTTTTGCCTACAACTTTACCTTGATTTGGTCTTTCATATCCTTTCCATCTTGTTTAATGGTAGTTAAATCTTCAGAAACCTGCCTTTTTATATCCAAACTCATATAAAAATGATAACGGTAAGAAACCCAATTTAGTTATCTTATTTTTTTTCCGGAAAGGAAAACCATTGACCACACACACACACACACACACACACACGCACGATTGCTTGCTTACTGAGAAATCAGAGCTTCAAAAGTTAGCTTATTCCAGCCACCAGCTGTCATCATGTGAGGGACTCTTGTGAGCTGATTGCTCCTGAGAGAGATGAGTTATCTTTTGTCTTCACTAATCCACATCTGTAGTATATTCAATGCTTACCCATCCTCACCCTGTGGTTTTCTATGGCTTCATAAAATGCTTCAGCCAGACAGGTCAAGGTTTAAAGGTGTGTTTTTTTTTGTTTGTTTGTTTTGTTTTTGCAATGAAAGTTAATTGTTCATTGAAAGTTAATTGATTTTTCTAGGAATGAGCCTCTAAACATGGCCACAGCTCAGTGATAATGACCAACGCAACATCCCTTTGCTGGACCTATGCGAACATGAAACAGATAAAGAGAAGTGAGCATGTGGCATTCATCAGAGGAAGAAGGCAATGCCAATTTTGTAAGCGGTATACAGGCTTGCTGAACATGGTTACTTGGAAAATTACTAACTAAACCTTTTTTTTTTTTTAGCCTTTTTACATTTAGTTAAGATTTCATGAAGAGGTGTAAGAGAAAAGCTTTTCCAGCCCAGCCATGAGTACTCTGATTTACTCAGAAGAACCACGAACTTTGAACATCTCAATAATCCAGCATTTCTCAAACTTTTCTGTGCATGTATATCACTGAGGTATCCTATTGAAGCACATAGTCTAATTACTTGGTCTTGGGTGGGGACTGAGATTCCGCATTTCTGAGAACCTCCAAGGTGATGCCAATGTGTTCTTGATGCTGACACCCTATTTTAAGAAGCAAAGGTCTTGTTAGAATCAACCCAACCAGTAGAAGGCAAACGATCACAATTCTTGACTGTGAGTTTCAGACAATGATTGTTTATGTTCAGATGGGATTTTATTACCTTTGGCCTGTATAGTGGAGGGGTGTGTGTTTGTATTTTCTCTTAAAAACAAAGCTGAAAAGCCAACGGGCACATGGACAGCAAAGAGAAGGGTGTTAGCGTAAAATGTGGTTGCAAAAAGGTGGAGATCAATAATCTGCAGCTATTTCATTTCCTTCCTTTCTTCCCTCCTTCCCTTCCTCCTTCCTTCCTTCCTTCCTTCTTCAATCTCGCTCTCGCTCTTTCTTTCTTTCTTTCAACAAGGTTTCATTGTCACCTGGAATGGAGTGCAGTGGCGCAATCATCACTCACTATAGCCTCGAACCCCTGAGCTCAAGTGATCCTCTCACCTCAGCCTCCCAAGTGTCCGCACTGCAGGCTTCATGAAATGCTTTATCCAGACAGGTCAGGGTTTAAAGGTGCCCCGCTACAGGTATGTACCACTAGACCCAGCTAATTTATTATTATTTTTTTTTAAAAGAGACACAGGTCTCACTTTGTACCCAAGCTGATCTCAAACTCCTGGCCTGAAGCAATCCTCCCACTTCGGCCTCCCAAAGTGCTAGGATTACAGGCATGAGCCATGGCCCCTGGCCCTATTTCTAATGTATGAATAACGTGTTCTCAAGTTATCTTAAGAAATAAAGTATTTCTTTTTTTTTTTTTAATAAATAAAAAGTAGCTATTCTGATGTTAAAATGAATTACTTTCACTTGAATTAATGGTAGAAAAATTTAGGATGACAAATAAATCAGGAACAATCAGAAAAGACAGAGCTATTTCTCTTGAAGATGGGATTCACTCATTCTACAATTTATCAAGCCCTTTGCAATGGGTCCAGGTGCTGTGCTGGGTGCTGGAGATAGAGAAGCTGTCCCCTCTGTCAAAGTCTCACATTCATTTGGGGGGATGGTGACTCAAAACAGTTCTTAAAATGAATTAAAACTGTGATCTCTGAAGGAGAAATGGAACATTTTGAGAACATCTGAACTGGAGTGTTTGACTCAATCGGGATGTGAAGGAAGGGCCTCCTCACGAAAGTGATGTTTGAGGTGAGATCTGAGGGATGCTGGAATCAAGCAGGTGAAGGGGTGTTAGGAGGCACAGAAGGTTAGAAGGAGCTTGGCCCCTGTGTGAAGTCACCCATATATCCTAAACATGGTCTCTCCTGATCTGAGGCCTGACATGGCCAGTCTTGGCATAATTAATGCTGATGCTGGAGACTACCCAGCCTGGTCTCACCCACAGAGACAGGAACATGCCATGTGGTCCTTGTGGGCCTCCGTGCACTCGGAGCTGTCCAGCCTACCCTTACTTCCACTCCCCCGAACCTTGTCGTTAAGCTGTAGCCTATGTGACATACTTGCTTTTCAATTTCATTTTTTCTTATACCGTTTTATATAGATTGTATTGTGATGATAAAATAACACTCTTGAACACATTCTCTTATGTTAAAAAAAAAAATGAGCTCCCTAGTTTTGGCAGACTTCCAACCAGGTTTGGGAAGCTCTACTCCATGTGGGATGGGCAGGAGTTTGGAGAGCGTGAAATCAGTTAAATCTCTGCGGCCCCTGACAGACTTTGCCCAGGAACACATGTGGTGTTCAGAATAATGCTGTATGGTGAGCAGCGATCACTGAGGCTCAGAGAAATGAGCTTGCCCAATGCCTTGGTGACTGACGAATAGGGATAAACCTATCACTGGGTCCTCATTTTTCCAGGTACGTAACATCTCATCGTCTCAAGTGTCCTGCTTGGCTTTGCTGTCTCAGAAGCTCCCCCAAGACTGTCGCCTTCTGGATTCCCCTTACACCCAGCCTGTGGATCCAGAGGGAGCTTTTTCATGCTTAATGTGTTACTGAAACATCAGGCATTCTGTCTAGGTCCCGCTGATCACTGCAGAGAAAGCCAATCACTGACCTAACAATTACTGCCAAAGAAGAAGGCTTTAATTGTGTGTTGCAGCTGAGGAGAATGGAGGGCAGTCTCAAATCATCTCCCTGGGAGAGCAGTCTCAACCCATCTCCCTGACCAGATAAAATCAGGCGTTGATAGAGCAGGGAAGAAACGTAACTGTGTGAGAAAACAGGAACTCGGGAAGGATCAGGAAGCAATCACGATGAATGAGGGGCCTGGAGTTTCATTGTCTGGATGCAATGATCTGGTGAGTTTTTAAGTTGATCCTTTTTTTTTTTTTTTTTTTTTTTTTTTTTTGAGAGGCCCGGTGGTCCTTTCCTGGAGGAAGAAACTCTGATAAAACAAATGTAAGTTTCAAGCTGTAATGCCAGAAAGGTCAATTTCTATGTTTATCCAAACAAAAAACACCCAAAACTGTCAATGGGACTATTGGGTTGGTTTCAAAGGTGGATATGACGGCCCCCAGGACTCAGTCTCTTTATTTATTATAAATAATATAAACCTTATTATAGGGGACAGTGGGGTAGGGGAATATTCATGAAGAAGCCAGGTAGTGTTCTTCGCTTCCTTTCTTTTTCTCTTTTCTCTTCGTCCTTATTCATTGGGTATGTTTTCCTGCCCCAGCACAAGACCCTTAGACGTGGAAATGCCTGAAGCAAGCAGTTTGACCAGCAGGGGGCAGCATGAGCCCATCGCTGTGTCTGAAAACAAGCAGGTCCTGGTCCGCGGCCCTCCTCTCCAGACAGGCTGAGTTTCTAACAGGCGCGTTGGAGTCACCTGATGAGCTTTTAGAAAATTGCAGGTGGTGGGCTCACTTCAATTGCCATCTTCTGTTCTCGGGAGCGGGACATGGACATTGCCATTATTTAAAAGTTCCTCAGGTGAGTCTGGTGCATAGCGTTGAAAACCACTCGGAGAAGACAATCTGTGAAAAGTGTAAGGGCTTTTAGGAATCACCCAGCCCAGCCCAGCTGCTCCCATTTTGCAGCTTCAGGAACTGAGGCCCAGAGATAGAAACAGTAGGTTTGGGGGTACTCGGAAGACGGCACCAGAACCCAGGACCCCTGACATTCGGCCCAGTTCTTCCTCCGTGGCACGTGGTCGTCCATGTTTCGACTGGGCCTGGGCATCAGAGGACAGCAGGGACCACTCCTCCCCTCGGCTCCGCTCCTCACAGAAGAATTCAGAACGGGCCTGCAGAAATCAGCTGGAGAAGCTCTCAACCACGTGTGCACCGGGTGCAATGCCTGTGTGTTTCAGGAGACCGGAGGACGAAGAGAGAGAGGTAGCCAAGACAGCCGCAGTCCAGTCAAGGAGGGCTTCCTGGAGATGAGGCAGGAGGAGGAGATTTCAGTGGCCCATGAACAGTGGGGCCATATTTAAAACCAGAGGATCCAGATAAGGAGTGGGCGTTCCTGGGACCACAGGTATGAGTGAGAGCCAGAGAGCAGAGGGAGTTAACGCTGTGGAGACGAAGAGTTAACACCTGCGTAGGGAACTTGTCTCCCAGATGGAGGAACCAAGGCCCTTTATGAAATGTTTTAGATCTCGGCCTGGATGCATGAAGAAACACGGGAAGTGTCTGAGCCTGGGAGGGGCGCCTGGTAGCTGGGCCTTAGAAAGATGCCCCTTAAAGGCCTGGTGTGTGTGGCTCATGCCTGTAATTCCAGCACTTTTGGAGACTGAGGTGGGCGGATCACGAGGTCAGGAGTTCGAGACCAGCCTGACCAACATGGTGAAACCCCATCTCTACTAAAAATACAAAAATTAGCTGAGTTTGGTGGCACACGTCTGTAGTCCTAGCTTCTCAGGAGGCTGAGGCAGGAGAATCACTTGAACCTGGGAGGTGGAGGTTGCAGTGAGCCAAGATCACGCCACTGCACTACAGCCTGGGCGACAGAGTGAGGCTCTCTCAAAAACGAAACAGAGAAAAAAAGAAGACACCCCTGGGGGCAGCCGGACTGGAGGCCCAGAGGGAGGCAGCTCTGGGGGCTGCTTTAGAATCATGCTTTCGAAATCCTCCCAACACAGAAAAGATATGGCTTTTGGAAGGTGTCCGGAGGTATTTGTGGAGTAGAATGGATGCTGAAGTAGAAGGCGGCCCTTAACAGTGGGCTGTGGAGGAGGACAGGGCTGTAGGAAAGACTGGGAATAGAAGTTTGGTGAGCTACAGGAATTCCATGCTTTTATATCCTAGCAATGAATAACTGAAAATGAATTTTTTTTTTTTTTTTTTTTTGAGAGTCTTGTTTTTCATCCAGGCTGGAGTGCAATGGCATGATCTTAGCTCACTGCAACCTCTGTCTTCTGGGTTGAAGTGATTCTCCTGCCTCAGCCTCCCAAGTAGCTGGGATTACAGGAGCCCACCATCATGCCTGGCTAATTTTTGTATTTTTGTAGAGACAGGGTTTCATTATGTTGGCCAGGCTGGTCTTGAACTCCTGACCTCAGGTGATCCAGCTGCTTTGGCCTCTCAAAGTGCTGGAATTACAGGCGTGAGCCACTGAACCTAGCCTGAAAATGAAATTTTTAAATGCCATCTGTAACAGCACCAAAAACTATGATATATATTCAGGGAAATTTTAACAAAATATGTGCAAACATGTACACCAAAAACTACAAGATAATGTTGAAGGAAAATGGAGATATATACCAGATTTATGGATCAGAAGATTCAGTATCATAAATGGCATTTCTTCCCAAATTGAGTTATGTGTGCAAACCCAGCAGGCTTATTCTTTTTTAGAAGTTGGCAAGCCAAAATTTATATCAAAATATGACCTTTGTGCCATATGATAGCCTAAACAATTTTGGAAAAGAACAAAAAGCTGAAGGATATAATTTAATTTTAAGACTTAATATAAATATATAGCAATTATGTACATTACTGTAGATATAAGTAGAGAAATATAACCAATGCAACAATAGAGCATCTAGAATTAGACTCATTTATGTATGTCAATTTATTTTTTTCAGTTAAGGTGCCAAAGTAATTCAACAGGGAAAATGGTGTTTTCAACAGATGGTATGGGAAAATGGGGTATCAATTTGGGGGGAAATTGAATCTCAACTCTTATTTCACGTCATACATGAAAGTTGACTTAAAATGGGTCATAGAACTAAATTTAAGAGCTAAGGTTATCAAACTTCTAGAATATAGGAGAAAATATTGTAGCCTTTGGATAGGCAAATGTTTCTTGTGTAAGAATAAGAAGCATGAACCATACAAAAATAGTTGAGAAGTTAGACTTCATTTAAATTAAAAATTTCTCTTCTCCCAATACTCCATTAAGAAAATGAAATGGCAAGTTATAGCCTGGGAGAAAATATCTGCAATACATACACCTGCATAGAACTTGTACCCAGAATTTATGAAATTCTCATCCAGTTCAGTAAGGAGACAAACCACCCAATACAAAAATGAGCATGGTACGAATTCTAAGATGATCCCCAGTGACCCATGCCCTTGTATAATTACCTCCCCTTGAATATGGGAGTTCAATATTATGGATCTCATTCCTATGATTAGGTTATATTATATTATGTGAAGGTATATTATGTGAAGGTATTTTGGCAGATGTAATTAAGGTTCCTCATCAGTTGGCTTTGAGCTAATGATACAGGAACTAGAAATTTAGGCAGATAGGGCAAAGGAGTCCTCAGCAAGGCTTCCCTTTTAACAAAAAGCAGCCCCCAAATAATTTCTAACAAAGAGCCTGAAAATCGAGCTGCAGACATAGAAAAGCAAACTGGAAGCTTGTATGGGTGAACGCTGGCAGCTATGCCAATAGGAGAGCCTACCTGCAAGCCAGTTGTGTTCAACACGGAGGCTCCATCTTCCCTTTTCTTTGTCACCACATGTAAAGAACCAGACAACATGGCACCAGCCAGGTAGAGAACCGGTCTGCACAAGAAAAGATTAGGATGGCGTGGCCAGCTTCTTCTTGAGCTATGCAAATGGCTGGTCCAACCAATCTTTCACGCCCTATGTAAATCAGATACCATCTTCTGAAACTCATCTATAAAACCCACTGCATTCCACTGTTGAATTGGCATCCCATTTTCCCTGGGACGCCTCTCTGCACAGAGAGTTCTTCTCTTTCATCTATTAAACTTCTGCTCTTAAACTCACTCTGGTGTGTCCACATCCTAGTTTTTCATAGCTGTGAGGCAACAAATCTGTATTTGTCCCAGACAGTGACGCAGCTTCACTAATCAAAAGGGAGATTGTCCCGGGTGGGCCTGACCTAATTAGGCAAGTCTTTAAAAATAAGGCTCTTTAGGTAGAAGAGAAACTCTACTGTTGGCCTGGAAACAAGCCACTATGAGTTCTGTAGCTGCAGAGAAATGAATTCTGCCAACAACCACGTGTGCTCGGAAGACGAGTCTCAGCTCACACTGCAGCCCAGGCTGACACCGTGACCGCAGCCTGTGAGACTTGGAGTAGAAGACCTAGCTGAGCCATGCCTTGCCCACGGAAACTGAGAGATAAAAAATGGATTTTAGTTTTTGGTTTAGGCTGACAAACGTGATATATAGAAAACTATAATAATAAAATAAGCAAAAGATATGCAGATACTTCACAAAACAAGATATCTGGATAGACAAGAAGTTCAACATCAGTCATCAGAGAAATGCAAATTGAAACCAAAACGAACATGCTCCACATACAATCACAAAAGAGAATGGCTGAAGTTAGGGGGAAAAAACCTGACAATGCCAAGTGTGACGGCACCTGGAATTCTCATAGACTGCTATTGAAATGGAAATTCGTACCACCACTTTAAAAAACAGTTTGGATGTTTCTCATAAAATTAAACCTATCATATGGCTCAGTTATTCCACTTGTAGATATTTACCCAAGAGAAATGGTAACATGTGTCCACACAAAGACTCACAGATGAAACGTTCACTGTACTTTTCATAATAGCCAAAAGTAGAAACCAGACAATTGTACACCAATAGGCAAATGAATACACAAACTGTGCTGTATCCACACAAGGGAATAGTACTCAGCCGTGGGAAACCTTTTGAGGGTGATGGGAATTTATGTAATATGATGGCCGTGGCGATGACTACACAGGTGTATACATTTGTCAAACTCTTCCAACTTCAGATTTTAAGTGGGTGCATTTTCTACCCAAATCATACCTTGGTCGAGCTGATCTTTTTAAATTGCGTTTTAGGTTTTGGGGTACATGTGAAGAACATGCAAGATTGTTGCAGAGGTACACACATGGCAGTGTGATTTGCTGCCTTCTTCCCCTTCACCTATATCTGGCATTTCTCTCCATGCTATCTCTTCCCAACGAGCTGATTTTTAAAAGTTCACCATCCCAGCATGATTTGCTCAAAAATGATCCCACAGAGAGGGAAAACCTACTGATACAGGTGGATAGAGGTCAATTGCAGGAGGGATGGCCTTGGGTAGGAAGTAGGGTGTGCTCCAGTGCTTAAGAGGAAGAGTTGGCTATTAAATTCTGGGGTAGTTTATGTGTTTTCCCAGTTAAATGGAAAGCAATGTAACAGCGGAAAGTAAGGCGAGGCAGAGCTGTTGGAAGTATGAGAGAGAAAAAGGTGCGAAAGTCATTTCAGAGAGTGGAGAGGAAAAATGGTCCCCAGGTCTGCCGCCCATACCTTCCTACTCCCTGACACTTCTCATTCACCTTGGAACTCTATCTCATGTTCCTTTTCCTCATCACTGTTTTATTTGAGCAGCGTGACGAGGCAGCAGTGTCTGCTTAGAACCTTAGACTTGTTACCATCGTTGGACACACCAGGCCACATGACCTGAGACTCTGCAGGGTGGGGCTCCACTTTCTGTCTCTGCACAGTGCCCCTGGTTCCCTGAGAAGCTTCTGCTTCACTTCCCAGGTCTGCCACTCGCAGAGCTCTGGGGCTCTGAGAAAGCAATGGGTTCTCAGAAAGCAGCCTGATATTGGGGGGTCCTGGCAAGCAGGCAGGGGCTTGGGAAATTCATGAGAGAGGTTTGCGTAAGTGGAGTGATGAGGATGATGGGGGGCCTGGAAGTGCAAGGGCCCCTCATGACCATAAGAGGAGGAAATTGGCCTGAGGCCTGGGTCCAGAGAGAAGTCTTGGTGCTCAGAGTCAGCTCTTGCTCTGCTCCTCTGGTTCTTCAACAGTGGCTCTGCAGAGAAGTCAGCTCTGATGCGAGCACTGCTTCCTAGCTCTTAGAAGTGCTCAGGGCGTAGTCCTCCTAAGCCCTAAATCTCTGCCTCTACCTGCCCCTGTCCCCCACCCCAATCCAACAGTTCCTGCACTAGAATCTTCCTGTGGCTCAGCCTGTGGACTTGGATTTTCCCAGGGCTACCAAGTGTATGTGTAGCCAGGGCATCCAACAGGGTGACTCGAGCAGAATACCCAGCCTGGTCTCCCTGTCAGAAGAATGCTAGCTCCAGCCTCATCCATTGGGACCAACTCCTCCACCATGGGGACTTTATGGACATCTGTCACTTCTTCAACTTTGATTCCTGTTGTGTCTTACCCTTAAGGGACTCTTACTTGGGTCTCGCCGGGACTGAGATATATACCAACTGCCATTCCCTGGTGTCTGCATGGACACTCAACCTGACAGAGACAACTCTGAGATTTGTGGTTTTCACAAACAGTATTCGCCACTAAGGAAAGTCACCTCAACTTAGAGCCTAAGAAAGAAATGTCTGCTTGTTTCCAGTAGCCATTTAGATAGTCGTGGAGCTAGAATGTTACTAAAAATCTAATGCTTTCATTTTATTTTTTATTTTTATTTTTTTTAAGTTGGCCAATCCTGGGCCTCAGAGTCTGGCCATGGGAGACCCCATCAGCCTGTTACCTTTGCCTCCAGGTAGAAAGAAAGTAATCTAAGGATTTGTGCAAGCCTGCATTCCTAGGTGAGTTTGTGTAACTGATTGCCAAACCGGGCAGGAAGGCTGCGGAAGAGGCCATGGAGGCCCGCTCACCAGCCCCGGGCTGTTGGCCAGAGACGCACTCCCGCTCCTGCCTGTGACCCAGCAGTTGACGGTTAACTGGTATGGCAACATTATATGGCTTTACCAATGAAAAAGTGAAGGCATATCTTTCTCTTCACCCCAAGATATTAGATGAATTTGTATCTGAAAGTGTTAGTGCAGAGAGAGTAGAGAAATGGCTGAAGAGGAAGAACAGCAAATCAGAAGACCTGCCAACGCCCCAGGCCATCGAGCCCCAGGCCATTGTGCAGCAGCCCCAGCCCTCAGTCGAATGCAGATGCCGCAGGGGAACCCACTGCTGCTGTCCCACAGCCTGCAGGAGCTGCTGGCCAGGGAGGTGGAGGTGGAGGAGGAGCTCATTCTGGAGAAGAAGGGCCTCTTCCTGAAGCATGTGGTGTGAGGTTTCCAGCCAGCGCTTCAAGTCCTCCATGTACAGACGGTACAACGACTTCGTGGTCTTCCAGGAGATGCTCCTGCACCAGGTCCCCCACCGGATGGTGCCCGCCCTGCCACCCAAGAGGATGCTAGGAGCTGACAGGGAGTTCACTGAGGCCAGGAGGAGAGCTCTGAAGCGCTTTGTTCTCCGAGAATGTGGTTCTCAAGCTCTTCCTGTCCTTCAGCGGTGTGGAGAACAAGTTAAAGGAATCAGCACAGTGTTTGGGGGACGAATTAATGAACTGTAAGCTGGCTGCCAGGGCCAAAGACTTCCTCCCAGCTGACATCCAAGCTCAGTTTGCCATCAGCCGGGAGCTGATCCGGAACATCAACAGCTTTCACAAGCTTCGGGACAGGGCTGAGCGGATTGCGTCGGGGGCCATCGACAAGGCAGCATATCTTCTCATATTCGGGAAGCAGCTAAGTGCAGTGACACGACCCCGCTCCCCTCCTGGGCCGCTCTGAACAGCAGCACGTGGGGGTCCCTGAAGCAGGCTCTGAAAGGCCTGTCTGTGGAATTCGGGCTGCTGGCCGACAAGGCTGCATAACAGGGTAAGCAGGAGGAGAATGACGTGGTGGAGAAGCTGAACCTCTTCTTGGATCTGATGCAGTCGTATAAGGACCTGTGTGAGTAGCACGAGAAGGGTATGCTGCACAAGCACCAGCGGGCCTTGCAGAAATACAGCTTGATGAAGAGGCAGATGATGAGCGCCGCTGTGCAGAACCGCGGGCTGGAGTCCGTGGGAGCAGCTGGAGTCCCGCATTGTGGAGCAGGAGAATGCGATTCAGACCATGGAGCTGCGGAGCTACTTCTCCCTGTACTGCCTGCACCAGGAGACGCAGCTCATCCACGTCTACCTGCCCCTCACCTCCCACATCCTTGGATCTGGGAGTACCTTGGTGAACTCCCAGATCCAAGGGCACAAGGAGATGAGCAAGGTGTGGAACGACCTGAGACCCAAGCTCAGCTGCCTCTTTGCGGGACCACACAGCGCCCTGACCCCACCGCCTTCCCTGCCGCAGTCCCCGCTGGAGGACGGCCTGTGTCCTCACTAGCGTGAGGCTAAGGCGGTGCTCCCTGCGGCCACACTAAAACCTCTTTCAAAAAAAAAAAAAAATCTAATGCTTTTAAATAACATTTTTCTAATATTTTTAAGCTCCCTAAATAATTACTGTGGTTCATAAAGAAGCCTGCAAACCACAGGACCATGATCACGAGGTAGGGAGAGACTGGAGCCCCGCTGACTTCTCTGCTCTGTGTCCCTGATCAGGGTGGCAGGAGCAGTGAGGTTTAAAGAAGTTACCTTGCTCAACCGACTCTTCCACTCAAATGCCATCTCTGCTTGTGCTCATTGTGTGGAGGTGGTGCATGGAACCGGGTGGAATACACAGCAGCTCTGCTAGACTGGTGCGTCCCAGGAGAAGTGGGAGCTGCAGTGAATCTCCCCAGGTTTCACCCAAAGTCCCTTCATCCCCTCAGGTGAGAAGCAGCCAGGCAACACATTTCTAGCCTTATGTTAGTGTTGTATCTTCTTCCTGATGCAGACAAGACTGGGAAGAGCCACATAGAGCACAGTCGTTGTGGGTCCCCTAACGCTGCTCACCCAGAATAACATGGTGCTAATACACCCTACTTCAGAATACCGCCACTCCCAAAGAGCACATTAAATATGTGAATTAGTATCAGGGGAGTCATTCATTGCCAAACCCCAGGGGATGTGCATATTTAGCTGATCACTGGGAACTGGGCGGGGCGGGGGAGTGGTGGGTAGTAGCAAAGAGCTGATCTTGGCTGGGCTTGCCATTTGCTGAGTAAACCCAAAGAAGGGAGCTTTGGGCGTATGGGAGAGATTGATGATAACAAAGAGCCATGGAACTGAAACAGCATGCCATATGAAAAGACATGAGGATAAACTCAGGCTTGATTCCACCACCTGTGAGTTGTGTGATGTTAGAAAAATTCGCGAAGTTCTCCAACTCTCTCTTTTCTCATTTTGCTAAGTGGGCATCAAAGCACCCTTCCCATGGGGTCACTATGAGCATAAAGGATGAAGTTTGGAGGGCACATGCTTCCAGTCTGTAAAGTGCCCTGGAAAAGGTGGGTGCGACTTGGGGGTTTGAGTGTGGCATTACAGGCAATTTATGTGCACGAATGTTGACCGGAGCATCCCCAGGCAGCACTGAGCTGGGGTCCGAGCTCCTGCGGTCACGCCACTTTCCCTGGCTCCTCCCCTCCTGCAAAGCCACCTGGAGCCACCCTCTCCCTGGGAGGCCCTCACGGGTATCTCAGACGTTTTCACAAAGATATCTGCTCTTGCACAGCTTGGCTGCTGCAGCAACAGACTCCCCTGGTACTTTTCTGCTCTTCTAGTCGAAAGGCCAGCGATCAGCACCTGGCCTTGTGGCCTCTCAGGATGAAGCTGGGATGAAGTTCTTCCCAGGCACCTCCTCAGACTCCCATCAACAGGTTCAAAAATGTCTAGCCAAACCCCTCAGGCTCTGCACAGAGATGTCTGCAGGGCTGCCCGCTGTCCTTTAGGCCCGCCCCTCTCTCCGTGCCTTTGAATGGCAGGGTGGGCGTCATGACTGCCTGTGGCCAACCAAGCCTCAGCTTCCTGTCAACTTCTCCCCCATACCTAAGGTGCAGAGTCCTGTTGGGGGGGAAAAAATGACCCTCTTCTGCCACTGTGGAGTGACAGGCTCCAAGCCCACCCCCTGCACCACCTGGTGCTCTCTCCAAGGTCCTTGGCTGGCTCTTCTCACCTGTACAGCAGCTATTTATTGCTTCAGATCTCCACCCCTGCCCCTTTCCCCCTTCCCCTGCCCAAGGTGGATCCTTGCACGCCACTCTGGACTTCTCAGAGATGTGTGTCCACTAACTATCCCTTCCCTCATTCGGGGTTGCACCTCTCTATGTGCGTTCCTTCCCACAGTGTCTCAATAAACTCAAGACACTTCCATCAGTGTCTCAATAAGCTTAAGTCTTGTCCACCTTAAAAATCAAAATCAAACTTTGGCCTTCTCATTTTACCCAGCAGAGCAGTCTTCCTGTTCCTGGGGAGATGAGACAGACTCATCCATGCAGCACCTGGAGTTGGGCCTCTGATTTTGGGCCGATGCCTCCTAAGTCACTGACTCCTTCCCACATCTCTTCCAAACCACCATCCCACAGTCTGGCTGCCGGCTGGATGTGATCGTCCAGACGTCTCACGGGCACATCAAAAATCTGCTTTCAAAACCAGGTTTCGGCAAGGCGCGGTAGTTTATGCCTGTAATCCCAGCACTTTGGAAGGCTAAGGCGGGCAGATCACGAGGTCAGGAGATGGACACCATCCTGGCCAACATGGTGAAATCCCGTCCCCACTAAAAATACAAAAAATTAGCTGGGTGGGGCGGTGTGTGCCTGTAGTCCCAGCTACTTGGGAGGATGAGGCAGGAGAATCATTGGAATCCAGGAGGTGGAGGTTGTAGTGAGCCAAGATCTCACCACTGCACTCCAGCCTGGCCACAGCAAGACCCAGTCTCAAAAAACAAAAACCAAAACACAGATTTCTCCCCTTCCCTCACACAAAAGCCCCCCCGCCCACCTCTCCCCAGTGTGACCCTCTCACTGGTGTATGCCATCATCCTTACCATTGCCAAGACCCCCCAGCTCTTCTCTGGACTATTTCATGAGCTGCCATCCCACTCTGATTGCTGCTGAGGTCCCCTCTCACCTGACCGGATGGTCGCAGCATCCTCATGCCCTCCGTCCTCTGCCAGGTGCATGCTCAGTCCCATCCTGCAGGGCAGAGGAAACAGGCAGCTCTCCAAATTCCATCAGGTCTCTCCCTGCTCAAAAGACATCGATGGCCCTTCAGCCACATGAGGATAAAGTGCAGGTTGCCACCTGTCCACACCTGCAGGCTGTGCTCCACGGGCGGTGAACGCCATTCAGCTTCTGGAAGGTACCATGCCCCGCTCGCAGAACCGCTTGCTCTGCCTAACACTCTGACCTCCGCTCCTCCCCTGCCCCTTCCAGTGTCTCTGAGCTTAGACCTCGCTTTTGCACTGAGACTCCTCAGGGCTTCCACAGCCCCATTCACATCACCAGTTACATCACCGTTCCCGTGTTAACCACCAGTTCACCTGCCAGTCTCCCCTATGGCCTGCGAGCCACGTCGGCGAAGACAGCATCTCTGTTTTGTGTAATTTTGACTCTCTGGTCAGTGCCAACAATGTGTGGAGTGCCTGGGTGGAAGGGTGTGTGGATGGTCAGAGCTCAGGCTGGTCTGATCCCCAGCAGGGACCCAATTTGCTTTCTCTAAGACAATTCCAGCCCTTGAATAAATATTCTGGTTTCCAGTCAAGTGTGGCCTCCCAGCTCACCAGACACCTGTGCCAAGGTGGGGTTCAGCTTTTCTTGCCACAGAGTGGAAGAAACTGCCTTTGATACAGTAATAAACTCCCTCCCTTTGTGGTCATTCTCTCCTTTTGTCCAAAACGAAGTTCCTTCAGACACAGCCCAATTCCAGCACTTCTCATTCCCCCAAGCACCTTTTTCCATCAGTTACCTCTCAGCCTCTTTGCCTTCTCCATTTCCGCCCTGCTTGAAAACACATCCTGCATCCCCCTCTGAAAAAAACTCCTAGGTGACCCTTTCATGCCCCCACGTTATTGCTCATTCCTTACTTCATTTTTTAAAGTAGAGATGAGGGCCGGGCATAGTGGTTCGCGCCTGTAATCCAAGTACTTTGGAGGCCAAGTGGATGGATCACCTGAGGTCGGGAGTTCAAGACCTGCCTGACCAACATGGTGAAACGCCGTCTCTAAAAGAAAAAAGAAAAAAAAAGTAGAGATGAGGTCTCATTATGTTGCTCAGGCTGGTTCCTAACTCCTGAGCTCAAGCAATCCTCACTCCTCAGCCTCCCAAAGCGCTGGGATTATAGGCGTGAACCACCAAGCCCAGCCCCTCTGTTCATTCTTGACCAGAGGTCTCAAGGTGAGTGGCCTACATCTGCCACATCCGGTGCTTCTCTGCCCACTTGATCTGTACACCTGGCTGTAGCCCCACACTGCTGGGGCCTGCCTGTTCCTTCCCCTCATGCTGCCGGGTGGCTCCTAAAGGGCAGCATGGGTGCATGGGTCGTAGGACGGTACAGTTGTAGATTCAAATTCCAGCTGTGCATGTGTCTGGCTGAGCCACCTGGTGCTGGTCACTTTCTGTTTATGAGCCTCTGTTTCCTCATCTATTAACTTGGGCAGATAGTAGTTCCTTGCACAGAGTTGCATAGAATTAATGAAATAATGTACTCATGTGCACACTGTGTTCCCCATAGTCATCCTAGCCATCCTGACCCTGACTCCATTCTACTCCTTTTTTTTTTTTTTTTTTTTTTTTGTGATGGAATCTCACTCTGTCACCCAGGCTGGAGTGCAGTGATGCAGTCTTGGCTCTCAGCAACCTCTGCCTCCCGGGTTCAAGCAATTCACCTCCCTCAGCCTCCCGAGTAGCTGAGACCACAGGTACATGCCACCACACCTGGCTAATTTTTTGTTTTTAGTAGAGATGGGGTTTCACCATGTTGGCCAGGCTGGTCTCGAACTCCTGATCTTAGGTGATCCGCCTGCCTCAGCCTCCCAAAGTGCTGGGATTACAGGCGTGAGCCACCACACCTGGCCCATTCTGCCTCTTAAAGCCCTCTCCCTACCAGAACTTCAGTGAGGCTGCACTACCTCAGTGCAGCTTACAGATTCTTTTGTCCCTCTTAATAGCACTGAGCCCAGCTAACATCCACGGAACCCTTACTATGAACCAAGCAGCGTCCCCCCATTTTACTTTTTCAATTTATGTAGCTTTTGCTATAGATACTATAATAGTAGCCACTTAACAGATGGAGGTATTAAGGCACAGGGAAGGTAATAATGACCCAGGAACACACAAGCAACAAGGGGCAGAGCAAATCCCAGCAGTCTGCCTCAAGCCCTCATGCTGTCTCCAGTCCTGTGAGTGATCCAGGCAGGGTCTTTGGCTTCTCTTTCCTCTTCAAGCAACTCTCTGTTTCCCTGATCATTTATTCACACCACTTGGTGTGTTTATTTCATAAATCTCAGTGCCCGACTCACCTCGCCTTTCTGAGTTTGCCCTAAACTCCCCAGACTTGCTGGTTGCTTCCTCCTGATACCCGCCTTCATCTCAGGACCAGAGAACTCAAACTTACCTCAAGTTCCTTCCTCTGTCTTTGAACAACACAATTCTGCAGCTCTATCAGCGAATTTCACTCAGCACTACGAGACAGTTTCTTGTGAGCTTGCCTGTGTCCTGTATTAGATCACAAACCACCAGAACAAAAAACTCTGTCCTTGCGTGCTAGTCTCTGCCTCAGGCATCGTAAAGGTAGGTGAGTGAGTGAGTGAATTTCACCCTGCCTCTGAAATTCTTCCCTTGCCTCATACTGCCTGACCTCCATCTCTCACATCCCACTGCTCTGGTCAGGGCTGACTGCCAACTGTCTCTCAGATTCCTCACAGTCCCCTCATTCCAACTGCCAACTGTTGTCCTGGCTCCGCCCCTTCACTGCTCGACTATCATGATAGCCGCCCTACCATACCCTTATTTTTTAATTTTTGTGGGTACAGTATGGGTGTCGCCCCATGTATGTATTTATGGGATCACAAGATGTTTCGATTCAGGCATGCAGTGCATAATAATTATATCATGGAGAATGGGGTATCCACCCTCACAAGCGTTTATCCTTTGTGTTACAAACAGTCCGATTTTGCTCTTTCAGTTATTTTAAAGTGTACAATTAAATTATTATTGGCTCTAGTCACCCTGTTGTGCTAGCAAATACTAGGTCTTATTCATTCTTTTAAACTATTTTTTTGTACCCATTAACCATCCCTACCTACCCTTCACACCCTCACTATCCTTCCTAGCCTTTGGTAATTATCCTTCGGCTTTCTATCTCCATGAGCTCAATTGTTTTTTTAATTTTTAGATCTTTACAAATAAGTAAGAACATGTGATGTGTGGTTTTCTGTGCCTGGCTTATTTCACTTAACATACTGATCTCCAGTTCCATCCATGTTGTTGCAAATGACTGGATCTCATTCGTTTTTATGGCAAAATAGTACTCCATTGTATCTGGGTACCATATTTTCTTTATCCACTCATCTCCTGATGGACACTTAGGTTCCTTCCAAATCTTGGCTGCTGTGAACAGTGCAACAACAAACATGGGGGTGCAGATATCTCTTCAATATACTGATTTTCTTTCTTTAGAGTATATACCCAGCAGTGAGATTGCTGAATTCTATGGTATCTCTATTTTGAATTTTTTGAGGAACCTCCAAACTGTTCTCCATAGTGGTTTTACTAATTTACATTCCCACCAACAGTGCACAAGGGTTTCCCTTTTTCCATATCCCTGCCAGCACTTGTTATAGCCTGTCTTTTGTATAAAAGCCATTTTAACTGGGGTGAGATAATATCTCATTGTAGTCTTGATTTGCATTTCTCTGATGATCAGTGATGTTGAGCACCTTTTCATATGCCTGTTTACCATTTGTTTGTTTTTCAAGAAATGTTTGTTCACATCTTTTGCCCATTTTTGATCAGCTTTTTTTTTTTTTTTTTTCTGAGACGGAGTCTCACTCTGTCACCCAGGCTGGAGTGCAATGGCAAGATCTCAGCTCACTGCAACTTCTGCCTCCTGGTTCCAAGCAATTCTCCTGCCTCAGCTTCCTGAGTAGCCGGGATTACAGGTGCATGCCACAACACGCAGCTACTTTTTGTGTTTTTAGTAGAGACGGGGTTTTACCATGGTGGTCAGGCTGGTCTTGAACTCCTGACCTAGTGATCCACCCGCCTTGGCCTCCCAAAGTGCTGGGATTACAGGCATGAGCCACCATGCCCAGCCTATTATATTTTTTTCTACAGAGTTGTTTGAGCTTCTTATATATTCTGGTTATTAATCACTTGTCAGATGGGTAGTTTGCAAATATTCTCTCCTAATGTGTGGGTTACCTCTTCACTTTGCTGATTATTTCCTTTGCTGTGCAGAAGCTTTTTAACTTGATGTGATCCCATTTGTCTGTTTTTGCTTTGGTTGCCTGTGCTTGTGGGATATCACTCAAGAAATTTTTGCCCAGACCAATGTCCTGGAGATTTTCTCCAATGTTTTCTTGCAGTAGTTTACAGTTTCAGGTCTTAGGTTTAAGTCTGTAATTCATTTTAATTTGATTTTTGTATGTGGCAGGAAATATGGGTCTAGTTTCATTCTTCTGCCTATGGATATCCAGGTTTCCCAGCACCATTTATTGAAAAGAGTGTCTTTTCCCCATGTATGTTCTCGGCACCTTTGTCAAAAATGAGTTCACCATATGTGTGTGGATTTGTTTCAGGGTTCTCTATTCTATTTTATTGGTCTATGCGTCTGTTTTTATGTCAGTACCATGTTGTTTTGGTTACTATAGCTCTGCAGCATAATATGAAGTCAGGTAATGTGATTCCTCACTCACCCACTCACTCAGCCACCCACCCACTCACTCACCCACTCACCCACTCACCCACCCACTCATCACACACCTACTCACCCATTCACCCACCCGCTCACCCACACACTCACCCACTCATCCACTTACACACTCACCTCCTCACTCACCCACTCTCCTCCTCACTCACTCACCCACTCGCTCACTCACCCCCCACGCACCTCCTCACTCACTCACCCACTCACTCACTCACCCACTCACCCACCTCCTCACTTACCCACTCACTCACTTACCCACTCATTCACTCACTCACTCACACACTCACTCACCACTTACCCATTCACCCACTTACCTCCTCATTCACTCATACCTCACTAGCCCACCCATTCACACATTCACTCACTCTCTCACCCACCCACCCACTCACCCACTTATTCACTGACTCTCCCACTCATTCACTGACTCTCCCACTCATTCACTCATTCACTCGCTCACCCACTCATTCACTCACTCACCCACTCACTTGCTCATGTGCTCCGCTCTAGCCACATTGTTCTCCTTGTTGTTCCTACAACTTTCCAGCCAACTCCTGCCTTAGGCCTTTGCTCTGGCTATGCTTTCTGCCTGGAATATTCTCTTTTACTTACTAAGTTTTTGCTCAAATGTCATCATCTCAATTAAGTCTACCTTGATTGTACTATTTAATTCTGCAAACCGCCTCCGCTTCCAGACCCACATGCACTTTGACTTACTTCTTCTTCCCTTCATAACACTTACCTCTTCTAATATTAAGTGATTTATGATATTTTTAGTTTGTTGTGTGTTTCTGCCTGCTAGAATTTAAGTACAAAAAACACAGGAATATTCTTCTTTTAATTCCCTGCTATTTTTCTGGTAGCTGTGCTCTTGGCACACAACAGACACTATAAATATTAGTTAAATAAATGAATGAATGAATGATTGAATGTGTTCCTATTTTTTCCTTAACTGATTTATGACCCCCGAGCAAGAAATTTCTCTTCTTTGGGCCTATTTCTTCCCTATTAAAGGATGAGATTGGTTCTTTCTAGTATGTTCAGGGTTGCACAGCATCCTGCAACATCTTCCAGGATTATGGACAAAGCAAACTCAATCCAAGTTTTCTGCCATTCAAATTGCGTTTAGGGGACAAAAATCATGGAAAATGAATTTCTTGCTATAGGAAATAATTGACCTGGTCATTTACTACACTTTTCCCTAATGTCCATCTTTGCATACCTTTGGAACTAGATATCTAAGGAAAGGAGCCTGGGGCCTCATTAAGAAGCCCCTCTGAAATGGATATGTAGAGTATGATGCTCTTTGTGAAAAAAATATATATATATTGAGACAGTCTCACTCTGTTGCCCAGGCTGGAGTACAGTGGTGCAATCGTGGTTCACTGCAGCCACAGCCTCCTGGGCTCAAGCAATCCTCCTTCCTCAGCCTCTCAAGTAGCTGGGACTACAGGCATGTGCCACTACACCCAGCCCATTTTTGTATTTTTTATAGAGACGGCATTTAACCATGTTGCCCATACTCCTTTGTGAAAATTAAAACACAGAAAGCCATACTATATACTTCTGTTGCCTTCTCATCTGTATAGACAAGTATAATATCCATGGCAGTCAATCACCAATTCCATTAATGTGATTTCCCCTGAGGATAATGGTGCAGGCGGGGATACCTAAGATTGTGGGCTATAGCTATATCAGTGCTTTATTTATGAGAGAAAGAGAAAACTTCTGAAGCAAATATTTCAAACTCTTAATGTTTGTGAAATCCAATGGACAACTTCAGTACTTTTTCCTAGTTCTCTGACATAGTTTATAATGGAAAGAAAATGGCTTTTAAGCAACTTCAATAGAAAAGGGAGCCTACACTGGGCATGGTGGTACGTGCCTGTAGTCCCAGCTACTCACTCAGGAGGCTGAGGCTGGAGGATCGCTTGAGCCCAGGAGTTCTGGGCTGTAGTGTGCTATACTGATCGGGTGTCCGCACTATGTTCAGCATCAATATGGTGACCTGAGGTGATCGGGGGACCACCAGGTTGCCTAAGGAGGGGTGAACCAGTCCAAGTTGGAAATGGAGGAGGTCAAAACTCCTGTGCCGATCAGTAGTGGGATTGTGCCTGTGAATAGCCACTGCACTCCAGCCTGGGCAATGTGGAGGTGGCCCTGGGACATCACTCCTTGGCCAGTGACTTTTCCTTATCTGGTTAGAAAATAGGGATGGTGTTTAGTGGAGATTCGTTTATCTTTACCTTTGAGCACTGATTCTAATCTGACTGATAACAGCAAATGGTTATATAAAGGTATGAGGGTATTTCTGTTCCTTCTTTATTTTGAAATTCTGGCTCTGCTCTGCTGACCAACAGCCTCAGATAGATTCCCACAGATAGATGCTCTCATTTCACAGAATCCAAATCCCATCCCAGGCCTCAACCCTTCACATCCCGATAGTCACAGGAGTACCCATGACTCTTTCACTATGTAAGACCTTTAATGTATATTTGAAGATACAGTTAAGAAAACAAATCTGAGTGCAAAATAAAGCGTGTCTTTGGGGAACAACAAAATGGACCTACATAATGAACCTCTCAGTTTAAAAATAAATGTAGTCTCCTACATGCCAGTCACTGCTCTGTATACAGGTATGAACAAAATGGACAAGTCCCAACTCTCATGGAAGTTACATGTGTGGGTGCTGCAGTAGCATGAACAATGAGAACACAAATGACATGTCCATTCCTAAGTGGGCAGAGTTCTAGAAACTATGAAAAATTGAGATGATCTGCCTATGTGCTGGCTTCTCCCTCCTTCCAGAAGTAAGCTTTGATGAAAAAATACACAAACTAAAAATTATGAATGTCCAACACACCCATTCCTTCCTTTGAAGGCTAAGATGAATTGGATCAAATCTTGAGAAAAATCATTGTAACTTCCACCTCCTTGGGAACAGCTCAGTCCCCTGAAGCCCCTCTTGTCTTCAGACCTTGTCTTACCCAAAGCCTCTCCCAAAGAGTATCTGAGTTACAAAGAAAAACAACCAAGGCAGGTGGACTACAAAGTCAGGAGATCAAGACCATCCTGGCTAACACGGTGAAACCCTGTCTCTACTAAAAATACAAAAAATTAGCCAGGTGTGGTGGTCTGCACCAGTAGTCCCAGCTCCTCGAGAGGCTGAGGCAGGAGAATCACTTGAACCCAAGTGGCGGAGATTGCAGTGAGCTGAGAACATGCCATTGTACTTCAGCCTGGGTGACAGAGTGAGACTCCGTCTCAAAACAAAGGAAAGGAAGAAAAGAGAAAGGAAAAACGAGTTTTGCTTCAGCCCCTGCCATGGCCTAGCAGTATATTTTACTACTTTTTGTCTCTCTAGATTTGCCTATTCTGGACTCTTTGTGTAAATGGCATCCTATGATATGTGGCCTTTTGTGTCTGACTTCTTTTACTCAGTATAATGTTTTCAAGGTTTATTCCTGTTGTAGCATATTCAGTATTTCATTTTTATTGCCAAATAATATTTCATTGCATAGATATACCACGTTTTGCTTATCCACTCATTCACTGATGGACACTTAGGTCGCTCTACCTTTTGATTATTATGAACAGTGCTGCTATAAATATGCATGTGCAAATTTTTCTGTGGACGTATTTTCAATTATCTAGGAGTAAAGTTGCTGGATCATACAGCAACTCAATATTTAACTTTCCGAGACACTGCCAATCTATTTTCCAAATGGTTGCCCCATTTTACTGTCTGATCAGTCATGTATAAGGGTTCCCATTTCTTCACATCATCACCAACATTGTTTATGAGCATCTGCTCCTTTCCCCCCCCAAATCATCTTTTTTTTTTCTCAGATCCCTCACTTTTTGCTCTGGCTCATAAAATACCTCTAAATGTTGTTGAAATGTCAAGATTAATTTGAATCAAGGCTTGGGTACTCCCGTGGGGTAAGAGAACCCCACAAGGTTCCTGCTTTTGTATTTGCTCTTCCGACTCACACCCACCAAAAAACTCATTGCTCACTTTCCATATCAGGTGTTTTTCATCAGATTCAAGCACTGTTAGAGACTGTTTCTGAGAGAGACCCACCATCTGTCTTTTTGAAGTCAAGCTTATATTTCCTGAACAAAAGAAAATCCAGCTTTAAGCTTCCCTACTTCTGGTTAGCTTCATTCAGGACTTTCTCCTCTGACTGTTTTACAAAAGACCTTGTCAAATACTGAGCTATTTCCAATCTCTTTCTCCTAGCACCTTCTTCTCTCTTTTCCTGTGTTTTTAATATGCAGATTTTCTACTTGCATTTGGTTGATTCTTCAAGCTTCTTGATTGCATCTTTACACCTAGTCACTTCCTCGGAGTCTTTATTTTCTATCCTGGTACTTCCAAATAAGGTCTTTATGGCTCTAACTTATCTTCATACTGCTATTATTAGAGCTTCTTTGATTTATTTAAAAATATCTCGACACTGTTCCTCAGTGACTAGATGCCATTTTATCTTGAAGACAAGAGGCTTCCCCAGAAGAAAATACCCTGCATTGCAGGTTTTCTGATCATTTTAAGAAAAACAATCCTAAGATCTTCAGACAGGCTGTTCAGGATAATGGAGACTGTACTCATGCCCAGTATAAAGGATGAAAGGGAGGGAATATTAACCAAAGCAGCCTTGACGCCACGACCCAGTCTGTTAAGAAGAACATTTTTTGAAAGTCCCCCAATTCACATGGGAGCCACACTCAACATTCTTTATAGGTGTTGAAACAATCTCAGAGGGGCTGGCTGACAGGGTCTGACTCTAAAGGTCTTTCTGTTGCATGCTGTTGCTTCCCCAAATGAGAGAATGGGAAGCTGAGCTCTAAGTTGTGGGGTTTCCTCAATCATCCTGAAATACCAAATATATGCATGTGTGCATATATAATGGTGTAGGATATATATTGTGTAGGATATATATTGCATGACGAAAAGATGACTTAAAAAAAAAAAAAAAAAAAAAAAAAGCTAAAGTCCCTGAATAAATCTTACAGCTCCGGGCAGCATCTGGACAGAGAATTCCAGAGTCTTCAACAGCCAGCAGGAGTGACACCAGCTGAGAGAGCACATCCCTTGGTCCCCAGGATTTCCCATCCAGTGGGAAGGTGGGGAATCCCCAGCAGAGCTAGAGCCAAGCTGTCTAACGTGTGGGGCTCTTGCTGGGGGTGACTGGCACATTTTCTCTTTCCCTGCCTGTCTCGCTTACCTGAAGGGCTTCTCTGCCTTGCTCTGACCCACCCCATATTTAACTTTTCACTCCCTTCATTCCTCTGAGTCCTGGCTCCTTACCTCAATTCTTGCATATCTACAGGGGGGCTCCATCTCTCCTCCCCACCCCCAACATGTCCTTAGTAATAGTAATAATAAAATAGCTCACCTGCTGTGAGACGAAGACTTGTGAGTGCTTTACACAGATGAACTCACTTAACCTCTGAAACAACCCCATCGTATATGCATTCATATCATCCTTGTGAAGCAGAATTGAGGTCTCCAGAGATTAGGCATTGGCCAAGGGTCACACAAGTATCAGAGCTGGGGCATGAACCCACACACACTGTCTGGTTCCAGAGTCTGGTCCCTCAATCATTATCTGCTGGGCTTCTTTTACCGCCTTTACATTTGATTGAAGCAGCTGAATCTTCGTATGGATTACAAGAGTCTTAAAGCAAGCTTCACGTTTTCTCTGGATCCCATGATTTCTACATCTTCATGGCCATGCTTATAACCATGTTGCTTTTAATTTACATTTCATCTTCAGTGAAAAAATCAGTGTTTGTAAAATGCTCAACACGAGCTTGGCCCGCAGTAAGTGCTCAATAAAAGCAGCTGCTATACACTGTTATTAATAACTATTATTAATCCTCCTCCTCATCATTGTGAAAACAAGGCTCACAAACAAACTGCATGTATAAGAAAAGGTGTCAAAACCCGAATCCTGGACTATGAGTTACATATTCTACTATCTTTCAACTAAACTGTGCGGTTCTTACTGGGTAAATGCAGCCAAGTAAAACATGGTTTTCTACTAGTGTGGACAATACGTTCATTTCAAGGTGCCCTCAAATCCATGATCTGTCTGACCCGGTGCAGAGAACAAGCCCTCTCTGCGTTGCCTCTGGGAAAGGGCCTCCCCTGCGGCTCTGCGGGGCTCGCTGGATCTTGTTCTCCTCTCGGGGTTGGAGTACCCCAATCCTGAGTAGCCGCGGGCCGAAACCCGGTCCAGGGACCCCGCGAGGTCCCTGCGAGGCGCCTCAAAAGCCAGCCTGGAGCCCCGCAGTGGGGCGGGGGAGAATTCTGGGCCCGGGCTTGGGTCCTGGTCCTCCCGGCATCACCTAATATCAACACCCCTCTCCTCAAGTCCCCCCCGAAGGCATCAAGCCAGGCCCCTCGTCGCTGCCTCCCCCGCGCCCTCCTGTCCCTCCTCCTTTCCTCGCCTTCGCGCGAGACGAAGCGGCCAACGATGTCCCGAAAGCTGGGCGTCGGTGCCTCCCCCTCGGCGCCCCTAGTCGGCTCACGGGGACCCTGGAGACCAGGGCCACAGCCAGGGGCTCCCCACACCGCGCCTCCAAAGAGCCTGGCGTCGAAAGCCGCCCGTCCCGGTCAGCGCGGCCATGCGGGCCGGGAGACGGGTCCCAGCGCCTCCCCAGGCCGGGGGCGGCGGCCGCCCCCACAACTGCACCCGCGGACACCTGGGCGGAACCCCAAGCTCGCAGCGAGGGGACTTTGGAAGTCAGATTACCTGGATACTGGTTTTCTCCGCATTCATTTCCCTTCGTTTCCCGAGTTCCACCAAGGGGAATTCAGGCGCAGCGCTTTCAGCGGCGCAACCGGGTTAACTGGGGAGCTCCGGGGACCCGGGCGCGACTGGGACCTTGCCCCGGGAGGAGCAGGGCCCGGAGGTCAGCGCGGAGCGGTTACCAGGCAGGACCTCAAAGGGAGGGAAAGACCGTCCTCCTCCGACCCGGAGACCCCGCCCCTCCAGAGGGACCCCCCCCCCCCACCTCAACCCCGCCCCGCTCGCGCCAGTTCCCAGCCCCAGGCGGCGCTACCGTGACCTCCAAAGAGCACCGACGGACACGTTAAAGTTCTGCCCACACCGCACCCTAAGGGTGGGCTCTTCTGAGGGTCTGTCTGCCCTCGGGAGGATGTGACCGGAAGAAGATTTGATTGAAGCAGCAGGATATTGAAGCATAAGGACTACAGGAGTCTTAAAATAAACTGCACCTTTTCTCTGGATTCTGTGATCGCTGCATCTTCTTGGCCATGATCATAACCCATGCTGCTTTTAGTTTCCATTTCATCTCAGCATTTGCTGAGGTCCTGTTGGAACTTTCTAGTCCTGAGGCAGACTCCTTAGCAGGCGTTGAGAGAATAGCAAGGGTAAGCAGTGCCCCTATGTGGCCGAAACGGTGGTAGGAGACCCGACGGAAAACACAAAGGCAAATCGCCGGATTTGAGGTTTAGCCTCGCTTTTACAAGTTTCTCCTGCACCTTCCGCCCGGGCAAGTCTGGCTTTGATTTTGTTTTGGACGCGTCAATGTATACTTGCTTCTTATCTGTATTCTCTCACTTCATGTTGGAGCCCCCAGCTGTGCTCAGATTTGAGTCTGTCCTAGCCATACAATACCAGTTCCCTCAAGGAGAGAGGTGGCGTCAAGGACCAACAGGACATCAGAGTTCAGGGCTTTCTGATGAATTCAAGGAGATTCTTACTTAATCCATTCTCCATAGGAAACACGGACTCCCGGGAGAGGTTGGTGTGGGCTGTCTGGGAAAGGAAGTTTGGCAGTGTATGCTGGCTGGTGGTGTTCTGTTCTGGCTATCTTAACATCAAGGGGTAGGGAGGTTCTGTCCTCAGACCCAACTGAGTTCCCATCATGCCCCCACCATGCCACCCATCAGTGAGTACAACCTGTAGAAATGGCTGCGAGCTGTGGCTCAAGCCTGTAATCCCAGCACTTTGGGAGGCCGAGGTGGGCGGATCACGAGATCAAGAGATCGAGACCATCTTGGTCAACATGGTGAAACCCCGTCTCTACTAAAAACACAAAAATTAGCTGGGCATGATGGTACCCGCCTGTAGTCCCAGCTACTCGGGAGGCTGAGGCAGGAGAATTGCTTGAACCTGGGAGGCGGAGGCTGCGGTGAACCGAGACCGCTCCATTGCACTCCAGCTTGAGCAACATGAGGGAAACTCAGTCTCAAAAAAAAAAAAAAAAAAAAAAAAAGAAAGAAAAGAAAGAAAAGAAAAGAAAAGAAAGAAAGAAATGCCCTGGAGGCTGAAGTCCCCCTAAGTGCTGGGCTTTCAGCTTCTATTCCCAGAACATCAGATTGCCTTAGCTTTGGAATAACTTGGGATTGCAGAGACTGAGCATAATGCTTCTGGTGATACTGCCGGGTGACCTGAAATGGGCTGCCCTCTGGGAGGGTTATTGGGCAGAGTAAGGGTCAGGATGGAAGTCTGCCAGTTTAGCCAAGCCCAATTTATTTTTATTTATTTGTTTAGAGACAAAGTCTCACTCTGTCACCCAGGCTGTAGTGCAGTGGCATGAACTAAGCTCACTGCAACCTCCATCCACCAGGCTCAAGTGTTCTCATGTCTCAGTCTCTCAAGTAGCTGGAACTACAGGCACACACCACCACGCTCAGCTAGTTTTTGTATTTTTAGGAGAGACGGGGTTTTGCCATGTTGGACAGGCTGGTCTGGAACTCCTGGACTCAAGTGATCCACCAGCCTCAGCCTCCCAATGTGCTGGGCTTACAGGCGTGAGCTACCACGCCCAGCTAAGAAATTAAGTACATTTTTCTTCTATTTACATTTTGTAAGGGGCAGAGCCAGGATTAGGACCCAGATGTCTAACTCTGGAGTCTAAAAGCTTTCCATGATACCAAGTTGCCTCACCTGAGCCCAATTTAAACTCAGGTGATCCCAGTTACACGGGACTGCAACAGGAGTCATTGTTGTTTTCTTGCTGTTGGACTCCGTCTCAAAAAAAAAAAAAAAAAAAAATCAAATGATGTAACAAACTATGTGTATGTATATATAGATATGAGGTTGGTACAAAAGTAATTGCGGGTTTTGCATTGTTGGAAGTTGTCATTTGATATTTGAATAAAAGATAAGGGAAGAAAAGATAAAGTTAAGAACATAATTTTTAAATTATTTGCATTTAAGAATGTAAATGTGGTTATGTTATACATCATTTTAATGAGCACTTTGTTTTTTTGCTAGTGACTTACTGCTGTTTATTTTATGTTTATTTTAGATTATGAAAATGATGTTAGACAAAAAGCAAATTCAAGTGATTTTCTTATTTGAGTTCAAAATGGGTTGTAAAGCAGGGGAGACAACTCACAACATCAGCAACACATTTGGCCCAGGAACTGCTAACAAACATAAGTGCAGTGGTAAGTCAAGAAGTTTTGCAAAGTAGACGAGAGCCTTGAAGATGAGACGCCTAGTGGCCGACCCTCCGAAGTTGCCAATGACCAACTGAGAGCAATCACTGAGGCTGATCCTCTTACAGCTACACAAGAAGCTGAAAAAAAAAAAAAAAAAAAAAAAAAAAAATCAGCATTGTCCATTCTACTGTCATTTGGCATTCAAAGCAAACTGGAAAGATGAAAAAGCTCAGTCAGTGGGCACCTCATGAACTGAGCGAAAAGTTTCTAAAAAATCATTGTTTTGAAGTGTCGTCTTCTCTGATTCTATGAAACAGCAATGAACCATTTCTCAGTTGGATTGTGATGTGTGATGAAAATGGATTTTATATGACAACCGACAATCACCAGCTCAGTGACTGGACCAAGAAGAAGCTCCAGAGCACTTTCCAAAGCCAAACTTGCACACACACACACACACACACACACACACACACACAAGGATCCTGGTCACTGTGTGGTGGGCTGCTGCTGGTCTGATCCACTACAGCTTTCTGAATCCCAGCGAAACCATTACCTCTGAGAAGTAAGCTCTGCAAATAGATGAGATGCATGGAAAACTGCAATGCCTGCAGCCTGCATTGGTCAATAGAAAGAGCCCAATTCCTCTCCACAACAATGCCCAACCACACATCACACAACCAACACTTCAGAAGTTGAAGGAATTGGGCTACAACATTTTGCCTTATCTGCCATATTCACCTGACCTCTCACCAATCAAATGCCACTTCTCCAAGCATCTCAGCAACTTTTTGCAGGAAAAATGCTTCCACAACGAGCGAGATGCAAAAAAAAAAAAAAAAAAGTGCTTCCCAAGAGTTCAAATCTTGAAGTATGGGTTTTTACACTACAGGAATAAACAAACTTATTTCTCATTGGCAAAAATGTGTTGATTGTAATGGTTCCTATTTTGACGAATGAAGATGTGTTTGAGCCTAGTTATAATGATTTAAAATTCATGGTCTGAAACTGCAATTACCTTTGCACCAACCAGATAGATAGATAGATAGAGAGATAGATAGATAGATAGATAGATAGATAGATAGATAGATAGTATTTCTAATAAAACATTTTTCCTGCTCTTTCTCCAGTGCCTAGAAGAGTTCCTGGCACATATAGTAGGTGCCCAATAAAACTTGCTGAACTAATGAGTGAGTTCTATGAATCTTTTCAACGTTGTGAAAGCTAGCATTTTATAGATAAGGAAACTGAAACATAAAAAAACTTAACTTCCCTAAGTCCTACAGCTAATTTCTTTATCTATAAAATAGGCATATGAATATTGCCTTCTATTACTACAGGGAGTAAATAAATTACCATATAACACCTTAGGGAGTGTGTCTGGCTCAGTGTTCATGCTCACAATTAACTAACTGTCCGTGGGCCAGGTGCAGTGGCTCATGCCTATAATCCCAGAGGCAGAAGCAGGTGGATCACCTGAGGTCTGGAGTTCAAGACCAGCCTGGCCAACATGGTGAAACCACGTTTCTACTAAAAAAAAAAAAAAAAAAAAAAAAAAAAAAAAAAAAAAATTAGCCAAGTGTGGTGGTGGGTGCCTGCAATCCCAGCTATTCAGGAGGCTGAGGCAGGAGTATCGCTTGAACCTGGGAGGTAGAGGTTGCAGTGAGCCAAGATTGTGCCATTCCACTCCAGCTTGGGAGACAAAAGTGCTGGGATGACAGGTGTAAGCCACCGTGCCTGACCCTAAAAATTCCTTTCCACTGATGATTCCATTCAAGCTACCATCCCATTTCTCTCCTTTTATCATCTTTTAAAACTCCTTTTCAAAAAAGTTGGTCTGAAAACTAATCTATGCTCTTAGAAGTAAATAAATTAATTATTCATCAAGGTATGTGCACTTTGAAATGTACACATATACATATTAATTTAGTGAAAAGTTAAGAGAATAGCTTAACTAACCTCCTCCTCTCCAGTTTTCTGTCCCTTCACTCCCATTCAATCATTATTCTCCCTTGGAAATTGGCTTCCATGCCCAGTGTCAAACTGTGGCCCCTGCCACATCTCAGATTCCTCACTATACACTGTCACATGCTGTCCTGACGTCCTGTCTCCAGTGTGCACTTGATGCTTCGAGTTCTTCACACACTTTATGGGTCTTACTTTCATAGGGCTATCTATACCTGGGCTGCCTTTCCTTGCTATCTCTGCCTGCTAATGTTCTGTCTCCTTAACACGTTCTCACGCAGTTCTGCCCCTTGTCAAGATCTAACGCCTCCTCCTGGAAGTCTTCTCTGGTTTCCCCAATTCTACATCATCATTGCTCACTTAGCACTTCAGGGTAGTGCCTCTTGTGGTCCAGGTACCGTCTGAGGTACTGGAGTACATTCAGCCCTGCATTCGTTATTGGTAATATTAAGTTTTGCTATTTGCATCATAAGAAATATAGATTCGTGCAAGATTTACTTCAAATACTTGAGGTTGTATAAAGGTAATGTCTTACCACCTTCCGATCTGACCATTTACCTTCTGGGAATAGAAAATAGTAATGGATTTTTGACCATTGTTTCTAAGCAAAGCATGCTAGAGCTCATGTCACCCTTTTCTAGTAAGAACTGCGAGTTTGCACTGAAGAATTATAATCAAAATGCATAAAGCTTCCTCCCCTGCCCCCACTTAAAGTTCTTTTGTCTAGGGGTCCTGCTGGCTCATCTGAAAACTCCCTAATTAAGGAACAGATCTTTTCTCCCTTAAAAGGTTTGCCTGGGTTTAACTCCTCCCCTTCTCCCACTTTCTGCAAAGTCAATGGATTTAGCCTTGAGAAGATTCTAAGTATAGCTCTGACCTCTGTTCTAGGGCAAGTGATGAAAGTCTCCAGCTCCCGGTCTGACTCACTAAACAGCCTTCTGTAGAAGTTGGGTTATAGACTGTGCCCCCTCCCCTGTTTTTCTACCAACAGTATGAATGAGCAACGCCAGACTGGATTTCAAGAATATTTTTCCAATTGGAATTTCTTTCCTTTGATGGAGAATCGAAAGCAACTACAGTAAAACCTAGGCGTGATTATCTCCGTTGGGCACCACGTGAGTGCTCCTCATTCAACACGGTGCCGTTCACATCACAGACACTTTATGATTCTGATCATTTTTATATGTTTATTTGTATTTTGTTTATTGGAAAGATTGACAATGTGTATATTTCTTACAACTTCCCTGCAGATGGCAGTAAAGTGTCTTGTTTTAAGACGTTTACTATATTTTGTTCGGTGTCCATTTACGAAGGAAAAACGAGTCGATATTCAAAATCGACTAACATCATCTGAAAATAACTTCTACTTATAAACAAGAAATCACTTTATCTAATTGATAGATGAGTATTTAAAAAATTTTTTAAAAATCCTTATTGTTATTAGAGCTCTGGCAACTTAATATTTCATACTACATTTCACATCAGTTGCTGTGTTTGCTGCACCCAAAAGCTACTGCTGTTTCCTGACTTTAATAATTGCCATTCAGACTGGCATGAGATGGTATCTCATTGTGGTTTTGATTTGCATTTCTCTGATGATCAGCGATGTTGAGCTTTTTTCATTTATTGACTGCAGAAATATGTTTTTTTTGAGAAGTGTCCGTATCATTTGCCTTCTTTTTGATGGGGTTGCTTTTTTTTTATTGGAAATATAATATAACTACTCTTTTTGCATCAACCAAATGTTGGAATATATTGTAAAGGCATTTATGAAACATAAAATTTTTTAATCGTTGTTGAATATAGGATGGGAAACTTGAGTAGATGCCATCTTGCTACTAAAACTTAGAGTATGCAATGCATGTTGATGATATGAACAAAATGTAGATTGTAAAATGTAAGTCAGAAGTATACTGAAAATATCTCTTTAAAATGCATTGTTCAGCACAAATTAGCAGTGAAGATAAAATTAATGTTATATGCAAAATTAGAAACCCAAAGTCAATGTATATCATTCCCTTGAAAGCATATTCTGGGTTTAGAAAATCTTTCATGAAAAATTAACTTATGATATTCACACAAAGGTATTATTGCTGCTAAACAAATTGCAGAGTTTCTCAACATTGATCCCAATTTCTCCAACATAAAAATACCAGAAAGAAGAGGAAGATTTCTTTCTTTCTTTCTTTCTTTCTTTCTTTCTTTCTTTCTTTCTTTCTTTCTTTCTTTCTTTCTTTCTTTCTTTCTTTTTTTTCTTTTTTTGAGATGAAGTCTCACTCTGTTGCCCAGGCTGGAGTGTAGTGGCACGATCTCAGCCCACTGCAGTTTCTGCCTCCAGATTCAAGTGATTCTCCTGCCTCGGCCTCTCGAGTAGCTGGGATTACAGGAGTGCACCACCATATCTGGCTAACTTTTGTATTTTTAGTAGTGATGAGGTTTCACCATGTTGGCCAGGCTGGCCTTGAACTCCTGACCTCAGGTGATCTGCCTGTCTTGGCTTCCCAAAGTGCTGAGATTACAGGTGTGAACCACTGCATCCGGCCAGGAAGATTAATTTTAAATGTCATTTCTACAATCAATCCACCTATAATCCCAAATTTATTTCTATTTTTCTCTATATTGGTTACAGTCATATTTTCTTTAAAGGAAAGATTTATATTGAGGAGGGAATAGTATGGTCTTTTCTGTCTTAGATTAGTACTTCTCAAATGTTCCTGTGCATACAGAACACGGGGGATCTTATTAAAATGCAAATTTGGATTCAGTAACTCTAGGTTGGGATCTGAAATTCTGCATTCCTAACAAGCCCCTGGTGATGCTCTGATGCTGGATACGTGGAGTAGCAGGGTTCTAGATCTCACATGTGATTTGAAGAATTCCTGTGAATATGGAGTACCAAGGCTGGGTAAACAATGTAAAATTGAAATGGACTGATAAGCACATTAAAGACATTTATAGATCATTCATCAACATATGAAGCCCTAAAAACCTCAAGTTGTTTTTTAAAATCTAATGTTCTTATGGCTGGGTGTGGTGGCTCAAGCCTATAATCCCAGCACATTGGGAGGCTGAGGAGGGCGGATCATGAGGTCAGGAGATTGAGACCATCTTGGCTAAGATGGTGAAACTTCATCTCTGCTGAAAATACAAAAATCAGCCAGGCATGGTGGCAGGTGCCTGTAGTCCCAGCTACTTGGAGGCTGAGGCAGGAGAATTGCTTGAACCTGGGAGACCAAGGTTGCAGTGAGCCAAAATTGCACCACTGCACTCCAGCCTGGGCAACACTGCAAGACTCCATCTCAAAAAACAAAAAACAAACAAACGAAAAACTAACGTTCTTTCACTAAAATATTGCAGTCTTTATTACAATAACTTACTAGATCCATTTCCAAATAACTTTGTGCCTTTCAAGATACTACTAGTTTTGCCAATAGGAATATCAATGAAGAATGTGGCTTATCAAAATTAAATACATTAAGCTGGGTACAGTGGCATGTTCCTATAGTATCAGTTACTGGGGAGGCTGAGGTGGGAGAATCACATGAGACCAGAAGTGCATATCCAGTCAGGCAACATAGACAGATGCCATCTCTATAAACAAATAAACAAACAATTGCAATATATTAAAACCAACGTAGGCCAGGTGCCATAGGCTTATGCCTATAATCCCAGCAGTTTGGGAGACTGAGGCGAGCAGATTGCTTGAGTCCAAGAGTTCAAGACCAGCTTGAACAAATGTGTCACTACAAAAACCCTGTCTCTAAAAAATAAATAAAAAGCTTGCCGTGGTGGTGCACACCTGCAGTCCCAGCTACCTGGGATGTTGAGGTGGCTGAGGTGGGAGGATCTTTTGAGCCTGGAAGGCCAAACCTGTAGTAAGCCATGGTTGTGCCACTCCACTCCAGCCTGGGGACAGAGCAAGACCCTGTCACAAAAACAAAACAAAACAACCAATGTAAGGCCTACAATCAATAAGAAAAGTTCACCAATCTGCTGATCATTTCTGTAAAATATGAGCTATAAAACAAGTAAGCATTAAAATTGTCAAAAAGAATTCTACTTCCACAAAGACAAGATTGTCTTTTTTACAACAAATTATTAGGTCCAAGTGAGTTTGAGTTCTTAATATTATAATTAATCATTTAACTTTTTCAATATTTTATAATGAATTATTTGCTTGCATAATTTACATGGAATTACCGCCATCAGTCATTGTTATTAATGAGAAATAAATAATATAAACAAACAAATAAATAATATGTTTTTGTTGTTGTTGCTGTTGTTTTGAGACAGAGTCTTGCTCTGTCACCCAGGCTGGAGTGCAATGGTGTGATTTCGGCTCACTGCAATCTCCGTCTTACTGGTTCAAGCGATTCTCCTGTTTTAGCCTCCGGAGTAGTTGGGATTACAGGTGCATGCCTCCATGCCCGGCTAACTTTTGTATTTTTTAAGTAGAGACAGGGTTTCACCGTGTTGGCCAGGCTGGTCTCGAACTCCTGACCTCAGGTGATTCACCTGCCTCAACCTCCCAAAGCGCTGGGATTATAAGTGTGAGCCACTGCACCCAGCCATAATATAACTTTTTTAACTTGAGGAAGGGATAGATTTTTCAAATTTGTACAAAATGCCATATGAGCTGATGGTAGCCCTGGTTTGGGTAGTGTACTAAATAGAGAAGAAAATCACCCATGGAACCCATCTGCCTGGTCTCAAGCTCTTGGTATCCTGAAATTGCTCATGTGGTTCAAAAAATCCAAATATAGTCTGACCAGGAGAGGATTTTAATGGGCCACCAGATAGATTGTTATAAGGATACCTGTGATGCCAAGAAAAGCAGAATTCTTGGCCATGGATCTGTCTCCTGGGTACCTAAGAAGACCAATTACCAAGTAGGAATACAGTGGCATAGAATCCTGGAATTGGAAGCTTGTCCAGGGCCTAAGGTAACTCCAGCTATTATATTAACATCAAGTTTCTTTATCCCCTCCCCAATAGTCTGCACTGCAGCCATTCAAATAACACATCCTCTTTCTCCTCCTTCCCCTTTCCCTTCTTTTTCTGCCTCTGCTACTGATCTCTGTGTAGCTCAATTAGTGAGAGAATCTGACTGGACTAATAAGGTCCCTCTTGTTCCTGCTAGACTAAACTCTCTTAACCCCAGACTTGTGTTTAGAGGACCCCTTGGGAAAAATCTTCTAACCAGGGGACAGTGGATGGGGACCCCTCACTTACAGGATTGGGGTTAGGAACTTACTGTGTAGCAAAACTTTCAAAAACAGTTCTTTGTTTAAAAACACTCTAGATGTAAATTATCTTCATAAAGAGCATTCATTTTCCTGACTATAAGTACCTGATTGTGTTAGAAAATATAGAAAAAGGTAAAGAAGAAAAAATAAAATAATCACTGTCCATTTTTGTTGTATTTTCTTCTAGTTAAATATGTTTGTGGCTGGGTGTGTGGTGGCTCACGCCTGTAATTCCAACATATTGGGAGGCCAAGGCAGGCAGATTGCTTGAGTCCCGGAGTTCGAGACCAGCCCAGACAACATAGTGAAACCCTATCTCTACAAAAAAATACAAAAATTAGCTAGGTGTGGTGGTGCATGCCTGTAGTCTCAGCTACTTGGGAGGCTGAAGTGGGAGGGTCACTTGAGCCTGGGGAGCAACCCAGGCTGCAGTGAGCCATGATTGTGTCACTGTACTTCAGCCTGGGCGACCAGAGCAAGAACCTGTCTCAAAAAATATCTATATCGATATCTCTCTAAATATAATGTACATACACATATATGTTTGTGTGTGTATATCTGCGTGCATATTTAAAACATATATAACATTGGAGGTTATGCTACACATATTCTTTTTTTCGTTTATTTTGTGAGTTTTTTTCTAAGTCATACAAACATTTTCACAAACACTTTTGCTAATTAGATCCCTCCTCTTCCAACAAGAGATGTGCTGTTATCAGCAACTTCAGTGTTGTCGGGCAGAAGTGCATTTTAACCAGAATTCATCTGTATGAAAATATTGGAGGAGTAGCTGTGGGAACGACTCACCGTATTGTGCCCGGGGTTTTTCACCGCCAGACCTGACGGAAAAAGCTAGCTGGTTTCTGTCTCCAGGTCAGTTCTGGCAGCCGGGAATCCATCCACTGACCACAGGCACCAAGAGGGGAAAGACCTGGCACGGGGATGTGGCGCACTGCTTCCGGAAAGGAGCTGGTGGTGAAGGGGTACAGGATTAGAGAGCTGAGCTGGAGGGCTGCACCTGGAGGCAGTCCTGCATGCTGGATTTACAACGGGAGCCTGGGAGTCGTATAAATGAGTAATGCTTCTGATGCTCTTTTCCGAGCAAGCTGCAAAAATTGGCAGGGGCCCTTCAGTGTGCTGTCGATGTGTCTGGAATTCAAATAATTTGATTCTGAGATACAGTGACAATGGGAAGCAAGGCATTACCTTGCGAGAATGATGGCAGAGACAGCTGCTGCACCAGCATCCATGGAAGAGGTTGCTCGAACAGCTCTTCTCCCCTGGCCGTCCCCCTGAAATCTCTATTACGCCTCACTGCTACTGCCCTCACTCAAGGGCATTATTAAAAAGTAATGTAGCTGGTGATTCTTCCTTTCTTTTGCCCTAGTCCAGGCAGTGAAGAATGGGGAAAGTGAAATAAAAACCTTGACGGAAACTGATATGTCTCTTTAAAAAAATGATGCTGACATTAGACACAGCTCAGGAGAGCACGATTTGAATATTGGGTGGCATCGCAACGCACAGCATCACTTGCTTTCTTTGCTTTTACATTTGTCTCTGTTGGCTGAACACGTTAATATTTTTCCAAGGTGTAATAGCTGGGAGGGTTCCATCAGGAATAACAGGAGATCTGGTGAGCACTGTTATCTTCCGAATCGCAAGGCATTTTGCTTGCACTGGTTGTCATTTCCATTAGAGGAACTGATAAGCAGATTCTGACTTCATTTGCCCAAATATAGACCTCTTGTTGGTAGAGCGTTTTGCTTTTATGAAGCATATTATTATTATTATTATTATTATTTTGAGATGGAGTCTCACTCTGTTGCCCAGGCTAGAGTGCAATGTCACCATCTTGGCTCACTGCAATCTCCGCCTCCTGGTTCAAGCGATTCTCCTGCCTCAGCCTCCTGAGTAACTGGGACTACGGGCACCCACCACCACGCCTGACTAATTTTTGTATTTTTAGTAGAGACAGTGGTTTGCCGTGTTGGAACCAGGCTGGTCTTGAACCCCTGACCTCAGGTGATCTGCCCACCCCGGTCTCCTAAGTACTGGGATTACAGATGTGAGCCACCGTGCCTGGCCAGCACGTTATTTTTTTAAGCCTTTTCCCCCCACCCAGGGCAGAGCATACTGGGGAAGAGCTCCTGACAAGAACTGTGAGCTCTCAGTTGTGATTTCAGATGTGCTGTTGTGGCTTTGCTGTCTCTGGATCTCCTTTTTTCCATCTAGAAAAGGAAAATGTTCCCTCCAATTCCCTGATTCTGTTATCTGATTTGATAATTTATTACTAATGGTAGCATTGGCAAAATTCCCAGGAATTTTGACTCCACGTTTCCTACAAAAATTACAGTCCTTTAAAATAAATTTGGCAGACAACATTTTGACTTTTTCTCAACCTCATACCTAGTTCTCAAAATGTGAACATGTAAATGATAACCGCAACCAATTACGTAGCATTTACTGTGTAACAGGTATGCTTCTAATGCTTTGTTTATTCTCACAAAAACCCTGTGAAATATGTAAATGTATAAAAATTATTATTCTAGCTTTACAATTGCTAAGAAATAACGTATCATATGTCCTGTTTCTGCTGTACCTTGGACAGACAGTCAAAAAGGGGTAATGAATGGATGAAAGAATCATCCAGATTTTCTCCTAGATTCATGAAATCAGGGTAAAACCTCGGACAAAAAGTCAATGTCCAAGGAGCACAGATAAATTCAGCAGTGTTGCCTGTTCACTTTCATGAAGACTGTCCAGGAACGTGGTGACAGGTTCACACTGACGCGTTTGGATGAACTTGAAGGTGTCTTTCATGTTACAGAGTTATGATTGCAACCCGCCTGCGTACATCACATGATTCTTTCCTAATTAGCAATTGCTTCTTTTGCAGCTGTTGCTCCTGGAGCCAGAGCAACCCACTGGTGCACAGGGGAATCCTGGTGTGCCTGGAAAGGGTTACAGTGAGCCTAAATCATTGACACCCTTGGCAAGGCTGTGGGGCCAGCAGCTTCCCTGCTGCATTCCATTCTGTATGTGCCAAGTTACAGGAACGAGTGGGAAACACCAGCAGAAAATGTGTATTCTCTCTTTTCTTTCTTACTTTCTTTCTTTTTTTTGAGATGGACTCTCCCTCTGTCACCCAGGCTGGAATGCAATGGCACAATCTCAGCTCACTGCAACCTCTGTCTGTCAGGTTCAAGTGATTCTTCTGCCTCAGCCTACTGAGTAGCTGGGATTACAGGTGCACACCACCACGCCTGGCTAATTTTTGTGTTTTTAGTAGAGACAGGGTTTCACCGTGTTGGTCAGGCTGGTCACAAACTCCAGATCTCTTGATCCACCCTCCTCGGCCTCTCAAAGTGCTGGGATTATGGGTGTGAGCCACCATGCCCAGCCGTATTCTCTCTTTTATATTTGCTCTTACTGAGAATAAGAATTCAACCAAAATGTCCATTTCACTTCAAGGTCAGGAATTCATCATAGAGCAAAAAAGAGAAAATCGTGTATAAAACAGCATAGTCACTCAAAAGAATCCACAGTGATGCCTATTCCAATGCTGAAGAGTTTCTTCAGGAAAATCATTCCACCCTTATCTCTAGCTCTTGACAATCACTGATCTGTTTCTTGTTACTGTAGTTTTCCCGTTTCTGGAATTTCATATGAAAGGAATCATGCAGCGTGTAGTGTGCCTGGCTGGCTGCTCTCACTTAGTGCAATGCTTTTGAGACCCATTCATGTTGCATTTGTCAGTAAAATTCATGTTGCATTTTGCCATATAAATGAAAAAAACAGGTGTAGTCTTCCATTTGCATATCTTCTTTAGTAAAGCATCTATTCAAATCACTTTCCCATTTTAATTGATTTGTTTTCTATTACTGAGATGTAATAATTCTTTACATATTCAGCATGCAAGCACAAGTCTTTTATGAGACACATGTTTTGCAAGTATTTTCTTCCAGTCTATACCTTGCCATTTCTTTTCCTGAATGGCATCTTTGCAAGATTTTGGTAAAGTTCATAACTGTGTTTGCCTCTTCCTATTGAGACAGAGAAAACCACTGGCTTAATATAAATTTTTATAAATAATGTATTGGATTGGGCATGGTGATTCACAGGCTATGCATTTATTGTACATTCAGAACCTGTATAAGTGGTCACTTGAGGTTTTGCGTTCTCAGGGAAAAGTTATGTTTTCTCTCATCCAGAATCTAGACAGAGATTGCAAACTTCCTTGACATCTCTCTGTGCCTGTGGGTAGATTTTTTCCCCCAGTCCACCCTTTCCCTGTGGATGTAGCTCTTTGCTAGCTCTGCCTTATGTAAGATTCCCACTTGCAACCACCCATTCACGACAATCCTCAATGTATTCTCCCTGCATGGAGCCAGATGGTAGTGCCCAGTAACTCCCCAGAGCATCTCAGGGCCAGCTTTATGCAATGTTTCTCACCTTGATTTATTTCTGGACCTGATGTTTTCTATACTTGCTTTTCCTGCAGCTCAGTTTTGCATTTAGATATCTTTGGATATGTTTTATTCATCATTAATAGGTGTTGTGGTTATCTTAGGCCTCCATCTTGCCCAAACTAAACATTCTCCAGTGTAGGTTTTACTTCATCTTTGTGCACAGCAGGGTCTGACTTGTTTCATCCTCCCCTTTGGGTGATATTGGGTTTGTGCCTTCCTGTTCACCTGGGTTTCATTATAAGCCATGGTAAGTAGAATCAGATGATTCACATTAGTTCTAATGATCCCAGCTGCCCAGCAGTTAAGACCAACTATCTTTTCTCTTTTTTTTGAGGCAGAGTCTTGCTCTGTCACCCTAGGCTGGGTGAAATGGCATGATCTGAGCTCCCTGCAACCTCCACCTCCCAGGTTAAAATGAATCTTCTGCCTCAGCCTCCCGAGGAGCTGGAATTACAGGCACCTACCACCTCACTCGGCTAGTTTTTGTATTTTTAATAGAGATGTGGTTTCACTACATTGGCCAGGCTGGTCTTGAACTTCTGACCTTGAGTGATCTGCCCACCTCCACCTCCACTGCCTCCCACCTAATGCTGGGATTACAAGCATGAGCCACTGTGCCCAGCCATGTTTTCTCTTTAATCACTGGGTAATACGGAAAGATTTTGTCTGTATTCAAACAAAATTTGTATTTTCCCAGTAAACCATTTCCACTGATCACACTAAGTAAAACCTTAAAGAACACAGCAAATTGTGTTGCAATAAACAACTAAGACAATATTGCTTCAACAAAAATCACGCTCAAGATGGTTTTTAAAAAGTCCCTATTATTAGTAGTAATAATAAAAACTTTTTTTTTTTTTTTAGTGCCAACAAAGTCATTTTGGCTACCTTGAAATATATCTGGAACCAGTTGATATAGTTTGGATCTGTTTCCTCATCCAAACCTCTTGTTCAATTGTAAACCCCACTGTTGGAGGTCAGGCCTGGTGGGAAGTGATGGGATCATGGGGGTGCTTCCTTCATGAATGGTTCAGCACCACCCCTTTGGTGCTGATCTCGTGATAGAATCCCCACGAGATCTGGTTGTTTAAAGCCTATAGCACCTCCCCTCCACCTTCCTCCTGTCCTGGCCATGTGAAATGCCTTGCTCCCCTTTTACCTCCCACCATGAGTAAAAGCTCCCTAAGGCCTCCCTAGAAGCAGATGCCACCATGCTTCCTGTACAGCCTGCATTACTGTGAGCCAATTAAACCTCTTTTCTTTATAAATTACTCACTCAAGTATTTCCTTATAACAATGCAAAAATGACCGAATACACTTGCCTACTCTTCTCTATCCCCATTTTAACACGCTAATCTAAGCCACCATCATCT
The DNA here is from genome assembly GCF_048565385.1 of Saimiri boliviensis. NCBI lineage: Eukaryota > Metazoa > Chordata > Mammalia > Primates > Cebidae > Saimiri > Saimiri boliviensis. Next base: position 102,142,223 of record NC_133454.1, read on the forward strand.
ATCATCTGGATTATGCAATAGCCTCCCAGCTCACCTCTCTAGGGTCCTCCACGCACACAACAGTTAGAGTAATCTTTCAATACACTAATCGGAGTATGTATGTCACTCTCCCTCTTGAAAGATTCCAAAGTCTTGCCACTAAAGTTAGAATAAAATCTGAGCTCAGCCTTTTAAGATTCTACATGATTTGGCCTCATGTATCACCTTTCCTCCAGCTGCTTTGGACTTCTTGATGTTCTTTGAGCTCATCAAGTGTGTTCTTGGCTGAAGACTTTCACTTGCCTATTCCCTCTGTTTCTGAATAGACATTCAGACACATGACTGAATCTTTCCTGACATTCAGTCCTAGCTCAAAGCCACTGCCTCGCAAAGGCTTTCCTTGACCACTCTACCCCTCCTCCAAAATGATGACGTCTCTCTGCATCTCCTGACACTCTACCACAGTGCTCTATTTTATCTTCATTTATTGATCACTATCTGAAATAAACTTATTCATTTATTTGTGTATGCATTTTGTTTCCTCCTACTGCAATGTATGTGCTCTGGTAACAGGGACCTTGCTGTCTTGCTCACCACTGTATTTCTATCATCAAGAACAGTGCCTGGCCTCTAGGAGATGCTCAATACATATTTATTGAATGAATGCATGCATGCCAGCAACTGTTCTCATTGCTTTATGTAGACTACCCATAACTTTTACAATGATATGCTAATGTAAGTATATTATCCCCATTTACAGATGAGAAGACTGACTAGAACCACGTCCATTTATCTCCAAAGATGACTCTTCTACATTTCCACTCCCTCCCATTTTGTCAGGCAACATTAAATGAAATGAAAACATGTATTGTTGGCAAATGCCTTGAACATTTTGCTTACATTGGCTATATTAATATATATATATGTATATATATATATATATATATTTTTTTTTTGAGATAGAGTTTCACTCTTGTTATCCAGGCTGGAGTGCAATGGCACGATCTCGGCTCACCGCAACGTCCGCCTCCTGGGTTCAGGCGATTCTCCTGCCTCAGCCTCCTGAGTAGCTGGGATTACAGGCACGCGCCACTGTGCCCAGCTAATTTTTGTATTTTTAGTAGAGACGGGGTTTCACCATGTTGACCAGGATGGTCTCGATCTCTTGACCTCGTGATCCACCCGCCCTCGGCCTCCCAAAGTGCTGGGATTATAGGCTTGCGCCACCGCGCCTGGCCAATATATTTTTTTGACACGGGGTCTTGCTATGTCATCCAGGCTGGAATGCAGTGTCACAATCTCTGCTCACTGCAGCCCTGACCTCCCAGGCTTAAACTATCTTCCCACCTCAGCCTCCCCTCCCCACAGTCCCGCAAGTAGCTGGGACCACAGGTGTGTGCCACCAGGCCTGGGTAATTTTATTATTTTACTTTTCATAGAGACAGAGATCTCACTATGTTTCTCAGGCTCATCTTGAACCCTTGGGCTCAAGTGATCCTCCTGCTTCAGCCTCCCAAAGTGCCAGGATTACAGGCAAAAGCCATTGCACCTTGCCTAGGATTTGAATTCTGTCTCTTTTTCCTTAAAATAAGCGCGAAAGTAATTACTAATAGTCTGAAAAAAAATAAATGTTATTTGATTATGTAAAATTAAGTTTTTGAAGATAAACAAATTAACGAAGATAGAGGCAATATAGTCTAGAATGAGATAACCTAGATTAATTAAAGTCTCAGCTTTATTCCAAGCCTCAGTTTCCTCTTCTGTAAAATTAAGATAGAAGTATTTGCTATGTAGGGTTGCTGTAAAGACCATAAAATACTTTGGATAGGGCATCTGCCTGGAAAATGCTCAATGAAAGTCATGTTTAATAACACTGATGGTGATAATGCTGCCAAGAATCAGGATTTTATCACTAGAAAACTCTAAGAGACAACTTATTCACCGAGTGAGAGGTTGGGCTGGGTAATTTCAGAAGCTTTTTCAGCTTTCAGCTAAGATTGTATTATTCTGATCAGTGCTTTTCAAACTCTAGGGAGTTTTAAACTTTTCAATCCGCCATGGAGTGACACTTTCATGCAATTTAATAAAAAGCAGATGACTAAGAAAATAAAGATTTTAAAATGCATGCAAAATAAAAGCCCCAGTTTTTAAATCTAGGTTCAACAGATGTAAAATTCCTCCTTCGAATTGCTGTAAAAGTTTCTAAATGTATTCCAATATACCATATCTCCTGAAAAAAAAAAAGTTGCCAATTGTCTTTTAATTATAGCATGTTGCATAACAAATTGTCCCAAAACTCAATGGCTTAAAACAACAGTTATTTATCTTGCATTACTCCTGTAGGTCAGAAACTGAGAAGCAGCTTGGTTGACTGATTCCAGCTTGGGGGTTTCTCAAGAGGTTATATCCAAGATATAAGCTGGGACTGCTGTCGTCTGAGGCTTTGACTGGGCTGGAGGCTCTGCTTTCCAGGTGGCTCATTTACAAGATGGGCAAAGGAGTGCTGGCTGGTGGCAGGAGGCCTCAGTTCCCATTCACCACATGGAGCTCCCAGTAGAGCTGACTGAACAGCTTCAAGTCATGACAGTTTTTTTGTTTGTTTTTCTCTCCGGAACAAGTGATCCAAGAGACAGCAAGGTGGAAGCAACAAGGTCTTTTAGGATCTAGCCTCGGAAGTCACATTCTATCATTTCTGCGATATCCTATTGGTTAGACAAGTTAGCCCTATTCCATGTGAATGGAGACAACACAGGAGGTGAAGCCAGGGAGGAAGAATCGTTGGGGTCACCTTAGGGAGTGGCTACCACAAATGCTTCCTCCCCAATTCCATACTTACCTGTCTGTAAACCAAAGTCTGAGTACCAAATTCCTAGAGATCATCTACTGTAAGCTCCTCAGTTTGCAAACGAGGAAACAGATCTACCTAAAGACACGCCACTAATTATCAGCAGAATCAGGTTTCTTGATTTCACTGTTTTATTCTGACACATCACATAGGCTACTTTACCTGCTATGTATCTATTTTGCCTGGGATGTAATTAAAAGGGGGCATTTGCCTTGAGCTGCTCATTAAGTAATTAGAATGAAGCAGTTAGGGTGGGGAGGCTGACATGGAGATGCTGCTGTGGGTTTGCTGAGGCTCACGACAAAGCCATCTTCAAAGTGGTCATCAAATAGGATAATTCAGTAAGCCCAGTTCAAAAGCATCACAATGCGACAATGGAAATTGACTTGATTTAACTTCAAAGATTCTATTAACTTGGAGAAATGATGATTTTCCGGGAGAATTAATACATGGCCACTGGTAGAGAATGGAAGTGGCTTCAGTGCTTTGAAACATCTTTTAACTCAATTCTTAGATGTACATACAAAACATTATAGCTTAGATTCCTGCCCCCTCTAATACACACATTTTGGGCCAGATGATTATATCTTGATCCTAATTACAGAGAAAATGCAGAATTTTTAGTCATCTCATTTTATAAGGTTGAGAAATAACCTGCTTCAGAAATAAGGAATCCTTCTAAAGACATTCTTCACATTATGGGGGTGGCTGTGAAGAGCGGGGATCACTTGCTTGAGGTACATTCTTTACTTCTAAGGTCAAAAGTACATTAAAGTTGTGACAAATGAGCAGTAGTACATTACTGAATTCTAGACTCTATTTTTCTTCTCTTTATCGCCCTCATTCTTCTCCTAATTAAACCAGTAGCCCAAAACAAGAAAAAGCCAAGATTTGTGAGTTTTAAAAAATACTTTTTTATTTGGAAATAGTTTCAAACTTACAGAAAAGTTGCCAGAATAAAAACACTGTACCAGTACCTCCTTTACCTATATTCTCCTGTTGTTAATATGCTAATCTCATTTGCTTTATCATTTCTCCTCTCTCTCCTCTCTCTCTCCCTCTCTTCACACCTTCACACACACACACACACACACACACACACGCACTTCTTTTTTACTCAACTATTTAAATTATATAGATAATAGCTCTTTGATGCAGGAGTTTTTCTCTACCCCTTCGTCAGACTTGGATAGGCATGCCCTCTTCACTTGGCCTGCTGTGCTCAAGCTCTTCTGGGAGGGAGTATGTGGGTGAACGAGTGCAGGATCCGACTGGCCTTTGCTTTGAGCACCAGCAGGAGCAGCTCCCCTGCAGGCCCTGCAGCGGTGCCCATGTGGGGGTGCCTGTGACCCCCAAAACTCCAGAGCGTGTGTTACAATGCTCTCTTAGCTCTGCCGTCTATGGAAAGCTGTGTGTTATCAGCTCAGCAGGCCCCTTGCCTGATGGCATGAGGCAGCTGCCCTCCACCAGTGAGGGCAAAGGGCCTGTGTAACAGCCTTTTTTGGGTACTCATACTCAGTGGATCCCAAGCTTTGTTCAGCATCCAAGAAGAATGAGGTCACATGGACACTTACAGGCTGGTGAAGGTGAAGAATTTTATTTATCAGTGGAGATGGCTCTCAGTGGAGAGGGGAGCTGGAGAGGGGATGGAATGGGCAGATATTCTTCCCTGAAATCTGGCCTTCTCCAGCCAGCTCTTCTCTGAAGTTAAGCCATTTCTCCTCTCAAGTCCAGCCATTCCTCTGAAGTCAAGTCACCTCTCTCCAGTCAAGCTGCTTCTCTCCTCTACCCACTGAGTCTGGGGTCTATATAGGCACAGGATGGTGGGGGTGGGGTGGACCATGGGTTGTTTTTAAAAAGGCAACATTGGATTGGTAAAAAGACATTATTCAGAAAGAACCAATCGGGAGAGAGTGGGCAAACAGGGATAGAAGTTCTCACTTTGGGCTGAGGGTTTCAGCACTTTTGGCTAGAAGATGGGGTTTTGCCAGGGACCCACCCCTATCTGCCTAGAATTTCTCTCCCTCCTACCTCTATCACTTCACTCCTAAATATTTCAGTGTGCATTTCCTAATAATAGGGACATCCTCCTACATAAACACAGCACAATTAGCAATTTCAGTAACATTTACATCTGTACCTAATACCTTTAAACTAATCTATCCATTAGTATTCTGACTTTATCACTTGACCCAGTGATGTCCTTCGTAGAAGATTTTCCCTCCAGCACTGGATTGAGTACAGGGCCAAGTGCTGGATGTGGTTGTCAGGTCTCCTTAGCCTTCTTCAACCTGAAACATTCTCATAGCCTTCTTCATTATTCATGACATGAACATTTTCAAAGACTAGAGTCCATTCTGCACCCCCACCCCTGACTTTGAAAACTAGAATGTTCGTCATTTTGGGTTTGTCTAATGATTTGTCTCATAATTATATGTTCTATATTTTCAGCAGAACTATTAAAAAGAGTCATCCTCTGTCCTTTTCAGAATATCACATCCGGAGGCCTGCGATGCTCCTCTGCCCTACATGGATCACCTGGTCAAGGTGCTATCCAACTTCCTACTGCGTAATTACCATTTTTCCTTCTTGTAACTAGTGCGCAATATGTGGGAAGGTACTTGAAGACCGTCCAAATATCCATATCCTGCTCTTTGTCTCTCTATTGGAATTTAGCATCTATTGATAATGCTTGCTTGACTCTATCTTAAAGGACACAGTTGCCAAAAGATGATTTTTCCAGCTTCCATGCTGTCTTCCCATTTACCAGTTGGCATTCAAGGTTCTGCTGTAAACACGAGTCCTTCCTTCTCCCTCATTTATGTATCACTGGTATGAACTCATGAATTCTACCCCCTGCCATGCTTAAAACTCATTACTATCCTTAATTCATTGCTGTAATCCTTAATTGTTTTGATAATCAAGTTGTCTTAGAGTTGGCTATTGAGAGTCCCTTTAAGCTGGCTTCTTTGTCCTTATGACATGTTTAGATCATTTTTTTTTCATTTTTTAAATTTATTTACTGCTATTTCCTTACTTTCTGGCATAACAAGATGTTTCAGGCTTATCTTGTATCTTCCTTGCCCCTTCCCTGCAAATTCCTGGGTTTTACTCCCTACTTTGATTTTGATTTCCCATTTAGTCTTAAAATTATAGAAAACTTCATCTCCCCTATTTATTTACTTACTAGCCCTTCCTCTTAGCTTCTCATGCCATAAATATTTGTTCCTTCTTTTCCACAAATGTAATAGTGGCCTAAATGCTGGGGGTGATGATAAAGAACTTATAGCTAGTTTGAGAAAAGACCTTCTTCTCAAATCAACGTTTAAAGTAAAGAACAGGCTGGGTGTGGTAGCTCATGCCTATAATCCCAGCACTTTGGGAGGCCGAGGTGGGTGGATCACCTGAGGTCAGGAGCTCAAGACCAGCCTGGTGAAACTCCATCTTTACAAAAAAATATAAAATTAGCTGAGCATGGTGGTGCACACCTGTTATCCCAGCTATTCAGGAGGCTGAGGCAGAAGAATCACTTGAACCCAGGAAGTAAGAGTTTGCAGTGAGCCAAGATCGTGCCACTGCACTCCAGGCTGGGCCACAGAGCGAGACTCCTTCGAGAGAAAGAGAAAGAGAGAGAGAGAGAGAGAGAAGAAAGAAGGAAAGAAGGAAAGAAAGAAAGAAAAGAAAGAAGAAAAAGAAGGAAAGAAGGGAGGGAGGGAGGGAGGAAGGAAGGAAAAGAAAGGAAAGGAAAAAGAAAGAAAAGTAGAGAACAAAGTTTAAAATAAGACTTATAACAATCAGGCTGAGGGTGATGGCTCACGTCTGCAATCCCAACACTTTGGGAGGCAGGAGGATTGCTTCAGCCCAGGAGTTCGAGAACAGCCTGGGCAACGTAGCAAGATCCTGTCTCTTAAAAAAAAAAAGAGAGAGGCCGGGCGCGGTGGCTCAAGCCTGTAATCCCAGCACTTTGGGAGGCCGAGGTGGGTGGATCACGAGGTCAAGAGATCGAGACTATCCTGGTCAACATAGTGAAACCCCGTCTCTACTAAAGAAAATACAAAAAAAAAAAAAAAAAAAAAAAATTAGCTGGGCATGGTGGCGCGTGCCTGTAATCCCAGCTACTCTGGAGGCTGAGGCAGGAGAATTGCCTGAACCCAGGAGGCGGAGGTTGCAGTGAGCCGAGATCGCGCCATTGCACTCCAGCCTGGGTAACAAGAGCGAAACTCCGTCTCAAAAAAAAAAAAAAAAAAAAAGAGAGAGAGAGAGAAAGAAAGAGAGATGGAGGAAGGGAGGGAGGGAGGGAGGAAGGAAAAGAAAGGAAAGGAAAAAGAAAGAGAAGAAAGAAAGAAAAAAGTAGAGAACAAAGTTTAAAATAAAACAAAATATAACAATCAGGCTGAGGGTGATGGCTCACGTCTGCAATCCCAACACTTTGGGAGGCAGGAGGATTGCTTGAGCCCAGGAGTTCGAGAACAGCCAGCCTGGGCAACATAGCAAGATCCTGTCTCTTAAAAAAAGAGAGAGAGAAAGAAAGAGAGATGGAGGAAGGAAGGGAGGGAGGGAGGGAGGAAGGGAGGGAAGAAGGGAGGGAGGGAAGGAAAGGAGGGGAAGGAAGGAAGAAAATATATTGAGCACCATGTGCCAGGCAGGTGCTACAGTCTGGAAACACAAGGGTAAACCAGAGACAGTGTCCGTGATTTTGCGGAACTCAGGGTTCAGGGTTTAGCAGCAATGTCTTATTGAAGTCAGGGGACAACAAAGGAAGAGGAGTTGCTGATGAATGTGTAGATTCCTGGGTCATATCCAAGAGATCCTGATTCTGTAGATTTGCGGTTTGGTCCAGGAGCCAGCATATTAATAGTTTCTCCTCTTGATTCAGAGATTTCTAAGCACTGAAGTTTGAGAATTATTGGATGAGTGGCTATAAATTAAAGAGGTTGACGGGGGCTGGAAGAGGAGGGGCTTGAGCTGAGGGTCCAAGGTCAAGTCACAGGTTAGCCATGTCCACAGGGCCCAGATCTTGTGGAAACTGGGAATTTAGAGCACCCCACCAGAAAATGACAGCATCAACATTTAAACCCTTCGCTGGCTCACCCCAGCCCCCCTCCAGCCAATGCCCGTACACAAGCTAGGCTCACTGAAGTACTAACACTGCAAGGTCCAGGTCAAGGCCCCCAAGTCTTCACTCTTCCAGGTCCAAGGCCATTTCAAATGTCACTTCCTTTTTATTCCGGACACAGACACACATGCTTGGGCCAATTTAAATGTTCCCTTATCTGCATTTCCAGAGCACTTTTTACATTTCTTTATTGCGGTGCTAATCCTGTGTCATTGTGTGTTGTTTACATTTCTGCCTAAACTCAAATAACCCTGAATACTCTGGGACGGAAGGTGTTCATTCTTGCTCTTTTGCAGATGGGGAAACCTGCTGTTCAGTGAGGTAAGCCTTTGAGAGAGCAGCAGGGCACAGGGTGAAGCGCCTCGGTTAAAGCGACTTCTGTCACTTCTCAGCCACAGGACCTTAGGCAGTTACTTATCCACATGCACTTCATTTTCCTTGGCAGCACAATGCAGGTGATAAGAAACAGAAACTGCCACCGAGCCAGGTTATGTGACCTCAAGGGGTTAATACATGTAAAGCTTCTAGAAGAGAGCCTGGCAAACATAAGTGCTATGTAAACGGTTATTAAGCGATTATAGTCATGTCATTGCAATTCAAATCCAAGTCTTCAGATGATAAAGCTCCTAGATGCTTGTTCTATTTTAACTTTGTAGAACTCCAAGATTTCCTGAAAAGTAGTGGTTCTATCAGAAGCAGCAATGAAAGGAAGCTGGTTTGGGGCAAAAGATATTGAAGAGATGAGAGGAAGCGGCTGGGCGCGGTGGCTCACACCTGTAAGCCCAGCACTTTGGGAGGCCCAGGTGGGCAGATCACCCAAGGTTGAGAGTTTGAGTCCAGTCTGACCAACATGGAGAAACCCTGTCTCTACTAAAATACAAAATTAGCTGGGCATGGTGGTGCATGCCTGTAATCGCAGCTACTCGGGGGGCTGAGGCAGGAGAATCGCTTGAACCCTGGAGGCAGAGGTTGCGGTGAGCCAAGATCGTGCCATTGCACTCCAGCCTGGGTAACAAGAGGGAAACTCCATCTCAAAAACAAAAGAACAAACAACAACAACAAAAGAGATGAGAGGAAGCAAAATGTTCCAGCAAACTGCTTTAATGAAGGTATAGACCAGGAAAGAGAGCAGGTGTCAGTTCTCCTGACCCTGGGTCTAGAACACACACTGGTAACACATTCATGCAAGGGCCACCAGGGTAGCCCTCGGGAGCTTGGCCCCTTTAGGCCCCTTTACATGTCTTTCCTCTTACGTCAGTTGTGGGTTAGATATTTGGGTCACTGGGATGATGCAGTACAAAGACTGCCTGCACATCCACGATGGTGCCATTGACAAATGGAAAAGGTCAATTACTGCGCTTCGTTGAGCATGACAAATATCGGCTGATTTCTCGAATCTTAACGTGTATTGTGCTACAATGGGAATTAAGTATAAAGTTTACATTTCCAAAGCAATGATCATTTGTAGTTTCACTTAATACTGCTTATGGGATAACTGCATAGATAAAATCTGTTACCATCATTATTACTGTAAATATGGTTTAAAATGGTGAATTAAATTGTGATTGATTTGGGAGATGATGTGCAAAACAAGTGAGTGACGAATATACGTGAAAGTTTTCAGTTTAGGGACCAAGGGTAGATGGTATCTACATGTGGACGAGTTTCAGTGATTAACCTTTGTATCAAATATTAATAACTTGGAATGCTTGATCTTCCTGAGAGATGTTTTAGAATAGCCATTCTCAAACTTAAGCATGAGTCAGAATCATCTTTCAGCCTTATTAAAACACAGGTGAGGCACGATGGCTCACCCTGTAATCCAATACTTTGGGAGGCCAAGACAGGTGGATCATTTGAGTCCAGGAGTTCAAGATCAGCCTGAGCAACATGGGGAAACCCAATTTCTACCAAAAATACAAAAGTTAGCCGGGCGTGGTGGTGTGAACCTGTAGTCCTCAGCTACTACAGAGGCTGAGGTAGGAGGGTTGCTTGAGCCCAAGAAGTCAAGGCAACAGCAATCCATAATCATAACACTACGCTCCAGCCTGGGTGACAGAGAAAGATCTTGTCTCCAAACAAACACCCCACAAACTATTGAACCCCATCATCCCCAGATTTTCTGATTTAGGGTGTCTGGAGGGGGAGCCCATGAATCTGTTTCTTCATAATAATAAGTTCCCAGGTGGTGTTGATTCTGCTGGTCCCCAGAAAGTTTGAGAATAATTGAGTCAGAACAAATATCCCCTCACTGGCAGTGCCTTTCCACCCCCTGAGCTGGAATGCAATTTAACTGGATTTGTTTTAAATAAGCCACCTCAAGCAGTCAAATTTCCCAACCACTTTTAGCATTTTACAGACCAAGAGAGCCATCACTTCATTACTTCTCCTCTAGAAGAAAAAAAAGTCATTTGTCTCTCTGTCCCGGGATTTAAAAAAATTAAAAATAAAAAAGATCACAAACCATAGGAAGATCTTAAAGGAATATTATAGTTAACTGTAGCCTTAACTGCATGTTTCTTATGTTTTAATAACTAAACGCATTTAGACTTCTTGCATCTAGCAGTACCTAAGGAAGTAACTGAAAAACATCTTCCTCTAGGTTTGTCCTTCATTGGGACCCTCCGGGGCTAGAACACTTTGAGGTGATGACCAGCAGGTGGCGCTCTGCATCAGTTCACGGGGGCGGCCTGACTCCGGTCAAGGCAAATACACAAACCAAGGTGCCTGCTCTAAATCCTCAAAGTAAAGGTCCTCTTAACCACTTGCCATAAAACACCCTGAGACACCCGTCTTGGAAAATCGAAGTGTCAAGCTCAGCATCTTTGCCACATTTCAAACTAGGTAATTACCTTCTCTCCCAAAGGGAATCTGCTTTATGTATTTGTGTCCTTTCTAGGTTACAAGTTTCCCAAAGGCAATGATCTTGCCTTCCACTCCCTCCATACAATGCTGAAGTGAAATGCATATTTTACAATAACAATTTAATTATTCTACATCCCTCTGAGCTACATGATGACCTGTTATATAATTGCCAGTAATATAGAAATGTGCCTGCCTCATACAAACCCTTGCAACACACAGAAGTTTTTATTTGACCTAAGAGTAAATAGCATATCTCTTCTCTTTTACAACAGAAAATGCAGACCATTTCCCGCCACCCCAAATTATAAGTCGTAAGCAAATAAACAACACCGCATTTCAGTCTGTCATTTTTATTAAGTCTGCAGAGCTGGTTTTTTTTTTTTTTTTTTTTCCCCTACACACGACAGATATTTTGATATAATCTAGGATAATAAAATAGTTGAACAACTTTTTTTTTAAGATTTATATCTGTATAGAAACAATCTGTGGAACTCCCCACCTCAAAATGAAGGTGTCTAAAAACAGTGATTCATCTGCATTGCTTTAAATCATTGTTTGGTTATAAGTTGTGGTTTCCATTCTCGACCAAAATGTGTCTCCATGCGGTTTTCCTCCGGTCCAAAGCTTAAGGCCTTGGGAAGGTGGCCAGAAAAAAAAGAATGGCCGCTCTCCTCTCTGTCCTTCCCTCGTGTGGAGGACGGTGATTGAAACAAGGGTGTTACACAAGCCAGGAAGGAAAGAAATCAATTGCACGTCTCTAGTCTGCAAGCATCAAAGTCACAAGTCTTTACACAACAACTCCCTATCTGTAGATATGAAACCATCATGATAGCACAGCGCCTGCTTGCCCCTAAATGCTCCTTTCTTCTGCTAATCATGTCAGTTACTATGGCTGGGCTGTGGCCGTAAGTTCTCTCTAAGGGCTGGTCCTTCTGTCACCTTGAAGTGTCAGCCCTTGCATTATGCCACTTGGATGCTATGTCTTGGTACCCAGTAAGGGTCTACCATCCCCTAAGAAATCCCTCACCCCACCCTCAAACCCCCAAAGTGCCTACAAGTGAAGACGGTATGGAGACGGTGTCTCCAGAGAACACCTCCCCAAAGATGCCTGGGGGGGGGAGGGGCTCGTGCCTATATCATCCCATTGATCTTAGTCCACTCATAGATGTCCTGTTCGCACACTATGTCGGAGTTGATGAGAAGGTATCTGTCACCTACACAGAAGTGCTTCTGACAGGCAGCACATTTGAAACATTCCAGGTGATATACTTTGTCTTTCACCCGCATCGTCATCTCATAGGCACGAATCCGCTTGTCACAGGATGCACAGAGACCGTCTTGCCCAAAAAGCCTGGGGCAAAAGAAAGAAAAGCTAAGAAGACAGTGAAAGGGACAATCCTGGAAGGCAGGGCTCAGGGGTGAGCCCCAGAAAGGAGGCTGGACTTTCAGGATGTCAGAAAGCCCGGAAAGGTCGGATCCAGAAGGAAGGCTGGCTAATGCAGTCTCTCCCAGCAGGCAGAGGAAACCCAGATGAAACTGGCATTTGGCTCTGGCAAAACTCCTCCCTTTTTTGAGCCCTCTCCCTGTCTGCAGCAACCGTTCCCCATTCCGCTAGGCTGCCCCCTGGCTCCTCCTCTGTGGGGGAGACTCTCAGCTGATGTGATCTATGATAAGGAGTTAGGCAAGTATTACCTGTCCCCTCCCAGGGGAACCTCATTTCAGAAGAGCAGCTGGAGTGAGACCCGAGGGGGCTCTTTGAGAGGATACTGACCAGGACTGCAATAAAATGGGCATTCTTCTGAGGCTCCCAAACTCTATCATGTCAACAGCTGCTGATGCTACCCATGGAGAGAGCTGGCCTTGAATATCTCCATAAGCTGCAAAGCACATCTCCACCTGGTGATTCACTGGGGCCTCAGCTGCTGGGAGATGGGGAGTTCCACAGAAAACATGTGCTGCAGCTCATCATGCGTCTGAGATATGGAGGACAAACAGCAGCTCTCATGAATGGAAGATCTTAATTCATGGTCCTTGCTGCCCCACTGGCATGAGTCAAAAGGGAAACTTCTTTTCTGACATTTAAATCAAGACCCCCAAGCCTGTTCATCAGTCACTTATTTCAGGCAGTATTCAGTGTCAAGAGGGAGACAGAACATGGCAGGGCTCAGTACATGGCTCTCAAAGCTTTGGTCCTGGGACCAGCAGCAGCCATACTGCCTGTGAACAGGTTAGAAATATAAACTCTCAGGCTGGGCTCAGTGGGTCACGCCTGTAATCTCAGCCCTTTGGGAGGCCGAGGCAGGCGATCACTTGAGCTCACAAGTTCCAGACCAGCCTGGGCAACATGGCAAAACTCTGTCTCTACAAAAAAATCCAAAAATTAGCCAGATGCGGTGGTGCATGCCTGTAGTCACAGCTATTCATACTTGGGAGGTTGAGGTGGGAGGATGGCTTTAGCCTGGGAGGTAGAGGTTGCAGTGAGCCGATATCATGCCACTGCACTCCAGCCTGGGCCACAGAGCCAGACCTTGACTCAAAAAAAGAAAAGAAAAGAAAGAAAGAAGAAAAAAAAAAAAGAAATACAAATTCTCAGCCCTCCTCCCTCCCCACCCAACCGAGATGCCCTGAGGGGAAGGCCCAGCAGTCTGTGTTAATGGGCACTTCGGAGGACTGAGGTGGGCTAAAGTTTGAGAATCAACAGCAAAAGTGCAGTAACACAAGTACTGGAAGCAGAGAAGACCCAGCTTCGACGTCCTGGAGCAGCCCTGAGTGACCCTACGTAGCCTCTGATTTCTCAGAGCCTCAGTGAAATGGGCCATCATCGGCTCTACGCCACTCAGCTGTTAGAACGACCGAACGAAGCACATGAGGGCACGCAGGGTCAAGGGCTACGCCAGCGCCGGTTAGGTTTGGACACATCTTGGGTGTGTTCCCAGCTGTACCAGTCTTGCTGCAGGAAGCAATTTTCACTCATGGCTGAAAACACAGCATATTAGCAGGTGGTTTCTACATAAAAAACCTTTAGGGCAGTTTCAGGTGAATGCTTGTTCTTATTGGAAGCTCTGACTGATTCCAGGATATCAGAGAATCAATTGCTACGTCCTGAGAGGTTGTAGGGGATGTAGGGTGGTGGACACATTTTGTAATATTTGGGCAAAATTAATGGGATTGAGAAGAGGTGGTCTGTGAGTAGAGAGCTCATCGTTCGGTCCAGGGCCAGCTAATCTTCCTCTGAATCCTGCTTCCCATTTGAAGATCTCCGAGTGTTTTCAAAGCACCGCCTGGGAGCAAACTCATTACTTGGGGAGAACATTTTACCCCGGCGTAGCAGATGGTGGAGCTGCAGGTGACCGCCACCCTGGAGGTCATGGAGTGGAAAGACAGTTCTGGTTTCCTGACTGTTCAGTAAGTTAAGTGTGGGCCTGAGCAAGGATGAACGATTGAGGAAACAGTGTGCATGGAATGAATCCAACTGCCTGGGGTGTGTGATCCTTATGGAAGGAGGGAGCTTATTAAAGGGAAGTCAGGGGGTAAATTACAATCCACATCGGGCAGCTAATGAAGGGAAGAACAAAGGATGAGTAGGTGGGAGACAAGTTCAGGTCCCAGCATCACCTCTAACTGGTCAGGTGACCTGAGCAAATGACATCCCCTGTACAGGCTTCTGTGACTTCGGCTGTAAAGCGAGGGAACTGAAAGAGTAGCCCCCTGCAGCCCCTTCCAGCTCTGGGATGCTGAGATTCTAACAGGAGTAAAAAATCAACAGGACTCGACACCTAACGTGAGCATTAACTTCTGGCACCAAGAATTGGTATCTTAGACTGGATATCCCAGAAGCGGCCCCCGAGGCAGGCAAGGATTTATGTGCAAGTGATTTATGAACGATGAATTCTCAGGAAAAACCTGGAAGGCAGCAGGGGAGGCTGGAGGGAAGAGAAGGAAGCCAGGCCAAGTTGCAACCTCAGGCAAAGTCCCTCGGAGGAGAGGGACCCTGGAATATAAGTTATGCCTGGCTTCAGGCAAGGCTGCAGGGCTTGGTACTCCCACCACGTCTGTCATTGGTTAAGGGCCACTGGGGGTCTAGTTGGGGAAGGCAGACTTCTAGCTCTAATAGATGCAGGTGCTGGCTGCTAGAAGCAAAACCACTGCCATCACCACCAGCCCACCACTCCCAGCACACAAACTGGTAAAAAGGGATCCAAGGAGATCTGGCTCAGCACAGACACGAACAGCTGCTCTGGGGTTCCCAACAATAGAATACAGTGGCAGAGTCGAGGTTCTGTGTGGGGACCTCATGAATATTTGAAGCTAAATGTCTGAAAAGAACTGTGACATGCAACTCAGCCATTGGAAATCCTCAAGGGGACAGATTATCCTAGGGGTGAAGAACTCAACCCCATCAGAGGGTCTGTTCAGCCACTCTTCCAACTTGCTTTGTTGAAAGCTCCTGCTGGATCACCTGAGATCGGGAGTTCGAGACCAGCCTGACCAACATGGAGAAATCCCATCTCTACTAAAAATAAAAAAAGACTAGCTGAATGTGGTGGCAGGTGCCTGCAATCCCAGCTACTAGGAAGACTGTGGTAGGAGAATCACTGGAACCCGGGAGGCAGAGGTTTCAGTGAGCCGAGATTATGCCATTGCACTCTGTCTCAAAATAAAATAAAATAAATTAGCTCCTGCCAGATATACTAAGAATCCAAGTAAACAAGACCATGGCTAAATGACCACCCCTGAAGCAAAAGACAATTTTTCTCCTCGGTCAAGAGGTGTCCCATCTTAAGCTCTCTGCTGCCCATTTTAATAACAATAATATAAATATTAAAGGGTGGCTGGAAATGCCTGCACTAACACAGAGTTAATTAACATGTTGCCTAGGAATATGGCAGGAGAAGAATTATTTCATGTCGCCAAGACATAAGTTAATTAACATTGGGTTCTTCCAGACTGGTTTTTTTTTTTTTTTTTTTTTCCTCTCCTTTTTGAAAATAGAAAGGATTAACAAGCCCAGGCAGCATTGGTTTTATTCCTGAGTGTTATATAAATGGTAGAGATAGGGAGAAGCCGGGCTCTTCTGACCTTACTCTGTCTGCACTTCATTTAATAAGATTCAAATGATTTGACAGGGATGGAGTCAAGGGTCCAATGGGAATCATTTATCCGCCTCGTCTGCCTTCTTACTGAGTTGGCAAACTGGGAGTGAGCAAAACCAGGTTTGTATTTATCCCAGTTCTATTTTTTGTGACTTAAAAACAAAGAAAACTGACCACAATTAGAAGTATGATCATTGAAAAACCCTACTTATATTCTCGGAACCACCCTTTATCTGGGAATTCAAGAAGGGGAAAAGCTTATTCCATCAGTCTTCAGGTAAATGAATAAGCTTCCTTCACTGTGAAACCACCTGCAGTGTTTTGGTTTGGTTTCTGTTTCTGTGACATAAAATGCTCTGAGGGCAGGTTTGGGAGGAAAAGCTGGCCCAGTAGCCAAGGGCGCTAAGGTCTCAACAAGCTTCCATGGGTTGCGTGGTCCTGACGTATCAGGGAAGCATGCTTCACAGACCCTCTGCTCCAGGAAGACGGAGACATATTGACAGCTACACAGCTGAGCAGATCTGACAGTAGAGGGCACAGAGAGAGTTACCTTCACAGCAGCTCGTAGGAAACTAGAAATGCCAATACATTCTAGGCAAAAGCATTCACAGAGTGCTGGAAAATTCAGATGGCCAATAGGATGACCCAGAGCATGGGAGACGTCCTCAGCTCCTTTTTTTTGAGACAGAGTCTTGCTCTGTGGCCCAGGCTGGAGCGCAGTGGCGTGATCTCGGGCTCACCACAACCTCCCCCTCCCAGGTTCAAGTGATTCTCCTGCTTCAGCCTCCCGAGTAGCTGGGATTACAGGTGTGTGCCACCACACCTGGCTAACTTTTTGTATTTTTAGTAGAGACGAGGTTTCACGGTGTTAGCCATGATGGTCTCTATCTCCTGACCTCGTGATCCACCCACCTCGGCCTCCCAAAACGCTGAGATTACAGGCGTGAGCCACTGCGCCTGGCCCTCAGCTCCTGTCTTACTTGACATTGTGAAGTTCCTATTTTACCCTTCCATTCTTCCATCCTTTTGCTCCCATTAGATTAGAAAATAATGATTATGTCATGAGGATAAGTTATAAGAGCAGCTAACACCTATTTGATCCATACCAAGCCAAGTCGTTTATCTGTACTATTTCATCAAATCCTCCCCATGTATATAGAGCTAGGTGGTATTATCATCCCCAGCTTACAGATGAGGAAATTGAGGCTTAGGAAGGTTACGTCACTTGCCCAAGGCCACCAAGCTGGGAAGCAATGGTGTTGGGACTCGAACCTCCAACTGCCTGCAGGGCCTTTGCCCTTATGTTCTTTGAAGACTGCCTTCGTGCTATGAGTCAATGCTTGGAGCTCCATACGCTTTCTATGTGTAAATTTCTCATCGTGTAATACTGGAGTCATACAAAAGAAGATTTGTCGTGCGTGTGTGTGTGTGTGTGTGTGTGTGTGTGTGTGTGTGTTCTGAAGCATTCGAATGATCTCAGAGCCCACCTCCAAACTTATCAACAGAAACACCCCCAGTTCCTACGATCCTCTGTGCACACTCCTCAGCCCTATCCCCTGGTCTCTTCCACTCCCTGAGGGAACCACTCTTCTGAATTTTGTGTGTACAATTCTCTTGCCTTTAAAGATAGTAGTATTTTACCGCATAGGAACATAACCCTGAGAACATGATTCTCAAACAGGAAGAAATGCTCACTGCTTCTCAGCACGGGAGCTGAGACTCAGCCTCTGCGGCCTGACCTCACTGTACAGGTGGTGTCTGAGCCTGGAGCAGGGTCAGGGCGACACGCACAGACTCAGATGGCCATGACCACCCGGCCTCCCTCCCACAGGCCACAGAGGGGTGCCAGGGAGGGTACCTGAGATAGTCTCTCCGGCAGAGCTTCCGGCCCAGTTTGTAGTAGAGGCGCCGTCCCACCTCGCCCAGCCGGCAGCCACAGAGGTCGCAGCTCAGGCAGTCCTCGTGCCAGTACTGGTCGATGGCCTTCAGGAAGTAGCGATCCCCAATGTTCTGCTGGCAGCCGCCGCATGTCAGCAGAGACGGGGGGATCTGCAGCACCTCATCCACTGGTTCCCTGGAGAGAAGACCAAGCATCAGGGGCAACCTCACCAGAGGGAGACCAGGACCGAGGGGCCGAGATCAATTCGGGCCAGACAGGGCACCTCATCTGACTGCCTGTTGGTGACCTAAGGGAGAAGGGACGGTAAAATACATCCCTTGGCCAGACTGACTGCAGAGACCCAGCCCACCCTGGGTTAAGACAGGACAGAGCTAGACCTGACGCCCTAGATCTCTAAGAAGCAAATGCAGGGCACCAAGAGGCATCAAAGGCAACTGCAGATGGCACTGTGCCCCAGCCCATGCCCAGCACCACCTGGGCACCTCTGGTCTCCTTCTGCTCTTTCTCACTCCCCCTGCTGACCTTCCCTCTCTACCTTCACAGAGTTCCCTCGTTTTTCTCCTCCTACATCCTGGACCCAAGGGCACTGCCTAACCTCAGAGGAGGCACTCTGGACTAAAAGAGTCACCCACCACCAGGGCAGCAGATGACCCAGAGTGCTAAGAATCTGCAAATCCCCTGTTTAATAAATCTCCATGCACCCTCCAGCCCTTCCAACCACACAAAAGCAGAGGTGAGGAAGAAAGAAGAACGAGATCAAAAATTATTTTAGGTTGCTTTCTCTTGCCAAATTAAAAATTCCTTCAGAATATAATAGGAATTCTCCTAATTTTATTTTATTTTATTTTTGAGACGGAGTTTCACGCGTTACCCAGGCTGGAGTGCAATGGCGCGATCTCGGCTCACCGCAACCTCCGCCTCCTGGGTTCAGGCAATTCTCCTGCCTCAGCCTCCTGAGTAGCTGGGATTACAGGCACGTGCCACCATGCCCAGATAATTATTTGTATTTTTAGTAGAAACGGAGTTTCACCACGTTGACCAGGATGGTCTCGATCTCTTGACCTCGTGATCCACCCGCCTCGGCCTCCCAAAGTGCTGGGATTATAGGCTTGAGCCACTGCGTCTGGCCTCCTAATTTTATTTTTTTACAGAGATTCCATTTTCCATTCTTTCTGCTGAAGGAATTCTTGGAGGCAAATCCCAGACCATAAGGCTGTTGCTACATTTATGAAGAACATCAAATAGGCCTGTCTTTCCTTACCTGAACGTTTTTATAATAGTAAAACTGATTTGAATGAAGTTGATTTAAGGAAGAAAATGAAGAGGGGCAATGATTATTTCAGAGAGAGTAGAAGGCAGTTAAACAGACAGTGACATCTCAGTCCAGCAGTCGTTAGTAGGCTGTGGCGTCTGTTCCTTCGTCAACAGGCCATGCATGGTATCTCCTGCCTACTTGGCTTCACTGGAATCTCAATATTCTTTTACATTTAAAAATCAATAACTTTGCCAAAAGAAAATGAAGGAGTGGAAGGAATGATTCTAGTGTCCCCCAAATGGGACAGGGGAAACACTTAATACTTATTTATTTGTAATAATTAGCAAGTGTTCTCTGGAACTTTAATAAACACAAATCTATTTCTTAAAAATCTATTATGTTTCAAAAAATGGACCTTCTTCAAACTGTAAAGGACTTTCTTTCTGGATACACTGCAGGTATAAATCCATGTCTCCCTTCCTTCCTTCCTTCCTTCCTTCCTTCCTTCCTTCCTTCCTTCCCTTCCTTCCTTCCCTTCCTTCCTTCCTTCCTTCCCTTCCTTCCTTCCTTCCCTTCCTTCCTTCCTTCCTTCCCTTCCTTCCTTCCTTTCTTCCCTTCCTTCCTTCCCTTCCTTCCTTCCTTCCCTTCCTTCCTTCCCTTCCTTCCTTCCTTCCTTCCTTCCTTCCTTCCTTCCTTCCCTCCCTCCCTCTCTTTCCTTCCTTCCTTCCTTCCTTCCTTTCTCCCTTTCTTTCTTTCTTTGAGTTTTGCTCTTGTCACCCAGGCTGCAGTGCAGTGGCAGGATCTCAGCTTCTTGCAGCCTCCACTCCTGGGGTTCAAGAGATTCTCCTGCCTCAGCCTCCTGAGTAGCTGGGATTACAGGTGCCTGCCACCACACCCAACTAATTTTTGTATTTTTAGTAGAGATGAGGTTTCACTATGTTGTCCAGACTGGTCTCAAACTGTTGACCTCGTGATCCACCCACCTTGGCCTCCCAAAATGCTGGGATTACAGGTGTGAGCCACAGGGCCCGGCCCATGTCTCCTATTTCTAACTGGCACTAACTTACCAGGTGACCTTGTGTCCTAACTGGTCTGTGTCCAAAAAGCCCAGCAGCCATTATATTTGGGGACAGGAGACTCACGTGGCTCAATGTCTATAATACTCTGACAACGTGAGGTGATTCTGTCATGCAAAGTATGAAATATTCCCTACGAATATTTAGGAGTGCCAAAGCCATGTCCACACTTTGTAGATAACAGTGTAACCGCACTTCATGAGATTATCATCTTTGGAACAAGTAAATGTAAAGCTCAAGCTAGTTTATCTGGGGGAAAAAAATGGTCATTCACACTTGTAATCCCAGCACTTTGGGAGGCCAAGGTAGGAGGATCACTTGAGCCCAGGAGTTTGAGGCCAGCCTGGGGCAACATGGCAAAACCCTGACTCCACAAAAAATATAAAAAAATGCCCAAGCTTGGTGGCATGAGCCTGTAATCCCAGCTACTCAGGAGGCTGAGGTGGGAGGATCACCTGAACCCAGGAGGATGAGGCTACAGTGAGCACTGCACTCTAGGCAAGACAACACAGTGAGACCTTAGCTGAAAAAAAATCAGGACTGTAGTTTTAAGAATTCACTGAAGGCTTGCTTTCTTTCCCTTCTTTCTACAGACTGTATATAAGGACAACCATTCCCCCTTCTAATAACTAATACCCTGGCTTTTTCATGTGTATCAACTGGGAATTGCATCTCTTCTCTTTCCACAGCCCATGGTCTTACTCTGGGCTTTCCAAACCACTCATGGAACCTTGACCACATTGGATGCTGCCAAAGGACTGTGAAAGAGGAGAATTTGCCCTTAGCTGGTGCAAAACTGCCTGGAATTCAAATGAACTGCTCTTGTTACTCATGGGAGGCAGCGGGGGGCCAGCAACGGCATAGCAAGGGAATCTCTGTGTTCGTGAATTCTGGCTGGCTTTCTGTCCAAATGTTTCATTTGCATATAGCTAGGCAAGTCTCCATCTGTAATTTGGAGATGCTGATTGTAATGACCCAAGTTGGCTTTGAGGAAGTACACGATGAAAAATCTAGTAGGATACTGGACCACAGGAGGAATGTAAAGTAAAAGAGTTACGGTGATGGCCTGAGATGAGATGGAGAAGTAGAGTATAAGATATTGGCTCTGTCTTTCTATAATTAATTAATGATAATATCACATTATACTTAGTGGACAATCCAAGACAATGACTGAATGAGATTGATTCACCCTCAAATTAATATTTTATATTCTCCCAGAGCCTATCTTGAATATTACACCTGAGTACCACTTCAGCCTGGATTTCTGGGATAATTTCATGACAATTTCTAAGGGGGTGGGGAGAATGCACTGCAGCAATTTCTCAACCAGCTTGTCCCTTTTTGATTAGAACCTGTCTTCATTGGGCAAACAGTGAAGTGAAGGAAAGATCTGGTGAGCCTCCAGCAGTAGATAACTGCAGTGTTAGGAACTTAGGATGCTTCAGTTTTATAACCTCAGTGAGAAAGCACAAACTTTGAAAGAAGCACACTTCCTTCAGGGAACTGAAACCTTCAGATTTATCTTCTATTGAAAGGATTAGTGACTAAATTCTACTGATCAAAAAGGCATTAGGCACCAATTCATCCAATTCACTCCTTCATTGTGTTACTATGATCTTGCCCAGTCTCTGAAACTCAGAGCTCAATTCTAATTGTTAAGTTTATTTAAAAACGTGATCACACCACCCTTTAAACCCATTGTTTGCATAAACATACTTCTAAAAAGGAATGTTATTTTTCTTCTGAGAATTTGTTGAAGGAAGTGGGGGTTTTTGCTACAACAAACCTAGCTCATTATGGAACTGGTGTCTTAACCTTCAAGACTGAATAGTGATGTTTATATTCTCACTGGATGGTGGCACTTCCTGTGTTTTATGAGAACATGCTGAGCTTTTAGGCTGGTAACTGAGGGTAAAACCCAGGTAAATAAACACCATAGCCGAAATTGAAGGGTGTGTGTGTGTGTGTGTGTGTGCGTGCGTGCGCGCGTATGTGTGTGTGCGTGCGGTATTTCAAGCAGGAAAGCACAATTCTTTTAAAGCAGGAAAAGACAAAACAAAACAAATGTCTCTTAAAAGCACAAATGGACAAGTCATTAACCAGCTCCTTTGGTCTTGTGTAACAAATCCCTTCAAAGGATTAGATGGGGACTTCAAAGGAATAAAAATTCTCAAAACCAGACAGCTAATGACTCTTAAAATGGCATTTGCGTTGACAGGAAAATGATATCTTAAACACCCCCTGTTACCCCATGCTAACACTAAAGAATGGGTTAGGGATAGAGAAACATTCCAAACCAGTACGAGGCTCAGAAAACAGATAGGCCAATGCTCATTAGAGCCCTGGTTCCCTAATCCCAAACCCTTTTGAGACTATGCTAAAAACTATGAGACTCTGCTCCCCAGAAGAATTAACCTACACGCAAAATGGTGCACTAACTTTCGAGGTTCACAGGCCCATCGGTGGACCCGGAGGAAGGGTACGCGTACTCAGATTTACTCCGGATTTCGCTGCTCTAGAAATCCCTGAAGGCCCAGAGCCAGCTCCGAGGTGGTCGGTCGGACCCCTCACCCGCCCGGTGCCCGCGCTGCTGGCAGCGGCTCCACCTGCGGACCGGGAAGGCGGCCGTTGGGGACCCCGGAGGCCTCCACTTGGAATGTTCCCCTTTCCAAGACCAAATGGACAAAGAGAAAGGGCCGAGACGGAGCGAGAGGGGAGAAGGGAGCAGTGACGCCCGAACGCTCTTCCGACTGCACCTGCGCGCCTCCGGGCTTCCCTGGTGCCTGCTCCCGTGCAAACTTTCTGGCCCGCGGTGGCTTTGGGGAGCGTCCCGGTAGCCTGGAGGGGCCCGCAGAGGCGCCGGGCCGACCCCTTGCCCTGCCGCCCGCCTCCCAGTCCCTCTCCCAGCGCCCCCGGAGTCACCCGCGAGGAAGGGGGGAGCCCCGCGCTCGGCACAGGGGGCCAAGGGCACGCCGCCGGCGCGCACCTGGAGCCTCCTCGCAGGCCGCCCGGGTCCCCCACGCCGCCCCGGGGCACGAGGCCGGGGACACCGGGGATGGCAGGGGCAGGGGCGCCGCACTTACTCTGAAGGGTCCAGGCTCTTCCTTTCGATGGCCGAGGACATTGGGGAGGGAGGCGGCGTGCCGGGCGGCGGGGGTGCTCCCTTTGTCGCGCCGGGCTGGCCGGCTGCCGGGGCTCGGACCCCCTCGGGTGCTCGGGCGCCGCCGCTCCTGCGCCTCCGCTTGCTCTGGCGCTCCGGCGGCGAGCTCGCCCCTCCGCGCTCAAGGACAGTCACCGCGCTCCCTTCAAACGCCAAAGAGAGAGAGCGAATCACCGGGCTGCCGGCGCGCCGCGGCCGAGGCGGGGGCCGGGGCGCGCAGCCTGGCCCCGGAAGGCTGCAGCTGCTGCTGCTGCTCAGGACTTAACCTTCCATCCCGGTCCCGCCGCCGCCGCCGCCGCCGCCCGGTCCCTCTCGCGCGCTGTCGCCGGCTCCGCGCCGCCCGCGGGGATGGTGCGCGCCCGCCCCGCCGACCCGAGCCCCTCGCACCTTCGGCCCGGGTCTCGGCGCGCAGCTCGCCGCAGAGGGCAGAGAGGGGGCGGCGGCCTGGGGCGGGGAGGGGACCGTGCGTCTCTCCCCGGGCTTCCTCCTCTCTCGGGAAGGTCTATTTTCGCTCAGCTTCCCTCTGTCTCTGGTTTCATTTCCTTTTTCCTGATCACGATTCAAATACAATAGAAGGAAATCACATTTAAAGAGACAGCTGCCCGGTCCCCCCACCTCCCCTTTTTTCTTCTTCTTTTTTTTTTTTTTTTAAACGGGGCTCCTGGGGATTAGCAATACAAACAGCAGCATCAGGACTGACTTGGTTTCTTAAAGGGGCCAGTGTCGGGGACGGGGAGAGCCGCTCCGAGAACACCTCTCCTTGGAGAGGAGGCTAGGCAGCCACTAAATCAGTCTTCAGAGCTTCCCCTCTTCAGCCTTTCCCTTTTAGTTTAACTGAGGCAGAAAGTAACCCACGAACAGTTCGATCAACCAAGAAAAGACAAGAATGAGAAATAAGCACCTACAGAAATGCAAGTGTTCCGAGCGGCTTTTGCGTCCGTCCCGGGTTCGAGGTCCCAGGTCCACGGACCCGGTGCACCGGGCTGTCCCGGACGGCGCAGCTCTGCGGGCGGCAGGCTCCAGGCTGCGGCCGCGCTCTGCAGAGGCGATGGGGCTGTACGGGCTGGGACTGCTGGGGACGCCTGAGCAGAGCCAGGGCAGCTAATCCCAGAGGGAGGGTGGCGGGGAGGGACCACGCGGGGCCGGGGATCCTCTCAGTCGGCTCGTGGCGGAATCCCCTCCCTCAGCATCTTTCAGAATGCGTACTAATGCGGTTAAACTGCCCCCCATGTAAAGTGCCAGTGCCTGGGTGACAGAGTGAGACCCCGGCCAAAGAAAGTACTTTTCCAATGGTCAGGAACAGTATTGGGGAGATTATTTTGCCCTGGGTCAGGCATAAAGAAGGGGACTTGATCTGGGGGTTCAGGCTTCCCCCCACACACTCCAGCCTCCTTCTAGAAAGAGGCAGGAAGCAGAGGGGAAGGGGAGGAGGCTGCTAGTCTGTCCTTCCATGGAGAAAAACTTTGGCTCTCCTGGGCCTCAGAGTTCCTTGAAAATATCCGCATTCAGGCCTGTTTGGGTGTGAGGCCAGTCATTAAGGCTTGCAAGGAGGGAACTGCCGCGTACTCTCAGGATCCATGGTTTTATATGATCAGTCTGGATCCTAGGCATACGTATTTCGTTCCCATTTTAAAGATGGCACCACGGGCCTGGCTGAGCTCACTCTGAAAGGTGGTAGTTGAAGTCAGAAGTGAATCCCTGCATGCTTCATTTTCTCTGTTCAGAGCCAAAGCTTCATGGACTTGTTACAAGTGTAACCAGAGTTTACTACTGCCTGCATGCTCTTGTCATTTTCTGTCCCTGTGTCCCAAGGCTTGGGCTTGGGTCTCTAATGACTATAATTAAAAGCTGTGTGTGTGTGTGTGTGTGTGTGTGTGTGTGTGAAAGGAAGTCTTAAGAGCACATTTTTGTCCAAGCAGAGTCTTCAGTATACAAAAAGACTTTTTTTTTTTTTTGGGTTGTGCTCAGTGGCTCATGCCTGTAATCACAGCACTTTGGTAGGCCCAGGCTAGCCTGAGCAACACAGCAAAATCCCATTTCTATTAAAAATAAAAATAATTAGCTGGGCGTGGTGGTGCTTGCCTGAAGTCCTAGCTACTCCTCAGGAGCCTGAAGTACTAGGATTGCTTGAGCCCAGGAAGTCGAGGCTGCAGTGAGCCATGATTGCACCACTGCACTCCAGTCTAGGGGTCAGAGTAAGACCCTGTCTCAAAAAACAAAAACAAAAACCAAAACCACTTTTTTCCTGATAGACCCTTATTTTTAATTTAAAAAAGAAAATTCCTAGAAATTTTAGACAAGCCTAAACTATGTGACAAATATGCAACCTACCACACTACTTTCATTTCTATCAGAAATGAAAATAAACATACAGGTTGTGATGAACAATTCACCTACTTGTAAACAGTCAATGTGGTGGCTAAATGCTGGAATTTTGGGACCCAGCTGGCTGGGTTTGATTTAGCCTCTTATCAGCTAGCACGGCCTAGGAAAACTGCTTAATCTGAGGAGGCAATATGTGGTGGTGGCTCTGGAGTCAGACTGCCTGGATTCGAACCCACCTTTGACCACCCGTGTGAATGAACCTGAGCCTGGGCTCCCAGCAGGAATTTAAACTCCCAGTCTCCTGTAATCCCAGCACTGTGAGAGGCCAAGGCCGGTGGATCACTTGGGGTCAGGAGTTTGTGACCAGCCTGGACAACATGGTGAAACCCCATCTCTACTAAAAATACAAAAATTGTGTATAATAAAGGTGGTGTATGCCTTTAATCCCAGCTACTCCGGAGGCTGAGGCAGGGGAATCGCTTGAACCCAGGAGGCGGAGGTTGCAGTGAGGCAAGATTGTGCCACTTCACTTCAGCCTGGGTGACAGAGTAAGACTCCGTCTCCAACCAGTGAATGAACTCCCAGTATCCTCATCTGTAAAATGGAGATGACAGAATCTACTGCATAAGCTGTTGTGGGGATGACGTGAGTTAATGGTGACAAAAGGGTGGCACGTAGCCTTGTAATGGCCTTAGGCTAATAACAGACATGAGGTTGCTTTCATGAAAGGCAACTGGAATATAGTAAGCACTCATAAATGGCAGCTGCTATAGTTATAGCAAAGGGCATCATTAAGATAATTTTAAAAGAGCTTGAAATTAAATTGAAAGGTGAAATGAGGGTTTAAGATAAGAATTGCCCACCCAAATTTATAAACTATTTCCTGTTTTTTAATAGCAGGAAACAGGATCCCTTCCCCTCATCTCCTTCTTCTCCTAAATAAAACACGTAAAGATTTTCCCTTCGAATGTTCATGATTGTGGTGAGTAAGTGATCTGTTTGCATCTGCTTGTTTTTATTTAATCTGATAAATTACTACTTTCCTTGTTACAGTTTTGCATGGGGCTCAAGTCAGTTGTTAAAATAAATATATCCTTGGCTTCCAAGAGGTAACCTCAGAACAGCCAACTTCAAGGCATAAAGTTTCTTTTTAATAATGTGCTTCTACTTTGACCTGAGTGTGTAAGGAAAAAGAGATTACTGCATATGACTTCGGGTCAGTGTCTTATCTTTCACAACTCTTTGAGGAGAACTTCCTTAGAGAAGGTGAAGATTCGAAATGGTATCTTAAGATTTCAATTTCACACACAGTGGTTGTAAGAAATAACTGCCTACCGGTGGGATTTCATTCCTATGCAACGGGCAATTAAATTGCTCAAATTTAAGTTTAACATTGAGAATCAAGTCTCAAAACGTGTTTTTATTATGAATAATTTTAAGGCAATTATGACCTTATTGTATCCTCCCAAAACAACTTGTACATGCCTTATGCAGAAGAGAGACTCAGAACTATGAGGTGGTTGGAATATGTAAAATGGTTCTTGCAGAGTAGAGGAAATCTCTGTTTGATCCCTGCCAGTGGGACTGAAATTTAATTCCTTTTCCCTTTCCCCCAACTCCTTGGAAATCTTAAATATCCTAAAGAAAATTTTCAAGTTTTCCTTCCTGAAAAAGAAGGCTGGAAGAAGAATAAATCAATCTACATGATGACTCTGTCCCTAGATGAATCTCCCCACCCCCAACCATGGGCATTTTCTATTCTTTTTGTTTATTACATTTACTATTGTTTTCTAGGGTAGAGCAGTTTCAAATGACTAAGGCTACATTCCTTTGCTAAAATGGACTTCTGATAGAAATGAAAATGCAAATATAATTGAGAAAATCCCAACATTATGGTAATGTGCCTCTCTCTTATTTTTCAACCATTAGAAACAAAGTTGCAACATATGCTTTGTCACTGGTGACATTCATATACAAAAACATGACATTTTGTTTCTGAATGTGGCATTCAGAAACAAAAATCAAGATCCATCTTAATAGAGTTTCAGCTCCCATGCAGAATTTTTTCAACTATTCAGTTGTCACAGGCATCTCACGCTCAGACTCATTTCAGAACATTTAAGGACCAGCTGATAGATAAGTTTTCACAGAATGTTAGGCCTATTAGTAACCTTAGTGATAGATAAATGAGGTTTTCTATACAGCAAAGAGCCTAAAATATATCTTTTTACAAATCCATATCAACTGAACCTTAGAATGAGCACAGAAGCTCAGCTGTTTGCTAGCTGTGTGATCTGGGGGAACTTACTTCACCTCTCTGAACCTGTTTCTGTACCTGTCAAATGCAGGATGGAGGGAATCGTAAAGTCAGCAGGGTCAGAACTAGGATGAGCCTGCTGGGGTGGCTGCTTGCCTCACAGGAGTTTTGAGAGGAGTCAATAGGATATGTATAAAAATCCTCTGCACAGTGATGGTGCACGGTAAATGGTCAGAAGTGATAGCTGCTGGTATTGTCCCATCTTTCAGAAGTAATCACCACTATATTAGGAAGTAACAATCTCCTAACCAATCAGGACATCTGCCAAAGAGTGCTGAGACTGGGGTGCTGTAGCAATTGCTGAAGTTCATCTAAGACCTCGGCAGGCCTCAGGCCAGAAATGCTGTGCCCATTTTGGGGCCTGGGTAGGCTGCTGACAGCTCCATTGCTTCTCTGCTACACTGACTGCTTCAGCCACATCCCTGAGTTCTTCATCAGATTTTCCCCCTTCCAACACCTTCCAAACCACCATTTACAATTAATAAAAGAGGCAAAACAAAGCTCTGAAGGAGCTGCCCCCAAATGTCCCCATTCTTCATGAGGTCTTAGCAGAGTTAAGTTCATAATGTGTCCTAGTGGAAGGGGCCTGAGAAATGGGATTTCCTAGCTTGCTCCTTGGAGCAATAGGAGTTTGAAAGCACCCCTCTAGTGGGCTTCACCCACCCCTGCTCCCACTGTAGCAGTTCTGAGTTCATTGACCTTGAACATGTCACCCAACCTCGCTACATTTTAGCTTTCACATCTGTAAAGTGAGAATATTCAGAGTACCTGTCTCCGGGAGCTGTTCTAACGATTCTGTGAAATAAAGCAGATCAGGTGCTTGGAGAGTAAAGTGGCACATATTCAATAGGATGTGTATAAATATCCTTTGCTTCTATGGAAGAGTTTGCTCATAGAAAGATTCTAACTTTAAAATGTTTGAACCACCGGCGCGGTGACTTACACCTGTAATCCCAACACTTTGAAAGGCTGAGGCAGGTGGATCACCTGAGGTCAGGAGTTCGAGACCAACCTGGCCAACATAGTGAAAACCCATATCTACTAAAAATACAAAAAATAGCCAGGCAAGGCGGCCAGTGCCTGTAATCCCAGCTACTTGGGAGGCTGAGGCAGGAAAATCGCTAGAACCCGAGAGGCGGAGGTTGCAGTGAGTTGAGATCATGCCATTCCATTCCAGCTTGGGCGACAAGAGTGAAACTCCGTCTCAAAAAAAAAAAAAAAAAAAAAAGTTTGAGCACCCACTGATAATTCAAACCCTTTGATGGACAAGGCAAATGAGACATACAGAGTCAACAAATCCTTCTTCTGGTCCAGGCCATCATCGAACCTTCCCCCACTTTCTCTCTTGGGTACCAAACCCTGGACTTTCTTTGCCACTTCAAGTTCAAGGTAGGAGTCAGAGCCAGGTGAACTGACTCGCCGAGCTGCCTTTGTGCTCTTTATTTATGCAGTCTCTCCCCTCTCTGCAGCTACACAGATGTACCACACCTGAGTGACCCACCGCACTGCCTGGGACCCCGGCAAAGCATATTTGATATCCAAACTCACTGTGGCCTGCAGGGCCCTATTATCTGGCCTCTACGGCCCCCCTGTCCTTTTCTCCAGCATGCCTCTCACTCCGTCTGCTTGAACCACACTGGCCTTCTTTTTAGTCCTTAAAACAAACCAAGGTGACTCCTACGGGACGACTTTTGTACTTGCCTTTTCTCTGCTTCCAGTGCCTTGCCCCTGGATCACGCCATGGCTTCCATGAACGTCTTTCAGGTCTCTGTAAGAATATTTCATCTTCAGAAGGGCTTTATCCACTCCTGCTTCTCCTCACTCCGCATCCCCGTTATCCTGCTTTGTTTTTCTTCCCAGCATCATCACTACTTGCTCTTTACTACAGATGCACGTGCAGGGTTTGGGTGTGTGTTTTGCTTTGGCCTTTTCTCCCAGCTAAAATGTAAGCACTGTGAGGATAGGAACTCTCTGACTTGTTCCCAGTTGTGTCTTCAGCACCTAGAATGTGCCTAACGTGTGGCCGGCCCTCAATAAATATTCACGGACAGAACGACTGTACAAATGGCAGCACCACTCCCCGTGGCCAAAGCATGCCTGCATGATGCCCTCTAGGTGAAAGTGAAGAAGGAACTTGAAGCTCCTTTGTTTTTCTTGAGCATCATTACTGGGATAAGAACAAGGATCTAGATACCATTTATATTTGGACCCAAGAGTTTGGTTTGGGAAAGAAATCAGGCTCCTGGCTCCCAGGAACAGAGATACAGGTGGTGTCTGGAATCAACAAGGCCTGACTCTCAATTCTTTGAAGCCTGACTCTCCACTGCAGAACCTCTACCCTCTACAAGGACTAAAGTGTAGAATGCAGTCAATCACGTGAGTAAAGGCAAAGGCTTTGGAGAGAGAAAGGCTTGTGCTTGAGTCTTGGCTCCTTTAACTACATGGTTTTAGGCAAATTATTTAACAATCCTGAGCCTCAATTTCATCATGTGCAAAACAGGGATAAGAATATCTTCATTACAGGGCTGTAGGAATGAAATGAGATCACGCATGCCAAATGCTGAGCCCAGTGATCAACATGGAACAAGTGCTCAACGGATGGCAGCTATTATTAGAATTAATTAAGCAAAGAGAACCTCAGAGGACAATAGTCAATCAGGGCAGGGTTTTCTTGGCTGGACATAGATGGATAACTGGAGTTCTGTCCTACAAGGGCTTAGTTCAAGGAAGGTAGGGTCAACATCCTTGCCTCGGGGAGGGAGTGTCTTGGAAGCTGTGTCTTCCGGCATTGATGCCATCAGAGGGCACTGAGCCTGGCAGGGGGAGGTGATTCTGACCTTTCTGATGGCACTTGCCCCTACAAACTGTCTTCAGATTCTTTTTTGTTTGTTTGAGATGGTGTCTCGCTCTGTTACCCAGGCTGGAGTGCAGTGGCGCCATCTCGGCTCACTGCAACCTCCGCCTCCCGGGTTCAAGAGATCCTCCTGTCTCAGCCTCCTGAGTAGCTGGGATTACAGACACACACCACCATGCCTGGCTAATTTTTGTATTTTTAGTAGCGACAGGGTTTCACCATATGGTCAAGCTGGTCTCGAACTCCTGAACTCAGGTGATCCGCCCTCCTCAGCCTCCCAAAGTGCTGGGATTACAGGCATCAGCCACTGCATCCAATCTGTCTCCAGATTCTTAAGCGACAAACCTCAGCAAGAAGGAATAGAGCTGGAATTTCATCTATAATGCTCCCTAGATATGCCCATTGTTGAGGGAGGTGTCCTTTGGGAAAACAAACAAAAACGAACAAAAACAGAGAAAGAGGTGCTTCGTTGTTGTTGTTGTTGTTGTTGTTGTTGTTTGCCAGTTTCACTGCTTCCCTTCAGTTGCCCCTCATGTGTTTTACTGCCAGACTAACTGATCTGGAATACTGTTTTCTTCCCTGTCAACACCATGCTCAAAAATTTGCAATGTTCTCTATCGACTATGACCATCCACAAGTCGCTTAACCTCTTGAGACCTCAATTTTGTCATTTTATAGAGAAAAGCGGCAGACTGGAAGGTTAGAGCTGAAGTTCTATGTGTGATTCTGTCATTCTAGCAGCTCAAGACCAAATTTCCCATGCTTCCACTAAAGGCACCCTGTAATCCTGCTCACTCCATTGATCCAGCTTTACATCCCACAGTCCTGGACCCAGAACCTTCCCGTCCAACCTACTCTCTTCTCTATCTTAGATACCCTCTTGTACCCATTTTGGTGCACTGTCTTATTCTTTTCTCTCTATTGGGGATGTCTGCTTTCTCTGTGTTTGAAAGCTTTGGTACTAGAATAGTAGAGTGATTAAGAGTAGAGGCTTTGAGATAAATAAACATGGCTTCCAGTTTCTGCTTTACAACTTACTATCTGGGTCATCTTAGGAAAATCTCTGAGCTTCAGTGCTTGCAATGATAAAAATAGAGACAATGACAAATACAGGGTTAGAGGTAGTCATCGAGATAATGTATGCAGTGGGTAGAGCACAGTGCTTGGAGCATAGCAGGTGCTCAGTAAATGGCAATGATTATTGCAGTTAGTACAAAATCCTCTCCGGTCTTCTCTGCTTCTCCAAATCTTGCCCAGTGTGGACCCAGATCAAGCTATATGTTTACCCTGAAGGTTTCTGTGTCCCCTGAAGCTCATCGTGGTGATCCCTTTCTGAATTCCTATGGCTCTTGGTCCTAGTGCCTAGCTAGGTGCCTCATTAGATTCTGCCTTGCAATGCAATAACTTCACGTGTGTACCTGTAGCACCTTGCCGTAAGTCCTTAGAGAAGAGAGACCATGGTTTTCACCTTCACTAGCTCCCAGGATACTGATATAAATTTGGAGATACTTAATAATTCCTTTTGAATTGAAGCCTTCAAATATCATATCCATGTTATCAATTGCCCAATTCCTAGATTCACACTGATATTTACAAAGCCCTGAGTGTCGTTGCATTGGTGAGGAAGACCTCCCCGGAAACATTATTGAAGGTGGTCCATGCATTGTCACAGACCTTTTAAAAACCTGGGAACTAAAACTATAAAATTCTCAGAAGACAACATAGGAGAAAAGCTTCATGACATTGGATTTAGCAAGATTTCTTGGATATGACACTAAAGACACAGGCAACAAAATTAGACATAGATAAATTGGACTGCATCAAAATTTAAAATTTTGGCGTATCAAAAGACACCATCAACTGAGTGAAAGGGCAACTCACAGAATGAAAGGATATATTTACAAATCATGTACCTGATAAGAGATTAAGATCTAGAATACACAGGTTGGGCACTGTGGCTCATGCCTGTAATCCCAGCACTTTGGGAGGCCAAGGTGGGTGGATCGCCTGAGGTCAGGATTTTGAGACCAGCCTGGCCAAGAGTGTGAAACCCCCGTCTCTACTAAAAAAAAAAAAAAAAAAAAAAAAAAAAAAAAAAAAAAAAAAAATTAGCTAGGCATGATAGTGTGTGTCTGCAATTGCAGATACTCAGGAGGCTGAGGCAGGAGAATCACTTGAGCCCAGGAGAGGAGACAGAGGTTGCAGAGAGCTGAGATCGTGCCACTGCCTGGGCAACAGAGCCAAGATCGCACCTCCAGCCTGAGTGACAGAGTGAGACAGGCTCTGTCTGGATTTAAACAATCCAGTTTCTAAAATGGGCAAAGAACTTGAATATCCATTTCTCCAAAGAAGGCATACAAATGGCCAATAAGCACAAGAAAACATGTTCTACATCACTAGTCGTTAGAGATGCAAATCAAAACCACAGTGAGATGCTACTTCATACCCATTAGGGTGGCTGATGCACGAGTGCTAGCAAGCATCGGTGAGGATCTGGAGGGTTTGCAGCACCTGTGCGTTGCTGGTGGGAGTGTAAACTGGTGCGGCCATTACTGAAAACAGTATAGCAGTTCCTCAAAAAATTAAAAGCAGAATTACTATATGATCTAGCAATTCTATTCTGGACATACACCCAAAAGGATTGAAAACAGCAACTCAAACAAATATGTGTACACTCATGTTCATAGCAGTATTATTCACAATAGTCAAAAGATGGAAGCAAACAAGTATCTATCAACAGATGGACTTTTAAAGTGATACATACATACTCATATATATACACATTATATATAATATATATGGATATACTATATATCATATACATCTATGTGTGTACCTATATACCTATATTATTCCACCTTAAAGAGGAAGGAAATTCTGACACAAGCTACACCATGAATGAAACTTGAAGACATTACGCGATATAAGCCAGTCCCAAGAGGACAAAGACTATGATTCTACTTTTGTGAAGTACTTAAGAGTAAACAAATTCATAGACACAGAAAGTCGAATGGTGGTTGCCAGGAGCTAGAGGGAGGGCATCGTTATTGTTTAATGGGTACAACATTTCAGTTGGAAAAGATTAAAAAGTTCTAGAGCTAGATAGTTGTGATGGTCACACAATACGTGCTTAATGTCACTGCACTGTATACCTGGGAGTGATTAAATGTTACATTTTATGTCTATTTAACCCCCATCTACCCCAAAAAAACTGACAAAAGTTAAAGACCATTCCCTAGGTACATCTCTGCTTCCACTTGCAGAATTTTACCTATTGTTCTAAGGAGCTCGCAATCGCCTCAGGTTCATCTGTGGACCCATTTGACAATCCCGGTGTTATGGTGAAGCCAGTCTCATGGCTCCAAGACATTCTTCAGTTCACTCAATAGCAAGGCCTGCCCACTTACGCCTTTTTGAACAGTGCTCATCCCTGATTTCTGGATAAACTTCTTTGCAGAAGCCCACTTGGCTCCAAGAACAAAAAAGAAGAGTGCAGTTTGTTATTACGCAAAGCCACAGCATTCAGGAACTCAACTTTCTTCTAGACATCTACCCTGTTCTCTGAGAATCCAATAGTTAGAGTGTAGCAGGTCCCAGCTCCATTTGGGGTGATGGTGGTGGAAGGCGGGCGGGTCTCAGAGCATCTTGAATATGTGCTCAGGCCAGAGCCCCTTTCCAAAGGCTCCGGGGCTGCTGTGGGCCTGCTGACTCCTCTCAGGCTTTCAGGCTACAGTGCTTCCCATCACATTGCAGAAGGCCACCTTGGGTCATATCTCGCAAAGGAAGAGCTATTAACAAATATTCCATTTGTATTTCCTGCGTGGCCCTCCATCTGGAAATACCTTTTGTCCGGTAACTTTTGCAAAGTGAACTGAATCTTGAAGGAGGCCTTGGCAGGTTTATGCTAGCCTCTCTATCACTCCAATAAGTCATTTCCATCCTCACCTTCACAAGGGTCAAGCAACTGTGACCTGGGATGGCATGGAATGGCAGTGAGTCTTCTGGGCCCCGAGGCATCTTTTTAACCCCGAAAACCCCCCACTTGGAGGGTAAGAGCCAAGTCTACGAAATTATTATACACACTCTCTCTTAGCTCAGATATGCATACTCTCACTCCAAGTTCAGATCACAATTTATAGTTCTACGTTTTGTCTTTGTTAAGTGCAGTCTGGCTTCCCCAAAGACTGCAAGCTCATTCTGCCCAGGATTAAATCCAAGAGCCTTCTTAGCCCAGTTTCTGGTGTGCAGTAAGCATACAATAATTATTCATGGAAAGAAGGAAGGAATGAACAAATGAATGAATTAAACTCACCTTACCTGCCTCTCCACTAATTACTTTAAGTCCAGGTTGAAAATACCTTCTTTTCAGAGTGGCTGTTACTGAAAGAAAATGAGAGGAACCCTCTGATTTAGACAGCTAGAAGGAGAAAGGAGAAAAGAGAGAATTAAAAAAAGAATTCTTATCTTCAGTTAGAGAAATGTTTCCACAAGTCCTTGATAAACTAGGGAAAAGGACCCCCAGGGCTTTCTGATAGCAGGCGGGTGTCCTTGATAGCAGGCGGGTGGGACAGGCGGAAGTTTGGCATCAGGGCGCAGGGATGGATTCTAACGGTTTCTTTGCTGGTTGAAGAGGCTGCTTCCTGCCAACTTTTTTTTTTCTTCTTCTTCTTCTTCTTCACGTACCAGCCCCGCTTGTAAATGTGAAGGAGGCAGCCCTTTTCCAAACGAACAGGGCTGGTGTATCAGCTGGCCTTGCCGTTGGATGTGCCTGCTGGTCTGCAAAAGCGGCTATTCTGTCTGTGTCTGTGTGTGTCTCATGCTTTGCAAATCTCCTATCCCTCTGAATCTCGGAATTCCTCCATGAGTGTAAAAGGGCAGGTAGCCTGGTTCCCATTTGATAGGAGAGGAAATTAGGCCAAAGCCCTTGCAAATCTTAAACAAGCCTAAACCACAGAGCCACACGACCCTTATTCCTTACACTCAGGCATTCTTCCTCACAGGAAGGTCTTTTGAGAATTTATTTTTCAAGAGGAAGAGCTTCATGAGGCAAAAGTCAACACACAGACACTGTATTACCTAATGACATTTATTGGATTTGTCTCTTGAGTGACTCAGACAAAAGATTACTATTATAAATAGATGGACCTAACTGTTGCAAATAATACCTACCTTTTATTGAGCACTTACTATGTGCCAGGCATTTTATATACTTGATCTTATTCAGTCCTGATAACAACCTCCTGTGATCAATAGTATTATTCCAATTTTACAGAGAAGGAAACTGAGAGAGAAGTTTCACTAGCTTTCCCAGGGTCATATAGCTGCATAAATGTAGGAGAATTTATGCAATTTAGAATCTATGGAATTTAGACCTACGTCTTCTGACTCTCTGCCCTCACCTCATTCGCTATGCCATTGTTTCCCAAATTTTCTACATTTGCATGTTAGCAATACATATTCTTAGGCCCATATCCAATCTCCCAGATCAAGGGAGAACCTCAGAAGGCCTTTCCCTGGATACCCGATCTGAAAAATAGCCTCCTCCCCAGGCACTTACACACTGCTATTCAATTTTCTTTATTCTATTTGTCACTACTTGATATTTTCTTATTTGTGTATTTGCATATTGTCTGTATTCTCCACTAAGGGATGAGTTTCATAAGGGCAGATACAAGATGTCCACAGTTTTAACTTCTAGAAATTGACCAAGGAGGATGGTACCTAGGAAGTACTCAATACATATTTATTAGATAAGTTGGTAGATACTGTCCAAAGTATGATGTTAGGAAAAATTGTGAGTGTGGACCCAGGTTCTGGAGAGAAGAGGAGAACACTGGTGTGTGTCCTGAGGTTTTGAGATGGGAAAATGTTGGCACGTATGCCATGTATTTGCCATCCCAGGGAAATAAACTCAATCCCCCCAAATTAAGAGGAAGATGACGCAGCAAGTCAGTAGGGGAGCCGGGTAAAATGCAATCACTTCTTTCCAAGACCTTTTTCTCTTACTTGGAAGTCAAAATGAACACATTTGTAATGGAGAACAAATACACAGTCAACAGCGAGGTGCTGACCGAAACTGCAATCAGATTGGATTAGGGAGAGATCATCGTGGACATCAGCATGGAAGGCTTTCTGGAGGAAGCAGAAATGGAGTTGCCCCTTGGTGAGCAATTACCTGGACACTTCCTTGTTGTCAGGCTTGCACTATGAGCTTTACATAGCGTGTTTTCCTAGGTCCTTGCCATACCCTAATGAAGTAAGTACTGCAATCATAATTTTATGGGTGATAAAAGTGAGACACGGAAAAGCTACAGAACTTCCTCCAGCTCACAGAGTTACTAAGGCCTGAGTAGGAGTTAACAGCCAGTGATTTCACTGATGGTTTTCTTAAGCAGAGCAGGTGTGTCTGTTAGGAAATAGCCCAAGTAAGAGTCTGGGTGTGGGGTCAGTTGGAGGAGTTGCAGGTGCAGTTGGTAGGCAGTAATGAAGTCAATTGGTTGCAGAATTGGGCCATGACAATATTCCAGTGAAAGGAACCAGGTCTGCTGGTCTCTCCCATTTAAAGGTATTGGAGATCAAAATCACCACACCTGACCTGGTGATCACAGGCAATTCAGAGGTTTATTATTTATGCAGGTATTAGGCACTGAGTGGAGTCCCTGGCTGAGGGCCCTGCTGAGAAGAGGGCTTCCTGACCTCTGGGGAAGAGAGAGAGCCTGGCGCTGGGGACCTAGGTAGATGTAGGACAGAAGCCCACCTGTTGAATAATGCCGAGAGGTGGTAGAGAGGGGAGGATTAATTTTGAGTGATTTGTTCCTGCGGGGGTCAGGCTGGGGGCGGTCAATCAAAGAGAGCAAGGGTGAGTTTTCTTGCATGTGACTTACTAGGTGCTGCAGAGGTGAGTGGGGCTGAGTGGGTGGTGAGGGGCGGGGGTGCCTTGATGGTTTCTGTTCCGGTGGGGAATTGTTTGACCAAATGACATTTTGCTGGGAGCAACTTTTTGCACCCAACTCAATGTCTTCAAAGTTCACTCCCTAACATTTGGTTCACCATCCTAAGAGCTAATATACTCATATGAAGGCTGTGCCAATTGTATATAGACAGTTCAGTATGTAAGTCCATTTGTGGGCAGGAGGGCCAAGTTCCCCCGAGGCTACAGGGGACATCCAAGTTCTAGGGAGGTCAGGGGACCACATGTAAATTTGGTTTTGGTTTGGTGGTACATCTGTTGGGCAATTTGCATTACTTTGCCTGCAATATTTATCCACATCCAGTAGGATACACTATGTTCCCTGAGAGCGTATACTCCTTCTGGGAAGCTAACATATCATCTGGAGCTAGTCTCTTATCTGCCACCCTGGCAGTTAGGGGTTTTTCCTTTCGGTGAAAGCTTCCAGTGCTGCTGTGTTTTTGTGTTACGTGGGCTGATAGAACCCAGGACCTTTCTCTGAAGCATCTGCTAGTATTCCTGGTGTGATCATGTTGTAATCATATTGTAGTCCCACTCTTCTGGCCTCAGACGTCATGCTTACACCTAGGACAATGGGTAGGAAGATGGCTCATTGACTCTGACTGGGGACTGCGACCAGCAGGGTTAAACTGCAGAGCAGTCAGAAAAATGTTAAGGAGGTTGTTAGCGTTGACAGCGTGCAGGTGAGTTTAGGTAGTTGGGACGTCAGGTGGGAGTGACCTAGGAGTGGAACAGGTGAAGCAGGTTCCCTCTGGGACTTCCAATCTCTCATGTTCCTTTAGCATCTGGGGTGGGCTATGGCACTGGTTCTGCTATGTGAGCCTAGGAAGACACAAATATAGACGTGTATTTATCCATTTGGATAGATGCATGATCTGGACTCATAAGCCAGGGACCAAACTTGATAACATCAATGTCCTGATGGTCTGACCCAGTACAGGACAGAGCAAGACCTAGGAGCCTAGACCAGAAGTGTTTGGTGTTGGTGGTTTTGTGGTGCAAATACGGGAGTGGCCTGCTCATGGGGGCCGATAGGAGGCCCATCATTGCATGAGGTCCAGCCGCTGGGATGTGGCTTTATCTATGTGTACATGCAAGTTAGCCCAGAGATAGCTTTAAGCAGTAGAATTGCCTTGGGAGGCCCAGGAAGGGAAGTTCCAGCCACAATGACAATGAGGTTTATTGTACTTAATGGGAAGCAAGTGGGAGGAGAGAGTTATAATTTTGGTGGCCTGTCTGGTAACCATCCTTTTCAGGTATGTGACAAATGCTGAGTGAGGGATCCCCCAAGAGAAGCTGGTTGTGCTCCAGCAGTGGGGTCCCTTGGTAGATGATGTGGGTAACTGGTGGTCAGTCTCTGAGATGCAGTGGTTGGCTGGGCTGTGGTCATCACCTGCAATGTGGCCATTGTCTCCCTGGGCCGGTACAACTCTTCTTTTTTTTTTTTTTTTTTTTTGAGATGGAGTTTCACTCTTGTCACCTAGGCTGGAGTGCAATGGCATGATCCTGGCTCACTGCAGCCTCCACCTCCCAGGTTCAAGCAATTCTCCTGCCTCAGCCTTCCAAGTAGCTGGGATCGCAGGTGCCTGCCAACATGCCTGGCTAATGTTTTTGTATTTTAGTAGAGATGGGGCTTCACCATGTTGGCCAGGCTGGTCTCAAACTCCTGACCTCAGGTGATCTACCCGCCTCAGCTTCCCAAAGTGCTGGGATTACAGGCATGAGCCACTGTTCCAGACCACAACTCTTAAGTCAGATTTGGGTC
Organism: Saimiri boliviensis; assembly: GCF_048565385.1. Taxonomy (NCBI): domain Eukaryota; kingdom Metazoa; phylum Chordata; class Mammalia; order Primates; family Cebidae; genus Saimiri; species Saimiri boliviensis. The sequence continues at coordinate 102,181,743 of NC_133454.1, forward strand.
ATGGAGGTAGAGGCTGACATTCGGAAGGGTGTCACAAAGATGCAGAAAGCAGAAGGGGTGGTCGAGGACACATTTAGAAGGGGCGCTTGAGGGCACCACATGCGCTGGGCTGCCTACTGGGCATCATGACTATGGTAAAGGTAGTTTGTGGGGGAGGTGGGACTAAACAGACAAGACCACGTTTCTACTTGTTTGTCCTGGTGGCTGCTCAGGATAATGTGATATTCCTGGCCCATGGTGTTGTAGAAGAATCACATATTCCAAACAGATCGGAATGACCCTGTGGGTGCAGTATTGACCAGGTGTCCCAGCACTGAGTGGGGAAACTACATCCCAGGCCACCAGCCATACCAGGCATAGCCAGCTATCAGAAACCTAAAGGTTCCTCAATGACATTTTCAGTTTTTAGATCCCATAATAGCATTTAGGGCTGCCCTTTATGATGACAGGGGCATCTGTATCCTACAGCTATGAGTGGCTTTCTGTGCTTTGGCATCCATGGTAGGGAATAGACAGCTTGAGGCATACTGGTTTAGAATACTGATGCTGGGGACCAGAGTCTCTTGTATCTTGCTCCAAGATCCACATGGTCGTAAGTGTCGGTCCAGGTGCCAATACTTCTACCCTCTGTGGAGCAACCTCAACGTTAGCCAGCCTTTAAATCCATCACAACTGGTGGATGTGTCAGGGGATGGGAGAGCCTGATTTCCAGGCTGGTAGAAACATGTTGTCAGGGACTTCATGTTTCATCCATAGCCAGCAGGTCCCACCTATTATTTGTCCTTGGTCTCACACCAATCCTTTGTGAATTGTGCGTAGATTGAGAAAGGATAGAGAAATGAAGGATTGGAGGAGCTTGGGGCAGGCAATCAGATATGGGAATCCATGACTTGGAACCTGTATCTCTTGTTAGAACTAGTAAATGTAAAATGAGGGCATTTTGTTGTGGATGAGGGGCCCATAGGGGCAAGTATCAAGGGAGATAAGAGCAGTCAAAGAAAACTGATTTGGAAACCACAAGCCATTCTGTAGCTCCAGGAGATACTCATCATTGTGGAGTTCGCAGTATCCTGGTGGGAGAAGGGAGCTGAGGACAGGCAGGAATACACGTTCACCATGGTTAGGGCATACTGGGGGGTTGGGGAATCTGAGGGAAAGACCCATTACCATCAATGCTGCATCGTGAGGGTGGTCAGTTTCCTCAGTGATTCTGCTGGGCATGACATATTGCACCCAACCATATTTCTCCACAGGTATTCAATATATTTGGGATAGCAGCTGAATATGGGTGGGAAACGTAAATGCAGCTTATTATGCAAGGCCTTAATTGCTTGTTTCCAAGAATGTGGATTTTTTTTTTTTTAAGGCAAGTTCTTGCTCTAATTGCCCAGGCTGCAGTGCAGTGGTGCTATTGTGATTCACTGCAGCCTTGACCTTCTGGGTTCAGGATATCCTCCCACCTCAACCTTCCAAGTAGCCATGTAAGCCACCATGCCTGGCTAATTTTTTTATTTTTATTTTTAATAGAGATTGGGTTTTGCCACGTTGCCCAGGCTGATCTCAAACTCCTGGGCTCAAGCCGTCTGCCTGCCTCGGACTCCCAAAGTGATGGGATTACATGTGTGTGCCACTGTGCCCAGCCAAGAATGTGGATTTAATGAGCCATTAGTCATGGAAGACTCTTGAACAGGGGAAGGATGTGAGTGGGTTTGGGGTGGGGTAGGGTGGGGTGGGGTGTGGTGTGGTGGGTGGGTAGAGGTTGGAGGTGAGGCTACTGTGCTAGGAGCTTCACCATCAGTGCAGGGTTGAAGAAAGGAGGTGGGGGCAGTGGGAATCACTGAGTGGGCAGTGACAGAGGGACTCATGTGACTGGCCAAGTCTGCAGGAGACAAGGGAGCTCTAGCTAGGCAGCTGCAGGGCCGTCTATAGCAGCTGCTGTGCCTGAGCGCTTGCTCTATGCCAGATTCATGCAAGCGCGTTCATATATGATCTCACTCATCCCTCACGCCGAGGTCATTTGTGGGTTGCGAATGACCACCCTCATGCTTCTGACACATCCACACAGGCCAGGGGTCATACTCCATCCCCCTGCCAGGGGATCCTTTCATAACCTGCATCAGATCATCTCACTCCTCTGCTGGAAGCTCTCCCAAAGTTTCCTTCTTGCCCAGAGTAAAAGCCAAGCCCTATAAGGCCCTGCATATCTGGACCCAGCCATCTCTGCATCCCCTTCTCTTACATTTTCTTCCTCCTTCCCTCCCTCTGCGTCAGCCACACAGGCCCCTTGTCATTCTTCAAACTCTTGCTTTAGGGCCTTCGCTCTTCTCCTCCTCCTGGGAACATTCTTCCCCAGATGTGAGTTCTTCTTACTAGGAAGGTTTTCCTTCATTACCTAAGTAAGACACTAATAACCTGGGCCAGCCCATTCCATCTTCCCTCACTCTGTATTATTTTCCTCCCTAACATGTTATCACCATCTGGCATACTATATGTGTGCTTGCTTATTTCATTAGTGTCTGTCCCCTGCTCTCAAGTTTGTAAGCTCCTTTCAAGCAAGAGCAATGTTTGTTTTGTTGACATCTAGGTATTCCCAGTGCCTAGAACAGTCCCTGCTGTGTCTGAGGTGCCCAGTAAATGCTTGCTGAATGGATGAATGATGTATGTATTACCATCCAGATTCGATGAAAGGGAAAACTGAGGCTCAGGAAGAGTAAGCAACTTCTCCAGGCAGGACAGCTAGTAGTTGCCACTGCCAGGGTTCAAGTCTGACTGCAAAGCCTGTGCTGTTTCCATTAGGGTGGAATACCCTTGAGGAGTCTTGGATCTTTGTAACTGAGAAAACGCATCTTTAATAAACAGAAATGGGGAAATTGAACAGGTTTGGGTAATAGGGGAAAGATGACAAGTTCATTTGAAACTCTGCTCTTCTATGAGTGCAGTGGGACCTCAGAAGCTAAGGGTAGCCATTTGAGCATTTCCTGCATGCCAGGGGTTGTGCTGGGCACTAAGGATTTAAAAATAAACAAGAGGGCTGGGCCCAGTGGCTCAAGCCTGTAATCCTAGCACTTTGGGAGGCTGAGGCGGATAGATCACGAGGTCAGGAGCTCAAGACCATCCTGGCTAACATGGTGAAACTCTGTCTCTACTAAAAATACAAAAAATCAGGCTGGTATGGTGGCATGCACCTGTAGTCCCAGCTACTAGGGAGGCTGAGGCAGGAGAATCACTTGAACCTGGGAGGTGGAGGTTGCAGTGAGCTGAGACTGCACTGCTGCACTAAAGCCTGGGCAACAGAGCCAAATGCCATCTCATAAATAAATAAATAAAAAGCAAGACACCCTCCCCACCCTTGAGGAGCTCACCAACTAGGGGTGAAGTGTCCAGGGCACACTCTGAGTTTCTGGTACAGCAGCTAACCATAGCCAGACAAGAGAACAGAGATGAGCTCGCAGCCAGACTCTCCAGGCCATCTGCGGGCCGGACAGCAGCCCATCTGACTGTCCTGTGCATCTGTTCAACAGAATCACTGAGCAGTTCTGTTGTGCCGGACAAAAGCAGTAACACTAGAGATACAGAAGCAGGTCAGACAAGGGCTCATTCTCAGAAGCTCACAGCAGTGGGCAGGAGGCATCCTTCATTCATGTATTCATTCGTCAGCTAGAAAACCAGTACCTGCCAGGTGTCAAACACTCCTAGGCTCTTATTATAAAACAATGAAGAAAAGAGACACGATTCCTACACTCAAGGAACTTAAAACCTAGTGGTGATGTGGAGAAAAGGGAACTCTTATACACTGCTGGTGGAATATAAATTAGTAGAGTCTCTAGGAAAAAACAATACGGAGATTTGTCAAAGAAGTAAAATTAGAACTACCATTCGATCCAGCAATCCCATTACTAGGTATTTATCCAAAGGAAAAGAAATCATTATATCAAAAAGATGCCTGCATTGCATGTTTATTGCAGCAGTATTCACAATAGTAAAGATGTGGAGCCAAACTAGGTGGCCATCAACGGATGACTGGATTTAAAACTGTGGTGTATATATACACAATGGAATACTATTCAGCCATAAAAAAGAATGAAATCATGTCTCTTGCAGCTACATGGGTGGAACTGGAAGCTGCTATCTTAAGTAAAACAAGTGAGACACAGAAAGACAAATATCACGTTTTTCACTTATACCTGGGAGCTAAATAATGTGTACACATGGCCATAGGGTGTGGAATAATAGACATTGGAGACCTAGAAGGGTGGGGGGAGGATGAGGAGAAATTAATTAATATGTACAATGTGTGTTATTAAGGTGATAGATACCTTAAAAGCCCTGGCTTCACAACTATGCAATTTACACGTCACAAAATCATACTTGTTCCCACAAATTTATCTAAGTTTTTTTGTTTTTGTTTTTTTTGAGATGGAGTTTCTCATCACTCAGGCTGGAGTACAATGGTTCGATCTTGGCTTACTGCAACCTCCACCTCCCAGGTTCAAGCAATCCTCCTCTCTCAGCCTCCAGGGTAGCTGGGATTGCAGGCGCCCACCACCACACCCAGCTAATTTTTGTATTTTTAGTAGAGACAGCGTTTCACCATGTTGGCCAAGCTGGTCTTGAACTCCTGACCTCAGGCAATCTGTCTGCCTCAGCCTCCCAAAGTTCTGGGATTACAGGTGTGAGCCACTGTGCCCTATATGTTTTTTAAAAAAACCTAGAGATGAGTAATTATAATAGGTGACATTATTATTACTCTTATTAACAAAGACAATGATGACTGATGATGTTCCATGATTTATTTCTATTATTTCTCACAATGAAATTATACCCTATGGGTACCCCATTATTACTGATGAGGAAACTGAGGCTGCCGTCTTTCTAAGGACTAAAGGGAGTACAAATAAGTGCTTAACTAATTTTACCAAATAAAGTCAGAAAAGGTTTCACAGAAGATTCACCTTTTCAGGGCAACCTAAAGAAGTATGGGTTTTCTTTAAGCAGAAACATTAGGGCAAGAACCTGGAATAACATCTGCTTCAAAGGGGAGTTATGCAAAGTCAACAAGATACGATGTGTAAAACCCAAGCACAGTACCTGGCACAAAGTAGATACTCCCAAATGTTTGTTCCCCTTCGTTGATCCTCTGTGGTGGTAGGAACTTGTAGCCACTTTCCCCTCCCACTAGATTTTTCAAAAACACCCCTTGAAGTTACAACCTCCTTGGGAGCCTTGGCTTCTCTGAAGCACCCCATTATAGCCTTTGCCTTCAACTCAGAACTGGAATGTGTTTGAAAATGCGAGAAAGGGCAACAGCCCCACCTCTTCTTCACTGCCTAAGTTTGTTAGGCAAACACACACACACATGCACGCACACTCACACAGTTGCTGGGGAGATGATGGTAAACACAAGCCTCTCTTTTGGAATAGAATAATTGAGTGGTCTCCCTTTGTACAGGAACAAATTAGATGGGTAAATTAGCAGTTCCCAAAGACATTAGCAACCGGCAGCTCACACAGCAAGCGCCTGACTCACCGTGGGGCCTCTCCAAGTCACAGCCTATGAATAGACACTCTTCCTCCCTCCGAAAGAGAAGCCAGAGTGCCCAGAACACCATAGGGGAAACTCGAAGGCTTGTACCCCTTTGGAGTCTTTTTATTTTAAAAGACCGATTTAATTACCACTTATTCTGGCTCTTTGAAGATGAAAAAAGTTCCCTTGCAATCCTCCATTCATCAGAGAATTAATGAAGCCTACCCACCAGCAGATGATGTAATCCTGGTGGCTTTCCCCATCAGATCTAGGCTGCCTGCCCCATGGATGCCTTCTGGGCTAATTGGCTGCTTTGCACCTGTTCCTTCTCAGGAGGCCCTGACACCCTAGCACCTGGTGCCTATGCCACCTCCTCTCTCTGCCAGGACACCCACAGGCCCTTGTGGATAGCAAAGCCCACTTCATGGCTGAGGGCAGGTGGGGTTATTTCCTTCTCAATTCTGTTCAAGGCCAGTTGCTATCCTTTGAGGGTGTTGCAAATTCAGAGTTTGGAGGGCTGGGCCTCTCTGTGGCCTGGTTGTCTATCTGATAGGGTGGAGCCTTCGCCCTTGCAGTGAGCTCTGTCGCACCAGATGTGCTCTGTGTGGAATCCTAGGCCATCAGGGGATGTCCTCTGTGCTTTGCCAGACAGCAAGCCATGCGTGGCCCAAATCCTAACTCAGACCCTCATCCTCCTACTCAGAACGTGGACAAGACTTGTGATCCTGAGTTTGGACGAATTCTAAGACACCTTCCAACCCCAAGAAGCCATCTTTGCTTTCTGTTCACACATAGCTCCCTCTCCCTCCTAGGCCTTCCCACTTTGGACTTCTCCCCTACACCATCAGCCTATATTTACTTCTCCTTCTTGCTTAATGCATTACCGTATTATCCCAGTTAAGGGGGTTGTATCAGAAAGTTCTGCAGGTTGTATCAGAAAGTTCAGACGCTCACACGGCTTTGATTGGAACTTGACTCAGCCACTGACTAGCCAGACGAACTCAAGTAAAGTACACAGCCTCTCAGCACCTCAGCAGCATCATTCATAAAAACAGAGACAATGGTACACACTTGGCAGGGTTGTTGAGCGGATTAAATTAGACAACACGAGGAAAGAGCTTTCCCGAGTTCTAATGGTATGTAACAACACACACAGTATTGTCTTACCCAGCAATAATTTCAGTACATGGATCTGATCGTCTCTTAATTAAATACTGAACTTGGTTCTTTTTTTTGAACCCCTCAGGACCTGAGCAGTTGTAAGTGTGCAGAAGTTGGGTCTTTATTAGCTGAATAAAAGCAGACTCCATGTCTCTTCTCCTTTGTCCTTAGCATATAGCTCTTATCAGCAGCTTTCCTGGCCCTGCCTCCAACTCTGGGATTTGGGGCCACTACAGGCTCTCCTTACCTTGTCCCCATCTGAGTCCTGCAGTCCTGGTTTGCAAGCTGCTGTTGCCATTTTCTGGAATGTCTGCCTCCTCTTGCGCCCCTGCCTGTCAGCTGCCTCCCCCACATGCATGTCTGTCTGCTGGGCAAGGCCCTATCCCAAGATGACAGCTCACCGGGCCTCACTCACAAGTTTCTTCCAAGCATTAGCAGCCCACCCCAGTCCAAAGATATCTTTTATAGCTGATCTCTGGCGACACCTTCTACCTTCCAATTAGGAGCCTGTCAAAACCTGGGCCATCACTCTTCCTGCAGCGGCTGACAACACACGCGCCTGCTGCGGCTGCTCTGGGAGAGTCAAGCAAAATTATTTCCATGGTGGTGGTGGCGGTGCTGAGCGCAGGAGTTAGAATCTAAGTGAATCCAAATCTAGTTCTGCCTTCTCACTTTACAAGGAAGTGTCTTATTTCTCTTCGAATCACAGCACCAAGCATCACGCCTGGCACACAGTAGGTACTTACATATGAACACGTGTAAATCAAAATAGCCAAGGCTACATGGCTAGCTAGCAGATTCCCTGTCTCAGTGTCTAATGATATCTAGTTCATTTCTTTCTCTTACACATGCAAATCAGAAAGTTAGCTCATGACTAATCTGTCACGATTTTTTTTTTCTTTCCTTTACTTCTGTGGTTGAAAATATGAAAATAAATTTACCCCAGAAAAGAGAGACAGAAAAGATTCCTGATCCCTTGGTCTTCCCTCTTCGATCCTCTTGAAATCCCTGGGTCATAGTAAGGCTCTCTGCAATTCACAGCCATTTTCAGACACTGGAGCTGATGAGGGAAGTATGACACAATTGAACATTTTTCTTATCTGGCAGTGTGGTCTGGTGGTTAGCATAAGGGCTCTGCCAGTCGGAAGTCTGCCTTTCTATTTCTGGGGCTTACGGGAAACCATGAAGCAACAGTCTTTGCAGCCCACTCACTCTTGCTTTCTCTTTCTCTTGCTCCTGTAAAGAGCCCACATGGGACCTGCTTACCCACAGTAGTCAGCAGCTCAACCAGGAAAGGAAACTCCCTGCTAGCTCTGCTTCAGCCTTGGGTGAGGCTGCGAAGGCTGGTGGTAAACAGATGAAAGATAATCCAAAGAAATGAAAGTGAGGGTGATGAGTGGGAGAGTGGTTTGGGACAGAGGGTATGAAGATACTGTGATGAATGACTTAACCACATCAAACTAAACCATGTCTCCTACTACAAATCATCAGCCTGAAATTGCGAGAGGCTCTCAGCGGCGGGGATTTCGCTGGCTAAGGGGCATCCTGTGTGCCTACAAGAAGAGGTGGGCAGGAAGTTAACCTTGCATTGTCCCTTCAGGGCGCAAATCCAAAAGTGGGAAAAGGGGGAAGTTCTTTGATCTGAAGTAGAAGGTCAGGGAGAGAAGGAGAGAGACCCAGAATGGCAACAAATTTGATAAAATCAGAGAGAGACAAAATGAAGAGAAGGGTATTAAGCTCAGATCTTCTGAAGGGCAGAGAGCTATACTGACACACTTGCTTTATTGCTGGACCTAGGACAGTTTATACGGCAGCTTCAGAAAGGCCTCCTGAGGGGTTATCTGTGTCAGCTCAGCCCAGCATCGATAGAAACATGAATCTCTGAGGAATTCTCTTGCACCTCAGACTTCAAAGTACATAGATATTTGAACAGCCTTGAAATCAATAGGAAACTTTCAGCATTTGATCGGTTGAATTATCCTACTGTAACTCTGCAAGTTCTTGAGCCATATCTAGAGAGAACAAGGCAAGTTAGGGAAAAGTCATCATTTAACATGCTGTTTCCTTCCTCATTTCTACCCCACTGATCTTTAGGTCTCGGTTCCTGCTACTGTAGTCGTTTTCGCAACCAGGAAGCTGTGAGACCTTCGGGTTATCTTTAGAGTGAGACCCTCTAGAAGGTTTTAGGCCGAGCCTTGACCTTGGGCTATTGCTTTGGAGTTGTGAGAATTTCCTGTCTGCAAAAGAGGTTCAAACACTGTTTTCCCAGGTAATTGTATATGCATTATGCAAATTCTCAGACTATGGTCAGAACATGGTGTTTTACAGGGTCGCAGTGTTAAAATCACAGCAAAGTCCAGTTGACATTATGTGATCTAGGGTGCTTTAAACAGTTTCTCTGCAGGAGGCAACACTAACAGAAGGATACTACTTCTTTTTTTTTGTTTTTGTTTTTTTTTGTTTTTTTTTAACAGAGACTCGCTCTATCACCCAGGCTGGAGTGCAGTGGTGCGATCTCGGCTCACTGCAACCTCTGCCTCCTGGGTTCAAGTGAATCTCCTGCCTCAGCCTCCCAAGTAGCTAGGATTACAGGTGCCCACCACCATCCCTGGCTAATTTTTGTATTTTTAGTAGAGACAGGGTTTAACCATGTTGGCCAGGCTGGTCTCGAACTCAAGTGATCCTCCTGCCTCAGCCTCCCAAAGTGCTGGGATTACAGGTGTGAGTCACCATGCCCTGCCAGGATACTAGCTTTGAGAGACAGGATAGCTTTGTGAAGAGAAAAATCTGGGTTTGAATTCTGTCTTGGCTCTTGCTCAGGCAAGCCACTTACTCTCTCCTCCTCTACTTTTTATCTGCAATGAGGATTACAAAACCCTCTTAAGGCTGTGAGAATTTAATCAGATATACAATTAGTATAATCTCTGGCACATAGCAAGTTGTAATTTATTGCCCCTCTGTCCCAAAATGCATGTGGAGACTCAATTTTTAAATATTAAAATAGAAGTTTTCACTGGGTTTCCAGCCTGTTGATGTTTATGGAGAGAAAGCTTTCAACTGACAAAGGCTATCAAAGTGACAGAGCTGATTTCAGGATAGCGACCAAGGCTAATGGCCTGCTCTTAAGTGGAGCTCAGTAAATGTTAAACAGGGGCCTTGCCTGCTCTACCAGACAGCAGCAAAGTGCTTGTCTCATTTTCTTTCCAACATGTTACCTTCCTTGTGTAACAGACAAGATAGCTTAAGCTGGGTCTAGACATGTCTGAACCAGTCTGGAAGACTAATAGGACAACCTCCCATCCCAAACCTAATTACTTGCAGGATCAAGGACCATCTCAGAGAACAACTTGTTCCATGGTGAAGCAAAGTTGAAGGGGCATTTCTTTTATTCCAGAACAACAGGAAAGAGCAGAGGGAAAATAGCTCTCGGACCCCCAGTAGAGTCCTGGAGCAAGATAGCGATCATAAAAGAGAAAGTGAAAATTGAATCAAAGGCTTTTCACTGAGATATCTAGGGACCAACAAGACACAAAGTTCTGGGGCCAGCTGCTTGGCTGTGAATGAAGATGATGGCACTGGTGGCTTCAGAAGGTGATGCCCTAAGGGCCAGTTTCGGTTACTTTGGTTTGGGCAGCATCACTCAATTTTGAGGTCATTCACATTTACACAGTCACTCACTCATTCATTCATTCATTCATTCATTCATTTAACACATTTATTGAGTGCCTATTCTGTGCCAGGTGGGGCATCAATGCTTTTTGTATAGAAATCAGTATCTTTGATACATGTAAATCCACAAAAAACATTCTTGGGGACTTGCTTCTAAAACTATTTGTAGAGGAGCAGGGAAACGATGGATCTAGAGCCCCCATAGTGCAGGAGCCAGGGAAACCCACCAACTCCTGCCTGGTTACTACCTCTGCGACCCTGTTTTTTCCTTTCTTTTTTTTTTAGAGATGGAGTCTCACTCTGTCACCCAGGCTGGAGTGCAGTGGTGTGATCTTGGCTCACTGCAACCTCTGCCTCCCAGGTTCTAGCAATTTTCCTGCCTCAGGCTCCCAAATCACTGGGACTATAGGTGCACACTGCCATGCCCAGCTAATTTTTTTTGTATTTTGGTAGAGATGGGGTTTCACCGTGTTGCCCAGGCTGGTCTTAATCTACTGAACTCAGGCAATCCACCCACCTCGGCCTTCCAAAGTGCTAGGATTACAGGCATGAACCACTGCACCCAGCCTCTGCCACCCTGTTTTTATCTGAAGGCTTGTGTGTTTCGGGACCTGTGATGCTCATCTGTAAAATGAATTGGCTCAACTGAATGATCTCTAAGATCTATATTTTATTTAAACCTCTACAGATGGAAACTCTAAGTCCTCATAATAAGCAATAATGAATCATGAACTAGACATTTTGAAAGCAGCATATATTACTTTGTGATCCAGCTTGACTGCTTAAATTATCAGCGTCCAAAATGATTCCCATCCCCCATTCCTCCCCTTCACCCTCTCTTTCTTGGGATCAGGCGCGATGTTGCTTCAGCCCCTCCTACCATCTAGATTTAGAGGCCCGGAAATGTTCACTAATTTGGATTTCAAAGTGAATTCTTTCGTCTCTTAAGCAAAGGTAAATTTTTTTTTTTTTTAAATTTTTTTCGAGACAGAATCTTGCCCTATCACCCGCGCTGGAGTGCAGTGGTGCAATCATAGCTCACCAAAGACTATACCTCCTGACTCAAGCAATCCTCTGCCTCATCCTCCTGAGTAGCTGAGTCTACAGAGGCAAGTCATTATGCTTGGCTAATTTTTTTTTAATCTTTTTTTTTTTTTTTTTGGTAGAGATGGGGCTTGCTTTATTGGCCAGGCTGGCAAAAATATTTTTTAAGTTGTACATGAGCCAACATTGAGGATAAAAATTAAAAATCAGCAGGTTGACTTCAATGGCTACCAGTTTGCAATTTTTGATTTTAATAATTAGGTGTGGGTTGATTTAGGAGAAATGGGATCCAGCCATATCTGGCTTCTACCTGGTTGTAGTGGATTATCGAACTTCTCTGAGACTCAGGTTTCATCATCTTATGATGAGATTTTAGAATTCAAAATTCCTGGCTGGGTATGGTGGCTCACACCCATAATCCCAGCACTTTGGGAGGCCGAGGCAGGCACATCATGAGGTCAAGAGATTGAGGCCATCCAGGAAAACATGGTAAAACCCTGTCTCTACTAAAAAATAAAAAATCAGCTGGGTGAGGTAGCATGTGCCTGTAATCCCAGCTACTTGGGAGGCTGAGGCAGGAGAACCCCAGAGGTGGAGGTCACAGTGAGCCAAGATCACACCATTGTACTCCAGCCTGGGCAACAGAGTGAGACTCCATCTCAAAAAATAGAATTCAATATTCCTTCCAACTCTTGACAGTCCATGCCTGTGTTTTAGAGCAGTAATGTCATGTGTGGATATGTTGGCTCATGAAAGTCACTGCTTTTGCATTCAAGACAGGAAAGTGTGTGGATGTCCTTTTTGCTGGGAAGTAGGAGGTTCCAAAGGAGTATCATGACTTTACCTTTCCTCTTCGTATTAGAAACAACTGAGAAATAGACCAGGAAGCCAAGTGAGAATTAAACTATGATATGTGCTCTTTTGCTGACAAAGCTGAATAATGACTGCCCGTTCAATCTGTGGTCAAAATCGGGGTCGGGTTGTTACCTCCTCCCCACCTTTAGGCCAAAGGATGTGCCTGTGGGCAGAATTCGGGCTGTAAAGAATAGAACTTTACACTGACAGCCATACTGAGGACCTGGCCTTCTCACATAGTGGGAGCATCATTCACAGTCAGGTCCTAGCACATCCCACCTGGGCCATGTTCCAGGTGTGCTCACCTGGCCCAGTGACTCCGGAAAGCAGGAGATGAAAGGAAACCTGATTCTCTACATGCAGACAGATCATTGAGCAACAAACTTCAGAGGAAGCAGGGCTACTGCTAGCCCACATGATGCCTTTGTAAGAATTAGAAAAAGCTGCCTCTTCCTCAGGGCAGACACTGCTACCTCAGAGTGCATGGCTTAGCAGGCAGGAAATAAATTATATTTTATCCCAAAACTCATCTACCCTGCTGCACAACCACAGTGGCAGCTGGGGCGGGGGCTCCCACTTTGTGGCTGAGGATGGGACTACAAGATGAGGGCTTTGAGTTATTGTCATAAGTTCTGTGGCTATGCTGTCCAACATGGTAGCCACTAGCCACGTGTAACTACTGAAATGTACATTCAAACTAATTAAAATTAAACAAAACTAAAAATTTCACAGCTCAGTCTTACTAGCTTCCTGTAAAGTGCTCAATAGGCTGGGCACGGTGGCTTATGCCTGTAATCCCAACACTTTGGGAGGCTGAGGTGGTTGGATCACTTGGGGTCAGGAGTTCAAGACAAGCCTTGAACATGGTGAAACTCTGTCTCTACTAAAAGTATAAAAATTAGCCGGGTATGGTGGCATGTGCCTATAATCTCAGCTACTTGGGAGGCTGAGTCAGGAGAATCCCTTGAACTCAGGAGGCAGAGGTTGCAGTGAGCCAAGATCCCACCACTGCACTCTAGTCTGGGTCACAGAACAAGACCCTGCCTTAAAAATAAAAATAAAAATAAATAAATAAAGTACTCAATAGTCACATGGGGCCAGTGGCTACCATACTGAACATGCGGATATAGAACATTTCCGTCATCACTGAAAGTTCTCCCACTGTCCTGTGGGACCACTTTCAGTTGTATTAGTCACTTCCGAGTCTTAACTAGCTTACCTTTCTCATCTTCTCCCCTGTTCTCCCCCACAATGGACTGCATTTTCAAGTCCTTCTCCTGCGTTCCCAATATCCCAAGTGGAATCCAATCATCACACTTTTGATACCTGCTGTTCCCTCTTCCTGAAATGTCATTCCTCTACCAAGAACAATCCATCCAATCAAATCCAGCTCGCTCTTCCAGGCCCAGATCAAATGACAACTCCCTACGTTTCCTAGGTGGCCACTTTTATCTCTTGAGAGCACACTACATTTAACTGTCATAGTACATCTAGCACTGATCCTAGTTGAGTATTAGGCTGTCTTGTGGCCCCTGCTCACTGTGTGCCTTTGAGAGCTGGTACCTGTCTTATTCACCTTGGTGTCTCTAGGGCCAGGGTATGAAAGTCCCTCAAAGCCGTACCTCTGGGAAGAAAAGTCTCTTGAACCCTATCATTAAGACTTTGGGTCAGATTGGTGTGTAATGATATTGTAACGCTATTAATAATTTTGATAATTTAATGTTTAATAATTTAACAGTATTTTTCGTCACAATGCCTTGAGCACTATGTACCTGTTGTTTCTCTGAGCCCTTCTAGATGAGTACGATTTTCCCCAACTCACTGCTGAGAGAACAGAGGCGCAGGGATGGGCAATCATCCAGGGTGACTCAGCTAGGAAACGGCAGAGTGACATTTGGACAGAGCTCTTCCTGCCTCCAGAGCCCAGACGCTGAAATGCCTCTCATTTGAGGGAGTGGTCTTTGGAAATGGCCTTGCAGAGCTGCATTTGCTTAACTGAGGGAGAATGGAGGACGAAGAGCTCAAATTAGGCAGAGGGTTTGTTCAGGGCAGCTGCCCCTGCTGCACACCAATGAGAGAGAGGACAGGTCTCTGGGAGGCTTTCTTAGGCTTCATTCCTCCGGACAGGGCTGGGCAGGTCAGGAGACCTTGCTTGAACTCTCCTTTCCCTCTCCTACTCTCAGTCAGCGGCTTCTTGCAAACTTGGATGTTGCAGAAAGGCAAGTCTGACTCTGGCTGGGAGAGGATTGTGTATCCCCAACTTTCCCTTACGCCTTGGCTTCAGGTCAGATGCTCTTATCTCCTCTCTGTCCTTGGAGGCACCATTTCCATGGCAGGGCTAGGTGAGCTGGGAAGTTTTATGATGACATGAAAAAGAAATTTTCCTTCCTGCAAAAGACTTTTAGCTTGAGTGTCAACTAACTCCGGGCCTCTTGTTACTGAAGACCTTCCTGCCTGGGGAGAGACATTTTGTACTCAAAATTCATTAGCGAGACTGGGGAAACTGGGGGAAAGAAGCGCAGCCAGCCCCTCCACGGCTCCCTCCAACCCTGGTGCAGGTTTCTGAGGGGCAGCGCTGCAGGGCAACACTGGTAACTACCAACGTGCAAGTCTCTGAATCCTGCTGGAGTGGCCTCAGTTTTCTCTCTGTTTGCCCTTTTCTTTCTTCCTCTTCTAGTTCTCATTTCCTTGTTTCTCATTTTCTCTTACCTCTGTACATACCTTAAATCTCCTAGTGAGTTCCCCAGGCATCGTGTGGCCCTACTGGGGGTATTCAGCTCAGAAAATCTCTTCATGGGTTTTTTGAACTCCAGCTCTCCACCTCTGTCCCCCTTCTCAACCCACAGCAAACATCTCTGTTTAATGCTTTGAGGTCCAGATTCTATTAGTACAAAGGGGTTGAATGATGAGCCAAGATATGCACTTGAGGAAGGACACACTTGCATTTCAGGGGCCAGGTCAATTGCCTCGTGGCAGATCGCCTTTCTCTTTGGCCCTGCCCTCCCCAGATTCGGGCACCTGCACTTGTTATTCTGACCTTAGCAATCAGCTTCTGAGCCCTTGTGTTCCTGGTCTGAGTTCCTCCCTGTTGGTGACATTGGCTGAGCCTGATCTCTAGGTTAGGACAGCCTCCAGGTTGCCAACTCCTGGTGATGGTTCTGTTTGGGTTTGCATAGTGTACCTGGGACTGTTCCCTAACTCTGGTTAAGCCCTTTGTAAGACCTGAGCCTCGAGCCCCTTCTCCTAAAACTGAGCACAGTCATGCAGAAGCTAGGAACACAGCCCCTCATGTCAGACTGGCTGTGCTTGAATCCTAGTTCTGTCCCTTGCTAGATGTGTAGCCATAGACTTGTTATTTTAGCTTGCCCTGCCTCTGTTCTGTTACCTATAAAAGGTAGGAATTATAATCCCCGTTTCATGGTGGTGGTGTAAGGATTCACTGCAATAAGACCAAAGAGATGGGAACCTTCTCTGTTGAGAACTTGACAGTTAGGTCCAGAGGAATGTGAGTAAAACCCAAGTGCAATTTAGGCAGGTGACAATAACCGAGGAGTCCAACCTGATGGAATAGGCAGGAAGTTGAGTGGGGAATAGATGGCGACAGAGTCAGAAAGTAGAGAGGTAAGTATTAATGGAGAGAAAAGTGAAATCCATAGGCAGAAATTCTACCTAGGGCCAGGCTCAGTGGCTCACGCCAGTCATCTCAGCACTTTGGGAGGCCAAGGCAGGAGGATCACATGGGGTCAGGCGTTCAAGATCGGCCTGGCCAACATGGTGAAACCCCGTCTCTACTAAAAATACAAAAATTAGCCAGGCGTGGTGGCATGGGCTTGTACTCCCAGCTCTTCAGGAGGCTGAGGCAGCAGAATGGCTTGAGCCTAGGAGGCAGAGGTTGCAGTGAGCCAAGACCCCAGCATTGCACTCCAACCTGGGTGATAGAGGGAGATTCCATCTCAAAAAGATATATAAATATATAAACCTTAAGTCTGATAAGCATTTATCATCTATTCGCTCTGAAGCTTGCTACCTGGAGGCTTCATCTGCAGGATAAAACTCTGGTCACCACAACCTCTTATGCAACCCAGGAATTCCTTTCTATTGATAACCCTTTCAACCAACTGCCAATCAGAACACTTTAAAATCTACCTATAACCTGGAAGCTCCACCCACTGCTTCAAGTTGTCCCACCTTTCCAGACTGAACCAACGTTTTTCTGGGGTTTTTGTTTTGTTTTGTTTTGTTTTTTGTTTTTGAGACGGAGTCTCACTCTGTCACCCCGGCCGGAAATGCAGTGGCGCGATCTTGGCTCACTGCAACCTCTGCCTCCTGAGTTCAAGTGATTCTCCTTCTTCAGCCTCCTGAGTAGCTGGGACTAGAGGCACACACAACCACGCCCAGCTAATTTTTTGTATCTTTAGTAGAGACATGGTTTCACTGTGTTAGCCAGGATGGTCTCTATCTCTGTCTAAAAAAAAAAAAAAAAAGAAAAGAAAAGAAACGGAGCCTGTTAAAATATGTTATTAAATCACTCTTTAGCCTCAGAAAACTTTCTTAGAATGTTTGTATGACTAGCTGTCTTTCTTTCTCATTTGTGTTTTATAAATACGTAAATATCATAGAAAGGAAAATTTAAGGAAAAAGAAACATAGATGGGTTTTCCCTATGTTGGCCAGGCTGGTCTTGAACTCCTGACCTCATGTGATCCTCTCACCTCAGCCTCCCAAAGTGCTGAGATGACTGGCGTGAGCCACTGAGCCTGGCCTTAGGTAGAATTTCTGCACATGGATCTCACTTTTCTCTCCATTAATACTTACCTCTCTGCTTTCTGACTCTGTTGCCGTCTATTCCCCATTCAACTTCCTGCCTGATGTTCTTTCCCACTGAACTCAGCTATTATCAAGTACCTCTTAACTTTGACATTCTTTTGTATGCTTAAAAAAAACAAAAACAAAAACAAAAAACAAAAAACAAATCCCTGAACTCTCAACTTATGAGTCTCCTGTAAGGCTACTGGAGCTTGGATGTTAAAAGTCCTCATGAGGGCTTTTTAATAGTGTGGCTTACTCCTGCCACATTGGCACCTCACTTCTCATTTAAAAATATGTTCTTATGTGCTTCTCAAAGTGCTTTTATAGCTAGAGTTTGATTCAGTCCTTACAAGTCTGTGAAGGTGGCATGAGGTCACCCCTAGGATCCAGAAGGGTGACCAGGTTCACACCTGAAGGTGGGCACAGAGCTAGAGTTGACACCCGGTCCCTCTGCCTGCCGTGTAAGCCATCTCCCGTAGGAGTGCTGTGCTGTGTGAATGACCTCAGATCGACCTCCTTCTCACCCCTTACTCCTGTTTTCTATTCCAGATCAGAAAAAGGCAAAAAAGACAAAAGAGCAAGATCAAGGTGTACCCCTTTGCCTCTCATTAACGCAGAGCCTGCATCCAATCCCAGAAGTGGTTCCCCCACCAATAGATGAGTGGTTTGTCCACTCAACTTTCTGCCTACCGAATTTATCCACAAGAAATTCGCACATGTTCTCCTCTTTGTCAGCGAAGAGGCTTTCTACTATTACATGCTGCCTCTTGTGAGGAGTAGACCCCTTTCCCTCCTAGCCTTTAGAATTGTATTTTGAATATGGCAGACTAGAATTTTGATTAGATTTGTTTTTTCAATTATACAGTGGTTCCCTGACTTCTGTGATCACAGTAGAAGTCACTGTTGGCACTGTGTCACCAGCGGCTTAAAGACAGAAACCAGGTTCATTTCCACATAGTGATCCAAATAAAAAAGGCTGAGGGGTGAACCCTGAACCACTAAGCACACTGCGGTTTATGTCACTGGTTAATGTTGAGATGCAGCCATTGCAAGCTTCCCAGATTTCTAAGCATAAAAGTGAAACATTTTCCTGTGGATTATTTCTAACCTGCACGGTTTTTTTTTTCCATAGCCGGTTTGCTTTGACCGCAGGGGTGAACATTTAGAGAGCAATACTTCTCAGTCACAGTTCCCATGATGCTATCAATTCCATTGTAGGGCCAATAATTAATTATAACAATAAGAAAGACATTATTCAACCGGGCCTCCCTTCCTGCCCTGAAATTCACAAAACTCCCTGCTACCTGGGCAGTCGTTGATATGTGTCTCTGTGTGTGTACACATGTACGCACATGTGTACTTAACCTGGTTAAAATTATGTGTAAAATACACAAATGAAAAACTCTGAAAAGAAAAACATCAAGATAACTAAAAGAGCTGTGTAAGAGCGGTGATGTTTGTAGAAGATGGGTATTTTACTCTCTTTTTCTAAAATAACTCCCTTGCAGTGTTTTAATAACTAAAGTTTTAATAGCTGTTCTAATAACTCACTTGCAGTATTTAAATAACTAAAATTCATAATATTTTACATTGATTCAACATAAAAATTCTAAGTACTTTGCTATTCCTTCAGTGTTTACGATGTACCTACTCTGTGCCAGGATTGTTCTGGGTGCTAGGGATACAGGGTGAATAAAACACAGTTCCTTCTCCCATGGGGCTTCTACTCAAATAGGGGAGACAGACCATAAACAAGTAATTATAGATGTTTATTGATTAATGTGTGATATGGATTGGACTTGTGTCCCCACTCAAATCTCATGTCAAATTGTAATTCCCAATGCTGGAGGTGATCAGATCATAGGGGTGGTTTCTCATGGCTTAACACCATCCCACTCGGTGCTGCCATGGCGATAGTGAGTTCTTGTGAGAACTCCACCTTCTCTTGCTCCTGCTCTGGCCATGTAGGACAAACCTGCTTCCCCTCCGCCTTCCACCATGATTGTAAGCTTCCTGAGGCCTCCCTAGAAGCCAAGCAGAGGCCAGCATCATGCTTCCTGTACAGCCTATGGAACTGTGGGCCAATTTAAGCCTCTTTTCTTTATAAAATACCCAGTCTCCAGTATTTGATAGCAATGCGAGAACACACTAATACCATGTATACAACAAATATGGAGCACATGCTATGGTCCTGAATATGTTTCTGTGCTCTTTGGATCAGCAGTGAATGAGGCAAGCAAAGACCCTTGCCTTCATGGAGCCTATGGTCTAATGGATATAGATTATGATTTGTTTCCAATCGTAATGACTGTAGTGAAGAGAAAGTGCCAGAGGGGGACCTGACCTAGTCTAAAAAGTTGGGGAAGACCTCTCCAAGGAAGTGACATGATTTTAAGTGCCTCAAGTAACATAGGGCTTTGTTTTGCCATCCAGGACAGAGAGAGCTACCCTGGATGTGGTGGGAGTTAATTCTGGTGGATGCTGAGGTCTGTCTCTCAATTCCATCTGCCACAGAGTGTAGCCTAATGCAAGAGCTGCCCCAGGCATCGTGTGGCCTCCAAGCCTTGGGCTGGCTGTGTGTAAGGGGATTTGGAACCACGTTTCCATTAGCAGTCCCTGTCCATTTTTGCTGCCGCACACTGTTTCTGGTAAGTCCTGATATGGAAACCAGCAAGGCCATCCTTCCCTTGCAGCAGAGACAGTAACTAATGGGCCTTTCTTCTGCAGACGGGAAAACTGGAGCAGAGAAGACAAATCCAGCCTGAGCCAAGAGGCTTCTGCATCGTTGGTTAGGAGAAAGCAACTGCTAGATTTCTGGTTTGCCCCTCAGACCGTGGAGCTCCGGGTCACCAGCCTGAACCGCTTAATGCACATCACGCCTGGGTCTACTTGGAAATGGCTGAAGGCGCTTAAATGGAACTCCCAACCTTTGTCCTCAGCTCCGAAACCACAGGTAAGTATTTAGGTCTGCGTTGTATCGATCATGCCTCCCACTGGCACCAGAAAAAATGCTGTGAAGCAAGTCAACTTTCTAGTGACAAGGGAAGTCATTCTCCTAATCCGCTCTCACTGGACAATCAGGTTGACAAAAACCATTAAGTTTTCCGAGATTAGAAATTCACTGTCAGAGGGAGCCCGTGTATAGAGTTTTCCACTCCATTACACCCAGGACAATAACCAGAGGCCAAGTGACAGGAAAAGGCTGGGGCTTTTTAAAAGTTTCCTGTGTCCTTGGGTAGAGAAAAATAAATTCACAAAGTGTCTCCTTTTTGTAGGACTGTGGGATTATATACAATCTCATTAATCAATGCAACAACCGATGAGGAGGGGTCTATTTATTGCATTTGCAATACAGAAGCTGAGGTTCTGCAGGAATCGGTTCCCTAAGATCACCCTGCTAGTTAGTGTTGGATAGGGCTGAGAATAGGAGTCAGCAGGCTGGAGGGGTCTAGAGGCTAAATGACCTGCTTTCTTCTAGGCAGAATAGCACAGCCATCCATGAACCCGACTCCCCTGGAAAGACTCCACAGGTCTGTAGCAAGTGGAAGCGGGCTGGCACAGGGATTAAGGTTGCAGGCTGTGGTGCCTGGCGGATTCATGTCCATGCCCCAACTCTGCCTCCCACTGCATGCCTTGAGGCAAGCTCTTTCCCCTCTCTAAGCTTCCTCCTCCTCCTCTTATTCATAAGAAGATAATAACCTAAAACACTACCCCATACGGGTTCTGAGGACTAAATGAGATCGCACATGTAAATCATTTAGCGTACTGACCAGCACATGACAAGTACTTTGAAAAACAGAAGCCAGTCAGCAATACAAAGTGGTTTCTTACTTATATCTTTACTATAAATTCACATAAAACACATAACTGAAAGTTTGGAAAACAGAAAAAAAGAAAAAAATCACCTATATTCATAACAGCTATTACCATTATAGTATATTCCTTTCAATGAATCTATTTTTTCCCACAGCTATAATTTTTTTCTATAGCTTTGCATTCCATTCTTTTTACTTAAAATTATATGAACATTATTTATTCATATTGCTGTAATCTTTCTTTTCATAACTGTACTGTATCTTATCATCCAAATATAACCATAATTTTCTTATCCATTCCTCTGCTGCCTGACATTTAAGTTGTTTTCAGTGTCCACTATTATAAATAATGCGGGCTCAAGCCTGTAATCCCAGCATTTTGGGAGGCTGAGGCAGGTGGATCACCTGAGGTCAGGAGTTTGAGACCAGCCTGGCCAACATGATGCAACCCCATCTCTACTGAAAATCTAAAATTAGCTGAGTGTGGTGTCATGTGCCTATAAGCTCAACTACTTGGGAGGCTGAGGCAGGAGAATCACTTGAACCCGGGAGGCAGAGGTTGCAGTGAGCTGAGATCATGTCACTGCCCTCCAGCCTGGGCAACAAGAGCAAAACTCCATCTCAACATAAATAAATAATAAAATAAATAAATCATTAGGGCTGGGATAAACATTTTTGTGCACATTGTGTGTGTACATACCTCTATCTGAACATTTACCACACTAGACTGAAATGATCTATTTATATGGCTGTCTCCCCTAAAAGAGACGAAGTTTCTAGAAGAAAGGAGTGGGTTGCCTTGTGGTAGCTCACCCATTTAGCATAGATCTGACTTTGGGTCTGAACGTTTGTTGAGTCAAACACTTTTCTCCTGCTTTTAGTTTTGACTTTGAATATTTCCTTCTGATGGAGTTCTAGAAATAGAATTGCTATGTTAAAATATATGTTTTTAGCCCAGCACAGTGGCTCACACCTGTAACCCCAACACTTTGGGAGGCTGAGGCGGGCAGATCCTCTGAGGTCAGGAGTTTGAGACCAGCCTAGCCAACATAGTGAAACCATGTCTCTACTAAAAATACAAAAAATTAGCCGGGCATGGTGGCATGTTCCTGTAATCGTAACTATTCGGGGGCTGAGGCAGGAGAATCCGTTGAGTCGGGAGGCGGAGGTTGCAGTGAGCCAAGATCGCACCACTGCACACCAGCATGGGTGACAGAGCGAGACCTTGTCTCAAAAAACAAAGCAAAACAAATCAAGCAAATAAATACATTTGGGGAGGTTCAGTAATCAGAGTATTGCCAAATTGCTTTCCAAAGGGATTGCACTAATTGACCCGAACCATCAGTCAGGAGTGGCTTTTCACTGTCTGTCAACTACATGGTCTTTGTAAACAAATTAAGAGGAAAAAAGCTTCCATGGCCCCAAAATAGTTAAAACACTGTCAGAGAAGAGTAGAACAAAATGGGAAAACTTGCTTTACCAAATTTCAACACATTCAAAGTTGTAGTAATTAAGCATATATCATATTAGCATAAGGATAGACAGAGACCAGTGAAATAGAACAGAAATCTCAGAAACAGACCGACACATATATGAATATTTGCTTTATGACAAAAGTAGCCCTGCAGAGAATGGAGAAAGAGTTGTCTTTTAATTATAGTGTTGCAAAAATGAGGTATCTGTAAAATAGAGTTGGAATCCTACCTCACACCATGCACAGAGTCAACTCCAGGTGACCTAAGGCTGAAATGTGAAAGGTAAAATAATAAAACTTTTAAAATATAATATAGGGCAATATTTTCATGACCTCAAGGTGGGGAAAGAATTCTTAAACAACACACAAAAAAAGTCTGATGTTTGACTACATTAAAATTAAAAACTTCATCTTTTCTTTTCTTTTCTTTTTTTTTTTTTTTTTTTTGAGATGGAGTCTCACTGTCATCCAGGCTGGAGTGCAGTGGCACAATCAGCTCACTGCAACCTCTGCCTCCCAGATTCAAGCAATCCTCCTGCCTTAGCCTCCCAAGTAGCTGGAATTACAGGAATATGCCACAATATCATGCTCAGCTAACTTTTGTATTTTAAGTAGAGACAGGGTTTCACCATGTTGGCCAGACTGGTCTCAAACTCACGACCTAAAGTAATCCACCTGTCTCAGCCTCCCAAAGTGCTGGGATTACAGGTGTGAGCCACTGTGCCCAGCCCTAAAATTTAAGACTTCTGTTCATCAAAAGACATGGTGAGAAAGCAAGCTTGAGAGTAGAAGACATTTGTAACATGTATCAATGACAAAGGAATTATATCCAGAATCCATAGAAGAAAAGATAGTTAATCCAATAGAAAAGGGGCAAAAGATTTGAACAGGAATTTCCTAAAGTAAAAATCAAAATGCCCAATAAACACTTGAAAATGTGCTTAACATTGATTAGTGATCAGGAAAAATGCAAATTAAAATCACAATGGGATACCGCTGTACAGCCAATAGATTGGCTAAAATATAAAATTTATTATTATATATTTTTCGAGACAGGGTCTCACTCTGTCAGTCACCCAGGCTGGAGTGCAGTATTCAATTGCAACACACTGCAACCTCCATCTCCCAGCTATCCTCCCACCTCAGCCTCCCCAGTAGCTGGGACTACAGGTGTGCACCACCATAGCTGGCTAATTTTTTAATTTTTGTGTAGAGATAGGGTTCCACCAAGTTGCTGAAGCTAGTCTTGAACTCATGAGATCAAGCTATTTGCCCACCTTGGCTTTCCAAAGTGCTGGGATTACAGGCATGAGCCACCACGCCCAGGCGGAAAATCTGGCAAAACAAAGTGTTGGTAAGAATGTGACACAATAGGAATTCTCATTCACTGCCAATGAGAATGCAGAGTTGTACAGCCACCTTCAAGAACTGACGTTATCTACTAAAAGTATTAGAAATGCCTCCCCTATGACAGTTATCCCAACTGAAAGCATATATTCTAAATCAAGCATTAGAAAACTTTTTCTGCCAAAGGATTAAAAAGTCAATATTTTAGGCTTTGCAGGCTCTGTGGTCTCTGTGGCAGCTACCCAGCTCTGCTAAGCATGAAAGCAGCCATAGACAATGCAGAAAGAAACTGTGTGGCTGCGTGCACTAAAACTTACTTTATGAACACCAAAATTTGAATTGAGACATCTCGCTCTGTCACCCAGCCTGGGGTACAGTGGTGCAAACATGGTTCATTGGAGCCTTGACCTCCTGGCCTCAAGTGATCCTCCTGCCTTAGCCTCCCAAGTAGCTGGAACTACAGGCACACACCACACCCAGCTAATTTTTCAAAACTTTTTTTTGTAGAGATGGGGTCTCATTATGTTGCCCAGGCTAGATTTGAACTCTTGGACTAAAGTGATCTTCCCCCCTCAGCCTCCTAAAGTGCTGGAATTACAGGTGTGAACCACTGCGCCCAGCCCTGAATTTTATATAATTAATTTTATACAATGTGTAATGAAACATTATTCTTCTTTGAATTTTTTCCAGTCATTTAAAAAGGTAAAAATCGGCCGGGTGCCGTCGTTCACACCTGTAATCCCAGCACTTTGGGAGGCCAAGGCGGGCAGGTCACCTGAGGTCAGAAGTTCAAGACCAGCCTGGCCAACATGGTGAAACCCTGTCTCTAAAAAAATAAATAAATAAAATTTAAAAGAAAAGAAAAAAGTATATAAAAAGGAAAAGAAATAAAAAGGTAAAAATCATGCTTAGCGCATGAACTGTACAAAAGAGGTAGTGGGCCCGTGCTGGATTACTGGAGGTAGTTTGCCAACCCCTGCTCTGTAATGTTACTCAAGGGGTGGTCCAGGGATCAGTAGCTCAGTAACAATTTGTTGGAAATGAACACTTACGAGCCCCACCCTAGACTTACTTGAGTAAGTCAGGATTGCTAAAGAAAAAAAAAAGCAGGAATCTGCATCTTTGCAAGCTCGCCAGCTATTTTTATAAACACTGAAGTTTGAGAATCACAGATGTGGGTTTTCAAACATGCATATGTGCAAAAGCATGTATGTACACAAATGTTCATAGAAGCATTATTTGTTATAAACCCAGACTGAAAACAACCCAAACGTCCAGGAACAGTAAAATGTCTAAAAGCAGAATAGATAAACGATATAATATTCAGCAATGAAAATACACAAAGTAGGCTTTATGCTCATATCATGCAATATGGATAAATATTTTAAAGAATGTTGAGCACCAAGAAAAAAAATCCATTTGGGAGGCTGAGGCAGGAGGATTGCTTGAGGCCAGAAGTTCAAGTCTAGCCTGGGGCAACCTAGCAAGACCCCATCTCTACAAAAAGTTTAAAAAATAGCCATATGTGGTAATGTAAACTTGTAGTCCCAGCTCCTCAGGAGACTGAGGTAGGAAGATCACTTGAGCCCAGGATTTCGAGGTTGCAGTGAGCTATGGTCACTCTACTGTACTCTAGCCTGGGCAACAGAGCAAGACCCTGTCTCTTAAAAAAAAAAATCAGTTAACTCCATAAAGAAATCCAGACACATAAGAATATGAACTCTATGATTCTGTACAACAATATGAAGTTCAAAAATAAACTATTGTTTTGGAGTGAGCACTTAAACGGCAAAACAGTCAAATGAGGCAAGGAAGTTATACTTCAAATCGGGATTGCAATCTTTGGAAGAAAAAGGAGTATTTGTTTAAAGGAGCACATAGGAAGCTTCTAGTGAGTTGGCAACGTCCTATTTCTTGACCTGGGTGATTATAACATCTGTATTCACTTTATGATCATTTGTTAAAGTGTACATTTATGTTTTATGCTCTTTTCTCTGTGTGGTATTTTTCACAATAAAAAATTAAAAGGAAAAATAACTTCTAGGAATGGCAACTTTCTGAGCTAGCCCTGTGTACAGGACCTGCCAGATCCACTTCACACCTTGATTTCCTGCTTGGCCGATTCCCTGTAGCCCACCCAACAGCAAGTTGCGAATTTATAGGCCAACTGAGCCCAGATGGTTTCCTGTGATAGCTGCTAGGGGCATAATAATGAATACACATCTTCCCGCACGTTCCTGAATGGTTTTGGCAGGATTTTTCCTGCAGGCAGTAAAACCTTGTTACAAAGTCCCTCTCTGTCTCAGGGGCTTGGCCACATTGCAGTTGAGCCACACTGCCTTTTTTTCCAGACAGCCATCATCCTTGCTCCACATAGCATCCTTGAGATCTGGCATTTTCTCCATTGTCCTGTGAAGCTGTTTGATTGATTGTTACTAATAATCATTGCATTTCAGAAACTCAGATTCCTGTCCTCACAGCTGGAGCCTTCTCCTCACACTAATTAGAAAACCATCCTCTGGGAAATGGGGCATTTTTATTGAGTCAGTCTTTGGCGATGACTAAGTCAACTGGCAAGATGAAGTTTAACAGCAGGGAGATGAAGGCACTAAAACCCTTCCAGTACACTGGTCCCAGGCCTGAGTCCAAGAAGCCAGGCTGACCTGACAGATATCCAGACCCCCATCTACAAAAACTAAGGGTTGCATTACAGAAGGGCTAGCTAGAGGTTGGGGTCAACCCAGGGGTCAAAGAGCCATCCCAGCTAATGATTCCCCAATTTTCTTCCCCTTCTTCCTAATTTGCAGTAGCTCTGGATATTAACTGCATAATTAAGACCATATTTCCCAGACTCCCTTGCAGTTAATACAGTCATGTGACTAAATCCTCACTAATAAGAATACAAGCAGAAATGGTATCTGGAACTTTCAGGAAAGGTTCACGTCCTTTTCCCTTCTGTGTTGTTGCTTGGAAGCTTTAGCAGCCATTTGGAACAATGAGGTGACATTTGAAAATGGCATCCACACCAGGGAATAGCAAGTCCTTCACTTGTATGATGATGCTTTCTTGCCTTTTTTTTTTTTTTCAAGATAGGGTCTCACTCTGTCACCAAGGCTAAGTGCAGTGGCACTATCTCAGCTCACTACAGCCTCGACTTCCCAGCTTCAAGCAATCCTCCTGCCTCAGCCTCCCGAGGAGCTGGGACTTCAGGTGCGCACCACCACCCCCAGCTAGTTTTTTATTTTTTGTAGAGACAAGGTCTCATTATGTTGCCTGGGCTGGATGCAAGCAATTCTCCTGCCTCAGCCTCCCAAAGGGCTGGGATTACAGGCATGGACCACGGCACCAGGCCTTAATTTCCTGACTTTTGCAAAAACAAAAAGAAAGAAACGTCTATTTTGTCTAAGCCACTGCTTTGGAGGATTTTCTGTCACTTGTAGTTAAACCCGATCTGAATTGGTACAACAGCATTCTTTTCAATGATAAAGAAGTGGAAACAATCTCACTGGGCCACAAGAAAGGACTGGCTAAATTCGTTCACTCATTTGCTTACTCATTCATCGCATTTTTAATGAGTGCCTACCACATGCTCGGTTTTGATCTAGGCTCTCAGCTATTAGGGATATAGTGGTTAAAAAAAGGTGTTGTCTCTATCCTGAAGAACTTTGTTAGAAGAGGTGACAGAAGGTGTAAGTAAATGCACAGTACAATGATGTGTAATTAGTGGAACCACAGAGGCTAAGTAGTTAAAAAAATATATTTTAAAACAAGATAGGAAAAATGGTGACACATTGCTAAAAAGCAGATTATTAAAGGTCATGCACAGTGAATTCAATCTGTAAAACAGCATATATATTTGCATGGAGAAAAACTAAACTGATACATGCTTTGTCTGAACACCTTGAACAGCAATGGTGTTTAGTAGGTAAACAATAAATGATTAATAAATGAAAGAATCTATTTCAGAATCAAGGGATTATTTTTTCTAGGTATTTTTCTGTACTTTCCAAATGCCCCCAATAACTACGTATTACTTTAGAACAAGGAAAAAATATCACCATTAGCAAACTGAATTAGGGAGTTAAGAATCAAGATGACATATAGAGCAGCGATTTTTGTTAGAATGCAAGCTAAGTTGTGCTAGACTTAGTCTCAAAAAGAAATGCAAGTCTGAGATCTGAGTTTGGCCTCTCCCTAAGTGGTGGGACTGTGACTTTCCACCCCATGCAGTATCTGAAAACAGGCAAGAAAGTTTGCTCTGGGCTTTGTTCTACATTTTAGTGGGGCAGGGCCCACTGCAGCCAAGTTATTAAGCACTAGGTCTATCACTTCTCTTCCCGCGGCTCCTCTCTGCTGGGCCTCCTGCCCTATCATTAAGGCAGCTGTTGTTGTTTTGCAGTGGCTAATTAACTCCACGCTGCATGAAGCCAGACGCTAATTGGCCCACTCACTTAATCAACTTTAATGTCTCTCTTTTGGTGGATGCCGCTGCTGCTTTTTGTTCCCCCGATCATGAACAAATGCAGTTCCAGGGGAATGGCAGCAACAGCCTCTGGTGGTGACAGCCCCCAGCCTGTCACCTACCACGGGAAACATGGAGGCTCATTTTGACACCTCAGCTCAGTGGACAGACCCTCAAGTTCGTGATCACTGAAGCATCTTGGGACCTGAGCTTATTGCTTCCCTTCCAAACATTGCGTGATGTTATGAGTCATCAGATGGTTGCTTCCTCAAGAGAATTGGCCTCACTTCTGTCTATTGCTGACACATAGTGAAGGCTCTGACATCTAACTTATACAGTACTTTTTGCTGAGTGTTATTTTTTTCTGTAGCACCGTGTTGAGGCCTTTGCAATGGAACATGAACACAACACAGCACAGAGTAGGTAAGCAATACAGACTTTTGACTGAGGGAGGAAGAAACATCACTCATATCCCGTTTGTCAGATGAGGACGCTGAGGCAACAGTAATGTTTACGTCTGTAATTGAAATGATATACATATTCCTGTAAGAGTAGGACCAAGAAGTATTCTAATCTGTAAGAACAGAAGCAGACATCAGATAGGAGAGAAGAGGCTGCTGGCTTTAAAGATGGAAATATGGGCCAAGGAATGCAAGAAGGCTCTGGAAAATGCCAGCTGGAAAAGAGAAGAAGATAGATTTTCCCCTGAAAGCTTCAGAAGAAATGCAGTGCTGTCAACACCTTAATTTTATACTTCTGATCCCCAGAACTATAAGGGAATAAAACTGTGATGCTTTAAGCCACTAAGTTTATGGTAATTTGTTGCAACAGTCATGGCAAATGAATACTGATTTTGTTACTGCAGCAACACAAAACTGATACACACTGCAAGTGGAAGATTTAAAGGGCTTGACCCTTAGACATTATGATGTATGATGTGAAAACCCTTTTTGAATGAATTTTGAGATTTTTCCATACCTGATCAGCCTCTGGTGATCTTGAATGCCAGCTTCCGATAAAGATGAAGATAACTGTGCAGGTAGAACTCTTGATCAGGCTTCTCACTGCCAGCATTTCCTCTGTCTCCTTCCCAGTCTATTCTACTCTTCCTGCCCTTTTACTTCCTCTTCTTTCTCAAGCATCTAAAACCCAACCTTGTCAGGCACAGTGGCTCACATCTGTAATCCTAGCACTTTGGGAGGCCAAGACTGATGGATCACCTGAGCCCAGGAGTTCAAGACCAGCTGAGGCAACTTGGCAAAACCCTGTCTCTACAAAAAAAAAAAAAAAAAAAAAAAATACAAAAATTGGCCAGGTGTGGTGGCTCATAACTATAGTCCTAGCCACTAAAGAGGCTGAGGTGGGAGGATCACCTGAGCCCAGGGAAGTCGAGGTTACAGTAAGCTGTGATTTTGTCACTACACTCCAGCCTGGGCAATAAGAATGAGACCCTGTCTCAATAAATAAATAAATAAATAAATAAATAAATAAATAAATAAATAAATAAATCCAGTATCCCAATGGAGCTCTTCTGGGGAAAACAATGGTTCTATGTCAATCTGAAGGTCAGCTTTAACCAGGGCGGAAAGAGCCACAGAGCTTGTGGAAGGTTGGTGTTTGGGAGACAGTAGACAGAGCCCTCAAACTCTTGTGTTTGAATTCTACCTACCCCACCTGCTTCCAGCGTGCCTCCATTTCATCTTCGATCTGAAGGGTTGTTATAAGGATGCAGTGAAATAACCCATGTCAGGCCGGGCACGGTGGCTCATGCCTGCAATCTTAGCACTTTAGGAGGTAGAGGCAGGTGGATCACCTGGGGTCAGGAGTTTGAGACCAGCCTGGCCAACCTAGTGAAACAGCGTCTCTATCTAAAATACAGAAAATCAGTCAGGTGTCATGGTGGGCGCTTGTGATCCCAGCTACTCTGGAGGCTAAGGGGGGAGAATTGCTTTAACCTGGGAGGTGGAGGTTGCAGTGAGCCAAGATCATATACCACTGCACTCCAGCCTGGTGAAAGAGTGTGACTCTCACCAAAAAAAAAAAAAAAAAAAAAAAAAAAAGAAAGAAAGAAAAGAAATAGCCCATGTCATAGTTAGCATAATACCTGGCAATGATAAAAGTCCAACAAATGTTGGTGATGATGACACTGACTCAAACTGAGGTCCCGGTTCTCAGGAGGCTGGATTTACTCCTCAGAGCCTTAAGATCTAGAGCAGTGGTTCTCAAATATAGCATGCACCAGGTTCCTCCGGAAGGGACTGGGCCACACTTCCAGAGGTTGATTCAGTAGGGCTGGAGTGGGGCCTGAACATCTGCCCCAGGCTATGGGGATTCAGCAGCCCCAGGGTCTACACTTTGAGATCCACTGATTTAGAGCTGACGGTCAAGGATGGTGGCTTCACTATTGTTCTCCAGTGCCCAGCACAGTGTCTGGCATATAATAGGCATTCAACAAATACTTGTGGAATAAATACATTTTTTTTTCCCACTGTCTCCCTGAGGCTTTAAATGTCTGGGAAGCTGCCCTTCTCCATAAAAGAATTCCATTCTCTATCTTTTTTATCGCCATCATATTTACTACAACGCGGCGCTGACAATCTCCTCTTCATAGACTCCCTGTTTTCCTCTTGAATACCCTCCATTTCCCCAGCGAGTGTCTCTCCCCTGGATCTCAACCTTTTCCATTAACTCCATGCACTGCACAGCCTGTTCCAGGACATCAAACTTTAATTTAAACAGAAAATAATCAATAAGCTTAGCAAATTGCCCATGGCAACCTCTGCTGAGTGAATCAAAGAGTTTTATAGGTAATTTAAAGGGTGTCTTCACTCATCCCTCAAGGTAAAGCTTAGCACATTGACAAGAGCCCTTTTCCGCCCGGGCTCAGGAAGCTCTGGAAGGAAATGGAAGAGAAAGGACTTAGGTCCTGGTGTTGGGAGAGGCTGGGTCAGGAAGGAAAGATCTGTCTTTTGGGATTAAAAGCTTCTAAGAAAAAACACTGACATTAGATATTGAACTCTGTGTGAGTTAGGGGGGCTTGGGTTACAGAAAGCAGAAACGGACTCTTGATAACTTTAGAAAATAAAATAATGCCACTCTATAGGGTGTAATAGAAGAAAAAAAGCTAAATAGCTAGGTCTTGGATATACAGCAACCAGGGCTGTTTTCTCCTAGGTGCTGTTTAGGGATGTATCTGCACTGCTTTCTGTCTTTTACCTTTTGATGCAAGATTCATATTCCGAGCAAACATCTGAGCAGCCTCACTGGGGCCCAGTCATGGCCCTCCCTTGGCCTCGGGTGAGAGGTGCCCAATGGACAATCTCACCAAGAATGGAAGTGGGAAGAGAGGAATAGCAAGGTGGGGTGTTACTGAGGAAGAGCGGTGAAATGGGACTGGCAAACACATGTTGCTACTAAGGAACACTGCTGATGTTCAGTTATTTTTTTCCAAACAAGAGCAGCCAATTCAGCAGTATGTATCAGTATTCATGAGATCCTGGGGTCCATGCAGGACTTTGAAGGACCATTAAGTGCATGGCCTGTTTATCTGCCCAAGCCAGAGAGCTACTGTTTTCTGAGAATATCCCCAGCCTCCTCTGAGAAGCTTGTCCAACATCTAACTCCTTACAAACAAGACATTCTTCTCTCTATCCTGGGTGATATTAAAAATATTTGATGACTGGCATGCCATAGGCATGGACTAATCAAAAGAGCACAGAAGACCCAACTGGTCCATGCCAACTGACCATCAGTCAGCACTCAATACATGCTAGCTGTTCTTACTAATATTATTAACATTTATCTTCTAAAAACATCCAGGGCAGAGGATCCTAGAACCAAAGAATTGGGGTCCTTGAGAAAATCAGTGTTGAAAGATTCTTTGGAAACCAGTGGATCTAATCCCTTCCTTGAATAGAAGGGGCACTGAAGCTCACTTGCCTGAGACCACATAGCCAGTTAATGGAGCACCTTGACTGTGACCAGCCTGCTGCAGTGTGGGCAGCCCGTATGCATACAGTGGCCTTGTCAGTATCTCTGTGGGTGGCATCAGAGGCCTAAGAGGCCTGATAGTGGAACCTGCCTCACCTCTGGCTGTGTATTGCATCTAGCCGTCCTGGCACTCCGTGCCACCCTTGAGGGAATGAGGTGGGAAGGCAGGGTGGGGAGTGCAAGACTCCAGAGTAAAGAGTTGGAGATCCCGGCTTTTCACCCTAATCTTGCTTTAAGACAGCCCCCTCCTCATGGAAGTAACAAGCATTTCTGACCACCTTTATTCATTTCAAAGTATTTTCACCTACACTATCATTTCATTTAATCTCCACTCTTCCTGTCTGATCGATATTAGTCCATTCGAAAATGAGACATAGGATGAGTGATTGGTACTTAATCCATTTTTTTTTAAAATCTTTTCTTATGAAAATTTTCAGACATGCATAAAAGAAAAGAAAATAAGACCATACATCTCCATTTATCCATTCACAGCTTCAGTAATTATCAGCAGATGGCCACTCTGGTTTCACCTGTACTCCCCTGCCTCACCCTTTTTCCTCCACTATAGAGCAAATTCCAGACATCATATCATTTCATCGATAAATATACCTGTAAATGATAAGAACTCTTTTTTTGTTTGTTTGTATTTTGAGACGGAGTCTCGCTGTGTCACCAGGCTGAAGTGCAGTGGCGAGATCTTGGCTCACTGCAACCTCTGTCTCCCAGGTTCAAGCGATTCTCCTGCCTCAGCTTCCCAAGTAGCTGGGATTACAGGTGTACACCACCACGCCCAGCTAATTTTTGTATTTTCAGTAGAGACGGAGTTTCACCATGTTGGCCAGAATGGTCTCAATCTCTTGACCTTATGATCCACCTGCCTCAGCCTCCCAAAGTGCTGGGATTACAGGCGTGAGCCACTGTGCCCTGCCAAGAACTCTTTTTTTTTAAAGATAACCACAACTGGCCGGGTGCGAACTCATGTGAGGTCAGGAGTTCGAGACGAGCCTAGTCAACATGGTGAAACCCTGTCTCTACTAAAAATACAAAAATTAGTCCAGCATGGTTGTGGGTGCCTGTAATCCCAGCTACTTGGGAGGCTGAGCCAGGAGAATCACTTGAACTCGGGAAGCAGAGGTTGCAGTGAGCTCAATTTATGCCGCTGCACTGCAGCCTGGGCAGCAGAATGAGACTCTGTCTCAAAAAAAAAAAAAAAAAAAAAAAAAAAAAGAAGGAAAAAGAAAAGAAAGAAAAAACAGATAATCACAGTACTGTAATTTTTTTTATATCAAGATGTAGCTGTTTCCCTTTTATGGTTCTTATATAATATCTTGTTTTCTTATAATAGTAGTAATTATTATTTTCACTTAACATGGTATCATAAACATTTCCTATGTCATTAAATGTTATTCTAAAATGTAATATTTAAGCATTCATGATATTAATAAATCAGTTAATTTATTAAGCTCATCATGATTTTAGATATTTATATTATAACCACATTTCTAATATTAAAACGTGCTTCAAATAAATGTCATGATAGACAGCTCAGTGTCTTCAAATATCCATTCTCCCCTTATTCTTTGGAATGAAACCCCAATTTTACTTGGTGTGACAGAAGATAAGCTAAAAAAATCTCATTTCCCAGCTTCTTTTGCAATTTGCTGAGGCCAGGTGAATACATCAGCCAGCGACAATTAAGTATTAATGTAAGCGGGACCTCTGGAAGGCTGCTTAAAGGGAACTCCCTCAGCCGGGCAGCGCTCTGCTTCTATCCTCCCCTTCCTCCTTCCACTGCTGGGAATGCAGGTAAAGTGTCAAGGGGTCCAATGCTGTCTTGAACCTTTCAAATGGAAACCACACTTCCATTCTGCACATTCCACTTCCTTCTGCTCAAGGTGGTTGAGCAAAGGAAAGAAAGAGCTTGGATCTCTGATGGCCCCAGAGTCCAGGATTTGTTTACCCCTGGACATCCTTTATGTGACAAAGCAGTAGATGCTTCTCTCTCTCTCTCTCTCTCTCTCTCTCTCTCTCTCTCTCTCTCTCTCTCCTCTCTCTCTGTTTGTTTGAAATGAAGTCTCACTGTCACCTAGGCTGGAGTGCTGTGCTGTGGCACGATGTCAGCTCACTGCAACCTCCGCCTCCCGGGCTCAAGTGATTCTCCTGTCTCGGCCTCCCGAGTAGCTGGGATTACAAGTGCTCACCACTATGCCTGGCTAATTTTTGTATTTTTGGTAGAGACAGGGTTTCACCATGTTGGTCAAGCTGGTCTTGAACTCCTGACCTCAGATGATTCACCCACCTTAGCCTCCCAAAGTGCTGGGATTACAGGCATGAGCCACTGTGCCCAGCCTAGATGTCTCTCTTATTTAAGCCTCTGTTACTGGACTTTTCCTTGGTATGCAACTGAATCTAGTTCTAATGGAATATTTGCACATGTGCGTGAGTATCGGGTAAAGCACTTCAAATTCTTACCTTGTATTATAGACATGTATGTTCCTATCTCACCCTTCCTATTAATCTGTAAGTTCCTCAAGGACAGAGTTTTGTTTTTGTTTTTAATGTTTTATCTTTTTATCCCACAGAACACCTATCTAAGTTCCAGGCACAAAATATAGGTTTAAAAACTTTTTTTCAAAAAAATGAATGAGCATATAAATATGGGAATGTGTGACCTTGAGCAATTGATTTTACTTAGCCAAGACTCAGCATCCTTAATTTCAAAAGAAGGTATACATTCTTACTACAGGTGCTTTTGAGAAAACTCAATAATCTGTTATTGAAAGACCCATGAAAACTATAAAAATGAATGTTAATTGTCAAGGAGGACAGGAGAGCAGAGTGATGAGAAGGTCTTGAGACTGGAACATGTGAGTCTTCACAAGGGACAGCAGGAATGTCGTGTAGCAGGGATAGAGTCATTGACTGGAAGAGGGGCAGCAAGAGGCTGGAGAGAGGTCTTGCAGGTGATGGTGAAGACTTCTCTTTTGTTTTCTTTTCAAACAGGGTCTCACTCTATCACCCAGGCTGGAGTGCAGTGGTGTGATCTCAGCTCACTGCAGCCTCAACCTCCCAAGCTCAAATGATCCTCCCACCTCAGGCTCCAGAGTAGCTGGGACTACAGACATATGCCACAATGCCAGGCTAATTTTTGTATTTCTCATAGAGATGGGGTTTCACCATGTTGCCCAGGGTGGTCTTGAACTCCTGAGCTCAAGCAATCTGCCTGCCTTGGCCTCCCAAAGTGCTGAGATTACAGGTGTGAGCTACTGTGCCCAGCCTACGGTGAAGACTTCTAAATGTGATTTGTGTCTCAAGATGCATGACCCTCGTGAAGTTATGAGACATTACATGACAGTGCTTACCATAGTGCCTGCAGTAGGTTAAGTATTTAATACGTGGTAATTGTCATTAGTATTATTGTTTTTCCTGACAGGTGGTATACTTGGAAGAGAATGGGATCAGAAGTCAGAAAAATGGGGTTCCACTCTTGGTTTTGAAAGTTTCCAATCTCACTAGCCAAGGGGAGATGTGGAAAACACAAGCCCAAGTGACTTTCAAACTTAGGACAGCCTCACAGCCCTTTGCTCAAACGGAGTACTTCATGAGAAGTCAAACACGTCAAATAGATGCAAGTGGCATGATTGTGGTCGGGGAGCAGGTGGGAGTTCTGACACCATTGCTGCTGCTCAGCCGTCTCTTCCTCTCCACAGTGGCCCCTCAGGGGGCTTCTCAAGGCACTATTTAAAAACCGCTAGACATACGCTGAAGGCCATTAGACATTAGGGAAATGCAAATCAAAACCACAATGAGGCAGAGCACAGAGGATTTTTAAGGCAGTGAAACTATTCTGTGTGATCCTACAATGATGGATACAAGTTATTATATATTTGTCAAAACTCATAGAATATCCCAAGCCAAGACTGAACCTGAATGTAAACTATAGGCTGTGGCTGATTACACTGTGTCAATGTAGGTTCATCAGCTGCAACAAATGTATCACTTTTGATACATATGTCAACAGTGGAGAAGTTGTACATGTGTGGGGAGCAGGTATTTGGAAACTCTGTACTTTCCGCTTAACTTTTATGTAAAACTAAAACTGCTCTAAAATAATTAAGTTTACTAATTTAAAAAAGTGCAATAAGATGCTACTTTGTACTCACTAGGGTAGCTATAATTAACATTTGAAAAGCAAAACAAGAAATGGAAACCAAAGTGTGGCAAAGATGTGGTGAAATTGGTTGAAACCCAATGCATTGCTGGTGAAAATGTAAAATGGTTCAGTCGCTCTGGGAAAGAAATTGGCTGGCCGGTCCTCAAAAAGTTAAACGTATGACCCACTGAGGTCTACTAGCAGGTATATGCCCTGAAGAAGTTAAAACAGGTATTCAAACAAAACTTGTACACCAATGTTCATAGTATCACTATTCATAATAGCCAAAAGGCAGAAACAGTCTGAATGTCCATCTACAGATGAATAAACAAAATGTGGTATGTCTGGAAATATTATTCTGCAGTAAAAAGGAATAAAGCACCGATAGATGCCACAGCATGGATGGACCTTGAAAACATTATGCTAAGTCACAGAAGCCAGAGACAAAATTACATATACTGTGTGATTCCATTGATATGAAATATCCAGAATAGGCAAATCCACAGAGACAGAAAGCAGATTAATGGTTAGCAGGGGCTGGAGGAAGGGACAGACAAGGTGTAAATGCAGCATAAACGGGTGGGTACTGATGGTGCCATAATGGAAGGCCCTGGAAGCTCACCAGACTCCATCTCTGGGAGTAAGGAAGACAGTTATATGGCTGGAGGATTAAGTTGTGAGCGATTTCTAATCAAATCCACAGGGCTGGGCTCTTTGTTGCCTACAAAGGTTAAAACAAGAGACCCTCCAGGGATCTAAGGGATAGGGAAGGATTGTTAGAGAACTCTAGACCTGTGCTGTCTAATTCGGTGGTCACTAGCCACAAGTAGCTATGAAGCCCTTAAGATGTGGCTAGTTTATTTTATTTTATTTATTTTATTTTATTTTTGAGGTAGAGTTTCCCTCTTGTTACCCAGGCTGGAGTGCAATGGCGCGATCTCGGCTCACCGCAACCTCCGCCTCCTGGGTTCAAGCAATTCTCCTGCCTCAGCCTCCTGAGTAGCTAGGATTACAGGCACGCGCCACCATGCCCAGCTAATTTTTTTTAGTATTTTTAGTAGAGATGGGGTTTCACCATGTTGACCAGGATGGTCTCGATCTCTTGACCTCGTGATCCACCCGCCTTTGCCTCCCTAAGTGCTGGGATTACAGGCGTGAGCCACCGCACCTGGCCAAGATGTGGCTAGTTTACATTGAGATATGCTATGGTGTGAAATACACATCAGACTTTGAAAACTTAATATGAAAAAAATGCAAAATAGCTCATTAACCATTTTATATTGATTATGTGTTGAAATATAATATTTTAGGTATATCGAGTCAAATAAATATATTATTAAAATGAATCCCACCTGTTTCCTGTTACTTTTTTATGTGGCTACTAGAAGTGTTTATATTGCATGTGTAACTCACATTATATTTCTGTTGGACAGCACTGCTTACTGAATCATTGCTCCTCCAGGGCAGAGGTTGCTCTGTCCAGGGGCTTTAGAGGCAGAGACCACCCAGCCCAAAGCATCATGTGGACATTAAAGTTTCCCAAATGGTTGCTGGAAAAATGCGGGCATATCTTGTCCCAACACAGCACAACCCCCGGAATCTATTAAGCAAATCAAATTTTGCTTATATCCTTGATACAAACACAGCTGCATCCAAAACTTAAAGTCTTTTAAAGCAACTCTATTTTCTCCAAAGGGCTGTATGTCCATAAAAGTAGCATCAGTGGAGGGGTTAGTCCCCACCATACCCCTCCCTGACCCCGTAATATGTCTCCCAGAGTCCCAGAGAGGGTAAATGGAATAGAATTTTCAAAACACTTGAAAACAGCCAGAAAAACTGTGCAATGCTTCTTCTGTGGCAAAGACTGCACATTTTCTAATAGAATAGAAAATAAGAACAAAGATCCACACCGCCAGTCCCCCAAACCACCATTTTAGTCATAGTCTGCCTAAGCTTCTGGCTGGGTTACAAAATGAAATAAATCCCTTTATAATCCCTCACACTGGGTCCAAAATATATTTTCACAAGCACCAGAGCAGACCCTTTGGGCATTTCTTCCTAGAAATGCTCATCTTTACTCCAACTCTGTTTTTCTGATTATATCCTTTTACAAAATAGTGAACTGAGATGATTCTTGTGCAGGTTATATCAAACGGGGATGGGGAGAGGGGGGATGTGGGCAGTGGTGCAAACAGAAATCAGCCTCACAAGCTCAATGTCATGCCCAGGCTCCCCATAATCCTCCCCAGATCACACACCTTGGTTGGCTTCTCCTTCCACCAAACACACTGAATTTCCCCACTTTCTGCCTAGCTACGTTCTCTTGCATTGTTTGATCTTTGTTACTTAACACTTCACACCGCTTGCAGGGCCTTTGAAAAGTATGATACTTTCCCTTAACCTCCACCCCATACCTAGCTCAGTATGACGTCACTATAACACTCAACAAAAATTTGTTGAATGATTGAATGAAGTTGAATCTGATATTTGCCAACTGCGATAAAATAGAGAAAATCAGTGTCAGCTTTTCCAGCTAGATAGAGAAACAGGACAGCTATATAAAATGATCTGTAGGAAAAATTGCATCCAACACTTTACTTTCAGCTCTCCAAAGGAGGCTGTTATAACAATGGACTATAAATACTGGGTGAACGCTGCATCTGTAAAGAAGCAATTCTAACAGTGACTGGAAGAGCCAAGAAAATCCAACTTCTTCTCCCTCTGTATCTACACAGGTGTGCCGTGTGGAATGAAATCCACTTAACTTGATTTTATGGACAGTGATTCATGCAAACTCAGTTCCAAACTGCTCAGCACGGCTCAGTTAAATAAATTACAGCAAGAGTAACCCAGCCAGCGGTAAGGCAGAAGACAGAAAATAAACTTAAGGTCGAGGATTGAAATTTTAGGCATTCTCGATATGCTAGAAGCATCTTCCTTCTGGGGGTTCTGAAGGGATATTAGAGATCCTTCAAGGTCAAGGCCCTGATTTGACATATGGAGAAACTGAGGCAAAAAGAGAGAGGACTGACTGTATGTCCAAAGTCACTTGGAGAGCAAAAGACTGAGTCAGGGTTGCTGGATTCCAGGTCAGAGCACTTTTCCATCTCATCGGGATCTTGAAACTCTTGTTCACTGCCACAATGTGAGGCACACCCAAGAAACAAACGAATGAGACTAAATCTACTTGGCTGGGATAGCCAGAGGCAGCCTGACCGAAGAGGAAGAAACATCTAAGAAGCTTACCCTCTAGAAGGAAATGGGAATTCCTTCTGTGGGGGTGGAATGTGTAGCGATGAAAGAACACGGCTCCAAGCAGCCCTCCCTAGATCTCCAGCTTTCCAGCCCCAACCTGGGAGCGGCACAAGTAGCTCTCTACTGTGGCCTCCTCTGCTGCTCTGTGACGGGCCTGCCACAGTGCTCCAGCCCCTCCCATTCGTGACACCACCTGAGGGCCTTTGGAGCAATGGCATCACTGCCCAGGTGTGGCGATGCATCACATGGAAGACCTGGCCTCATTAACCCCTTAGCACCCACTGGCGCTGTGCACACCTTAGGACTTAAGTGACATTTTGGGGAGCATTCTGTGAGATAACACTGCATCCTTAGAATAAATTATCCATGCCTTTTTCCCCTCAAGCTAGCTTGAGTTGTTTTTTATTTGCCATAAAAAGATTCTTAAAATAAAGGATCTTAGCAACTGGGAAAAATGGATAAATACATTCAGATACGGCAGTCTTAAAACATGGCTGCAAATTCTTTGACAACTGTCTGCTCAAGAGATGAGGTCTAGATCCCTCCCCCTTGAATCTGGGCAGGTTTGTGACTGTATTAACCAATAGAGTAAAAGAGATGTGAAGAAATATATGAATTCCAAGGGTAGGACATAAAAGGCCACACAGCATTCACCGTGTACAGCTAGAACACTCATTCTTGGAGCACTGTGCCACCATATAACAAGTCCGGCTGTGTGTGGTGGCTCACACCTGTAATCCCAGCACTTTGGGAGACTGAGACGAGCAGATCACTTGAGGTCAGGAATTTGAGACCAGCCTGGCCAACACGGCAAAACCCCATTTCTACTAAAAATATGAAAATTAGCCAGGTGTGATGGCGGGCACCTGTAATCCCAGCTAGTAGGGAGGCTGAGATAGGAAAAATTGCTTGAACCCAGGAGACAGAGATTCCAGTGAGCTAAGATTGTACCACTGCACTCCAGCCTGGGTGACAAAGGGAGATTCCGCCTAAAAAAAAAAAAAAAGTCTGACTACCCTGAGGCCACCATGCTGTGGACATCCTGCCAACAGTTCCAGCTGCACCCAAGCCAGCCCAGGGACAGGGCACATGCAGAAAAAGAAGATTCCTGGTGATTGCAGTCCCTGTTATTCAAGTCATCTCAGTTGAAGGCATCGACAGCTGAGAGCAGTGACAAGCTATCACACCACATGCTCTCCAAATTCCTGACCTGCAGAATACAGGAACAGAAAAAAAATGATGCTTGTTTTATGTCACTACGTTTGAGGTGATTTGTTACATGGCGATAACATATAACTGAAAGAGAAGTGTTTAAAGGAATAAGAGAAAGTCCAAGAGTATGGAGCATTGTTGAGCTGGTGTGTACAGAGGGGATGGTGGAATATCAGTGCAGTCTGTAGGTTCCAGAGCCTGGGAGCCTAGGGGTGTTGGCAAAGGTGGCTTGTTGCAGAGAAACATTGCCTCTTTTGGTCTACACTTGGGCTAGCTCCGGGAGGAGGCCCTCATAGAAGATGAGGAGGCTGACATAGGGAACAACCAGCCAGCCCTGGGAGTGTTGTTTCTTGCTCCCATGTCAGTCACAGAAGAGCCATGAGCATTAGGTGGCAGGGGAGCCACTGAAGTCTTTCAAACGCTCCCACCTGTGGAACCTGGACTCTGGGTTGCAGGGGACAGAAATCCACCTCAACTAGTGTAACCAGCACACGAACAACACGATGTGTAACTTGTGACCAAAATGAAACTTTCTCTCAGCCCCTTTAAAGTTTATTTAACAAGGGATGGTGACATCATGCTATTCCTGAGTGGCCCAATGGCACAAGGCTGGCTGTTGAATGAAACCATGTCCCCATATGCTCTTGGAGCTTAGGTCTCACGTGCTTCCATGAACAGACACTTTCCAAAGTGACAACGTGACATTTCACCCTGCTGAGGCCAAGTCGTACCTGAGTCTACCCGGCATTTCATGACCTACCAACTAGTAGTCCAGGCATTAGACAGAGCCACCGCAGTATGATCTATTATCGCAATCGTGCTGCAAAACAGATAACACAGCACTTCAAGGACATATAACAGTCAACTTTCTGCTCATGAGTCTGCGGGTCAGCCGGGAGGTTTCATGGGGCTTAAGAGTGGTCACATAAGCACCTACAGTCAACTGTCGATTGGCTTAGGTGGCTTGGATGGACTTGGCTGCCCTGGGCTGTCTCACGTACCTGGAGCCTTGACCGGGCTTCACTTTTGATGTCTCATCCTCCATGACAGAAGCAAAAGACAGCTGGGCTCAATATTAGCACCATTGTCATGTCCACTGCTTTCTATTGGCCAAGACAAATCAAGAGGTCAGCCTGTGTTTGAGCGGTGGGGATATAGTCTTCACCTCTCAATGGGAGGAGCTGCAAAGGAAATTGCAAAAGACCTGGGAATAAGGGAAGGGAAAGAAGGAGAGCCACTTTGGAAATCAGTCTACCACATAGCATTTCCCACCCAGCAGCAAAATACATTTGATACATAAAATTTAGCAGCGTGCCCAGAAAAGGTTTGCAGTACACCAGAATGCCAAAGCACACAGGTTGAGAACCATTAGCATACTGGTTAAGAACTGAACTGTAGGGTCAGACACCTGGATTTCAGTGCCTCCTCTACCACTACTGGATGACCCTGGGCAAGTTCTCAACCCTTCTAAGCCTCAGATTCTTCACCTAAAAAGTGAGAACAATAATAGCATCCGTATGATAAGGTTGTGAAGATTAAATGGTAACATCTGTTTTAAAGCACCTAACACATGGCTTCCCATATAATAAGTGCTCAATAAATAACAATGATTATTATTAGTTTCATAATAAGGTACCAAAGTAGGAACTGGAGGGCCTGGATTCACCCTGATACTGTTATCACCTTCAATCCATTTAGCTCACCCTCAGGAATGCCACCAAGTTTTGGTAGAAGTAGGCTCATAAAAGGAAAAAATAAATAAATGAAGCATCAGTCCCCATAGTAATTAAGTATGTGTCCCTATCTGCTTTCCAGTTTGCCCTCAAAGTATCATAGTTTTGAAGTGTGCTGGCATTCACAAATAATCTCAGACGTGGCCAGAGACTTAGCTGCAAGAATTTTCAGCATAGTATTGCTAACAGTGAAAAATTGGAACCCATGGAAGATTGGCTAAATAAATAATAATACCTTTATATGATTGAATACAATGTAGCTATTAAATACTATGTTGGCCAGGTATGGTGGCTCATGCCTGTAATCCCAGTACCTTGGGAAGTGGGTGAATCACAAGGTCAGGAGACTGAGACCACCCTGGCCAACATGGCAAAACCTCGTCTCTACTAAAAGTAGAAAAATTAGCTGGGCATGGTGGCATGTACCTGTAGTCCCAGTTACTTGGGAGTCTGAGACAGAAGAATTGCTTGAACCCAGGAGGAAGAGGTTTCAGTGAGTCACTGTACTACAGCCTCTCTCTCTCTCTCTCTCTCTCTCTCTCTCTCCATATATCTATATCTATATATATATATATATAGATATATATATGATGTTGTAGGATATTTAATGACATAGAAAGATGCTGATGATATGTTGCTTAGAGAGAAGAACAAGGCACTGCACATAGGGTAATGGGCTTTTTTATTTATTTATTTTATTTTATTATAATTTTTTTCTTTTGTAATGGGCTTTTTTGATTCTCCCACATTGCCTAGCACTACTCTAAGTGCGCATGAGGGTTCTATATTTCCTTATTGGTCAATACCAGAACTTCAGGAAGGTGGAAGTTTAGGCAATCTCCTCTTCCATTAAAGTATCATTTTCCTGACTTCAGCCATTTGATTCTTCAACCTTCATCATATTCTAAATTCAATCATGAACAAACATATCAAGTTTGTTCATCCTCACTAATAGTCAAGGACAAGCAAATCAGAACAATACTGAGATACCACTACACACCCACCTGAATGGCTAAAATTGAAAATACTGACAATACCAAGTGTTGGTGAGGAAGTGGAGCAATGGCAACTCATGTACAACCTTTTGAAAATAGTTTGGCTGAAGCTACAAAAATTGAGTGTGCATAACAACTGTGTGTATGACCCAGCAGCCCACTTTTAGTTGACACTCAACAGAAATGTGTGTGCATGTGCTCTAAAATACACACACAGCAATACTCATGGCAGCGTTATTTAGAACAGCCTCAGGCCAGATGTGGTGGCTCACACATACAATCCCAGCACTTTGGGAGACCAAGACAGAAGGATTGCTTGAGGCCAGGAGATTGAGACCAGACTGGGCAACATAGTGAGACCCCCATCACTACAAAACATAAAAAATTAGCTAGGTGTGGTGGCATATACCCGTAATACTAGCTGCTTGGGAGGCTGAGGTGGGAGGATCCCTGGAGCCCAAGGGTTAGAGGCTGTAGTGAGCTATGATTATGCTACTGCATTCCAGCTTGGGCCACAGAGCGAATCTCTTTGTCTCTCTCTTTTTTTGTGACATGGTCTCGCTCTGTAGCCCAGGCTGGAGTGCTGTGGTGTGATTTCAGCTCACTGAAACCTATGCCTCCTGGCTTCAAGCAATTCTCCTGCCTCAGCCTCCCAAGTAGCTGGGAACTCAGACGCATGCCACCATGTCTGGCTAATTTTTTTATTTTTTATTTTTAGTAGAGACGGGGTTTCATTGTGTTGCCCAGGCTGGTCTTGAACTCCTGAGCTCAGACAATCCACCCACCTTGGCTTCTCAAAGTATTAGGATTACAGGCGTGAGCCACTGTACCCAGCTCTTTCTCTTAAAAACAAAAACAGAACACCAACAAACTGGAAACAATTCATATATCCATTTATAATAAAATTGATAACTTGTGTTACATGCATACAGAGAATTCTCTGTAATAATGAAAATGAATGAAGTATAGCTACAAACAATAGAACAAAGTATAGCTACAAAAACAACAGAACAAAATAAGCCAAATATTAAAATACAGACCC
Source organism: Saimiri boliviensis (assembly GCF_048565385.1). Classification (NCBI taxonomy): domain Eukaryota; kingdom Metazoa; phylum Chordata; class Mammalia; order Primates; family Cebidae; genus Saimiri; species Saimiri boliviensis. The sequence continues at coordinate 102,226,282 of NC_133454.1, forward strand.
ACTTATAAACTGTATTATATACTTCCATTTATATAAAGTTTAAACACCTAAAACTAAACTGTAGTATTAGAAGTCAGGATAGGAGTTAACTCTGGGAAGGAGAGAGGAAGCAGTGATTGGGTGGGACTCCTGGAGTGTTGGAGGTTGGGGGGTGTGGCTGGTAATAACCTATTCTTAATCTGGATGGTAGTCACACTGCGTTTGCTTTATGAAAACTCATAAGGCCGGGCACGGTGGCTCACACCTGTAATCTCAGCACTTTGAGAGGCCAAGGTAGGCAGATCACTTGAGGTCAGGAGTTTGAGACCAGCCTGGCCAACATGGTGAAACCCCTTCTCTACTAAAAATACAAAAATTAGCCAGGTAAGGTGTCAGGTACCTGTAGTCCCAGCTGCCCAGGAGGCTCAAAATCATTTGAACCAGGGAGGCAAAGGTATAGTGAGCTGAGATCACGCCACTGCACTCCAGCCTGGATGACAGAGCCTCCTCAAAAAAAAAAAGAAAGAAAGAAAGAAAAGAAAAGAGAATTCATGAGCTATACACTTAATAAGCTGTGTACTTTCTAGGTATATAATATACTTTACAATACAATGTTTTCATATAACAAATTTAAAATGGTTCATATAAGACATGACTTTACAGCACTTTCTAGGAGTTATGTCTGACGAACTGGGATTGACTGTTTTTTAGGATTCCTCAAGGAACAGGAGGGCATCCCTGTGAGTGTCACCTGACTCCCCAGGCGCCTTGGGGTGCCGCATAAACAACAGGCACAGCCCAGCTTCTGATAGTAGAGCCCAATCTGCCCGTAAATTGAGACTAGCAGAAACCCCAATTGGGGGATTTCTGCGAGGAGCCCAAGAAAGGAAAGAGACCCAGCCCATAGACCCTGTGGCTCATGGAATCCTGTCTCTGCCTGCGTTGGAGATAGGGGAGCATTTAGACCTGAACAAAGCCCCTACCAGCCCCCACTGAAGGAGCTGTTTGTTTCCAAAGGCCTGGTGGAACAACTAACTGTAAGCTAGGGAGAGGAAATTACACAATGGATGTTGAAATGTGGGCTTGTTGAAAAGTTGTCACTCGAGTAATGAACGCCCTATTTCCTGTTTTTTTGCCGAAAGTTAAATGCTGGGCATAATTAGCTAGTAAAAAAGCAAGCTTGGCAGCAGAACAAAAATAGCACATTTTGGGAGCCCAGGCCAATTAAAATTGTTTATGCAGCCACTTAGCAATATTTTTCTCCAAACTATTATGACCGGGAAATATGCAGCATGAGACTGTAAGGCAAGTTCCTCGGAAGAAAAATGGCCCACACACTGATCCTTTAAACAGCCTGCTGTTCTCGGGGGATTTTATAATAAGAATGAACACTTCCATCCTCCTGAGCTCCCTGGGCCTCCTTGGGATCTTGAGAACAGCATCAGTCACACTCTGTAGCAGGCAGCTGTTGATGAGGCGCTGCAACCTGCTAATGTTAAGATTAGCCAAGCTCCCCGATGTGTTAGCGGAGCCAACGATTATAGATTTAGCTGCCTAATGCAGTCATTTAAATCATCTGGCTGATGCCATAATCGGACTGAGTATATGAAACTTTTTCGTTAATAACTGGCTGGTGTTAGGATTCCTTGCTGGAACTCAGCAAAATTGCCCTTGGCAAAGTTTGTCTCGATTCCAGCTCTTCTTCCCATTGCTGTCTCTCCCACTCCCTGTGACCCTGACAATCTTCCACCTCAAGTACTCAGATTACATCTTTCTTTCCCTCTCCAGCCTTCCTGTCAAAACCTGCTTTCAGATTCTTCATTTACAGCAGGGGAGAATAGTCTGGTAACAGCTTTCAGTGCTAGCAATCACAGCTTCTAGCTAAGACATGAAGCTGTGGTTATGAAATTTCAGGCATTACCCCACTGTGTCAAGGAATGGTGTGGGCAGTTTGGAAACAGGGATCTTCTCAGCCTCCCCAAAAATGTACCCAAGATAAATAGCTTATTTTACTTAAATTACCAGGTTAACCCACTTGGCTGGACCCCTTTATTTTCTGATAGGAGACAGAAGATCTCTAGAGATTTTCACTCAATACTAACATTCCCCTACAAGCTACTGCACATTTTGTCTGAGCTTGGCCGCCTCCTCTGCCAGAGTTCTAGATGGCAGCTCACAGGGTCTTCCCAGCCCAGAGGCATTGAAGGGAGCACCCAGGAGGCTGACTGTTAAAGCCTTTTGTCCTTGCTGGATTGGACAGAATTATTCAAACAGCAGAGGAGCCATCGCCTTCCTTCCTGTTCACCCTCTGTTCTTTTTTACGATTAGTTATTTATTTGTCCATTAGTTTATATGTAGGTAGTACTTATAAATATATGTATGAATCAAAAACAATTTAACTTGACATTAATGGATCTCTTGGGCTTGACCCCACCAGCCTCCCCATCTCACCTTTTCTCTGACTACTCATTCTCTTGAGTTTGCCAAGAACTTCCGGCCTCAGAGGCACACACTGTACTTTTCTGCTTTTGTGCTTTGCTCGGGCCCTATCTCCAGCCCATCCGTGCTCCTTTTTCCCCACGTATGCAAATCTCTCCTATCATCTAGGGCCAACCTGAACCCCGCTTCTTACTGTGAAGACATCGCTGACCACTTCTGGCCACAGTGATCTCCTGTTCATCTGAACACCTATGGCATTTATTCCCTCCACCTGCTTATGGCCTTTAGTCAAGAATGGTCTTTGATATGCCCTGCATTGCTGTTGAATATTTTTTGGCAGGGGAAGAGGGTGGCATAGGGTCAGACTCCCTCCCTCCCTCCCTCCAGCCTACGGGCATTTGAATCAGGAAGGGACCCTGGTCCACAGTTCCAGGTCAGAACTAAATGAAGTTCCTGGCAACAGTCCCGCCCCCTGGGTCCCCACAGGAATTTCCTGTTAACACCCCCGGCCTCTGCCCTCCATTTCCTCTCCTCCAGGCCCCACCTCTGTCATGAGTGCCCTGCTAGCGCCACCATTCTCTCTCCCCTCCACTTCAATAGGCAGTACAAGGCTCAAGAGAAGAAAACCTCATGAGCTCAGCTCCACAGCCCCAAAAGTGGCACCAAGAGATTTTATTTGGTTTCTGCAGGTAGATGTAGTTGCAGCGGCAGTAGTAACTTTGCAAAAAACAATGATTTTGAAAGGTCATCAGCCCTCTGTTATTCATTTAGCAAATATTTTCTGAGCACATCCATGTCCCACACCGTGTGCAGGGCCCCAGGAATACAGCAGTGAGCAGATACCAGCCCTACCCTCTGTCTTCAAGAAACTCGTTGTCTAGAAGGTGTTCCAGGCTGGTAGACAAGCAGTTAGGATATATTCTGTATGATGGTACTGCACAAGGGTGAAGGTATCCCAAGTGGATACAATTCTGCTTTGCTCAACGGTATCTGCGGAGAATCAGGGCCCACAGTGCTCGTCCATAGTTCTTCTCAGAGGCTGCAGGTTCTTTCTTAGTGTTTCACACAAGTCTTCAAAAATCTCAGTGTTCCTAGTACCTGTTAAAATTAGCAGCAATCTTTATTTTTTAAAAAAGCGCTGGTCACAACTCTTAGCAGAATTCTTCATGGATTTCAGGACAATGATTAGATCATACCTCCAGCTTTCCACTAGGTGCTTTAACTTTGTGTAGTGTTTAAAACTATGCTACAAAAGCAATAATTCAGGCAAAATTCTACTAGCTATTGCTTACTGAGCCTGTGGCCAGTGCTGGCACATCCCACAGGGTGTATATATATATATACACACACACATATCATTTACTCCTCACACAGGTCTGGAAGAGAAGTCTGAAGGCCAAAGGGGACCTGAGTCCCCAGGCCATCAGCACCTCCTTTGAGTCTACATCCTCAGCTGTCTACATAGTGAGCTTCTGTATTTTGGCCAGACCCATATCTGTTCTCTCCTCTTTCTGGTATCATCATTCGCCTTTGCTAGATACAGACTATCTAGTTGCCCCAACCTCCTTTGACCAAAAGGTAGGCAAGTGACCACAACTAGACCCAACTGATACTGAATTTGAACTTGAACTTGATATTGAACACCCTTGAACTTGAATCTTAAGAAGCTGTGCTGGTGCTGATCTAGCCCACCACTGAGTTCCGAAGAGACTTTCCTTTAAGTCCTACTTTGCTTAAGTCCATCACAGTTTATTTCTGTTGCTTGCAATCAACAGACTGTAACCAAAACTGTCATTACTTACAACCTGGTGCTGACAAACGCAAATCTTATGATTCTCCTTTTGTTCCAAAGAGAGAAAGCTTGTGCTGTCTGGAATTTGCAAAGTCCCCTCAGCACTTTCTGAAAGAAGGAGAGTCTTGGGTGCCAGGGCCACAGAGCGTGAGACATTTGAGAAAGGAACTGCCTGATAAACAGCAAATGTGCCAAGTGAATGCTTTCAGGGAAACAAGGGTTGTCTGAACACTATTGATTCCAGGTCCACTAATGGTTCAGCCTGTGAGGCTGGGTGTGACAGCCCTGCCTCACTCACTGCTGTAACGCACTGCCAAGTCAGGCCTATTTTCTGGTGTCAGCAGGGAAATGGGAGACTATTAAGGAAGCACCTTATCAGGAACTGAGCTCAATGTCACTGGGGAGATGGTGGCAATTAGCATGATGGAAGCCATGAAGTGGCCCCCCGCTCCTAGCCAGGTACAGAAGAAATTAGTAGGAGACCTCCTAACTGACAGGTCAGCATAGGCCCCACAAGAAGCGGTCCCTGGGCAAATGCTGATGCTGCTTTTCTCCCACTGGGAAGATCCCCACTCTTTCTAGTCATCTTCTGATATGCTCTCCACACACTTATTTGTGGGTGTCTGTCTATCTACTTTGCCTTTCCCCAGTTGCAAAAGCAATAAAAGCCCCTTTCATTTGAATGGTGCTGTCGTATTGATTATGTCAGGCAGGCACTGTGGGCAAAGACCCAAGCTTTGGAGACTAGAATGTCCGGGACAAATGGGTGAATAAGACAGACAGTGCTTTGCCTTCTGTGGCTCTCAATCTAGAGGAAGCTACAAGTGAACGTGTGAGGGGGCCTTACTTTGAAGAAATGCTCACACACGGCTCATCACTTCTCTCCCACCCCTTACCCCATTCCAAACACAGGTGATGTAAAGGAAGTGGATATGGCCTACAAGCTGGGAGACCCATTCCTGCCCTGCATGACTTTACTGTGTGACATCTCCAAGACCCCTTTGCCTCTCTGAGCTTCTGTTTTCTCAACTACAAAATGAGGTGATCACTGGGTGTTCTCAGAGTTAGTCTAGGTCTCCAAAAAGCAGGTGCCAGGAGGCGATTGAGCATGCAAGGACTTAACAACAAGACATGCCCGTGAGAAAATGGTGAGGGGGTTGGGAAACACTGAGAGAGCCTCACAGGCCCCAGGCAGGTCTGACTCTGAGTGAAGAAGAGCGAGAAGGAGGGTGAAATGCAAGCAGGTTAGACTGCACTGCAGTCTAAGGAAGGCTCCAAAAGGCCAGCAGGAGTCCTTGGGCCAGAGTTGGGTGTCAGAGGAGTCCGGTTTCTTCCAGGAACAGGCCTGCTTCAGCATCTCTGCTGCATTCTGTCATCTGGAAGCAGCCTGTGGGAGGTCGGGCCTTGAGGCTCGCACGGTGATGGATTGTGGTGCCAGCAGCTGGGGCCTCTTGTCACTGGAGGATTGCGAGATGCATTCTTTTGGCAACAGCAATCTCTAAGCATCCTGGATGCCCTGCTGTTCAGTGTGCCAACAGACCCCAGACCTGTGGCAACCTGAGAGGGTCTGGCTGGGCACAGCTTGGCAGGCTGACCTCTTCACTAGCCCCCGCATGGCAGCTGTTCTCAGACATTCCCTGATGGCAAAGTTGGCAGGATGTTTATGTTTGTTTGACACTTTGGGATCAAATGTTTCCTGTCTCTCCTATTTTTGGCCTTGCTTTGGTCTTCAGAGAAGGGAAGCTGGGGGCTTCAGTTTCCCTGCTGTTGTCTTTGTTTGAAGTAAAGCCAAACAAAAGAGGCCCTACCCCGACCATGTCTGTCCTGCCTTTCCTGGGGCCTCCCAGCCCTGCTGCAGCTCTCCTCCCAGGCCCTCCATGCATGCGTCTACATGCAGGAAGCGGTACAGGTCTGATCTTCAACTTCTAGGTGGGCCTGGGCTTAGAAAAACCTGGATATGTGTATCTGTTCCACGATTGCTAACTGCATAATGCCGAACAAATGGTCACCTCGGCAAGCCTTAACTTCTTCATCTATATAATGGGCATATTTGCCTAACTCATTGCTTGAATCCAGGAGTTCAAGACCAGCATGGGCAAAAGAGTGAGACCCTATCTCTAAAAAAAAAAAAAAGAAAGAAAAGAAAGAAAAAAAACCTTAAAATTAGCTGAGTGTGGTGGCACGCACCTGTGGTCCCAGCTACTCTGGAGACTGAGGTGGGAGGATCATTTGAGTCAGAGAGATTGAGGCTGCAATACCGTGATCACGCCACTTCACTTCTCTCCAGCCTAGGTGACAGGGCAAGACCCTGTTTCAAAAAAAAAAAAAAATACCTACCTTATAGAATCATTACAAGGATTAAATAAGATATAGCAACACATGAAGTCTTCAGTACAGCTTGGGTATGTGCTCAGGGAATGATACTTACTAGTTGTAGCACTTACAAAACATCTACCGTCACTCTTATTATTACTATTAGTATTATCTTCTGGTTAGTGATACGGAGGTCTTGGAAGTTTCCCCTATCTTCAAGAAGAATACGGACTAGAATAATAACACACAGAAAGCCTCGCTGAGATCAGCTGTGGGGGTTTTGGAGGTGGGTTTGCAGAAGTTTGTCACAGTCAGGTCTGTCTCATTCATTTCTCCACTTTTACAGCACTTCCCTCTCATGTCTGCATATGTGTTCTGAATGGATGAGCAGGGTCTTAGACGCAGCACACCACAGCGTGTAGAGATAGTGCCAGGTATGGTGAGACAACATTCCAAGCACTGAGCAGGCTGGGGGCCAGGAAGAGAGCTGGTCGGGAGTGATGATAGATACAGCAGGAAGGAGAGGTGTGCCCTCAAGCACAGGTGATAAAGGGCCTCGTAGACCAGATTAAGGAATTGAACTTGATCCTGAAGGCAACGAGAATGCCCTTGAAGAGTTTCAAGTGGGAGGGTGATGTAATCAGACTTGTCTGATGGCTTCAGAACAATGTACCGGGTTAGCCCCTTTTCCCAGGGGAAAGCCTGTCCCCCGGGGAGGAAAATATGAAGAGAAAGAACTGGAATTGCCACTACCCCTTAAAAGCACTGCCTGCTCAAACTTTCCCTGACCTGTCGTATCTGAACAAAGGCCCCACGGCCAGCTGGAGAGGAGCCTTGTTGATTACTCACAATTCCCTTCCCGAGAGGACAGGCGCTGATGTGTTTTCTCTTGATAACACTGGCTCCTTTCAAGCAATAGGACTTCCTGTCTGATCAGAGAGCAATTACTGCACCTCCAAAGAGAAAATGCTTTAAACAAATCCAGTTTAGCCCTCCGTGATAACAGAGACGTTTGCTCAGTCATCAGCCATTAGCCCTGAATTTAAGGAAGAGTGGGGACCAGGATGATGTTTCCAGATCTGTTTGGTAAAAGATTCCAGTGGCTGAAGAGGACGTATTCCCAGGGAATCTGGGCCCCCTTCCCAAGCCTGGGCTTGGAGCTCCTGGCTCTCCTGGCTCTCCTGATTCCCTCAACCCATAACAACCCCTGTACATCACAGCCCCAAGTTTGGGTCAACTTGGGGCAAGTCTTAGCTGCTCAGATCAAACTCGGTGTCAAGGAAATCTGCATGAAGACAATTTGTCACCCAACAGCCAAAAGTAAAACCGCTTCTTTCCTCCCACTTTAGCAGATTTTGTTGTTGTTGTTTTAGACGGGGTCTCACTCCATCACCCAGGCTGGAGTGCAGTGGTGTGATCAAGGCGCACTCAACCCCTTCCTCCCGGGTTTAAGCTCTCTTCCCATCTCAGCCTCCCACGTAGCTGGGACTACAGGTGCATGCCACCAGATCTAGCTTATTTTTGTATTTTTAGTAGAGATGGGGTTCTGCCATGTTGCTCAGGCTGCTCTCGAACTCCTGGGCTCAAGTGATCCACCTACCTCGTCCTCCCAAAGTGCTTGGCATGAGCCACGGCACCTGGCTGGGAGATTTGAAAACAGAAAATTCTACCCCTGACATTCTTACTAGAGATCATTAGTCGTCATAACCGTCTCCTTTCCAGGACCTGCTGAAATATCCTTCGCTCCTTGTTTGCTATTGTAAGACTGAGAAAAGGATAAAAGGGAGCTCATCATATTAGTTAACACATCGTGCTTGCAATGTGCCAGGCACTGCTCTAAGCACTTCATGTATATTAAATCATGTAATCCTCAAAACGACCCTGTGACAATACTACTGTTATCATTACCACTTTTAAATGAGACCACTGGTGCATAGAGGAGTTAAGAAACTTGGTCAGGCACAGTGGCTCATGCCTGTAATCTCAGTACTTTGGGAGGCTGAGGCAGGTGGATCACAAGGTCAGGAGTTCAAGAACAGCCTGGCCAAGATGGTGAAACCCCATCTCTACTAAAAATACAAAAATTAACTGGGCGTGGTGGTGAGTACCTGTCATCCCAGCTACTCGGGAGACTGGGACAGAGAATTGCTTGAACTTGGGTGGAAGAAGTTGCAGTGAGCTGAGATGGCACCACTGAACTCCAGCCTGGGCGGCAGGGCAAGACTCTGTCTTAAAAAAGAAAAAGAAAAAGAAACTCGCCAAAGGTCACAAAGTCAGTCCATGGCAGAGCCAGACTGCAGACACAGGCAGTCCTGGCTGCAGATTCTGCACTTAAAACCACCATGCATACGGCCTTCCAAAACCATCATACTTTCCCCTCATCTGTACCTCCTCCGGTGTTCCATCCTGGCTTCATTCTTACGTCTTTCAGGAGGTTTTCCTGAGCCTACAAGTTCCTCGAGAGCAGGGATAGTCATCTCCCTCATCTCTGCCTCCTTGGCACTTAGCGCCTTACTGATGCTCAGAATATTTGCTGAATAAATACAATGATATATTGACCTGAGGTTCTTTGTGTCCTAAGGACTTTTGTAACTGTCAGCACTCTCTAAGTTGTAACAGCTTGTGGTGTGCTCATGGCTGTCCTCACAAGTGAATGCTTTGTGTCCTGGTGTAGACTATGAAATCCTCTGGCCTTCCTTGGCAGGAAGCTCAGTTCAAAGTAAGTGCACAGTCCGTGTTCTGATCTGGCATTTTTCTCTACTTTCCTTCATGCTAGGCATGTTAGGCAAAATAATGGTTCCCTCAAAATTCCAATGCCAATCCCCAAAATCTGTGGATATGTTATATTATAAAACAGTGAAGGAGAAGTGGGTTTCCAGATAGAACCAGGTTGCTAATCAGCTGGCCTTGCGACGGGGAGAGCCTCCTGGATCACCCAGATGGGTCCAAAACAATCACAAGGGTCCTTTTAAGCAAGAATCAGAGTCCAGTAGAAGATGTTATGCTGCTGACTTTGAAGCTGGAGGAAGTGGCAAAATAATGGCTCCCCCAAAACATTCATATTCCAATTGCAGAACCTGTGGATATGCCATGTTATACAATAGCAAGGAGCCGAGGAGTTCAGGTAGTCTCCAGATTCTCTCCCAGAGGCTCCAGAGCAACGCAGCCCTCCAACACCTTGATTTTAACCCATGACACCCATTTTAGGCTCTGATCTGCAGAACTGTAACATAATACATTTGCACCGTTTAGTTGGTTGGTTGGTTTTTTTGTTCTGTTTTTTGAGACAGAGTTTCACATTTGTTGCCCAGGCTGGAGTGCACTGGCACGATCTTAGCTCACTGCAACCTCCGCTTCCTGGGTTCAAACAATTCTCCCGTCTCAACCTCCCAAGTAGCTGGGATTACAGGCACCCGCCACCACACCCCGCCAATTTTTATATTTTTTGTAGAGACAGGGTTTCACCATATTGGTCAGGCTGGTCTCAAACTCCTGACCTCAGGCGATCCACCCACCTCAGCCTCCCAAAGTGTTGAGATTACAGTTGTGAGCCACCATGCCCAGCCAACTTGCACAGTTTTAAGCCCCTAAGTTTGTGATCATTTGTTACCACAGCCTTAAGAAACTTATACACTGGTGCCTGATGTAGGACAAAATCAACATGGTCTCTGCCCGTACAGAGCTTGCTAAATATTCCCAAAGTCTGGGGACTCTGGGTCTGGCAGACAGTTCCTAAAACACACCAGGTCCCAGAAGCATTTCTGGGCAGTGCGAGATCTGCCCTCTCTGGGGCTGAGAGCCTGTCGGCAGAGTTCAGTGCTCTTTTGGCCAACTTACCTCCTTTTGCTACCGTTTACTGAGTATTTTCTATGTGCTAATGACTACGCTAAGTGCTTTGCATACAGATCTAATTTCATCCTGACCACAGTGCTCTGAGAGAGGTATTTTTATCCCCATTTACCAGATGAAGAAACTGAGGCTCTGAGAGGAAAAGTGACTTTCCTAAGAGCACACAACTAGGAAGCGGCAGGTATGAGCCCAAAACTTCTGAGTCTGAGCTCACACATGCTGCTCCGCTTTGGTTCCAACCTCTGCAAGGCAGGGTCCAAAGTAGGCCAACCCCACTGCACCCCACCCCCATCCACACCATCCACAGTTGCAGGGCTCACTCAGGGTTCCAGTAATAGGGCAGAGTCCTTTGTCTAGGCAAATGTTGTTCCCACCCAGTAGCACAGAGGGGTATTTTTCTCCCAGAAACCTGACTGAGGCTGAAATACACATGATTCAGCATCGCTCATGAGGGGCTGTCCTGGATAAAAACCCCTGGGCAGGCTGGGTGTGGTGGCTCACACCTGTAATCCCAGTACTTTGGGAGGCCAAGGTGGGCAGATCACTTGAGATCAGGAGTTTGAGACCAGCCTGGTCAACATGGCGAAACTCTGTCTCCACTAATAATGCAAAAATTAGCCGGGCGTGGTGGCACATGCCTGTCATCCCAGCTACTCGGGAGGCTGAGGCACAAGAATCGCTTGAACCCAGGAGGTGGAAGTTTCGGTGAGCGGAGATTGCACCACTGTACTCCAGCCCGGGTGACAGAGTGAAACGGTGTCTCGACAAACAAACAAACAAAAAACCCTTGAGTAGAGGGGACTGATATGGCAGCCCCCAGAGGGATTGGAGACTGCCTGCCAAGTGCACAGTGAGTGACATGGGTTCTGATTCCCCAGGGAGCTCAGGCCTGGGGAATGGTCCTCAAGGAAGCTGAGATCGGGATGTGGCTCTCCTCCAGGCCTTCTCATCAGCCAGCTGCATCCCTCCCAGCCTCCATCTCTGAGTGGCTGCATTTCCACCAAGTGAAGGCACCTCGATCCAGCTTTCAGGAAATTATTGCTTGGGGTGGGGGGCAGTCATTAACAGCAATAACAATCATGGCAATAATAATCATATGGCTACCATTTATTAGGTGCTTTCAAACATTAAAATAATCCCATTTAACCCCCATAATGATCACGTGAGGTAGATTCTCTTACATCCTCACTTTACAAATGGGGAAACTGAGGCTCAAAGCATGGACTTCTTAAAATCAACACAGCCAGTCAACATAGCACCTGGTTCGCCTAAGTCCAAAGCACATGCTGTCCTAGGAGTTGGGGACACATTTACAACCGAGATCATTCACTGGGTTACTGGTCATCATGACCTAAAGTAAAACATGGCGGGGGGTGGTCTCTGGCCTGCTTCCATTTCTCCAGTGATCCTGGCTCTGATTCAGCTCTCGGCTCTTGGTTTGGGAACCTTGCTGTGGGACTCAGGACTCTCCGGCCAGCAAAGGGTGTGTGTGTCTGTGGGGTGAGCCATGCTATCACACTGCAGTAGAGTGGAGAGGAAGTGACTCAATCATCAAAGGCCTTGTCTTCCTCGGGGAACTGTCCCTAATCACAATTATCCCGCTACAATAATACCATTTCAGAGACACTGTGAGCCAGGGCACTGTGTAGCCATGTAAACTGCTTCCTGTATCTGCCAAACCCAACAGCATTCGGCAATTAATAGAATCCAGTGAGGACTCCTGCTCTGATAAGGCTAGAGCCAGGCTGCTGCTGGCCCTGTTGTTCTAATGACGAATAGCCCTCACGTTGCAAAGTCATTCTCCCCTCCCTGCCAGTGGGGCCACAGTGGCCTGGGGTCCCCAGAAGGCCAAGGAGGGCTATACACAATCTGCTTCGTCTTAAAATTTCATTGAGATGAAAATTATTTTCACCGTTCTGCTAAATAAAAATCATGACTATCCAGGTCACCCCTCAGATCCCTTGGTGGAAAATTAATGATCTGGAATTGGTCAGGACCCCTACAGCCTAGGATGGAGACCCCAAGCAAGTAGGCACTTCATGAGGTGGCTCAAAGGAAGAAGGAGTTAGAAAAAGTTAAAATAGTGTGACATCTAGATGGTACCGGGCCTCTGGGATATTCACAAATCTCAGATGCTTGGCAGAGGGTAGTGGCTCACACCTGCAACCCCAGCATTTTGGAGGCTGGGGGAGGAGGATACCTTGAGGTCAGGAGTTCAGGATTAGCCTGGGCAATATAGTGAGACTTCGTCTCTACAAAAAAAAGTTGAAATAGCTGGGCATGGTGGTGTGTACCTGTAGTCCCAGCTACTTGGAAGACAGAGGCCAGAAGGTCCCTTAGCCCAGGATTTTGAGGCTGCAGTGAGCTATGATTGCATCACTGCACTCCAGACTCAGGGACAGAGTGAGACCCCCATCCCTAAAAAAAAAAAAAAAAAAAAAAAGGCCGGGTGCAGTGGCTCATTCCTGTAATCCCAGCACTTTGGGAGCCAAGGTGAGTGGATCACGAGGTCAGGAGTTCAAGACCAGCCTGGCCAACATGATGAAACCCCGTCTCCACTACAAATACAAAAATTAGCTGGGTATGGTGGCAGCTGACTGTAATCCCAGCTACTTGGGAGGCTGAGGCAGGTGAATTGCTTTAACCCAGGAGGCAAAGGTTGCAGTGAGCCGAGATCGCACTGTTGCACTCCAGCCTGGGCGACAGAGTGAGACTCTGTCTCAAAAAAAAAAAAAAAAAAAAAAAAAACCTTGGAATCAACTGCTTTCCGGGCCGTAGAGAAACACTGGGGAAAATGACCTAACCCCACAGAAATTCTCTGTGGTCCTCCAGGTGCTGTTGGGAGACACTGGTTTGGTTTCAGGGCCTCCCTGAACGTCCAGGGTCAATGCAGTTGGACAAATGCCTGGCAGACCCACCTGGCTCTGCTACCCAAGCTCGGGGTCAGACAGGGTAGATGCACTTTAAAACACTGTTCTTTCTATTTTTCTGTTTTCCTTTTGGTAACTAGTGCCCCCATTTCTTGCCACTGGGTGGGGCATCCTCATTTTCTTGCGAAGGATCAAGCGTCTGGATTCTCTAGGTGAAGAGCTGATTAATTCGTTTGACTCATTTTGGACCCTTCAGCCAAATTCCCAGGAAGGTCACGCTGGTCAAGTTGAATGGGGTGTGATTCTGGCTCTCTTCTCAGGGAGTGACTTCAGAGCTGGCTCATTCTCCCCCTCCCAAGAACAATGCAAATGAAGGCAAAGGGATTTTTGCCTGAGCAAAGCCAGAAGAACCTTTGGGGAGGAAGGAGAGGCCCAGAGGATGTGGGTATTTTAAAACTGGCTCTCGATTTGCTGGAAGACACCCTCTCTCTCAAGGTGATTTGCAAATTGTACTCAAGCATGGTCATTTCCTCTGATACAGGTCTTCTGTGTTTGGGGCCCATTCTGATGAATTTTCTTGGTAGAAATATCTTTTTTTTTTCTTTTTTTGAGACAAAGTCTCACTGTTTCACCCAGGCTAGAATGCAGTGGTGCCAACTCAGCTTACTGCAACCTCTGCCTCCCAGGCTCAAGAGATTCTCCTACTTCAGCCTCTTAAGTAGCTGGGATTACAGGCATGTGCCGCCATGTTCAACTAATTTTTATTTATTTATTTATGTTATTATTATTATTTGAAACAGGGTCTCACTCTCTCACCAGGCTGAAGTACAGTGGCAGGAACTCGGCTCACTGTAAACTCTGCCTCCTAGGTTCAAGTGATTCTTGTGCCTCAGCCTCCTGAGTAGCTGGGATTACAGGTGTGCACCACCACACCCAGCTAACTTTTGTATTTTTAGTAGATAAAAGGTTTCACCATGTTGGCCAGGCTGGTCTCAAACTCCTGACCTCAAGTGATCTATCTGCCTTGGCCTCCGAGAGTACTGGGATTACAGGCATGAGCCACTATGCCCAGCCCTTTTATTATTGTTATTATTATTATTATTATTATTATTTTGTAGACACAAGGTTTCACTATGTTGCCCAGGCTGGTCTCCAAATCCTGGGCTTAAGCAATCCTCTTCCCTTGGTCTTCTAAAGTGCCGAAGTGCTGGGATTTACAGGTCTGAGCCACCGTGCCCGGTCAGAAATCTCTGTTTCAAGCTCTAGTCCTTTTATGCTATAATAGAAGAGACTGGGAAGGTAGAGAGGAAGTAGGAAAGGAGCGGGTACTCTGGTGTAATGGGTGTTAGTTTGGGTGCTAGGACTTGAGTCCCAGCTCTGCACCTCTTTGCTGTGCAACTCTGGGCAAGTTCTGCACCTCTCTGCAGCTCAGTCTCCTTGCCTGTATCATGGTGGTAATTACAGGACTTACCGCACAGGATTGTTGTGCTGGTACATGGAAGGGCTCAGTACCCACGTAGTGAGCTACTAATAGCGTTTAATTTTTATGTTGTTTTAGAGTATCCCTTTTCCCTACTTCTCAGTGTCCAGACTTCCTCAGGAATAGCCCACCTAAGAAATGTCCCTTATTATATGTGTGAATAGAATGAAATATACAACTCATACCCAAGCAAGGCTTGAACACCTCCAGGGGCAGGAGACTCACTACCCTACTAAGTAGTCCATTTCGTTTTCAGATTGTTCTGGTTGACAGAGCTTTCTTCTTCTCGTTGAATTAAAGGCTGTCGCTCTAGAGCCATCATTTAGTTTTTTCTATGTTCTCTGGAACCATAGGAAATTTGGGTCTGACCTTGCTTCTATGTGGAAACTTGTCAAATGTTTCAAGAGAGTTGGTATATTCCTTCTGAGATGTCTCCATTCAGAATGCTTGTGAGTCCAGTCCATGAGGCTGGCCACTCTGATTGGAACCTGTCACCATTTATCAGTTTCTCTCTGGTGGGAGGGCGAGATCAAAGAAATCAGAAGACTCATTCAGTGAACAGCAAACATATTCCAAGTTTCATATATTTTGTTATGGAGGTGAATCTCCACCACAATGGCACCAAAATGGTTGGAGGTGGCTGATTAGTGAGAGGTGGTTCTGGAGACAGCACACTCCAGTGCCCTGTAGCTGGTGGAACTTTTCCTTCACTAGAAGTACTGGAAGTAGCTTTAATGGAAAGATGACAGGGCCCCTCTGAGGCAGGGCTGTGGCTCAGCCTCCCCAAGGCCTGGCAGCAGGTCGGGCCAGATAACAGCTGGATAGCAGCATCAGGGAGCCACAGGAAGACCAGTACTAATCTCTCAAGCCATGTTGTGTGAGCATCTGGGATCTGGGGAAGGGACACGATGGTCTTTGGTACACTTGATTTGGGCCCAGGAGACCTCCCACTCCCTTGTCTATATGCAACGGTTAGCTGCTTCAGAAGATAACATCCAGTCCCAACTTTGTCGTACCTAGTTCAAAGGGAATAGCTGACTTTGGCTTTTAGTTGCTCTGATGAGAATTTCAATAAAAATTCCTTGGTCCCAAGTCATACTGAACAGTCATGACTATCATGCATGTTTGAGCCTTAAGTTACTTCGTCTAGCTTTTCAGATCCTGGGCACTTAGAAAGCATTCATTCATCCATCCATCCATCCATCCATCCATTCATCCATATATTCACTCAACAACTTGTGTGTCTGGCTGGGCACGGTGGCTCATGCCTGTAATCCCAGCACTTTGGGAGGCCGAGGCAGGCAGATCACCTGAGGTCAGGAGTTCAAGACAAGCCTGGTCAACGTGGTGAAACCCCATCTCTATTAAAAATCCAAAAATTAGCTGGGTGTGGTGGTGGGTGCCTGTAATCCCAGCTACTTAGGAGGCTGAGGCAAAGGTTGTAGTGAGCCAAGATTGCACCACTGCATTCCAGCCTGGGCAACAGGAGTAAAACTCTGCCTTAAAAACAAACAAAACAAAACAAAACAAAACAAAACTTGTGTCTGAGTTCCTGAGTTCCTACTGTGTTCCAGACACTGTGTTAGCCATGGGGATATCATGGGGCTATCATGGTGAACAAAACCAGGCAGATTCCTGCCCTGGCTGAGCTTAAGATCTAAGTGGTAGATACATACATTAATTAAAGGATTACTAAAATATGTATAGAACAACAAATCAAATCAAATGTAATAAAGAAAGGGAGCAAAGTTCTGGAGAAGCGATTTACTAAGAATCCCATCCAAGATGGTGAGAAGCAGGGAAGGCCTTGCTGAGAAAGCGCCCAAGGAGAAAGTGGGTGTCATGTTTACTCCCTAGGCCCACCCCACACTGCCTAGGGGCTTAGCATGGTCCTCAGCACATAGCAGGTGCTTAATAAAGTTACGTGAAATGTAGGAATGTATGCCTGTGTTGACCACATTGCCCTTGATTAGAATAATAGACTAAATGGAATCTCATATCTATGTAGCTCTCCAGAGTTTATATAATGCTTCATGTGCATAATTTTTTGGTCCTCAGAATGGCCTCAAAGGAGTGGAAAAGATGGGTATTGTTCTCCAAGTCTGATGGGCCAGAGAACTGACAGAATGAAGTTTATGTCACAGGAAGGAAGTATAGTGGGTAAAAGCTTGCTCTTTGAGTCCTATAGTCCTGGGATAAGCTCTGCATCTTATCAGCTGTGAGAGGCCTGTAATCGAACATGGAGTTCAACAACTTTGCCACATTTTTCCCTGGGCTGGTGTTTTCCTGAATTAAGGTTTGCACCGTCAGGCCCAAAGTAACGATTATCTGATGCTTTTATAGGGCCCTGTGAGAACTGGGCTTCCTCGTGGCCCACACAAATAAATAATTGGATCAATGTCAGTCTCCCAGGAAGGCAAAGGTAAGGTTTTCAACTTTTGGCAAGATTTTCTGTGAACTCCACAGAAATATTTTTTCTGTGTTTACTCAGGAAAGGCACTGCACTGCTGTAAATATGCTTTCATATCTTAGTAGGGGAATCACCTTCCAGAAATTTCTGTTTTAATAAAATTAATGACTACAGTGACCAACTGTTGAGCCCTCATTATGTACCAGATGCCATCCTAAGTATTTAATACTTATAGTTAATTCTCATAATGCTACATGATAGGTGGTATTACTCTCCCACCCCCAACACCCATGATAGTTAATTTTATGTGTCAACTTGACTGGGCCACAGGGTACTCAGACATGTGGTCAAACATTATTCTGAGTGTTTGTGAGGGTGTTTCTAGGTGAGATTAACGTTTAAGTTGGTAGACTGAGTAAAGCAAATTGCTCTCCCCCAACGCAAATGGGCCTCATCCAATCAGCTGAAGACCTGAAGAGAACAAAAAGATGGAGCATCTTGAGAGTAATATATTTACATTCATAAATATTTATATACATAAATGTATTTATATATTTATAAAATATAAAGATTTATATCTATATATAGATATTTATAACCATATTGATATAGATACATATTTATATATAGTATAAAATAATTTATAAAATATTTATAAAATAATTTACCATTTTAAAAATATATAAATATGTTTATGTATTTATAAAATATATAAATATATTCATATATTTATAAATATAGATATCTATATATTTATATATAAATTATAAAATAATTTATTTATAAAATTATTTATTATTTATAAAAATTAGCCGGGCGTGGTAGCATGTGCCTGTACTCCCAGCTCCTCTGGAGGCTGAGGCAGGAGAATTGCTTGAACCCAGGCGGCAGAGGTTGCAGTGAGCTGAGCTCATGCCACTGCACTCCAGCCTGGGCAACAGAGCAAGACTCTGTCTCAAAAAAAAATATATATATATAGTATATAAAATATATAAATATATTTATATATTTATAAAATACAGATTTATATCTATATCGATAGACATCTATATAGATATCTAAATATATTCTGTACAGATATCTAAATTAATATATAGATATCTATATATATTCTGTTCAGGCCTTAATATATATTTATATTTATTCTTTTATTCTTTTCAGGCCTTTATCTTATTCATCAGATAGATAGATAGATAGATAGATAGATAGATAGATAAGTAGATCTTCTATTAATTCTGTTTCTCTGGAGAGCCCTCATACACCCCCTTTATAGGTAAGGAAAATGACACCCCAGCCCTTCTCATTAATATATCCCAAACTCCACCCATCATCTTTCCCCTAACCCCACCCCTGCTGGGATTTGAAACTAGCCATCTTTTTGTTCTCCTAGAGTTCTTTTATCTCCTGGATCAGAAGGGTCCCTGTGTTTGGACTCTTTTCTGCATTCAACTCCCTCCCTTCATTCCTGCTGCCAGTACCCACTGCCAGAACCCCAGCTTCCTCCCTCTGGGTGGAGGTGATATCACCTGAGCGGTTCCCATAGCTGCAGACCCTACTGACCACCAGTCGGGATCGTCTCCAAACTCAGCTCCTAACTCCCCAGGCCCCTCAGTCACCAGGGGCTTTAGGCACAAGGCCCAGGGCTTGCATGCTGTTTCAGATTAAGTCCCAAGATAAAGTTTTAGGCTTGAAAAATATGTTTTAACTGATACCAAAACATGAAAAGAAGAATTGAATTAATAACTATTCCAACAATACCTAAAAAAATAATTTTTTAAACTTTATAATTTCATCTCAATGGAAAATAATTTTAGGGCTTTTCAGATTACTTTGAAAGAATTTCTGAATGTGCATGGTGACTATTGCATCACTGCAGCCAGTTGTAAAATAAATGTATTTGCCACCAAATAATTATTTAACTTTTAGGTTCAGGGGTACATGCGCTGGTTTGTTATTTAGGTAAACTCATGTCATGGGGGTTTGTTGTAAAGATTATTTTGTCACCCAGCTGCTAGGCCTATACCCAAAAGATTTTTTTCTCTGATTCTGTCTTCTCCCACTTTCGACCCTCACGCAGGCCCCAGTGTGTGTTGTTTCCTCTTTGTGCCCATGTAGTCTCATTATTTAGCTCCCACTTATAAGGCTAGAAAGGCCTCTTTCAGGAGGTCACATTGAAGCAAAAACATAAGTCAAGGAGTCAGCCAGGCAAGCGTCTGAGTTTTCCAGGCAGAGGGAACAGCCAGTGCAGAAGCCTGAGGTAGGTGTGGTCTTGGTGGGCTGGAGGGAAGGGAAGGACGCCAGCCCTGCTGGAGCCAGAGTGAGCAAGGCGAGAGTGTTCGCAGCTAAGGGCAAAGAGCTGGAGGCAGCGGGCAGGACATGGAGGATTTTGGTCAACACTCAACTCCCCTGCTCTCCAGAATGTTCCTTCAGCTGCTCACTTTGCTAATGCTGCCATTGTCCAGGAGACGCTTTAATGGCTGACTGGCTCATTAAGCAGTGGCAGCAGTTTGCAGAGCCGTGGGACATCGTGGATCTGCCAACGCCTCCCTCCGACAGACATCTCTGCGGGCAGAGCCAGCCAGGCACAAATTACCTCACTAAACAGCCACTGCCTGCCAATTCCATCACAGGCCTCCTCGGACCCTCTTGGCTCTGTTGCCCTAAGAGTCCAACGTGCCGCCCACCATTTTCCTCTTAAATGCCAATGGTCTCCCACTGCAACCGTGAGCTTGAGGCATTTTGCTTTCACCGGTGTTACCATGGACAGAAAAACTTGCTATGCTGGCTCCTTCGAGGTCAAATTCTGACACAGGATTCCTGATTCTTAAAGGTAGCAGGAGTTAAATGAGTGCGACATAGTTCAAAACTCTCCCATTTTAGAAGTCTGCAATGACTTGTAAACATTTTTTGCATCAATGGAACTTTGTTGTGTTTTGTTGAAAAGTGTTGGGGAGCGACGGGGGCTGTAGTTAAACTTGGCCAATAACTATTTCTGGATCACCTCTTGGTAACAGGCACTCTTCGATACACTGGTAGAGCAGGGATCAAGACTCACCAAATCCTTTTGGAAGGAACTTATGTTGCGGGGGGCAGGGGGGAGGGAAATGGTAAATAGCAAGTAGGTGACAAATGATCAAGGTACATTTAGATAGTGATCAACGCCTCAGGGAAAATAAAACAAGGTGAGTGGGGCTGGGATGGGGTAGACAGTACCTCAGATCCGATGGCTCAGGACAGGCTCTTTGAGAAGATGGCATCACAGATGAGGCCTGAATTAAAACAGGGAGGCAGCCATGGACTCCTGGGAGAGGTAACAGACAGTGCACGGGCACTGAAGCAGGAATGGCTTGGCCCGTGGTGGAACAGAAAGGCCAGTGTGTCTGGAAGATGGTGAACAAGGCGAGAGAAGCATGAGGCTGGAGTAGGCGTCTGGGGCCAGGTTGTTTAAGGTCCAGTAAGCCATGGTAACAGGCCTGGATTTTAAGTAGGGGAATGATTTGCTTCATGTTTTATACAATTCCCAGGCACTGCTAGGCGAGAAGCCATCAACAACTGGAGCCTAGATGTGTACAGGGCTTAACAATTTACACAGATCTCCATGTTCGTAACCACATTTGCCTCACAATATCAAATAGAAGGGATAGGATTCCTCCTATTTTACAGAGAAAAAAACTGAGGCTCAGAGAGATTTAAGTGACTAAGCCAGATAAAATGTCAGCAAGTGGCAGGACTCGGTCAAAAACACCCAGTAAGGAGGCTGCTTCTTAGGAAAAGTTGCCTGCATAGGGGTTAAAAAGAAATGAACAGAAAAATGTAGAAGAAATGGACAACTTATCAAGATTTAAATCAGGAAGAAATAAAAAGCGTGAACAGACCGGGCACAGTGGCTTATGCCTGTAATCCCAGCACTTTGAGAGGCCGAGGTGGGCAGATTACTTGAGGAGTTCAAGATTAGCCTGGCCAACATGGTGAAACCCTGTCATTGCTAAAAATACAAAATACAAAAATTAGCTGACTGAAGACTCCACCAAAAACTATTAGAACTGATCAACAAATTCAGTACAGTTGCAAGATACAAAGCCAACGTACAAAAATCAGCAGCATTTCTGTATGCCAACAGTGAACAATCTGAAAAAGAAATTTTAAAAGTAACCAATTTACAATAGCCACACATCAAATGAAATACCTAGGAATTCATCAAGGATGTGAAAGATCTCTATAATGAAAACTATAGGCTGGGTACAGTGGCTCATACCTGTAATCCTAGCACTTTGGGAGGCCAAGGCAGGTAGAGCACCAGGAGTTGAAGACCAGACTGACCAATATGGTGAAACCTCATCTCTACTAAAAATACAGAAATTAGGTGGGTGCATTGGTGTGTGCCTATAGTCCCAGCTACACGGGAGGCTGAGACAGGAGAATTGCTTGAACCTGGGAGGCAGAGGTTGTAGTGAGTCGAGATCACACCACTGCACTGCAGCCTGGGTGACAGAACAAGACTGTATCCCAAAAATAAAAATAAAAAATAAAATGAAAACTATAAAAGACTGATGAAAGAAATTGAAGAGGACTCCCAAAATGGAAAGATATTTCATGTTCATGGATTGGAAGAATCAAAATTGCTAAAATGCCCATATTTCCAAAAGCAATCTATAGATTCAATGCAATCTTTATCAAAATACCAATGGCATTCTTCAGAGAAATAGAAAAAAAATTCTAAAACTTATATGGAACCACAAAATACCCAGAAGAGCCAAAACTATTCTGAGCAAAAAAGAACAAAACTGGAGGAATCACATTACCTGACTTCATATTATACTACAGAGCTACAGTAACCAAAACAGCATGGTACTGACATAAAAACACATAGACCAATGGAACAGAATAGAGAACCCAGGAACAAGTCCGCACACCTACAGTGAAATCATTTTCAACAAAGGTGCCAAGAACATACATTGGGCAGCCTCTTCAATGGTGCTGGGAAAACTGGATATCTGTATGTAGAAGAATGAAATTATCTCTTACCATACAAAAAAAAATCACATCAAAATGGATTAAAGATTTAAATCTAAGACCTCAAATTCTAAAACTGCTACAAGAAACCATTGGGGAAAATCTCTGGGACATAGATCCGGGCAAAAATTTCTTGAGAAATATCCCACAAGCACGGGCAACCAAAGCAAACATGGACAAATGGGATCACATCAAGTTCAAAAGCTTCTGCACAGCAAAGGATGCAATCAACAAAGTGAAGAGACAACCCGCAGATGGGGAGAAAATGTTTGCAAACTACCTACCTGACAAGGGATTGATAGCCAGAATATAAAAAGAGCTCAAACGATTCTATAGAAAAAAAACGTAATAATCTGATCAAAAAAAACAGGCAAAAGATTGTAAAAGACAGTTCTCAAAAAAAAAAAAAAAAAAGACAAAAGTGGCAAACAGGTATATGAAAAGGTGGTCAACATCACTGATGATCAGAGCAACACAAACCAAGACCACACTGACATATTATCTCACCGAAGTTGAAATGGCTTTATACAAAAGACAGGCAATAACAAATGCTGGCAAGGATATGGAGAAAAGGGAACTCTTATACACTGTCAGTGGAAATGGAAATTAGTTCAACCACTGTGGAGAACAGTCTGGAAGTTCCTCAAAAAACTGAAAATAGAGATCCTAAAATTTATATGGAACCTAATATGATTCAGCAATACCACTGCTAGGTATATACCCCAAAGAAAGGAAATCAGTATATCAAGGAGACATACAGCAAGACTCTGTCTCAAAATAAAGAACGAGATCCTGTCATTTGCAATAACATTGATGGAACTGGAGGTCATTATGTTAAGTGAGATAAGCCAAGCACAGTAAGACAAACATTATATATTCTCACTCACTTGTGGGATCTAAAAATCAAAACAATTGAACTCAAGGATATAGAGGTAGTAGGGTTGTTACCAGAGCCTGGGAAGGATAGTAGAGGTGGTTGGAGACAGGTGGGGATGGTTAATGAGTACAAAAATAATTAGTTAGAAAGAATGAATAAGACCTACTATTTGATAGCACGATAGGATGACTAGAGTCAACAATAACTTGATTGTACATTTAAAAATAACTAATTAGCCCGGGCTCAGTGGCTCATGCCTGTAATCCCAGCACTTTGAGAGGCCGAGGCAGGTAGATCACCTGAGGTCTGGAGTTCAAGACCAGCCTGAACAATATGGTGAAACCCTGTCTCTACTAAAAACACAAAAATTAGCTGGACATATTGGTGCATTCCTGTAATCGCAGCTACTTGAGACATGAGAATTGCTTGAGCCGGGTGGCGGAGCTTGCAGTAAGCAGAGATCATACCACTGCTCTCCAGCCTGGGTGATGGAGCGAGACTTTGTCTCAAACAAACAAAACCTAATTAAATTGTGTCACAAAGGATAAATGTTTAAGGGGATGGATACCCCATTCTTCATGATGTGATTATTTTGCACTACATGCTTGAATCAAAACATCTCATGTACCCCATAAATATATATACCTACTATATACACAAAAAAACTAAATCTTTAAAAAATATTTTTTTCAAATGGACAAGCACAGTGGCTCACGCCTGTAATCCCAGCACTTTGGGAAGCTGAGGCGGGCAGATCACAAGGTGAGGGGTTCAAAATCAGCCTGATCAATATGGTGAAACCCCGTCTCTACCAAAAAAATACAAAAAATGAGCCAGGAGTAGTGGCAGGCACCTGTAATCCCAGCTACTCAGGAGGCTGAGGCAGGACAATCACTTGAACCTGGGAGGTGGAGGGCGCAGAGATCACACCACCACACTCAGGCCTGAGCGACAGAGCGAGACTCTGTCTAAAAAAAAAAAAAAAAAAAAAAAAAAAAAAATACAAGCAGCTATAACTCTCTCCTCTCCTCCCTTCTGTGGCCAGCAAACAGCACAGTCATGCCTGCTTTGCTCCCTTTGGGTATCGCATTCCTTACCTGGAATCCCCTCACCCCCACCCTCCTTTCCTTTTTCCTACTCAATTCCTTTCTTAACAGCTCCTACCAGAAGAGTGCTCTCTTCTTCCAGCCACCCACCAGAATGCACATCAGCATGCTTAATTGTGATTACATCAGTATGTCCTTGTATTTTATCTCATCACCATTCCCTGCAGATTCTCATTTCCCCCAAATTTCGTTAGTACCCACCACCATGCACTAATTACCGTAATAGAGCTAAGCATATAATAAGCGCTTAATGTAAAACAGAATTATTTTATTTATATATATATATATGTATTTTTTTTTTTTTTTGAGACAAGGTCTCACTCTGTCACCCAGGCTGGAGTGCAGTGGCACGATCTCGGCTCACTGCAGCCTTGACCTCCAGGGTTCAGGTGATTCTCCTGCCTCAGCCCCTCAAGAAGCTGGGACTATAGATGTGAGCCACGACGCCTGGCTAATTTTTTGTAGAGATGGGGTTTTGCCGTGTTGCCCAGGCTGGTCTTGAACTCCTGAGTTCAAGTGATCTGCCTGCCTCGGCCTCCCAAAGAGCCTGTGCGTGAGCCAACACGCCTGGCCAAAACAAAATTATTTCTATTGAATTGGACTTATCATTTCCTGAGTGCTTCCTGTCTGCCGGGCACTGAGTTATCAGCATTTTCCAAAAAGTATTTTAGTTAATTCTAATAGCAACCATCTTTGAGAAAGTTACTATTATTATTTTATACATGAAGAAATGGAAACTCAGAGATGTTAAAAAGAAGCATATGATACGTTTCAATTGTTCTATACGTATTTTTAAAAGAAGCAAATAACTCCCTAAACCCATACTGTTAATCTCCATTGTAGTACTACTTCCATCTTATTGAAGACAGAAAGTTTTTCTAGCTTTGATGTATGAACCTTAGGCCTTAAAAGTAGGACTCTAAGAACTGGGCGCAGTGGCTCACACCTGTAATCCCAGCACTTTGAGAAGCTGAGGTGGGTGGATCACCTGGTGTCAGGAGTTTGAGACCAGCCTGGCCAACACAATGAAACCCTGTCTGTACTAAAAATTCAAAAATTAGCCAAGTGTGGCAGTGCACACCTGCAATCCCAGCTACTCAGGAGGCTGAGGCAGGAGAATCACTCGAACTCGGGAGGTGGAGGTTGCAGTGAGCCAGAATTGTACAACTGCATTCAAGCCTGAGCAACAAAGCAAGACTTTCAAGAAAGAAAAAAAAAAAGTTTTGTGCTGCAAACACACAGAATATTACTGTAAAATTTTCTGGGATTAACCGTCAGTTCATTGGTCTACATGTCTATCCATTCATCCATTTATCCCAGCAACCAGCTTCCCCTCTGATTTAGGCCAAGACTCTGAGGAAGGTCCAAGCATGTCTACAGATAGCAGGTGGGGTGATGGAAAATGTGTGAAGGAGGTCTGGCTTGCTTCATGCTGCCCTGCTCCTTCCCTGAATTAACCCCATTGCCCCTCTCGAACAGGCGTGGTGGCAGGCAGGCTATGGGTTCTTGACACCTCCTCTTGTTATTACCACTCCTTTTCAGCTGTGAGTCCGATCAGCCTTGAGCTTCTGCTGAATTTGTCAACCTAGGGAGGCAAAGTATGCTTCAGAAACTCACACTCAGATGTGCAGATCTGTTGCTCCTCTGGATCCCTGGAGCCCAGAGAAGCAAAATGGCCACTGCTGTAGTGTAGAAGAGAGGACGGCCAGGGATCTCATGGGTGTCTTCCTTCCACAGTACTCCTTGATCAGTTCCCTAATCTCCCCGCTTCCATTTCTTCCTTTATTTAATGGGCGAGTAGAACAGGATTTTCTTTTGCCTTCACCTTCTTAATCTTCACCAACACAAAGTCTCTGGTCTAGAAGAGAACTCTAGTAAGACAGAATAAAAACATTGAAACTTTGTTAAACTAATAACACATCAAAATGAGACAACGATCAGTAGGGCTGGGCAATAGTAGCAAGAGACAGGTCTGTTGGTCCTGTAGCTACTCCACTCTAGACTTGAAGCAGGAGCAGCAAGCTGGACCGCTGAGGAGCAGACCGGTAATAGAAACAAGCGAAATTAGAGAGCCAGATCTATACAATAGGGCCTTGATGAGTGAGATCACACACACCTGCTGAGCAGGGTGGGTGTGACTCGGCTCCAAAATGTGGAGCCATGTGGGAGCACAGGCTCAGTGCTGGCAGATCATTCTTGCTTTGTGGAAAAGCCAGAAATTCTGATTTTATGCAAAAAAAAATGTTTATTTTTAAGCATTACCTTTATTTTTTAAACAGTATTTTTAAGTGTTACTAAGTCAACTTTTTGAACACAATATGGGTCAATGTAAAGTGATGTGTTAAAGGGAAATACTCGCTCCCCTTCTTGAAGATTCCTCAGGAGAAGGGACATCTCTAAGAGTAACACTCTTGGCCTCTCCCTACTCTTCACTCATTCCTCCCTTGTTGGGAAAAGTACATATGACTGATGGGTTTGGAAGGAGAAACCGGGCATTCATAAGAGAGTGCCTTTTCCTCCCTTTCCCTTTGGGTGCTACCTGTTCACACCTGCCTGATGAAAGCCAGCCTCCCCCAGTTCAGCATGGGTAAGTCTGCCTAATTCTGGGATTCTGTATTAGGGGCCCTGTTTGCCTGTAGCTATAAGCTGTATTCTCCAATATCTACTTTCTAACTCAGGTGAAACTCTATCTCCATCAGCTGGCTTTTCAACTTATTTCTCAGTTGGTTCACAACTCAGGCACAGAAAAGAAGCTCTAATTACTGGGTCCCCCTCAAGACTTTAAGAGTCAGCTCTTGTCTCAGGCATCGACTTGCTCCCTCTGAATATGAATCAAATCTTTGGATGCAGGATTAGAGCCTGCCATCATCCCACCATGGAGAAGGCGGAAGCCATGTTTAGAACCCTGAGGGTCTTCTGGTGATACTCTAGGATGGAGCTCAGAGGGATGGGGTAGAAAGGATTGAGGAGATTGTGGGAGGGAGGAGAAGAGGGAGGGGAGGCCAAGCCTGGTGGCTCACGCCTGTAATCCCATCACTTTGGGAAGCCAAGGTGGGTAGATCTCTTGAGTCTAAGAGTTCAAGACCATTCTGGGTGACATGGTGAAATCCTGTCTTTTTTTTTTTTTTTTTTTTTTTGAGATGGAGTTTCGCTCTTGTTACCCAGGCTGGAGTGCAATGGCGCGATCTCGGCTCACCGCAACCTCCACCTCCTGGGTTCAGGCAATTCTCCTGCCTCAGCCTCCTGAGTAGCTGGGATTACAGGCACGCGCCGCCATGCCCAGCTAATTTTTTTGTATTTTTAGTAGAGACGGGGTTTCACCATGTTGACCAGGATGGTCTCGATCTCTTGACCTCGTGATCCACCCGCCTCGGCCTCCCAAAGTGCTGAGATTACAGGCTTGGGCCACCGCGCCCGGCTGAAATCCTGTCTTTAAAAAAAAAAAAAAAAAATTAGTCCAACGTGGTGGCGGGTACCTGTATTCTCAGCTACTCAGGAGGATGAGGCAGGAGAATCACTAGAACCTGAGAAGTGGAGGTTGCAGTGGGCTGAGATCGCACCACAGCATTCCAGTCTGGGTGACAGAGTAGGACTCTGCCTCAAAAAAAAAAAGAGAGGGAGGGAGGGAGGGAGGGAGGGAAGACTCAAAAAGAGACACCCAGATACCCATCAGAAGAGGACATGATATGGACTGAAAGGTGACTTGGAGGGAAAACAACAGAAGGTCTTGCACCATCTTCTGAACATCAGATGTGTTCTTTTTTTTTTTTTTTTTTTTTGAGTTGGAGTTTTGCTCTTGTCACTCAGGCTGGAGTTGCTCTTGTCACCCAATGGCGCGATCTTGGCTCACTGCAATCTCTGCCTCCCAGGTTCAAGCGATTCTCCTGCCTCAGCCTCCCAAGTAGCTGGGACTATAGGTATGTGCCACTATGTCCGGCTAATTCTTGTATTTTTTGTAGATACTTGGTTTCACTATATTGGCCAGGCTGGTCTTAAATTCCTAACCTCGGGCGGGTGCCGTGGCTCAAGCCTGTAATCCCAGCACTTTGGGAGGCCAAGGTGGGCGGATCACGAGGTCAAGAGATTGAGACCATCCTGGTCAACATGGTGAAACCCCATCTCTACTAAAAAAAAAATACAAAAAATTAGCTGGGCATGGTGGCGTGTGCCTGTAATCCCAGCTACTCAGGAGGCTGAGACAGGAGAATTTCCTGAACCCAAGAGGCGGAGGTTGCGGTGAGCTGAGATCGCGCCATTGCACTCCAGCCTGGGTAACAAGAGGGAAACTCCGTCTCAGAAAAAAAATAAAAATAAAATAAAATAAAATTCCTGACCTTGTGATCCATCCACCTCCGCCTCCCAAAGTGCTGGGATTACAGGTGTAAGCCACCATGCCCAGCCAAGATGTTATTTTCCTAAGGATGACTTAAATACCATTGGGAACAAGAGAAACTACTGCCTGGGAAAAAATATTAAACAGCAAAGTAAACTGTTTTGAGTCTCACTCATCAAACATTTATTGAGCATTTACTATGTGCCTGTCACTGCTCTGAGAACTAGGGATACAAAATTGAATAAGTCCTCTGAACAAAGAGAGTGTAGAGTGGTAGCAATTTCCGGCAATTCAATATGCTGTGTTTTTGTTTTGTCTTATTTTGACCGAAAATGTATTTTGAAAGAATGTTTGGGCATTATAGCACTATGATAAACTATGTTTTGTTTCACTTCCTTTCGCCGTTATTTTATGACAGCGCTGACCTTCTGACCAAAAGCCAAATTCTGGCCTTTCTAAATATCCCATATTGGCTGGGCTTAATGGGTTTTTCAAACTAAATGGATTAGATTTCTCGACCTATGAAAACACAGAACACGAGGGCTTTTTAAAACTTGGGGCCCCGCTCTGAGTGCAGATTCAGAGTTCACCCATCTAAGCAGGAGAGCTCAAGTCCGACTTCCTACCAACCTGTTATTTCTGATAGAAACAGAGGTGACCGGAACAAAGAAATTAGCTCAGGGAGGTCAGCCTAACTGAAACTTGATGTCACCCGGGGCAATCGAGGCATCAGATGCCTTGGACTCTCCTAGGTGAGAATTTTAGAGGATCCTAACTCAGACATAAGCCTAAGCTCCCGACAGCTCCTACAGTTACATCCCAGGGAGGGGTCCAGGGAGGAGGTGGAGCCCCTGAGAAGATGGTCTGAAGTGCCCAGTGCACATAACAAGTACTGTTAGCTATAAAATGATGGGCCAGGCACAGTGGCTCACGCCTCTAATCCCAGCACTTTGGGATGCCAAGGTGGGCAGAACACCTGAGGTCGGGAGTTTGAGACCAGCCTGACCAACATGGAGAAACCCCATCTCTACTAAAAATACAAAATTAAAGGAGTGGGGTGCATACCTGTAATCCCAGCTACTCTGGAGGCTGAGGCAGGAGTATCGCTTGAACCTGGGAGGCGGAAGTTGTGGTGAGCCGAGATCGCGCCATTGCACTCCAGCCTGGGCAACAAGAGCGAAACTCCATCTCAAAACAAAAACAAAACAAAACAAAACAAAACAACAACAACAACAACAACAAACATGGACTGCGTTGTCAATAATGGAAGAATGGAAGGACGCTTAGAACAACCTGGATTTGCACCCCAGCTTCACTACTTTCTAGCTGTGTGACCTTGAGGAAGACCTGTTTTCTTATCTGTGCAGTGGGACTCATAACAGTACCAACTTTCCAGGATTGTAAAGATTGTCAAAAAAAGCAACCAAAAAGAGTAATTCCTCCAGTAAACAGACACCCAAACCAGCTTCTCCTCACATAGCCTGCCTGCTTCATGGTCATACCCAGAGCCTCTCAGAGGTCAAGAGAGTTTCCTTGTACACTCATGTGTCACTTAGCCACAGAACTGTGTTCTAAGAAATGCATCATTAGGCAATTTTGTCATTGTTCAAACATTATAGAATGTACTCACAAACCTAGATGGCATAGCCTACTACACACCTAGGCTATATGCTATAGCCCATTGAGCCTATGCTTCACACCTGTAGAACGTGTTACTACACTGAATACTGTAGGCAACTATAACACAACGGTAACTATTTGTGTATTTAAACACACTTAACATAGAAAAGGTACAGTAAAAATGTGGTATAAAACATTAAAGGCCGGGTACAGTGGCTCATGCCTATAATTCAAGCACTTTGGGAGGCCGACGTCAGGAGTTCGAGACCAGCCTGGCCAACATGGTGAAATCCTGTCTCTATTAAAATAAAAAATAAAAAATAAAAAAAATTAGCCAGGGGTGGTGGTGGGCACCTGTAATCCCGCCTACTCAGGAGGCTGAGGCAGGAGAATCACTTGAACCCGGAAGGCAGAGGCTGCAGTGAGCCAAGATTGTGCCATTGCACTCTAGCCTATCCAGCAAGATTTTTTTAAAAAGAGAGATTAAAAATGGTATACCCATCTAGGGCACTGGCAATGAATGGAGCTTGTAGGACTGGAAGTTGCTCTGGGCAAGTTAGTGAGTGAGCGGTGAGTGAATGTGAACGCTGAGGACATCGCTGTACACTACTGCAGCCTTTATAAACACTGTGCACTCAGGTTAAATTTATTAAAAATATTGCTTTCTAGGCCAGGCATGATGGCGCCTGCCTATAACCTCAGCACTTTGGGAGACCAAGGCAGGAAGATCACTTGAGCTCAGGAGTTTGAGACCAGCCTGGGCGACATAGTGAGATCTCGTATAAAATAATAATAATGCTTTTCTAGCTTCAATAACGAATTAACCTCAGCTTACTATACTTCTTTTACTTTATAAACATTTAGATTTTTAAAAACTTTTTGGCTCTTGTGTAATACCATTTAGCTTACAAAAATATTTTTTTCTTTATGTTCTTATTCTATGAGCTTTTGCCTATTTTAAAACTTTTTTACTTTTTAAACTTTTTGGTTAAAAATGAAGACACAGAGCTGGGCATGGTGACTCACACCTGTAATCCGAGTGACTTGGAAGGCCGAAAGGGGAGGATGACTTGAGTCCAGGAGTTTGAGCCCAGCCTGAGCAGCATAGCGAGACTCAGACTCTACAAAAATTTTTTTAAAAATTAGCTGCGCATGGTGGTGCTTGCCTGTAGTCCCAGCTACTTAGAAGGCTGAGGCTAGAAGATTGCTGGAGCCCAGGAGTTCAAGGTTGCGGTGAGCTTTTTGATATCACCACTGTATTCCAGCCTGGGCAACAGAGCAAGACATGGTCCTTAAAAAATATATAATAAAAATAAATTCAAAAATTAAAAAAAAACACACACACAAAGACACAAACACATGATTAGCCTAGGCTTACACAGGGTCAGGATCATCAAGACGTCACTAGGTAATAAGAAATTTTTCAGCTTCATTGTGACATTATGGGACCATTGTTGTATACATGCTGTCCATCATTGACCAGTGTCATTATTAGGTGCATAACTATGTGTTAGAAAATGCCAAAACTGAGTCAAACAGACATTGTGATGCTTTAATGGTTAAATTCTTTTTTTTTTTTTTTTTTTTTTTTTGTTATGGAGTCCTGCTCTGTCTTCAGGCTGGAGTGTGTAGAGGGGCGAGCTCAGCTCACTGCAACCTTCGCCTCCCAGGTTCAAGTGATTCTCGTGCCTCAGCCTCCTCAGTAGCTGGGACCACAGGCATGTGCCACCACGCCTGGCTAATTTTTGTATTTTTAGTACAGACCAGGTTTCACCATGTTGGTCTTGAACTCCTGACCTCAAGTAATCCACCCACCTTGGTCTCCTTAAAGTGCTGGGATTACGGATATAAACCGCCACGTGCGGCCTAATGGTTAAATTCTGTTGGTCTATTGTTGTGACTGTATGGCGATGCTTATTCAGAAATGGTGTATAAAGTCAAATTTAATATCTTTTGTGAATGTGAAGCCACTGGGAAATGTCCCCCTCCACCCCACCCCGACCCTGCCCTGCAGCCCTGATCTCTCTTTGTGTATGAGAAGGCTTTAGGAGTGTTTAAGGCTTGGCTCATCTTATCTTCTTCCCACTACCTTATCGCTGTGTAACTTTTTAGGACCTGAGGCCAAAGCGTGGAGAAAGTGAGAAGAAAAGCCCAGGGTCCATTTACGGTATGTGTAGGAACAGCAAAGCCCTCACAAAGAGGGGGACTTCTCTGCAGGAAGTGCATTTATTTCAAAATTTACAAAGGGAAAAGGAAACCTTTCTAGAGTGTGCTTTGTCCTCAAGGTCACAGGAGTTAAACTTCTCTGCCACACCACTTTGAATGAATTATAGGGGCCAATCATCCTTTGAGCATGTGTTTTCTCCATTGCAACAGACTCGGTGGTGCCTTCTGTACCTTTCTACAGGCTCAGGGTGCGGGGTGGATCCTGCCAAGGTCAGCCAGAAGCATCCTATACAACTGTATGAAGACCCAGAATCTTCATAAAGAGAAGGGAGAGGGGTGGCAGGCAAGAACAAGAAAGGAAGTGAAGGAAAGAGGAATGGAGCCACCACCCTTTTGTTTTTTTTTGTTTGTTTGTTTGTTTTTTTAAGACTCCTCTGTTGCCCAGGCTGGAGCGTAGTGGCGAGACCTTGGCTCACTGCAACCTCCACCTTCCAGGTTCAAGCAATTCTCCTACCTCAGCCTCCCGATTAGCTGGGATTACAGGCACCCACCACCACACCTGGTTAATTTTTGTATTTTTGGTAGAGACAGAGTTTTGCCATGTCAGCCAGGCTGGTCTCAAACTCCTAAATGTAAGTGATCCACCCCACTCAGCGCGCACGGTCAGGAGCCACTTATTAACTCCATCTGGCCACGGCCAATAGCTCATCTAAGACATTTGGCAGAGTGAGGCTGGGGAATCACAGAACACATCTCAGAAAGAGGCACATGAAAATCCAGCTCCAGCTCTGCCGAGGTGGGGTGCAGGAGCCCAGTGGGATAATTCCACACTTTCGTTTTGCTGGCTCTAGTTCCTAGCAAATCATTAAATGGACATCAAGAGCTGTCCCAGGTGTTGGGAATTATTAGAAGGGTTTCCCAGCTAGGAAGTGAAATAAATCATGGAATGAATGCCCACAGACAAAGGGAAGTGCCTATCAGCACTAGGCCATTGAACAACCTGGGAGCCACAGGAGCATAAACCAGAGAGGGTTGATGCTACCAGTTTATGTGCTTCTGTCTAACTGTTACTGTGAATTGGGAGCCAGGGAGCAATGTCTGTAGCATCTTGAACTGAGAAAGAATTGTCCATGATGTTCCCAAGTTTGTCTGTGTTATATTCTTTATTATCACCATCACCTTGACCTTCACCATCAACATTGCTGTCATCATTATTGATCATTTGTACCATCATCCCTGGCCTGTGCACAGTCTCTCACAGTTTACAGAGAACTTCTGTACTGCTCTGACAATTGGATTATCACAGTAACTCTGACGTCGACACAGCAGGATTAGTATCTCCATTTTCTCAAAGTGTAAGCCAAGGTTTAGAGAAGGTAAATAGCGGGCCCTAAGTCATACTCAAGTTCAGATCTCATGT
Source organism: Saimiri boliviensis (assembly GCF_048565385.1). Classification (NCBI taxonomy): domain Eukaryota; kingdom Metazoa; phylum Chordata; class Mammalia; order Primates; family Cebidae; genus Saimiri; species Saimiri boliviensis. Next base: position 102,259,949 of record NC_133454.1, read on the forward strand.
AAGTACGGCCGATTTACCACACTAAAACTTTACCCTGACGATATCAAAATACTTCACAACTGATAAGGCATGGGTACTGACCAGTCAGGACAAACATCAGCCATAAACAATGGAGGTAGCCATTCTGATTGGTATATTTGAATATCTCCCAGATGTTTGACCCGAAGCCACTACTCTAAACACTACAACTGTGTATCTTTGGGTCCTTCTCTGCTCACTTCACAGAAGCTCTTCTATTCTCAAGTAACAGGGCAAGATGAGGCACTAACAGGTGAGATGATGAGTTGTTATAATTAAAAAAAGGGGCTGTCAATCTGTCTTCCTTAATGATCTTGAGACAAGAATGGCTTAGGGTGGGTCTAGAGGACATGACAGGTAGGACATGGGATTATGGGCTGAGAGAAGTCACCACTCTTGAGAGCTGGAAGGTTGACTTTAGACCAAGTCTTTAGGGTGTCATGAGGGAATCACATGGTGTTTCTTTGTTTGTTTGAGACACAGTCTCGCTCTGTCATCCAGGCTGGAGTGCAGTGGTGTGATCTCTGTTCGCTGGAACCTCCACCTCCTGAGTTCAAGCAATTCTCCTGCCTCAGCCTCCCAAGTAGCTGGGATTGCAGGCACCCGCTACCACACCCGGCTAATTTTTGTATTTTTAGTAGAGATGGAGTTTCACCATGTTGGTCAGGCTGGTCTCAAACTCCTGACCTTAAGTGATTCGCCTGCCTTGGCCTCCCAAAGTGCTGGGAATACAGGCATGAACCATTGTGCCAGGCCAATCACAGAGTTTTAGACAGGAGAAAAAGTCAGGAATCAGGAACCAGGTGGAAACTGGATTGGAGTGGGAGCTAACTGGGAATCAAATGAGAAACGTATTTTCCCACTGGAAAAGGGTCTGCTACTTGCTTCTCTTGGTATCTGGCAAGTAGACACGTTGGCTTAGATACAAAGATGGGGATAGATAACAGGTAGTCCATGATTTCATCAAAGCGAATAGAAAATGTGCACAGTATGAACTCAGAAATTAATAATTCATCAGATTTTCACTTTCTCAGAAGCTACTCTGTTTTTCATTCAAGAATGTTAATTTTTGTATATTTCTTTAGCTTTATCAACTCTTCCTATGTACTATTCTTTGAAAGAGATCTTTTTTGGCCAGGCATGGTGACTCACACCTATAATCCCGGCATTTGGGGAGGCCAAGGTGAGTGGATCACTTGAGCCCAAGAGTTCAAGACCAGCCTGGTCCACATTATGAAACCTGGTCTCTACCAAAAATACAAAAAATTAGCCAGGAGTGGTGGCACACACCTGTAGTCCAGCTACTTAGCAGGCTGAAGTGGGAGGATCACCTGAGCCCAGGAGGATGAGGCTGCAATGACCTGTGATCACATCACTGCACTCCAGCCTGGTGTACCAGAGTGAGACCCTGTCTCAAAAAAAAAAAAAAAAGAAGAAGAAGAAAAAGAAAAAGAGATCTTTTTAAATTCAAAAGTAATATTCGCTCATGGAGAAAAATGAATACAGATAAGCAAAAAAAGAAAAAGAAAATTATAATCACTTATGATTTCTCTGTTAAGAAATACTATGGCTTAATACGTATGTGTCTATATATGTCCTTCCCGACATTGCCCCATGCATAAAACTATCATCAGAATTATTATAATTTATAAAAATGTACCTATTTTATGCCTAATGTTTTGTCTACCTACCATTCTTGAAGTTCAGGGTCATTATCTTTGTTTGACAACATGGACTTACTATGAAGAGTCTGAAAATATTTTATTGCTTTGGTATCTTGTTGATAACATAAAATCGGAGACAGGACAATATTTATTAGAAATATCCAAGCATAGGGCTCAGAAACAAATCGCTGGTGCCTGAGCAGCGTTCTGTGTTTTCAAAGTGGCCATGTAAAACACGAAGCCCAGTGGAACTATTTATCACCACTACATAAACAATAATAACAATTCTTGATTTATATCTTCATATTTTCTGCCTTGTTCTTGCAGAAAAGTTGGTAAAGGCTGATTAGACTGTTACACCTACTTTTTTAGCAGATGGAAGATAGGAGAAAATATTACCACAATGAAAGCGGGGGAAAGCCCAAAGGAAAATGTGTTTTTTAAAAATTGAGGACTTGTCAGCATGATGCACAGCTCTGAAGATTAGAGTAAAGCAAAACAAATGTGTGAGTTATTTCTTGGATCAAAAGTTTCAATCATCTTTTGAGCTCACTTCTCAAGTACTGGGATATCTGTAAATGCTAAGCAAGATGGTAAACTAAAAAACATTTTTTTGAAAAAAAAAAAAAAACACACACACACAGAAAGAGAGGCTTTCAGGTGAAATGGTCTTTAACTATGTTTCTGGCTGTGGTCTCCATCAAAAGAATTTCTATCAGCAGGGGGAGTACAGTTTAAGAAGAAGGTGTGTTTCTTTTTTATGATTATAATCCTGCTGAATTGATATGAAGCAGAAATGTGGGCAGAGATATGACACCAAACAAAGGACCCCATTTCTCTGTTTAAACAGTGGCACCTGGAAGAAATTTTTCTGCAGGATTTTTGAGAACAAATATTTTTCTTAGGTCGGTGCAAAAGTAATTGTGGTTTTTGCCATTGAAAGTAATGGCCAATAATATTACATGATAATGGCCGTGGTATTATGCGATTACTTGTAATAAAATTTCCTCCCAAAAAGTGCTTGGTTAATTAAATTTTCTATGCTGTAGGGTTCTAACAATTTCAGAATCACTGATTTGGAATTTATGACATTTTAAGCATAGCACGCCTAAGTCTTATTGGGTTTTTTAAAGGGCTGTTGACCAACCCCCTAGTGTTCGTTGAGATTTACTTGTCCAGAACTCAACCAGCCACTCTCTGGGTTAGAAGAGACCTTCTGATCTTAGAGAGCCTACATCCTCATTGAGGAGAAAAGTCTCACTCATAGGAAAACGCAAGACCAAGAGAACACCACGTTGATCTGCCACTGAGAAAGTTTCAGAAAAGAAAAATCAAATTGTTGTGGGCTGGAGAACTGAATCCTGACACTGCTTTTTACATGCCAAAAGCAGTAAGAGGAAAGAAAAGAAAACCAAAAAGAGCAAAAAGTGGATGTTCTACTCCATGGTTTCATCTTTCATGAAAACCAGAAATGGAAAAAAATCCAGGCAAAAGCGATGTCAAAGAGAGGTAACAGAATCAGCAAAAAGTGGAAAGCGTGCTGGGAACAGAAGAACATTCACAATGCTCTTTAAAAAAAATATTTACTGAGCACCTATTATGTGCCAGACACTATAGTAGGTGCTATAGGTAAAGGTGAATAAGATACACGTGGCCCTTATCGTCATGTGGCTTACATGAGTGGAAGGGGCAATAACCAGGTAAACAAATGAGTAGAGTTAAAACTATAAAATATTTAGAAGAGGGAGGCGCGGTGGCTCTGGCCAGTTGTCCTGCCGCTTGAGGAGGAGAGGCTATGCATTCAAGGCCAACCTGGGCAAAATTAATGAACCTCTCATTCATTTACAAAATGTATATATTTAGAAGAAAATGCAGCAATAAATCTTTGCGGCTTATTTTAGGTGATGATTTCTTAGATACAACACCAAAGCACTGGCAACAAAAGAAAAAGATACATTGGAGTTCTCGAAAATTTAAACATGTTTGTGTTTCAGAGCACACTGCCAAGAAAGAAAAAAAATACCCACAGGAATGGCAGATAATATTTGCAAATCATATATCTGATAAGGGACTTGCAGTCAGAATATGTAAAGAACTCCTGCACTCAATAATAAAAAGGCAACCTAACTTTTCAAATGGGCAAAGATCATGAGGAGACAGTTCTCCAAAGAAGATATAAAAATGACCAATAAGCACATAAAAAGATGCTCAACATCACTAATCATTAAAGAAATGCAAATCAAAATCACACTGATACCCTTCATATCCACGAGGATGACTATATTCTTTTTTTTATTTTAATTGCATTTTAGGTTTTAGGGTACATGTGAAGAACATGCAAGATTGTTGCATAAGTACACACATGGCAGTGTGGTTTGCTGCCTTCCTTCCCCTCACCTGTATCTGTCATTTCTCTGCATGCTATCTCTTCCCACCTCCCCACTCCCCCGTCCCTCCCCCATTTCCCCCCAATGGACCCCAGTGTGTAGTGCTCCCCTCCCTGTGTCCATGTGTTCTCATTGTTCAACACCCACCTGTGAGTGAGAACATGCGGTGTTTGATTTTCTGCTCTTGTGTCAGTTTGCTGAGAATGATGGTTTCCAGGTTCATCCATGTCCCTACAAAGGACACGAACTCATCATTTTTGATGGCTGCGTAATATTCCATAGTGTATATGTACCACATTTTCCCTATCCAGTCTATCATCGATGGGCATTTGGGTTGGTTCCAGGTCTTTGCTATTGTAAACAGTGCTGCAATGAACATTCGTGTGCATGTGTCCTTATAGTAGAATGATTTATAATCCTTTGGATATGGGCCGGGCGCGGTGGCTCAAGCCTGTAATCCCAGCACTTTGGGAGGCCGAGGCGGGTGGATCATGAGGTCGACAGATCGAGACCATCCTGGTCAACATGGTGAAACGCCGTCTCTACTAAAAATACAAAAAATTAGCTGGGCATGGTGGCACGTGCCTGTAATCCCAGATACTCAGGAGGCTGAGGCAGGAGAATTGCCTGAACGCAGGAGGCGGAGGTTACGGTGAGCCGAGATCGCGCCATTGCACTCCAGCCTGGGTAACAAGAGCAAAACTCCGTCTCAAAAAAAATAAAAATAAAAAAATAAAAAATAAAAATCCTTTGGATATATACCCAGTAATGGGATTGCTGGATCAAATGGGATTTCTATTTTTAGGTCATTGAGGAATCGACACACTGTCTTCCACAATGGTTGAATTAATTTACACTCCCACCAACAGTGTAAAATTTTTCTCCACATCTTCTCCAGCATCTGTTGTCTCCAGATTTTTTAATGATTGCCATTCTAACTGGTGTAAGATGGTATCTCAAAAAAGCAATTTCACAGCCCCCAAAAAATGTTAAACATGGAGCTATTATATGACCCAGTAATTCCACTCCTAAATATGCACCTGAAAGAACTAAAAACCTAAGTCCATATAAAATCTTGTACACAAATGTTCATGGCAGCATCATTCATAAGAGCCAAAAAGCAGAAAAAAACTCAATGATCCATCAACTGGTGAATGATAACAAAATGCCTTATATCCATGCAATGTAACATTATTTGGCTGTGAAAATGAATAGAATCGTGATACATGCTACAACATAGATGACCCTTAAAAATATTAGGCTAATTGAAAGAAGCCAGTTTTGTATGATTGCATTTATATGAAATATCCAGAATAGGCCAATCCATAGAGAAAGAAAATAGATTAGTTGTTGCCAGAACTAAGAGAAGATAGATTAGCTGTTGCCCTCCTTCTGGGGAGAAGGAGGAATAAGGAGTGATTACTAATGAGTACAGGGTTCCTTTCTGGGGCGATTAAAACACTGTAAAATTAGCCGGGCGCGGTGGCTCACACCGTAATCCCAGCACTTTGGGAGGCCCAGGCGAGTAGATCATGAGGTCAAGAGATCAAGACCATCCTGGTCAACATGGTGAAACCCCGTCTCTACTGAAAATACAAAAAATTAGCTGGGCATGGTGGCATGTGCCTGTAATTCCAGCTACTCAGGAGGCTGAGGCAGGAGAATTGCCTGAACCCAGGAGGCGGAGGTTGCGGTGAGCCGAGATCACGTCATTGCACTCCAGCCTGGGTAACAAGAGCAAAACTCCGTCTCAAAAAAAAAAAAAAAAACAAAAAAAAAAAACGCTGTAAAATTAGATAGTAGTAATGGTTGCACGACTCTGTTAATATGCTCAAGAACGCTTTAAATGGGTGCATTTTATAGTATGTGAATTATAGCGCAACGAAGTTGTTACAAAAAACAATCAACCAGGCTGGACACGACGGCTCATGCCTATAATCCCAGCACTTTGGAAGGTCAAGAAGTTCAAGACCAGCCTGAGAAACATAGCTCTAAAAGAATTTTTAAAACTAGCTGGGTGTGGTGGCACATGCCTGTGGTCCCAGCTACTTAGGAGGCTGAGGTGGGAGACCTTGAGTCTGGGAGGTCGAGTCTGTGGTGAGCCATGATGGCAACACTGCACTCCAGCCTAGGGGACAGCGACACCCTGTTACAGAAAACACAAAACTGAATAAAGATTTACGGCACGTGGATTCAATAAAGTGTCTATTTATTAACCTGCCCAGGTGCTCACGTATTCCATTCTGGATGCACCCATCAAAGCATCCATCACATAACAGTAAGTTACCTGTGGCCCTGCTGGAAAGTCTGTACCGTGATAATCATTATCAACATCTGAGTGGTTAATGCCAAGTGTTAATTCACTTAGTTGTCAAAATAATTACTTCAGGTGAATGTTATTTCACCCCCATTTTACAGTCAAGAAAATAGAGGCATCACAAAGTAAAGTAATTGGCAGGGCTGGGTTTCATACTCAGACAGTCTGGCTCCAACTGATGCTCCCAACAGAATGACAAACTCCCCCTTAGGATGAGACTGAGTCCTGCTTCTACCTGAAACAGCCTCTGCAGCCCAGCACAGACCTAACACACAGAAACATTGAATAAATGTTAGTTGAATGAATCGTCAATTAGCAGAAGACAGTTTATTCATTTCTTCAGCAAATATTTAGCAGGTGCATTTTATGTGGCCAACACTGTTCTGGGCACTGGCACAAAGTGGTGACAAGACCACTGCAGGCCTCGGTGACCTCTTTGTCAGCCTGACACGTGATGCAAGAACCCCTTCTCCCACATCCCCGCCTGATGGCTCTCCCACCTCTGGTTCAGGAGATGGAAAGGCCATTGCCATTAGATTCTTTTTTGTTCAAGAGACTGGCCTTCTTTGGCCTTCCACTTGAAGAGGCACAAACTTGACTTCCAACCTCATGCCTATGACAGCCTTTTACATCTTGCAAGATAGTTCCAGCTCCTTCAGATCTTCTTTACTCTAGGCTAGACTAAGCTTTCTCAGTTCCTTCATCAGTTCATGCTCTGATTACATTTCTGCTGGAGACAGTTTTCATTTACTCACTCATTCGTTTAAACTTTACTACCTGGGCCTGGTGGCTCAGCCTGTAGTCCTAGCACTTTGGGAGACCAAGGCAAGCAGATCGCTTGAGCTCAGGAGTTTGAGACCAACCTGGGCAACATGGAGAAACCCCATCTTCTACCTAAAAATACAAAAATTATCCAGGTGAGGTGGTATGTGCCTGTAGTCCCATCTACTCTGGAAGCTGAGGCAGGAAAATCTCTTTTTTTTTTTTTTTTTTTTGAGATGGAGTCTCACTTTATTGCCCAAGCTGGAGTGCAGTGGCATGATCTCAGCTCACTGCAACCTCCTCCTCCCAGGTTCAAGCAATTCTCCTGCCTCAGCCTCCCCAGTTGCTGGGACTACAGGTGCCTGCCACCACATTTGGCTAATTTTTTGTATTTTAGTAGAGACAGGGTTTCACCATGTTGCCCAGGCTAGTCGTGAACTCCTGAGCTCAGGTAATCCACCCACCTCAGCCTCCCAAAGTGCTGGGATTACAGGTATGAGCCACAGAACCCAGCTGGATCTCTTAAGCCTGGGAGGCAGAGGTTGCAGTGAGCCAATATTGTGCCACTGCACTCTAGGTTGGGCCACAGAGCCAGACCCTGTCTCAAAAAAAAAAAAAAAAAAAGCTTTACTATCGCTTACTATTAATATATACCAGGTACTTTGCTAGGTGCTATAAATACAAAAAGGGCACGGTTTCTTCCCTCAAGAAATGCATGTTCCACTGGGGAATGAAGCATTTAGAGAAATAATTTCAACATGTCCTAGGTGACAAGTATACTAGGGATACAGTTAGACTGAGTAGAACCACTCAGTGCTACAATTAGACGTTAAGTCAGCCACTCTGGGATCATTCAGTGTGGCCATGTTTACCCTGCATAGTGATCACCAGAATGAAAAGAAGAGCTAGGAAATAAATATCTCCGCTATCCTAATCTGACGTTATCATTTGAAGAATGCAGCCCAGAACTGTAACTGATTTATTCAGCAGGTGGCTAACTTTTAAAAACCCTAGCATTAATTTCATGAAGTATTATCAGGCCCATCTACACTAATGAAACAAGAGTTAGATGATTGATAGATAGATAAATAGATAGACTGAGGGATAGATAATTAAACATTTTGCATGTATTCATCTCTGGTAAATATCCTCTTATTTCAGTCTAGCAAAGCGCTCATAGACAACACCAGGCCTTAGGAACCAAGGTCCGATTTCCAGCTCCATTGTGTCAGCCTCCAAGACCTAACTCACAGGTCTGTTGAGAGCATTAAAAGAAGCAGTCAATTAAATGATCTGGCATGTTGCCAGCCCCATAGTTGATGCTTAATAAATGCTAGTAATATTTACTCGTGGCTTACTGGTTCATCAAGATTCTTTAAAATCTGTGTCTGGACACCCAATACGTGAGGCTGCGCTCCAGCTTCCTGTCAACTGCAAACCTGACCGTGTGTCTTCTGGTTTTTAGTAATCCCTCCACTCCCAACTCTATTCCTCATCTGCGTCTGCTTCTCTTCCAATCCCAGCTTTGCTCAGACCAAGTTATCAGGCGCTGTCTCAGAAGGATGACAAACCAGCATTGCCACCTGGAGGACAGCATGAGAATCTGGGTGAGAGAACAATTTCATGGCACCAGATAAACCAACTCTGCTGTTCTGTGCCTACGCTAATGAGGCCAAGTTCACAGGTTCATCCCCAAAGGGGCCAATTAGCTTTACACCGAGAGGCACTCCAGAGTGCAGCCCCAGCCTCTCACGTTGGCCCTCAAGTCACACGTGTGTGGCTGTTGGTTAGAAGTGAATTCATCAATCCAATCCCATTCTTCATAATTTCTTTAAAACCCAGTTGTAAGGCAGTGTGGAAACAACGAAAATGAACAAGACCTTCTCCTTCCTCTTAAAGAAGCTTCAGCCTGCAACGGTGTTTCCTCAAATGAGTCCTGAGACATTAATAGGAGTTATGAGAATAAGTGGCTCCAGTGTTAAATCAGTTTGGAAAACACCGATCTAATCAAGGCCAAGGGGCTTGTTTGCAAAAGGGCTTCGCAGAGCTTGATACATGCTAATGTGCACATGCTAATTTTCCAAGAAGGAAATGCAATGTGCAGAGATTCACAGATTTGGATGGCCATAGGCATCCACACCTTAAAAAAAAGAAAAGAAAAGAAATAAATAAAGAAAAGATAGCAATGAATTTATTGGCCCAGGATATGGCTACTTCCAATGGAACATCTATTTTAAGAAGCAACTCATCCATGGGAAAGATTCACAGTCTATTGCTAAGTTTAAGAAAATGGGGAGGGGGAAGTGTGCTGTAGAACAGTATCACATTTTGAAAAGATAAAAAAGATGTGTATATATTTGGGAGAATAAAAAACAAACAGATACAAACCAAAATGTTAGCAGCCACGATCTTTTTGTTGGAGTAGTGGTTTTCTATGCTCTGCTTTTCAGGTTTTCTGCCGTAAACATACAGCACCTCAAGTTTAAAATAAAACCACTGGCCAGCCATGGTGGCTCCCGCCTGTAATCCCAGCACTTTAGGAGGTCGAGAGGGGCAGATCACCTGAGGTCAGGAGTTCAAGACCAGCCTGGCCACATGGTGAAACCCCATCTCTACTGAAAATACAAAAATTAGCCAGGTGTGGTGGCGTACACCTGTAATCCCCACTACTCAGGAGGCTGAGCCTGGAGAATCACTTGAACCCAGGAGGCGGAGGTTGCAGTGAGCCAAGATCACGCTGCTGCATTCCAGCCTGGGCAACACAGCAAGACTCGGATTCAAACAAATAAAATAAAATAGAAAGTAATTTAAAAATAAAATAAAACCACAAAGCCCTTGTTTTAGGACAGATTACCATCTTCATATGACTATTATTGTGGAATGCAAATGTTCCTTACTTACAATGGGATTCCATCTTGATAAATTAAGTTGAAAATATATTAAGTCAAAAATGCATTTAATAACTCTAACCTAATGAACAACACAGCTTAGCCTAGTCTCCTCAGAAGTGCTCAGAACACTTACATCAGCCTACAGTTAAGCAATATCATCTAACACGAAGCCTATTTAATAACGAAGTGTTGAATATCTCATTTCCATTTATTGCTTGGGTACGTGAAGCATGGTGGCTGCTGAATGAGTATCACTTTCACACTGCTACAAAGTTGAAAAATTCTAAATGGAACCATCATAAGTCAGGGACCATCCACACTCCCAAGAGCTAACATTTAGCAAAGGATAACTAAGTGCCAGATTATGAATTGCCTAGACTATTTCATCTAAACTCCATGTAAATCTCACAAGACAAGGTACCACTTTCTCGTTCCAATTTAAAGACAAAAGGCCAGGCATGGTGGCTCACGCCTGTAATCACCTGTAAGTGATAGTAAAGGTATCTTTCCTATTAATATATACCAGATCGAGACTCCATCTAAAGAAATAAATAAATAACTTGAAGAAAGAGAGAAATAAACCCTGTGGAGCCAGAATTTGGAATTATTACATCCCTGTTTGCCATCTACCTCCATTCCCCAACACACACACACACACATACACACACACACACACACACACACACACACACAGATGCCACTGTTCCTCCTGTTCCATGGAGGGATACTACATGTGGCCAGTGAGATCGCTTTGCTATCTTATTGGCTGTTGGCAGCCATTTATTAAGGGCTTACTGGTGCCAAGCATTATTCCAAGCGATTTGACAAATATAAGCATGTAAACCAATAATAACTGGGCTCTCCTAGACCTTTACACCCTTTCTGCCTTCTGCAATATTGCACAGACTATCCCTGTCTTCTCCCGTACTTAATGACCACTAGAAACCCCCAAAACTAGGTATTCCTTTTCTTTTGCTGGGTGGAGCAATTCAGCTCCTTCCAGCTTCTATGCATGTATTCCACTGCAGGCTCTCCTCAGTACATCCAAACACTGTGATTGTACTCTGTCAAATAGCAGACCTTCCTGACCTCACGCCAGTGCATGCATGCACCCTCTCTGTCTCTCTCTCCCTCTCCCTCCCTGTGTGCTTCTGTGTCATGTATACTATCACTACTGGGAAAGGGCACAAAGGAAAAGTGAATTTCCTCACTGATATGAAGTGCCTCTACTTCCCTTAAAGGAGAAATGGAGCTGGCTGTAGTCAGTTTGTGTTTAATACATTATTTTTTTTCCATTATACATACATTGTCCAAGAAGTTTCCTTTATTAATTCAATTTTACAGATGAGGAAACTGAGATCAGATAACTTGCCTGAAACACCAACGCAGATGCCTGACTAGACCTTTGTTTAAGCCAGGCCATCTGACTTCACATCTTAGTGTCACCAAGATGTAAAGAAGAATGGGGACACCCTGAACTTCAGGACACAAGAAAGTCCCCTGAAGAAGTGGCTCATATAGCATGTAAAGGCTGACTCAATTTCTTCAATGTTAGCAAGGATGAACTGGTTAGAAGAGACCCCAGCTGAAGCAAGCACACAATTTTTCACTCTTCAGGTCAGAAATCTGGTCCCACAAACCAGTTTAAAATGATTAACCTGACTGCTTACCTCGCTGATAGCAGTGGCCTTCTAAGAGAAAATTTGACCCCATTCTGGATTCCTCTTTAGGAGCCAGGCCATCAACCACATTTGAAAACTACTTTACTGTGCTTAGTATTAAAAATATATATATATTTTTTTTTTAATTTTTGACAGAGACAGGGTTTCACCATGTTGCCCAGGCTGGTCTCGAACTCCTGAGCTCAAGGGATCCGCTGGCCTTGGCCTCCCAAAGTGCTGGAGTCACACGTGTGAGCCACACCACCACCCAGCATTGTTGTGCTTAGTCTTTAAAAAAAAAAAAAAAAAAAAAAAAAATTTCTGAGATATATTTTTCTTTGCCTCCTTAGATCTAAGGAGAGGTGATGACTCGGCCCTTTCCTTGACTGTGTGGCACCTTTTAACCAGACTCCTGCAAAGTTGAATAAACAAGTTTTTTGCCCTTCCACTGCCTTCTAGGTGAGCTTGCGGCTAAATTTTCCCACCAGCCTGGTCTCAAGGGCTGAGCAGGGCTCAGGGCAGGAGGCACAGCAAAGCAATCTTAGACAATATGGATTCTTCATTATATCTGCAAAAGGCCACTAGCACCTTTGACCAACCGTTAATACTGCATGACGCTGACATCTTGTGATGTAGCTGGAGTTTGAGAAATGGAGCTGAGGGTTGATTAGGGTCCAAAAAATAAATCTTTTCTATTGCCAGGGAGCAGTTACAGTTGCACAGCTGAAATACCAGCCCTTTGGAAAAGCTATCAAACTCACTCATGCAGTTGGGTAATATCATCATCCGAAGCACTTCTTAGATGCCTGGTGTTGGAAGCACAGGACAGAGTGAGTTAAGCGGATACAATCTGTTATGTGAGACATTTCCAAGACAGGATATAAGTTTCTGGTGCAAGCAGTGAGACTGGTTGAGACAGAGGCCAGCATGGTATCTTATAATAATAACCAACATTTATTGGGCCTCTTCCCTTTGTCAGGTCTGAGCTATAGGTCTCACAAACACTGTCTCACATAATCCTCAGAGCAACCCTGGAGGGAGGGGCTATTAGTACCCGCGTTTTACAGATAAAGAAACAGGCTGCTGGAGGTTGAGTAACCAGCCCCAGACAATACAGCTAGTGAATGGCGGAGCATAACTCAAGTCCCAATCCCTCTTCCACCACAATCAGCCCCCTTGATCACTGCATCCTACCTGTATGATCCGTGCAGAGTAGCTCCAGCATGAATTTTGGAGTTGGATAGCCCTAGATTCAAATTCTGGTTGCATTACTCAATCTGACCAGGTATACAACTTTCTCTAAACTTTAGTCACTTCATCTGCAAAAATTAGTGGTGACACTAATGCCCAGCTTGCCAGGAAGTAAAGAAAGAAATACTTATGTAATTGTATTGCATCCAAAGGCCCACATGGATGGGTCCCAGAACCCAAATCCTTTTTTCAATGCATAGGAGGAGGAAAAAGACTTCTATGTCAATGTTGTTGTTTTGTTTAATTTCTAAAACCTCTAGCCTATGGGCTGGGCACAGTGGCTCACCTCTGTCATCCTAGCAGTTTGGGAGGCTGAGGTAGGAGGATCACTTGAGGCCAGGAGTTCAAGAACAGCCTGGGCAACACAGCAAGACCCTGACTCTACTTTTTTTTTTTTTTTTTTAATTAAAAAGAATTATTTTTGACAGGGTGTGGTGGCTCACGGCTGTAATCCTAGCACTCTGGGAGGCCGAGGCAGGTGGATCACCTGAGGTCAGGAGTTCAAGACCAGCCTGGCCAAACTGGTGAAACCCCGTCTCTACTAAAAAATAGAAAAAATTAGCCAGGTGTGGCGGCGGGCACCTGTAATCTCAGCTACTCAGGAGGCTGAGGCAGGAGAATCATTTGAACCCGCTAGGCAGAGGGTTGCAGTGAGCCAAGATCAAGCCACTGCACCTCAGTCTGGGCGACTCCAGACTGGAGCAAGACTCCAACTCGAAAAAACAAAATTAATTTCCATCGCCCAGACTGGAGTACAGTGGCATAATATTGGCTCACTGCAACCTCCATCTCCTGGGTTCAAGCAATTCTCCTGCCTCAGCCTCCCAAGCAGCTGGGATTACAGGTGCCTGCCACCACACCCAGCTAATTTTTGTATTTTTGGTAGAGAAGGGATTTCACCATGTTGGTCAAGCTGATCTCTTAACTCCTGACCTCTGGTGATCCGCCAGCTTTGGCCTCCCGGGATTACAGGAGTAAGTCATCACACCTGGGCAAAATAATTTTTTTAAAAAGAACAAACAAGCAAAAAAACCCTCTAGCCCATGGTAGACATTCAATAAATTGTAGCCATCATAACTTTTTTTTTACAAGTTTTATCATTAAATAACTAGCCCAATTCATCTAATTGAAATGCTATTTCAATCATCCTACTTTTCCCCACCACTACCTTTTTTAAAACGTCTAAGCTGTTCCTACTAATTTGCACTAAAACAGAACAGAATAAGTAGCAGAAGTCCCATATTAGCAGCAGCAACTTATGTTCCCTCAAAATTTTAGATTGGATCGGAGACGGTGGCTCATGCCTGTAATCCCAGCACTTTAGGAGGCTGAGGTGGGAGGATTGCTTCAGCCCAGGAGTTCAAGACTAATCTGGGCAACGTGGTAAGACACCGTCTCTACAAAATTAAAAATAAAACTAAATTTTAGATTAATCTGTACCAATTTTGGAAATCTGAATAAAGGAACCCCCGCAAAACTCTCCAGGCAAAGAAGTTTCATTTATAAAACCTCTAGCCCGTAGGCTGGATGCGGTGGCTCTCGCCTGTAAGAAAGTCTGGTCCAAAGAGGTGAGGCCCACTCATCAGCCTGGTTTAAATACAAGTACCACCTCAGGGTTGGAAAGGAGAGATAGGTATTTGACACGTAGATTTTCTACAGGCCCCGCACTTGGGAATTTGTGTCTGATTTTGATACAGCAATCTGTACTTCTTCCTTGTTCCAAGACTTTTCTTGCATGCGTAAATATCGCCAGTAGTTTCCCTCTGTTACGGGAGCTGAGGGTGGTCTAGCCAGGGACTGACGAGACCAACACCATCAGGAGAGAAGCACCTGGATCTGCAGCACACACTCCGCCTTCCCTCCTGTTACGATGGGAAAAGAGCAACCAGGTCCTGTGCCCAGGACCCTATTTGTCATCGCTTTCTCAAGGATTTTATTTCTATAGATTATCTTTTTCTTTTCTGCAGCGTTCAACTCCTCCATCTCCTCTGTTTCATTGCTATTTGTATAAAAACATCTCTTAAAAGTTATCTGGGACTAGGCACGATGGCTCATACCTGTAAACCCAGAACTTTAGGAGGCCAAGGTGAGAGGATCACTTGAGCTCTGGAGTTTGAGACCAGCCTGAGCAACATGACAAAACCCCATCTCTACCAAAAATACAAAATATTAGCTGGGCATGGTGGTGGGCACCTGTGGTCCCAGCTTCTTTGGAGGCTGAGGTGGGAGGATGGTTTGAGCCTGGGAGGCAGAGGTTCCAGTGAGCTGTGATCACACCACTGCACTCCAGCCTGGGTGACAGAGAGAGAACCTGTCTCAAAAAAAAAAAAAAAAGAAAGAAAGAAAGAAAGAAAGAAAGAAAAGAAAAAAGAAAAAAAAAATTATCCGGACCATCTATCTGTTCCCTACACTGCTCCTTGGCACACAAAAGCTCTGGAAGGGTTGCTTATGTCTCACCTCCCATCCTTTGCCTTTTCTCAGCCTACTCAGATGAGGCTTTTGTGCACCAGCTACCCTGCATTCCACTGAAACAGCTCTAATCAAGGTGCCAATGGCCACGCCTCTGTCTTCATCTTACTTGCCTTACTGCAGCCCCTTGCTTGATCTTCTCCTTCTTCCTGAAATGTATTCCTCCTGAGGGCTCCATGAACTCCCGCTTGCTTGGTCTTTTCCTACCTTCCTTTATACCTCCTTCATCGGCTGCTTGTCTCCTCTTCATTCACCACCAGACCCCTGAATGCTGGAGTTCCCCAGTCTCCATCCTCAAAGCTCTTCTCTCTTCTCTCTCTCTCTCTCTCTCTCTCTCTCTCTCTCTCTCTCGTTTTTAAATGTATTTATTTTTATTTTTTGAGACTGAGTCTTGCTCTGTTACCCAGGCTGGAGTGCAGTGGTGCAATCTCAGCTCACTGCAGCCTCTGCCTCCCAGGTTAAAGCAATTCTCCTGCCTCAGCTTCCCAAGTACCTGAGACTACAAGTGTGTGCTGCCATGCCCAACTACTTTTTGTATCTTTTTGTATTTGTATTTTACTTTAAGCTCTGGGATACATGTGCAGAACGTGCGGGTTCGTTCACAGGTATATATGTGCCATGGTGGTTTGCTGCAACTATCACGGTTCTGAGCCCCACATGCATTAGGTATTTGTCCTAATGCTCTCCCTCCCCTTGCCCCCAACCCCCTGACAGGCCCCGATGTGATGTTCCCCTCCCTGTGTCCATGTGTTCTCGTTGTTCAACTCCCCCTTATGAGTGAGAACATGTGGTGTTTGGTTTTCTGTTCCTATGTTAGTTTGCTATGGCTGCAACTTTTGTATTTTTAGTAGAGATGGTGTTTCACCATGTTGGCCAGGCTGGTCTCAAACTCCTGAGCTCAACTGATCCATCTGCCTCAGCCTCCCAAAGTGCTGGGATCACAGGCGTGAGCCACCGCGCCAGCCTTGAAGCTCTTCTCTATGGGCACTACTTCCAAGTTAATTTCCCCTAACCTCAGTCTCTGCTTTAAATACCTTTTACTGGTGCCATGCGAATGCCAGTGTCTCTCAAACATTTCAAACATTATGTAGTCCAGATCTCATCTCTGAAGCCAGGTACAGATACTGCTGCCCACTTCACATCTCCACTTAGAAGGATGCCTAGCAGGTGCCTCAAACTCAACAGTGCCAAAATCAAACTATGGTCTTTTCCCCAAAATCCACTCCCTTCAATCCTATCCACCACCGGAGTAGATGGTACCACTGCCCACACATTTGCCCAGGCCCTAAACCCAAGAAGCCCGTTGATTTTTCTTCCCTTTATGTTCCAATGCCAATGCATCAGTAAACCCGATCAGATCACTCTCCATAAGAGAATTTGAATCCAACTTCCTTCTGTGACAACTGCTCCCATCTTATCCCAAACAATCACCACTTCTTGCCTGAACTATTTCAACTACCTCGTAAGTAGTATCATGGCCATAACTCTTGTCTTAACTGTAATCCAGCCTCCATGCAGTAGCCAGAGTGATCTTTCTAAGGTTGTAACTGGGATCAACCCAAGCCCACTTTCCTATTTAAAAGATCCAATAGCTTATAATTATGTTGATAAACCCAGCCTCTTTGTCACGGCTTACAAGATCCTATGCGATACGGTCCCACTTACCTCTCCAGTCATTTCCTTCTACTTCTCTTTATTCACTCCAACTATAACAGCTGCCTTCTCTTATTCCTGGCTAAAGGCCTCTACCCTTGCTGTTCTTCCTGCCTAGAATACCACCTTGATGAAAACAGCCTCCCTAGGAACTAACTCTCCGACTGTTTTGTTTTTGTTTTTGTTTTTTGAGACAGAGTCTCACACTGTCACCCGGGCTGGAGTGCAATGGCACAATCTCAACTCACTGCAACCTCCACCGCCCGGATTCAAGCGATTCTCTTGCCTCAGCCTCCCGAGTAGCTGGGATTGCAGGCACCTGCCACCACACCCAGCTAATTTTTTGTATTTGGGGTTTCACTCTGTTGGCCAAGCTGATGTTGAACTTCTGACCTCGTGATCTGCCCACCTCGGCCTCCCAAAATGCTGGGATTACAGGCGTGAGCCACTGCACCCAGCCGAACTCTCCAACTGTTATCCTATGCTATCTTTCTTTTTAGGACTCAGCAGCATGTGAAATTACCTTACTTATTTACCTAGTCTCTTTGGCATGTAAACTCCTGGGGTCGGGAATAATCGCTGGTGAGAAGAGGCACACACTGTGGCTTGCATGCATCTCCCTGGTTTCAGCCTCTGCTCTACAATTCGGATTTCAGCACGGCTTCTGCCTACCATGACTTGGAGATCCATGTGGATTTCATTGTCTGGTTTTTGACCCCCGCTCCCCATTTGACTCGGCTCAGCAGGTTCCCTGTATTTCAGCAGCACTCAGAGCCTTGCCTGACAGAATACTTCCTCTGCCATCCTGGGCCCCAGACCTATTTCTCTGTGAAGAGCATTCTGTCTGAGGTCAGCTAGCCCGCAGGATGCAACAGTCTAAACTGGCCCTCTAAACTATAAGAAGGCCTCACCTGAGGCCGGGCACGGTGGCTCAGTTTTGTGCACTTTTGGAGGCCCAGGTTGTCAGAGTTGAGGTCACAAGTTCGAGATCAGCTTGGCCAAACCCCATCTCTACTACAAATTTAAAAATTAGCTGGGTGTGGTGACTGGCACCTGTAATCCCAGCACTTAGGAGGCCGAATAGGAGAATCGCTGGAACTCGGGAGGCAGAAGTTGCCGTGAGACAAGATCATCCTCTAGCCTGGGTGACAGAGCAAGACTCCATCTCAATTTTTTTTAAAAAAAGGCTTCACCTGAATAGGCTCACTTTGACCACTGGGCCTTGAAGCAACTAAAGCAAGAAAGAAACTCAAGCCACTCCAAGAGAAGAGAGATTCTTTTTTTTCTTTTCTTTTCTTTTTTTTAAAATGTTTCAACCTTGACCTCCTGGGCTGAAGCAATCCTTCCACTTCAGCCTCCCCAGCAGCTGGGACCTTAGGCACATGCCACCATGCCTGGCTAATCCTTTTTGTTTGTTTCTTAGGGAGGGGGTCTCACTATGTTGCCCATGTGAAAGGTTCCTTTTTTGTGATTTTCCACATGCCAAGCAGCCAAAACAACTAGGCTATCCGTAAAACCGGGCTGTTAGGATGTGGCTAAAGCTCGTCTGACCAGAGAAATTGCCTGGGCCTGGAACAATGTGTCCATCTGATCCAACTGGAACAATCCGTCGTGCATGATATTACACAGTGGTCTGAAGCCCTGTTCCTTGCTTCACAAAGAAAGCACCGGTAATGAAAACCCATGAATACTATTGCCATCTACCGAGCCTATTACTCAATACTAGGTGTCTATTCTTTACATTTATCACCTCGCTTAATTTTCACAATAAAATTAAGGTAGGCTATTATCCTTATTTAACAGATGAGAAAACCAAGGCTCAGAGACAAGTGGAGACAGGTGAAAGCATTTGCCCCAGATCATATAATAAATGAGTGGGAAAGCCTGCATTTCTGACTCTAAAACCCAGGCTCACAGCCCTTAGCCTCTAAATATTTGATTATGAGTGTGTTCACACACCCCCACACACCAAATTATATACTCCTTAAGAGCTAGGAGTTTATTTTTGTTCTATAAAATCCTTAAGAGCTAGGAATCTTTTCTTGACCGTCATCACAAAGCACAGGGACTGATGCTGAGTGGATGGTCAGCACATTTTGGTAAATGAATTCCTACTACCATTGCATTTGTACTTTTTTTTTTTTTTTTGAGACGGAGTCTTGCTCTGTTGCCCAGACTGAAGTGCAGTGGGATGATCTCAGTTTGCTACAACCTCCGCCTCCTGGGTTCAACCAATTCTCCTGCCTCAGCCTCCTGAGTAGCTGGGATTACATGTGCCCACCACCACGCAAGGCTAACATTTGTATTTTTAGTAGAGACCAGGTTTCACCATGTTGGCCTGGCTGGTCTTGAACTCCTGACCTCAAGTGATCCACCCGCCTCAGCCTCCCAAAGTGCTGGGACTACAGGTGTGAGCCACCATGCCCGGCTGCATTTGTACTATTAATTAACTTTTTTATTTTTATTCTTCTAGAGATGGGGTCTTGCTCTGTCACCCAGGCCGGAGTCCAGTGGCACCATCATAGCTCATTGCAGTCTTGAACCCCTGGCCTCAAGATATCCTCTCACCTCAGCCTCCTAAGTAGCTGCTATTGCATCAGTATTATAATGTATACATACTATTATTAATAGTAAACATAAATATCCATTCCCCATAACACCACTGTTCATGTTGGCTTTCCTATTCCCTACTATTGATCATTTGAGCTATTTCTAATTTTTAGTTTTAATGTACAGTACAGTAATTTGCTCTTATTGGAACATGGAATGAGAAAGAAAAGTGGAAGATGAACTTAATGAAAGAAAAATAGCACACTGCATCTTTCATGAGACTACTCAGGGCGAATCCAATTAAATGATATGCTAATTACACAGAATAGAGAAACAATTCTGGAATTATAATAATAAAATTACTAGTCTTTTCTAGTAAATGTAAATACCACGATTTTTACTAGAAAAACATGTTTAATATAATGTAAAATACACAGTACCCTCACCCCCAACCCAGGCTAGATTCAAAAAATTTTTCAAAAGTGAGTAAGAGAATGCAAATGAGATTTTAACTTGGTCCGGCACAGCAATTCACACCTGTAATTCCAGCACTTTAGGAGGTCACAGCAGAAGGCTCACTCAAGTCCAGAAGTTCAAGACCAGCCTGGGCAACACATAGTGAGACCCTGTCTCTGAAAAAAACGTAAAATAAAAGCAGGTGGAAGACCATCAGTATTCTACAATTTAGTAGGAAAAAAAAACATGGCTACCTTTTAGCAAAATGAATTTGGTTAATAATGTACCAGAAGTGTGTGTGTATATATCACTTTAGGACTGTGGTTTCTAGTTTAAATTTTTTAACTTGCTTTCCTGAGCGCTTTTATTGAATAACTCTCAAGTACCCTCTGGTGGACGAGATGAAGAACACTTTGATACCAGAGGTGCCATCTGTCACCTCTTCATGTATTATGTGCCTAAAAGTAATCATAACCCACATTGTTAAGTTTACATATATAAAGGATACAGGAATAATGATTATTTTTAAAGAAACACTTTAGATATTTACAGTCATAGCTAATGGTGAGGGATTACATTTTTCTTCTGAGATGGAATCTCCCTATGTCGCCTAGGCTGGAGTGCAGTGGCTATTCGTAAGAGTGATCATAGCTCACAGTAGCCTTGGACCCCTGACCTACTGCATCAGCCTCCTGAGTAGCTGGGACTATAGCTGTGTACCACCATGGCTGGCTAAAGTTTACTTTTATATTTATTAATATTAATAGACAATATTATCTATTGTATTACTATTAGATTATTACATTATTAAAATAAATTGATAAGCCAAAAATATAACAACATTAAAGAGATAATAATTATTAAATAATAATATTATGTGTTATATTTTTGGCTTGTCAATTTATTTTAAATAACTGCTACTGGAAATTTCTCTTTTAGTACTCTCTTTGGAGTAAAAAATTAACATGAGGGTTTTAATCACTTTAAACAGGTCGTTAGACATCTTTTCAAAGAATCCCTAGGTAGGTTAAAGAAAAATAGTAACTTTCACTCAAATGTAAATAATTTAAAAGGCAACAATATAACCTAACTATAATTTCTACTTTAAAGAAACCTAAAAATGACACACAGAAAGTCAACATTTTCCAAAATGTGTGTTGTGAGATACTAGTTCCCTGATGTGCTGGAGGGGAGTAAGAGAAGGGTACTCTCTTAGTTGGGAGACATTTCAGAAGATTAACTTCCTCCCTTCGTTTTGTTTCCATACTCAGATCGTCAGTTCCTGATAACTTGCTTTCTGTGCTACTTGCTCATGGGAAGAACATGTCCTAGGCCACACGACACAAGCTTTCCAGTTTGCTTCACAGCTCAAGTTAGCCTTGTGAAGTTAAAAGTCAGCATTCATGGTCAGGCACAGTGGCTCACACCTGTAATCCCAGCACTTTAGGAAGCTGAGGCAGGCAGACCACTTGAGGTCAGGAGTTCAAGACCAGCCTGGCCAACATGGCGAAACACTATCTCTGCCGAAACTTCAAAAATTAACCAGGCGTGGTGGCACATGCCTGTAGTCCCAGCTACTCAGGAGGCTGAGGCACGAGAATCATTTGAACACAGTAGGCAGAGGTTGCAGTGAGCCAAGATCACACCACTGAACTCCAGCGTGGGCGACAGAGTGAGACCCTGCCTCCAAAAATAAATGAATAAAAAATAAATGTCAGCATTTATATTCATATAAAAACATATATGCATATGTTCTCATACACATATAGTGATTTCGCTGAGTAGTTAATTTAGTCATAGCAAACATGCTTAACACTTAACAGTTTTTTTCTTCTTTAAGTGGAAGGGACATAGTGGGGGGGGGCTTTCACCCTCAAAGCTACGCTTTCTCTCATATTTGAAATGTTTACAATATCATGCTTAATGTATATAATCAAAATATATACCTATATTTAAGTTGCCATATTCAATTGTAGAATTTGAGAGGTAAAAAATATTTTCCAAAAAATGTTCCCAAATGCACCTCTCAAGCTTCCACATGCCCAGACGAGCAGAAAATCCAGTTTTCCAAAGCACAGCCCACCCACCTCCCTTTCTGCAAAATTCACGTCTCTGCTTGTATTCAAAGGACAAGCCCTGGCTTGGTGCTCTTGCGAAGTCCCTAGAACTGAAGCTTAGAGCGCCCCCTTGAGGCTTAAGGGGCATCCACAGTGCTACGCAGCTCTGATGATTTATTATCAATCAACCCACAAAGGTGACTTGGTGTAAGAGACTGTCTTGTCAACGCTACTGCTCTTACTCCTCCCAGTGACTTCAGAGTGCTTTGTAGAAATAGTTTCTCTCACTGAAAAATATAAACGTCATCTTCACCAGACTCTAAACTTATCCTTTTTTTTTTTTTTTTTTTTTTTTTTTTTTGAGGCAAGGTCTCTGCTGCCCAGGCTGGAGTGCTGCGGTGCAATCTCAGCTCACTGTAACCTCTGCCTCCCGGGCTCAACCGATCCTCTCACTTCAGCCTCCCTCACACCCCAAGTAGCTGGCACTACAGGCACACGCCACCATGCCCAGCTAATTTTTTGTATTTTTTTAATAGAGACAGGGTTTCACCATGTTGCCCAAGCTGGTCTCGAACTCTTAGATTCAAGTGATCCACCTGCCTCAGCCTCCCAAAGTGCTGGGATTACAGATACGAGCCACCATGGCTGCCCTTATGTATTATTTATTTAAACTTCACAACATACCTCTATGACAGGTGCTATTCTTCCCATTTTATAGATGAGAAGAGAGATTTGGAGAGCTTAAATAAGGGACTTAAGGGGACACTGCATGAATGCTCAACTTCTTGGATAAATAGGACATGAAACCCACATGGAGGTGATTCTGTCAAAAGCATCTACTCAAGGGCTCTGCAGTCTACACCTAAAATGGGCTAAGCCCAGGTTTTCCACACCAGGATGTGCGGACTTCCTGGCATAAGCAGAATCCTATAAATACTGATACTGTAGATAAACACAGTGCGTCATCTAGGAGTATGTATTAGTCCATTTTATCTCTTCTACAAAGACATATCTGAGACTGGGTAATTGATAAAGAAAGGAAGTTTGATTGACTACAGTACTGCATGTTTGGAGAGGCCTAAACTTACAGTCATGGTGGAAGGGAAAGCAAGGCACATCTTACATGGGAGCGGGTTGAGAAAGAGAAGACAGGGGAAACTGCCAAACACTTGTAAAGCAACAGATCTCATGAGAACTCACTCACCGTCACAAGAACAACATGCAAGAAACCACCCCCACGATGTAATCACCTCCCACCAGGCCCCTACCTTGACACATGGGGATTACGGTTCGAGATGAGATTTGGGTGGGGACACAGAGCCAAACCATATCAGAGTATCAGTTTTTCCTCAAGGTTTTTTGGGGGAAATATTATTTTCTAGTAAGACCAATGGATATATTAAGGAGTGTAAAGTTAACATTTTAAAATATTTTGAGATAAAAAGGCAAAAGGATAAAATTAAAGCTTTTTCTTTGCTGAAAGGCTGTATCACAAAATCTTCTAGGACAATGCTTCTCGTGCTTTCACACGCAGCTGTCTCTCCTGTGGGCAGGGCCAGCTCCAGGGGTGTGAGGCTGGTGGAGTTGCATCCACACTTGCAGATCATGATTCAGGATGGCTGGGCTAAGGCTGCAATTTTGCAGTTCTAACAAGCTCCCAGGTGATACCTGTTATTGGTGCAAAGACCACACGTTGAGTGGCAAGACCCAGCCTTTTTCTCTATTCCTCTGTTTGTAACACTTAACAGGAAAGTTTAAGAAGCAGTAGAGAAGGAGGGCAGTAAATCACAGCAGTCAAAATCATATAGTGAAAAGCGTGGATCTTTACTGCCATTTACTCTGTAAAATACCACAGATTGCTTTTCTCCTGATGTGATGGCTCAGTTTCCTCATCTGGGGAAAATGAGAATAACAGTGACCTCATAGAACAGCTGTGGGGATTAAACATGTGTAAAGCATCTCACATTCACAGTGTTCAGTAAAGACAGCTACTTCATAAGACCATGGCGGAAAAGAAAACATTCAGGATGCTTCTTTCTTCATGTTAATCATATTTCCCATTTTCCAGTCTCTCCTCCTTGCACCTAGGAAAAAGTATTGTTGGAGACAGCAATTCTTTAATGGAAATATCATAGGACCTGCTAATTCTTTTGTTTTGGTTTGGTTTGGTTTTTTGAGACAGAGTCTTGCTCTGTTGCCCAAGTTGGAGTGCAATCTTGGCTCACTGCAACCTCTGCCTCCAGGTTTCAAGTGATTCTCCCACCTCAGCCTCCCAAGTAACTGGAATTACAAGCGCAGGTAATGCCCAGATAATTTTCTTTTTTTTTTTTTTTTCTTTTTTTTTTAGTAGAGATGGGGTTTCACTATGTTGGCCAGGCTGGGCTCAAACTCCTGACCTCAAGTGATCCACCTGCCTCAGCCTCCCGAAGTGCTGGGTTCACAGGCATGAGCCACTGTGCCCAGCCAGGACCTGCTTATTCTTTATGTAAGTCTATTTTGTTGACTTCGTGGGAAATATTATTAGTAAGAGCTATAAATACAAGATTAGTTTACTAGGGCTGTCGTAACAAAGTAGCACAGACTAGATAGTTTAAGCAATATAAATTTGTTTCCTTGCAGTTCTGGAGGCTAGATGGTCAAACTCAAGTTATTGGCAGGTTTGGTTTCACGCTAAGGCCTCTTTCTTTGGCTCATAAATGGTTGTTTTCTTAGTTCAAGGTGCTATAACAAATTACCATAACTGGTTGGCTTAAACAACAAACATTTATTTCTCACAATTCTGGAGGCTGGGAAGTTCAAGATTATATTGCTAGCAGGCCCAGTGTCTGGTGAAGGCCTGCTCCCTGGTTTACAGGTGGCTGTCTTCTCATTACATCCTCACATAGCAGAAAGCAGAGAGAGAAGCAGCTAGTTCTCTCTTCTTATAGGAGAACCGGTCCCAGCATGGGAGTTCCACCCTCATGATCGAATTACCTGCCAAAGGTCCCCCCTCCTAATGCCATCCCAGTAGGGATCCAATATAAGAATTGGAGGGGAAGCCAGCTGCAGTGCCTCACACCTGTAACCCCAGCATTTCGAGAGGCCAAGCCCAGGGGATCACTTGAGCCTAAGAGTTCAAAACCAGCCTGGGCAACATAGCAAGACCCCATCTCTGAAAAAAAATTTTTTAAATAGCTGGGCATGGTAGTGCAAGCCTGTAGTCCCATCTACTTGGGAGGCTGAGGTGGAGGATCAGTTGTGCCTAGGAGGCCCAGGCTGCAGTGAGCTGTGACCATGGCACTGTACTCCAGTCCGGGAAACAGAGTGAGACCCTGTTTCTCACTGCGTCTTCACATGGTCTTCCCTCTGTGCATGTCTGTGTCCTAATCTCCTCTGCTTATAAAGACACCGGTCATTGGATTAGGGCCCATAAATATGACCTGATTTTACCTTAATTATCTCTTTAAAGACTCTATCTCTAAATACAGTCACATTGTTCACTACTGGGGTTTAGGACTTCAACACATGAATTGGGAAGGAGCCCACAGCAAACACAGTGGATGAGCCCAAACATAAATAATATCAGCGAGTTAATATGAAACCCATCCTTGATTTTGACATTCTTTGCAATACATCCTTTATTCTTACATGAATGTTACGCATTGAGGACAGGGGGCTCTTTCCATTGAAGTGAGAGGCTGCATTTGTGAGAGGCTGCTTTTGAATCGCTGCTTTGCTACTGACCACTGAAAACTTGGGCAAGTTATGTTATGCCCTTTATGCCACTGAGCCTTGATATTCTTAACTATAAAATGAGAATAATAATAATGCTTACTTCACAGAATTATTGTGAAGATTACATGAGATAATCTGTGTGTAACAGATTTTTTTTCTCTCTTATTTAGCAAAAGAAGTGGCCAGCAGTTTAATGTAGATTACCTTTGTTCTTGTTTTGAGACAGGGTTTCACTGTGTCACCTAGACTGGAGTGCAGCGGCTCTATCTTGACTCACTGCAACCTCCAGCTGCCAGCCTCAGGTGCCCCTCTTGCTTCACGCTCCTGAATAGCTGGGATTACAGGTGCGGCCACCATATCCAGCTAAGTTTTGAATTTTTTTTATCAAGACAGGGGTCTTGCCATGGTGCCCAGGCTCAAGTGATCCACCTGCCTGGGCCTCCCAAAGTGCTGAGATTACAGGCAAGAGCCACCTCACCCAGCCTGTAGATTACCTTTAAATTATATATATATATATATATATATATATATATATATATATATAGTTTTTTTTTTTAATTTATTTTTTATTTTTTTGCTCACTCTGTCTCCCAGGCTGGAGTGCAGTGGTGCAATCTCAGCTCACTGCAACCTCCGCCTCCCAGGTTCAAGTGATTCTCCTGCCTCAGCCTCCCGAGTAGCTGAGACTGCAAGCACGTACCACCACACCCAGCTAATTTTTGTATTTTTAGTAGACATGGGGTGTCACCATGTTGGCCAGGTTGGTCTTGAACTTCTGACCTCAAGTGATCTGCCTGCCTTGGCCTCTCAAAGTGCTGGGATTACAAGCACGACCCACTGCGCTAGGCCTGAAGATATCTTTAGAGTCTTCCTTCCTTAAATGCAGATGCCAAAGCAAAGCCATGTTGGAGTTGATTCCATGTTGCGCCATGTTGACTTCTGATTAACCCCGGTTCCAGGAAAGTCTCTACAATTTTGTTTATTGTTCTTTGTGTGAGAGCACCTACTTACTGTAAATCCCGCCCTTAGGTCAAAACAACTTTGTTGATTCATAAGTAAATCATGTGGCTAAGTTAAATCAAACCTCTCTTTTGCCTGAAATCGTCAGAAAATAAAATGTGATTTTGACTATTAGGTTTTCGGAAATTGGTTTAGTAATTGCGAGTGTATTATAAGAATTGAAAAAAAAGAGACATTGTTTTTCAAAGAGTTCTTTCTCTTAAGATGTAATATGAAAATATCTAACAGCCGGGTGAGGTGGCTTACACCTATAATCCCAGCACTTTGGGAGGCCAAGGCAGGCAAATCACCTGAGGTTGGGAGTTCAAGACCAGCCTGGCCAACATGGTGAAACCCCATGTCTACTAAAAATACAAAAAATTAGCTGGGCCTGGTGGTGCATACCTGTAATCCCAGCTACTCGGGCAGGAGGCTGAGGCAGGAGAATTGCTTGAACCCAGGAGGCAGAGGTTGCAGTGAGCCGAGATCGCATCATTGCACTCCAGCCTGGGCAACAAGAGTAAAACTCCGTCTCAAAAAAAGAAAAGAAAAGATCTAACAATCTTGATTTTGCTTTCTAATTGTTCTTGTGTTAATACATGACATTTGTACATATTTATGGGTTACATGTGATGTTTTGCTACATGCATGCCATGCGTAATGATCAAAGCAGGGTATTTAGCATATCTATCACCTTGAACATTTATCACTTCTGTGTGTTGGGAGCATTTAAAATCTTCTAGTTGTTTAGAAATATAAAATGGATTATTATTAACTATTTTTTAAAAAACAACCTTGATGTTATTGAACTTCGGTTGTCCTACACATCTTTTCTGAAGCACAAACTTTCCCTGAGTACATATGCCCTGGGTCTGGAGAATGATGGCACAAGGATCTACCATCTTGTCTCACCTACACCCAAGACACAGACACAGCTTTTGTTTGTAAGTCCCTACTAAGTTTTCTTTTTTTTTTTTTTTTTCTTTTTTTTTTTTTTTTGAGACGAAGTCTCGCTCTGTGGCCCAGGCTAGAGTGCAGTGGCATGATCTCGGCTCACTGCTGCCTCCACCTCCCAGGTTCAAGTGATTCTCCTGCCTCAGCCTCCTAAGCAGCTGGGATTACAGGCACCAAGCACCATGCTTCGCTAATTTTTGTATTTTTAGTAGAGAGGGGTTTCACCATGTTGGCCAGGCTGGTCTCGAACCCCTGAGGTCAGATGATCCACTCGCCTCAGCCTCCCAAAGTGCTGGGATTACAGGTGTGAGCAACCGCGGCCGGCCCTAAATGTTTCTTTCTAAGGAACTGGATTTGTCAGTTTCTTTCTTCAGCCTCTCTAAGTTTCTTTGGGCTTCGTGGGAGAGGTTGCGTAGACCTGTCCACCAAGAAGCACTAAGGAGACATCTAGTGGGCCTGAGGCTTAACTGAGTGAAGGAGGTTCCCTTCAGGATGCAGGGCTCTGGGGAGGGAGTTAGTGGGAAGTTTGCAGAATGAGCCCAGGGATCTTCTGGAAAGGGGATGACTAATCCCTTTCCCTACTCCCAAACCTTCTCACTGAGATTTGGAGTTAGATGTATTGGGGTGAATGTGGGCAACCCAGAAAGAATCAGAGACGGAAGAAGCCAACGAGTCCAAGCGGGTAAAGAGATCTAGGCCTTGTGGCCGTCCTTGGCAATAAACCAAAGGAAAAGCATAGAGGGTGATTCTGTGTTCTTTAAGTGCTGGATGCTGGAAGTGACTCTGGCCTATCCCTAAAGACCATGAATTTGCAAAATAAGGTGATTACTAAGGACTCTCACCCTAGAGGCTCGGCTTTATTAGCAATGACAAGGGTTCTTCTTAATTGAGAAGAACACAGGCATCCGCTTTCCCTGAATTGGGGAGCTGAGGCCCCACCTCTACACTTTGCTCGGGCTCCCTTCTCCCTGAAAGGGTTGGGCTGCGCATCCGCACCGGATCTGCTGCTGCCGTCGTGAAGTTGCCGAGAAGCTGGAGCCCATTTCCCCCGGCCTGCCGCTCCATGAAGGAATTAAATACAAACCTGGAACGTTGGGCAGTAAGCTCCCTCCGTGAGTGTAACCCCAAGGGAAGTGCAGCCCATCCTCGGACCCTCCCTACCCCCTTCTGCGGCAGATTCCACTCTAGCAACTGTGGTTGCTACAGTAGCAGAGAACGGGGGCCTGGATTTGGCCACTGCCCGCCACGGCAGGTTTCCGAAGCACCCTTCACTGCAGCCAGCCCACTGAAATAGGTCCAAACCAGTCTGAGCTTCACCTGGAGACACCTGTCAGGGATCTTGGGTTCTAGGACACCTAAATGCGGAGGGTGGAGCCCCGGCGACAGTGATTGAACTTCTGAACTTCCAGCTCTTACCAGCAGGTGGAACCCCAAACAATGCAGTTCCAGAACAGACTGAGAACATTGTATCCAGTAAGAGCACACAGCGCCGTCTCTAACACACGGTAACCACCTTTCAAAATGCGTAGTTATTACGGGAAAGGTATTATTCACATAATTCACATCATAACTTCCTCTCCCCCTCATTATTTTATTTTTGCAAAATGAAAAGAAGAGAAGGAATTTCTCCCTGTTAGCAGAAGAATGAAACTCTAGTCCGGAATTTAATTTTTCCCTTAACCTTAAAGGATTGTATAGAGGATATGAAAAGTCCTAAAGTACCCTCCCTTTTACTTTCTCACCTCTCTTGCTACCCCTACCCCTTAAGTTTCAGTTGCCTACTATAGCTATAACCATAGCAACCCAGTGGTGGGAAATTATGGAAACTCCTACTCATTCTCCTAGATTCAGGTTAAGTCTTCACCTTATCTGGGAAGCCTCCTCCAGTCTCCACGTCGGCATCAGAGGAGACTATTTCACTGTTATCATGGACATCCCGTGCATGCCTGTATTCGAACACTTGTCTCATTGTTTCAGAACTCTGTTGGTCTCCTTCATGCCAGTATGATCTGCTTGTTCTTATTGCATCCCTGGTGCAAATGTGTGGATTCGTACCTGGCACAGAGAAGCTGCTTGGTGCATTTCCCACTCGTGAATGTCAGAAACTGAGAGGTGGAGGGGTGGAGACACTATCGCTTTGGGATGGGAGGGGGAGGGGCGTTATCCCAGGAATGAAGTGGAGTCAGAGTGGTCTAAGGGGCACCGGCAAGGCAGCCAGGGAGGAGATAGGAATCATTCCCTTAGCCAGGAAAGCTGTGTCTGGCACACAGGCTGCCCAGGGAGCAGAGCAGGGTAAGAAACTGGAGAAAATCTATGAAGATAGCAACCTGAGAGTAGGGGGCTGGCGGGGCAGGGAGGGAGTAGTTGAAGTTCAGATCAGTCCAGAGTTTTTGAAGTGGGTCAAAATAAGAGGTTCAAGACTGGTGAGGCTGGGCGCAGTGGCTCCCACGTGTAATCCCAGCACTTTGGGAGGCTGAAGTGGGCGGGTCACTTAAGGTCAGGAGTTCAAGACCAGCCTGGCTAACATAGTGGAAACCCCATCTCTAGTAAAAATACAAAAATTAGCTGGGCATGGTGGCACATGCCTGTAATCTCAGCTACTCGGGAGACTGAGACAGGAGATTCACTTGAACCCAGGAGGCGGAGATTGCAGTGAGCTGAGATTGTGCCTCTGCACTCCAACCTGGGCAACAGAACAAGGCTCTGTCTCAAAAAGAGAAAAAAGACTGAGACCTGGTGAGAGGGGGCTGCAGAACTTTTATAAATGGTGTTAACTGTATAGTGGAGGGGGAGATGGAGTCTGGCGGAACTGCACAGTGAAACCAGGGGAAAAACATCTGTTCTCAATTCCTCTTCAATGGCTCAGGGAGGTGGGAAATAAACAGATCCAGTATGAATACCTTGTAATCACACTTTTAACCTTTTAAACTGCTAAATCACATACATCATTTTATTTAAAAGCAATGTGGACTGCTAGCCAAGACGAACTTGGTTCAAATCCCAGCTTTTCCACTTATTAGCTATGTGAATTTAGATAAGTCACCTAAAGTCTCTGAGCTTCAATATATCCTATAAATAAAGGATATAAGGATATTAAGACCTTCCTCAAAAGACTAATGAGAAAATTTAACATAATGCATGTAAAGTGTTACTTAACACAGGGCCTGACACAGGGTGACTCTTAGCACTCATTCCATCCTTGGTCTGGTTCTTTTGTTTTATTTTCTCTTGTTTTGAGATGGAGTCTCACTCTGTTGCCCAGGCTGGAGTGCAGTGGCATGATCTCACCTCACTGCAACCTCTGCCTCCTGGGTTCAAGTGATTCTCCTGCCTCAGCCTCCCAAGTAGCTGACATTACAGGTACCCATCACCAAGCCTGGCTAATTTTTGTATTTTTAGTAGAGACAGGGTTTCACCATGTTGGCCAGGCTGGTCTCAAACTCCTGACCTCAAGTGATCTGCCTGCCTCAGCCTCCCAAAGTGCTGGGATTACAGGTGTGAGCCACCATGCCCAGCTGGTTCTTTCCTTCCAGTGCCAGCCAAGAATGTGTTCTCCAAATGCTTCTTCCTGAATCCATCTAAATTGCACTAAACCACCGCTAAAAAGAAATTGTTAAAAAAATAATAAATAAAATAAATTGCACTAAACATTATCATGATTTGTTTTTCACATGGGAGGTAGGGATTGAGTACTAATATGATTGCAATAATCCCTTTTCAGGGTCTACAGAAGACTGTAATGGTACTTGCTAATTTTTGAACTATATTCTTCTTTCTCTCATTTGTTACTTGGTGGGTGCAATCTGTACCATTTTTCCCCTGTTCTTTCAGCTTTGAGTGATAAGCCAATACTCATTGCTGCAGGAACATTTACTCAGTCAAGTTATTTCACCAACATTGTGTCCTCAAATACATTCTTTGTTCATCATGTGAAAATTGGACTGTCTTTCATGAGCAGAGATGACACTGTGATCCTCTTCACCTTCAGTGGGCTTTGTTAGCATTCTTAGAATAACAATAGGTGGTGGTGAGCTGTCCACAAACTGTCTCACTTGGGATCTCAACCTTATTAGTAAGAAACATGATTGGAAGGCTGAAGCAGTAGGCTAGAAATTTGTGCCATTACAGTTCCTGCATTAGCCATAAAACTGTCCCATATCAAAGGATAGATGGGCAAGCCTATAGACTAAAATTTCAAATAAGAAGTCTGAAGGATGGTTCTCGTTGTATAATAACCATCTTACATAGGGAAACAGAGGGTGATCTCCTATATGTAATATCATTAATCTATTCTCAGCATATTGCCTGTCATTTGTCACTCCTTTAGAATAATAGATGGTGTAAGCATGCTGGGAAACATAAGGTGAACAAGGAGTCAATTTTTTTCTTTTCTTTTTTTTAGAGACAAGGTCTCATTATCTTGCCCATGCTGTTCTCACACTCCTGGGCTCAAGCAGCCCCCCTTCATCAGCCTCCCAAGTGGCTAAGACTAAACATATAAACTACTATGCCCAACTAAAGAGTCAATTTTCAATGTATGGCCAAAACTAAGAAGGAAACTCCCATTTTATATGGCTTACCACTGAGATATTTGGGGATTCCCAATAGTCCTTATATTGTCTAGGAAGAAGAGAAAGCCATTGATTAACTTGAAACTTTGTTAGGGTAGTTAGACCCTTTATTGAATAATCAATTTAAGAATGAAAATAGGCCGGGCGCGGTGGCTCAAGCCTGTAATCCCAGCTACTCAGGAGGCTGAGGCAGGAGAATTGCCAGAACCCAGGAGGCGGAGGTTGCGGTGAGCCGAGATCGCGCCATTGCGCTCCAGCCTGGGTAACAAGAGCGAAACTCCGTCTCAAAAAAAAAAAAAAAAAAAAAAAAAAAAAAAAAAAAGAATGAAAATAGAATATGTAACTTTCAAATGAGTAGAAGAGTATACAGAAAATCAGTAAACTCAATAGAAGATAGGATCTGAATAAAAAGAAGTAAGTAAAGATTGGTAAGAAAAACCAAAATAAGATGGTAAAAATAATCCAATATACATCAAAAATACTAATAAATGTAAAAGGACTAAATTCACCAGTTATGAGGCAGAGATTCTGAAATTGCTTTTTTAAAAGAAGAAAAAGATATTTGCTGCTTACAAGAGATATTATTTTAAAAATATAAAAACCACCTAGGTAAACTAACTAAAGCTAATTCTTGAACCAAAACTAGCTAAAAGAAGTCTAACGTAGCTACATTATTATCACACAAAATAGACTTTAAAAAATAAGGCATCACTAGAGAGAAGGTATTATGGAATTCTAAGATGAGTAATTTACTAGAAAATTACTCATAGGTATTCTTAAACTTTTATGTACCTATCAACATGGCCTCAAAATATTTATATCAAAAATGGTTATAATTGCAAAAATTAAGTTAACAATTCCCAGTCAAAGCTGGGAAATATTAATTTACTTTATTTAGAAACTGCTAAAGAAGACAAAATAAAAATAGTAAGAATATTTAAAATTTAAACAAATTTAATCAAATAACATATATAACTGTACTCAATTATTATTATACATTCTTTTCAAAAGTACACATGGAACATTTACAAAAACTTTACCCCAACAAAAGTAATAGAGAAGTCCCAATAAGCACAAAATAATTTATATCATTTAAACCACATTATCTGTCTAAAATACAATGAAATTTGAAATCATTTAGCAGAAACATAACCAATCAACCTATCATACTATACTCCTAATACAGTTTAAAAGTTTAAAACACTTTTTTAAATAAATACATCAATTAAGAAATTATTAGGAAACTTATTAAATATTTATGACTAAGTGACAACCAAAGCACTATATATCAAAACAGCTAAAGTCTTTTTTTTTTTTTTTTTTTTTTTTTTTGAGACAGACTCTTGCTCTGTTGCCAGACTGGAGTGCAGTGGTGTGATCTTGGCTCACTGCAACCTCTACCTCCTGGGTTCAAGTGATTCTCCTGCCTCAGCCTCCTGAGTAGCTGGGACTACAGATGCACACCACCATGCCTGGCTACTTTTTGTATTTTTAGTAGACATGGGGTTTAACCATATTGACCAGGATGGTCTCGATCTCTTGACCTCATGATCCACCAGCCTCAGCCTCCCAAAATGCTGGGATTACAGGAGTGAGCCTCCACACCCGGCCTAAAGTAGTTTTTGAAGAGAAATGTATAACCTTAAATGCATATATTTGGGGGAAAAGATTTCAATTAATTTATCATGCAATTAAAGATGTTGGAAAAAGAACCACAGTGTGTATGCCAAAAAAGAAAAGGAAAGAAAGACTAACGATGGGCACAGAAATTAAGAAAACAGAACGTAAACAGATAAGAAAGAGCATCAGCAACACCAAAAGCTTGTTTTTCTGAAAAGATTGATACACTAGATCATCCTCTAGTGAGATCGATCAAAAAGATATAAACAATATCAAGAATGAAGAAGGGGGTGGGCATGGTGGATCTCACCTGTAATCCCAGCAATTTGAGAGGCCAAGGCGGGTGGATCACTTGAGCTCCGGAGTTTGAGACCAGCCTAGGCAACATGGCAAAACCCCATCTCTACAAAAAAATACGAAAAATTATCTGGGCCCAACATTTTGGGAGGGCAAGGTGGGAGGATCATTTGAAGTCAGGAGTTTGAGACCAGCCTGGCCAACATGATAAAACCCTTTAGAGACTATTACTAAAAACAAACAAACAAACAAACAAAACAGATAGCCAGGCATGGTGACACACCTGTTGTCTCAGCTACTTGGGAGGTTAAGGTGGAAGATCACCTGAATCCCGGGAGGTCAAAGCTGCAGTGAGCCATAATGGAGCCACTGTACTCCAGCCTGGGCAATGGAGTGAAATCCCATCTCAAGAACATTTTTTAAAAAGGCACTTAGTTACAGTAAATTTTAAATTAACAAGAAAATCAACTTTATGTCAAGATGTTATAATCAACTTTATGCCAAGATATTTGAAACTAGATGAATAAACAATTGTTTTGGAAAACTGTAAGTTACCAAAATTGAATCAAAAAGAAATGAAAAACTTCAATGGACTTTATAAATCAATAAAGAAATTAAATCAGTAATTTAAAAATCTATCCATTAGAAAACTGAGAAATTATTTTTTAGCAGATTGATAAAAATTAAAGCATCTGACAATGCCAAGAGTTGTGAAGGAAATGAGGATTCTCAAATTCAGATGATGGAAATGTAAATTGCTACAAGCATGGGGAGAGCAATTGAAGGATCTTCTAAATTTGTACATAAACACACCCTATGACCCAGCAATTCTATTTCCAGCAATTTGTTCTAGAAAAAGCTTGGCATAGACTGGGCACAATGGCTCATGACTGTAATCCCAGCACTTTGGGAGGCTGAGGCAGGTGGATCACCTGAGGTCAAGAGTTCGAGACTAGTCTGGCCAACATGGTGAAACCCTGTCTCTGCTAAAAATACAAAAATTAGCCAGGCATGGTGGCCCATGCCTGTAATCCCAGCTACTTGGGAGGCTGAGGCAGGAGAATAGCTTGAACCTGGGAGATGGAGGATGCAGTGAGCCAAAATTGCACCACTGCACTCCAGCCTGGGCAACACTCCATCTCAAAACAAAACAAAACCAAAAAAAAAAAAAAAAAAAAAAAAAAAAAAAAAAAAAAAAAAACAGAAAAAGAATAAGTCTGGCATAGATCTACAAGAACAGAGCACAAAATTGGTCATTGAAGTATCTTTTTAAATGGTGAAAAACAGGGAGTGGGCAGGATGCGGTGGCTCACGCCTGCAATCCCAGAACATTGGGAGGCTGAGGCGGGCAGATGACTTGAGCTCAGGAGTTAGCCACCAGCCTGGCCAATGTGTTGAAACCCCGTCCCTACTAAAAAAAAAAAAAAAAAAAAAAAAAAGTACAAAAATTAGCTGGGCATGGGACGCTCACCCGTAATCCCAACTACTTGGGAGGTTGAGGCAGGAGAATGGCTTCAACCTAGGAAGCAAAAATTGCAGTCAGCAGAGATAGCGCCACAGCACTCCAGCCTGGGACACGGAGCCAGACTCTGTCTCAAAAACAAACAAACAATCAAAAAGCAGGAAGTGATGTTAATTTCTATCACTAGGGGACTAGATCTGTAATATATATATATATATATATATATATATATATATATATACACACACACATAAGTATATGCTAGAGAAAGAGATACTGTATAGTAGGTGAAATTAATGAATTTAGATATATGTTTCAACATAGGTAAAAATTTAAAACATAACCTTTAGAAAAAGCAAGTTGTGAAATAATAGCTATAGTATGATAGTTATGTAAAAGTTTTAAGAACACACAAAATAGTTATCCATTGTGGATTCAGATAGATAGATGAATAGATATTAAGTAGTTTTAAAACCTGGATTGGAATATTCAAGCTAACAAAAGGATAGTAGTTTCTCTGGGGAAGGAGGGAGAGAAATGGGCCGGGAAAGTGTTCAGTCGTATCTGTAACATTTTATTGCTTTAATTTAATTTAATTATTTAATTTTTTTGAGACAGAGTCTTGCTCTGTTGCCGAGACTGGAGTGCAGTGGAACAATCATGGCTCACTACAGCCTCAACCTCCTGACCTGAATTGATCTTCCCAAATCAGCCTCAGGAGTAGCTTGGACTACAGGTGTGCACTAGCACACCCGGCTAATTTTTTATTTTTTTGTAGAGACAGGGTCTCATTAGTTTCCCAGGCTGATCTCAAGCAATCCTTCTGCCTCAGCCTCCCAAAGTGATGAGATTACAGGTGGGAGCCACCATGCCTGTCCTAAGTAATATTTCTAATAGAAATAATAACAACTGTAGCCAGGCATGAGGGCTCGACTGTAATCCCAGCACTTTGGGAGGCCAAGGCTGGCGGATCACCTGAGGTTGGGAGTTTGAGATTAGCCTGATCAACAAGGGAAAACCCCGTCTCTACTAAAAATACAAAAATCAGCTGGGTGTGCTTGTGCGTGCCTGTAACCCCAGCTATTCGGGAGGCTGAGGCAGGAGAATCATTCAAATCCAGGAGGTAGAGGTTGCAGTGAGCTGAGATCATGCCACTGCACTCCAGCTTGGGTGACAGAGTGAGACTCTGTCTCAAAAAAAAAAAAAAAAAAGAAGAAGAAGAAGAAGAAGAAGAAATGTTCTTTCACTGCCAGAAAGTGGCTCGTACCTGTAATCGCAGCACTCTGGGAGGCCCAGGCAGGCAGATCACCCAAGGTCAGGAGTCTCAGACCAGCCTGGCCAAACCTGGTGAAACCTCGTCTCTACTAAAAATACAAAAATTAGCCAGGCATGGTGGCAGGCACCTGTAATCCCAGCTACTTGGGTGGCTGAGGCAGGAGAATTGCTTGAACCTGGGAGGTGGAGGTTACAGTGAGCTGAGATCGTGCCATTGCACTCCAGCCTGGGCAACAGAGCGAGACTCTCTCTCAAAACAAAACAAAAAGAAACGTTAATTTGCTATTCTGTAGAGTCAGTTTCACCTATTCAGGCAGCTTCTTTGATGATGCTTTTGCTCTTGGGTCTCAGACTGCATTTCTCACATGTCTGTTAGGTTTGGCTTTCTGTTATGGAATAAAAATGGTTGCATTTGCCATTAGTTAAGAGCCGGGGCTCTAGGGTCAAATGAACTAGATTTTGAATCCTTACTCTAAAACCTGGTAGCTATGATGTTCTTAGAAAAGTTGAGCCTTCATTTTTTTCATCTGTAAGATGAGGCTAATGAAGGGACCTCTTTCGCTGGGATGGTAAGAAATCAAGCTGGGTTCTCCGTGCACACAGAAGTCTGTGTGGGAAAAAAGAAAAACATATCAAGCTGACTCAATGGCCTGTGCCTGTAATCCCAGCTCTGGGGGAGCCTGGGTGGGAGGATAGCTTGAGCCCAGGAGTTCAAGACCAGCCTGGGCAAGACAGCAAGATCTCATCTCAAAAGAAAGAAATCAGTTAACAGCACAGTGCCCACCATGTGAAACACTTAATGAACATGGATTGTTTTCTGTGAACGCTGCTAAGAATTACAGCATGGTTCTACAAAGGTTGTCGGTCATCTAAAAACAACAATGTATTTTACCAAATACAGACTTTTAAAAAATTTCAGAGTAATGTCGGTAAAGATGATACGCATTACCCAATTAACCAAAAACAAAATTGGTGCTTTTGTGGGCCAGTCCCTTTGCAAACAGGTGCTGCCATGTGGCGTTTCCAGGCAGCGGAGCCCTGTCCTCTGCTGCCAGTCACAACAGATGCCATCAGCCTTGTCAAACCAGTCCAATTAGGTCACATGACTTCAAGTAATCTCTTTTAGTTCCTCTCTTGTCAGTCTATAAACTGAGGTAACCAAGGAACTTGGTTCTAACACTTGGTAAAGAAGGAGAATGGGGTGGGGGTGTGTGGGCAGAAGCATAATTAAGAAAAAATATATCCTGGAACTAGATAGAGGTGATGCTTACACAACATAGTGAATATACGAGATGTTACTGATGGTAAATTATGTTATGTATATTTTACCACAATAAAAGAGAGAGAATGACACAAAGTTGACCCCTGAGATTCACAGAGTAATCCTCTAGGTACAAACACAGAACTGGGCTATGATTCCAGTAAAGAACAAAAGAAACATGTAGTCATTTTACAAATTGACAGAGATGCATAAACACGTCATGCATAAACGATGAAAGTATTCCATGCCTGATTTGGTTTGGCTCTCTGTACCCACCCAAATCTCATCTCCATTTGTAATCCCCACGTGTCGAGGGAGGGAGGTGATTGGATCATGGAGGTGGTTTCTCCCATGCTGTTCTCGTGACAGCGAGTGAGTTCTCATGAGATCTGATGTTTTACAAACGTTTGGAAGTCCATCCTTGGCTCTTCTCTCTCCTGCCACCTTGTGAAGGAGGCGCTTGCTCACCCTTCACCTTCCTCCATGACTGTAAGTTTCCCGAGGACCCCCAGGCATGTGGAACTGTGAGTTAATGAAATCTCTTTCCTTTTTAAGTTATCCAGTCTCAGGTATTTTTTTTAGCAGTGTGAAAATGGACTAATGCCATACATTCATGATAAAGTAAAAGTGACCTTTTGCTTATCAAGGAGACCTGAAATTTGGATCACTATGACCTCTAAGGAGCAACTGTGTGCAATTTGGACTCAGCTTTATGGGAATAGATGAAATGTGATAGGTGCAAATGGTGCCACTTTCTTGCCTGTGGAAATGGAGCATTGTTCTTCAGTCTATCAAGGTTGTCTGATGTAGAGCTTACATTTCCTAAGAATAGCATAAAATCTACTGACTGTTCTTTTCCCGCAATTAAAGTCAGGCATTGGTTATTTTTGGCTTCAGATATTTAAAGTAGAAATAAGAATGTGTTCTAGCCTGGGCAACATGATGAGACTCCATCTCTTCAAAAAAAAAAAAAAATACAAAAATTAGCATGTGGTGGTGTATAGGCGTCTGTGTTCTCAGCTACTTGGGTGGCTGAGATAGGAGGATCACTTGCACCCAGGAGGTAGAGGTTACAGTGAGCCAAGATCATGCCACTGCATGCCAGCCTGGGTGACAAAGTGAGACCCTGTCTTGAAAAGAAAAAAAGAAGAAAAAGAATGTGTTAACTGGTCCAGTGTAGTGGCTCACATCTGTAATCCCAACACTTCAGGAGGCCAAGGTGGGAGGATTGCTTGAGGCCAGGAGTTCAAGACCAGCCTGGGAAACATAGCAAGACCCTGTCCCTACAAAAATTTTAAAATGTTAAAAAGAAAAAAAAGTATGTTAATTAGAAGACTTCTGTCATATACTATCGTCTTATCTTCTGCTATATGTTAAAGAATTTCCAAGTTTCCACTTCTATTGGAAACTTTGAGGTCCAGCATGGGAAGGAGAATGTCTGTGGGAGAGAGGTTCTAAATTTATCTCAATATATGCAACAGTCATTTACTGAGAGCTCAGGCTGTGCCCAGCACTTTGCTAAGCTCATTACAAAAGTTATCACACTTAATCCTCACAACAATCCTATGGAGGCAGGTACTATTTTCATCCACACTGTACATATGATAGGTCTGAGGCTTGGAGATATTATGTAACTTTCCCAAAGTCACGTGGCTAATAATCAACACAGCCAGGATGAGAGCTAAGGGCCTTATCACTCCAAATCTTACACTCTTAACCACTAGCTATGCTGCCTCTCTGTTCCACCTGAGTGGAAAACTGAGTTTCACCATTTTTTTCTCCGCCTCTTGGCTCTGCTTTCCTCTGTGATGGCTTCATCCTCAAGCAAGCTTTGTCCACGTGGCTGCAAAGATGGCCCTAGCAGCTCTGGGTGTGTGTGATTCTTAGCCTCTGTGATTCCCAGGAGAATGGGTGTGGTAATTGTCATGGAGAGGGCTCTGGGGTAAATTACCTGTGAAATGGTTGCCTATAGTTCTTCCCTTTCTTGTGTGAGCATGCCACTTCTCCCATGAACAGGTGGAGTTTATTTCTTTTCCTCCTGAATCTGACGGTTTCTTTGACCAGCATGCATTCTGGGACTTCTCAACCCAGGCCTTTGAAAGACCAGCAGCCTTTGCTTTGCTGTCTGGGAACCCAACTGCTGTGCTGTAAAGAAGTCCAGGCTATGTCACTGGAGAAAGGCCCCACAGAGAGGCCCTGAAGATGAGGTGCCGCATGGAAGGAAGCCCATGAAGGAATATCAAGGCACCTCCACAGATTACCAGGGTCCTGGACCTTCCAGCTCAGCCCAGCTGCCCGCTGAATGCAGCTGTGAATAAATCCAGACACAGCCACACTGGGAAGAAGACTCTGTCAACCCACAGAATCACAAGAAATAATACAACCTTACTGTTTAAGATTGCCAAGTTTGGGAGCAGACAGTTATTGCTATTGGCTTGGCATGAGTAGTGTGCCCATTTCTTGATATTTCATGCGCAGGACCATGCAGGCCTCTGATTGGGAAGGTGTACTTCACCCACATGCACCCTTGGCACCTCAGTGAATACCTATAGAAATGCTAGACAGATGGGAAAAACCCATGTCCACCTGTCTTGTGTGGTTTATGTTAATGTGGTAGAAAGAGCAAGGACTTTGGGGTTCAAATACCTGGATTTAAATATCTGGCCATCCCTCTTTTCCATGTGCCACCACGCACAGGACATACGGTCTCTCTGTGTCTTTCTAAAAACTAGAAATAAAATTTTTTTTTCACACAAGTTTCTTTTATGGAGATAAAGAGATTTATTTCACAAATATTCACTGAGTTCTTCCAATAGACCTGGCACTATCCAATGCATTATAAGCACTTTGAAGACAAGCTTTTTATATTTATTGAATGAATGAGTTGTGACAGATCCTGGTGACACAAAGGGAAGTGCAGAATTGGTCTCTGAAAAGTTCAGAGTTAGTAAAGAATGTGTACAAGACTACAAAGTGGCATATGAAATTTAGTTGTTCTTATTTAACCTTTTAAATGCAGTCATTCATTCATTCATTCATTTACTAACTCCTCCTACCTCATTCCCAAGAGTATTTGCAGAAGCTTTAAAAAAATCATTAAATATAAAAGGATGAAATATAGATGAGGAACCAGGGCAAAACAAAAATAAAGGTTAAAACAATGATTTATTAATCTATAACTTGATTGCAACATACTTTGGCTTTAAAGGTATATTTGGCAAGGTACATTGCATTGTTCTTATTGCAACATTGACTGTTTTTTTGTTTTGGTTTGTTTTGGCTTTCTGTGTGTGTGAGATGGAGTCTCCCTCTGTTTCCCAGGTTGGAGTGCAATGGGATGATCTCAGCTCACTGCATCCTCCATCTCCTGGATTCAAGCAATTCTCCTGCCTCAGCCTCCCAAGTAGTTGGGATTATAGGCACCCACCACCACGCCTGGCTAATTTTTGTCTTTTTAGTAGAGATGAGGTTTTGCCATGTTGGTCAGGCTGGTCTCAAACTCCTGACCTCAGGTGATCCACCCACCTTGGCCTCCCAAAATGCTGGGATTACACACTTGTGCCACTGCACCCAGCCTGACTGTTTTTAATCTAGTATCTCCACTTAAGATAATTAAGCTATCGGCCGGGAATGGTGGCTCACGCCGGTAATCCCAGTATTTTGGGAGGCCAAGGCAGGTGGATCTCCTGAGGTCGGGAGTTTGAGACCAGACTGACCAACATGGAGAAACCCTGTCTCTATTAAAAATACAAAAAGTTAGCCAGGCATGGTGGCACATGGCTGTAATCCCAGCTACTCCAAAGCCTGAGGCAAGAGAATCGTTTGAACCCGGGAGGCAGAGGTTGTGGGTAGGCAAGATCGTGCCATTGCACTCCAGCCTGGGCAACAAGAACAAAACTCTGTCTCAAATAATAAT
This sequence comes from Saimiri boliviensis, assembly GCF_048565385.1. Taxonomy (NCBI): domain Eukaryota; kingdom Metazoa; phylum Chordata; class Mammalia; order Primates; family Cebidae; genus Saimiri; species Saimiri boliviensis. The sequence continues at coordinate 102,302,154 of NC_133454.1, forward strand.
AATAATAATAATAATAATAATAACTAAGCTATCACTAATGCCTAGATTTCTAGAAGCAATAACTTCTAAGTTAGCCAACTGTAGTTTTGTCATAAACACATCCTCTCAGATTTTATTGTACATTTCAATTACTTTCAATTGGTAGGAAAGGTCTTGGAAAATCTGCTTCTACTGCAGTTGTGTTAAATTAATTGGTTCAGTCTAAGAGATCTAACCATTGTGTATATGGTGATCAAATGGGAAGCAGTGGAGACTGGTAGGTAAAAATCAGGAAGGAAGCAGCTAGAAGCTAAAAACCAAGCTTCAGATTCCTCCTCTGTCACTTACTATGCGTGTAACCTTGAGCAGCTCACCTTGCTAAGGCTGTTTCCTCATCAGTAAAATGGGTGTAATAGTAGTATTTACACCATAGGGTTGTTATGAGAATTAAATTAGATGACCTGCATAAGACATAGTAAATGTTCATAAATGTTAGCTATTGCCACCATTGTAATGCAGAGAGGATCAATTATGGAGGTGCCTAGCTTTGGGGCAGCTGTAATTTTATTGCAAGTCTGAGTAGGTGGGTATTAATTAGGACATTCTGATAACAACTGAAATAGAGGTAATTCTGGTCATTTGAAAGTTACTTATGTGCTATTATATTTAGCTCATCAGAACACATGACTTGCAGCCTTGTCTTCCTGAGGCATCCTTTTGCCTGGAGAGATTAAAAGTGTTACAGAGGAATGCAAAGAGGAAATCCAGCTTCTGACACTCAAAAATAGGATTTTCATGCACAACCCTAGCAAGAGAGGACTGCAGATCTTCCTTTACCTCTATCTTTATTTATCAAGGGCCAGGCTAGTGACTGTAGAGTTCCATACAGGAAGAAGGAGGACAATGCTACCCCTTCTTAACCTCAGAGGTATTGTGGGAGGAAGAATAAAGAAAGGGGGATAAAGTAAATGTTTAAATATGGGTCCCAGCGTTCCCTGTCTAGGCTTCAGCAAGCATCTTTTGCTCTGTTGTCCATTTGGGTTTCTGTTTAGTAAAGAGACACGTTGAAGGCTGTTCTAAGGTAACTAGGAGAGCAGGCATATCCATTAAATTTGGTAGCTCAAGTGAGCTGGGCAAAGGCATTCTTTTTTGTTTTTGTTTTTGTTTTTGTTTTTAAGACAAAGTCTCACTCCGGCAACCAGGCTGGGTGCAATGGCACACTCTAGGCTCACTGTAACCTCCACCTCCTGGGTTCAAGTGATTCTCCTGCCTCAGCCTCCATAGCTGGGATTACAGGTGTGTGCCACCACACCCAACTAATTTTTATATTTTTAGTAGAAATGGGATTTCACCCTGTTGGCCAGGCTGGTCTTGAACTCTTGATCTCAAGCAATCTGCCCTTCTTGGCCTCTTAAAGTGCTGGAATTATAGGCATGAACCACTGTGCCTGGCCAGGCAAAAGCATTCTTGAAGTTTAGGTTTCTGAGCTGCTCTTAAGCATCAAGGAACTGCAATCAGCTTCCTATGGTGGAGCAAGGTTATCTACCTCATCACAGAAGCAAGTGAGACACTGGTGGGGGTGAACCACTGGGGGTGGAACAGAGGAAGATGAGGCAGAGGCTCAGAGGTCTGCAGCCAGGAATGATGCAACTCAAGAGAGATCTGACCGCATCCTCCACCTGGAGCCCCTGTCGTCCTCTCCATAATGTCGTTGAAGGAAACCAGTTCAATGTGACCTTGGACAGACCCCTTAAACTGTCTGGGTTTCCAACTCTTCATCTGTAAAATGAAGAGACAGGCAAGATAATCTCCAAAGCTCGCACTAGTCATGAAATTATATGTTTCTGAGGCTGGGCACCATGGCTCACGCCTGTAATCCCAGCACTTTCGGAGGCCAAGACAGGAGGATCACCTGAGGTCAGGAGTTCAAGACCAGCCTGACCAACATGGCAAAACCTCATCTCTACTAAAAATACAAAAAAGTTAGCCAGACATGATGGTGCGTGCCTATAACTCCAGCTACTCGGGAGACTGAAGCAGGAGAATCACTTGAACCCAGGAGGCAGAAGTTGCAGTGAGCCAAGATCACACCACTGCACTCCAGCCTGGTCCACAGAGCGAGGCTTTCTTCTCCCCAACTGCCCCCCAAAAAAAGAAAGAAAAGGAATTCTATGTTTCTACAATTCAAATCAATGTCAAACCTTCTAACACATGTAATTTGTGGTATGAATACAACCTAATTGAACTGCTAGATCGGGGTCTTCAATCATTTAGCTTCTCTGGGCCACACTGGAAGAAACTTTGTCTTGGGCCACATATAAAATACACTAATACTAATGATAACTGATGAGCTATTTAAAAAAATAGCAAAAAAAAAAAAATCTCATAATGTTTTAAGAGTTTACGAATTTGCGTTGGGCCGCATTCAAAGCCATCCCAGGACATGTGCCGCCACAGGCTTCAAGTTGGACAAGCTTGTGCTAGAGACTTAAGGTCATGGGGAAACCTGGTAGCCCCTAGAGTAGCAGCAGAAGGATAAGACCTCATGTCTAACGAATTTCAGACCTGCCAATTCTGACAAAAATCCCCTCTGTTACTATATTCAAGCAAAAGACAATAGAATTAACAAACTTCTATTTTATGAATTTTAGGATCAGCTATTAAAACCCTATATTCCTTATTACTCAGTAATAAAACTACTGATATGTGCAACAATATGGATAAATCTCAAAATAATTATGCTGAGTGAACGAAGCCAGGCATGAAAGAGTACACACTGTATGATTCCATTTGTATACAAAACTTTCTGTCTATAGTGACAGGCAGATCATGGTTGCCTGGGAACAGGGTAGGGGACATAGGGGCATTTACAAAAGGAGCATGAGGAAACTTTTGAGGGCAATGCATATATTCACTATCTCGATTGTTGGTGATGGTTTCATGGGTGCATATGTATGTCAAAACTTATAAATTAAACACTTTAAATATGTGTAGTTTACTATACATTCCTTATATATCCGTAAGTCTATTTTTTAAGGATCAAAGCTTTTTTTTTTTTTTTTTGAGATGGTGTCTCCCTCTGTCACCCAGGCTGGAGTACAGTGATGCAACCTTAGCTCACTACAACCTCCGCCTCCCGGGTTCAAGTGATTCTCTTGCCTCAGCCTCCCAAGTAGCTGGGATTATAGGTGCCCATCACCATGCCCCGCTAACGTTTTTGTATCTTTAGCAGAAACGGGGTTTCACTATGTTGGCCAGGCTGGCTTTGAACTCCTGACCTTGTGATTTGCCCACCTTGGCCTCCCAAAGTGGTGGGATTACAGGCATGAGCCACTGCACCCAGACTTAAGGATCAAATTTTTAAAAGTAAAAGAAACTTTATGCTTTTAAAAATTTCTTCGTTTGTCAACTTTAGTGAAAATAAACATTTTAACGGGACATAATGGCTCACACCTGTAATCCCAGTGCTTTGGGAAGCTGAGGTGAGAGGATCACTTGAGGCTGGGGAGTTCAAGACCAGCCTGGGTAACATAGCAAGACCTCATTTCTACAAAAAATGTTTTTAAAAAATTAGTCGAGCATGATGGCACTCATCTGAGGTCTTGACTACCTGGGAGGCTGAGGCAGGAGGCTCACTTGAGCCCGGGAGTTGGGGGCTGCAGTGAGCTATGATCACAACACTGCACTCTAGCCTGGACAACAGAGAGACCCTGTCTCAGAAAAAAAAAAAAAATGTTAACTTCTAGTTGTTACACATGAGAGGGGGAAAAAAAAACAGTAAAAGGGAGTGTATGTATATACGACATACATATATGTATGTATCGTATGTGTGTGTGTCTGTATATGCACACAATTATGTCTTCTAATAAGGCCTCATCCTTTAATTATTGAAACACAGAAATCAGATAAGCTAAATTTAAAACATCCCACAAAGTAACAAAACGTTAAAGCATAAGATCGCACGTATTTCTGATTCGTATATAATTTGAGATACTGAAACTTCAAAAATTTAAGTAGTAATACTGTCATTTGTTTAAATTTTGTGCAACTGGTACTTGAGATGCTGTTAATTTCCTTTTAGATGCGTTGCCTACAACTAAAGCATGCTGTCACCAGCGGGGAATTATAATTCAGTTACAGCCACACAGTATAAGTGGCAGATCTGGACCTCAAGTATGGTTAACTCAGAAAAAGTGGCAGAAATGAGCATTCAATTTTTCTTTTTTTTTTTTTGAGACAGAATTTTGCTCTTGTTGCCCAGTCTGGAGTGCAATGGCACAACCTCGGTTCACCGCAACCTCCCAGGTTCAAGCGATTGTCCTGCCTCGGCCTCCCGAATAGCTGTGGTGCTCACCACCACACCCAGCTAATTTTTGTACTTTTAATAGAGATTGGGTTTCGCCATGTTGGCCAGGCTGGTCTCAAACTTCTGACCTCAGGTGATTCACACGCCTTGGCCTCCCAAAGTTCTCGGATTACAGGCATCAGTCACCACGCCTGGCCATGAACACTCAACTTTTTAAAAGAGTAAAGAAATAACTCTTGGCAATGATGTATCACTACTGGTTATGTTCATTTATTTCCATTTTAAATGTGATAAGAATTCTAGAAATCAATACAGACGTATTATTTTCTTGCAAATGCCTAATTGTTATATCTTTTAGTTCTCTGCTTTTAAGACGCAAGCACTGCAACTCAAACAGAGGGCATGAGAAAAGTGTGTCAGAGAAGCTAAAAACAAAAGTCCCTAGTTCTGGAGAAATCTGTGGATTTGAAATAATTAGCAGAAGACCAGCTTAATTTATGTAATAGCATATACACATTCTTAATTAAAAATTCAAAATGCTTCCTGTTCTCAGGACTCTAAAATGGTGCATAACCAGTTAAAGTTAAGGTTAGGGTCATATGCCATCAGGCTTTCCTTGTCTAACATCTGAAGTTGACATTAAATTCTAAAGTTGACTTTTTCTTGTTTTACAGGCAGTGAGTTTTTTGTTTTTTGTTTTTGTTTTTAGACCAAGTCTCACTCTATCATCCAAGCAGGAGTGCAGTGGTGCATCTTGGCTCACCTCAACCTCCACCTCCTGGGTTCAAGTGATTCTGTGTCTCAGCCTCCCAAGTAACTGGGATTATATGGGCACCACCATGCCCAGCTAATTTTTGTATTTTTAATAGAGACAGGGTTTTGCCATGTTGGCCAGGCTGGACTCGAACTCCTGACCTCAAGTGATCCACCTGCCTTGGCCTCTCAAAGTGCTGGGATTACAGGCATGAGCCACCACTCCCAGCCCCGTTTTATTATTATTATTTCTGGACAATTTGGGCTCCATTTAAAAAAGAAAGAGAGAAAGAGAGATCTATCTCTCAACTGGGTGCTTATTCTGTACGAGGTACTTTGCTGAGTAATTTCTGTGTATCATCTAATTTTCTTTCAGTAGCCACCACTCTTATGATCATCTTAGTTTATAGATGGAAACATTGAGAATTAGAGGAGTTAAGAAACTTACCCGTGCTCACACAGCTGGCAAGAGACAGGGCTAGGACTTAAATTCTTCCAAGGCCATGTTGAAAGTTATCAGTGGAGGAAGCTAGAGAGTCTGGTCCAAAGTCTCTGAGGCATAGAGAAGCTCTAGCCAATGTTTCCTCCTCTCTAGGCAACAAAAACAGAAAAACAAATACTGGTTAGCAGCACACTTACTTCCATGTCAAGTTTATGAAACCTCAGGATCATTTATTTATGATTAGAGATTTCCCAACAAGTTCTGCTTTGGGAGGAAAAGGTCTGAAATTTCCTCTGCTTTTGTTTCTCTTGGACTGTCATTGTATGTGCTGGACTGCGATCAGCTGTGCGGAGAGAAGACAGGGTGGGACAGGCCAAGAGCTGGTCAAGGAGACAGAGAGGGACTTGAGGGATCCTGAATAACCTACAAAGGCTGTGGGTTTACAGAGGTGAATCTGAGATGTGACATGAGCTGGGCTCCAGGTAGATGAACTGGAGGTGCCCAAATCCTAAAATGGGCATTATGTAGCAGAGAATGGGTAAAGACTGCTGTCCAGATCTCCAAAGCTGCCAAGAATGCACTATCAGAACGTCCAGGCTGGGCTCCATCTTCAATCTAGGAAAAAGAGAAAGGAGGAACTGTTGGAATTGTGGTAACCCTGGACACAAGGGTTACAAGGTCACAAGGGTTACCCCGGATCACAAGGTCAAGAAATCGAGACCATCCTAGCACCTAATATTTGATCATTTGGTGTCAGGCAACATGCAAGCTTTATTTGCATTCTCTCATGTAATCATCCTCCATGAGTTAGGTATAGGTGAGAAAGGTGAAGTTTAAAGACAGTTAAGGCTGGGTGCAGTGGCTCACACCTGTAATCCCAGCACTTTGGGAAGCTGGGGCGGGAGGATCAATTGAGCTCAGGAGATCAAAACCAGCCTGGGAAACATGGCGAAACCCCATCTCTACAGATCATACAAAAATTAGCCGAGCATGATGGCTTTTGCCTGTAGTCCCAGCTACTTGGCAGGATGAGGCAGAAGGATCACTTGAGCCCTGGAGTTTGAGGCTGCAGTGAACCATGTTCATGCCAATGCACTCCGTACCAATGGGCAATAAAGTGAGGCCCTGTCTCAAAAAAACAACAACAAAACAATGGTTAACTCAGCAAGATCTCCCTAGGCTGTCTAACTAAAGACAGCTGGTCTCCCTAGGTAAAGAACTGAAATAAGACCTTGAGGCTGGGAATAGCATCTTGCCTTGTTGGTCCAGGGACAGATATTAGAGACTATTCTGGTTTTTAAGCTGATCAGAATAAGTCAGACTCTGGAGATCCTAGTCATTGCAAGAGCAGAATTGATTTTCTGAGTTGCTGTAACTTTCATAATATGGTTAGAAAGGAATTGCTGAGTGTATCATAGCCAATTATCGTAAATAATAATGGCTTTGAAAAGGTTTCATCTCTTGCATCATACGTAGACACATTTATTCGACGAACATTTACTGATTTCCTATTTGTGTTGGGCACTGCTCTAGGAGCTGAGAGTATAAAAATAAACAGGAGACAACCCTTGTCTTCAAGGAGCTTATAGTCTATTGGAGAAAATAAAATATTATGTGCTAACTGCTAAAATAGAGGTCTGTGAAAAACTCTGCCAAAGAAGCTTCACAAAGATAATGGAGTTGAGTCTTGAAGGATAAATAGGAATTATTTAAGAACATTACAGGGGTGGGCGCAGTGGCTCATGTCTGTAATCTCAGCACTTTGGGAGATGGGATTGGGTGGATCACCTGAGGTCGGGAGTTTGAGACTAGCCTGACCAACATGGTGAAACCCCATCTCTACTAAAAATTAGCTGGGTGTGGTGGCACGTGGCAGTAATCCCAGCTACTTGGGAGGCTGAGGCAGGAGAACCGTTTGAATCCAGGAGGCGAAAGTTGCAGTGAGTCGAGATGGTGCCATTGTATTCCAGCCTGGGCAACAAGAGAGAAACTCTGTCTAAAAACAAGAAAAGAAAAAAAAAAAGAAGTCCAGGAACAGTGGCTCACACCTGTAATCCCAGCACTTTGGGAGGATGAGGAGGGACGGTCATGAGGTCAGGAGTTCGAGACCAGCCTGGCCAACATGGTGAAACCCCATCTCTACTAAAAATTAGCTGGGTGTGGTGGCACGTGGCAGTAATCCCAGCTACTTGGGAGGCTGAGGCAGGAGAACCGTTTGAATCCAGGAGGCGAAAGTTGCAGTGAGTCGAGATGGTGCCATTGTATTCCAGCCTGGGCAACAAGAGAGAAACTCTGTCTAAAAACAAGAAAAGAAAAAAAAAAAAGAAGTCCAGGAACAGTGGCTCACACCTGTAATCCCAGCACTTTGGGAGGATGAGGAGGGACGGTCATGAGGTCAGGAGTTCGAGACCAGCCTGGCCAACATGGTGAAACCCCATCTCTACTAAAAATTAGCTGGGTGTGGTGGCACGTGGCAGTAATCCCAGCTACTTGGGAGGCTGAGGCAGGAGAACCATTTGAATCCAGGAGGCGAAAGTTGCAGTGAGTCGAGATGGTGCCATTGTATTCCAGCCTGGGCAACAAGAGAGAAACTCTGTCTAAAAACAAGAAAAGAAAAAAAAAAGAAGTCCAGGAACAGTGGCTCACACCTGTAATCCCAGCACTTTGGGAGGATGAGGAGGGACGGTCATGAGGTCAGGAGTTCGAGACCAGCCTGGCCAACATGGTGAAACCCTGTCTCAACTAAAAGTACAAAAAATAGCCAGGCATGGTGGCTCACGTCTGTAGTCCTAGCTACTCTGGAGGCTGAGGCAGAATTGCTTGAACCTGGGAGGCAGAGGTTACAGTGAGCTGAGATCATGCCACTGCACTCCAGTCTGGGTGATCGTGTGAGATAGAGTCTCAAAAAAGTAAAAACAAAAATAAAAATAAATAAAAAGAACATTACAGGAAGGACAGATTCCAGGCAGAAGAACTGGGATCTGTGAGGATGAGCAAGAACACAGTCTGTTTATAGCACAGCATCATAGTTTGTGAAGCTAAAATATAGAGTATGTCAAGAAGGATTTCATAGGACGGAGAGCAAAACAGAGGAGGCAAAACTCCAGGACAATTCAGATAGCAAAAGGAAATTAAAATGTATTGCATTTGTTAATCTTTTTTTTTAGTTGACTGAGAAGTAACGGAGTAGGCTGTAAGTTGAGATTTTTACCAAGGTATATCAGTCTGGGTGTAATCAGGAGAAGGAAACCAAATAGGAATTACGGCAGGGAACGCTTAATAGAATATGGCCAGGCATGGCGGCTCACACCTGTAATCCCAGCACTTTGGGAGACCAAGGTGGGCGGATCACCAGAGGTCAGGGTTCAAGACCAGCCTGGCCAATGTGGCAGCAAAACCCTGTCTCTACTAAAAATACTAAAAACAAACAAACAAACAAACAAACAAAAGATAGCCGGGTGTGGTGGCATGTGCCTGTAGTCCCAGCTACTCTGGAGGCTGAGGCAGGAGAATCGCTTGAGGCAGAAGAATCACTTGAAACTGGGAGGCAGAGGTTGCAGTGAGCAGCAATTGTGCCATTGCATTCCAGCCTGGGCAAAAAGAGCAAAACTCCATCTCAAAAAAAAAAAAAAAAAAAAAAAAAGGAGAGAGAGAGAGAAAGAAAAAAAGAAATAATGATAAGCTATATACAGGAGATTGGAGTAATGAGGAATTTGTTAGTAAGAAGAGAAATCGAAAGAATATAGGAAATCACAGATACGTATTTATGGCTATTAGATATCATTATATATTATATATATAATATAAAGTCTAATGTATAACAGTACATCTAATAGCCATTCCCATTGCCCCCAAAGTTGGGATCTAGGTTTTATTGGAGAGGGCTTGGCCATGGCTTATTATATGGCTTAGAAGTCCATCATGGTGCTATATTAGTAAAACATGCTGGAAATCTGCTCCCTGGAGGACATGCCACTATAGAACCACTAAGGAGGATACAAGGGGAACCTGGCTGCTGAGCTGCCATGCACTTCAAGGGCAGGACACTAGAGAAGTGCCTCATACAATAGGAACTGGCCAGCTGGGAAGTGGCGTGTACTGTCCAAGGGGCCTGGTATTGGAGGAAGCTGCACAGGAACTCAAGTATGCTGCAGGAACCAAGAAATAAAATCCCCTTTTCCTGCACTGTCTCTGCAGCTCCCTCTATTCACAAACTTCAGTATTAGCTGGCAAAGGACAAATATTTAAAGGCCCAGGTCTATTTTCACAGAACAGGCAAAAAGGTTGAATTTGGAGCTGTGAGGTAATAAATCTGTAACTGGCACACAAGAACTGGTGAAAATATTTTTAACTGGCATATCCTGGGAAAATTATGCCCAAACTAAATTCATATTTTTGAAGTGTTTTTTGTTGTTGTTGTTGTTGTTTTGTTTGTTTTTTTTAATGTATCTGAAAATCAGATTTTTTAATTGCATTTTAGGTTTTGGGGTACATGTGAAGAACATACAAGATTGTTGCATAGGTACACACATGGTAGTGTGATTTGCTGCCTTCTTCCCCATCACCTATATCTGACGTTTCTCCCCATGCTATCTCTCCCCAATTCCCCACCCCCCACTGTCCCTCCCCTGTTTCCCCCCAACAGACCTCAGTGTGTAGTGCTCCCCTCCCTGTGTCCATGTGTTCTCATTGTTCAACACCCGCCTATGAGTGAGAACATGCGGTGTTTGATTTTCTGCTCTTGTGTCAGTTTGCTGAGAATGATGGTTTCCAGGTTCATCCATGTCCCTACAAAGGACACTAACTCATCGTTTTTGATGGCTGCGTAGTATTCCATGGTATAGATGTGCCACATTTTCCCTGTCCAGTCTATCATTGATGGGCATTTGGGTTGGTATTTAATAAAATCTGTGCAAATTCACTGCCAGGCGGAAAAATAAAATAAATAACAAAATCAAATACTAGGTAAAATTCTGCCAAATGGTTCATGATCCTGGAAAATTTACACCAGGACATTTCGCTTAGTAATATTACCTTTCTGTTATTGATGATATTGGTGAAAGTTATATGATCTCACTAAAAGTGATGTGATGTACATTATTTTTAAATGGTAATTAAGAGTAAATGCTTTATACTTTCTGTCTGTATGCACAAAGAAAAAAAAAAGCAAGAGCTTTGGAGTTGATAAACCTCATTTGAATCTGGGCATGGCCACTCACTAACTATATGACCTCAGGTAAGTTACTTGATTGATTTCCACCTTGATTTCCTCATCTGTAAAATTAATATACCTACTTTGTGAGACTGTGGTGAAAATTTATTGAGATATGTTTAAATTTCTTAACCCAATGCACATAAATATTATCAAACTGTTGATAATAGCAGTTCAAAGAATGATAGTTATTATCATCATCTTTAAAGCTAATTTACTGGCCAGGCGCAGTGGCTCACACCTGCAATCCCAGCACTTTGTGACGCCAAGGCGGGTGGATCATGTCAGGAGTTCAAGACCAGCCTGACCAGCAAGATGAAACCCTGTCTCCACTAAAAATACAAAAATTAACCGGGCATGGTGGCACACACTCACCTGTAATCCCAGCTACTCAGGAGGCTGAGGCAGAGAATTGCATGAACCCAGGAGGCGAAAGTTGCAGTGAGCCGAGATGGCACCACTACACTCCAGCCTGGATGACAAAGTGAGACTCTGTCTCAAAAAAAAATTTTAAATGTAAAAAAGATGCCGGGCACGGTGGCTCAAGCCTGTAATCCGAGCACTTTGGGAGGCCAAGGTGGGTGGATCACGAGGTCGAGAGATCAAGACCATCCTGGTCAACATGGTGAAACCCCGTCTCTACTAAAAATACAAAAAATTAGCTGGGCATGGTGGCACGTGCCTGTAATCCCAGCTACTCAGGAGGCTGAGGCAGGAGAATTGCCTGAACCCGGGAGGTGGAGGTTGCGGTGAGCCGAGATCGCGCCATTGCACTCCAGCCTGGGTAACGAGCGAAACTCCGTCTCAAAAAAAAAAAAAAAAAAAAAAAAAAGTAAAAACGATAACTTACGATGTGTCAGGAATAACGATGGCCTTGAAATATTATTTATTCACCTAATACATATTATTAATCTTTATTAGTTAATTCATGGAAATTGAGGAAGAAATTGGTTACAAATGTCATAGAGTTGTGACAATGAGATGGCAGTTAAAGTGCATTGCTCCTTCCTATGCACTTCTGAAATGCCTTATTTGTGTACCTATTATAGTCCTTGTTATAATATTATAGCACCTATAGCACTTATTTCATTCTGTCTTGTGTCACAGTATTATAGAAGACTTCACTAGACTGATTTCTTCATAAGCAACACTGTTTAGTCATTTACTTTCCCACCAGACTTTTAAAAATTACGTATTTTGCATATAAGACACTCAGATATTTGCTAAGATTTAATTTTCTTATTTTATCACTAGTCTTCTCATTAATATTACAATTTTTGAAACTCTTGAATACTCCTTATGAAGCTTTAGAGCTCAAAGGGACCACAAATTTTAATAATCTTGTTTTATAGGAGAAGATCTTGAGAGCAGAGTGAATTACCTGCCTAGGGTCACACAGCTTAGTTTAAGGACAGGTCCAGGACTAGAACTTACATTTCGTTTATGTATTAATAATTTGTCACATATTGAGTAAGGCACTATGCTGAGCTCTCGAGTTAGATTAAGCACACGCCTTTGCTTTCAAAGAGCTGATAATATATTTAGGAGGCAAATAAGGATAATCCAATGACTATAAAGCAATGTGATGAGGAAAACGTGGGCTGATATGAGCTGGTGCTCTCCAACACAGCTGCACCATAGTCCAGATACTGAAATATGTCCATACGACTGATCAAGAGCCACCTTCCCTACCTCCCTTTCCCAAATATTTTCATGATCTAGGAACTAAAGAGCTGAAGCATGAGTGCCCAGAGCTCTGTTTTAGTTCTTGGGACCAGGCTGTATTCTGACCAGATATACTTAAAGCAGAACTAATTTTTACATATCTTTAAATATTTTGAATATCACCCCTGGTGATATGCATACAGAGTTAGATTAGATGAAGTATATATAGCACAGGATAGAGATCTAATTCAGAAACAAAGTTTAAAAAAACCTTTGATAAATAGAAAAAAGACTTTTTCTATTATAAGAGTAAAATATTACAGAAAATTTGAAAAATACCAAAATAATCATGTAAGATGTTACCATAGTATAAAATGAGTAAACAGCACATGGGAAACAAACAAAAAAGAATACAAGGAATCTCTCTATACTATTTTTGCAATTTCCTGTGACTCTTTAATAATTTCAAAATAACTGATGTTTCGAATGTGAAGGGGCTGGGCACAGTGGCTCACGCCTCTAATCCCAGCACTTTGGGAGGCTGAGGCAGGCAGATCACTTGAGGTCAGGAGTTCAAGACCAGCCTGACCAACATGGTGAAACTCCGTCTCTACTACAAATACAATACTTAGCCAGGCGTGGTGGTGCACACTTGTAATTCCAGCTACTTGGAAGGCTGAGGCAGGAGAATCACTTGAACCCGGGGGGCAGAGGTTGCAGTGAGCCGAGATCATGCCATTTCACTCCAGCCTGGGCGAAAGAGCAAGACTTCACCTCAGGAAAAAAAAAATACATATGAAGGAAGCATATCTATCTACTTGGTATTATTAATTATGAAGATATACACCATACCATTGCAAATGGAATTCTATTGGTGCTTTATTAAAATAAAACTATTTTAATAATAAAAAAGCACAAGTCTTAAAAGGATGGGAAGATTCCATTTCACCAGTTTGGAGTATAATATAGGTCATATCTCTTAGTAGTGAAATATAAAGGACTTGGACTTGCAAGAAGTCTCTTTTTGTCCTAAGGTTCTCGGAATCTCACAGATACCCATTCTCTATGATGGTTGTTGGGCCTGTTGCAAGTCCTTACCCCTGAAACCCAACTATCTGCTTAGTCCCAGGAACTACTGATTCACTGCTGCCATCAGCACTTCCCTCAGCAATTACTTGGTGGGTAACTGGTCAGAAAAATGTCTAGCATTCACCTCTTGCACAACATAAAATGGTTTGCTCCAAGCACGGACAGTTATCACATTTGAATTCTCATAGAGTTAAAGATAGACCTTACCATGCAATGAGGCAATTACAATATTTTCCAATGCCTTCCTACAGTCACTAAATGGTCTAATCTAAATCACTAAAATTTTAGAAAGGCATTTCTTCACCTTCTTCAAAGGCATGCAGGCTAGCTAAAGGAAAGCTCCATTTACATTATTAAGCAGAATACAAAAATCTCACTGTGTAGCATCAGCATGCAAACTTAAGGTGAGCTATGCAGCTTTCTTCAAGATTAATGGTTGAATATTATTAGCCTAAGGTACCTATTATGGTGAGCATCCCAAAACCAAGGAGTCAGCTTCAAAAGCAATTCCAGAAACTGAAACAAGTGAAGCTCATTCGGATGAAAAAAACTTTAGACCATAACATGCAGATAACTACCTACACATGGGTGCACACACATTTACATATCTATTCTTTTTTCTTTTCTTTTCTTTTTTTTTTTTGAGATGGAATTTTGTTTTGTTGCCCAGGCTGGAGTACAATGGTGCAACCTCGACTCACTGCAATCTCCGCCTCCTGCATTCAAGCGATTCTCCTGCCTCAGCCTCCTGAGTAGCTGAGATTGCAGGCACCCACCACCATGCCCAGCTAATTTTTTGTATTTTTAGTAGAGACAGAGTTTCATCATGTTGGCCAGGCTGGTCTCAAACTCCTGACCTCAGGTGATCACCTGCCTCGGCCTCCCAAAGTGCTGGGATTATAGGCATGAGCCATTGCATGGCTTACATATCTTATTCTTGAATCTCTTTTACTTTTTATATTAATCTTAAAGTCCTTCTTCTGGTACTCCTTCAAAATAGATCAGAAAAACACAAAATCACCAAATAAATAAAATTAAATTTTAGAGTATATCTTTCCACTCTGCTTTAGGCACATGTAAATACACAAATGCACAGATATATTTCATTTAGATGCACAGATGGTATTTTACTCTAATCCTACTAAAAGAACATGTGAAAATCATACATTAAATATGTGAAATGCTTCATTTGTCAGAGTAGGGAAGGCATATTGATAAGAGTAGATTAGGGGGAAATTGTCATAGAATATTCACATTTGAAGGTTTGGTAGCCATTTTCCAAAGATGACTGAAATAAACTGCTCCTCCTAGTAGCCACACCCTTGTGCAGTCTCCTCCCACAGCCAATCCAGGCTGACCGTGCTACTTGCTTTAACCAATAGAATACAGTGAAAGTGTGAGGCTGTCTCAGTTCTGAGCCTAAGCCTTGAGAAAGTTTGGCAGTTTCTGCATTGCATTGCACTGCACATTGAGGACTCTTGAGGCACCGTGAAAAGAAGTCTGGTTGCTCTGTTGGAGAGACCACATGGGGAGAGAGAAGCTCTGAGACTAGAGAGAGAGAGAGCCCATTCTCCCAACATTCCAGCTGAGTCCAATAGCCCAACCATCCTTACTAGGGCACCAGGCATGTGAGTGAGCCGTCTCAGACATTCTAACCTGATTGAGCCTCCAAATGACTGCAGTTCCAGATGACATCACAAGAGGAAGAAGAACCATCCAGCTGAGCCCAGTCAACCCACACAAAATTGTTAGAATTTTTAAAAAGTTCTTCTAAGCCATCAATTTTGTGATAATTTGTTATGCAACACTAGATAACCAAAAGAGAAGATATCATAAAAATTAAATCAGAGAGATTATCCAGTCAACATTCTCATTTGGCATGATTCCAAAAGGCTTAAAAGTTTCTTCAAGGGTCTTAATTACTTGTTGGCTAGATCAGAAATAAAATTCTGGTCTCAAAATTTAGTTGAATATTCTTTTCGCTATGTCTTGAAATGTGAAAAAATGGCCATTAAGTGAGGGAAAAAAATTAGCCGGACATGTGGCACATGTCTGTAGTCCCAGCTACTTGACAGGCTGATGTGGGAGGATCACCTGAACCCAGGAGGTTGAGGCTGCAGTGAGCTGTGATCGCACCACTGCACTCCAGCCTGGGTGACAGAGTGAGACTTTGTCTCAAAAAACCAAACCAAAGCAAACCAAAACAAAACCAAAACCAAAAAAATCCCTCACTTAATGGCCATTTTCTTTATACACATGTAAAAACAAACTTGTTTTTCTACTCTCTACTTTCATACAGTCATTCAACATTTCTGACACCAGATGTATGGGTATTTTTTTCCTCATACACCAAGCAATTCTCTGGCAGATCTTCCAGCAGACACTAGCTGGGTGTCCTCTAATTCAATTCACTTCTGACATCATCTACCCGGAGTTAGCATCAGATCTGATAGGTTGATGGCTCTGTCCCACAAGACTGTTCCTACTTCAGCTGCCAGTTGCAAGCACAGGTTGTGACTGTGCTTCTGATTGCCCAGCTATACATCAGGGTTCCCACAACCCCCACCTCAAGTTTGATTAGTTTGTTAGAGCTGCTCACAGAACTCAGGGAAACACTTAGGTTTATTAACAAAGAATATAATAAAGGAGACAGGTGAACAGCCAGATGAGAGACATACAGGGTGAGGTCTGGCAGGATCCCAAGATCAGGGGCTTCTGTCCCCATGAAGGGTCAGTGCACCACTCTCCTGGCACACAGATGTATTTGCCAACCTGGAAGTTCTCCAAAACCAGTCCTTTTGGGTTTTTATGGAGGCTTCATTTCATAAATATGACTGGTTAAAGCCTTGCATTGGTGATCTGCTCAGTCTGCAGCTCCTCTCCTCTCCCCAGAGATCAGGGAGTGGGCCTGAAGATTTTAGCCCTCTAATTACATGATTGGCAACCAGCTCCCATCCCAGGGCTATCCCAGAGCCCCAGCAAGAATCACCTCATTAGAATGAAAGATGCTGCTATCACTCAGGAAATAGTAAATGTCTTAGGAGCTCCATGTCAGGAACTAGGGTCAAAGATCAAACAGCAGAACCAAAGATTCTCCTGGCACCCCTATTTACAAAGGTTTTGGGAGTTTTGTGCCAGAAAATGACAATGAAGACCAACTACATATTTCACAATATCACACACATGCACACATTTTTCCCCCAGAGAGCTGGTTGTTAAACATTCTCCAGCACTGTTGGCCTTACGTCATCTCCATATAACTTCCTGGAGTTGAAATCTTCTGGAAAAGATCAAGTTTTTAACCTTTTTACTCTAAAATTGAAATTTAATGGAACCTGCCAGGGTGGACTTTGGTGACCCTTACAAAGTACTTAGGATAGGAAAGACCAAACAACAGCAACAAAAGTTAAACTCCCCATGATGATAAGAAGAGCCTGAACCAGTGGGCTCGCTTCTGCATCTTGCAAAGGAAAGGGAAGGTTCTGGGTCTGTTAGAAGGCCCTGACTCAATGCCCTTGAAGGGAAACTTCAAGAGTTGACGCTGAGGAGCTGTGCAGAGAGAATCCAGGGTAATCTTGGCTTCGAGTACCTTGAGGAAATGACCAACAGCCCTAGTCCAGACCCTAGCCTGCCAGGGTTTCAGCAGGCACAGAGGCTGAGTGCCAGGGTGACATTGTTGAGCAGAAATTTCTCTTCACAGAACTCAGGTTTCAGCTGAGTGAGCAGGTAGCACCCAAGAGCAGATGAGGAAAACTCCAGGCTCGGAAAAAAATAAAAAAATAAATAATTCACCTGGATCATCCCAAGTTGTTCTTGTAGGGAACATCCATTTGACCCCGGGAAAGAAAAAAAAAAAAAAAGAAAACTCCAGGCTCAGGCACTTCAGTCTGGCTTCTGGCTCCAAAGCTTTGAAAGCCAAGCTGTGCTAAGGCCCCAAGTTCTAGAAGGCTTTTGGCTCTAAGTGAAGTTTCTATGTTAGATGACATCTGTTTTCTATATAAGAAGTAGCAGCAGTTTAATTTTTTTTTTTTTTTTTTTTTTTTTTTTTTTGAGACGGAGTTTTGCTCTTGTTACCCAGGCTGGAGTGCAATGGCACGATCTTGGCTCACTGCAACCTCCGCCTCCTGGGTTCAAACAATTCTCCTGCCTCAGCCTCCTGACCATGCCCAGCTAATTTTTTGTATTTTTAGTAGAGACGGGGTTTCACCATGTTGACCAGGATGGTCTCGATCTCTTGACCTCGTGATCCACCCACCTCGGCTTCCCAAAGTGCCGGGATTACAGGCATGAGCCACCACGCCCAGCCCCAGAAGTTTAATTTTTAAAAGGGAGGGGGAAAAGGAAGAAAAGGAAGAGGAGGAAAAGGTAGTTTGCTTGGTCTTTAAAGACCAACATTGAAATGGGCTCAAATCCAGCACCATGACAAAGAGCACAACGTTTATCTTAAAGCAGAAGTGGAAAGGCAGCGTGGGTTCTCACATGGACAGATCTTGGTAGGTTGCCAAAGGGCAGCATCCCAGTGTACAGGAAAGCTTGCCACCAAAGCCAGAGGTAGGGATATAAAGGTGGAAAAATGTTTCCCAAAGGAAGGAGGCACTTTAAATTGTAGTATTTTAAAATAATTGTTTTCTTGTCCCTCTACATTTTAGGCCCAACATCAGACAAAGCCTCAGTTTACTTTGATCTAAACTGTAGCTCTAGATCATGTAAACTAAGCTGAGTCATATAAACCCTCCAAGTCTCCATGCTCTCTTATTGGTAAAATGGAGAGAGTAACCCACCTCACTGGGTCACTGTACAGATTAAATAAAAACATGTAAGCTGGGCATGGTGGCTCATGCCTGTGATCCCAGCACTTTGGGAGACCAAGACAGGTGAATCGCTTGAGTTCAGGAGTTCAAGATCAGCCAAGGCAACAAGGCAAGACCCTGTCTCTACAAAATGTACAGAAAATTAGCTGGGCGTGGTGGCACGCCTATGGTCCCAGCTACTCAGGTGGCTGTGGTAGGAGGACTACCTGGGTCCAGGAGGTTGAGGCTGAAGTGAGCCAAGATGGCATCACTGCACTCCAGCCTGGATGGCAGGGTGAGACCCTGTCTCAAAAAAAGAAAGAATAGAATAGAAAATAAAATATATAAGATGTGCTTGGCACAGAGTACATCGTCAGTAAATGGTAGCCATAATCATAAGAAAGTACTTGACCTTATTGGGTTTATTTCTTTTTTTCTTGAAAATTAGCAATTGCTTTATTAACGAGTTCTGCAGAGAATCTATTGAGGATGCTTTATTAGAGTAGTTATCTGAGACTTGGGAATAACAATCCATTTTGACATGTAATCCTACATGGGTACCATCATTCATCTTTTTGATAGTACCTAAATTTCAGGCATAGTGTGTAGGAAGAAATAAATAGCCTCAGAAGGACGGTGCCAAGCATATTTATAAACACGTGTGTATTTGGAGGGGGAAAAACTGCTCCTGGTGATTCACATTGTGCCCACAAATATTTATTTAAGTGAATGGATGCCCAATCCCCTAAACTCTACAGTGGAGAACCTTTGGGAGCATATTCAAATTTTGTTGCCAAGCTATGCTTACTTGCCCTAATTTCCAGTTAACTTGAGCATGCCCAGAGGGTGCATAGTACTATACTTTTAGATCTTCTAAGGACTCGCTAGACAGATATTTCATGTCCTGGTCAGTCCCTGGCTCTGTAAGGGCTTGCCCTGCCCTAGCCCCTAGCAAGGTTACACACAGGTATGTGTAGGTGGCCCCACTTTTTTTCTACAGCCAATTAAAGGGGAAGGCCCCACAGAAATCTGGTTCATCTTGAGAGGTAACGGAAGTGAAGTTAGTTTTGTTCTTTTCTTTTCTTTTTCTTAAAAAAAAAAAAAGAAGAGGAAGAAGTTAACATGTGAGCTGGGTACAGTGACTCATGCCTGTAATCCCAGCACTTTGGGAAGCCAAGGCAGGAAGACTGCCCGAGCCGAGGAGTTCAAGACCAGCCTGGGTAAAATGGCAAGACCATGTATCTGTTTTTTTTTTTTTTTTTTTTTAATTAATGTGCACACAAAACGAGCATAGAGAGAATTGTCCCAAGTTTTGCTCTCTTCATGAGGAATAATAGGTTAAGTTAGTATCAACTTTGGGTCATTAGCCTCCTCTGAAGACCCTGTAGAGTTCTTTGTACCCCTCTAGGACATTGGTGCCAGAGGAAGATTCTACCTGCAATCCTCAGAGAGTTGGCTGCTCTCTGACTCCAAATCCCACCCCTTTCCCTACTGCAGTTCTGCATTCTGTTAGGATTGAACCTCCAGCATGATCCTGACTCCCTCTTGTGTTTCTTCCTGAAAGGGCACACATGACTTGTCCCTCTCCTTAACAGGCTAGCAGTAAACAATGGCCTGGAGTGATTCATGGACATGCATAATTTTCCCTGGGAATTTCACAAATGTTAGGAAAGAGGGAAATCTAAGTGATATCATATCACCTTCAAATCAAATAAGTCAGGGTTTGGAGCTTTCCCAGAATTCAAGCCAAGTATCAATGATTTTATTCTTGTAACAATACCCCAAATTTCAGTTCTACAACCCCTGTCCAAATATTTTTAGAGAAAACACTGGAAATGATTGAAATCCCTGCTGGTCAATCCAATAGGATCTTTGAGCATCAAGAGGAGGGGTATTGGCATAGTTGTGACTTTGTTTTTATAATCCAGCTGGTGAAGTCCAAGACCTAACAGTAACTGGCAGCTCTGAGTTCTGATCAACTTGTCTATTGCCTGGCAGCCCTTCGTTGCTTCGAGCAGCATTGCTGCTTGTCAGTGGAGCCAGACATCTGATTATATCACTGCTGAGACTTCAAAATCCAAACACCAACAATCCTACCAGGATGCAGCTTTAATCTGGTCTCTGATTCCACTGGACTCAGTATAAATATCCTCCAATTCACAAGGCAGCAATGCTTTGTGCTAGGCCCCCAAAGTGAATGTGTCATAGTTACTCCATAGTAGCAGATTTCTGGGACTAAGCTGACACTAGTGAAATTAAGACCAAGCCCTCACAATTGCCCTAAGCTTAGTGGACTGAGGCCTCAGATGTCAAGGTGCGATCACCTGCAATGAATGGAGCCAAGCCCCCTGCCCATTACGCTAGAGCCTGACATCCTTCAGGAGATGGCTGAGAGTGATCCACTCCTGCCTTTCATCCCTGTTTCTATTGCCACCTTTGTCACTGGTCTTCCATTACATCAGTGGTCTGCAAGTGTGGCCCTTGGACCAGCAACATCCACATCACTTGAGAATGTATAATGCATATTCTCGGGCCAGCCCCAAATCTACTCAATCAGAAATTCTGGGCCTGGGACCCTCTCTGTGATTCTGATACATATTAAAGTTTGAGAATGACTGTGACTACACCATTATCCCCATAGTACTCCATATTTCCTCGTTCCTGACTCAGTTCCCTACTGTAGGAATGCAACTGCCCACTCCCAGCTCTCCAGTGTAGTCTCTGAAAGCAACTGCTCTATGATCAACAAATTCCTCTATGGTTTTTTTTGTTGTTTTTTTTTTTTTCTTTTTTTTTTTTGAGACTGAGTTTCGCCCTTGTTACCCAGGCTGGAGTGCAATGGCGCGATCTCGGCTCACCGCAACCTCCGCCTCCTGGGTTCAGGCAATTCTCCTGCCTCAGCCTCCTGAGTAGCTGGGATTACAGGCACGCGCCACCATGCCCAGCTAATGTTTTGTATTTTTAGTAGAGACGGGGTTTCACCATGTTGACCAGGATGGTCTCAATCTCTCGACCTCGTGATCCACCCACCTCGGCCTCCCAAAGTGCTGGGATTACAGGCTTGAGCCACCGCGCCCGGCCCAAATTCCTCTATGTCTTACACATCTCTTCTGGGAATGTTCTCCATACTTCATTCCATTAATTAAAACCTGATCTCTCTCTGTCTGTCTCTGTCTCTCTCTCTCTCTCTCTAGATAGGGCCTCGCTCTGTCACTCAGGCTGGAGTACAGCAGCTCAATCATGGCTCACTGCAGCCTCAATCTTCTAGGCTCAGGCAATCCTCCCACCTCTGCCTTCCAACTAGCTGGGACTGCAGGCATGCACCACCATGCTTGGCTAATTTTAAAAAGTAGAGATGAGGACTCGCTAGGTTCCCAGGCTGGTCTTAAACTCTTAAACATAACTGATCTGCCCACCTTGGCCTCCCAAAGTGTTGGGATTACAGGCATGAGCCACCATACCTGGCCTTAAAGCCTGATCTCTTCTTTAGCAGCCTTCTGCTATAGTAAATCTGTGCTCACGACTATCCACCGCAAGACAGGTTTTTGTCCTCCTATCAGTATTTCAAGATCATTGCTTTTTCTCTACTCTCTTGTGAAAACTCCCACTCCTTTGAGGCACATGCCCTGTGATGGTTAATTTATGTGTTAGCTTAACTGGGTTAATGATGCCCAGATAGTTGATAAAACATTATTTCTGGGTGTGTCTGTGAGGGTGTTTCTGGAGGACATTAGCATTTGAAACAGAGATTGAATAAAAAAGATCAGCCCTTACCAATGTGGATGGGCATCAATCAATCTCTTGAGGGCCCAAACAGAAAAACAAGGTGGAGGAAGTGCTGGATGTCATGGCTTACACCTGTAATCCCAGCACTTTGGGAGGCCAAGGTGGAAGGATTGTTTGAGGCCAGAAGTTTGAGACCAGCCTGGGCAACATAACAAGACCCCATTTCTACATGAAATTTAGAAAAATTATTTAGCAAATTGTTCTCTCTTCTTCTTCTTCTTTTTTTTTTTTTTTTTTTTTTTTTTGAGACAGAGTTTCTCTCTTGTTGCCCAGGCTGTAGTCTAATGGCATGATCTCAGCTCACTGCAACCTCCATCTCCCAGGTTCAAGCATTCCTCCTGCGTCAGCCTCTCCAATAGCTGGGATTACAGGCATGCACCACCATGCCCAGCTAATTTTTTTTGTATTTTTAGTAGCCCTTTCCATGGGCTGTGGAAAGCCGCTGAAGAATTTTAAGCAGCTGATTGAAATGGTCTGACTTTACTTTGAAAAGAACACTCTGGCTACTCTACAGGAATTACGCCTGTGGGGGATGCATGGATAGGACTGAGATACAGTGAATAGAACTTGGCTGTGGTACAGCTGACAGCTGAAGGTGTGGGTTAGGAAGGTAACCCTACATTTTTTTTTTTTTTTTTTTTTTTTGGAGACAGACTTTTGCTCTGTCTCCCAGGCTAGAGTACAGTGGCGCAATCTCGGCTCACTGCAACCTCTGCCTCCTAGGTTCCAGTGATTCTCCTGCCTCAGCTTCCCAAGTACAGGCACACACCATCATGTCTGGCTAATTTTTGCATTTTTAGTAGAGACAGGGTTTCACCATGTTGGCCAGGATAGTCTTGAACTCCCAACCTCAGGTGATTTGCCTGCTTCGGCCTCCCAAAATGCTGGGATTACAGGCATGAGCCACCGTGCCCAGCCAACCCTACACTTTTAACTATATGCTCTCCTTGTACTTGTCTCTGAATGTGCTACAGCACATGCTAGACCAGCAGCATCCAACATTATCTGGGATTTTGTAATGTAAATTCTCAGGCCCCAACCCACTTACCTGCTTACTTTTATGAAACTTGTGATTCTTTACATCCCCTCTCATTCCCATCAAATAACTTTCACCTCTTAGTTCACGGGGCAGTGGGGAAGAGGGTTGGGGGAAGAATTTATTGTGCAGGAATTCCTTCAGTTTCCAACCACCATATCTACAAATGTCTGTAAATTATTTTCTTCTGGTCCATTCATATTAAAGAGGGATCCTTCCTTCCAACTGTGGCTGAGCCCTCTGTCTGTGCTTACCATTTATGCATGCTCAAGTCTCCACCAAGATATTAAAGCAAATAAATAATTTTCCCTGGCCAAGCACGGTGGCTCACGCCTGTAATCCCAGCACTTTGGGAGGCCGAGGCTGGTGGATCACGAGGTCAAGAGATCGAGACCATCCTGGCCAACACGGTGAAACCCCGTCTCTACTAAAAATACAAAAAAATTAGTTGGGCGTGGTGGCACGTGGCTGTGGTCCCAGCTACTCGGGAGGCTGAGGTGGAAGAATCGCTTGAACACAGGAGGCGGAGGTTGCAGTGAGCCGAGATTGTGCCACTGCCCCCAGCCTGGTGAAGAGCAAGACTCTGTCTCAAATAATAATAATAATAATAATAATAATAATAATAATAATAATTTCCCCTACCTCTGCCTCCAGCTATCACCCTGTCTGTCCCAAAGCAAAACATCTTGGAAGAGTTGTCTACATTCACTCTCTCTCCTCTCTAATCATCTCCCCAGTCTACTTGAACCTGCCTTTGGTTCCTGCCGTTCCACTGAATGATCTCTCACCAGGGTTCCCAATGATCTCTTGCTGCTAAAACCATAGAAAATATTCAGTCATGTCACAAGTATGCCTGTACTCCCTGTTAAATTACTGAAATACTTTGGCATCAGTTTTAAAAAGAGCTGCCACCCCAAGTCCCCTCAGTACCTCCTCTCTGGTCACTTCCTCAGACCTTCCTCCATAGCTTCCCATCATCTAGCAACTAAAGAGCTAATGCCACTCACCGCAAAGGCCTGCCTCATCCTGCTCCCATATCAGGCTAACATTCATTCTGATTGGTTGGTTTCCAAGCCATATCAGTTGTTACATATTTTTAGTGTAGCCCACCCCAGCAAAACTCAGCAAATTTTCCAATCTCCATCTTGACTATTCAGAATCATTTAACATAGTCAACTCTTTGAAACCCTCCCTTTGCTTTCTGTGATGCCATACTCTCTGGGTATTTTTCCTTCTACTTCTCAGTTTCCTGTACTGATCTTCCCCATCCATATAACCTTTAAAATGTCGGTATTGCCCTCAGTCCTCTTTGCTTTGATATCTTGATAGATCTCACTATTCTCACCTCATGTCTTCAATGACTATCAATACATGAATGAATTCCACATTGATTGATTAACCAAGACTTCTCTGAACTGCAGGCTTGACTCAAATGTCTACTTAGCTTATTCATTTGGCGGTCTCATAACCCCTGCAAAGTTAACACGTATAAAATTGAACTTCCCAGCTGTGCACAGTGGCTCATGCTTATAATCCCAGCACTTTGGGAGGCCAAGGCAGGTAGGATCACCTGAGGTCAAGAGTTTGAGACCAGCCTGGCCAACATAGTGAAACCCTACCTGTTCTAAAAATACAAAAAATTAGCCAGTCGTGGTGGCAGGCACCTATAATCCCAGCTACTCAGGAGGCTGGGGGAGGGAGAATCACTTGAACCCGGGAAGAGGAGGTTGCGGTGAGCCGAGATGGCACCATTGCACTCTAGTCTGGGCAAAAAAAGTGAAACGCTTATCTCTGTGGTAAGAGATGGGAATTTCAATTTTTTTAAATTATTATTATTATTAGAAGGATGAATGAATCTAGAAGGATGAATACATTTTTATTATTATAATTCTTTTTAGAAGGATGCTTGAATCTAGAAACCTAAGAGTCTGTGACTCCTCTCCCTTGCTGCCCTCTCACATTCAATCAATTACCATGTTCTATTTAATCTACCTGTAAAATATATGTAATGCATATTAAATCCATTAAAATCTCTCCATATGCCCTGCCAGTACTTTGCTCAAGCCACCATCACCCCTATTATTATGGTGGCCTCTTGTATTCTTACATCCATATTTGCCTCTCTCCAATCTGTTTTTTGTAAAGCAGCCAGAGTTATCTTTTAAAAATGCAAATCTGATTAGACTCATATCCTGTTGCATTCTCCTGGGGTTCAAAATGAGGTCACATTCCTCTCAATGTTCAAATCAGATGACTTGGAGCCTTCAACTTGTCTCCCTTGTGTGGTAACTTCAGATTCCAAAGGTACAGATTGTCTTGATAAACGGAACTGGAAAATTGGCTCATATTCTTTTTGCCTGCTGCGACTGTCAGTAAAATACCCGATTCTATGTGTTCTTCCATCCTTGTGTATTCTTTATCCATTGCCATTATGATGTGCTGTGACTGGGCACAGATGTCTACCAAACAGCCCAGGGTAATCCTTATTCAGTGAAAGAAAGTATTTTGATTACCCAGGAGCCCTACAGTGTTTCAATTCTAGAATTAGGAAAAGATACATATAACTCTTCAGCTATGATGGCTCAATGCCATGAAAGACCTAGGACCCAAATGTTCAGTCTCTTCCCTTATATATCTCTTCTAGCTTACATATGGGGATAAAAAGTGCTGGTGGGTGTCAGAATCAGCTTGTATTCCCCCAGGCAAAGCCTTGATGGCTTTGTGAGTTAGTGCATGTAAGATTTTTCTGCCCAAGTCCACTCCAGCAATCTGCCGGGCCCAATGCATATAGTTCCACAGGAGGCCAGCAGTGTGGGCCACAACACCAGTCAGAATGCACTTGAAGCCTCTGGCGTTAGGGTGTGGTCTACTTCTCTCCAAGCAGCATCTTGCCTCAGTTCATTTTTAACCAAAATGTCTGTGACACTCTAGTTCCTACCTTTGGTAGGTGGCCTGATCACTACCTCAACCATCCATTGCCATTATGATGTGCTGTGACTAGGCACAGATGTCTACCAAATAGCTCAAGGTAATCCTTATTTAGTGAAACGAAGTATTTTGATTGCCCAGGAGCCCAACAATGTTTTAATTCTCGAAGTAGGAAAAAATACATATATGTCTTTCAGCTATGATGACTCAATGCCATGGTAGACCTGGACCCAAATGTGGGAAACAGGAGAATCCCAGAAGCCACCTTCTCACATCTAATTAGTCACCAATCCTTGGTGACTCGATCTATTACTATACTTAGAATTAAGCTGGGACACTGTCTTAGTTAAATGTCTTATCTGTTCTTTTATCATTTTAATCAGTTCCTACAGGTTATCCTGACACAGCTTCCAATCTAACCTCCATATTGAATCCATTTTACTTTCTAAAATGTCAATAGGATCCAGCCTCTATTACAGGCGTAAGCCACCATGCCCGGCCTTTCCTGTCTTTAAGATATCCCAGCACTTTGGGAGGCTGAGGTGGATGGATCACCTGAGGTCAGGAGTTTGAGACAAGACCTTCCAATCTTTTAAAATAGGAAAGGCCAGGTATGGTCTGTCACACCTGTAATCTCAGCACTTTGGGAGGCTGAGGCGGGTGGATCACCTGAGGTTGGGAGTTCAAGACCAGTCTGTCTAACATGGTGAAACTCTATCTCTACTAAAAATACAAAAATTAGTTGAGCAAGATGGCAGGTGCCTGTAATCTCAGCTGCTTGGGGGCTGAGGCAGGAGAATCGCTTGAACCCAGGAGTCAGAGGTTGCAGTTAGCTGAGATCACACCACTGCATGCCAGCCTGAGCAACAGAGTGAGACTCAGTCTCAAAAAAGAAAGAAAGAAAGAAAGAAAGAAAGAAAGAAAGATAGGATCCTAAATCTGACATCTATGAACCAAGCATCAACAGATGGGCATCAGAAGAACTGAATTATATATAGGACTTTACATGTGCATTTTTCCAATAAGATAGTCCATAATTTTAATCAGAACTTCAGGGAAGGCAGGCGCAGTGGCTCATGCCTGTAATCCCAGCACTTTGGGAGGCCGAGGTGGGTGGATCACGAGGTCAGGAGTTCAAGAGCAGCCTGGCCAACATGGTAAAACCTATCTCTACTAAAAATGCAAAAATTAGCCAGGCATGGTGGTGTGCACCTGTAATCCCAGCTACTGGGGAGGCTGAGGCAGAGAATTGCTTGAACCCAGGAGGTGGAGGTTGCAGTGAGTGGAAATCATGCCTTTGCACTCCAGCCTGGGCAATAGAATAAGAGTCCATCTGAAAAAAAAAAAAAAAACAAAAAACTTAAGGGCAATGTATTTCTGTAAGAAGGCTAAGACCTATAGCTCGAGTTCAAGCTATGTAATTGGGATAAAGGAGTTTTCATGACCTGGTCATAGCTTACCTGGCTAGTCTTATTATTTGCCGCTTTCTCCCTGCCATCCCTCCCCAATTAATATTCCAATAATATAGAAACACTTATGATCCCTAAACCATACGATATGATTTTATGCCCTCATGTGCTATTGAGCATCCTGTTCCCTCTGCCTGCAATGTCCTTCCTCTTTCCTTTACCCACTTTTGTCTGCTTATAAAAATTATCTTTCAAAATTCAGCTCTGGTAATATTTCCAGAGAGCCTTTTCTGATTCCCACTCATAAAGAGTTACCCACCTCACTTATGTGTCACCTCTGTTCCTTGTACAGGCTTCTGGTTTGCCCATATTTTTGCCATAAAAAATGAAAATATTTTCAGTAGATTTTTATATTGAAGTATAACATACCTACAGGAGTGTGCAAACTGTAGGCATATTGCTCAATGAACTTTACAAAGTGAACACAGCTATGTAACTATCACTCTCAACAAGGGAGAGAATATTAGCCAGGCACAATGGCTCATACCTGTAATCCTGGCATTTTGGGAGGCTGAGATGGATGGATTGCTTGAGTCTAGGAGTTTGAGATGAGCCTGGGTAACACGGCGAAACCTCACCTCTACCAAAAAATTAGGCTGGTCTCGGTGGCTCACACCTGTGGGCACAGTGGCTCACGCTCCCAGCTCTTCGGGAGGCTGAGGCAGGTGGAACACCTGAGGTCAGGAGTTTGAGACCAGCCTGGCCAACATGGTGAAACTCATCCCTACTAAAAACACAAAAAGTAACCGGGCTTGGTGGTGGCTATAATCCCAGTTACTTGGGAGGCTGAGGCAGGCAGTTACTTGAACCCAGGAGGTGGTTACAGTGACCCGAGATTGTGCCATTGCACTCCAGCCTGGGCAACAAGAGTGGAACTCCATCTCAAAAAAAAAAAAAAAAAAAGAAAAAGAAAGAAAGAAAAAGGAAGAAAGAAAGAAAAATTAGCCAGGCGTAGTGACACACGCTTGTGGTCCCAGCTGCTTGGGAAGCTGAGGTGGGAGGATCACCTGAGCCCAGAAGTCTAGGTTGCAGTGAGCCATGATCACACCACTGCACTCCAGCCCGGGTGACAGTAAGACCCTAACTCAAAAATAAATAAATAAAGTGAATAAATAAATAAATAAGTACAAAGAGAATATTGCCGGGACCTCAAAAGCCTCTCTTGTACTTTATCCCAGTCATTACCTAATGAAAAAGGTAATTACTTTTCTGATTTTTTTTTTTTAATGAGATGGAGTGCTCTGTCTCCCAGGCTGGAGTACAATGGCAGGATCTGAGCTCAATGCAACATCTGCCTCCCAGGTTCAAGCAATTCTCTTGCCTCAGCCTCCTGAATAGCTGAGATTACAGATGCCCACCACCACGCCCAGCTAATTTTTGTATTTTTAGAAGAGACAGGGTTTTACTATGTTGGTCAAGCTGGTCTGGAACTCCTGTCCTTGTGATCCGCCTGCCTCAGCTTCCCAAAGTGCTGGGATTACAGGCGTGAGCCACCTCACCAAACCTGATTTCTTTTACCATAGATTAGTTTACCTGTTTGTGTCTAGTTTCTTTCTTTTTTTCTTTTTTTTTTTGAGACGGAGTTTCGCTCTTGTTACCCAGGCTGGAGGGCAATGGCGTGATCTCAGCTCACCGCAACCTCCACCTCCTGGGTTCAGACAATTCTCCTGCCTCAGCCTCCTGAGTAGCTGGGATTACAGGCACGCGCCACCATGCCCAGTGAATTTTTTGTATTTTTAATAGAGACGGGGTTTCACCATGTTGACCAGGACGGTCTCGATCTCTTGACCTCATGATCCACCCGCCTCAGCCTCCCAAAGTGCTGGGATTACAGGCATGAGCCATTGCGCCCGGCCTAGTTTCTTTGAATCAACATTATGTGTGCTGAATTCATCCATGTTGTTGCTTGTAGCAGTGGTTTGTTCACTTTCACTGCTATATGTATTAAATGAATACATCATATATTTGTCTTTTTCTACTATTGATCGAAATTTGAGTTGCTTCCATGTTTGGTTACTAAGGATAATGCTGCCATGAACACGCTTGTATATGTCTCTCAGTGACCATATCTCTGCTTTTCTATTAGTATATGCCTAAAGCAGAATTTCCGGGTTACAGGGTATGTGAATACTCAGCTTTAGTAGACACTGATAAATACTTTTCTAAAATGGCTGGGCCAATTTATACTCCCATCCTCAGTGCATGGAAATTCCAGTTGCTCTACATTCTTGCCATTCCTTGTACAGTTCAGGTTTTGCTTTGTTTTTGTTTTGTTTTGTTTTTAAGACATGGTCTCGCTTTGTTACCCAGGCTAGAGTATAAGTGAAATAAGCCAGGCACAAAAGGCCATTTATTGTAGAGTTCTATCTATCTAAAATGTCCAGAATAGGCAGTTCTGTAAAGAAAGTAGATTAGTGGTAGCCAGGGACTTGGAGGAGGGGTAAATGGGGAACGACTGCTAATGAGGTACATTTTACTTCCTGGCGTGATAAAAATGTCCTAAAATTAGGTAATGCCAATGGTTGCATTACTCTCAAATATCAAATATACTAAAAACCAGTTAATTGTACACTTTAAATGGATTAATTTAGGATAGATATATTAGAGCCCAATAGAAGTTATACAACACACTGAGCTGTTGTTTGACTTTTGCAGAATTTACTTATCTGAATTATTTGCAATAAACCTGTATTACGCTTGCAGTTTTTTAAAAATGAAGGTTTAAAAATATTTAATTACAATTTAGACTTTTTTTTTCTGCGAAAAGGCTGCACAAAACACATCCCTTGTCACACTGTCACCAAATTTTCTCTCATCAAATCGGCCCTAGCTATCCTAAAGAACAGTCCTCTTTTTGCTATAGGCGGACGTTAGCACAGTATTCACTAGAAGAAGCATCAACAGCTCTAGTTCCAAAGAACACCAAGGAATATGATCTTGCAGTGCTACAGGGCTGCCAGAGTCTGCATTTGGTTTAGACAAGGAGGGCCCAGAGAAAAGGCTGTTGCATTCTTCCTTCGTTGTCCTCTGTAGGCAAAGTCTAAATAGGGTATGACTAGCCCGTCCAATATCCTCTGCTATTTTTTTCTCTTCCAGCCTCTTTAAGAGGAAAACACAAAACAAAAAGTAGCAGCAGAAAACATAGTACACAACCGTCACCTTTGATTACTTTTTTTTTTTTTTTAAGACGTAGTCTCTCTCAACCAGGCTGAAGTGCAGTGGCACGATCTTGGCTCACTGCAACTTCTCTCTCCTAGGTTCAAACGATTCTCCTGCCTCAGCCTCCCGAGTAGCTGGGATTACAGGCATGTGCCACCACGCCAGCTAATTTTTGTATTTTTAGTAGACGCAGGGTTTCACTATGTTGGTCTTTGAACCCCTGAACTCAGGTGATCCACCCACCTCGGCCTCCCAAAGTGCTAGGATTACAGGCGTGAACCACTGGGCCCAGCCACTTTTGAGTACTTTTAAAAATTTCTTCTTACCCTTAGTTTTCTCCTTGTTCCAATAATTTCCCTAGACCTGCAGTACCAGCATCCATAGAGGGCTTATTAGAAACACAAATGATCAGCCGGCCCTCAGTCTTGATTAGTAACTTAGAGGGCAGGGCCCAGCCAGGAGCGCTTTAGCAACCTCACCATGCCATTCTGACTGTCCCCCAGGTTTGAGCACCACTGCTTTAATTATTGAAAGCCCTCAGCTTTACCATACAACAGCGGAAACTACATGCTTGCTAAGTCACCCTTCCTTTCTCTTGGTCACCTTAACCTTCCATTCACCATTCCACCCGGATTCCATTCTGCCTGGATTCTTTCCTAAGCATATTTCTCTTGACATTTTCTCTTCCATCTTCGAATCCGTTTGCCTCTTCCTGAATCAGCACCTCTACTTTCCTGTCCTTTTCCACCTAAATGGCGATTGTCAATGTGCCCTACTTAAGACAGTGTCAAAGCACTACCTGGGAAGAAAGATAGGAAGATACCATGAAAAGAAGAATTTTCGTTTGAACATTTTTGGCATTTATTTTTGTGAAAATGAGCAGCATGTACACTCTACGTCGATAGAGCAGAGATTTCACAAACTTGAAGATGCAAAGGGGAGTTGATTGTTTGTCTGTGATGGAATTTCACTCTTGTTGCCCCAGGCTGGAGTGTAGTGGTGGAATCTCAGCTCACCACAACCTCAGTCTCCCAGGTTCAAGCAATTCTCCTGCCTCAGCCTCCCGAGTAGCTGGGACTACAGGCATGCGCAACCATGCCCAGCTAATTCTTTATTTTTATTTTTAGCAGAGATGGGGTTTCTCCATGTTGGTCAGGTTGGTCTTGAACTCGCAACCTCAGATGATCCGCCCGCCTCAGCCTCCCAAAGTGCAGGGATTACAGTCGTGAGCCACAGTTGCCTGCCTATGGAGTTTGGTTTTTTAAATGGATGTTCCTAGGTTTCAGATTCTGGGATGTAGAGGCAATGTCTGGGGTGGAGTCTAAGAATTTTTATTTTGACAAGTACTCCAAGGTCATTTTGAAATTGATAGTCCTTGCCTACTTTGTGAAGCACTGAGTCAAAATGAGAATTGGGGTGGGGGGCAGGACTCTCTCCTTTGCAAATTCTACATCTACTGGAAATCTATGCAAGAAAAAAAACCAAAACCTGGAACCTACATCTTTTCATGACATTTTTTATGTCTCTGGTGATTTTGTGCTTAGGAGACCTTTAAATCAAGTTCTCCAGCTCTCAAGATAAAAAAAATAAGTTATCATCACACAAAGAGTAAACGGAGTTGTGCTGTTAGGTGTGAATATTATTCTTGAAATAATACACAACCTGACCAGCTATAGGAATATTCTTGAATAAGCTGATTACTTTTATACGTATATTCCCCTAGTATGTTATTAACTGAGATATGTAAAGTTTTATTCCTTCCAAAATTTGTGGAGCAGTTAGTAGCTACCTTGAAAGAAGTTATTTTTCTCAAATTGTTGTTCACAGTGGTTATATTAGTGTGAGACTTGATATATAGAATACTTTGTTGCCTGAAATGACAATGATTATTCATGTTGCCAAGATGCAAGTTCACGCTATGAACAGATCAATTTGTGTCTTGGCAACATACATAATGCATTTCTAATGGCATTTTAAATTCTGGCTGCCCGGGTCATCAGAGTAGTTTTACTTGTAAAGTACTAGAATAAATGACTATTTTTTTTTTTTTTTGAGACAGTTTTGCCCTGTCGCCCAGGCTGGAGTGCAGTGGTGGGATCTTGGTTCGCTCTAACCTCTGCCTCCCAGGTTCAAGCAATTCTCCTTCCTCGGCCTCCTGAAAAGTTGTGATTACATGCACCTGCCACCATGGCCAGCTAATTTTTGTATTTTTAGTAGAAATGGGTTTTACCATGTTGACCAGGCTGGTCTCCACCTCCTGACCTCAGGTGATATGTCCGCGTTGGCCTCCCAAAGTGCTGGTATTACAGGCATGAGCCACGGTTCCCAGCCAGTGACTACATTTTTCATCTCATAAAATAGAACAGTATTTCCCAAACTCAGCGTTATTGACATTTTGATCTGAATAACGTGTGCTGTTCTGTGCATTGTAATCTGTTTAGTAGCATCTTTGGCCTTTACACACTGGATGTAATTAACATCTTCCCCTCAAGTTGTGACAACTAAATACTTCTAGACATTGCAAAGTGTCCGTGAGGGACAAAATCACCACAGGTTGGGAACAACTGAAATAGAAACATGATGTTAAGACAACATACAATTCATATAAATAACTATATGAAAGATTTTAGTGCCTGTGGCCAAAGTGATTTTGCTTTTTAAAAATATTTATTTTTTTGCTGGGTGTGGTGGCTCACACCTGTAGTCCCAGCACTATGGGAGGCCAAGGCAGGAGGATCACAAGGTCAGGAGTTCGAGACCAGCCTGGCCAACAAAGTGAAACCCTGTGTCTACTAAAAGTACAAAAAATTAGCTGGGCATGGTGGCATATGCCTGTAATCCCAGCTACTCAGGAGGCTGAGGTGGGAAAATCACTTGAACCTGGGAGGTGGAGGTTGTGGTGAGCTGAGATTGCACCACTGCACTCCAGCCTGGGTGACAGAGTTGGACTCCATCTAAAAAAAAAAAATTTTTTTTAATTTTTACTTATTTATATTTTTGAGATGTTTTACTTATTTATTTATATTTTTGAGACGGAGTTGCTCACTCTGTCCCCCATCACAGAGATTGCAGTGGGCCAATCACCCCACTGCACTGCAGCCTGGGTGATAGAGCGGGACTCAATCTCAAACATAAATAAGCAAAATAAAATAAAAATTTTATTGTTTTTCTTTTTGTGATGAAATCTCATTCTGTCAGCCAGGCTGGAATATGCAGTGGGGCAATCTTGGCTCACTGCAACCTCCGCCTCCTGGTTTTAGGCAATTCTCCTGCCTCAGCTTCCCAAGTAGCTGGGACTACAGATGCACACCGCCATGCTTGGCTAATCAAAGAAATAAAAGACTTTGTTCCCAGAAAACACAGTGGAAGAGCAGAATATGTTTATAAATGGTTTATAAATCCAAAAACCTTGGTATACTTTAATATATGCTGATATTAAATATATTAAAATAACAAAGTGAATACAATATGCATAGTAATATATTTCAATAACAAATCTTTCAAGCTGACATTCACTTGTTTAATTCATTATATCACAGCACTTTGAAGTCTACACAGTCAAAGTGAATAAACTGTGTATCCTGATCATTTCAGCAAAATAATTCAACTGCTTCAGCTTGAATCACCCAATAAGCTAATGCTAAGCTTATTTGTAGCAAAAGAAGGGAATCTTCATCTGAATTACATGAACCGCCTCTTTGCTTCAGGTTGACAGAAACGTGGCCAAAGTGTGAGCTACACTGTTCACACAGTAAGGCTCTTAAGGTTGCTTAAATTTGTTTTTCAGTCATTTTACTACAAGTCAGCAGTAGGCATTTATATCATAATTTTTCCAGTACACTCTTTTTTTTTTTTTTTTTTTTTTTTTTGAGATGGAGTCTCCCTCTGTTGCCCAGGTTGAAGCACACGATCTTGGCTCACTGCAAGCTCCGCCTCCCGGGTTCAAGTGATTCTTCTGCCTCAGCATCCCAAGTAGCTGGAACTATAGGCATGCACCACCACACCCAGCTAATTTATGTATTTTTAGTAGAGACGGGATTTCACCATATCGGCCAGGCTAGTCTCGAACTCCTGACATCAGGTGATCCACCTGGCCTCAGCCTCCCAAAGTGCTGGGATTCCAGGTGTGAGCCACCACTCCCAGCCAAGATGTTATTTTCTTAAGGATGATTTAATTACCATTGGGAACAAGAGAAACTACTCTTTATTTCTTCAATGTTACGACTCCAAGCTACTGCATAGTTCTATACTAGAAAAAAAGTTTTAAAAAATAAGCATTTAAAATCACATGAACATAACTTCAGTCCTCTTTGGGTTAAGTAGGAAATAGAAAAATTTGGTTGACTGAGACCTTGGCATTGAGCTGGGCAGGGAGTCAGCCTTAGGACACAACTTTGCCTTAAATTTATTGGGTCTTTCTGGACTTGCTGACCTGAACAGACAACCACAGAATGTCAGAACACCAGTAAAACAGGATTGGGTTGATATAGAAGTGAGAGTGTGATGGCTACATATATTCACCAAATATTTCTGGTTCACCTCCTTCCTACCACGCATCTGACAGAATACCAACTCTTGACTCCCTTATGGTTGGATAGGGTCATGTGACTCTTTCTGGCCAATGAATTTAGGCAGATGTGATGCACATCTACTTGTCTAAAACATTTAATTGATTGAGATATTCATGAGTTCTCTTGTGGTACAGTGGTCAGCAACACTTGAGATTTGGCTTCCATCAGCCTGAATCTACTGAGTGCTATGAACAGGCCACTCTGTTGAACTGTGATGTGTACCATCTGTAGTTTTTTTTTTTGTCACTGTCTTGCTCTGTTGCCCAGGTCGGAGTGCAGTCGCACAATCGTGGCTCACTACAGCCTCTACCTCCCGGGTTCTTGTGCCTCAGTGTCCTGAATACCCAGCAATGTTTTTTTCTATTTTTAGTAGAGACGGGGTTTGCCATGTTGGCCAGGCTGGTCTCAAACTCCTGACCTCAAGTGATCTGCCAGTTTTGGCTTCCCAAAGTGCTGGAATTATAGGTGTGGGCCACTTTGCCTGGCCCATTTGTAGTTTTAAGCCAGAGATTGGCAAACACTTTTTATTGTAAAGGCAGAGATAGTATTCTAGGTTTTGCACACCCAGCTACTCAACTCTGCTGTGCTGTAGCAGAAAGGCAGTTATGGAATGGATGTACATAGTTAGACGTGGATGTGTCCCAATAAAAGTTTAGACATTGGCCGGGCGTAGTGGCTGATGCCTGTGTAATCCAAGCACTTTGGAGGCAAGGCAGGTGGATAACCTGAGGTCGGGAGTTCAAGACCAGCCTGACCAACATGGTGAAACCCCGTTTTTTTTTTTAAATTAAATTTAATTTTTTTTTTTTAAGTTTAGACATTGGTCAGGTTCTGAGGAATAAAGCAGTGATTCACACACAAATCCTCTGAAGATCTTGTTAAAATGCGGTTTAATTCAGTTAAGTCTGCTATGGAGTCTGAGACAGCAGTGACTATGGTGGTGATAGTGGTTGGGCTGAATCAACTTTGAGTTGCAAGGAGCTAAAGGATTACGGTCTCCCTTTCTAGCCTCTAGGCCTCGCATAATTGCTCAGCATAGTGCTAAGCATGGTTTAGGTGACTAATTTTGAAACTATGAGTTGCCATTAAATGCAGTAAAAGCCAAGGTCCTTACTGGCCCTACAAGGGTCTTTCTGGCCCTACAAGACCAGCCCCCTTTTACATCTTTGACCTTATCTTACTCTCTGCTCTAGCCACTGTGGTCTCCGTGTTCCTTGACCCCAGCAAGCACACTCCTTCTCAGATCTTAGTACTTCGTGTTTCTACTGCCCGAAAAATTCTTCCTCCAAGGTAGCTGCTTAGCCATCTTCCTCACTTCCTTCAGTACTGGCTCAGATGTAAGGCTTTCCCTGACCACCGTTTATTTTTTCTTTCCTCTATCATTTCACTATTCGACATGTACTTGTCTTCCCTTACTTAGAATGTAAGCTCCGTGTAAATACATTTGTTTTGTTCATAATCCCTAGCACTTACGAGTTCCCATCACACACTAAGGTGCTCAATAAATATTTGAATGAATATATAACAGACTTTGCAGCTACCCAGGATATCCTGAGGTCGAAGGCTGCTGTTGCTTCTCCAGTCTCCCTCAGGATGCACTGTTGCCAGCCAGCATTACTCATTTTATTCCCTAGGGAACAGTGGGTTTGGAAGAACTCTCTTCTAAATCTTTTTGACAGAATTTAAATTATAAATTGGTCATTTACTGTTGTCACACAATATTGCGTTGCTGAATTTTCCATCGATTATGTTCATTTTAATATATTTCCTTCCAGCACTTGGTTTCTTGTTTTTCTGCTCCGTGTCCACACCCACACCACCTCAAGGCTGGAATAATTCTCTAGGAGCAAAAAATCATTTTTTTCTTTGTATTTCATTGAACATTCTCTTTACAGTGTTAGGTAAACCTAAAACAAAAGGAAACAAAAGTCTAATAATTCGTAATACTCAGACATACTGGATACCTAACATCATAGGGTAGCTGAAGATTTTCAGGCCAGAGCTTTAGGATTTAAAAAGCCACCAACCATGACCACGTCCGACACGTTCTACAGATAACTCCTAGGCTACTGGGTGATTGTTTGGTGGGGAAGCGGCGAGTTACCTTTTTTTCAAAAGACCTTTTGGGGTATAGGAGTTTACTCGCTCTGCATACAGAAGGAATTCTAGAAGCTAGAATTGCACCACCCACCCCATGCACCCCTTACTGGCAGAAACCTTTGCCCCCCCCAACCCCCACCCCCACCAAATAAGGGCTCTTCACGGGGCAGTCGCCAGCTCCAGAGCCAGCTGCTTGACACCTATTGTCCCCGTTTGGGCGTCAAGCGATTTCGCCTTAAGGACCCTAGCTTCGATTGCGCTCAAAACTCAGGGCGCCGTTCCTTTGGCCTCGCCGGGGTCGTCCCCACCTGCGTCTAGTGGACGCCCCCCAGCGCAGGGGCCGGGGGACGGCGAGGAGGCAAGCAGGCGACCTCTTCCAGGCAGGCGTTCGCGCCGGGCAGCCCGAGCAGCCGCGAAGGCCCCCGCTCTCCGCTTCTCCCGCCCCCCGCGCCCCAGAGGGCTGCTGGCTGGCTAAGTCCCTCCCGCTCCCGGTTCTCGCCTCACTAGGAGCGGCTCTCCGTGCAGCGGGGACTGGGCGAAGCGGCTTGCGCCCACGGAGCGCGCGACATTGCCCGGAAGGCACTGCCACCCTTGCCCCTACAGCTGCCCACTCGGGATCTCCAGCGGCCTCCGCGCGCGCACGGTGAGCGCCACCCGGAACCGAGTAGCTGCAGGGGAAGAGGGCCGCTGCGCCCGAGTGTCCTTTACCTCCGGACCGGCAGGAGCTTCCGAGGGGCTTGCCCCCAAGTCCCCCCACCCCACCCCAGTCATTTCCCATGCCCTTCTCTGCCCCAGAGCCCCGGCCTCTCTCTTCCTTCCCTTCCTCGGAAGCCGGAGAGCGCTGGCCCTCCCCGGTGGGGACCGTTGCACTGGCCGTTGGCGGCCGGCGCGGCGAGGCCCCGCCTCCGGCGCGAGCCTTGGAGCCCCGGGACGGGTAGGCCGAGTCGGCGGCTCCGCGGGGGAGGGGCGGGTCGGGGGGCGGCGCGAGGCCGGGCCGGGCGCCCCGCTGGCAGGTCGCGCGCGCGCCCGCGCACTCTTCCTGCCCTCGAGGCGCGCGCCGCCCCCTCCCCCACGCGCTCGCGAAGGCTCCTGCCCGCTGCGCGTTTTGTCCCGCGTCTCGCCCCGTCCGTCTTCTGACTCGCCGCTCTTGTCCTTCCTCCCGCTTTTTCTTCTCTCTCCTCGCGGTCTGAAGATGCCCTCGGCCACCAGCCACAGCGGGAGCGGCAGCAAGTCGTCCGGACCGCCACCGCCGTCGGGTTCCTCTGGGAGTGAGGCGGCCGCGGGAGCCGGGGCCGCCGCGCCGGCTTCTCAGCACCCTGCAACCGGCACCGGCGCTGTGCAGACCGAGGCCATGAAGCAGATCCTCGGGGTGATCGACAAGAAACTTAGGAACTTGGAGAAGAAAAAGGTGCCAGGAGTTGGTGGGGAAGGGAGGGGTGGCTGCGGCGGGGCTCTGCGCCCCCTCCGACCCTGTGCGCTGGAGCCCTTGCTGCTTTCCGTCTCCGGAGCGTTACTAGGTCCCCTCCTCCTTCCACCCTTGGCCCCCACGCCCCGTCTCCACGGTCAACGGGAGCTTCGTTTCGTGCCCAGAAAACGGGCTCCTGGAGGAGGCACTTGTCACCAGATTGGGACGCGGCACTGTCCCCCGGGCCTCTTTATTACTCTTCCGCTCTGGGTCTGGCTTTTTGACCTTTGGGAGTGGGACCTGTGAGGGTGGGGGCCTGTCGTCAGGACTTCACTGTATGGTGCTGTTCTCGTCTCCGAGGCCCGATTTCTCTGACGAAGGCCCAAAATGAAGAGATCCCTGCTCGGGGGGGCTCCGGGCTCAGCTGACCGCCAGTTGGGGCGGCCTGCGTCCTGTAGACTTGGAGTCTGTGCACTCGGGTGCTTGTCGAGTGCCCCCTCTTATTCCGTGGGAGAGAAGTGTATTTAGAATCTTAAGCTAGAACTGCCTTTTCGGCAGGCGCATTTTGAATGGGTCTTCGATTTGCGACCCCCGCCCCCATGCGATGGGCTCCCCTGCGTTTCTCTCTTTGTTTCAGTTGTCTGGGCTCCCCTACGAGCCTCACGGTCAGCTCAATCGCGAGACGATTTTCTGCAGCGACTTTTTGTTCCTAGGGGACTCTGAAGGGGCGGGGGAACTGCCACGATTGAGATTCGTTGGGGGCTGGGTCCTGGGGAGACTGGAGAGGATAGCTGGGACTCGGGGCACATGGAGAGAGCGTCTAACATGGCGGCGGCTGCGGGGAGAGGGAAGCGCTTTACAGGAGCTGCATTGTGAGCACAAAGCGAAAGCAGAGGGGGAGGGCAGAGACCAGGCAGCCGCCACGGCTAGCCTCCCTAGTCCCCCTCCCAAAAAAATTCGAGTCACACCCATGATATTTTGGATTCTGTATTTAGTTCTTCTAGATCGCCCTGTTGAGGTGTATCTTCATTTGCAAATCAGCCTTTTGTTTTATGTTTTCATCGCAGGACAGTGTAAACTGTTGAGGGGCATGTGTATCTGTGTAGAGAAAAGATCTGGGCAGAGTGAATAATTGAAATGAGTAAGATCAGAGGTGGAAGGGGAGAAAAATCAGTTGTTTGTAAAAACGAGGTAATTACGTCTGTGACTCATGTTAACTTGAATTTTACCTTATAAAGTAAAATGTAACTTTCTTTTGATTACTTCTGCTTGTCTGCCTCTAGGAAAACATTTATAACATCTTGAATTTCCAGGAAATCATTTTGCAATGTTTGTGTAGCCAGCCACCTGATAGTGTTACTTGAGGTGCTGATACAGTAACTGGCTAAAATTTGGGCTGTGGGAAATAGGTAAACTGTTGATGTTTAGGTCTTATTAATTTTAATTGCTTATTTACTGATTTATTTTACATTTTGAGAGAGTTTTAAAACATTTAGCTTTGATACTTTCCTGTCTCATCTTCAGTACTGAAGGTTGGGAATTTTACTTGAATTTCATGGACTTTATGTGAAATTGAAAGATGCTCTAATCTTGGGATTTCTTTTTTTTTTTTTTTTTTTTTTTGCTAATCCTTTATTTTGGTAAACAAGTGTGTTTTATTATAGGTAATTGGAATAGTAGTTTTGTCAACAAAATAACAAAAAGTATTTTAAGTGTAAGGTAGCTACATTCAAATGTTGAATAGAATAAGCATGCCCAAGGCCAGTATCTTCTGAGTCTGACATGTGATTTAGTTTTTGCTACCCTGTTGAAATTGGTACTATCTTGGGTATCTTAAAAATTTTAATGCAGTAAGCAAGCTTGCTGATCTAGCTGATACTTGAATTTTTGATTCTTCAGAATTTCTTGGAAATGTTTTGTTCTGGTATAGTAATCTGGACATAAATATTAAAGATTATGAACATCAATAATGTATTAATAATTATGAACATTAATGATTAGTGAGGATTTAAAGTGTAGTCACATTAATGACTGAAAGATAGCTCTTCAAAGAAGGTAATACAAAGTTAGGAGCTGATTGGCAGCCAATCTAGCTGTGAGGTGGCTGTCAGATTCTAGTGTTCAAGTATGTCTGAAAAAAAAAATCTAGTTTATAAGCCCCTCCTGAGGACTTGAACCATGACAGGTCATTAAATGTGAATAGGGGTGTGTGTGTATTACTATACTTTGTCATACCTTGTCCTCAAGTTATTTTACTTATTTTTAGAGATGAGTCTAACTGTCATCTAGGCTGGAGTGTGGTGGGATGATCTCGGCTCCCTGCAACCTTCGCTTCATGGGTTCAGGGGATCCTCCCTCCTCAGCCTCCCAAGTAGCTGTGATTACAAATGTGCACCACCACACCAGGCTAATTTTCTGTATTGTTAGTAGAGACAGGGTTTCACCATGTTGGCCAGGCTGATCTCGGAACTCCTGACCTCACGTGATTCACATGCCTTGGCTTCCCAAAGTGCTGTGATTACAGGTGTGGGCCACAGTGCCCAGCGTCCCCTCGAGTTATAAAGGAGAAAGTAATGTAATTATTACATAGATTATTAACTAGACTGATGCATAAAGATGGCCGTGTTAATAATGGAGATTCAACAAACTGCGAAAAATAACTATTTTTCTGTCTTCTCACTGTTTTAAGTGCTAGATAGCAGCAAAAGTCAAGTTACAGTTAAGTGAGACTTCGATAACTGAACTACCTACTTGTTAAGTAG
This sequence comes from Saimiri boliviensis, assembly GCF_048565385.1. Classification (NCBI taxonomy): domain Eukaryota; kingdom Metazoa; phylum Chordata; class Mammalia; order Primates; family Cebidae; genus Saimiri; species Saimiri boliviensis. The sequence goes on from NC_133454.1 coordinate 102,343,606, forward strand.
ATAAGTTGGCAGTATTGATGTTGACTTAATTCAATTAAAACTGTGTATTTTGCTTTTTGAAAAACTCAGGGCATTTGATTTTTCCTCTAAATTTAAGCACATCTGGTTTTCAGTTTAAAATCTTTTTATATCTAGATGATTGTTAGAAGACTTAACTGTGGTTAGTTTTTAAATATGAGTGCGCATTTCTAATGCACCAAAACAGGATTGCTTTACAAATCAATTTTGAATTCCTCTTTAGAAACCCTTCTGGAGTAAAATAAGATACTATTTAGAATTGGATTTGTTTTGACTTGAATCCACCTAGCAACTTATATTTGAGCTATATTTCAATCTTGACCTATTCTTATTGGAGCCTTCTGGACCAAAATGTCTTTTTTATGGATTTAAAAATCAAGTATCCTGGCAAAAAAGGCTTATGGATATGTAGTATTGCTTACATTAAAACAGAATTGAAATCATTATTGTACTTTAAGAAACAAAGTTATTGAGCCAAGCATCTGCTCAATGAGAATGCATGCCTAACATTGATGAAATATGATCCTATTATGTAATGCAAGTAAAAGACTTGGTGGATTTTGAAATTTGGGCTTATAAGGAGTACACGAATGTTCAGCAAAAACAAAAAAAACAAAAAAACCGAAAAACAGCTGTGATAAAGAGGATCAAGAATAAAACTCCATTTGCAAATCTTACTGATTAAAGTACAGGTTAATATTGAGTTGAGTGATTAACTGCCCAGTTTTCTTTATCAGTTCATTGGTGCCGAACTGGGCCCTAGGCTATGCAAGATATTCTAAAACCAAGTCTTAATTTTAACTGAAGAGAGAGCTCATTTGATACTGTTAGATGTAATCAGTTGTAATGTAGAATAAAGGATGTTTCAATAGATGACATTTAAAATTGCTATATTATTTGTGAATATAATAGGTTTAGACTCTAGTGACTTTGGTGGGTGAAAGTTTAACCAATGTTCACTTTTGTAAAATGCAGAATAGCCTGACAGCTTTTTAAACAATATGTGTGACCAGAACTTACAGCCAGAGTATAGTACTTTTTATACTTCTTCCTGAAGGCTTTCTGCACTTCATCTTAGCAGTTAGTATTATTCTTTGAAAAGAATGCCGTTGTTGTGAGGGTGACATTTCTTTCTAGAGGATTGCAGTGTATCTGTGCTTAGAATTTTCATTGTAGCTGTTGTACAGCACTTATGTGTTTAGTGTTTTAAAATAAAAACATTCTTAACTATTTTGTAGTAAAATCTTTCCTTGAGGCTATTACCTGAAGCCTTCTTTGACATTAAGTTTTCTTGATGTGTTCGCTTCTCCGTGGGTTTGCAAGAACTATTCTGCAATGCAGAGGGTAAGATTATTTTGCATTCACCTTGTCACAGAAAAAGCTGTAATGCTTAATTTGTTTCCCTCTGCTTGAGTGTGTGTATTTGTCTGTGCAGCACTGGGAAGTATTTAAAAAGGCAAAGCTGTGAATTCCCCCAAGTGATAATGGGTACATTTTTCTGGGATGAGAGTAGAAGCCTAAGTATTAATTGAGAATGTATTGTTTTAACTTGATCGAATTAGTTTACTCTAGGATGCTACCCATGTGGCACATGTTTGAATGAGAATACATTTTTTTTGACTTACAGATTAAGCATACAATTCACTAGAATTTTATGTAATTAATTTCTTAGTTTATATTTAGAGCTAGATGAAGACTAGTACTATTTCATCTTCTAGAAAAACTAATACTTTTCTTTAGTGGAAGCGTTAATTTTTTTTTTTTTTTTTTGAGACAGAGTTTCACTCTTGTTACCCAGGCTGGAGTGCAATGGCGCGATCTCGGCTCACCGCAACCTCCGCCTCCTGGGTTCAGGCAATTCTCCTGCCTCAGCCTCCTGAGTAGCTGGGATTACAGGCACGCGCCGCCATGCCCAGCTAATTTTTTTTTTTTTTTTTTTTTTTGTATTTTCTTTAGTAGAGACGGGGTTTCACCATGTTGACCAGGATAGTCTCGATCTCTTGACCTCGTGATCCACCCACCTTGGCCTCCCAAAGTGCTGGGATTACAGGCTTGAGCCACCGCGCCTGGCCGAAAGCGTTAATTTTGCAATACTTTAACTTTTTGCAAATGTTAATTTACAGCAGCTTTGTCATAGCTATAATCTTATACTGTTATAAAATTTAAGAGATTTTAATTTTTTTTTTTTTTTTAAGCCTACAGTACCCGGTATTCCCAGGTTGTCTTCCATCCAAGTACTAACCAGGCCTGACCCTGCTTAGCTTCCAAGATCAGACAAGATGGGGTGTGTTCAGGGTGGTATGGCCATAGATAGATTTTTAATTTTTATTTATTATTATTTTTGAGACAGCGTTTCACTCTTGTTGCCCAGGCGGAAGTGCAATGGCATGACCTTGGCTCACTGTAACCTCCCCCTCCCAGGTTCAAGTGATTCTCCTGCGTCAGCCTCCTGAGTACGTGGGATTACAGGCGCCCACCCCCACACCTGGCTAATTTTGTGTTTTTAGTAGAGATGGGGTTTCACCATGTTGGCCAGACTGATCTCGAATTCCTGACCTCAAGTGATTCACCTGCTTTAGCTTCCCAAAGTGCTAGAATTACAGGTGTGTTATATCGCGTCTGGCCTAAGAGGTTTTTTTAGAGCTTAAACTACCTTAGAATTTAGTCCAGTTCATTTTATAGAAGACGAAATTGACAGAGTGACTTAGGTTGGAATGGGTGATTTCCGAAGTTTCTTTTAATTGTTTCTTTTTTGAGTTGGAATCTTGCTCTGTCGCTCAAGGCTGGAGTGCAGTGGTGCAACCTCAGCTCAGTGCAACCTCTGCCTTCCGGGTTCAAGCGATTCTTGTGCCTCAGCCTCCTGAGTAGCTGGGATTGCAGGTGCATGCCACCACACCCAGCTAATTTTTGTATTTTTAGTAAAGATGGGGTTTCGCCATGTTGACCAGGGTGTTCTCGAACTCTTGCCTGCCTCAGCCTTCCAAAGTGCTGGGATTACAGGCATGAACCACCACACCTGACCTCTTATGTGTTTTATGGGAGTAATTAGAATTTGTAATGTTCTACAGCATAAGTGTAATTTTCATGTTTATTTAGAACCAAGTAAAGCCTTTTGCTTCAAATCCTTAGAGTTTCTCTTATTTTATTTTTTTTGAAATGGAGTTTTGTTCTTGTTGCCCAGCTGGAGTGTAGTGGCACAGTCTCAGCTCACCACAACCTCCGACTCACCACAACCTCTGCCTCTGGGTTCAAATGATTCTCCTGCCTCAGCCTCAGGAGTAGCTGGGATTACAGGCATGTACCACCATGCCTGGCTAATTTTGTATTTTTATAGGGTTTCTCCATGTTGGTCAGGCTGCTGACATCAGGTGATCCACCTGCCTCAGCCTCCCATAGTGCTGGGATTACACATGTGAGCCACCGTACCTGGCCGAGTTTCTCTGTTTTAAAAAAAAGTGAATGCAAAAGAAAAATGTTTTCCATGTATTTATTATTAGACCTTTATTAATATCTCATTGTTAATCTGTGTTTGTATTGTCCGGGTAATGGGGTTCTGAGTGCGTCAGGTATTATTGGGACATCCATATTATAATGAAATAAACTTTTATTAAAGTTTAAACTTTAAAATTTTTCTTTATGTTTAGCCCCAAATGTGTATTTTTCAGTCTCTTCTCAAGCTTGATAGGTTGTAGACCAGAAAAATCTGGGAAAAGCATTAGTAGAGATAAATAAGAAGTGTGACAATTTTTTTCATCCAAATTACTGTATTTCAAGCTTCTGAGTATTTTTTGGTAATTGGTTCCTTTTTCTGGGGGAAATGAATGTTATAAGAGAAATTCAGCCAAAGTTGATACTGTAAATTGCTTGGTTTCAGCTCATTTCTTTCTTTCACTAGCTCTACTACAGTGCTTTTGTTAGATAGACTATCAGTATAAAAACATGGGTGAAAGATACTTCGCTGGGTAGAGTTCAAAATTCAGACTTCCTGAGGGAAGGGGAAGGTATGTTTCTTGACCATGCTCAGCTAAAGTAGTTTGTTTCTTTTTAACTTCTCCTGTTACCTATTGTCTGTACACTTCTTGACATTTTTATATTGCCTTGTGTTGTTAACCTTACACGTTTTTCTAAATTGGTAATAAGCTCGTTGAGGGCAGAGACTATTAACGTCACTCTGCTGTGCCTCCTTGCATGTGGTATATGCTGAATATGTACTTGCTAGTTTGGCCAAATCATTACATAGAAATATCTGTAGCTTCATTAACAACCCTGTTAAAATGAATTAATCCATGGAGTTATGGAAGAAATGCTTTTTGTACAGAGCTATTTACTTGTGGTGTTTTTTATTAAAATGAATTTTTTTTTCCTGAAAGGATTTTTTAAATTTTTTCAGGTAGATAGAGTTGATGAGTAGGCAAGTAGAACACTCTTTTTTTAAAAAAAAAAAAAGGCTGGGTAGCAGTCCTGGCACAATGGCTCACGCCTGTAATCCCAACACTTTGGGAGGCCAAGGCTGGTGGATCACCTGAGGTCAGTAGTTTGAGACCAGTCTGGCCAATGTGGTGAAACCTAGCCTCTACTAAATACAAAAAATTAGCTGGACGTGATGAACCTACAACTGTAGTCCCAGCTACTGCAGAGGCTAAGACAGGAGAATTGCTTGAATTTGGAAGGTGGACATCACAGTGAGCTGAGATCACATCACTGTACTTAAGCCTAGGTGACAGAATGAGACACTATCTCAAAAAAAAAAAAAAAAAAAAAAAAAAAAAAGCTGGGTAGCATAAGCAAGATACGTGAATGGTCTTAGGAGGACACAGATAATTCTTACTATTAGAACCATTGTACATTATTAGAAATTTCATGGCATTCTCAATACTGTTGTAAAGATACTTTAATTTAAATTTTTTAGCAACAGGGTCTCTGTGTCATCCAGGCTGGAGTTCAGCAGGGCAGTCATAGCTCACTGCAACCTTGAACTCTTTGTCTCAGGTGATCCTCCTGCCTTAGCCTCCCAAAGTGTTAGGATCATGGGCATGACCCACTGTGCCTGGCCCACCTCAGTACTGTTATCCAAACGTAGAAATAAGTGAAATATACTTTAGTCATTAAAAAACCCTTTTGGCCTACGCTTTTGAGTTACATTGAACTTCTTTTTACATTGTGGACAGGAAAGATAGTAATGTAAGCAAAAGTTTCCTCAGTTTTTAAAAGGGGGGTAGAAAGAACACACTGCAATCTGTAGATGATCCATAGCAGCTATTTTCAAATGCTGAAAACTTGCTCATGTAGCAGGAGTCTGTGCTGTTTTAGAAAAATGAAAAAGTATTAAACAGTGATGGTGGAGATGTAGTCTTTTTACATTGAACTCCCAAGGAATGTATTAATATAAATAGGTTTTCCAGATTTATACTAGGGAATAGCTTGCTTAAAGCAACTAATATTTCAAAAGATGCCCTGTAAGATTATTTATGATAGTTTGCTTTTCTAATCCACAAGCTTTAGACTTCTTAAGAATATAGTCAAAGTAGGTGATGCTGGAACTTGTTAACATTTCTTTTTCTTTTTCCTGCTAGAGTCAGCTGCTTCTGTTCACTCAGACTTACCTGCATAATTATAGTCTTTGACAAGGAATAAGAGTTTATACAGGATTGGCTTTTATCATTTTTTAAAAAATTGGACAAAAGGCTTGTCAAACTAAACTCCTGGATACTTAACCTGCTTAAAAAATTATCTTACAGTGGAACCTTAGGTAACATCTAATTTAGCATTCTTTTTTTTTATTTTTATATTTTTGAGATGGAGTTTTGCTCTTGTTGCCCAGGCTGGAGTGCAGTAGCACGATCTGTTTACTGCAACGCCCGCCTCCTGGGTTCAAGCAATTCTCCTGCCTCAGCCTCCCAAGTAGCTGGTGTTACAGGTGCCTGCCACTGCCCCTGGCTAATTTTTGTGTTTTTAGTAGAGGCTGGGTTTCACCATATTGGTCAGTCTGGTCTCAAACTCCTGACCTTAGGTGATCCACCTGCCTTGGCCTCCCAAAATGCTGGGATTACAGGTGTGAGCTACCGCACCTGGCCTAATTGAGCATTCTTACACCATTCTTAGAGTTCAGAAATCCAGCATTCCTGACAGGTGTTCATTCAACTTCTGCTTTAACCAGTCTTCTACGTAGAATGCTCATTTCTCAATGAAAGTTTCAGTGGTGTACCACTCTTTTAAGTTCTTGGTGTTAGAAGTATTTCCATACCGGCCAGGCATGGTGGGTCATAATCTGTAATCCTAGCACTGGGAGGCCGAGGCAGGTGGATCACCTGAGGTCTAGAGTTCGAGACCAGCCTGGATAACATGGTGAAACCCCATTTGTACTAAAAATACAAAAAATTAGCCGTGCGTGGTGGTGTGCGCCTGTAACCCCAGCTACTCGGAAGGCTGAGGCAGGAGAATGGCTTCAACCTGGGAGGCAGAGGTTGCAGTGAGCCGAGATTGCGCCATTGCACTCCAGCTTGGGCAACAAGACTGAAACTCTGTCTCAATAAATAAATGATTAAAAAAAATAAAAATATAAAAATTTGCTGAGTGTAGTAGTGCATGCCTGTAATCTCAGTTAAGCAGGCCGAGGCAGGAGGATTGCTGGAACCCAGGAGGCAGATGCTGCAATGACCTGAGATTTCACCACTGCACTCCAGCCTGGGTGACAGAGCAAGACTGTCTTTAAAAAAAAAAAAAAAAAAAAAGGCCGGGAGCGGTGGCTCAAGCCTGTAATCCCAGCACTTTGGGAGGCCGAGGCGGGTGGATCACGAGGTCGAGAGATCGAGACCATCCTGGTCAACGTGGTGAAACCCCATCTCTACTAAAAATGCAAAAAAATTAGCTGGGCATGGTGACACGTGCCTGTAATCCCAGCTACTCAGGAGGCTGAGGCAGGAGAATTGCCTGAACCCGGGAGGCGGAGGTTGCTGTGAGCCGAGATCACGCCATTGCACTCCAGCCTGGGTAACAAGAGCGAAACTCCATCTCAAAAAAAAAAAAAAAGTATATCCTTACCACCACTGTTTAATACTCTTCGTTTTCTGAAACAACATAGACTCCTGCTGCATGAGTGTGCTTTCACCATTTGAAGATAGCTGCTATGGATCAGCTATGGATTGTAGTATATGTTCTCCTTTTAAAAATTGAGGGAACTTTTGCTTACTATCTTTTCTGTCTCGGGGATTTCACTGGCTAACAATACTTGGTTAAATTTGTAGAGGGTAGATAGGAGACAGCTGCCTACTACTGTGGGCAAAGTCGAAACTGCTAATTGTCTAATTGAAGAACAGAGAATGTGGTGGTTAGGGACTTCAAATAATACCTAGAAAAACTGTTAAAGGTTATGGAAAGTTGAGAGGAAAATCTTTTGTCTTTGCAAAAGTTTGTACAGTACTCTAGAAGTGATTTATTTGGCCTAGATACATAAAGTATAGCTAGGTGCTCCAAACTACTTTCACTATTTTGGGCTTCATTTTTAAGTATTCTCTCCTGGTGTAGAGATCTCTTATTAGAGAATAGGAGTTAGTAGCTTTCCTGGATAGCCAAATTAGTTTTTTTCACATGTTGTTTCCTTCTAATCTCTCTTCTGACTATTTATAATTTTCTAGTTGAAGAATTTGGGTTTTTTTTTTTTTTAGTTGATCATCTCTTGCTATTTATTTTTAATTGCATAATTAAAATTTTTTTCTTAAATTTTTTGTTTATGGCATTTGTTGGCTATAACAATAAAGAAGCAAAGCTCAGGAGGACATCTGTCTTGGATATCCCTCTTCTGCCACCCTAATGGCACTGTACTGAACTTAATTTTAAAAATTCATTTCAAGAAAATAACTTTGGTGGTAATGAAAAACTCTTTGGGAAGAATGGAAGATCTAGATGTACTGCAATTCAGCAACATAATAATCTGACTGGAGAAAGGAAAGGAGGAAAAGAGCAAGCAGAGGCAGAACTGGAATGTAACAACAGCTGGAAACCCCAGAGTGACATTCTAAGGGGGGGGTTGTTAAGGCACAAATGATTTTTCTGGGATTTAAGACCTTAGGTAAGTTACTTAACTGTGTCTTTCAGTTTACAGTTAGGTGAAATATGATTGATAATAGTGCCTACCTGACAGGGTTAGCTACCTCTTAGTTTAAATTTGAATGTCTGTTAAATAGTAAATACTGTCAACTATTAAAAGCAATAAAGAAACAGGAAATAGAGTGAGACTGGATTAGCACTTGTTGGGGTAATTATTTCCCAGAGGTATGGTCACACCTCTGTATCACATGATTCTCCCTTGAAGACTGGGTAATCTGGGAAATGGCCTGATTTTTATCGTGCTCACATACGTGCTATAAATGGATTTTTAAATATACTTAGGATACTCAGTAGCTGAAAAGAAACTCTAAATTTAATTTCAAGATACAAAGGATCTAAGAGGGCAGGTTTGTGTTATCAACATTTTAGGGTTGTAGGCTTTTGTTGTAAGAAACTTTTTTTTTTTTTTTTTTGAGACAGTTTCACTCTTGTTGCCCAGACTGGAGTGCAGTGGTGCCATCTCAGCTGACCTCAACCTCTGCCTCCCGGGTTCAAGCGATTCTCCTGCCTCAGCCTCTTGAGTAGCTGGGATTGCAGGCATATGCCACCATGTGCGGCTAATTTTGTATTTTTAATAAAGATAGGGTTTCTCCATGTTGGTCAGACTGGTCTCAAACTCCTGACCTCAGGTGATCCACCTGCCTCGGCCGGCCTCCCAAAGTGTTGGGGTTACAGGTGTGAGCCATTGCACCCAGCCTGAAGATACATTTTATGCTAGGAAAATGGTTTTATTCTCCCAGGAAAAATGCTTAATATTTATTTAATGTGTTTCATGAGCAGTTGACCAGTTTATTGTTACCACTACTGTGTGTTAGCCATGTTCCAGCATAGGAAAGAGTAAAACTGTCTGTCTAGAGCCCTTTATTACTCCTATCTTTACCACTCTGTTCTTGGTATATATTGGATCTGTCAATGTGACAAGCCATTCCTTGTGTATTCATGTAGTTCATGCTGTAAATTTTAACACCAGTGGACAAATTTTCTGGTTGGACTTAATGTAACCCATTTGAATAGGAAGTGACAATAGGAATAAAGACACTTAAGACAGCATTATTTTTCTCTTGAGTAGTCTATGCTTTCAAAGATAAGGCATATTGTATTTCGAGAAATAGAGATACCATATTCTTTTCCTTATGGAAGGCCGCTTAGGAATGAGCTAAGACTGCAAGCTATAGTAATCTTTATAGCTATAGTAATAGCTCCTTTCATTTTGAAAAGTAGAAAATTAGGCCAATTGATTGTCCTAAGAGACTGTTTATAATATGGATTTTGACATTTACCACTTAGTTTAACTTCTGAGGTATCAGCTAAGACTGCAAGATTTAACAAAAGTACTACTTATAATGCAAGATGATAACCCTTTTTTTTTCCCCCTCTCTCATGACTCCTTTTCAAAGATGACAACCAATCATAAACGGGTCTTCTCTTTATGAAATAGTTACTAAGTTAAATAGATTTATAAGCTGGTCTAGAAACCCAACCACAATTCAACAAGTTTTCTGTTGAAAACTGTAAAGAACTTATCTCCAAATTAAAGCTGCCATATAATGGTTTTTAAGATCACTAATCATGTCATGTGTTTGAATAATTTATTTCCAGGTTCTGCTGGGCTATGACAAGGCAATTACACTATATTTGAATGAGATGAGTGTTTCTCAAACTTACACATCAGAATCACCCAGAAGACTGGATAAACTACAATTTGCTGGGTTCCCCCAACCCTCACTGAGTTTCTGATTCAGTAGGTCTGGGGCAGTGTCTGGGAATTTGTGTTTGTAACAAGTTGCCAGCTGATGCTGATGTTGCTGGTTTGGGGCCCACAGTTTTGGGAATTACTGACCTAGACCAACACAGGGTCTCTGCTCTGCAGAGGTCTGATTGTATATAATAGCAAAACAAAGTCCCTAACAGCTCAGATTCCATGGTGATAAAGTCTTCTGTATACCTTAATAGCCAGGAGATCAGGAGATACTATATATATTTTACTGATGAGGGAAAAGCTGGTGTCTTTTAATTAAGTTTTTATTGTCATCTTGCAGTTTTCTTAGTTTTGCTGTTTCCTCCGATGAGTGCTATTGCTTAGAAACTTTGATCAAACTTAGGATGCTCCTTTCCTAAGGCTTGGGCAAGGACAGGGTATAGGATATTTGTAACAGTGTAGAAAGTGTTAACAGCCATGGAAGAACATGTATAATGCTATGATGAAACTTTCTTTTTTTTATTGTGGTTAGAAAAATGTTATATGGATGATCTGTAGTTTTTTTTTTGGTCTCTCACCGTCGCCCAGGCTGGAGTGTGGTGGTGCAGTCACTACTCATTGCAGCGTCAACCTCCCCAGGCTCAGTGATCCTCCCACCTGCACCTCCTGGGACTGCAGGCGCGTGCCACCATGTCTAGCTAATTTTCGTATTTTTTGCAGAGACAGGGATTTGCCATGTTGCCCGGGCTTAAAGTCCTACTCCTGAGCTTAGATGATTTGCTCACCTTGGAGTCTCGAAGTGCTAGGATTGTAGGCGTGAACCACTGTGCCTGGCCAAGACCTATAGTTTCCGTACCTTTTTTAAATTTTATTTTGAGATGGAGTCTCACTTTGTTGCCCAGGCTGGAGTGCATGATCTCTGTTCACTGCAACCTTTGCCTCCCAGTTTCAAGTGATTCTCGTGCCTCAGCCTCCCAGGCAACTGGGATTACAGGTCTGCGCCACCATGCCTGGCTAATTTCATATTTTTAGTAGAGACGAGGTTTTGTTATGTTGGCCAAGGTGGTCTTGAACACCTCACCTCACGCAATCCACCTGCCTTGGCCTCCCAAAGTACTGGAATTAAGGGTATGAGCCATGGCATCCAGCCTTGTACCATTGATTTACTATATTTTTTTGATTGGGTAATTCAGGAACTATGTATGGTCTGCTCTTTGAAAATTCTGTTAAAGGTTTCAGTTATGATTTACATACTTCTTTCCTTCCAGTAAACTCAGTCCACCTTTTAAAAATCTCAGTTCTTCAATTGTAGAGCTAGAAACATGTTAACAGTAATACTAAATCAGAGTAAATAGGTACTTGAGCTTTAATAAAATGCATAGTTTTTTTTGTTGTTGTTGTTGTTTTTTTAAGATAAGATACTGCACTATCACCCAGGCTGGAGTGCAGTCATGCTCCTTGTGAGTTCCAACTCCTGGTCTCATGATCCTCCTGTCTCAGCCTCCCAGGTAGTTAGGAGTATAGCACTAAGTTTAAAAATTTCTTTGCCTGGATAATTTTCAAGTTTTTTGTAGAGACAGAGTCTCACTATGTTGTCCAGGCTGGTCTTTAACTCCTGGCCTCAAGTAATCCTCCTGTCTTGGCCTTCCAAAGTGCTGGGACTGAAGATGTGAGCAACCATGCCTGGCCATAGTGCATAGATCTTTATTTTGGCTATGCAGAGTTCTTTTTGCATACTTTCTTTTGTCAGAGTGTTCTGTGAAGATGTGTACTATGAGGCTGAGTTTCATATACTGGCTGTTTTCCTTTCTTTTCGTTTCCCCTTTAACCTTGTTCCAGTTATTTCCTTGTAACAGATTAATCTCAGACTTTAAGGGATTAAAACCATGATTTTCTTATGCACAAGGATTCTGCCTATCAGGGATTCAGACAAGGCACACAGGAGTTTTGATGTTTCTGTTTGATGACACTGGGGGCCTCATGTGGGAAGACTGACTTGTTCATTCGTTTGCTGCTTGGACTAAAATGAGTAGAACCACAGGGATTGCTGATCAGAAGCTGTGAGGCCTCTCTCTTCATGGCATGGCTTCCTTATGACATGGCAATCTCAGAGTTACTCTATTTGTATGATGGCTGAAGGCTATAAACACAAGTGTTTCGGTCGCCAGCAAATCAGGCAGGGATGGATTGCTTTTATGACTCAGCCTTGGAAATCGTACAGCATCATTTATATAGTACTTTTGGTTGAAGCTTACTCAGGTACAATGGCAGGGGAAGTGGACTAGTTGTTGATTGAGTAGTGCCAGGGTCACGTTGTAGAACGGTATGTGAGACTGCAGATTTTATAGCTATCTTTGGAAAATGTAATCTGCCATAGCTCTCGGTTTGGATGAATTCTAAATTTGCTATTATATAGAAAATTGGAGATTTTCTAATATAGGATAGCTTGTCCTATAATAGGACAGTGTAGGTTCATAATCAAGGATTGTTATTGGTGAGAGTCCTGACAATGTACTGAAGGCTGTCAATCTTAATTTTATATAGCATGGAATTCTAATTGTTTTCATTATACAAACTTCACTGCACAGTAGTTAAGTGTATAAAACAAAGCAAAAGGAAAACACCTCCACGTATAATTTCACCACTCAGGTACCATTCTTACCCTTTTTTTTTTTTTTTATCTTTTTATGTTTATTTTCATCTCTATACAAGCATTTTTTAGGAATTTGATTCTACATCCATTTTGGCTAGATATATAAACTCTACCGATATATAAACTCTACCCTATGAGGGATGTATGGTGTATTTCTAGATTTAGTAACAATTTCCTTGAAAAATGTACAATACTGTAGAAAAAGGAAGATAATAAATTGCCAGTTATAAGTTAATAGTGTTTTTTTCTTTGGTTCAGTATTAATGAACTGTGTACTAGAACTGAACTTTAGGCTCTCCTATTTGCATATTTTCTGTTGGTATATTTTTAAATAGAGGGATTGTGATTATAATACTTATTTTGGAATATCCTAAGTCATAAATTCAAATCTTGTTTAGTATTTTCTTTTGTTTTTTAGATGGAGTCTTGCTATTGCCCATGCTGGAGTGCAGTGGTACAATTCTCCTGCCTCAGCCTTCCCAGTAGCTGGGATTGTAGGCGCGTGCCACCACACCTGGCTAATTTTTGTATTTTTAGTAGAGACAGGGTTTCACCTTGTTAGCCAGGCTGGTCTCGAACTCCGAAAGTGCTGGGATTATAGGCGTGAGGCCCCACACCTGGCCTAGTTTTTTATTTCTTAAAAGGAAAATAGCCTACCCTTTAAAAAAACAAAACTTTTTATTTTAACACTTTTTTTTAGCTTCCCAAGCTTGTGAGTCTTCCCTCTTTAAAAAGAGAATGAACAGTCTGTTGATCCTCAGAGTATTGTGAGATAGTTGGACACATCTTTTGCACCTGGGGTCAGGTCTGTTGTATCAGTGCAAAAAACCTTTTTTTTGTTTTCCCCAAGTCATTAGACTGAAATTTTATACCTGTTTATTTGGAGGCTTAGAGATTTTTGTGAAGTAGTTCATCTAAGAATAAAATTGTATACGTTTAAAAGCCTTTAATGTCTTAATGATTATCTTGGTTTTATTTACTTCAAGTGTTACTTAAGAATTGTGGTAGGCTTTTCAATTTGGGGTTGAATGGCTAGGCAAGTTGACATTTGCTTCTGGTACAAAGAAAATATTTGACCTAAAAGAAAACAAACCTATTATCATTACTTTTAAACTGGCTTCTGTGGTTTTTATGCCGTTTATTAGAATTTAACTTTGTAGGCTGGGCACGGTGGCTCACGCCTGTCAATCCCACCACTTTGGGCGGCCAAGGCAGGCAGATCACCTGAGGTCAGGAGTTCGAGACCAGCCTGGTCAACATGTGAAACCTTGTCTCTACTAAAAGTACAAAAATTAGCCGGACATGGTGGCGGGCGCCTGTAATCCAAGCTACTCGGGAGGCTGAGGCAGGGGAATCACTTGAACTTGGAAGGCAGAGGCTGCCGTAAGCCGAGATCCCGCCACTTCGCTCCAGTCTGGGTGACAGAGTGAGACTCTGTCTGAAAAAAAAAAAGGAAATTGGTATTTCGTTTCACAGTTTTATTGGTAAGAGGGTAAGGAACTATATATGTTCATAATTTATTGGGATTATTTTGGGTATTTTTCCCCTTACTTTAGATTTCTCATCATTCCCTGTCCTCTGACCTTTACCATAATAACAGTTCATGATTCTTTTGCATTACCTGAATATCTGTGGGGTCTTACTTAATAGTAGTAGCCTGGAAAACCTGCAAAGTTTTAATTTTAGCAAGAAAGTATGATCTTAAACCAGATCAGATGTTAGTTTTCTGTCCTCACCCTTCAACTAACAGCAAAGCTGTTACTTGTGTACTATAGTGATGTGGTAGCTATCTTGTTCAAGGTAAATGAAGTACATTAAAGACAATATGCCTGTGAGTTTATTCAGGGAAAAAAATACTCTTTCTTCTTTCCTTTCCTTTTCCTTTCCTTTTTCCTTTCCTTCCTTTCTTCTTCCTTCCTTCCTTCCTTCCCTTCCCTTCCTTCCTTCCTTCCTTCCTGTCTGTCTTTCTTTCTTCTTCTTTTTTTTTTTTGAGACAAGGTTTCACTCTGTTGCCCAGGCTGGAGTGCAGTGGCATTATTTCAGCTGACTGCAAACTCCACCTCCAGGGTTCAAGCAATCCTCCCACCTCAGCCTCCTGAGTAGCTGGGACTAAAGGCTAACACCACCATACCCAGCTAATTTTTGTATTTTTTGGTAGAGATGGAGTTTTATCATGTGGCCACGCAGGTCTTAAACTCCTAATCTCAAGTGATCCACCTGCTTTGGCCTTCCAAAGACTCCTATATCCCCTAGTCACATGAATTCTTTTTCTGGGGAGAGGTAGAGACTGAAATTTAACTTGATAAATGTCTGATATGCTCATTTGAGTATAAGCAGGATCGTAACCAAGCTGTGGCTCTTTACCCATGCGGGTCGGAGCCATATGTCTAGTCTATCTAATACTCTTTTTTTGATTAATCTGAAGAGTGAGTAATGTTGTATCATTGGTTTACAATATAGTCTTTGATGTCATTCAGCAATAGCTCGAGTATATCTAAAAAGTTCTATGTACTTAGGCTGGGCGCGGTGGCTCACACCTGTAATCCCAGCACTTTTGGAGGCTGAGGCAGGTAGATCACCTGAAGTCAGGAGTTTGAGACCAACATGGCCACATGTTGAAGCCCGTCTGTACCAAAAAGTACAAAAAAATTAGCCAGGCGTGGTGGTGGGTGCCTTAAATTCCTTTTTTTTTGAAATGGAGTTTCAGTCTTGTCACCCAGGCTACAGTGCAGTGGTGCAATCTCGTCTCAATGCAACCTCTACCTCCCAGGTTCAAGCTATCCTACTGCCTTCGCCCCTAAAGTAGCTGGGATTACAGGCACACGCCACCATGCCCAGCTAATTTTTAGTATTTTTAGTAGAGACGGGGTTTCACCATGTTGACCAGGATGGTCTCGATCTCTCGACCTCGTGATCCACCCGCCTCGGCCTCCCAAAGTGCTGGGATTACAGGCTTGAGCCACCGCGCCCGGCCGAATTTTTTTTGTATGTAGTTAATGTGGAGTGTATCTAAAAAGTTTATTTAGGGCAAAATTTGAGACAAACTAGAGGATTGTGTGGGTTTTGTCAAGCATGCTTAAGCTGGTATAGATGTTCAACATGGAACTTAATTCTTTTTGTTCTTTTAATGCAGGGTAAGCTTGATGATTACCAGGAACGAATGAACAAAGGGGAAAGGCTTAATCAAGATCAGCTGGTAAAGATGTTGTATTTTTATTTAAGACCTAATGCTCACTATTTTAAATAAAATAGTTTTTTTTTTTTTTTTTGTCTTTCTAGTAAAGTTGGGTTTTATCTGTCATTTTAGGATGCCGTTTCTAAGTACCAGGAAGTCACAAATAATTTGGAGTTTGCAAAAGAATTACAGAGGAGTTTCATGGCACTAAGTCAAGATGTAAGTAGAAGAAAGTATACGTATTTATGAAATACTTTTGTTGTTTCTTTGGGTTTTAGTCCTATTACTATTGTTAAGTGCTCTGCAAGGTGAGAGAGTTGTATCCAGTTACAAAGATGCCTTTGCATTCTGTAAAGTTTATAACACCTGAAAGATGTCTTTTAAAAATACTGAGTTTAAAGCTGGGGGGCGGTGGCATGTGCCTGTGGCCCTAGCTCCTCATTAGGTGGAGGCCAGGAGTTCAAGGCTGCAGTGCATATGATTATGCTTGTGAATAGCCACTGCACTTCAGCCTGGGCTACATGAGAAAACCCCATCTCTTAAAAAAGATACTAAATTTAAAACATTTTTAAAAAGGACTGAGTTCAAGATTTGACGAATATGTATAGTAGCTATGCTAAAGGTCTTATTGGTTTAAAATGTTAAGCTTTGCAAATACATATAAATAAATGTCATTAGTCATTAGATATAAATAAATGTTTTTTATTTATCATGTTCCTTATGTCTAATAACTAACAATTTAGCTGTCAGAAAATGAAGCTTGTTTATTTAATTGGTAATCATTCTCTGCTTTAACAATCTTAAGGGATATGGCAAATGTGCTCTTAATGTCAGCACTGGATCCAACATTATAGTGGGTTTTTCATGTGACAAAAACCTTTGGCAATAAGGACAAAAGTTAAATGCAAGCAAAGTCAGATAATTTGTTGAGGCCAGAAAATTAAGCCATCTGAGTAAGTGTCAGCTTCTTTGGAAAAGACTAATAACATTGAAATACAGGAATATACTATATAATGATGTTTCATTCAACTGTGGGCCACATATATGATGATGGTCCCATTAGAATATAATAACTGTATTACTGTACCTATTATGTTTAGATATATAAATACTACTGTGTTATAATTGCCTACAGTAGTCAGTCCAGTAACATGCTGTACACATTTGTAGCCTAGGGGTTATATGCTATACCATATGGCCTAGGTGTGTAGTAGGTTATACTATCTAGGTTGTATAAGTATACTCCATGTTTGCACGATGATGAAATTCCCTGCTTACGTATTTCTCAGAATATATCCTTGTTGTTAAGCAATGTGTGAATGTATAAAGTTGCCTCTAATTTGTTGAAACAAAAAACAAGTTTATTATATGAGACATTGCAGTATAGGGATGAAGAGATCTGATTCTAGAAGGAGACTGCCTAGTTGAATCCTAATTTTGTGACTTAGTAGTATGACCATGGATGAGTTGCTTAATTTTACTGTTTTTGTATTAGTCACGATTCTCCAGAGAAACAGAACCAGTAGGTTAGAAAAATGAGGCTGATGGGCAGAGGCCATTACAATGCCTCCGTTTTCTAATCTGTAATATGGTGATAATAATTTTATCTACCTCATAGGGTTGTTATTTGATACATAACTAATGTATTTCAAGCACTTATTTTTTTTTTTTTTGGAGACAGAGTCTTGCTCTGTTTCCCAGGCTGGAGTGCAGTGGTGTGATCTCAGTTCACTGCAACCTCCACCTCCCAGCTTCAACCGATTATCCTGCCTCAGCCTCCCGAGTAACTGGGACTATAGACCTCAGTCACCATGCCTGTCTAATTTGTGTATTTTTAGTAGGGACAGGGTTTCACCATGTTGGCCAAGCTGGTCTCAAACTCCTGACCTCAGGTGATCCATCTGCTTCAGCCTCCCAAAGTGTTGGGATTACAGGCATGAGCCAATGTGCCTGGCTTCAAGTACTTAATCTTAGAATTACTTATTACAGTTGATTAGGGAAGGAAAATTTTTGCCTGACAGAAAAACTAATTTAATTTTGTACCTAGTGTCTTAGTCAACTTTGTGTTACTATAATGGAATGCCTGAGACTGGATAATGTGTATAAAGAACAGAAATTTGTTTCTCACACTTCTGGATGCTGGAAAGTCCGAGATGAAGATACTAGCATCTTGCTGCATTACTATGTCCTTACCTGGTGGTAGAAGGCTTAAGGGCAAGAGAGAATGATCACACTCCTGCAAGCTCTTTCTATAGTAGTAGTAATTAATTCTAGATAGCTTCCAAAAGGCCCAGCCTCCCAATACTATTGCATTGGGAAGATTAAGTTTCCAACACTTGAATTTTAGGGGATGCATACAGACCGTAGTACCAAAGTAGGGATTTATTCCACTTAGTTTGATGAACCCTGCCCAATTTCTTTTTCTTGTTTTTTTTTTGAAATAGAAGCAGGATTGCTATACAGTTTAATGTAACATCTATTTTGGAAGTTACTATCACTGTGTAATGAAAATACCTGTATCCTTTTTTTTTGTAACACTTTGATATTTTCAGGACTTTTCTCTGAGCTTTGACTTCATTAGCAGAGCTTTTATTTATCTTTGATCCTTCGGTATACTTTCAACAATTATTAAACACACTTTGTTTTGCATTCAGTAACTTCTTTAGTCTGGCTCAGGCCTACCTTTTCACCTTCTTCCTTCTTGAGCTGTTCATTTCATCCAGAATAGCTTGCTTTCTTACTTTATTTTACTTAACTTCCTTTTACATTCCTGCCTCTTTCCTATGCTTCCTGCCTCCAGTTACTTGTAAAGACCTTTCTGGGCAGGACGTGGTGGCCAACGCCTGTAATCCCGGCACTTGGGGAGGCTGAGGCAGGTAGATCACTTGAGGCAAGGAGTTTGAGACCAGCCTGGCCAACATAGTGAAACCCCATCTCTACTAAAAATACAAAAATTGGGCGTGGTGGCACGCACCTGTAATCCCAGGAGGCTGAGGCAGGAGAACTGCTTGAATTTGGGAGGTGGAGATATCATTGAGCCAAGATCTCCTTGCCACACTGCACTCCTCAGCAGCAGAGTGAGACAGGAAAAAAAAAGGAAAGACCTTCCTGTCCTGGTTGGGCATGGTGGCTCATACCTGTAATTCTAGTATTTTGGGAGGCTAAGGTGAGAGGATTGTTTGAGGCCAGGAGTTCAAGACCAGCCTCAGAAACAAAGACCTTTCTTCAAATTTTTTAGAAGTATTTTTAAAAAAAGAACAGTTGGCAGCTGGGTGCTGTGACTCATGCCTGTAATCCCAGCACTTTGGGAGGCTGAGGCGGGCGGATCACTTGAGGTCAAGAGTTAAAGACCAGCCTGACCAACAAAGAGAATTAATAATAATGCAAAAACGTATCTACTAAATGTCTTTACTAATAATACAAAAATGCCAGGCATGGTGGCACATACTTGTAATCCCAGCTACTCAGGAGGTTGAGGCACGAGAATCACTTGAACCTGGGAGGCAGAGGTTGCAGTGAGCTGAGATCGCACCATTGGACTCCAGCCTGGGCAATAAGAGGAAAACTCTGTCTCACTCTTTCACCCAGGCTGGAATGCAGTAGCCTCATTTCAGCTTACTGCAGCTATCACTTGCCATTTAATGCTAAGATATTATATATTCTGCACACTGTATTACCATTATAGATTTGCCTTGTTTTTATGGCCTTCATCATTCCTCCCACGTCTCGTTCCCCATCTTTGGTTTTCTGTGTCTTGGTTCATCTGATCGAGGCTTGAGAAAAGGGGAACAAGTGGAAAGGAAAACACTGCCGTGGCTCTTGAAAGACGGCCCTTCTCTGTCCTCAACTTGATGTTAGATATGAGAGAGAGGGAGAGAAATAATAAGCGTTTGACTGATGCCTTCCTTTCAGCCTTTCCAGGGAAGAAAAGAAGAATGTGGGAAAAATGTGTTAATAATTAGCTTTATCTGTTTTTCTCCACCAGCATCGCCTTATTCATAAAAACAAACTAGGCACTCTTTTAAGTCGGACGGAATGTCTGAGACTGGCAGTGGATTATGTGGGGCAAAGGGGCACTTGTGGCGTTTTGGCATTTCCTTGTGAGTCATTAGTAGATACCTAAAGTTAGAACTTTGGGTCGTTTGTCCATAGAGGAGCTAGATTGGGGTAAGATTTTTATTGTTGCTGTGGTTAGGTTTCTTTTTTAATCGGCCCAATCCTTTAAATTTCTCTATAATTTCCAAATTAATAAAATTTTTACTTTTTATACTAATCGTGAAAAACTTGAGACATGTATATCTAACTAAAGAAAACAATACAGTGAAACTGTTTGTACTTGTACCCAGCTTCTATATTTATCATCTCATGGTCAGTCGTATTTCACATAAATCTACATTTATTTCCTTTCTCCCTTTGCCCTCTAGATTGTTTTGAAACGGGCCCCAAACACATTGTTTCATGAGTAACATTTCAGTAGTTAAAATACCTTCTAGGGAAAGAGCTGTTATGAATTTTTAATAATTGCTTAAAATAGATCATGTTTAAAACTATTTGTAAGTCAGGAATCGTCCTTCTTTGTATTGGGGTCACATCTCACTCACTGAGTATGTTATGTCTTATTTAAGCTGGACCTGAAGTGGATTGAACTAAGTTTTGGTGTCATATGTTTATATTGTTTTGCAGATTCAGAAAACAATAAAGAAGACAGCACGTCGGGAGCAGCTTATGAGAGAAGAAGCTGAACAGAAACGTTTAAAAACTGTACTTGAGCTACAGTATGTTTTGGACAAACTGGGAGATGATGAAGTGCGAACTGACCTGAAACAAGGTTTGAATGGAGTGCCAATATTGTCCGAAGAGGAATTGTCATTGTTGGATGAATTCTATAAGTTAGTAGACCCTGAACGGGACATGACCTTGAGGTATAGTGGTATTTGATAATAGAAACTTCTGAATATTGCTTTGGCAACTGAAAGGTTATTAATTAGCTTTTTACTATTAAAAGGTTGAATGAACAGTATGAACATGCCTCAATTCACCTGTGGGACCTGCTGGAAGGGAAGGAAAAATCTGTATGTGGAACCACCTGTGAGTATTACTGATAACTTTGATTTCATAGCTTAGAATCTTTAACAATTGGTTTTCCTATGTTCATAGTTCACTTGGGAAAAAATAGTTTTCCTAATTTTTTTTTTTTTTTTTGGAGACAGAGTCTCACTGTGTTGCCTAGGCTGGAGTACAGTGGCACAATCTCAGCTTACTGCAACCTCTGCCTCCTGAGTTCAAGTGATTCTCCCACCTCAGCCTCTCAAGTAGCTGGGATTATAGGCATGCGCCATCGTGTCTACCTAACTTTTGTATTTTTAGTAGAGAGGGGTTTTGCCATGTTGGCCAGGCTGATGTCGAACACCTTACCTCAAGTGATTTGCCAACCTGGGCCTCCCAATGTGCTGGGATTTACAGGTGTGAGCCACTGCATCCAGGTAGTTTTCCTATTTAAAATTAATACTGAAAAAAAATTGGAAGTGTATACATAACATTCATCTACTATTTTTTGGTTTATTTCCTTTTTGTATCTTTGTGTGTTTTATCTGTATTGTGGAAATCAAAACACCAACAAGAAACAACTAAAACTGTGTGAATATGATAGTCCTAGCTTCATATGGTCTTGTATGTAACTAAACTGTGTTTGAGGTGGACAGATTGACATCACATTGACTTTCCGGAGCTTTTGGTATTAGACGGACTGTTTGTTTTATGGCCGAAGTTTATGAAACAATTACTGCATCTCTTTTTTCTTTTTTTTGAGATGGAGTTTCACTCTAGTTACCCAGACTGGAGTGCAATGGCACCATCTTGGCTCACCGCAACCTCCGCCTCCTGGGTTCAGGCAATTCTCCTGTCTCAGCCTCTTGAGTAGCTGGGATTACAGGCACGCGCCACCATGCCCAGCTAATTTTTTGTGTTTTTAGTAGAGATGGGGTTTCACCATGTTAACCAGGATGGTCTCGATCTCTTGACCTCATGATCCACCCGCCTCAGCCTCCCAAAGTGCTGGGATTACAGGCTTGAGCCACTGCGCCCGGCCTTACTGCATCTCATACATTCTACGCATGGTTATTGCCTTAGTCTTTTTTATTTTTTGAGATGGAGTCTTGCTCTGTAGCCCAGGTTGGAGTGCAATGGTGCCATCTCGCACGGCAACCTCCACCTTCCGGGTCCCAGTTCAAGCAGTTCTCCTACCTCAGCCTCCCAAGTATCTGGGATTACAGGTGTGAGCCACCATGCCCAGCTAATTTTTGTATTTTTTCGTTAGAGACGGGGTTTCACCACGTTGGCCAATCTGGTCTTGAACTCCTGACCTCATGATCCACTCTCTTGGACTCCCAAAGTGCTGGGATTACAGGCATGAGCCACCTCAGCTGGCCAAAGTCTTTCTTTAGTTTGTCCTAAACATCTACTAATTTGGGGATGTTAATATTTTTTGATATTTAAAATATGCTGATACTTGGTCTCGTTTTCTGTGTGAGTTCCTTATTCTCAAACATGCAGCTCTGAACTGATTTTTTAAAAAGGGGACATTTAAGTTTCATTCTTTCAGTAAACTAGTAATTTTTCGTTTTAATGGTTAAATCAGAGAATAGATTCTTTGCCATTTATAAGGTTAAATTAGTAAGACAGGTTTTTGAACATAAAATGAAAGTGTCTGTGTTTATGCCTTTTTAGCTGTTGGTTGATAAGAAATCAGATTGGATTATAAGCTTTAATCAGCAAAACGGGATGAGCTTTAATTGGCAAAATTTAGAAGAGTATATTTGCTTTAAGGAAATGAGTGCCAGTCCTTGTCTGTCTTATCTTCATTTAAGAAGTAATTTTCTTGGTTTGTTGACTTTTACTCTGGTCCATGTTTCTTTGTAAAATATGTGTTTACCTTCTTGTTTTTAGTTCTGCAAGTTCTACATATATAAGCTTGTTAGCTTAAAAAGGTAGTTTTAGGTCAAGCTTCATCAGATTTTTATGAGCATTGTTGAAGAGTAACAAAGGTGTTAATAAAAACCTTTAAGCTTATAGCTTGTTTTGGGGTTATTTTCTATCCAATCTTGTTCCCACATCTTAGGAATGTAACATCTTTACAATGGAAAGGTAGTAATATACCCAAATTAGCGTTTTTGTGTGCATTTGATTTGTATCTGTAAGTTGTTGAAAACAGTTTTGAGTCAGGAATCTCTGAAGTGAAATAAGGAAAACATGTGAAGTGTTCATTATTGAAAGACTTGTTGGCAGTTTATTAGGATTAATTTCGCAATGCTTTGATGTAATATGGTCCTTGAAATTTTACTTTTCTTTACAGTGACCTATCAGGAAGTGGACCTATTATATATATATCTATTAATAATATACAAGTCCAGGAAATTGAAAATAATAATTTTATATGTCTCCTCCTCTACCTTACACTTTTTCTTAATATCCTGGTACACCAAATTCTGATAGTTTTTGTTTGTCTTTAAATATCTTTTGACTGTCTACTTCTCTTTTCCTTTGCTTTTATGCCTTTCTCTTGCCTGATGCAGTTGCTCAACTGAGTCCACCCCTCTCCTTTTTAAAATATTAAGTGGCTTCATCTCAGTTATATTTTACGTAAGTTTGTCCTTAACTTCAAGGACATTCATGGTCTGGCTCTTAACCAGTTTTTCCAGCTACATCTTTCCCTGTGCTTTTTCTTTATTCCCTTCATTTCAGCCACAGTGGCTTCTTTTCCTTTTCTTGTGTTTGATACCCTTTGTATAGGACTTTGTAATGCTATTTCCTCTACCTTGAAACACTTCTTCCCCTCTACTCTTCTAGATTTCAACTCTTGTAGCACTCCTAGGAGAGCCTTTTGTGGCCTCACTCTGATTGGGTCCAATCCATTGTACTTCTGTGTAGTACTTTTCCCAAATGTAAGTTTTTTGTATTTGTATTTGATATCATCTCTGTTAGACCATAAGATTAATGAGGGGAGATACTGTGTCTTTACATACCTTTTTGTATTCCTATTGCCTAGCATATTGCCTAATATAGATTAGGCACTGAATAAATGCTTACTGAATGAATAAATGTTAAATGGTATCTTTTTCCCCCTATCTAATTTACTTAAAATACGTAAAGTTCAGGCTGGTAGTGGTGGCTTACACCTGTAATCCCAGTCCTTTGGGCAGCCAAGGTGGGCAGACCACCTGAGGTCAGAAGTTCAAGACCAACCTGGGCAGCTTGGTGAAACCCTGTGTCTACTAAAAATACAAAAACTGACTAGACATGGTGGTGCACGCCTGTAATCTCAGCTACTTGGGAGGCTGAGGAACGAGAATTGTTTCAATGTGGGAGGCGGTGGTTGCAGTGAGCTGAGATCATGCCATTGCACTCCAGCCTGGGTGACACAGCAAGACTGCATCTCAAAAACAAACAAAAAAAACCCATAAAGTTTAATATAACTACATTCTTCTTGTTCCGTGTCATTGCGTAATACATTTTTGTTCTTGGTGAAATTTAATCTTTTTATGTGTGTATGTGTTTTAGTAACAGTTGTTTTTTAACCACAGTATTTTGTAGAATGTTGAATCTTTTTCAAGCCAGGCATCCTCAGATAAGTCTAACGTTATAATTCATGTTCTTTTTTAAGATAAAGTTCTAAAGGAAATTGTCGAGCGTGTTTTTCAGTCAAACTACTTTGACAGCACCCACAACCACCAGAATGGGTTGTGTGAGGAAGAAGAGGCAGCCTCAGCACCTACAGTTGAAGACCAGGTAGCTGAAGCTGGTGAGTATTAGGTGGATGTGAACTTTAGTTTAGGGGCCTGGTTTTATTTGATTTTGCTACAAGTTTAAGCTGTACACTTACTTAGTTTTCATATATGTACATTAGATTTTATTTTATTATATATATATTTATATTTTAAAAAATTTCTTTATTATACTTTAAGTTCTGGGATACATGTGCAGAACTGAAGGTTTGTTACATAGGTATACACATACCATGGTTGAGGTTTGCTGCATCCATCACCCTGTCATCTACATTTGGTATTTCTCCTAATGCTATCCCTCCCCAATCCCCCTACCCCTGCTATCCCTCCCCTATCCCCCTACTCACTAGATTTTATTTTTAAAGAGACTTTAAGCATGACAACATGTTAAGACAGATTACCAAGAGTAATTCCTAGAAGTATTCATTATCAGTCATTTGTCTTATTAGTCTTGATCACTATTATAAACTGATAGTACTTTTGCAGTAGTATTGCTGGGCAGGCGTATGGGTGAGGCCTACTGTTATAAGGATTTTCAAATAGATTTTTGTCTGAAATGCCCAGATTTGCTATTTACCATGCCAGTGCATTGGATTAATAGTATGAGTTCGTTGTTTTGTTTTAATCATGGGGACATTATAACTCCATGATCTTAAACTATAAATTCCTCCAAGGCAAGGAGTCTTTTCCAGTTAATTGTAAAATTAATTAATTAGCTAGACACTTAACTGAATATTTTTATGATAACTCATAAGTTGATGAGTAAAATTCTGAATACAAGGAAACATTGGAGTATAAATTTTGCAATGGTTATGAAAGCATGGGTTTTAGAATCAGAGTGTCTGGATTTAAATCTTGGCTTCAATACTTACTAGCTCTGTAACTTTGGGCAAGTTAGTAGAACTCTTATACCTCAGGTTCCGCATTTAGAAAATATTTCAAGTGTGTATACAGTGCCTGGCACATGGTAAGCACTTAGTAAGTGGTAACTAGTAGGTGGAAACTAGAAGGGAAGATTGCACATTGGTGGAATTAATAGTTGGAGATAAACATAAGACAATCTTTTTCCCTCCTCTTACACTTTACTAAGTAAGATTTTTAATCTGTATGCTGCTTTTTATCCTATTACTTATGAGAATAGAGAGGGATTTCAATATAGTAGCTCTTTGTTTGCATTATACATTATCTGAAATAGCTATCATTGAACTTAACGTAATTCTGGAATAAATGGTAAAGAAAACTTTCTAAATATGTTATAAGAGATATATATATATGTATATATATATATAAAATACTGTTAATTAACTTTGTAAATAAGTTTGTAAGTAAGTTTAGATTATGTGGTGGTGAACTATTTACTTATTGGCAATTTTTTTTTTTTTTTTAGACTTGTTGCCCAGGCTGGAGTGCAAGGGCGCTATTTTGGCTCACTGTAACCTCTGCCTCCCGGGTTCAAGCAATTCTCCTGCTTCAGCCTCCCAAGTAGCTGAGATTACAGGCATGTGCCACTATGCCCAGCTAATTTTGTATTTTTAGTAGAGACAGGGTTTCACCATGTTGGTCAGGCTAGTCTCGAACTCCTGACCACAGGTGATCTGCCCGCCTCAGTCTCCCAAAGTGCTGGGATTACAGGCGTGAGCCACTGTGCCAGCGTACTTACTTGGAATTTAAGTTGATTTTTTTTTTTTTTTTTTTTGCGGAGCATTGGGGGCAGAGTCTAGCTCTGTTGCTAAGGCTGGAGTGCAGTGGCATGATGTTGACTCACTGCAGTTTACACCTCTCAGGGTCAAGTGATTCAACTGCCTTGGCCTCTCGAGTAGCTGGGATCACAGGTGCATGCCAGCACACCCAGCTGATTTTTGTATCTTTAGTAGAGATGGGGTTTCACCATATTGGCCAGGCTCGTCTTGAACTCCTGACCTCAAGTGATAGGCCTACATTGGCCTCCTGAAGTCCTGAGATGACAGGCCTGAGTCACTGTGCCCAGCCTTAAGTTGAATTCTTTTTATTTCATTTTTATTTTTTTGGGTTGGGGTGGGGATAGGGGACTTACTCTCACTCTGTTGCCCAGGCTGGAGTATAGTGGCATGATCTCTTAGCTTGCTACAACCTCTGCCTCCCTGGTTCAATTGATTCTTGTGCCTTAGCCTCCTGAGTAGCTGGGATTACAGGCGCACACCACCACGTCCGCCTAATTTTTGTATTTTTTAGTAGAGCCAGAGTTTCACCATGTTGGTTAGGCTGGTCTCAAACTCCTGACCTCAGGTGATCCCCCTGCCTTGGCCTTCCAAAGTGCTGTGATTACAGGCGTGAGCCATGACGCCCGGCCTAGTTGAATTCTTCACTTCAAAAATAATTTCTTATACTTTATGGCATCATTTCTAAAAATAGACTTTATTTTTATTTTTTGAGATGGAGTTTTGCTTTTGTTTCCCAGGCTGGAGTGCAATGGCCTGATCTTGGCTCACTGTAACATCTGCCTCCCGGGTTGAAGCGATTCTCTTGCCTCAGCCTCCTGAGTAGCTGGGATTTTAGGCCCCTGAGTAGCTGGGATTTTAGGCATCTATCACCACACCCAGTTAATTTTTTGAATTTTTTTTTTTGGAGATGGAGTTTCATTCTGTTGCCCAGGCTGGAGTGCAGTGTTCTCTGGCTCACTGCATCCTCCATCTCCTGAGTTCAAGTAGTTCTCCTGCCTCAGCCTCCAGAATAGCTGGGATTTCAGGCATGCACCACTACGCCTGGCTGATTTTTGTATTTGTAGTAGAGATGGGATTTCGCCATGTCAGTGAGTCTGGTCTCCGTCTCCTGACCTCAAAAGATCCGCCTGCCTCGGCCTCCCAAAGCGTTGGAATTACAGGCATGAGCCACTGTGCTTGACCTAATTTTTTGTATTTTTAATAGAGACCGGGTTTTGCCAGGATAGTCTTGAACTCCTGATCTCAAGTGATCCACCCTCCTCAGCCTCCCAAAGTGCTTGGATTACAGGTGTGAGACACCGCGCCTGGCTGACTTTATTTTTTAGAGCAATTCTAGGTTCACAGCAAAACCGAAGGGAAGGTATAGAGATTTCCCATTTACTTTCTATCCTCACAGATGCACAACTTCCCTCATTATCAGCATCACCCACCAGAGTGGTACATTTGTTAACAGTTGATAAACCTATACCGACACATTATCACCCAAAGTCCGTATTTTACATCTGGGTTTACGCTTAGTGTTGTAATTTTATAGGTTTGGACAAATTGTATAATGACATGTATCTACCAGTATTAACACAGAGTAGTATTGCTTACCTAAAAATCCTTTGTTTTACACCATTTTTTTTTTTTTACCTCTTAGAACCTGAGCCAGCAGAAGAGTACACTGAGCAAAATGAAGTTGAATCAACAGAGGTATGATTTTAATTTAATGGCTGCCTTTACTTTGCTGCCTTTCAAACAAATTTCTCAAATATTTACTTTGCTTTGCAGTATGTAAATAGACAGTTCATGGCAGAAACACAGTTCACTGGTGGTGAAAAGGAGCAGGTAGATGAGTGGACAGTTGAAACAGTTGAGGTAAGAGTTCTCTGTATTGCAAGGTTGCTGTCTTTGTCTTCAGTTAGTAATTTTTATCTTTACTGAGAACAGATTAAGATTGTTTTTTGCATCATTAGCACATTTATTATAGTAACAAACTCATTACATTAGACTGTTACTTCAAAAAAAAAATGAATGTTTATCCCTGTAGATGTTTAATAGGATCACTGCTTTGCGGACCCAGTTTTAAAAAATTTATTTTATCCAAAGT
Organism: Saimiri boliviensis; assembly: GCF_048565385.1. Lineage (NCBI taxonomy): Eukaryota > Metazoa > Chordata > Mammalia > Primates > Cebidae > Saimiri > Saimiri boliviensis. The sequence goes on from NC_133454.1 coordinate 102,371,829, forward strand.
TACCTGTGGATTAATCTATCAATTAACATAATTTGTCTCTTTCTGAAATTAGGTTGCTCTGTAAAAATCTGGGCTCCCACAGCGATAAACTGTGTGTTGGGGTATCATCTTGTACTCCTCCTTTACCCTAATTCTGTTTGGTCACCAGGCTGTATGTAGACTTCCTCTAGTGTTTTCTAATGCTGTCTCTCAACTGAGATGATGCTTTTTTTCGGGTCCTCATGTCTAGTTCAGTGATTCCCTTCATATTACTCCTCTGTGACTGCTTCTGAACCATCCTATTGATTGTCACAACTTAATCATTGGAAAAGTTAGCTTTAAGTTACTTGTACTTGAGGTTCTCAGTGATGCGTTGTTACTTGTAAGCCTTACCAATTGGTCCTGGCCTACCTTTTGATCCTCTTAGATGTCTGTCTTGACACCTCCAAAGTGCAGGAAAACAGCTTTAAGCTGAGGGCAGTATGCTTTTCTTTTTAGTATGTTGTTATTCTATCAAGACCATTCTCATGGCTGGACATGGTGGCTCATGCCTGTAATCCCAGCACTTTGTGGGGCTGAGGTGGGTGGATCACATGAGGCCAGGAGTTCAAGGCCAGCTGGCTGACATGGTGAAACCCTGTCTCTACTTTAAAAACAATTTAACAAAAACCTGGATGTGGTGGTGCATGCCTGTGATCCCAGCTATTTGGGAGGCTGAGGTTTGGGAATTGCTTGAACTGGGGAGGTAGAGGTTGTAGCAAGCTGAGATCATGTCACTGTATTCCAGCCTGGCTGACAGAGCGAGACTCTGTCTCAAATAAAAACAACAACAACAAAAAACCCATTCTCTAAAGATTTTTTTTGTTTGTTTTTATTTTTGAGTGAGTCTCACTCCTACCCAGTAGGGATGGGGTTTCACCGTATTGGCCAGGCTGGTCTTGAAGTCCTGACTTCAAGTGATCTGCCTGCTTTAGCCTCCCAAAGTGCTGGGATTACAGGCATGAATCACTGTACCTGGCCCAAAGATGCTGTAATTGTGCCAGCAGCTTCATCCCTCTATTGGAGCACCAAAATCTCCCGTTGACAGATAAAGAATTAGGTACTTACCCCAGAGAGGTACTTTGGATGAAAATACTGCCCTACAAATTCCCAACAAAATAGTGTATATTTACTGAATTAGAAAGTACATTTCAGAAATGTCACAGGAGGGTTAGAAGAGAAATCAATCAAAAAGATTAATAGAGTGGTGATTTACAGTTGTTCCTTGGTATACGAGGGGCATTGGTTCTAGGACACCCACACACACCGAAATCTGCTCATACTCAAGTTATGCCATGTATATGCGGGACCCACGTATATACAGCTGTTTCATATCTCAGGAGTATTGGTTGAAAAAAAATCTGTGGATAAGTGAACCTGTGCAGTTCAAACCCATGTTGTTCAAGTGTCAGCTGTATATTTGAGGTGTACAAACCCATTGAGCCTTGACTGAGTAGATGGGATAGATGGTTTTAGGGAAGCCATGTAATCGAGATGAATTAGCGTGGATGTAGAAGTAAAAATAAACTATTAGCGTATTTGTTTTATTGAACATTAGAATGAAAGATTATCATTGACATAGTAGGAAAAAGTTGGGAAGCAACGTTTATTGTGTTTTGTAGTTTCGTATTTTTTGCATTTGGAGAAGAGCATACTACTTTGTGCCAGCGTGGTTTGTTCTTAGTGTCTGGTAGGTAGGCCTTTCTAAAGGCTATCCACATGAGATTGCACAAATTTTTGGAGCATCTTGAAGTTGGTACTACACAGTTGTTGGTTTTGCTTTGGTAGCGATTTTTATCTGTGTTGTTTATAAGGAAATAACTGATTTTGCCTAGTTTCAACTGTTATGACGTGTCCAGTTTTAAATCCAGACAAAATAATATAAATTTGATGTAATAAAAGTTAGTGAGGATTTCCTTGCAGAGCAGGGAATAAGAACAATAACCAGAGGAAATTATTAGAGCTAGGAAAAGACTACTTTAATGAGCTTTGGCTTCTGCAGCAGTTCAGATGAGGTGGTAAAGCTTGATCCTGTGGTGCTGGCTGAGAAAGTGGAAGGATGATAATAATAGCTAACATTTCTTGAGTGCTATGTACTAGGTTCTGAGGCAGATATGTTTGACATAGATATGTAAATTCAGTTACTATAGAAAACCTAGCAGTTTCAAGAAAAATACATTATTTTAAGATGTAAACACACACAGGTAATCTTCCTTTGAAAGTAGCTTATAAAATCTGAGGCTGAGCAAGGTGACTTATGCCTGTATTCCCAGTGCTTTGGGAGGCTAAGGCAGTGGTTCATGAGGTCAGGAGTTCAAGACCAGCCTGGCCAGCATGGTGAAACCCTGTCTTTACTAAAAATACAAAAATTAGCTGGGCATGGTGACAGGTGCCTGTAATCCCAGCTACTCAGGAGGCTGAGGCAGGAGAATTGCTTGAATCTGGGAGGCTGAGGTTGCAATCAGCCAAGACCCCGCCACTGCGCTTCAGCCTGGGTGACTGAGCGAGACTGCCTCAAAACAAAAATAATTAAAAAATAGATAAATAAATCTGAAATGCTACATAGTGATCCTGTGGAACTGAAACAGTGTAGAAGTGATAACATTTTTCAGAATGTTATATTTGTCATAAATGTAGTCCATTTGGGTTACATTAAAGCCTGTTCTGTTTACAGTATGGATAGTATATATAGTTCGGGGACCCATCATGATGGTAATGAGTGGAGCTTTTTTGCTCTCCTATTTCTTTTCAACCTTTTTTCCTAACTTAGGTGGTAAATTCACTGCAGCAGCAACCTCAGGCTGCATCCCCTTCAGTACCAGAGCCCCACTCTTTGACTCCAGTGGCTCAAGCAGATCCCCTTGTGAGAAGACAGCGAGTACAGGACCTTATGGCACAGATGCAGGGTCCCTACAATTTCATACAGGTATGTTCATTTTAGTCAAACACTGTATCAGAAAGTTTAAGTGTTTATATTATTTGACTTTATTCTATTCTAACCTAACTTAACCTGTAGGATTCAATGCTGGATTTTGAAAACCAGACACTCGATCCTGCCATTGTATCTGCACAGCCTATGAATCCAGCACAAAACATGGACATGCCCCAGCTGGTTTGCCCTCCAGGTTAGTAGTGGTACATTTTTATGTGAGAGAGAAGTATAAGGCCAGTACTTTCAGGTTTTATAAAGTTTGTGAAAATTAATTTTATTTTAATGACTGTTTAATTTTGACCCTTACCTTTTAATTTGATTTAAAAAATGTTATTATTCCTATAATTTGAATTTAAAACGGAGTCTTGTAATTGTTTATTTTTAAACTTTTTATTGGCATGTAGACATAGAAAAATACACTCAAGTTTAATGAGTTCTCATAAACTGAAAACACCTGCACCTAGATTAAGAAATGAAACATTACCAATACCCCAGAAACCTATGTTGTGTTCCCCTCTCAATCACTAGTTATCCTCGCCCGAATGATGTAAACACTTCCATACTTCTGACTGTAATAGACCAGTTTTGCCTGTTTTTGTAACTTTAACAAGTGAAATTGTGCTTGACTTTTAAAATTTCAGAATTAATCTAGGAGTAAAAATAATAGAGGTGTCTTTCTTTGAATGCTTGTAGAATTCTGGGAGAATTTCTAGATTTTATTACCTTAAAAAATAATACACAGCAGTGAAGTGGGTAAGGGAATATGTAAGAGGCAGTGAGAGAAAACTGCAAGACAGTTTCAGCCTCTTTTTGGACTTAACCATTATTTGAAGTAGTAGCACTAAATAAAATTGGTGTCTTCCATTGGGTTAAGTGGACCTTCTCTCCAGGACTATTAGCGATTGTGAGTCATCTCTGTTTTTTTCCCAGAACACATCAATGTTAATGGTATATAAGTGGAACTAAATAAAATAACCTATTTAATGTTGCATAATCTTTTTTTTTTTTTTTTTTTTTTAAGATGGAGTTTCGCTCTTGTTACCCAGGCTGGAGTGAAATGGCGCGATCTCGGCTCACCGCAACCTCCGCCTCCTGGGCTCAGGCAATTCTTCTGCCTCAGCCTCCTAAGTAGCTGGGATTACAGGCATGCACCACCACGCCCAGCTAGTTTTTTTGTATTTTTAGTAGAGACGGGGTTTCACCATGTTGACCAGGATGGTCTCGATCTTTCAACCTCGTGATCCACCCGCCTCGGCCTCCCAAAGTGCTGGGATTACAGGCTTGAGCCACCGCGCCCGGCCTAATGTTGCATAATCTTAAATATCATAAAATGTTGCTGAGTAAAAGTGTGTTTAATGACAATTATTTGGTGTAAGGTAGTTAGGATTTTTCTGAAGTAAAGGGAGCTCGTATCTCACATTTCTACCAAGAGTTAGGAAACAAAGGTGAAGCCTGTAAGAAAGCCCTCATGGTTTTTAGTGTTCATTTTCTGAGCTCTACTAAAGGAAGAGGTTATGTCGTTTTCTCAGCTGGTAAATTGTGTGAAAATCAGTACACATAGCACTGATGTGACCTGTAAGGCTATTTAGATATTTACATAATGCTAAGTCCATTAGACTGTCCACTACTGAAATGGTTGCTTTCTAAATGACTAACCAAAGATTCTGTAATTTTGATTATCTGTTCAATCATTGTTGGCAAGGGAGGTGGGAGAGTGATGGGAATTGTCAAGAAGGTGCATGCTGAGTTGAATATAGGCTCTCAAAAAGAATATGTCTTAAATTTCCTTTTTCTATGGAAACATTTGAAATTAATTGGAAATTGGTAATGTTATGTTGAGCCAGGTAGCTCACGCCTGTAATCTCAGTGCTTTGGGAAGCTGAGGGGAGAAATATTACTTGAGCCCAGGAGTTTTGATACCAGCGTGGACAACATAGTGAGACCTCACCTCTGCAATAAATTTAAAAATTAGCAAAATAGAAAATTTACATTGGCAGGGTGGCCTGCACCTGTAGTCCTAGCTACTGAGTAGGCCAAGGTGGGAGGATTGTTTGAGCCCAGAGTTTAGGGCTGCAGTTAGCTATGATGGCACCACTGCACTCCAGCCTGGGCAACATAGTGAGACCCTGTTTCAGAAGAAAGAAAAGATGAAAATGGAATACTATGTATCTGAGGTCTGGAGTATGAATAATGCTGCTTTATTATTACAGCTTTAAATGTTTTTCTCATGGTACCGATTATTTGTTAGTGCATTCTCGTTAACACTTTACTCTTAGAAAAAGAGCAATTGTGAAAGTAAAATGTTAAATAATAATCACTGCTAGTAAAGGAGATACTCACTTGAAAGCTAAAATTATATCTGCATTTCCCAATTTCACGATTGCTAAAAAATTTAATCGTAGTTTGAGTATAGAAATTTACCTTTAATTGCCAGGCATGGTGGTTCATCCCTGTAATCCCAGCACTTTGGGAGACTGAGATGGGCAGATTGCTTGAATCTAGGAGTTTGAGACCAACCTGGGCAATATGATGAAACCCTGTCTGTACTAAAAATACAGAAATTATCTGAGTGTGGTGGCACATACACCTGTGGTCCCACCTACTTGGAAGGTTGAGTTGGCAAGATCATTTGAGCCCGGGAGGCAGAGGTTGCAGTGAGCCAAGATCACACCACTGCACTCCAGCCTTCGTGACAGAGCGAGACCCTGTCTCCAAAAAAAAATTGCCTTTAATGGCGAAACAGAAGGTATTTAGACGCTTCTCTAAAAATGCAATTTTGTATGACAAAAATTTTTTGGTCACATTTGCAGTTCATTCTGAATCTAGACTTGCTCAGCCTAATCAAGTTCCTGTACAACCAGAAGCCACACAGGTAAGAGTAGCTATTTTTTCAGGACCAGGTGAGTTAGCTCATGCCTATAATCCTAGTACTTTAGGATGCTGAGATGGGAGGATCACTTGAGGTCAAGAATTCAAGACCAGCCTGGGCAATGTAGCGAGCGAGATACCATCTCTATTTTTAAAATGTAATTTTAAAATATTTTTTCACTTTTGTTTTAATTAGTTCCTTGGTTACTTTCTTAGCTTATGACCAAAAGGTATGAATTTCATCAGTGTCCAAGTGTTCTGTTGGAATTCAACAAATTCATCGTAGTGGATAGCTGTCGGCCTTTATTTCCATATTTAGGTTTATTTTTCTTTTGATGACTTTTAAAATTTTTCTTGTGTTTTGCATTTTAAATAATTTATTATAATGAAAAGCTTTTTTTTTATTTAGAATGGAGATTTCCAGAAGGCATGATTTAGATGTTAATTCTAAAATTTAGTGCAGATATTGCCATCTTAGAAGTACCTGTGGAGGGCTTTTATAATTAGACTTGGGTTTATTTAATGTTGAGCTTCAAAAGTAGGTTTTTTGCAATTTTTATGTTTTATATTATACAAATTTAAAGAGAGATGGTAGTATTTCTGCCTTCTTTAGCAGTTATATCTATTTCTTAGCGCTATGTGTCTTAAAGGTAGCTTGTGTTTTTTTTTTTATTGTCAATTTTGTAAGCAGAAAGAAGCTTTGATTTCTTTACTTATGTCTAGGTTCCTTTGGTGTCATCCACAAGTGAGGGGTATACAGCATCTCAACCCTTGTACCAGCCTTCTCATGCTACAGAGCAACGACCACAGAAGGAACCAATTGATCAGATTCAGGCAAGTTCTGTTACCAGGCTGCATACATTTGATGAGGCACTTACTCATGAATTGGACAGAGGTACATTACCATTAATATAGTGATTCTTCTTGTTGGACCTACTTTGCTTTCATGAAATACTTGAGTTTGTTAATATACATAAGTTTGAGATTAATTTACCACTTTAGTACATCTGTTCACTTTATGTTTGGCTAAGTTTAGTTTACCACTAAAGTGCATCTATTCACTTTGTGTTTAGGCAACAATCTCTTTAAATACAGACCAGACTACAGCATCATCATCCCTTCCTGCTGCTTCTCAGCCTCAAGTATTTCAGGCTGGGACAAGCAAACCTTTACATAGCAGTGGAATCAATGTAAATGCAGCTCCATTCCAATCCATGCAAACGGTAAGCAAATTAACTAATATTAAGTGCTTAGCGTATAATGTAAATCATGCTAGATTTTCTTTTTTTTTTTTTTAATTTTTTTTTTTTTTGAGATGGAGTCTTGCTCTGTCGCCAGGCCGAAGTGCAGTGGCACGATCTCGGCTCACTGCAACCGCCACCTCCCGGGTTCAAGCCATTCTCCTGTCTCAGCCTCCAAAGTAGCTGGGACTACGGGCGTATGCTACCATGCCTGGCTAATTTTTCTATGTTTAGTAGAGACGGGGTTTTGCCATGTTGGCCAGGCTAGTCTTGAACTGACCAGGTGATCCGCCCACCTTGGCCTCCCAAAGTACTTGTATCAAAGTACTTGTATTACAGGCGTGAGCCACTGTACCTGACCTCCTTTTTTAAAAAAATTTTATTCTCTTAGCTCATTCCATTTTGCACATTGATGGAGTTTCAACAAAGGTCTTCATTTAGTTGTACTTGAGTCTGCGTCTTTCATAATTGTAGGGTATATTTAATTGAACATAAACTGATTATTCCAGAGATTAACAGATATTTTAGAGATAAATTTTAGCTTTGTGAGTGATGAATCGCATCATCTTATTTTGTAGTTTTACCCTTTTGATTTGATTAACAGAATTTTAAACATTGAGAGAAATAGGCTAATATAACATCCACAAAATTGTTACCTAGATTTGATAGTTGCCTTATTTGCTTAATCTTTTATTTTACTGAAGTATTTTGAAGTAAATTTCAGATGTTATGCTTTACCCTGATTCTTCAGCAAGTACCTTTACAGAATTTCTGGAAAACAATAATACAATAATCTGTGGGGCACAGCTAAACCAGTGCTCAGAGGAAAGTTCATATGATTAAATACTAAAATATTTAACCTTTGATTAAAATGTCAATAAAAATGAACAAACATTTCACCTAAAGTTCACAGAATAAATTTCTGTAAGTGATACTGCATCAGGAGTTTGTCTTACTGATAATTGATTGATTGAGACAGAGTCTTGCTCTGTCGCCCAGGCCTGGAGTGTAATGGCATGATCTCGGCTCACTACAATTGTATTTTTAGTAGAGACAGGGTTTCACCATGTTGGCCAGGCCAGTCTTGAACTTTTGGCCTCAGATGATCTGCCTGCCTCAGCCTCCCAAAGTGCCAGGATTACTGGTGTGAGCCACGGTGCCTGGCCAGAGTTTATATTTTAAAGATTTCTCATATATGTACAAGTATTTCCAAGGCTGCTGATTTCATGTCTTTTTTTTTATTTTTTTTAATTCTCTACCTCCATTTCACAGCATCTTACTATACTCCCCTTTAAGTGCTATATGGTATATATGTCTTTTTCCACATTGAAGCACTCGAAGGGTTTTTTTGTGTGTGTGTGATGTTTTTGTGTTTGAGACTTCTGTGATGTCTATTTATGTCTGAGGTAAAACCACCATTGAGTTTGGCCATGTTAAAAGCAGAGAATAAAAGGATGAACTAATCATTTACTTTATTTACTAACAGGTGTTCAATATGAATGCCCCAGTTCCTCCTGTAAATGAACCAGAAACTTTAAAACAGCAAAATCAGTACCAGGCCAGTTATAACCAGAGCTTTTCTAGTCAGCCTCACCAAGTAGAACAAACAGAGCTTCAGCAAGAACAGCTTCAAACAGGTACGAAATCCAGTGTCACCTCGTTGGCTCCTTGCTTTCCAGCACAGTTATTGACAGTGTTAGGACAGTGTAGACTTCAGAGTGGTGGTGTTTAAGAGTTTCTGTTTTAGTAGTAGACCGTAGGAATTTTTCATTGCAGATCATGAGTTAAATTGAGTCTGTACTTGTATATGTGAATTATATGCAATTTTGGGAGGCTTTATACCCATTTCCTTTTGTCACTGAACTTTCATAATATCTCTGCTGCATTGTGTAATTTATATGGAATTAAATTCGTTGCTTGAATTACCATAAACTACACTTTTTTTCTTGAGATGGGGTCTCACTCTGTCACCCAGGCTGGAGTGCAGTGCTGTGATAATCGGCTCACTGCAACCTCTGCCTCCTGGGCACAAGCAATCCTCCCTACCTCAGCCTCCTGAATAGCTTGGGAATACATGCATGTGCCACCACGCCCAGCGAATTTTTTGTATTTTTGGTAGAGTTGGGATTTCACCATGTTGCCCAGGCTTGTTTTGAACTCCTGAGGTCATGTGGTCTGCCCACCTCAGCCTTCTGAAGTGCTGGAATTAAAGGCGTGAGCCATTGCATTTGGTGATAAACTATACTTTTAATTGTTAATTGATTAAAGGCTTCTATCATGATATCTGGCATTTAAGTCAGTTAGACAAGTTAAGAAAAAACTCATGGTGGCTGCATTTCGTGGACTGGGTTGAAACGTAATCTGTTTTGTCAAATAAGGTCATAATTTGGCTAGTTACCATACCTGTTATAATAGTAATGTAGGTAGAGACACTTTTATTTATTTGAGACAGGTTCTTACTTCGTTGCCCAGGCTGGAATGCAGTGATGCCAGCATAGCTTACTGCAGCCTCAGACTCCTGGACTCCAGGACTCCAGGATCTTCCTCCCTCAGCCTCCTAAGTAGTTGGGACTACAGGTGCTTACCAACTCCCTGACTTAACTTTTGTGTTTTTTTTGTAGAGACAGGGTCTCCAGGAGCTCACTGTGTTGCCAGGCTGGTCTCCAACTCCTGGCCTCAAGCGAACTTACTGCCTTTGTTTCCCAGAGTGGTGGGATTATGGGCATGAACTACCTTGTCGTCTAGCCCAATAGAGATTCTTTAGATTTTTTTTTATTTTTAAGAAACGGGATCTCTGTCTGTCTCCCAGGCTGAAGTACAGTGGTATAATTGTGTACTGTAACCTCTAACTCCAGGGCTCAAGTGATCTTCCCGTCTCATGCCCACAAGTAGTTAGGACTACAGGCTTTTCTCAAAATTGGGGCCTCAAGTAGTCCTCCCACCTCTACCTTTCAACACGCTGGGATTATAGGCATGAGCCACCATGCCCAGCCAGATTCTTTAAGTCTTCTTAGGTCTTTTAATGTCTTCTTGAGGTCTTTGGTTCTTTAATTATTTGGAATTTAATTGGAATCCCACAACAAACTAGCAATTTCTGCTGAAATCAGAGGAGTTAATACTTTAGTCAGTCTGATTTTAAAAAGTCGTAAAATTTTCTAATTATTCAATTTATTGGTAAACTTGGATTAGCATTATAGATTTTTCAGTAGTAAATTCTTACATATCCTGTAGTATTCAGTATCACTAGTACGAATCTTGAATCTTCCATGCTCTGATAGAAATTACAGAAATTTTCAGTTATACTATGCTCAGCTTTTCAATGATAAAAACTAGTAGCGTGATCACGGCTCACTGTAACCTCTGCCTCTGGGTTCAAGGGATCATCCTACCTCAGTCTCCCAAGTAGCTGGACCTGTAGGCATGTGCCACCTCGCCTGGCTAATTTGTTTTTTTGTGTGTGTGTTTCACCAAATTGTCCAGGCTTGTCTCAAACTCCTGGTCTGGCCTCAAGTGTTCTGCCTGTCTCAGCCTACCATGGTGCTGGGATTACAGGTGTGAGCCACCATACCTGGCCTGCCAGGTGTTTTAAAGCTCTTTCACTGCCATATACTCAATAAGTTGGTTGTGGAGAAGGTATATTTGGAACCTTTGGACATTGTTCTGAATTTTTTTTGTGGTTTTTTTTTTTTTTTTTTTTTTCAGATGGTGTGGTGAAATTAAAAGCAATCAGTCATTTGACTTGGTTACTTTTGCCTTTGTACCCACTGATTTGAAACTGTCTTGCCCTTGCATCCTGCTTGACTTTCCTAATTGTGAGGCACTTGAGCTAGATAAACTTCTGTTACCATTTCAAAATACACATTAATTATAAATAATAATCTGATATTTTCAATGAAAACATAAAATCAGCCCATTTACCTTGCTTTATAAAGCACGTTCATACTACTACTGTAATTTTAGGTAGCCATTACCTCCTATTTGGAATATTGCAGTTGTTGCCTAACCTGACTCTTGACTCTTTTAGCTCACTCTGTTCTCAACACAGTAGCCAGAGTGATTTTTTTTTTTTTTTTTTTTTTTTTTTTTTTTTTGAGACAGTTTCCCTCTTGTTCCCAGGTTGGAGTGCAAGGGCACAATCTCGGTTCACTGCAACCTCCACCTCCTGGGTTCAAGTAATTCTCCTGTCTCAGGAGAATCAAGGGTTCTCCTGTCTCAGGAGATTTAAGAGTTCTCCTGTCTCAGGAGAATCAAGAGTTCTCCTGTCTGAGCTTCCCGAGTAGCTGGGATTACAGGCACTCGCCACCATGCCCAACTAATTTTTGTAATTTTAGTAGAGACGGGGTTACACCATCTTGGCCATCATGGTCTCGAACTCCTGACCTCAGATGATTTGCCTGCTTCAGCCTTCCAAAGTGCTGGGATTACAGGTGTGAGCCACTGCAGCCAACCTAGAGTGATCATTTTAAAATACAAAGTCAGATGTCTTTCCTATTTGCAAATCTTCTAGTGGCTTCCCATTGCATTTAGAAAAGAAATCCAAAGTTCTTACTTTGGTTTACAAAATCCTATATGATCTGGCCCCTGCCTTTATCTTGTTCTATATGCATATACTATATGCTTTTTCTTCCTTATACTCACACCAGTCAGGTATGCAGCAAGTTCTCTTTATTCTCAGGCCTTGATACTTTCCTTCTTGGCAAAACTTTATCCCACTGATAAGTATATGGATTGCTTTTTCTGTTTTATTTATTTATTTATTTAAGTTCATTTATTTTTAATGGAAAAATAGAAACCATAAATATATGTTTTTTTTTCTTTTTTAAATAATCACATACAGCATGCTGTGTTGAAAATGTGTGTACATTGTGGCCAGGCTTAATGGCTCGTACCTGTAATCCCAGCTACATTTGAGGTTGGGGTGGGAGGATTGCTTCAGGCCAGGAGTTCATGATGAAATAATATGTATGCATTGTGGGATGGCTGAGTCAGCCTAATCAACATTTGCATTACATTACATACTTGCCTTTTTTTGTGTGTGTGTGTGGTGTGAGCTCTTAAAAATCTACTCTTTATTTTCAAGAGTACTATAATACATTGTTATTAACAGGAGCCATCATGTCGTATAATAGATCTTTTAAATTTATGTCTCTTGTATTGCTTGCTTCTTGACTTCTTTCAAGTTTGTGCTTAAATATTGCCTCTCTTCATCACTTTTTCAAGTATAGCTCACTCATTTGGTACCTCATTTATCCTGTTTGGTTTTCACTTTGTATGTATACTTTATTCATTTATTATCTTCCATTAGAATAAAGCTTCAGTAGGCAAGATCTATGTGTTGGTAGGGTGAACTATGTGTTGGTAAGGTATCCCTTGTGTCTAGGACAGTGTCTGGCATGTTGTAGGCACTCTGATTTTTTTTTTTTTTTTTTTCCGAGACAAGAGTTTTGCTCTTACTTCCCAGGCTGTAGTGCAATGGCGCAATCTTGGCTCACCGCAGCTTCCGCCTTCCAGGTTCAAGCAATTTTCTTGCCTCAGTCTCTTGAGTAGCTGGGATTCCAGGCATGTACTACTACGCCTGGCTAATTTTGTATTTTTAGTAGAAATGGGGTTTCTCCATGTTGGTCAGGTTGGTCTCAAACTCCTGACCTTAGATGATCCACTCACCTCGGCCTCCCAAAGTGCTGACAGGCATGAGCCACCATGTCTGGCCTTTGTTGGTCTGTTTCTTTTTGAGATGGAGTTTCGCTCTTGGTGCTCAGGCCGGAGTGCAATGGCGCGATCTCGCCTCGCTGCAACCTCTCTCTGCCTCCCTGGTTCAAGTGATTCTCCTGCCTCAGTCTCCCAAGTAGCTGGGATTACAGGTGTACACTACCATGCCTGGCTATATTTTTATGTTGTTAGTAGAGACAGGGTTTTGCCACGTTGAACAGACTGGTCTCGAACTCCTGGCCTCAGGTGATCTACCCGCCTTGGCCTTCCAAAGTGCTGGGATTACAACAGGTGTGAACTACTACGCTTGGCCTGATAGTTGTTGAACAAATCATTTCAGTATATCACATCATTCTGGAAATTTTGTTTTAATTTGAATTAGTATCTAATCAGGAACAACATGATAAAAGAATCTTTGGCTTTTTAAAATGGCCTATAAGTTTATACTTTACCAAAATTTAAGTAGGAATTTGGGTATTTTAAGATAAAATGAAGGCTGGGTTTGGTGGCTCATGCCTGTTATCCCAGCTTTTTGGGAGGCCTGCTTGCTACCAGGAGTTTGAGACCAGCCTGGGCAATATAGAGCCCTACCTCTATAAAATAAATACAAAAATTAGCAGGACGAGGTGGCAAATGCCTGTAGTCGTAGCCACTCAGGAGGCTGAGGCTGGAGGATCACTTTGAGCCTAGGAGTTCAAGGTTGCAGTGAGCCATGATCAGGTGACTGCACTGTAGCCTCAATAACACTGGGTGAGAGAGCTAGACCCTGTCTCAAAAGTAAAAATTAAATAAAGATCACACTTAAGTTGTTCCGCTGTGAGTTCCTTCCTTCCTTTCCTTTTTTGAGACAGGGTCTGGCTCTGTCACCCAGGCTGGAGTGCACTGGTGCCATCTCAGCTCCCTGCAAACTCTGCCTCCCAGGTTCAAGCCATCCTCTCACCTCACCCTCCCAAGTAGCTGGGACCACAGGCATGCACCACCATGCCTTGCTATTTTTTGTATTTTTTTTGTTGTTGAGATGGGGTCTCACTTTGTTGCCCAGCTGGTGTCCTTGAACTCCTTAGCTCAAGCAATCTGCTTGTGTTGGCCTCCCAAAGTGCTGGGATTACAGGTGTGAGCCACTGCATCCAGCCTTGTTATCAATTTCTTACAGTGAGATTTGATCAAAATTAATAAAAGTTGTTATTGACAAAAAGTGATTTTAATGCATACAAGTGAACCTTTTTATATGGAAAATGTTATGTGTACTTGTCATTCACTTATTTTAAATTATGGGAATATAGTATAAGGCAGTCTATATAAAAAGATGACACTGAATGATTTAGTCGGTTTATTAAATAGTTAAAGAGGAGCCATGACTCTCTGTTTTCCTTCTAGATATTCCCTAGTGCTTTCATTGCAAAATAGAATTCTAACAACTATTAATGTATTTGGAGTTTCTTAAGGATGTAAAATAGGTCAGGTAAAGATTTTCAAGGGGAGATTTGGGTTGGCCAACAGCTTCTGACGCTTGTTGTTAATGTGTGGGCCTTCCTTTTTTCTGTTGTCTTCCTCACCTCCCAAAGATACTTTTAGCACCCTTTTTTTCTCCACTTTGAATTATAACATGGTTCCTTAGTATTTAATTTTTGAAAGTTTCTAGATTCTAGAACTCTCTCCATTACGGATGGAGCTTGTATATATGTTAGTGTGTACCTTCTAGAACCTTACCTTCAAGTGGGTTGAGTGCCATGTAATTGTCTTCTAAATTGGCCCTACTTGCCACTTAAAATACTTTCAATTGGAATTTGGCATTAAGGGCTATAAGCTGAAGGCCTCCTCTGATTAAGCTATGTAACTGATGGCATGTTCTATCATATGGCTGTTTAAATATGAGACAGTTGTTTTGCTAAGTACAAAAGGTTATTTAAAAGAATAAGAAAACTTCCACCACTAAGGAGCTTTATAAGGAAAAGAAGTAATTAAATGGTACTAAATGGTAATTGTAGTAAGTGTAAATCTTATTTTGGGTCTCTTGTGCTAAAAGGTAGATGCCTTTCAGGAGACGTTAATATAGCCTTTCATATAATTTGTTGTGAAAGCACCCTGCTTTCAAAGGTTTGGAATTGTGGTTGGAGAATTTTACCCCCATTAGATTAGTCTAAGGGTAGGAGAAAGGTAAGAGACTATTTATGTGTAGTTTTCCTTATTGTTGTATGCAAATTTAAGGATTAAACTTAAAGGAGACTGTATAAGACACTTCATATATATATATATATATATACACACACACACACACACACACATATTTGTCTGTGTGTACATACATGTGTGATGTATACTTTTTCTTTCTTTTTAAAATTATAGTGGTGGGCACATACCATGGTTCCCCGGACCAGTCCCATCAAGTGACTGGTAACCACCAGCAGCCTCCTCAGCAGAACACTGGATTTCCACGTAGCAGTCAGCCCTATTACAATAGCCGTGGTGTGTCTCGTGGAGGTTCCCGTGGTGCTAGAGGCTTGATGAATGGATACCGGGGCCCTGCCAATGGATTCAGAGGTAAAAAATAAAAAAAGGAAGTTCTAATGACCTTTTACTAGTTCAGGTTATTTCTTTATTTGTAACATACATCATGCAGTTTTTTGGGAAGGATGTGTCTGCATTAGCCTCTTATGTACAATTTAAACAAAATGTATAGTTTTGTACAGTTGTTATAATTTGTGTATTTGTATATTTGGTATAATTTATTTAAATAACAAATCATGGAATTTTTGTTCATTTGGTTATGTCAATTTCATGTCTACCACTATCTTGGAGGATAGTGTTTTCCACATTACCAAACCTTATGGGGATTGTTTATTATGTTTGTATGAGTGTGTGTGTGTGTTTACATGCATAGGTAGGTTAAAAGTTTATCTTTGGAGGGACAGTTAGTACTTACAGAAATTTATAAACAGATTGGATCAAGATAGGAAATTGGAAATTAATTTGAATCACTAGCCTGGCTTATAATTTTTTTACTGTTTTCCCATCTTCATTAATAAGAAGGTAAAATTTCCTTGTGAATAAGAAAATTATTTCTTTTCTTGTCCTAAATTTTAGGAGGATATGATGGTTACCGCCCTTCATTCTCTAACACTCCAAACAGTGGTTATACACAGTCTCAATTCAGTGCTCCCCGGGATTACTCTGGCTATCAACGGGTAGGTAAACCAGTTCTAATATAAGCGTGAGCTAAATAACCAATGAAAGTGGCTTAGTGTAGTTGCTTAATGAACCTAAGTAACTAATTTGGGGTTAACTTTATAGTGTCCAAGATACTCTTGAAACAAAAGCTTTTTAGCACTCACTATAAGTACTCCTTCAGTAAAGTCTGTTAAAGACAGTGATTTCCAAGAGCAGAGAAATACATTTCACTTAATGTTCTTGAGAATAGTAGAAGCACAATTACAAAATATGCTGTAGCTGTGATAAACTGAAGTGTCTAAAAGATTAAGGAAGATTTCTGTATTGAGTGTTAGAATGAAAGAATAGATGGGTAAGCATTTTTTAAAAAGTATCTTTTCAATACTAACTAGCTTGTCTTTTAGGATGGATATCAGCAGAATTTCAAGCGAGGCTCTGGGCAGAGTGGACCACGGGGAGCCCCACGAGGTAATATTTTGTGGTGGTGATCCTAGCTCCTAAGTGGAGCTTCTGTTCTGGCCTTGGAAGAGCTGTTCATAGTCTGCATGTTAGGAATACATTTATCCTTTCCAGACTTGTTGCTAGGGATTAAATGAAATGCTCTGTTTCTAAAACTTAATCTTGGACCCAAATTTTAATTTTTGAATGACTTTCCCTGTTACTATATAAATTGTCTTGAAAACTAGAACATATTCTTTTCCTCAGAAAAAGTGTTTTTCCAACTGAAAATTATTTTTCAGGTCCTAAAACCTGCTAAATGTTTTTAGGAAGTACTTAACTGAAACATTTTTGTAAGACATTTTTGGAATGAGATTGAACATTTATATAAATTTATTATTCCTCTTCATTTTTTGAAACATGCCTATTCTATTTTAGGGCCAGACACCCTTTAATGGCCAGATAAGCCATAGTTAACATTTAGAGAACCATTTAGAAGTGATAGAACTAATGGAATTTGCAGTGTCTTTTGGACTTCTATTAGTGATATAAATATCAAGTCTGACTTTTAAACAAAACTCCCAAATTCCTAACTTACTGAACTTTACTTAAAAAGGTTTGAAGAGTTTTTGTTTTTCTTTCACTATTAGAAAACTACTTCCCATTTTGACAGGATGTTAGCCTATTTAACAGTTAGAGCTAGCATTTCATATAGTCTGAAATTCTAAATGGTTCTCTGATTTGAGGGAGGTTAAACATCAAATAGGTTTCCTCTATTTATTGGCCATAATGTGTAAAATGTGTGTTAAGGAGGAATTACAAAGTACTTTGATTTGAATGCTAGTAAAAACTGGCCAGGAAAAAGGTACATTTTTCTAAAAATTAATGGATCACTTGGGAATTACTGACTTGACTAGAAGTATCAAAGGATATTTGCATGTGAATGTGGGTTATGTTCTTCTTTCCCACCTTGTAGCATATTTGATGAAAGTTGAGTTAACTGATAGCTAAAAATCTGTTTTAACAGCATGTAAAAAGTTCTTTTATCTGTTAAAAGTCATTATACAATTTTGAATGTTATGTAGTTTCTTTTTAACAGTTTAGGTAATAAGGTCTGTTTTCATTCTGGTGCTTTTATTAATTTTGATAGTATGATGTTACTTACTACTGAAATGTAAGCTAGAGTGTACACTAGAATGTAAGCTCCATGAGAGCAGGTACCTTGTCTGTCTTCACTGCTGTATCTATTCCCAACGCCTGATGACAGTGCCTGGCATATAGTAGGCACTCAATAAATACTTGTTGAATGAATGAATGAATGAGTACTGGTGGAATACTCCATTAGCTCTACTCTTCTTTTAGCTAAGAGAACATGAGCAAATTTGCGCATGACAACTTCCAGGACAGGGGAAACTTGAACACTGAAGAATTGACCTCTTAAGCCTAATAATGTGGTGACAGCTGCCCACATGCTTCTTACTTCAGATGAAAATCTGCTTGAAGGCAAAACAAATACTATTTGAAAGAAAAATCAAATGCCATTTTTGTCTTCTAGGTCGTGGAGGGCCCCCAAGACCCAACAGAGGGATGCCGCAAATGAACACTCAGCAAGTGAATTAATCTGATTCACAGGATTATGTTTAATCGCCAAAAACACACTGGCCAGTGTACCATAATATGTTACCAGAAGAGTTATTATCTATTTGTTCTCCCTTTCAGGAAACTTATTGTAAAGGGACTGTTTTCATCCCATAAAGACAGGACTACAATTGTCAGCTTTATATTACCTGGATATGGAAGGAAACTATTTTTACTCTGCATGTTCTGTCCTAAGCGTCATCTTGAGCCTTGCACATGATACTCAGATTCCTCACCCTTGCTTAGGAGTAAAACAATATACTTTACAGGGTGATAATAATCTCCATAGTTACTTGAAGTGGCTTGAAAAAGGCAAGATTGACTTTTTTGACATTGGATAAAATCTACAAATCAGCCCTTGAGTTATTCAGTGGTAACTGACAAACTAAAATATTTACCTTGAAAGGAGTGGAGTGTGGTTTGGCAGAACAACTGCATTTCACAGCTTTTCCAGTAAAATTGGAGCACCAAACGTTTAGATGCATACCAGATTATGCATGGGTCCTAATCACACATATAAGGCTGGCTACCAGCTTTGACACAGCACTGTTCATCTGGCCAAACAACTGTGGTTTAAAAACACATGTAAAATGCTTTTAAACAGCTGATGTTGTATAAGACAAAGCCAAGATGCAAAATTAGGCTTTGATTGGCACTTTTTGAAAAATATGCAACCAATACGGGATGTAATCTGGATGGCCGCTTCTGTACTTAATGTGAAATATTTAGATACCTTTTTGAATACTTAACAGTTTCTTTGAGACAATGACTTTTGTAAGGATTGGTACTATCATTCCTTATGACATGTACATTGTCTGTCACTAATCCTTGGATTTTGCTGTATTGTCACCTAAATTGGTACAGGTACTGATGAAAATCTCTAGTGGATAATCATAACACTCTTGGTCACATGTTTTTCCTTCAGCTTGAAAGCTTTTTTTAAAAGGAAAAGATATCAAATGCCTGCTGCTACCACCCTTTTAAATGGCTATCTTTTGAAAGGCACCAGTATGTGTTTTAGATTGATTTCCCTGTTTCAGGGAAATGACAGACAGTAGTTTCAGTTCTGATGGTATAAGCAAAAGAAATAAAACATGTTTATAAAAGTTGTATCTTGAAACACTGGTGTTCAACAGCTAGCAGCGTATGTGATTCACCCCATGCCACATTAGTGTCACAAATTTTATGGTTATCTCCAGCAACATTTCTCTAGTACTTGCACTTATCTTTTGTCTAATTTAACCTTAACTGAATTCTCCTTTTCTCCTGGAAGCATTTATATTCAAAGTGATGATTCCTTCCCTTAGATGCATAGGGAGAGTCTCTAAATTTGATGGAAATGGACACTTGAGTAGTAACTTAGCCTTATGTACTCTGTTGGAATTTGTGCTAGCAGTTTGAGCACTAGTTCTGTGTGCCTATGAACTTAATGCTGCTTATTGTCTCATTCTGACTTCATGGAGAATTAATCCCACCTTTAAGCAAAGGCTATTAAGTTAATCGTATTTTCTGTGCAAAAATTAAATTTTTATTTTCAGCATTTAGCCAAGGAATTTTTCCAGTAGGTGCTCAGCTATTTAAAAACAAAACTATTCTCAAACATTCATCATTAGACAACTGGAGTTTTTGCTGGTTTTGTAACCTACCAAAATGGATAGGCTGTTGAACATTCCACATTCAAAAGTTTTGTAGGGTGGTGGGAAATGGGGTATCTTCAATGTTTATTTTAAAATAAAATAAAATAAGTTCTTGACTTTTCTCATGTGTGGTTGTGGTACATCATATTGGAAGGGTAAACCTGTTACTTTGGCAAATGAGGCTAGCACCTCCCCTTGCGTGCTTTAAATGACATCTGCCTGGGATGTACCACAACCATATGTTACCTGTATCTTAGGGGGATGGATAAAACATTTGTGGTTTACTGGGTAATCCCTAGATGATGTATGCTTGCAATCCTATATAAAACTAAATTTGCTATCTGTGTAGAAAATAATTTCATGACATTTACAATCAGGATTGAAGTAAGTTCTTTACACAGTGATCTCTCTGAATCAGTTCAGACAAGGGATGGGGGAAAATGCCTTCTAGGTTTTGAACTTCTGTGCATTAGTGCAGATGTTGTGAATGTGTAAAGGTGTTCATAGTTTGACTTCCTATGTATGTTTTTCAAAGAATTGTTTCTTTTTTTTGAACTATTTTTCTTTCTATTTTTGGTTATTTTGCCATCACAGTTTCAATGTGTATCTTATGTCTCTACTCAGACCATATTTTTAAAGGGGTATCTCATTATGGGGCAGGGAACTTTTTAACAAGTCTTATTAAGATCTGAATCTTGGTTCTAAGTATTGTGTATAATACGTGAATGCTTGTCCTGGTTGCAGAAGGCCTTTTGTTTGGTCACAGAGTTTCCAGGAAACGATGTCACACGTCACTGTAGCCTCTTGGTGTAGCAAGCTCACATATAAAATACTTTTGTATATGCACAATATAAATCATCTCATATGGATATGAAACTTTAAAAAAAAAAAACTCAAAAAGGTAGAATGTAATTGATTACCTTGATTAGGGCAGTGTTATTTCCAGATCCTAATAATTCGTAAGTACTATGGAAAAGTTATTTCAATCATTGTACCTTGATATTAAAACAAATATCCTTTAAATATTTCTAATCAGTTAGCCTCTACAGTTCTTTTGTCTCCTCTTATATGTAACTCTTACGTGGGAGACTTTTCCACTTATAGGAGACATGAGAATGTATGCTTATTCTCAGAAGGTTCATAACTGAGATGCTCAGTTAACAACTAGTTGAGCAGTCAGCTTCCTAAGTGTTTTAGGAAGTTTGTTCGTTATATTTTCAGTAATATAACTAGGAGAAATGGAATGCAGGTAAGCGCTGAATTCAAGACTTTTCATTTTAAGTTCCTGAATCTGCATCCCACTTGAGTTCTTGTTAAGCATTTTAAGTTTAACTGATTGTAAGTTAGGTTTCAAAGAATCAGTATTGCCCTTGATCTTTTCCTTTTTATGGAATTAATGGGGGAGGAACCCCCTCCCCAGCAAAACAAAAGTAAATTGTTAAAGCTCATCTTCATAACTTTTTCCATTTTGAATTCTACAGAAATACTGGAAAACACTAGTGAATGTTTAAAATTACTTTAGATTAAATTATATGAAAGCCTGTTTTTCTCACTGTCCTTGAACGAAGTCTGCTTAAGTTGTTAAAAACCATCAAGCAAAGCTGTTTAGTGAAGAAGTGCTACTGGTATGAGGAGAGGAAAAGCTTTATTTAAGAAATCTGATAGCCTCATCTATTACACTTCTCAACCTCTACTACTACTACTATCCTACTTTAACAGGCTCTTTTGAAGTCCATTCCAGTTACGTGCAGTAGTATGGCTGTTTTGAGTATAGGGAGTAGAAGATCAGTTTGTTCCTGATGATGTAGCAAAGGCATTTGTGTATTATTGCTTATTTGGAAATACCAACTGTAAGTAATGTGTTTAATAGGGATACACACTGTTTTAAGCCACTGAACTAAGGCTTTATTCAGCAAATTACAGTGTATCCTTTACCCAGCATCGTGCCAAGCACTAGGCATTTATTGGTGTCAAAATCACTGTGGTTTCTGCTTTCCTTGAACTGTCTAATCAAATACACTGATGTGACACCAAAGTGTAGCAAATGCCATGATGGAGCAATGTGTTGATGATAGATGTTAAAGCCATGACAGAGTTTATGCTAGTTAAAATGATGAGAGAGGTAACTGAGCTAGATTTGAAGGATGAGGAGTAGTAGACTAGTCAAAGGGGAGAGAATAAATAGCTAAACATCTGATCACCAGTGACTGATAAAGTTACCACGCTCAAGTGGAAAGAAAGGACTAGCAGAGTTACAGGTTAGAGAAACAGGTAAAGGTTACCAGGGGCAGTGTTAATAGTTGCATTCCACGTTAAGTTTCGTCTCTTAAGGACAGTTCCAAACTATTCTGTGTTTTGGTTGGGCCAGGCACGGTGGCTCACGCCTGTAATCCCAGCATTTTGGGAGGCTGAGGTGGGCAGATCAGAAGTTCAAGACCAACCTGGGTAATACGGTGAAACCCCATCTCTACTAAAAATACAAAAATTAGCTGGGTGTGGTGGCGTGTGCTTGTAGTCCCAGTTACTCAGGAGACTGAGACAGAAGAATCGCTTGAGCCCACGAGGTGGAGGTTTCAGTAAGCTGAGATTGCGCTCCACTGCTCTCCACCCTGGGCAGCAAAGCAAGACTCCGTCTCAAAACAAAAAAAAAAGTGTATTGTTTGGGGTGGGGATGGTGGTTCACTTAATAAAATTGCCATTTAAAGAACACAATGCAGTGTTGAGAACAACATGTGGGTCAAGAGATGGTGAGGCTTGTTGGAGTGGCTCATGAGAAATGGACTGCAACATTAAGGTGGGGATGGGGTGGCGGTGGTGAATGTATTGTATAGATTCCCTGTCTCACTGGACACTACTCAGTATCCTTTGCCGATTTCTCCAGGCATTGGATGTCAGATTAATCTCTAGCTAAAATATTCCCTGGGTAATCTCATCTAGTCCCATGATTTTGAAGATCAACAGCGTTTTAGTCCTAAATATTTCTAGGTCCCAAACCTCTCAAAACTCATATTTACCATCTTGATAGGAATTTCTCAATATTCCAAGTCAACTTGATTACCCAACACCAGTTCTTCATTTGTCCAATTGCTCAAAGTAGATGTTTTGGGTGCCATCTTCAATTTACTTTTGTATCCTATAGCCTTAAGTTGAGTCCATGTGCTTCCAACTTGAATCTCCAGTCATTTAATACTGTTAACCACTACCACGACTACGATTCTAGCACAGGTGACTAAAATAGGTTATAATTGTGGCCCTTGTTTCTACCTTTGCCTTCCTGTGGTTTAATTTTTGCATAACCAAATAAGCCTTTTAAGAGGGCAAAGCAGATTTTCTCATTTCTCTGTTCCCCACAAACTCCAGCGGTTTCTCATCATACTAGAATTAAATTCTGAATGTGGTCCTCATGCCATACTTTTATCTGGCCTGCCTTACTGTTACTTCACTTGCCCACTGCTTCGGCCACACTGACTGCTTTGCCAGGATTTTTTTTCCCCTCTTGGAGCTTTTGTATGTAAATCTTAAGGCATGGGAAAGCTTTTCGCTCAGATATTCTCAGGGCTCATTCTAAATTTCGGGTCTTCGCTCTAACCAGTGTCACTCCCTCAGAGGCCTTAGGTGTTCGCTTCTGAAATAGTGTACCCTTAGTCACTTTACTCACTGGATACTTTTGCTTAACAGCATATAAAACTTAAAACTAGAATTAACCACGAGGGCCAGGAACATTTTGGTCACTATCCCTTGTGAGCAGACTAGTGTATGGCATATTGAAATTTTGCTGAATTAGAAAAGAATTTGGTGATGGATGTTGGACTAAATGGGTGGTGCTGCTGATACTAAAACTGGTAGTGTCTATCTGGGGAAGGGGTTTGGGTTCAGACATTTGCGGTATCCAGGAGGAAACATCAAGCAGCTGATAATGTTTTCTGAAGTTCAGCGATCTGCCCCGAAGTCAAGAATGCAAAACTATGTATAGGTAGCCCTTGCAGTCATGTTCTTGGAGGAGTTCAACTGGAATCCCTGGGGGAGTAACTTCATTTGACGACCATACACAGGCTTATTTAAGGGAGCCTGCAAAGTACAGCGGCCGCAGTCATGAGTAGATTCCAGGATTCCCATCTGTAAGATCAGAACGGTGGGGGTGGAGAGCCCAGCGAGACCAATAAAATAGGGCTGTTAGCCGAGTTTCCTCAACTCAACGGGGATCGGTTCAGTTGAACACAGATTCCTGGATCCGTCGCGTCTCGCGTATCCAGGCTAACGCTGAAAACCCTGGACCTACATGGGCAGACTCGGGGTGCGAACTTCTATTTTTCCCTTCTTAGCCAAGGTACCTTAGTTCGGATATAAACAGTGAAGGGAGGCAAACAGCACCCATCACCGCGGCTTCGGCGAGCAGTGAGACTAAAACGTGCAACTGCGCTGGACGTCTAGGCCGCAGCTCCGCCTCTGGAGCCTTACGTCATTACGCAGCGACAGCGATGAGGATGGTCCCTTCTCGCTCGCCGTCGCCGGCGACTTTAATGCGCTTGCGCACGTGGTACCTACTAGTGCCAGAGGACGCATGCTGCCAAGCGAGGCTAACTCCGAGAGCTGGCTACCAGGCATCCACTAGGGGCAGTCAGCTGTGCCTTGTCTTTCGGATTTGTTCCGTGCTCCCACGTGCTTCCGCTTCTCCACTGGCTGGGATCCCGCAGGGTCCGGGCGCAGGTACCAAACGCGGGAGGGCCGGGTATGGATGCCGATATTGGCATCTGTCTTCTTTTTGGACCAAGAGGGGACCGGCCTGAGGATGAAGGCTCTGCATCCGGATAGATAACTGGCCTACCCCTACTGCCCTCCACCCCTGTTTTGGTGCGCTGCTAGATAACAGAATCACCTCTCCCAAACGCAGCCGTTCTCGGCGCGTGCTTCTCGAGCGTCCTCGGGGGTTGCGTGGCTTGATACCCACCCTCTTAAGTGCCTGTAACTGGGGAGTCGGGGTGAATGGGTGGGTGACAACACTTGCTTTCCGTGGAGCTTGCCCGCAGTGCCTGGTTGCAGCTCTGGGCTTTGAACTGAGGTAATGTGATGCCAGATCCTTCTGCGTTGTGAAATGCTTCACTGTGCGCATTCCTTTATACTTTTTTTTTAAAAAATCAGGAGTCACATCATTCAGGACTTGGTTTTGTTTGCCAATGCACCTAAAGTGGTGCCTGGCACATAGATGTTAGGTGTAGATAAATGAAGGAGTGAGTGAAAAATAATCTCCTTCAAGGCCTTCCCCTCCAGGCCTTCCATGACAACTTCAGCCCATAGTAATCTCAGCCCTTCCTTCATTTGACCCCTCACTGTAGTTATTATTTTTACATCTAATTTATCTGTGTTCTTGTTCCTCATCTCATTCCCTTAAATATCTTCTTCAAGAAAAATGCAAGCTTGAAGTAATGGGCCTTCTGGTATTACTTCTGGGGGTCCCACAGTAGCTAGAGCAAAAGGCAGCCCCCATTAAAATTGGTTGTTGATTGATTTTGCGGAATCTTTATGTGGCAGGCAACACAAGGTTTACAAGTTGAGAAGATTGGTGAACTGGGAAGAGCTCAGGCTCTGGAGTCAGGAAGACTGGAGTGTGAATTCTGTCTCTGTCGTTTTTCTGCCTCGGGTTACTTGAATTCTTTATACTTTCTCCTTTATTTGTAAATTGGGGTCCTTGATAGTGACTTAGTGTGTTATAGTATGACATATACTAAAATCTTTGATTGGATTGGGAGGTTAGAAGGGACAGTTAATGTTCAGTAAATGAGCTTTGTGTTTAGAATGCAGTAGGTACTGGAGTTTCTAAGTTTCATATTACTTTTACATTGTAGTAATATAAGTGATATTTCTGATGGTTTATTGATGTATTGTGATGATACAATATTTTACTGTAGGTAATCACAGAACTTTTTTTTTTTTTTTTTTTTTTTTTAGACAAGAGTCTTGCTCTGTCATCTAGGCTGGGATGCAACAGCACAATCTCAGCTCACTGCATCTTAACGCCTCTCCAGTTCGAGTGATTCTCTTGCCTTAGCCTCTCCTGTAGCTGGGACTGCAGGCGCCCACCAACACTCCCGACTAAGTTTTGTATTTTTAGTAGAGATGGGGTTTCGCCATGTTGGCTAGGCTGGTCTCGAATTCCTTACCTCAGATGATCCGCCCATCTCAGCCTCCCAAAGTGCTGGGATTACAGGTGTGAGCCACCACGCCAGGGGAGAACTTTTCAGGTCTGCCTGTACAAAGGCTTCAGTATAGTTTTCCCTAACATGAGGAAACAGTTGGACACATTACATCATGGAATTATTCATTGATATTTATTGACTTTGTTTACTTGACTTTATTAGTAAAGTGAATTTTTTAAGACTCCTCAAAAACAAAAGAACAAGGTAAAAGTCCCACCATCCAGAAATAGCTATTTTACACTTTGGTATTTTTTTCCAGTCTTTTATGTGTATGTATAAGAAATGGCATCATACTTTATTTTGTCTTGGTCCTGTCATAAACATCTGTATCCATATCCTCAGTTATTAAAAATGCTTGGCCAGGTGCGGTGGCTCACACCTATAACCCCGGCACTTTGGGATGCTGAAGCGGGCAGATCATGAGGTCAAGAGATCAAGACCATCCTGGCCAACATGGTGAAACCCCGTCTGTACTAAAAATATGAAAAATTAGCTGGGCATGGTGGCTTGCACCTGAACTACTCGAGAGGCTGAGGTGGGTGGATCACTTGAACCCGGGAGGCAGAGGTTTCAGTGAGCTGAGATTGCGCTGCTGCACTCCAGCCTGGTGACAGAGCAAGACTTTGTCTCAAAAACAGACAAACGAAAGTGCTTTGGATATTTGGTTATGCCATTATTTATTTTAGTCATTCTACTTTTTTGAATATTTAAGTTTCTGACTTAAAACACTTTTTTTCTAATAGAGTTGAATTGCAGGCTTCCCAGGCTGAGGAAAGATTTTTCTCACTTCCCAAGCCCAAGGTTTTCTAAGTTTAAAACTAGAGGCTGATCTCTTCCCTATGGAGCTCTTTGAGGGTTAAGTAAGACAATGCTTATGAATATGCCTAGCACAGCCCCTGGCCCCACAAGAGGCAGCCAGCTAATGTTCCTTAGACATAATCTAGTGCACATGGTCAGTTGTATTTCTCTCTCTTTTAGTAATATTTGTTCACCATGCATCGGAAAAAGGTGGATAACCGAATCCGGATTCTCATTGAGAATGGGGTAGCTGAGCGGCAAAGATCTCTCTTTGTTGTAGTCGGGGATCGAGGAAAAGATCAGGTATGACCTGGCAAATGCTTCCTGAATTACTTTTTATCTTGTCTAGAGAGTCAGCATATTTAAGCACCCCGGGGTTTCAGGACATAATGGCATTAAGACCTCTGGCTGGTAAGATGCCTAGTGGGAACCTTTCTTTATTTCCTGGAAGTGGCGAATTCTCTGTATTTAGACTTATTAGCAATTTGTTAGCAGACAAGCTAATACCTTTTGAAGCCCGGGATGGTGGGTTGACCACCAGGTTAACTGTCTGTGACCTGGCTTCTAGTCCTGGCTCTCAATTTAGTTTCCACATCTGTCAAATGAGGTCTTAGGTCTGGCAGTCTCTAAAGTCTCTTTTGTGTCTGAAATTCTGTGACTTTTTTGTTTGACAGGTTGTAATACTTCATCATATGTTATCCAAAGCAACTGTGAAGGCTCGGCCTTCAGTGCTATGGTGTTACAAGAAAGAGCTGGGGTTTAGCAGGTAAGCTGGGCTCTTCATGTGTTTTATCCAGCTCACAATTCCTGCTCATTAAATGCCAGGAAATGATTCCTTGACATATTTCTTATGGGTCTTTAGTGGAGCTGCTATCTCTGAGGACATATGGAGTTGATAACCTTTCTTCATTCCTGAAAATAAGTTTCAGATCATTTTCATGCTTTTTAAGTCACCAGTCCAATGCCTTGCCTTTGGCATATGGTTTTCCTTCCTGCTTTTCTAGTCTGATTAAGCCCATCTCATGCAAGTTCCTTCAAATTGTCTTTCCTACCTCAAATTTATTCCACCTTTTCATTATCTCTTTTTTACTTCCCATCCTTCATGGAGGGGATGTGCCTCATCCCATGTCCAAGGAAAACCCCTTTATGTAGCTGTATCTCCCCGCCCCACCTCTTTCTGGACCTTTTGTCTTTGCTTTACTGGCCACTCCATACCCTTTGGGAACTTTCTCCTTCCTGTAAACATGCCCAGATTTTTCTATGATCAAAAGCTGATTAGATGCATACCCAGATTTCTCTCTCAGGTTAGCATTTTCCCCCATTTTTATTGCCATACACTCTAAAACAGAAATCTTTGCACTTAGTAGCCACTTTTGCAATCTGGTTTCTGCTTCTGTAATGGCGATCAAATTGTGCCGTTAGATATCCCTAGCATCTTGTTGCCTAATGAATCAACTTTTCTCTCTCTCTCTCCCCTCTTCAGAGCTCTGCCTCATCTCCCAGTTCACTGCTATATTTGACAGTTGGCTGTTTGAAGCTGTGGCAGTCAAGACTTTTAGTCATAGATAACGAAGTTCCAATACAAACACAATTTGGCACAAAGGGATTCCATTGAAGTATATGGGGTATTTCCTGGAATCCAAGGGGATAAGATTTCAGTCCTGCTCACGGGTGTTGTAGAGCCAGAGCGCTAATGCTCCCAGCTTAATTTGTCATCTCGGCATATCTGCTCTGTGTAGACCAGCTTTCTCACTGCAGATCTGCTTTCCGTTTTCTGTTGTCCCCCTCGCAGAAACAACACTTGCATTTTCCATGTTTCAGGCCCATCCATGAGGAAGTCAGACTTTTCCCCAGAATTCTAGTGGAAAGATGCCCAACCCTGGCCAGAGGAGGGTAGGGTTTGTCATACTATAGTAGGAAGTTGGAAGTTCTGCCTGTAGCTTTGCGTTTGGAGAAGTCTGGGGTGGGTTGGGGAGTGATGTTCCCTGGGAGTGACCCACTGTAGCATCACCTCAGAAACAGTCTCCCTTCTTGGCCTCAGTGTCTTTACTCAGACCACCTTCCTGAGCTCTTCTTTTTCCCTGGATCTTGTCACCTTACTCTAAACCTAGCTGGCAATGTGATTCTATCCTTGGGCCTCTTCTGATTTCCAAATGTGCTCGTCTCTGATCTGACTCTGAAAGCCTGTCTCCAGCTCTGGCTGCTTTATGCTGTAAGTAACCTCCTTGCTTCTGTTTGCTCATGTTGTCTCCTCTGCTTGGAATGCCAATTCCACCTCTCTGATATCACCTATTGAAATTCTCCCCGTTTTTCAGGGCCTGCCTCCTCCATGAAACTTTTCCCGAGCCCCCAGTCATACCTGATGGTTCCTCTACCTTCCTCTGCGCTTGTCCTTCTCCTGTAATGCTTGTCACCAGATGCTGTTGTTTTGGGGTAGCGTCACTTCGTACTGTGACTTATGTTCTTTTTTTTTTTTTTTTTTAAACTTTCAGGTGATAAGCTCATTCAGATTGGAGCCCTCTCCTATTTATCTTTGTATTTTCCTATTTTCAGCTGATTTAGCATGTTGTCATAGGTACTCAG
The DNA here is from genome assembly GCF_048565385.1 of Saimiri boliviensis. Classification (NCBI taxonomy): domain Eukaryota; kingdom Metazoa; phylum Chordata; class Mammalia; order Primates; family Cebidae; genus Saimiri; species Saimiri boliviensis. Next base: position 102,401,053 of record NC_133454.1, read on the forward strand.
TGTATGTTGAGTTGGGTGTATTGTTAACAGCTCTAAAATTATTTTAATTTAAATTAGTACCAGAGGCTAAACTCTTCCTTGTCCTTTGGGCTTAAAGGAAAGGGATTCTGCCTAAAAGAAACCAGACAGTTAGAGCCTTACTGTCGAAATGTGCGAAGTGCAGAAAACCCAAAGAGGAAAATAAAAAGCATCTTGCCGTCTAGGCATTGTCAGCATCTAGGTGTATGTTACTGGTCTAGTTTTGAACCATAATTGGTATTCTGTTATATGTACATTCATAATTAGAGAGGTAGGCATTTTTAATACAGATTGAGAATAAGGCCTGTTGCCTATCCCAGAATTTTAAGTTTTTAGGCCTTCTGGTTTTCAATATTTTTCATTAGACAAATGTGAGATGGATGTGGAATTAGGCAGTTCAAAGTCTTCCGGGAAGATTTGCCTTTTGAATTTAAACCACCTGGATTTACTTCTAAAAATCTAGTTTTGTTCCTCTATGAGCTGTGAGCTCTTCTGCCCCACCCCTGTCTTCATCTGGCAGAGCATTGTGTTCAAGCTAATGCCTGCTCGTAAGTCATGGGCTTAAGGCCTGAACCAGAAAGGACAGTGGAGATAAACTCAGCCACTGCCTTGGTTCATAGATGAGAAAGTGGAGGCCCGCAGGAGGATGGGCCTTTGTTCTAGCTTTTAAGTTAAAAGAACTACGGTAAAGGTAGCATTTTGATCAGCTGTAATCCTCCATTCTAAAACATTCTAATACTCTGTTTTGTTAAAGGAAAGGTAAATAGCAGCTGGATGTTCAGGGTTTTTAAGACCAAACGAAAATTCAGGGATTCCTTAGAGACGTCCAGATTCCATTCTAATCCCTTGTCCTGTATCATTATTATCTTACGTGAGACCTGCCCTTGAAGACATAATGCCACCTTCTCGGGGAGGAAGTCATCTGGGAAGGATGAATAAAGTAACATGCCATCACCTCGTCTTTCCCAGGATCTCTGGGACACAGCACAGTGTAGTTGAAGCATTGGCTTATGACTGAGGTAATGAGGCCACTCAGGTTTGGTTTCAAGCTCTGGCTTTGGCCAAATGTGAGGGTTAGCTACCCTATTACCCATCTTTTAAAGAAAAGTATTTGTTGAAGGTCACAGCAAAATAGCAGTGTTCACACATGGACTTACCACTCTTTTTTTAAAAAATTTTTTTTGTGTTCTTATTAGAGACAGGACTTCACTATATGTTGGCCAGGCTGGTCTTGAACTTCTGACCTTGTGATCTGCCAGCCTTTGCCTCCTCCAGTGCTGGGATTACAGGCGTAAACCACTGCGCCCAGCTGATTTATCATGCTTACTCCAAGCCCTTAAGCCAGGCATCCCCAAACTTTTTACACGGGGGGCCAGTTCACTGTCCCTCAGACCATTGGAGGGCTGCCACATACTGTGCTCCTCTCACTGACCACCAATGAAAGAGGTGCCCCTTCCTGAAGTGCAGCGGGTTGGGGGAGGGGTGCGGATAAATGGCCTCAGGGGGCCGCCTTAAGCACTCTAATGCCTCTCTACTGCCTTCCACCTGAAAGTGGCCTCACACTTTCAAGTTCCCTACTAGCTCTGAAGGTCTATGTGGGTGATCACTGAACCTGTCCCTGGTTCCAGCTCTTTAGCTTCTCTGGTTAACTGGCTCTCATGGGATTGGGGGCATGTGATTACAGTCACCGGAAGAAAAGAATGCGACAGCTGCAGAAGAAAATAAAGAATGGAACATTGAATGTGAAGCAGGATGACCCCTTTGAACTCTTCATAGCAGCCACAAACATTCGCTACTGCTACTACAATGAGACCCACAAGATCCTGGGCAATACCTTTGGCATGTGTGTGCTGCAGGTGGGTGGCTTCCTCTAGCCTGTGATTGAAGTCAGAGTCTTGAGGGTTGCATGGGCTGCCTGGCTTTCCACTGGGAACAAGCATACAGTAAGGAGAGAAAAGTCCCGTGTTCCCTGTCCCCAAGCATTATTAGTGGAAGTCCTGGCCACTTTCCAAAGTACATTTAATCACCTACCCCATATAAAGAGAGAATTTTCTACTGAAATCAGCACTTGTCTAGAGACACCAGAACTGAAGCGATGCTGTGTTATAACTGGTTCTAACTAGCTAAAGCTGATTAAAGCAAATGCCAGAGACTTGAGTGCCTCTAGGACCCCGTGTCCTTTTTGGCATTCATTGAAGACTTTCTTGTCCAGTGAGCAGTGGGACTTGTTTTCCAACTGGGTACAGACCAATGCACTTAAATGTTCTGTCCAGAGTACCTGAGTATCATACCCACCATGAAAGCCCCTCTACCCCTTTCTAGCCCTTTAGTCCTTAAACACCCCTCACTTTACCTCTCAGAGACTACTTGGCGGATTTCTGCACCAGTGTGTATTCTCTTGCCTGGCAAGTTAATAGACTAAGTTTCACTGTGTGTGTGTGTGTGTGTGTGTGTGGTTGTGTGTGTGTGTGTGTGTGTGTGTGTATGTGTGTGTGTGTAAGCTCTGTGGTCTTTGTTTTATTCTTTGTTTCTTTGACTCCTCTGCCACCTCCCTACCCCATCCTCCCAAAAAAAGACAAGACAAAATTAAGCACAAATCCCCACATTTTTGTGTGTTTATCATATATACCTACGACTGTTTCTCGTATCATATACACCCATTATTATGTCAAGTTACATACCTTGCAAAATATGGGTTGTCTCCTTTATTGCTGGCTTGCATCCCACCTTGGAGACCAAAAAAGAGCATTTTGCCTCATTTTCAGCTTTACTGTGGGGAATGCCCTGGGTGATCACTGATTGGTAGGGAGTGGTCTGCTTGCTACCTTGGTTAGTTTCCTGAATAATGACTCCTGTGAGCAGTAGCTACCCGATGTGGTATAGTTTTGTCAAACAAGTTTGAGCTATAAATGCCAGAAAACGATTGTAAGAAGTTTCTGAAATTCAAGTATGAATCAATGAAGGTTGGAAAATCTGTTTCCAAATAGGATTTTATCAGAGACATTTTGACATATAAAACTAATAATGTCTCACATATATTTTTTTATTTTTGGCATATAAAACCAGGTATTTGTATATTCGAGGGCTGGGCCCTCATCTGTGGTACCCCCTACGTGTGTATCCTGAGAGTCAAGGTGAGAATGGTCTTGGCTTTGTGCTCTGAAGTCCTATTTTTGCCTTATCACTTGGCTTTTGGTTAAGAGTCCCTTCGGTTGGGCCAGGCGCGGTGGCTCATGCCTATAAAATAGCACTTTGGGAGGCCTGGGTGGGTGGTGAGCCAAGATTGTGCCACTGCACTCTAGCCTGGGCAACAGAGCGAGACTCCATCTCAAGAAAAAAAAAAAGTTCCTTGGTTTGCTATTTGAATGACCAGCCCTTTCTAAAGTCCCTTTCTTCCAGGATTTTGAAGCCTTAACTCCAAACTTGCTGGCCAGGACTGTAGAAACAGTGGAAGGTGGTGGGCTGGTGGTCATCCTCCTACGGACCATGAACTCACTCAAGCAATTGTACACAATGACCATGGTAAGCATCTGTCTTTTAACTTAATTTTGAAGGTTCAAGTAAGTCTGTTTTTGCCGTGTTCCGCTTTCTTTGAAGAATTCCTGTTGTGCAGCTCCAGTGAGCAGTCAGCACAGCCTCTGGGCTAAGAGCTCTTTGAAGAAGTCACTGCAGTTAAATCTCAGGGTCCCTGAGTGTGCCTAGGCATCTCTGAATTTTGTTTTCAGGCACTTGCAAATTCTACACCAGTGAGACTCAGATATGATGCAGCTTTTATGTAGTTAAATGTTCTGGAATGATACTGTGCAAGGAGCAGTGCCAGTACCTAAATTTGTGTATTGCAAAAACAGAACCATGTGCAGACTCCTCTGGCCCTCATCCTAATGGATGACTAAGGAACATTTGCTAGTTGTACCCCGAGTTTGGCAAGAATTTCAACTCCAGCAGAGACTGTGTTCTCCCAAAGCAAAAGACATTGAGGACGTGGTGAAGGGTTAGGGATATGTCTCACCTGATGCAGAGCTGGTCTCACTCCGTCAGTGTTGCGAAGTCCACATTCAGAGGCAAATTTTTTAGTCACGCCTGTGCCCAGCAGCTCAGGAATGGTGGTTGGATTGGACTTAGGGTTTCTTGAGCTGCATTTATCTGATGAAATGGACTTTCCTCAAATCTTAGGGGCTGCTTCCTGTCCTTTCTACTCCCATTATCACTTGCACTACAGCCCTTTTGGCCTCCTGGAAAGTCCTCAGACATGCCCAGCACACACTCGGGCGAGGGCATTGGCAGTTCGTGTTCCCACTGGAATGTGCTTCCTCTGGGCCTCTGCCTGGCTCACGTCCTCATTGCATTCAAGTCCCTGCTCAGATAACGCCTCATCTGTGTGATCTTTCCTCACACCCCATTTACAGTAGGCGGCCGTGTCTATCACTCCCGAACCAGCTTTATTTTTCTTCAAAGCAATTGACAGTTATCTAAAGTTATTATTTTTTGTCTGTCCTCCTGTACTAGTCTCTAAATTTCATTGGCGGGCGAGGTGCAGTGGCTCCACTCCTGTAATCCCAGGACTTTGGGAGGCTGAGGTGGGCAGATCACCTGAGAACAGGAGTTTGAGACCAGCCTGGTCAACATGGTGAAACCCCATTTCTACTACAAATACAAACAAAAAATTAGCCAGGTATGGTGGCGCATACCTGTAATTCCAGCTATTAGGGAGGCTGAGGCAGGAAAATCGCTTGAGCTTGGGAGGCAGAGTTTGCAGTGAGCTGAGATTGCACATGTGTACTCCAGCCTGGGCGACAGAGTGAGACTCCATCTCAAAAAATAAAAATAAATAAATTTCACTGAAACAGAGAGTTTTCCTTGCTGTTGCGTTCCCAGATCTTAGAAGAGTGCCTGGCATTTAGTAAGCTTTCCTTAGATGTTTGAGAGTGAATGAATGACTTTGTGCTCACATCAGTTTGTTCTTCTGCTCCCTCTTACATGGCTACCTACTTATCCTTCAGGTCTCAGCTTATCATCTCAGGCCTTTGCTCACTACCCTACATAAGTGACCCCCACTTGCTGTCTGTGTACTCTATATTTCATATGTAGCATTTGCCAAAATTTGTATTTATCTACTTGTTTTTCTTCCTCCACCCATGACACTCCAAGCACCATGAGAACAGAGGTCATGCTTTGTTCACTAGTGTATGTACACAGCATGTCTGGCACACAGCATGTCAATTTTATGAAATAAATGAATACAACTTAGGATGCTAGAAAAAACGTGGAAAAGTAAAAGATTTTAATAAGAATTGTTGCATTCAGTGTCTGATCCCAGCTTCAGCAAATACCATGTGGCACAGCAGGTTATGTAGGAGCGATTTTGTTTCCAGCAAGGTTGCCAGTGTCTCCTTTGAGAGAGCTTTGTATGTGGACCCTGGTCCTCAGCTCTGTGTGCATGCCTTTGCTAATGGATGTTGTCTTTCTTTGTTAGGACGTGCATTCCAGGTACAGAACTGAGGCCCATCAGGATGTGGTGGGAAGATTTAATGAAAGGTAAGTCTATAGTTCCTCCCAATTGTGGGGCAGCCACATTGGGAGGGATATTTTTATGTTGGACTCAACTGAAAGCTTTGCTTTTATACTGGGGAAAGTAGTACAAGATTCCAAAAATGATGAGATTATTGACAGCAGCAGTAGTTGTGAAACTAGCTGGAAGCAGTAAAACGTAGTAGAAAGTTGGAGCTAGGAAAGCTCACTTTGTCTTTGCTAGCCCTGACAGTTCAGTTAAACCAGGTTACTCTCTCTGGCTCTTAGCTTATTCATCTTTTAAAGGAGTGATTTTTCTGGATCACTGTTTCTCAGAGATACTTCATAGAACACTAGTCTTTCCAAACTTTTTGTAGTGAATATGACATGTTGGGATAGTAAAAATGATGATTAAGAGAAATATGGGAGGAGTGAGATGTAATTAGAGGCAGAAAAAGGCGACAAAATGTTTCTTGCAAGCAAAGGAACACCCATAATTTCAAATACGGAAATTTTATTTGTTATCCAAAATTAAATATTTATTTATTTTTATTTTTATTTTGTTTTATTTTTTTGAGACAGAGTCTCGCTCTGTCACCCAGGCTGGAGCATAGTGGCATAATCTTGGCTCACTGCAACCTTCACCTCCTGGGTCAAGTGATTATTTTGCATCAGCCTCCTGAATAGCTGGGATTATAGGCACCTGCCACTGCATTCAGCTCGTTCGGCTCATTTTTTGCATTATTTATTTATTATTTTTTTTGAGATGGAGTCTTGCTCTGTTGCCCAGGCTGGAGTATAGTGGCACAATCTTGACCCGCTGCAACCTTCGTCTCCTGGGTTCAAGTGATTCTTATCCCTCAGCCTCCCGAGTAGCTGGGATAAATAGGAGTGTACTACCATGCCCAGCTAATTTTTATATTTTTAACAGAGACGAGGTTTTACCATGTTGGCTAGGCTGGTCCTGAACTTCTGACCTCAAGTGATCTGCCCGCCTCAGCCTCCCAAAGTGCTGGGATTACAGATGTGAGCCATCGTGCCTGGCCATTTTTTGTATTTTTAGTAGAGGTGGCGTTTCACCATGTTGGCCAAGCTGGTGTCGACTAGCTGCTGACCTCAAGTGATTCACTCACTTTGGCCTCCCAAAGTGCTGGGATTACAGTCGTGAGCCACCGTGCCTGGCGGTAGAATGCTAGTCTTTTAAGAGGGGACCATATGAGAAGGGTTTGGCCATGTATGTCTGGGAAGCACTGATACTGTTTTTCCTTTATGAAGATTTACCCCGGTCTGTTGTAATCTCTGAAAAGTCTTGCAGCAACAGGGACCTGTTTAACTGATTGTTTGTTTGCCAAATTTATTTTACCACAGTCTTTTCGGGGTGGGCGGGGCGGGGGGTGGGGGAACACCAGTTAGCACCATGTGAAACGCCATGAGAAATTTTGACCTAAATCAGTGGTTCTCATCTGGAGCTGTTTGGCCCCCTGGGGACATTTGGCAATGTCTGGAAATGTTTTGATTGCCATGACTTTGGGGCTGGTGGTGGTGGGTGCCGTGGGCATCTAGTGGGTAGAGGCGCGTATGCTGTTGAACAACCAGTGGTGTACAGGACGGCTCCACCCCAAAGAATTATCTGGTCCAAAATCTCAGTAGTGCTGAGGCGTAGAAATCTGGGTCTTGATGAACCCTGGGGGCCTCTCTCATTTTAACCCTCTGTGATGTTCTAACTTGGAGGACTGAGCAGAGCAGGAGGAGCAGCTGTGTGCTACTGAATAGAACAGACGCCTGTGAAATCTTTTTCGTGCAGTGAGAGGATGTTTGAATTTTGTAGTCAAACATTTTTTCTTGCATTCAAGAACATTTGTATTATATTTCTTTGGGGAACCTTCTTGCCCCCTTCTTCCTTTTATATCTTTCTTTTTCCTAGTGACAGCAGGTGATTTCATTTGTGTTTTTTCCCTGTGTGACTGGTGATCATATGGGGGTGGGGTTTGGAATTCCTCATTTAAGGATGGCCTGAAACACCTCAGTGCTAAAGAGCAAGGCTGGGAGGATGAGGGGAAGGCCACGTGGTTTAGGGAATAGTGGCAGTCACGTGGAACAGGAGGGCTTATCATTGATCTCCTGGGACGAGTCCTCGGGTTTTCTGATTTGCTGTATAAAGCATGTTCAGGTGCCTTGTGGAGAAGGTGTTGAATCATCTCACACTGCTGTCCAACTGGGTTTTGGCTTTTTCTGGCTTTCTTAGAAACCCTTGGGGCCAAATGATTTTTTTTGAAGAAAAGTTATACTCTGTGTAGACATTGCGTGCCCTCCTCAACACGTCATTGCAGTGGTTTTGTTTTTCAGGTTTATTCTCTCTCTGGCCTCTTGTAAGAAGTGTCTCGTCATTGATGACCAGCTCAACATCCTGCCCATCTCCTCCCACATTGCCACCATTGAGGCCCTGCCTCCGCAGACTCCGGTGAGTCTGTGCTGGGCTCCAGGAGTCTGGGGGAGGTTTCATTTTCATTTATTTATTTGTTTTAGAGACGGGGTTTCACTGTCTTGGTCAGGCTGGTCTTTGAATTCCTGACCTCGTTATCCACTCACCTCGGCCTCCCAAAGTGCTGGGATTATAGGCGTGAGCCACCACACCTGGCCTGGAAGCTGTGTGTTCTATGTTGATCCTCCTGTGGCAGTGACAGACCTTCCCCTTCTCTCTCTGGTAGGATGAGAGTCTTGGTCCTTCTGATCTGGAGCTGAAGGAGTTGAAGGAGAGCTTACAGGACACCCAGCCTGTGGGTGTATTGGTGGACTGCTGTAAGACCCTCGACCAGGTGAGTGTGGTGTGCAGAACTTCCAACGTAAAGATACAATACAGCATATGGAGTGCAACAGAAACCAACGTACATTGACTCGAGACCTGGACCCTCCCTGGAGAAGGGGGCTTTTTCCTTTGCTCATACTCATGTGTGCTCAGCAACAGTAGGGCTATTTCACATTTTCTGGGTACACAAAAGAAGTCTAGGGATTGCTTCCCCCTAATCAGGGGACAGATGAAGCAAATGAATTATTATTAGTATTATTTTTTTAAGAGACAGAGTCTCGTTCTGTCACACAGGCTGGAGTGCAGTGGTGTGATTGAGTTACAGTGCTCACTGTAACTTCGAACTCCTGGCCTCAAGCAGTCCTCCTGCCTCAACCTCCTAAGGTACTAAGATTACAGGCATGATCCACTGCGTCTGCACAGATTACACTGAAAAGGGAATCCCCTCAGCACTTTTTTCCAAGAGAGGGCAATATACCTACGTTCTTCAATTTCAGCTAAGTTTTGATGATATAAAGGTTTTTGATTACAGCGTATTAAGAAGTGAGAGGAGAACTTGAGGCCCTAGTCTAGGACTTAGCCTGGTTGCAGTGTGAGGCCTGATGAGGGCCTTCTGGGGTGATATGTACCTGGTCTTCGAAGCAAGCAGCAGGCTGGGGAGAGCTGCCAGGATGCATTTCTGTGCTCACCTAGGTGACCAGCGCTGGTAAACTTGGCTTCTCTGGTGGTTTCTGGGTCGTGGTGGGAACTGATTGGGCACAGCCCAGAGGTTTTGAGTTGGGTGTTTTCAGGGTTATAGGTCAGCCTGAGCCAAATGAGCAGCATGGGTCTCTGCCCTCGAGAGGGAAGACAGCTGCAGTGACACTTCCCACTTGGGGCTGAGTCCCAGCAGGCTGGCTTCCCTTTTCATTCTGGAAATAGAATCAGCAGCTACATAGCTCTCTATGCAGCCCAGGCTGCAGGCTGCAGGCTTTTTTGATTCACTTCCTGGTACCCTCTTTATCACAAAAGAGAAGGAGCGAGCGACTGGATGAAGCAGGAGAAACTGATTCTAGTAAGTAGTGTTATAAGAAAACGAATGTCAGCACTCTGGTTAAAAATACAAAGAAAAAAAAGAAGAGTGAAAAAGAAAACAAACGGCCTATGACAAAAAAAAAAAAAAAAAACAGAAGAAAGTTAATAGAAAAGAGTACATAAAAAAATAAGAAGTGTTTCCACTTGGCAGTTGCACTCTGCCGAAACAACTGCTATTAACAGTTTATTATGTATCCTGCTGCATCTTTTTTCATGCACATAAATGAATAAAATGTGAAGGGATCATACTACAGAGTATAAATAGTCCCCTGTTAGACATTTGGATTGATTCCAGCATTTCCGCTATTAGAAACAATGCTCTGAGGGGATTCTTACAGATATGTTTGGGGGTACTATACTTAGGATACATTTCCAGAAGAGAAATTGCTGAATCAGAGATTGTATGTATTATAATGGGCGTTGTACCAGTTGATGGAACTATCCAGTGTGTGGAAATGCCTTTTTCCAAACTACAGCCTTGCAACTTGTCTTTACCAATCTGATATGAGAACATAGGATGGTTGTTTTCATTTGTGTTGCTGCTTTTTTTTTTTTTTCTTGGTCTCACAACAGAGGCTAGAGTGCAGTGGTGCCATCTCAGCTCAGTGCAACCTCCGCCGCCCGGGTTCAAGCGATTCTCCGGCCCCAGCCTCCCAACTAGCTGGGACTACAGGCATGCGTCACCATGCCCACCTAAGTTTTGTATTTTCAATAGAGACGGCATCTCACCATGTTGGCCAGGATGGTCTCTTTCGATCTCCTGACCTTGTGATCCACCCGCTTTGCTTCCCAAAGTGCTGGGATTACAGGTGTGAGCCAGCACACCTGGCCTTGTGTTGCTTCTTTAGGAGAGAGGAAGGCACCTTCTTCGAACAATTATTGGTCATCTATTGGTGGTGGTGGTGGTGGTAGTGGTTGTACGTGGTTTCTTTTGTTGTTTTTTCTTTTTTAGTGAGCCAGTCTGCTTGCTTATGTCCTCTGCCTACTTTTTAGTTTGATATTGGCCTTTTTTGTGTTGGTTCTTCATTTTAGGATGCATTTTAGTCTAGATTTCATACCTTTCTGTTATGTCTTTAGGTTTCTCGGTTTATAACTTCCATAATCTAAAACAAAAGGGTAAAATATAGCCTTCAGGCAAGGTCAAATTAAGACAACTAGGTCCTGGATCTCCTTTGAGTGTTTTCATCTGGAGAAAATCTGGCTTCCTGAAGCCTCTCCCCTTCCATTTACCTGGGCCTGTGTTTCTTCAGTGTCTTAGCATCACTGCCTAGGCAAGCATGACAACTTCCTCGGGATCATCTGGCCTTCTTCCCACCTTCAAAGACCTATTCCCAGCACAGATCCCAGCTGAAGAGCAAAGTTTGGTCCCTAAGTAGTTAGTGGCTCCTGTCTTTCAGTGTCACTGGCATCTTGCTTTTACTTCTAGGCTGTCCTCTAGGGACTGGGGCCCAGCAGTAAACAAGAGGGATGCACCTGCTTCATGGAGCTTGCCTCACAATGAGATGAGACAGACAGTGGAAAAAGACATGAGCAGATCATTTGGTGAAGCAGAAGGTGCTACATACAATGGGAAAAAAGAAAAAGTGGCAAAGAGGGATAGGACATGCCAGCCTGCGGATGGGGTTCTGTGGTTCTGGGTATAGGGGGCAGGGGTGGCCTCATGTAGAAGGTGATTTTGGAGCCAAGCCATGAAGGAGGTGAAGAAACAAGACCTGTGGCTCTTGGGGAGCCAGTGCTTCAGGCAGAGGAAGCAGCATGTGCATGGGCCTGGGGAGCCCTGGCAGGGAGGTTGAGGGGCTGGAGCAGGGTGAGGGGGTGGAGGAGGAGGTTTTTGGAGGATCTTGCTGACCACTGGCAGGGCTTTGGCACTTACTCTGTAAGACATGGGAGCAGTGAGGCTTTTATGTCCACAGTCTCCTTTCAGCACAGCTGCCAGAGGCATCCCCAAGCTGCTTTTTAAGAGGATCTCCTGGCTACTGTGTTGAATATAGACTGGTGGAGTGAGGGTGGTAGCAGGAAGACTGGGCAGGAGGCTGCTGTCATGATGGAAGAAGGATACGGTGGTGGCTTTGAGCAAAATGGTAGAGGAGGATAGTGGTGTAAGGAATGGTGGATTTTATGTGTGTTTTGGAGGTAATAGGATTTGCTGATAAATCAGTTATCAAGGAGGAATTGAGGAGCCTTTGGCCCAAGCAGTAGAACAGTTAACTGAGATGGGGAAGACTAGGTGGAGGAGGTTTGGGACAACATTAAGCGTTCAGTTTCAGGTTTGAGATGTGTAGTGTACAAGCGGAAATATACGGGAAGCAGTTGCATGTGTATAAAAGTCTGATGTGCAGGGAAGTGGTCCAGACTGAAGCTGTAAATTGGAGTTATCAGCATGTATTGATGATTGGTACTGAAGGCCTTGAGACTGAGATGAGATGACCAAGGGAGTGAGAAGTCCAGGTGCTCAGCAGTGCTTTCTGGCCTGCAAGAACTGCCACCCTTTTATTTAGCCTGGCGCCAACCTCACTTCTCTACAGTGGTGGTGATGAACGGCAGAAACTTGGGCCTTTTTTGGAGTTCGCCTAATAATATGTCTCTCTTTCCACAGGCCAAAGCTGTCTTGAAATTTATCGAGGGCATCTCTGAAAAGACCCTGAGGAGTACTGTTGCACTCACAGCTGCCCGAGGACGGGGAAAATCTGCAGCCCTGGGATTGGCTATTGCTGGGGCGGTGGCATTTGGGTAAGGGGATTCAATCCCCCATCTTTAGAAACTCTGGCTCTGAGGGGGTAGTGTGCAGGGTTCGGGTCAGAGGACTGGGATTTCAGGTTCCTAGTCTGAGTTCTGAGTGGGTTCAGTGTGTGATTTCTCTAGGTCTTGATTTCCGGCCAGGAAACAGCAACACTTGTTTCCCCAGCCCACCCTAAAGGTGCACATTTACTTGTGTGTACACACAGATACGTACATACCAGGGCCTTTGTAATCACTATTTACAGTTGAACAAACATGCAGAAGCAAAGAAGTGGAGGTAAGAAACTTTACAACTCTGAGGGATTGAGAATGTGTTTGACAAGCCTTGCAGACTGAGAAAAATACAAGTTTGACATTTTAATGATTTTGGTTAAGGGAAGCTTTCTTTGGCTTCTGAGTAGCTGGTTTCAGGTGTGATGTTAGTTTCTGTTCTTTTCTATTGGGTATGGGAGATACATGCAACTGCCAGTAGAGTATGTTCTTCCAACTTCTCAGCCATAATAAGGAACCTAGAACTTAACTATGTTCGCCTTTGTGCATTATCTTCCTTGGCGCTCTTTAGAGCTCTGTGGGCATTTTATAGATGAATCAGCCCAGGCTAGGAGAGTTCCAGTGATTTACCCAAGATTCCCCAGCAAGTCAGTGCTGGTAGAGCTGGGGCCTGAGCTCCTGACTCCCTTGTCCTTTGTTCTTTCTGCTGCTATAGCTTTAACAGTCAGCCTCTTGGCCCTTAGCGTCTGCTATTAGCATCCTGTATACTCAGCAAGGATCCCTTGGAGGTTAGCTTTGGCCTTGGCCTAAGCACAGATTGAGCTTTCCAGCTTCACCGTTTGAAAGCCTCAGCACAGCTCACGATGAGTATGAAAGTACTTCTTAGAGCAGGGCACTGGACTGGGGAGCAGTCTGTTGTGCATACTGAGAGGGTTGTCCCCATAGTGCTTCTAAGCAGTTTGCTTTCACAGATGTTGGTAGCTAAATGTCTGGAGTTACTTTAGTTTCCTTCCCAAAAGGTATCCTGACATGTTCCCCTGCTGTTACCTCTGGTTATCACCTTCGGGATAGGAGCAAACAAAATGTTTCCTTTTTAAAATTATTTCTTTAAAATGTCCCTAATTTCTTAAAAATCCTCCTTTTATTTTGTTCTGTAGGTACTCCAATATCTTTGTTACCTCCCCAAGCCCTGATAACCTCCATACTCTGTTTGAATTTGTATTTAAAGGATTTGATGCTTTGCAATATCAGGTAGGAAATCTGGTTAAGAATTTTTATTTTGATACAGTGCTGGGTTTAAATCCAAGGGAAGTCTTAAGAATGCTTGCTTACTTTCATAATATTTAGTTTCCAAAACTTGTTTCTAAAGTTTGTCATTGGTTTGACTTTCCCCACCAGGAACATCTGGATTATGAGATTATCCAGTCTCTAAATCCTGAATTTAACAAAGCAGTGATCAGAGTGAACGTATTTCGAGAACACAGGCAGACTATTCAGGTGAGGCTTGTTCTCAGACCCTGATGTGCAGGACCAGGGTCTTGCTGTGTTTAATGCGCTGAGACGCTGCCTGTTACAGACATGTATGTCTTGTGTAATCGCATGTCTTTTAGACAATGGCGGTATTGTATGCTAAACCTGTTCTAGATTTTCAGCCTCTTCTAAAGAAGAACATTCAGGCAAACTAACAAATATATGTAGTTAGATTGAAAACTTGTGTTTTTGTCCTTTGAATATGGATTAAGTGGGATAGAAGGTATGCTGATTAGCTAAAAGAGAATCTTTGTTCTGACATCAGTTCTAACTTGGCTTAGTTACTGCAGTTTTTGAAATGTTGCATCTGTAACTAGAACAATAACCTTATAGCTTAAATGAAAAAAACAACTTTGCAAAATGCGCTCTGAATCTTTGTGGTTTAGCCAGTGGCCTATTTTCTTTTTTAAACAGTGATTTCCCAAAAGTTCTAAAAATTTCTAGCACTCTGGGAGCCTGAATGGTCTGCCCTTGTCCAAAAGCTGCAATTCTGCTGAATCTCTAAGAGAGGCATCTGGTGACAGGCTTACAGAACGGACTGAGACTAATGGGCTCTTACCGGAGGAGGGTCATTAATTATTTTTGGAATCGGATTGGGTTGGGAGGTGAGCCAGGTGAATTTGGCAGTTTATACCCTCACATTTTATGCCTGTCAAAGCACATGTATATGCATGTCAAGAAGTTGTGCCTTTTTATCAGAGGCCAGATTATAAACAATGTTAAGTGTTTATGCCTTTTACTTTTCATTTTTTCTTACTAGTCCCCTTCTATTTTCACTTTTGCTTGATTCCCTCATCTGGGAGGAGGAAAGGCTGCTTTTGGTGTGAGACGAGGGTAAGGGTCAAGCTGCAGGCAATGAGAACACAGAGACCTGTTAAAACTCAAGAAAAATACACAAAATGAGAAGAAAAATATTTCCCTGAAATGCCCTGGCCCGGGCCTTACTCCTTCTTGAGTCTGTAATCAAACGCTCTCATATTCCGAGAGTTCTTTTGTCTCCAGTTTAAGCACAGAGGAGGTGACCTTACTTTATGAGACTCCATTTTTATTCCTTTCAGGCCTCTCTTTGGGCTCAAGATGGAGAGAAAGGAGAATATTAGATAAAAGCTGGCCTCACTTCCCCTGGGGAGTTGCTTTCTGCTGCTTTTATGAGATGCTGGGGCCCTTTTGTGGATGTACCTGCTGCTAGAAATGAGTGGGGTTGGCCAGGCGCAGTGGCTCATACCTGTAATCCCAGCACTTTGAGAGGCTGAGGCGGGCGAATCACTTGAGGTCAGGAGTTGGAGACCATCCTGGCCACATGGGGAAACCCCATCTCTACTAAAATGTAAAAAATTAGCCAAGTGTTGTGGCGTGCGCCTACAATCCCAGGTACTTGGGAGGCTGAGGCAGGAGAATTGGTTGAACCTGAGAGGCAGAGGTTGCAATGAGCTGAGATCACACCACTGCACTCCAGCCTGGGTGACAGAGTGAGACTTGGTCTCAAAAAATAAAAAATAAAAAGAAATGGGTGGGGTTGCCGCCTCCCTGGCCCATCAGCTTGTAGCAAAGCAGTTAGAACATCTTATTTGTAATGAAATACTTCAAATGTATAGGAGAGTGCAGAAACCAGTATATATTCAGGTGCCCAATACGCAGGCTCCCAACACTAAAAATTGTTGACATTTTGAGGTTTGCTGTGTTTGTTTCATATTTTAAATGTCATTTAGATTTTTGTTTTAAAGAGCTAAACCATCACAAATACAGTCGAAGTCCCTCAGCCGCTTTCTATCTTATTTCCTTCTGTCCCTTGTAGGTAACTCATTTCTGAGACTGGTGTGTGTCCTTTCAATTCATGTGTTTACCACATAATTATGTATCCATATGTGATACCATGCTATACTTACCCTTCTTCAGCTTTCCTTTTTTAATGTTTTGTTTTCAAGACCTATCCAGATTAAAGCTTGTAGATCTGGTTGATTCATTTTTAGGTATTGTATGAGTAAATTATATTTACACATATGTTTCCCTAAGTGGAATTGTGTTTTAGAATTGTGTAGTTTTCTGGCTTTCTTAAAATTTGCCAAATTCTCCTTCAAAGTGTTTTATACCAGTTTACCCCCATGTCAGCATTCTTTTAATTTTTAATTTCTCTTAAGACCTCACCAACTCTGGATGTTTTACAGCTATTTAAGTTTTGCGAAATGGTATCTCCCTCCTGTCTTTAGCATTTCACCTATTGTTGGTGAGGTTGAGTAACTTTGTTTATGTTAACTGGTTATTCAGGTTTCCTATGAATACCTCTTCATTGCTTTTCAAACCCCTTTAAAAATAGCAGGAAGCCCTGAAGAAGCTGAAGAGGTTGTTTGTATGCATAAAGATATGTACATATGCAGGTATTAAGAAAATAGTAAGTTCTAGAAATGTCTGTCAGTGCAGGGAGACTTGGCCTTTTATCATCGTGCCGTGAGAGCAGGGAGCACAGTTCCCAGCATGAGAAATCTGACATCTTCCTCTTTAGCCATCAGTGGGGTCCAGCTATGTATGCCTCGAGCTCATCAGCTTCCCTAATCTGAGGCTGGGGAAAAACATAAGGAGACAGGTGAGAAAGGAAAGGGAGTCACTGTCTGTCAGCACTGAATCAGGCACTGGGCAGGGCATTTTTACATATCTACTTTATTTTTATCTCAGGCAGCCATAAGGTAGGTATTTCCTTCATTTTACAGGAGGAGGAGTCTGAGGCACCATGGGATTAAGTGACTTGTCCAACGTCACATGATCAGTGGCTGAACTCTCTGAACCCAGGTGTCTGACTCCAAGCCCATGCCATTTTGCCCTGCCAGGAAAAAGTAGAAAGGAGGAATGAGAGGAGAGAAGGGAACAGAGAGAAAGAGGAAAGAGAACAGTCTTTGGGCCAGGCACGGTTGCTCAAGCCTGTAATCCCAGCACTTTGGGAGGCTGAGGCGGGTGGATCACGAGGTCAAGAGATCAAGACCATCCTGGTCAACATGGTGAAACCCCGTCTCTGCTAAAAATACAAAAAATTAGCTGGACATGGTGGCGCGTGCCTGTAATCCCAGCTACTCAGGAGGCTGAGGGAGGAGAATTGCCTGAACCCAGGAGGTGGAGGTTGCTGTGAGCCGAGATCGCGCCATTGTACTCTAGCCTGGGTAACAAGAGCGAAACTCCGTCTCAAAAAAAAAAAAAAAGAAAAAAGAGAACAGTCTTTATGATGAGTCACCAGTAATCACAGCTGTGACGTTAGTTTGCTATGCTAATAATCCAAATTTTCCTTCTTCATAGTATATACATCCTGCAGATGCTGTGAAATTGGGCCAGGCTGAACTAGTTGTGATTGATGAAGCTGCCGCCATCCCCCTTCCCTTGGTGAAAAGCCTACTTGGCCCCTACCTTGTTTTCATGGCATCCACCATCAATGGGTAAGGCACCATGGGTGGGAGTCCTTAGTCCTGTGGCAGGCTCTTGCAGATTTGGGGGCATGTGGTGGATGTGGCCTGGGTCTGGACAACTAAGTCTGAGTCTCAGAGAATTTCAGTCTTATGTACTGAGTGTCTGCTTCTGTCTGTAGGTGTGATAAAATTTTGAAAAATACGTGGATGGCAGTATCAGTATCTTATATCTTAGAAAATATAGTATTCAAGTAACTATAATTATAAGAAAGCAAGCTTATAATGACATGAGTGTTTTTTAATTTGAAATATTTAATTTTTTAATTTGAAATATCTAGTGTTTGCTGTAGAAAAATTAGAACAGTTAAGCAAAAGAAAAGTCACCGCAATTGAACCATCTGGAGATAGATTTTGTTAGAATTTTGGTGTATATTTTCTCTGCACTGTTTTACTTTTTTCATTTGAACAAGAAAAACATTTTTAATTTGCCTTTAGAATATATATTGTGAAGTCTTTTGAGGTCAGTAAATACATATCCCCAATGTGGGAAAGATTTCTGTATGGAAATCACATCTTGAAGAGATCATTCTGTATTGCAGATTTATTGTGACTGCTCTGCTTATACTGAAAATGCTGAAATAAAATGGATTTTTACTTTTCAAACAGCTTTATTGAGATATAACTCACATACTGTACTATGTAGCCATTTACAATGTGTAATTTAATGGTTTATAGTATGTTCACAGAGTTGTGCAACCATACTCACCACAACCAATTTTAGTTAACGTTTTTACCACCCCATAAAGAAAGCCTGTCATCCTTCTCCAATCCGTCCTCACCCCCAACCCTAGGGAGTCACTAATCTACTTTTTGTAGCTGTAGATTTGCCTATTTTGGACATTTCATATAAATGGAATGATAAAATATGTGGTATTCCATGACTGACTTGTAGCATGTATCAGTATTTCATTCCTTTTTGTGGTTGAATAGTATTCTGTTGTATAGACATACCACATTTTAGTTTTCCATTTATCTGTGGATGGACATTTGGGTTATTTCTCCCTTTTGGCAATTATTAATAATCTTGCTTTGAACATTAGTGTGCAGATTTTTGCATGGATATGTTTTTCAGTTCTCTTAGGGATATATTTAGGAGTGAAATTATTGGGCTAGCTCTGTGTTTAACCATGTGAGAAGCTGCCAGACTCTTCCAAAACAGTTGCACCTTTCTGCACTCCCGCGCAGTGGATGAGGGTCTGACTCTTCTGTATCCTCTCACACACTTGTGACATATTTTCATGATTATAACCATTCTAATAAGTGTGAAGTGACATCTCATTATAATTTTCATTTGCATTTCCTGGTGACTAATGATGTTAGCATCTTTTCATGTGCATATATGGCCATTCGTGTGTCTTCTTTGGAGAAGTGTCTGTTCATATCCTCTGTTCATCTTTCTAATTGGGTTGTCTTTTTTTATTAATGATTTGTAAGGGTTCTTTTTTTTTTTTTTTTTTTTTTTTTGAGACGGAGTTTTGCTCTTGTTACCCAGGCTGGAGTACAATGGCGCAATCTCGGCTCACCGCAACCTCCACCCGCTGGGTTCAGGCAATTCTCCTGCCTCAGCCTCCTGAGTAGCTGGGATTACAGGCATGCACCACCATGCCCAGCTAATTTTTTGTATTTTTAGTAGAGACGGGGTTTCACCATGTTGACCAGGATGGTCTCGATCTCTTGACCTTGTGATCCGCCCACATCGGCCTCCCAAAGTGCTGGGATTACAGGCTTGAGCCACCGCGCCCAGCTGTAAGGGTTCTTTATGTATTCTTGATACCAGGTCCCTTATCAGATGTGATTTACAAAAATTTTCTCCCATTCTATGGGTTTTTTCACTTTCTTTTTTGTTTCCCTTTTTTTTTGAGACAGATTCTTGCTCTGTTGGCCCAGGCTAAAGTGCAGTGGTGTAATCTTGGCTCACTGCAACCTCTGCCTTTTGGGTTCAAACAACTCTCCTGCCTCAGCCCGAGTAGCTGGGATTACAGATGGGTGCCACCATGTCTGGCTGATTTTTGTATTTTTAGTAGAGACGGGGTTTCGCCGTGTTGGCCAGGCTGGTCTTGAACTCCTGACCTCAGGTGATCCACCCAACTTGGCCTCCCAAAGTGCTGGATTACAGGCGTGAGCCACCACACCTAGCCACTTTCTTTATAGTAAGCTTTGATGAGAAGAGTTTTTAAGTTGTAATCCTTGTGCTTACTCTTTTCTCTTAAATAAATAAATTGGAATACTTTTTTTGGGAAATGTTTGTTATGTGGGTTGGAGAGTGGGAATAAAACACTCAAATTCTAGCTTTTATCATTATTTGAGTAAGAGAAAGTATTTTTCAGTCTTTGAATATGATAATGAATACTATGGAATGATGTCATGAAAAAAAGTTCTGTGTGTACCCGGTGGTCACATATGCTTGTGACCGAAGACAAGAAGAGGAAGACAATGAAAGCTGGTTTGAGTTACCAGATTATTGGTGATTTAATTTTTTCCCCAGATTTTGTTAGCTGTTTTGTGTCGCCTTTTAAGTGAGCATAGTAGTGAAAAGAATTTCTGAGGTGGTGGATTTGTTTTATTTTCCAAACTGGAAATGTTGTCAGTTCATTTCCTTGTGCACTGTACTTCCGAGAGCAGCTCCGTTAGTTGACCATTTAACTTTGTTCCAGCTTCCACTAAAACTGCTTAAAGCCTGAGCTCCTTGCCCAAAGATTCTAAGTAGATGAGAGTAAGACGTGAGTCCAGGCCTAAATGGCCCCAAGCTGAGCCACTGTGCCACCCTGCCTCCTTTGGACAGGGGCCTGCTGTGCTGGAAGTTCAGAGATGAGCAAGACTGTCCTCGGGGAAGCAGGGGTCTGGTCTTCCAGCACAGGGAGGAAAGCAGCTCTCTGTTCCCTCCTAGGCAGTGGATTTGGGACCTCATGCCTGATTCCTTTTGCCTTTGTTTCTAGCTATGAGGGCACTGGCCGGTCACTGTCCCTTAAGCTAATTCAGCAGCTCCGTCAACAGAGCGCCCAGAGCCAGGTCAGCACCACCGCTGAGAATAAGACTACAACGACAGCCAGATTGGCATCAGGTACCCCAGAGCCTGACCCAGGCCCTACAGTTCACAGCAAGGCCCTTCAGTCTTGCTGATTCTCACTTCCCCTGTGACATCATGGGTAGCACTCAACCTTCAGGCTGAGAGGTTTAGTCCCCAAGAGGAGAAGTAGCTTTTCTCTGGGGAACAGCTGTCCAGTGACCAGCAGGGAGCCAGACTAGGGCCTTCTGATGACGGGGCCCTTGTTTGTCCCTGTCTCAGGGCATGGTGGCATTGAGATCCCTTTGGAGTTGGTATCGTGGCAACTTGAGTATCCACCAAAACAGTTTCAAACCACCCAGTTTAAATTCTTACCACACGTCTCTGGGCACCGTGGGACAAACATAAAGTGAAACATTTTTCCTTGCTTTTTAGACAATACATATTTAATCATTGTTTCTTATTTTGTGTGTGTGATTTGTGGGGAGCAGCGCGGACATTGCATGAGGTTTCCCTCCAGGAATCAATCCGATACGCCCCTGGGGACGCAGTGGAGAAGTGGCTGAACGACTTGCTGTGCCTGGATTGCCTCAACATCACTCGGATAGTCTCGGGCTGCCCCTTGCCTGAAGCTTGTGAACTGTATCCTTCTCCGGGTTCCGCTGGCCCTGTGCGAAGGAGAGGGCGATGACGGGATTCAAAGGATTCGGGCCCTTTGTTTCATAGGATGCTGCTCTAGAGAAAGGGGAAAGTTGGACGTTTTCTATTTCCTTTTTCTCTTCTTCCTTTGATGTGTTTCTGCTTAGGACACTGAGTTCCTGTTCCCAGTTAGGGAAATCTGTTCTGCTTCCAGAGAACCGTGTGTCCTTTCTTGGGCTGTTTGGTTTGTTTTGGTTTCTTAACTCCAGACCCAGCTACTATGTTAACAGAGATACCCTGTTCTGCTACCACAAGGCCTCTGAAGTTTTCCTCCAACGGCTTATGGCCCTCTATGTGGCTTCTCACTACAAGGTGACTGCAGCTAGCCCTTGGGGGAATGTCAGCAGGGAGCTTCAGCACTTGGCAGTCCCCTTTTACTTGATTTATATCTTTATTACCCGGTGGCGTAGGTGACTGTTGCATTGGGACATTGATGAGGTCCATCAATCTTGCTGTGCCTATGTATAGAGCATGGAGCTCCGTGCAGTAGCTGGACAGGGTGGAAAGCTGTGCCCATTTTTTTTTTTTTTATTTGAGATGGAGTTTCACTCTTGTTACCCAGGCTGGAGTGCAATGGCGCGATCTCGGCTCACCGCAACCTCCGCCTCCTGGGTTCAGGCAATTCTCCTGCCTCAGCCTCCTGAGTAGCTGGGATTACAGGCACGCCCCGCCATGCCCAGCTAATTTTTTGCATTTTTAGTAGAGACGGGGTTTCACCATGTTGACCAGGATGGTCTCGATCTCTTGACCTCGTGATCCACCCGCCTCAGCCTCCCAAAGTGCTGGGATTACAGGCTTGAGCCACCGTGCCCAGCCCAGCTGTGCCCATTTTTAAAGGAGTGCTTTCGTTTCTTACCTGCCTACTAAACTGATAGGATGAAGTGACATCACAGTTGTGACCCAGTGGTGCTGTTTGACCTGAGACCAGCTTTTTAGCTCTGGGCTGTTTTTATGGCACAGTCATTTGAGGGTTTAGAATATCTGAGACTCTTAAAAATTAAAGGGAAAGTTAGAAATGATATTTTTTGAATGTGTAGATAGTACTTTTATGAACAACATTTAATGGAAGGCTTGAAGAGTTGGTGTTAGAAGAAGTGGTGACAGTTTTTCCTGAAATAGCAGCCTCGTATCTGTAAAAAGTTCACTTCCTAGCTGTGAAATAAGTAGTGCTAAATAAATTCTCTTCTGCCGTCAGTGCTCAGGGTGAGAGGACAGTAGGCGTTTGAGGCTAAGTTCCACTTAACCTATTATCAAGAGTCTCAGGCTTGCCAAAATACTAGAAAGTTGGTTTGCTGGACCTCAGCTCCTCACTTGACTTTGGAGAAGGCAATACTCCAGTCATCCTGTGATTCTGAGTCGAACCTCTTGCGTAAAGGGCAAGAGGAAGCGTGCTTCTCACTGTCCCACGTTTGGCTTCCACAGAACTCTCCCAATGATCTACAGATGCTCTCTGATGCCCCTGCTCACCATCTCTTCTGCCTTCTGCCTCCCGTGCCCCCCACCCAGAATGCCCTTCCAGAAGTGCTTGCCGTTATCCAGGTATAGGAGCAGAAGCATCCTTGTGGCAGTGATTTGGGGAACCACTGAGGCATCAGGAATTAGTGGCTCGGTAACTGTGGTGTCGGGTACTGAAACTGTAGAGTCCTAGTCCGAACCAGCTGGCTGGGTCTGCGGATTCAGGGGACTAGGGTGCCCTGGAAGAAGTCAACACTGCTGGAAACCCGGAGCTCCACTGTTCACACACGGGGAAAAGCCAGAACCGACCACTCTCTTATTTTGACTCACAGCTTCTTCCACAAACAGACTTGTTTTCTCCCTTTATTACAAAAGCAGTACATGGTGCTTTTTGAATTAGAGGCTACAGGTTGGGGGAACAAAATTTTAACACCTGGCAGGGATGTATTTATGCATTTCTGTGTCAGTTTTCCTTTTTATATACAGGCGATCGTAGTATTTAGTAATCTGCCTTTTTTTTTTTTTTTTTTGAGACGGAATCTTGCTCTCTCGCCCAGGCTAGAGTACAGTGGCGTAATCTTGGCTCACTGCAACCTCCACCTCCCTGGTTCAAGCAATTCACCTGCCTCAGCCTCCTGAGTAGTGGGATTACAAGCACACGCCACCATGCCTGGCCAATTTGTTTTTGTATTTTTAGTAGAGAGGGAGTTTCACCATGTTGGCCAGACTGGTCTCGAACCCCTGACCTCAGGCAATCCACCTGCCTCAGCCTCCCAGAGTGCTGGGATTACAGGCATGAGCCATTAGTAATTAGTAACCATTAGTAACTGTGCCCAGCCATTAGTAATCTGCTTTTATTTTTAGGCAGTATGTAGATTACTCATAATCTACATAAGTTTTAAAAGCTGTATAGTATTTCATTATATGCATGTACTATGATTTGCTTAACAATTCGCCTGTTAGACATCTGAGTTGTTTTGAACTTGTGCTGTTCTGTAGAGAGCCTCATGAGCATCCTGTGTCTTAATTGACGTCCACACGTGCATGACATGCACAGAGACTCTTCTAATGTGGCTTTCACTTTTGCGTCAGGAGGCTGTCCGTCTTCTGCCTTGTCACATGGGGCATGGTAATTAAGCTTCTGTTAGAAATGGATGCGTCAGTTGGTGTCAGCGTTAAACCTGAACACGGGGGTGAAAACAACTGGCCTAGCCTGAGAAGCTATATTCTGTGAGTGGGCTCTGGATCAGAGCTGGCCATTCTGCCTGCTTTCCCGGTTCCCCCACAGGTGTGCCTTGAAGGGGAGATTTCTCGCCAATCCATCTTGAACAGCCTGTCTCGAGGCAAGAAGGCTTCAGGGGACCTGATTCCATGGACAGTGTCGGAACAGGTAACGGGCTTTCCCTGGCGTGTCGGAAGGAAGCTGGCAGTGTCCAAAGATGTCTGTGTTGCTAAGTTACTGGTTTGTATCTCCCACACAGTTCCAAGATCCAGACTTTGGTGGTCTTTCTGGTGGAAGGGTGGTTCGCATTGCTGTTCACCCGGATTATCAAGGGGTAATATGTTGCTGGCGTCACTTTAGGGCGGAGGTACTTGGTGGTTGGAATAAGACGCTAGTCAAGCAGAAGCAAGTGAAGTGTAGGCACTGCCCCACTCTGGAGAATTCAGCCAGGGTTTGGGGCGGACGGGTGGACAGAATGACGGCATATGCTCATTCTTTCTTTGTGAGAACAAGGGCTTGTGAACCAGATCTGCATACCGAAATTACCTTCTTAGAATACCTCACTGAATAATTGGCTGTGGAAACTTCCTTTCCAGGCAGTAGTACAGGAACTGTCTCTCTTTGGGGCCTCCTTATCTGGAGACCAGAAAGCACAGTTATCCTTACCTTCATGTTGCTGTTCTTTTTTAAAAAAAAAAAAAATAAATATAGACTTTATTTTTCCACATAAGCTCTGTCAAGTCCAAGGCACTTTCCTAAGTGGCTGTTCTTGACTGGCTAGAGCAGTGTTAAGAACTCAGGTCACACTACTTTCCGTCTTCAGTGTCGCTGCTTTGACCTCATTGAGGGATTTCATTGGTTCTCTTACCCCATGCAGTTTGACCGGGAGGGAAGGTTCTCTAGAAGCAATACAGGGGAGTAAACGTGGCTTCGACTGAGAGCAGCTCTCTTCCCTCTGCCTCTTGCCCTTCATGTTTGTTTCTAGATGGGCTATGGCAGCCGTGCTCTGCAGCTGCTACAGATGTACTATGAAGGCAGGTTTCCCTGTCTGGAGGAAAAGGTCCTTGAGACGCCACAGGAAATTCACACCGTAAGCAGTGAGGTAAGCGTCTTTCCACAAACCTCCTGTGTCCTGGTTCTTGGGAGGATAATTCTCTGGCTCTTTAGGGACATCAACAAAAACCAGTCCAGAGCTTTGGGCCCTTCTGTCATTTTCTTCTACTGCTGCTTTCTCCAACCAAACACTTGAGATCCTCAGATCAGTATCATTGGGATCATCTGGCAGCTTGTTAAAAATCTTAAGTTCTTCAGCCCCACTCCAGACCTACCGAATCAGAAACTCGGGTGGACCCCGTAATCTGTAGTTTAACAATCTTCTGAGGTGATTCTGATGCTCATTCAGGTTTGAGAATCGCCGCAATAGATCTATAATTTTTTTCATGTTAAACTCAGACTAAGGGCAATTCTGTGTTTCCTTGATAAGAATGACTAGTGCCGGGCGCGGTGGCTCAAGCCTGTAATCCCAGCACTTTGGGAGGCCGAGGCGGGTGGATCACGAGGTCAAGAGATCGAGACCATCCTGGTCAACATGGTGAAACCCCGTCTCTACTAAAAAAATACAAAAAATTAGCTGGGCATGGTGGCGCGTGCCTGTAATCCCAGCTACTCAGGAGGCTGAGGCAGGAGAATTGCCTGAACCCAGGAGATGGAGGTTGCAGTGAGCCGAGATCGCGCCATTGCACTCCAGCCTGGGTAACGAGCAAAACTCCGTCTCAAAAAAAAAAGAATGACTAGTACTAGTAACTGTTGACAGTCCTGCACGTGCATTCATTGCTTTTCACAGTATGTCTGTTTGGGAGTTAGACAAGGGGCTTTTATTTAAGTTGAACCAGCTGGGCAACATGACGAAACTGCATCTCTACAAAAAGTATGAAAGTTAGTTGGGCATGGTGGCACACGCCTGTAGTCTCAGCTACTCGGGAGGCTGAGGTCAGAAGATTGCTTGAACCCCAGAGGTTGAGGCTGCAGTGAGCCGTGATCTTGCCACTGCACTCCATCCTGGGTGATAGAGCCAGACCCTGTCTCAAGCAACGAAAAAAAGGTTCAAGCTCAGAGGTTTGTCACTTCCCAGGGCTGTCAGGTGATAGAAACTGGACTCTGTGCTGGATCATAGGAGCCTGCTTGTCCCTTTGTAATCTGATCTGTCAGACTTTTTTTTTTTTTTTGAGACGGAGTTTCGCTCTTGTTACCCAGGCTGGAGTGCAATGGCGCGATCTCGGCTCACCGCAACCTCTGCCTCCTGGGCTCAGGCAATTCTCCTGCCTCAGCCTCCTGAGTAGCTGGGATTACAGGCACGTGCCACCATGCCCAGCTAATTTTTTTGTATTTTTAGTAGAGACGGGGTTTCACCATGTTGACCAGGATGGTCTCGATCTCTCGACCTTGTGATCCACCCGCCTCGGCCTCCCAAAGTGCTGGGATTATAGGCTTGAGCCACTGCGCCCGGCCTTTTTTTTTTTTTTTTTTGAGACGGAGTTTCACTCTTGTTACCCAGGCTGGAGTGCAATGGCGCGATCTCGGCTCACCGCAACCTCCGCCTCCTGGGTTCAGGCAATTCTCCTGCCTCAGCCTCCTGAGTAGCTGGGATTACAGGCACGCGCCACCATGCCCAGCGAATTTTTTGTATTTTTAGTAGAGACAGGGTTTCACCATGTTGACCAGGATGGTCTCGATCTCTTGACCTCGTGATCTACCCGCCTCGGCCTCCCAAAGTGCTAGGATTACAGGCGTGAGCCACCACGCCCGGCCCAGGCTTTTTTTTTTTTTTTTTGAGATGGAGTCCCGCTCTGTCTCCCAGGCTGGAGTGCAATGGTGTGATCTCAGCTCACTGCAACCTCTGTCTTCCGGGTTCAAAGCAATTCTCCTGCCTCAGCCTCCTGAGTAGTTGGGACTACAAGCATGTGCCACCACCCCTGGCTAATTTTTGTATTTTTAGTAGAAACGAGGTTTTGCCATGTTGGCCAGACTGGTCTCAAACTCCTGACCTCAGGTGACCCACCCACCTCGGTCTCCCAAAGTGCTGGGATTACAGTCGTGAGCCACCATACCCGCCTCTGTCTGGCATTTCTAAACTCTGTGGCCATCTTCCTGCATTCTGGAGGTCCAGAGCAGTGTGATTCCATGCATATTGAGGTGTTTTGTGTACTTGGGGGAATGATTGCTTGAATTTGGTGTTGCCATAGTTTGAAAACCACAGCATCAAACCAAGAAACCACTTCTCCCAGTTTTTGTTGTGCTTAGTCCAGAGTGCGCTGTGCCAGGGGTGCTTGAAGATGTCTCTCTCCCTCTGCTGAGTGGATTGTGTTCTCTCCTTGGCACCTCCGCAGGCCGTTAGCTTGTTGGAAGAGGTCATCACTCCCCGGAAGGACCTGCCTCCTTTACTCCTCAAATTGAATGAGAGGCCTGCTGAGTGCTTGGATTACCTGGGTGTTTCCTACGGCTTGACCCCCAGGTTACTCAAGTAAGTGCCTGCCCTTCTTCCGCGGCGTCACTCCTTGGCATTGGGAAGGAACCGTTCTGTGGGATGTGTGTCTCTGTTGGTAGCTGGTGTCTGCTAGCCCGCTGTTTGGGGCCTGCCCTTCCTGGCTCTTGCCCTTGTGTGTCTGTCAGCCATTCCCCAGAGGCACACACAGTGACCTACTCTCTTTGTATCTTTGCAGGTTCTGGAAACGAGCTGGATTTGTTCCTGTTTATCTTAGACAGACCCCGGTGAGTGAGGCATCAGCAGAGGAGAAGTTTAGGTTTGCTGTTACAGTTGGTGACAGGCCTGTCCTTGCAAAGAGCCCTTGTGCCTCCTTGCTGCTTTGCTCTGAGCAGGTGGCTGTGCCTCTGAAGAGGTTTATTCTGATGGACAGTGAAACAGCCATCCTCATTGACAGGCCACATCATCACACTTTTCTTTCCCGACTACACAGTGCACGCCTTGTGCTTAGTTATAAAATGGCAGAGGTGCACGTGGACTTGTTCATCAGATTCTGCAGTTCTGTACCCAAAACGACTGGTCTTAGGGGAGTGCCGTTGTGTGCACTCACAAGGCAAGCTGGTATCCGAGAGAGGGGAAATACGTGGATGACGGAGGCACAGAGGACCACGGAGGGAAGCTGAGAAAGTTAGAGACTGTCAGTCATTTTCGAAAAATTTTATTTAGCATCTGTAATCGGTGAATAAGACAAGCCATGAAGCTTATTTTCTAATGGGTGAAAATAGGCAGCAAAAAAGTGAACAAGGCCAGGCACACATTATGGTGGCTCACACCTGTAATTCCAACACTTTGGAAGGCCGAGGGGTGAGGACTGCTTGAGCTCAGGAGTTTTGAGACCAGCCTGGGCAACATAGACCATGTCTCTACTAAAAATTAAAAGAATAACTGGACATAATGGTGTTCACCAGTAGTCCCAGCTACTTGGAGGCTGAGGCGAGGTCACTTGAGCCTGGGAGTTTGAGACTGTGGTGAGCTGCATTCATGCCACTGCACTCCAGCATGGGTGACAGAGTAAGATACTGTTTCAAATAAAATAAAATAAAATAAAATAAATGTTGTGAAAGTAGTAAGTGCCATGAAGGAAACCACACTGAGATTACAGGATAATGAAGGGTCGGGCTTCTGAGGGGTGAACTTGCAAGCTGAAACCTGAATTCAAATTGGACATCCATGTGACAGTCCTGGAGAAAAGGCCCTTTCCCGCCAAAGGGACAGCACGTGCAAGGCCCTGGGGTAGAAATGAAGGTGCTGATTTGAAGGAAACCAAAGACCAGCGTGGCTGGAGAGTCCTTAGAAAGGAAAGGAGCGTGGTTCATGGTGGTTCATGGTGGTTCATGGTGGATCATGGTGGATCGGTCTTGTTGAGGAGGCGGGGTGTTCTTCCCATTCCCTTGGCGGGAGGGACAAAAGGAAAGGTTCTGGCAGCTGTGTGGATGGTGGACAGTGGTGGCCCAAGCCTGGAGGCAGGGAGTGCCGGTGAGGATACGGTGGGCCTCGTGACAATGGAGGGAAGTGGCCAGTTGCGGGATGCGCTTTGGAGGCAGAGCTGACTGGAATTGTGGAAGGAGAGTGGACGGGAGGATCAAGGGTGATTATTAGAGTTTTGGCCTGAGAAACTGGGTGCTGGAGGTGCTGTCAGAGATGGGACTCAGTGCAGGAGGAGCAGATTTGCAGGGAAGTGGGGGAGTTCTCTTTGATACTAATGTGAGATGCCTTTTGGACATCCCAGTGGAGATGTGGACTAGGCATTTATTTGACTACAGGAATAGGGAGATAGGGAAGTTTGGGGCTCGGGATGGAGCTTTGGGAGCCATCAGCATAGTCATAATCAAATGCACTGCATAAGGGCGCAGAGCTCTTGCCTGTTTTGTTCATTGCTGTATGCCTTGCACTTAGAGTAGCAATTGCTCTGTAGTATGTGTTCAGTAAATACTGTTGTTGAGTGAATGAAAAATATCTGGAGCCAGTGAAAGGACATGAGGGGAACTCTGTGGACTCTAACATTTAGAGGAGTGAGGAGGAGGACACAGCACACGGGACTGAGAAGGAACAGCCCTGATGTGCAGGAGAAAGTCGCGGTGTGGTGTCACACGTCGAGGGGAAAAAGTGTGTGGGAAGGGGAGTCGGCCCTGCTCAGAGGATGAGGAGGATGCGGGCAGCTGGCCGCTGGATTTGTCAGCAGCGGTGAGCTGTGGAAGCGGCTGCAGTGGAGTGGAGGCTTTGGCCTGGTCAGAGGGAAAAGGAGGTGAGGAAATAGGTGAACAGGCGATTCTTTCAGGCAGCGAAAGGGAGCAGAGAAACAAGGTTGCTGGAGGCAGATGGGAGCTGAAGAGGGATTGTCGGATAGGAGATTCTAGAGAATGTCTGTTTGCTGCTGGGTTCGATCCTGCACGTAGTGATGGGCTGACTGCGAGAGTGCAGGCCTTGAGGAAGCGGTGTGTGGGACTCGGGATTCAGGATGTGAGGTGACCACCTCCTTCATCCTTAAGAACAGGGAAGGCAGAGAGCATGGGTATGGAAGGCGTCAGTTGGCTGGCTGATTTGGTGCGCTGGTGTTGTTGGGCGTCCGTGCGGGCAGGGAGCCGCAGAGGTGGGTTGGGTCTCTGTCAGTGCATTCCGTAGTGGCTGGGGATGTAAATCTGCCTGTCAGCTGCCAGGAGAATGCAGGCCAGTGAGCTGCCATGTGGTCTGCCATGGGTTCGTAAGGTCTTGCACTTTCACTGTTCCTTTGTGACTTGATGGTGGTGTTTTTATGGTATGGGGCTTTGTTGTTACATAGTAAAACATGTAAAAATAGTCGCAGTGTTAGCACCCAGAGAAGCCTGCACTTGAGACCGGCTGCCAGCACTGAGGTATCGGTTTTGGCTCTGCAGTTCCTGCTGTGAAGCACCAAACCCATGTTGTTCGGATTGTGTAGAGCCTAAGCCCTAATGACGGAGTTCAGCACGTATCTGAGAGGAGCAGCCTTTTCCCTTCTGCAGGTCCTGAGCAAGAGGCAGGTCCAGAAGAGCGAGCAGCTCTGTTCTGTGTCTGTGACACTTTTGAGGAGGTTGCAGGGCAGTGATCTTTGCAAGCCCTTGCGTGTGAACTGAGGTGATGTGAGGAAGGTGAAGGTGAGGGCTGTGTTCCAGAAGGGCGTCTCCCAGCCCAGGAGGGAGAGGGCCACGGAAGCGCCAAGCCTTTCTTTGAGTGTTTGCCCTTCATCAATGATGGGCTGTTCAAAAAAGGGGCTTCTTGGTGTGAGTTAAACATTTGTGTTTCCCAGAATGACCTGACCGGAGAGCACTCATGCATCATGCTCAAGACGCTCACTGATGAGGACGAGGCTGACCAGGGAGTCTGGCTTGCAGCCTTTTGGAAAGGTGACTGAGGAGTGGGGGTTCTGGGGGGACAATGAGGTGATGAGGGGACGGGGGGATGCCTCCAGACCTCTAACTTTGCATGAGGGCGCCTCACAGATTTCCGGCGGCGGTTCCTAGCCTTGCTCTCCTACCAGTTCAGCACCTTCTCTCCTTCCCTGGCGCTGAACATCATTCAGAACAGAAACGTGGGGAAGCCAGCGCAGCCAGGTGAGCCGGGCGGCGACAGGGAGGAGGGTTGGGAGAGGCTTCCTGTGTGGCAGGTAGGAGGTGGGTGTGGTGTCCTAGGAAGGATGTGGTCTGGTTCTAGCCTGCAGTCACTCGTTGGCCACCTCCTGCTTGCCAGGCCCCTGCGCTGTCCCAAGCTGTGCTGTCTTTCATTTTCATGGTCAGACTCTGGCTGTGCAGTTTGACGTCAGGAGTGTCCAGTTAGTTCAAGAAGCTGGTTAGTTATGGAGGCCGATTTACATCTGTGCTCCAAGGGAGTGAGGTGGTCTCTCTCTGAGGTTTAGTTTCCTCATTCATGAAATCGTAATGAGAATATGCTGCCAGCCTTCTGTGGCCAACAGTACACACAAGTGCTTTGTGCATAGAGATTCTGTTTGAATATTTAAAAAGCAAAAAGTGTGTAGGAGATTATTAGTTTTATTGCATATTTTATATATAAGTATGTAGGAGTAATGTGCATATGTGTGTGTATATACTTTTTTGCCCATTATATTTTGATAGAGAAATCAGTATTTCTTGAGCTGGGCAGAGCTTAACACTTTCTGTGATGCTGAATGAAGTGACAAAGCAGAGAAAGAGTGTAGTTGTGTTCCCCTGACCCTAGGGCACAGGGAGCCTGCCTTGGTCCATGTGTTCAGTATGGGAACTGAGCAAGGGTCCTGTGGCAGCTGTCCCCTCCCCGCAAATGGCCTCTATGGCAGGAGTAGGTTTGGTGCCCTTCTGGTCCAGGGCTGTGTGGTGTGGCTGCCAGGCCCTCTGAGATGCTTGTGTGTGTGAGGGCGCCACCTGGGGGCTGTGTGCTATCTTATGAGGGTGCTGGGTGGCCTGACCGGTCTGGCTCTGTGTCCCGTGGACAGCGCTGAGCCGGGAGGAGCTGGAAGCACTCTTCCTCCCCTATGACCTGAAGCGGCTGGAGATGTATTCACGGAACATGGTGGACTATCACCTCATCATGGACATGATCCCGGCCATCTCCCGCATGTACTTCCTGAACCAGCTAGGGGACCTGGCTCTGTCCGCGGCCCAGTCGGTAGGCTACCTGCTGCTCGTGTGGAGGAGAAGAAGTGAGGATTGTGGAGCTGTTCACTTGCTAGGTGTTGGGTTGGGCACTTGGACATAATTTTGTGCCTTTAATTACTCATGGATCTGATAGGTGGGTAGTGGTCTCATTGTGCAGATCAGGAAACCTGGGCTCTGACCCCGAGTAACGCATAGCCACGGTACAAAGTAAGTGAGAGAGCCGTAGCTTCCACCCCACACTGCGTTGCCTTGACACTTAACTCCACCTTAGCAGAGAGTCAGGAGCACCCCAAACTTTGAATGTAGTTGTGAAGCAGGTATTTGTCACCTACATAATAAAAGTTATTTTGGGGATTTCAGGAAGAGAGTATTTCTTGGTGGTCTCAGTAACAGGATGAAAGAGAAGATGCCAGTATATGCAGTGCTAGTCTACCTTTGTACCAATAGCTTTGGCCAAGAGAGTACTCTGGTTCTCGGTGCCATTTTAATGGGCAAGGGCCTGTCCTGGAGGCCACCTCAGCAGATTTTCCATCCTCTAGGCTCTTCTCTTGGGGATTGGCCTGCAGCATAAGTCCGTGGACCAGTTGGAAAAGGAGATTGAGCTGCCCTCAGGCCAGTTGATGGGACTTTTCAACCGGATCATCCGCAAAGTTGTGAAGGTAACCTTGGCCTGAGGCAGATCAAGCAGGGGCTTGATCTCTTTCAAATAGTACAGTATACCCACTCCCTGCTCCTGAGATGAACAGATGGTAGCATTTAGCTGTATTTGCTGCATCTTGTCGCACACACACACGCACACACACACAGAGGACTTCAGCTCTAAAGAATCAGTGAAGTTCTGTGTACTCTCCCAGAGGCGTCCCTTTTAGGATTTGGTACATATCCAGTCTGTGTTCTTAAACTCTTTCTATAAATATCCATATTCCTAAACTGTAGAGTGTTGCTTTGTGTCTTCAAAACGTACACCTTTCTATAAGACACCAAGTGTCTGGGTCACGGATGACTGGGCCCTGTCTTCATCTTCTGCTTCTCTGTGGTTTTCTTTTGTAGCTATTTAATGAAGTTCAGGAAAAGGCCATTGAGGAGCAGATGGTGGCAGTGAAGGATGTGGTCCTGGAGCCCACGTTGAAGACCCTCAGTGACGACCTGGTACATACCTGCTCAAGGCTGCGGGGAGTCCTGGCATTTCCATCAGTTGCCTTAGGCTGTGAATGCAGACTGTCTTCCCCTTCCCCTTTAGAAAGAGTCCTCTGCACTCACTGAGCTAAGTGCTGTTCCTGAGGTTTGATTGTGCAAACAGACCCAGCGTTGTCTGAGCACAGTCAGGCCTAGAGTTGTGCCTCCCACTGATTGTGTGTGAATGTTGTGAATGCAGGATTCCAGCATCTGTTGTAAATGTTTTGTCTTTTTTTGTAACTTCTTAAATGTGTGTTTTATATACACATTTAATCAATCAGAGCTGCCTACAAGGCTTTTGCAGGTAAACGGAAGAGAAGGAAACGTTTTCTTCATTGTGCTATTCCACCCCAGCTTCTCCTTTTCCTGTTTGGTTCAGACCATGACTCTGACTTAGTCTCTATGGGCCCTTAACCACAGGATGAAGCAGCAAAGGAATTTCAGGAGAAACATAAGAAGGAAGTGGGGAAGCTGAAGAGCATGGACCTCTCCGAGTAAGGCTTGTGGGAAGCAGAGGCTTTGCCTTGGCTTCTGGGGCTCTAAGAATCTGCCTGCAGGTTTCTTCTAATCATATCCCAGGTGCCCTGGCAAGTGTCTTTTATGGGATGAGTTTTAGGAGTGCTGTTAGCACTCCTAGATTAATACTGTATAATTTTGGAAGTGTGGCAGGCCAGTGCCACCACTTTGATTTTCAAATTGCGCTCTCCAATCCCTAAGGCTCCGGGTCACATCTGAGGGGTCCTTCCAGGAATGGGGGTGCTCATTGGAAGAGCATACACTTTAATGGCCACTTTGCTCTATTTGGCTTTTACTTGTGACTTTGTTTGAAGAAAGGATTCTGCTGTGAAAACCAAACAATCAAGTAGAACCCTCCCTGCTCTAAAACCCTCTGGGATCCTGGTCCCTTTTGAGCTTCAGCTGTATGGTGTGGCCCCTCCCTCCACCGCCTGGATTGATGTGAATGATAACTCCACAGTCATGGCCTCTGAGCCTCTGTGACCTGTAGTGCTATTTCTGGGTCATTAGTGATGACGGCTGTTGGGTATGTGAGATGGAGGTGACCAGGAGTCCTTGGTCAGAGAATCAAGCTCTAGTTTCTGCCCTCAACTTTGCAATATCAAATCCTTGATTTACCAGGACTGCTAAACCTAAAAGAGAAGGGAGGGAGGGGAGAGGCACAGTTCAAGGGCTTGTGGACAAATGCCTGGGGGTGGGAGTGAGTGGGAAGATTGTGGGGGTGACAGGAAGCTTCTTTGGTGGGTGTTAATGAGAGTCACGTGGGAGAAGTCAGGCAGGCTGCCTTCTGTACAGGACTGTCCTCACTGACCCCTGCCAGCAGGCCTGGTGACCCCCGCTGCTGTGGAGCTGCCATCCATAGAGCTAAGTGCCATGTCTCTCGGCCCTCCTCCACGCTCGTCCTGCTGACACAGCCCAGCCTGGCTTTCATGACAGGAAGTGTCTGATAAGAATATTGTCACTGTCGTATTTTCTCTTACGCGGTCCCCTCTTCTTTCAAGCAGGCTTTGATGGTTCCCTTCTTTTTTTAGATACATAATCCGTGGGGACGATGAAGAGTGGAATGAAGTTCTGAACAAAGCTGGGCCGAACGCCTCGATCATCAGCCTGAAAAGGTGAGGGCCCAGGGTCTGACCTGCATCCGGTGGAAGAGGCATTCCGGCCTCTCTGCTTCTTTTTAACTTTGACTAGAAAATAGGAGGTTGGAGCAAAAGCTTTGAGAGAAAAGTCACGGTTCTTCCCTTTGAGAGCCCCCTGGTCACTACCTTGGCAGTGCGTCTCCCACAGACCAGGAGGCCCGTCTCTTAGGCATGGATCTCTTCACTCTCTGTATTCATCAGCCATGCCAGGGCACTGGGCCTGTCAGGGAGGAGGGCTTGAGGGAACAGTCTAGAAGCTGCCACTGACTAAGACTTGCCTGTGGGCTCTTATCCTCCAGCCCTCAGGAGGACAGCATGAGGGGGCTGTTGTGTTGCTGTCATTGCTTTAAGATGAAATAACCACGGCTCTAAGGGGTTAAGTAAGTTCCCAAGAAGCACATAGCTAGTGAGAGCCGGTTTCTCCATGGCAAGGCCATAGGTTCAACTGTTACATGCCCTTCCTTTGAGCCAGCAGTTCTCAAGGTTTTGGGTCTTAGCATTCCTTTATCTCTTAAAAACAATTGAGGCAGCCGGGCATGGTGGCTCATGCCTGTAATCCAAGCACTTTGGAGGCCAAGGCAGGCGGATCACCTGAGGTCGGGAGTTCAAGACCAGCCTGACCAACATGTTGAAACCCCGTCTTAAAAAAAAAAAAAAAAAAAAAAAAAAAAAATTGAGGCACCCAAAGAACTTATGTTGGTTATAACTATTGAAATTTCCCATATTACAAATGAAACACTGGCCAGGTGCAGTGGCTCGCGCCTGTAATCTCAGCACTTTGGGAGGCTGAGGCAGGAGGATCGCTTGAGCCCAGGAGTTCAAGACCAGCCTGTGCAACACAGGGGATCCTGTTTCTACAAAAAAATTTTAAAAAGAAAATAAATGAAAAACTGAGAAATTTTTAAAAAATATTCATTTGTTCACAAGAATGACTCAGTCATTGTTCTGAAAATCATAAACATTGTGGTGAGAAGAGTGGCATTGTTTTGTGTTTACATTTTCGCAGATCTCTTAAATATCTGGCTTAACAGAAGCAGCTGGATTCTCATGTCTGTGTCTTCATTCATACTCTTGTGCTGTCACATCTTACACTCTGGAAAGCTGAATATTTGTGAGAGAATGAAAATGAAAAAAGGCAGATAACTATTTTCATACTAAGACAAATACATTTTGGCCTCATGGACACCTGAAAGAGTCTTAGGGACCCCAGTAGTCCCTAGACCATGCTTTGAAAATCTTCACTCCAAGCTGCTTATCTGCAGAGTGGCGCATTTGTAAATAACTTAGGCTGGAACCTTCTTCAGTTTTCCGTGGGAACACAACGAGGCCTCCCCTGCCCAGAGCCCCTGGAGTTGAGGCTTTCAGCGCTCATTTGGGGGTTGATGGGGAGGGTGAGTGTTTGGCAGTCCCCTAGTTACTGGTTTCCTTAAGAGTTTGTATCTTGGAAACATTTGGAAAGAGGAAACCTTGTGACTGTAGAAACTATAGATCCCAGAAATCAGATACTCTCTTCCAGAGTCTCATAAATCACTGTGGCATCTTGAAGGATCCAGCATTGATGCCAGCCCCATTTCCCAGATGCTCTGTGGTACAGCACAGAAGCCCACTGTCGGTGTGACCTGCCTCTGGTTTGGACAATATGGCAAATGTAGCACAGGGCCCATGATGGCTTTGGCCTTGAGCATGGTGGCTTTGACTGGAACAGAAGCCCCCGGAGCGGGCTTGCTGTGGAGACGGCCCCGGGGCCTTGCTCTGCAGAGCTTGGCCTCCCCGGCCATTTGTTTGGCCATTGCTGGTATTGAGAAGCCTCTTGAGTCCAACCAGCCGGTGTTGTGTGCTTGTTCATGTGCTTGAGGGTTCTGAGTAAATGTGAAAGCTTGAACTTTGTGAGCTAAAAACACTGGTAGCTCTTATTAAATATTCTCCGAGGCCTTTCTTTTTCTTCCTTTGAGAGGCACTCCATTCATAATGGTCTGTGGATGGCACTCTTCGCTGTCTCCTTGTAGGGGAGTATTTATTCCCAGAGCAAAATTAGACCTATATGTTTCTTAACGGCAGGTGGCTATTTGCTGCGCAGTTCCTGTGCCAGTCTATCAGTGAAGAATCCAGGGGCTGGTCGCAGGGTGTCACCTGAGTTACTGTTATTTGGGTTTTCTTCCTCTCGTGTAGGAAAAATAAAATAACAGTAGCACCTCAGAAAGTATGGCGGGGTTTTCCTTGGAGTCTCGTGGCTTGTATGAGGGACTGTCTGCAGGGTCATTGGGATAAATATGTCTGGTTTCCAGAGTCGCTGCAGTGGTGAGAGTGGTGGTGGGGATTCCTTGTGGTGCCTTAGGAGAGGTCACTGTCTTGGGAGAGGGGAGCGTACCGCACTCTGAGGAGAACCTTGAGGTTCTCGAGGTATTGACTTGAGGGATTAAGATCGAGATTTGTTCTTCCACAGACTGAGAGCTGCCTCAGGGCAGGAACGGGGCTGTGTGGTGTGTCTCCAGCCCCAGCATAATGCCTGCCCCCAAGAGGTGCGCAGAGAACACTGATGTTCAATTGGGCGTCCTACATCAAGTTCCAGACGGTGGGAACCCTTTTTCACAAAGCAAAGCAATGCGTAAAGCAGTCTCAGATGTTCAGATCTGTACATGTTTCATTCTTGCTGTTTTCAATTTTTCTCTAGTGACAAGAAAAGGAAGTTAGAAGCCAAACAAGAACCCAAGCAGAGCAAGAAGTTGAAGACAGACAGAGATACAAAGAACAAAAAAGATATGAAACTGAAGCGGAAAAAATGAAGAGAAACTTGGGCGTCAGTGCTTGACCACGGGAAGGTAGTCTCACTTCCTGAGCCCTCTCTGGCTGGACTGAAGTTGGCCTTGGACTGAATTCAGCCTTGGGCTTGTGTCAGACTGTGCCCTCAACCTGGCTGAAGGCAGATTCTCTCCCGAATGGGTCTGCTCAGAACTTGGTGGCTGGATACTGCCACGTCTGGCATTGCCAGGAGTCTCTCTTGCCCCTTCCCCCTCCCCAGTTCCGGGTCCTCCTTTCCCATAAGTTCATACTTGGCTTAGTGCCAGCTTTTTTAGGCTCCTTCCCACACATGTGGAAGCCACGTTGCCTGTCATCCCTCTGAGGCCCTTAAGTATATTGCTTTCTGGTGGTGCCCAGGGGGCTGCTGCTGGGCCACTGGGTCTCTCTTTGCGGACTTGTGCAAACACCCGGAGGCCTGGAGCAGGAGGAACTCCAGTCCGACCCGGCGTCCGTGGCAGCCCGTGGTTAGGTGTGCGGGGATTTGCTGATGTCGTCTTGCGCTCATCCATTCTTGGCTCCAGCAGAGCTGCTGCCCCACTGTCCCAGAAAAGCCTGAGGCTGTAGTTTAGGTAGGATGCCACATCTGTGTCCTCAAGACCTGTCATCTCATCCATTTGGGAAAAGACGTTGGGAAAGGCCATTTTGCTAGCAGGGGTGAGGGGAGGGATAATCTATTTTTAATAAATAACATCCTAGAAAGACCAGCTGCCTGTGAGTGTTCTGAAATCCACATATGTGGAAGTTTCTCCTGGTTCTTGGCTGCCTGGTAAAATATGGAAGGTGTTGGTGTCAAGGCCAAAGGTAAGCAGTGTGTCTAGGGCCTCCCAGCCCAGGAGTCCGTGGGAGAAGGGGCGGGCGGGTATGGTCACCTCCAGGGGCCTGGTGCGGTGGCTGGAAGCCACCTGGAACTGCCTTGTTTCCTTCCCAGCTCCTGCCAGGTCACTTGGTCCCTTTCATTTGTTGGGGACAGAGATTACTTGGTGGCTTTACACGTACTTTGGTATGTTTTTTAAATGGTATCCAGGCTAATGAGCCTGCAGCTCCAGTATGTTGTCTGGGTTCAGAGAAGTCTAATGGAAGGACAGAGAAGGAAACAGTAACTTCTGAACCTAAGGGCACTTCACGTGTAGCTCCTGGGACTCGACCCCAGAGCGAGAAGAGCAGGTTCTGTGTGCGACCCTAGAGCTGCCAAGCCTTGTCACTGAGGCTGTCAGGACATGAGCCGAGGGGCCTTTCGTTTCTTGGAACTGTAGTTTCCTGGCCACAGACCGCTGTTAGGTCTGTAGGAAATTTTGCTGCAGGCAGGGAGAGGGCATGAAAATAATTTCTATTTATTTTCTCAGGTGGGTACCTGAGCCTGCCTTTCAAAGAGGGTTTTCTTAGAACGTGGTCAAAAGCAGAGTCACATTCTCAAATGGTCAGAGCTGGATGGGATTGTGAAAGTTGTCCAGGCATATCATCCTGCAGGTAAGTCTCCCAGCTGGCTCTGCTTTGGGGTGCAAGGTGAGAGGGCTCTGGAGCCAGGCTGCTCTGCCCTGACCCTCACCGTGGCCTTG
Organism: Saimiri boliviensis; assembly: GCF_048565385.1. Taxonomy (NCBI): domain Eukaryota; kingdom Metazoa; phylum Chordata; class Mammalia; order Primates; family Cebidae; genus Saimiri; species Saimiri boliviensis. The sequence continues at coordinate 102,439,882 of NC_133454.1, forward strand.
GGCAGGTTACTGCATGCTACCTGCTCTTCAGGTCCACTTCTGCAAAGTGGGAGTGGTAGGAATAGCACCCCCCTCCCAGGGCTGTGGTGAGAAGTGGGTGGGTAGAGTGGGAAGCACTTAGAACAGTGCCTGGCACATAGCAAGTGCTCACTAAATCTCTCAGGGTTCTGGGCACTCGTCAGATCTGACTAGAGGAGCTGCTCGAGTTCAGTTACATGCCAGCTCCAAGAATCCTCAGGAAGGACTAGCTGTGGTATTTTTTTTTTTAAATGAGACAGGGTCTTGCTCTGTTGCCCGGGCTGGAGTGCAGTGGCTCAATCATAGCTCACTGCAGCCTTGAACTCTTGGGCTCAAGCCATTCTCCCACCTCAGCCTTCCAAGTAGCTGGTACTGTAGGTTCTCACCACCACACCTGCCCATTTTTTTAAATTATGCAGAAGTGGAGTCTTACTCTGTTGCCCAGGTTGGTATGGAACTCTGGCCCCAAGTGATCCACCTGGGCCTCCCAGAGTATTGTGATTAGAGGCATGAGCCACCACGCTTGGCCAGGACTGGCTGTGTCTAAAACCACAACCTAAGCTAGAAAAAGAGTCTGACTTGGGCAGCAAAGAGCATGCATTTTGCAGTCAGACACGTCTGGCTCTGTGTAATATCTCTGTCCTTGGACAGGCCCTCTTTGTTTGTAAAGCGTGTATTCCTAAACACACGCTTGGGCCTTTGCGTGTTGTGGTCATGATCTTGGTTCTCCTTCAAACCTGAAAAGGCATGCCTCCCTGAGACCCCACCATCTGGCCCCCAGACAGAGTGACATCTGTAAAGCTTGGCTGTCTTAGGAAATGTCACTTGCAAAATGAATTCAGATAGGCCAGCCATGAATGCTGTCACCAGAAGGGGAAGAGGCTGAAGAATTCTGAACAAAGAAGATTACTAAATGGTCGTCCCCCGTACCCCCCGCCAGGCGGGGCTGATGCCGGCCTGCTTCAGTGCTTCCACTGCTCATCTGGCCCTGCAGTCCCCGAGGACTCTGGAGTGACCAGGAGGCGGGACACAAAGGGGGCCGCTGAGGCTGGGAGGTGGGGGAGGGGCAGAAAAAGTGACCGTCACCTTGGAAAAATGTAGACTCATTAGCTGAGGCCGTTAGAGCACCGCAGCCATTCTGCAGGCCTAGGGGGTGGGGGTAGGGTTGGAAGCCCCTTGGGCCCGAATAGGCAATTTCAGACTATAGGGAAAAGGGGCCGCCCTCGATTCTACAAACAATTGGTTCAAGTTAAACATCATCTGGATCCTCAAAGGGGACATGAAAGGCAGCCTGAAAGGAAGAGGCTGGAGGCTTCCTGCTACCTGCCACCTCTGGAGAGGCTTTTCTTCGGAGACGGCTAAGGCACCAGCTTATAATTGTCTGTGGACCCGCTGGAGCGGAGTGAAATCCCTGTGGATGCAACCCATGCTCTCAGCACCTGTGTACTCAAGGGCTCCTGTACAAAACTCCCCCCCGGCCCCCCTGTGGCTGCTCTTCGCTGGCGGAGCAGGGCAGACTGAGCAGCGGTCCTGAGTTAGGAGGAGGCCCACCTCCCTGGGGTAAGTGATCATTTCCGTTCGAGTCCTAGCCCCTTGGAAGAATGTCTGATTTTTTTTCTAATTTAATTGTAAATGTTTATTCAAAAATGTGTTCCTGCTACTTGCAGGCTCAAAGGGGCCTCTTCCTCCCTCCTCCCTCCACTTTCTCTAAACCCGCAACTCACCCTCTCAAAAGAGGAAACGGCTGATCCCACGTCTGGATCTAGGAGCCAACTGGATCTTGCCTTCTAGGCTGGGTACTGACCAAGGCGTGTCCTGCAGGGATGGGGGAGCTTGGGCTGCTTGACACAGACCCGTGAAGGGTAGCCAGTTCGTATGGCAAGTGCTGGGGAGGGACAGCCCTCTCCACCACCTTCGCAGGCCATCGCACAAGGTGCGGGGAGTGTGCTACCTCCCTGTGGCCCCCAGAGGGCACCATGGGTCTGTGTGGCCGCTGGGCCCCGGGCTGGGCCTGAACTGCCCTGCATGGCCCCTGCTGGAATTGGGCCTTCCCAGGGACTGGGATCTTTATGTCATTCCCCCCAACTCCTGAGTCATGGCCAGTCACTGACCCAAAGCCACTTTGGTTCAGGTTCCCAGTGACCTTAGAAATTTCTGTACCTGCTTCAGGCAGGCAGGCGGGCGACTTTTGGGAGAGTCTTGCTGTGTTGCCCAGGCTGAGGTGCAGGGGTGATCATAGCTCACTGTAGCCTCGAACTTCTGGGCTCTCTGATCCTCCCACCTCAGCCCCCACAGCAGCTGGGAATACAGGTGTGCACCACCATGCCCAGCTAATTGGCAGGGAATGTTTTACAAACTAGTATTGGTGCCTGAACTTTGCATCTAGAACTACAGCCATAGTCCCAGAACACTCTTGAGCCTCAGGCGGCGCCTCACCATCTCCCTCCATTACCTCTGCTAGTGTCCTTGTGGTAGCACAGCCAGCTTAGCTCAGCAGGGCCTGGAGGCAGCAGTCACCCAGGGATAGGTGCCTCATATCAGGCCGGGTCGGGCCTGGGTGGAGGAGGCCCTGCCGCCACTTTGGTGGGCTATGCCATTTGGGGATGTGCCAGGGTTTGCAAACACCTCTGAAGACAGACAGCCCCCAAAATAGCTCCCACATAAAGGGCCACGGAGGCGCGTGGGAATGGAGATCAGGAAGGCCTGGTGCTGTCATATTCCGCAGTCATTTGGCTCCTGTCCAGCTCCGTGGCACATATGTGCTTAGTTAAATGTGAGCGAGGATGGGTGAGGAGCAGATCCAGGCTGAGTTTCTGGAGAGAGGCGAGTGTTGTGGGCACAGCAACAGCTTTGGTAGGGTCTTGGCTCTGAGAGGCGGGAGACCTGAGTCAGAGTCAGCTCTGGGATCCCTTCCTGGTTCTAAGGGGTTCCCCCCGCCCAGTTTTGAACTCTGAGTAACCCTCTACAAGGACCCATGAGGCCAAGGTCATTGTTAATGAGTGTTTATTGTTAATAAAACCAGGGTACATTTACAGTAAGTGACAACATTATTGTACAGTTAAAGTATCATACAATATTACAGCAATAAAATAATGACTATTTCTTTGTACATCCAGCCAAGCAGCTAGTCAAAATATTTCCCAGGATTGCAAGCCCCTGGGGGCTTTTCAGGGTGGCCTGAGTGACACCTCCTGAAATGTCCAGGGCTTTTGGTGAATAAATAGTTTCTAAGGTGCGGCCAGACAGCTGAAGAAGCTGCACCCAGACAGGCTGTGCCTGATGCTGCCCCAGTGTCTGGTCCATAAATACAACAGGTGTCAGGGGAGCCCAGGGGGACTACAGAATTTGAGGGCAGTGCGGGGAGGGGACTCAGCAGAAGGGCCTCTTCTCCCAGCACTTGTCCCCCACCAGTACCCTGTCCTTTATCTCCAAGAGCCACAGTCCCCAGTGAGAAGTGTTCACCCAGCTCTCAATCCTACATTAAGGGAACCTTTCCCTTGAGAGACCTGACCAGGGAACTCCGCCTCTTGGCCCCCAAAGGCAACCTAGTCTATAAGCCTGAGGGTCCAGAATCCACCCATTTACTTTGGCCCCTAAAAGCAGCAGCAAAACAAGAGCTGAGGCCACTAGGCTCCTACACGGTACCCCATCCCCTACCCCTTGCCCCTCCACACCAGACTTAGAAACCATCAGCTGGGGAACTGCCCTCTGCCACCAACTGAGCAAGGTGATGATAGTCCTGATGGGAGGGACTCTGGAAGCCCAGGCACCAAAGACAATGGGGGTGGGGGGGACTCTGGGTGGCAGCAGTGGTGGTGGCAGGGGGATCCTCAGGCCACTGGAGGCCCACATCAAGCCTTTCAAACCTTTGAGGAATAAGTTAGGGATTTGGACAACTTTTCTTACGTGACATTTAGGAAGAAAAATACCAGCTTTTGAATTACTATAGAAGGCCGGGGGCCTAGACAGTATACATTCCATACATTCATAAGGATTGCCACACCCCCAGGTACCCCAGTGGGGATGGTCTGAGTTTACTGAGGCCCTAGGGGTGGGTAGAGCTTGGGGGGCCTAGGCAGAGGTGGGTCAGGACCAGCTGCTTCCCTGCAGAAGAGGGGCACGCAGGGGAATGCATGGCCGCCCTCGAGGTACACACTGGGACGGGGAGAAGGGCCGCCAGCTATGTCTCCACTTTGCCCATCACTGATTGAACAAACAGCTCTGGGGCAGAGGAGCTGAGGGTGAGCTGCCTGGTGATGGGAGCTCAGGCACATCTGCCTACCCAAGGACAAATCAATGCCAGAGGAAGCATCCGGGTAAGAAGGAGGAAACAGCCCCGTGAACCTGGCTCCAAGGGGGCCTACAACCATTCCCTGACCTGGTGGGCCCTGGCCTTGGCAGCCTCACACCCGGGAGGTGATGTAGACAGAGTGCACGCGCTCGGCCAGGGTGCTCTGCAGCTCCTGCAGTGGGTCCAGGCCCTGTACCTTGCTGCTGCGGCCGTAGATGAGCTGCCGGAAGGCGTCCTGCTCCAACAGGGCCTTCATGTGCTTGAGGAAGAAGCCCTCGCAGAACAGGGCCAGTTCTGGGGCGTTGTGGATCTGCAGGGCAGAGAGAGGAGGGGTGAAGCCCATGACCTTAGTACAGCCCCACTCGCCCTCACCCCCAAATATTACCTACCTATAGCCACGGCCCTGCTTAACCACCCTGGCCGGCACAGGCATTTCCTGTCCCTGCATCTTGAGGTCGGCTCTGCTATATCTGAATTCCTTCTGTAAGCCTTTCCTTGGAGTGGGACCCATCTAGGTTCAAATCCCAGCTGTGCCACCAGGCACTGTTAACAGCCCTCATCATTTTCCCTGCCTGCATCACACTGTCATGCTGCCTTGTTAAGTGGCAGTCATCCTTGTTGGGTTGGAAGTTCTCTTCCTAAGGGTGGGAATGGGCACTGTCCACTGCTGGGTGTCCTGGAGCCAGCACGAGGCCCGGCATGTAAGCGTGCACGTGGTAAATGCTGGATAAGGACGTTCACTCAACAGATAGCAAGGTTTTAAAGTTGCGCTCTGGGTTTTACGTTCTGAGGTCAAGATATCTGCAGTGTTGCTGATGTCCTAGTTTGGAGGAGAAAGAATCTGAGAACCAAAGAAAAGGTAGCTGCAGATGGCATTGAAGACTGTGAAGGAGGTAAAGCCAGCGTGACAGGATGGCTTGTGGGAGGCCTGGGGACACCAGCTGATGAAGGGCTGGAAGGAGCTTTACAGGAAAAGCCCTGGGGTCGGGGCAAGGAAGGAAGCATGGTGGAGTGAGGGGAGATGTGGGCGGGGCCTTGGGGGCTTTGGAAGACATGGTAAGGGCTGGCTGTTATTTAGCTTGCAGCAGGTAGAAAACCTTTGGTGAGATTAGGTTTGGGAGTAACACAGTCTTTGTACCTTTTTGGGTGGGGGCTGAGTTGAGACAAGGTCTTGCTCTATTGCCCAGGCTAGAGTGCAGTGGCATGATCACAGCTCACTATAGTCTTAACCTCCTGGGCTCAAGTGATCCTCCTGCCTCGGCTTCCTGAGCAGCTGAGACCACAGGTGTACACCACCACCCTCGGCTAGTTTGTAGAGACAGGGTCTTGCCATGTTTCACAGGCTGGTCTAAATTCCTGGTCTTCCTGCCTCAGCCTCCCAAAGTACTGGGATTACAGGTGTGAGCCACTGTGCCTGGCCATGGTTTTTGAACTTTTGAAAGAACCTTATGGATTGCAGGGCTAAGGCCAGGCAAGAGGGAGGCTGGACTGATGCAGTTGTCAAGAGAGTGATGCTCGTGGCTTGGGGCAAAGAGAGGGCAGTGGAGAGGAAGGGAAGTGGAGAAGCCGCTGATGTGTTTGAGGTGGATGGCCTGCATGTGGGAGGGAGGGTTTTTGCAAATCATATAGGATTCCTAAGGTTTGAGTCTGAGCGACTGAGCAATCACCGTGCGGCTTGCTGGGATGGGGCAGCTGGGAGGGACAGACAGGTAGGGAGAAAAGTAAGTACCTGTGGCTTTGATTTGACTCAGAGGCTCAGCAACTTGCCCAGATCCCACAGTCCAGGTGGCAGAGCTGGACTGGGAACCAGCACGCACCTGGCTCAAAAGCTCACCTTTAAGCTACCATGTGGCCACTGGGCAGCAGTGATGCCAGGCTACAGAGGGAGTTGCTAACCCTCCCCCAGCCCCCACACTGCCCTCAGAAGCAACCCGGCCACCTGCATCTCCTAGCTTATCCATAGCGCGTCCACACGGCCAAGGCCCCATGGATCAGACTGTGGTGGGAGGTGGCCAGCAGGCATCCTTGGCTCTTACCTTGGCATATTTGTAGGTGTTCACAGCACTCTCCACACTGAGGGTCTGGGAGCACAGGATCTCACAGTGCCTCTGCAAGGCGTCCAGCTGGAACAGGCTGGCAGCTGACAATAGCTGGCAGAGAGGCAGAGCAGGCCTTGGGGACCCATGGCCAGGCTGGTGGCCAGGGCGGCATAGGAAGCTCCCGAGTGCCATGTGCCCTGCTGCCTCCCGCCCTCAGGCCCCACTGCCATCTGATTCCCCTGGGCCTAACCATCCCTGCTGGGGCATGCACCGAGGTTGGGCCCGGCGGTGTGCACAGTCCCCGTTTCTCAGAACTGCTCTTCCTGTCAGATGGAGAGGAAGGGCCACCTTCCCTCTGTGAGCGGGGTGAATGGGAGAACTGGCCCAGACCCCCTCCTCCTCTCCCAGGTCTCACCTCCAGGATGTCAGCGGTGGGGATCTCCATGGATTCTGTTCCTCCGTAGTACAGATACTGCATCATCAACTGCGGTGGGAAGAGGCCGGTGTGAATGCCATGTGGACCTGACGCCTGAAAGGCCTCACTTGGCCCACAGGGTACTGCCCCAGCTGCTGCTTCCAGGGGACTATCGCTCTGCAGGTCCCCAGCTCTCTCTCCCTCCCTGTCCTGCTCAGGCTGAGACTCTTGTGTTTTCCCCGGACCACTACCTCTAGAAGCCAGCTCCAAGACCCTCTTTCCTGAGTCCCTGCCTGAATGACAAGCTCCCGCCATGGAGTGTTTTCCGTACAATCCTCATAACCCCGTGAGCCCAGAAGGGAATTCTTGTCCACAGTTGAGGAAACTGAGGCCCAGGGAAGGAAGATGACCTGGCTCAAGTCCCTCAGCTCCCCTGATGCCTGCAGCAGGGCTCTCGCATGGTGCTTGCCCCTGTGTGGCTCGCTGCTGGTGTGATCTAGATTCCACACAGGGAGACCAATGGGGGATCTGAAGGAATGTCAGAGGGGCCTGCCTCCTGCCTTCCCCTGTCTGCACTAGGATGCCAGTGTGGAGGTGAGAGCCCCATCCTGACTCTCAGATGTGCTCCCTCAAAAAGAAAGCAAAGAGCCCAGGCCCAGAGCTCCCCTGGACAGGCTGAGCCCCACCTTGGGCTCCCAGGAGCAGGGGAGCCCTGGATACCAGATGAGGTGGCCCAGGACTGGGAACTGTATTTAGTTCTGCTGAGGTTTCAGTTACAAACTCTGCTATCAGGCTGGAGCCTAGTGAGGTTCCCAGTTGGAAAAAGAAAAACAATTCTTGCTGGCTGGCTGAAGAAACGGCCCCAGCAAGGAGCTGGCAAGTGTGTAAGTAAACACAGCTCTAGCCGGCACAGTCGGGCTCTGTCGGAACTGCCCTGAGGCCACAGAGGCACCAGAGGGTCTAGGAGAAGGCCCAGCCTCGGGGAGAGAAGGGGGGAGACCGGCCTGCCAGCCTTGTCCAGGCATAGGAGATGTTGGCCAAGGCCCACCCGAGATACCAGCCTCTCCCCATCTCTAGAGGACTGGGAAACGACCTTCTGCAGCCTCTGCTGGAGCTTGTGTGGTGAGCTCATGATTGCACAGTAAGTGTCCATCTGCTTCTTCCAGACAGTGTGTGCCTTGGGCAGGCCATGCCGGCTCCCTCTGCCCTCCCCATGCAGGGCACTGAGTGGGTACTCAGTAAGGTGTCTGCCCCTCACATAGGGTTGGGGTTGGGGGCCCAGGAAGGCAGGTCAGATCTTCCTGGTGGGATTCTTTGTTAAGGGATGGCCTCAGGGCAGCCCCTTGGGCCAGGCCTACCGGCCACCTTAGGCCACAACTCCTGTCCTGGCCTGGAGGGCACTTCGTGCTGCATTTTGGGATTTGGTGGATCTCCCTAAGGCCACTTAAATGCATGAGGCCACAGAAGTCAGATCAGAATGACTCACCTGGAGCCTTGCCATGGGAGCTGGGCAGCAGGCTGGCAGAGGTAGATGAATTTTGCACAGCCTGGCAGCCCCTATTAGGATACAGGTCATGTGCCTCCTGGAACCAGGCAGCCTGTGGGGCTATACAAGCTGCTCAAGGAAAGGCCCCAGACAGGACCAGCTGCAGAGGGGCAGCAGGGTTTCCTTCTCCCTGAGTGGGCCACATGGAAGCTGAGATGGTAGAAACCATGTTGGAAGAGCAGGGTTGCGGCCCTCTGGCCTCTGTGCCCCCAGTGCCTGGGCTTAGTTGACAGTGACCTTGGCACATCTCTAGACCCACGCTATCCAGTAGGATAATGACTGACCACACGTGGCTTCTGAGCATTTGAAATGTGGCTGGTCTGGATTGAGATGTGCTGTGTCAAATGCACACTGGAGTTTGAAAACTCAGTATTTTAAAAAAGCAAAATATCTCAGTAACTTTTTATATTGATTACATGTTGAAATAATATGTTGGCTATACTGTAAATTCAAAAATATTAAAATTAATTGCACCTGCTTTTTTTTTTTTTTTTTTTGAGATGGAGTTTCGCTCTTGTTACCCAGGCTGGAGTACAATGGTGCGATCTCGGCTCACCACAACCTCTGCCTCTTGGGTTCAGGCAATTCTCCTGCCTCAGCCTCCTGAGTAGCTGGGATTACAGGCACGTGCCACCATGCCCAGCTAATTTTTTGTATTTTTAGTAGAGACGGGGTTTCACCATGTTAACCATTATGGTCTCGATCTCTTGACCTCGTGATCCACCCGCCTCGGCCTCCCAAAGTGCTGGGATTACAGGCTTGAGCCACCGCGCCCGGACCGCACCTGCTTTTTTTTTATGTGACTAGTAGTAAATCTTAAATTACGACATGGCTCACATTCCATCGGACGGTAATGCCTAGAGGTCCTCGGGTCTGTGTTTCCTCCCCCCAAAAACAAAGACAATAATGATCCATCTACACACTCCCACCTACCCTCCCAACATGAGAACCGATGAGATATGTGGGCTGGGCACCGTGGCTCACGCCCGTAATCCCAGCACTTTGGGAGGCTGAGGTGGGCAGATCACAAAGTCAAGAGATTTGAGACCATCCTGACCAACATGGTGAAACTCTGTCTCTACTAAAGATACAAAAATTAGCTAGGCATGGTGGCACGTGCCTGTAATCCCAGCTACTTGGGAGGCTGAGGCAGGAGAATTGCTTGAACCCAGGAGGCAGAGGTTGTGGTGAGCCAAGATCATGCCATTGCACTCCAGCCTGGCAACAGAGCAAGACTCCATCTCAAAAAAAAAAAAAAGTTAAAAAAAAAAAAAAAAAAAATATATATATATATATATATATATACACACACACACACACACATAGATAGATAGATAGATAGATAGATAGATAGATAGATAGATAGATATAGATATATATGGGGGTTGCTGGAAACCTTTCAGGCTTTGTTAGGGAGACCTGACCCCAGATTGATGGCTTCAGGCCAGCCCCTCCAGGGAAGCCCGGAAAGCTGAGGTCTAGAAGCACCATCTGAAATGATGCCCCAGATACGGCAAAGTTCTGCATCTAGGGGACCCACGGGGCAAGGCCAGTGCCCTGGGGCTGGGTAGAACAGTCGGTCAGAACTTGGCGAGAGGCCCAGCGGAAGGCACGTGTGTGCTGTGGACATGCAGCCTGTCCCCTGTTTGCCTTCCCAGCAACCCTGGGAGGAGCCAATGGGCTGCTGAGACTGTTTTGTAACAGATGCCCTCCTTTGGCCTGGCCGGTGAGCACAGGGGGCCGAGCCCGCACACGTCCCCTTATAGGCAGCGGTCACCCGTGGCCACACATGTGCGCTCCGCACTCTCCAATGATCCCTGCAGCCCCTCTAGGTCCTGCCTCCTGACTGATCTGAACATGACTCCACCTCCCACTCCCACTCACCTGCCTATTCTCCAGAGAGTTGGATTAAGGGGTGGGAAAAGAAGGAAGGGGAGACACCACCACTCTGGCCTATGCCAGAACCCTGGGCCTCCCCTCCCCCACACCCATCAGCTGGGATCCCAGCCACGTCTCTTCCTCTGGACTTTGTCTGCCCTGACTTGAGTTTCTAGTACATAACCTTGTATGTTCTGCAAAGCTGAGTGCCTGATAGACCTTTGATCTTCTACAGTCAGGATGTGTGCCTCACGGCCTTTTCTGCCTGACCAGCGTGGCTGGGGTTTGATGTTTGGGAGAAGTGATGCAGCCTCCACCAGCACCTCCCAAACTGTACTGAGCACGCGGCTGCCTGGGGATCTTGTGAAGATGCAGGAGGGCTGGGGTGGGGCCTGGGGCTCTGCATTTCCAGCAAGCTCTCAGTAATGCCCATTGGCTGGAGCCCACTCTGATAACAGGGACTCATAACCTAGGTGTGTGGCCTTGCACATCTGTCTGCAGTCCGCCCAGACCACCTGTTCAGCGGTTAGAGTTCAGGACCAGTGCGACAGGCTCTGAAGCTGCAACCCCACAACGGGACGGCCACCTCTGCACAAGGAGAGACCTGGATGCTCTACTGCTTCAACGAAATACAGAAGGCACTGGGAATAGAGTGGACAATTACAACTAACGTACAGCCGCCCACAAAGGTGAGCTCCTGGGGGAGGGGCACCCCTCCGAGAAGAGGATGGCACCAACACCCACACACCTGAAAAATGTGGTACTTCATATCGCTGATCTCAATGGTCTTGCTGCTGTCCCCATCCTGTTCGGATTTATTGGTCATTAGTGTCTTGAACCTGGAGCAAAGGAGACAGAGCAAGACAGGTTTTAAACCTTTTCTCCACTACTGTGTGCAATGGCATCGTTGTCACCTGACCGGCTACCAGGAGACGGAGCATTTTACAAATTACTGCTGTGCTCCTAGAATAATTTTCAGCGAATGCTATTTTACATCGTCCTGGGAAGACATCTGGGCTGAGCCTGATTCTGTCCCCCATACAAGTGACCTGACACCTGTGGCCAGAATGTTGACCCTTCCTCCCAGAATATGTTTTCTAATAATCAAAAGCAATAACTCAGCCAGAAAGAACACCACCTCAGAACCCCCCTTTCCTGCTACCCCTTGTCCACCCTGCCTCATCCTGCCATGAGGCAAATGGGGCTCTCTCAAGGACAGAGGGGTCAGGGTACAGCCCCAGCCCGTCACTCTCTGTCACCTCGAACCTGAAACAAGCTGCTTCCGTGCCCCTGGGCTGGGAGTTTGTTATCTGAGGCTGCCTACCTGTTGGAAGCTGTCACCAGCAGGACTTTATGTGCATAAAACAGCTTTCCTTCCACTAGGAAGGTCACGTCTGACATCTCCTTATTGTTCAGAAAATGCGGATCTGCGAAAACGGGGGAGACTGAGGGATATGGCCAAGGAGTCCCCTGCTAGGGGTTGCTTGAGTGTGCTGTGAGATGCGTTGTCAGGGTTGGGAGTGGGACACACAGGTGAGGAACAGAGAGACAGGCTGGGGCCTTGGCACTTGGAAATGGAGAAAGATGGCAAAGCGGGGAGGGGGTGAGAAAGGGAAGAGGGGGAGGGGGAGGGGGAGGGGGAGGGCGTGTGGCGGTGCAGGGGGCGGGTCTTCACCTAGCCTGGCTGGCAGGGTCTTCCGGATCTCTGGGATGCTGGGGATGGGGCTGCTGCCATAGCAGTGGGTGAAGATGGCAGCCAGTTGCTGGATGACGGAATCGTTCTGTGGGGAGGGGAGAGAGGGCCTGTGAGCTGCCTGTCTGTTCACAGACGCAGATACATCAGGCGAATTTCAAAAGTCCAGGCCAGGATTAGAGCAGCCGCTGTCTTTTGTTCCTGCTGGATGTGGCTTGGCAAGAAATGTCTGTTCCTTCATCAGTGATTCCCCAATGGCTTTTTTGGCTAAGTTCCAGCCCAGACGCATCCATGGCCTATGACCTCTACAGCCAGGCAGTGCAAGTCTAAGTCTGGGTGCTAGGGGTGGGCGGGTGTGTGTGGGGTGTGTGTGTGTGTGTATGTTGGGTGGGAGATTCCTGTGTGTGTGTTTGTGTGTCTGTGTGTGTGTGTGTGTGTGTGTCTGTGTGTTGGGTGGGAGATCCCTGTGTCTGTCTGCATGTGTCCATCTGTGTGTCTGTCCCATGATCTGGGTCTGGGCTGTGGGCTTGGGAACCGGTCACTGGCCACACTCACCTTACTGGTCTTGAGGATGTCAAACATGAGCTGCAAGCCCTCGGTCACCAGCTCCTCGTTGTACTCTTCCTCTTTGATGGAGCTGAAGTCCCGCAGGAGGCTTTGCACCATCGAGTACCGTGACTGTGAGAAGGAGGTCCTCAGAGACTCAATCCAGATGTGCAGCTTCCAGGGGACCCCTGGCCCAGGCAGGAAAGAGTAGGCAGTCACACACCACAGCTAAGCACTCCCGGCACAGACCGAGACCACAGCCTTTCCCAGGCAGACTCCCAGGACACCCCACTGTTGTCTGTAGAGCACCCTGTCTCCTCCCGCCTGCCCCCTTCTTGTGCGCCTAGTGGCCCTCTCAGGATGGCCATGGCATGAAAGCTTTAATTCATTCTGATAAGCCTTACTGGCAGGTCAGAGTGGAGTTTCAGGTTCTCATGAGATGAGGTGGAGGAATAGCTCCAGCCCAAATGCAGGGAACTCAAGCTCTGAAAGTTAGCCTAGCCCGGGGATTTTGAAGTGTTGGCCCAGCACCCATAGCAGCCTTGTCATTTATTGGGCTCAAGAATTATTTGCTAGAGAGGTCTCAGTCGTGGAGGGGTGGCCAGGAGGGCTTGGATGGCCAGAGAGTATGCCAGGCGCTCAAGGACACAGAGGCCTCCAAGCCTGCGCAGAAGCCCGGAACCAACCCAGTCTTGCAGCTCACGGGAATGCCACTGCACATACCCAGGTGCATAATTACTGTTTACCAGTTCCCAGTGTGTGTCAGTGGGGCTATAACTTAGCATTGTTGTGAGAAGTTCATGACATAAACTAGTCATGTCCCTGGTAATTAGAGAGACAGCTTCTTACCCCCCAGCCTCACTGTGGGTTAAAAAAGAACTGATGGGCCGGGCGCGGTGGCTGAAGCCTGTAATCCCAGCACTTTGGGAGGCCGAGGCGGGTGGATCACGAGGTCGAGAGATCGAGACCATCCCGGTCAACATAGTGAAACCCCGTCTCTACTAAAAATACAAAAAATTAGCTGGGCATGGTGGCACGTGCCTGTAATCCCAGCTACTCGGGAGGCTGAGGCAGGAGAATTGCCTGAACCCAGGAGGCGGAGGTTGCGGTGAGCCGAGATCGCGCCATTGCACTCCAGCCTGGGTAACAAGAGCGAAACTCTGTCTCAAAAAAAAAAAAAAAGAACTGATGGCGTTCGCCAGTGACACAGTGACAGCAGTGTGGTGGTGGTGGCATCCTTGGGTTACTGACTGCAGGTGGGAGTGACCTCTCCATTTCAGTGAGGAACACTGAGGCTGACTCACTACTGTCTTTGCCCAGCCCTGGGGGTTTCTGGTCTTGTGATGACAATGACAGTGCTATCATCCACCAAGTGCTCACAGTGGCCACCACGCCTTGTACTTTAGATGATGTCACCCCAGTTTTAGAAAAGGATCATTAGCACCAAACCCACAGAGAGAGGCGAGAATTGAGGCTGGGAGAGGTGATGTGGTGCACGGCTAACACAGGATCTGACCTGTCTGTCTGTCTATCTGACCGGCCTCCCTAGAGGACACCCAAAGTCCACAGACTCACAGACCCAAGGAGTGAAAGGTTAGCTGAGTGTCAGGCCTGCTGCCTCACAGTGTGGAGTCCTGGGGCTGCAGAGGCTCACAGTGCTCCACATCCCTGGGCTGTGACTGCGGAGGAATAGCAAAGCTCCAGCCAGGCAGAGTGGAGGGCCCGAGGGGAGAGGGCTGGGCCTTGACGCCAAGACGTGGCACTGCTGAGCACAAAGGCCCAGGGCCCCTCCTGACCTGGCCGTAGCAGGAGCGTCCCAGCCTCCACCCTGTCTGCGCTCAGCTGCCCTGGAGCTTGTCTGCCCTGCGGGACCTGGCCCTCTCAGGCCTGCTGGAGAGCAGCACAGGGAGTGACCGTGTGTGTCTGTATGCACGCACAGACATGCGTGTGCACGCCCGCGAGGCCTCACCCAGCGCCCTCAGCTCCATGGTGATGTCCACGTAGCCGTGCTCGGCGCTGTAGTACATGGCCTCCTGCAGGGCCTTGGTGCGGGTCCGGCTCAGCCGCACGGGCCCCTCGCTGCCGCTGCCCTGGCTTGACGTGTCGCTTTCCTCCACACCCTCGGCCAGGATCTCCTCCAGGGACAGCACGTCTGCTTTAGCCTGCTGCGGCTGCGTCAGGAGCTTCCTCAGGACATTCCTGCAGGCCCAGGGATGAATGAAGGCGAGGGCTGAGGTCCCACAGGCAGTGCCCGCCTGAGCTGCCCCCCACACCCCCTTGCCCCGACAGGCTGCTCTGCGGCATCTGAGGGCTCAGAGGTTCATGGTCTTCCTCCTCCAGGCAGGTAGGCCAGGGCTCTCAGGGTCACCAATCCCCATACACCTCCGAGAGGCAGGGCAGAATGCAGGGGGACCCACCCTTCCACCATCCTGGCATTGCTGAGAAGTCCCAGGCTTTGGGGCTGAGTGAACTCTGCCATCCCGGGTGAACCCTGACCGCTTTGGTATCTGTATTGCAGGGTGTCAGTATCACACTTTCCCAGGGTTAACGTGAGGCTGGTGTAAGGCTTTAAATGCAGAGCCTGAAACACGGCAGGTCTTCCTAAATAGCAGCTGACTCTGCATGTAAAAGCGTCTAAAACACAGGAAGAGCCCGGTAAGTGCTTATGTCCCTTCACGTTGATAAGGATGAACTGAAGATGAATGTCATGTAGAACTTCTTCACATTTATGAATGAAGACACAGAATGTTAGACCCGGTGGAGGACACTCCCCTGCGCTGCTGCTTTTAGCCTCGTCAGAGCCCACATGCATTGCCGTCACAGGTGACAAATCTGTCTTGCTCAAGGCCACTCTGGGTGGGGGTACAGACCCAGGACTTCTGGTTCCAAGCCTAGGCTCATTCTGTCACCTTCTGTGGCCTGGGGCTCTGGGATGGATGCAGCATGGGTGGGACTGCAAGATTACTGGGGGGCTGACCTGCTCCGGCACCACCTGGCAGACCCTCATACCTGCCAACCCATGGCCTGGAGGTACCGTTCCAAGGACCCAAGGTCCCTCCCAAGGGAGGGACCTCCTCATGTGTGGACTCTTGAGCTCAGGCAGTTTACAGAGCTGGGCACTGGCATGTGAAGGTGAACTAGCCACCCTGCCTGTCCCAAGGGTCCTGTGCTCAGAGTGGGCAGTCTCTATACATGGTGACGAGGCCGCCACCAGGGGATGCAGGCCCTGGGTGGGGTGGAGAGGCCTAGAGGTGGCGACGTAGAAGATGGATGGTGCCTGGAGGGTCGGGGCTGCTGAGGTGGGTGAACGTGAGGGTGGGTTGGAGATAGTCAGAGAGAAAAGCATTCTAGGGAAGGGGACCCCAGCCTGAGCACAAGCCTTGGGACGAGAACAGTGTCCGGGAATTGGAAGTCAGTGTCCTGCCAGCCAGCCCTGCTTTTCCAGCCCCATTTCTGCCCTGTAATCACCTCTTGTCTGGTCTCCTTCTGCCCCTCTGTGCTGCCTCTGACTTCGGCCGGCTGCTGTCCCACACACCCCTGGGGAGGCCTGGTCCCCACAAAGCAAATGCTACCATCTACACCTGAGGCAGGGTGCAGTTTCATGCCAGGAGCCTCTGCGTGGCTGAGCTGTACGCTGTCTGGACACCCAAGGCCACTTGGGCACTGGTGGACCACCAGCAGGTGTGGGAAGCAGTGTGGTCCTGCGTGGGCTGTGGCAGCTGCAGAGTGGTGTCTCACTGGGAAAGGGGACAGTCTTCCCTGGGCGTCAGGAGGCCCAGGCTCCAGTCCCAGCCCTGCCAGGAACCAGCTGCGGGGCCTCCCCCATCTCCGGCCCCGGCGCTGGCTCAAGGCCCTCATCTTTCTGGTTTACTCGCACACAGGCTTGGAAAGGTCTCCGGGCCTAGTTTTTTTGCTCCCATTGGGGAAACTGAGGCTCCTGTGAGCTTATTTCAGCGCCCTCACATCACATAGGGTAGGAATCCCAGGCAGGTACCTGTGGCCGTGGGCAGCTGAGTGGCTGAAGCAGTTCATGTCCTCATGGAGGGAGGAGCCCATGCCGTGGGCCTCGAGCATGCTGAGAAGCGGGTCGGCACCGCGGCTCAGCAGCAAACTGACCAGCTCGTAGTTTCCTGAAAGGGAAGGCGGGCAGCATGGAGGACACTGAGATAGTGGCTGCCAGGGCAGCTGAGGTGAAAGGGAAGGGAAAGCGGGATTCTTGCAGCTCTGAGTAATGGAATAAATCAGCAAACCCCACGCTCATCTGCATTTGGCAGATGAAGTGGAGGGAGAGGAACAAGGCTGTCCATGCCCTGCCCCTGCGCCCCCTCCCCGGGTCCCCAGAGGGAAGGGCCTCCCTGCTCCGCTGAGTCCTGCCAGATGCTGAGCCCAAGAGAAACTGATGGATGGGGCCAGGGGAAGCCCCCCAGTGGCCCAGAGAAGGGGTTTCAAGGACCGCTCCCCCACCCCCCGCCAGGGTCTGTGTGTGCCACAGAGACCCCTGCACGTCCAGCTGCATGCCTGGCCAGGCTGGAGGACATGCAGGGAAGGGCAGACAGAGCTTCCGGGCAGCAGCACCTACCTGCCGCAGAGGCCAGCTGCAGAGGCGTCTCCGCGTAGCTGTCCTCACCGCCGTTCACTGCCGAGCCCTCCACATGGGCACCAGCGTCCAGCAACAACTGCCAGGGGCACAGAGTGGGAGGGCACTGCTCAACATGACAGGGAGCACCTGGGAAGGGCCAGAGTGCTTTGGGGGACAAGGCCTTTAGTGCTCTCCAAGCATGTGACCAAGAAGACATGGTTCACCCCAGCAGCTGAGGAACTGGAACTTTAGAACTCTGGGTTATCCTCGGGGCTCAAAGTTTCTAGAATCTTCAACTCCATTCTTGTGGCTCAGGACCAAGCCCCTAAGCTGTTAGGACCTCTGAGCTTTTTCTGTCTTTCAAATGCTTTCCCATGAACCGGCTGCGGCCACCTTTCCGAGAACGAGAACTCGTGTGCATGAGCAGCATAGAAAATGTTGCCCTCAGACTGGGTGCAGTGCAGGAGGATCATGAGGTCCAGAGTTCAAGACCAGCCTGGCAAACATGGTGAACCTGTCTCTGCTAAAAATACAATATATCAGCTGGGTGTGGTATTGTATGCCTGTAATTCCAGCTACTCTGGAGGCTGAGGCAGGAGAATTGCTTGAACCCCGGAGGTGGAGGTTGTGGTGAGCGGAGATCATGCCATTGCACTCCAGCCTGGGTGACAAAGCAAGACTCCGCGTCAAAAAAAAAAGAAAAAAAAAATGTTGCTCCCGAGCTATGGGGTAAACCACGGCTCTGGGTGGCAGCAGGTATTGGAGTCAGAAGGAGCAGGGTACCAGTGCTGGCCACTGACCAGTGAGTAACCCCTGGCAGGTACTTCAACTCCCGGAGCCTCAGTCTTTCTCATCCACAGAATGGGAAGAGGGGGCCGCTTCCCTTCAGCTTCTCATGGGAGAGGTACAGCAGCTACCCCAGGATGGCAGATGGTGTGGCTGGAGCATAAAGTCCCAGTCTAGGACAGGAGAGGGCCTCTCCCCATGCTGGCAAGGGCTGACGCTGACAGGGGACAGACGGGGCAGGGTTAACAGATACCAGGCAGTTCCAGATGAGCCGGTCCTGGCTCTGCCTTGGGGCAGGGGTGGGGTCTGCGTTACTCCAGCTGGTGACTTTCAGCTCCCGTTCTACCTTCCCTGCCCAGCTGCTCTGGAGGGAGCAACTTTCCAGCCCTCCCAGGCTCCTGGAGACCAAACCTTCCTCCAAGCATGCCTGGCAGCCTAGGCAAGCCCCACCCGACATTTGCCTGGATACCAGGAGTGGAGTTCGGGCTGACCGTTCAATCCCACGGACTGTGTGGCATGCAGGACCGCCATCACTGGACATGCAGCAGTCAGAAATCAGTCATGGCCCCATTCTCTGCACCAGTGCCAAGGCCATGGAGGTGGGGGCCTGCTCACTGCGGCAAAACTGGGCACGAGTCCAGGCAAGCCCGGGGCATAGCCCCGCAGGCCCAGTCTGAGCTGAGGTTGGGATTTTGCTCCAGTCCTCATAAGGCAAAGGCAGCAGGATGTGGCAGCCAGTGGGTAATGGCCATTCACGGAGCCCTTGGGATAGGCTAGGGCTGTGAATCAGCCAGACATGATCCCCACCCTCAGAGGCCTTGCAACCTAGTGGGGAGTGAGGGCGTCACGCCAGCTCCCTGGAAGAGATGCCATGAAACCCTGTGCGTGCCAGCGATCTGAGGACCTGGGAGTGAGAGTGCATTTGGCTGGGGCGCCTGCTGGCATGGGGAGCTGCTCTGCCCACAGCTTCTGCTTCTAGAACCACCACCTGTCCCGATGCTAGCACAGCTACCTGGGCCGAGGTGGGCAACCTGTGGCTTGGCTCGACAGGTGAGTGGCACCAATCTGAGTCTGAGTCCTCAGGAACTGGGGAGGGGACAGAATTGCACAGACCGCATCACACAAAGCCAGCCCTGCAGTAGAATTCACGAGGGAGGAAAAAAGGGAAGGGTTGGAAAGATGGCTGGAGGCAAGAAAGCCGAGCTGGACCGGGACAGCCCCAGTGTGCCCGACCCGAGGAAGACAGAGGTTCCGGAGGGTAAAACAGAACCCTAGTGCTGCCTGGCCCCAGGTCCTGTTTCCTAAAATTCCACGTGTCCTTGCACTAACCCCTCTCCTTGAGGTAACTCAGGTGGGCCACTGCCTTACTGATCAGGTGAGCCGGCCTGAAGCAGTGCCTTTGGGGTCTCTGATTGAGGGCACCTGCCCACTCAGCTGAGGCTGGGGCTGTGCTTGGGGCCCAGCCCACCTGGTAGGCTGGGGCCACAATGTTCACCTGGACCACAGGAGCTCACCTGGACCACAGAGATGTGTCCATGCAGCACAGCAAATGTCAGCGAGGTCCAGTGCCGGCTGTCGGGGTGGATGGAAGGGTGCCTGGGAGAGTTGCTTGGAACCTGGAAAATACCACAAATCATGTGTGTTTCCTGGGCACCGGAATGAAGGGAGCGCCCTGCAGGGAGGGGGAACAGGAGTCAGGTAATGTTTGCCTGGAGCGCTGAGTGACAAGGCTCAAAAAGAGAGGATGGGTATTTAACTGGCAGTGTCTGCCCTGGGCAAAAGACGGTGGTGGGGCAGGGTGGTGCTTTATGCCTCAGAGGGAGGCAGAGCTAGAAGTATTTGGGGATGGAAGGAATGGCGGGAGATTAGGCTGGTCAAAGGAGAAAGATCTATAAAAACAGTGTCACAGCCTGTCTCTCCACGCAGCTCCCGCCTCAGCCCACTCCCTCTCAGACAGAAAGCCCAGAGCTTGGTAAGACTCCCCTGTGCTAACAGTGGCCTCTGTGCATCTTGTCTTTCTCGTCTTTTGATGCACATCAACTCAATTGCCCAAAACACCACACCCAGTGTTTGCTGGAGACCTCGGGGTGATCCCTGCTGGCCTAGGACCCGTGTGCAGCTCTGTGGGGCTTCCTCACCTGGATGTCCAGGTTGGCCCCGGCATCAATCAACATCTGGACCATCGCCTCGTCCCCCGCAGCGCAGGCGTACATCAGCGGCGTCATACCCTGAGCAAATCAAACACACATGCTAAACTTTTTGCAAATGGAACACAACACTGTGTACCCACAGGCCTCTGCCCCAGAAACCACAGATTGGGCCCCACCACCCTGTGCTCCCCTGGGTTTTGTGCTTCTGGGCTGCTGGGGACAGGGCATGGGGAGGGTGAGCGGGGGCACTGCCATGGGGAGCTGTAAACTTGGTACAAGTTATATGCCCTCTCTGTGCCTCAATTTCTTTGTCTGTAAATGAGTAATGACAGCAGCATCTTATCTCCCTCAAAGGGTTGTTGCGGACTGTGGATTAATATGTATAAAGTGCTTAGTTCAGAGTGAGCTTACCTTAATTAAGAACTACCTAATGAAAATACTCAGCCCTGGATCAGGAGATCATTGAAGTAGATCCTGACACTAAGGAAATGCTGAAGCTTTTGGATTTTGGCAGTCTATCCAACCTGCAGGTCACTCAGCCTACGGTTGGGATGAATTTCAAAACGCCTCGGGGCCCTATTTGAATCAATGGCTGTATTATTTTCAATAAACCTGGGACAACAGCAAAAAAAAAAAAAAAAAAAAAAAATACCAACAACACTCTGACAGCTAGTATGCCATAGAGTCTCATAGCACCATCCCAGGGCTGTGCGTGGAAATCACTGTGCCCGTGATTAGCATGCAGCCTCTCCCTCCATCATCGTAATATCCTGTTCTCCCCAGTTTACGGCTGAGGAGCAGAGAAGGGGAATTAACTGCCCAAAGTCACATAACTAGTGAGAGGTTGAACGCGGGGCAGGACCCAGCCTCCATAAGCTGTGAAGCCCATGCTTTGCGACGTCTCCCGAGACAGTAGAGGAGGGGTTTGACTTCAGCATCTTATGCTCCTGAGCAGTCCAGAGCGTTCCTGCAAGCTGAGTCCCACTGTCTCCCTGGGTTAGGTGGGCAGTTGGTGGGCCACCTCCCTGGCTGGGAATCCTGCTCTGTGACTGGCAACAGCAAAGGCCGTGGCAGCTGTTTATTCCGCGGCTGGGTCCCAGCGGGTGTTTGCCTGGTGCCCCATGATGTTATTTGTTAGGATTATTTGTGTGTAGACAAGATCTCCTTTCCTTATAAACCCTTGCCTAGTGCCCAGAGATAAAGCCATGGCCTGAGATTAATCACGGGGTGAGAGGACTGTTTTCCTCCAGATCATCCTATAAATACTAAGGTTTCTGGAACAAACAGGACTGAGCACTTATTCCTAGACGAAGGCCAACACCACAAAATAGAAATCTGGCTTTGTTTCATCTCCCTGTGGACAGGCTTGACTTACTTTTTTCTCCACACATCTGTACACAATTTGGAGTTTAAACCAAGTGATGAGCCCTGTGAGGAGACACTGCTTTTTCCCAGGTCCCTGTCCCCACGCACTCCAGGCATAGAAAGAGGCCAAATAAAACCAGGCTGGCTTGCAGATTTCAGGCATCAGCATCATATCGACAGCAATACAACTAAAACAATCATCATATTGGCAACCCAAACCGGAATGAACATTTACTGAGCGCCAACTCTGCGCTGGATGCAGGATTCCCCCTAACCCTATGTGGCAAGTGCTGCCATCCCCTATCTTACAGGGGAGGAAACTGAAGTGCCCTGGGGAGGCAGAGTAACTTGTTCAAGATGCTACAGCTTGCCCAGGCGCAGTGGCTCACACCTGTAATCCCAGCACTTTGGGAGGCCCAGGTGGGTGGAACACAAGGTCAGGAGATTGAGACCAGACTGGCCAATATGGTAAAATCCTGTCTCTACTAAAAATACAAAAAAATTAGCCAGGCGTGGTGGTGCACACCTGTAATCCCAGCTACTCAGGAGGCTGAGGCAGGAGAATTGCTTGAACCCGGGAGGCAGAGGTGGCAGTGAGGCGAGATCACACCACTGCACTCTGGCCTGGGTGACAGAGTAAGACTCAAAAAAAAAAAAAAGATGCTACAGCTCTTACATGGCCAGTAAATCGGCTGAAGCTAAAGTCCACGGGCTTCCACACTGTGCTGCTGAAGAAGGAAGACTCCACCAGGACGAAAGCTCCCACAGAGCCCTGGAACCTGTGTCGACGGAGAGGTCCCCAGGAGACCCCACAGCAGCCTGCCACCTGCCGCTGCCCTCTGGAAGCCCAGCACTGGGTCTGTGGTCCTTCCCCAGCCCCTGGCCCGGGCACACACCCTGACTGCCCCACCCCACGTTCTTTACATCCCTTTCCCTGGAATGCCTTGCCCACTCCTCTCTGCACCACCCCCGATCCTGCCCTCCCCCAGGCTTGGCTCAACTGCCTCCAGCAGGAACCCTCCCCTGGCAGCTCGTCCCATCCGTCAGAGGCCACACTGGCCTTATGGTCTGCCTGGAGCTTCATCACAGGCTGCACCGTGCCATCACCTCATCTGAGAACGCTGCCTTAACTGGCCACTGTCATTTAACTGCCCCCGCTCTGCATGGCCTTCCAAACCCCACAGGGCCCCTCTGCACACAGTGAGTGCTCTCAGCGCAGTGTCGAACACACAGGATATTCCACAGCGGTTGAGAGGCTGGGTCCGGCTGCTCAGATTCTCCACCCAGCTCTGCCCCTTACTAGTTGTGTGACCTTAGGTAAAGCAACCTCTCTGTCCCTCAATTTCCTCATTGATACAATGGGGAAAATAATAGTGCTACATCACAGGGCTGCTGTCAAGAGGAGATTAGTTCATCTATGTGAAGCACTTAGAACAATGCCTCGAACACAGTAAATGCTATCTAGATGTTAGCTGTTCACAACAAAAGTAAAAAGCAAAACAGATGCAAAAGTCAAAGCCTATCTGAATCTGTACATCACCTCCCACATCCCTACCCATTTTCATGCTTCATTTCAGTTCTCAGCACGTTCAGTCAGCATACTCTACATTTTTTTTTTTTTTTTTTTTTTTTTTTGAGACGGAGTTTCGCTCTTGCTACCCAGGCTGGAGTGCAATGGCGCGATCTCGGCTCACCGCAACCTCCGCCTCCTGGGCTCAGGCAATTCTCCTGCCTCAGCCTCCTGAGTAGCTGGGATTACAGGCACGCACCACCACGCCCAGCTAATTTTTTGTATTTTTAGTAGAGACGGGGTTTCACCATATTGACCAGGATGGTCTCGATCTCTTGACCTCGTGATCCACCCGCCTCGGCCTCCCAAAGTGCTGGGATTACAGGCTTGAGCCACCGAGCCCGGCCCATACTCTACATTTTACATGTCCGTGTTTCTTATTATCTGTCTGCCCCACCAAAGCGTTAGCTCCATGAGGGCAAGGGTTTCTATGCCTGGGCGAGTAGTCAGCACACAACAGGCTGTAACACAGGGTGGGCAACTGTATCCCTAGCTGGAGAGGAAGCTCACTCTCCTGGACTCATTCCTAGCCTTGCACCGCCTGGAGCAGTGGCCTGCTGTCCAGCCAGGGAAGCAGAAGCCACAAGACAAAGGTTTTCCAAGGGAAACTGGACGTCTCCAAGCTGACATTCCACTTGACCAGGCAGGGCAGGATTCAGGAGGTAGCCCGCCTCTTCAAAGAGCAGAACTGAGCAAGTCTCAGGGTTAGGACCCAGGGCCGCCAAAGCTGAGAGCTGAGAATTCGCAACTCTGGTCCCCATGCCTGGCCTAGCGGAGCTCTAGGGACATACCTGATCATCCATAGTGTTAACCCCATCCGGCCCCAGGGCCTCGATGGCTTGGTTGATGAGGTCTGTCCTCCCACAGTTGAGCATGCGGAAACCCAGGTCCTGGTTGAATTTTTCAGTAGCTGCTCGGGCATCCATCCTCCGGAAGGAACTGAAACAGTGTTCAGGTCTGCCCAGAAAAGACCCAAACGTGTGTGTGACTATGCAGACAGCAACTTTCAATGACACGACACAGATGTGTGAGGCTTACGTGTGGAGTGAGGATGAGGATGGGTGGGGAGAAGGACCAGGGAGTTATGATCAGATCAGCAATGACTGTCCCCATCATGTTCTGTGACATGAAGAGCACATATTTCTGCTTTTCTATAAATCCATTTTAAAAAGTGCCCAGGGGCCAGGTATAGTAGCTCACCCATAATCCCAGCACTTAGGAGGCAAAGGCGGGTGAATCACTTGAGGTCAGGAGTTTAAGACCAGCCTGGCCTACATGGTGAAACTCCGTCTCTACTCAAAATACAAAAATTAGCCAGGTGTGGTGGCGCACGCCTGTAATCCCATCTACTCAGGAGGCTGAGGCAGGAGAATCAATTGAACCCAGGAGGTGGATGTTGCAGTGAGCTGAGATCACACCACTGCACTCCAGCCTGGGCAACAGAGTGAGACGCCACCTCAAAAATAAATAAAAAAAAAAATAAAGACGTACTCTGAGCTCTTGCTGCTTCAAGTGGCAGGAAACAAAGACTCGTGTAAACCAATGTTATGGGGCTGCCCGAGGAGAAAGCAGCTCCCACCCGGACTCGTGCCGCAGAACTTGGCTGTAAACTATTTGTATGGAGCAGGCTGCTCTCGGCCTAGAAACGGTCACTGTGGCCAAGTTCTAGCATTTGGCTCCACATTCTTTCCCTTTCTACTAAAAATACAAAATCACCTGCACATGGTGGCATACACCCATAATTCCAGCTAAAACTGAGGCAGGAGAATCACTTGAACCCGGGAGGCAGGGGTTACAGTGAGCTGAGATCACACCATTGCACTCCAGCCTGGGCATCAGAACAAAACTCCATCTCAAAAAACAACAACAACAACAAAAACAAAAACAAAAAGATAAAAGGCTCTCACAGGCCAAGGATGGCCAGGGAAGCTTCCCTAGAAAAGCTCCTCAGCAAACGGGTCTACTATGAGAGGCACTTAGGGAAGGAAATTAGGAGCACAGGCATGGAGGCCTTATGGACCTGGGTTCAAATCTGAACACAATAAAGTGCTAGCTGAGTATCTGTGGGCAAGCTACTGTTCCTCTCTGACCCTCAGCTTCTTCATCTGTAAGATGGGCATGATCACCTCTTCTCTGCACTTGTCACGAGGACTAAGATAATGCACATAAAGAAGGGCTCACAGCACCTGCACCCAGGAAGGGTCCATGTGGTGTCAATTACAGGAACAGAGGAAAGAGCGGGCCCATTTCTGCCCCTCAGCCCCCAGGTATCCCAAAGAGTCAGATGTGTGGGTCTCCTGCCCCAATCCTAGCGTGGCTCCTCTACGCAGCAGACCAGCGGCTGCAGGCGTTGCCAGACAGCAGCCAAGGTCTAGAGTAGATCCGTTCCCATACTCAGGCTTGGCCTTTGCAGAGAACACCCTTAGAGCAGCTTGAATGCTCTGCAGCCCCTGCTCTCTGACCCCTCGCAGCCACCCGGGAAAGAAGGAACACTTGGGAGCTGCTGGGGGCGGGACATGGATGTTGGGGGCCCTCCCTCCTCCTGGGTTCCTACTTGAGCTGCCGAGGTTCACAGTCCAGACCAGGCAGCAGCAGCCGGGCCGCCTGGCGGATGTCGCCGCTGTCCACAGTGAGGCTGCGGCGGTGCTCTGCATAGGTGATGGCCACACGCATCCATTCCATGAGGGGCGGCAGCAGCATGAAGGGCCTGCGGGGCAGTAGAGAGAGGGTCAGGATGGGGGTGGGGTCCCTGTGGGGCAGCAGAGAGAGGGTCAGGCCTGAGGGGTTGCTCCCTGAACGGAGACCCCTTAAGCACACACCACATGCTCATAGGCGGCCACCAAGGCTGGTCACCCCTTGCAGGAGACCTTCTCCTTCTGCTCACAGAGACCCTGATTGTACCTGCAATGCACAGATGGAGTTTCCATCATGGGGCATTAGCAGAACCCGAGGGCCCTAGGGTGGCCCAGAGAAGGGGGATTTCCCAGTGTGTGGAACTGGGGACCCTTGTCCCCTCCAAAGAGGTCAGTTGGGGGTCCCCAAGTGTTCCTCTCCGCAGAGGGGAAAGGCTGCACAGCTAAGAGTCTCACAGACCCAGGTCCAAACCCAGGGCTGCCACCAGCAGTGTCACATCACTGCCCCCTCTGACCAGCGCACCCGAGCCTGTTTCTCCACCCGCAGCACGCGTGTGATACCTCCCCATTGAGGCTGTCACGAGGCCAAATGGGACGACACATATCACGCTGCCGAGCAGCATTAATGACCACTCCTTCCTCATCTGGCACCTAGGCCAAGTTGGGCCAACACCAATTCCTGTGCCAGGCCAGGGTTGCCCCCAGGTTAGCACTCAGAGAAGAGTAGCAGTCTCAGGCCCCATAGGGAGGAATGGTCCCAGCAGCTGGAGTATCACTAAGAGCCCGTGAGGACAGGGAGAGGTGGGGGCAGGCTCAGAGCTGCAAACTCCAAGGGGCACCGCACACAGGTCCGCTATGTGCCGCCAGGGAGCGCCACACGCACAGCCTGTGTTGGTTCCTGACTGCAGCTCAGGCCAGGCCCACCCCTCGTGGCCACCAACTCTGATTCAGCCAGGGAGGCGGGTCTCTACCAGTCTGGGACGCGTTTCTGTCCTCGGCCAGCTCTGGCAAGGCTCCTGAAACCCCTCAGGAGACCACTTCGCCATCCAAAAGACCTCCCCGCTGCCGAGGAGCCCGGACGGCAGCCTGTGGCTTCGTGACTCCATGGACGCCCACCTGCCCTGCCCAGAATGGATGGAGCTCTTCCCCGCTCTGTCACAGGAGCGAGATAGCCCTGAGGCCCTGTGCCTCCTCCCTCATGCTGTTCTCTCTGATGAAAGCCCAAAAGTCGGCCTCCCGGCTCCTGCCTGTTCCCAACCCCTCCCGATGCCACTCTTGTCCTTCCTTTCAAACTAAGCCAGGGAGCGGGGCAGACAGCCAGGGGCAGGCGGACAGGCCTCCAGCCATCCCAAGTCCGTCAGGGCTCTTGGAGCGTTCCGCCTGTGCTGTCACTTCAGTCTCTCCCCTTGACACGCAGCTAAGTGCTCCCGCCAGGAAAAAGATGCCTCCTTCCAGAGAACTCTCCTCAGCTATGAAGAAAGCCACCTCCAGGGAGTCAGCCAGGGCTGCCCTCGGAACCTCTATCTCAGGTCTCCAAAAACTCAAGTCATCTCCTGAGTTCCAAAAGTTTCTCTCCTCAAGGGCAAAGAATGCTTTTGTTTTAAACATTAGCAAACAAAATGAAATGCTCCTTGACTTAGGATGGGTTTACATCCCAATAAACCCATTGTAAGTTGAAAATATCCTAAGTGGAAACGCATTTAATACACCTCACCTAATGAACAGCCTGTCTTAAACATGCTCAGAACACATATATTTGCCTATAGTTAGGCAAGATTATCTAACCCAAAGCCTATTTTATAATAGGGTTGAACATCAATGTAATTCACTGAATGCTGCAATGAACATGAAACACAGAATGTTCACTGAAGCCAAGTGTGGTGGCACACGCCTATAGTCCCAGCTACTTGAGCCCAGGAGCTGGAGGCTACAGTAAAAAAAAAAAAAAAAAAAATGCTAGGTGAGGTGGCTCATGCCTGTAATCCCAGGACTTTGGGAGGCAGTGGTGGGTGAATCATGAAGTCAGGAGCCTGAAACCATCCTGGTCAACATGGTAAAACCCCGTCTCTACTAAAAATACAAAAATTAGCCGGGTGTAGTGGCACGTGCCTGTAATCCCAGCTACTTGGGAGGCTGAGGCACGATAATTGCTTGAACCCAGGAGGTGGTGGAGGTTGCAATGAGCCGAGATTGCACCAGATATGGGTGACAGAATGAGACTCCATCTCCAAAAAAAAAAAAAAAAAAAAAAGATTATTAGAAGAAAGTTTTGCTGAGTGATTAAAAGTATGGATGAACATCAGTAACTTACTATAATGTACCCAGGTTTTCAGTTATAGACCAAGTCATGTTTCTGCCCAGAAAAGAATGGTGTATAATTTTCAAGAGCCTAGTGTTGACTCATTAGAGTAGTAGCTGCAATTCAATGGGGGGAATTTGTGTAGTCTAGGAAGAAACAACAATCCATTCATGAACTATCCCTCTGTTTACAAGAGTTCTCTTAAACATAAATGTCCAATTCCCCCCAAATATTTTTAGATTTCACATTTTTTTTGTTTTTGAGATGGAGTCTCACTCTGTCGCCCAGACTGGAGTGCAGTGGCACAATCCTGGCTCACCGCAACCTCTGCCTCCTGGGTTCAAGCAATTCTCCTGCTTCAGCCTCCTGAGTAGTTGGGACTACAGGTGCACGCTGCCATGCCCAACTAATTTTTCGTATTTTTTTTCAGTAGAGACGGGGTTTTACTGTGTTGTCCAGGCTGGTTCCTAATTCCTGAGCTCAGGCAATCTGCCCACCATGGCCTCCCAGAGTGCTGGGATTACAGGCATGAGCTACTGCACCCGGCCCACAATTCTTATATTACAAGGCTGGAAGGCAAGCTTAGAGACATGCTTCTATACAACAGTCCTTCTGATTGCAGGACAAGCCTTTATTTAAACCATCAGCATTGGAGACTGAAGTGTAAACAGAAAGATACTCCGCAGACTTGCCAGCCATCCTTCCCTATTGCGGCCAACAGCCAAGACAAAGCCCCATGTGTGGCTACCAGATGTCTAAGAGGGCATCTCCTAGTTGCACTAGGGGAAATCCAAGAGGGAAATCATGAAGTCTAATCATGTGGCATTTTGGCTTATTCCCCTACTTTATGCTCCTTAGAATGCAGCACTTGGAAAATGCAGTATTGATGATTCTGGTGGGTATACACTGGGGATTGGCTCCTTCAGCCCTCACTTTCCATCTTGGCTGGAGACGTGGAAAGTTAAAAACTGCATTTCCTTTGCCAACAGGTGCGGATCATCTGAGGTCAGGAGTTCGAGACCAGCCTGACCAACACGGAGAAACCCTGTCTCTACTAAAAATACAGAATTAGCCAGGCATGGTGGTGCATGTCTGTGATCCCACCTACTTGGAAGGCTGAAGCAGGAGAATCGCTTGAACCTGGGAGGAGGAGGTTGTGGTGAGCTAAGATCTTGCCATTGCACTCCTGTCTGGGTAATAAGAGCAAAACTGTTTAAAAACAAAAAAAACAAAAAAGTAAAACCCACAAAAGCCCTGCATTTCCCAGACTCCTTTGCAGCTGGGATTCTGGATGCAAATTAGGTTTTATCATTAAGACATGCCGCATGAGAGTCGGTAAGTGAATGGGAGGCAGAGGCCATCTTTGTGTGCACATTGTTTTTGCTAGCAAACCAGGTCATGAAAACATCAGGTCTTCTTTTCCTATAGAACATTCCAGTCCAGTTTCCACCTACCTGAGACTTCAGAGGCAGTGGTAGTGATGGTGAAATGATGAAAGCAATAGCAAAGACTTTTTTTTCTTTTAAAAAAGCCTCTCACCTCAGCCTCCCAAATAGCTGTGACCACAGACGTACACCACCATGCCCGGCTAATTTTTTGTTAGAAGAGATGGGGTTTCACCAATGTTGCCTAGGCTGGTCTTGAACTCCTCAGCTCAAGTGATCTGCCAGCCTCAGCCCTCCAAAACGCTGGGATTACAGGCATGAGCCACTGTGCCTCTCGATTCCAGCTTTACTTCTGAATTGCAGCTCCAGAGGTGTTGTTCAAACTCATAGTTCTGGGGACCGTCTTAGAGGGAGCAGCTCGCCTGATGGGCGAGCTCATCATTCCTGGATGCTCAGCCTACACCCTGCTCCATGAGCTCTTCCGATGATTCTGTGAATGCCCAATTCCCTACATTAAATCATCTCTTGCTCAAAATACCTACAATACTTTCTGCTTCCTGAATTAAAAACTGATTAATACTTTCAATATAGAGAAATCTAGATGAGCCCTCTGTCTCTGGGGAGGTGGCTGGTGCCCACATGTATAAACAAGGCCATGCCAGCCCCCAAACTGACCTCTTCAGGCCTTTCTCCTCTGCCCACCGACCTCCCCGGCCTGGGATCTATGGGAAGGTAAAATGAGAAGAAATTCATGGACTTTCTTAGGAACGTGCCTCCCATGGGCTACCGTTTCCTTCCTGGTAATGCCATGGAGTCTGCTGGGCAGGCTGACATGAGCTGGACATGCACGTCTGGCCATTCTGGAAAACCCCTCTAAAAACTCCCATCTGCAACAGCATGGCTGTCAGAACTCCAGGGTGAAAGAGCCTGAAGGAGCAAGACTGAGAATGACCAGCATGTGTGCTGTCCTCAAGGTCCCAAAGAGGTTCTTCTTTCCTGCTTGTTGCCTTTCCCACCATAGGCTGAGCTTGGCCGTTCCATGCCCAAATGCAGATATCTGCAGGGCCAGAACCAGGAGATTGGGTCGAGGCTGAAAAAGCTCCCTTTGTTCAGCCTTTCTGCTGCTGGATTTTTCCTTAGCTGGATCTGATAACTCGGAATAGTGGTTTTCTATTTTTTCCCCTGGTTTCAGGACCCTATACATACCCTTAAAAATTGGTTGGGCATGGCGGCTCACACTTGGAATTCCAGCACTTTGGAAGGCTAAGGCGGGCAGATCACTTGAGGTCAGGAGTTTGAGACCAGCCTGACCAATGTGACAAAACCCCATCTCTACTAAAAATGCAAAAATTGGCTGGATGTAGTGGGGCACACCTGTAGTCCCAGCTACTCAGGAGGCTGAGACATGAGAATTGCTTGAACCCAGGAGGTAGAGGTTGTAGTGAGCAGAGATTACACCACTACACCCCAGCCTGGGTGACAGAGCGAAACTCCATCTCAAAAAAAAAAAAAAAAAAAAAAAAAAAAAAAAAATTACTGAGGACCTCAAAGAGCTTTTGTTTATGTGTGTTATTCTATAGATATTGGCTGTCTCAGAAACTAAAACTGAGAAAAGATTAAACACATAAACATACACACTCATGTCCCTTTTGCCAGAGTGATGACATCATGATGTCACACAGCTTCTGGAAAAGTGCCCTGGATACTTGTGAGAAAACAAGAATAAAAAGACAAATAACTTCTTGTTATGAAAATAGTTTTGGCCCCGTGGACTCCTGGCAAGAGTCTCTGGGACTTCAGGGGTCCCCGGACCACACTTTGAGGAATGCTGCTGTGGAAGACCACAGCTCATCACTAGGACAACACTGCTTGGGGCTGGCAGGCAGCACTGGCACAGGGCTGGCATTCCGCCCCTGGTGGCACACAGTCTGGTGCATCCTAGAGTAGTGTATGGCTCACATGCATGCTCCTGGCCCAGGGATACGAGGGTTCTAGAACCCTTCCCTGTGGCACCCTTACTGGGAGAAAGTTCTAGTTTCTTTGACACAACTGGACTGTCTCTGTAACCTTGGGCAGATCATCCTCCTCTGTGGGCCATATTTTCTTAAAGAAAAAACGGCCAAAGTTCATGGTTTTTAACTCCTTTCGTTGTGAGAGCCCTTTTGCTTTTATTTCACAGACTCCATGTGACAATAGCTGTACCTACTGCATGCTGACCAAGAGCATGGACAAGAGCATGGACTCCCGAGGGAGGTGGCCTGGGCTGGAATCCAGTGTATTCCCAATGAGTTCAGCTGTGTGGTTCTATGCAAGTTACTTCCCCTCTCCCAGTCTCAGTTGTTCCATCAGCAAAATGGGTATAAACAATAGGACCACCTCACAAAACAGCTGGAAGTATGTATGTAAAATACTTAGCACAGTGTTTGGAACATGGTAACTTCTCCATAAATGTTAACTATTATTACTAGTTTAGTGTCTGTTAACAGAAAATACACAATAGCAAAAAGGGCTACAGGAATCTGGTTCTATTACATGCCTCAGCTCCAGCCTTCTGAAAGTCCAGCCAACTCTTTGCCCTCCCCCGACAGCAAGTATAAACATGTAAAGCCTGCAAAGCCTGCCAGCAGGCTGCCCACCACCCACTCCATCCCAGCTCATAAAACAGAGAAAACAAATGCAACCACTATGTCGAGTGTGAGCTGGAAACCTTCTGGCAGTGCAGCCTCTTGGCCTTGGCAGTGAAAAAACTCACACAGGGGAAGGGGCAACAGCAAAGAACAGAGACTCAGAGGCCTTGGGTCATGAACATGTGTGGTGGGGAAGGTGGGTGGGCAGAGAATTACTTCAAGGGATCAGCAATCTCTGATCTGCCCCCAAGTGCTGCAAACAGCCCAAAGGCCTAACCTGAATACCATCACATACACACATGCAGACAAATCCCAGAGAGCGACAAAGCCGCTTAAAAGTGTCACTAGCATGTGTCTTTGCATGCATTAAGGGGAGCACGTGAAATAGACCAATGCAAATGGGTCTTTTTAAACAAGGAGCATGGAAACTCCCTGACCAACTCCTCTCATTGCTAGAGGAGGAAAAGGAAACCCAGCGCGGCTCAGTGCCTCACTCAGGGACACACGGCCAGTTCAGCTGCAATAGGGATGCTAGACCCAGGTGCCGTAACCGTCTCTCTCATCTGTCTTAAGTTAATCACGCAGGTGAGCCTGGCTGTTCAGTCCAATGGCACCAGGACTCAGAAAGCTATTTTCGCCCTTAAAAAAATGGCCGGGCACAGTGGCTCATGCCAGTAATCCCAGCACTTTGGGAGGTGAGTGGATCATGAGGTCAGGAGATCGAGACCATCTGGGCTAACATGGTGAAACCTTGCCTCTACTAAAAATATAAAAAATTAGCCGGGTGTGGTGGTGAGCATCTGTAATCCCAGCTACTCAGGAGGCTGAGATAGGAGAATCACTTGAACCCGAGAGGTGGAGGTTGCAGTGAGCCAAGATCACGCCACTGCACTCCAGCCTGGATGACAGAGCAAGACTGCATCCAAAAAAACAAAATTAAATTAAATTAATTTTTTTTTAAATGAAAGAGAATAAACTTCTCAAGGACTTTTTGTTGTTGTTGTTTTGTTTTTCGAGACGGAGTCTCGCTCTGTCACCAGGCTGGAGGGCAGTGGCACAATCTTGGCTCACTGCAACCTCCACCTCCGGGGTTCAAGTTTTTCTCCTACCTCAGCCTCCTGAGTAGCTGGGATTATAGACATGCACCACCACCCACGGCTAATTTTTGTATTTTTAGTAGAGACGGGGTTTCACCATGTTGGCCAGGATAGTCTTGATCTCTTGACCTCATGATCCGCCCACCTCGGCTTCCCAAAGTGCTGGAATTACAGGCATGAGCCACCACGCCTGGCTAAGGCCTTGGTTTTAAGAGGTCCCTGAAGCCTGGGAAAAATTAAATAAATAAACCTTGTTGCACTCAGCAAGCATATGATTTATTGGGATGACAGTCCTATAAGCGGTGTCTTAACAACATGAACAGGAAACCTCTCCAGTTTCCAGCTGAAAGCAGGCTCTGTTCTTCCCTGGGGTGGGCAGGAGCCTCAGAGTGAGTCAGGATGGCAGACGGAGCATAGGCCTAAAACCAGAGGCGACATGACCCAAGCCCCAGGCACAAGCCTCGGGTCTCTGTTCCCATCCTGGCAGGCCAAGCGTATGAGGCCAGCAGGTTTGTGCCCTTTTCCACCCCCACAGGAGGAGCTAGACACGAGGACTCAGGCAGGCCCTGGACACACTCACCAGCTAAGAAGGGCCTCGAGACCAAGCCCAAGCTTAGCTCTGGGAAAGACAGTGGGGATGTGAGCACACAACGCTCTGGAGCGCAGGTCCGGCTCCCAGGGCTGGGAGGTCCTAAGAGATCTCCTCATTGCCCTTTAAGCCGTGCCCCGCCCCGCCTGTAGTCATCCTGGGAGTCCAGGAAAGGACTGGCCAGAAATGACGATCAAGGGAGAGGGTGGCTCCAGTGGTTCCCATCTTCAGCCCTAAATTCTTCCACTAACTTTGCCCCACCTTCAGTGGGAGTCAGAACCAAGCACTGGGGTTGAATGGGGGCATTTCCCCCTGCACTCAGCCCTTTCATGGATGGGGCCGTGAGACATACTGCTCCCACACCGTCCCTGTCCTGTCTGGGCGTGGGCTGGGGGTGCCAAGTGGCACCATCAGGAACTTGCAAAGATGCCAAGCTTTTCCTAAGCAAGTGACAGCTCCACGAACAGACTTCTTTGGGAAGGTCAGGGCTGGCTCTGCAGTGCTGGCAATGAGACCCTCACCATCACTTCCCCGAGATGTCCACACAGCCACCACCGCCTAAAACCAAGCCAGAACATCCAGGCAGGATAAAACCAACACTGCCCCACTAAATCAGATTCCACTCTGCACAAAGGAAGCATTTCTAGCCCGGCTCACATCTTGGACTCATTCTTTTTCTCGAATTGCTGGGTAAATCGGAATGGTTTGGTGTGGCTTGGAGGCAGCGTTGGGCATCGTTCCCTCTTCAGCCCCCCAGCCTCATCTCCAGCAGCCGAGCTCCCTCAGAACCACAGCTGACCCCACTGCAGAATCGCCACTTATGCCCAGGTGACTTCTACTTGAGGTGGGGCCTTGGGCTCTCTCTGGGGGAAAATACACTTTTCCTATTAAAACTCATCTGGTACAGATTAGAGGCACTAGATGAAGCTTACCCAGATACACATAGGGATACAAATTTAGAGCCAACCAAGTCATGACTAGCTCTGGGTGATTTCTCTAGTCTCCTCCCAGGGGTCGCCCTTCAGGTCTCCATGGGAGCCCAAGGGTTCCTGTTAGCAGTGGGATGGGAGGTCCACTGTGTGACAATCAGGGCCTCCAGGAATAACAGAAAAGTGCAAATAACTGACATTTCCGGAGCGTTTATGAAGCAGCTGCCGCAGTGCCCTGAACATCCAGTGACTCATCTCCTCCGCAGAGCCGCCTGATGTAGCAGGTGCTATTATTATTCCTGTTTTACACATGGGGAAACTGAGGGCCAGAGAAGTGAGGTCACTTGCCCCATGTCATGCACCTGCCAAGGAACCGAGCTGGGATATGAACCTGGGGAGTGTCCCTGAGTCTAAGCTTCTGAAGAGAACACTCTGCAGTCACTCATTCCTCACCTGGCACTGGCCTATCTCCTGCATCTTAGAGATGATGAGTGTTAGGCACAACATAATTTGTCATGCAAACTGGATGACATTTTTCCCCCTTCTAGTCAGGGCCTCGCTCTGTCGCCCAGGCTGGAATGCAGTGGCACAATCACGGCTCACTGTAGCCTCAACCTCCTTAGCTCAAATGATTCTCCTGCCTCATCCTCCCAAGTAGCTGGGACTACAGGTGTGTGCTACCAGACCCAGATAATTTTAGTGTTTCTTTGTAAAGCAGGGTTTCACCATGTTGCCCAGGCTGGTCCTGTCCTCCTGGACTCAAGCCATCTGCCTACCTTGGTGTTCTAAAGTGCTGGGATGGCAGGAGTGAGCAACTGTGCCCAGCTGGATGACTTTTGAGAGGGAAAAAGGCAGCTAGTGCCAGCACTGGGACTACCCGGGGTAAACCAGAACTGGGCTGGGCAAATTGGAACATATGGTCACCGTACTGGCCTCGGCTAGAGAGACTGCCCACGGTGGCCTGCTGCTGGGCTCGTGCTGCCTGCAGGCAGGGGGAGGTGCTCCTGCTCACCCACTCTGAAGCAGGTCTCCTCTGCCCTCCAGCACTCAGCCCTAGCTTAGTGTCGGTGCAGCACTCGCCCAGTTTGTAATTACTTGGTTGATATGGTTTTGTACGGTCTCTCCTCTGGACTGTAACTTCTCTGAAGGCAGAGACGTTTTTGCTTACTTATGTTTCCTCATCTCTCAGTGCAGAAACCTATGTTAGAAACTCCATTTTTAAATGTATAAACAAAAGGTGCATTTCTCACTTTCGGAGGCAAAGTCCTCCAGCTGCTAACATGGTTTCAGGGGCTGCTCTTACTCCAGGAGTGTTTTGTTTTATTTTATTAGTTTTATTTTATTTATTTATTTATTTTTGAGATGGAGTCTCACTCTGTTGCCCAGGCTGGAGTGCAGTGGTGCGATCTCAGCTCATTGCAACCTCCACCTCCCAGGTTCAAGTGATTCTCCTGCCTCAGCCTCCCCAGTAGCTGGGACTATAGGCGGCCGCCACCACAGCCCGATAATTTTTGTATTTTAGTAGAGACCGGGTTTCACCATGTTGGCCAGGATGGTCTTGATCTCTTGACCTTGTGATCCACCCACCTCAGCCTCCCAAAGTGCTGGAATTACAGGTGTGAGCCACCATGCCCGGGCCTTATTTTATTTTTATAAGAAAACAAAAACAAAAGACAGTGGGGGCTCCATCTGTTGCCCAGGCTGGAGTGCAGTGGCATGATCACGCGACACCACAGCCTCAACCTGCTTGCTGGGCTTCAGCGATCGTCCCATGTGAGCCACCATGCCTGGTAACTTTTAAAAAGTATTTTTTTGTAGAGACAAGGTCTCACTATGTTGCGCAGGCTGGTCTCGAGCTCCTGAGCTCAAGAGATCTTCTGCCTCAGCCTCCCAAAATGCTGGGATTACAGGCATGAGCCGCTGCACCCAGCCTCCAGAACTGTTCATGAAGGGCTCCATAGCACTCTCACAAATGGGGGAGCTGCTTCATCTTTCATTTCTAGAAGCTTCAGTTGGCCTGGGTTTTGCAAACAGTTCTTTTCAGGAAAAAAAAAAAAAAAAAAAAAAAAAAAGGAAATAATTCCCCAGTAAAAAGATAGCCATTTCACAGGAGAGTGTTCCAAATGCAACAACTTCCTAGGGGAAGCCCAGGGCCAAGGCGGCTTCTGGGAAGGCAGCTAGATGTAGGGATGGAGCTGTCACCAGGAAAAGGAAAAGGCCACTGTGGTTCTGCAGATGTCACCATGCCTGGGCCTCGATGGAGGGGACACAGCCATCTGTCCTTGGGAACTGGGCCTGGTTCCAAGGCAGCATCTCATGTGGGTGAGTTGCTAGAGATTCCAGTGGAGACTGCGCGTGGGCCTCCACCCCTCCATGCTTTCCCACGCAGCAGGGAGGGCTCCTAGCCCGGCAAGGGCCAGGCCGCCTGCCCTGTTTCTCAGGCCAGAACTCCCCAGCACAAGGGCAGGCAGCTGGTCCTGCAGGCCCGGGCCTCAGTGCTTCCCACACCCCGAGTGGCAGGTGTGAAAGTGGCATATCTGCACCTTGCCAGCAAGCAGCTCCCGGCCCTACCGGCCATGCCCCATCCACGGGGCTCACTGCAGCCATGTGCCAGGGACCAGCTTTCTTCTCCCGTGTGCAGTGTTTGTGGTGGCTCACCAGAGACCACGAGCTTTTACACCACATGGAAGCCAGACAGACAAGGACCTTCAACCTGCTCAAACATACCTCCCTCCTGAGGGCACCTGCCACCACCCATTGGCCTCTCCCAAGAAGGCAGACCTGGGAGGACCCTGAGGTTTATCCCATCTGCTGGGCTGCAGGCCAGGGATGGGGGACTTTCGTTTAGGTCCTTGGGATGGGTAATCCTGTTTGGATTCAGCTAAGTGTAATCACACAGCACTCACTTTCCCCAACTCTCAGAGTTTAAGGCAGAAAGATGACCCATTCAGACTGTCAGGTGAAGAGTTTCTAGAAACTTCTAGGAAGAAACAGAGGCATGAGAGCTCTTGAACCCTGATATGAGGGTGAAATTCTTGACTGGCAAGCAGTGTTTTGACCTGTGCTGTTGATGGGATGGGGGTCATGGAGGGGTGGTGCACTCCAGCCCAGCCCAGCCAGAGAGAAAGAAAGAGATGGTGCCAGCTCCGAGGATGGGGCCTGACTCTGCTTTGTGCATCCACATCCCAAGGGCAGCTGCAGGGAAGACTGGCACTGGCTTTCGAGCAGCAAAGTCACCTTGCCAAGATGCGCTGAGCGTCTGCTGCGTGCAGGTGGGCGTGAGGCCATGTTACATACGTGGCCTCTGAAACAGCCACCCTGCAAGGGAGGTGTACTTATTAGTCCGCATTTTACAAATGCACAAACAGACTTTGAGAGGCTAGGACACATGTCCAAGGTGACACAGCTAGCCAGTGGTGATCAGTCTGGCTCTAAAACAAACCAAACGATTCTAAGTGGTCACTGGAGACTGGGATGGGACGGCGGGGAGAGGTGGGTCAACAGGTATGAAGTTACAGTTAGACTGGAAAAATAAGTCCTGGTATTCCCTTACACAGCACGATGACTATAGTTAATAACAGTGTGTTTCAAGACAGCTAGAAAAGAGGATCTTGAAAGTTACCACCACTAAGCAGCGATGGAAGTTTGACATGCTAAGGACGCTGATTTGATCATTATATAACGTGTATATGTATTTAACCATCACACTGTACCGCATAAACATATACAATTATTATGTGTCAATTATAAACAACAACAAAGAACTCCAGATCACCCTAGGGGTCTTTCAGGATACCAAATTGCAGGCATAAAATGCTCTGAGCCCTGGTGGGTATCCAAAATGGGCCTCATTTAACAAGTCCTCTGATGTGGCCTTCCTGTCTACCTTATCTTCTTTGATTTTTCTATTTTGTGATATGGAATGTTGCCAGGGTGTTGCTCTGCCACCCAGGCTGAGTGCAGTGGTGAGATCATATAGCTCACAGCAGTCTCCAACTCCTGGGCTCAAGCCATTCTCCCATTCAGCCTCCTGAGTAGCTAGGACTACAGGCGTGCACCACCATGCCCAGCTGAGTTTTATTATTTTTGTAGAGATGGGGTCTCACTATTTTGCCCAGGCTTGTCTTGAACTCCTAGCCTAAAGTGATCCTCCCACCTCCGCCTCCCAAAGTGCTGGGATTACAGATGTGAGCCTCTTATCTTTATCACTCACCTGGCTCCCAGCTACTGTCAGGGCTGAGTTAAGACGGAATTAAAAGCAGGGGCTGAAGGAGGAAGGCATGTATGAGAAGGAGAGAAAACACGCATTTTGAGATTTTTTTTCTGAATTAAATTAAAGCTCTGCTGAAGAGAAGATAAGATTTTTAAAGTCACTAATGTTTTTGGAAAGCTGGAAGGAGGTGCGATGCAGAAAGGCTTGCTGTGGGGCCCCTGGCACTGCTCTGCCCTAACTCCAGCTTTTGCTCTCACAGCTTCATCAGACCCTGAGCTCAGCCAGGAACAGGAGGCTGGGCCCCAGTGCCTCAAGGGGCATACCCTAGGTCCCTTGAGAGTCCTTTCCCCGCAAATCTGCAAATATTAAAGCAGCGAAAGTGGGGAGGGGCAAGTCACAGACAGCTGTCGGGCAGCTGGTCTTGTAAGAGGACAGAAATCCCAAGAGCTGCCTGGCAGGCAAGTGAGAGCAAGCCAGGAACCAGCCCGGATCGGCTCCAGAGACTGCCCAGCCCCTGTCCTCCCCTCATCCTGAGGGTCTGAATGCTCTCCAGTTTCGCCTCAGAAGCAGGCTTCTTTAAGAAAGCAAAATCAATTCCCTTTAGAGTTGGGAATTCCCTGCCTTGAGAATCCTGGCAAGACCGCAGACAAAGGGGATTGTTGCTGCCCATGTTACAAAAACACTCCAAATGAATGAAGCTCCCCGGGCCGGCCGGCAGTTCCGTCTTCTTTTCTGTGAGGGCCGGGGGTCCAACAATAGGACAGGAAGTCCCAGGCAACCGCCAGCCCTGGGGGGCGCTTGTCAGAGGCTGCGCCAGGATTCTGTCCTGTCTCCATCCCTGTTATGTGGCACTGACACTTCCTGCCCCGAATCCCTGGCTCGCTCCTTCTCGGATGCTGAGCAGACACCCACCCTCAGGCTGGCCTCCCAAAGCCGGCCAGTGCAAGCCTGCTGAGAAAGGCCCCACGTAGCTGAGAGCAAGCTGGCCACTCTGCTCTGGGAAAAGGAGGTGCTGAGTGAGATCCCCGGCTCTGGGACCTCACCCTCTCCCTCCTGGGAGGGGAAGGGATTTACCACTCTGAGCAATGTGAATTCACTGTATTATCACTATTATTATTTGAGACAGTTTCACTCTTGTCGCCCAGGCTGGCGTGCAATGGCGCCATCTCGGCTTATTGCAACTTCTGCCTCTCAAGTTCAAGCAATTCTCTTACCTCAGCCTCCCAAGTAGCTGGGATTACAGGCGCCTGCCACCACGCCCAGCTAATTTTTGTATTTTTAGTAGATATGGGGTTTCACCATGTTGGCCAGGCTGGTTTCAAACTCCTGACCTCAGGTGATCCACCTGCCTCGGCCTCCCAAAGTGCTGGGATTACAGGTGTGAGCCGCTGTGCCTGGCCCACTGCATTATTATTAACACAACTGACCTCCATGCCTGAGCTCAGATCTGTCTTTTACCAGCTGTGATGGTGCGCATGCCTCAGACCCCCTCAGGGCCTCAGTCTGCTTGCTATAAATGGGAGTGTCATGGCTTCCCCCAAGAGCTACTGTAAGGACCTGTTAGAGAGCTGTGTGCTAAACATGCTCTGTAAACTGTAAAGCTTTGTCTAGACACTTCCAGACCATGTAAAGTTGGATCAGGTCTCTCCCAAGCTTGACCTTCAGCAACCACAGTCGCTCACAGGCACTTTGGCTAAACCAGCAGGCGTGGAGCCAGGGACACCACCAGGCTTAAAGAGTGATAATAGTCAGCTTTGTCTTTGGTCCTGCAGGTAAATGAAATCC
Organism: Saimiri boliviensis; assembly: GCF_048565385.1. Classification (NCBI taxonomy): domain Eukaryota; kingdom Metazoa; phylum Chordata; class Mammalia; order Primates; family Cebidae; genus Saimiri; species Saimiri boliviensis. The sequence goes on from NC_133454.1 coordinate 102,480,315, forward strand.
AGTTTTTTTTTTTCTTTTTTTTGAGACTGAGCCTCACTCGTTCGCCCAAGCTGGAGTGAAATGGCAAGGTCTCAGCTCACTGCAATCTCCGCCTCCCAGGTTCAACTGATTCTCCCACCTCAGCTTCCTGAGTAGCCGGGATTACAGGGGTGTGCCACCATGCCGGGCTAATTTTTTATACTTTTAGTAGAGACGGGGTTTCACCACGTTGGTCAGGCTATTCTCTAACTCCTGATCTCGTGATCCACCTGTCTCAGCTTCCCAAAGTGCTGGGATTATAGGCATGAGCCACCACACCTGGCCATGAAATCCAGTTTGTAGGGTTCTTTGAAATCCTTGGGTGGTAGGTTGTGATAAGGCTAAACTGTCCAAAATGGGCCTCATTGAACAAGTCCTCTGTGATGTCATCTTCCTGTCCACCTTATCTTCTTTGCTCTGTGTGTGTGTGTGTGTGTGTGTGTGTGTGTGTGTGTGTGTATGTGTGTGTGTGTGATGGGGTGTTGCTCTATCGCTCAGGCTGCGTGCAGTGGTGAGATCATAGCGCATAGCAGTCTGGAACTCCTGGGCTCAAGCAATTCTCCCACTCAGCCTCTTGAGTAGCTAGGACTACAGGCGTGCACCACCACACCCAGCTAATTTTTATTTTTATTTTTGTAGAGATGGGGTCTCACTATTTTGCCCAGGCTTGTCTTGAACTCCTAAAGTGATCCTCCCACCTCAGCTTCCCAAAGTACTAGGATTACAGGTGTGAGCCTCTCATCTTTATCACTCAACTCTGGCTCCCAGCTACTGTCAGGGCTGAGTTAAGATGGAAATAAGAGCAGGGACTGAAGGAGAAAGGGATGTATGAGAAGGAGAGAAAACACGCATTTTGAGAAGATATGATTTGTTTTTGTTTTTTTTTTTTTGAGATGGAGTTTCGCTCTTGTCCAGGCTCAAGTGCAATGGCGTGATTCTGGCTCAGTGCAAATTCCACCTCCCGGGTTCAAGTGATTCTCCTGCCTCAGCCTCCTGAGTAGCTGGGATTATAGGTGTGTGCCATCATGTCCAGCTAATTTTGTATTTTTAGTAGCGACTGAGTCTCTCCATGTTGGTCAGGCTAGTCTTGAACTCCTGACCTCAGGCGATCCGCCTGCTTCGGCCTCCCAGAGTGCTGGGATTACAGGCGTGAGCCACCGCACCCAGCTGAGAAGATACGATTTTTAAAGTCACTGATGCTTTTGGATTGTTTGTTCATTGAACAAAACTTGGTCCCTTTAGTCATTACACAGGTTTATAGTAACAGTGGTTTATACTGATAACGGCGGCTGCCATACATAAACACCTGATTCTCTGCCACATCCTTAACAGCTACCGTATTTGACCCTCACAAAACCTTCTGGAAGTACTTCAAGTCATTTTCTATTTCAAGCTAGGGAAATTGAGACTTGGCAAATCACATAACTTGCCCAAAGTCACACAGCTAGCAAATGGCAGAGTAGGGACCCCATATCACGGCCTTTTTAACTCCAAAGAACCCAACTAGTAGGCTCTACTGCCTGTTTCATTAACTTAACAAAATATTTAACCACCTACTATATATGCTTGGGACTGTGCTTGAAGACACGGCAGGAACAGGGCAGATAGAGGGCACTTATATTCCGGAGGGGTGGGGAGGGAACAGACATGAGCAAGGTGACTTCAGACAGAGGCAGGTGCTCCGAAGGAAATAAAATAAGGTACAGTGAGGGGGGCTCCTGGGGGTGGAGGGGGAGCTCCCCGTGTGCACCCTAGACTGTAAACAAGTCATTTCAGAGGTGAGTGGATATGCCAGCCTGGGGAATATATGGAAACAAGTACTTAATTCACTCAATAGCTATTCTTATTTTCATTTACTTCCATTTTGGGTAAACAGATGGAAATTTAATGCACAAAAAGGGGGAGAGGAAAAGAGAGAAAAGAGCTTAACATTGCAAATCTTGAAACGGTATTTAAGGAACTCAGAAGTCAGTAGCATAAAGCCACCACTGCCATCATCTCTATTATTTGATAAGAAAACACTTTCGCAAGCTGAGCAAAAGATTAACGAGCCCACTTCTTTAGACTGAACGCACAGCCTATTTGTGGGCGCACCGTCTTTATGTAAAGTGCTGTCTGAGGGAAACAGCCTCCCTTCCGCATCTGGAAGGGAACAAAGAGGCACCTCAGTGTGGCACCTCACTCGTGTCAGGGGCATTTCCCCAGAACCTGGGAGCCACCCTAGGAAGCAGGCACGGCTCAGATGTCCACCTTACGCAGGAGGAAACGGAGATTCTGAGAGGTAAGGTGATTTGCTTGGATTATCGAGCCAGAAGAAAAGAGCTGGGGTTTGATCCTCATCCCATAGCCACTCGGAGGATGTACTTCTTTCTCTACTGGGAAACCATGACCTATAGCTTGATCTTGAAGCATTTGCCTAGACAAATAATGATCAGTGATGACTTAAAAAACCAAGTGCTGGTCTGAGTGCAGTGGTTTTCTCAACAAGTTGATCACAACCAGTTAGAGATTTCCTTGTTCCTTCTCCACTCCCAGTGTTTCACCTGACTAGCAAAAGAAAAAACAAACATGCACACACATACACACACACACACACACACACACACACACACACTACAAATGCTTTGCACTGTGGCTCACGCCTGTAATCCCAGCACTTTGGGAGGCTGAGGTGGGCAGATCCCTTGGCCCCAGGAATTCAAGACCAGTCTGGGTGACATGGCAAAACCCCATTTCTACAAAAAATAAAAAAATTAGCCAGGCATGGTGGAGTGAGCCTATAGTCCCAGCTACTCAGGAGGCTGAGGTGGGACAATTGCCTGAGCCCAGAAGGTCGACACTACAGTGAGCCATGATCACACCACTGCATCCCAGCCTGGGTGACAGTGAGACCCTGTCTCAACAACCACCACCACCACCCAACTAATTTTTATGTTTTTAAAGTGTAGATCCATTTCTGTTATAAAATATGGGCTCTAAAACAACGAAAGTCCTTCTGTGACTTTTGCTGCTTGTGCCATTCACCTCTCCCAGTCTTCTATGGCTGTCCTTTAAGGTTCAGTTAAAAATGCCACGTCTGCTCCGACAGGTCCCCCAACTACTCCAGCCGTCTCAGAATACGCTTCAATGTGATGCCGCTGCTGCTGCTTCTTACCATGTACCAGGCACTAGGCTAAGTGCCTTATGTGTATTAACTCAATTGATCCCCACAACACCCCTATGAGGTTGGCACTATTAATCCCCTATTAAGAAGAGACGGTGCTGGGCTCAGTGGCTCATGCCTGTAATCCCAGCACTTTGGGAGGCCTAGGAAGGTGGATCACTTGAGGTCAGGAGTTCGAGACCAGCCTGGCCAACATGGCTAAACCCCATCTCTACTAAAAATACAAAAATTAGCCAGGCATGGCGGCACATGCCTATAATCCCAGCTACTTGGGAGGCTGAGGCAGGAGAACAGCTTAAACTCAGGAGGTGGAGGCTGCAGTGAGTCAAGATTGTATCACTACACTCCCACCTGAGTGACAGAGTGAGACACCATCTGTGCCCCTCACCACCCAAAAAAAGAAGACGCTGAGATGCAGAGGCTAAATGACATGCCCGAGGCCACCCAGCTCGAGAGTGGCAGGGCTGGGATTGGAATCTGGGCAGGCTTCAGAGCCTGAGGGATGACCTCATGCACCATCATGCAGCTGAGCTTCATCCTGCGTTGTCTGGTGGGTTTTGCTCATTTGTTTACTTCCATCTTGCTTTTGCCTCCCTCGTCAGGCTGGAGACTCGATCACATAAGCCACTCTTTATCATTCTCCTAGAGCCCTTCTCCACGGTTCACAGGAGTCCAGGGAGAAATAGGAGCTAGTAAGTCAAGCACTTAAGACAGTATCTGCCTTTGAATGTGTGCTCTATAATGCTCGCTGTAGCTAGCAGTAGTGGTAGTGCCAGTAGTAGCAGTGATCTTGGTAATTGTATTATTATGATTAGTCACAGTGGCAGTGGTTAATTAGTAGTAATATCATCAGTAGTAGCGTTGGTAATTGTATTGGTAGTAGTATTACCGACCCGGATATCACTTGAGAATCACATTTTAGGAAATGTCATGCTACCTCAATGAAGACAGCCTGCTCTGAGTGTCAAACATGTTGTCTAAATGTGTTTATGGCCATTATAATGGGGAGGAGACACCATTTAATAAGCACTTTTAATGTGCCTGGCATTTAGCTAAGTGCTTTACTGTATTATCTCATTTAATCATAGGAGCCATATTACTATCTTTACCCTTTTACCAATAAGGAAACTGAGGCCCAGGAAGATGAGCTGACATGGTCATACTCCTAAAAGGTAGTCAAGATAACACCTCCGGGATGACCCAAGAGGCTCACTGCACCCTCCTCCCCTTGGTTGCCATCAGAAGCCCCAGGTGGCAAGATGGCATGCACCTATAATCCCAGTTACTCGGGAGGCCGAGGTGGCAGGATCACTTGTGCCCAGGAATTCAAGGCTGCAGTGAGCCATGATTGTGCCACTGCATTCATTCCAGCCTGGGTGACAGAGTGAGCCAGTCTCTTAAAGACAAAAAAGCCCCAGGTCTCCATTTCCAACCAAGTGGCTGGAACCGAGAGCACTGACACTTTTGTTGGCTCCAGCAATTTGAAATTCTGTCCAGCCTGGCATGGAACAGGGAAACCAAGAACCAGGCTGGACACACACTTATCTTCTGCCAGGATCTCACCCGGACAAAGGCGTCAACCTCTGAGCAGGTCCTGGTAGCCCTAGCAAAAAGAGCTCTATGGGAACTGGAGAGCAAGATTAGTGTTACGTCAGCACCCTGGTCTCATCTCTCCTTAATCTGTCTGGGGGTGCAGGACCACAAAGCAAACTTCTCCAGGGCAGACCTTTAATAGGAGCATCAAGCATCAAGACAAGCAGCATGGGAGGGGCTTCCTGGACCCTCTGCTGCCCTCATTCTCAGAAGGGTTTAGGCCCCAAGGAGGGAAGTACGGGAAGAAGGACGATAAAACCTGGCCAATCACAAATAGCTGGACCATTTCGGGCAGGCCACAGCCACAAGCTCAGTCCTGTGTGTCTTGGCCCACAAGGTCCATCCATTTCTATGCTCCATCCTGCACCACGCTGCCCGTGTTCTCTTGCTCTGCTCCTCCCCGTCACCCTCTCTCCTGGGTGCCTTGCTTCCTCTAGCAACTTGGTCTCTGTATATGCTGCTACCCTGCCCGACACAAACCACTGTGTTGATCATCATAAGAGCAGACACTCAGTGCATCCTCGACCCTGTTCTAAAAGTATGTCAGGCACAGTCGCTCATGGCTATAATCCCAGCACTTTGGGAGGCCAAGGCAGGAGGATCACTTGGGCCCAGGAGTTTGAGACCAGCCTGGGCAACATGGCAAGACCCTATTTCTAAAAAAAGAAAAAAAAATTTTTTTTCTAAAAAAAGAAAAAAAAATTTTTTTTTTCTAAAAAAAGAAAAAATTTTTTCACTGCAACCTCTGCCTCCTGGGTTTAGGCAATTCTCCTGCCTCAGCCTCCCAAGTAGTTGCAACTACCAGCACGTGCCACCACACCCAGCTAATTTTTATATTTTTAGTAGAGATGGAGTTTCACCATGTTGGCCAGGATGATCTCGATCTCCTGACCTTGTGATTCACCCGCCTCGACATCCCAAAGTGCTGAGATTATAGGCGTGAGCCATTATGCCCGGCCCAAAAATTTTTTTAAAAGTTAGCCAGGTGTGGTGGGCATACCTGTGGGCCCGGTTACTTGGGAGGCTGAGGTGGGAGGATTGCTTGAGCCCAGGACGTCAAGGAGGCAGTGAACTGAGACTGTGCCTCCACACTACAGCCTGGGAGACAGAGCGAGACCCTGTTTCCAAGAAAACCCCAAAAGTATGTTAATTCATTGGGTCTTCATGTCTTAGAGGTGATTAGGAGCCTTGAAGAGGTTAAATGACTGGCTGAAGGTTATAAAAAATGGCAAGGTAGATCTCAAATATACACCTTTGAATAGCAGTGCCTTCCTCAGATGGGGCTATTCCGGCTGGCTAAGAAGCCACAATACCAGATGTTTCTAGCCCGACCCCAAATCAGAACTCTGGGAAGGGCTGGACACTCCTCCTGTTTTCGTGTCCTGGACACACCAGCAGGCTCCAAGCCTCCTTTTTTTTTTTTTTTTTTTTTTAATGGGGTTTCACCATGATGGCCAGGCTGGTCTTGAACTCCTGACCTCAGGTGATCCACCCACCTCAGCCTCCCAAAGTGTTAGATTACAGGTGTGAGCCACTGCGCCCGGCCGCTCCAAGCCTTCTGAGTGTGCCTCTCTCCACAGAGGTGGAGATGTGCCACGCGGGCTGGGGAAGAGGAGGCAAGGGGCCAGGATATGAGGCACACGGACCGCTCTGTGGACCAGTGGCCCTCTGCCATTCCTACTCTCCCTGCCTGACCACCCCTCAAAGGTCTGGCTTTGGCATCTGTGCTGCTGTTCTCAGTAGATGCCTGGGGGAGCCCAAGCCTCCAGCAACCCAGGTTCTGATGCGGAGCCACGGTCCCCTCCTGTCGACCTCAGGCCCTCTGCACCTCTGCCTGCATGGCTTCCTCTGGCTCCTCTGCTTGATGACGCTGCCTTTCAGCAATTCACTGGCAAGCTGGTGGGCCTCCTGCCTGCCTACGTGTCTGTGTAGTCTTTATCCCTACCGCCCCAGACCTCTCATTCCCCAGGAGGGTGATGGCTGAGGAGGTATCTCCTCTGCCAAAGATTCTGTTCCAGCTAGCCCATCTCTCTGCCCCCAGGCACAACCAGCCAGGGCCACGTCTAACCAGATGGTTGTCCATTCTCCTCCAGACCTCAGAGGAAGGAGGCTCCCGATCTCCCTGGGCAACCTGGATCCCTGACAGGAGACTCTTTCACTTTCTGAGCTTGATCTCGGGTGATGACACACCCTGCAGGGCAGCAGCTGTGACTAATTCTGTGTTTTCCACTCTGCCTTGTGCCTGGCTGGTGCCTGGGATGCAAAGCTGCCAGCAAGAAAGGCACCCTGGGAGCGTGTGGGACGGCTCTGCTGCAGAGCTTTCCCAGGATAGCGAGGGGCGGGGCTGGAATGGCCCCAGAGAAGGTGGCCCCAAGGGCCGGGGCTCACCCAGCATGCCTCAGAGCTGCAGGATCAGATCTCAGCAGCCAGCTGGGAAAGCCACAGCCTGGCACCCAGAAAGGTAAGGGGCATGTGAGAGAGACCTTGGGTTTGAATCCTGGCCTTGCCACTTATCTCTGGGTATCCCTCGGCCTCCCGTCTTCACTTGTAAAATGGAGGTAGTGATAGCATCCAACTTGCTGATGTGCTTTGGGCAAAGAAGTAGGTAGAAATGGGCTTTAAAGGAAGGGCGTATGTGATCTCACTTTGTCCTACTGGATAGAATTACTTAGCCCCATTTCACAGGTGAGGAGCTTGAGGCATGGAAGCGCCCTCTGTGGCTCTGAGCCCAGGCTTCTGCCCCAAAGTCTGAACTGTTTCTTGATGCACCAGGCTCACTGCAGCAGTGGATGAAAGCAGGTTGGAGGCTTCATCATTCCCTGCAAAGCTGCCTGCTCGCCATGCTGAGTTCCTGCTGCTTCTGCCACTCCCTCTTCCCATCATCGTCTCTCCTCCCAAAACCAGAGCAGAGAGCTCTGGGGAGAAGGGCCCTTACAGAAAGATATGAATGGAATGCCACAGTGAACTCCATACACAAGAGATGGACACACATCCCTTCCCTTAGTCGGCATGGGCGTGGTCAGACACAGCCCCTAATGGAAGGAATCAGGGTACCTTTCTTCAAAGCAGAAATATGAGTACAGACTTGAGTGGTGCCATCAATGGTGTCCTGCTGCAAAACCCATGTCACCAAACTGAGTTCCTTCTCCCATGTGTGCAAGGCAGTAGACTAGGAGGTCACTTAATCCCAAACAAACCCAGAGAGCCACCAATCCCCACCCAGATGGCCTCTACAGCCAGACAACCACGGCCACACTGAAATCAGGGGCTCTGTCCAATTCTAGCTGGGTGAACACAGTCTCCCATACTTCTAGGCGGGGCAGAGGATGGAGCTTCAAGGGGACGAAGTGTAGAGAGAGGCAGAGATGGAAAGACAGGTGTACATCCCCACACTCACAAAAGCAAAGCTCTCTTACTCTGGAACCCTAGCAAACTCCAGCTGCTTTTCCCATCAGGAGAGGTTTTTCCCCAGAGCTCTGGCGAGGGTATCATGGTGCTTGGGCCTTGATGCGACACTGGCGCAACCCAGCCTGCCATAATGCTGTGAGCTCAGTGCTCCCAGGAGGGATCCCCACAGCCTCTAGGGCCTTCCCTGTGAGAGTGAGCCAGAGGGCAGCAGGTCTGCTCAGCTGCCAGGCTGTTGGCTCCCCAAGTATTTTTAGGGTGTCTTCCTTTTGTGTCAAAACCTAAAAATTTTAGATGCTTTTTTTTTTTTTCTAATGGGGTTCCAATTTCCCATGTGTCTGCTATTCATTTGAAATGATTCATGGAAAAAGATCTTTGCTACCAATTTATTTGTGCTACAGATAGTGTGGTTTTTAAATAAACGGCAATCTAAACACATGCACGTGTGTCTGTTACCATGCAAGCTCAGCTGCTATAACCACATAGGGCCACACAACTCAGATCAGGAAGAAACCGTGATGCTGTGTGTTAGAGTACTGGGGGCTGGGGGCTGGGACCCTCCTGGGGGAAAGCCACAGGACACGACGCAGATGCCCAAGGAGGCTGAGGAAAGTGCCAACAGAGGAACGCCTGCCCCCAGGCCTACAGCCATGACAGTCTGAGGGCCCAGCAGCCAGGACAACCGGCCTGAAGAAGACTCCTGTCCTCTTCTCCAGTCACCTTTGTGTGGGTGACCCGGCCTCAGCCCGGCACCTTACCAAATAGCAAGCAAGCCTCCTGCCTCCTCCTTCCCAAACGTCTTCCCTGCCCTTTCTCCCTCCCAGCCCACTCCTTCAACCACAACACTTCCCCACAAAGCAGGAACAGCTGGGGCTTAGGGCCTGTGCTCTGGCCCCAGCTCACACCAAAAGCATCTTTGAGGATGCCCCGGCTCCACCTCCAGTCTTCTTGCTGTGTCAGGCCCGGGGTGGCCCTCCTCAGACTTGCATTTGCCTGCCAGCTCTCAGAGAAATAAAACAATGATGACATAATAAGGATACTAGCACTGATAACAGCAATGGTAGCACTTACTAGGCTCCTACGAGGTGAGTGCTGGGCCACCACTGTTTTACATTCCTCTTAGTGACAGGAGGTACAGTGTAGTGGTTATGAGGGGCACAGCTGTGTGGTGGGGCCAGTTAGTCTCTCCGTGCCTCCACTTACTCATCTGTAAAATGGGGCTCTGAAGAGCACCTCTTTCCTGATAGTATATGAATTAAGTGAGCATCCACCCGCAAAGTGCTTAGCACAGTGTCAAGCACATAGTAAATACTTAGTAAATCCGCCTTAGTGCCTTTGTTTTCTGGGGCACTGAGAAAGCAGACCTGGCTGTGGAGCCAGCTGTGGATTGCAGAGCTGATGAGACTCAATGCCCCACAAAGACAGCAGGCAGTTAGGTAGGGCACTGCAGAGCCTCCAGAACTTCCAGTGTGGAGGTCTCAGATTGTCTTCCCGGTAGGGTGCCGAGTCCCGTGGGCTCTGCCTCTCCTGGGCCTCACTGTGTAGTGAAGTGTGTGCAGACAAGCCTTCCCAAACCAAGTGCAAGCCTTTCCCACTTCCTGGACCCTCAAACTCACAACTCTTGAGCCCACGAACAAACCTTACCTTAAGTGGCCATGCAGTGGCCTCCATGTGAGGTTCATGCCAGTACATACGAGGTTGTGGACAAGTTATAAAAAAGCACATTTTTGCCCAGCGCAGTGGTTCACACCTGTAATCCCAGCACTTTAGGAGGCCAAGGCAGGCTGATCACCTGAGTATGGGAGTTCAAGACCAGTCTGACTAACATGGCGAAACCCCATCTCTACTAAAAATACAAAATTAGCCGGGCATGGTGGCAGGTGCCTGTCATCTCAGCTATTTGGGAGGCTGAGGCAGGAGAATCGCTTGAACCTGGGAGGTGGAGGTTGTGGTGAACCGAGATCGCACCATTGCACTCCAGCCTGGGCAACAAGAGCAAAACTCCATCTTAGAAACAAAACAAAACACAAAACCAAAACAAAACACAAAACCAAAAACCAACCAAACAAAAAATAATAAAAAAGCATATTTTCCAGGCAGAAAATGTCAAAAAAGCAGCCCTCTGAGAAGACCAATTAGAAAAGGTATCCTGTCCTCAGGCTGACACGGCTCCCTGTGCATCCCCTACTCATGCCCCTCACTGGGTTCTGTTGTGCAGTACACAACCTACACATCTGTTCTTTGTAGCGCTGCCTCCAGCTAGGAAAGTGTTGGGACCCTCTAGTGAAAGTACCTGACTAGGAGCCCACAGGCTTGGGTCCAGGGGCTATTCAACTCCTAACCTGCTGGAGATCAGACAGCTGCCAGGGCCATGATGGTCTCTGTAATGGATAGGGCAAAACACGCCCAAGACCCCTAATAACAAAGATGGCAGCAGTGGTCATTTCATCACTTTTGAATGGGATAACCCCAGGAAAAGAGGTGACAGCTACCACTGGCCAAGGGCCAGTTACCACCCAGCCCCCATCCTACATGCTTTTTCTCAGAACACTAACATTCCTAAGTGTGTGTGGCTATCACATTTTATAACAAGGCAGCTGAATTTCAGAGAGCCCAGTGAGCACGTGCCAGACTGGGCACGAGGCCAAAGCCCATGTTCTGAGCCTCAGTGGTTCCACGGTGCATCAGCTTAGGGTATAGAAAAAAAAAAAAGTCCCGCTGCACACCAGTGCAGGCCTTCATCCGTCGGAATTCCTGGCCGCCTCCTCACAGGCACAGAGCACAGCTCCAGAGCCCCTTTCTCACCCTGTCAGTCAGGCATCAGTCAGTCGGTCAATGCATATTTGGGAGCACGTCTCACCAGGTGCTCAGCCCAAGGAAGATCCCTACCGTTCATTGTTCAGGGTCATTCTCGGGGGGTCCAGGTTGGGGTTCTCCATGGACTCCATCTGTGGACATCGCAGGAAGTAGTAGAGCGTGTGGAGGGCGTCGGGGGACCAAGTGATGGGCTGTGGCGGCTGGCGGGCCTGGCGGGCAGGGCTGGCACCCGGGCAAAGGGGGTGGCGCCCCTGCATGTGGTGCATGGCACGGGAGACCAAGTCACCTGGTGGGGGGAGGGGGCATGGAGGGCAGAGGGGAGGAAGAGGAAAAAAAGAAGACAAAGTCTGAGTTCACAGCCCGTATTCTTCCAAGGATGCTCCTGGCTGAAGCTCCCTAGCCTTAGCGCGTAATTACTGTTTACCCTGCAGCTAACAGGCGGGCGGAGGTGGAAGCTGTCACCTAGATGCACAATAGCAATTTCGTTTCCCTTTCATTTCCCTCTGGCTGAATTAAATACTTGGCAGGGCCTGTCTCCTCCAGAACTTAGGCTAATGTGGTTTCTTTTTCGACATCCCCACTCTCTCCACCACCCCCATGGGCCTCTCCCCAGATCTCTGACCGAGGGAATCTCTCTGGGTCTCTTTTCCCAGCCTCTACCAGCCAGAGCCAGGCTCTGTGGCAATTCTCCCCTGCACTGTCTTGTGCAAAACTCAGACTATTTCAGCAGAGAAGGTCCCTCTGTCTCAGCACCAATTACAATCACCATCACCACCATCATCACCTGCTGAGGACTCATTATGTGCAAAGTATGCAGTTCCCTAGAAATATGATTTAACTTAATCCTGACAGTGCTAGGGGTAAGTATTATTCCCATTTTACAGATAAAGAGCTTGAAGTTTATGGCCGGGCACAGTGGCTCATGCCTCTAATCCCAGAACTTTGGAAGGCTGAGGCAGGCAGCTCATGTGAGGTCAGGAGTTCAAGACCAGCCTGGCCAACATGGTGAAACCCCGTCCCTACTAAAAATACAAAAAATAGCTGGGCATGATGGCACTAGCTTGTACTCCCAGCTACTCAGGAGACTGAGGCAGGGGAGTCGCTTTAACTGGGGAAGCGGAGGTGGCAGTGAGCTGAGATTGTGCCACTGCACTCCAGTCTGGGTGACAGAGTGAGACATCGTCTCAAAAAAAAAAAAAAAGGACTTGAGGCTTATCTGATAAACAAACATTTCCTGACCCCATGCACTCATTCTGGTCACCGATGCCTCAGAGCCCACATATTAAGTTAACTAATCATGGCTGTGTGGCTAGAAAACGGAAGAGTCTAGACTTGAATTCAGGTCTGTTCGACTCCAAAATCCATGGACTTCACTGTGAACTATAGGCTGCAGCCTGCTCTGCTGGAGCCTGTGGGATCCCCATGTCCTGTGTTGTGTCTCTACCCAACTCAAGTCTTTTCAATGTCTCACCAGCCCCAGACAGGAAATGCCTATCATTGTGTGAGGCCACAATGCTGAGGAAGGATGAGCTGAAGCAGCCCCAGAACCTGCAGGCACCTCCGCTCCAAGAACAGCAGCTCCTTCCCACTCTCATGGGCCTGAGCTCTCAGGGAGGCTCCCTGGGGGTCAGCTTCAGCCCCATCCCTGGTGATTCCTTACAGAGAAAGAGAAGTCCCCCCTTACATAGTGATCAGAGCCTCAGTTTCCTCATCTGTAAAGTGAAAATGGTAGTATCTACCCCACCGATTCTGAGGGCTCAAAGAAATAATAAATGGAAAGCACTTTACATTATGCTTGGCATAGAGTCAGTACTTGGTAGGGCTGAACTTAGATTTAACTTACAATTAATGTCCTGTTATTATTACTCCTTTATCCTACAGGCTGCCTCCTGTGGACTCTTCCTTCCAGGCCCACTGCCTGCCATCAAACTCTGCCCCACATTTCCCAGGACAGGAGGAGTCTGTGCCCTGAAATGCCAGATCCCAACCCTGCCCTTAGGCTTCATGGGTGGCAGAAACTGGCATCACAACCATCAGCCAACCTACCTCACAGCAGCCAGTTATACAGCTAGGTTGGCTGCTAATAAGTTGAAACCTGGCTCCCATTTCTCCAGGTCTAAATGTCATAACTTTTGGCAGAATCACAGGACCACAAGGAGGAGAAATCAAAGAGTCTGTGATAGCATCAAAGAGAAATCTTGTTGAAATATCATTTCCAAGGCTCGACAAGGTAGAAGGCATCATCCTTAATTATTTTTATTGTTATTTCATTGTTATCGGTGGAGAACCCTTTGGCAGCATACTTCCTGCTGCATGTAGATAAGAAAATCAAGGAAGAAATGGAATCTCCCTTCCAAACTGAGGGAGATAACCCAAAAGTTCAGAAAAACCATGAAGACAGCTGGAGGTGGACATCGCCCACTGCTTCCATTCAAGCCCTGCTGTGGCCAGTTTCTCTCAAACACCAGAAAGACAGAGGCCTGCAGAGAACTCTGACTGTGACGTCTAAAAACTTAATGCTGTGTGGCAACCCATTTATGGGTAAAAAAAGTAGCTTGCTTTGAACATTCTCCCAGGGTGATTTTTGCCTCCTGCCACTTTGTATTTTCTAGGCTTCATGATAGACGTGAAAAGATAGACAAAATGTCACTTAACTTTTTCAGCCACCCCTGTAAGACCTTTCTACTCTACAGACAAGGAAACCAGCTTACAGGAGTTAAATGATCCATCCCAGTTCCACAACTAGATAACTAGTAATCAATCAGCCAGGATTCAAACCTGGGGTCCTGCTTCCCAAATGCATGCTCTTGGCCATTGCATGGCTGCTACTAAAAGTGTGATCTGTGAATGGGGACAGGTCCACACATTACTGGTTTGTAGCACGTTAATTTCAGAAGAATGAATTTTTTAAAACTTACATAGCAATTGGACAGTAATTTTATGTCTAGCTAATGTAATAATAATTTTAAAGATTGGGCTTGCATTTCACATGTCTTATTTCCCTTTTCTAGACATTCATTTTGATTGTACATTATAAAGGTTTCATTCTGCAGCAGAGTAGGGGAAATAAAATCTCTGATCCTTTACCATAGCTAGTGTGAGAAGTCGTGATCCAGGCTGGGCTGGGCTCTTGGTTTAAGCATGGTGGCAATCAGAGCTTCTTCTGAAACTTCCCTGTACTTGAGAATCAGTGGATCCTACACTCAATGAAACCTTAGTCTGTAGCCCAGAAACACCCACCAGGCAAGGAAAAACAAGTCCTCCCTCCTTGTTAACCATGAAAGACTTGATTAGAGGTGCTAGGTTTCACTCTGGTCCTTCCACCCCTCATTATGAGCCATCAAATAAAAACAGCAGGAGAGAGTCTGGAATTCAGCACCGGATTCAATATAAGGCCTTGAGCATCTGGCTCCCTTCAAAAAGAATTGTTTTGTTTTGTTTCTTTTGTATCCTCTCCCTTTAAAATTTTTGTGGGTACAGAGGGACAGAGCAAAGGCACAAATCCCAAAACTCCCTGTGAAGCTGGACCTCATACAAGAGTGAAACTTCTCACCCTACCTGGCAGGCTGGTGTTGGCGAGGTGCAGGGAGTTAATGCATGTCAACCTGGGGTACACGCTGAGGTCCAAGGGGCTCAGTGCCAAGTATCACTGGCCTCATTAAGTTCTTTAGTCTCAGGGAGAAAAACTGCAATATCTGCCTCCACCTCCGTCTCCTCCCTCCTCCACAGCGGGTTAGCAAAAACCCTGGTTTCAGAGGGAGGGACAGGGCAACGTGGCATGTGACACAGCCTGTTCTCTGGTCTGTAAAAAGATGCTATGAGGGGGCTTCTTCCCTTGGCCCTGAGGAGTGGCTGGGCCAGAATGTGGACCAATCCTAGGTGAGTTTTAGGAGAAAACGTTTGGTGGGACAGACCTCATTATTCCTAACACATGCATACTCACAGGCATGCACGTGTGCACGCGCGAGCACACATGCACTCACGCACACACACATGCGCACACGCACATGCACGCTGCACCTCAGGTACTGTTCTTTGTACCAGGTACTGTTCTAAGCAATGAGGACACAGCCATGGAAAAGGGAGATCAAGTCTCCAATCTCATGAAGCTGACTCTTCTAGTCAGAGGAGAGAGATGACAAATTATTCCTAAGTAAATGCAGAATACATGTCATGTGGTGATCAGTGCTTTAATGAAATCAAAGTCACAAAAGGGAAGACAGTGGAATGAGGGCGTGGTGTTCACGGAAAGCCTGAATGAGAAGGTGCCATTTGGGCAGAGGCTTGAAAGTGTGACGGACCAATGTATTTGGGTATCGGGGGAAAGTGTTGTAGGCAGAAGGAAAACCAGTGCAAAGGCTCTGGAGTGGGAGGGTCCCTAGCCAGGAGGCCAGGTGGCTGAAGTGTAATCCACAGAGAAAAGATGAAGTGATGAGGTCAGATCACATACGGATCCTGGGCTAGAGTGAGGATTTTGGATTTTACTGAGTGAATCAGGAAGCCACTGTGGGGTGATAGAGGGGGTAGATATTGAGCAGATAAGTGACAAAACTCAATTTAAGTTTTAAGTGGGCAGCTTGGGGCTGGGTGTGGTAGCTCATGCCTGTAATCCTAGCACTTTGGGAGGCCAAAGCAGGGTGCTCGCTTGAGGTCAGGAGTTCGAGAATAGCCTGGCAAACATGGTGAAACCTCGTCTCTATTAACAATACAAAAATTAGCTGGGCATGGTGGTGCACACCTGTAATCTCAGCTACTAGGGAGGTTGAGGCAGGAGAATCTCTTGAACCCAGAGGCAGAGGTTGCAGTGAGCCAAGATCGTGCCACCACACTCCAGCCTGGGTGACAGAGTGAGGTTCCATCTCAAATAAAACAAAACAAAAAATGGTCAGCCTGGGCTCGGTTGGTAGCAGTGGGGGTGGTGAAAGGGGCAAACTGAAACTCAGGATCGTTTTAGGTGGTAGAGCCCACAGGTCTTGGCCCCTTGGCCAGTGGTAAAGGTGGAAAGATGTCAAGCCCTTCCCAGGGGGAGGCCTCTGAATGCTCCTCCCTTAGGCTGGCCTGGGGCTGTAACGAGGATAGGGCTGCCATGAGAAGAGGCAAAGGATCAGCCCCTGATCTTGACCTCAGCTGTCCCACGGAGCTAATGGCTGGACTGCTCATTTTATCCAGGAAGCCCACAGCCCTAGACATGTCCAGAGTCAAGCCCCCGGCTCTGATCCATGTGACTCGGAGAAGAAAATCACTTTTCTTTTCTAAGCCTCAGTTCTCTCATCGGGATATACCTTGCTGAGTTGCTCTGAGGAACAAATGAGACAAAGTGAATATGGTGCTTCACAATGGTGCCTCGCACACAGAAGGTGCTCACTTAATGTTCAAGTGTAAAGTAAAACCAAAGTGCTCTCCAGTGGACTGAGGGCTGTGTCCTCGAGGCAGGAGAACTCACCAAACCACGACTGTGCTAGGCCCTGAGACAGTCCATTGTCCAGGAGACACTTCTCAGGGGTGGAAATGGAGCCGTACACCAGAGCCCACTTCCTGTGGGGTCCCTCAGGGGACAGGGGACCCAGGCGACAACATCCTGACCCTGCCTGCTTTCATGTCACCAGGAGACAGGGAGTCAGAAATCCTGCTTTCTCTCCCACCCCTATGGCGGCTCTGCTCTGTGACCTTGAACCAGGCACCTTCATTTCCCGTCCGGAGAGGGGGCAGAATAATGCAGGGAAGGAGGAAGCCACATCCTGAAGAAACAGAGGCTTGCCGTTTATTGCTCAGGGGTCAGAAGACTCAAGGGAATCACGATGGGGAAGGCAGGAGCAGAGGGAAACTCAGCGTGTGCCCGTGCTGTGTGCTGTGGCCCCTGCACTTGGTGGGCTCAACAGAGCAAGGGGGAATGAAGGCAGCAAGGTATGTAGCTCGATTTCCCAAATAAAATGGGTCATGAGAGGGGGAGCTCAGGAGCCAGCAGGGATTTCACCCCTCCTAACACCCTGGAAGCAGCTGTCAATGGTAAAGAGCCACATCAAGATCCAGATGTGTGCCTCAGAGCCCCGAGTCCTGGGAGCTGCCACCCAGCCACACCTGCCTTCAGCCAGAGGAACACTGTTATCTTCCTTTTTCTACACTGAGGCTTTGGGGGTGCTTTTTACTGAAGGAGCACCAGTTGTGAATTCAGAGCCTGTGGGGCCAGGCAGGTGAAATAAGTGAAACTGGCCGCCTGGGTGAAACCCAGGTCTCTGGCAAAATGGGGAACACACGCCGCCCACTTCACTGCTACCTAGCTCCTGTGGATCACTGCTGTGCCGGAATGGGGTGCCATGTCGCTAGATCATCTGGTTTTTCAAGAGAAACCAAAAATCCAGATTTGTGTATTTGCAACCTCTTGATCTTCAAGGAAGGCAAGGCACTCGGAGGAGGAGGAGGCCAGAGCCTAGAGGGCGAGCTCTCCCTGCCTTCCCCCCACCCTGGGGCCTCGCTGTCATGCTGCCATCTAGCTAGACACTGAGGCCACACTTACTCAGCTCTGAGATGCTGCCCACGCAGGTGGCCAGGAGGGACTGCTCCAGGGTCCGGAGCTCCAGTTGGGCATAGGCGTCGGCTCGCTCGTCATGGCCCAGGGACCCGCCATTGTAGGGGCTGAAGTACGCAGGGAGGGAGAGGACACCTGTGGGAAAGAAGGCACACAGGTCACACTTAGGAAGGAGGGGAAGCTTGGTGGGCCCCAGCCTGCTGTGGGCAGGGCTGAGCCCTGCTCCCCTGCTCTTGAGAGCGGTTCAGTAGGCAAAATCTCTTTGAGCCTTGAGGACTTGGGAACTTTGACTGTGGATGACGGTGCTACAGGGACCAGAATGAGAAATAGCTCACTTCTAGCTGTGGTTTTAAGCACGTGGAGGCCGGGCGTGGTGGCTCAGGCCCGTAATCCCTGCACTTTAGGAGGCTGAGGTAGGTGGATCACCAGCCTCAGGAGTTTGAGACCAGCCTGACCAACATGGAGAAACCCAGTCTCTAATAAAAATACAAAATTAGCTAGGCATGGTGGCGCATGCCTGTAATCCCAGCTGCTCGGGAAGCTGAGGCAGGAGAATTGCTTGAACCCGAGAGGCAGAGGTTGCAGTAAGATGAGATTGTGCCATTGCACTCCAGCCTGGGCAACAAGGGCAAAACTCTGTCTCAAAAAAAAAAAAAAAGAAAAAGCACATGGAGACCATCCTTTCTTGGAAGTGCCCAAGAAACTGGCCTGCTTGGGCTCCTGGATCATACAAGCATTCATTCATTCACTCACTTGCTGAATGTTTACAGAGTGCCTGACTCAGCACACGTGTTGTGCTACACACAGGGTTCTGGGGTGACAAAGAGACTGGCTTTGTTTTCATACAGCTCAGGGATGCCCGAGTCAGATGTAAATGCCCATCTTGCTTTCCTGAAGGGCAGTGCCACCCTGAGTCCTGTCTTTTCCCCATGCTGGGAACAACCATTCGAAAGGGATAGTGCCTTCCCCACTCCAAGAAGGGGACGTGTCCTAGCCATGGGCCAAGTCCAATTAATGTTTTTCATTAACACTTCAACAGCAGCAGAGCAGAACTGTCAGAATCAATCCCAGAGGGTGACAGCCTGTAAATTTCTGCAACTCCCTATGCGGCTTCTTAGAAAGCACCAGAAAAGCAAAATCAGACTGGTTTAAATACATGTTGGCTCTTAAGAGCATGTGGCCACAGAGATTGTAGTTGTAGTCAGAACCTAGGTACGGATTCCCAACTTTCGGTAACCACTGTTTCTTTAATGGACACATCTTTTTCCAACACTTAGTCACAACCATTATTTTTTTCCTTTTTTAAAGAAACCCACAGGAATTTAATCACTTTTGGAGAAATTCTCTGAAAACTGCTTGAGATAACTGGAGAGTCCTGGGATGTGGCCATGTCTGGGTTTGAATCCCCCAAACATGTGTGTTGTAACAAGGACAATAGCAGCAACAGGTACAGCAGGCAGGGCTTCGGAGCAGAATGCTGGAGTTTGTAATTCCGGCTGCCGCTTAACCAGTGGTGTGATCTTGGTCAGGTTACTTAGACTCTGCATCGGTTCATCATCTGTTAACTAGTGATAACTAGAGTGCCTAGCTCATAGGGTTGCCGTGAGGACGAAGTGAGTAACTGGAGGTCAGTGCTTGGAGCAACGCCTGGCTCAGAGTACCTGCTCTATCAAGTGCTGTTGCTATTATTTTTACTTTGTGCTGGGAACATAGGCCTTATTTACATAATCTCATTTATTCTTTCAACAACCCTATATAAGGCCAGGTGTGGTGGCTAACACCTGTACTCCCAACACTTTGGGAGGCCAAGGTGGGCAAATCTCTTAAGGTCAGGAGTTTGAGATCAGCCTGGCCAACATGGTGAAACCATCTCTCTACTAAAAATGCTAAAATTAGCCAGGTGTGGTGGCAGGCACCTGTAATCCCAGCTACTCGGGAGGCTGAGGCAGGAGAATCGCTTGAACCCAGGAGGCAGAGGTTGCAGTGAGCTGAGATTGCACCACTGCTCTCCAGCCTGGATGACAAAGACAGTGTCTCAAACAAACAAACAAACAAACAAAACCCTAAGAGATAGGTACTACTGGCTCCATTTGAGATATTGGGTGACTGACATTCAGAGACTTTGAATAACTTGCTCAGGTAAGCGGTAGAGCTAGGATTCACACGTGGGATAGACGGGCTCTACAAGGTATATACTTAACTCCTCTGTGAGCTCACAGTCCAATGAACACACCACCAAAGCTCACTCGTGGCTGTCCCTATGTGCGGCTGGTGCCTGTGACAACATGGCTGTATTATTACTGCCCGTTTCACACGTGGACACCCCCATGCTGAACGCCATGTGTTTCTCTTTCTTGAGCAAACATGCACAGTCGTCTTCCTCCAGCCCAGGGCCTTAGTGCATTCTCTGGCCATTCTGTAGGTTCAGCTGATGGTCAATCTTGCCCTCACAGCTCCACCTTCGCCTGACCCAGGCCTTCCCACTCTCCTCCAAGCTGATGTGGTGGAGCCCCCTCTCCATTTGTCTCTGCCTCTCCTGGACGGCAGCGACCCCTCTCATCACATCCAGCACTGACTTAGCTAAGCACCGCTTCAAAGCCCTTCCTCCAAGCTTTGTTTCTGTTGGAGGAGGGGGAAGCGTTCATGACTGGGCTCTGCCCCGTAACCCCCTAGCAGGGCCCCAGTCCATAAAGCAGAAACTCTCTCTGGCAGCTGAGTAACCAAACACATTGGGAAGAGCTGGCTGTAAGCATTAAAACAAGTAAAACAAAAGGGAAAACCACCCCAACTACAAGCTGAAACCCACGACAGCCCGAACGGCTGGGAGAGCCCCACTGCAGGCCAGACTCCTCCTCCTTTCTCCATTATTAATCTACAGAAACAACACTGGAGACATGTGGATCAAATTTACAGAGCTTAGGACAAGGGAATAGGAAATTCAGCTGATTTGTCAAAGGATTCCCAGAGAGAAATATTATGTCAGTGGAGCTGGTAACAGGAGCTGGCAGCTCCATTAATAATAGTTCCCATTTCGCCAGTCGTCACCCACCCAAAGAGGCCTTCACTTAATACCGTGGCAAAAGTAATTAGAAACCTATTATTAATAATAGTTATTGATAGCACCACAGCTTTTGCCTAGTACCTTTTGCTTTTAAATGACTTTTTACATCGAGTAATTTGTTCTTCCAGCAAGGGAGGTAGGGTGGTCATGATCAGTAGCAACCACAACTGACTTTTATTGAAGGCTTACTATGTGCCAGGCATTTACATGTATTATCTCATTTAACACCCCAGAACTGCAAGAGGTACATTCCTACCCATCTTACAGCTGAGAAAACTGAGGCCTGAAAAGGCACAGTGGCTTGCCCAAGGTCTCTGAGAGTCTGAAATGGAACGGGGACTAGAGTTTCAATCTCTTCATTCTCAAGCTGCTGAAATAAATGACATTCTAACTTTGCTCATTTTGTCCTTTCGCAAGCTAAGCAGTGCCTAGGATACTGGAGAGGAAAGGGGTTCTGTTTGGGCCTGAGGTTTAAGAGGAGGAAATTCAAAATAAGACCCAGAAATAGGACTTTCCCTTTCATGGGTCTCCAGGAATCTCCTGCCAAGGGTCCCTGGAGGCCTCCCATGAAACTCTACAGACAAAAAGCTGTCTGACTCCCTCTGATCTTTGCAGAATGCAGTTCCACAGCTTGTCTTCCAAATCTGCTCCATAAGAAAGTCCTCTCTACGTAAATTCTAAATTCAGTCTCCCATAGCAGCTCATTCCTCAGCAGTTCTCATCAGAGATGGAAAATATTTTCTTTACATTCTCTTAACACCTCGATGTCTTCCTTTTCACATACAAATTCCCAGCTCTAGGATAATGGGCCCAGGGTAAGATCATTCTAGGGAAAAGTGGTCTTTAAAAAAAAAAAAAAAGAAGAAGAAGGAAAGGGCATCTATTTTTTTCCATTCAGTAAAATCCTTAGGAAAAATTCTTCCTTTCAGTCATGATGGAGAAGAAAGCATGCGGGGCCATTTCCCTCTTTCCCTTTATTAGAGGGAGTAGGGGCAACTGCTTTGAAACCCTGTAAAAGCCACAGACAGACCGGCTCGCACCGCCCCGTGCTGTGACTGTGAGTGAGTTGCAGAGTGTGAAGCAGTGAGTATGATCCAGTTACCCTTCACCTCCCGCCTCTAAAACAGCAGCATTTCTGTTCAGTGTGCCACTCAAATGTGCTGCAGACTGTCCTGAAGCTGGATGTTTCTCAATCTCTACACAGAACCCTAATCCTCCATCGCTCAACTTTTCTCATTCTGGTTGCCCAACCCTTGAACCTCAGACTCATTATCTTGTTCCCCAAAGCCTCCACCTTCTCTTCCACCGCCTCTCTCTGCGTACAGCACTGTGACCACCCCGCAGCCCAAGGAGAGACCTGTCAGTCACTCTTACTGGTTCTCTCCCTTCTCAGGCACTTCCCATCAACCACCAAGCCTTGCTGTGTTTACCACCAACATATCTCAAAAATCCTTCACTGCCACCACCCCAGTCAGGGACCATCTTCCCCTGCCCGCTACCCTGGACCTGTGGCAGCCTCCTCACCCATCCCCGTCCTCCAGGCGTGCCCCACCCCTTACTCTGGTCACCTTGCTCTGGCTTTGTTCTCTTCAGTAACTCCCCATCAGCTTCATGAAGAAGTCCAAACTCCTTTGCACATCTAACTATTCTTTAAGAATCGTTAACATCCTGGCCAGGCGTGGTGGCTCATGTCTGTAATCCCAGGACTTTGGGAGGCTAAGACACATGAATCACTTGAGGCCAGGAGTTTGAGACCACCATGGTGAAACCCCATCTCTACTGAAAACACAAAAATTAGCCAGGTGTGGTGGTGCATGCCTGTAATCCCAGCTACTCGGGAGGCTGAGGTAAAGGAGGATTGCTTGAACCTGGAGGTTGCACTGAGCAAAGATCATACCACTGCACTCCAGCCTACAGAGCAAGACAGTGTCTCAAAAAAAAAAAAAAAAAAAACTAGATAACATCCTTCTCTGCTTTTTGAAATTGAAGGAGAAAAGTAAGTCTGCCAGTAAACTGGAAAATTTCCCAGCACCTCCCAGCGTATCAGCAGAGTTAGGCACCCTGTGCTCACTTGACCCTCACTTCTCTAAGCTGCTCTTTAGTCTGCTCTGCTCTATTCCAGAGGGGTTGGGGTAGGAGTAAGGGTAGGGGTGAGGATAGGGTGGGGGTGGGGGAGGAGCAATGGTAGGGTATGGGTTGGGGGAGCGGTGGGACTCTGGAGGACAGCAGCCTGCTTCTTTCCTACGTGATTCTTCACCAGGGCCCAGAGAGGGTGCCACTGAGTTAGAAGAGAAACCCAGTTCTCAGAAGACTGGGAAGCTGCCTTCTTGCCAATTGCCAACCAGGAAGTGAGCTGAGTTTCAGCTTGCAGAGGCGCTGTCTCTTCCAGGCTGGCAGAAGCTGGTGGACTGCACTTTGGGACGACAAGCCAGACTTCCAAAGGGTTTTTAGAAGCAGGGCTTAGCCTGAAGGCCAAATTGATGGGGGTTTCATTCCCTTCTCCGTAAACTGTGGGGGTGCAGTCAGTGGCTCCTCAAGTCCTTTCAGCACCGGGATTCCAGATTCTGACCCCCATGTGTGCGACAGCACTCAAATGCACCCCTGAAATCCTTTTTACCCCTTTTCATTCCACCATTTAGCTTGTGAATTGTCAACAGTGAGAACACAGAGACCTTGTTATTACTATTTCCTATGGTTTAATTTCCTCCGCAGCTATAACAACACCACCTTCCCCCATAACCACACACACAACTTTAAATGTAAAAAAGATGTCCTTTCTGTGTAAAACTGGATAGCTTTATGGTTGAGCTTTTCTGACCAGGCATCAAAAAGCCGCCGAGACTGTAACGTAACTGTCCTCCAAATTCAACAACCGTTAGCAGCGCCCTTCCCGGACTTGTAAATGTTCTTTCTGGGGCAAGGGACTGTGTGCAGCACCTGCTGCCAGTGGCCCCCGCGGACCACCAGCTACCCGGCTCAGGGAGGCTCATGGCCAAGGCAGCCAAGGCCACCGCCTGTCCCCAGTTTCTTTGAAAGAAGAACCGGGAAGCAGAGGATCACTCCTTTATGGCCCTTGCGAGGAAACTTGGCAGGGCATCTTCTGCCAGCCTTCTTAGGCGCATGGGAAGCTTGGGTGGGGTTCAATCCATAAGCTTCTGAAAATAAAAATTATACTGCCCCACTGAATGGTTTCCAAATAGCCCGCATAAGCCAACTCCTTTTTTTTCTTTTTAAGTGTTTCCATTCTCCGATCTGGAATCTTATATATAGTATATTTAACGCCCAGTTGTTACATATTAGTCATGCCAGAACAAAGTGCAGAAAAGTTGAAGCATGAATAGTTTTCAGGGAGACCCAAAAGGGGTATAAGGATAGTCAATTCTTTCTTCCTGTTGGTTTGTCTTGAGACAGGGTTTTTTACTCTGTCACCAAGGCTGAAGTGCCACGATGGGATCACAGCTCACTACAGCCCCAGTCGTCTGGGCTCAAGCAATCCTCCCATCTCTGCCTCCTGAGTAGCTGGGGCTACAGGTGCACACCACGGTGCCCAGCTAATTTTTGTATTTTTTGTAGAGATGAGGTTTCATCATCTTGACCAGGCTGGTCTAAAGCTACTGGGCTGAAGTGATCTGCCCACCTCAGCTTCCCAAAATGCTGGGATTATAGGTGTGAGCACCATGCCCAGCCAGGACAGTCAGTTCTTTAAAAAAGCCTCCAAACCCTTCACTGGATAGTATTCCACCTGAAATTTTAAGTGCAGAAAGGCTGGGGAGATGGGTGTTGAGACATGAGCAAGATGAAGGAAATAAGAGGCAAAACCTGAAGTGGAATGGGATATGCCCCAGGAACTGTTCAACCACCTATGTAAAGTGATTCATCAAGAATAATCAGGCCAGGTGCGGTGGCTCATGCTGGTAATCCCAGCACTTTAGGAGGCCGAGGCAGGAGGATCACTTGAGTTCGGGAGTTCGAGACCAGCCTGGCCAAACTGGCAAAACCCTATGTCTACTAAAAATACAAAAATCAGTCGGGCATGGTGGTGTGCGTTTATAATCCCAGCTACTCAGGAGGCTGAGGCAGGAGAATTGCTTGAACCCGGGGGGCAGAGGTAACAGTGAGCTGAGATCACGTCACTGCAGTCCAGCCTGGGCAACAGAGCCGGGGTAACAGAGTGGACCCTGTCTCAAAAAAAGGGGGGAAAAAAAGACAGTCAAAAGCTCATCTAATTTTTGGACAAAACCCATCTCAAGACATGGCCATGATACTGTGAGGCCCAAAAGTTCAAGTAGGGAGAAAATGCTGGGAGGCAGGGAGAGATATGGGGGAGTTTGAGAAGCAGGTTCTATTTATTTATTGAGACAGTCTCACTCTATCATTCAGGCTGAAGTGCAGTGGGGCGATCTCAGCTCACTGCAACCTCTTCCTTCTGGGTTCAAGTGATTCTCCTGCCTCAGCCCCCCAAGTAGCTGAGATTACAGGCATGCTTAGCTAATTTTATATCTTTAGTAGAGATGGGGTTTCACCATGTTGGTCAGGCTGGTCTCAAACTCCTGGCCTCAAGTGATCTGCTGGCCTCGGCTTCCCAGAGTGCTGGGATTATAGGCATGAGCCACTGCACCTGGCCAGAGAACAGGTTTTAACCATGGCCAATAATAAACTGACCTGGACCACCATGCATTGAATAGGTCTTCTCTGTCAGGGATTGGATGAATGAGCAATTGAAACCCCAGAAAGACCCTTGCAGTGGAATACTATTACTAACCCCACTTGCCAGAGAGGGACACTGAAGTTTAGATGGGCGGAGTCGCTTGGCCGTGGTCCACAGCTAAAAATGGCAGAGGTGGGATGCAGACTCAGTGTGTCTGACACTGGAGTCCACACTGGCTCAGTCTGGAGCAGGAGAGCACTAGGCTCTCCCCAGGCCAACTCAGGGACAGAACATTTCCTTTAGCACTCACCACCCGTTAAAACTGCACTTTCCTTCTTTTTCTAAGGTCAGGAAATTAAAAGCAATCATGTTCCGGTTAACACCTCTTTCTGGCTAAGTTATCAGAACACCACTGGCAAGAGGTGGTCTTCTGGTGAAGTCAGCCCGGGAGCCCAGGAGCTCACTGTTAAACAGTAAAATAATAACACATACAACTGCCTAAGAAGCTGGTGGCCACAGAAGCCAGGGTGAGATAAAAGGCTGGCGAAGGGTGACATGCTCATGGCCAGCAATCCCAATTTCCCTATAAAAAGAGTGGCACAAAGCAAATCTCACCCTGAACATCAGGCTGGCTTCACTTCCCTTTGGAATCTTTGGGCCTGCTAGGAGTGCACCTGCTGTTGAGTTGGTGTGGGAGCTGCCTCTCTCCCCTCCAGCTGGCTCCTCCAATTCTCAGAGGGCTCCAGAGTGGGAATTTAGATGGACAGAAGAACCACCATAAAACTCAACGGCCCTGGCCAGGCTGGTGGCTCACGCCTGTAATCCCAGCACTTTGGGAAGCTGAGGCAGGTGGATCACTTGAGGTCAGGAGTTTGAGACCAGCCTGTCTAACATGGTGAAACCCCTTCTCTACTAAAAATACAAAAACTGGCTGGGTGCGGTGGCTCACACCTGTAATCCCAGAACTTTAGGAGGCCAACACAGGTGGATCACGAGGTCAGGAATTCAAGACTAGCCTGGCCAAGATGCTGAAACCCCATCTCTACTAAAAATACAAAATTAGCCGGGTATGGTGGCACGCACCTGTAATCCCCGCTACTGGAGAGAGAGGCTTAGCAGGAGAATCACTTGAATCTGGGAGGTGGAAGTTGCAGTGAGCTGAGATCATTCTACTGCACTCCAGCAGCCTGGGCGACAGAGCAAGACTGTCTCAAAAAAAACTTTGGGAGGCCGAGGCGGGCAGATCATCCAAGGTCAGGAGCTCAAGACCAGCCTAGCCAACATGGTGAAACCCCATCTCTACTAAAAATATAAAAATTAGCCAGGCACGGTGGCAGGTGCCTGTAGTCTCAGCTGCTCAGGAGGCTGAGGTAGGAGAATTGCTTGAACCTGGGAGGCAAAGGTTGCAGTGAGCTGAGATCGTTGCCACTGTACTCCAGCCTAGGCAATAGAGCGAGACTCCATCTCAAAAACAAACAAACAAAAAAAACTCAACAGCTCCACAAGTGTGGCAAATCTGGAATCCCCACTGGGAATGCTGGCTCACTGGAATTTTGGTGATTCATCTAAGGTAAATATCAGTTCTGACATAGACCCAGCGGATGCCTATTAGGTGCCTGTAAGAAAAAAAAAAACTAGCAGAGATCCTGCATCGCTGTTTAATTTTTTGAAGCAAAAACCTAATAAAACACCGTCTGTTCACTGCCATTTCTCCTCTTTGCAAAAGAGTGAAAATAAAGCCAGCGTAGCCAAGCAGATCAATTTCAGGAAATTAAACCTAAAGGTGAACCCTGGAAAAACCAGTGCAATAGTCACAACATCGGGCAGTGTGGGGCAGAAAACTAAGATTCGAGCACTGAGCTTTTTCCTGTGGAAAAAGATCTCTGTGTTATTCAGAATGCTTTTTAAGAGATTCTGGGTGGCCTCTCTCCAAAGTATTGATGTAACACATCAAGAACTTGAGTGACCCGGGGGGCACGTGTCCTGGAAGCACAGCCTCTTTGAAAAGAACAGTCTGCCACGTGACCAGGGTCCTTTGTCATACGCTGTCCTTGACCCACAGTGGGTGAGCACACTAATTCCTGTGAGCCAACAACACAGAGCCACTTTTATATTAAGGCAGCACATTCAAAACACACACACACACACACACACACACACACACACACACACACACACAGAGTAAATGGAGAAATTAAGGATGGAGATGAAGCTGGCACAGAATCAGTACCTAGGGTCATAAAAACGCTTTCTGGCCTACTATGCTTTCCAAACTTTTCATAATGAATATGACATACTGTCATAAGAAAAAATGTTTTGAGAAATATGAGAGGGTGGATGAGATGTAATTAAAGGCAGAGGAAGGTGACCAATGTTTCTTCTGAGCAAAGGAACAAACATAATTTGAATTATGGTATAAAATTTGTCACCTGAAATTAAATTTTTAGATAAAGGAAAAAGTAAATGTTAAAAATACCACTTTTTTTGTTTGTCACTACCTTGGTAGAGAACCACTTCATTTTTTTAAAAGTCAGGTTCTCACTCTGTCTCTTAGGCTGGAGTGCAGTGGTGCAATCTCAGCTCAGCACTGCAACCTCTACCTGCTGGGCTCATGTCACCCTCCCACCTCAGCCTCCCAAAGTGCTGGGATTACAGGTGTGAGCCACTGCGCCCAGCCAAAACTACCACTAGTATCTTGTTACCTATAAAGAGCCTAGAATTTAATTCTTCATGGTATACTTTTAGATGATTCTTCTCCTATTATTCTTCATATTTTTAAACAAAATATTACAATCACTGTCAGTTCATGGAGGTTAAAAAAAAAAAAAGGTACATGAAAGGAAAACCTGGTTGTTTTATAGAAATTTTACCAAAAAATGAGGGGGTACTGCTTTTGGAAGAAACTCAAGGAGAACCCATTCTAAATTGCTAACCAGTAGATGAGACACTGTCTGCATGCCTCATTCCAAGTATCTATCAGCTGGCCCCTTTACCTGGCCCCAGGTGGTGGTGACTCAGGCACTGCATCACCAATGGGACTTTCTGTGGCATCTTGCTGATGCTCTGCCTTGTCATGTACCTACTGCTCTGAGCCTGTGTGATCATTCCACAGCGACAGTGGCCAAATCGCCTCTGGTGGGAAAGGCGGCTGGCTGCTGCCAGTGCTGGGCAGGGGGTGAGGGCGGGAGAGGAGGCAAAGCCGGCACGTGGAGTGACAGCTGAGCTGCGTCCTTCCCCTGCTAGGGATCAGTGCTGCCAGGGAGAGAGAGAGGGCAGTGGACGCGGCCTCTCAGTGCCAGCTCAGAGAGGAAGAAAGGGATCAAAAGAGCACAAACACAAGTCACTCCTTGAGAGTTTAACGAAAAGATGCAAACATCACAAGGCCCAGGGCAGATGGCCAAGCTGTTTATTAATAGAACATGAGTATATTCATCAGAGATTTACTGCACTGGAGTCCTGCTTATAAACATAACCTGCTTCATCCGGGCGTGGTGGCTCATGCCTGTAATCCAAGCACTTTGGTGGCCAAGGTGGGCAGATCACCTGAGGTCGGGAGTTCAAGACCAGCCTGGCCAACATGGTGAAACCCCGTCTTGAAAAAAAATAAAAATAAAAAATAAACATAACCTGCTTCTATCAGCTTTTGTTCCAATTCCAAAAGGGATTGACCATTAGACAATTTAAGGGCATGAGTCAGAAAGATGAGATTCAAAACCCAGCTCTGCCACTTACTAGCTGTGTGACTCTGAACTAGTTATTTAACCTCTCTGAGCCACAATTTGCTCCTCTATAACAAGCCTAATGATACTTCCTAATTCTCAAGATTGAGCATTAAAATACGTAAATAAGCACTTAGCAAAAGTCTTGGCACACAGTAATGCATATAGTAAATAGAAATATTTTTATTAATAGCCTGATTCCCAGGGCTGATGGCTTTAAGATAAAGTTGTCACATACTATGTAAAAGCTATTATCACTATTAGGAGGAAGGGATGGACCCAAGGCCACTCTATTCTGTAATTTTCTTAAAGGCCGCTAGGATCCACAGTGATTAAAAAAAAACTCTGCTTACTTACCACAGATGGGTCATTTATTCCGCATTCATTCACTCATTTATTCAACAACTGTGTAATGATTACCTAATAATGCGCCAGAAGCAGAAGCGAATGAGTCAAGGTCCCTACCCTCATGAAGTCTGCAGTATAGAGGAGGAGGAAAGACAGTATGCCAGCCAAGTAAATATTGGATACAATGGGCTGTGATGCAGTCAGCACAAGGAGTGCAAACTAAGGATCTCTACGTCAGACTACCCAGGCTTGATGGTCAAGGAAGGCTTCCCGGAAGAGGGGACATCTCAGTTGATGATGAGTAGGTATCAGTCTGCTCTAAAAATCCTCTATGCTCTGCCTGTTCATCCCTCCCTGCCCAACCCCTGGCAACCACTATCTTTTTACTACCTCCACAGTTTTGCCTTTTCAAGAATGTCATATAGTTGCAATCATACTATACATGGCCCTTTCCAATTGGCTTAGAAATAGACATTTAAGGCAGGGTGCAGTGGCTCACACCTGTAATCCCAGCACTTTGGGAGGCAAAGGCAAGTGGATCACTTGAGGTCAGGGGTTCAAGACCAGCCTGGCCAAAGTGGTGAAAACCCATCTCTACTAAAAATACAAAAATTAGACAGGCCTGGTGGCAGGTACCTATAATCCCAGCTACTCAGGAGGCTGAGGCAGGAGAATAGCTTGAACCTGGGAGGCGGAGGTTGCAGTGAGCTGAGATCATGCTGTTGCACTCCAGCCTAGGCGACAAGAGAGAAACTCCATTAAAAAAAATAAAAAAAAGAGAGAGAGAAAAGAAATATATATTTAAGTATTTAAGTTTCCTCCACGTCTTTGCATGGCTTGACAGCGAGGTAGGAGGCGGGACTCAATTCCAGAGGCAGGGCTTGGACATCGGCCCAAATTGAGGGCTAGCTAACACAAGTCCTGGGCAGAAGCAGCTTTCCATTAAGACACGCCCACCAGTGGGCCATGGTCAGTTTACCATTTCCATGGCAACACTTAGATGTTACTGCCCCTTTCCATGGCAATGACCTGATGACCTGGAAGTTACCAACTTCCTCTTAGAAATTTCTGCATAAGCCACCCCTTAATTTGCACATAATTAAAAGTGGGTATAAATATTACTGTACTATTAGTATGGAACTGCCTCTAAGCTGCTATTCTGGGCACACTGCCTATGGGATACTCCTGCCCTCAAGGTACCTCTGCTGCTGCTATACACTGCCACTTCAATAAAAGCTGTTTAGTAGCACTGGTTCACCCCAGAATTATTTCCTGCCCTCCCAGCATATGCCCTAATTTTGAGGTTTGCCTATTGCACATCATCAGCTCATTTCTTTTTAGCTCTAATAGTATTCCAGGGTCTAGATGTACCACAGTTTATCCATGTACATACTGAAGAACATCTTGGTTGTTCCTGAGTTTTGGCAATTCTTTTTTTTTTTTTTTTTTTTTTTTTTGAGACAGAGTCTCACTCTGTCACCCAAGCTGGAGTGCAATGACGTGATCTCGGTGCTTACTGTAATCTCTGCCTCCCAGGTTCAAGCAATTCTCCTGCTTCAGTCTCCCGAGTAGCTGGATTACAGGTACCCACCATCATGCTAAATTTTGTATTTTTAGTAGAGATGAGGTTTCACCATGTTGGCCAGGCTGGTCTTGAACTCCTGACCTTGTGATCCGCCCACCTTGGCCTCCCAAAGTGCTGGGATTACAGACATGAGCCAACACACCTGGCAGCAATTCTTAATAAAGCTGCTATAAATAACTGTGCATAGGTTTTGTGTAGATATATACATATACACACACATATTCAAATATATATATATATATATAAAATAGTGTGTGTATATATATATATATATATATATATATACATATATATATATATATATACATATATATATATATATATATTTTTTTTTTTTTTTTTTCCCAGATGAAGTCTCACTCTGTCACCCAGGTTGGAGTACAGTGGCACAATCTCAGCTCACCACAATCTCTACCTCCTGGGTTCAAGAGATTCTCCTGCTTCAGCCTCCCAAGTAGCTGGCATTACAGGTGCTTGCCACTACATCCAACTAATTTTTGGGAGTTGTTGTTTTTTTTTTTTTTTGAGATGAAGTTTTGCTCTTGTCACCCAGGCTGGAGTGCAATGGCACGACCTTGGCTCACCACAACCTCTGCCTCCCACATTCAAATTATTCTCATGCCTCAGCCACCTGAGTAGCTGGGATTACAGGCATGTGCCACCACGCCCAGCTAATTTTTTTTTTTTTTAAAGTAGAGATGGGGTTTCTTCATGTTGGTCAGGCTGGTCTCAAACTCCCAACCTCAGGTGATCTGCCCACCTCAGCTTCCCAAAGTGCTGGGATTACAGGTGTGAGCCACTGTGCCTGGCCTTTTGTGGTTTTTGTAGATACAGGGTTTCACCATGTTGGCCAAGCTGGTCTTGAACTCCTGACCTCAAATGAGCTACCCACCTTGGCTTTCCGAAGTCCTGGGATTACAGGTGTGAGCCAGCATGCCCAGCAGATATAAGTTTTTAACTAACTTGGGTAAATACCAAGGAATGTAATTGCTGAATTGTATTGGTAAGCATATACTTATGAGTAGATAAGGAATGCCAGATGATCTTCCAAAGTGGCTGCACCATTTTGCATTCCCACCAGCAATGCAGGAGAGTTCCTGCTGTTCCACACTCACCAGCATTTGGTGGTATCAGTGTTCTGGATTCTGGCTACTCCAATAGGTGTGTGGTAGCATCTTATAGTATTGTCATTGTAACTTGCAATTTCTTAATAATGACAAATGATGTTGAACATTTGTTCACACATTTATTTAGCATCTACGTATCATCTTTGGTGAGATGTCTGCTAAGATCTTTGATCCATTTTTAAACTGGTTAGTTGTTTTCTTAGGGTTGAGTTTTAAAAGTTCTTTGCATTTTATTTTGGGTAGCAATCCTTTATCAGATGTGTCTTTCGCTGCAAATGTTTTCTCCCAGTTGGTGGCTTGTCTTTTCACTCTCTTGACAGTGTCTTTTACAGAGTAGAAACTAATTTTAATAAAGTGCAGCTTACTGATTCTTCCTTTCCTGGCTTATGCTTTTGGTGTCTGGTGTTGTATCTAAAAAGTCATCATCAAACCTAAGGCCATCTAGATGTTTTTCCCATGTTATCTTCCAGGAGTTTTATAGTTTTGGGTTTTACATTTAGGTCTCTGATCCATTTGAGTTAATTCTGGGAAGGGTATAAGGTCTGCGTCTACATTCTTTTTTTTTTTTTTTCTTTATATGTGGATGTCTGGTTGTTCTAGCACCATTTGTCAAAAAGACTATCTTTGGCTGGACGTGGTGGTTCAGGCCTGTAATCCCAGAACTTTGGGAGGCTGAGGTGGGCAGATCATCTGAGGTCAGGAGTTTGAGATCGGCCTGACCAAAATGGAGAAACTCCATCTCTACTAAAAATACAAAATTAGCCAGGCATGGTGGTGCATGCCTGTAATTCCAGCTACTTGGGAGGTTGAGGCAGGATAATCATTTGAAACTGGGAGGCAGAGGTTGCATTGAGCTGAGATCATGCCATTGCACTCCAGTCTGGGCAACAAGAGTGAAACTCTGTCTCAAAACAAACAAACAAACAAACAAAAACTATATTTGGTCCACTGTTTGCTGTTGTTCCTCTGTCAAGATCAGTTGACTATGTTTATATAAGTCTATTTCTGGGCTCTCTATTCTGTTCCACTGATCTATTTGTCTAGGGAAATTAACCATGCTATTCTCATCATTCATTCACTTATCCAGATATTTATTACATGCCTACTAATTACACTAAGTGTAGTGCTAGAAATATAAAGGGAATACCTAGTTTTCTGATCTGGAGGAGGGGAAAAACATGTACACAAATAATTTAAGTAAACCATGATAAACACTAGAGGAGGAGCCTGTAGTAGGTATAGACATGTGCTGCATAATGACATTTTGGTCAGTGACAGACAGCATATATGATGGTGGTCCCATAAAATTATAATGGAGCTGAAAAATTTATCACCGGCCAGGCATGGTGGCACACACCTATAATCCTAGCACTTTGGGAGACCAAGGCAGAAGGATTGCTTGAGTCCAGGAGCTCAAAACCAGCTTGGGCAACATGGCAAGACCCTGTCTCTAAAAAAAAATCTAAAAATTAGCCAGGTGTGGTAGCATGCAGCTGTGGTCCCAGCTGTGGGAGGCTGAGGAGGCAGGATTGCTTGGGCCCAGAAGGTTGAGGCTACAGTGAGCCACAAACATGCCACTGTACTCCAGGCTGGGCAACAGAGTAAGACCCTGTCTCCAAAAAAAATAAAATAAAATAAAAAGAGAGAAATTTTATCACCTAGTGATGTTGTAGCCAACGTAAGATAATAGGGCAATGCATTACCTTTTCTATATTTAGATACACAAATATGCACCATTGTGTTACAGTTGTCTAGTGTTCAGCACAGTAGCTTGCTGTCTAGGTTTGTAGCCCAGGAACACACAGCTATATTATATAGCCTAGGTGTGTAGGAGGCTATGCCATCTATATTTGCATAAATATGCTCTATGATGTTCCCACAACAAAATCGCCTACCCATGCACTTCTCAGAACCTATCCCTGTCATTAAGCAATGCATGGCTGTAGTAGAAACTTGGAAGGACAGCCTGAAAAGAGGACTTTTGCTATGCGCTGTTATCATCAGCAAGAGAGGAAAAATAACAGGATGTTTCAGAAAGCCCCCATTTACTCAAAGAACTCCAAAGGGATTTTACAGATCATATGAGAAGTAATCACACCCTGGTTATCTCATGTCTGAGCGACAATATGCAATACCAGAGGGACTGAAGGGGTGGAGGAGGTATAGAGAAGGAAGCAAATTTATTGTCCCCATAGGACACTCATTCCCAGATGGGTACATCCCTCCCAGAGTTCACTATGTCATTCCCAGCATCTTGGAGGACACTACGATCTTTCCCTGCTAAGAAGTAAGAAAACCATCACTGGACACTTGAAACCGGGCTGACCTCAGTGACCTACCCAGCTCCATTCCTCCTCCTTCCTGGCTGACATGCCATTCTGTCTAGAGTGGCTGTGCAATATGCCAGGAGCCCCGGTGGGCATCCTCCCAGCCTCTCTTAAGGTTGTGCCACACAGTTCTGGACAATGATACATCAGTTCAAGACTTCAGGGTTTCTGGGAAATACTACTTCTCCTGATCAACAGGGATAATCAGCTGCCTGGCTGGCAGGGCTTTTGCTCGTCTTATTGCCTCAACTGTGACACAGTCTTTGCAGAAGGTGCAGCAGCAGCCACTGTGTAACAAGGAGTAAAGACCCTGTTGCAGCTGAAGCTGTTCTCAGGGAGTGAGGCCAGAGCCAACATGCTGAGGATGGCAGAGCAAAAGGCAGAAAGAGCCTGGCTCTTTCATGGTCTCACCAAGTAGCAAAATACCACCAGGAACTGCTTGTCCCTGAACTTCTTGTTGCAAAAATAAATAAATAAATAACACCCTGTTGGTCTATCAATTTGCTAGGGGTGCCATAACAAAATACCACAGACCAGGTGGCTTAAACAACAGACATGTATTTTCTCACTGTTCTAGAGGCCTGAAGTTCAAGATCAAGGTGTTGGCAGTGGTTGGTTCCTCATGAGGCCTCTCTCCTTGATTTGCAGGTGGCCCAAGTCTATGTCTTCACATGGTCTTTCTCTGTGCATACGCCTATCTGCATCCTACTCTCCTCCTCTTCTTTGTTTTGAGATGGAGTCTCACTCAGTAACCCAGGTTGGAATGCAGTAGCACGATCTCAGCTCACTGCAACCTCCACCTCCCAGGTCATGGTTCAAGCGATTCTCCTGCCTCAGCCTCCCGAGTAGCTTGGATTATGGGTGCCACCACCATGCCTGGGTCATTTTTTAATTTTTAGTAGAGATGGAGTTTCACCATGTTGGCCAGGCTAGTCTCGAACTCCTGACCTCAGGCTATCCACTTGCCTCAGCCTCCCAAAGGGCTGGGATTACAGGCGTGAGCCACTGCGGCCAGTGGTGTACTGACTTCTAACCCTGGGCTTGAACGTAGGCCTACCCCCAAACCAGTCCTTGCCTCCCTATGGGAAAACTAGGCCTTTCAAGTCCTTTGCACACAGAACCAAAATAGGAGGGTATCCCCTCCCTTAGTTGGGGAGACTCCCACTAAGTCTCCCCAGTTTCTGGGGGAATGACAGAGCCTGCGGCAAGCTCTCCTAGGAGGGTGGGCCTTTCCCTGGGGAGCACCTTCTTGCTGCCCTGGGCACAGAGGAGTCTCAGAGTCTCAGCCTGTCTGCACAGCCCTAATGTGACCCTGTGTATTTAAACTGAAACTTTGGGCTTTTGCCCAACGCCCCTTGCTGTTTGTTTTACAAACTCCTATTTACAGTCTCAGATTAGGCTCATTAAAAAGCCAGCTCCCCGTGGGGCTATAAACGTCACATGGACAAGCGGAGAGCGAGTTTACGAGGCTGGCGTGTGATCTGCCCACCAACACAGCCGAGGACGCAGTGGAAACAATGAATCAGCCTGTTTCAGCCGAACCTGTTTCCTCAGCCCTCCCGACTGGAGCAGGGCTGGCAACACCCCAAAGAGGCAGCCCCATCTGTCCTTCCAGGACAGCTGGCCTGGATCTTTCCTGGATCTGTGCAGCACAACCGCCAGAGAGGAAGGCTGTACCCCCAAATTCTCTCCTCTCCTGCTCCCCTTAGCTTTTTCTTAGTTCTTGATTAGGTCTCCCCTGCACCACCCCATTCCATTCACAGTTGCTCCATAATCATCATTAGGAGCATGGGCCGCTGCTCCCTCCCTCCCAGCCACACACACATTCACTTATGCTTTGAGCAGACTGACCCTATCTTTGCGTGGGATGTTGCTCCTGCTTGGGTGGCCCACGCTCTCTAGCTCTGGGAACGGTCACCCTTGCTTTGCAGCTTGGGCCTCGCAGGCGGCAGGCGTCGGGGATCGTAGTGCAGAGGAAAGGGGTCTGTCTCCCCTACCCCAGCATCAGTCTCATTACTCAAATCACTGACCCACCAGTATGTCTCCAGTTACATCAGGGCTGAAACACTATGATGCCTACAGCGAGATCTGACTGTCTACCCCTCAAGCCAACTGCCAGAGGGTAAAGGTGAGAAAGAATTAAAATCTTTCTTTTTTTATTTTTTTGAGATGGAGTCTTGCTCTGTCGCCAGGCTGTAGTGCAGTGGCACAATCTCGGCTCAATGCAACCTCCGCCCGCCTCCCGGGTTCAAGCAATTCTCTTGCCTCAGCCTCCCAAGTAGCTGAGCCTACAGGTGCATGCCAACACGCCCAGCTAATTTTTGTACTTTTAGTAGAGACGGGGTTTCACCATGTTGGCCAGGATGATCTTGATTTCTTGACCTTGTGATCTGCCCACCTCGGCCTCCCAAAGTGCTGGGATTACAGGCATGAACCACTGCCCTCAGCCAAGAATGAAAATGTTTGAATACAGAGCCAGGCGCGGTGGCTCATGCCTGTAATTCTAGCACTTTGGGAGGCCGAGGTGGGAGGATCAAGAGGTCAGGAGTTCGAGACCAGCCTGGCCAACATGATGAAACCCCATCTCTACCAAAGATACAAAAAATTAGCCAGGCATGGTGGCGGACACCTGTAATCCCAGCTACTCAGGAGGCTGAGGCAGGAGAATCGCTTGAACCTGAGAGGCAGAGGTTGCAGTGAGCTGAGATCATGCCATTGCACTCCAGCCTGGGTGACAGGGTGAGACTGTCTAAAAAAAAAAAAAAACTTAATAAATCTTTGAATATCTCTGAACTACTCGAAAGTCTCCTTATTTCTGTCTGTTTGCAGTTTCCACTCTCCGGTACTGTGTCTATACCCTGTGAACTCAGCTCCAATCTCAGCCTGTTCACTACCCTCTTAAATCCAGGAGCCCAGGAACTCACATACAACTTCAGGCTATGCTGTGTTTGTGTCCATCCCAAGTGGTTCAGAAGAGACTAGGAGGATCATGCCCCTATTTCTGTTTTTGTTTGTTTATTTTGAGACAGGGTCTTGCTCTGTTACTGAGGCTTGGAGAGCTCTGGCACTCTCTGCTCACTGCAGCCTTGATTTCCCAGGCTCAGCCTCCTGAGTAGCTGAAACTACACGTGTATGCCACCATACCCAGCTAAGTTCATTTATTTTTTTGGAGAGATGAGGTATAGCCCAACTGGTCTCGAACTCCTGGACTCAAGCAGTCCTATTGCTTCAGCCTCTCAAAGTGCTGGGATTACAAGAGCAGGCCACCATGCCCAGCCTAATTTTAATTTTTCATAGCGATGGAGTCTTGTCCTGCTACCCAGGCTGGTCTCAAACTCCTAACCTTAAGCGATCCTTCCACCTCAGCCTCCCAAACTGCTGGGATTACAGGTGAGGGTCACCAAGCCCAGTGTACCCTTTTCTGGATACTGCAATGCTGATGACTGCAGTCTTAACACTGGCAGCCTCTCCTCTCTTTGACCATCCTTTCTTTCTACCAAGTGACTGGCTGGTACGGTCTTCATAAAGCCTTCCCCAACAATGGTGTGTTGGTTAAAAGGTACCAGCTCATGAGTTAGGTGGACCTAGCCTGACTTACAGGGTGGCCTCTGACAAGTAACACCACCTTTAAGCCTCAGTTTGCGCATCTGCACAATGGAAATAGCATCTACTCTCAAAGACGGAGGGCGAAGAGCAAATGAGATGACACATATATGTACTCAACACAGTCCCTGGCAAAGACTGGGCACACAAAAGACAGAGGGCACCATAGTCTCTAATCACCACTGAACTCTGTCCCTCTCTTCTGGTTCTCAGGCTTGAGGTAGGAGTGATTTGAGACAGTGGTAATCTTTTTTAATACGACTTTTGGCTCAGGAAGGGCAAAAACTAGGCTGGGCGTAGTGGCTCACGCCTGTAATCCAAGCACTTTGGAGGCCAAGCTGGGTGGACCACCTGAGGTTGGGAGTTCAAGACCAGCCTGACCAACATGGTGAAACCCTGTCTTAAAAAAAAAAAAAAAAAAGTAAGGAAGGGCAAAAACTATATTTTTCTTTATACTTTCTTCTTGCTATCATCTCTGCAGTTCACACAGTTCCAAGAACATGGTAGGTGCTTAATAAGTATATTTAAAAAACCCATGTTCAGAGAATGTGGATTTATTTTAGCTTTAAATCCAAAATTGAGGTATGCAGTCAAAACTGAGATACTGAGATACTCTCAGTATTAAAACAAACGAGAATAATGGCTCTGACTTCAGATGGCATTACAAGTTAAAGGAAAAGCAATGTATTAATGACACCCGTCTTCTCCAGTTGCACAGCTAATGAGGAAGTGGCCGTCAGGGAGGGCAGAGGGCAGAGGCTGACTGCTCCAGCACATTAGAGTAGAAGGAAAAGAGTGGATTTGTCAGCCTGGCCTCCAGCTCTGGCCCTGGTCCTGGGCCAAAAGCCAGCCCAGGGAGCAAAGCATCAAAGCGTCCTGCTGCAAGACCCTGCCACTGTTATGGCTGAAGTCACCGGCTGTAAACAATAACTCAGACTCCAAGCAGGACTTGGCAGAGACTGCAGAGCCCACCCTCTTGGGCTCTAGCTTTCCCATTTCTTTTCCTTGAAAAGAAAGGGCTGGCCAGGCATGGTGGCTTGGGCCTCTATCCCAGTACTTTGGGAGGCCAAGGTGGGTGGATCACGAGGTTAGGAGTTCAAGACCAGCTTGTCCAAGATGGTGAAACCCTGTCTCTACTAAAAATACACAAATTAGCTGGGCGTGGTGGCAGACACCTGTAATCCCAGCTACTAGGGAGGCTGAAACAGAGAAGTGCTTCAACCTAGGAGACGGAGGTTGCAGCGAGCCAAGATCACACCACTGCACTCCAGCCTAGGTAACAGAGCAAGACTCTGTTTTAAAAAAAAAAAAAAAGGCTAGTGGGGGTGCGGTAGCCAGAGAAAAAAAAGAAAGAATCTGAACAAGAAACACCTGTGTTATATGAGTGCTTTGAGCTTAGAAGTCCCAGATATTCCAATTAACTACAGGTTTTAGAAGAAGCCACTACCAAGCCAGGTGTGGTGGCTCACGCCTGTAATCCAAGCACTTTGGGAGGCTGAGGTGGGAGGATCACCTGAGCCCGGGAGGCAGCGACTACAGTGAGCCAAGACTGTACCACTACAGCTAGTGCTCGACTTACGATCACGATTGGTTCCGACAGACCGGTCGTAACACGAGTTGGTCGTAAGTTGAGTAGGCTATATGTACAGTACTGTGAAATGATGTTATAAAAATCTTTAAGTCATATTTTATCATAATTTTCTTTCATTATTGTTATATATCATAATTTTCTTTGTTCATTTGATGCCATTTGTATCATCTCTACACCATTTTGTTTCTTATTTTACATTCGTCAGGTTTAAGTAAATTACCAGTACAACTGGTTTACTATTTGCAAAACATACAAAATTACAAAATACAGGTGTAAAAAATACCATAGGAAACATTTTCCCAATTGCAAAACATATAAAAATATATAAACATGTACAAAACACAAATGGCTGTACCGAGTCTGGGATAACAGCTGAAATGGTGCACGTGGAGATGGTAGTGCTGCCGGAAGCTGGTCCACACTGTCGTCCGCCCAGCTGGGCAACGTTTGCACTGCCAGATGCGGAGCAGTCGTGGCTAGTGATTGTGGTCGTAAAGTCGAATGGTCGTAAGTTGCATAGGTCGTTAAGTCGATCAATACCTGTACTCTCCAGCCTGGGTGAAAGAGTGACAGTCCATCTCAAAAAAAAAAAAGGGCAGCCGGGCGCGGTGGCTCAAGCTTGTAATCCCAGCACTTTGGGAGGCCGAGGCGGGTGGATCACGAGGTCGAGAGATCGAGAGTACCCTGGTCAACATGGTGAAACCCCGTCTCTACTAAAAATACAAAAAATTAGCTGGGCATGGTGGCACGGGCCTGTAATCCCAGCTACTCAGGAGGCTGAGGCAGGAGAATTGCCTGAACCTAGGAGGCGGAGGTTGCGGTGAGCCGAGATCGCGCCATTGCACTCCAGCCTGGGTAACAAGAGCAAAACTCCGTCTCAAAAAAAAAAAAAAAAAAAAAAAAAGGGCACTAACTATTTGACTTTTATTTCCTCAAACAAGCATTGGGAATGGCTTGGCAGGATGGACCACCACTGCCCCTCCTTGATTCAGGGCCCAGTCTCCTGGAAGGAATGTTTTAGAAGAGGGCTCTCTTATGGAAATGGAAAGCAAAACTAAGATCCCCTAACACAAATGACGAAGCTGTGTCCTTAAGGAGCAATGAACAAGTACAGACGAGAGGCGGGGTCAGTACAAACTGACTAAGGACTCTGTGACATGATGGTATCACCACTTTACAGTAAAACCAGACAACACCCCAAAAAGTTAAGCAACTTGCCCAAGACCATGCAGTGGGGCCATGCTCCCCACAATCCATTATAGAGAAACTGGGCTCCACGGTTATGAGTCCCAGTAGGCTGTTTTTTAAAAATGAGATATAATTCACATACTATAAAATTTACTCTTTTAAAACACTTTATTCGCTGTTTCTAGCATATCAGAATTGTGAAACCATAACCACTATTTAATTTCAGAACATCTTTATCACCCCAAAAAGAAAACGTATACCCAGCCTGGTATGGTAGCTCACACCTATAATCGTGGAGTGCTGGGATTACAGGTCAGGAGTTCGTGACAACATTGTATCTACTAAAAATACAAAAATTAGCCAGGTGTGTGGCAGCCACCTGTAATCCCAGCTACTCAAGAGGCTGAGGCAGGAGAACTACTTAAACCCCAGGGGCAAAGGTTGGGGGGTGTGGACGCTGCAGTGAGCTGAGATCGTGCCATTGCACTCCAGCTGGGACAACAGAGCAAGGCTCTGTCTTGTGGGGCGGTGGGGAGGAGTGGTATCTCACTATGTGATCATTCTTTAAGAAAATTATTTATTCTTTGCTACCAGACTGGCAGTAACTTCTGTGCTAGAATGGGTTTCCTTAAAAGAAGTGCCACCACAAAGGCCACAGAAGAGACACATAAGAAATAAAACGGAAGCACATTAAACATGAAGTTAGGATGACCCTTAAGGATGCAGCTGTCTCACTAGCTTCATATTAAATTACTTTAGAACTTTAAGATTAATGCATGTTTTCTACCGAAAAATATTAAAACTACAGTCAAATGCAAGGTAGACAATAAATATCACCTATAATCCCACCACTTAGAGAGAAGTATTGCTACTTGCTAAATATCGTTGATATATTTTTAAACCTACAGTGTAGTTTCATTTCACTTATAACACCAAACAGCATTTTCTTAACGGCATCAGCTATCTCTGGAACCGGACTTTAAGTGTCTACCGAGTTCTCGACACTGGTTTCAGTTCTGCCAGCCACTTTCCTCTGGCTCTTGTAGATATGTTCACATTCCCCTCTCCTGAAGCTCACTGTTGCTGAATCTCAGCAGCATGACCCCTAGTCAGATACAGCTACCTGCCAGGTGGGGCAAGAGCTCTCAGCTGAAGCCCCCAGAAAGCCTGTAGGGTGGGAGGCACACGCACTATTGAACACATCCTGCCTCTTTCCAGCTCCCTGTGATGACTGCTCAGATCAGAGAAGGCAGAGAAGGGGGACGGTGACCTTGAGGACACCACAGTCCTCGCCTGCACTGACATCTACATCTCTATCAAAGGGGCAACATTGAATTTTGAAGCTAACAGGTTAACAAACCATGCTAAGAGGCAGTCAGCTCAGTGAGGGAGAATTGGAGGGTTGTACCGGGATTGGAATACAGGGTTAGTCCCTTACCCAGAACAGTCCTCAGCCTTTCTGCAGTAAGAGGGGTCAACAATACCTACAGGGACTTTCAGGGAGCCCTGAGGGTTGAGTAAGAGCCTAGGGCAGTGCCTGAAACAAAGACTGGGCTCAAAAAACGGTAGCTGGAACAAGGGTGTGGGCAGGAAAGGCTCTGTAAGCTGAAGATGGGGAGGGCTGCCCCTTTGCAGTCCCTAAATGCTGATGGCCCCTTCCTAAAGCCTCTGTGGCCATTTACTCGACTGTTTATAAGACCCCTCCCACCAGGCCCTTCCACAGGACCTTCCACTGTCTGCCTGAAGTTGCTGATATGACAAGAGGCTTAAGAGTGCCTCTTTCAGTGCTTTTCCTCTCTGATCTCAGTATGATCTCTAAATTCTTTCCTAGTTTCTGAAAACCTTCCTTCAAAAGGAATGTCCCAAACCCTCCAAGGCCAATCCTCCTGCCTTGGCCTCCCAAAGTGCTGGGATTATAGCAGATCCTGGAGTCTTTTTTTTTTGGGGGTGGGGGGGAATAGCGTTTCACTCTTGTTGCTCAGGTTGGAGTGCAATGGCGCGATCTCAGCTCACCACGACCTCTGCCTCCTGGGTTCAAGTCATTCTCCTGCTTCAGCCACCCGAGTAGCTGGGATTACAGGCATGCACCACCATGCCTGGCTAATTTTGTATTTTTAGTAGAGACAGGGTTTCTCCATGTTGGTCAGGCTGGTCTCGAACTCCCGATCTCAGGTGATCTGCCCGCCTCAGCCTCCCAAAGTGCTGGGATTACAGGCATGAGCCACTGTGCCCAGCAGATTCTGGATTCTAACAGTGTTCTTCAATACAATGAACCAGAATTCCTTCGAGAAACGACTGATTTTAGGAATGGGGCATGGAA
Organism: Saimiri boliviensis; assembly: GCF_048565385.1. Classification (NCBI taxonomy): domain Eukaryota; kingdom Metazoa; phylum Chordata; class Mammalia; order Primates; family Cebidae; genus Saimiri; species Saimiri boliviensis. The sequence goes on from NC_133454.1 coordinate 102,523,354, forward strand.
TACACAAAATGAGCTTGGAGCATCTTGTGGTAGCAGAAAGTAAGAGTGTTCAGCTCAAAGAATCCTAAAATGATGAAACAGAAGCCAACTGAAAGGCATTCAATGGGCAAAGCTGGAACAATTTGCATAACAAAATAAATAATACAACATTGCATGATGACTCAAAGTATAAAATAAATACCCATTTATCCATGCTGAATGAAAAAATAACTACGGGATAATAAACTAATCAATCTTCCAATTAATCTATGTATATTTATAGATACCCCCCACCAGGAGGCAGAGCATAAGGTCCCACCCCTTAGTTGTGGAATGGACATGGTGACTTCTCTCTAAAGACCACAGCGTGGAACTGGCCTGAGGGGCGGGAGTGGGGAATAATACTTGACAGTAGAAAAACCACACAAACATTATCAGGTGGTCAAGGTTAACATCATCAGTGACAAGTCATGTTGATAGTGTGTATTCTTGGTATGATGAGTATACTACTTTACCTCTGTGGGCTTCCCCCGCAAAAAAACCTATAACCTCACACTAGTCATGAGAAAAACTTCACACTGAAAGATATTCTGCAGAATATCTGATCAGCTCTCCTCTAAACTGTCAAGCTCACCAAGAACAAAGAAAGTCTTGTCACAGCCAAGAAGAATCTAAGGACATATGACAACTAAATATGGTGTGGGATCCTGAGACAGAAAAAGGACATTAGGTAAAAACTAAGGATTTTATTTTTATTTTTTATTTTTTGAGACAGAGTTTCACTCTTGTCACCCAGGCTGGAGTGCAATGGCGCGATCTCGACTCACCGCAACCTCTGCCTCCTGGGTTCAGGCAATTCTCCTAAAACTAAGGATTTTCTAAAGCAGCATGAACTTTAGTTAATAATGCTAATAGGGGAAACTAGGAGTGGGGTATCTGGAAACTTGCTGCAATATTCTTGCAACTTTCATGTAAATCTAAAATTGTTCTGTCAGGCGTGGTGGCTCACACCTGTAATCCCAGCACTTTCGGAGGCCTAGGTGGGCTGATTGCCTGAGGTCAGGAGATCGAGACCAGCCTGGTCGACATGGCGAAACCTTGTCTCTAATAAAAATACAAAATATTAGCAGAGCATTGGTGGTGCATGCCTGCAGTGTCAGCTACATGGCAGGCTGAGGCATGAGAATCACTTGGACCCAGGAGGCAGAGGCTATAGTGAGCTGATTGCACCACTGCATTCCGGCCTGGGCAATGGAGGGAGACTCCGTCTCAAAAAAGAAAAGAAAATAAGCCGGGCGCGGTGGCTCAAGCCTGTAATCCCGGCACTTTGGGAGGCCGAGGCGGGTGGATCACGAGGTCGAGAGATCAAGACCATCCTGGTCAACATGGTGAAACCCCGTCTCTACTAAAAATACAAAAAATTAGCTGGGCATGGTGGCACGTGCCTATAATCCCAGCTACTCAGGAGGCTGAGGCAGGAGAATTGCCTGAACCCAGGAGGTGGAGGTTGCGGTGAGCTGAGATCGCGCCATTGCACTCCAGCCTGGGTAACAAGAGCGAAACTCCGTCTCAAAAAAAAAAAAAAATAAAAAATAAAATAAAATAGTTCTTAAATGAGACATTTAAATCCTAAAGACAAGGAATATCCCAGAAGCAGCCTTACCAGGCCTACCCTAATCCCCAGCAAGTGACCTCTCCCTTTTACAGCCCCACCACAATCTGCAGCCTTCTCTCACAGGGGGCTTGGTATCTACTCATTTACAGATCCATTAGTTTGCAAAGTATTTACTGAGCCCTTGGTTGGCGGGCCGTGGTTGGTCAGGAGGCATGGTGGCTCACCTCGGAACTTTGGGAGGCTAAGGTGGGAAGATCACTTGAGACCAGTTTGGGCAACATAGCGGGACTCTGTCTCTAAAAGAAAAGCCAGGCGTAGTGGGCTTAGTTTCTTGGGAGGCTCAGGTGGGAGAATCTCTTGAGCCTGGGAGGTCAGGGCTGCAGTGAGCCATGATGGCACCACTGCACTTCCAGCCTGGGCGACAGAGGAGACTCTGTCTAAAAAAAAAAAAACCCCGTAACATGCCTGCAAAAAACCCCAAATGCCTGGCAAAACATATGCTAACCCCTCCGTCATGCTGGGAGCCAGTGAAGAGAGACACCCTGTCAGAGTGGTTTGGTCCCCCAGTGGCTGGGGAGGTGGCTGTTTGCTGAGTGAATGTAAGTCCATCCCAGTTGCTTTCTGCATTTAATGGTATGCCACTGGAAAGTTCGCCATTTAAGAACGCAGACACAATTAGGACCCTTGGGCTTGGTGCATATGAATTTCTTTTTCTTCCTTTCTTTTTTGAGACAGAGTTTTGCTATTGTTGCCCAGGTTTGAGTGCCATGGTGTGAACTCAGCTCACCACAACCTCCACCTCCCGGGTTCAAGTGATTTTCTCCTGCCTCAGCCTCCCGAATAGCTGGCATTACAGGCATGTGCCACCACACCCAGCTAATTTTGTATTTTTAGTAGAGACGCGGGTTTCATCATGTTGGTCAAGCTGGTCTCGAACTCCTGACCTCAAGTGATCTGCCCACCTTAGCTTCCTAAAGTGCTGGGATTATAGGTTTGAGCCACTGCGCCAGGCCAAGTACATGAGGATTTCTTTTCTTTCATTTTTGAAGACAAAACAAAACAAAACAACACTTTTTTTTTTGAGATGGAGTTTCCCTGTTGCCCAGGCTGGAGTGCAGTGGTGTGACCTTGGCTCACTGCAGCCTCCGCCTACCAGGCCACTGCAGCTTTAAACTCCTGGTCTCAAGCAATCCTCCTGCCTCAGCCTCCCAAGTAGCTGGGACCACAGGTATACACCACCACACCTGGCTAAGTTTCTAAAATATTTTTTGTAGAGACAAGGTCTCACTATGTTGCCAGGCTGGTGTTGAAACCCTGGGCTCAAGCAATCTGCCTTGGCCTTGCAAAGTGCTGGGATTAGAGGCATGAACCACTGCACCTGGCCCTGTTTTTTATTATTATAAAGGTAAATATGATTTTTTTAAATCAGGAAGGAATAATGAATAAAGTTTTCTTTAATACTACCTCCCAGAGATAACTATTATTAATATAGTATAATTTTTCTTCAGATAGCCTTTTTCTGTTCTATCAAATTTTAAAAATCACAAACAGAATTTTAAAAATAGGATTATAATGAAATTATTTTTCATCTAATGCAGAAGCCCATATTTTGTGGACATCTTTTCAGGTCAGTGTGTTTGGTTACACACACACACACACACACACACACACCCCACACACACATATTTAACACCTAAACAGTTTCCAGGGCCATCACTCCCCAAAATTTGAATTGTCAGCTTGATCCCTCTCAGGAGACTGGAGAAGCCATCCCTCCCAGGGCACCTGAGGCAGGGCCAAGCTAGTCTACAGGTATTTTCTACAGTGCTCTGGCAAGGCCTTCTCCTCTGTGGCTCAATTAGGGTTTTTTCCTTCTCCCCTCCCTGCCCCTGCTGGGGTGGGAGCAAGGGTAGAAGCTTCTCCCTGGAGGAGGTACCCAAAAGTAGGCTGTGAGTCACTCAGATGAGCTTCCGGGGTGAAGTCACACTGAGAAGCAATCTGCAGACACCTTACTCAAGGAGGTCTAAGGAAAGTGTAGGGGGATCCCATCTCAAGCGAGAAACGGAGAACTTTCAGGTTCTCCCCTTGCTGGGTTTTCTAAAGCAGAGGCTGTAACCAGAATATCAGAGTGACTGTAAATTACCTGGGGTTTCCCCATCAGGGAGATTCCTGGGTTACTCTCACTGATAACAAGACTAACTACTCACACCCAGGGTGAGGCTAGAACAGGGAGGCACCCCGGCTGGTTCCACCGCTCACAGGAGCCGTGCAATTCTCTCCTGCGCCTCAGAGTCCCGCATTGTGGGAGGGAACACGTCAGATGCCAGCTCTGGCTCCGCCTCTCATGAAACCTAGGCAAAGTGCTTTGTGCAGAATCTTTTCCTTATTAAAAGGCAGGGCTACCAGGCAGTGCCAAGTGCTGGGACAGTCAGATAACTAATTGCCAGTTGCGACTCCCAGCTTACAGGGAACACTGTCTGCTCCTGCTTAACCTCAGAGACTTGGAATCATGGCTTTGCCACAGACAGGGGCCCTTTTAGTTTCTTTGAGGCATTTATACAGAGATTGCTGTGTTTATTAATTTGCTGACTTGCTCAGTATCTGGTGCCCACACCCCCTCTAAAATGCAAGCTCTGCATGGCAGGGATTGCCTGAAAAATGTCACTCACATAGATGCTCAAGACATTTCTAGGAAAAAAAATGCCGTCAGCATTATGAATGCCCAGTAATTGCTGGGCAATTTATTTAATCTCTAGACCTCAGTTTCTTCATCTGTAAAGTGGTTCCTTCTCTGTAGTGGTTACGCACAGATTGCATAAAGCACTAAACCCAATGCCAGACACATAGCAAGAGTTCAATAAAAGGGCTCTCTCTGTTGTCATCATCATCAGAGATGACAAGGATCTTGAACCCCACCATAAACCGCTGCATCCCCAGTACTGAATGAATCAGCCTTTGTTCAATAAGCCCCACAGAAAGGGGAGAACGGAAGACCAAAAGGAATTCGTGCCTGTGATCCCACCTTCCTAAGAGGATTTGCGTTATCAGAGCCATCCAGGTCCTGACTGGGGATCCCCTTCTGCCTTTTAAGCCACAAGCCGTGAGTCCTGCTGACACCACTCCTAGTAAGCAGCAACAAGCGATCCATCACTAATTGCCACTTTGCAGAGCTTTTTCTGACCCATGCTAGAGGCACTAATTAGCCGAGGGAGGTCAGCGTTAGCTAATTGAACAGTCTTTGTGCCCCAGGTAAGGAGACCAAGCTTCGAAGTCCTGTTCCTCCTTGAAACAAACTTTCAGCCAGCAAAGCCCTAAACAGAGACAGCTGTGTGGTCTGGGCAAGCACAGCTCCTGGCTTTCCTGCTGTCCACGCTCAGAGGCAGGCTGAGCGCCAGACAGGGAGAAATGGCTGCTGGGTGGAGGTGGGCAGACATCGTGGACATCCAGCACAGGCTGGTGGGGACACCCCTGAAAGGAAGAGAAGGGAAGAGGCCAGGTGGGAAGTCCATAGAGATTCTTGCCAGGAGAGGGAAATTAAAAATAGAAAAAAGAGGACTGGAGAAAGAGGTGGAGAGAAAAGAAAATAGAGTTTTTTCCCTGGAAAGAAGAGGTCATTTGGAACAGTCACTTCATATGAAAGGTAAAAAAATGCGTTTTGAAAAAGCTGAGAAAATACGGAAAATTTCTCCTTCCTTTGCTCTTGTCGTAGAAATGTAGAGAATCCATATTTGTCTTCTGCCTTCGGAAGACACAGGGCAGAAAACATAGGACTCTCTTTAATGTACCTTTTAAGAAAAAAAAAAAATCTGATTTGGCTGGGTCACTCGATGCGTTTCAGAGAGGTTATTTCTGGGGCTGGAAAAGGACCCTGTGCCTCCAGTTTTTGCTAACAGCAGCATTTTAAGCAGCAGATTGTAGGTAGCTAGAAGCCAGAGGACCCCATCTCTTTTGATGCCTCCCCGGCACCCCTCCCCACAATCTACTGATTCACTCCGGGAAGCCTCAGGCCCCAAGGCCAGGCCTTGATCTCCTGGGGAAGCAGAAGTGATTGAGATGCCGATACATCAGGCCTGTTGGCCAGGCCGGGAGGGAGACGGAAGGATAAAGAGACAAAGAGCCGAGGAGGGTTGATAAACGAAATCACATCAGCCGCAAAGCCGTGCTCCTTGATAGATTAGCACCTTCCTCTGCCCTAATCATTCCAGACAGCCTCTGCAGCTTGGGTGTGCCCAGCCATCTGGGAACCCTCAGGGATTCGGACTCCAATTTGGCAGCTATTATCTGTGGGGAAAATAATATTCTCTCCTTGGTGAACCTCAAGTTTCTGAGAAGGTTGAATGCATGCAAAAAGAGTTAAAATCATTTAAACTGTACGAGGGAAGCAAGCTGTTTAGAAGTATTTTATGGAGTCATGGCCAAGCGTGGAAACTGGAGACGGAACATGCACCTCTGGATCTTGGACGAGTTACTGAACCCCTCTGTGTGTGTTGGGGTTTTCTCAACTGCAAAATGGAGCCCACAGTACCATTTTGTTGTTATGAAGATTAAATATGCTAATATGTACACAGTAAACATTCCATTCTGGGGGCTTTCATACTGATTACCACGGCTGTGTCCTCATGATTTTCCTGGATCTTCGTTCTTTTTGAGAGAGAGTCTCGCTCTGTTGCCCAGGCTGGAGTACAGTTGCGTGATCTCAGCTCACTGCAGCCTCTGCCTCTTGGGTTCAAGCAGTTCTGCCTCAGCCTCCCAAAGTGCTGGGATTACAGGTGTGAGCCACCATGCCCAGCCTTTCCTGGACATTCTGATTTCAAATTGTTTTCCTGTTATCTCCACAAATTAACTTGCCAGATTTATGATTATGATCAGAATATACTCTTAAAGGTTAGTCCCACTTTCTGAATCATTATTTGTGTAAGTCTGGCCATTCCCCAGTTCAGGCTGGCTTCAATAAGAACCCACTAAAGGCCGGGTGCAGTGGTTCACTCCTGTAATCCCAGCACTTTGGGAAGCCAAGGTGGACAGATCACCTGAGGTCAGGAGTTCAAGACCAGCCTGACTAACATAGTGAAACTCCATCTCTACTGAAAATACAAAAATTAGCTGGGCGTAGTGGCAGGCACCTATAATACCAGCTACTCGGGAGGCTGAGACAGGAGAATCACTTGAACCCAGGAGACAGTGGTTGCAGTGAGCCCAGATCGCACCACTGCACTCCAGCCTGGGGAGGGGGTGCTGAGAAAAAAGAACCCACTAGACAAGAGCCGCAAGCGACACAATGATAAGCCAGAGCATGCTCTTGGAGGTAGTTCAGGATCTCCATCTTCTTCTCTAAGACACTATTATCTACCGGGAAAGGTTCTGACACAGGGCTACTAGGGAGACTGAGGCGGGACGATTGCTTGAGCCCAGGAGTTCAAGTCCAGACTGGGCAATATAGAAAAGAGAGTACCCTCTCTTTAAAAAAAAAAAAAAAAAAAAAAAAAAAAAAAAAAAAAGTCTGGCCTTGTCTAGGGTGTCCTTGTTTAAGCTACTCTGGCTAACTCAAGGGGAAGGGGTACTGGCAGGGAGTCAGGGAACCCAAGGGTCAGGGCACTGTGGTTGCCATCAACTTCCTCTAGCATGTAAGGCGGCAGGTCAGGATGAGACAGAGCAGGCCACTAACGCCCTGTACTGTCCTCCTGAGGAGGTCAATTTCCATCTTACTGTCTTCCCTGATACCACGTGGCCCAAGCTGTCATCACTCACCAGTCTTCCTGCAATAACCTACCTATCTTCCTACTTCTACTTGTGGGCTCCATTCCTAATGGAACAAAAACTCTTTAAAAAACCTCTTAACATCAAGAAGGAAGCCGGGAGCAGTGGCTCACACCTATAATCCTAGCACTTTGGGAGGATGAGGCAGGAGAATTGCTTGAACCCAGGAGGCGGAGGTTGCAGTGAGCTGAGACTGTGCCAGTGCACTCCAGCCTGGGCAACAAGACCAAAACTCTGTCTCGAAAAAACAAAAGCCAAATCTAAACATGCCACTCTTCTAGTCAAAGCCCTGCTATGCGGCCGGGTAAGGTGGCTCACCCCTGTAATCCCAGCACTTTGGGAGGCCGAGGCAGGTGGATCACCTGAGGTCCAGAGTTTGAGACCAGCCTGACCAACATGGAGAAATCTCATCTCTACTAAACATACAAAATTAGCATGGTGGCGCATGCCTGTAATTCCAGCTACTCGGGAGGCTGAGACAGAATTGCTTGAACCTGGGAGGTGAAGGTTGCGCTGAGCTGAGATCATGCCATTGCACTCTGGCCTGGGCAACAAGAGTGAAACTCCATCTCAAACAAAACAAAACAAAACAAAACAAAACAAAACACACACACACACACACACACACACACACACACACACACACACAAAACAAAAACAAAATACAAACAAAAAACAAAGCCCTGCTATGTCACCTACCACCACCCTGATGACATGCTCACTAAAAGTCTTTACATTGATACCCCACTTGCCCTGACGTATGATTATTATTCATTGTATGCCCGTATCAAAATATCTCATGGACCTCATAAATATACACACCTGCTATGTATCCACAAAATTTAAAAAAAAAAAAAACAACTTTAAATTGGCTTCAAAGCCCTGTATTATCTCCCACACTCCCAGCCTCTCTGGCTACACCACACTAGCTGCCTCCTTGCTGTTCTCAAACATGCTAGGCATGCTGTGGCCACGGGGCCTTTGAAGTTACTGTTCCTTCTCCTGAAGAGCTCCTTCTCCCAGGGATCTGCAGGGCTAGGTCCCTCACGAACTTCAGGGCTTTTCCCAAATCTCTGACCTGTTGCCCACTTCTAGCTCTCCCTAGTCAGATTCTATGCAATAACTTCTCCATCATACTAATCATCAAATATATGATGCATTCTATTATTTTTTTATTGCCTGTCTTCCCAAATCCTATGTAATCTCCATGAAGGCAGGGCTCTTTTGTCTGTTTTATTCATTGCTATATTCTTAGTATCTAGCACAGGACCTTGGATACAGTTGGTACTCAATGAATATCTGCTGAATGGAGATGTGCCATGACTTATTCATGTGCATTTGAACAAATACCAATCCAGTACCTGCCATGTGCCAAGTACTCAACATATATGAGCCATTAAGTTTTGCAATAGCTACTTTGTAAATGATGAAACCAAGGCCCGGAAGCAGAGTGACTGGCCTGAGCTCACAGCCGGAGCTGGGATTCAAGCCTTGCTCTCTCCCAAGACTATTCTTCCCTTGTGTTTGATCCCATTCATCATCACATTCTTTGTGTAATCTCTGACATCTGTTTTCCCTGCTAGACTGGAAGCTCCATGAGAGCCAGGACTGTCTGGGACCCAGGAGGTACCCAGTAAGTATCTGTGGGATAACAACACCTGGTAAGGACAAGGGGTGGGAGGTGAGGTGGGCTCTGAGTGGGTGTTTCACTGTCTTGCCCTTTTCCCAGCACTGGGGTTTGTGTACCCACCTTCTGAACTTGTCAGGGATAGGTAATTCAGTCTGCCCTGAGGCTGAGCCAACCAAGGCTTCATTGATGCTGCTGACTTTTAAAATTTTTTTCAATTTTTTTTGGAGATAGGATCCCCCATGCTGAAGTGCAGTGGCATTATGATCACAGATCACCATAGCCTTGAACTCCTGGGCTCAAGCAATCCTCCTACCTCAGGCTCCTGAGTAGCTGGGACTGCAGACATGCGCCACCACACCCTGGCTATTTTTGTATTTTTAGTAGAGATGAGGTCTCGCTATGTTGCCCAGAACAGTCTTGAATTCCTGAGCTCAAGTGATCCTCCTATCTCAGCCTCCCAAAGTTCCTGGATTATGGATGTGAGCCACCACCCAGTCTGTCTCTGCCTTTTTTCTACTCCCGACCCTGGGCTTTCTGCCAGCAAGGCACAACTATGCAAACAGATTGCAAAACAGGCCTTTCTCGGTAGCCCTGACTTGTACCACAGTACGAGGTAAGCCCTTTGACAAGAACCTACAGGGAACACTGACATTTAGGGGGCCAACTGGAGCTGTCACTCTGCCCCTCCCCCACCTCTTGACAAGGATCCACAGGAGACCCACTCCTGGCAGGAAGACATTCTAGTTCATTCAAATGGACTGTCTTCCCAAAAAAGCAACACATCTGTTTCCACGGAGGCATTTTTCCCCTAAATACTGGATAAAGAGCCAAGAGGCTGGGGACTGAATTATCACTTAATAGTCAGGTGGAGTTTCTTATTTCACTTCCACAATCAATTTCCTCACCACAAAAGATAGTTAATGGACACAGAAGATTCGATGATTCATATGAAAATCATCATAATTGCAACTCCTACTCATTACAGCCCATTTTTTCCCCCTGGGTTTATGAGAACGGATGAGAAGAAAAAGGTTGTGTGTGCATTTGCCCCACTGCCCTCTTTAACGTGTAAAGCCAAGAGAGCTCGCAAAGAATGCCCTCCTTCCCACAGTGTCGAAACTTTTCCATTTGATGAACTGACTCCATCGGCTGGCGGTGAAGCCAAGCTGCCAGCAGGAGCAGCTCAAAGTTGGAGGCAGCAATTCCAGGAGTCTCAAGCAATCCACCTGGCCACTGTACATGCTATGGCTTCACTTACTGAGTGGGTCCCAAGAAAGGGCTTTGCTTCCTTCAGTGCTGCCCTGCTGCCTGACGAGGATCCCACCTGTCAGCACTCAGTAAGCCAGCGGTAGAGAAGATCTAATAATAGATGTCTGGGTCGCTCATCTCCAGCACCCTGTTCTATCAGAGGCCCCAGCTCCTGAGCACTTACGCCGACATCTTCATTCTCCTCCCCACTGTTTTTGAGACAGGGTCTCACTCTAACACCCAGGCTGAAGTGCAGTGGCATGATCTTGGCTCACTGCAACCTCCACCTCCCCGGTTCAGGTGATTCTCCTGCCTCAGCCTCCTGAGTAGCTGGGATTACAGGCATCCGCCTGGCTAATTTTTTTTTTTTTTTAATTTTTAGTAGAGAGGGGCTTTCACCATGTTGGCCAGGCTGGTCTCGAATTCCTGACCTCAGATGATCTGCCAACCTCGGCCTCCCAAAATGCTAGGATTACAGGCATGAGTTACCATGCCTGGCCCTCCTCTCTTTTTAGGTTATTTTTCTTCTTTTTAACTTTTTTTCTCTTTTTGCCAAATTATTTCTCACACCTGAGAGAAGAGCTTAAATCTTCAGAGGCTAAGGTCACAGGGTTTTTAGAGCAAGGGGGAGAGGAAATGGGAGACTTTTTACTCAAGATGCCCTTTTTCTGTTCGAGTTACATTGGGGCATGGTGGCTAAAAGGAGGATTTGAGAGCCTGATGGTTTGAGTTCCAGTCCCAGCTCTAGCAGTTACTGTGTGGCCGTGGGCAAATTACTTAATTTATTTTGCCTCAGTTTTTTCATCTGTACAGTGGGAATAACAGATTACAGTAGTGATCTCCTTCATGGGGAGTTGTGAGGACTGAGTTAATATCACTGCTTCCAAGGCCAAAGAGGGGAAAGGAGAATGTCATCAACATCCCCACCTGCATCTAGAGAGCTGGGAAAGGGGGTGGGGAGAGGAGGTGACATTTAACCAAGGACGGTCCAAGGGTGCCTGCCTCATCCTCTGGATTTCCAGCCAGAGGACATCTCTGCTGCCTGAATATCATAAGTGGGGTGAGGAAATTGAGGAGTGGAAGGAATTGAAAAGACATAATGATCCACAGGGAATCTCTCCCAGGAGTCCAGGTTTGAGATGATGACCAGCAGGACTGTCTTGCATTTCCCACGTTCAGAGCTCCAACGCTGATTATTTACGATGATTATTAAAAGTCTGGCTGGCTAGGGTGACTCACACCTATAATCCCAGCACTTTGGGAAGCCGAGGCAGGAAGATCACTTGAGCCCAGGAAATCGAGACCAGCCTGGGCAAGACGGCGAGACCCCCATTCTCAACTTTTTAAAAAAGTTGAACAAAAAGATAACACCCATCTTGTATTCCTCTTTAGATAGAATATACAGTTGGTTATCTTTCATTCTAACATGTAAACATTTCCCCCCCATTCATCATCACTGAACCATGTCAAGAATTTAGACTCTAATGGTGAGTTTGAGTCAGAAACAGGCCATAGCCCCCAAGGCTGCTGGGAACAGCTCAGCTATTCGAGGAGTCTGTGAACGTTCCACAGGTTGATTGGGCCTCCCAGCCCCTTGCCTGCTTAAACAAATGAAAGAAGCAAAACACAGAAGCTGTGAGGACACGGCCCAGGCCATGCGCTGGAAATATCTCTGCATGGTCACTGCCCACCTTGACTGTGCCCTGGAGTTGCCCTCACTTCTGGGGCCCTGCAGCAACTCTGCACAGAAGGGTCGGGTTTTGCCTTTTATAAATAGAGTCAGGAACCACTCATGCTTGTGATGACGTGTGTTCTGCCGGGGGATCTGTGAAGTGCCTCTGGGCCCCCCTGAGTCAGACCTGGCCACACCCTCCTAAGGGGTTATCACTGAACCAAGAAGGCAGGAGGGTGGGAGCCAGGGGCCAGGACGACAGCCAGTTCCCACTGCGAGGACACCCAGACTACTCCAGGACTCCGGAAATCGTGGGGTGTGAGCTTTATGTGAGATAGCGGCTCCAGGGCGTGTGGTACGCAGTGTCTCACACACGGCCACAGGAGGAGCAGGGAGGATAGTGATCCAGCCCTTACCTCATGCTTGTCACGCGGCCCCATACACACCACCCCACAGAGCTGAGTGGTTGCTGGATCACGACATTTCTGCCTGGGGATGGAGGGAGGTGGCTGGGGGGGTAGGAATGCGGTGAGAAAGTTCTGGAATAGTTGTAACTGCATTAACTCTGAAGGGAGAAGAGGCATTGGCGTCCTAGGGGAATAGAGGATTGTGGGGAAAAGAATGACCGGCTGGGGTCTTCCTGGTCATAAGGTGTGTGACAGATCTAACTAATCGCCACAGGATGATGTCCTCTGGGCACCCATGTGGCATCGAGCTAAGCAATTCATGTGGGCATTGCCTCAGTTAATCCTCGGCCAGGTGCAGTGGCTCACGCTTGTCATCCCAGCACTTTGGGAGGCTGAGGCGGGCAGATCACAAGGTCAGGAGTTCAAGACCAGCTTGGCCAACATGGTGAAATGCTGTCTCTACTAAAAATACAAAACACTAGCCAGGTGTGGTGGCACATGCCTATAATCCCAGCTACTCAGGAGGCTGAGGCAGGAGAATCACTTGAACCCAGGCTGCTGTGAGCCAAGACTATGCCAGCCTGGGTGACAAAGTGAGACTATCTCGAAAAAAAAAAAAAAATCCTCAAAGTCTCTACAGGACAGGTGCAATCCTTGTCTTCATTTTCAAGAACAGGGAGTTGAACCTTAGGAAAACCCCACAATGGGCCCAGTCACAGCCAGGCAGGGGTAACCTAATGAGGACTTCGCCTCAGGCTAGGCCCGCAGTAAATAGCTGTGACAGGACCTCTCCCCTCTACAGCCCTGCCCACCTCACTGACCGTCTGCATCTGGGAGCCTGATAAGAAAGCTGAGACTCCAGGAGGAGACGCCTGCCAGTGGAACTTTCTACCTTCCAAAGAGCATCACCACGCTAAAGATAACCCTGCCTTCTTAAGAACACTGTAGGTGGGGAGAGGGTTCTTTATCTCTTCCTGGGAACCCTGACAGGGGAAGGGACATGGGAGAGGGTTCTTTATCTCTCCCCGGGAACCCTGACCAGGGAAGGACGTGTGAGAACACACAACCCACTTCAAATCTTGCTTCTGCTCAAGGACTAGAGACTAGCCTCTTGACCTCCGGCAAATATTTTTTTTTTTTTTTTTTTTTTTTAAGAGTCTCGCTGTTGCACCCAGCCGAGAGTGCAGTGGCACAATCTTGGCTCCCTGCAACCTCTGCCTCCTGGGGTCAAGTGATTCTCCTGCCTCAGCCTCTTGAGCCATGGCACCTGGCCTCTGGCAAATCTCTTAACCCTACTAAACACCACATTCCTCATCCACCACCCTGCCCCTCCTCTAACAACAGAAATCACTAACACTGCAAGCACCCTTGCTCCTGACGTCCCATTCAATATCACCTTTGATCCGCAAGGATAATCCTAGGAAATACATCCCAGTCTTACGCTGGAAATAAATTTTACACATTTATTATCTACCTGTGAAAATGGGAACAACAACATTGATTCTCTTAAAAGCCTTCTGGAAGAGTCAATTAGATCATTTATGGAATGTGCTTGGCACTGACTCAGTGACTGAAAGATAAAAGCTTAAAACCTAGACCTAAGGTCAGGCACCCATACCCAGCCCTGGATGTCTAGAGCAGGGTTTTTTCTTCAGACACACACCCCAGCCTCGGGTATCAGTGTGGTGACTCAGCAGAGGGCATTCCTCAGGCTTATAAAAAAAGTTGTCTGGGAAAGGCCCATCTGACTGTGGCCAAGATCCTTCAGTACTCTAGGAGAGCAGGGGACCTGTCTGGAGGAAGGATAGGAATTTCAAAGCTTTGGCTCTGAAGTCCAGAACTGCAAAACGGCCCCCCTGCTGAAATCCACAAACCACCACTGTTTCCTTCAGTGCCTGTCCCGAGCTGGGTGGGCCCTGCACTGGCCCCAGAGATAGAAAGGAGACTTGGTTCTCTTAGCAGCCAGCCTGGACTCAGCGGACCGAAACCTGCCCCAGGAGGGGATGCTGACCTCTGGAGATGTCGCTGCTGACCAAAGGAGGGAATTGTTTCTTCTTTAAAAAAAAAATCACTTTCAGTTGTTAAATGAATAAATCAGTCTAAACACTTAGGAGCTAAGAGGGCAATCTATCAGGACTCCTGTGACCTTTGAAAACTCAAAGTGAAAATGGAAGCAGGCCCAGGCTGACCGGCAGTGGAAAAAGCATATCAACAGCAGTTTCGCCGCAATACAAAGAGACTGAAAACCCTGCACATTTTTAGCATGTGACTAGAATAATCCACATCAGGGCCCCTAGCACAAAATGCAGGACAATAAAATATGCAGAAAACAGGGATATCTCATTTTAACTGAGTGAGCACTTACTTCGTGCCTGCACTAAGCCTTTCATGAAGATCATTTCATTTAATTTCATTTACTCTCTTCCCCATGGTGAATACGAGCTGGGCTTAGAGGAGTCGGCCTGGATTGTTCTAAATATTCACTCTCTCGACCCCCCCCCCCCCCCCCCCGTACTCGCTGTTTGACTTTGCGCACTTTGCTTTACGGCTTTGGGCCTCAATGTCCTCATCTATCAGACTGTGATTCTAGGGTCCGTTATAAGATTGGTATAATCCCAGCACTTTGGGAAGCTGAGGAGGGTGGATCACTTGAGCCCAGGAGTTCGAGACCAGCCTGGGCAATATGGCAAAACCCCATCTCTACTAAAAATACAAAAATTAGCTGGGCCTGGTAGTGTGTGCCTGTGGTCCCAGCTACTCAGCTACTCTGGAGGCTGAGGTGGGTGGATCACCTGTGCCCGGGAAGTCGAGGGTACAGTGAGTAGAGATCGCACCACTGCGCTCCAGCCTGGACGACAGAGCGAGACCCTGTCTCAAAAAAATTTTTAAACAGAAAAAGATTGTTGTAAACACTAAATGAATAAATCCCCATAAAACACTTGCCTTAGGATCTGGAATACAAGTCCTCCATAAATGCCCGCTACGGTTACTTTATTTTATATACATTTTTTGAGACAGACTTTCGCTCTTGTTGCCCAGGCTGGAGTGCAATGGCACAATCTCGGCTCACTGCAAACTCTGCCTCCCAGGTTCAAGGAATTCTCCTGCCTCAGCCTCCAGAGTAGCTGGGATTACAGGCATGCACCACCACGCCTGGCTATTTTTTTATTTTTATTTTTAGTAGAGACGGGGTTTCTCCATGTTGGTCAGGCTGGTCTGGAATTCCCGACCTCAGGTGATCTGCCCACCTCGGCCTCCCAGAGTGCTGGGATTACAGGTGTGAGCCACCGTGCCTGGCTACTGTTATTATTAGAATGGCTGATAACAGCCTCTGACTGACACATGCCTCATCTCTATTTCACATATGTTAAAACCAAAACTTCCAAGGTCTGAAGGGCTCAGGCTCAGCACCGTTTCCTCTCTAGCTGCTGCCGTGTGCCCACCCCACCGCACTGGCACCCTGGTGAGAGCTGAGGACCAGCACAGCTTCCGCCCCACCAAACCTTCCTTGCAGGCAGAAGGCTGTGGACTCTTTTGTTTTCCTCATGGAGGAAATCACCCCTACAGCCAACCACCCAGGATGAGGTATCCGCTTCTGGCATCTATCTATGGAAGCAGACTGCAGACCAACCTCAGGCAGCGCTTGGCTGTGCAGTCCCAAGTGGTTTTTTCCAACATGGGACTGCACTGGTTTTTATTTCTAGTTGTGTTAATTTTCATGAATTTGCTTTTGTCCTCTGATCCAGATGAGATGAGGGAAGGCATGAGATGAACAGAAGCTGGTGTCTGGGTGGCTAACGGGGCTGCCACCTTCCTGACCACGGCACAGCCTGCTCCTGGGGCTCATACCCTCTTATGTACCCTGGGTTCCCTTCCAAAGCGCAGTGTTTTACAGTGAAGGGTAAATGGAAGCTCTTTGGTGGGCTGCTGCTTCCACACTGAGCACTGGTCCAGGTGAAAAGCCCATCTCACCAGCTCCTCTCCAAAGCTGTCCCCAAAGTATCTGGAGCCACTATTCTGTTCAAGACTAAATGGTAAACTGAGGAATGAACTCCGGCCTTGAAGCTGTAGCCACAGAAACACATGGGCGAGAGACCCCCCTCATCCTGTGGCCACAAATGTCTGTCACTCAGGAATTGGCTTTGCTGCCAGCTCCTGAAACGTTCAGGCCGATCCCTGGCATAAGCCCCTGTCAAGATAGGAGGGCCGTGGGGACCATGCTGGAAGAGCCAGGAGACACACCTCACTCTTATTCTTTTTCTCTCTTCCTAAGAGAGAATTCTATTCAAAGGGAGACTCTTCAGCCAAACAAAAAAGCAATGACAAAACCCCACTAGGCAATTCTGTGGGTTTCCTAAACGAGTTCAACAAAAGTGGCCAAGGTTGGATAGGTTCTTAACCAAACTTAGACATAAGGGCTTTTTTGTTTGGTTTTAAAATGACAAATCTTGAGCTGGGCACAGTGGCTCACGCCTATAATCCCAGCATTTTGGGAGGCCAAAGTGGGCGAATCACCTGAGGTTGGGAGATCGAGACCAGCCTGACCAACATGGAGAAACCCTGTCTCTACTAAAAATACAAAATTAGCCAGGTGTGGTGGCGCATGCCTGTAATCCCAGCTACTCGGGAGGCTGAGGCAGGAGAATCGCTTGAACCCGGGAGGCAGAGGTTGCGCCACTGCACTCCAGCCTGGGCAACAAGAGTGAAACAAACAAAACCTGTTTCTTGATAATTGTACACTTTGCCATCTCAGTTTGCTTTGACTCCTTCCACAACACAAAACCTCACTTTGGTGGTTTTTTCCAAAGTTCCTATCTACACAAAGGAATTTGTGTTGAGCCTCAGAATACTCAACAAATCACTTTTTGCCAGAAGTTCCATTTTTTAAGCTGGCCAAGGCCGCTGGCATGCAGCAGTCTTGGCCTGTTGGCGATGGAGCCATGGACGCCACAGCTACAAGGTTCCTCAGCTTACTTCTCATGCCAGCACCACCCCTCTCCCAACACTGCGAAGGAGAAACCCTGGAGAAAGCTGGTCCCTGACTTAGGATGTCCAACTTTACAGTGGTAGAAAGCCATACACGTGCAGTACCAGCAGTACTTCTGGTATCCATACCACCATTCTGTGCTTCATGTTCAGTATTCACTATGTTACACGAGATGGTTAACACTTTTTTATAACTTAGGTGTATGGGTTAGTCAGGCGTCCCCAAACTTTTTACACAGGGGCCAGTTCACTGTCCCTCAGACCGTTGGAGGGCTGCCACATACTGTGCTCCTCTCACTGACCACCAATGAAAGAGATGCCCCTTCCTGAAGTGTGGCGGAGGGCCAGATAAATGGCCTCAGGGGGCCGCATGCGGCCCGCGGGACATAGTTTGGGGACGCCTGGGTTAGATGATCTTGTCCAACTGTAGGCTAATGTTTAAGTTTTCTGAGCACATTTCAGGTCAGCTAGGCTAAGCTATGGTGTTCAGTAGGTTAGGTGTGTTAAATGCATATTGATTTATATTTTCAATTTACGAAGGGTTCATTTGGACATAACCACATCTTAAGTCAAGGAGCATCAGTACATATATTGAGGAGTCAAGGCTCAGCCAGGGCCAAAGAGCATGCCAAGAAATCTCAGCACACCATGACACCACCAATTATATTAATAGCTGACACGGATTGTGCATGACTACAAACCAGGTACCCTGCTAAGCACTTCACAGGTACCATTTCATTTAAGCCTCCTAATAACTCTATGTGGAAAGCAATTATTGGCACCATTTTGTACACGAGGAAATTGGTTCAGAGGCATAAAGGAGAAAGACACATCTCTGTTGAGCATTTATGTCTGAATACGAGGAAGAAGGCATGTGTATGCTCAGTGCATTATGCAAGCACAGGGAGAAGGAATAGCCACATCTGGTGGGCAAGGTCCTTGCCCAGCTTATGGATCCACTGTCAGAAAACCCAAAGGGAACATCAGGTAGCAATTGTTTAATTTACTTATGTATAATTTTTTTTTTTTTGAGAAGGAGTCTCTCTCTCTCTCTCTCTCTTTCTCTCTCTCTCTCTTTCTCTCTCTCTCATCATCCAAGTTGAAGTGCAATGACAGGGTCTTGACTCACTGCAACCTCCGCCTCCTGGGTTCAAGTGATTCTCCTGCCTCAGCCTTCCAAGTAACTGGTATTACAGGTGCCTGCCACCATGCCTGGCTAATTTTCTATTTTTAGTAGAGACAGGGTTTCACCATGTTGGCCAGGCTGGTCTTGAACTCCTGACCTCAGGTGATCTGCCCTCCTTGACCTCCCAAAGTGCTGGGATTACAGGTGTGAGCCGCCATGTCTGCCCAGTTTTTTTTTTTTTTTTTTTTAAATTTAGAAAAACAGGATCTTGCTCTCTCACTCAGGCTGGAGTGCAATGATGCAATCATAGCTCATGGCAGCCTTTGGGCTCAAGTGATCCTCCCACCTCAGCCTCCCTAGTAGCCTGGGCTATAGGCATGCACCATCATGCCCGGCAAATTTTTTTATTTTTTGTAGAGATGGGGGATCTCATTTCTTGCCCAGGCTGGTCTCAAGCTCCTGGCCTCAAATGATCCTCCTGCCTCAACCTCCAAAAGTGCTAGGTGTGAGCCACTGCGCCTGGCCTCTGTTCATTTTTTAAAGGGTTAACTGCAAGTGTCCTATTTTAAAAAAAAAAACACATTAAAAAAAACTTCCTTACTACCTTTAATTATGACTTCATTTCCATTCTACATTCCTAGAAATGAGGAAGGCTGTTACTCAAAGTAGGAATTTAAAAAGCAGAAAGTAAAGTGGATTTCAGCGTGATCCATTTCACAGGTGATTCTGCCTTCAGAGGGAAACCAAAGGTACTGCTTGGGCCTTTGATGTGGTCACAACTCCCTTCCCCTCAGCTCCCTTAAGAATGTAAAACAAGTAAATTAGTTGACAGTGTGGTTTTCATAAGTGAACACAAACATACAACGTTTTAAAGAAGGACACATTGAGGTTGTGGGTATTTCACCTGCCAGATCTATGGAAGCAGTCAGAATCTGATGTCTACTAAAAACAGGAAAACGATCACACACTGCATAAATAGAAAGACACTCACAACATGAATTTGCAATTGCTCACGACTTGCACCCCCGTGAGTGTGCAGCCTTGAGGGGAGCTGGGGCCAATGGGACCGCCACTGAATCGATGACTGAAGCTCATGCCTTGAAGGACAAGTCTCAGAATCTGGCCCTGAACTGCAGCTGTGGTCAATGTAGGACTATATATATATTAATAAAAATTTGGTGAGAAGTGGTGAAATAGTAGCTTCACATAAAAATATCCATAGCTGGGCCAGGCGTGGTGGCTCATGCCTGTAATCCCAGCATTTTGGGAGGCCGAGGCAGGCGGATCACCTGTGGTTGGGAGTTCAAGACCAGCCTGGCCAACATGGAGAAACCTCGGCTCTACTAAAAATACAAAACTAGCCAGGTGTAGTGACACATGCCTGTAATCCCAGCTACTTGGGAGGCTGAGGCAGGAGACTCGCTTGAACCTGGGAGGTGGAGGTTGCGGTGAGTCAAGATCGCACCATTGCACCCCAACCTGGACAACAAGAGTGAAACTCCGTCTCAAGAAAAAAAAAAAGAAAAATCCACAGCTGGCTGCAGGTTCTACAAAAGCAACAACTACAAAGCAGCTTTGTCAAGAATACCCCCACCGAGGCTTCTCAAATAGTAGACAGCACTTGGGGAGTATCCTCTAATACAACAGGGCCTAGAATGTTTACAAGAGGGCAGGCCACCTGGCAGAACTCCATGACCTTCCAGAAAGCGGAAGGTCACTTGAGCTTGACCCCACTATCCCACTTGAACATCTAACTCAGAGCTTTGTCCCAGTTAAGTAAATATACTAAATGTCCTTTCTTTGTGGCTAGAGACAGAGTCTTGCTCTGTTGCCCAGGTTGAGATGTAGTGGTGTCATCATAGCTCACTGCAGCCTTGAACTCCCAAATTCAAGCGATCCTACTGTACAGCTTCTGAGTGGCTGGGACTCCAGGTGTGCCACCATGCCTAGCTAAGTATTTCTTGAGCATCCATCACTACACAGCATCAGGAGGACTGAAGAAGCCAGTTCGTAGTCCTGTTCTCACAAAGCTTGCTGCCTGGCTGTGAAATGAGACCTTGCTGGGATAGAGAGATCTACATGGCTCTGGCAGACTAACCCTGATGGTGCTCAGTGACTACAAAAGCGTCCCTGGGGACCTGGTGACACTTTGAGCTGGTCCTGGAAGATACAGCTGGGAAACTCAGGCAAAGATAGATGGGAGTTGGGATTCCAGGGAGGATCAAAGGCAGAATAGCACAAGCTGCCTTGGAGCTGTAAGAACAGTGATCTTGGGGGGCTGGGTGTTCATGAGAGAGCAGAGGAGGGAAGGCTGGAGAGGTGGGTGGAGCCTGAGGGTATCCAGGCAGTAAGGACCTTTTATCTTCTGGCAATAAGGAGACACTAAAGGTTTCAGTGCAAGAGAAGGGGCAAACAAAATCAAAGACTCCCCAGGTCTTCTTAAAGGGCCATAAGAGTCCTCTAGTGCAACCAGATGTAATCTGTAGGGCCAGGAAATCATCCCCAGCACCCATGAAAATGTCTGGCATGTAGTACCTATGGAATAAATACTTGCTGAACAAAGTTATGATAAATGAGAATCTTGAATCTCTTCCTTCCTTGCCCAAATAGCTTAGTTTCTCAAGGGAGAACACAAATGGAATTTATTGCCATCAAATGGCAGGGTTTTGGCCAACCGCAACAATTTTTCAAACAAACCTTAGGATAAACTTTCTGCAGAAACAGAGTAAAACTTCATTCTGAAAGAGGAGTGATGCATGTAAAAAGTGAACCGACATGGCAGAAAGACGCTTTATCATTCTAGTCTCCAGACCAATTCCTCCCAATTCTCAGAAGCCTTGACTAAGTTTCTGTCCCTATGAGGGACAGCACCAACCCCAAACTTCTTTCTGCAGCTACAAATGCTCTGCTTCCTTAATAAAGCTGAAGTTGCCATTACTGAGATCTTGCCAGGTGTGTAAGGCACTTTGCAAATTACCTTCTGCCCATTTAATACTCAGAATAACTGGGGGGGGGGGGTAAATTCCATCATTGCCATTTTACACATAAGAAGACGGAGGTTCAGGCCGGGTACAGTGGCTCATGCCTGTAATCCCAGCACTCTGGGAGGCTGAGGCGGGTGGATCACAAGATCAGGAGTTCGAGCCCAGCCTGGCTAATATGGTGAAACCCTGTCTCTACTAAAAATACAAAAGGGCGTGGTGGTGGGCACCTGCAATCTCAGCTACTCAGGAGGCTGAGGCAGAAGAATCGCTTGAACTTGGGAGATGGAGGTTGCAGTGAGTGGAGATTGTGCCACTTGCACTCCAGCCTGGGTGACAGAGCGAGATTCTGTCTCAAAAAAAAAAAAAAAAATTGAGGTTCAGAGAGGTTAAGTAACTTGCCCAAAGAAGCACAGCTGGGTAAGGGCAAAGCAAGACTCACATTTGGGTCTGTCTGCCATCAAATGTGTTTTTACCCCTGTATTTACTCCTCCTCCTGATCTCTTAGGCTATACCCATGGAGCTGGTAAGTAGAAGCTGGTGGGCTGGGCTAAGAAGTAAATCTTCTACCCTGGCTTCTTAAGAGGGGCTGGCCCGGCTGTTGTAAAGGGAAAGTAGGAGGAGCCTCTCAGAGGCAAGGAGAATGACTTCTCCCATCTTCTGCGACAACCAACACTGAAATAGAGCTGGTGAGGCTGCCTGTGGGTGTGGGCTCTGCACCCTGACTTCAGAGGGCATCACTCAGCTGTGAATCATGCCTTAGTGACGGGCAAGGAGCTGCTCAGACAGCACTGACACTGATTCTGCTATGGCTGAGGGCCCCAGGGGAAGAGGCGGGGCTCATCTCCCAAGGGGAACCACGAAAAGAAATACAGCCAGAAATACAGTCCCCGACACTGTCCCAGGCACCAGGGAAATGCTGGGGTGGCTGGCTTTGTTCAAGGAACCCTGTCCACCTCCTTCACCTCGGTCACTGTAGACTGATGTCCCTGCCATGCCCAGCAGGATGTCAGCTGTGCTGGGGGAAGCCAAAGTACGTACTCTCTGAGCTATGAGAGAACAGGAAGTTTCTTTACTTACTTCATCTCGTATCTGACATGCATTTGTGTAAGACTCCTTAACTTTTTTTGTTTTGTTTTGAGTATGTTCTTCAAGCCAGAGCACTACACTGATATAAGGAATGACGGCAAAGAAAGTAAAAATGGAGTGGAGGGCAAGACTGTTCCACAGGAAGCGACTAAAGCGCAGTGCGAGGCTCTCTACGGTGACAGGAGGAGTGACTCACCGCAGACTACAAAAAATAGGAGTCTGAACGATGGAAAAAGATCCAAATAGTGCCTGGGATTGTTTTCTTCCTGGGCTCATTGGAAATCTGCAGCCAGCAGAGAGACTTTCCTCACCTGGTCCTATCCTGGGGGTCACAGTGTTTCAGGCACTCAGGGATCTGAGCCACCAAAGTCAGCCCCACCGCACTCCCAACCCTTCCACCCAGGGGCTTGCAATCCCAGGGAAGAGGAGAGTTTCATGAAATATGCAACACTTGCCGGGCGCGGTGGCTCACGCCTGTAATCTTAGCGCTTTGGGAGGCCAATGCGGGCGGATCACGAGGTCAAGAGATTGAGACCCTTCTGGCCAACATGGTGAAACCCCTTCTCTACTAAAAATAGTCCCAGCTACTCAGGAGGCTGAGACAGGAGAATCACTTGAACCCAGGAGATGGAGGTTGCAGTGAGCCAAGATTGCACCACTGCACTCCAGCCTGGGTGACAGAGCGAGACTCTATCTTAAGGAAAAAAAAAAAAAAAAAAAAAAAAAAGATGCAACACTCATGGCAAGGCCCGTATGGTGGTTCCGAGTTTAGGCTCCAGGAGTTCATGGGGCTGAGCTGAAAGGAAAGTCACCTGACACAGCATGAGCCCCCACACCAGAGCTGGCCAGAGCTCACCAGGCCTGGGAAAGCCATGGCTGGAGGGACAGCGAGGAGGCCAGATGCATGAGCGCCTTCCTGAGTCCTGGCGTTTCCTCACTTCCTATCAGCCTCCTCTTTGGAGTGGCCACATCTCTCCCCTCGCTTGGGGCTGACTTCCCTTTAGGAATAGGTGTCTTTTAGAGTATCCAGGCAGCTGATAATGGCCACTGCTTAATCAGCCCTCCTCAGTCACAGGGGGAGAGTGCCAACGGGACATCATGAGCCCACCCCCACTGGGCATGACCCTAAGAGAATGAACAGATTCCTAGGCTATGGATTTAGGGCGTCTCCTGTGCCAACCCCTCCAACCCTCCAAGCTGCCTGAAAGAGGAAAGCAGGGAGAGAGAATGCCGGGAGGTCCTCCTGGTCCTGGTCCCGCACCTTCCTGTGGTTCAGAAGCTCTCCTGCCCTGGGCCTCCCCTGCTTCAAATAATCCCCTCCTGTCTCATTTTCTGCCTTATCCTCAAACATGTTTTCATAACGTGCAAGCACCAGAGACCTCCCTAACCTAGGCCAACTAGACTCCCAGCGGGGCCAGAGGAGGATGGGGGACCTCCTGAGGGCCTGGACACCTAGGCCTCTCCTGCCCAACCCAGGTGGCTGTCACCTGGCCCATACGTGGCTCAGGGCCCAATTCCACCCCTCCACCCGCAGAAGGAAGAGCTGCTTTGGCAGCTGCCATCGGTGGAGAAACCTACGTGGGCTAGCCTCTAGGTCCCCTCCTCCGTTTTCCAGCAAATCCCCACCTCCACCGGAGCAAGGCCCAGTCGACGTGATCTCTCCTCAGTGCCCCTCTCAGATGACTGCAAAGCTGCTCTGCGCCACTTGAGAAGCCCTGGCTCCTCCAGGCGGGAAGCACAGGAGAGTCTGGCAGAATCCCTGCCCCCTTCTCCCAGCTCACAGCTGTCCTCGGGTCACCTGCCCTCACCACAGGCCCAGGGGCCTCACCTGGGCCAGGAGACACACTAGAGGCCTGGGATTCTTCTCTCTTCTTCCTTCAGAGTGACAGGGAGCACCGCTCATGTCAGCAATCCCTATGGCCCCTGCCCTGTTGCAGACAGATCTGTGCAGCACTGAAAAGCCGGCCGTAATTATTAAATTTATTAAATTCCTGCTTTCAAGGGTGGGCACGGTGGTTCATGCCTGTAATCCTGGCACTTTGGAAGGCCAAGGTGGGCAGATCACAAGATTAGGAGTTCGAGACCAGCCAGGCCAGCATGGTGAAACCCCATCTCTACTAAAAATTTAAAAATCAGCTGGGCATGGTGGTGGGCGCCTGTAATCCCAGCTGCTCAGGAG
The DNA here is from genome assembly GCF_048565385.1 of Saimiri boliviensis. NCBI lineage: Eukaryota > Metazoa > Chordata > Mammalia > Primates > Cebidae > Saimiri > Saimiri boliviensis. The sequence goes on from NC_133454.1 coordinate 102,548,023, forward strand.
GCTGAGGCAGGAGAATCGCTTGGCCCTGGGAGGTGGATGTTGCAGTGAGCTGGGATCGTGCCACTGCACTCCAGCCTGGCAACAGAACGAGACCCTGTCTCCTAATATAAATAAATAAATAAATTCCTGCTTTCAGGGGAGCCTAGCCGGGAGCCACAGAGGAAGCAGAATGCCCGTGGTTCTCACTGCTTCTTCCTACCTGGAAACAGTGTCTCCTCCTCCCTCGTCACCCACTGGAAGGGAGCAAAAACTCTTCATCCTCCTAAGGAAGGGATCTTTCTTTGGTATGCAGAGCACTGAAGACATAACTTCCTTGTTTGGCCTCTGGACTTAAAACTACCATGTGCCCTGCTCCAACCCTCCCTTAACGAAATTCTCTGGTCCCTCCACAGGTGGGCCGTGAACGCACTGACCACGTAGCTTTGTAGTTTCCTATGTGGTATAGCAGAGGCCGTGTACCACAGCTTAAGTCATGACTTAACTCATCTGAGCACTTATCAAGGCCAGGTACTGAGTCAAAGGCTTTGCAGACACTACTTTATTAAATCCTCACAACAACCCCATGAAAAAGGTTATTATTACTTCCATATCTCCTGCAGAACCTTCTGCATGACTGTAAACTGGTAAGCTCCTGTTCTTTCTGACACACAGGAATAAAGGGAAGCTTTTAAAAAATTTTTTTAAGACAGACTCTCTCACTCTGTTGACCAGGCTGGAGTGCAGTGGTGTGATCACAGCTCACTGCAGCCTCGACCTCCTGGTTAAGCGATCCTACCACCTCAGCCTCCCAAGTAGCTGGGACTATAGGCATGTGTGCCACCAAACCTGGCTAATTTTTATATTTTCTTTTTTGTAGAGATGAACTTTCACGATGTTTCCCAGGCTGGTCTCAGACTCTGGGCTCAAGTGATCTTCCCATCTCAGCCTCCCAAAGTACTGGGATTTGGGAGCCACTGTGCCTTGCCAATGGAACGTTTTATTAAAATTTATTTCCTTACATTCGCGTATGGTGGCACTGCTTAATATAGTAGCCACTAGCCACATGTGATTACTTGGCACTTAAAATAAGGCCAGTGAAAATTAGATACTTTTTTTTTTTGAAAAAGAATAATAAGAAAAAGAATAAAGAAGAGGAAGAAAGAGAAAGAGGAAGAGGGAGAGAGAATGGGGGTATTGCTTTGTTGCCCGGGCTAGAATGCAGTCTAAATATGGGTATGCCTATAATTGTCCTTAATAATGGAGACATGAAAGAAAATGAGGGAAGAGAGTAACAAACAAGGAGCCAACCAACATTTCGTTTAAACTTCTAAGTTGATATGATGTGGTACTGATAAGAGTGTATATTTTGTGTAAAGTGGAGAGTTCTATAAATGTTAATTACGTTTACTTGTTCCAGATCTGAGTTCAAGTCCTGGATATCGTTGTTAATTTTCTGTCTCATTGATCTAATATTAATGTTGAAGTCTCCCACTATTATTGTGTGGGAGTCTAAGTCTCTTTATAAGTCTTGTATGTCTGGGTATTCCTGTATTGGGTGCGTATATATTTAGGACCTTTAACTCTTCTTGTTGCTGCATTGATTCTTTTATCATTATATAATGTCCTTCTTTGTTTCTTTTGATCTTTGTTGCTTTAAATACTATTTTATCAGAGGCAAAAATTGTAACTTCTGCTTTTTATTTATTTTTGCTCTCTGGTTGGTTGGTAAGTCTCTCCATCCCTTGTTTTGAGTCTTTGTTTATCCTTGAATGTGAGATGGGTATGGATGCAGCATACAGTTTTAGTTTTTTGTCCAAATTGCCTGTCTTTGAATTGAGGAATTTAGTCAATTTAAATTTAGAATTAATAATGATATATGTGAGTTTAATACTGTCATTTAATATTAGCTAGCTATTTTGCCCATTAGTTGATATAAATTCTTCATTATATTGATATTCTTTACTTTTTGGTATTTTTTAGAAAGGCTGATACTGTTTGTTCCTTTCTATGTGTGGTGGTTCTTTCAGAAGCTCTTGTAAAGCAGGCCTGGTGGTGATGAATTCTCTGAGTGCTTGCTTGTTCACAAAAAACTTTATTTTTCCTTCACTTATGAAGCTTAGTTTGGCTGGATGTGAAATTCTTGGTTGAAAGTTCTTTTCTTTAAGGATGTTGAATATTGGTCCCCACTCTCTTCTGGCTTGTAGGGTTTCTGCTGAGAGATCTGCTGTAAGTCTGACAGGCTTCCCTTTGTGGGTAACCTGACCTTTCTCTCTGGCTGCCCTTAGTATTTTCTCCTTCATTTCAACCCTGGTGAATCTGACGATTATGTGCCTTGGAGTTGCTCTTCTTGAGGAATATCTTTGTGGTGTTCTCTGTATTACCTGGAGTTGAATATTATCCTGCCTTACTAAGTTGGGAAAATTTTCCTGAATAATATCCTGAAGCATATTTTCCAGCTTGGATTCATTCTCTTCGTCACATTCAGGTACACCTATCAAGCGTAGATTAGGTCTTTTCACATAGTCCCATATTTCTTGGAGACTTTGCTCATTCCTTTTTATCCTTTTTTCTCTAATCTTGTCTTCTTGTTTTATTTCATTGAGTTGGTCTTCGACCTCTGATATCCTTTCTTCTGCTTGATCAATTCGGCTGTTAAAACTTGTGCATACTTCACGTAGTTTTCGTATTGTGTTTTTCAGTTCCATCAATTCACTTATTTTCCTCTCTAAATTTTGTATTCTTGTTGACATTTCGTCAAACCTTTTTTCAAAGTTCTTAGTTTCTTTAGATTGTGTTAGAACAAGTTCTTTTAATTCACAGAAGTTTCTTATTATCCACGTTTTGAAGCCTGCTTCTGTAATTGGAACACACTCGTTCTCCATCAAGCCTTGTTTCGTTGCTGATGAGGAACTGGGATCCCCTGCTGAGGAAGAGGCGTTTTGATCTTGGGTATTCTCAGCCTTTTTTGACTGTTTTCTTCCCTTCGTTGTAGATTTATCCATCTGTGGTCTTTATAATTACCGTCTTTGTAATTCGGTTTCTGAGTGGATGTCCAACTTATTGATACTCAGCACCGAAATCTGAGCAACCCACTGGGCCGACCAAATCAGCGGCGGTAAGATTGATGGTGCTTTTCTGACTCTGCACCTAGAACCGACGCTCTGAGGCGCCGGCAAAACCGCCTCGCCGGTCACAAGAGTCATGCTGGCGACCCGTGGGGCTCCTCCGCTGGGAATCTCCTGGTGCGTGAGCAACAAGAATTCATGTGAAGGTGTGGCGTCCTCTCGTTCTTTGCGTTTTCAGTGGGAGCTACAATCCCGAGCTGCTAGTGATCAGCCATCTTGGATCTCTCTCTCTGAATATTAGATACTTTTAAAAAACTTTGATTCCTCTGTTTTTTGAGACAGAGTCTCAATTTATCACCCAGGCTGGAGTGCAGTGGCACGATCTCAGCTCACTGCAACCTCCACCTCCCAGGTTCAAGCAATTTTCCTGCCTCACCCTCCTGAGTAGCTGGGACTACAGGTGCCTGCCACCATGCCCAGCTAAGTTTTGTTTTTTTAGTAGAGACAGGGTTTCACCATGTTGGCCAGGCTGGTCTCGAACTCCTGACCTCAAGTGATCTACCCATCTCAGGCTCTGAAAGTGCTGGGATTACAGGCATGAGCCACCATGCCCAGCCTTGATTTCATGTTAATTAATTTAAATTTAAATAGCCACGTATGATTAGTGGTACTATACTGAACAACAAGGGCATAAAGTCATATTTTGCACAAATTACTTTCCTCTATACCATATCATTCAATGCTCAGGACAGGCAAGCATAGCAAATAGACCCCATTTACAGATAAGAAAACTGAAATTGAGAGATTTGGCTCACGCTGAATCAGATCAAGCACTTCACTCTCTAAGCTCCCAAACTATTTCCATTGTATGATCTCCTAAACTTGACCTCTAGCCTTAGGGCCTGGGATAATTGTCCTGCCTGGGAGTCCTATCAAGGTCCATATCACTTTCTCATCTTTCCCCTCCTCTACTCTGGGAAGTAAAAGGGAAGAATGCGCCCAGCAGCAGAACTCTGCAGAGTCCAGGGCAGGGATCTCCTCAAACCAAAAAGGACAAGGTGCTCAGGATTCAGAATCCTCTAAGCTGCTCTGTGGTTTTAAGCTATTTTTCTAAAAATTAGAGGAGTCAGAAAAAAATACCTTTTTTTTTTTTTTTTTTGAGATACATTTTGGCTCTGTTGCCCAGGCTGGAGTGTAGTGGTACAATCTCAGTTCACTGTAATGTCCACCTCCCAACTTCAAGTGATTCTTGTGCCCCAGCCTCCTAAGTAGCTGGGATGACAGGCACTTGGCTAATTTTTATATTTTTGTAGAGACAGGGTTTCGCCATATTGCCCAGGCTGGTCTTGAGCTGCTGAGCTCAAGTGATCCACACTCCTTGGCCTCCCAAAGTGCTGGGATTACAGGCCTGAGCCACCATGCCCACCCAGAAATTAAATACATTTTTTTCACTCCTCTACCAGTCTTATCTGAGGAGCCATAAAAATAGAGGGGAAAAAATGTGATCCTACAATGGCCTCAAGGACATTCCAAATGCTTTCTTACATAAAACCCAACTCCTGATCATTTCCTTTCAGGCATCACTACCCAGCCAAGTGCTCAGGATGTCAGTATTCAGTCCAAAATGGTGCAGAACCCACCAGGTAGGGATTAAGTCCTTGCAAAACACCCTGGCACTAGCCCAACACCTAATGCTGTTCCTATGTAAAATCCAACCAATGAATCTCAGCAACTGTGCTGTCCACACTGCAGTCGGTTTATCATCTACTTGTGGGGGGTGGGTACCTAGAGACAGAAATAAATCACGCGAGAAACAGTCAGATGGAAAACAAACTTAATAAAACACAGACAGAAAATAAACCACTGGCCTGGCCACTAGTGACCAGTGCAATGTTTTTTTTTTTTCCCCTCTCCCCTTCTGGTCCCTGGTGAATGCCCCTAATTCTGGGAAAGGCTCCCTTTCGTCTTCTGAGTCAGGCTTGAAGGAATACTGCAGTATTTCAGCCTTGGGTTTCTAGCACAGAAACAAACCCGGTTTTGTCATATAATTTTCTGCACCTCCACTGTAATAACACATCATTTGTGGATCCGTGCTAAAGCAAACACCATATGGTGGCTGTGTAAAAAGCTGTCCGGGGTTCTGACCTTCTAGTGGTAGGGGGTTTGTTTGGGAAAAGGAGGCAGGGTTGGGGGAGAATCAAGTCGCTAATGAGACACGGTGTCGGCAACCTGTACGGTGTGACATTTCGGGGCTCGCTAGAGGAGAACGAGGTTGGTGTCAGGTTCCAAGCACTCAAGACAAAATCGCCAATGACTTTTTTCTTTCCCAAGTGAAAAATGGTTCACGAAGTCTATTTCCCAGTCTCTTATCTCAACACTCTCGCTCTTTCACTCCAGAGGGGATGGATGGGGAGCCACTGGCTATCCAAAAGGAAAACTGCATCCTAAAGAAATCTCCCTAGTGAATTCTCTGCTTTATGGACTGTCACGGCTGTTCAGCTGCAGGGATGAGACAGAGTCTGCCCTGTGTCGGGCCCAAGATTTCTTAGGTTGCTCTGAACTGCCACCCCACCAGGGCTTAACCAGACACAGAGCCACTCACAGTAGTCAAATGCCTTCTGAGCAGCTTAGCGGCTAAAACACAAACTTATTTAAGACATTTTAAAGTTCTGAATATACAATACAACTTCATTATTCCTCACAAATGACCCCAGGTGTTAGTACAAACAGCAGCTGGCCTATGATTCCATGAGGTGGGCTTGTCATGAAGATAGGTCTTAAGACCGACCTCTGAATTCTGACTTGTCCATTCTGAACGCCATGGGGGAAATAATGAAAAGAAAATGAACCCAAGGGCCACATGTGGCTCAGGAAGACGTGGCTCTATGGCAGGTCTAGAGAAGGAAGAATTGGTGACTGTAGCATTTAGAATTGGTACTTAATGGCCAGGTGCAGTGGCTCATGCTTGTAATCCCAGCACTTTGGGAGGCTGAGGCGGGCGTAACGTGAGATCAAGAGATTGAGACCATACTGGCCAACATGGTGAAACCCTGTCTCTACTAAAAATACAAAAATTAGCCGGACGTCGTGGTGTGCCCCTGTAATCCCAGCTACTCGGGAGGCTGAGGCAGGAGAATTGCTTGAACCTGGGAGGTGGAGGTTGCGGTGAGCCGAGATCGAGATATTGCACTCCATCCTGGGTGACAGAGCAAGACTCCGTCTCAAAAAAAAAAAAAAAGAATTGGTACTTATCAAAAGCAACCCTGAGCACCACACCTCAGGAGGCCTTTAAGAGGTGAAGGTGGAGGAGAGTTTTTACACTAGAAAGGGGCAATAGAACCCAGTGAAGGAAAGAGAAGGTTTGCTATCATATACTCAGATGAATCAGGTAGCCTCTAGAATTTCTGTCATGGTGACAATGCTCTTTATCTGTGCTGTCCAACACAGTAGTCACTAGACCACACAGTCATTGAGCACTTGAAATGCAGCTAATACAACTGAGAAATGACTTTTTTGAGATGGAGTCTCACTGTGTTGCCCAGGTTGGAGTGCAGTGGTGCAATTTTGGCTCACTGCAACCTCTGCTTCCCAGGTTCAAGCAATTCTCCTGTCTCAGCCTTCAAAGTGGCTGAAATTACAGGCACCTGCCACCATGCCCAGATAATTTTTTTGTATTTTTAGTAGAGATGGGGTTTCACCATGTTGGCCAGGCTGGTTTTGAACTCCTGACCTCAAGTGATCCACCTTCCTTGGCCTCCCAAAGTGCTAGGATTATAGGCATGAGCTTCCACTCCCAGATGGCTTTTTTTCTTTTCTTTTTTTTTTTTTTTTTGAGACAGGTTTTGCTCTCTTGCCCAGGCTGGACTGCAGTAGTGTGAACACGGCTCACTGCAGCTTCAACCTCCTGGATTCAGGCAATTGTCTTATATCAGCCTCTCTAGTAGTTGGGACTACAGGCATGCATCACCACATCTGCTAATTTATTTTCATTTTCTGTAGAGGTGGGGTCTTGCTATGTTGCCCAGAATAGTCTCAAACTCCTGGGCTCAAGCAATCCACCTGCCTCAACCTCCCAAAGTGTAGGGATTACAGGCGTGAGCCACTGTACCTGGACTTGAGGAGGTACTCTCTACCTAGGAGTTGTTAATAATCACAGGGACCTACCCTATCCCTCCAAAGCACATCCCAATCAGTCATGGGCCAAGCTGCCCCAGTCTCCCTGAGTCCTCAGCCCAGAGCAGAGCCTTCAGGCAGTGCTCTCTAATGGCCCCTCCACTTTCAGGACCCACCTCAATAACCCCAATCTGGTTTGTCCCCATAGAAATCTCAGGACTAAGGGGTCCAGGGAATACTTTATGGATTGTCCTGTTGGCCCATAAACTTTGTGTCACTCATCCCAACAGTTCTCCACTATTATTGTGTATCCCTCACAGGCCTTCCCCACGGGTCATTTGAATATGGAATGGCAATTTACAAATATCTATGCCACTTCATTACTTTTTCCCCTTTCGTCCTCACAATGAGTGAGAGGTAGAAGGAGGCACCATCACACCTGTCTTACAGATGAGAAATACCCCTGTCAAAGATTTACAAAGATGGAATTCATGACACAATTGTAGACTGCAGACAATCCCGTGTTGCTTTAGGCAAGTTACTTAACCTGTCAGTGCTTTGGTGCCATCTACAAAATGGAAACAGCAGAAGGACCTGCCTCTTAAGAGTTGCAAGTTAAGCCGGGCGCGGTGGCTCAAGCCTGTAATCCCAACACTTTGGGAGGCCGAGGCGGGTGGATCACGAGGTCGAGAGATCGAGACCATCCTGGTCAACATGGTGAAACCCCGTCTCTACTAAAAGTGCAAAAAATTAGCTGGGCATGGTGGCACGTGCCTGTAATCCCAGCTACTCAGGAGGCTGAGGCAGGAGAATTGCCTGACCCCAGGAGGCGGAGGTTGTGGTGAGCCGAGATTGCGCCATTGCACTCCAGCCTGGGTAACAAGGGCGAAACTCCGTCTCAAAAAAAAAAAAAAAAAAAAAAGAGTTGCAAGTTAAAATATGTACAGTTCTTAGAACTGTGCCTAGGGAGCACTACAGAAGTGCCTGCATTTTTTTTTTTTTTTTTTTTTTTTGGTTGTTGTTGTTGTTAGATAGAGTCTTGCTCTTGTTGCCCAGGCTGCAGTGCAATAGTGTGATCTCAGCTGACTTCAACCTCTGCCTCCCAGGCTCAAGCGATTCTCCTACCTCAGCCTCCTAAGTAGCTGGGATTACAGATGCCCGCCACCATGCCCAATTAATTTTTATATTTTTAGAAGAGATGGGGTTTCACCATGTTGGCCAGGCTGGTCTCGAACTCCTGACCTCAGGTGATCCACCTGCCTTGGTCTCCCAAAGTGCTGGGATTATAGGTGTGATTCACGGTGCCCGGCCAGAAGTGCCTGCTCTTGTTAGGGAAGTGTAGCATGTATGTGTGTTTGGTGGGTTATACTACTTCATAATTATACACCTGGTTGTTTTTTGCCTGCTGTTCTGCTCACATTATGCTATGTGTGAGGACTGAACATTTGCCTGGTGAAATCCAAGTGCTCAACATATATTTGCTGCTATGGTCAATCCTTGCTATTGCTACTGTTGCCATTGCAATTGTTCTTGGGGTCAGGCTTGTTAGCATTTTGGTCTAATAGCCCAGGACAGTCTCTCCACCCTAGTCCGACCTCTGCTCTCCACCTGTCCTCAACAGTGACGTCATAAGCTCATGTGTCTGACATGGTCTCTTGCGAGTCAGCACCACCAAGTCTGAATGAGGCCGGGTGGGGTGGATCCAACAACTCTGGTTTGAATTAAGTGTGGTGATTTTATAGCAGGAATAAAGCAGGGAAGATAAGGGAGGAAATGCACCCAGCAAGTCTAAGCTCTTATAAGTAGTTTGGGGAATAGGAAAGAACCACCACAGAAACTTGCAAACAATGAACAGATTTTTGTTTTGGTGGGGAGGGGAGAATGAAGAGGAAATATCAGAACTCTCTTCAAATCCTTCCCTACCCAGCTGCCTTCCTTCTCAGAAACAGACAGACAGCTATCTCTCTTCTGGGATAATGTGAAAGTTCAGCCTTTTCTTGACATTCAAGGATCTGTGGGGTATCACTGTCTGCCTCTGTCTCTCCCTTTCAGCAGCTAGGATCTGGCCTGTGGCCTTACAGAAAGGTGGCTGGTGGCATTAATCAGAAATATAACCAGTCAATGGATTTTCAGAACGGCTGGTTCACATTCATAGCTGTCCTCAAACGCTTAGCACCCCTAGAAAACTAGGACTAGTCAACAAATCCCTAGAGACCTTCCCCTAAATAAACTTTATTATTATTATTATTACTGTTATTATTTGAGACAGGGTCTCTCTCTGTTACTCAGAATGGAGTGCAGTGGCATAATCACGGCTCACTGCAGCCTCCACCTCCTGGGCTCTAGCAATCCTACCTTAGCCTCCTTTGGAGATAAGCTCACAGGTGAACACACCACGCTTGGCTAATTTTTTGTTATATTTTTTGTAGAGATGGGGTTTTGCCATGTTGTTCAGGCTGATCTCAAACTCCTGGGCTCAAGCAATCTCCCTGCCTCTCAAAGTGCCAGGATTACAGTCATGGACCATTACGCCTGGCCTAAATGAACTTAAAAAAAAAAAAGAAAGAAAGAAAGAAAATCTCTACTAAATGTAAAGTAAGGCTTTGGAATAATTGCTTTCCTGAGTGCCCTGCCTAAGTACAAAGAGGACAGAATTGTACCCACTGTCCAGAGCTTGGAGGCTTCTTGCTATGAAATCCCCAAGGGCCCTGAGAGTTGATGAGGAACGTGATCAAGTGGAACAGGGAGAAGCAAGCTGAATACAGAATGAAGATTTTCTGAATTCAATAACCCATCTGATCCCAGCTGATAAAGTACCTGCATTCTGCAGGGCAGAGGGTGGTGTTCTGCCTCCTGAATAATAAATATGCAAGGTCCCAACTGCTGATCATGGTGTAATTCAATGAGGGGTCTCTGAAGAGGACATGTCAGCACACACTGCAGCGCAGGGCTCTGAAAAGGTAGCGGAATTCCTGGATAGAGTTACTCCTCGGGATGTTGTCTAGAAACACGCGCCTCCCTCCTTCAAAGGAGAAATTGTATTGGTAAGGGATTAATAGTTTTTCTTAAATGGACATTTGGTCCGGGATTGCCCCGTTGGAAGAATTCTGAAACACTTACTTCACAGGTTTTCTTCAGGCATCCAATCGGTATCCCTCCTTTTACAGATGCAAATACGGAAGCCCATGGAGACTCAGTGTCCTGCCCAGGGTCATGCAAAAGGTGAGGGCAGAGCTGAGGACAAACTGAGACTCCATTTCCATTTCAGGTTTTCTTCCACCCTGCTGTACAGTCACACATCCTTGTCCTGTGGGGTGGATAGCATTCTTACATCTAAATGACACTTTGTAAGGCTGGGCGTAGTAGCTCGCACCTGTAATCCCAGCACTTTGGGAGGGCAGATCACCTGAGGCCAGGAGTTTGAGACCAGCCTGGCCAACATGGTGAAATCCTGTCTCTACTAAAAGTACAAAAACTTAGCTGGGTGTCGTGGTGGGCGCCTGTAATCCTAGTTACTAGGGAGGCAGAGGTGGCAGAACCGCTTTAACCTGGGAGGTGGAGGTTGTAGTGAGACGAGTTCGTACCACTGCACTCCAGCCTGGGTGACAGAGCAAGACTGCATCTCAAAAAAAAGAAAAAACAATGACACTTTGTAAGGCACTTCCACATCTCTCTCAGTCACGCTCACCTAGGTTTAATAAACTGGAAGGTTTTATAGAAGAGGATATGAGTTAACGTGAAAACAGAAATGCTGCTAGAGTGACCGATGTATCGGTCTGAGTACACAGTGTCACAGCTGTGGACAGGAAAGACCCAGGCTTACCTCGAAGGCAAATATGTGAACACGTCCTCATTTGACAAAACTATTGACAACGGGATTCCTCAAGGTAGTCTGTTTTTCTTATGCATTTGAAAGAAAATTTAGCTTATAGAAATCCTATTTACCAACATTTTCGGGTTTATTCCAATTATATTAAAAAGCACTTTTTTTTTTTTTTTTGCCTGATTTTAGTTCTGAGGAACCAAGGGGGTGATAACAAGGATTCTGAAGGACAAACGATGATTGGCATCCTACCTTATAAATTAATAGAGAGATAAGAATAGAATTATAAACCCCAGAAGGGAAAAGGCCTTAAGAAAACCTGATGCTCACTTCGCTGTAATGAGTTAATCCACTTAGACCTCATGCAATAATAGGCATTATGGTAAATTTATAATCATCAACATTTTTACTCTTTTAAAAGCGATATCACACATTTTCCTCTGGCTTCCCCCACCCAAGGCATAGTCAGTTTCACAGTTTGGTGAATAGGCTGTATTCTTCTGGCTTTTAACAAACACCACAGTGCTGTCTCTGTATCACCCCCCAAATTAAATCAGGCTTGTTGCAACCCAGCTGCAGCTCCTGGCTGCCAGCGTTTCTGGAGGACAGCGGGGCCTCCAACTTGGCAGGGTGGGATGCTGCTCTTCATAGAGGCCTTCCAGCCCTGAAATGCCACCATACCCTTCGTACAGTGAGCCTAGCACCCAACAAGGAAACAATGCCGACTCACATCTCAGGTGGACAAGGCGGGAGGCAAGCATTCTTGTAACCGTTCTTTGATAGAGAAGTAAATGATGTCCAGAGATGCAACAGGTTTGGTTCTTGGCACATGGTGAACCCTCAGTAAATGGTCGCCTCAGCTAGGTCCAAGCATGGCATTTGGATCCTTTCTCTAAGGAACGCAAAGACACTTCTAGCAAGTCCTCTTTCCTCAATACTCTTGTCATCTATTTTTGGCAGCTATTATTCCTTTAATAATTTAAGGGGCTTGGACTCTCATAATTTCCAACCTGGGTGCCTCTCCTGCTGATGAGGAATCTGAGGCTCCGAAGCAAAGGAACCCATTTGAGATCATGCTGCTGTGTCAGATCCAGGACTTAGACCTCAATCTGCCTTCAAGGGACTCAGATCCAGTGGAACAGACAAGACAAAGAAGGGGCTGAAAACGCAGTCCTGTTGCAACAAAGCAAATGGGGTTGCATAGCTGGCTAGGCTGTGGGTATCGTCCAATTACACCTCCAGCAACGATCAGATCTATCCCCAGCCCTCCCCCGCAATCTCTTTCCAGCGGATTTTTCTTCCTCCATTAGCCTTGATAAATTACAAGGCCCCACAGCAGGGACCGTTTCTTCCTCTCAGCTTTGTTTAGAGCATTGTCCTAGCAAAGCTCAAATAAAGGGCCATTATTAATGGTGACAATAATGCAATACTGTTTTCTCAAGGGCTTCCACCAGAGCTTGCCAGATCAACGCCATCCTACTTCCTGCCACCTCTTGCAGGCGATTTTCAGCTGCAAACCCTCAGGTGCCCAGGGGGTCGGTACCCAGCACTGCACTCTACTTCAAGCTGCCCAAACACTGTCTTGAAAATTGGACAGAGGAGAAGGACCCGACAGAACATGTCAGAGTGCCAGGAAAGGACTAATAGGGCAGCCACAGGAGACAAAATTAGGCCAGGAAGATAATGGGCCCCAGATTTGTTTTGAACTGAGCTCACTCGCAGCCCAGGGCCCGGATGCTCAAGGACGCCGTGGACTGGGTTAGCATCAGAAATGCTTTGGTGGTGGCTCTGGTTTTCATTAGGCCCTTTGGGACTTGGATGTGCTGAGATTAGGGGTCTGTCTCTGGAGAAATGCTGCTTTTGGTGTGGGTTGGGGGGGCACAGAGAGGAGCCCTGGAGTGTTTGGTCTCACATGTGAGAGTCCATGTGTGTGCACATGCTTGCATGAGGGCCACGCTCCTCCCTCCATATTCCCTAACTTTAGGTTCTGGTTAGAAATTTATTAACAAAGTCTCTGTGGGGGAAATAAAATGGGCTTTTTATTACCAAAAAAGCAACCAGCAGGATAAGGCAGGGCGGATGTGGAGAGGAGGTAGGGTTTAAACCTAAGTGCTTTTGCAGGTTCTCAGCTTTTAATTAGCATACCTCTGAGTGCAGCCCCCTCCCTTATGCTTATAAACACAGGGCTGCTCAGGCATTCCTTTTACCATGGCTTGTCATAGGCCCAGGTGGCCAAAGCTTATCTGGATTGGAAGCTCTAGGCTCTTCCCTGAGGCTCTCCTGCAGGTGGCTGACTCATTCTTGCAGAGGCTGGAAAGCCAGCCAGGTGCAGCAGTGGGTTAGGAGTTTCTATTACCAGCATAGGGCTCATTCCCCAGGCATGTTGTAGGCACCCTCTGGGGACAGAGCTCAATTCTAGGCACACTAGGAAAACAAGGATGAATGCGCCCATCTACCCCCAGGAGCCCTATCTCCTAGTCCACAAAGCGAGACCCATCAGGCATGCACAGTGCTGTCCTCTGGCCTGACCCTAGGCGCCCCCATCCCTTGACATCTGCTAGGGAGGTTGCAATTTGGGGTATGGGAGGCAGAACATAAACCCATCTGCTAACAAGGCTGGTGTGTGTGAATGCTAAGGGCCCAGGCGGTTCTCCTTAACATGCTGACGTCTTTATGGAGTCTGACGTTTGGCTGGTTTTGTGCTGTGAGATCAGTGGTCTTCCCGGGTAAGTTTCCCAATGTTTTCTCTAAGGGAAGTAACACGGGCCTTATTACCAGGCTTCTCCAGCAAGAGAAAAAAGGAGAGTTTTAGGGCCATCAAGAGAGTCTCCAAACACATCTGCTCTTCTAGAAGCAGCTTGGAAGGAAGCACTAAATAGGGAATACAGTGAACAGGCTCAAGGCTGAGAGTTCAAAGCAGGGTCTCCCTAGCTCTCTCGGCCTCAGTTTCTTCCGCTGTGAGATGGGCTCTTCAATTCACACCACCCCTACGATTCAATGGCAGGGCATCAGGCACATGGCAATGTGTCCCTGTGCTGTGGACAGGAAGAAGAACAGTCGGGGGCCTGGATAGAGCCAATGTTTCTGCCATAACACAGAGGAAGCAAGAACAGACTGATGCCTTTGGAAATGGCGCTTCATGGCTCAGATCCATGGGAATTTGCCCAGCTACTCGAGGGAGACCTTTCAAACTTACTCAGAAAATCTGATTTTGTTTGACTTTTTGCTGCCAACAATTTAGCTACGTTGGGTGGTTACTTTGTCTACTTTTTTCTTTCAGTTTTCTTCCAAGCTGATCAAAGAAACCCAAACGGAGACTACAAGCCAATATAATAGTCAACTACAATGCTCTCCCTGTTCTGGGACCAGCGGTGGGTGGCAAGGACTGGCCACACCTCAGTCCCTCCTGGAACACTAAGCTGTTCGAAGTGTGTCCCACAGCTAGTCCAGGGTGAATGCCACATGTCTGCCTGCCCATGCCTGTGCTGCCTGCTGGCCCTGGCCAGACCCTTCCTCATCCTGGCCCCACTTCCTCATCCTCAGAACAGGGGCTTGGCTTCATTCTTCTCTAAAACCTCTTCTAGCTCAAAGATTTCACAATATCTCCTGCATTCAACATCCTTGGTCACCAGAAAGGGAGATCTTAATCAGCGTGGAGGGCAGGGAAAGGGTAGATGTGAATTGCACAGCCATTCCTTTCCCTGTCAACTCAGGACTTTACCAGGTCCTCTCACTTCCTCATTACTCAGTTGCTTCATCTAAAAACAAAGGAGAGGGAAGTCTGGTCTATTCTTCTAAGGAAGGTGCAAGGATCCAAGGAAAAATAGAACGAAAGCAACAAGCTCCAGAGGCAGGCCTTCGAGCCCTGGAAGCCTGAGCATATAAGGCAACTCGCAAACACCCAGGCCCTCTCACTGGCCTAGCTGGGGGAGAGGACAGATGGCGAAAGGCCCACCAGCATTGCTGCAATGTCACTGAAGCAGGTACCCTCAATGGGGTGAGTTCTCTGGTGCCTTGGGAACACCATGGCAGTTCTCAGCCTAAGAGCTGATGCTCTTAAAACCCATCAGAACCGGCTGGTGCAGTAGCTCACTCCTGTAATCCCAGCGCTTTGGGAGGCTGAGGTGGGCGGATCACCTGAACTCGGGAGTTTGAGACCAGCCTGATCAATGTGGAGAAACTCCATCTCTACTAAAAATACAAAAATAGCTGGGCATAGTGGCACATGCCTGTAATCCACCTACTTGGGAGGCTGTGGCAGGAGAATCGCTTGAACCCGGGAGGCAGAGGTTGTGGTGAGCCAAGATCGCACCATTGCACTCCAGCCTGGGCAACAAGAGAGAAACTCTGCCTCAAAAAAAAAAAAAAAAGGAAACAAAAACCCCTATAAAATACCCAGAAACTCCAAATAGATCTGCCTGAGTCAGTAGGAAAGGATGATTGAGGGGATCCAGTCCCATCTCTACCATGAATTCATTTTTATTATTTCTGTACTTATTTAGAGACAGGGTCTCACTCTGTCACCCAGGCTGGAGTGCAGCTGTGCAATCATAGCTCATCATAACCTCAAACTCCTGCACTCAAGCAATCCTCCCACTTCAGCCTCTCAAGTAGCTGGGACTCCAGGCACGTGCCACTGTACCTCAATAATAAAAAAAAAAAAATTTGAGGTGTGGGTTCTCACTATGTTTCCCAGGCTGGTCTTGAGCTCCTGGGCTCAAGCAGTCTTCCCACCTCAGCCTCCCAAATTTGCAGGCATAAGCCACAGCACCTGACCTCTACTTATATAACTCTAGAGAAGTCACATCCCTGGCCTCAGTTTCCTCATCCATGAACAGAGCTGGCCGATCAGACCAGTCCCTTCTATCCTCGACACTATGCACTCCGCTGGCAAGCAGGAAGACAGTAGTGTGTCTTGTTAGTTCTGAGCAAAGGCCCTAATTGTTCTCTACAGCATGGACTCCGCTATCTAAAAACCACAACATCTCTCCTCCCCTCCATCCCCTGCCACCCCCTTCCTCCGCGAGCCACAAGACTGTTACAGAACATTCATTTATTTTTCTTCGGTGCTTGGGCTGAAAACTCTGATGACTAAGCCATTGAATTTTAATACGCTACTGTGCTCCTTGGAGGGTTTCTCCATTTCCCAGATCCCCCTCCCCCACCCCCGTGCCCTCTGTAGACATGTGGTAGTCGTTAGGAACAGTTTGATGAAGTTTAGGTTTTCAGAGTAGAGGAGAGATGGGGGCCAGTGGGCGGGAGGGGAGGGAGGAGAGGCATGATAAATGGACACTACAGTCCAGAGGCCACTCAGAAAATAAACATAAAGCTTGTTTTGAGCGAGCCCACTCAAAACAAATTCCCCAAAAGCTTTTTCCTTTTTGTGTCGGGTGGAGTGGGGTGGGAGGAAGTGCTGGTGGAGGTAGGAGAGGAAAATGCTCTCAATGTAAATGCACACTGTTCAGAGAAAGAAACAATTCTCTTTATTGGCGGCAGCCAGGTCTGTACATCAGACGCTGCCAGCCATGTGTCACGACAGTTAAGTCCTCTGTAGCTGTGGCCAGGCATTCAACTCCTGGGTGCCCGAGAGGCAGCGGCCCTCAGAAGAGCAAGCCAACGCTGGTGGAATTCCATGGAGAAACCGGGGTCAGTCACCATGGCAAACAGGGACAGAGTCAACTGGCCAGGAACACCCCACTGGGTGAGCTCAGTCTGGCTGACTTTCTGAAAGCCCCTGGCATTCCCTTTACTGGACCCCGACCCTGGCCTCTTCCCCACCCTAATGGCATCACTCCCTGCCCCTCTCCCACATTTCCATCCCTGTAGTTTAGAAACCCCAAACCTGGGCCCTGAATATGTGTCTGCATGTTTTCTGCGTGAAAATAGTTGTAACACAGAGAAAAGGCAATCTTTAAAACGAAAAATATCCTAGACTTTGAATAGTAAGATTTTACTTGCAACCTGAGTTTCTTCTCCAGTGGGTGAGCTGGAAGTTTGAAAAGGAATCACCCTAGTGGGGGAAAGGGCACCATCTCCAGTTTTCGGTGAGGATTTAATTTATGTTTGTTATACAAGGGCTTGGCCAACCAGGTGCTATCTGAGAAGGAAGTATCGGTGTTCTTATGCTTTCCAGGAGGGCACTGGAGACTTCCCTTATTAAATTGCCTTGCACATGGGGGTTTTATTTGGGGTCCCTCCCCAAGGATCACTTAAGTGCATTCTTCAGATGCACTGCAAGTGGCTAAGAAAATGATAGCTCACTCTTCAATTTTTATTGCAAATATTGCACAAAGGTATGCAAAACATACTCCTTTTTTTTTTCTTTTTTTCTTTTTTTTTTTGAGACAGAGTTTCGCTCTTGTTACCCAGGCTGGAGTGCAATGGCGCGATCTCGGCTCACCGCAACCTCCGCCTCCTGGGTTCAGGCAATTCTCCTGCCTCAGCCTCCTGAGTAGCTCGGATTACAGGCATGTGCCACTATGCCCAGCTACTTTTTTTTTTTTGTATTTTTAGTAGAGACGGGGTTTCACCATATTGACCAGGATGGTCTCGATCTCTTGACGTCGTGATCCACCCGCCTCGGCCTCCCAAAGTGCTGGGATTACAGGCTTGAGCCACCGCGCCCGGCCTCTTTTTTTCTTTTTTAAGACAGGGTCTGGCTCTGTTGCCCAGGCTGGAGTGCAGTGGCTTGATCTCAGCTCATTACAACCTCTGCTTCCCAGGCTGAAGTGATTCTCCAGCCTCAGCCTCCTCAGTAGCTGGCACTATAGGTGCCAGCCACCATACTTGGCTAATTTTTAAAAATTTTTTGGAGAAATGGGTTTTCACCATGTTGCCCAGGCTGGTCTTGAACTCCTGGGCTCAAAGTGATCCACCTGTCTTAGGTTCTCTTGGGTTCCCAAAGCGCTGGGATTACAGGCATGAGCCACTGCATCTGGCCTGATTTTTTCCCTTTACATATGTGAGAGCTCAAGTAAGTTCAGATGCCCACAATAAAAAAAAAAAAAAAAAAAAAAAAAATTCTTCAGAGCTCCTGGAATGAGGAACATGAAGCAGAAGATACCATCAGTATGAGAACCTGCTCTCTCCTCTTTAGTGATGCTAAGGATGGGGAGAGGCTGGAGGTCATTTACAGATCATCCATCGCAGAGGCGTGGAATCAGAGGGCCTGGGTTTGAATCCTGCTCTGCTACTAGCCAAAACCTCAGGAAGGTCACTGGAACTTGCCGTGCCTTTACTGCCTTATTTGCAGAACGGGGATAATGCCAGGTGCTGGAAAGGTGCTGGAATGCTGCACCAGCAGGGTAGGCCAGCTACTGTATGAGTTTCCTAGGGCTTCTGTAACAAAGTACCATGAAGTGGGAGGCTTATTTTTTTGAGACATAGTTTCACTCTCCTTGCCCAGGTTGGAGTGCAATGGCGTGATCTCAGTTCACTGCAACCTCTGCCTCCTCCTGGGTTCAAGTGATTCTCCTGCCTCAGCCTCCCTAATAGCTGGGATTACAGGCCTCTGCCACCACGCCCAGCTAATTTTTTGTATTTTTTTTAGTAAAGACAGGGTTTCACTATGTTGGCCAGGCTGGCTTCAAACTCCTCACCTCATGTAATCCACCTGCCTCAGCCTCCCAAAGTGCTAGGATTACAGGCATGAGCCATCACTCCCGGCTCGAACTGGCAGGCTTTAAACAGCATAACTTTATTCTGCTACACTCCTGGAGGCAAGAAGTCTGCAATCAAGGTGTCAGCAGGGCCACGCTTCCTCTGAGACCCTGGTAGATTTTCCGTTGCCTCCTCATCTGCTAGATGGAGATCTCCACATCCCATTCATCCTCTGCGTGTGCCTGACCTTGTATTCAGATGTCCCTCTTACTGTAAGCACACCAGGCATGTTGGATGGGGGGCCCACCCTACCCCAGTAGGTCATCTTAGCTAACTACATCCACACGTACTTATTTCCAAATAAGGTGACATTCTGAGGACATGTTGAGACTTCAACATGTCTTTTGAGGGACATGATTCGGCACTGATGCCGCCCCCCACGGCCTTATCAGAGCAGCAGCTGCCCTTTGTGTTTCTTGCCAGTCCATGGCCAAGGAGAGGAAGCACCACTGACCAGGCCCCTGTGGTGGTGGACACGATGCAGAAACGTTCACTGTGACAGGAACAGCCCCTTTTCTTTTTGTAGTTGTTGCTAAAAGGGGGATTGGTTTTACAAAAAAAAAATGCTGTGGTTTTCATCGGGAAGTGCCTCTAAGCCAGAGCACAGAGGATGGAAGCACTCTACAGGAATTAAACTGGGAGAAATTCCTGGCTTTGTTGCTTAGGGCAGATTTGCTGTGGGTCACAGCGGATTTGTCTCTGTGGTCTGGGATCTGAAAGTATTCCTTGGGCCACCCATTTGCAGTGGCACCTGTATCTGGGTGGCAGAAGAAACAAATGAAAACAAGGGAGGGGGTTGGGCCACTGCCCCTCCATGACCCAGGCCAGAGCTTGGCAGGCTTTCTCTCAGGGTCAGATAGAAAATACTTTTGCTTTGTGGCCCACGTGGTCTCGGTCACATCTCCCCACCTTGTCTCTTGTGGAGCAAGAGCAGCCACAGACAACTCTCAGCCAAATGGCGAGGCTGTGCCCCAACGGGCCTTCTTCATGTATGGACACAGAACTTTAAACTTTATGCAAATTCCATGTGCCATGGAACATCATTTATCTTTTGATTATCTTTCAACCATTTCAAAGCACAAAAACCATTCTCAGTGGAAGGGATTTGGCCCACTGGCCCTGGCGTGTCACCTCCTGATCTCCACACTCAGAGAGGTTATGTGTGCTTCCACAGCCTACCATAGCTGTCATATCACCTAATTTTTCTTTTCTTTCTTTTTTCTTTTTTTTCTTTTTTTTTTTGTGAGACAGAGTTTTGCTCTTGTTGTCCAGGCTGGAGTACAATGGTGCAATCTCGGCTCACTGCAACCTCTGCCTCCCAGGTTCAAGTGATTCTCCTGCCTCAGTCTCCCAAGTAGCTGGGATTACAGGCATGCACCACCACACCCAACTAATTTTTTTGTATTTAGTATTTTGTAATGTTGGTCAGGCTGGTCTCAAACTCCTGGCCTCAGGTGATCCACCCGCCTCGGCCTCCCAAAGTGCTGGGATTATAGGTGTGAGCCACCGCACCCGGTATACCACCTAATTTTTTAATACAACTCCACAATTCGTAGCATTCTCCTACAATCACATGACTTGATTCTCTCATCCACCCTGTTGGTAGGCACAGTGGACATTATCCCCATCTTACCAATAAGAAAAACAAGTCAAACGCCCACTTAGCAAGTGGTCTAGCCAGACTGAAACTGACGTCTCTGGTTCCTTATCTGGTGACCCATTACCCAAAAACACTCCAGACCAGCTCCTTTCCCATGGATGCTTCCTGCACGGATGCACAACAACCCATGTCAGAATGTCATTCCCCAGATGGTGCTTTCAGAAATCCTGCCACAGTCAGGGTGTTGATGAAGGGCTGAGAATTCTCTTCTAGAATCCCAGCTCCCGATCAAGAAGACTAGGTCTAACGTTGGCCTCGGAAGGGTAGGTGGGCAGATTCCCGAAGGGTTTCAGGACCAAACGTGGCTCACATAGCTTCTAAAGCGTCTAATCTGTTCCACCACTGTAGATGGTTTTCCTTCCTTTTCTGTTTTTGTTTTTAGAGATGGAGTCTCGTTCTGTTGCCCAGACTGGAGTGCAGTGTCAGAATCTCAGCTCACTGCAACCTCTACCTCCTGGGTTCAAACTATTCTCCTGCTTTAGCCTCCTGAGTTTAAGGCAGATTTGCTGGGGGTCACTGCGGTAGCTGGGATTACAGGCGCCTGCCACCACACCTGGCTAATTTTTTTATTTTTAGTAGAGACAGGGTTTCACCATGTTGGCCAGGCTGCTCTGGAACTTCTGACCTCAGGTGATCTGCCCGTCTCATCCTCCCAAAGTGCTGGGATTACGGGCATGAGCCACCATGCCCAGCCTGAGGGCTTTCCTTCTTCCACGTCAGAGGTGGACAACTAGATGCTCTTGGGAGCCAGGCATGCAAGGTAAACCAGTAGAGTTTGGGGAATGGGGACAGCATTTGCCTATCTCGAGGGAACAGATGCTACTCAGCTCTAGCCAGCTGTTGCCAGATCAGGGACTCTCCCAAGTTTTAGATGATAGCATATCATTTTTGGGTTTTCTTTGTTTTGTTTATTTAAAGAGTGGTAGGTTAAAAGATGTCCCTAGGCTACTGTATGCAGCCTTCTGCCCAGAGGGCTGCCTCTTGACTTTAGGCAGCTGATACTGCCTAGTACTACATACACAAAGCTGATTCTCTTTCCTGAAAACACTCATTTACTAGCAACCAGAGGTGGAGATGGGTGGGTTTTTGATGAAGAGGAGACAGGGAACAACAAGCAGCCCCATGATCCTGGATAAAGCAGTATAGGGATGGGAGGTGGCAGGGAGGTGAGGGAAGCTTGGTGTTTGGAAGTAGATGATGAACACTGAATTATTCAAGACAGGTTCAGCCCAGGGCAGAAATAGAAAATAAGTCCTTGCCATGTCCTGATTCAGACGAAATTGAACTTGACGATACCCTTTCACAAGACGCCTTTGATGGAAATGAAGATAATAATCACTGATGCCATCCAACATGGTGATTGATAATGCTCCCTATTCTAAACCCTCGCTGTGTCCTTGAGTCCCAGGAAGGTGCCTGGCTTGAGTCCAAGCATCCAGACTCCGGCACCAGGGGAGGGAGAGCTGAGGTAAGAGGGTACTTCCTCTGGGTTCATACTCCAAATACACACAAGTAGGCCAGGCATGGTGGCTTACGCCTGTAATCCCAGCACTTTGGAAGGCCAAGATGGGAAGATTCCTTGAGCCCAGGAGTTCGAGACTAGCCTGGTCAACATAGGGAGAATCCATCTCTACAAAAAATAATTAGCTGGGTATAGCGGCACACCCCTGTGGTCCCAGCTTCTTGGGAGGCTGAGGTGGGAGGAGTGCTTGGGCCCAGAAGGTTGAAGCTGAATGAGCTGGGATCGTGCCACTACACTGTAGCTTGGGTGACAGAGTGAGACCCTATCTCAAATACATACATACATACATACATATATAAAACTTGCCTTTGGAACCATGGAAGTCACTGTGTCCCCCCCCCCCCCCACTACATGCCCCCTGATGGTGGAAACATGTTGTACTTGTTCTTATATCCCTAGCATCTTGTGGTCCAAACCATAATATTCAGCTTTACTTTTATTTTATCATTTGTAACTATTATTATGTTTACTATTTTTACTATTCCTGGGTCCCAGAAGGGGAGGGGAGTGAGGAAAGTCTTGGCCTGACTTCTGCCACAGGAATCAGGCCTTCTTTTCCTCTGGTTAATGGTTGTGATGCTTTATGGAAGTGAGCCAAGGATACACCAGGGGTCTGCTTTTGTTGTTTTGTTTTGGAATAAACTCATGTTACTATTTTGAGAGAAAATGCCAGGCTGTCCAGGCCTGCTCTTGGAAGGCCTGGGGTCTCTCTATTGGGGAACCTCAACTGACTCCAGGTTTGCTGCTTCAGAGAGGAAGCTGGCAGTGGATGCAGAAGGGACACAATGGGCTGGTTCTGCTCACTTATCCATCAGACAAAGCCAACAGCATCTATGCTTGCTGAGCAAACACATAGAAATCAACAGCATCCCCAAGCATGCCATCTTCCTCTTAAAGAACTCCTCCTCCATCTGAACCGTGGCCCCCTTGATGGGCTTCATGGCTCAGTAACACTGGCAGACCTCTGAGGAGATGGAACAGGGACTGATCTGACAACAGCCTCCCAGAGAGAAGTGACAGTGACTACACAGTCCGGCTTCAAGGTCAAAGTTCCTAAAACCTCACATCCCCTTATGTCCTAGTATTGGGGCAATGATCTAGAAAAGTGAAAGGAACTCAGACACCTTTGGCTGCATCATGGACATCACTCTAAAACAGGCTGGAGAGATGGAATAACAATAATTATGATAACAAGCAAGACCCTGCCTTAAAAATAATGATATTTAACCATGGTAACAGCTACCACTTACTAAGCACTGACTTCGTGTGATGTGCATTCAAGTCTTAGACTAATTCATGATGTGGTACTATCACTCTATCTTACAATAAGTAAAAGAATGGCAGACGACAGAAGCCAAGGTCACAGCTAGCAAGCCACAGAACAAGGATTCAAACCCCGGCTGATGGGCCTCCAGGTTGGAGCTTTAAACCAGCAGGCTGCACTCCCTACCCAGACGCTGCAGTTCCTCTCACCTGGACTCTGAGTTTGCCCTTTATTAATGCTATGATTCCTTTAGTTGGCTCATTTCTGGTTATAGCTTTTTTTTTTTTTTTTTTTTTTGAGACGGAGTTTTGCTCTTGTTACCCAGGCTGGAGTGCAATGGCGTGATCTCGGCTCACCACAACCTCCGCCTCCTGGGTTCAAGCAATTCTCCTGCCTCAGCCTCCCGAGGAGCTGGGACTACAGGCATGCGCCACCATGCCCAGCTAATTTTTGTATTTTTAGTAGAGACGGGGTTTCACCATGTTGACCAGGATGGTCTCGATCTCTCGACCTCGTGATCCACCCGCCTCGGCTTCCCAAAGTGCTGGGATTACAGGCTTGAGCCACCGCGCCCGGCTTGGTTATAGCCCTTCTAATATGATCTTTGCATCCCTGCATTAAGTAGTAGATTGGAATGGGGATACACACACACACACACACACACACACACGCGGGCATACATATATGTATGTATATGTATTTAAGGCACACCTCAGCTGGGTAACATTAAAAAGGAAACGAAAAGGACAGGCCATTTTTTGGTTGGCCGAGAAGATATCATTGTTTCTGGCTGGGAGGTATGAGGTCACACCAACGGTTCTGCAGAACCCCGTTTCAGACCTGGGATCCTATTTGGCATGCGGGTCAGCCACACAGGCTTGGCCGAGTGCAGTATTGCGCAAACGTGCCTTGAGTTCCCAATGTGGAAACGTTTCCTGCTTTTCCACTTCCAGCCAGCTCTCATCTTCAGGCAGAGGCTGCCAGGCATTCCAGACCAAGTGGGGGCGGTGACGTCAGCAGAGAGGACCCGACCAGCAGCCTGGATGCTCTGACTCCTGCCTGGGGCCTGGATCCCGGCCTCTGAAGGATGCTTCTGAGGTGGTTGTGACTCACCTGGGCTCCATGCTGGCAAAGCCGCCTCAAGAGTCCTCATTGCGCTCCCTGCAACCTATCTCTAAATTAAACCTCGGGGGCCTAAGCCCACACCACATTGACTCCCTGTCCTCAAACCCAACAGGAAACGTCAGATTCCATCATTTGGAATCTATTTGGCTTGTGTCCATGGCCGCATTCTTTACACAAGCCCTGACTTGGGACAGGGCTGGAGCCCACAGGCCGAGGCTGTGCTGGGGAGTCTGAGTTACAGGCACCATCCTCCTCCCCTCCTGGAATGAGCCCTATTAATGATGGCAGACGAAAAGCAAGTAAATACCCCTCCCACCCCAGAAAACCATCCAGCCCTGCTGTGGAAACGACACACACTTGACTTTCTCCAGAGATGTTTAGGGCAGGGGAAACGGGGGACCAGGCATGCCACATGCCTCCCCTGAACACAGGGCTCCCTTTTTTTTTTGTATCCTGCCCTACAAGGGGGCTGAAGCAGCAAGCTGACCCTTGACATCCTGCCTAGACACAGCCACAGATGACACTGGTACCAACTGTAACCACAGTTTTTATGAGCGCCCTCCTCTACCATCAGTCACCTCCACTTACGTGGATCCTGACTCTGTGCTTACCTCGAGATCATTTTCAACCTGCTTTCACTAGCTGGTCTGACCAGTTTCCTTGGGCTACCAGGTCTAGTTAAGCGTGGTTGTTAATTATGCACAGAACACTAAGGAATAATAATATGCTCTACCAACCTTTCATGTCAAGAACACCAAAATTTTTGACCAGAACTCCGTACGAGATAGAGCACTTGCACTGTTCTCATTGGGTCAGCTGGACATAGTCCTGTGATCCCACAGGTGGAAGAGGTCATGGCCCGAGAAGACAGCTGTCTTGCCAAAAGTGACACAGCACAGCCATTGCTAGAGGGTAGAGACACTCCAAGCAAGGCCACTGGCAAATACCTAAACACAGACCTTTTCACATTCCATCCACCTATTCACTGAGCTCTCAGAAAATAGAAATGGCATTTGGGTATTACCAGTGTGGGTGGGCTTTGAACTGACCACTCAGGGGTCGCAGTCTTTGTTTCTTAGGGGGGACTTCTAGTGATATGCTCATATAGAAAAAAAATTCAACATTAGAGCACCATGGCACAAATCCTGATTCACCCGTGCTGCTTGGTTGGTTAAGAAAGTTCTGATTTGGTGTGACAAACAAGTCCCAAGACCGCCCTGTTGAAGGGCCCTAACTAATGTAAAAGCTTTAAAAAGCACTCAAATCCACTCCCATTGCTTCACTTGACTAGCCTTAAAAAAAAAAAAATTAAAAAAATAAAAAGCACTCAAAGTAGATTGCCTTCCTTCTCCTCAAAACTTAATCAGTTATTCTTGGCTGCAAATAAAACCAATACTGGTACTTACTTGAAGCTATACTTCATAATCCAGCTACTATTCTTAAGGGCAAATATTAATTCACAAAATCCTGCTTGGCTATATACATGCCATGTGGAAAAAATATAGGGCCACAGAATTCTTCCCCACACATACTCCCCCCGCCCCCCGGCCCATCCCTCCCCAACCTGGGCCTGCCATTTCATCTCTGCTTCATTGGCATGCACATCTGGATTACATAAATTTCAAGTATGGGTTTCAATATTAGTCCTGCTTAGGGTTACAATAGTTGACAAATCTCGAATGCCAGGACATCAAATCAAATTAGCTTGACCAGTAACAGAAGACAAGAGGAGACAGGGATGGACAACTAGGGACTACAATAATAAACAAGCTGTGCCGCCAATCCACGGTTCCTTCTTTAGCTGGCACGGAGGCTTCAAACACGACCTAATAACCTCTCCGATCCAGAAGAATGGGGACCCGCAGGTCCATGTCTCCATCCTTTAGCAGAACAGTACGTGCCCACTTGGCTGAGACGTATGTATGTATGTAAGTATGTATGTATTCGAGATGGAGTCTCACTCTGTTGCCCAGGCTGGAGTGCAGTGACATGATCTTGGCTCACTACAACCTCCACCTCCTGGGTTCAAGTGATGGTTTGCAGAAACAAACCATCTTCTTCAAAATGAAACCTCAGCAAATGCATGAACTATCCAGCTCATGAATAAGATAGAATGAGCATTACCAAGGTGCTATTTATTCATTAGCACCACCAGTTCCTGAAAGTTCACTACTGCTACATGCTTTGCAATGTGTTCTTTATATATTTATTTTTTAAAATAGAGATGGGGTCTTGGTATGTTGCCCAGGCTGGTCTTGAACTCCTGGGCTTAAGCCATCCTTCTGCCTTCAGCCTCCCAAAGTGCTGCGATTATAGAAGTGAGTTGCCATGCTTGCTCTGTTGGGATTACATGCGTCCATCACCACGCCCTGCTAATTTTTGTATTTTTAGTAGAAACGGGGTTTCATTATGCTGACTGGGCTGGTCTTGAACTCCTCACCTCAGGAGATCCACCTGCCTTGGCCTCCCAAAGTGCTGGGATTACAGGCATGAGCCACCATGCCCGGCCAGAAGTATGTATTTAAAGGCTCAAATCAAAGAATTTGGATGCAACCCCAGTCAATCCAGGGTTAACTAACTTAGATAACTAAGTTAACTCAGTTAATCTAGGATTAATGAAGATGTTAATCATAAAGAACATCTTTGAAATTTCAAATTTTACCTTTGTTACTAAAGTTCAGATCTTAGCCCCTGGAGGCATCTTTTAGCATGTCATGACCCTGATATTTCAAGAGGGTAGTGGATTGGTGAGACCTGGAATTCTTCATGATAAAATCTAAAAGTGAGTGGACATGAAAGACATTATCAAATACTTTTCACTTTATTTCCGAAATGTCCTATTAAAAACAAAACAAAACAAAATAACAGATTTAGCTGGGTGTGGTGGCTCATGTCTGTAATCCCAGCACTTTGGGAGGCCAAAGTGGGCAGATGACTTGAGGTTAGGAGTTCCAGACCAGCCCGGCCAATAGGGTGAAACTCCATCTCTACTAAAAATACAAAAATTAGCTAGGTGTGGTGGTGCATGCCTGTAATCCCAGCTACTTGGGAGGCTGAGGCAGGAGAATTGCTTGAACCCAGGAGGCGGAGGTTGCAGTGAGCACTGTACTCCAGCCTTGGTGACAGAGCGAGACTGTCTCAAAAACAGATTCTTTCTTTTTTCTTTTTCTTTTTTTTTTTTTAGAAGGAGTCTTGCTCTTGTCACCCAGATAGAAATGTAATGGCACGATCTCAGCTTACTGCAAGCTCTGCCTCCTGGGTTCAAGTGAGTCTCCTGCCTCAGCCTCCTGAGTAGATGGGATTACAGGCGCTGGACACCATGCCCAGCTAATTTTTGTGTTTTTAGCAGAGACAGGGTTTTGCCATGTTGGCTAGGCTGGTCTTGAACTCCAGACCTCGCTACCCACCCGCCTTGGCCTCCTAAAGTACTGGGATTATAGGCATGAGCCACCATGCCCAGCCCAGATTCTCCTTTCTTAATATTCACATATCACTTGTTATAAACTTTTGGGATCTACAGAAGGAGCAGGATATAATACAAAATAAAAAAGAAAAGAAAAACATAAAAATAGACGTTGGAGATAATTAGAACATCTAGAATTTCTTCAGTGTTTTTCCTAGCTCCTGGGGATGTTAAAGGGAAAAAAGTGCTCATGGGAATCTGATTTGGGTGCTGCTGGATTGAATGAGGTTAAGTTTGTTCCCTTACTGCAGGATTTCTCAGGGCCTTGAATATGCAAATTGTGTATTATAAAATGCCAAGAAGACAGGGCATTGCATTTTCCAAACATATTTGGCCATGGAACCTTTTCCTGTGATAAATGTTCATAGTTTTCTGAGAGCCACTTTGGGGATTACTAGACCCTAATTCCCCTGGTTAGTAATTATCACCCTAATCTTTGATAGAGAAACAGGCTATACAATGTGCTGGCCTCCATTTTGAGGCACTGAGGGAATGGCTGAGCATTGCCATGAGTCCCTGTTCGGGTACAAGGCACAGAATCATGCCTCTCTAACTTCCCACAGTCCCCTGCAGGGCCTGAGTTTGTCAATAACACTGCTTACTTCTTTCCAGGTCTCTAAGATGTCCAAGACCAGGGTAGGAGTGGGCATTTCACAGGCGCCTTCATAAGAGCTAAATCACTGCATGCACAAAGCTGGATGCTGGCATTTCCAAGTCAGAGAGACTCAACGCCAACTTGGAAAACACTTAAGAGATGTGCTCCAAGTCAGACTGCCCATAAACAGGCTGGGAAAGTGCTCAAAGATCCCAGCCACTGTGGAAGTGCAATGGCCTCTGGAGACCACAGTTAACCTCTGGGGCAGTATAGTGTCTGATAATAGCCTGTGAAAAGTACATGCAGAAATGCAGCTCCATGGGTGTGGTGTGTATGCACAGGTGTTCTGGTTTCTTCCTGGGGTTCTCAGTCACTGGGGAAAACTAAGCAGAAACAAACCATCCTCTTCAAAATGAAACCCCAGAAAATGCATGAACTATCCAGTCCGTGAACGAGAGAGAATGAGCACTATCGAGGTGCTATTTATTCCTTAGCACCAACAGTTCCTGAAAGCTCACTACTGCCACATGCTTTGCAATGTGTTCTTTATATATTTGTATTTATTTATTTTATTTTATTTTTTTATTTTTATTTTTTTGAGACAGAGTTTCGCTCTTGTTACCCAGGCTGGAGTGCAATGGCGCAATCTCGGCTCACCGCAACCTCCACCTCCTGGGTTCAGGCAATTCTCCTGCCTCAATCTCCTGAGTAGCTGGGATGACAGGCACGCGCCACCATGCCCAGGTAATTTTTTGTATTTTTAATAGAGACGGGATTTCACCATGTTGACCAGGATGGTCTCAATCTCTTGACCTCCTGATCCACCCACCTCGGCCTCCCAAAGTGCTGGGATTACAGGTGTGAGCCACTGTGCCCGGCCCTATATTTGTATTTATTTTTTAAAAATAGAGATGGGGTCTCACTATTTTGCCCAGGCTGGTCTTGAACTCCTGGGCTCAAGCTATCCTTCTGCCTCAGCCTCCCAAAGTGCTGGGATTATAGGAGTTAGCCACTATGCCCAGTCTATTCTTTACTTTAATCCTCACTATAACTCTATAAAGAGCCTACTATTTTATTCCATTAGACAGATGAGGAAATGAGGCCAGAGAAGTCAAAGATCCAGAGACAGTTAGGAGCAAAGCCAGAACTGAACTCAGATCTATTTGGTGTCATAGCCTGAGCTTCCCCAACTTATCTGTCTCATACTTATTTATAAATCCTTGGCTTTATACTATGTATGGTGGAGGTTTAGTTGACCAGACAGGGATTCTACTCTCAAGAATAAATCAGATATTAATATGAAAGGCTCAAGACATAAGATCTAAACTCTAGAAGGCACTCACTAACACACATAGAGAAAATACCTTTTATAGCCAGTGACTCATCTAAATGCTTTTCTTTCTTCCTTTTTTTTTTTTTTTTGAGATGGAGTTTTGCTCTTGTTGCCCAGGCTAGAGTGCCCATGGGGTAATCTTAGCTTACTGTAAACTCAGCCTCCTGGGTTCAAGCAATTCTCCTGCCTCAGCCTCCCAAGTAGCCGGGACTACAGATGTGCGCCACCACACCTGGCCAATTTTGTATTTTTAGTAGAGATGGGGTTTCACCATGTTGGCCAGGCTAGTCTCGAACTCCTGACCTCAGGTGATCCACTCACCTCAGCCTCCCAATGTACTGGGATTACAGACATGAGCCACAGCACCCAGCCTCTAAATGCTTTTCATAAATAAACATTTAATCCTCACAAGGACCCTATGTGATAGGTGCTATAATCCCCATTGTACAGATGAGAATATTGAGTCACAAGGTGGTTGGGGGCTTGCCTGAGGTCACACCAGCAGGAAGAATGGAGCTAGGATGGGACTCAGCATGTGCATGCTTTACCACTACATAGCACAGCATTGCAAAGAAGGGAGCGGGGTGAGTCTGGACAGTGAGGCCGGCCCAGGTTCCCAGGCCATGCTTCTGCTACCCGCCTGCTGCACTGGCTTGGTTCCCAATAGGTAGGTTTAAGGAGAGATCAGCACCCAGTCCTCACTGTACCCATTCAGAAAGTCCTCCTCTGATGCCTGTGGTGACTCAGCACCTTTCTAGCTCTGACAACTGCCTTGGGGCCCCTCTTTCTCTCTGTTTCCCTCCCAGGTCTGGGAGGCAGGATAGCTGTCCTAAGGACCTCATGGCCCCTACCACTAACATAATGAGCATGTCTGGAGGATCTGCCACAATTACCTGTCAACCCTTATAGACTAGACCACATGAAGTCCTCAGTAATAACGGACAATCTCAACACCTGCCATCTGGCCAGACACTAAGGGGTGGGAGGGGTACTTTATATGTCATTACTTCTAATCCTTACAACCACCCTTCAAGGTAGGTATCTAATCCTTGTTTAATAAATGTGGATGCTCAAGCTAGAGAAACTAATTAGCTTATCCAAGGGTGATGCAGTAACTGGAGGAGCCAGAACATTAAGTGAAAAGCAGTGGACTCAAAATCCTTGGTGCTTTCCTCACACCATACTGCTTTTCCTAAGACATGTATAGAACTACCCGCAGCATAATGAAGAAAACAGGAAGCCCCCTGACTGTGGCACAGATGGAGCAAAGCAGGAGAGATTGTTTTAAGCTAGGAGGAAGTGGTAGCATTGAAAGTGGTCATAGTTGCCTTAAATGGGGGAGCCCAGAACATACTGAGCCAAGCAGCTAAGTTCTAGGCATTCCAAGAATGGGAACCTCCACCCAAACTATGGTCTCAGCAAGCAGCACCCCCAGCATGATCCCTTCTGGCCCAGGAACATGTACCTCCAACCAGTGCTCAGGTGTGCACATCATCTGGGTGAACGCCTTGCAAGGGTTCTGTAAGACCTTCCCACTCACAGTTGATCCTGGTTCCACTATCTGCTTCTCCGTGTGTGTCCGCTCCGATCCTAGATCCCCGGCTCCTAGCTCTGTACTGGCTTGAAAGCACCCCGGGTTCCCTGTTTAGCACAGCTGCCCACACCCAAGCGTCAGAATTGTTCTGGCTCCTACTGAAATCCAGGGTGTGGCTCAATACGTACGCACAGCATCATCCCTTCTGCCCACTAACAGAGCCTCTGTGCCTCCCCTGGGCCCTCTTGTCTAGACAATCCTGTAACCATCACCAACGCTGTGCCAACCATGCTCTGAAATTGTAGCACAGCCCTTTGGGGACTCCCACTAGGCAGGGCGATGAGGGCCAGAACCCAGTTGATTTGTCTTCTTCAGAAAATCCAGATGATTCCTAAGCCTTTTGCCGCCAGGAAGCTGCACCACCGAGTTCTAGTATGTTGACAGCTTATTCATCTGAAGTTGCTATTCATAGACACGAAGCTATATCACAAATGGAAGCAAGGCCTACCTTCACCTTCTAGCTCTTGGAACACTGTGCCTCTTGTCTTATTCAAATGTTGCATTTTTATATTATTCAAAAAATTATCCTAAACAAGTTATTGAGACCATATGCAAATGTTTTGGCACAGATGAAGTTCACAGCAGTACTGACGTAACAGAGGACAAATAAACTATTCAAAATGCCTAGTAAATGTGACGGATTACATAAATCCATTATCTGTATATCTTAGTTCATCTGAGCTGCTCTAGCAAAATACCATAATGTAGGTGGCTTAGAAACAACAGAAATTGGGCAGGGCGCAGTGGTTCACCCCTGTAATCCCAGCACTTTGGGAGGCTGAGGCAGGTGGATCATGAGGTCAGGGCTTTGAGACCAACCTGGCCAATATGGTGAAACCCCGTCTCTACTAAAAATACAAAAAATTAGCTAGATGTGGTGGCACACGCCTGTAGTCCCAGCTACTTGGGAGGCTGAGGCAGAAGAATCGCTTGAACCCAGGAGGTGGAGGTTGCAGTGAGCCGAGATTGAGCCAAAATAAAAAAAAAAAAGAAACAACAGAAATTTATCTCTCATGGCTCTAGAGACGGGGAAGTCCAAGATCAAGGGAGATTACCGTCTGGTGACGGCCTTCTCTCTGGTTCACAGATGGCACTTTATTGCTGTGTCCTCACATGGTGGAAGAGCCAAGGCAGCTCTCTGGGGCCTCTTCCCAAAGGTCCCACTTCCTAATACAATCCCATTGGCGATTAGGTTTCAACATATGAATCTGGGGTGGAGAGGAGACACAAACCTTCAGATCATTATAATATTATATAACATTTTATATAATGAAATACTTTCTAAGGCATTAAAAAATGAACATGTAGAAGAGCTGTATTTATTGATTTGGAAAGATATTTATAAAACATCGAGAGAAGAGCAGGTTTTCAAATAGTATTGAAGTGAGATCACGTTTTTGTAAAGAAAATATCTATATGTACTTCAACATCTTGACACAAACTCCAAGCAGTGAGATTATAGATTAATGTAATGTAATTTTTTTTTTTTTTGAGATGGAATTCTGCTCTTGTTGCCCAGGCTGGAGTGCAAAGGCAAAATCTCGGCTCACCACAATCCCTCAAGACTGAGGGATTCTCCTGCTTCAGTCTCCCGAGTAGCTAGGATTACAGGCATGCACCACCATGCCCAGTTAATTTCGTATTTTTAGTAGAGACGGGGTTTCTTCATGTTGGTCAGGCTGGTCTCAAACTCCTGACCTCAGGTGATCCACCTGCCTCGGTCCCCCAAAGTGCTGGGATTACAAGTGTGAACCACCATGCCCGGCCTTGTAATGTACTTTTCATGATCCATATTTTTTAAGTTTGTCCATGTTAAATGCATAGAACAGGCGTCCCTAAACTATGGCCCGCGGGCCGCATGCGGCCC
Organism: Saimiri boliviensis; assembly: GCF_048565385.1. Taxonomy (NCBI): domain Eukaryota; kingdom Metazoa; phylum Chordata; class Mammalia; order Primates; family Cebidae; genus Saimiri; species Saimiri boliviensis. Next base: position 102,581,085 of record NC_133454.1, read on the forward strand.
CCTGAGGCCATTTATCCAGCCCCCTGCCGCACTTCAGGAAGGGGCACCTCTTTCATTGGTGGTCAGTGAGAGGAGCACAGTATGTGGCAGCCCTCCAACGGTCTGAGGGACAGTGAACTGGTCCCCTGTGTAAAAAGTTTGGGGACGCCTGCCATAGAACTTGTAAAAAAAAAAAAAGTCTTTTTTTTTTTTTTTTCTTAGAGATGGAGTCTCACTCTGTCGCCCAGGCTGGAGTGCAGTGGCACAATCTCAGCTCACTACTCTGCCTCCCAGGTTCAAGCAATTCTGGTATCTTAACCTCCTGAGTAGCTGGGATTACAGGTGTGTGCCACCATGCTCAGCTAATTTTTGTATTTTTAGTAGAGATGGGGTATCACCATGTTGGCCAGGCTGGTCTCGAACTCCTGACCTCAAGCGATCCACCAGCCTTAGCCACCTAAAGTGTTGGGATTACAGGTGTGAGCCACCGTACCCAGCCTGTAAAAAAGTCTTGATTAAAGAAGCAGCATATGTCCATTTTGCAAATATCAAAGTATATATTAAGAAAAAATGCTGGCCGGGCGTGGTGGCTCAAGCCTGTAATCCCAGCACTTTGGGAGGCCGAGGCGGGTGGATCACGAGGTCAAGAGATCGAGACCATCCCGGTCAACATGGTGAAACCCCGTCTCTACTAAAAATGCAAAAAATTAGCTGGGCATGGTGGCGCATGCCTGTAATCCCAGCTACTCAGGAGGCTGAGGCAAGAGAATTGCCTGAACCCAGGAGGCGGAGGTTGCGGTGAGCTGAGATCGCGCCATTGCACTCCAGCCTGGGTAACAAGAGCGAAACTCCGTCTCAAAAAAAAAAAAAAAGAAAAAATGCCATCTCGTAAATCTAAGCTTCAAAGTTCCAAATTTAATCAAAGGCAATTTAAAGCATGGGTCAGGACAGAATATTATAACTAAATGCCAGCCAGCATAGAGGGTATCATCACAGGGTGACCCTTGGGGCATCTATTTTTTGTAGGTAGTCTTTCAACTGCAAAATATTTCCCCTAAAATAAGGAGAAGCAGCTGCCAGGAAACTTAGTCTCAGGGGCTACATTTGGCCCCTTATTCTCAGCAACCAGGCTTCCAACTGGTTTTCTTATCTCCTAATAAGATCCTTTCTAAAGCCAGAAGGAAGGGAGAATGCCTCACTAGCCAGTTCTATAGAAGTAAGTTGCTGAGTTCTCAGCTTCTTGGTAAATCTAAAGGAGGGCTTTCCTACCTGGATTTATAATGTCCAGGTGCAGAGCATCTGAAACTGTGCCATGCACAGGAATCCCTGGGAGCTTGTCCAAACAGGGCTCTGATACAGGAGGTCTGTGGGGGTCTTCAGATTTCTAACAAGCCCCCAGGTAATGCCGATGCTGCTGATGCAGAGATCTCACTCTGAGCAGTGAGGCTCAATCCACATCTCAGATAGAAGACCCAGGGATGCTGAGCTGAACTGAGAGAACGGGCCACGTCACATCATCCTGTAGGGCAGAGATGGCTCAGCTTTGGGAAACCTTTAGCTTCTCAGGCCACTGGTGATGAATAAGCAAATGACCCCTGTGAAGCCCTAAAGGATCTGGATGATTTAATGTTCTTATCAAAATGGGCCATTTGCCACAGAGACAAGAAGGATTGGCCGCAGTGTCTGAGCTACCCTACAGGACCTCTTTGCATAACCAAAATCACCCTTGGGTACCTGGAAAAGGCAGGCAGCACCAAAGATTCTAATCAGAAACAGAACCTTAATCACATTAATAAATCAGCCTGCAAAGAGTAATTATTGACTGGCTTCCATGAAAGCTGACGCTGGAAGAAAAGGTGTGAGGGTGGAAGACAGAGGCGAGGAGGTCATACTTAGGGTGAGTCGGTGACGATTGAAGAAGAAGCAGGGAATGGCTAACTGTAACAAGAAAGATGGAGAAAGCAGAGGGCTTAAAAATATGTAGATACATTCATAAAATAAATAAATATTTGTAAGTAAATTAAACTGGTAAGAGATGGACCCAAGTCCAGCGCTGCAGCCAGAAATCTGTCCCGAGGCCCTGAACACTGGCAGCAGGCCGTGTGCCTGCACACATCCCACCTGATACCGCCTGGACCCAGAGGGGTGTTAATGAGGCCGGGTGGAGAGGCAGATTCCATTTTTCATCCCTGACACTCGAACTGGCTGTCCTCAGCCCAGGACCCTGGCCAGTCAATCAGATGCCAGCTCTGCTGTGTATAAACACCTTGCGTCCTCAGCAGCAAAAGAGGCAGGTGCTAGAGATCTGGTCACAGTCTGCTGGACAATCTGATAAAGCCTTCCTGGGGTCACTGTGGCCCGAGAGCAGCTCTGGCATAATTAGACCAGGCGGAGAGGCTGTCAGGCAATCTAAGCGGAAATCACAGGGCCTCTGCCAATCAAAGGGAAACCCAACCGAGGGGACGGGTTGGGAGGGGGACCTGCTGAACAAGTGGACGGTGGGGGAGGGGAGGTTTCCCTGAGGCTGGCTGATGACTCTGGCAGGGCTATGCAGCTCATTATGCAAGCCCCAGAGCTAGGCGGGTGTTATCGATCACTATCGGGGGTCCCTGGGGATTCATCGTTATGTAGCAGGACCTGGTACGTGCTTTGCTCTGGTGGTAACCAGAGTAACATGGCAATGCATCCCTGCAAATGGAAAACAGGGGGGCTTCCCCCTCCCCTTTTAATTATCTTGCAGCCCTCTTAATCACCAAGGTGCAGAAATGGACAGTAATAATAAAAACACCTCAAAAGGTTTGTAGTTTACAAGGCCATTCTATACGTGCAATCTTAGGGAGGCCCGGTGAGGGTTCATCCTTAAGTTACCATAGCTGGGAGCACAGGGGCCTGCTGCTCTACCCTGGAGTCCTGTCGCACATGCACAAAATACTAGATTCACTCAGGGATATCAGGCTTTTTCAGAGCTGGGTAGCGCTCTCCAACCCATCTCCCAGCATGGGCCTCTATGGCATCTGAATTGGCTGGGCACTTCTGACTGCTTTTTGGGAACAGGTACCCAGGTTACTGGGAGACAATCACCTCTATCATCCTTTTATTCCTTTGTTTCTTCTTTGACTAAGCTAAAAGCTGCCCTCCTGTATCTTGTGTCTGTAACTGGGATGGTCTAAACTTGATGGGCAGCCTCTGTCCTGGGCCCACGTGCACCTTGGGACAGGAGCCTCTTGGTACATGTCCCAAATAAACTCAACTCGGTGACCCAATACTACAGTTGGGGAAAAAAAAGAGATTTACACTGCACATTTACAGGAGAAAACTTGGGAGGCAGAGATAGGACAACTGCCTGAGCCCAGGAGTTTGAGGCCAGCCTGGGCAACATAGAAAGAAGCTGTCCAAAAAAAAAAAAAAAGGAAAAAAAAAATCGGTAAATAAAAATTTTAGGTTAGATGTGGTGGCTCACACCTGTAATACCAGCACCTTTTTTTTTTTTTTTTTTTTCTGAGACAGAGTTTCACTCTTGTCCAGGCTGGAGGGCAGTGGCACGATCTCAGCTCACCACGTCATCTGCCTCCCAGGTTCAAGCGATTCTCCTGCCTCAGCCTCCTGAGTAGCTGGGATTATAGGCATGCACCACCATACCCAGCTAATTTTTGTATTTTCAGTAGAGTCGGGTTTTCACCATGTTGGCCAGGCTGGTCTTAAACACCTGACCTCATGATCCGCCCACCTTGGCCTCCCAAAGTGCAGGATTACAGGCATGAGCCACCATGCCTGGTCCAATCCCAGCACTTTGAGAGGCAAAGGCAGGAGAATTGTTTGGAGCCAGGAGTTCAAAACCAGCCTGGGCATCATGATGAGACCCTACTTTATTAAAATATTTTTTAAAAGATTCCCCTTTCCATGCCTAGGTTCCTTCCCCAACATCCTTCTTCCAGCATCCACCTCTAGATCTCTCATTCCTGTTTTTGGTTCTCATCATCTATCACAATTTTCATGCTGTTTCTGCCCATCTCATCACTTCCAGCAAAACAAAAGCCTTTTAGCTATGACTCTCAATATGTCTCCCCTTGGAAGCATAGACACATATTCATGGACATTATGCCGAGTGAAAGAAACTAGTCTCAAAAGCTTCCATACTACATGACTCTATTTATATGATATTCACACAAGACAGAACTACTATCATGGAGAACAGACTGGTGGTTGTCAAGGACTGGGGGAGGGAAGGGTGTGACTATCCAGCATAGCAGGAGGGAGCTCTGGAGGGATGGATGAAACTGTTCTGCTTGCTCATCATGGTGGTGGTTGCACAAATGTATACACGTGTTAACTCATAGGACTTGGGCTGCGTGCTGTCGTGGCTCATGCCTGTAATCTCAGCACTTTGGGAGGCTGAGGTGGGAGGATTGCTTGAGCCCAGGAGTTCAAGACCAGCCTGGGCAACATAACGAGGCCCCATCTTTCCAAAACATAAAAATAAAAATACTCATAGGACTGTACACACACCCCTAAAAGTCAAATGTACTATATGATAATTTTAAAAATATACGCAGCAAAAGAATAGATCTCTTGGCTTCATGTGGTGGCTCATGCCTGTAACCCTAGCATTTTGGGTGGCCAAGGTGGGTGGATCACTTGAGGCCAGGAATTTGAGACTAACCTGGCTAACATGGCAAAACTACATCTCTCTTAGAAATACAAAAATTAGCAGGCATGGTGATGTGCGCCTGTAGTACCAGCTACTCGGGACACTGAGGTGGAAGCATCACTTGAGCCTGAGAGGTAGAGAGGCTGCAGTGAGCTGAGATCACACCACTGCACTCCAGCCTGGGTGACAGAGCAAGACTCTGCCTTAAAAAAATACATATATATATATCTCTTTGTATGTCTGGGGCAATTCTGCAACTATGAATGAGCAATTGGTCCTAGTCACCAAATAGAGCCACTTCTTCAGAATTCTTCCAATTTTTGAAGACAGTTTTCTGCATGACAGAGAACCTTTCTCACAAGCTAGGGTTTCCCCATGTATTACTTGACTTCAAGGGCCCCCTTCTATTACCTTGGAGAGGCCTTTCCTCAGCCCTCTCTATAAAGCAGCTCAACCCTCTCCTCACTCTGTTTCCGTGCTTTTTTTCCTTTTTTCTCTTTGAGACAGAGTGTTGCTCTATCACCCAGGCTGGAGTGCAATGGCACAGTTTCATCTCACTGCAACCTCCACCTCCCAGGTTCAAGCAATTCTCCTCTCCTGCCTCAGCCTCCTGAGTAGCTGGGATTACAGGTGCCCACCACCACGCCCGGCAAATTTTTATATTTTTAGTAGAGTCGGGGATTCACCATGTTAGCCAGGCTGGTCTCGAACTCCTGATCTCCGTGATCTGCCCACCTCAGTCTCCCAAAGTGCTGGGATGATTACAGGCTTGAGCTACCATGCCCGGTCATTTTTTTTTCTTTTTTATGGAACATCTCACTATTGCTTAACTGTCCCCCCACCCCCCCACCCAGAAAAGTGAAAGGATGTGTACTCCACAGTGAGCCAGCCACCCTGCTACACCATCGTAACCACATCACTTAGAACATGATAGCCACAGATGCTCAAGACCAAACGAATAAACCACGAGGAAGAGAGAACGTAAACAAAATGGGGATAATAATGGGGCCAGGGGTGGTGTGTTGAATGCCAAACCCATGAAAATTTTCTCTTGCCATTATCTAAGTTTTATTTTTCCAGATATTTCAACTCACTTCCCCTAACATTTTATTACAAAAAATTTCAGACATACAGGAAAGTTGAAAGCATTTCTTTTCACATACTCCAGAAAAAAGCCAGTAAGTCAAAAGCTTATTAGTGAACACCTTTATAACCACCATTTAGACTACAGTCTATCATTTATATTTTGCTACACTTATCTTACCACCTATTTAGCTATCTGCCTATTCTTTTATAGACTTTTTTTTAATCCATCTTACCTTTTCTTTACCAATTTCTATTCAATCACCTAAAACCACCCCATTACATAAACAAAGAAAACAAACAAAAGATGAGGTCACTCGTCAGAGTTATCCTAAGTACGAGAACTATCAAAGATTTCCAGTAGCCAGGTCCCCTAGAAGCCATGCGCCTCTTCCAAGGTTTCTGAGCACTTTAAATCAGGTCTGAAGAAACTGTAACAGAGCAGACAGAGCCCAGAACAGAGTGTGAGTCTTCCATTGCCTCATTAGTCTCTTGGTCATTTTTGGCCCAGGAGGAGGGTAGGGGTGGGAGGGGGTGGGAGGGGAGCTCACAGGCCCACAGGGAGATGACAATGAAGGATGACCCTCAGCCACGTTTCCAAGGTCACTCTCCTACAGGCCAGGCTTCTGTGCTGTTGCAGAAATCACTCCCGGGTGCACAAGGAAGGTATAGGGGCTGTGACGGAATATACATGGAAACGCTCTGCTCTATGGCCCTGACACGAAGCATAGCCATCCTGTGGACATTCCAGCATCTGGTCATAACATCAGCAGTGACCTTCATAGTCCCTCTGGGTTTATTAATCACACACTCCCAGTCCCTACCTCTGCCTTCAAATGGAGACCAGCAACTTGCCTGTTCTTACTGAGATCATGTTTGTTAAATGAGAATCTGCTTTTTCAATTCTGGCATGGGCACTGCCTGAAAAACTCCCTCTGCCCTTAAAGAAAAGTGGGTCAATAACATAAATCTGTGATCGGTTAAGTTCTGACAGGGGCGGCAAGAGCTAATCTAACACAACTATTGTACTTAGGTCCAGGAGGACCTGCTTGTCAATTCTCAAACATCTGAGGACTGTAACAACTTACACAGCTTCCCTTAACATCAAAGTTCCTATTCTATCTTGGTCCTTATTTAGAAGCTGATGAAGGGCAACACAGCAGTGAGAAATGAAGTACACATCAACACAACATTTTGCAATTAATTTCAGGAGTTCGCCATAGCACATATTCAAAGTCTGTAAGTCCCATCAGCCATGGTTAATGTTAATGTCGTGCTTACTATGCACTGGGCACTGTGCTAAGTGATTGACCTACATTGTTTTATTTAATCTCATGACAACCCAATTATCATTATTCCATTCTCAAAGGCAGAAAATGAGGCTTAGAGAGTCCAAGCAAATTGCCTCCTAAAGCTGTAAGCAGCAGAGTTGGAATTTACCCAGGCCTGACTCCAGGACCATAAGAAGGAAACTCATGGCATTTTTCATGAACCATAAACCAATTCTGCTCAGGCCATAACTTGAAGCCACCCTGACCCCAAGTCTTCCTTCCCATCCAAATGGCTTCTTCTGGAGTTCATTCAATGCATGAGACACCCTCCCGGGCAGGCTGGACAGAGTGGGTCTTGCCCTGAGCACAAGATCCTCAGGTCAGAACAAAGGAGGCCAGGGGACAGGTAACCAAATCATGAGAGATGGTAAAAACACATCCTCTAGACAAAGACTATTCCAGAAAGAACCAGCTCCTGAGCCTAATCAGATGTGTGTTGGTTGACTCACACAGCCTTTTTGTAATAAACCTTAAGGTTTATATTTGAGTAGCTTTTAGGCGAGGCCTGTAACCAGGGTCCTCACTCTTCCCTGTTGTATTCCTGATTGTTTCACCACAAGTTAACATAGATAAATGGCCTAGTCCCTGAAGACATTTGAGAGCGATTCCTAAATTGCAGTAAATCAGTTGTATTGGCTGTAGGATGAAATTTTGGACGTGAAAAAAATCATTAGATGAAACAGAAATAATCAAATGATGAAATACAGAAGAAACAGAACCCAGCACATGTCTTTCTAGATTACATTTGTGTTAAAGTAGCTATCTTCCCTTGCATAATCCCATGAATAATTTGCATTTTCAAGACCCTTACTTGAATTCAAGGTTTACATTGTGGCAGGGGAGAAGAGAAGGCCAAAAGTTTCTTTTGCCAAAATTGTATCTAATTCTTCCCTGACCTCAGTAGTCTGTGACAGTGCCAGTAACCCCAGGAAAATACTTGCTAAACTTTAAATGTGTGGTTCTTCTTTGTAATAGGTGATAGTAATCAAAGATAGCAGATAGTTTAAGAAGCTCATTAACCACATATGGCAGATATGAACATCATCTAGACATCAAGGGCAGGATGACTTCAAGAAAAACCACAGTGCCGGGTGCTGTGGCTCATGCCTGTAATCCCAGCACTTCCCGAGGTCGAAGTGGGAGGATTGCTTGAGGCCAGGAATCCAAGACCAGCCTGGGCAACATAGCAAGATCCCCACTGAATGAAAAGAAAGAAAAGAAAAGAGAAAAGGAAAGAAAGGAAGGAAGAGAAAGAGAGAAAGAAAGAAAGACCAGAGGAAGAAACACCAAGGAACCAAAGAAAAGTGTGTGCTGCAGAGGAGAGAATCATTTTGTCCTGAACACAGATGGATAAGTGTCTCCGGGAATTCCACAACCAGGACTAATAGCTAAAATTACCAGCTTAAACTATTTCTCATGTTCATTCTCTGAAGTGCTATAAATGGAAACGGTTATAAATTATTTTCCCAATAAAGTGTTCGCATTCTTCTTTCTGAGACACAAGAGACTAACATTCATTTAAGACCAACTGAGGAAAAATAGCATTTTACAGCCACTGTGCAAATCCTGAAAACCTTCATCTGCCAGTGGAAACAGAGCAAGTGGCTCCCAGGCTTCCCAGGCGCCCTGCACATATGGGGGAATGGGGTCTGTCATTATGTGTGAATATCAATGAGCTTCAGATCTAAGTCAATGCCACAGCAATCCCCAAGGCAACTGGCTAAGTGTTCATAACAGCCTGATAACTTCGGGAATTAAGGGGACAATAGTATCTTTTTCTAATTGGATCAGAATCAGCTTTGATGTCTTCATCCCAAGGGGACCAGTTACCGCTTCCCGGCCAGCCTCCCACACTGGGATGAAGGGAGCTGTAAGCACATTCCCAATATGGAGGAGGGAAAGCTGAAGACCCCTCCATCAGCAGAACACATGAGCTGTAAAACTGGCAGTTCTGTTCTCCAAGATCACGGAGTAGAACAGAGGTGGCACAGTGTTCTCAGGAGTGGGGCACAGGACTGAAAACTATCCCTCCAACCAATATGCTTATTTTTATTTATTTATTGTGAGATGGAGTTTCACTCTTGTTGCCCAGGTTGGAGTGCAATGGCGCAGTCTTGGCTCTCTGCCTCTTGGGTTCAAGTGATTCTCCTGCCTTAGCCTCCTGAGTAGCTGGGACTATAAGCATGCACCACCACATCTTGCTAATTTTTGTATTTTTAGTAGAGAGGGGTTCCATCATGTTGGCCAGGCTGGTCTCAAACTCCTAACCTGAGGTGATCCACCTGCCTCAGCCTCTCAAAGTGCTGCGATTACAGGCATGAGCCACCACACCCAGCCCGATACAGTTATTTATTTATTTTGTTATTAATTTAACAATTTAACATAAATGGGCTGCTTTTGGTTGGGCAAAAGAGTCTGAAACATCCCTGCTTATAGCCAATAAGAGTTTTTATTTAAGGCTTTTGAAGTAGCTTACACCAGTAATACAAAGGTATCATTTAAACGAATGCACTAGGAGCCTGAACTCATCTGATTTACACATTTAAAACATAAGCCATATGTACTAATTTGCCAAGTCCCGACCCTAGCTCATATATTTTCGAGATCCACTGAAATAGGGGAAGGGAGGAGCAAATCTAAATAGACCTTAAGTCAAGCATACAGCGTATTTCATTCTGCTTGAGACACTGGCCTAAGTCTGCTGGATCCAAGGCTGCATTCCTTCTGTTCATCCTATAACCCCACTCCCTCCCCAGTGATGAGGGAAGGAAAAGCCACAGTGTTCTCTGAGAGGACTGGGAATGATTTGGCAAAGACTCACTCGGAAACTTCTAAAACAGCTGCAGAAGCTACATGCCTTATGGCACAAAGACGATCTTTCCTACTTTGCAAAGTGGTAAAAAGTTGGCTTTAGCCTGAAAACAGCTAGTTTTCCTTGGGTTCTTTTAGTCATAGTCTGTGAAGATGGCAGCCTGGCCAGGGCCACTGGTCTCTGCTGTGGTCAGAATCCAGTCAGTCATCTCGCCCTTGCCCACTGGTTTGTCCATGTAACAAATATTTATGGAATACTTATGTGCCAAGGTACTTATTTGATATGAAACAGACCAAAGTCCTATCTTAAGGACCTTATATTCTAGTGGGTGGACGATAGACAATAAGATAATACATGGGCCGGGCGCAGTGGCTCACGCCTGTAATCCCAGCTACTCAGGAGGCTGAGGCAGGAGAATCACCTGAACCTGGGAGGCAGAGGTTGCAGTGAGCCAGGATCACACCACTGCACTCCAGCCTGGGTGACAGAGCAAGACTCCGTCTTAAAAAAAAAAAAAAGGAAATACGTGTATGGCAGATAGCAGTTGTTGATAGGAAGAAAAGTCAAGCCACAAAAGTGAATGGAAAAAGACAGGGGAGTGGAGCTCCCTCATAGGGAGGTCAGAGAAGGCTTCTTGGAGGAGGTAGCAATGAAGCAGAGACTTGCACTAAGTCAAGGAGCCTGTGATAGGGGCACCTGGGTAAAGGTAACAGCAGGTACAAACCCCCAAGGGGTGGTAATAATGGAGTCACTGAGGAAGGTGGGGGACCCAATCACAAATGACTTGGTCCATGGTGGAAGGGCTTTAGATGTTATTCTTAGTGTAACAAACCATTAGCATGGTAAGAGCTGAACTTTGAAAACCTGGCTCTGGTTTTGTGGAGCAAGAGCGGGGTCAAGGAGACAGGTTAGGAGGTCAAGGATGCAGTGGAAGAGTGAGGGCTGGGACTGAGACTAGAGCAGCGGCAGTAGAAGCAGAGTGCTTTTTGAGAGCAGTTGACAGGCTGGCTCACAGACTGGATCTGGTGTGTAAGAAAGAAGAATTGAGGATAACCGCCAGGTTTTTAGCAGAGTAACTATAAATCGTGCCATTTACTGATGTTGGTGGAGGGGGGCGCCCGAGAGCGAAGCAGGGGAGGTGAGACCAGGACTACAATTCTGGGCAGGGGACACCTGATGGGACATGAGGAGGCTGGAGGAGAGTCGGGGCTGAGGGCAGCGTCCAGGCTGGTAGTGCCTGTGATGTGACTCTCAGAGCCAGATGGCGTCACCTAGGTAACTGGAGCTGATGAAGAGGCCCAGGGTGGAGAGGCCCAAGGCTGGGCCTAGAGAGGTCTCTCAACCCTCAGGAGAAGGAAGAACCCTCAAAAGTAGCTGAGAAGGAGATGCCATTGAGGAAAGATGAGAATCAAGGGTGTGATGCCCCAGACGCCAAGTGCAGGAACTGTCCCAGGAAGGAATGAGTGACCAGCTGTGTCAAATGCCACCGAGAAGCCCTTCCAAGATACAGAAAAGAATTAGCATGTGCGGACACACACGCACCTGTAAGAGAGACGGGGGTAAGGGTAAGGCAAACTGGGTAAAACGTTAATACTTGGGGATCTGCGTGAATGAAGCATGGAAATTTTGGTCTATTCTTGCAACATTCTCTACATCTGAGATTATGTCAAGTAGCTGTAGTCCCAGCTACTTAGGAGGCTAAAGCAGGAGTATTGCTTGAAGCCACAAGATCAAGGCTGCAGGAAGCTATGATCATGCCCCTGTACTCCAGCCCGGGTGACAGAGCAAGACCTTGTCTCTAAAGAAGCAAATAAAAATAAAGTGACTCCAGTCAGCATGGTGTGTGCATATTCTCCAGCCACACGGAGCTGCCTCACTGCCAGCAGGGAGAGGGCAGAGTTGGGTCTAACCAGGGTTAGGATTTTCCAGAAAGGGTGAGAGAGAGTGAAAGGCAAGGCTGTGGGATGGGCATAAAATCTAAGGAGGGGAGGGAGAAAGGAGGAGGATGGGAGAGTTCATGGACAGTGGAAGGTCCCACTGGAGTGTTAGGACCAAGAAAATTAAGCTGGAAAGATGGAAATAGTAGTCAGAGAGAAGGAAGCTTAAAAAGATAATTTCAGAGATGATGCAGTTACTGGCCACAAGGCCCAAGGTATAACCCTGAGGGCAGGTAGCTTAAGTCAGATAAAGGACAGGGCCATTGGAATTGAGTAGGTCAAGCAATCACGAGGCCAGTGTGCTCCATGGATGTTGACATTGCCGAGAACGAGGTAGGAGTTGTGCAGAGCAAGGCAGTGAGAGAGGCCAGCATCTTCCAGAAAGGGACAGGGACGGGAATCTAAGACCTGTACACCACTGAAATAAGGAGAGACAGCAGGTGGCATAATCTGAAATGCTATATGCTTAAAATAAAACAAGTTTTTTTAAAAGAAGTAAACACAGGCCAGGCGCAGTGGCTCATGCCTGTAATCCTAGCACTTTGGGAGGCTGAGGTGGGTGGATCACCTGAGGTCAGGAGTTCAAGACCAGCCTGACCATCATGGTGAAACCACATCTTTATAAAATAAAAATAATAATAATAATAATAAAGAATTAAACAGAGAAATGGTCTGGAAATGGCAATAAGGGGGGTCCTGACCTACATCTAGACCTTGCAGAAATAGATAACTACAGCTGGAGAAGGCTATAGGGACAGGGATGTCCTCCAGGATTCAGTTACAGCAGGATGGAGAAGGCAAGGTTTTGCTTTAAAAAGGCCCAACCTCCAGACAACTCTGATTGGTGACTTGCTCAAAGACCGAAAGAAATTTACCACCTATCCTATTGATGAGTTTTCTTGTTTTTTTTTTTTTTTTTCTTTTTTGAGATGGAGTTTCGCTCTTGTTACCCAGGCTGGAGTGCAATGGTGCAATCTTGGCTCACTGCAACCTCCGCCTCCTGGGTTCAGGCAATTCTCCTGCCTTAGCCTCCTGAGTAGCTGGGATTACAGGCACATGCCACCATGCCCAGCTAATGTTTTAAATTTTTAGTAGAGACGGGGTTTCACCATGTTGACCAGGATGGTCTCAATCTCTTGACCTCGTGATCCACCCGCCTCAGCCTCCCAAAGTGCTGGGATTACAGGCGTGAGCTACCGCGCCCGGCCCGCTCTATTGATGAGTTTTAAGAAAACTTTCAATAAGCTAGGCACTGATTGATTGATTGAGATGGAATCTCACTCTGTTGCCAGGCTGGAGTGCAGTGGTGCGATCTCAGCTCACTGCAACCTCCACCACCCGGGTTCAAGTGATTCTCCTGCTTCAGCCTCCTCAGTAGCTGGGACTACAGGCGTGAGCCACCACGCCCAGCTAATTTTTATATTTTTAGTAGAGATGGTAGGAGGGTTTCACTATGTTGGCCAGTGTGGTCTCGATTTCTTGACCTCATGATCCACCTGCCTCAGCCTCCCAGAGTGCTGGGATTACAGGCTTGAGCCACTGCGCCTGGCTGCCAGGCTTTTATTTATACATACAGCGTAGCCAGAAAAGGACTTATCATGCAAAGGAAACGCCTTTTAAAAGTACTTCACGAAGGGAATCTAGATTGAGTCTTGGTGCTTTCTGTGCATATTCATTTTATATCCCCACTTCCTAGCCTGGTACCTGGCACATAGTAGGTGTTCCATGGATTTATGAATGATTTGCTTTTCCTTAAAGGTCCCCTGCGTCTCTTTAGTCTTTGTACCTACAGCCTGCTCTCTCCAGTCTTCTCAACTACATATTTTTTAAGTGGTTAACTTAAAGAATGCCAGCCAAATCCTGGTGAACTTCTCTTAATGTGCTTTTACATAGAATATCTTGAAATGAAAACATATCCCTACTGGAGGATTTCCAAGCTGGATATAACCAGACAATCTATCCAATTTTTATCATCTTGCTCAGACTCAGTGCTATGGTTTTAATGTGTCCCTTTCAAAATTCAGCTGTTGGCCGGGCCCGGTGGCTCACTCCTGTAATCCCAACACTTTGGTAGGCTGAGGTGGATAGATCACCTGAGGTCAGGAGTTTGAGACCAGCCTGACCAACGTGGTGAAACCCTGTTTCTACTAAAAATACAATATTAGCTGGAGATGGTGGTGGTGCATGCCTGCAGATACTCAGATACTCAGGAGACTGAGGCAGGAGAACTGCTTGAACCCAGGAGGCAGAGATTGCAGTGAGGTAAGATCGAGCCATTGCACTCCAGCCTGGGCAACAAGAGCAAAACTTCATCTCAAAAAAAAAAAAAAAAAAAAAAAAAAAAAAAAAAGAGAGAGAGAGAAAGAAGAAAAAAGAAAAGAAAAAGAAAAAAACCAAAATTCAGCTGTTGCCATTGTGATGGTATTAAGGGGTGGGGCTTTTAAGAGGTGATTAGGCCATGAAAGCTCCTCCCTTGTGAATGGGATTAAGGCCCTTATAAAAGAGGCTTCCCAGGGCCATTCAGCTCTCCTGCCTTTCTGCCTTCTACCATATTCAAACACAGTTTAACTCCCCTCTGGAGGGTGCAGACCTCACCAGGCAACTGACCATGCTGGCACCTTGATCTTGGACTTCCTAGCCTCCTGAAATGTGAGAAATACCTGTCTGATTTTTTAAAATAAATTACTCAGTCTCAGGTGTTCTGTTATAAGAGCATAAACAGACTAAGACACTCAGAGAAACCAAACTGACTTGCCCAAGATCTCACGTGGTGACTATGAAATGAAACCAGAACCCAGGACTCTTGGCTATCAACTACTCCAATACACACCACAAAATACATGTCCACGTCTCATTGCCAATTTCCAACCAGACTCAACCATTCATGGCATAGCCTTAGCATTAAACTAAGGCCCTAATTTCTAATTTCAAAATGCAAAAAATTACAGAAAGAAACCTGCGGTGGGGGTAGGGGGATGATTTTGTTTCTTTTCTCTTTTTTTAAACCAATTACTTTTATTATTTTTTTTTTTGTAAATTCAAAAAAAAATTTTTTTAAGTTAAGAGTCTCACTCTATTGCCCAGGCTGGAGTGCAGTGGCGTGATCTCAGGCTCACTGCAACCTCCACCTCATGGGTTGAACGATTCTTGTGCCTCAGCCTCCCCAGTAGCTGGGACTACAGGTGTGGGCCACCACGCCCGACTAATTTTTGTATTTGAGTAGGGATAGGGTTTCGCCATGTTGGCCAGGATGGTCTCAAACTCCCGGTCTCAAGTAATCTGCCCGCCTTGGCCTCCCAAAGTGCTGGGATTACAGGTGTGAGCCACCATACCCAGCCTAAACCAATTACTTTTAAAAGTCATTTTATTTGTGATCTTCTCACAGAAAACTGATGAGTTTTGGGAACAGCAAAGCAAAAGAGTTCAGTGTTTCCTATGTACAACTGGGCCTGCATAGATGTTCAAATGAATAAAGATCCCTTACCTAATTTCATTCTTGGTACTTCCTCACCCTCTTTCAAATTCTAGCCCTTGAACAGTTTGAGTGATTGAAGACACAGCCTAAGGTTTCATAGGAGCTTTTCAGGGACGTCTGCATTAATTCTGTGCTCCATGCAATGTAGAAAACATTAAGTAAAATTGTCTGAAGTTAAAATATGTACTTAATTCCCACTGCAGGGAATGGATCTTTTTAGCAGATGTTTTTCTGGAATGGCTGGTGATTGTAAAATAGGAAGAACTAAAAGAATCAAAGTCAGAGTAGGTAAAAAGGCTAGATTGGGCAGGGGTTTGGACTAGGAGGCAGGAATGGCATATCAATTAAATTCTCCAGACTGTTGCTTATGAAAAATAAGCTGTCTTTGGATCATTTCTAGGACACGGCTATACATGATGGTCATGGACCAAAGAAAATGAAACCCAAATTGATGTTTAAAAAAAATAATCATTTAAGCAAGACATTCCTCTGATGTTTAAGCCAAGATCTCCAAAGGTATCAGGTTCCCTTATTTGGAGGAACTGTGTGTTTGGAAAGTCACGGTAGTATACTCCTCCCAGAAAACAATGAAGGTGGTTGTTTGCAAAGCCCAAGGAGGCTGCTGGAGATGGCAGCTGGGCCCATCCTGCTCCACTAGGAGCCTGCCAGCCTACCACTCCTGATGGGACATTTTAGACCAACACATGCACCCTCACTGAAATCTTCAGGGGGATGGACTTTTCCATTTGTTAACCGGCTTTTCTTTTCCCAGGCTCAACTGACAGCAACTACTCTCGGGGCCTTCGTAGCCAAGGCATTTGGAGTTTGCTCATCTGGGGCTCCCAATCTGCACTGCCCTTATCTTGGAAATAAGAGGTCTACAAAGCCAGAAGCAGCGGGTGAGCTGGACAGGAGCAGAGTGTTGCCTGGGTTGGCAGCCTTGCTCCGCCACTTAGCAGCTCTCAGAACATGGTCAGCTACTTCGTCTCTTTGTGCTCCAGTTTCATCTCTGTAAAATGGGAATCATGCTGCCCCTTCATAAAGGCATACAGAGGACTGAATGAGTCAAGAATAAAGTAGTTAGCACAGTGCCTGGCACGGAGTCAGAGCTCTCTGCCTCCTATGCTTGGTTGGCAGAAGGTGAGGGGTGAGAATACCTTCAAGGTGAGGAAGGGGTCTCTTTTATGGCTCTTAAGAATATATTGTTTTCTTTAGAGGAGCTATTTTACAGCCCGCTGAATCTAACTGCTATGCTAGCTCAGCATGAATACCCTCCATTAAGAATCTTGTCACACCCTTGCTTCACAAGTTGTGGAAACCCAAATCAGACTGCATTCAGCGCTGGGTAGTGGGAGACATACTGAAGGCCTTTCAATTTCCAAAGCCATGATCAGAATGAAATGTTCCCACATCAGGCGTTTCACATTTTAGAATTCAATTACAAAACCCTAGCATTTAGCTTGTTAGGCTGGCTGCTCCACCCCAGAAAGAGTGACAAAAGACAATCTTTACAGCCAGGCTGCAAGTTCCAGTGCTATAAATCACTGGTTATCGGATGGAGTGGAACTCATTAATATAAACGAGAAGCCTGAAAGGCACCCATTAGCATGCTATTAATTTGTTTGACGATCTACGGCATGGCAAGAGCTAAAATAGTTAGGCTGGGCAATACTGCATCTCACGCAGAAGAATAATCTGGTCCCATTAATTTTTGTCTTAGGCTTGCCAAATGTAATTGGGCATAATCAGAGCTCATACATCTCATAGCGTTTTCATCTTCTGTTCTTTTCAAAAAAGAAAACTGGGGGTGGGGGAGGTGCTCAAAGTCTTGGTACTCAATAAAGATAACCAATGAGAGGGGGTTTTAGGTTGGAGCAACCGACTAAGGACTGCAAATGCTCCCCCTTTTGTTTTCCTTCCTTTGCTCTGCATTTTGCCTTTGTCTTTCATGAAATGAAAGTGAATCACAAACTACTTTCCAGTTTGGTTCACTTTACTTAAACATCCATCCACCCAATTTATTGGGAGGCTGGTGTGGAGGGCAGAGGAAGATCCATCTAGTTCCCGTGGGTAGATATAATTGTCTTTAATCTTTGCCATTAATGAGGAGGCTGGGGGAAGCAGAGGATAAGAAGCTTTATCTACATCTTTGTGGTCTCATGTCTTTCTGTCTGATTGCCAGATGTTTCCGTGGCTGGTTAGCCTTCCAACCCCAAAGCTGTTACAGAAAATGGTCTTTCAGCCTTGAAGGCCTCTGACAGCATCTTGGTTCACCTGGGTCACTTGCAGTTAGGAAGGAAGTCAGAGAAGGGAGCTGCCCACATGCTTCGAAACATCTCTTCCTTCTTTTCCGTAGTTAGTGTTTTTCAAATAACATCATCTTGCCATCAAATGAATTAAAGAAAAAAAAAACTGTATTTCCAGATACTGAGATAGCAGATAAGACCCTGTGTACTTGAACTAGATTATTTCAAATGATCACTTGACTATAATCAAGACTTCAAAAAAAAAAAAAAATCTAAATCAATGAATGTGTAATTTTCCTGCCAAACAAAAAGCTAGCATAAACAATGAGCTTACATAAATTGGGGCAATCAGATCTACCAACAAAGCATGAAAGCCTAGCCTCAACACTGAAAGGAGAGAATAGGGAAATGCCATAGAATTTTGTTCTCTGAATAACACGTTTTAGCATCTCCCTCTGCCTGTGGCCCAGAGAGGGATCCACCTTTGAGTATTCAGAACTCTTCAGTTTCCTCTTGCTACAGGAGGCTTAACATTATAAAACATTTAGACATAATACAGGCAAGACGCAGCAGCTTGCGCCTGTAATTCAACACCTTGGGAGGCCAAGGCGGGAGAATGGCTTGAGCCTAGGAGTTTGAGACCAGCCTGGGCAACAGGACAAAACTGCATCTCTACAAAAAAACACAAAAATTAGCTAGGTGTGGTGGTGCACGTCTGTGGTTCTAGCTACTTGGAAGGCTGAAGCAAAAGGATTGCTTGAGCCCAGAGGCTGAGGCTGCAGTGAGGCCAAGATGGTGCCACTGCACTCTAGCCTGGGCAACAGAGTGAGATCCAGTGTCAAAAAAAAAGAAGCATCACAAGCATGATACATGTTAGTGTGTAATATTTAGCAAATATTAAAAAATACATAGAAGATAAAAATCACATGTGCATACATCCCCAAGATTATCACTAGGTAACACCTCGCTGTATTTCTACACCTCACATATGTGTATGCTTTTACAGAACTGGACCACAGCACAGTATCATTTGTCTCCACCCTCTTCCCTACCACAACTGGATACTTCATGAGCATTTTCCTGTGCTATTACATATCCTTCAAAGATGTAATGTTTAATGAGGGCTGCATACGTTTCACCACATCCAAGTGCTATGATTTATTTAACCATTCTCAGACGATATGTAGACAGGATTTTAATCTCTCCCCAGCATCGCTACTAAAATTAAACTCTTACCTCTTCCTATCTCAATCCCATGACTGGCCAGATTCAAATTCATCAAGGAATTTGATTTCAAATTCACCTGGGAAACTTGAGAGCTGAAATTCTTGCCCTGAGCCTCTGGTATGAGAAGACCCGCTCATTCCCCAGGCCACAGAGGGGCTCAAGCTGCAGCCAGAAAGGTTGCCAAGCCCTGAAATCAAGGGTTGACCTGGGCCAGCTATTTCTCTTAACAGTTTGTTGGTCACTGAGGCTGTGGCCCTTGAATGAGTCAGTGTTTGTGGCTTTAAAAAACGCCTCAAGGGCAGCAAGCAAAACAAGATGTTCCTGTGATCAGCTAAGGCTAAAGAGCCTCACTCCCTCCGAACCACAACCACTTTAGAGCTTGCGAGAAGTATTAGGCTTAGGTGATATAATCAAAGGCCCAGTCAGAAGAGCAGCTGGGCAATCTTAGCATTTTAGTTCATTACCCACATTTACCAGGGCGTTGTGAGCTACTCAAGGGTCTGGGGCTGCAAAGTCCCCAGTTGTAAATGGGAACCAGATCTATATCTAGGGTAGCTGGTGCTTCACTGGGAGGATGGGGTTAAGATAAGGACCCGGTAAGACACCTCTAACCCAGTTTCCTGGCTCTGGCAGATTTATTCATGATGGCTTTCCTTCTCAACATTCCTGTCCTTCAGGCCTTTGGTTTTAGGCAGAGGCCACAGAACACCTTCTCAGGTAGGCACCAAATAGACCGCACAATTAGCATCTCCCGCTTGCCATGCTGCTGCTGGATTTATGGTACTTAGGAAGATGGCAGTGGTCAGCTCACTTCATTGGTCAAGAGAAAGAGCCACAGTAAGGCTAGGAAGAGGTAAAAAGGTCACTTCCTGTGCTGAGCACTTCCTAGAGCAGTGCCCAACCACGGGCCAGCCCACCAACCACCGGCTGTAATTCCAGGCCGCCCCATCGCACAGCCTACAAATGTTTTCTGGCTCTGTCTTCCGTTTTTATTAACCAGTCAAGCATGTTTTACTTCACACTCTGATAAGAGGATCAGAAACAGCTTCCCCATATCTAAGGCACTCTTAATCAATTGCAAGGAATACAAGAACAGCATCACGTAAAGGCTTCTATCCACAGGAGGAAGAAATCCAATGTTTTCTTCTTTAACTGCCAATTCTAACGCATGCTTTTTAGCCTTTACATAGAGCTGCACTTTGAATACATTTAACTTAAATGAAAAAAAAAAAAAAAAAAGTAAATACTTATACAGCTGTCCCTCCATCCACAAAGAACTATGGGTACTTTTTTTTTTGGAGACAGAGTCTCACTCTGTAGGTCAGGCTGGAGTGCAGTGGTGGTACAATCTCGGCTCACTGCAACCTCCGTCTCCCAGGTTCAAGCAATTCTCCCACTTCAGCCTCCCAAGTAGCTAGGATTATAGACACCTGCCTTCACGCCCAGCTAATTTTTGTGTTTTTAGTAGAGACAAGGATTTCACCATGTTGTCCAGGCTGGTCTCAAACTCCTAAACTCAGGTAATCCATCTGCCTCGGCCTCCCAAAGTGCTGGGACTACAGGCATATGCCACTGTGCCTGGCCTGAACTATGGGTACTTTCTGTGGTTTGAGTTACCGGAGGTCAACCATGGTCTGAAAATATTAAATGGGAAATATACAGAAATAAACAACTCCTAAGTTTTAAATTGAGTGCCACTCTGAGTAGCATGGTGAAATCTTGCCCTGTCCTGCTCTGTGGTGCCCAGGACTGAATCATTCCTTTGAACAGCTGGTCTATGCTGTATATGCTGTCTGCCCATTAGTGTATAGGAAAAAACATGGTATACCTAGGGCTCAGTCCTATCACAGTTTCAGACGTCCACCAGAGGGCCAACATATGCTCTGTGGACAAAAGGTTGTATTTTTTTTTTTTTTTTTGTCTTTATTTTTTCTTTTTGTGGAGAATAGGGTCTCACTATATTGCCCAGGCAGGTCTTGAACTTCTGAGCTCAAGCTGTTCTCCTGCCTCTGCTTCCCTAAGGGCTGGGATTACAGGTGTAAGCCATTGCATCTGGCAGTTATTGTATTAATTATGTACCAATACTGTTACAAGTGCTTCCTACAAATAAATGCATTTAATCTTCTTAATAACCCATGAGTTGAGTATCTTTCCCATTTCACAGATGAAAACAGACACAGAGGCTGGGCACAGGGACTCACACCTTTAATCCAACACTTCAGGAAGCCAACAAGGGTGGATCGCTTGAACCCAGGAATTTGAGACCAGCCTGGGCAATGTGGGGAGAGAAGCCCCATGAGAAAAGAGAAGAGGAGGAGAAGGAGGGGAGGGAAGGAGAGAGGAGGGGAGAGGGAGAAATTAAAGAAGTCAAGTAGTTTGTCCATGGACATATAGATAGGAAGGTGGGGCCAGGATTCAAACACGGGCAGTCCACTGCAGAGGGTTCTTCACCCACCAAAAGCCACAGTGGCCCTGGCTGACATGGCATAGGGATTTTGGCTGCCACTCTCTTTCAAGGGCACAGACCCAGAGTGATCATGTGTTCCCTCTGCTAGCCTCAGTTCCCACGTGCCTGTCAGTGTAATTCACAGGCCACTCAAAGTGTTTTCAGGAGCGATTTTGGCCAC
The DNA here is from genome assembly GCF_048565385.1 of Saimiri boliviensis. Classification (NCBI taxonomy): domain Eukaryota; kingdom Metazoa; phylum Chordata; class Mammalia; order Primates; family Cebidae; genus Saimiri; species Saimiri boliviensis. Next base: position 102,602,450 of record NC_133454.1, read on the forward strand.
ATGCAATTTGTGCTGACATCCAAGCCTAACACCTAAGCAAGTAATAGTACTCAGAGTAGTGCCTGCTTCTATGTGGGCCAGCGGCTTCCACATCAGGGCACACATCTCAGCCTAAAGAAAACATGGGCTCTAAATGAAGACCCCACATTGGCACACTTGATCTAAAAGAGGCGCATGCATCCCCAGCTTGAAATCAAAACATTAAGCTAGGTCTCCACACTAAACAGCACATGCCTGAGAGAGCTTGCACAGGCCGTATGCTACTTCTTGGCAGTGTTTCCCTAAGTGTGTAAATGGCAATGGCTTTATGGGACAGGCTTGCTTCCATAGGCACACATTTGTCCTGATACCTGGCACACTTCTCCCCTCAAAGAGGAAAATCTTGCAGTTTGAAACATTCATGACGCATGAAGGCATCACCAGAGGGGCAGTAACACCACCTGGGCCTTCCAGAAAACTAAAATATCCAGTCAATGGAGCAATTGTTGAGGTTTCGCCTTCCTGGCAGAAAACCATCTTGCACATTGTATAAACATTCTACTGGTGGCTTTGAGCTTGACAGGAAATGTGTAGAGAGAGAGAACCAGAGGCAAAAGATCTGATATCTTAATGTATTTCATTCAAGGTGATTTCCACCTTCAGAGAGAGAGTTAAGAGAGGACAATGGAGTAGAATTTTACTTTTTCCTTCTCTAAACCTTCATTCTGAACTTGTTAAAACTTAAAGAAACAGGAAGGATAATGCAATAAATGCTCATATACCCTTTACCTAGACTCACCGATTGTTAACATCTTTTATTTTCTGAATGATTTGAAAGTTGCAAACACGTGGCTTCCTCTATCAATATTTTAACAGGTATCACCTAAGACAAAAGACATTCTTCTATATCACATTGCCATTCTCAAGAAAGTTAATACTTACTATGGGAAATTCCCGTTTGTTATATTAAAAGAAAAAAAAAAAAGAACAAACAAACAAAAAAACTTAATACTGACACAGTAATGTTACCTAGGTATCATTCCATATCATTATATTCACTTTTAATAATATTAAGAGTCAGCCAAACATCAACTAAATGAAATGATACAATTTGGATTCAATTCATTTGTTCGTATAAGAAAAATTCTAACATATACCAAAGTCCATTCTCTAAGAACAGGACATTAACAGTCATATTCTCTAAGAATACAATTAGGTATTTACAAGGTCTCAGCACCACAACTCTAAACTAATTTTCTCCATATACAACACTGCAGACCCAACAGGGGAGAACAAAGCTTGAAGTAAAGGCTCCCATCAGACAGCTAGAAAGTGGTTTTTTTTTTGTTTTTTTTTTGTTTTTTTTTTTTTTTTGAGATGGAGTCTTGCTCTGTCACCCAGGCTGGAATTCAGTGGCATGATCTTGACTCACTGCAACCTCTGCTTCCTGGGTTCCAGTGATTCTTCTGCCTCAGCCTCCTGACTAGCTGGGATTACAGGCATGCACCACCATGCCTGGTTAATTTTTGTATTTTTAGTAGAGATGGGGTTTCTCCATGTTGGTCAGGCTGGTCTTGAACTCCTGATCTCAGATGATCTGCCCACCTCAGCCTCCCAAAATGTTGGGATTATAGGCATGAGCTACTGCACCCAGACTGGAAAGTTGTTTTTTAAAAAGAAATTCCAAACTGGATGTGGTATTGCATGCCAGTAGCCCCAGCTACCCAGGTGCCTGAGGTGGGAGGATGGCTTGAGCCCAGGAGTGTGAAGCTGCAGTGAGCCATGACTATACCACTGCATTCCAGCCTGGGTGACAGAGTGAGATTGTGTCTCCAAAAATAAATAAGTAAATAAGTAAAACATAGAAAAGAAAGGCTAGAAGGTACACCACTTTCTTTATCATCTTTTCCTTTTTATAGACAAATATCATAAATTCTTCAAAGAAGTAATTTGGGAAATTCTGCCGTGTGAACGTTCTGATGAGTTCAACACATAGCAGGTACTTAAAGATGCCTCTAGGCTGAAGTGAAACTTGCTTACTGGTTTTCCAGCCATAGCAAGCGATGACAGCTAGCAGCATGTCAGGAGAGTTTAAAAAAAAAAAAAAAAAAAAAAAAAAAAAAAAAAAGGAAAGCAGACAGACTTCAAGAAGATTCAGTATGGGGTCACTGAGTATGGGGTAGACTTCCCTGAGTGTCTCCATGAATTAATTTCTCTGTTAGATCCCGGTATCCTAAGTTATAAGGACAACCCAAGTCACCTAGGGGCCTGCAGGCCTGTGCTGCTGTGGGTTAGAGCCCTCCCTCCTGGTATTGTGAGGACTGTTCAACAGCAACCAACGCTCCCAGAAGGTAACAGGTTGCTAGGTCACAAAAAGGAGGAGTCCAGAGCACTTAGGTCACTTCTGTAAAACACCTGTGAGATCGGAACCGAGAAGTGGCCAGCCATGTTCTACCAATGAGATCACATGTTGATCCCTACATCTTCCCTCACCTCCTCACATGCATAACCTGTATTACTACTACATCCTAAAATGCTTGGAGAACTCAAGAGCTCACACCCCCCACACACCCAGCACGAGTTCTTCAGCAGTCTCCACCATCCAGAATGCAGTTAATGAGCAGGAAATGAGGGAAAGAGTTTGAACAGTCAACAGAAATGCCAGGGACCCTGTTCATGGCTCTCCCAAGAAAGGACACCACAGATTCTTTCCTTTCACACATTTTCCAAAGTGCAATTTCCTTGGGGACACAGATTGTGCTCTCTTGGTCTGATTCTTACATTAATGGCTTGAGTCTGGCCCCATAGTTTGATGACTCTCTTAAGTCACAACATGGTGGAATCAAAAGGTGGATTTTTTGGAATCTGGATCCTTTGGGCAAGTTACTGAACTTTTCTGAGCCTCCATTGCATTTCTAAAAATACAATATTTTCACTTTCTTTGAGGTTTTTGTGAGATGAGAGATTACACACATTAAAAAGCCATGGGGCCGGGTGCGGTGGCTCAAGCCTGTAATCCCAGCACTTTGGGAGGCCGAGGCGGGTGGATCACAAGGTGGAGAGATCGAGACCAACCTGGTCAACATGGTGAAACCCCGTCTCTACTAAAAATACAAAAAATTAGCTGGGCATGGTGGCGCGTGCCTATAATCCCAGCTACTCAGGAGGCTGAGGCAGGAGAATTGCCTGAACCCAGGAGGCAGAGGTTGTGGTGAGCCGAGATCGCGCCATTGCACTCCAGCCTGGGTAACAAGAGCGAAACTCCATCTCAAAAAAAAAAAAAAAAAAAAAAAAAGGAAAAAAAAAAAGTCATGGGGCTCAGTGGTTAAGAGTGTGGCTTTGGGGCCAGACTGCCTGGGATCAAATCCTAGCCCTGCCCCCTCTTGCTCTGTGTCTGGACCTCCTCATCTGCTAAATGGGGATAACAACAGTAGTGCCCATCTCCTAGGTTACTGTGAGGATTACATGCACGGACACATGTGATGAGCTTAGAATACTGGATGCAGGGCAAGCGCTCAATGGATGCTTGTGATTAGTAGTCATTGCTACTATAAGTACATTTCCAGCCCATCACCTGACACATAACAAGTACTCAAAACAGCCCACAGACTGAAGGAAGCTGGCTGATTTTGTTTCTCAGGCCACAGCTTGTTTGAAGCAGCAAGAAATGACAGTTAACAGCATTAGAAGGGCTTAAAAGTTTACAACACAAAAAGCAGGCATAAAAATTTGAGACTGTAGTGTGGGGCCATTTAATATAAGGACCAACATTTGATCACATCTTGGGGTCACTACCTGAGGGCACAAACACTGTAAGAATACTCATGGATCTTGAATCATCAAGAATATAGGCACATCTGCTCAGCTCACACGCTGTTACTGGCTGGGCACCGTGGGTCATACCTATAATTCCAGTACTTTGGGAAGCTGAGGCAGGTGGATCATCTGAGGTCAGGAGTTCGAGACCAGCCTGGTGAACATGGTGAAATACTGTCTCTACTAAAAATGCAAAAGTTGGCTGCACCTGGTGGCAGACACCCATAATCCCAGCTATTCAGGAGGCTAAGGCAGGAGACTTGTTGGAACCCAGGAGGTGGAGGTTGCAGCGGACTGAGATCATGCCATTGCACTCCAGCTTGGGAGACAAGAGTGAAACTCCATCTCAAAAAAAAAAAAAAAAAAAAAAAAGAAAGAAAGAAAAAAATAGGAAACTAAGTGAAACGCTTTTCAAATGCTTTGGTCTCAAAGAGTTTAAGTTTTATTGCAATGGCAAAGTTTTGGCACTTACAAGGCACGAATGTGCTACAATCCTGAATGGTTCGTGCTTCTATGGTCCGATAGGCTGAGATTTCAGCAGAGGCATATTTGCTATGAAGCCAAAGAAGCAGCCTCTATTTATACAGGTTGCTTCCAAAACTTCTGGAGGGGGCCTGGCAATGTGTTCACATGGACATGTGTTTTTACAAAATTTGCCAAAGTAAGATTAACCACTGTCAGTTGACACCACTGTCTCTTTCCATTCCAACTGACCACATGTCCCCATGCTTTGGGTGGGCATAATGGGGACCTTGTTGAAGGAAATTGAGCTGGTGATACAGTCAGCTGGGTTTAGTGGTTAGCAGTCATGTCCACATAGAGTTAATATATCACTAACAATCCCTTATACCAATGATATCCTAAAGGACTCCTATTGCAAAATGTGTTATATATGACACAAGGGTGCAGGGCCAGAGGTTATATCAAGATATGAATGGGCATTACTGTGCTCAGCACCAGAGGCAGGAGCAGAGGAGAAAAGAAACTCATGACGGACAGAGTCAGAAGTTAGGCTTGTGGTAAGGTCTTCCAAATCTCACTGCTCAGAAATGAAAGAAACGTGGCCATGATTTCCCCAAACTGGACAATGATCCTTACTTGGCATCACCAATAATGAGTTATGAGGTTAAAAGAACATTTTCAAACCCATTGGAGAAACGAAAAACAAATTTGGTTAACTATTTTAAAGGGAAGACTGAATTGTTCCTTTAGAAAGTAGTACAGAATGATTGTCATAGGAAGAGGTGATCAGAGTCAAAAAAAAAAAAAAAAAAGGATGGGAAAAACAGTATTGTCAAGGTGTGTCAGGCAGTTAAAGTTATTGATTTGTGATATGTGTCAGCTTTAAAATGTTTTCACATTTTAAATAAATATTCACCTTTATATCTTATTGTGCATTTGTAGCTTTGGATTCTTTTCCTTAACTGTATTAACTTCAGGTATCAGGAAACCCGGATTGCTCCTGACAGTGGCCTAGTGATCACTTGGGCTTGACCTCGACATTGAGTATTAGTGATAGCAACTTCTATTACATTGAGCAACCATGCTGCCTCTACAAGGGAGAGGGACACAGTATGTATGTCTCTTGCTCATCAATGACATGAGCTCAGGGAGGAAAGAGCTGAGAGCCCAGGAAGAACTCAAGAAGTAATCCCTCCTCCATACACAGATGACTTTCAAATCCTTATCTTCAGATCCATCATCCCATTTTTACTTTACCACTTTATTATTTCAGATACCCAAACTTGGCCCTCGTCCTGTGTCCCTCCCTCTCTCAATTAAAGCTCTAGCATCTACCCTGCTGTGAGTGCCAGAAATGTGAGTCCTGGTTCACCTACCCCTCCCTGCTACCCTCCCAATTCCAAATCAACTTCCAAATCTGTCACTGTTGCTTTTCTCCACTGCCACCCTCATGCCCCGAAGTTCACCTTCCTCTCCCCTGGAGTACTCCATGGCGCCCTACGGGTCTCCTCCTCACGCACCATCCCTCCAGCCAGAGGATGCCCTCCTTTCAGAGCACAGTTCTGACCACATCAACCTCCACTGCATCAGTCCAGCCTTTAAGTTCAGGTTCTTTTCGGCCTCAGGGCCCTCACACATGCTGTTCCCTTCCCCTGCACCTCCCTCACCCTCCAGCACCTCTGCTAGTCAAGTCCTTCTACCCAACTGGGTCACGGGCCCGTTTCAGAAGGCACATGGCTCTCTTCCATGGGTGGGCTGTACGGAGGTTATGCTGTTTAATGTGCATCTGCCCCACTAATCCACTGATGGTCACCTGCATATCCTCAGTCCCTTGTGCAGCTCCCCTCAAGACACATTCCAAAGCAGCTGTGAGAGCAAATGTGTGCATTTGTGCTATTTTTGGAAGGGAAGCAATTTCCCGTGGTCCCTTTTTCGGCCAGGGTCCTGATGAAGGATACCAGTTAGACTTATGGTGCTGGTCCTGGGGAAACCACAGAGATGTCATTTCTCCATTTTGAGGGGGCTCTACGCACAGCCTGACCCCTTCCACTGCCCTCAGTTTCTGACCTTCCTGGTCTTGGGAGAAGAGGCGGCTCCTCAGCGCTCTGGCTTTCGCTGGCTTCGGGACACTCCATCTCTTTCCAGTGGACCCTGACAGGCCTCACACACACCCTGACTTGTCAGGCCCCGGAAGGGCTGTCTGGCCCCCTAAGAGCTGCCACCTGTGAGGTGAAGCTGGACAGGAGCACGACACTTCCATACAGCAGACCCGGAAAAGCACAACGCAAGGGCTTCTAAATTTATCTGCTGCAGAGAAATCTAAAAATACCGAAGGTGATGTTTAGTTCTGAGAACACCAGAGTGGCTGGGATAGGCCTCAGCTGCCCTCTTCATTACCTTCAGCTCCAAGTCGATCCAAATAAGCTCACTCTGAAAACATCTTATCCTGCAGCACAAAGGATGCTTCAAACCGGTCCCTCGGCCATTCCCAAAACCAGATTAGGGCAGAGCGCCTCACCTAAATAGAAATTCCAAAGCCAGTCCTAATATCTAGAGAGAGAGAGAGAGAGAGAGAGAGAATGAGAATATACATTACTTTCAGACATAAGCTGAGGTTGTTCTCTAGGGCCAAGTATAAAATCATAAAATCTTTTTTGAAAAGAAGGTGTCCATTTATACTGAGAGGCACTTATTTAAGCCCAGACCCGGTTACTAGCATTCTGCCCTAGGGTAATTATTACACCTTTTCTCTTTTGAGAAGTGATACAAGAGATCAATCAAATACCACTCTGCTGGAGCAGGACTTTTTTTTTTTTTTTTTTTTTTTTTTTTTGAGACGGAGTTTCGCTCTTGTTACCCAGGCTGGAGTGCAATGGCGTGGTCTCGGCTCACCGCAACCTCCGCCTCCTGGGTTCAGGCAATTCTCCTGCCTCAGCCTCCTAAGTAGCTGGGATTACAGGCACGCGCCACCATGCCCAGCTAATTTTTTGTATTTTTAGTAGAGACGGGGTTTCACCATGTTGACCAGGATGGTCTCGATCTCTCGACCTCGTGATCCACCCGCCTCGGCCTCCCAAAGTGCTGGGATTACAGGCTTGAGCCACCGCGCCCGGCCCTGGAGCAGGACTTCTAATTACCTGTTCATTCAGAGAAAGCCAATGGGGACCGAGGGTGGTGGCTCAAGCCTATAATCCCAGCACTTTGGGAGGCTGAGGTAGGCAGATCACCTGAGGTCAGGAGTTTGAGACTAGCCTGGTCAACATGGTGAAATCCTGTGTCCACTAAAAATACAAAGATTTGTAGGGCATGGTGGTGCATGCCTGTAATCGCAGCTACTCAGGAGGCTGAGGCAGGAGAATTATTTGAACCCGGGAGGTAGAGGTTGCAGTGAGCTGAGATTGCAAGACAGCACCAATGCACTCCAGCCTGGGGAACAGAGCAAGACTGTCTTAGAAAAAAGAGAGAGAAAGCCAATGGAACAGCAGGTGGTTCTGCCTGGAAGAGAGCATCTTCAACCTGACAACAGCATCTCCAGATACCCTTAAACAGTCTCTTTTTGATTAAACACTGAATCCCAGAAAAACACACGTCCATTCACTTCAGAGGCAAGCAATGCTGGACTTAGGGCAAGAAGATTGAGGCTCAAATTGGGCAGGTTTTCTGCACTGTAAACTGGGGGTGGCGACTGCTGTTGGGGGTCGCCTTGAGGATTATAAGGGATAAACAAGATGACAGCACATTGCCGGGCATTCCACAGGGCTTGACAGGGAGACACAGCACCAGAACCCAGTTTCTGGCTTTTGTGCCCAGGAAAATGTTCAGCACTTTATTATTTCTGGATCAGAAAGGTTATTCTCTAAACTGTTTCCAGGGTCAAATTGGTTTGCAATCCTCAGAGTTTCCATTTGTTCTTTCATCTCTCAACTGGTCTAAGAGTAAATAAACCTACTCCCCTGAACAATGCTGTGTATTAGGTTCTGCTATTCTTTTTTTTGAGACAGGGTCCCACTCTGTCACCCAGGCTGGAGTGCAGGGGTGCAATCATGGCTCACCGCAGCCTTGACCTCCTGGGCTCAGGCAAGCCTCTCACCTCAGCCTCCCAAAGTGCTGGGATTATAGGCAGGTGCCACTGTGCTGGCTACTGTTCTCATTTTACAGGAAAAACTGCCTCAGAAGGGGTAACTTGTGTTAAAGTTACAAAGCTAGCAAGTGGCAGAGCTGGGTCTTGAAACACGGGCCTAAATGATTCTAAAACCCATGTTCTTAAAAAACAAACAAACACTACTTGGTATATTCTCAGAAGTTTTGGGTAAAAAAACAAACAAACAGAAAAGGCCCCATTTCAAGGCCAGGTACGGTGGCTCAAGCCTGTAATCCCAGCACTTTGGGAGGCCGAGGCGGGTGAATCACGAGGTCAAGAGATTGAGACCATCCTGGTCAACATGGTGAAACTCTGTCTCTACTAAAAATACAAAAAATTCGCTGGGCATGGTGGCACGTGCCTGTAATCCCAGCTACTCAGGAGGCTGAGGCAGGAGAATTGCCTGAACCCGGGAGGCGGAGGTTGCTGTGAGCCGAGATCGCGCCATTGCACTCCAGCCTGGGTAACGAGTGAAACTCCGTCTCAAAAAAAAAAAAAAAAAAAAGAAAGAAAGAAAGGGCCCCATTTCTTAGCAAGTGAAACTACATGCACTAAAATTAAACCTATATTCTTGATTTAGAAATGGTCCAGGAACTGAAAGAGTTAACAATAGCTCACTGTCAGTGGAACACTTTATATAGGAGCCCATGTGCATTTTTTTGCTCAAGAGGTTCTGGAACCTTCCCTGCAATTAGGTCAGCAGCTGGAGAGCAGCTAGCAGTGGAAAGAGGAGTAACAAACAGAATGACCAGATACCCCAAAGGCTTCTGGCACTGGCTCTGAAGGGCTAGTGCTCGGACGGATGGAGCATCCCATTGGGCCGGCTCTTGCACACCTCAGCTATTTCCCAGGTAGGATGTGGTCTGACCACATTCTTTGAAGTATATGGTAGCTCCCTATAAGCCACCTGGCTCAGAAGGCAAGCCAGCACCCCAGCAGGACCCACCCCCCAGAGTGTCACCTCCTACCCCATGGGGCCCAGGCTCCCTGGAGAAGCCGAGGCTCTACTGGCCTCATATACAGCCCAGTCACTGTAACCCAGGCCACTGGACAAGGAGGATGTCTAGAGAGTATCTCAAACGCCCTGAGAGATGGAGTCCTTACAATACACACTTCACGTAGACGGTGATATCAGTCATGCCATCAAAGTGGGAGAGATGCCACTGGGAGGGCACACCTGCCTCAGTTTCTTCATCCATAAAATAGAGGTTACAATAGGACTTTGCAACTCTACGGAGAAACGAGTGGATCTGTGTAAAGCACTCAATGCCTGGTGCTGAACACATGCTCATTATGTCCAGCTATTATTACTACTATTTATTACCACCTTTATAATGAGTAACAAGAAATCATAGATTCTCTGTGTAAAAGCCCTCCCCACTGTCCTCAGCAAGGGACTTCCCCCAGCACTGCTGACATTAAGGCCGAGCTCTCCTCCAAGGTGGGACAGGTTGGAGGGCACAACCCAGCTCTCACACAGTGCTAGGGTGTGGGTGCTGCCTGTTATGTGGTAAATGGATAAACATGCTCTGAAAACTGAGGGGGCTTGAGGTCCCCAAATTTACAACAGCAAAGGGGAGGGGCTGAGGCTGGCCATAGATTGATGAGGGAAAATATTACCTGAGATACTCCCATGCACAAGGCTTTAATTCCCTGATCTCCAGCACCCCAAAACCCTCCAGGGCCGTGTGGAAGGCTGGACCAATGGCCATGTTGCCTGCCCTAGAGATCTTCCTAGATCTCTAGGAAGACCCTAGAGGTCTCACCAGACTTGAGACTGTTCTTCCTGGAGATGCTGAGACAAAGCAGAGGCTTCTGCAGCCTGTTTACTAAGCAGCTCTGAGATTAGACTCTAACCTCGATGAGGGCAGGGACCAGGTCTATTTTTCTTGCTAGGGTATCTGTATTCCAAGGCTGAGCCAGCACTTGGCATGTAGTCCACCTTCAATAGTATTTGTTGCATGAAGAAGGGAATGGCTAGAAAAGCCAAATAGATGTGTGTGCTTTAAGGACCTGCTATGTGACATACCTATGCTAAGTGCCACAGGGGCAGGATCTTTTCTTCTCTACACACAGCTGCAAGGGAGAGGTGCTAGTTGTTCTCCTTTGAGACAAGTACATTGAGGCTAGGAGGTCAGTGTCCCCTCAGTCCAAGGACTCATGACTAGTGAGTAGCAGAGCTCAACCTTCCCCAGGTATCTGATGCTGGTGCCCAGATCCTCTTAGAAGGACTGGCTACATCATTTTCAGGGTCCAGATCAAAATGAAAATGGGAGGTTCCTTGTTCAAAAATTAAGAATTTCAAGGCAGTGATAGCTGCTCATTAAGCCAAACGTGGAGCCCTTCTGAGTGGGAGGTCCCGTGTGACAGCACAGGCTGTGTGTCCCTGAGGCTCACCCTACTCTTGAGAGGCTGAGGGTGATGCTGCACTTACAAGGTAAGTCAGCCCCCATGATGGCCCTAATGGTTTCCATGTTGCCAAGCTGCAGCCCAACTCACCAAATGACTTCTCCAGAAAGGCCAATGCAGATGATCTTACCCTCCTTTCAAAAAACAAAGACTGGAAAAATACCCGCCAGAAGAGCTCAAAATTCCGTATTAAAAAGAGGCCTGGCACTCGTGTGAGCCTGCCTTCTGGACAGTGCATTTGCATGAGGCCACGTGAGCGCAGACACTGTGAAAACAAGCTCGCCTGGCATTTGGAAACCTAACCGGGACCAGATCCTTGGTCAAAGAGCCCCAGTTATCACAGAGCAAGTCTCCTGATTAAAACCAGGGCACTGAGGTTCCTGGATTTCACTGAATAAATATGCCCAGTTCAGGCTGACTGGTTTCAGCTGACAGGGAGAAATGAGTCTATTTGAAATAACCTGTGTCCGGGTCAGTCCTGACGCAGGCTCTGAGGGGTCTGGGGCTTGGCTCTCCGGGATTTAGAAGCACATCTTTGGGAGACTTTTGAGACAAAGGAAAGCTGTATTTGGGCAGCTAAAAAGCTCTGGGGAGTACAGGCCCCAGTCATTCATGAGGGGGAATGGAAACAATTAGGTTGAATCCAGGGGTGTGTTCTGGGTTCCCATTCTCCTCTCCTGGCATCCAGTGCCTGTCTCCTCACGCCCCCTCCCCCACCCCAATCATGGCTCACCCTCGGCCCTGAGCAGACACAGGCAGGGAGAGAAGGGCACATTCTGGCTGGCCGTGGCCCGGAGGCTTTTCTGTGGTGAGTATAGTTCTAAAATGCACAGGTCTCCTTAATTTCCCCTTTCCTATTAGAAATGAGACGAGCGGCCACCCTCCAGGTTTCCGGCTGCCTTTCATGGCAGAGCTCAGTGCTTCTGACACACAGACAGAATTCCCAACCCCTGTGCCAGCCAGGTGCTGGGCATCTACCTCTCACAGGGGAGAAACCGGAGGTGGCTTAGCATAACTTCTTCAAGGTGAGTTTATGCAGCAATTTCTAACCAGTCATCGTCAAACTGCTGATTAGATGTTTGCAGTTAAAATGTTAAGAAAAGAGGCCAGGAGCAGTGGCTCATGCCTGTAATCCCAGCACTTTGGGAGGCCAAGGTGGGCGGATCACCTGAGGTCAGATGTTTGAGACCAGCCTGACCAACGTGGTGAAACCCCATCTCTACCAAAACTACAAAAAAATAAGTTGGGCATGGTGGTGGGCACCTGTAATCCCAGCTACTCAGGAGGCTGAGGCAGGAGAATGGCTTGAACCCTCGAGGTGGAGGTTGCAGTGAGCCGATATTGTGCCATTGCAATCCAGCCTGGGCAACAAAGAGTAAAACTTCGTCTCAAAAAAAAAGAAAAAAAAAAAAAAAGAAGAAAAGAAAAAACGTTTTGCTTTATTTCACCCAACACTTGACATGACAAGAACTAACTTTGGGGCCAAGTGGCCAGGCTTGCTAGAACAAGGCTAAAAATGCCAGTGTTCCTCTGCTTCACTCACTCTGCAGCAAGGAAACTAACATTCCAGACCCCCCATCCCTGGCAAGGAGGAGGGGAGACAGCCCTCACTGATGGCACCTAACATGAGGCTGTGTTTTGTGGACAGTCCCAGATTCCGGTCATCACAGTGGCATTGATCACATGGACACTAGAAAAGTCACATCCTTTCTTTTCAACCATCAGCAAACTGGGTTTCTCTGGATAGACAAGAACTCCTCACAGCAGGTTTCAGCAACGATTTCATTCTAAAGCCAACTTCAAGTGCAGCCCAGCTCTGACTAATCAGAGTGGATGGGCTGAGCCTTCTGCTCCTCCGGGAGGTAAAAGATAACTCACTGGATCGTCTCCTGCACTCTGCTCTTTTGCTTCCCCAAAACCCACAGGCTTGTCAATGACCGACTACAAACATGTGTTTGCCGCAAATATTTCATCATCAACTACCAGGCTGAGCAGTGGAAACAGCAAGGCCAAGTTACCATTGCCACTGGTGCTGCTGATGCCCAGTTTTACAGATAATCTATGAGCCCCAGAATGTCTTTTCTTTTCTTTTCTTTTTTTTTAAATGCAGTGTGTACTTGAATGTGATAAAAACTGCAACAGTAACAACTGCACACACAGTTTCCAAGAATAAACAAAGCCTGGCTGGGCCTGTCCTAATTGACTACATTAAGGGTACACAAAGGACCTGTGTGTGCCCGAGACAGAGGTGGCACAGAAGATATGTGGGAACCTTGTGATGCAGCTCTTACCCTGGACACACGAATGACCTCACTGGGGAAGCCCGGGGAGGTACATGGGAAAGAATGGAAAGATCCGGACAAAACATTCTGGCTCCATCAGTGTCTGCTTCAAAACTACTGTGCCTCGGGTACTCAGGGCAGGAGAGGCACAAAGCCTGTTTGATTCCGTTAGGCTCATAGGCATCTGACTACAAAACCAACAGAACTGAACAATGCCAGCCAGAGACACATGCAAGAACCCTTGGTACTTCACGGGATAGGTTTCTAGATGTTTAATAAAAACATGACCTGTCTTGGGTAAGTTAAACACGTCACCAGTGTCATCTGTTTATATTCGAGACATGCCTGATGAGCCTGGCTTAGGCAATCCTGCCCTCTGATTCCACTGCCCTCTGCTGAGATCCTCATCACAATCATTAGCATGCTGTTTACAGGTTTTCTACCCTTGAAGAAGGACTATAATCTTCCTGTGCAAGGAAGCTGGGGTTTGTCTCCTCTCCCTCTTCTTGTATTTTTTCCTTGATTGCAGTCAGCCCACAGACTGCTCAAAAGGAGGTGCTGGCAATAGAAGTGCAATGAGGAATAATAAGAGAAACCCTTGGTCAACAAAATTAAGAATGGGCCAGGCATGGTGGCTTACACCTATAATCCCAGCAGTCCAGGAGGCTGAGGCAGGAAAATCGCTTGAGTACAGGAGTTCAAGACCAGCCTGGGTAACATGAAAAGACTCCATCTCTACAAAAAATACAGAAATTAGTTGGTGCCTGTAGTCCCAGCTACTGGAGAGGCTGAGGTGGGAGAATCACTTGAGCCTGGGAGGTGGAGGTTGCAGTGCACCAAGATAGTGTCACCACATTCCAGCCTGGGTGACAGCAAAACCCTGTCTCAAAAAGAAAAAAAAAAGATTAAGAATGGCTTATTTCAGATTTGGGAATACATGTGCATGTTTGTTACATGGGTATTACACACATAACAGTGGGGATTGGGCTTCTAGCATACCTATCATTCAAATATCGAACACTGTACCTAATAGGTAATTCTTCAACCCTTGCCCCTACTCCTGCCCTCCCCATGTCCCCCTTCTGCCTTTTTTTTTTTCTTTTTCTTTCTTTCTTTTTTTTGGAGACATAGTCTTGCTCTGTCGCCCAGGCTGGATGGAATGCAGTGGTGCAATCTTGGCTCACTGCAACCTCCAGCTCACAGGTTCAAGCAATTCTCCTGCCTCAGCCTCCCAAATAGCTGGGACTGCCCAACTAATTTTTTTTCCATATTTTTAGAAGAGACAGGGTTTCACTGCATTGGCCAGGCTGGTCTCAAACTCCAGACCTCAGGTGATTCATCCATCTCAGATTCCCAAAGTGCTAAGATTTATGGGCATGAGTCACTATGCCTGGTCCCCCTTTTTGTAGTTCCGAGTGTCTGTTTTTAGCATGTTTATGTCCATGCATATCCATTGTGTAGCTCCCATTTATTAGAATATGTGATATTTGATTTTCTGGTTCAGAGTTAGTTCACTTAGGATAATGGCCTCCAGCTCCACCCATGTTACTGTAAAAGACATAATTCTAAGGAATGACTTATTTTATAGGCAACCCAGAGACTATCTAGAAAATTCATGCCCAACACTTTCCCAAGGAGGAAGCATGGGCTCTGAGGGACCAAGGGACTGGTCTAAGGACACTCAGTTGGCTTGCAGCAGGGTCAGGATGGACTTGAGTCTCAGCTACTAAATATACAATGACATCATCGTCAAAATTCCAATTTAGATTTCTCGGTAGTTGAAAGAAGGTGGTTTTATTAAACTGTGAATCAGCCAATAAGTACAGAGTCCAAGAGTACAGGGGTTTATTTTCCATTTAATGCCAGCTGGGGAGTCAGAACTCAATGTTCTGAGTTGGAAGGGGACCCATAATGTGATAAGGATCCAGCATATTGCTCTCAGGTCATTCTTGGGCAGCTTAACCACTAGTCCAAGTAATCCATAAACCCCACTGTTTGGAGAAACAAGATGTTTTAATGGAGAAATACCAAGAAGTGTCATCTCAGGGCTAAGGAGGGAAGCTTGCATGCCTTTCAAAGGAACTGCCCAGTTTTTAGCCAGAGTCAGCTGTAATGTCAAAAGCACCTCTTTCCAGCCAGAAATTCTAGACCCAGAGACTGGGACTGTTTTAGCAAGGATGATGGCCAAGGCCCCTGCAGCTGGGGTATAACATCTTGTCAGCCCCACAGAGTTATATGAACAGCATTGGAGTAGACACCACCTCAAACTCTAATACAGGTGACCCAGGGCAAGACAATGAAATGAAATAAAATGCTTCTTGGATCTGACACACAGGAAGCCTTGGCTCAGGCCTTCTTTCCCACAATCCCATTGACTTCAGGTGGTCACTCTACAGCCAGGTGAAGAAGAGACCTGCCCCTTTATGATAAAGTCAGAAGAGACCCCAGTAAGCTTTGCGGTCTCTTCTGGCTTTTTCATAAAGGGGCAGATCCCATTAGGACCAGCTGATGCCTGCTCTGGCCAATATCTAGGTAGCAAAGGAGGACAAACCTAAGTGCGAGATAGCTCCAAGCCAAGGACAGGTTTGGGACAAGAAGGGAACAGCCAACATACGGCAGGCAGAGGCAGTGCTGCCACCTCTAAGTCATTACCAACGCGGGCTGTGGAGTCGGCTAGACCTGAGCATGAGCTTCCTGCCATCACTCTTCACACTGTTGGTAAGTTATTTAACCCTTCCAAACCTCTGTTTTATCATCTGGAAAATGAGACACCATGACTTTTATTGATTGATTGATTGAGGCGGAGCCTCACTCTGTTGCCCAGGCTGGAGTGCAGTAACACGATTTTGGTTCACTACAACCTCCCCCTCCTGGGTTCAAGTGATACTCCTGCCTCAGCCTCCTGAGTAGCTGGGACTACAGGCACCCACCATCACGCCCAGCTAATTTTTGTATTTTTAGTAGCGATGGGGTTTCACCATGTTGGCCAGGCTGGTCTAAAACTCCTGGCCTTGTGATCTACCCACCTTGGCCTCCCAAAGTGCTGGGATTACAGGCATGAGCCACCGAGCCTGTCCTTTATATTTATTTTATGGAGTCTTGCTCTGTCACCCAGGCTGGAGTGCAGCGGTGCGATCTGTGCTCATTGCATCCTCTGCCTCCTGAGTTCAAGCGATTCTCTTGCCACAGCCTCCTAAGTAGGTTGGACTACAGGCATGCAGCAGCATGCCCTAGCTAGTTTTTGTATTTTTAGTAGAGATGGTTGGGGGGCAGGGGTTCACCATGTTGGCTAGGCTGGTCTCAAACTCCTGAACTCAGGTGATCCACCTGCCTCACCCTCCTAAAGTGCTAGGATTACAGGTGTGAGCCACTGTGCCCGGCCTCGAACTCCTGACCTCAGGTGATCCACCCACCTACCTCGGCCTTCCAAAGGGCTGGGAATACAGGCATGACCACCGCACCTGGTCACTTTTGAGAGAGCAGGTCCATTAAAATAAGCTAGTGGGTATAAAGCATTTAGTTCAGTACTTGGACATACTAATCCCTTAGCACACATTACTTAAATTTATTTTTATTCTTAACACACAGCTCACTCCCTGAGATCTGCTAACAGAGCTGTATACGATTTATGTCTCCCCCAAGTACGTGCACAGATGACCCAAATAGGAATTTAGTTCTGGCTTTGGAAGGCACTGGGGTTTTGGAGAAAAGAGGAGATTTTATTTCTTAATGATGTTACCCTCGGGCTAATACTTGAATATTTTCTATTTCTGGGGAATTAAAGTCAAAAGGCAGGGTCCTAAAAATGTACTCAGTGGCCGAAGCAGTCCAGTTGATGATTAAAACCCCATCTCTGGACAATCTCCAAGCTGAAAAGGCCACTCTGGCCGTAGACCATTTCAATGCCTCTACAGGTGTGCAGAGATTGATGACAAAAGTCACTTGGATGGCTACACCTCACCACAGCAGAATCTCTTCTCCAAAAGCAAAGCAGAACTTGGAAGCCCAAGATGCCATTGGGTGGGCTGGCTGCCTCTTGCATTCTCTCACCTAACCTTCACTGAGTCTCACCCCACAGGCAGGCATATGGGTGCCGTGTGTCCACGTTGGAGGTCTGCGGAACTCTCCGGAACACACCAGACTAACTTTCTCTCTCCTGGACAAGCCCAGCTTACTGCTGGGAATGCCTTACGTCTGGTTAGCAAGCAGCATATATTCAAGCTTGCCAGTCTTCCCCAACACCATTTGTATCCTTTCAGCCAGTGTGCAATAAGATCTTCCACAAAGTTTTACTTTGTGCCATTTAAAGATATTTTACTTTGGGTCAGGTCACTGCAAGGGAGAATGAACAGCTGCATATTTCCTATTCCACAGAAGCCAGAGCTTCTTAAATGTTTCTAGACAACTTATGAGAGTGTGCCATGTTCAACAGGAGCTCAACAGGAAAAAGAAGAAATATTCACCAACCAATTGGAAAAAATAAAAACAATGGTTTAAGCAAGACAATAAGGAGAGTTTAAAGGTTGCTTCTTCTTTTCTGTCTCAAAGAAAATGAAATCTATTAGAGACAATATTGCTTTATCCAGAAAGATGCTTGTGAATTGGGTGTATATGTCACTGGGATGCACCTGGATGCAAAGCCAACAACAAAAAGTGGCTTAAATAGCCAGGGTGTTACTGTCTCCTATAAGAAGACCTGGGTAGGGTAGTTTCAGGGTTGGTTAGTTCTGTGATTCAACAGTGTCATCAAGGACCCAAGTTATTTCCCCTCTCCCACCTCAGCCTGCATCAAGATGGTGGGTTTTGCCTGATTTTTCCTGCAGTCATGAGACGGCAGCTACCACAGCTCCAGACATGACATTCCCATATACCATGCAAAAGTCTCAAGAGAAGACCCCAAACCGAGGGAAAAGAAAGCTTTCTAGAAGCTCCACCTAGCATCCTTCCCTCAGGCCCTGATGGCCTGAATTGGGTCACATGCCCACTCTGAGGCTAATCACTGTCAAGGAGACTGGAATCATGACAGCCTTCAGGACAGTCGAGACTCACCTCTGGGCCAGCAGAGAAAGCCCAAACTCATACACCCATTGCTTCTGACACCAAAAGAACCACAGTTTAGTTAGCAACAATGAAGGAAGGGCAGAGGATTTCTGAATGTCCCTCTGGGAAATAACCCAACAGTATCCACAATGGTTCATAGCCCTTCAGGGCTCCTAACAATCTAAACTACAGATCTGGCCAGAAAGGCATGCAAAACCCACCCAAATAAAGTAGGTCTGATGTCAAATTCCTTTTACATCATGAAAACACATGAGAGTTAATAACTAGATGCAACACACAGACCTTGTTTGGAATCTGATTCAAACTAATTTATATTTTTGAGGTAAGCAAGTAAATTTGAGTATGGACTAAGTACTAGGCTGTAAGAAATTATTGATCGCACTTTGGGAGGGTGAAACGGGTAGATCACTTGAGGTCAGGAGTTTGAGACCAGTCTGGCCAACATAGTGAAACCCTGTCTTTACTAAAAATACAAAAATGGTGGCATGTGCCTGTAATCCCAGCTACTTGGAAGGCTGAGGCAAAAAAATCACTTGAACCTGGGCAGAAGTTGCAGTGAGCTGAGATTGCGCCACTGCACTCCAGCCTGGGTGACACAGCAAGACTCCATCTCAATAAAATAAATGAAGAAAGAAAGAAAATAAAGAAAAAAAAATTATTAATCATGGCAATGGCATTGTGAGAATTAAATGTAAGAAATTACATTTGCATGCAAGGAAATGCTTTTTTTCCTCTGTCACCCAGGTTGGAGTGTAACGGTGTAATCTTGGCTCACAGCAACTTCTGCCTCCTAGGCTCAAGTGATCCTCCCACTTCAGCGCCCCCCACCCCTTGCCACCCTCACAGTAGCTGGGACCAGAGGTGCATACCACCCCACCCAGCTAACTTTTTGCATTTTCTGTAGAGATGAGGTTTCACCATGTTGCCCAGGTGGGAACAAATGCTTATTATTTTTGAGACTGAGTCTCACTCTACCACCCAGGCTGCAGTGCAGTGGCATGATCTCGGCTCACTACAACCTCCGCCTCCCAGGTTCAAGCAATCCTCATACCTCAGCCTCCTGAGTGGCTGGGACTATAAGCGCCCACCACCATGCCTGGCTAATTTTTGTATTTTTAGTAGAGAAGGGGTTTCACCATGTTGGCCAGGCTGGTCTCAAACTCCCGACCTCAAGTGATCTGCTTGCCTTGGATCTGTAATCCCAAAGTGCTGGGATTACAGGCGTGAGTCACTGTGCCTGGTCACAAATGCTGGTTTTTTTTTAAAGGATATATACTGAAGCATTTAGGGATAAAATATCATAATCTCTGGGATTTGCTTTAGCCAAACACAGCCAAAAAAGGGAGGTGCAGATACCAAGAGTCAAATCAGAGCTAACAGTTCAATCTATGTGCAGGATATATAGAGGTTATTTCACAAATATACTTTTTTAATGTTTTTAAATTTTCATAATAAAAGATTTAAAAGTATTTGGCAACTAGGGCATGGTATCTCAGGCGTGCCTTCTGTAAGCTCACTGTGTCTGAAACCTGTTCCTCCTTGAGTCTTTTACATTTTTTCTCCTCTCTCCAAGATCTTTGCACTATTGGTTCCTTCTCTGTTCAAATGCCACCCTGTCACAGGGGTTTCCTCCCCCTGCATAGTCCTTCTGTATTGTATTAGCCTAATTTTTGTTGTCCTTCAATGCTATTATCACTATGTGAAGTCATCCTACATGTTTGTTTACTAATTATTGTTTATTTCTTCCATGTAGAACCATCTCTGTGAGAATAGTGACCTAGTATAGCTTGCACAATCTTTCTCCAGGGCAAAATCAGCACCAGGCATATGGAGGGCACTCAAATATTTGAATGAATAAACTGAACTTTCTTCTGAAAAGCCCTCGCCAATACAAAGCAAAATGACTACAAGCTAAGGAACACTTTACATCATAAATTCTTTTTTTTTTTTTTTTGAGATAAAATCTTGCTCTGCCACCCAAGCTAGAGTTCCATGGTGTGATCTTGGCTCACTGCAACCTCTACCTCCTGGATTCAAGCAATTCTGCCTCAGCCTCCCAAGTAGGTGGGATTACAGATGCCTGCCACCACACCTGGCTAAGTTTTGTATTTTTAGTAGAGACAGGGTTTCACCATGTTGGTCAGGCTGGTCTCGAACTCCTGACCTCAAGTGATCTGCCTGCCTCAGCCTCTCAAAGTGCCTGGATTGCAGGCATGAGCCACCATGCCCAGCCACTTTAGATACATTCTTATTTAGTCCTCACAACAATCCTAAAAGCGCAGATATTATTACTGTGCTACAATTAAAATTCCAGGCTTACTATAACCCTCACAATAGTGGTAAATACCTGCCAGACAGGTTTCCAGCCCCTACTTCCAGGCCCATGATAGGCATCATCAATGGATTTCTGAATTGTTTTTTCTGAGCCTGAATTCATCACTGTGCTCCAGACAGTGATGATTGATCAGGCCTGGTCCATGAGGTGATACCTACTTGTCATTCCCACAATAAATCATGCTGTTAAAAAACAGGTGCCAGTTAGGCTGAATTACCCACTCCAACAGTTCTTCCTGGGGTCCACTCCTGCCTATTCCGGAAGTACAAAACCCAAGCCTACAAATAAACCTCAGCATTGGTCAGTAATGCTGCCAGACCACCGGATCAGCCTCCAGAAGGTTATTAAATAGCACAGCCCAGCTGCCAAAGCCTTCTGAGGTTTGGCATGTAAGTAGGGGCTCCCCTGTGGGGACTGCTGGCTGTCCCGGTTCAGTTACAGATCAGAATTTCCAGCTCTGCTACTCTTTAGCTTCCCCTATCCTTCTGCCAAGAGAGCACACAGAGGCACAAAGACACCAAAGCAGGAGTCAGGGGCCTATGTCCAGCCAAGCTCAGCCTCTACGAGAGTGCCTGTGGCAGGCTGCATCACCTCCCTCTACCTCAGAGTCCACATCTGAAAAGTGCACTGATGCAGTCACAGTTAGAGTGCTTTCCAGTTCTTTTTTTTTTTGGTTTGTCCTTTTTTGTTGTTGATGTTGCCTGGGCTGGTCTCAAACTCCTAGCTTCAAACAATCCTCTTGCCTTGGCCCCCTCAAAGTGCTGGGATTACAGGTGTGAGCCAATGTAGCTAGACACTTTCCAGTTTTAGCTTCAGATTCAAAGTCAAAATTTTCAGAGCTCTGGTATTATGTGCATAATCCCTGGCACAAAGAAGGTATCCTATGAATATTTACAGGGGGATAGGAAAAAAGAGCCTCTTCAATGACCCATCAGTCGCCTCTATCAGAGGAAGGTCTGAATGTGGTGGAGAATAAATGCTCTCCAAGACAGAACTAGTGCTATACCTTCCGTAGGTGTTCTTTCACCATGGAGGCCCTGTGACAATGCAGAGATACAATCAGTGGGTCCAGAGTTCTGTTCTTGCTGGCTAGGTGACCTTAGGCAAGTTAAGCTCTCTGTTCCCTAGTTTCCTCGCTTATAAGGTGCAGATAATCATAGCACCAACACCACAGCATTGCTGAAATAGCAATATACTGCCTGTGAGAAAGTAGAACAGTGCATGGCACATGGTAAGTGCTTAATGAAGTTAGTTATTACTATTTCTACTCTTACTACTATACCGATCTATAGATTATCCAGCCCAGGAGAAAAGAGATTCTGCTGCCTGGTCAAATGCTGGATAGGCCGGGTGCAGTGGCTCACGCCTATAATCCCCGCACTTTGGGAAGCCAAGGTGGGCAGATCATTGAGACCAGGAATTTGAGACTAGCCTGGCCAACATAGTGAAACCTTGTCTCTACTGAAAATGTAAAAATTAGCCAGGCATGGTGGCACATGCCCATAATCCCAGCTACTCAGGAGGCTAAGGTGGGAGAATTGCTTGAACCCAGGAGATGGAGGTTGCAGTGAGCCAAGATCGCACCACTGTACTCCAGCCTTGGCAACAGAGTGAGACTGTGTCTCAAAAGAAAAAAGAAAAAAAAAAAAAAAAAAAGCAAAGCTGGATAAATGTTTACTAAATGAATGAATGAACTCTTCATTCCTTCCAGGTCTTTCTCCTCTCTCTGTACTCCGATAAGCTAGCACAGTCTCTTACAATGTTAGATTTTATACAAAGGGTAAAGGGATAGTGCTGAGCTTTCTATACATTCTACTTAAACATCTAGGAAAACACTGAGTCTAAGTTGACAGTGGAAACTTAAGTATATAGTTTTTAACCCTTAGACCACCCACCAAAAACCCACAAAGATATAGTCAAAACACATAATAGATACATTAAAACAGAATACTAGAAAATGTTCTGGCCAGGTACAGCGGCTCAAACTTGTAATCCCAACACTTTGAAAGGGCAAGTGGATCACTTAAAGTCAAGAGTTTGAGACCAGCCTGGCCAACACGGCTAGACCCTGTCTCTACTAAAAATATTAATACAAGAATTAGTTGGGTGTGGTGGCCCATGCCTGTAGTCCCAGATACTTGGGAGGCTGAGGTATGGGAATCACATGAGCCTGGGAGGCGGAGGTTGCAGTGAGCTGAGATCACACCACTGCATTCCAGCTGGGTGTCAGAGTGAGACCCTGTCTCAAAAAAAGAAAAAGAAAAAAAGGTTAAATAATCTAAAGGTAGGAGAGGGGAAAGAGAGGAGCAAAAAACAGAACAAACAGAAACAAATAATAAAATGGTAGAACCTAGATCCAAATATGTAAAGAATAAGATTCAATGTAAATGTTCTAAACATACTAATTAGGGCTGGGTGCGGAGGCTCATGCCTATAGTCCCAGCACTTTGGTAGGCTGAGGCACGCAGATCATTTGAGGTTAGGAGTTCCAGACCAGCCTGGGCAACATGGTGAAACCCTGTCTCTACTAAAAATACCAAAATTAGCTGGGTATGGTGGGTTCCTATAATCCCAGCTACCCAGGAGGCTGAGACAGGAGAATTGCTTGAACCCAGGAGATGGAGGTTGCAGTGAGCCAAGACTATGCCACTACACTACAGCCTGGGTGACAAAGCAAGACTCTGTCTCAAAACTAAAATAAAATAAATAATTTTTTTAAAAAAAACAGAAGATAATGGATTACAAGAACATATAAACAACAAAATGTGACTAATTGCTTTATACAAGAATATGATTTAGGCTAGCTAAAATTAAATGTGTGGAAAAACACACTATGCAAACATATCAAAAGAAAGCTGGAGTGGCTCTAATTAATATCAGATAAAGTAGACTTCACAGCAAAGAAAATTACTAGGGACAAAAAAGGACACTGCAGTGCTAGTTTTTATATAAAGCATCAAAGAAGGTGGTATTTCTAGTGGAACGGAGTAGGAACAATTCAAGAAGATCCTCTGTGTCCCACCCTAGGAATCCGCCCCCCAGCCACTTGAGGGCCCAGTAGCAGGCGAAACACGGCCTGGCTCTCACTCCCAGGCCTCAGGCACATTTGGTTATCTTCATTCCTCTGGGTTCCTTTCCACTCTCAATTAGCTTTTGAAGGAAAGCAGCCCCAAAAGTGACAGGAGTCAGGGACCATGTTGGAAAAGTCATCCCCATCCCAGGATTACTTACGCCTTCCTTGGGGGTAAATTCTTAACTCTATAGCATTGTCCTATAAATGGGATTCCACATGTCTATTGTTAAGGATTTAAAAGAAAATTCCCTTATTCCACTCTTCCCCCTCTCCCAGATATGTTTCTCCCAAAAGAAATTATATAGAGAGAAAAAACGTTAGGAACCAAATGATCCTGCCTGGGAGAAAGAGTTCTGGATTATGTTTTCTGTGTCTATGACCTTGGCAGAATCTGGTTTAAACAAGCCGGCAGCCGCGTGTGCACAGTTAGAATGCACTCTGTCTGCCGTCTCACTCCCAGACCCAACTCTTTGCTGGCTGTTTAACACTTCCAACCCTCATTCTGCCTGCACTCTGAAATGTGTCATCTAGCTCTGTGTGTGAAAATATTGAGATTAAGGTGGCCTCAACAGCCCTAAGCAACTCTGACTCTGTCCAACTCCAGAATAAAGATTTGGTTTGGCCCTGCTGTCCGGGCTGCAGACAGGCTGGATTGGCAGTGAAAGTCAGACAGATGGAGAGATCACGTGGGTCAGACAGGTTGGAAGGAGGCCCACTCAGTATCCCCTCTTCTGGAAAGTCACTGGCCTCGGCGTTCAGGCAATCTTCCTTCTTCCCAGGCTTCCAGTTTCAAGAGTGATGAAATCTGTTATCAAGGGAGTATTGGCTTTTTTGACTGTGAGAAATCCTGCAATG
This sequence comes from Saimiri boliviensis, assembly GCF_048565385.1. NCBI lineage: Eukaryota > Metazoa > Chordata > Mammalia > Primates > Cebidae > Saimiri > Saimiri boliviensis. The sequence continues at coordinate 102,626,863 of NC_133454.1, forward strand.
ACAGTCTCTATCCACGGCATCGGAGTGAGGGACGCAGGCTTTGCAGCTGGAGAGAGCCTGGCGTGAGGCTGCCTTTGATGCTCACTTGCTTGGTGACTTGGGGCAGGCTGCTTAACCTCTCCAAACCTCTGCTGCTTCCTCTGAAAATTGAAGAGAACAGTATCTGCCCTTCTACTGGTGTGATGAGGATTAAATGAGACAACGTATGCAAAATTCTTAGCACGGTAGCTGCGCTGGTAACTGCTGAATAAACAGTTTCTGTTATTACTGAAACAGGATCATTCATTCCTCCAGAGTAGAAACCACCTTTTTATTCTCCATGATGGCTCTAGAGATGCCGGCTACAGGGCAGGCATTCAAGGAACCCTTATTGGCTCAATATTCACACTATCTGGATCTAGTTAGCTGTAGGTACTTCAAAAGGAACATTTTATAACACCCCTCCTTGTCTGGTTTAGTTCTGAAATGGAAAGCAAATTGGCCACTTAGACATCCAGAATCCTGAAAACACGTGGCCTCTCATATGGTCACACCTTCTATTTGCATCTGCAGCTGATTAAAAGCAAAAATCTATGAGATGAACTTTTCTATAATAATTGTCAACACTCAGTTTAGACCAAACAGTCTAACTAAAACTTCACCCAGTGTCAAGGTGGCACTGGGTCAGAAATAGACTAGAAGAGAAGTAGCATTTTAATTCAACTGGCACAATTTAAGATCCCACTAAGACAGAAATAAACCCAGCCTGCAAGCTATTCAGCACCTAAATGGCTCTCTCTTTCAAACCTGTAATCTGAATATTTAAGAGATACTCTAAAGAAGTGCTTCTCTTTCAGAGAGCAAAGGTTTCATTAGAACAAATAAACACTGAAGTCGGTGAATATAACAAATAATTGCTCCAACAGCAACAACAAAAAGATACTCTCATTAATGGTCTGTTAAAACTCTCCAAATTAAGAAAGTATCCTTGCCCTACCTAATGTGGCGATGTATTTACCTAGAAAATTGATTTTTCCATTCTACTTGTCCTTCCGGATCCATCTCCCATCCCATATCCTACTCCATCCTTCTGCCTAGATCACCCAGCAACTTGTCTCCACAGCATCCAACCTTCCTCTTCTATCCACAGCCCACCTATGGTTCTCACCCCATGAGAGCTCCCAACCTTCCCTCCCAGCGTGGGGTTGGGCATGTGGCCATGGACTTCAGTGACTGATTTAATGATGGGGCACATGACCCAGGCCAGGCCCATCAGAGCCCATGAGACTCAAGTCCAGAATCTGTGAACTATCAGAAGAAGCTAACTTATCCCCTTTCCTACTCAGCTTCAAAGCTGAGGCCGCTGTAGCCAGTTTACAACCACAGGAGAAAGGCGGCCAGATAATGGAGCCAACCCAGGAGCAGAATCCGGAAGGAAGAGTAAGCAAGAGAAACGGGGTCCCAAGGTACCAGTGAACCCGAGTCAATGAGTACCTGAAGCCAACCCTACTTTGGGACTTTTAAACAAGCCAGCATATTTCTTCTGCTTCAAATGGTTTGAACTGTGTCTGTAGCCTGCAGAGCTCTAACACAGAAATGTTAAACACAAGAGTACTTAGAAGCAACTTTATGGTTCCCTAGCTTTAAATTACTTAGAAAATGAGAATGATGCACTGGATTCCCAGAACTCCTTCCCATCACTGTGCCCTAAAATATGTGTTCAGGATTGGCCATTCCTGACCAAGTGATTGCTGGCTAGGAAGTGCCAGGGACTTCACTTGGGGAATATTGCTTAGATAAACAGCTCTTGGGTAATGATAAAGCACTGATCTCACAGGACTTCAGACTTCTGGTCCCTGCTGGGTCACTCCTTGGCCATGTGAACCCTCCCACTTTATTTTCTTCTACAGGAAAACAAATCCCTCGGCCTTTAACACAGGGAAAATTGGAGGTAGCACTGCCTGGTATTTAGGGCTTCGAGTTGTGTAGATCTAGGTTCAAATCCCTATTCTACCCTGGAGCTGAGATTAGGATTTGAAGCAAGACGCCTAATCTCTCTGACCCACAGTGTCCTTCTCTGTAAAATGGGAACAAATCAGAGTATTGTTGCACAGGGTCATTTTAAGGATTAAATAGGGTAAAGTTTATAAAGTGTTTATTTAGCAAGGTGCCTGACATATAGAAAGACACAATAAATGGCAGCTATCACAGCTGTGAGATCAAATGAGAAAGAACGTGAAAGTGCTTTGTAAAAACCATGAGAAACTGTACCTCTGTGAGGGATTAGTCATCATCTCTCATTCCTAAACTGGCCATGGTCATAACATCATAATGTGGGGTAAAGGAAATAAACTTATGAGATAAATTCAATTGATAAATTATACTCAATTTAGCAGAGAGAGAGAGCCATCAATGAGGCATAAAGGTGTGAACCCGATGCTATAACTGTCATTCCATCAACAGTTCATCACGCTCCCAAGAAATATGTCAGGGCAGTTCATGGAAAATGGTATCGATAGTGACCTGGTAAACGTTCCGCTGGAGGCCTGGAACTGTTCCCAAGCTGTGTGCAGTCACACCCCTTTAGAACTTTTCCAGAGTAACACGTGCAAAAGTACAAGTCAGATCCCCGTCCTGATTTTCCAATTTCATTTAACAACTTCACAGGCAGGATGCAAATGTGCTTCTTTATGAATGAGAAATTTCAGTTGCAGAGCTTGGCAGCAGAGATTTCCAAGAAATCCAGCCTTCCAGGGGACCCCTACTGTGTTCTACCAGCACATCCCATAAAACAAGGGAGTGCTGGGTTTCAAATGGGCTGCTTGCAGGAAAAAGACAGCCCATTTGGTAAAACCAAAAAGATACTCCTCCCAGGTGTTGCAGCATAAAGCCCTCCTGACTGAAGGGACTTTGGCTCCTTTCTGGTTTGGAGGCATTTTAAAACGCATACACGACAAGCCTAAGAAGTGCTTACCATACACATATCAAAGGGTCACTTCAACTCATGTAAGGATTGCTTAACGTGGAAAAAATTAAAGCTAGAAATATCAAGACCATAAAATGCAAGGAGTAAGGAGTCGTGGAAAAACCACCCCATCTGACGTTGCAATACTCCTTCAGGAAAATAGATACACTGTTCTCTTATACTGTTTTCTGACTGTAGCCTGTATCCCAGCCATGTGTATTTTGGACTCCTTCCCATCCTACCATGATTTCGTCTGGGTCCCCTGGTAACTGGAGCAATTTGGCATACTGGTCCCATACACCATGACTGGCCACGTGAGGGATGCCAAGAGGGTATCTCTTCCATGACAAACATCTCTCTCTCTCTTCTAGCTCTGTAGCAAGGTTACCCTCTTACTCGTAAACTCATACTAATAAAGTCTTCAGTTGATAAATAGATCTTCCCCTCCAGCCTCTTTTGCTCGCCTCAGAGGGAAATGAAAATCTTTTACAGAGCCAGAAGACCCATGTATTCAAGATTACAGTGCAAGAGGTAGAAGAGTTGTAAGACTGCTGGAAAAAGAAAAATTTAAAAACTCAGCTTTGCCGCTAGCAAAAGTGTTAAGTAGTTCAGTAAAAGCCAAACCTCATTTATGGAGTGAGCTGAAGTTATCCTTGGAAATGTATTTCCTGGTGAGAGTCCCAAGGATATGGTGTTACGAATCACATGTTTTACAGATCTGTGAGCTAGCTTCTATTTATGTTTCAGATCTCAACACAAATGACCACCTCTGGGACTCAAAATCAGATTGGACACATGTGACAACTCCATGTGCCACCCCCCCCCCCATTTGATTTTGTGACCGTGGTCTTCTCAGCATAGTATGCAATAGGCTGTATTACAACTGCCTGCCTGATTCTTACTCTCTGACCTGGAGGTCCTGAAGGGTAGGACTATAGTTTCACTTCTATCCTGATGCAACACTTGATGCAATGGAGGCATCTGTAAATGCATCTGATGTGGCTGTAGGCAGACCCAGCCCTAGACCACTTCACAAATTCAGAGCACTCACCCTCTAGCCTGTCTCAGCCTCCTGCATCTTCACTGCCACCTACCCACTGCACAGTTCTCCCTTCTCCTCTGTGAAGACTTACCTTAAGGAAAGTCTACACAGCTAATCATTCAGACTATGGTCAAATGGAATCCTACATGCCAAATTATTCCCTCCAAAACAGTAACCCCCCCACTCACACTCAGGGTATTATGGCCCCATCCACCCTTGAACTAAAGGAATTAAATTATAATTGAAGAATTTTAGCCAATCACAGGGCTAGATATTTTGGTTGGGTTTTTTGAGGAGGAGCTAGAAACACTGGCTCCTCCTGCTGCTCCTGAAAGCACACAGTGACTCACTCCTGATCCTCAGCAAACCCAGCGTGCAGGGACACCTCCAGCCCAGGGGAGTTGGTCTAGCCTAGCCTGCTGTCCAGCAATGCCTCTGTTGATTTTGCTAATAGAGCAAACAGATCCTCTTTGAAAAAGAGGCAAAGGCAGCAGAACTCTGCTTTCCTGCCCATTTCCTGTGCCTTATTAAGCAAGAAGAACTGGTTTCAGTAAAAAAAGAAAGCCCTGAAAGCCACTGACAGAACAGTGTTCAGGGAGTGTTCTGAAGTGTGTTGAGGGAGTCACAGGACATGGAAGGAAACGGAGGGCACAGGAAACATGAATTATGGTGAGCACTGGGGAAATGGCTGCTTTGTCTGGGTGAGAAACAGGCAAAGACTTTGGGGTCAAAAATGGCCATTCATAAACAAACGTCTTTACCTTATTAAGTGTTCAGGGTTTTACAAATACTTCTTGAATGATTTTACATGTGTTATCTCAGCTGATTCTCCTAATTGGACTCTAGCACAGGTACTACACTTTCACTTTAAAAAATAAACTGAGGCTCAGAAAAGTTTAATAATTTTCCCACCCCCTGAAGTTCAAGAACAGGCAAAAGCAATTGAAGGTGGCAGGAGTCAGAATAATAGTTATGTGGGGTAGACACTAACAAGGAACAGCCATGAGGGTGTCTCCTAGGCAGTTGTGTTTTAAATCTTGATCTTGACCTGGGTAAGTTACACAAGGGCATGTCTGGGTAAAAATTCACCAAGCTGTGCATTTAAGACTCCAGACTTTATGCACCTCAATCTAAAATGAAGGAAAACCAAACCAAACAAACAAAATTCCCGAAAACTGAAAATAAAATAAAAACAGGCCAGGCATGGTGGCACAAGCCTGCAATTCCAGCACTTTGGGAGGCTGAGGCGGGCAGATCACTAGAGGTTAATTTAAGACCAGCCTGGCCAACATGGCAAAACCCCATCTCTACTTAAAACACATAAATTAGCTGGGTGTGGTGGTGCTCACCTGTAATCCCAGCTACTTGGGAGGCTGGGGCAGGAGAATCACTTGAACCCAGGAGGCGGAGGTTGCAGTGAACCAAGATTGTGCCACTGCACTCCAGCCTGGGTGACAGAGTGAGACTGTCAAACAAACAAATAAACAAAACGCCGGGCACGGTGGCTCACGCCTGTAATCCCAGCACTTTGGGAGGCTGAAATGGGTGGATCACCTGAGGTCAGGAGTTCGAGACCAGCCTGACCAATATGGTGAAACCCCATCTTTATAAAAAATAAAAAGTAAAGAAAGAAAAAAAAAAAAAAAAAAAAAATATATATATATATATATATATATATATATATATATATAATAAAATAAAGGAATAACAGGTAATGCCTCCACCTCAGATCACACAGTGACGATCCCAAAATTGAACCCAAGTCTCACAAATTCCAAAATCTATGTTCTCAGCTCCTCTACTTTGTCAAATTCAGGAGAAAGGAGCAGGACATGAGAATACGTTATACCCAGATATGGGGATCAGTAAGCACATGACTGAGGTGTCTCAAACATCTTGGTGCTTCCCCTTTCCACTAAGGGAAGGAAGCCACAGGAAGAAAAAAAAAAAAAGCCACAGGTAAAGGTCATGATGCGAGTGGTGACAAAGGCACCAGAAACATTTAAAATCACACCAAGGCAAACACTATCAGATCCAACCCAAAGGTTTCCTTATCTTGGAAAACAAAAACAAAAAACAAAAAACAAAACCTCCTGGCTAACATGAATGCTCTTAAGGTGATTCTAACGAAAGCTTTACGTCTGGCACAGCAAGGACAAAAACAACCCTGTCTTTGTTCAGCTTTTTTAGATACACACGTGAGCTTATGCCTAAGACCTGCCCCAACCTAAGAATCCAGGCAACTTAAATATTCCCACTGTTCTGTGTTTCCCATATGAAAGCCACTGTGGCTGGAGGAGAAAAAACTCAGTTCTCAGGGCATTTTGCACAGATGAGAGGCAATCGGAAAGGGTATGAATGGTGGCCTGTGGCATGGTCCAGGTGGTTCATGGGATAATAAATAGCTACCACCTATTGAGAACCCACTAATTTTTTAACCTCAGGTGCACAAATTGGATTTATCAAAATCTTTGGTTCATGACCATTTTTAATTAGTTATAATGTGAACTCAACTCCCAAACAAAAGCTAGAGCCTTGGCAACCATCTACATGCATCTAACCCACATGAGCCTCCCTTCGCTAATCCATCCCCTCCCCTCTTCCCATGAGGCGTAACCACTATCCATGTTCCCCATCCCCTCACTTTCTCTCTTGTATGTTATTTATTGTACCAGTATTGTACTCCTTCAGCACATCTTCATATTTGTTTTTATCTAAATTGTATTGTGCTCTATATAACATTTGAGCTGATTTATTCTCACTTATTCAACTCATATTTTTCCTCCTATTCATTCAATGTCAGCTGAGCCCATGCACCTTATGAGAAGCATTGTTTATACTTTTGCTTTTCACCTTTACAACACCATAAGGCAGGTACTACTGTCATTCCCAGTTTATAGATTAAAAAACAAACAGGTTGAGGTACCTGCCCAGCATCACATTAAAAAAGCAGCCAGGCCAGGCACAGCATTTTGGGAGGCTGAGGTGGGAGGATTGCTCGAGGCCAAGAGTTCAAGACTAACCTGGTCAACATAGTGAGATTTTATCTCTATAAAAAATAAAAAATTTTTAAAAAATAGCTGGGCATGGTGACTTGTGCCTGTAGTCCCAGCTATTTGGGAGGCTGAGCTGGGAAGATCACTTGAGCCCAGAAGTTTGAGATTGTAGTGAGCCATGATTGTGCCACTACACTCCAGCCTGGGTAACAGAGGGAGAACCTGTCTTAAAAAAAGAAAAAAGAAAAAAGAAAAGGCAGTTTACCTGGAATTAAACCCAGATTTTTTCCCAAGGTCCTTAACTCCCTACTGTGGGACTCAGGGTTAATACTCCATATGGGTGGGCTCCCTCTCCATGCCAAGGGAAGGGTCACCAAAGATAACCCCCCACTAGTAATCATCATCACCATCATGACTGACTGACTGGAGACTCATGTGCCAGGCCCTGTTCTAAGCATTTTAGCAGGTGTAGTTCATTTAATCTTGTCTGTAACTATCATATGAGAGGTAAGTAGTAGTATCCCCGTGTTAGAGACAAGTAAACTGAGGCACTGAGATATGAAGTAATTTGTTAGAGAAGAAGTGGATCCAAGATTCGAACCCAGGTAGTCCAGCTTCATAACCACACCATCAATCACAAGCCTCTACTGCTTCTCAGTTTACCAAGGAGGACGACCATCTGAGTGCAAGTGAGCGGACTCGGATGAGTGCTGGCTAAGAGGAGGCCTGTGCTGGGCTTGCACCTGGGTGGTGACTTCAGCACCCCCAGAACCTGGCTTATTTGTTGAAGAAGGCCCTGATTCTGGGCCTCTGTCTGGGGAGAAGAGTTGCACACAGGGGCTGTGTAGGGAAGGAGGCAGGGGCTGAGGAGGAGGAACAGCAGACTGAAACACAGGTAGCTCAAGGATGCGTGCAGCGACTGGCTGCTGCTCTCAGCCTGGAGAAGTAACAAGGTTCTCCAAGCCAGGACTGGAAGGGCCAAAGGGCAGTACCTTGAGGAAAGATGGCACAAGCGTCTTTCTGGAAACATTCGGACACTGTACTTATAATGCAAGATTCTTATTTGACCCAGTAGCCTAATGCTTTTCATTAAAACTTTCAGCATGGAAGGCATGGGCTTTGAAGTCTGACAGTACTAATCTCAAACACTGGCTCTGTCACTTCTTGTGTAAGTGTGACCTTGAACACGTCACTTCAACTCTCTCAAGTTTCCTCATTTGTAAAATGAGGATAAATAATGTGACCTACAGCTGGTAGGCTACAGTGAGAATTCGACAGAATACCGCATGCAAATCACCAGTGTCCTGCTCACCTCAGAGTAGCATTCGACAAATATCCACCTGTATTTTTACCACCAACAACTCCTCACATTTGGTTGAAAAGATTAAACAAGATAGCATCCAGTAAATATCAGTTACCTTGTCTAACACCTCACCACCATCTCTCCCTACTCAGATCACCCTGACCATGATCTCCATCTTACCACACACAGAGAAGACCCTCAAAGACCAGCTAACTCTCTTCCTGGCCTTTCCCAAACTGTACATCCTCAAGAGGGTCCTTTGCCCCATACATACTCTCAGAGAAGCACAGAACAAAACCCATCCCCCCAGTGATGTTGGAATTCCCAGACCTGACTGTTTCTGGAATCATCACAGGAGTGGCTTTAAAAATACACATGTCGGCTGGGCGCGGTGGCTCAAGCCTGTAATCCCAGCACTTTGGGAAGCCGAGGCGGGTGGATCACGAGGTCGAGAGATCGAGACCATCCTGGTCAACATGGTGAAACCCCGTCTCTACTAAAAATACAAAAAAATTAGCTGGGCATGGTGGCACGTGCCTGTAATCCCAGCTACTCAGGAGGCTGAGGCAGGAGAATTGCCTGAACCCAGGAGGCAGAGGTTGCGGTGAGCCAAGATCGCGCCATTGCACTCCAGCCTGGGTAACAGGAGTGAAACTCCGTCTCAAAAAAAAAAAAAAAAAAAAAAAAAAAAAAAATACACATGTCAACCAGGTGTGGTGGCTTATGCCTGTAATCCCAGCACTTTGGGAGGCTGAGGAGGGTGGATCACCTAAGGTCAGGAGTTCAAGACCAGCCTGGCCAACATGGTGAAACCCCGTCTCCATGAAAAGTACAAAAATTAGCTGAATGTGGTAGTCCATGCCTGTAATCTTAGCTACTCAGGAGGCTGAGCCAGGAGAATTGCTTGAACTCAGGAGGCGGAAGTTGCAGTGAGCTGAGATTGCACCATTGCACTCCAGCCTGGGCAACAGAACAAGACTCCTTCTAAAAATAATAACAATACAGATGTCCTTGCGGGGCGTGGTGTAATCCTCACACCTGTAATCCTAGCACTTGGGGAGGCTGAAGCAGGTGGATCACTTGAGGTCAGGAATTCGAGACCAGCCTGGCCAACATGGTGAAACTCAGTCTCTACTAAAAATACAAAAAAAATTTACCTGGCCGTGCCTGTAGTCCCAGCTACTTGGGAGGCTGAGGTGAGAGAATCACTTGAACAGAGGCGGGGGTTGCAGTGAGCTGAGATTGCCTCACTGTACTCCAGCCTGGGTGACAGAGGGAAAGTCCTTCTCAAAACGAAACAAAACAAAACAAAAACAGATGTCCTAGCCCCACTTTTAGAGGTTTTCACTTAATAGACTCAGGGTGGATTCCAGAATATGAACCTTATTTTTAAAACTTATTTATTACTATTACTTTTATATACAGACAGGGTCTCATCATGTTGACCAGGCTGGTCTAGAATGCCTGGCCACAAGTGATCCTTCCACCTAGGCCTCCCAAAGTGGGTAGGATAACCCACTAGGTGGAAGGTGTGAGCCACTGCACCCAATCCAGAACATCAATTTTTAAAGTGCCTCAGGATGTTTCTGCAACCAGCCAAGGTCTGGCAATGAGTGACTTAGGGAAAGGGGAAGAGGTATGTGGACTCATGCTACAGGTCACCATGTGCCCCCCTTCCCCTCTGGTTCATCCTTTTGAGGTCTGAGAGGCTGTGCTGACAAGGAAGGAGACTGTAGCACAGATAAAAAACAAAGCAACTATTTGGCAAGATGAGTCCAAGTTACCCATTAACCATGAGTGATCTGTCAGTGCCAGGAAAGCCTCACAAAAGATGATGGTGTGGTCTGCCTCGAAGGGCCCTCAGTGGGGACCCGGTTACCCCAATGGCAGCACAAGAATGCAATATCCTGGCCTCATGTCCTTCCTGTTTTCTCCTAGAAGTTTCTCTCTGAGATTGGTGCCTGAGTAGAACCGTTCCCGGAAAGTAGGGATATCATCATTTCTTGGTGCCATTTGGATTCCTCCAGTTTAAACTCCCTTGTAACAATGGTGATGAAAATTACTGGATTTCCTACATACGGTTCCAAGTTATTTCAATTTCATCACCAGTGGCAGCTTTAGCACATTCTGGATGCTGGCAAATGAGTGGCAATTGCATAAATACACAAGCACTTCACACCACAAATTAATCCTATAGAAATAATCCAGCTCTGATTACACTGTTTGACTGGGTGGTGCTTGTTATACAGCTTGAACCAGCAGGAAGTGGCGGGCTGGTCACCTCGTGGGGTACTGAAATGATAACTGCACAGAGTCATGCTTTTTACCACCTCTGCCCTCACCATCCTAAAAAAAAAAAAGAAAGAAAGAAAAGAAAAAGAAAAGAAAAAAGGACAGGAAGGAAGGGAAGGGAAGAAGGAAGGAAAAAGACCACATGGAGTCCATAATATACAAGTTTAACTTAGACACTCACTTTACATGCTAACCCCCTTCTGGGTCACTGTTTCTGACTAGACAGATAATACATTCTCAAGGAGAAAATGCAAACAACGCATGAAAAAATAAGTGCACCAAATACCATTGCTAGGAAGCAGCAATGATGAGTTTGGCAGCAGTAGCTCATACCTGGTGGTATGCGCTCACACCTACCTGCTATGTGCTGGGCTAAATGTTTACTTAGCATCATCTCATTTAATTCACACAACCAGCCTGTCAGGTAAGTTTTAATAATCTCTGTTTTGCAGATGAGAAAACTAAGGTATCACAGTTAAATAATTAGCTATACGACCTAGCCAAGTGAGGAGTGGAATGTGAACCCAGGACCCAGGTGTGACCAAATATCTTTTAGAAAGCATTCTTTCTACAGCTCAAGGGAGGCCTCTCTTGGTCCTACTGTTCTCAAAGACACTCCTCCCAAAGCCACTCTTGGCTAAGGTCTCACTGAAGGCTCTGTTAGGCTCAGTCCTCATGGCAAAGGATGCCAAAGGACCACAGGGCATGTGAAGCACTAAAAACCTTAACTTCAAGTTCCAAGAAGCCCCAGTCCTTGCAGTGGCTCTCCTGGTGGCAGCTCTCCAAGTAGATACCAATAGGCCAGCTTCAGGCAAACATCTCTGAAAAGAGCTCACCTCCCATGGTGGAAGGAACAGTACCTGAATGAAAGCTCAGAAGAGCTCCTAGTTCAAACAAACAAACAAACATATATCCTCTGATTTACGACAAAGGGCCAATCAACAAGCTCAGTAGGAAAGATGAGCCTCGGAGGAAAAAAGCAGAACCCAAGCCTAGGAATATCAACAGCAGGAACAGTGGCAGTGACGTAGCAATAGCACTCCCAAAGCCTGTTCCCTCATCTTGAAATTGGCAACAGTATCCACCTCTGCAGGATACTGTGTGGCTCAAAGGAGAAAACACATGTAAAACATTGTAACACATCTAAGTTCTTACTATGTATCAAGCCTTATGCTGTTTTATATACATTTTGCTATTTTGTTTAAATAGTTACATCATCCCTGGGAGGTTTTTTAAAACACCATTTCACCAACAAGGAAACAACTTCAGAGGGGCTAAGTGACTTGCCTTAGGCCATGGAGCTTGGAAATCATAAAACCTGACCTTGTGTCAAGGGTCCAGAGGTTAGAGCCACAAGAATCGATGGCCTTAATCTCCACTACCATGAATCTTCTTGTTTCTGCAAATAGAGGGCTTCTGAGAAGCTGGGGAATGGTTTAAATTTTTAGACCTGTGAGAACCCAGAAAACTGGCCCCAAGTGACCCACCGCTGACCCACTCTAACGGCTGTGTTGTTGCACAGAACTGTCCATGATGATGGAGATGTTCTATAGCTGCATTGTCCAATATGGTAGCCACAAACCACATATGAGGAGGGAGCACAAGAAATGTGACTTGTGTGATTGAGGAAATGATTTTTTAAACCTTATTGAATTTTAATACATTTAAATATCCACATGTGGCAAGTGGCCGCTGTATTGAACAGAGCAGCTCTGTGGCTCCTCTCACTCACAGCTTGTCAGGTCTCTTGGGCACCATAAGATGAAAGTTCTAAGAAAACTCATGACTTCCCAGGGCAGGCCTCAGTGTGAATGGAAAAATAAATTTTTCTCACTCCCAAGCAAACACCATTGCTCTGATCTTGGAATGTTTTCAGCTGGAAGAGAGAAATGGCCATTTCCAAAATAAATGACCTCTCCCCATTCCCCCCCCCCCCTTTCAAAAGAAAAAGACTAAACATGTAAAGAGTCCCCCACTAAATTACTTAGGAAATCCTGCCACATTTTCTGGTGACAAATGCCTTTGGCTTATGATGACACGAGGACTCAAACATGGTAGAAAGGAAAAGCCAGAAGGGTAAACAAGAAGAGGCCCCACACCCTCCAAAGTATCATAAATCAAGGAAATTGACTCAAGGAGCTAACAGCTTCCAAACATTCTTCCTCTTGAGCTATTTTAAGCAACCAATACACACAACCTTTCAGAGACAATTTCATTCACACTAACAGAAAAGCAGCAATGTGCTTCACAGGGTATTATCTTGAAACACACAGAGAAACAAATACCTACCCCACAGGTCTCAGCCCCAGCTGGCTGGCTACCCCACTGGGCAATGTCACTATTTTCAGGCCCCTAATGGCTCAGTTGTTGAGATGTAGCAAAGGATGCTTTGGCCTTGCTTCAGTTACTCTTGTCCTCTCGGGCCAACCCATTCATTTCTTTGCTCAGGAAATCACCGCATGTGCTTCGTCCCCACCCAGGCCACTCCTGAGGACGGGAGGAGGAGACCACAGGGCACACAAGGACTTCAGAGCTCAAAGAGACTGGCGGCGTCATTGACTAGCTATGTCCCTGAACTTCTCTGAGCCTCAGTTTTTTTCAGCTGCAAAATGAGAGTAAGAGTATATATGATGGTAAGAATCACATAATAGGCATGAAGCACATGGGCTGGGGCCTGGCGCTTTGTAAAAGTTCAACCACGGTAGGTCTGTGCTGGGTATCAGAGTTGAGAATTCAGTCTCTTGGCTTCTCTGGCTGTGAAGGGAACATACGTGGTTGAAGAGAAGAGAATCAGGGGGGTAAGGCTGCCTAGGTTTGATCACAGTCTCTACCACTTATTACCTGTGTGACCGTGAGCTAGCTACTGAAACTCTCCGTGCCTTTGTTTCTTCCTCTTAAAGATGGGAATCACAGTAGTCACTTCATTTACCAGTGGGGCAAGTAACATCATATGGTGTCACTCCTGTTTTTTTTTTTTTTTTTTTTTTTTGAGACGGAGTTTCGCTCTTGTTACCCAGGCTGGAGTGCAATGGTGCGATCTCAGCTCACCGCAACCTCCGCTTCCTGGTTTCAGGCAATTCTCCTGCCTCAGCCTCCTGAGTAGCTGGGACTACAGGCACGCACCACCACGCCCAGCTAATTTTTTTGTATTTTTGGTAGAGACGGGGTTTCACCATGTTGACCAGGATGGTCTCGATCTCTTGACCTCGTGATCCACCCGCCTCGGCCTCCCAAAGTGTTGGGATTACAGGCGTGAGCCATCGCGCCCGGCCCCACTCCTGTTTTTTTAAAATTAATTTATTCATTCATTCATCCATTCGTTTTTTGAGATGTAGTCTCACTCTGACATCATTCATTTTTTTGAGACAGAGTCTCACTCTGTCACCAAGGCTGGAGTGCAGTGGCACAATCTCAGGTCACTGCAACTTCTGCTTCCCGGATTCAAGTGATCCTCTTGCCTTGACCTCCCGAGTAGCTGAGATTACAGGTGTGCGCCACCACTCTGGGCTACTATGTTGCTCCCATTTTAGATCTAGCCATGCCCTTTCCCTATAAACCTAACAATTCAAGCTTCTCTAGAGTGTTCTTTGGTGATCCCTCCAGATGAGTAAGCCAAAGCAGCTGTGGCTGTGAAGTGAAGGAAAGTCACCATCCTGGGTGGGGCGAAAAGACACACTCCAGAACAAGGATGCTTTTACCACTAATAATAGCTAATGCCTGCATGCTCACTATGTACCAGGCTCTCCCAGGAACGCTACCCACATGGTCTGGGCCCTACGCCAGACCATTTATCCATTTATTTCAGAATTTCTGGAGGTAGGGCCTTAAGACAGACAGACAGACACACACACACACACACACAAACACACGCACACTTTTATTTTTAAGCTATCCAGGTAATGCTAATGTGAATCTTGGATTGAAAACCACTGAAACAACAACCCTATGAGCTAGGAATTATGGCAACCCCATTTAACAGAAGGGGAAAACTGAGGGGCAGAGACAACAGGTATCTAGCTGGCAGTCAGACAGTGGCAAGCCCTTCAGACCCCATCTCTTAGCATCCCCATGCACCCTGCCCCTCCTGAACAGCAGAGGTCAAAGCATCCAACAGGCACTTGGATACTCCCAAACCATTTGGACACCACTCCAGGCCCCCATGCCTTCTCAAATCATCTAAGAGTGTTCTTTTTTCGGCCAAATTTCTGACCCAGAGTTAACCTCAAGGAATTCAAAGCAGCCTGAGAAATGGAGTCTTGCTTTCCCAGAATTGAAGGACACAGACACAAAGTCACAATGATCCACAGAACAATTGGACTAATTAAACAGGCCTCATTTTGATGACAGGAAACAACAGAGTTGATGATCTTTATTAAAGCCTGCTGGCTGCCTACAAAGAAGCTAGAAAGCAAAATTCAGGGGCTCTTATGGCCATCAGCCAAAGATTATAAGACTGAATATTAAATCTCTATTGTCTGAATCTGTATGCAGCCTTGCTGTACTGAGCCCACCCTCTGGAAGGGCAAAGAAGGGCAATATTTCAACCCATCATATGACTAATGAAGTTCAAGGTGGCCTGTCTCCCAGCCAACCTCCTTTTTTTGGAGACAGGGTCTCACTCACTCTGTTGCCCAGGCTGGAGTGCAGTGGTGTGATCGCAGCTTACTGCAACCTCTGCCTCCTGGGTTCAAACAACCCTCCCACCTCAGCCTCTGAAGTAGCCAGGGCCACAGATGTGTACCATTATATGCAGATAATTTTTGTATTTTTTGTAGAGATGGGGTTTCACTGTGTTGCCCAGCCTGATCTTGAACTCCTGATCGCAAGCAATCCACCTCCCTTGGCCTCCCAAGGTGCTGGGATTACAGTTGTGAGCCACTGTGCCTGGCCCAACCTATTTGATATCTGTATGTGATTTGAGATAGACAGCCAAAACCACACTGGGATGCAGTCCTGCTGCTTCTGTACCTAGCTTTTCCCACTTCAGCCAATGGCCACTCCCTCCTTCCAGTTGCTCAGACCATGGCAACTTGGTGTCACCCTTGATTCCTCTCTCATACCTCATACATCCAAGCTGTTGGCAAATGCCAGTGGCTGGTCCCACTACTTCCACACTTGATACTAAAGTCCATTTCCAACACAACAGAGAGAGTGACCTTGCTGAAATACAAGTCAGATCAAGTCACTGTGCTTAAAAGTCCCTCCAACGCCTTCCAGCTTACTCAGAACTAAAAGCCAGCCAATCGATACATGATGGCCTACCCCACTAACCACCCCACCATTTCTTCTCCTGCCACCCTTGCCCCAGCCACATGCAAGGAGCATCTTGGTGCTCCTGGAACCCACCAGGAATGCTTGCTATTCCCTCTGCTCAGAGCTTGTCTTCTCCAGCCAGGCTGGCCTCATGTGATTCCCCTCCCTCTGCCTCATCATCCACGGGGCCTGCACGCTGCCCTCCCTCAGGCCCCTTTTATTCATCTGTTGCATCATCAGCTCCTGGCACAGTGCCCAGTACACAGTCCTCAACAGATATTTGTTGGATGAACAAGTGGATGTACCCCAAACAGAACTCCTGGCCTCTCCCCTACCTAGTCCTCAGGCTCCCACCCCCACCACTATCATTTGTCTCCTTGAAGACCAGTGTGGTAGAAAACACTACTTAGGATACCTTACAAGCACCCACTGGACAGGTAGGGGACATTTCCAAGCCTTCTCAGAGGCAGCTCTACCTCCGAGGCCTTCTCACCTGCTACTGAATTGGGTCCCGGCATAGTCCTGGCCTGCCCAGCTTAGACTTCAGAGGATTAAGTCCAGAAGAACAGCTGCAAGCAACTTGCTTCCAAATTGTGTCCCCATGTAGAACTTTAATTACCCAGCTGCTGAGATGGGTTGAAGAAGAAACAACCAGGTCCCTGGCTTTCACAAAACCAACTCTTTTTTTGCTGTATGTTCTGCCTCTCCAAAAGGTTTCGCTGATTTTTCAACTTGCGATTTGAAGGTGGATGGGCCGACAGGGAAAAGAGACTGACAAGCCACCCCATTTCCCTAGCCTCTCATCCTGACCTGCCCATAGCCCCATTCAAGCTATGTGACGGTGAAGCAGAGCAGGTTCAGAGCCTGTATACCTCGGAGCATGGAGCTCCACGTCTCAGCCCTCAGCATTCCTGGCAGCTTGTCATCCTCAGTTACTCTCATTTTCCCTCCTCTTTGAAACACCGGCCCTGCCAACTGCAACAAACAGCATTTAAAAATATCCTGCTGGATTATACAGCTCTGCCTTCGAAATTCCTCACAATGCCTGTCTCTGTCCCAGATCGTATAAAGAAGGGTGTAGCATATTTAATTCTTTTTTTTTCTAGCTGCTCCCCTGCTATAAATACCCAAGTCTGGGTAGGCGGGCTTCAAGCACAGGCTGTATGAAGTCACCTCGAAGCTGGATCTCACCACAGTGCCGGCCTGCCAGGGCCTGGGCGCAGCTGTCAAGCACCAAAGCAAGAGGTCAGCCAGAAGCATGTAGCACTCATCTTTCTGGGGAAAGGGGCACAGGAAAACCTGAGTACAGTCATCACAGTTAATTTTAATATTAAATATTAAAAAGACAGTGTCTGGCCCTATTACCAAGCCAGGTCTTCAGAGAGCTCGTCCAGCACCACCCTGGGCTGTTTGTTTCCCAAGGATACCAATTACAGTGCTCGACCTTAGGAAAATGACTGCACGGTGTCCACGTGGGGTCTAGAAACATTATCAGAGACAGAAAGGCCCTGGGGAGTGTATTCCAATGTCTCCACACCACGGATAAGGAAACAGAGATCCAAGAGATGGAATGATTCACTCCAGGTCACCAAGGGGGCAAGCTCCACCCCAGGATTTTCTGGACCCAAATCCTTACCTCTCTGTACTGGATTGTTCCGGATGCTTGTGGATGTACACCCGCTTGGTGGGTGAGCCTCGGGCTTGTTTATTAATAGCTCTCCACACAGCAAATACTAATTTTCATATTTAAAAAGGTACAGACTAAAAAGAGTTATAAAGGTTTCAATAAAAGCTTGGCCTCCACTGCAGGGAGGGTTTTCATGCACTGAGAGGCCTGTTTCACATGCTTTGAGGTCCAGTTTAATGTCTCTTTGACTCTAACCTTGTATGTTCAGAATTCCAACTTTAGTTTTCCTGTTTACTTTTTCCATCATGGGCCTGACTCACCTGAGCTTACTTTAAGAAAGCAAACCATGGGCTGGGCGCAGTGGTTCACCCCTGTAATCCCAGCACTTTGGGAGGCTGAGACGGGCGGATCACTTGAGGCCAGGAGTTTGAGACCAGCCTGGCCAACGTGGTGAAACTCCATGTACTAAAAATAACAAAAATTAGCCAGGTGTGGTGGTATGCCTATAATCCCAGCTACTTGAGAGGGTGAAGCAGGATAATTGCTTGAACCTGGGAGGTACAGGCTGCACTTAGCCAATATTGCACCACTGCACTCCAACCTGGGTGACAGAGTGAGACTTCCTATCAAAAAAAAAAAAAAAAAAAAAAGACCCCAAACCATGGGCCTCAAGTCACTAACTACAAATGACTATGTATGTATTTCTGCAGTGTGTTCATGGAGTTTACCTTTGTCAAGTGGCAAGAACATTCCTTCATAACACTGGAGTCAGGAAAAAGACCAATGCCTGAGTTATTAGCTAAGCCATTGATGACCTATCACATTTTATTATTGTCAGCAGAATTCAGCTGCACCTTAGGGACTCCAATTCAGATGACAATTGGCTATAAGGTGGTTCCATGATATTAAGCATTTAATATGCTTGAAATCTTTATTATCAATGCTCTGGAAACACATTTACTAGGAGTTAAGTTGTAAGCATCTCTGAGATTGAGCTCTTAATTGTCCAAAATCGTAAACCCTAAACTGGAAGTTGAATATTGTATATATTCAGTCAGACTTAAAAAAAAAAAAAAAAGTTCTGGTACTCTTATCTCACCCTGTTTTATGCAGCTTTCTCCTTCCATTAGTAAGAGTCCTGCTTTGGCAAGAGTCGATCTCACGGCCTCAGTTAACAAGTTTGTCAGTCTTGACCTTCACTCTGTACTGGGATTGCTTTGGCCTAAAATGCTGTGTTCAGGGCCATGGAAGAAATGCGAAGTCAGAGCCAAATTCAACAAGAAAAGAAGGGTTGATAGAAGCCTTGTTCTTCATCCCCTCTCAACCCAAGTTTGCTCGGTTAAGGTCTTCTTTTATTATTTTTACTTCTAGGGCAGCAGATGAGTGCATTTTTGAGGTGAAGTTTTCAATCACCAAGAGGAGTAATTGGAGGTCTGGGGCCATGGTTAAGATGAGCTAGGGAGAGGATACACTCAATTTCTGAATTATGAAAATAAGTTTTGGAAAACTCTCATCCTGTACTCTGGCAGGCTTCTTAACATCTGGATAAAAGATGTGGGAAAGCTTTCCTTTTTCCTGTGTTATCTCCGCTGTTCCTGCTTGTCATGTATCTGAACCTTCTCTCCAAGCAGGAGAACTTGCTGCTCTCCAACATACACGCATTGGCTTCCAGGTCTTCGCTCACACTGTTCCCTCTGTCTGGAAGCCTCTGGGAGCTCTGCACCCCTCCCCCCTCTGCAGTTGCAGCTTTACCTGCCTGAATCACTAGCACACCTGCCACATCCTCCACAAAGAAACTCTGACTTCCTTCCACCCACCCAGCCAGGAGTCATCTCTTCCCTTTAAGCTCCTTAATCACCAGAAGCTTCAAGGTCCCCCACTATGGCATGGAAGTTATTTATATCTACCTTCCAGAGGGGCTGGGAGAATCAAATGAAACAGCTCCAGAAAAGCACCCACGATGGGGAACCAGCGATGTAGACTAGATAGTGGAGTCTACCTCCAGTGCTCCCCTCTTTCTTTGAAGTTAGTGACCACAAGCTTCTTTGTAACTAACTATATACATGCTTTGCTTTCCCTCCTAGATTCTAAACACTTCTAAACTTTTTTAAACAGGCAAGAGTCTTGTCCCCAGCTAATCTGTCTCTATTGCCTCGGATGTAGCTGGCGCTCAGTGAGTGAGCAGCTGATTATGATGCCGGCGTGGCATTTCTCGGACATACTTGGGCTGTGTTCCCTATGTATCTCCTCCCAGTCCTGCATGCAGCTCCAAGCACACAACCAAAGCTGCAAAACCATTTAGGCCTTTTTTAAAACAAGCAAGAAGACCGCAAAGTGTGTTTACATGACAGGCCAGCAAAACACAAAACACCTGCTGTGTCTGCGGCTGAGGGCTTGGCAGCTGCCACAAGTGGGGTCCAATATCCACAGCAGAATTGTTCTCTGGGGGCCTGGAGCTTTGAATGTGCACTGTTGCTGTCATCCTGGCAGAGGTGGGCTTGAGCTCAGAGGGAGAGATCTCATCTCTCTGGTCACTGCCAGACCACTTGGTGTTGGGGGCAAGAGCCATAACTGAGCAGGGTGCAAGGGTGCTTTTTCCAGATTCCATAACTTCCTTCTACCTCCACAAACAAACTGTTAGTCACCAAGGAAAGCCTTGTGAATAACACCCTTCTCCCTGAGACCTGGGTCATGATTCTCCTTGCACTAGAGACTTTGGCAAAAATCAACACAATCAGTGCAACCAACACAAATTTGTTGAAAATAAGATTTGGAGGCCGGGCACCATGGCTCATGTGTTATGCCTAATTCCAGCACTTTGGGAGGCCAAGGCAGTGGATCACAATGTCAGGAGTTCAAGACCAGCCTGGTCAATATGGTGAAACTCTGTCTCTACTAAAAATATAAAAATTAGCTGGGTGTGGTGGTGCACACCTGTAGTCCCAGCTGCTCGGGAGGCTGAGGCAGGAGAATCGCTTGAACCTGGGAGGCAAAGGTTGCAGTGAGCCAAGATTGTACACTCCAGCTTGGGTGACAGAGTGAGACTCCATCTCAATAATAATAATAATAATAATAATAATAATTTATGTGCCAGACAGAATGCAAAGTCCCTTATAGAGACTCTTATAAAATCCTCACAGCCATCCTATGAGTTGGGTACTATTTTCAGTCCCATCTTATAGAGTGGTGTTCACAACCAAGGGTGAATTGGCTTCCGAGGGAATATCTGGAAAAGTCTGGAGACATTTTTGATGGTCTCAACTGGTGGTGGCAGAAGGGTGCTATGAAGCTTTCTACAATGCCCCAGATAGCCCCATGACAAAACATTATCCGGTCCAGAATGTCAACAGTGCCCTGTGATGGAGGAAGAAACTAAGGCTCGGAAGTGAAACAACTTGTCTAGGGTCACACAGCTCCCGAGTGAGGTTATGAGGAATTACAGCCAGGCAGCCCCACCCCATGCTGTGCTCTCACCAGCAAGCCCGGCTGCATCTCTCACATCCCAGGGCACTGAGTAGGCACAGAGCACAACAGCATGTGAATAAGCCCTTCATTTTACAGTAGAGGAAATAGAGACTGAGAGTGAATTACTTAAAGGCCTGGGTCAGTAAGAAGCAAGCAATTTGGGACTCAATTCAGACTCCAAAGCCTGGGCCTTTCAGTGCTTTATTAGGTCACTGACTCATTCTCTCCCTGTGTTCTCAACACTTAGATGGAGTCAGCAGCCAGATACCACGGGAGACTCGGAGGAAATCAAAGCTCCCTTCATAAAGGCCCTTCTGCCAGCTCCAGGACAGGTATGCCACGCTCCCCAAGACCAGTGATCTACACTCAAATCCCTCTTGGTGCCTTCTGTCCTTCGTGTATTCACCTTTGCTGAGCGGACTCACCCCTCCTTTAGAAGAGCATCACAGCGGACTCTGCTGCTTCTCTATTCAGCTGAGCTTATCGGTCACCAACAGGTGACACTTGCAAAGACCTCCCTGGCTCTCTGTGTCTCCTTCTTCCACCCCCAGGAGCAGCAATGATGGCTCTTTAAAATCAATGGCACCTGCAGGGTGGAAAGAGCCAGCAAGCAGCATTTAAACAGAGTAGCAGCATCCTTTGGAGGAAGATACACCCCTGGGTGTCAGTGCCTGCTCTTTCACTGTGGTCGTGAACACTCACTGGCCTAACAAATGTAAAGGGTCTGGACACCGTAGGCCATCAACAAACAAGATCTATAACAAGTATTGTTCTTGCTATGAGTTTGACCCTAGCTGCCGTTTGAAGGGGGCCAAGTATTGACCTGTATTTGCTGCCTTGGATTCTGCAATTCTTTACAAGAAAATCACAGGCTTAGAGCTTGAGCAAAATGGAAGTTAGTCCTGGCCCGGCCATTACTGAGCTGCGAATTCTGGACTCACACAGACCTCTCAGTGAAAGGACACACATTCACAGGATTCATATGGGGAAAGCTCACGAATGAGACTATGCTTGAGGTGCTGCAGAAAAGTCAGACCTATTACTACAGCTGCAGAAGAGGAGAAATAGAGGCAAAGCATCTACCCCTTGTCCTGTCTGACAGAGGATAAATACTAACAGTGAGGTGGCATAAGGACAAAGCTGAGGATGTGCAGCAAAGTGTCTCTGGTTTGTTTCATCCCATTCCTGGGATGCCAACCCAGGAATGTCTTGGCAATTGATTACCTTGGTTCACTTCTCAGACTGGAGGCAGATGGAGTGGGACACAGATGTAATCTCTTCTGAGCAATAGTCATCAACATAAATTGTCCTTCGGGGCAGCTCTGTTGGCAAGGGGGCCATTGGTATTTCCATTCTTAAGGAAAGCTTCAACTCAATCCTCCTGTTGACTTATCTGCAGCCTGCTATACTAATCGTCTGTTGCGAAGCCCTTCCTCTTCGAGTATCATACACTGAAGGCATTCTCCTAATCTGAAAACTCCCTTACCTCACGTCTTGTACATCAAAGCCAGACTTAAGAACCCTGCTAGAAATCAGGGTAGCCAAAGGTTTAATGTAGCCCCAAATGCTGACTCTCTTCATCAATAACAACTTGGAACTTTTCTGCGTTGGTAGAAATGGGGGATGATTCTTCTGATGTATCAAAGGAGTTCAAATGTAAATTTTAAACTTGTATGGTGGAATCTACCATTTGCTCAGCATTTATAGCGCACTTATAGTAGATACTGTGAGAGGTACAGGGAAGACTGTGAGCCCACAGTTGGATGGGAGAGACAGACACAAGCAGGAAATGGTTTAAGAATATGTCCTGGATGCTAGGAAGCATCACAGAGGGGTGGCTCTTCCAGTTTGGGGAGTCAGGTATAGCTTTCAGAAGGAGGAAGTGGAACAACCCTACCTTGTTCCTCTTACTACTTAAGGCTGGGATTGCCTTTCTCAGGCATGCAAGAAAAAAAAATAATAAGTTTTCATTTCCAAAGCTTGCTTTGTTTCAGTTTTACCAAGTCTCTTGGCTTTAATAAGATAATTAAAGAAATGGGAAGCTGCCCTCATCCTTCAGACGACCCAGGTGTGAAAACTGATTAAACAACACCTAACAAACTCAATCGACCCTTGCTGCTTCAGCTGATTCTCTCAGTAGAAATTCATCCTACAGTCTCATCACTAAATGAGTCCCACAACTGGAAGAGGTTTTATCCCTGCTCTACATGCAGCTCTTTTCTTTCTCAGCTGCAGGTGAGATACTGAGACTTGTCTCGGCTGGTGAATAACTGAATAATTTGGAAAAGACTTCACTGTTTTTGGCCTAAAGGTCCTTAGTAGTACTGATATTACTGGCTATCACTAATAAACCTTCAAAAAAACCTTCCTTGACTGTCATTTAAATTAGTCCTGTCACACCATCCCGTTAACTTGCCCTTAAAAAAATTTTTTTAAACAACATTTACTGCTAAGAGTAAATCCTTACTTGTTTACTTTTTCTCATTTCCTCCACTGGATTATAAGCTTCATGAGAGGAGGGCTTTCCCCCCCGTTCACCACTTAGTCCACAGCACTTTTAACAGTGGTGGGTACAGGGTCAGTGCTCAATAATTGTTGAATGAATTTACTATTTATTGAGCATTTACTATGTGCTAAGATCTTTAAATCTATCTCCTAAGTTAATTCTCATACCAACCGTATAAGCTACATGCTCTTATTACATCCCATCTTGCAGATGACAAAATTGAAGGTTAGAATGGTTAAGAAATTTGCGCCAGGCCACTCATGGAAATGGCAAAGGTATGTATGGTCAGGCATGATGGCTCATGCCTGCAATCCCAGCACTCTGGGGGGCTGAAGCGGGAGAATCGCTTGAACCCAGGAGTTTAAGGTCAGCTTGGGAAACATAGCAGGACCCTGTCTCTACAAAAATAAAACTTAAAAAGTTAGCTGATG
Organism: Saimiri boliviensis; assembly: GCF_048565385.1. Lineage (NCBI taxonomy): Eukaryota > Metazoa > Chordata > Mammalia > Primates > Cebidae > Saimiri > Saimiri boliviensis. The sequence continues at coordinate 102,650,722 of NC_133454.1, forward strand.
TGGTGGCTAACTAATGTTCCAGCTACTTGGGAGGCTGAGGCAGGAGGATTCCTTAGAACCCAGAATTTCAAGGTTGCAGTGAACTATGATTGTACCACTGCACTCCAGCCTGGCTAACGTAGCAAGACCCTGTCTCTAAATAAATAACAAAATAAAATAAACGGCAAAGGTAGGCTTCAAACCCTCATGGTGAAGCCAAAGTCTTGTGCATGTTACCGCTAGGATACAGCAATCCTTTTGTACACCCTGGATACTTCTTTGGAACAAGAATATTCTCACCAATATCCCATCATTTCATTGAGAATCTAGAAATTGAATAGGATTTTCTAAAATGCCACAGACACTCACAAAAGCTTAGTAAGAAAAATGACCAAGAAGAAACCTGGCAGCAATACTCAGCATCAAACTCACATATGGGGAGTGATGGGGGAGGAGAGGAAGAGAGGAGAATAGGGAGAGAGATGAGTGGATAGGAAAAGTTTCTCTTTTTTGGAAACTCCCTGTTTATAAATACTACTCTACTAAATTGGTTTCCCTACCTCCCTAAGGAAGTCATGAAGATATCATTTAACAGCATTGCCATGGGATTGGGGACATCAATACCAAATGAGCAACAATACATAACTCCTGCTGCTCTACGGAGCTGGGATCATGTTTTATAAACACTGCAGAACTTTTATTATCCATCTTTTGCTGAGCAAAACCATATTCATTCTGCATTCTGAGTAATGGACAGGAATAGATGGATTAGAGCCCTTAAGTTCTTAGTTGGAAGACATTAAGTTTAAAAGCCCTATATAGCTGAGTCAAATGCATGTGCCCATGCTGTATAATTAGCAGGCATAACAACAATAAATATATAATTTAAAGGGAAGACCAGCAGGACAAGAATTCTAACCAGCACTCTCCCTCCCATATGCAGTCATTCCCAGTTGGTCTTCAGCTGTGTAAACTGTAACCTTGCTGGCCTTGGGGTAATTTTAATATAACAAAGGTTTGGGCCACTCCATTTTGTTCCTCAGCAGTTTATGCTTCCCTCTGAAGCCAGCTTTCAGGCATAAGTAATTCATTGCCCCTCTACTAAACATTCATTTCACTTTGTCTAAAGGGACTTAATAAATCAGCCTGGTTATTGTTTAGTGTGGCCACCCCCTGGTTTTCATGTATAAAAAATGAGCATCCAGTTGCTAAGTGGAAGTGAATGGTCACCTCGCCTGCAAGTGAGTTCCCTGGAGACTTGAGAATGTACAGAGGGAGACGCTTTGGCTCTGAGCATCCAGGGAGCTTTGTTGTCTGCCACAGAGAATCTTGCTGTCTTGACTACCAAGGCTTAAGGAGAACTGTTTGGAAAGGGAAGTGGGTAAGGAAGAGGTTAAAACATGGAGTCGTGGCTGGGTCTGGTGGCCCACACCTATAATCCCAACATGTTGAGAGGCTGAGGCAGGAGGACTGCTTGAGCCTAGGAGTTTGGAACCAGCCTAGGCAACATAGCGAAACCCTGCCTCTATTAAAAAAAAAAAAAAAAAAAAAAAAAGAGGGAGGTGGGTCAAAAGCCCAACTTATAAAGGAAATCCCAAGGAATGCTGGCCCTAGATAAGAAACAGTTATTTGGTTGGAAGCCCTTTAGCAGAAGACACCTGTTTTCTAGCAGTTTCTGGCTACTTTGCATCTTCAGGGTGTCCTGGGCAGGTAGTTGCTCTTCCTTCCTTCAGTTTGCAATTAGAAAAGCTGAGAGAAGCTTCTCAATGTGCTGGGCACCTGCTCTGTGTGAAAGATGTGTTTTTGTTTTGTTTTGCATCTACAGTTCCGCCCTTATTCTTGTTTGTCTTATAGGGTTAGGTCATCAGTCTTTTCTCCTAGGAGCCTTTGCTTCTTCGAGTTCAGTTTGGGCCTCCCCTCAGCCAAAAGTATAGAATTCTTTCCCTCAGTTATGACAACTGGATGGAAATCCCCCTGCCCGCCACTTCCTGCCCTGGAGCTGGTGTTCCCAGTGCTGATGCCATAAACCTGAAGCACAGCAAGCAGCTGTGACATCATCAACTGAGATTCGGGACTGACCTTAGCTCTGACCTAAGAGGAAGAAAATTAACAAGCAAATGCTCTTCAATTCCCAGCATCTCCTTTGGCAGTGCCAGAATTTAAAAACAAAATCAATAAATGTCAAAGTAAGCCATGCTGGGTATATAGAGTGTCTTCAAAATGGGCCTAACATGTCAACTGTTCTCGAAAACCGAACAAGAAGATCAAACTCACATAAGGGGAGTTATAGAGATCTTATGCTTATCTTATAGCATAAGATCTCAGAGCTATAGTCTAGTAAGAAAAACAAAACAAAACAACCCTCCCCCCCCAAAAAAAACTGTTTCTTCTCCACCAGTGGCTAAAACCTTAAAGGAGCCTACCTGAATTCAAATTCCAGTTTTGCCATTTAACATCAGTATAATGTTGGGCAGATTATTTTGCTGGGTACCTTGCTTTCCTTATCTGTAAAATGGGCATAATACTATACAGTAAGTACCTATCTAATAGGCTTGCTAGGAGTACTTGAGTTAAATATAAAGTGCTACGAACAACGATGACACATCAGGTGTTATTTTGCATTTCAGCTATTATGATTATGTTAAACCACATTTTGACTTCTTTTATCCCTTTCCATTTTATGCGCCCCAAATGACCTTCCAATCAGATTGTAAGACTGTTTAACCGTAATACTATTCTGAACAGTTTATGGTGCTGATTCCTGAAATTGAAGTCTCGTTGGCAGTTTGCAGTTGAATGCAATGTCACACCCCCCCCCAACATTGTCAGGGAATAGGTCAAGTGCTTTGCTTCCATCCTTTGCACTAAATCCACACCATCTTCAGAGAAGTGCAACTACCCAACGGTTCCTTTCCCAGATTTGACACCGTGCAGTTACCTATCCCTCCATATCTCTTCCCCTTGATGGGCCATCACACTTTTCTAGAAGCAACATTTAATACAACGTAAGGTTTTAACCAATGGCTCATTTGGTTGGTGACAGCTTGGAAAATCAGACCCCAGGAGACAATCTGTGTTACTTTCCTAGGAAAGGGGGTCAAGGGTTCCCAGGTTTCATCATTCCTGGTCACAACTAAGAGCGCACCACTACCCTTCCATCCCCCAAGAGAGAGCCTGACGGCTTCCTTCAATCCAGCAAAGCACAAGGCGCAGCCTCAGATCTTAGGCTTCCCACTCCCCTCCCCCATCTCACCAAGGCTCAGATCTTTAAGTTGGGACCCTTTGGCTACTGCCATTGGGCTGTGGAAAACTAGGGGGCGGAATCAGTCAATCTGCACAGCTGCTGGGGAAAGACAGCAACTAGAGACCTAGTCAAGCCCGGCAAAGAGCTACGGGGCAGTAAGTTTCACTTCAAGAGAGGTTCGGGAATGGCTTGGTCAAGAGGTTCAATCTCTCCCAATTAACGAACAGCCCCAAGATATTAGTCACAATGCCCCGCAGAACAGGGTGGAGATCATTCACGACTTTACCCTCCGAATATCAGTTACGCTTAGGGCAATCTCTGACAAGTGCCATTAAATGAACCTCATCCTCAGACCAAACGCTTTCTCCCAAGGTACTGGCACGGCCACCAGCTTTGTCCTAGGAAATGCACTGCCCCAGTAGCCCAGGGCGGGATTTCTCGCCTACCCCCGTCTGCCAGTCGGAGGCCTGCGCTCTTACCATTGGCGTTCTTGCCGCAGATAAGATGCTCATAGGGCTGCAAGACGCCCCAGAGCTCGGCGTCGTTGTTGATGACCATCTCCAGGGCCTCAGCAGACACCTCCCCGCCTCCGGCCCCTCCGCCTTCAGGGCTCTGGCTGGCCAGAACCCTGGCCCGGATCTCCTCCACCAAGTTCTCCATGCAGGCGGTGAGCGAGATGGCCGCGTACTCGTGGATGCGCACGGAGATGCGAGTGTCCACCATCCAGCGAAAAAAGCGGCCCACTGAGAAAGTGAGGCCGCAGCGCGCGGACTTGCCCCGGCGCAGCCCGTCGCCGGCGCTCATGCTGTACAGGGACAGCGCCTTGACGGCGGCCAGCGCGCAGCTCTCGGCCAGCGCCCAGCTGTGCACCAGGCGCACGGCGCTCTGCACCTCGAAGCGGGTGCACTTGGCGTGCAGCACACTCAGGCGCTGCGCCTCGCGGGCCACACGGATCAGTGCCCTGCGGAGCAGCCCCGCCAGGCGCCTCACCGCCTCGGCGGAGAACTGGGGCAGCCTCCTGCTGCCCGCGCCTTTGCGGAGTACCCGGGCCACGTCTCCCTCGGTCCAGGGGAACTCCTCCAGCTCGGGGAGCCGCGGGCAGCGCGAGAAGAGGTCGGCCACTTCGGGGTCCTCGGGCAGCACCGTGTTCACCGTGTCCCAGCTGTTGTGGCGGCTGTTCATGGAGCCGGAGTAGCACCACCAGGCCGCCCCGCGGTGCTGCTGCGCCGAAGAGTTGAGCGCCTGCGAGTTGGACTTGGAGGACGAGAGGCTGAGCGAGCGGCACGAGTCCCCGGCCCCATACCCGGAGTCCAAGGTCAAGTCCTCCAGCGTCTTCAGAGTCGAGCTGTACGTCCCGGCCATGGGGAGCCTGCCGGGGGCGGCGTCGCCGAGCGAGGGGCGCTCACAACTCCATGCCCTCTTCTCCAAGTGGGCAGAAACAGTCTCTAGGCTCTCCGGGCCGCCCTCCTTCCTCTCTGCGCCGCGGGGCTCGGCGTCCGCATTGCCTGCCCGGAGGCCGCGGGAAGGTGGGCGAGATCTGTGGCCAGCCGGAGCCCCACGCGCCCGGCGTCCCAACACGAAGCTGTCACTGGAAAGACCCCCGCCGTTCCCCCTCGGGTCTTCCCCTGTCCGCCTCTAATTCCCGCAAGCAGAGTGTCAGTCCTCCACAGAGAAGGAATCCCGGGAGAACAGGGAGGCGGCGGCGGCGGTGGCAGCAGAAGGAGGGAGGTGGAGGCGCAGGGCGCAGCGCGAGTCCGGGACCAGCCGGCGAGAAAGCGCTCGGCAAACTTCTCTGCGGCGCCGGCCCAAGGCACAGCTGGGTACCCGGGGGCGGCCGACATGCAAATAACCCCGGGTGGCTCACCAATCGGCGGCCGCGATGGGCGGGGATGCACCAATGATCTCCGAGGGGGCGGTCACTATGCAGATTTTACTCTGCCGCGGGTGAAACCCCGAGGCGGCGGAGGCGGGGCTGGAGGCCGAGGGTGGGGCGCACGGCTGGTATGGGGGTGGGGAAGGGAGTGGGGCTGGGGGAGGGGAAAGGGCGAGCCGGCGAACTGGGAGGTGGAGGTGGAGAAGGGAAAGCAGCGGTTGAAACGTTAGCTCCGGAGCTCACAATTTAAAGAAAAATGCAAAGGAAAAGCCACAGTGCGCTGCCACCTTCCCGCCACCCAGGCTTTGGGCGTTCGCTGCTCGCTTTCTAGCCCTCCGCAGCCAGACGTCCCGCGGTGGGGGCCGGGACAATGGGGAGGGCCCCAGCCAGGAGCTCCAGCTCTCCCCAACCTTCGCCAGGCCCCTCCCGCAATCCAAGAGGAAACGCTGGCTGTGTTCGGAGGGAGGAGGGACGTCCCTGCCTCTCTTCCCAAGTTTGTCTGGTTTCTCTGCGCGGCTGTCCAGGCTCCAGTCGGGACAGAATTTCTTCACCTGGGATCTGATTCACGGACGAGTCCCAGGAGGCCTGTGAGGGCTTCCGTCCCACTGTAGTTTCACCTGCAGTTTTCTGAGAATCTCAAGAGGATCCGTGACTTCCCTGTTACCGCTGCGTGAAGATACTACTTGCTGTCAGGTGGATCCTTTTTGTCCGAGGTAGAGAGCGTTCTTACAGGAAGAATGAGAAGGTGGGAGCGCGGTCCCTAGCCCTGGCCTGCTCTCAGAATCGCTAGCTGGGTGCACGTGTTCGCCTCCTAACGCGTGCCGGTGGGCGAGCCGTATGCCTCAGCGGAACCCAGTTTATCCTGGGGTACAATGAGCAGCTCTGGTGCCAACCTGCCTCGGGGTGGGTGTCCCAAGCGGGCCGCCAGAGCGCTGTTGGTTCAGCAGCCGCAGGCCCGGTCCAGGCACGTCCTGCCGCTGCCCTGTGGCTACTCACTCGCACCTGCGCGAACGGACATATGCCCCCACCAGTGGAACCGAAGACTCAAGGAGGGGATTGTGCGTTTGCTCTCCCCAAGTCAGCCTCTCCGACTCCTGAATGGCTCCTTTGTGTTGTATTTTACATAGTTCTGACCTTGGGCCCTGAGTTGGATATGAACTAGAAATGTCTGGTTTGTCTCTTTCCTTAAATTAATGCTTTACCCCCAGTGAAACTGCTTTTTATTTGGCAGTTTCGCTTAATTTTTTTCTTTCTGTGGGTCTTTATTTATGCAATGTCGCCGCCTGATGGTTAGAATTGGGAACAGAGTCAAAGATGGAAGTACTGTAATCTCAAAGACAGAAAAGTTTGCAGAGATCAAATTAACAAAAGAGAACACAGTCACACTTTGCAGACGTGAAATCAGAAGTTAAAGCAGGCGATGAGGTCCAACTTTTCAAAAATACAGAAGCAAATTTTATGCAATTAAAAATTTTATTGGAGAAATATAATATTCAAGGAAATGTCGCCCTCTAATGGATATATTTAAAGGAAATGAATTTCAGAAAGTTTTCCCTGCCCTCCCTTTTCTTCGTTCTGCGCACCCATCAAGCATAAAGAAAATTACTTAACTGGAAATTTACAACGGGGAACTTACTGAATGGAAAGGTTATTTGAGGAAGCATCTGGAGTACTTCTCGGGAAAACAGCATATGTAATTTATATTAATAAATTCAAATTACTTGACGACTTAAAGAGTAGATAATTAAACATGCCTCAAGCTGAATCTCAGAATCCTGTGAATGTTGACCTGCACCACGAAGATATATTCTGCAAAATTCAGCCGTGGGAAATGCTGCTGAACAAACAACTGAGTTTCTTTAATAAATAAGTTGCAACAAAAGAAAGAGGTGGAGAGGAAACCTATACATTTAAAGCGACTTATAAAACATAATAACCAATCACAAGGTGATTGATTTTGTTTTAAAAAGACAATAAACATTTGATATTATGAAACCATTAGAAACACTGCCTTGATGTTTGTGATTACAAAATAACTTTTTTTTTGGATGTGGTAATGGTAGTGTGGTGATGTTTAACAAATGTTCCTATCTTTTAGAGACACATGCTGAAATAAGTGTTTAGCAGCCCTCTGGAGTGGGCTTCTTCAAGGAAAAAAGGAAGAAAAATCCTCATGGAAAAATCTGGCAAAAAGACTAGGAAGTTAGGAAAGACTGTAGATAGATCTCTTGTCTTTCAAATTTTCCCCAGTCTTCTAGACAACCTGAGGACTGGAGGTACAAAGTAAACCCAGAATATGTCTGTGTCTGTGTGACACGGGGAAAAGAACAGGAGGACAGTAGAGAATATACATACATCTTCAGCCACCTTAGAAATGAACCAGTTCTTTGATTTCAGTTAAACGTTTGGGAGTTGGCCAGTGTGGTGAAATACAAAACTTTGGATCAAGAAAAGAAAGGACATGGTTTCTTATATATATGTGCATGTGTTCAATTAAGCCAATCTGCTGGTAATGTGTTTGATTTTAAGAATGCAAATTAAGAGAAAATGTCATCCCAACTCGGGCCTTACCCAAACATTATTTTATTATTATTATTATTTTTTAAAACAGCTGTCATTAAGCTGGACAAGTGGAAAAGAACATAATAGAACACTGGCAAACACTGGGACAATTCCAAGTGAAGTTGGCAATTAAGAAGCAAATCTGGAATTGTCCATGCAAAAATCATATAAGGGAGGTAGCTTGAAATAAACTTTAGAAACTTTACCTGGTGTGAGGTCTTCTAGGTGCTTACACAATCAGAAACCCTCTGGAAATTAGAAGATAAAATACCCTGGAATTTATCTTGAAAGTGAGGGCATTATAATCCCAACTATTTAAGTATAGACAGAACTGTCTTATGAGAAAGGTAGATTATGGCCTTGACTTTGGAGAGTGGCTAAATTTTAATTTAGTTTGTGTATCACCTTCGGTGCATTTGGTATATGTAGATATTTAACTCCCACAGGTTATTTTAATCAACTCTGCTAGTCAGGAGGAAATGCCTTTAAGCAGAGAATTGACGTGTGCCGGCTTGCAGAAATCTGAAATTTATTGGAGAAAACTATAGAGCAGAGAGCATTACTTGCTTGTTTGTTGATTGTCTTTCTGTCCTACAAGAATATAAGCTCCATGAGGGAAGGGATCTTCTCCATTTAGTTCACTTTTGTATCCCATCTGCCTAGGGCAGTGTGAGCATAAAGTAGAAGCTCAATAAATATTGAGTAAGTGAATGAAATAAACTAACTGGATGAATGGGGCAATGTAATGAATGGCTAGGTTTCTTTTTAAACTCTCACAGAACCCGCATGTGCTTAAGACTATGTGTTGGCCAGGCACGGTGGCTCACACTTGTAATCCCAGCACGTTGGGAGGCCAAAGCGGGCAGATCACCTGAGGTTGGGTGTTTGAGACCAGCCTGACCAACATCTGGTCTCTACTAAAAATCCAAAATTAGCCAGGTGTGGTGGCACATGCCTGTAATCCTAGCTATTTGGGAGGCTGAGGCAGGAGAATCACTTGAACCTGGGAGACGGAGGTTGCAGTGAGCTGAGTTCATGCCATTGTACTCCAGTCTGGGCAACAAGAGCTAAACTATGACTCAAAAAAAAAAAAAAAAGACTGTGTTAAGGGAAAAGAATCACTGATGTCTGAACTGAGATTTTTGTGATACCTGCTTCCTCCATAGACTTCAGGATAGCTGTGTGCTCCCCATCCATGTTACTATTATTTTATTGAGACAGAGTCCCACTCTGTCACCCAGACTGGAGTGCAGTTGCACTATCTTGGTTCACTACAACCTCCACTTCCCAGGTTCAAGCGATCCTCCCACGTCAGTCTCCCAAGTAGCAGCATCCACAGGAGTGTGCCACGACTCCTGGCTAATTTTGGATTTTTAGTAGAGATGGGTTTTACCACGTTGGCCAGGCAGGTCTCAAACTCCTGACTTCAGGTGATCTGCCTGCCTCAGCCTCCCAAACTGTTGGAATTACAGGTGTGAGCCACCACGCCCAGACCCCATTCACATTAGAGAGGGGTTTCTAACAACTTGGGGAGGTGGGCTTAGAAAGCCGGGGTGTCTGTGAATCACTTAAAATTGCCTGCAACTTTTTTTTTGAGACAGAATTTCACTCTTGTTGCCCAGGCTACAGTGCAATAGTATGATCTTGGCTCACCACAACCTCTGCCTCCTGGGTTCAAGTGATTCTTCTGCCTCAGCCTCTGAGTAGCTGCAATTACAGGCATGTGCCACCATGCTCAGCTAATCTAATTTTGTATTTTTCAAAGAGAAGGGATTTCTCCATGTTGATCAGCCTGGTCTCGAATTTCTGACCTCAGGTGATCTGCCTGTCTCAGCCTCCCAAAGTGCTGGGATTACAGTCATGAGCCACCGTGCCCGGCCCAATATTTTTAATATAAGAACAAGTTCGCATATTCTGGAGAGAGGGTCTGTGCATCTATGCAGCACTGTTGGATAGAACTTTCTGAGATAAAGAAAAGGTTCCATATCTGTGCTATTCAATACAGAAGCCACTAACCACATGTGTCTGCAACTTGAAATCTAGCTATTGTGACTGAAGAACTGAATCTTACATTTTATTTAATTTTAATTAATTAAATAATTATTTTTGAGATGGGGTGTCTCTGTCACTCACGCTGGAGTGCAGTGGCATGACTTGACTTACTGCAACCTCTGCCTCTCTGGCTCAAGCAGTCCCCCCACCTCAGGTTCCTGAGTAGCTGGGATGACAGGTGCCCACCACCATGACCAGCTAATTCTTTGTAGTTTTGGTAGAGACAGGGTTTCGTCATGTTGCCCAGGCTGGTCTCGAACTCCTGAGGTTAAGTGATTCTTCTGTCTCTGTTTTTAATTTAATTTTAAACTTGAATAGCTACAAGTAGCTAGTGCTACCATAGTGGACAGCACCGGTCTGTAGCTTTCATGAAGATCTCAACGAGGCCAATGATCCTAAGAGGTGAAAAGCAAGAATGATGGTTGTTAGAGAAGTTTTTCCAAAATGGTGGCAGAACACAGTGGCAACATTGTTAGGAAAGGAGGCAAATTTCAGGGCCTTGGACAAAGAAAACCATCTGGAAAAAGGCATATGTATAGCCTTAAATGGGATGTGAACTCAGCCCAAGTGTAGGGAGTAAAACATCCTTCCATTGTCAAGACATCACATTCCATGTTGAATTGGTAGGAGGGTACATGGGGAGGAGGTAGGTTTGTCCCTAACAGTGTCAAGTCCTGGGGACATAGAACCAGCTCTTGTGTATGCAAGGTCCAGGGTCCATTGTCTGTTCAAGGCTCAGGGAATAGGAGGCCCTTCTATTTACATAGATACATATACATTTGGATTTTAAAGACAATCGAAGTCTGGGCTTGGCAGAGACAAAAAGCTTCTAAGATGAGAGGTAAGGTCAGAGGAAGAGCATGGCTCAGAACCAGACATCAAACAGTGCCTAGCCCTGGCAACTGGCAAGAACATGGGTGGTAAACAGCATTCAGGGAACAGGCCCCTCCCAGAGTGAGTGGTAGAAGACCCCGGTTTCCAGAACCCTGGGGGAGGGGGCAAGGAAAGCCTGAGCCTGTAGGAACTGAAGAATGCTGCAGAGAGTCAAGACAGAGACCTAGTTATCAGGACTGTGGGTTTCCAGGCAGGGCTCTGGACACTAGGTTTTCAGAGCCAGGTCAGGAGTAGCAGGCAGCGCAATCCAATCCTAAATCTCTGAGTTACTTACTTGTTTGAGACTCCTTAACTATTTATTTGCCAACAAGTGCCAGGCTTGTCTCTGTATCCGGGATGGAGTGGGGCTTCCATAGCTCCTGCTGCAAAGTTTAGAGTCACTAAGCAGAGAGCCCAGAGATGATTTCAAAACTTTGCTTGCTATATTGCAGTATTATGCAAACTATCTAGGTTGTTCTTGGGACACTTAACAAGATATATCTGAAAACAGGAGATAATTTAAATGAGTGGATTTCAAATTGCTGAGTTGAGAAATTCTTTTTTCCAGTCTTACACAGGCCATGATATGAAATACAAAGAAGCAGAAAGCTTGATTTGGGTGGGGTGGGGGGTGGGGTGGGTGGAAGGGTCTAGAGCCAGTTCATGGATTTTCAGGCAGCTTCTGAGGAACTTGGCAGACGCCCAAAGCTTTGCAGAGCTACTGGAAAACCACTGACCAAAAGCCATTGTCCGTTCTTTGAGTCGCTCTGTGGGTTGGTACATCTGTGGGAGAAACGGGTCAAATGTAAAAAAGGAAATACTGTGGAATGCAAGGGAAAGCTGAGAAAGGTGGTAGGTAAATAGGCGTGCATGGTCAGCAGAGCTGCTTTGCAGTTGATCAAACAGAATGCTCAGTTGTTGAAAAAGAAACCAATGGTGTGGAAACTGTAAAGTCTCCTTCCATCCTGTGCAACCTAGATTAGCCCATTCCCGACACAGGTATTGGTTCTGAATCTCATGGCTAAAGAGAAGCACAGACAATTTAAAACAAAGCCCCAAAGTTGTTATGAAAAAGAAGAAAATAATACTTCCTGAAAGCATGTTCTGCAGGACGGTTAGGGATAGTTAGTCTCATAGGATGGCCTACAAAAAAAAAAAAAAAAAAGGATTTCGTGGTTAACTTTGGGAAATTTCGCATTCTGTTTCTCCTTCTACAATATTCATAGCCTATGATATGTATTTAAGGTTCTGTTTGTGTTTCTTTTAACCCATGCTATCCTGGGTTTAACTATGCAGCTAACTTTTTTTTTCTTAAATCCCACAAGGTTACTTTAAAGTAACTGGGACTTTTTATTTAACTTGAAGAAGAGAAGATAATTATCTCCTGTGTCTTAGGAAGAGAATGACACATCTTATGTGTCTGCTCAAATAGTTGTGATAGGGTAGGACCTTGGACCAGATCCAGATAGATCTTAGGACAGGTCAGTTTCAGCATCTGACCACTGCTCAAAGCTGGAATCTGGTTATTTTGGACACAGTGAAATTTCAAAGGTAGGTCCAAACCTAGGTCGCTGATTCACAGGAGAAAATTGGGATGAGTGGAGGCCAGGTAATGGGTTGGTACTAAAGTAATTATGGGTTTTGCCATTATTTTCGATGGCAAAACCGCAATTACTTTTGCACCAACCTAATAAAATGGTTTACAGAGCAAACAAGATAGGTCATGGGAGAGTTCTCCAACAGAAGCTCTGCCTATCAGGCAGTTTTGGTACCACATATGTGTTAGCTGGTATCAGAGGAAGCCATTGGGAGCCTGGGTTTTTGGTTTCTTGTTTGGTTATTTGCTTTGGTTTTTTGAGATGGAGTCTCACTCTGTTGCCCAGGTTGGAGTGCAGTGGCACAGTCTTGGCTCATTGCAACATCCACCTCCCAGGTTTAAGCAATTCTCCTGCCTCAGTCTTCTGAGTAGCTGGGACTACAGTCACAGGCCACCATGCCCAGTTAATATTTATATTTTTAGTGGTGATGGGATTTCACCATGTTGGCCAGGCTATTCTTGAACTCCTGACCTCAGCTGATCCACCCACCTTGTCCTCCCAAAGTGCTTGGATTACAGGCATGAGCCACCATGCCCAGCCCGGGAGCCTAGGGTTTAATGGCAAGAATTTTAGGAAATGGGATGGAACTTAAGACTACAGAGCTGAATTATGGGACAGAGAACCCAGGGACAACCTGATGTGGTAATGTTGACAAATCCCCAGACCTAGATGTTTCACATACTAGTTATCAATTATCTGCTTAAACAACAACAACAATTGTGTTCTTCTTCACTGGTATAGAGAATCTATTTCAGCTTTTTAATATTCATCTGATGGTCTTATACAAATCTCAAGCCCCAGACACCTTTCTTGGAAATATGAATTCAGTAAGCCTGTAATGTAAATCAGAGGAAAAATATTTTAAACAAGCATTCTGGCTGGGCCCAGTGGCTCATGCCTATAATCCCAGCACTTTGGGAGGCCAAGGCCAGAGGATCACTTGAGCCCAGGAGTTCAAAACCAACTTGTCAACATAGCAAGAGAAAAATACAGAAATCAGCAGGGCATGGTATCGAGTGCTTTTAGTCCCAGCTACTTGGGAGGCTCAGGTGGGAGGATCACTTGAGCCCAGGAATTCAAGGCTGCAGTGAGCTACGATTGCATCACTGCGCTCTGGGGTGCGACAGAATGAGACACTGTCTCAAACAAAGAAACAAAGAAACAAAAATTCCCATGTGATTCTTATCAGGCAAGTTTGGGAACTAAGACATTTGTTTCTTAAACCTCAAGGCACCCCAAAACTGTTTTAAAATGCAAATTCTGTAGCCCTAGAGCCCGTGAGTCCTCATTTTTAACCAGAGGGTCCCAGTTCGATTCAAATGCTTTGGGTTCAGGAAACTTGCAATTCAATATTCAAGTTCAGAAATTTCAAGTGTTCCTGGCAGGTGGCGCTCTCTTTCATTTAGCTAGGAACTTGCACATAAAAAGTCAATTTTTTAAATGCATGAGCAGGGTTTAAACTGAAAAAAGTTTTGAATCTCCCAAGAGGATAGATCTGGTACCAAATAACTATTCCTAATGATAAAATCTTTTAAAACTCTGAAACTGTCTCTGTCTGCCCTTAAGCAAGGATGCTTAATATTAGGAATTACTATAAACAGCCCCAGCACAGGGATGGGACAGCTGAATTGCAGATGGGACTGGAGGAAGTGGTCTTCAGAGTTCAGACAGTAGCCTTTAAAAAAATTATTTCTGGCTGGGTGCGGTAGCTCATGCCTGTAATCCTAGCACTTTGGGAGGCCAAGGCAGGTAGATCACCTGAGGTTAGGAGTTCGAGACCAACTTGGTCAACATGGTGAAACACTGTCTCTACTAAAAATACAAAAATTAGCTGGGCATGGTTGTATGCGCCTGTAATTTCAGCTACTCAGGAGGCTGAGGCAGCAGAATTACTTGAACCCAGGAGGTGGAGGTTGCAGTGGGCTGAGATCACACCACTGCAGTACAGCCTGGGCAACAGAGTGAGATTCTGTCTCAAAAAAAAAAAAAAATTATTATTTCCATAGGTTTTTGGGTTAACAGGCAATGTTTGCTTACCTGAATAAGTTCTTTAGTGGTGACTGCTAAGATTTTGGTGCACCCATCACCTGAGCAGTATATATTGTGCCCAATTTGTAGTCTTTTATTCCTCACCTCCCCACACACACTTCCCCCCAAATCCCCAGAGTCCACTGTATCATTCTTATGCCTTTGCATCCTCATATATTAGCTCCCACTTATGAGAGAGAACATACAATGTTTGCTTTCCCATTCCTGAGTTACTTCACTTAGAATAATCATCTCTCATTCCATCCAGGTTGCTGCAAATGCCATTATTTTCTTCCTTTTTATGGGTGCGTAGTATTCCATGGAGTATCTATACTACAATTTCTTTGTCCATGTGTTGATTGATGGGCATTTGGGCTCGTTCTATATTTTTGCAATTGTAAATTGTGCTGCTATAAGCATGTGTGTGCAAGAATCTGTTTTACATAATGACTTCCTTTTTTTTTCTGTGTAAATATCCAGTAGTGGAATTGCTGGATCAAATTCCTATTGACACCATTCCACAGATAGAGAAAGAGGGAATCCTCCCTAAATCATACAAGCCAGTATCACCCTAATACCCAAACCAGGAAAGGACATACAAAGAGAAAACTGCAGACCAATATCTCTGATGAATATAGATGCAAAAATCCTTAACAAAATACTAGCTAACTGAATCCAACAGAATATTGAAAATATAATCCATTATTATCAAGTGGATTTCATATTAGGGATGCAGGGATGGCTTAACATACTCAATAAATGTGCTACAACACATAAACAGAATTAAACATAAAAATCGCATGCTAATCTCAATAGATGCAGAAAAAGCATTTGACAAAATCCAGCATCGCTTTATGATTAAAACCCTCAGCAAAATTAGCATAGAAGGGACATATCTTAATGTAATGAAAGCCATCTATGACAAACTTAGAGCCAACATTATACTGAATGGGGAAGAGTTGAAAGTATACCCCCTCACAACTGGAACAAGACCAGGATGCCCACTCTCACCACTTCTATTCAACATTGTACTGGAAGTCCTAGCCAAAGCAATCAGACAAGAGAAAGAAAAAAAGGGCATCCAATATGATAAAGAGGAAGCCAAACTGTCACTGTTTGCTGACAGTATAATTGTATACCTAGAAAACCCCAAAGACCTCCCCAAAAAGCTTCTAGAACTGAAAATGAACTCAGCAAAGTTTCAGGATACAAAATTAAGGTACACAAATCAGTAGCTCTGCTATACACCAACAGTGACCAAGCTAAGAATCAAATCAAGAACTCAAGTCCTTTTACAATAGCTACAAAAATAAAATAAAATACTTAGGAATATACCTAACCAAGGAGTTGAAAGACCTCTATGAAGAAAACTACAAAACACTGCTGAAGGAAATAACCAACACAAACAAATGAAAACATGTCCCATGATTATGGATGGGTAGAACCAATATTGTGAAAATAATTATACTGCTAAAAGCAATCTATAAATTCAACGCAATTTCCATGAAAATACTACCATTATTCTTCACAAACTAGAAAAAAAATCCTAAAATTCATGTAGAACTAAAAAAAGAGCCTGCATAGCCAAAGCAAGGCTAAGCAAAAAGAACAAATCTGGAAGCATCACTTTATCTGACTTCAAACTATACCATAAAGCCATAGTCACCAAAACAGCATGGTGCTAGCTTAAAAACAGGCACATAGACCAATGGAACAGAATAGAGAACCCAGAAATAAACCCAAATACTTACAGCCAACTGATCTCTGGCAAAGCAAATAAGAACATAAAGTGGGGAAAGGACACCCTATTTAACAAATGGTGTTAGGATAATTGGCAAGCCACATATGGATGAATACAACTGGATCCTCATCTCTCATCTTATACAAAAATCAACTCAAGATGGATCAAGGACTTAAATCTAAGACCTGAAATCATAAAAACTCTGGAAGATAACATTGGAAAACACTTCTAGACCCTGGCTTAGGCAAAGACTTCATCACCAAGAACCCAAAAGCAAATGCAACAAAAACAAGATAAATAGATAGGACTTAAACGAAAAAGCCTCTGCACAGCAAAAGAAACAATGAACACAATAAACACAACCCACAGAGTGGGAGAAAATCTTTACAATCTATACATCCAACAAAGGACAAATATCCAGAATCTGTCTACAAGGAACTCAAACAAATTAGCAATAAAAAGCCAAACGATCCCATCAAAAAATGGGCTAGGCCATGAATAGACAATTCTCAAAAGAAGATACACAAATGGCCAATAAACATGAAAAAATCTTCAACATCACTAATGATCAGGGAAATGCAAATCAAAACCACAATGCAATACCAACTTACTCCTGCAAGAATGACCATAATCAAAACAATCAAAAAATAATAGATGTTGGTGTGGCTGTGATGAAAAGGAAACACTTTGACACTGCTAGTGGGAATGTAAACTAGTGCAACCACCATGGAAAATAGTGTGGAGATTCCTTAAAGAACAAAAAGATAGCCGGTCCCGGTGGCTCAAGCCTGTAATCCCAGCACTTTGGGAGGCCGAGGCGGGTGGATCACGAGGTCAAGAGATCGAGACCATACTGGTCAACATAGTGAAACCCCGTCTCTACCAAAAATACAAAAAAATTAGCTGGGCATGGTGGCGTGTGCCTGTAATCCCAGCTACTCAGGAGGCTAAGGCAGGAGAATTGCCTGAACCCAGGAGGCGGAGGTTGCGGTGAGCCGAGATCGCGCCATTGCACTCCAGCCTGGGTAACAAGAGTGAAACTCCGTCTCAAAAAAAAAAAAAAAAAAAAAAAAAGAACAAAAAGATAGTAGTCTGTTTAGACGTTTGAATGCATAATTAATTTAAAGATAATCAAACCTACAAATATAGTGGAGGTATGTCTTAATTCAGTTAGAAAAGGTAAACATTGAGGCCCCAGTTAGGACCTTTTCTTTAAACATTCCTAATCAAAGCAAGGAGTCAAGTTGGAATTGAAGAGTTTTAGTGTGTTTAGGGGTGATCCTATTTCAACAGATGAATGCTGGAACACAATTTTCTTTTTCTTTCTTTCTTCTTCTTCTTCTTTTTTTTTTTTTTTTTTTTTTTTTGAGACAGTCTGGCTTTGTCACCCAGGCCAGAGTATGGTGCGATCTCGGCTCACTGCAACCTCCACTTTCCGGATTCAAGCGATTCTTGTGCCTCAGTCTCCCAAGGAGCTGATATTACAGGTGTGTGCCACCACTCCCAGCTAATTTTTGTATTTTTAGTAGAGATGGGGTTTCACCATGTTGGCCTGGCTGGTCTTGAACTCCTGGCCCCAAGTGATCTGCCCCTCATGGCCTCTCAAAGTGCTGGGATTATAGGAATGAGCCACCAAGCCCTACCTCTGATTCGTTTTAGTGGTACCTCTCAGAATTCATTTCCTCTCTGAAGTTTCCCACAAGCCTCACACACCCCTCCACCAACTCCTTGGTCCCATTTCTGCTGTTATCATCCCTCCTCACAGTTTAACTATTGTTTACTTCTCTGTGTTTTTCCATTTGCCTGTGTGTACCTTGAAAGCAGAGTCTATTTCATTTAATTGTGTATCCCCAGTTCCAACTCAGCACGGGCCCTGATTCATAGAAAATATTCAATATTTTTGTTGAGTAAATAAATGACATTTATTATGTAAAGCTAGTAATTTGTTTCATGGGTGTATGTCTTTCTTTCCCACTGTCCTGTGTTTCTTGAAGACAGGAACACTCTTTTCCCACTAGAGCTTAGTACACTTTAAACCTAGAGTAGACACTGAATAAATATTTGTTGCATTAAATTCAATTGAGTTTAACTGAATTATGTAGTACTCATTAATCAAAAATAGAAAGCTCTATTTTCTTGTAGGGCCACACACATTTTACTTCTGAAGATTCTTGGCAAAGGATGTGTAAATACTCATAAAACATCACAATTTGGGACATTTAGAAGACTTCTTCTTCAAAACAAAGAAAAGTCAACATCAGGTACGTTAGCTAGAAAAAGGCCTGGATTGCAGTATGGGACATTTAGGCCAGCAATGGGTAAAAGTAACCTCAAACATTTAATCTACAATAAAAAAATAACTTAATGAAGTAGCGCTCTCCCATGCCATATAATCCCACTATAAAGGCTGTATTTTCCAGGGAGTGAAAGATGTTCTTTATTCCTGGCCATTATTTGTGTAACATTATGTAAAATGATGACTCAGGCTGTGGCTGTTTTAGCGAACATTCTGGCTCTTAATGATGAGCAAATGCCACGTGACTCAGCCCATGAGTCTGGTTAGAGCCTGCTTTCTGAAATTCTTCAGAAGCAATTGATGAAATAATACTGATGATGCAACTCTGTCTCTACTGTCATTTGCTTTTTCAAAGGGTTGAAGAGAGGAAAACAATTGGTTCTTGTTCAGACTTAGCCTGAAAACTGGTAACTAAAGGGGCCTAGTGGAACTCTCGGGGTGTAATTTTTTTTTTTTTTTTTGCGATGTCGTCTTGCTCTGTCACCCAGGCTACAGTGCAATGGCGAGATCTTGTCTTACTGCAGCCTCCATCTCCCAGGTTCCAGCGATTTTCTTAACTCAGCCTCCTTGGTAGTTGGGATTACAGACATACACCACCATGCCTGGCTAATTTTTGTATTTTTAGTAGAGATGGAGTTTCATCATGTTGACCAGACTGGTCTTGAACTCCCGGCCTCAAAATTCTACCTACCTCAGCCTCCCAAAGTGCAAGGATTACAGGCATGAGCCACTGTGCCTGGCCTCTTGGAGTATAATTCTGAGTACCATTTTGTTTCATTTTCCATAATCTGATTCCGAGATTGTTTCTAAAGTTGATAACTGGGGTCTTGGGTTAAATTTGGTAATTCTCCAGACACGCTGGACACCAGCAGAGTGAGGCAAGCCATGTTGAAAGCATTGTACCAATATGCCCAGCATAGGGGCTGCTGTGGAAGCCCTGGTTCGTTAGTGTTTGTCATTTAAGGACTCTCCCACTTCATCATCTTGTTTCTCACTGTCTTTGAATAAGAATATGGTTGGGCACAGTGGCTCACACCTGTAATCCCAGTACTTTGGGAAGCTGAGGCAGGCAGATCACCTGAGTTTGGGAGTTCGAGACCAGCCTGATCAACATGAGGACACCAGCCGGATCAACATGAGGAAACCCCGTCTCTATTAAAAATACAAAATTAGCTGGGTGTGGTGGTACATGCCTGTAATCCCAGCTACAGGGAGGCTGAGGTAGAAGAATCGCTTGAACCCAGGAGGTGGAGGTTGCAGTGAGTCAAGATCGTGCCATTGCATTCCAGCCTAGGCAACAAGAGCAAAACTGCATCTTAAAAAAAGAAAAAGAAAAAAGAAAAAAAAAGAATATCAGTCCCAGAGAGTAAGCTGTTCTTTGAACAGAGGTAACATGCTGACAATCATCTTGAAATCGACCAAGATCATGTACAACTTTCCAGCAGGGAAAACACCCATGATGTCTGGTAGGCCACATTGAGTGTGCTCCAAGTAGAACCCCCAAGTAGAACCTAGGGTGCACTTAGAGAACTGAGATACAAATGTTGGTATCAGAGAACTATTAGGAAGAAAGAAACACCTGGGAAGGTAGTCTGAAACATATTCCAGGGAGCCTGCTGATCAGGCTTCAATTTGAATATTTGCTACTAGGACAGCTAAGAACTGCATCACAGCTCCACCCAGACCCATACCTAGGCTTCAAGAAGACATTATAGGCTGCGCACGGTGGCTCATGCCTGTAATCTCAGCACTTTGGGAGGCTGAGGAGGATAGGATCACTTGAGGCCAGGAGTTCAAGACCAGACTGACCAATATGGAGAAACCCCATTTTAACTAAAATACAAAAAAAAAAAAAAGAAAAAATAGCCAGGCTTGGTGGTGCACGTCTATAATCCCAGCTACTCAGGAGGCTGAGACATGAGAATTGCTTGAACCCAGGAGGCAGAGGTTGTAGTGAGCCAAGATCACACCACTGCACCTCCTACCTGGGTGACAGAAGTTCGACGAAGGAAGGAAGGAAGGAAGGGAGGAAGGAGGGAAGGAATCTGAAATCAAATATTGTAGTTAGATATATCTGCCTATTTTATGTTTGTAACAATTTAACTTTAATTATATACAAAAACTATACACTTTTGTCCCTCCCACATACATTCATACTTTGTGTTCTTGTAGCCAGCGTTTGCTTCTTTTTATATTGTGTATCATTAACAGATATTTGTGATTATATTTATTCCTTTTTTTTTTTTTTTTTTTTTTTGAGAGAATCTTGTTCTATCACCCAGGCTGGAGTATCGTGTGACAAGATCTTGACTCATTGCAACCTTTGCCTCCCAGGTTCAAGTGATTCTTGTGCCCCAGCCACTTGAGTAGCTGGGATTACAGACATGTGCCACCATACCTGGCTAATTTTGTTGTTCTTTAATGGTGATTTGTGAGATTTTGGTGCACCCATCACCCAAGCAGTATACACTGAACCATACTTGTAGTCTTTTATCCCTTGCCCCTCCTCTTCTGTCCCCTCTCTAGTCCCCAAAGTCTATTGTATCATTCTTATACCTTTGCTTCCTTATAGCTTAGCTCCCACATATCAGTGAGAACATGCAATGTTTGGTTTTCCATTCCTGAGTTACTTCACTTAGAATAATGGTCTCCAGTCTCATTCGGGTCACTGCAAATGCTGTTAATTCATTCATTTTTATGGCTCAGTAGTATATATATTCCATCATATATATATATACACACACATATATATATATACACATATATATATACACATATATATATATTTATACATATATACCAAAATTTATCTACTCATTGATTGATAGGAATTTGGGTTGATTCCACCATTTTACAATTGTGAATTGTGCTGCTATAAACCTGTGTGTACAAGTATCTTTTTCATATAATGACTTCTTTTCCTCTGGGTAGATGCCTGGTAGTGGGATTGCTGGATCAAATCATAGTTCTACTTTTAGTTCATTAAGGAATCTCCACACTGTTTTCCATAGTGGTCATACTAGTTTACATTCCCACCAGCAGTGTAGAAATGTTCCCTAATCACCGCATCCACACCAACATTTATTGCTTTTTGATATTTTGATTATGGCCATTCTTGCGGGAGTAAGGTAGTATTGCATTTCTGCTTAGTCTTGCTTTGGCTACTAGGGCTTTTTTTTTTTTTTTTTTCTGGTTACATATGAATTTCAGAATTGTTTTTCTAATTCTGTGAAGAATGATGGTGATATCTCCCTCATCATTAGTGACGTTGAACATTTTTTCATATGTTTGTTGACCATTCGTATATCTTCTTTTGAGAATTGTCTATTAATGTCCTTAGCCCACTTTCTGATGGGATTTTTTTTTCTTGCTGATTTGTTTGAGTTCCTGGTAGATTCTGGATATTAGTCCTTTGTCAGATGTATAGATTGTGAAGATTTTCTCCCACTCTGTGGGTTGTCTGTTTACTCTGCTGACTCTTCCTTTTGCTGTGCAAGAGCTCTTTAGTTTAATTAAGTCCCAACTATTTATCTTTGTTTTTATTACATTTGATTTTGGGTTCTTGGTCATGAAATCCTTGCCTAAGCCAATGTCTAGAAGGGTTTTTCCAATGTTATCTTCTAGAATGTTTGTAGTTTCAGGTCTTAGGTTTAAGTCCTTAATCCATCTCAAGTTGATTTTTGTATAAGGTGAGAGATGAGGATCCAGTTTCATTCTCCTACATGTGGCTTGCCAAGTATCCAAGCACCATTGGTTGAAAAGGGTGTCCTTTTCCCACTTGATGTTTGTGTTTGCTTTGTCAAAGATTGGTTGGCTGTAAGTAATTGGGTTTATTTCTGGGTTCTCTATTCTGTTCCGTTGGTCTATGTGCCTATTTTTATACCAGTACCACACTGTTTTGGTGACTATGGCCTTATAGTTTGAAATCAGGTAGTATGATGCCTCCAGATTTGTTTTTATTGCTTAGTCTTGCTTTGGCTATGTGGGCTCTTTTTTGGTTCCATATGAATCTCAGAATTGATTTTCTAATTCTGTGAAGAATGGTGGTGGTATTTTGATGTGGATTTCATTGAATTTGTAGATTGCTTTGGCAGTATGGCCATTTTCACAATATTGATTCTACTCATACATGAGCATGGAATGTACTTCCATTTGTTTGTGTTGTCTATGATTTCTTTCATCAGTGTTTTGTAGTTTTCCTTGTAGAGGTCTTTTGACTTCTTGGTTAGGTATATTTCTAAGTATTTTATATTTTATTTTTTTCAGCTATTATAAAAGGGTTGAGTTCTTGATTTGATTCTCCATTTGGTCACTACTGTTGTATAGAAGAGCTACTGATTGGTGTACATTAATCTTGTATCCAGAAACTTCGTTGAATTTTTTAATTCATTCTAGAAGCTTTCTGGAGGAGCCTTTAGGATTTTCAAGGTAAACAATTATATTGTCAGCAAACAGTGACAGTTTGACTTCCTCTTTACTGATTTGGATGCCTTTTATCTCTTTCTCTCATCTGATTGCTCTGGCTAGGACTTCCAGTACTGTGTTAAAGAGGAGTGGTGAGAGTGGGCATCCTTGTCTTGTTCCAGTTCTCAGAAAGAATGCTTTCAACTTTTACCCATTTGGTATTATGTTGGTTGTGGGTTTGTCATAGATGGCTTTTATTTCATTAAGGAATGTCCCTTGTATGCCGATTTTGCTGGGAGTTTTAATCATAAAGGGATGGTGGATTTTGTTGAATCCTTTTTCTGCATCTATTAAGATGATCATGTGACTTTTTGTCTTTAATTCTGTTTATGTGATGTATCACATTTATTGACTTGTGTATGTTAAATCCTTGTGTATGTTAAATCCCTGGTATGAAACCTACTTGATCATGGTGGATTATATTTTTGATATGTTGTTGGATTCAGTTACGTAGTATTTTGTTAAGGATTTCAGCATCTGTGTTCATCCTCTTTGGTTTTGCCCTTTCCTGATTTTGGTATTAGGGTGATACTGGCTTCATAAAATGTATTAGGGTGCATTCCTTCTTTCTTTATCTGTGGAATAGTGTCAAAATGATTGATACCAATTTTTCTTTGACTGTCTGGTAGAATTCTGCTGTGAATCCAACTGGTCCTGGGCTTTCTTTGGTTGGTAATTTTTAAATTGCCATTTCAATATCACTGCTTGTTATCGGCTGTTCAGGGTATCCAGTTCTTCCTGATTTAAGCTAGGAGGGTTGTATTTTTCCAGGAATTTATCCATCCCTTCTAGATTTTCTAGTTTATGTGTGTAAAGGTGTTCATAGCAGCCTTGAATGATCTTTTGTATTTCAGTGGTGTCAGTTGTAATATCATCTGTTTCATTTCTTAGTGAAGTTATTTGGATTTTCTCTCTTTTTTTCTTGGTTAATCTTTCTAATAGTTTAGTAATCTTATTTATCTTTTCAAATAACCAGTTTTTGTTTCATTTCTCTTTTGTATTTTTTTTTTTTCAATTTCACTTAGTTCTGCTCTGATCTTGATATCTCCTCTTTTCTGCTGGGTTTCAGTTTGGTTTAGTTTTGTTTCTCTAGTTCCTTGAGATGTGACCTTAGATTGTCTGTTTGTGCTCTTTCAGACTTTTTGATGTAGGCATTTAGGGCTACAAAATTTCCTTTTAACACCACCTTTGCTGTATTCTAGAGGTTTTGGGAGGGTGCATCATTATGGTTGTACAGCCTGAAGAATTTTTAAATTTCCATCTTGATTTCATTTTTGACCCAATGCTCATTCAGGAGCAGGTTATTTAATTTCCATGTATTTGCATGGTTTTGAAGGTTCCTTTAGGAGTTGATTTCCAGTTTTATTCCACTGAAGTCCAATAGTGCTTATATAATTTCAATTTTCTTAAATTTATTGATGTTTGTTTTATGGCCTATCATATGGTCTATCTCGGAGAAGGTTCCATGCATTATTGAATATAATGTGTATTTTGCAGTTATTGGATGAAATGTTCTGTATATATCTGTTAAGTCCATTTGTTCCAAAGTATAATTTAAATCCACTGTTTCTTTGTTGACTTTCTGTCTTGATGTCTTATCTAGTGCTGTCAGTGGTGTATTGAAATCTCCCACTATTATTGTGTTGCTGTCTATCTCATTTTTTCAGTCTATTAGTAATTGTTTTATAAATCTGGGAGCTCCAGTGTTAGGTGCATGTATGTTTAGGATTGTGATATTTTCCTGTTGGACAAGGCCTTTTACCATTATATAATGTCCCTGTTTGTTTCTTTTAACTTCTGTTGCTTTAAAGTTTGTTTTGTCTGATATAAGAATACCTATCCCTGCTCACTTTTGTGTCCAGAAATGCCTTTTTCTACCCCTTTACTTTAAGTTTATATGAGTCCTTATATGTTAGGTGAGTCTCCTGAAGGCAGCAGATAGTTGGTTGGTGAGTTTTTATCCATTCTGCAGTTCCATATCTTTTAAGTGGAGCACTTAGGCCATTTACTTTCAATGTTCATATTGAAATGTGAGGTACCATTGCATTCACCATGCTATTTATTGCCTGTGTGCTTTGTTTTTTTGTTTTTGTTGTTGTTTTTGCTTTTAACCTATATTTTTGTTTTATAGGTCCTGTGTGGTTTATGCTTTAAAGAGGTTCTGTTTTGATGTGTTTCCAGGATTTGTTTCAAGATTTAGAGTTTCATTTTTTAGCAGTTCTTATAGTGGTGGCTTGGTAGTGGCAAATTCTGTTAACATGTGTTTGTCTGAAAAAGACTGTATCTTTCCTTCATATATGATACTTAGTTTTGCTGGATACAAAATTCTTGACTGATAATTGTTTTGTTTGAGGAGGCTGAAGATAGGGCCCCAAATCCCTTCTAGCTTGTAAAGTTTCTGCTGAGAAATCTGCTGTTAATTTGATAGGTTTTTCTTTACAGTTTACCTGGTGCTTCTGTCTCACAGCTCTTAAGATTATTTCCTTTGTCTTCACTTTGGATAATCTGATGATAATGTGTCTAGGTTATGATCTTTTTGTGATGAATTTCCCAGGTGTTCTTTATACTTCTTGTATTTGGATGTCTAGGTCTCTAGCAAGGCTGGGGAAGTTTTCCTTCATTATTCCCCTCAAATGTTTTCCAAGCTTTTAGAATTGTCTTCTTCAGGAACACCAATTATTCTTAGGTTTGGTCATTTAACATAAACTCAGACATCTTGGAAGCTTTGTTCATATTTTCTTACTCTTTTTTTCTTTGTCTTTGTTGGATGTTGTCTTTGAGCTCTGAATTTCTTTCTTCTGCTTGTTCAGTTCTATTGCTGAGATGTTCCAGAGCATTTTGCATTTCTATAATTGTGTCAAATATTTCCTGAATTTTTGATTGTTTTTTCTTTAGATATTTATTTCCTTGAATATTTCTCACATCATTTCTTGTATTTTTTTTTTTTTTATTTCCTTGCATTGAGCTTTGCCTTTCTCTAGTGCCTCCCGGATTAGCTTAATACTAAACTCCTGAATTCTTTTCAGGTAAATCAGGGATTTCTTCTTGGTTTGGATCCAGTTCTGGTGAACTAGTGTGATTTTGGGGGGTGTTAAAGAGCCTTGTTTTGTCATATTTCCAGGGTTGGTTTTCTGGTTCATTCTCAATTGCATAGGTTCTGTTAGAGGGAAGGTTTTGGGCTGAAGGCTATTGTTTAGATTCTTCTGTCCCATGGGGTGTTCCCTTGATGTAGTACTCTCCCACTTTTCCTATGGATGTGGCTTCCTATGAGCTGAACTGCAGTGATTATTGTTTCTCTTCTGGGTCTAGAAACCCAGTGAGTCTACCTGACTCTGGGCTGGTACTGGAGGTTGTCTGCACAGAGTCCTGTGATATGAACTGTCTACAAGTCTCTCAGCTGTGGATGCCGGCACATGTTCTGGTGGAGGTGGCGAGGTGGTACAATGGGCTTCATGAGGGTTCTTAGCTTTGGTGGTTTAATGTTCTATTTTGTGCCAGATGGCCTCCTACTGGGAGGTGGTGCTTTCCAGAGAGCATCAGCTGTGGTAGTATGGAGAAGGAGTATGTGATGTTATGGACGGGGCCTTAGAACTCCCAAGATTATATGCCCTTTGTCTTCTGCTACCAGGATGGGTAGATAAGGACCATCAGCTGAGGGCAGGGCTAGGCGTGTCTGAACTCAGACTCTCCTTGGCAGGTAGTACTGCGGCTGCTGTGGCAGATGGGGGTGAGATTCCATGTCCCTGGAGGTGTATACCTAGGAAGATTATGGCTGCCTCTGCTGAATCATGCAGGTTGGAGGAAAGCCAGCCGTCACAGGCCTCGCCTGACTCCCATGCAAATTGAAGGCCTAGTCTCACTCCATTGTGCCCACCCCACAACAGACCTAAGTCTGTTTCCAGGCGAAGGGCGGAGGGCGAGATGGGCTTGAAAACTTGCCTCAGGCTACCCACCTCCCAGCTGTGAAAGGAAAGGGGTTGGTTCTTCCCCCGCCTGGAGTCTGCACACTGGATTTGCACCCTCCCTCAAGTTCTGGCCAGGAGGCTTCTTGCCCCACTCAAATTGTTGCACAGTTCAGCTAGAGATTTCCCTCTCCCTGTGTAGTTTTACCCCCACAACCCCACTCCTCTGGCTGCCCTGCTGATGCATTCCCATGGTGCCAGTCAGAAATGGCCTGCCTGGGGACCCAGTGAGCTCGCAGGGCCTTTCTGCCACTTCCACTACCCCTGTATTTTGCTTGGCTCTCTAAATTGAATCAGCTCCAGGTAAAGTTGGAAACTGACCTTCAGTTTCTCCAGTGGGGGTGTGTGTTTGGGAGAGGAGGCTCTCCCTTTCCCACTTCCACAGTTGGGGCACTCACAATATTTGGGGTGTCTCCTGGGTCCTTCAGAAGCAGTCTGCTTCTTTCAGAGGGTCTGTGGGTCCTCTAGGAATTGTTGGTTTGTTCTTGCAGTCAATCTGGAGCTAAAATTCACAGTGCAAGCCTCTGGATACTGCTCTGCCTCTAGTCTTGCCTCCCATCTGCCATGACTATCCTATTGCCCCCTAAACACCAAATTCTAAAATACAAGAATATTGAAGTTGGTAAATGTGGCTGAGCATAGTGGCTCATGTCTGTAATCCCAGAACTTTGAGATGCCGAGGCAGGCAGATCACCTAAGGTCAGAAGGTCGAGACCAGCCTGGCCAACATGGTGAAACCCCATATCTACTAAAAATACAAAAATTAGCTGGGCATGGTGGCTCATGCCTGTAGTCCCAGCTACTCAGGAGGCTGAGGCATGACAATCACTTGAGTCCTGAAGGCAGAATTTGCGGTGAGTGAGATTGTGCCACTGCACTCCAGCCTGGGCAATAGAGCTAGACTCTGTTTAAAAAAAAAAAAAAAAAAAAAAAAGAAGTTGTGAACTCATAATTGGATGATAGTAAACTTTTATTCTTCAATAATAGTTCTTTGATGGTATCATTTCTACCAGACACTGACAATCAGAGAATAAAGAAGGTAGATCACACTGAGACACATAAGGATCTGATTTATGAAGGTCCACAAGGCACTAGATGCTGCAAAATCTAGCATTTCAAGCAGCAGCATTGAAATAGTGAAGGCACAGATATTTTATACTGTGCCTGGGGCCTTTTACCCTCACTATGCCATTGTTGCCCAACAAATAATGCACCAACTTCCTTTATGTGAGGTTCTGGAATTAGGTGGCTATTTATAGGGAAGCTAAATTCAGAGATGGCCCCATGCCACTGTGGAGGGCTGAGCAACTGGGCAAGTTGGTACTGATCCTTGTTTTATTTAGCTTTCTTGCTGACTCATATTCTATGTGACAAATTGTATACTCTTCTACTTGTGTGTGCCTCTGGGGCATGTTCAATTATAAATCATTATTTAGGGATAATGCTTCAAAAGTTCTACTGGGATTAGATATAAGGTCTTAAATTTAGGAAATTATATTTACCAACTTCTTTTTTTTTTTTTGAGACGGAGTTTCGCTCTTGTTACCCAGGCTGGAGTGCAATGGCACGATCTCGGCTCACCACAACCTCTGCCTCCTGGGTTCAAGCAATTCTCCTGCCTCAGCCTCCTGAGTAGCTGGGATTACAGGCAAGCGCCACCATGCCCAGCTAATTTTTTTTTTTTGTATTTTTAGTAGAGATGGGGTTTCACCATGTTGACCAGGATGGTCTCTATCTCTCGACCTCGTGATCCACCCGCCTCGGCCTCCCAAAGTGCTGGGATTACAGGCTTGAGCCACTGCGCCCGGCCTTTTTTTTTTTTTTTTTTTCTTTTTTCTTTTTGAGACCGAGCCTTACTCTATTGCTCAGGCTGGAACGCAGTGGCACTATCTAAGCTCACTGCAACCTCTGCCTCCCATGTTCAAGCAATTTCTCCTGCCTCAACCTCCCAAGTACCTGAGATTACAGGTGACCACCACCACGCTCAGCCAATTTTTGTATTTTAGTAAAGATGGGGGTTTCACCATGTTGGTCAGACTAATCCCGAACTCCTGACCTCAGATGATCCACCTTCCTTGGCCTCCCAAAGTACTGGGATTACAGATGTGAGCCACCGAGCCCAGCTGCATATTCATATTTGCAATCACTCATCAAATCCAATACTTGTTTTATATGTAAGAGAAGGGAAGCAATTTACACAAAATCACATAGCTTAGGACACATTTCTTGGTTGTCTACCAAGTGATCATTCCCTTTTCCTCCTTTATTTCTTTGTTTTTTTTTGTTTGTTTGTTTGTTTGTTTGTTTTTTTGAGATGGAGTTTCGCTCTTGTTACCCAGGCTGGAGTGCAATGGTGCGATCTCAGCTCACCGCAACCTCCGCCTCCTGGGTTCAAGCAATTCTCCTGCCTCAGCCTCCTGAGTAGCTGGGACTACAGGCATGTGCCACCATGCCCAGCTAATTTTTGTATTTTTAGTAGAGACGGGGTTTCACCATGTTGACCAGGATGGTCTCGATCTCTTGACCTCGTGATCCACCCGTCTCGGCCTCCCAAAGTGCTGGGATTATAGGCGTGAGCCACCGCGCCTGGCCCCTCTTCCTCCTTTCTAAGTATACCCAGGCTTTTTTTTTTTTTAGCACGTAAGCCATCCATGGAAGCCAGTGCGCTTTGGAGGAAGCTGAGCAACACCCAATTCAACTTCCAGGGTGTCTCCTGGAGGACATATTCCGTTATTTAGGAAACAGTAATTGGTTCAGACTCACACTAATTCGATTAGGGTAAATGTTAGAATTCTTACTTGGAATGCTGACATTCAAACACACTCTCTTTGTAAATGACCTGGGATGGTTTCAAAGCCTGGAACAGTTGCAGCCATGTTGCATCCACAAGGGAAGCCGTGTGTAGGGTGAAATTCACAGGGGAAAGCAGATGAGACAGACAGGCCGTGATGATGTCATTGAGCTGTGGAATAAAGCCAACCTTGAGTTAGACCGTATTTTTGGACCTGCCTGTTAGTTATGTGATTGATAATTTGCCTTCCTTATTTAAACCAGTTAATTTAGATTTTCCATTATTTGCAATTGAATATGTCCTAACGGATATATTAAGGTGTTCAAAGCCAAAAAGTAAAAATATTCAGCTGTGTTTTAGTTTTATAATCAGTAAAATTAATGGATTGAAATATAGCAGTGATTTTAAAATCTAGTTTTAGCAGCAAAATGCATGTTTCTAGCAGTCTTACATAGAATATGCAATGAATAAAATGTATTTTTAAAAATCATTAAGTATGCTCCTCATTAATTTTCATAATTAGTGACAAATATTTCATTGTCTATAGATCACATGAAAACCTTTGTTTCTTTGGAGCACAATTTGAAAGCAACTAGTGCAGATAATAAAACATATATTATGCATAGTAAGAAGGAGATATGCATAATATACAGATATAAATATATATATATGAATGTATATAAAATAGCTAACATTTATTGCTTATTATGTACCAGGGATCTTGCTGAGTACTTTTTTATGCATGGTTTTGTTTTAAATTCACAACTTCATGAAGCAAGTACTTATATTTATAGAGGGGAATAAAAATACTTACCTTATGGGGGTCCTTGGGAAATTAAAATAAGATCCTAGACTTCAGACAAGTAACTGAGAAGGGCAAGCATCCTCTTCTGTTGAATTAAACAGAGGAAGAAGCGAATCTAAAAACCTTGCTTATCCATGGACTTTCTAATTGCAACTCAATAAATCATAACTGATACAGATTCCTTCTCAACTCGTTCCAATATCACCCCCAGTAGAAATAAGAATTGGCTTTGTGTCCTCCTTTAATCTGTGATATTAATGTCAGTTCTTTTGGTGATAGAAAATAATGCCATTAGCAGCTTTACTTAAAGAGAGGAAATAATAGCATACTCATATATTCCATAGAATCCTTATGCCTAAGGCTTAATAATCAGGTTCATTTAAAGATGAAGGGCTGGGCACAGTGGCTCATGCCTGTAACCCCAACTTTTTGGGAGGCCAAGGGCAGAGGATTGATTGAGGCCAGGAGTTCAAGATCAGCCTGGGCAGCATAGAGAGCCTGCCCTCCCCATCTCTGCAAAAAATTAAAAAAATTAGCCAGGCATGGGGATGCAGGGCTGTAGTCTAGCTATTGGAGGGCTAACAGGGGAGGATGGCTTAAGCCCAGGAGTTTGAGGCTGCAGTGAACTATGATTGTGCCACTGCATTCCAGGCTGGGCAACAAAGTGAGATCTTGTCTCAAAAATAAAATAAAATAAAGATGAGTCACAGAGAGGTTTCATGGCCTCCTAAGGTCACAAAGCTTGTTAGAGTTCAGAGTTGAGACTAACGTTCAGGGAGTTTGGCTTCTGTACCAATGCTCTGTATATTGCATGCTGCCCACAATTAACCTGGCCGAACTTGGTCTCTAATTGCCACCAAAGTTAGCCAATAAGAAAAAAAATCTGATGGGCACTCAAAGCAAGTATAATCTAAATTTGGCTGGTGAGGACTTCCTATGGCCTTGTGAAGAAAATATGGCACCATGGTTTTCTTTGTACATGGAGGTGTGACTGTGGTATCATAATTTCATCTCATCTAACCCTTTGAGTTGAAAATTCAGGGACAAACCATTGAGATAATATCTGGCAATTCTCTGTTTTTTACCATTTCTCTATTAGCTGGAAAACTAAAATAAGATGTAATACGCTGGATGTTTTAGGTGTTACGTAATTTGCTTGTGCATTCAATAGTCCTGCTCATCCTTTAAAATATAAAATAAGTTGTTGTGAATGTAGTTTTGACTTTGTTTACATGTTCTTTAATTCGATTGCAAGTTTTCTGGGGATGAGGCCATCTTTTTATGGAGTACAGTGTTATCATACTTTACCTTCTCTGATTTTGATATTTTCCAAATATTTAAATGTAACCGAGATGTCAGCTAAACCACACATTGCACAGCCTTGCCAGAATTTCTGCACATTCCTGCTGAGATTTCATTCTGTCCAGTTCCAGCTCCCACAGGACTCTTGATCTCACTTAAGGTTTGCCTTCCTTGTATAGATCTGCCACTAACATTTGTGAGGCTAGGGGCAGGGCAGGATAAAAAAAAAAAAAAAGGATTCTCACATACCCATTGTCTAAACAGATAATAAACTATTCAGTAAAATAGGTACCATTCTCCTGCATTGCCAAATTTGCCTTCATAATGACCTGGAAGGCCAAGTAAAAATTTACTATTTTGAGGCTTCTGGTTTTCCCCTGGAATTTGGCAGTGTGGGGAGAGCTAAACTCCCACCTCCAACCCCCACCCACAGTCCACCCCTTATTTTTCTCCCTGCTCCCTCCTCCATTGTCTCACAATATGAAAGGCCTCACATGCATTCATGGACATTGGGGCATGTCTAAGTTTTACCATTTGCTTTCAAGCAGTCACCCCTTAGGTAAACCTTAGTCCTAATGATATGCCTACCAGCACTGTAGGCTACAATTAGGAGGACGGACCCAGGGACAAAGGTGGTGCAGCCATGCACAAATGCCATTCCCCAAATCCTAGGGCCCTTAAGAATGATGCTAAATCTACTTGGCTTGTGCTCTATAAATGGAACAGCCAAGCCTGGAGGACAGAACATCTGTTTACAGCATGATTTACTGAATATTTTAGGCCCACTGTTAAGACCTACTGCTCAGAAAAAAAGTATTTTTTTCAAAATATTACTGCTCATTGACAATATAACTAGTCACCCAAGAGCTCTGATGGAGATATTCAAGGATATTGATGTTCTCTTTATGCCTGTTAACACATCTCTTCTATAGCCCATGGATCAAGAAGTAAATTCAAATTTCAAGTCTTATTATTTAAGAAATACATTTTGTAAGGCTATAATTGCCATGAATATTGATTCTTCTGCTGAATCTGGGTGCAGTAAAATTGAAAGCCTTTTGGAAAGAATTCACAATTTTAGATGCCATTAAGAACATTCATGATAGGCTGGGTGCAGTGGCTCATGCCTGTAATCCCAGCATTTTGGGAGGCTGAGGTGGGTGGATCACCTGAGGTCAGGAATTAGAGACCAGCCTGGCCAACATGGTGAAGCCATATCTCTACTAAAAATACAAAAATTAGTCAGGCGTGATGGTACACACTTGCAATAGCAGGAGGATTGCATGAACCTGGGAGGTGTAGGTTGCAATTAGTTGAGATCATGCCACTGCACTCCAGCCTGGATGAGAGAGAAAGAGAGAAAGAGAGAAAGAGAGAGAGAGAGAGAGAGAGAGAGAGAGCGCTTCTCTCAAAAAAACAAAAAACAAAAAAAAAATTCATGGTTCATGGGAGATGGTCAAAATATCAACATCAGCCAGGTGTGATAATCCTAGCTACCTGGGAGGCTGAAGCAGGAGGGTTCTTGAGTCTAGGAGTTCGAGACTGCAGTGAGCTACGATCCTACCTCTGTACCCCAGCCTGGGTGACTGAATGAGACTCAGTCTCTAAAAACATATATATGTATATATCTA
Organism: Saimiri boliviensis; assembly: GCF_048565385.1. Lineage (NCBI taxonomy): Eukaryota > Metazoa > Chordata > Mammalia > Primates > Cebidae > Saimiri > Saimiri boliviensis. The sequence continues at coordinate 102,683,923 of NC_133454.1, forward strand.
TATCTATATATCTATATCTATATCTATATATCTATATCTATATCTATCTATATATCTATATCTATATCTATATATATCTGAATATTAACAGGAGTTCGGAAGAAGTTGATTCCAACTCTTATGGATGACTTTGAGGGCATCAAGACTTCAATGGAGAAAGTAACTGCAGGTGTGGTGAACTAGGAGGAGAACTAGTATTAGAGGAGCCTGAAGATGTGACTGAACTGCTGCCATCTCTAAATAAAACTTTAATGAATAAGAAATTGGCCAGGTGCAGTGGCTCATGCCTGTTATTCTAGCGCTTTGGGAGGCCAAGGTGGGTGGATTGCTTGAGCCCAGGAGTTCAAGACCAGTCTTGACAACATGGTGAAACTCTGTCTTTACAAAAAATACAAAAATTAGCAGAGCTGGTGGTGTGCACCTGTTGTCCCAGCTACTCAGGAGGCTAAAGTGGGAGGATGGGAGGTGGAAGTTGCAGTGAGCCGAGAGTGTGCCACACACTGTACTCCAGCCTGGGCAACAGAACAAGACTCTGAAAAAAAAAAAAAGAAAGAAATTGTTTCTTATGAATGAGCAAAGATGGTTTCTTTAAAACATTTTTTTAATTTTTTTTTAATAGAGAAAGGGTCTTGCTTTGTTGTTCGGGCTGGTCTCGAGCTCCTGGGCTCAAGCAATCCTCCTGCCTTGGCCTCCCAAGGTGTTGGGATTACAGGCATGAGCCATTGTGCCCAGCTGATAGTTGTATCTTAAAATAGAATCTACTCCTGGTGAGGATACTGTGAATGTTGTTGAAATAAGGATTTAGTACAGTAAATAAACTTAGTTGGTAAAGCAGTTGGAAGGTTTGAGAGGACTGACCAATTTTGAGAGAAGTTCTACTGAGGGTAAAATGCTATCAAACAGCATCTCGTGCGACTCTGTCGCAGTAATAATAATAATAACAAGGGTTTTTAAAGAAGTGCTTTGAAGTTTGTAAAATACATTAATATTATATAACTTCAGTTCAGATCTAGATCAGTGGTATCCCACAGAACTTTCGGCAGTTATGGAAATGTTCTAACATGCTGTCCAATATCTGCTATGGGCTGCATAAAGGAGGGGAAGATACTCAAATAAATATTAGGGTATTTCTACCTATAGGTAAAATGGATACTTGGGCAAAAATGGCAAAGTCTAGTATGACAGACAAGACATTCTAAAATATAATGAAAGCTATTTTTGGTCACTGCTCATTGATTTATAAAATTTAATAATTACATGAGAATGGAGCAAACGAGCCTTAGTGAAGTTTATAATTTTATAATGTTTTGTTTTTGAGACAGAGTCGTACTCTGTTGCCCAGACTGGAGTGCAGTGGCACAACCATGGCTCACGGCAGCCTCAATCTCCTGGGTTTAAGTGATCTCCCACCTTAGCTTCCTGAGGAGCTAAGACTAAAGGCATGAGCCGCTATGCCTACCTAACTTTTTCTTTCTTTCTTTCTTTCTTTTTTTGGTAGAGACAGGGTCTCCCTATAATGCCTAGGTTGGTCTCTCCCAGAATATTGGGATTACAGGCATGAGCCTCTATGCCCAATCTTTTAAATCATTTTTTAAACATTGCTTTCAATTGTCTTTGTATTTTCTTTCTTTCTTTCTTTCTTTCTTTTTTTTTTTTTTTTGGCTGCTGAGACCTCATATATTGAGCAATCATGTTATCTAATTTTTAGTGCAATGGTCAACCCAAGAAATAGCTTGAATTCAGCTCCCCTTATGACTTTATGCCATGTGATTGTCTAGCACTTTTCTCTATTTAAATATTGTTGAAACTTCCTTTGTACATTGTACCTAGATACCAGTTTGCCTTTAGCTGGTATGAACCTAACAGATATTAGGTACAAATGTGAGAGCATTGCTGTCATTTTGACATCAGGATATGCTGACCTAATAGCAACGAAACATGTTTGCCAGCACATTAAAAGTTAGACACTGTTACCATTAGTATCAATAAACGTCAGTACAAAGCCCACACTGAAACTTTGCTGCACTGCTTGGCTATCCAAAATAAGCTGCTATTAATTTTTAAGTATTATCTTTTAAATAAAAATATAAACTGTAAAAGCCCTTGAAGAGAATGTTCAGCCTTCTAACAAGAGAACTATTTTAAAATACCAACTGCTTTTTGTTATTGAGTTTCAGAACCCTTTCACAGGATGGTAAAAAAACAAACAAAAAACGTTACAACCACAACTAATGTCATTTTTTCCATTGTTCCTGCTGAGCTCCAAACTCATTGTATACAAAGCCTACTTTTTCCACCCATCTAAATGATAGATACAGGCTATGAGATTCTTTCTTCTGTCTGTAGCAGCTTATTCAGGTGCAGCCAAATGCAAAGCTTTAGGATAAAGTGTACAAACTTTACAATACGGGATTTGAATTTAAAATATGAGACATAAAATCTGCACAACGCTGATGAAAATCAAGCACAGATATCAGGATCGAAACATATAACCTACATGGGAACGGGAGCTTTATTTCTTTTCAAGTGCTTTATTCTGCTATGGAACAGCTGAAACGAAGATACGAAGCTTTGTGGTTAAATTATACGCCCTGTAGATACTATACCAATTTTAAAAGTTACACTCAGACCAATGGATGTTCGTCAGTTCGCCTGGATTGATGGGACACTCCCGCGGGATCGCTGAGAACAAATCAGGCAGGTGTGGAAGGAAAGCCCACCTGTGCAGTTCATTTGCAGAGTTTGCGGATGGGCAGGCACATCCTTCCAGGAACAGGAGGGCTGCGGCTTTCTCCCTCAGAGCTGTGGTTTCCTTTAGTCTTTGTCTCTGACCAACCTCCTTAGCCTCAAGTGTGAATCACATTCTGGAAGCTCTACCTCCACTGTTTCTCCAATTATGTTAGAAATGTCTACTCTAGAAGGCAGAGGATCTTCTAGTTGAGAAAGTTTATTTGGGTTGATCCAGGTGTTTTCAGGACACTTCACATCAAACTTTGTGTAGAGATCATCTTTATAAAAGAGATTAGGACAGTGTGGCATTTCTTCACCTCGAATCCCCAGAGTGTGTTTGGGGAACACTGAAATAACAAAAAGGGCAGAGCTTTGCTCTCACTTATTTGCTAAATGCTCTCTCTTTTTACTGTGAGGCCTTATGCAAAATGACCTAACCTCTTTGAGGCAGTTTCTTAATTTTGACATTGAGATTAACATTTATTTTCTGGGGTTGCTGTGAAAATCAAACACAATAATGGATATTCCTGGCACAGCTGAAAGAGTAGCAATGCCTGGGTAAAAGAAAGCACATAACATTTCTAATTAGGAGAATATGAGTCAGATCAGGCTTTGCATTTCTGGTCATGTGACCTTCAGCAAGTGACAAATGTGAACTTCAGTTTTCTCATCCAGGATATAGGAATGATATCAGCATCTTCCCCACTGGATTGAGAGAAAACATGAACCCAACTTCCTTTTCTCTTCTTTACCATCTCCCACTTCTCTCTCCCTCCACCCCTCCCATCTCCCCACTTATCTCCCCTTCCACCCCTCCCATCCCCCCACTTCTTTCTCCTTCCACCCTCCCATCTCTCCACTTCTCTCTCCTTCCACCCCTCCCATCTCTCCACTTCTCTCTCCCTCCACCCTTCCCATCCCCCTGCTTCTTTCCCTCCACCCTCCCATCTCCCTACTTCTCTCTCCCTCCACCCTCCCATCCCTCACTTCTCTCTCCACCCCTCCCATCCCCTATGTCTCTCTCCCTCCACCCTCCCATCTCTTCACTTCCCCTTCCCTCCACCCTCCGATTTCCCCGCTTCTCTCCCCCTCCACCCTCCCATCTCCCCACGTCTTTCTCCCTCCACCTTCCCATCCCCCACTTCTCTCTCTCCACCCCTCCCATCCCCTATGTCTCTTTCCCTCCACCCTCCCATCTCTTCACTTCCCTTTCCCTCCACCCTTCCATCTCTCCACTTCTCTCCCCCTCCACCCTCCCATCTCCTCACTTCTCTCTCCCTCCACCCTCCCATCTCTCTACTTCTCTCCCTTTACCCTTCCCCTCCCCCCCAAACACTTTCCTGATGTTGCCTAAATTCCTTATAAACATTCAATTCTTTGTATTGATAGTGTTTTCCTTGGATCTTCTTTTTTAAAAAAGAAATCTTTTTGAGACAACTAGAATATTGACTACTTGCCAATTTTCTCATGTATTCAACTGCTCTACCTGGTACATTGACTAGACGACATTGAACTCATTGGATTCCTGAAGGGAGAAAAAGGAAAAAAATAGGGAGGTCAGCCTGTCTTCCCACTCCTAAATATATTTCACAATGTTGTCTTAGCCTAGCACAGTTTTTAAAAAATCTCTGGTACAAAGTTCTTTTAGTAATCTGATAAGCCAACTTAAAGGATTATTTCATGCATATGAAATATAAACTTTGATGAGGCTTTCTTGACATATATAAAAGAATAAAGATTAAAGCCATTATTTAATATTTGCCCTTTAAATCTGTCCATCAAATACAATTTTATGTGAAATACTTTCCACGAGTTCAGTAGTTTTCTGTTGGACTTTGGTTTTAGAAATAAAGTTTCATGAAAAACAAATTTATGTCATTACTGTGTTCTAGCAGTTGGTAAATACACTAGACAACGTATTGCTTTCACCAGAGTTAATAATCATCCACTGCTGCATGTGTCAGCAGACATTTTCCAGCGTAAGGACTCTACATGTGAAACTAGGCTTGTTTGGATAGTGGGTAGAAAGGAGGGTAGAGTATCACCAAACAGGGAAGGTCTGGGAGTCGGTAGACCTGGGTTCTAGTCCTCTCTTGAAATTAGTTTTGAACCTTATAAACACAGATATAATCTTTTCAGAGTTATTCCTAAATTGATAAATGGAGGAGATTGGGCAGTTCCTTCCAACTCAGTCAGTTGGGAACTGTTGATTGATTCTTTTATTTATTAATTTTTTTTTTTTTTTTTTTGAGACAGAGTTTGCTCTTGTTGCCCAGGTTGGAGTACAGTGGCGTGATCTCAGCTCACCACAACGTCCACCTTTTGGGTTCAGGAGATTCTCCTGCCTCAGCCTCCTGAGTAGCTAGGATTACAGGCATGTGCCACCACACCCAGCTAATTCTGTACTTTTAGTAGAGACAGGGTTTCTCCATGTTGGTCAGGCTGGTCTTGAACTCAGGACCTCAGGTGATCTGCCTGCCTCAGCCTCCCAAAGTGCTGTGATTACAGGTGTGAGCTATCACACCCAGTGATTGATTCTTGATACTGTGATATTTCTTTTTTTTTTTTTTTTTTTTTTTTTTGTATTTTTAGTAGAGACGGGGTTTCACCATGTTGACTGGGATGCTCTCGATCTCTTGACCTTGTGATCCACCCGCCTCGGCCTCCCAAAGTGCTGGGATTACAGGCTTGAGCCACCGCGCCCGGCCGATACTGTGATATTTCTAATAGAAGGACAACTAGATCATAAGATCTATAGCGCAGGGATCATGACTGTCTTATTAACCATTGAACCCTGATGTTTGCATGCGTAGATACCCAATAAAAACCTATTGAATCTGGAACAACTGAGGGCTGGCTAGCCAGTAGAATTGCATTATCTTCAATTCAGAGCTAGATCCTCCTATAGTTCGTAAGCTACAAATTTAAAAGTTAATAATCAGTGTACATTTAGGGAAACCACACAGGGAACAAAATTCTGCCATGACAGATTCCACTGACAGTAGGAATGAGGATTCTAATACTCCAGCCTACTCTCTGAAGGTCAGGTCATTTTATGACAAGCCTAAAGAGCATGACTTATGCTGACAGCTCCATCGGTTCAACAGAGGTCTTTTTTCTCAATGGAACAGATGTCTATTGTGTTGATGTTGCCTGACCTAACAATAACTGACTTCTTCAGTGGATCCTGATACTTTTTCTTCCCACTTACCCTTGGAATTTATCACCGTCAACTCCCACATGTGCCAGTGGTAGTTTTCTGTGGATCCTGATAGAAGATCAAGGTCCAGGAAAAATTAAGGAAAATCAGGGATTGTGTTGGTGCATCCTGTTCTTAGGTTGATAAAGTGCAACTGTAGCTCCACCCCCTCCCCCACCAGCAATCCAGTTTAACTGGATATTCCAGAACAAGGCTGCCCACTGCGCTTGACACATCCCAAGAAGGGTGGGGAGATTTACTAAAAACCAGGCCCGCCCTTAACCCAATCCAGCCAGCAAGCAGCAGAGGGGCTTGTGTTCCCTAAATTCCATTCGTAAAACAGATGAGCTTCACTCAGCATTTAATAATATTGTTTTGCCCAAAATTACTTTTCTTGCTGAGAGCTTAACATATATATGTCAAGTATCTTTGTGGTTGGACACATATTCGCAACTCTTTACAGTCCTAGCTAATGGATAATTTTCCTAGGATGCTGTAAGATCCTTCATCATAAACACATCCTGTGTTTGAATGATGGTTGGCAATGTTGGGATTGAGAGCTTCAATATGCACCTTAATTTCTCAATAATGTAAGTCATAGTTATCTAACTATGTTACATTATAATTACACAATTACATTATAATTTTTTTCCTCCTATATTTTTCTGCTACCTGCCTTCAGAAGTGAAGTTCAACACTAGAACAGCACTTGCCCTCCATTAATATTTAGGTGGACCATACTGACATCTCATTAACTAACTTCCAAAGTGTCACATGTTATTTGTTACAACATGGATGAACCTGGAGGACATTATGGTAAGTGAAATAAACCAGACACAGATTCAGGTGAAGAGTGCTGGGGAGATACTGGTCAAAGTATACAAAATTTCAGTTCATCAGGAAGAAAAGTTGAATAAATTGATTGTACAATATGGAGACTAAGTTAATGTATTCTCAAGTATTGCTAAGAGAGTAGATTTTAAGTGTTCTCACCACAAAAAAATGATAAGTATATGAGGTAACACACATGTTAATTGGTCGATCTAGCCATCCCACAACCTACGCATATTTCAAAACACATTATGTTCTACACAATTAATATATACAATTATTCGTGTCAACTAAAAAAAAAGACTCATGGAGTACAGGTTAGGATGTAGGAGGATGGAGATTAAATCTGGAGGAGCAAGCAGAAAATGTTCAGTTGTCAAGTGAAATAAGCTAAGCAATGACATGGAGACACACTGCAATTGATCTGTAATTGATCCAGCTCACAGTGGAAGCTGCAAAGGATGAAAGGTCCTGGCAGGGAGCAACAGAGACTTGGGGAAGGAAGGGACTTTAATCTAAGGAGAGACACAGCAGTGCGTGCAGGAGATGGGGGGTTACGTAAGAGCCACTGGAAAAACCACATCCATTATTGGATCCCTGAAGGTTCTCTAAGGGCTTTGTTTTTTCTTCTTACTTCTGTTTCTTCTTTAGGGTTCTCTAACAGGTCTGCTGATTTGGCAAAAATGTCTGGTAGCTCTAGCTAGCTCCTTTCACTTACTTTTAAACTTGAAATACTCATTCTCATGAAAATGATGATATAAGCAATAGATTTCCAGATCTACCCATAAAAATCCCTTTTCAAACAAATGTGAGTGGAATCTTAACAGGATATTAACATTTCAAAGCCAGCCTCAAGCATAAAAAGTGACGTTACCTAAGAAGTAAAAGGAGAAAAGAGTGACGGCCTGTCTGGAGTTAGGCAATCCCTGGCCCCACAACATGAATGGAAATAACGGAGGAGAAGATGAAAATAATTTGAGGCTGGGCATGGTGGCTCACATCTGTAATCCCAACACGTGGGATGGCCAAGGTGGGAGAATCACTTGAGGCCAGGAGTTTGAGACCAGCTAGGCAACATGGCAAAACTGTAGTGTTTTTACAAAAAATGCAAAAATTAGCTGGGTGTTGTGGCATGTGCTTGGGAAGCTGAGGTCAGAGGATCACTTGAGCCTGGGAGGTCAATTGATCCTCCCAGTGAGCTGCAGTGAACTGTGCAGTGCACTCCAGCATGGGTGACAGAGTAAGACCCTGTCTCTAAGAGAGAAAAAAAGGAATGAATTTGAGGGATAAAAGAGGTCCCCTACTCTTGAGGTTCACAGAGTGGAAGAAAGATTAATGCTAGGGCTCTAATAAGGTAAGTTGTAGGAGCACGAATTTCTGTTGAGCTCGAGGAGGCAGGAGTTAGGAGTGGTCATTGTGGGGATGAGAGATTTTGGAGGGTTTTTATAAATGACACTGCACTCAGATGGAGGAAAAGCAATGGCACAACACCCACCCGACCTGACAGCATCAAGGACCATTTGAGAACATGAGAACAACCGGAGCCACCTATTTTGCAATAGCCCTGCACCGTCTACAGTAGCTGACACTCAGGGGCAGAGCAGAACTAGCTGCCTACAAGAATCAAATAATTTTGGGATTTGGATTCAAAGTTTCTTTTCCTGAAAAGCAAGTCATCGTATATTAAAAACAAACAAAACAAACAACAACAACAAAAAACATGGGGCCAAACCTGAAAAGATGAAATGTACTTGGAAAGGAAAATGTGATGGCTTAGTCCATTTACATTCGTTGTCACCCTGTCACATAACTCTAGTCAGTGAATGAGGTGTCCTCTGTATATATGACAAAAGGATAAGGTTCCCCCATATACATGCATGCCAATGGGCCAGATGCTGAAAAGATGGATATAACGGGGCACTTGGTGAGACTAATGGTTTTTGTTCTTTAGATAGTGAAATGTCACTTAAAAAATGCTACTAATATCTGTTTTTGGAAGTGATTATTATTATTATTTTTTGAGACAAAGTCTTACTCTGTGACCCAGGCTGGAGTGCAATGGCACAATCTTGGTTCACTGCAACCTCTGCCTCTGGGTTCAAGTGATTCTCCTCCCTCAGCCTCCCATATAGCTGGAATTACAGGCACACACCACCACACCTGGCTAATTTTTGTATTTTAGTAGAGATGGGGTTTCACCCTGTTGGCCAGGCTGGTCTCAAACTCCTGACCTCAAGTGATTCACCACCTGCCTCGGCCTCCCAAAGGGCTGGGATTACAGGCTTGAGCAACTGCGCCTGGCCTGGAAGTGAAATTTTTAATTTACTTTGGGGCAGATGTTTTGAAAAAACTTTCGAATACATTCTTTTATTTATACAATGACCTGAATGTCGATACTCTAGATTAAGATGTCAACTAATATTGTGATATTGTGTTATAATAAGAAATTTGTATTTAGTCTCTGTTCTTGGTTCCTGACACACAACTCCTAAAACCCCTGGAATCATAGTGATAACAGTTTCTTTGGTATGCTAATGAGTCGATTAGTGGCTAGCAGTCACTACAGAGCTTCAGGATGTGAGCTGGTCACTAGAAAGACCAAGATGTGACTAGACGGTTGGGACCACCCCACCAACTTCCAGGGAGGGGAGGGGGCAAGGGACTGAAAGTTGAGTTCATCACCAATGGCCAGGGATTGTAATCAATCATGCCTACATAATGAGGCTTCTGTAAAAACTCCAAAGGACTGAGTTTAGATTGTTGAATTCATGGAGGCACCAGGAGGGTGGCATGCCTGTTGAGGTCATGGACTCTCTCTGCACTCCTGCCCATATGCCTCACCCTGTGCACCTCTTCTGTATGGCTGTTCGTCGGCATCCCTTATAATATCCTTTATGATAACTGGTAAGTGTTAAGTGTTTCCTTGAGTTCTGTGAGTTGTCCAGCTAAATAATCAAACCTGAGGAGGAGATTGTGGGAACTCTGATTTATAGCCAGTTGGTTAGAAGTATCAGTCACAACCTGGGGTTTGCAATTGGCATTTGAAGCGGGACAGACTTGTGGGACTGAACACTTAACCTGTGGGATCTGATGCTGTCTCCAGGAAGATAGTGTCAGAATTGACTTAAATTGTAGGACACCCAGCTGGTATTCTTTGGAGAATTTCTTGATATATGGAGGAAACTGTCCCCATACATCTGGTGTCAGAAGTGATATGAGAATGACAGTGAAAGTAAGAAAAACACTAGTTTTTCCTATCCCAAATAGGTATTTGGAAATATAATTTGGGTCCTTCTTTAAAGCCATGCCTCTTTACACATATATTTTATTTTTCATTCTTCAGTCTGAATATTCCACGTCTGACAATTTCTTGTTCTTAGTGAATATTAATACCTTTGAGTCTAAATTGACAGGAGATTAAAACCCAGGTTAAAATCTGAAACGAGCCCACGTAAGGAGGGACTGTAGTCTGATTGTTTCCATTTCACACTGCAGAAGAGACCACGACAAAGATTTGGCTGCTCTTATAAGCTCAACCTGCACTGAACTAAGAATGTTCTGCATGAAGCGTTAGTTAAGACTAAACAACTTTGAGAAACTCACTCTGGATTATCACTCACTCTGGACTCATCATTTTCTTGTCTGAGTCATGGGGGCAGATTATGCCCCTGAAGGGAGAAGGAAGTGAATTTCCCTCTTCAGGAAATGCTTTTTTTCCCCCCACCATTGATCATTCCAGAGTAGAAAAGGGATGCTGGATATGGGAGGGAAATATTTCTTCCTTTTTTGGGGAACTGGGAAATGAAGGGGAAAAGAGATATTCCTCTTGTGTAGGTTGAGTAGTTTTCTTTGCCACATGAAGGAGTGAGGGCAGAGCCTATAAGCCTATTTTAAATCTGTGGCCCCAACTACTAGCAGTATTTGAAATTATTGTTGAACCAGATTATTATGGCAAAAGCCACAAGCAACTTCATTTTTGTCTCTGAACCTTTTCAGTGAGAGTGCCCTTTCCCTAATCCTGGTTGAAAACTTGGGTAGTCAATGGTTACAGATATAAAATGTTATGGACTAATCACCATGGCTCACACCTGTAATACCAGGACTTTGGGAGGCCAAGGCAGGCAGCTCCCTTGAGTACAGGAGTTCAAGACCAGCCTGGGCAATATAGTGAAACCCTGTTTCTAAAATAAATAAATTAGCCAAGTGTAGTGGAGCACCTATAGTCCCAACTACTCTGGAGGCTGTGGTGGGAGGATTGCTTGAGCCTGGGAGGTTGAGGCTGCAGTGAGCTGTGATTGCACCACTGGACTCCAGCCTGGTGACAGAGTAATACCCTGCCTCTAACAAACAAACAAAAATGTTAGGATCACATTAAGGTGAAACTTCCATCTAAATGTGGTATTTTTGTTTTTGCTCTTCTTCCAGTTAGAGTCTGCTGCAGACAAGAACATGCCATCTGGGAAGGAGAGACATAATGAGCTCCTTGTCTCTTTCTTGCTTTCTTCTTCCTGAATATCCAATGTTCTTGCCTTCCCCACCTGTACTGAGCAAGAGGAGGGAGAAAGGAAATGGGGATTGGAAAATTCTTGACCAGAACTATTAAAAGATTGTTTTGGGCTCTCTGGACCTGGCAGGTATTTAAATACAAATCTTTCTCTCATGAGCACTTCTACAGGCTCTTTGGGGACTCCCCTACTAATTCTGTTTGATTTTTGCTCCCTTGGTAGAGCTGTTCCAGATCCCTTTTTAATCCCTAGGATTCATGCACCTCTGTCCTATAGTTAGAGGTGAGTCCATTGCTTCCCAGACCCAGCCTTTACTCTGCTGCCACAGGCTACTTTAGCTTTCTCATATGTGAGTTAGACATCTATGAATTTTAGAAATCAGATACCAAGTTTTCTGCCTGGTTTCACTGACAAATCTCTCATAGGCTTTATTTGCTGTCCATTGCATTCCTCTCCGAGGGCTCACTTTCTTTTCCTTGCTAAAGTATGTCTTTGAGTAGTTCTTTTATCAAGCATCAGTGGAGTTTTGTAGGTTTTAAATTTCTTTATTATGTAAGTGCTCTTGAATGATTTTTAGCTAGATATAAAAATATATTTTATTAGTAATATCTTTTCAGCACTTTGAATACCTTACTTCACTGCCTTTTGGCATGTATTGCTGGGAAAGGAGAGTCTGCTATCAGTATAATTTTTACTTTCTAAGACTTTCTATCTTCTCTTTCTGTTAGCTTTTATAATTTTCTTTTTATCCTTTTGTTCCACAACTGTGCTACTTTTGCTTTGTTAAGTTAGGTTTTATTTCATTTATCCTTTCTATCATTTAATAGGCACTTAAAAATCTGACATTTTTCTTTAATTCTTAATCCTTTACCAGTCTTTCAATATTGTTCTATTCTTTTGGAGAGCCTCATAAATTATACATTTAGTATAGTCCTTTAATCTAATCTCTATTTCTCTTCATTTCTTATTCATATTTTAATATCTTTATTGGTCTGTATTTATCAGCAAATTTTTGTGCTAGTTTCCAGTATTCACTAATTCATTTTTTGATTTTGCCCAGGCCAGAGTTCAGGCCATCCTTGGTTTACATGATGCTATGTTAAATGAAACCTGTGCATATCAGAACCCTGTCATCAGTTATCACAGAACCATGCAAAGTGAAGTCATGGTTGCATGAGGTTGGCTAACCCAACACTATGCAAAGTGAGGGCCAGCTGTGTATTCAATTCATTAAGTGTTTTTATTTCCATGACTGTATTTTTCATTTACAGAATTTTCAATTGGTTATTTTTCATGGCCATTGGTTCTTAATGTAATGTGCCTTTTCCCTACATTGTCTTGTTAATTGTAAAGCATGTTATTACTTCACTTATTTTCTTGAAGTTCTTAAATGTACATATTTAAAGTAATTTTCTGAGTGTAGTTTAAATTTTTTTTTTTTTTTTTTTTTTTTTTTTTTTTTTTTTTGAGATAGAGTCTTGCTCTGTCATCCAGACTGGAGTTCAGTGGCATGATCTTGGCTCACTGCAACCTCTGCCTCCTGGGTTCAAGTGATTCTCCTGCCTCAGCCTCCCGAGTAGCTGGGATTACAGGCATACACTACCACGCCAGGCTAATTTTTGTATTCTTAGAAGAGACGGGTTTCATCATGTTGGCCAGGCTGGTCTCGAACTCTTGACCTCGTGATCCACCCACCTCAGCCTCTCAAAGTGCTGGGATTACAGGCGTGAGCCACTGAGCCACCATGCCCAGCCTACAATTGTATTTTGAGAGTCATGAATTAATTTCTCCATAATTCAGTTTGTTGGCTGGTTCTTTCTGTTCATTCTCATTTATTTACAAATTTTTCTTGAGTGGAAATTTCTTGTCTTCTTCCCTATGCTAATTCTATCCTGTCTGGCATTTTTGAAGTTATCTTCCACTAATCTCAGGACCTGCAATCTAGAACTAGGTGTACAGCTGGGAGTTCAGGGTTCCTGTCCTGCAATGGTAGTAGAGACAACAGATGAAGTCATTCAGTTGGCAAAGAGCTTGTCAGCTCCTGTCTGCATGGCAATCTTTGTCTCCAGCCACCACATATACACAGTTAACAATGCCCCCTTTCCCTGTGGGCAAGGTCTGCCTCAGTTCTATTTCACAGTGTGACATTTGATCCGATTCCCTGCTATGCATGGGGATGATTTTGGTTCCTGTTATTCAGCTCTTCCTCTCCCCTGAAAGAAGACCACCTAAAGTATCATCAACTTACTCAATCTAACTTTGACACAAGGATTCCTGGTGTTCAGCTCTCTCAGTTGGATCTGAATGTTGCTTTTGTTGCTCTACACGGTTAGATGAATTACTGATGAATTATGTTTGATTATCCCAATGTAGAATGATAGAAAACGAAAGAGTAACTATAATAAAAATAATTTAAACTCATTTGGAAAAAGGGAACATAGGAAACATTACACAGTGGCCACCATTTTATAGCACATAATCTTAACGAACAGAAGTAACAAGATTCCCTTTTCTTGCCAGAAATCTGAGCTCTGTAATCAGCCAATCTAGTTACTTATGGTGTATTTACTAGAGGGTATACCTTGTTCATTGGCAAATGTGGCCATGTCTAAAAAGGGTTTTGGGGAGACAGCTATCATGGAGGCTGTAACAATTACAAGCCTGTTTTATATTTCGTTGGTTTAGGAATCTATGGACTGCCTTAATGGACAAGTAATCCTGGGCTCTTACAGTTTGCCAAGCATGAGTTTCTCTAGAAGTACACATTTCTTAAAATGAAGTAAATTTCAACCTATTTTTGTTTGCGGAACTCCAATGCCAAATAACCAATGACTAGGCAATCACTGACTCTCTAATCCAGACTGAAAATTTATCTCTCTTAAAAACAGGATAGTGCTTTGCCCATTGTCCAGACCTCAGCTGAACTTGGCTTCTGCCTCCACATTCTATTACATGCTGAAAAGGGTGAGCTTTCTGAGGCAAAGGTGTATCTTCTTCAGTCTTTACTTTCACAAGGGCCAGTTCCAACTCAAGCTTTTCTATTTCTTACTGAAACTTTACCAAGAGTTGGGCGATCTATTCTAACTTCCTGCGTGTTTCCTATCAAAAACAGCAGCGCTGTAGTTTAGATGGGTTTAATGGATTCCACATCACCTCAGTTCAGCTAATTCTACATCTTAGAACCTGTCATTTAAAAATGCCCTACTTCTGGGTATTTCTGTGTCACTTAAGACTTTTACAGTTGCAAGTGAGCAAAAGTACCAGCTCAAATTTGCTTAAACAAAAAAGGAAATGTAATGGATAATATAAATAATGAACCCAGGCTGAATACCTAGGTAGATAGGATGAAACTAGGCTTAGGACTGGGAACAGATCATCAGAATGTCTTGGTTTCTTCCCAGCTCTTGGCTTTATTTTGCATTTCCCCATGTGTTAGTTTTATTTTTAGATTCTATGTGGCAATAAAATGGCTACAGCTGTTCTGGCCTCACATCCTCTCAGAATCAAGTCTGTTGAGAAAGAAAGTCTGTTTTCTTTTTCTTTGAGGTGGAATCTCGCTCCGTTGCCCAGCCTGGAGTGCAGTCACACAATCTCGACTCACTGCAACCTCCGCCTCCCAAGTTTAAGCGATTCTCCCACCTCAGCTTCCTGCGTAGCTGAGATTACAGGCACCGGCCATTATGCCCGGCTAATTTTTGTGTTTTTAGCAGAGACGGGGTTTCACCATGTTAGCCAGGCTAGTATGGAACTCCTGACCTAAAGTGATCCGCCCGCCTTGGACTCCCAAAGTGCTGGGATTACCAGCTTGAGACACCTCGCCTGGCCAGAAAGTCTGTTTTCTCATGAAAAGTTACAGAAAAGTCCTGTAATTGAGCCTCTCTGGTTCTGACTGGACTGGGTTAGATCATGTGTCTATTTCTGAATGTATTGCTATGGCAGGAGCAACGGAATGCATGCATTGGCTCAGGTTTCATTCTGACTTGGTGCACACAGACTTCAAGTGTAAATAAAAGGTAGAGTACAGGAGGGAATAACTCCTACACAGCAAAATTAGGATGATATTACAAAATGTAGAGTGCATAGAGTTGCAAAACCAGCACCTGTCTATTGCATTACTGGATAGAGAACCTCAAATGCCAAAGCCAGTAAAGGGAATACATGTGGACATAAAAAATATCATTCTGGCCGGGCGCGGGGGCTCAAGCCTGTGGTCCCAGCACTTTGGGAGGCCGAGGCGGATGGATCACGAGGTCAAGAGATCGAGACCATCGTGGTCAACAAGGTGAAACCCCGTCTCTACTTAAAAAAAAAATACAAAAAATTAGCTGGGCATGGTGGCGCGTGCCTGTGATCCCAGCTACTCAGGAGGCTGACGCAGGAGAATTGCCTGAACCCAGGAGGCAGAGGTTGCGCCATTGCACTCCAGCCTGGGTAACAAGAGCGAAACTCCGCCTCAAAAAAAAAAAAAAAAAAAAATCATTCTGTCCCAGACCAATGGTATTATCAGTCAGTTTCACCAAGAGGCACTTACGAGGGGAGGGAGCATGTGGTAGTTGTTCTTCTTCTTGTCAGTTTCTGTTTATGTATAATAACCAAGAAATTCTTGGTTTTTTTTTTTTTTTTTTTTTTTTTTTACCCAGGCTGGAGTGCAATGGCGTGATCTCGGCTCACTGCAATCTCCGCCTCCCGGGTTCAGGCAATTCTCCTGCCTCAGCCTCCTGAGTAGCTGGGATTACAGGCACGCGCCGCCATGCCCAGCTAATTTTTTGTATTTTTAGTAGAGACGGGGTTTCACCATGTTGACCAGGATGGTCTCGATCTCTTCACCTCGTGATCCGCCTGCCTCGGCCTCCCAAAGTGCTGGGATTACAGTCTTGAGCCACCGCGCCCGGCCCCAAGAAATTGTTAATATCTTGCTTATAGTTCTTTGTTGAAGCTGTCATTCTTACTTGTATCTTAATCTTTCTTGTATATACCTACATTTTGCCAGTATAAATTTTATGACTTTGTAGACTGTGAATCTCAACTCCTCTTATCTTCTATCCTTTTATCTGCCTATAGAGGGGATCTGAATTCCAACAGAAACAAATAAATGCCAATTAGCCTCTAGGGGGCACTTTCTATGTCCAGTAGGGTGTTTTTCTAGTAATTAGAGAAAATGGGTACTAGGAATAATGAAAATTTAATCCCTAAATCTAGAGCAAACAACTTCAACATTCTCTTCCATTGTCATTTTAAAATCAGCTCATTAAAAAAACAAAAGTAAAGAAGTCACCAATATTGTATGAGAGTAAATAAAATGTTGGGACAGTTACCCACATCTGAGCAAGATGAGGAAGAAAATACATCAGCAATGATTCAACAATATGGCAAATAATTATTAGAAATAAATGCAAAAAACAGACCAAGAGTTCAACTCAGAAATAAAATGCTATTCTCTCTTTTGGTTCCTTCCTTATCCTAGGGAGGAGCTGCATCAGTAAAAGATTGACGACTTACTTGGAGAAAGTGGTCTGGGCGAAGACTATGACACTTTTATCAAATAGTGAAAGAAATATTGGCTTTGTTATTGGAGTGACCTGCTTTAGAATCCTCAGCCTCATTCAATAGCAGGCAAGTCACCTAATCATTGCGGAGCCTCAGTTAAATCATCTACCCCTTCCCAGGAGTGTTCTGAGGATTAAGTGAGATATGGTGTCTATGGTGAATACTTGGTACCAGTCCATCTGTTTCACCTGGTGAAAATACCAGGAACAAGTTGCCCAATTTAAAGAAATCTATCAGTTAGGAAAGATAATCTACCAAAATATGTAGAAATTCCTCCTTCTACCCAGTAAGCATTTGAAGCAATGAGGCAAAGAATCAAAACTGAGAGGTAATGGGGACTATATGAAACCATTTATTCTACTTTGTGACCTAAAGGTACCTATTTCATTATCTATTATTTCTCACTAGCCTGTTTCTGAGATCATTGTTTTGAAAGCTGGTTTTATATTCATGGCACTGATTCTTGCTTCTTTTTGCTCAGCCAGAGCCCCTGCACATAAAACTAGTAGGCTGTGAAACAAGCTGCCTCAAGAGAGACCAGCTAGTGGCAGCATGCGGGAGAAAGTAAGAGGTGGAGGGAGAGTGGGGAGAGAACTAGTGGATGCCTTGCTTTTAAGGCTGGGACAATTAACATTTGGCCAGTATGGGATCCTGTGGATAAATCAGAATGGAGTGTTGTTCACAAAGGAGGAGAGCTTTGCAGTTCAATTTTTAGGAATCTGTCTTATAGGAATACTTACAAAAGTATGCAAAGTTGTCCCTGCAAGGGTGTTCAGGGTAGTATTGTTTGTCAGAGTGAAAACTGTAGAAAATCTAAATGTCTGTTAATAATGGAAATGTTAAGTAAATAGGATGGGCTCATACTGTAGAATGTTATCTGGCAACTCAAAAGAATAAGGTGGAGTTGTATATATTAATAATAGGCTGGGTATGGTGGCTCACACCTGTAATCCAAGCACTTTGGGAGGTTGAGGCGGGTGGATCACCTGAGGTCAGGAGTTCGAGACCAGCCTGGCCAATATATAGTGAAATCCTACTAAAAAATACAAAATTAGCCAGGCATGGTGGCACATGCCTGTAGTCCCAGCTACTTGGGAAGCTGAGGCAGAATTGCTTGAACCCAGGAAGCAGAGGTTGTAGTGAGCCCAGATTGCAACACTGTACTCCAGCCTGGGTGACAGAGTAAGACTCCGTCTCTCAAAATAATAATAATAATAAAATACATAGATAAATAAACAGATAGACATAAGATATTTTTGAGTGAAATTAGCTAGTTTGCAGAACAGTAAGGGCCACATGATAAAAGGTGGGGGGAGAGAGAGAGAGGAGTTTGGGGATGAGAGTGGGTAATAAGTTTTTGTGCATTTATATTTTGTTGTATTCTATTTTACAAGAAGCGTATTTACCTATAAAAATGAAAGTAAATAAAAAGATCCTTGGTTAAAAAACACATTTACTTATAACTCTTAAAGTTCAAAGAAATTAGAAGAGTTCCTCCTCCTTCAGTTTGTTACACAGCGGGTCGTCTCACCACATTGGAATCCTGGGACACAGGTTACGGGGATGCTGCCCAGCAAGTGGGCATCAGTTATTCTGTTAATCTTGGGAATGGTTTTCCAACACGAGAGAAGCACCCTTTGAATGGTGTAATTATTAAGTTTATGGGAGAGGCCACTTTCTTCATCTTCTTTTGGAACCACTTAATTGAAGAATGATTTATTCAATTGATCCCTTTTCTCTGAACAGGGGAAACGGCCTTCTCAAAACAGAGCCAGTGGTCATCTTTCAGGAAGATTTGAGGCTTGCCCTCATTCTTAGCCTATTCACAGGGCCGTAGGTCTAACAGCCAGTATATGACAGTCTCATAGCCTATAATATCATGAAATCTACAGTTCTTACCCCCAGATGTCTCATAGATGTGTGATTAGGGACCTATTCCAACTCCCACTGCAATCCCTAACACACAGAATCTGGAGAAATGACACTTGAAGTCTGACTACCTAGATTCTTTAGAACGAAATACCCGTATAATTTTCAGATTTTTCTTCATTTGACCATTGTAGCAATCTGAAAATCTGGAAAATGACATGTTTTTACCTCTCTTTTAAGAACCCTTCTCATGTTTGCCTTCCTTTTCTTATCTCAAGGGCTGCTCTGCTGTTTTCTCTTGTGATTTCCCCTGTACTTCCTTCCTGATTGCTAGTTTCTTTATTCAGCTCTTGTGAATTTGTTTTTCACCTCTTTGGATTCCACTGCCAGTATTTGGCAGTTCGATTACTTTCACCTCTTTATTTTTGTTTTCTGGAATCGTCTACTTACAAGAATCATGGCTATTAGACCAGAGTGCCTCTGGGTTTTCTGTTTCCTTTATTTGGTGATGTTTGATAACGATGCCATTTCAGATATCTTACTTTATGGGCTACTCTGTAAACAGCTGTGGGAATTGGAGTTATGGCAGGCTTTTAAGAGATGTCAGCACTGCAACGACATAGAGGCAGCTCCTAAGAAAAAATGCTTTCTTCAAAGCTTCTCCTTGGAGAATTTCTGCTGCTATCTACCCCAGCTAAAGAAGGCCTAGAGTAAACATCCATGGAATACTGTAGAATGCATAGGATATCATGTAGCCATTAAAAAACCATCATGAAGATTTTTATTTATCAACATGGAAAGATGTTTATGACATATTAAGTGAGAAGCACAAGTTATATAGTATGTATATATGTAATATTTGTAAATAATATATATGATCTCATTTTTATTTAAAGCCTTCTATATTTAAGTGCATAAATATTCATAGATAAAACTAGAAGATTATACATCAAATTGTGAAAAATATTAGCAATGGTTATCTTGGGATGGTAAAATTTGGGGGTGATTTCGGGGTGTTAAATTTACACGATTTTCTAAAGCACTTGAAGTGACTACATATCACTTTATAAAAACCAGCATATTAATATCATTTCAATTTTTTTAAAAGGGGCTTTTGGTGAGGTTAAGAAGTTTTTCTTTCTTTCTTTTCTTTTTTTTTTTTTTTTGAGACGGAGTTTCGCTCTTGTTACCCAGGCTGGAGTGCAATGGCGCGATCTCGGCTCACCGCAACCTCCGCCTCCTGGGTTCAGGCAATTCTCCTACCTCAGCCTCCTGAGTAGCTGGGATTACAGGCACGCGCCACCATGCCCAGCTAATTTTTTGTATTTTTAGTAGAGACGGGGTTTCACCATGTTGACCAGGATGGTCTCGATCTCTCGACCTCGTGATCCACCCGCATTGGCCTCCCAAAGTGCTGGGATTACAGGCTTGAGCCACCGCGCCCGGCCAAGAAATTTTTCTTTTAAAGATTTCATTTCTTTTGAAAAAAATTATCTAAAAGTATCATTTCTCCACACTTTAGCACTTAGCTTAACACATGAGCAGACTTTTGTTTTTGTTTTTGTTTTTGAGATGGAGTCTTGCTCTGTCACCTAGACTGGAGTGCAGTGGCATGATCTCAACTCACTGCAACCTCTACCTCCCGAGTTCAAGCAATTCTCCTGTCTCAGCTTCCCAAGTAGCTGGGACTACAGGTGTGTGCCACCATGCCTGGCTAATTTTTGTATTTTTAGTAGAGATGGGGTTTCACCATATTGGTCAGGTTGGTTTTGAACTCCTGACCTTAGGTGATCCACCCTCCTCAGTCTCCCAAAATGCTGGGATTACAGGTGTGAGCCATTGCGCGTGGCCTGAGCAGATTTTAAAGTTAAAAATCGTGAGTATTCTGAGGCAGGCAGATTACCTGAGGTTAGGAGTTCAAGACCAGCCTGACCAATATGGAGAAACCCCGTCTCTATGAAAAATACAAAATGAGCTGAGAGTGGTGGCACATGCCTGTAATCCCAGCTACTCGGGAGGCTGAGGCAGGAGAATCACTTGAACCAGGAGGCAGAGACTGCAGTGAGCTGAGATCATGCCATGGCACTCCAGCCTGGGCAACAAGAGTGAAACTCTGTCTCAAAAAAAAAAAAAAAAATCGTGAGTATTCTATAAATTTTATTGGTGCACACGTATAGACAACTGCAGTAAGTTTTAAGTATAGCTTGCCTTCCTCAGGTTGTGTGGTGAAGGTCCTCCTCAGAGATAAGGGGGCTGGTGAGATGGGCAGATTCAGCCTGGACCTAACATCACTGAGGTGACAGTGGGATGGACGCAGAGCTGTTATCCAGAAATGGCCTGAGGGAAGGCAGTGCGGCCTCCTAGGTTGGCTTGGTTCCATCCAAGGAAACGGAGATGTGTGAATTTCCCCTGAGGGCCTGATAGGGCACTCAAGGTGGAAGAAAAATCTGCCCTAGCACTTTTTCATAGGACACAAGTATGCTCCACTGTTCCCACCTAGACTCTAGAGACACAGTCAATGGCAGTGGCAGTTGTGGCAACTATGGTGGTAGGGTAACCAACTATCCTGATTTGCTAGAGACTGACTTTCCCCATTTTAACACTGAAAGTCCCACATCCCAGGAAACCCCTCTGTCCCAGGCAAACCAGGATGGTTGGTCTCCCTGTACTGTGGGCACATCAACAGTGATTGGGAGAGGTACCTCACTGGGGCAGCAAAAGCTTGTGGAGGCAATGGCAACTAAATGACAGGAGGCAACAGTTGCCATGGTGACAATGGTGTGGTGCTAGGAGAGATGCCAGGATGTGGTGGTGCCCCTGGCAGTAGAAACCTGGACTCCAAGTGAACAGTTGAGCTGAGAGCTCTGGCAAGATCGGCTTTTCAGGCCAGGCATGGTGGCTCATGCCTGTAATCCTAGCACTTTGGAAGGCCAAAGTGGGTGGATCACCTGAGGTCAGGAGTTCGAGACCAGCCTGGCCAACACAGTGAAGAACCTGTCTCCACTAAAAATACAAAAATTAGCTGGGCATGGAGGTGGTTGCCTGTAATCCCAGCTACACAGGATGATGAGTCAGGAGAATCGCTTGAACCCAGGAGGTGGAGGTTGCAGCAAGCCAAGATGGCATCACTGCACTCCTGCCTGGGTGAAAGAGCGAGACTCCATCTAAAAAAAAAAAAAAATGGCTTTTCAGTTTCAGTTTTCCCAGTGCTGTTGTAACTGGAGTATCCAAAGCATTGGGACAGAGGTAGGGACTGGTAGTGGTGGCTGGGACTCCAGGAATTACATCCACAGAGGTCTCGTGTCTCTTAATGATCCTTGAGTACTCACATCCCTTCAATTGTCCTTGCCTCACACTAGGGATGGGAAGCATTAGCTGGTACTTTCCAAACTCTACCCTTCTTTATACAGCGTTTAGGGGCTGGAGTCATCTTTAGCTTTCTACACACATCATCCTTTATCTTTCTTGTTCATATTCCTCTTTTTTTTTTTTAAAAAAAAAGATCTTTGATTAAAGACTTAAATATAAGATCTGAAATCATAAAAATTCTAGAAGAAAACCTTACAAAACTCTTCCAGACATTGGCCTATGTAAAGAATTTACTACTACAATCCCAAAAGCAAATGCAACAAAAGTGAAAAAGCTTCTGCACAGCAGAAAAAAAAAAAATGATCAGAGTAAACATACAATCCACAGAATGAGAGAAAACAGTTGCAAACCATGCATCCAACAAAGGGTTTGTATCCAGAATCGACAAGGAATTCAAACAAAATCAGCAAGAAAAAGCAAATGATCCCATCAAAAAGTGACGAAAGGACATGAATAGACATTTCTCAAAAGAAGATATACAAATGGTCAACAAACATTTTTAAAGAGCTCAACATTAGTAATCATCAGGGGAATGCAAATTAAAACTACAATGAGATGTCACCTACCCCAGCCAGAATGGCTATTATTAAATAGTTAAAAAACAATAGATGTTGGTATGGATATGATGAAAAAGGAATGCTTATATGCTACTGGTGGGAATGTAAGTTAATACAACCTCTACTGAAAATAGTATGAAAGTTTCTTGAAGAACTAAGGTAGATCTACCATTCAATCTGGCAATCCCACTACTAGCTATCTACTCAAAGGAAAAGAAGTCATACAAAAAAAGATATGAACATGTATATCTTTACTGCAGCACAATTTACAATAGTAAAGATGCGGAATCAACCTAAATGTCTGTCAGCTGATGAATGGATAAAGAAAATGTGGTATATACACAACATGGAATGCTACTCAGCCATAAAAAAGAGCAAATGTCTTCTGCACCAAATTGGATGAAACTGGAGGCCATTATTCTAAGTGAAGTAACTCAAGAATGGAAAACCAAATACCACATGTTCTCACTTATAAGTGGGAGCTAAGCTATGTGTATACAATGATATACAAAATGGTATAATGAACATTTGAGACTCAGAAGGGGGAGGGTGCAAAGTGGAGTGAGGGATGAAAAACCGCTTATTGGGTACAAAGAATAGAACTTGGGTGATGGATACACTAAACTTCACCTCTATACAATTCGTCCATGTAACCAAAAACCACTTGTACTTCTAAAGCTATTGAAAAAATATATATATGTGTAAAGATCTTCAGTGTTTAAAAAAAAAATCAAGTTTTTTAAAAAAAACTTGCCAGACAATGGAACATATTTTAGAGAAAAAAAAATGATTGAGTAGTTTCGCTGAGGGGGGAAAAACCAGGGCCACAAATTAAGGATTGAAAACCAGCACTGTGGATAGGGAGGAAAGAGTCCACAGGCCTGTCTGTGGGTAAAAGCAAGTCCTATGGTTCACTAGTTAATAAACAGTTTTCAGTTAGATTCTTTGAGGGTCTAGGATACCTGAATTACTCAAAATGTATGGTCCTAACCAGCCACAGCAGATTAGAGCCGGTTATGATGAAACACAGTGTTCGGTTTTACTGTTTCCTGAGTAACTGTTGCTCTAGAAATACTTCCTTTAATACTTTACAATCAAAGGCTGAATTTGCTAACTGAGCACAAAGGTTTCTTGTAGCCAGGCCTCCCTCCCTCCACCTCTGGATAAATGGGCTTCTACGGAAGCTGCTATTGTTTGTTTGTTTGTTGTTTTTGAGACAGGGTCTCACTCTGTCACCCAGGCTGCCGTGTAGTGCCACGATAACAGCTCATGGCAGCCCCAGCCTCTCAGGCTCATGCAATCCTCCCACCGTAGCCTCCAGAGTAACTGGGACTACAGGCATGTGCAACGATGCCCAGCTAAGTTTTTACACTTTTTTTTTTTTTTTTTTTTTACAGACGGGATCTCACTATGTTGCCCAGGCTGGTCTCAGACTCCTAGGCTCAAGTGATCCTCTGGCTTCAGCCTCCCAAAGTATTGGGATTATAGGAGTGAGCCACTGCGCCTGGCCTGAAGCTGTTTTAATCCATGCCTTATCCACTATTCTTTGGATTTTGCAAATTCCTTCCCTTTAATTAAGGCAAATTCCACTTTCCGAAGAATTTCAGAGCCGAGATCTAGTCTTGATCAATATGCGTTTTCTGTAACACCTTTGTTTCTTCTTTTTTTAAAACTGATGAAGGCAGACTCTCTAATCTCAATACACCCTTATCTCTTTAGTTTCCTTCTAGGCCCTCCTTCACAACCAGGTCCCCACAGTGAAACCTGTCCTTAGCCCATCTGTGCCATTTGGGGCTCTCTCAGGGAGATACTGGTTTTGCACTCCAGGTCATTGTTTCTTTTAGGTGCATAATAGTATAAAATGAAAGCACGTCTGCATTTAATTATGATTCCGTCTTCCTGGCTCCACGTTCACAAATTTCTAAGCCTTTGGAGAGAAGGAATATTTGCTACAAACATTGGGTGCAGTGACGACATTGTCATCTGCTTTTGATTTCCTAGATGTAGCCGTAAACAGATGCAAAGTGTGGCTAAATGTTTGGGATGGAGTGTTTGGACCACCTGACAGGGTGTAGATAGGACTCTCCACATGTCTGCAGTCATCATTTTGCCCATTTTTTTTTTTTTTTTAGTTTTTATCTTTAAAAATATGCCTCCTCACTTCTTTTTTTTCTTACACTGGCACAAAACAAACAGAACCTTGACTTTGGTTTCACAATATATGTGGTGGATTTCATAGACTTTGTGTTTCACCATACATAAACTTTTGACCGTCACAAATAATTTTTTTTTCATCTCTAGGTCACAGAGCTTTCATGTGGATGTGTTTGAGAAGGGCAGAGAGTAATTACACGGGGGAATCAGATGTAAGTAGGGTATGTGGCTTTTCTGCTACAAACCACACACCTCCTCTGTCTCCAGCCAATGCCATGCTTTTGACCATAAACTTATGAGGAGTCTGTCCATGTAGCCTAGGGTCAGCAACTGCTGAATCACTCTTCCAATTATGATGCTCTCTGGAAGGTTCATTACGGCACTCAAGAGTTTTAATGACTGGCTCTTGCGGCATCTTTCGTTTGTCATGGACTTCAGCTGCTCTAGATCCTTTCCAACAGACCCTTTCTAATATTCTACTTTCCCTTGCTCAAGGTTTACTTGAGGACACTCAAATAACAGAAGCTCAGATGTTTGAGGAATGCAAGTTGTTATAAGATAGGGTGCTTTCTTGCACTTAACTTCAGACATCAAGACTTGTGTTGTTAGGGTTCTTGCCAACAGAACAATATACAGAATAATCTGTAAACATAATAGCGTGATCCTACAGCAAGAGATGGCGTGTTCCAAACACCGCTAAAGGCAGCCATAAAATCAGGGCCTATTTTGAAAATTGTGACTAATATTTATTAAACTAATATCAACCAATGATACACTAATAAAAAAGTCGGAAATGATGTTCATTGTCAAGTAATTCCTTCTCTTAGGATAATAAAAGGCAAGCTTAGAGTACTTTTTTTCAGATGACCTCAGGGTTTTATAAGTATTAACACATTAAATTTAATAATGTATAAGGGTTAAGAAAATAATCTGGTCATTTCTCTGTGTAGCCTGTCTGGTTAACTGTTTATATATTCCTACTTTTTAACTTATTTATTTATTGAGACAAGATCTTGCTGTCTTGCCCAGGTTGGAGTGCAGTGAGCTATCATCAGCGGACTGGTCAACCTCCTGGGCTCAACTGATCCTCCCACTTCAACCGCCCCAGTAGCTGGCACTACAGGTGTGCACCCCATGCCCAGCTATTTTTTAATTTTTTTGCAAAGATGGGGTCTCCCTATATTGCCCAGCCTGGTCTCAAACTCCTGAGATTAAGAGATCCTCCTGCTTCAGCCTTCCAGAGGTCTGAACTTACAGGTGTGAGTCACCACCCCAAGCCATCCATCTGTCTTTCTTTTCTTCTTCCTTTTCTTTCTTCCTTCCTTTCTCTCTCTCTTTCTTTCCTTCCTTCCACTCTCCCTCCCTCCCTCCCTTCCCTTTCTTTTTTCTTTTTTCTTTGTTTTTGAGACAGAGTCATGTTCTGTCACCCAAGCTGGAGTGCAGTGGCACGATCTTGGCTCACTGCAACCTCTGCCTCCTGGGTTCAAGAGATTCTCTTGCCTCAGCCTCCTGAGTAGCTGGGATTACAGGCACACACCACCATGCCTGGCTAATTTTTTGTATTTTTAGTAGAGACGGGGTTTTGCCATGTTGCCCAGGCTGCTCTTGAACTCCTGAGCTCAGGCAATCCACCTGCCTTGGCCTCCCAATGTGTTAGGATTACAGGTGTGAGCCACCGTGCCTGCCCCCAAGCTGTATTTCTATCTTTAATCTGTTTATCTTCTCTGTGTCTCAATGTGTTCCTACAAAAAGTCACTGGGTCCAAGGCAAAACTGTGGTATAGGTGAAGCTTGAATTTGATGGCTTCCACCTCTTCCTCATCTTCAGTGATGAAGGGGGTCCTCAGGTTGGGATGAAGAATGAATGTAGGGGTCCTCAGTTTGGGGTGAAGAGAAATGACAGGACCCGATTCTGGCTCTCAGCTACTGAATAACTTGTAATGAAGGTGTTACCTGAGATTCTTATGTATGATCCCACCTAGGAATATATGTATATTTATTTATAAATTTTTACTTTGATATAACATTAAGTTGCAGAAAGTTACAAAAATGGTATAAATAACTCCAGTTTACCCTTTACCCAGAATTTTGCCCTATTTAGTTTGTCATTCACTTGCTCTCTTTATTTACATGTGTATATGAATGTATATAATATATATTTTTTCTGGCCCATTTCAGAGTAATGCAGACATCATGCCTCTTTACCAGTAAATACTTCAACATGTATTTTCTAAGGCAGAAAAGAAACCTCTGATGTAAGAGATTACATAATTGCAGTCTAATGATCAAAACAAGGAAATTTAACATTGATACAATATTCTTATTTATATTGTTTATGATCCATATTAAATTTCATAAATTGTCTCCATAGTTTATGGCTAATTTTTTGTATTTTTAAGCCTTTTCTGTCTGTTTGTTTTTTAAGCCTTTTCTGACTGTTCTAAGACCCAATCCAGGAACACTCTTTATACTTAGTTGGTGTGTCTCTTTAGTCTTCTTTAAACTGGAACAGTTCTTTAGTCCTTAACTTTCATGATCTTGATATTTTGAAAAGGCCAGTTGTTGTAGATTGTTTTTCAGTTGGAGTTTGTCTCATGTTTCCTTGTGGTTAGATTCAAGGTACACGTTTTTTATAGGAATGCCACAGAAGTGATGTTGAGGCTTTCCTGGTGTGCATGAAGGGGGTGATATATCTTTTTTTTTTTTTTTTTTTTTTTTTTTGAGATGGAGTTTCACTCTTGCCCAGGCTGGAGTGCAGTGGCGCAGTCTCGGCTCACTGCAACTTCCACCTCCCAGGTTCACGTGATTCTCCTGCCTCAGCCTCCCGAGTAGCAGGGATTACAGGCACATGCCACCATGCCCAGCTAATTTTGTAGTTTCAGTAGAGACAGGGTTTCTCCATGTTGATCAGGCTGGTCTTGAACTCCTGATCTCAGGTGATTTGCCCTACCTTGGCCTCCCAAAGTGCTGGGATTATAGGCATAAGCCACTGTGCCCAGCAATACAACTATTTTTTAAAACTAATTTTGAGAATATGAGAAGGTACTCAAGTCCTAAAGGAAAACATATTTAAAAATGAAATGGAAGGGTATGTGCATATGAGCCAGGGATCTGATCAAATTCTCTCTCAGACCCCTCAAGGCAAATCGTCATTTACTCTGCTTATTGTAATATGGTTTGTCCTGGTATTAGCTCATCTATTCATTCACTTGCTTGTTCAATCATTTAGTCAAATGTTGATTGAACACCTTCTGGGTGCCAGAAAATTGTTGCAGGTGCTGAGAATAAGCAGAAAATACAAAAACAGAAACAAAACCCACCAATCCTCATGGGCTTCTATTCTAGTAGGAAAAATATACAATAAACAAATGAAATCAGTTATACGGTATGTTAAAAGGGAAAAGGGTCATGGAGAAAACATAAAGCAGGGAAGGCATGACAGGAAGTGCCAGAAAATGCTGTAAGGTTAAAAGAGGTGGTCAAGGAAGGTCTTTCTGAGAGGATAGCACGGGCCCGAGGTAAACCATGGGCCCCCAAGCTGAGCCATGTGACTTCTGGCTTCTTTTGAGGATGCAGAGTTTAAAAGGGCATTAAGAAAAACATGATACAAATTCTAATATTGTGTCATCTATCATTTATCCAATCAGTAAGTTGTTTCACATATCAGGGGCCAGCCAGACAAGAGAAAGGTAACAGTGCTTATTATTCATTGATATTCTAATACTGGGTGGGATGGGATTGGAAAAAATGGAACCCCAGTACAAAGCTTCAGAGAATTAAGCCAGTGCTTGCTACTTAGCTAAGCTAGTGCCTGCTACTTTGTTTGTCCCTTATGACAAAGATAGGATAAGGGACAAAAATGTGGAGGGCTAGCAGGAATCATCTGGGCAAATTTTGAACTGCTAGCAGAAAGGAAGCTATACAATAAACATATAATGCCTGTGTTGTATCTTGTAGTCTTACAATTTTATACTTTAAGAAGTAAAATACTTTGTTTATGTTGCTTACAGAGCTACCACTGCTTTCCCCAGGTCTGGCTCAAGGATGGGAAAATCCTCTGCCAACGTCCTGTGCAAGAAGGACGTTCCTCTCACCTCCAAATCCAACATTAAAAGGGATTACAGGCTCATACCTATAATCCCAGCACTTTGGGAGGCTGAGGCGGGCAGATCACTTGAGGCCAGGAGTTCGAGACCAGCTTGGCCAACATGATGAACTGTCATCTCTTATAAAAATGCAAAAAATAAGCCGGGCATGTTGTCATGCTCCTGTGGTCCCAGCTACTGCGGAGGCTAGACAGGAGAATCACTTGAACCCGAGAGGTGGAGGTTGCAGTGAGCCAAGATGGCGCCACTGCACTCCAGCTTGGGTGACAGAGTGAGATTCTTATCTGAAAAAAAAAAAGTATGAATGGTAGAACAGAAAATATCATATGATAAGAAGAAACAAGAAGAATGAATGTAGCAGTGTCTTAAAGAACAAGAATCATATGAAAATAGATTGCTTATGGGAGATGAATGTGTGAAGAACAGTCTTAATTTCATGTATGGGGCCCCAGCAGGAGTTAAAAAAGGAAACAGAAGAAAAAGAAAACAGGAGAGAATGAAGACAAATTTAAATGGCAAACAGAAGCCCCACAAGAAAAATACGCCAAAGATGACATAAACATAAAAAATCAGCCCTTTGGTATTCAGGTTAGAAATCTGAACTGCATTAAGTGTGACAAATGGGGTCATGTCAATGCAGACTGAGAATGTCCTTTGTTTGGTCTTTCAGGAATCGATGCAAGTTCAGTTCCTATTGAAGACACAGGTAGGCACTAGACGTGATTTGTTTGTTTCAGAATTTATGTAGAGTACAAAGAAAGAAATAAAATAACATTTCTCTCCCTCTCTCTCTTTTTTTTTTTTTTTTTTTTTTTTTGAGACAAAGTCTCACTCTGTCACCAGGCTGGAGTGCAGCGGTGCAATCTTGGCTCACTGCAACCTCTGCCTCCAGGGTTCAAGGGATTCTCCTGCCTCAGCCTCCTGAGTAGCTGGGACTACAGGCATGCACCACCACGCCCAGCTAATTTTTTTTTGTATTTTTAGTAGAGACGAGGTTTCACTATGTTGGCCAGGATGGTCTCAATCTCTTCACCTTGTGATCTGCTAGCCTCGGCCTCCCAAAGTGTTGGGATTACAGGCATGAGCCACCACACCTGGCCGTGTTTCTCTCTCTCTCTCTTTTTTTTTTTCCAAAGGAAAAAGATTTAATATAAAGATTCAAGAGTCACATCATGACAAATGATACAAATTTGGGAAATATCCTTTTCTCTTCCTTTTTGTAGATGGTTTTACCACGTTGCCCAGGATGGCTTCAAACTCCTGGACTCAAGCAATCTACCTGCCTGGCCATGTTTCTCTTTATTTCCTCATTTAAAAAAAAAAAAAGAAGTAAATAGATTTTAATTTTCAGATTGCCTGGAGTAATTGCTTTTGACATTTGGCACAAGAAGGAGACTTTTGCTTCATGTCACCATGCCTCAGAACTGAATCTGTTTATGTCCACATATCCTGGAACAGAAGCTACATATAGGATGATACCGGTCAACAGATCCTCTTGCTTGGTGGAAAATTAATCTTTCAGTGGACTTGTTTAGCTAAGTCTCGCCTGCCTTTTGCTGTCTGGAAGGAGAGGCAGTTAGAGATCTTCCTCCTCCTCCTTATCCTTGCTGCTCTGCAAGCTGCCTCTTCCCCGGCACTCTCATTCCTGCCTTTGGCTGTTCCTCAATCCCATGTGGCTCTCTAGGCCTGTCATGCTCTTGTGTTACAAATCCATAGCCACTTCCCCCCTTTTTTTTTTCTTTTGAGATGGAGTTTCACTCCTGTTGCCCAGGCTGGAGTGCAATGGTGTGATCCCGGCTCACTGCAACCTCTGCCTCCTGGGTTCAAGCGATTCTCCCTCAGCCTCCCGAGTAGCTGGGATTACGGGCATGCGCCACCACGCCCAGCTAATTTTTTGCATTTTTAGTAGAGATGGGGTTTCACTATTTAAGCCAGGATAATCTTGATCTCTTGACCTCATGAACTGCCCACTTCAGCCTCCCAAAGTACTAGGATTACAGGCATGAGCCACCACACCTGGCCAACTTCCCACTTTTTGTCTTTTAAATCCTGGGAAGAATTATCTCTTAAAGACTGGGAAGAATGTCATTTTCCTGTGGTTCTTCTGAATTATGTATGTACAAAACATGGATGTCACAGTGGTTTATGCAGGATGCATCCCATAACACTGGGTCTTCAGGTAGGCAGAAGGTGGTGCAATGCTGGAATTGAATTCTAAGAATGTAGAATACTCACTCCAGATCTTCCTGTATTCCTGTTCACTTTGTCACAGGCAGAACAGTGCAGGAGTGGAGCTGTGCTCTCCAGAGCCACACTGCCTGGTTTGATCCTGGCCCCATTGTGAACTATCTGGGTGACTTCGGGAGGTTACTTAACCTGTCTGTACCTTAGTGTCCTCAGATGTAAAGTGAAGGTGGTAGGAGATCATTTCCCCTTGTAAGCTTGTTATAAGGACTAGATGGGTTAATATTGGAAAATCCCTTAGTGCAGAGCCTAGACGTAGTAGGAGCTATACTGTTTGCTGATTATACAAAATTTGTTTTGAGAGGATGGTTTGTGGGATAGAGGGATTTGGTTTAGGGTAGCGATTGGTCCTTGTTCATCATAATGTGACCTTGGAGCCAAACTACAGTGTCCAGAGGCAGCCTCTTAACTACAGCACAACCCACAAGGATGGGTATAATAGAATATCCTACAACAAAGTTCACCGAATTTTCTGAACAGTGTTGCAACTCACACAAGAGCCACATGGCACAGCAGAATAAATGGAAATACTAATAATCAGAAAATACAGATAACTAACTCATACGGTTCATGTAATCTTTCCTAATCCTCCAACAACCCTTGGAGGTTGGTGTGGCCCATGCTGCTGATCAAACACTGATATTCATTTTCCCTTTCTTTTATAATAGAATGCCTGAGTTTTGCCAAGCACATGGTCACCCAGCCAATGACTACATCTCCCAGTTTCCTGTGTAGCTAGGCCATGTGACTAAATTCTGGTCAATGAAATGTGAGTAGGAATAAAGTGTGCTATTTCCATGTTGTGCCCTAAAAAGAAAAGGACATGGGCTCCCTTTGCTCCTTTGTCCCCCTTCCCACTGGCTGGCATGCAGTTATGATCAAGTGAGCTGCTGTAGCTCCCTTGGACTCAGAGATGGAAGCAGAGTATTGAGGATGGCAGAGTTGCCTAACCAGCCCTATACCATTTAGGTCTGAGATGCTTTATTGTGAGAGAAATAAGCTTTGATCTTGTTTAAGCTATTTTGTTATTTTTTGGGGGGGCTGTTTTTCTTAAAGCAGATTAGATGATACCTCATAAAGAAGGTGTTAGTATCTCCATTTTACAAAAGCAAAATGGTAGCCTAGAAAAATTGAGTGACTTGCCCAAGGTCACATAGTTTGTAAATGTCTACGGTGGGATTTGACCCGTAGTGCTTGGGTGCTAGCTCTGGGGCTGTTAACCATATACCATGCTATTTTGTCTCTTGAGCCCTGCTAGGTAAAGATCTGGGTTTATGGGAAGGAAAGGGAGAAAAGAGACATCTGTTCCACTCCCCCTAGTTGACCATTCCTAGCTATGACCCATGGTTCCACCCAAACACATATATTTTATAACTTTTCATTTCTCCACAGATGCATAATTGTGTGCTCTCAGTCCATAACAAATGTGTTGATTGTCTATGAGATTTGACTTTTTTTTTTTTTTATATTGTCAGAGTGCAAGAACCCATGTCTGGTTATTGCAAACCGACTTAAACCCAGGGTCAAACCCAGGTGCAACATTTAACAGCATACACAAGAGAGGCAAGCAAAATACCTCTAAGACAGCAGCCCTGGAAAATAACTTCAGTCCAAGCATGTCAATCCCAGTAGTTAAACCTGACTGGTTGACGCACGCCTTGCAGGAGCTCAGCAGCAAGGAGGGAATGTGGGTGAGCCACAGGAGTTTAGTGGAGAGGCTGCTAAGCCGCAGAGGCCAATGGACCTGCGCAAACTTGAAAAAGGCTCAACACCAGTTGTAAATATTTGCTTGCTACCGAGTCCTACTTAAGCCATTGCCATACCAACATTAATGAAGTCAGACTTTTAAGGAAAAGTGGTAACAATCAGTTTCGATTTTTGTGGTAACAGGGTGGATCATGTAATGCTCACTCCTGACACCACACCTACCACCTATTCATTTTTTTCAGCTTCACTCAAAGCCTCCAGGACCCAGCAGGTTCAGGTTAGGTGACCTTCTTAGGTCACCTAACAACAGCTGGCCTTCCCCTCTCTCAGCACTTTTCCCCTGTGTTATTGCCTCATTATTTGTCTATGTCCACCTTCTTCCCTGCTGTACTCCCAGAGCCCAGCAGGCAGGGGGCCCAGGACTCAGTAGACATTCAGTAGATTGGATGATTGATGAGTCCCATGGTGTGGTGGTTATGGCTGAACATAAGAGGCCTTCTCTGTCAGAAGAATGTGAAGAAATATGCAATTGATAAACATCTAGAATCCAGATATTCACCTGTCTTGAAAACTGCACTTCCAATCCACACTCTTAGTGCCAGTGAGAGTATAAACTAGCTTGAGCATTGCAGAAAAAAATTGACAATCGGTCACAAGACCCTTAAAACGTTCCAACAATTCGAACCAAAAATAACCTCTGAAAATAGGTCCTGAGGAAACAAATACAAATGTAGAGGAGGGATGTCATTATACTGTCATAGAAGAAAACAGTTTAAATGTTCTTAGTAAAAGGGTATGTAAATAAAGGAATATCCTTTAATTGCAAATTGTGTAGGAGAAAAATATCACCTTTTGGAAGAAGATTTAATGACCTGCAAATAATTTTTTCTGATAATGTTAGGTGGAAAAAGCAGGATGTAAGATTATATATACTGCAGGATCCATTGTAAAACTCTCTCTTTTCTCTCTCTCTCTCTCTCACACACACATACACACATACACACTCCTTTACATACATATAAGAGAGAAAATATTGGTAAAAATGTTATCTATTTATAATCATTTTTGAATGATTGTTTGATATTTTATCCTGCATTTTCCAAGCCTCCATTAGTAAGTATAAAAAGAAAGGAAAAAACAAATTCCCAATTCTTGTTTCTATTTTTTTTTTTTTTTAATTGTTGTTGTTTTGAGATGGACTCTTGATCTGTCACCAGGGCTGGAGTGCAGTGGTATGACCCCAGCTCACTGCAACTTCTGCCTCCTGGGTTCAAGTGATTCTCCTGCCTCAGCCTCATGAGTAGCTGGGACTACAGGTGCGTGCTACCACATCTGGCTAATTTTTGTATTTTCAGTAGAGACAGGGTTTCGCCATGTTGGTCAGGCTGGTCTTGAACTCCTGATCTCAAGTGCTCCACCTGCCTTGGCCTCCCAAAGTGCTGGGATTACAGGCATGAGCCACCAGGCCTGGCCTATGTTTCATTTTTTGCAAACCCCAGATCAGTAGCATGGCACGCAAGGCCGAGGGGGAAAAAGGCACATCCATGTTCTTCCCCTCAGAATAGCTCATGTTATGGGCATCACCAGACACCAGGGACGTCTAGGCTGCCTCCTCCCAAGTAAGTAACTATTCATATTAAAGCGGGAAAGATATGGTGCAGCAAAATAGGCAGAGCATGGGGTATGTGCTGCTACTGGATATAACACCACTGCTACTTTGTAAAGCAAATTCCACCTTCTTCTCTTGCCTGCTCAAGCCTGTTCTACAGTCATGGAGCTGTGGTGACATTTACTCTCTTCTCTTAAAGCCAACAGCCGATACTGAATTGTAACTCTCTTTTTTAAATTGTTGTGTTCTTTTTTCCTCCTTTTTGCCTAACTCTGAATTTGCCTCACAAGGCCACTGTGAAGAGGTTGAAACTGAAATTTGTAGAACATTCTCAGCTTCTCCAAGGATGGGTGGAATCAGAACAGAATAATTACCCCTTGTGCTGTTTTGTATGCCTGTCATCCAGTAAAACATAACATTCATTCTCTCCATTCTTTTCTTGCAATACTAATGAAATAAAATTTGTCTATAAAGATTCCTAGTTGAGTACTCAAATGTTGTTCTTGAACATTTGTTACATGGTCTACTTTGTAAGCTTGGTTTCAAATTTGGTGATATCAGGATTAATAACAGTATGTCTTGTGCCAGTACATTTTATTTCATTGAGTTCTGAAAATCAGAGAACAGCATTTTAAAAATAATAATTTTATTCATATCAATAAAAACACCCATGAATTCATATGACTAAAATGTTAAAACCTAGAACTTAATTTATTTACTTAACCAATCACTTGCAATTACCTTTACGTAATCAAACAGGTTTGGTTTCAAGTATTTTTAAACTAGGGCTGATTTTTAGAAGTGTTTTCATTTAAACTATAATTAAAGCATAGTCATAAAGCCAATAAAATTTCCACCTAATATGTGACTTTTTTTTAATTTTTAATTTTTTTGAGATGGAGTCTCACTTTGTCATACAGGCTGGAGTGCAGTGGTGTAATCTTGGCTCACTGCAACCTCTGCTTCTCAGGTTCAAGAGATTCTCCTGCCTCAGCCTCCTGAGTAGTTGAGACTACAGGCATGCACCACCATTCCCAGCTAATTTTTGTATTTTTGGTAGAGACGAGGTTTTGCATGTTGGCCAGGCTGATCTTGAACTCCTGGCCACAAGTGATCCTCCTGCTTTGGCCTCTCAAAGTGCTGGGATTACAGGCATGAGCCACAGTGCCCAGTCTCCTATGTAACATTATAACTTTATTGTCAGCCCACACAGCCAAGACAATTCTAAGCAAAAAGAACAAAGTTGGAGGCATCACGCTACCTGACTTCAAACTATACTATGAGGCTATAGTAATCAAAACAGAATGGTACTGGTACCAAAACAGAGATATAGACCAATGGAACAGAACAGAGGCCTCAGAGGCAATGCCACACATCTACAACCATCTGATCCTTCACAAAGTTGACAAAAACAAGCAATGGGGAAAGGATTCCTTGTTTAATAAATGTCGTTGGGAAAACTGGCTAGCCATGTGCAGAAAGCAGAAACTGGACCCCTTTCTGACCCCTTACACTAAAATTAACTCCAGATGGATTAAAGACTTAAACTTAAGGCTTAACACCACAAAAACCCTAGAAGAAAACCTAGGCAAAACCATTCAGGACATAGGCATAGGCAAGGACTTCATGACTAAAACACCAAAAGCATTGACAACAAAAGCCAAAATAGACAAATGGGATCTAATTAAACTCCAGAGCTTCTGCACAGCAAAAGAAACAATCATTAGAGTGAACTGACAACCAACAGAATGGGCAAAAATTTTTGCAATCTACCTATCTGACCAAGAGCTAATATTCAGACTCTACAAAGAACTAAAACAGATTTACAAGGAAAAAAGCAAACAAACCCATTCAAAAGTGGGCAAAGGACCTGAACAGACACTTCTCAAAAGAAGACATTTATGAGGCTAACAAACATATGAAAAAATGCTCATCATCATTGGTCATTAGAGAAATGCAAATCAAAACCATATTGAGATATCATCTCACACCAGTCTGAATGGCGATCATTAAAAAATCTGGAGACAACAGATGCTGGAGAGGTTGTGGAGAAATGGGAACCCTTTTACACTGTTGGTGGGAGTGTAAATTAGTTCAACCATTGTGGAAGACAGTGTGGCGATTCCTCAAGAATCTAGAAATAGAAATTCCATGTGACCCAGCAATCCCATTACTGGGTATATATCCAGAGGATTATAAATCATTCTATTATAAAGACACAGGCACAAGTATATTCATTGTGGCACTGTTTACAATAGCAAAGACCTGGAACCAACACAAATGCCCATCAATGATAGAATGGACAAGGAAGATGTGGCACATATATACCATGGAATACTATGCAGCCATAAAAAATGATGAGCTTGTGTCCTTTGTAGGTACATGGATGAATCTGTAAACTATCATTCTCAGCAAACTGACACAAGAACAGAAAAACAAACACTGCATGTTCTCACTCATAGGCGGGTGTTGAACAATGGGAACAGATGGACACAGGGTGGGGAGCATCACACACTGGGGTCTGTTGGTGGAGAATAGGGAAGGGACAGCAGAGGGTAGGGAGGTTGGGGAGGGATAACATGGGGAGAAATGCCAGATGTAGGTGATGGGGGGATGGAGGCAGCAAACCACATTGCCATGTATGTACCTGTGCTCCTGCATGTTTTACACATGTACCCCAGAACCTAAAGTGCAATTATATATATGTGTGTGTGTGTGTGTGTGTATATATATATATATATATATATATATATATATATATATAAATTTATTGTCATTACTTGTAAGCGTGCCGTTTATTTTAAAATACAAGATATGATAAGATCAGAAACCAATCTTGTTTCTCCATTTCTTTCTCTGGAAATAATTCCTTAGGAGTCTAAACCCATAGTAACAAAAACACAGGAAAAAAACCACACATGCTGAACAGTGTCTATATAATGAACAAAGGTTAATATAACTCCAGGTCTCTTCTTATTTATTTTGTTGATATTTGCCTTGGTTAGTTAAGAAGATGATTTGTTTGATTCTTTCAACATTTGTTTATTCAACAAACTGTGAGCTTTGGAGATCAGCAGCTGAGACTAGAATCCCGGCTGTATCCCTTAATAACTGTGTAACTTTGGGCAAGTTATTTAACCTCCCTATACCTGTGTTTCCTAATCTGAAAAATGAAGATAATATTAGCATCTAACTCATAGAGTTGTTGGGAGGGTTAACTATGCAAATACACGAAAAGCTTATACTCGTCCCTGGTATCTAGTAAGTGCTCAATAAATTATAAATGGGAGGATTCCGACCCACATGGAGTTTACAGTCTTGGCAGTACAGATCTTGTAGGTAGAAAAAGACACCAAATCACACAGCTAACAGCATCTTTACAATTGTTTTAAGTTTAATATAGGAAAAGTATAGGGTGTTAAAGATCAATTTGTGGCGTTCTTTTCCAATGAGCTGCAAAAATTCCACTTTTATGCCCAAGATTCTTATTATACTGTTGTAAGATCAAGAACAATATGTGAAGTTTCCACTTTTATATATCCACCCATTATATGTAGTTGTACTGGAAAAAATCAAAAGCTGATTACTTATATAGTATTTATATATATCAAGGTGCTTAAAGATAAATCCTAGTACCTGAGGAGGTGTAGAAATCATTCAAACTATTTGATTACAATGACAAATCAGTAACTTATTAAATATTGTACTAAATATACTAAATACTTTACTCTTCAACGTAAGTTTTTAAAGACACAGAGCTTTTCAAAATTTCTGCTCACCTGGAAGTAAAATTTGGGGAAGCAGGTTTCTCCAGTGTTTAAAGAAGCCAATTTGGCACAGTGTTACAGGGGTTGAATACATTTTTACCATCTCTCAGTTAAGTTGTTTTTCTCTGGTAACGGAGGAAATCAACGGCCATCTGTAAGGAGATAAACGTTTCAGAGTGTTTTTATATTTAAATAATTAGTATACTAGACTAGTAAGTGATAATCCACAAATAAGAAGAGCTAAGAGAGAGAAAGAAAAGTGTCCATCCATTGGTTGCAAATAATACTTATATTGGGATATGGCAAAATTTAATTCTGCACAGAGGAATTTAACCCAGGATTGCTGACTTTTTAAGAGCTGAGAAAGCAGTTACAGAGTGCTAAGGCCCCATCCAGTGGGGTCTAAGATTCCCTCTGTAAAACTGGCAGGTCACCAACGGACGCGTACCGGGGCTGCCGGAGGGATGACGATAACCAGGATCCCCGCCCTGGGTTCGGCTATCGTGGGCACCCGGGGCCTGCTGGGCGAGGCTCTTCAACAGCTGGGCCAGCGCAGGGCCCCTCCTTTCCGCACCTTCCCGGGTCTCTCCACGTCCCCGGGCGTCGCCTCCCTAGGGGGAAGCCTACTCCGCGCCCATTGGGTTTCCAATCCCGGCCCGCCTAGCACCGAGCGGCCAATCAGGAGGTAGCCTTCCCGAGGGGGCGGGACGAGGGGGCGGTGCTGATTGGCGGCGCCTGAAGTCGCCACGGCCGCGGGGCGGCAGGCGCATTTGCCTTCCTAGCGTGGAGACCCGCCAGCCGAGGCCGCCTGCAGCGTTCTGCACCGCCAACCGCACGCCATGGCTGACAGCCGGGATCCCGCCAGTGACCAGATGAAGCACTGGAAGGAGCAGCGGGCCGCGCAGGTACACCCTGAGCTCCCCGAGCGGGCCAGAGGGTCCGCGGAGAAAATGGGAGCGTCGGCGAGTAACGGCCCGGCTTCCCGCGGGGCGGTGCTTGGAGGGACTGTACCGCGTCTCGCGGAGCGGGAGGGTCCCCTTCGGTGCAGAGGGACTGTTACATTAGCGGGAGCAGCGGAGGGGAGTCCGAGGCGTGGGGCGTGGGGCCTGGGGCGCGGGCCTGGAGGACTTGTTGTCCGCTACAGGCTCGGGTGGTTGCTTCAGAATTTTGCACTTTTGCCAGCTGGGATAGAGGTCGCAACTTGAGGACAGAATGAGGGCTCATGGGGAAAGAGGCAGAGAGCTGCAGCTGCAAGGAAGTCCGTGAGGGGAGAAGGGTAGGCTGTAACGCTGCTCTTCCTGAAATGCTATTTACACGCTTTCGCTTTCATAGTTGTGGGGTACCAGCAGGGCAGGCATTGTGTTTTACCATCTTGATGTCTCCAGCACCAATCACAGTGACTGGTACGTACTATGCACATTATTAAACAACTAAATAAACGAATTTTGACATCCGTTGTCTCATTTGCACTTCAAAATATCAAGCCTAGCATTTTAGAGCTGGGCGGTGACATTAGGGATTGGTTAATGCGTTTATTCTATTCTTTGAGTGCCTGCAGGTGCTAGGCACTGTTCCTAGGCAAGGTGTACAGATTCCAATGAGGCAAGAACAACACCCTTGAGAAGCTGAGAGTCTAGTCTGGGAGACAAGACGCATGAACACATGATTACACTCCAGCGTAGTGAGGGCTCTAATATAGGTTATCTGTAGAATGTAGAGGCAGTGACCAAGTGGGCCGGACAAAGCAGGTGACATCTGAACAGGAATTTTTTTAATGAGTAGGATTTTAACTTGGTGGTGGGGGAGGCATTCCTGGCCTGTGTCCCGGGGGTGCAGGGTTTCAGAGGGCATCTATGACAGATGAGACTGCATCTGGTCTGAGTCTTCTGTTGGCAGATTGGCCTAGAGAGTCTAAAGGTCTTGCCCAGTTCCCTGGCTGCTGGTTAAATGGTAGAGAGAAGACTGTAACCCTGTTTCCCCCATTCTGCCTAGTGTTCTTTCTCAAAACTCAGTGTTCATGAACTGGGGTATTAATGCTAAGTGCTCATGGATTGCTTTAATGGTTCCCTGTTTGGGAAAAGGCTGCCATTCTCCTCTAAGAGCCTGGAAAATCTCCCCTCTTGGTCCTGTTCTTTGTTATATAGCATTAAGATGGTTCATGAGTTCTTGTATATGTATAATAAAGTGAACCAGAGATACTTAGAGTCTTAGTGAAGGATGTGCCATTAATTAATGGCAGAGACAAGGTTAGAACTCAGCTTCTTGGGCCCAAGACTTTTTCCATACCTAGGGGGTGCTAAATCCTGGTTCACACTGAAGTTTTCATGAATACTCGGTGAATTGAGAAAAGTATGGACGAGGTAGTGTGATTTTTACAAAACAAAATATTTTCATTTTTAACGGACTCTCCTTTATTCTGAGACTAACTGCCTTTCTTGTTTGGGAGAATCATGAACTGTTCAGTCACGAAGTCCCTGCTGTTGATTTGCCTTATGTAGTTGCCCATGTGAGAAATGGTTGACTCACAGAGCGCATCCACAGTTGGGAAGTT
This sequence comes from Saimiri boliviensis, assembly GCF_048565385.1. Lineage (NCBI taxonomy): Eukaryota > Metazoa > Chordata > Mammalia > Primates > Cebidae > Saimiri > Saimiri boliviensis. The sequence goes on from NC_133454.1 coordinate 102,724,667, forward strand.
CATACCTGAAATACGGCAATCTCCTTTGTCCACGGCATCTCTGTACACTGTGTCCATCTTCCTGATTGGCAGTCACATTGATACCTTGTTGTTCCTCCATTTTAGCCCCTCTGAGTGAAAACTCCTTACTTCTTTGAGGTACTTCTTCCTCCCCACCAGGGCCTTCCAAAAGGAATTATGCATATGCCTCATAGTCTATATAATTTTCAAACACTTTTTTTAATTGAAAAATTTCAAACATTCAGAAAAGTGGAAAGAATTTTGCAGTATATACCTGTATATCTGCCATCTAGATTCTACAATGAACATTTTGCCCTGTCTTTTATTACATGTTACTCCGTTTGTCTGTCCATCCTTTCATTGATCCAATGATCCATTAATTTTTTTTTCAGCACATTTCAGAATAAGTTGTAGGTATCAGTATACTTGACCCCTAAGCACCGAGCATGCAAATTAACAGAGTCCAGTGTGTATGCTTTTAAGGTAATATTTACATTCAGTGAAATGCATACGTATTAAGTGTACCATTCCATGAGTTTTGATAAATATATATACTTGTGAGTCCTAAACCCTTATCAAGATATCGAAGATTTTTATCACCCTGGAGAGTTTCCCAGTCATTCCTTGTAACCCCCACAATCTTGCGCCAGGCAAACAATGTTTTGAGTTTTTGGAATCATTTATTTATGTACCTTTTTGGTATAAGGCTTCTTTCATTCAGCAAAACTGTTGTAAGATTCATTCAAGTTGTTTCACATATTAGCAGTTTGTTCTTTTTGTTGCTGAATAAGGTTCCATTATATGAATATATCACCATTTTGGATATCCTGTTGCTGGACACCTGGGCTATTTCAGATTTTTTCTGTTATGAATAAAGCTGCTGTGGCTGGGTATGGAGGCGCATGCCTGTAATCCTACCACTTTTGGAGGCTGAGGTAGGAGGATTGTTTGAGCCCAGGAGTTTGAGACCAGCCTGAGCAACATGGTGAGACCCCATCTCTATGACAAATAAAACAAGTAGTCAGGCATAGTGACACATGCCTGTAGTTCCAGCTGCTCGGGAAGTTGAGGTAGGAGGATTGCTTGAGCCTGGGGTGTGGAGGCTGCAGTGAGCTGTGATTACACCACTGCACTCTAGCCTGGGTGACAGAAGGAGACCCTGTCTTAAAAATAAAAAACAAAGCTGGTGTGAAAATTCTTATACAAGTCTTTTTTGTGCACAGATGCTTTTATTTCTCTTTGGAAATACCTAGGAGTAGATTTATTGGGTCATAAGATAAGTGAATGTGTGCCTTTTCCCAAAGAGGTTGTACCATTTTATACTTTATCTCAGCAGTATATGGGAGTTCCAGTTGCTCCACATCCTACTGACTTTTGGTGTTGTCAGTCTTCTACTTTTAGTTGTTGGGTATGAAGTGGTATCTCGTTATGGTTTTAATTTGCTTTGCTCTGATGACTAATGATGCTAAGCATCTTTTGATGTGCTTATTGGCCATTGGTATATGTTCCTTTGAAGTGTATGTTCAGATTTTCTGTCTTTCTAAAAATTGAATTGCTTTTAAATTATTAATTCATAGCCCATATATTAAATTAAATCATGTGGAATCATGTGTAGGCTAAGTGTTATAATAATAAATCCCAACACGTGTAATGGTATAAACATATTAGAAATGTATTCCTCTTTTACATGATGGCCCAAAGTGGTTTGAAGTTGAAGGAGGTAGGTAGGTTCTCTGCTCCCCACAGTTATTGAATAGGGCACCAGGTTGAAGGAAGCTCCCCACTGGTCAACACATGGCTTTTAAGGTTGCCCTTGGCATCACTGTCCAGCATAGAAGGCTCAAGAACATGGAGAAGGGTATATGAGTATGGGGAGGTTTAGGGGCCAGGGTCACTTCCACTTACATTCTTTTGGCTAGAACTCTGTTATGGGCCACACCTGGGAAATGTGGTCTACCCCTGTCCAGGAAGCTGACTCTACTCTGTTATCCAAAATGTACATTTCATATTTGGTGAAAATCTGTCCACCCATTTTCTCGTGATGTGGCAATGGACCCACAACATAATCTCTTTTTAAAGAATATGTCATTTTACTCTCTGACATTAAGATATTCTGTTAGAAAATTATGATAGTAACAGGTGGTATTTTAAAAAAATCTCCCCTTGCTTTGTAAATGCTTTTATATAAGTGGGCAGCTTTGTGCTGACATCCTCTCTTCTATTTCCCAATTAGTTTTTATGCTTTACTGAACTGGGAGAGCTTTACATTTTGGGACTACTGTAGGAGAGCACTCTGTTGCCTCCTCTCTCAAGAATCAGAGCATCCTTTTTGGAAACACAGTCAACCAATGTGAAAGCAATTTACTGGGCATTTCTTCTGTGGGTCAGATTTGGTTTGCTGACAAGTGAATTGGGAGTTTGTAAGCTTTAATAATTGGTCATTGAGTCAGATGTGTTCATGAGTATGACTTGGATCCACTTAAAAGTCCTTATCTCTTTCTCTCTCTTGGCGGGAGGGAGGTGGTTCTGCAGGTATTCCGTCATTTTGAAGGGAACTTAAATGGGAACTTCATTGCTGGCTGCTTAGAATGCCATGGGCTTTTCTTTTGAGATACTTACCTTTAACTCATTTCCTTTTTTTTTTTTTTTTTTTTTAAGTGAAGTGCAGCTTGCTGCCAGTGCTGTTTTCTTGGGGTAAAGAGGAAATGTTAATAAGTAGCCTCTGATCCCTTTAAAATGGGAGAATTTTAGCATTTCAAGCCTTACCTTTTTTTTTTTTTTTTTTGAGACAGAGTTTCGCTCTTGTTACCCAGGCTGGAGTGCAATGGCGCGATCTCGGCTCACCGCAACCTCTGCCTCCTGGGTTCAGGCAATTCTCCTGCCTCAGCCTCCTGAGTAGCTGGGATTACAGGCACACGCCACCATGCCCAGCTGATTTTTTGTATTTTTAGTAGAGACGGGGTGTCACCATGTCGACCAGAATGGTCTCGAACTCTTGACCTCGTGATCCACCCGCCTCAGCCTCCCAAAGTGCTGAGATTACAGGCTTGAGCCACCACGCCCGGCCAAGCCTTACCTTTTTATAGTTTTCTTATTACCTAGGAGAGAGGTTAGGTCTTACGCTATCCATTTCTGTCAGTGAGTTGCCTATGTATTATAGCCTGTGAGGGTTTATATTTTTTAGGGTAACCCTGGTAATATCTGCATTGATGTTACACTGCCAGCATTTGGGATGGAGAAGGGGTGACTGAGTGAATTAACCCTTTGTTCATATGTGCTTTCGTGTCTCCTGAAATATACCTAGGCATGGAATTGCTAAGTCATAATGTGCAGTGGGAGAGACTATGGGAGATGGAATAGAACTTTTTAAGGTCTAGTTTCTTTTTCTTAGCTTTTCGATGGTGGGTAGGTCAATGCAACCCTGCCCCCAATGTCTGAGGAATCTGAAAGGCCAAAGAAAGAGGCTGACAAATCAAGTTTCTCAGAAAGAAATGTTTAATAGGGACTTACGACCAGAAACCACGTCTGTGTCTTGGGTGTTGTCGAGACAAGATGGTGGATCCCACATCATTACCCCAGACCTAGGGCTTAATGCCATAGGGAAGGGTGATTCAGAAGGGAAGTCTGTGATGGCTGAAGTATGATAATGTCAAGGTTGCTCGACCTCATGGTGGGATTTATAGTACATAGGTGCTCTTACACAGGGAACAATAGATAAACTGGAAATCTCAAAACTGAAGTTAATCAGAAGTCAACATGGTGGATCAGTAATTAAGATGGAGTTGCTTTAGCTTCCACAGCAGCCTATATCTAGACCACTCTTATTATTTTCCCACAGAGTAAGAAATTTGAGAGTCAGGACAGTCTTTGGTTTCTTGTACATGGGTGTACACATTGTAGGCACTTGAATCTTTGTTGAATAAACGGAGAATGTTAGGCAGTTATTTGCTAGAAAACGCTAGGCACATTCTTTATCACAGAATCAGAAGACATCATTATGACTCCTCTGGGACTGACAGGGACAATTTGCATTATCAATCTTTTAATTAAAAGTGGAAGAACACGTTTAGGTTCTTGAAACTGCTGTGAGTGAAGGGAACTACTAAGTGTAAAGTGTAATATGTTGATAAAATATGTTGTAATATGCTAAAAGTGTAATATGATAAAATATGTTAATATGTTGGTTTCAACAGATGAAGCCAACCTTACTTCTCTCAGGAAAATTTCTTCATTTATATATTAGCTCGGGTCAAAAGAAGCCTATAAAAGCAGCAAAGTTAAAACTGAATTTTACTTTAAGTCCCTACTTTTAATAATTGTGCCAGTTTTTAGCCAAGCTAATTTCTGTGGCAGTTTTCATAACAAGTTTGTCTAAAGGTGTTTGATCTGAATTTATATATTAAAATATTTCTTTTATTTTTTGGAGGGGAGATGCAGGGAGAGAGAGAGGCTGTTGCTGCTTCCTCCTCCTCCTTAGAAAGACTCTTGGCTGATCGAGACCATCCTGGTCGACACGGTGAAACCCCGTCTCTACTAAAAATACAAAAATTAGCTGGGCACGGTGGTGTGCGCCTATAGTCCCAGCTACTTGGGAGGCTGAGGCAGGAGAATTGCTTGAACCCAGGAGGCAGAGGTTGCGGTGAGCCGAGATCAAGCCATTGCACTCCAGCCTGGGTAACAAGAGCGAAACTCTGTCTCAAAAAAAAAAAAAAAAGAAAGACTCTTGGCCATGTCGTATTGGTCCATGGTTTAGTTTATTTGCACACTGAATCCACACACATTTGTTGTGCGTTTATTAGTATATTGAGCAGTGTATTAGGGATCACGGATATAGTTGTAAAGGAGTATATGGTCTAGAGAGGAAAAGCAGTGACAGGCCGGGTGTGGTGGCTCACACCTATAATCCCAGCACTTTGAGAGGCCAAGGCGGATGGATCTTTTGAGGTCAGGAGTTCGAGACCAGCTTGGCCAACATGGTGAAACCCTATCTCCACTAAAAATACAAAAATTAGCTGGGCGTGGTGGTGGGCGCCTGTAGTCCCAGATACTTGGGAGACTGAGACAGAATCACTTGAACCTGGGCAGTAGAGGTCATAGTGAGCCAAGAATATGCCACTGCACTCCAGCCCAGGTGACAGAGTGAGACTCCATCTCAAAAAAAAAAAGTAAAAAGAAAAAGAAGATGCCCTTGGCCCTGCTTCAGGGGTGATGTGGAGCGTAACAGAGAGAGGAGTTCAGGAGAGGCATGTATGGATGCCACAAAGAACTAGCAGCCAGGAAGATATAAACATGTTAGCAAGCACCAATGCTACTTTTCCAAAGATAGGTCAGAAAGTTGTCCAGCCATAGAAAAGCTTTTCTATCTTTAAAAATATTCTGACTCAGCCGGGCGCGGTGGCTCAAGCCTGTAATCCCAGCACTTTGGGAGGCCGAGGCGGGTGGATCATGAGGTCAGGAGATCGAGACCTTCCTGGTCAACACGGTGAAACCCCGTCTCTACTAAAAATACAAAAACTTAGCTGGGCGTGGTGGCTCGTGCCTGTAATCCCAGCTACTCAGGAGGCTGAGGTAGAAGAATTGCCTGAACCCAGGAGGCGGAGGTTGTGGTGAGCCGAGATCGCGCCATCGCACTCCAGCCTGGGTAACGAGAGCGAAACTCCGTCTCAAAAAAAAAAAAAAAAAAAAAAAAATTATGACCCTAAAGTTATTCATTGAATTAAAAACAGTAATTGCAAGTTGGAAGAAATCTCTTTGACTGTCCTTGTTATATGTAACAAATAAACCTGTGCCACTACACTGACATCTCTGCAAAGTTACTTAAGTTTTCTGTTTATGGTATCGCCCATTAAATGGGATTAATAACATCGATGTCTGGAGTATTGGGAAGCTTGAGATAACTTGTGTGGTCCATTTTCTAGCCCCACCCTCTCTTTTCATCTAGTAAATCTTCATTTGCATTGATTATTTTCATCTTAAATATACTGCATCCTGTTTCTCACCTTCTAATATTAATACATACTCTATCTTTCAGTTAGGTCAGTTCCTCTTATCTGATGTTGCGATAAATGTCCCCTGAAGTTGGGGGATCTTTTCTTTTCTAGTTTTTGCTCCCTGGCTTCCTTTCTCTGTTGCTGACTGTTGAAGCTTTCCTGCCACACTGGCTTTGAAGGTAAATTGTGTATACATGAGCTTGTGTGAAGAAAGTTGTTCTATAATTAAGGATAGTTGCTCTATTAGAATGAGGAAATGGAAGAGATTCTGAAGCCTCCCTTTGTGACTTAAAAACTCAGGTTTCATTTCTTAACAGGATTGATGTTATAGAGGGGATTCCTGCATTGGGCAGGAGGGAGGATTAATGGTGCCATAATTCCAGCATTCCCACTCTTAAGAGTTAGTGTCATCAGGAAAGACCATCTTGAGCTTTAGTACCTTTTTTGTTTATCCAACTCTGCACCTGCCTCCTTTAGGTGTGTTATTCATTCTTGATCGCATCGCCCTGACCCAGTAACCAGAAGGGAACATGTGATATGCTCTCATCTCTTTCTTAGGGGAAGCTCCTTCCCCACATTAAGGATGCCGGCATGCAAGTATCATTCTCTGGCCTGTTTAGCGTTCCTTTTACTGAGCTTCTTGGTATCCTTTCTCATACTTTTTTTCTTTATGGAATGTCCCTTTATGTTTTAAAGGCTTCTTTAAATGCCTTGTTTATATGATTAAAAGAGCACTTAAAGAATAGACATATTTGGTTTGCTCTGACTCTTAATTATTTTACTTTTGTTGTCACCCAGAAGTTCCAGATCAGTGATTTTCAATCCTGATCTAGAACAGGAACCATTTAAAAATATCCCAGGTCTCACCGAGGCCACTTGTATCAGGTTATCTCTAGGGGGGATGACCAAGGTATCAGGAGGCTTTAAAAAGCTCCCCAGGTGATTCCAGTGCACAGCCAAGGTTGAAAACCAAGGCTTTAGATTTAAACTAAAGCTGAAGTTGCTCTTTTTCTGGTTCATTTGATACTTTAGATTAAAAATAAAACTACAGAGGGTCACATGTACTAGCAACATATGTATCTTCAAAAGAGTGGTGTGATTGGGTGGTACGTGTTGGTTAGATGCTTAAACTGATGGCTTAGAAGGGACTTTGCTAGATGGGCTTAGGGACAGAGATGGTAGAGTGAGAGTGTGGATGGAGGAGTACGCATCTGTCATGATTACTAGAAAAGTAAAACTTCAGATGCTTTGCTGCTTTTGCTATCAGGTCATGGTCTCACAGCCAGTGAAGTGGTAGCATATATGTGCTGAATGTGTGGCCTGCATTTTACATTTAGCTCTTTTAATTCATGTCTTAACTCTAGGAGGTAGTTATTATTCTATTTTGCAGATGAAAAATGGAGACTCAGAAATAAGTAACTTGCCAGCAGCTACATAGCTGGTAATTGGCAGAACTGGAAGTTGGACCCAGGCTCTGATGCCGACACCCATGGTTTCTCCCTGGTGCCATGTTGGCCTCTTCCCGTTTGGATGAGAATGTACCTTTAATGTCAAGGGCATTTACTAGTGTGTCAGAGAGTCTTGTTTATTAGTTTTGCAAATTGTAGGGTCTCCTTTATTCAGTGTCTTTTTTTCAAACAGCTCACAGGTCTTTTATTTTATTTTATTTTTTTCCTTGAGATAGAGTCTCGCTGTGTCGCCCAGGCTGGAGTGCAGTGGTGTGATCTTGGCACACTGCAACCACTGCCTCCCAGGTTCAAGTGATTCTGCTGCCTCAGCCTCCTGAGTAGCTGGGATTACAGGCATGCGCCACCACACCCAGCTAATTTTTGTGTTTTTAGTAGAGATGGGGTTTGACGATGTTGGCCAGGCTGGTCTCAAACTCCTGACCTCAAGTGATCCACCTGCCTCGGCCTCCCAAAGTGCTGGGATTTTGTGTTTTTTTTTAAAGTGCCTACTCCCCACCATATTGCCTTCTGGAGAAGAGGCAGGAATTTATTTTAATATGCAGGACAGACATGCATGGGGAGTAAAGCTACATGCTCTACTCCAGGTGTGTGGAAATACTAAAAATAGTGCTTTTTCTGTGTGTGAAGTCGGTCTGTTGAATTTTTTCAGTAGACGCCATTGAGTTCCTCTCCCAGGTGGAGGTGGCATAGTTTTGCGTCACCTCCATGTCTCTCTCAATTCCCAGTGATCCAAGGGGAAGACACTGCAGAGGCAGCTGCCTGTGGTCAGAAGTCTTCTCTGTCCATGGAACTAAGTGAAGCTAAGCTTCCAGGATCACTGGAGCTAGAAGAATGCTGCTCTCACCGTAGAGGAGGAGGGACAGCTGAGTGTCTTCTGATATAACGGAAACTGGAGAATCGGGTGGATTAAAACTAATTCTTCATTACAGTAAAATAACCTATCCCATTTCAGAGACATTTCATATCTTTAAAACATCAATACTATAATCACCTTATCAGTAACAGTTTTCTTTTAGTGACAGTAAAAGCCATTGATGGTTTTTTTTTTTTTTTGAATTGAAAAGAGACATTGCAAATAGCTGGTGAACATTGCTTGAGGTGCACTAAACAGGATAGCACACTTGAGCATCGTGGCAGTAATGAAGCATTTGTAAGTTCTAAGTAAAGTCTTGACCAGCACAGCTTCCCCACAGACCATCTTCTCACTGGTGGGTTGGGTATTCACTGTTGAGCTTGTAGGACTTTTTTGGGTACCTTTCTGTGTGAGGGCTTTGCAGAACCCAGTGGCTCTCTCTAGAGCAGATGCTGAGCATATTTTCAGGCCCCACAATCATCTTTTTACTCTTCAGAGCAAGTTTCTAAGCAGATTGGTGTTGAGATTTGTCAAGGATTTCTGAGGCATAACTGTAAGTTTCAGGCAATGGCCTATCTTGTAGGATTTCAGGACTTTGGATATGGGAAATTTAAAACGAGTTAGGACAGATGGTATAAACATTGCAGAGCTCTGTACCTGTGACAGTGTAAATGAAAGGTTTGATTGCACTAACTCTCCTGCACTTTCTTTCTGTGTTCCTGTAGAAAGCTGATGTCCTGACGACTGGAGCTGGTAACCCAGTAGGAGACAAACTTAATGTTATTACAGCAGGACCCCGTGGGCCCCTTCTTGTTCAGGATGTGGTTTTCACCGATGAAATGGCTCACTTTGACCGAGAGAGAATCCCTGAGAGAGTTGTGCATGCTAAAGGAGCAGGTAAGTGCTATGTGTATTTGCTATAAAAGAATTGTTTCACAGCACCTCGGTCAAGTATTATTTCCCAAAGGATTGGAGGACCTTTAACACAAGTGCCAAGTCTCTATTCGTGGGAGAAAGGAAAAACATCCATCAGTAGGGAAATTAGCAATTAAATGATGGTTATTTCCTCAGATTGAACATTATATAAAAAATAGTTTCTTTTAAAAATAGAAATCTTACATTTCTTCCATCATGCAGTTCATGGAAGGAATAAAAATAGATTAAGTCAGCACTTAACGTCGATAGGTTCTTGGAAACTTTGACTTTAAGCTAAACGACATGTAATGAAACCAACTTTACAATAGGCTGATTGACATAAGCAGAGTTAAGTTTCTATGGTTGGTAAAATTTCAACCATTTTGATATTTCTGGTTGGTAAAACATCACCAAACTTCTAAATAAAGACTCAACATACTTACGATATTAAACATTGAAATAAATGTGAGCCATACATATCTTTAAGAAAGATTAGTAAAAATAAGATAGTTATTTACCAGATTATTCCAGTTCAAGGTTGTGAGTGGCCAGAGCCTCTCCTGGCAGCTTAGGGTGCAAGGTGAGAACCAGCCCGGGACAGGATGGTGTCCACTGCAGGGTGCACCCACACACATAGCCGCTCACACTGAGGCCAGTGAGATATCCCAGTTCACTTAACGGGCACATCTTTGGGATGTGGAGGGAAGCTGGAGTACTAGGAGAAAACCTACCTTTACTTATTTTTATTTTTTTCTTTCCTTTTGTCCAACAATTTCTGTGAAACTTTCTTTATTGCTTTTATGATAGACACAAAATATGGGGGTGGTATTTAAAAGAAAGTGAAAAACTGAGTCGGAAAAAGAGCTCCACAGAAAGGAAGTTTTTCTCTTTGCTTTTCTCTTGGACTTCCAGTTAGGACTTCTGCCTTTCTTCATCTTCTTGTTCCTGGATAAGGTTTCTTCCCATCTTCTCCAGCGGTTTTTGTGTATTTTTCCATGGTGACTTGTTTAGTTTGTTGCTTGCTTTGTATCATCCTTGCTAAGTGTTGAAAAGATTCTTCTTTTCTGTTTTCCTCTCCTCTTCTCTCCTCTTTTTCTCCTAGGTCCTGCCCGTACTTCAGGCCCCTCTGAGGCCCTGTGTCCTTGGGTCAGTCTTGACTACTTCCAGCCCCACTCACCTCCTTCTCTTGGCACCAGCTCTGTGGCATTCAGCTTAGCACTGAGTGATAGAATAAGGCTTTGCACTTCACCCTCTTTATTTTGTGTTTGGGCATTTCCCCTTCCCCCGTCATACTGGAAGCTTCCAGAAGGCTGGGACTAACCATCAGTTTCTCTTGTCACCCAGGTGCCTGTTGAGGACCTGATGGTCTGAGTAATGGTCCCATGGTAAGGATTTCTGTATCTTTCTTGTTAGGGGCCTTTGGCTACTTTGAGGTCACACATGACATAACCAAATACTCCAAGGCAAAGGTATTTGAGCATATTGGAAAGAGGACTCCCATTGCAGTTCGCTTCTCCACTGTTGGTAAGTTGGTTTATTGGCACAATTGGTGTTGCTTAACTCAACTTCACCTTTTTGGGGACGTTTATAACTTAAAGAAAAACTTATTAGAAAATAGGAAGCATGCAGTTCTCCAAATGATGGCAAGAAGAAATATTTGGAGATATGTAGGAAGTTACTTATATTTCTGTTTGTTGAGGTCTTAGGAAATCACACTTGCACAGAGGCTACCTCCGCAATTCTGTGATGTTGGGAAAGAGCTTCTCTAAAAGTGGTTGCCTCTAACAGAATAGAGGGGAAATCTTATTTAATAACCATGCCTACAGCTGACCTTTATTTAGAATTAACTCTATGCTAACTGTGGTTAGGTGTTTTACAGATATAGTCTATAATTTGTAGATCTACTTTGCAGAGTGGGATTATTTTCATTTTTGAGAGGTTAAGTGATGTTTCTCATGTTACAGAGCTAGTGTTAGATCTACCATGCTATATTTCAGCATACCTAATGCTTGACTAGTTCTGTTTCTGTGTCAGTCTCTGCATTTAAAAAATACTGTGGAATGTAAAAATAAATGGCATTAGAACTAAGAACCAATATTTTAACTCATTTTCTTAATGTTAACCTCACCATTTTGGCAACTCACTTATTCCTTTGTCACTACTTTAAGACTACTAATTATTCTCTTCCCTTATTTTAATTAAAAGTTTAATTACCTGTTTGAACAAAGTTACCTTATTATGTTAAATGAATTACCTTATCAGCTATTATTACATATGTTCTCTTATTACTCTCAATTAATTCTTTTGTTTGATTTGTGGACTGAATTACCTGGTGGGTAGAAATAATAACCCGGGCATTTAAATACCTAATTTAGTTTTGAGAAGTGGATTGAAAAGGATGGATCTAGGTGTTTCATTATGACTTTAGGCTTCCTGGGTGCAAAGTGCTGTGGCTTATGCTTCCTGTTTCCATTTGAATATTGTAGCTGGAGAATCGGGCTCAGCTGACACAGTTCGTGACCCTCGTGGATTTGCGGTGAAATTTTACACTGAAGATGGTAACTGGGATCTTGTTGGAAATAACACCCCTATTTTCTTCATCAGGGATCCCCTATTGGTAGGTAATAGAGTATTTTGCACTCAACAACTGTTTGTTGATTTAAGTTGATTTCAAATAGGTTGACTTTTGAGGGGAAACCCTAGGAAAGGCAGAAAGAAGAGAGTTGCCTGGATTACTTTTTTTCAACACATTTTTCTGTATATTTATATTATATTATATTATATTACATTACATTATATTGAGATGAAGTTTCGCTCTTGTTGCCCAGGCTGGAGTGCAATGGTATGATCTTGGCTCCCTGCAACCTCTACCTCCTGGGTTCTAGGGATTCTCCTGCCTCAGTCTCCCAAGTAGCTGGAATTACAGGCATGTGCCACCATGCCTGGGTAATTTTTGTATTTTTAGTAGAGACAGGGTTTCACCATATTGGTTAGGCTGGTCTCAAACTCCTGATTTTGTGATCCACCCGCCTTGGCCTTCCAAAGTGCTGGGATTACAGGCATGAACCATGGCACACAGCCTACATTTTTCTATATTTAATAAGATCAAATAACAACAGTTACCATTGGTCTTAGATGGTCATTTTAAGATTCATTGACTTAATGGGAAGTGAGCTTAGTTTTCCTTGCAGAGCATCTAAGATTAGCAAAAGAGGGACTTTACTTTAGAAACAAGTAGAAGGTGTCTCTACATGCTCTAAGTCAGCACGAGGGTGTGTGTGTATATATATATGTGCGTGCCCACATGTGTGCACAGGAAGGTAGATACATTTTTTCCATAAAGGTGACTGCATTTTTTCCATAAATAAATACTATAAATCCAAGCACTTTGGGAGGCCAAGGCAGGCAGATCACTTGAGTCCATGAGTTTGAGACCAGCCTGGGCAACATGGCAAAGCCCTGTCTCTACAAAAAAATACAAAAATTAGCCAGGTGTGGTGGCTCACATCTATAGTCCCAGCCACTCGGGAGGTTGAAGGGGGAAGTTTGCCTCAGCCCAGGAGGTCAAGGCTGCAGTGAACTGTGATCATGCCACTGCAGTTCAGCCTGGGCTATTACACAAAAAAAGACTATAGTTTTGAGTGTATTTTTGAAATACTTTAGGGTATCTTAGATGCTAGTTGTCTATGTTGAATCAATTTCATTTTATGGTTTGGCAGTTTTAAATTCTAAGATTGTATTTAGAATTATAATCCATAAACCTAGTAATAGGCATGTATAATGCAAGACACCATAATTCCTGTAAACTTAGTTTTTGGATTTTTTCTCTCTTTTTCTATTTAGTTTCCATCTTTTATCCACAGCCAAAAGAGAAATCCTCAGACGCATCTGAAGGATCCGGACATGGTCTGGGACTTCTGGAGCCTACGTCCTGAATCTCTGCATCAGGTTTGAACCCTTTTTTTTCCTATTGTATTATATCACCTGGGCTGCTGTGTTTAATTATGCCTCCTCATAAAGTATCTCTCCAGTTTTGCCTATTTTATTGGAATTAGCTTCCTCAGATTTCTTGATCATGAACAATTTTGTGATGACTGGCTTTATTAATCATCCCCCGTTCATCAGCCTTAAATGATGATAATGATAGATAGCTAGCAACATTGTCAGTTGATATTTAGCATTAGCAGGGATGAAAGTCTGTAGTATAAAGTAAAGCTCTGTATTAGGGCAGTGAGGGGAAAATAGTACCAAACAAATTTGCTGTGAAAATAAATTTTGAATAACAAATTAGGCTAGTTTTCAGGTTGTTTTAGCTTTCCTTCATAGAATATTTTTTTTTCGTGTCCACACATCACAGAAACCTTCAGAGAATTTTGAGTTAAACTTTTGAATAACAAATTAGGCTAGTTTTCAGGTTGTTTTAGCTTTCCTTCATAGGATTTTGAGTCATAGTATTAGTGATTTACATATCATCCTGGTTTAAAATTTTTGTTTTTCTATAAGTGAAATAATAGTGGTAACCCTTCCCATGGAAAATTGGCTAGCATGTTTTATGTCACTGAATAACTTTTTGGAAATGAAGGAATATCTTTAAAATCTAGGATGTTTTGATTTAAGTGAAAACATTTTAGGCTTCGTATTTCTGTTCCTTAGGTTTCTTTCTTGTTCAGTGATCGGGGGATTCCAGATGGACATCGCCACATGAATGGATATGGATCACATACTTTCAAGCTAGTTAATGCAAATGGAGAGGCGGTTTATTGCAAATTCCATTATAAGGTACATGTTACCTTTGGGGCAGAGGGTACAAGGCTCCTACAACACAGCTGCTTGTTTTTCCTGAAGGATTGAGCAAAGATTAAGGCTTCTTCCACTTTTGATCAGTCCTGTGAGTATTTTGTCGGCTACTACCAAGGAGATAACTTCATACTGTCCAATTAGAACTGTGTGCGATTTTTCTTTAGTCTCTCTTTTACATGTGGCCAGAGGTAAGGCACGTGGCTGTGATCAACAGTTTAAGTTTCTTTTTTCTGGATCCCATGTCTCTTGCCGTAAATATTTAGAAAATGTGCTTCTTTTGTGCTGCCAATGGTTTAATGTTTGTGTACTGGCAGCTTCATGTTGAATACAGCTTTCCCCCTGAAGTGGGAATATCTAAGCTTTTGGTTTGGGCTCAAAGAGGATGATATAGACCTTTTGGCTAGGCAGAAGGAAATAATTTCCACCTAGTTTAGCCTAGCACATTTTTTTTTTTTTACGACTGGAGTGCAGTGGTATGATTATAGCTCACGGTAACTCCTGGGTTGCAGTGAACTTCTTGGCTCAAGGGATCCTCCTGCTTCAGCCTGCTGAGTAGCTGAGACTATAGGCACACACCTCTGTGCTTTGCTGATTTTTAAATTTTTTTATAGAGATAGGGTCTTGCTGTGTTGCCCAGGCTGGTCTCAAACACCTGGCCTCAAGTGCCTCTCCCACCTTGGCTTTCTAGAGTGTTGGGATTAGAGGTGTGAGCCACTGTGCCTGGGCCTAGCCTGGCTTTTCTAGAGTTCTTTTTGGAGTTTGGAATCAAACTCTAGAAAATAATAAAGTGCTATGATGTTTTGCCTTTCTTAGCTCTGAGTCATTATCCTGAGCATAGATACCTTTTAGGGCCCATAAGGGGGCTAAGACAGCTTGGAGCATATCCTTGTCACTTCCAGCATCCAGTAGCATCTTTCCAACATCATTTCTTCTAACCTTTTAAGTCATCCATCTATTTACTTAGCATTTATTGAGGTTGTATTATGAACAAGGCATATAAGTAAAATATTATACTATTTTTTAACATTTGCATTCATATAGCCAGATCAAATCAGTTACCTCTGGGGAGGGTTTTGAGAATGTTTTAATCAACTGAAATATTTTAAAGGACCCTCTTTTGGCATAAGTGTGGCATTTATTACAATGAGCGATATTACCAGTGATCTCTGGCATGTTAGTGATAATCCCAGAGAACTCCTGAGGGCTAGTTAAAAACAAGCTGAGAACCTCTGTTTCCAAATACTGCTGCTAAAATAAGCAGAAAGAAGTGGGCTTGTGACCAGTACTGGATAATCCCTGTCTTAATGATACCAAAAGCTCTGCTTTCTTCTTTATCTGAACAACTTAATGTAGGTGTATCAAACAGAGAAACTGTCACCTCTTTTTATATTCATAACTTGGATCTATAATCTTTGACAAGGAAAAATTTTATGAAACAGTTGACCCATTGGCTTGTAATTGCCAAAGGGAGCAGTTTAGTGTTACTTAGAGCAAGACTAAATGTTTATATCTGGGACAGCCAGTCTAGTTGGTAGCTTTGGAGTTACATCAACCTGAACTAAAATTTTCACTCTCCTAGATAACTGTGGCCTTGGCCATAGTATTAAAAGTTCTTTGAGCTCCAATTCTTGTCACTGTAAAGTTGGCAAAATATTACTAGCTGTACAAGTCCTGGAAAGATTGGATTGCTTGTGGGTCTGTTATCCTAGGGCCCTGTAGCCTGAGATCTATATGAATTCATCAGTCTGGATTATTCTGACCTTAGATGATTCTTTTCTAAACCTAAAGGATTCAGTTAAAATCAGAAAGATATTGCAATATTATTGTACAACTTAATGTATTAGGTCTGGGTGATCTACAACATGGTGACCTTCATTTTTTTAAATCCTGAAGGTGGCTTTACTTCTGGTTCAGTAGTAATAGTTCAAACCTTGTCACTGACTAGAGAGCTGGGATTTCTGTGGTAGAAATAGACTAGGGTTCAGAGTTGATTTTTGCTAAGGAAATCTTTCCACAGCATTTGGCTTGTTGGGAGGTCTTTCAGAATAAGATTACATGGTCAGTCCATCAAAGAACAGTATGATATGATAACAGGAGCACTTATGAAGGGAAACAGCTTCTCTGAGTTTTAATGGCTTGCTTGGAAAGTCAGAATATTAATTTTGCCTGCTCATAGTCAGAGAACTAGTTCCAAATGGCTGTACTGAAGTTCTTTTCAGCTCTATGAGCTATGATTCTATGGTTTATTTAAAAAAAAAAGGAATAGGGCAGGGGTGAAGGGATACTAGGTGAGCACAATCTCAGTAACTGATTTGAACGATCATAAAATGGGAATTAAAACTACTTAATGATAAAAAGGAGATCCTTTCATTTTATTAATCCTTTGTTTACTTTTAAGATATATTTTGATTTTTCTGGTTTGGAAAGTAACATGAGTATAAAAATTCAAATATAGAATACATAAAGGGAAAGATAGGATTAATTTTAAACATGAAATGTATAGATGGGACTCCCTCGACATTTAGAAGTATTGGGATAAGCAAGTAGAATTTCTTGTTGATAAATTTGTTAGTATCAGATTTGAACAATGGAAGTATTGTTGTAAAGAAAGTTTATTCGTTGGGGTGTGTTACTCATAAACCTTCAATAAATTACTGATTAAATGTTGATAACTTTGCCAATAAGTTTCCATTGGAGCTTCTTTCTTTCATTTTGTAGACGGACCAGGGCATCAAAAATCTTTCTGTTGAAGATGCAGCAAGACTTTCTCAGGAAGATCCTGACTATGGCATCCGGGATCTTTATAACGCCATTGCCACAGGAAACTACCCCTCCTGGACTTTTTACATTCAGGTCATGACATTTAGTCAGGCAGAAACTTTTCCATTTAATCCATTTGATCTCACCAAGGTGAGTCAGTAACAACTATATTGTTTTCTTTTTGAAGTCTCTTCTTACCTAATTAGAAAAAAAATCTAGTCAAGCGATTATAATGATGGGGAAGTCATATACAAAATATGTGGGGTACCATCTCAGAGTGCCCTAAGCTGTGAATGAGTGCTTATCAGCATCTTACTTCCACATTCCCATTTGTAATTTCATTGAATATGTATATTGTTATTAACAGGGAACAGATTGTGGAAAGCTGATGTACTTTTGCCTGGGGAAAATGTCAGTATTTACCACTTAACTATTGTGAAAGATTTAACTAAGGCACTCATCTTAAATTCCTATGTTTTATTGGATTTAAAAATTATTTTCATTGGCTTGATTGTATTTGATTTCTGGTATTTTTATGGGTAGCTTTGATTTCCTTCGGTTGATTGCCTGGTAATTGTGAATATGACATCATTTTCAGATTTGGCCTCACAAGGACTACCCTCTTATCCCAGTTGGTAAACTGGTCTTAAACCGGAATCCAGTTAATTACTTTGCTGAGGTTGAACAGATAGCCTTTGACCCAAGCAACATGCCCCCTGGCGTTGAGGCCAGCCCTGACAAAATGCTTCAGGTGAGCCTGGTGGGTTGAGATGTTCTGAGGCTGGTGTCCACGTGCATATGCACACACAAAATGTGTAGTTTGGCATGATCTTTATATGAGGAATTAACAAGAACATTACTTAAACTTTAATCTGGGTGCTTAGTTACCTTGTGGGACTCACTGAGGTGAGCTATCCTTCAGTGAGAATTCCTTGAATAAACCAAGGAATTCTCATTCAAGGAAAATTCTGTGATAGAGTCCTTATGTATGTGAAGACAAGAATGCTTAGTCTCTTAATTAAAAAAAAAAAAAAGATGTAATAGAAATACCTTAAGTGTTGGTAAAGCATCGTTTGTTCAGTCTAACTGATGGGAGGGAGTATGGTTAATTAATTATAATACCTTGGTAAGCCTAACTTTATTCATTTTCTTCTTCTTCTTTTTTTTTTGAGTCAGTGTCTGGCTCTGTTGCCCAGCCTGAAGTGCAGTGGCGTGATCTTGGCTCACTGCAACCTCTGCCTCCCAGGGTCAAGTGACCCTCCTGCCTCAGCCTCTTGATTAGCTGCAATTACAGGCACCTGCCTCCATGCCTGGCTAATTTTGTATTTTTAATAGAGACAGGGTTTCACCATGTTGTCTAGGCTGGTCTCAAACTCCTGACCTCAAGTGATCTTCCTGCTTCGGCCTACCAAAGTGCAGGGATTACAGGCATGAACCACTGTGGCCAGCCTCATTTTCTATTTCACAATGATGCTTGAATTTTTCCATTTGTAAAAAGAAATTTAGAGATGATCTTTATGAACTGAATGTATGCTGCCAGTGATAAAGGCAGTGGATTAACTATTCACCTTGCTATGTTATTAGGCCCCATCAGTATGTTTTACATTACTTTTAAATATACTTTTTCAGGAGTACCAAGAGTAAAAAATTCTACTTTGGATCAGAATCAGTAGGAAAATAATTGGCTTAATAATTACCATATAAATCAATCTTTTGTGTTTTTGGACTGTGACCATGAAACAAAGGTTAAAGAATGTGCCATAAATTAGATCACAGTGACCGAAGGTTACTTCTTACATAAGTGTCTGATGCCAGTTGAGGTTTCAGTCTACATAGTGGACAAACTAAGATTCTCATTTTAAAAAAAATAACTTTTTTGTTTATGACATTGGGGAACATCTGAGGCTTTCATAGAAAGTAAGGTTTTCATTAGTTTTTAGTTCAATTCAACTATTAAAAATTGAGTGCCGGTCTGTCATGTATGGTGGACTGTCTTGGGTGCCCTAACGTAAGGCAGAATGCCATGGTGAGTCCGAAGGCAAAATTTTGTCTGATAGGAAGTCGACCATGAAGTTTCATGAACAAGGTAGCATTTGAGATCATTTTGAAGAATAAGTAGGATTTGATTTTCAGTAGGTAAAATGGGGCAGGAGAAGGACATGAGCATAGGGACAAAGATGGACCATGTTAGGTGTGTTGAAATTATAAACAGTGAATCTTTCCTGAATGAGAAGAATAGAGTTTGGATAGATTCGTTGAGTGTATGTCAGAGAGGACCTTAAGTGCTTGAGTAGGAGTTTGTACAGTTGTCCCTTCTAGGAAAAGGAAAGCTTTCTTCAGTTTTGAGAAATGTGGTCTGGGGTAAATTGAGTAGAATCACTCTTCTTGGTGATAAATAGAAAAAGTGGGACTAGGGGGTGGGAATAGAAAAAGGAAAGTTAGGCAACTCTCAGAGGAAAAGCAGAAGTTGCATTGAAACCCTACAGTAGAGGAAGCCAAAACAACATAACCCTGGGCCCTAAAACTCCCTGCCTGGTAGCTGAACTAGATGAGGGTGGCCTAATGGGATTTGCCAAGGCATGAAATTGTCATGGGCAGAGCTAAGGCTGCATAACCCTGCTTATGTAGGGAGGGAACAGATTGAGGAATACAAGGTTACCTAAACTCTTTTCACAAGAGTCCAAGTCACCATGGGTCTCTGGGACCTCAGTGGGACCCTGAGGCAGTCAGCAGCACTGGGTCATAATTTGAAGAATAATGAAGATTTGAATGGAGAAATAGGCCCCTGCAAAGCAAATAAATGTTCTCTACATCATAAGAAAGCAAATGTCTAAGGCAGCTATTTAGACAGTGGGGAAGAAAGTCCTGAAAAAGGATGACAAGTAGAAATTAATATAATTTCTATTTGTATTAATTTCAGTTCTGGCAAATATATCTTTTAAATTCAGTGTACTCTTTATAGTTTTTTAAAAATGAGTTTTAGAAAGTGTTTTAAAGGGATTTCGTTAAGTTTGTGGAGTTATCGTTTCTAGCCTAGCTTTTCCCCTCTCTTCTTAGGTCATTTAGGTATGAATTCCAATATCATGGAGCCTATGAGGGTCCATGTAATTGGGGAGGGACTGTTGTACTTATTGAGGGGGGGGCGTATAATTGGGGAGAGACTGTTGTACTTATTTAGCCATTTGGTGACCACTAAGGAATGATTTGAGATTTTTTGAGTAGGTGAGTAGGGAGTATGTGGATTGTCTTGTTGGACTGGAAGTGGAGAGCCAGTTAGGAGGGCTTTGGAGTTATTCCTGCTGAGAGCTCATGAGTGCTGTAGCTTAGGCAGTGGCAGTATATTAATGGAAAGTGTTTACAGGTGCCTTTTCACAAGGTCATGTTAATAAGTTTTGTAACTTTATCCAAAGTGGTGAGCCACATCACAGTGAAATGGACAAATAATATAAGTCATAGAGAGATTATCGACAAATAATGTAAGTCATAGAGAGATTATCCCCCGAGGACCAGAGGATGCAGGTGCAGCCTTTCTTGCTCTCATGCTCTGCGGTTTATCAGGAGTTGGAGAGCTGGGCCTATTGCTTGAATGGGAAAGCCTTTCCCACTCACACAGGTCGAGCAAGGGAATTCAGGCACAGGGCCTTGGGGAAGGCCTAGATTTGAGCTGGTGTCAGGGTATGGCCTCACTGTGCCCATTTCCCAACCTTTGTTGGTCTCCACCCAAAGGTGGGGTAAGGTTGCCTGACAAACACAGGGTGACACAAAATTAGAATTATATGATAGAGACCACATCCAGGAGTTGCCCAGGGTGCAATTGGTGCGATTATATCTCGTATCCTGTTGATAGAGTCAAGAGCACAATTTTTTGAGCCAAAGGAAACAACCAGCTTCCAACATATAGCTGAGTTTTCGTCATGGCTATGTGGCCGATCATCTAAATATGAAATGATGATGGGAGGGAGTCATTCAGCCAAAAACAAAATATTGACAGAACAGTGGGACTGGATTAAGTCTGTTGGGATCAGTGATTTGGTACAAGGTTATTGCTTAAGTTGCCCTATTCAATTTGGCTTTTATTTTACCTCATAGAATTAGGGATATAAAAATACTTTTAAGGTTCAAGGCCAATGATATATTAAATGGTAGAAAAAATTGCTCATAGAACTATGAGTAATGAGAATAGTTCAATAATTAGATATTAAGATTAATGCAGAATTTATCATAAAGCTTTTTGTTTCAGCATTAACTGAAAGAAATTTCAAAATGCTTGCCACCCTGCCTTGGTTAACAGGGAACATAATTTAATCATAGATTCATTACCTTTGGCATTGTAGGGCCTTCATTTTGAACCATAGCTTTTTTTGTTATCTAGAGTCTCAGAGCTCGAAGTGTATCTGAGTTAATTCAGAAGGCAGCATGGGAGGTACTTTTTTCTGATCTTGCTCTGTTGCCCAGGCAGGAGTGCAGTGACACGATTGCAGCTCACTGCTGCCTCCCCATTGGGTTCAGGCAGTCCTCCCATCACAGCCTCTTGGAGTAGCTGGGACTACAGGCACATGCCACTGTGCTTGGCTAATGTTTTAAATTTTTTTCTAGAGACAAGTCTCGCTGTGTTGCCCAGACTGGTCTCAAACTGCTGGGCCCAAGCGATCCTCCCATCTTGGCCTCCCAGAGTGCTGGGATTATATATAATAGGCATGAGCCACTGCGCCCAGTGGGAAGTGCTTATTTGAAGAATTTCCTATACTGTTGGTTTTGTAGAAATCTGTTGCTTTTTGTTAACAGCAAATTATTGGTTCCTTCCCTGGAGTGGGGGTATGAGGAGGAATAGAATTAATTCGATATTTCAGTTAGTGAATGTTCTAGCAATATTTATTTTATAATGTGACACTTCCTTGGGAATAGCAAGTAATACTGTATGACAAGATATAACTTATGCAGAAATTACCTAGAACAGATGTGAAGATTTATGGTTGGCCATAGGGCCTGGGAAATTAAGAACTGTTTAGTTAGGTAGAACTCATTTCATAAGGTAGAGGCTTGACTCTTAAGTAAGGGGATAGGCAGAATTTTGTGGTAAGCATGTATAGAGTGCTTTGTACTTCATATTTCAGAATGAAGTTTACAGCCCATGCCTGTGTTATATGTTACTGCCCCTAGTCAGTGTCTATTGCATTTATTACTGCAGGGCCGCCTTTTTTCCTATCCTGACACTCACCGCCACCGCCTGGGACCCAACTATCTTCAGATACCTGTGAACTGTCCCTACCGTGCTCGAGTGGCCAACTACCAGCGTGACGGCCCCATGTGCATGCAGGACAATCAGGGTAGGCCTAAAGACGTTGGGCTCCCCCTGCGTGGGCAGAGGGCATGTGGAGCAGATGGGTGGGATGCCAGGCCAGTGGCACTCAAACTGGCCAGGCAGGACCAGGACCTCCTGCTTGGTGAAGGTGCTCCCTAGGTGCTGCTTACTGGGCATTTCCCCCACGCCCCCGCAGTGAAGATGTAGGCTGCC
The DNA here is from genome assembly GCF_048565385.1 of Saimiri boliviensis. Lineage (NCBI taxonomy): Eukaryota > Metazoa > Chordata > Mammalia > Primates > Cebidae > Saimiri > Saimiri boliviensis. The sequence goes on from NC_133454.1 coordinate 102,746,969, forward strand.
TGAGGACTCTCCATGCTTTTAAACTATTTTATTGAGAGTTCCCACCTCAGATGTTACTTGTATATCTGAGTAGTTAAAAGCAGGGAGGAAGATCTTTCACACTGGATAGAGCAGGCATCCCCAAACTACAGCCCGCTGCCCCCTGAGGCCATTTATCCGGCCCCCTGCCGCACTTCAGGAAGGGGCACCTCTTTCATCGGTGGTCAGTGAGAGGAACACAGTATGTGGCAGCCCTCCAACGGTCTGAGGGACAGTGAACTGGCTCCCTGTGTAAAAAGTTTGGGGACGCCTGGGTTAGAGTGTAGTGGCATCCAGCTTGGGAGTTCGGTTTTAGAGACACTTCACCCAAACAGACAATTTCTTAACTCTCTGTGAAATCACTGAGATTTAGACCCTTGGAAATGCAAAAGCCAAGAGTTGGAGTTTTTTGTTTCTCTTTGCAGTTCTGTTGTGGGCTGGAGGAGCAGGTCTAGCATAATTTGTAGGGAGCTGGAATTAGCAGGGAAACCTGGGGAGAAGGGAGTAGGGGAGACAGAGCAAGTCAAACGATTATCCTCCCTTCATTTTTTCCCAAGTGAATAAAGTCACGGGAATCAACTGGGGAGATGAAACTCCACCACATTTCGGATTTTTGGAACTCATTTATCAAACTTATGATATTTTTCTTTTAACTACTTTTTTTTTGGTGTCGTGTACAAACAGCCTCTAGTTCTAATTACTTATTCCAGTAAGTCAAGCAGAATACTTGATTAAAGTTTTTTCCTTTTACTATTCCACAGTTTAATATAGATCTTAGTTATCTTCTTTTCCCATTTGGGACATGTGTTTTAGTAATAGACTGCATATGTTGATCCCTTCAGAAATTTTACTGATGATTTCTATTTATAGCCACAGGTGTCTATATTCAAACAAAGTTTACTTTTCTATGATAAAAATAATACATGTGTCCTAAAGAAAATTTGGAAAATATGGGAGAAAGAAAAAAAGAGAGAAGAAAAATTCCCTTATAGTCCCAACAGCCAAAGGCCACAGCTGTTACATTTTGCTTGCTTGCTTGCTTGCTTTATTTAATATATTGAGACAAAGTCTTACTCTGTTGCCCAGCCTGGAGTGCAGTGGCATGATCTTGGCTCACTGCAGCCTCCGCCTCTGGGTTCAAGCGATTCTCATGCCTCGGCTCCCCAAGTAGCTGGAATACAGGCATGTGCCACCATGCCAGCTAATTTTTGTATTTTTAGTAGAGACAGGGTTTCACCATGTTTGCCAGGCTGATTTCGAACTCCTGATCTCAAGTGATCCACCTGCTTCGGCCTCCCAAAGGGCTTGGATTATAAGCATGAGCCACTGCACCTGGCCTGATTTTAAAAGTAGAGCATTTGGGCTGTGACCCTGAAGCTCCCTGAAAGAGCTTACTTGTTCCTATGGTCAGTGCCTTAAAGATAATCCCACTTTCAGTAAAGGTCAGAGCTCATTTGGAAGTAGGATTTTAAAAATTAACTAGGCACATTTCAAAGAGCAATTCTTAATGAAGAAAACACCGTGATGGCTGGCTGTTGGAGCATTTTGCTTTTCATACAGATGTGGCTGATCTGTTGAATTTCTTGAGCTGATAATTGGGCTTCATAATAGTATGATGTCCTTCCTTCCCCTGCACACACACTTGATGCCTTGATGAATGCCATACATAGGTATCTCTTGATTATCCACTGTGGATAATCTATTATGACAGTGAGCTGGCTAAAATTCCAATCCCAGTGTAACTGGTTTGCTCAAACCACTTCATATGTTTCTGGGCCGCTCCTGTTTAAGCAATGTGTGCTCAGGTAATGAAAGCTTCTGCCAATGTCAGCCCAAGCAAAGTATAGTTGAGAAAATAAATATGCCAAAATGAAAAAAAAAGAAAAGCCACATAATTTATTTCAGAAGTCATAGAAAATGTTTTGATTGTATTTGTCACTGTTTCTTCTTATAAGTCCAGATAAGTAAGTGCTAATATTAAAAAAAATCTTTTTTTATTGATCTGTGGAGGGTATTAAAGCAAAGCTACAATGGAATAAAGTCATCATTGTCAGTAAAGGAGAGATACCCTGAGAATCCTAGAAGAGTTTTGTAACGGAAATACCACATATGCTGTACTGGAGGAGACAATAAACCCAGAGTTCCAATCCCATATCTGCCACTGGCTACTGTGTGACCTTGCAGCAGTCAGGTCACACCACAGAGCTCCATGCTGTGTCTGTAGATTCAAGGAGCAGAACCAGAACTTTCAGATTTCCCTCAAGAATTTTGTGATGCAGTGTTTGAATTGAGCCCAAGTCCAAATGAAACAATTTTACAAGTTAATTTTGAAATGTGTCTTTGGGTCTCATCCCTATGTGGTGGCCAAATCAAGCCTGGATAAACTTCTACATGTGCTGGTAAGCCTCAGAGGACTTGATGGGTAAGTCTCTTTGATGTATTGGAAGGGACTTTGAAATTTATTCATAAAGACTCAGAATGTGGCAACCTGTGCAAGCATTTAGCAGATGTCAGTGTTCCCTAAGAATCTTCATACTACCTGCAGCTAAATGTGGGAAATTAAAAATAATGTGTGCATTGTGTTTATATGTGTGTATGTGTACGTGTGCATCTGATTAAGACTTAAATTTATTTCTCATCACAGTGATTACTTGCAGATTTACTTGACTATTCTTATTCCTAAGTGAATCTGGGTGGTTTTCTTTTGAAGGTGGTGCTCCAAATTACTACCCCAACAGCTTTGGTGCTCCGGAACAACAGCCTTCTGCTCTGGAACACAGCACCCGATGTTCTGCAGAAGTGCAGCGCTTCAACACTGCCGTTGACGATAATGTTACCCAGGTAATGACTTCTTTGTCTGCTACAGGAGTCACTTGCTAATTCTCCTTGTCAATGTCTGCATATTCCCTCCCCTCCCCAGGCCACTGCCCAAAGTGTCTAGTATGTCTTACATTGAATTCAAGGAAGACTTGTCTATAATACTAAATTGGGCCCCTTATTGGGTGGAGTTGAAGGGTTGTATTACTCTGCTCTTTTGCCTCAAGGTATGGAGACTTGTCTCAGTTCCTGCAAACTTTATTGAAGGGATATAAGGAGGGGGGCATTGGGGAAAGAGTGATCTCATGGGAATTTAAGGAATGAGCATGTACAGCTTATGTGCAGCCAAATCTAAGAATCTGAGCAGGACAGCCCAGATTCAAAATAGCTCCAGGAGCCTTGACCACAAGAGTGTGAGCATTTCCACTGCAGGGCTCGCCCTTCACATGGCTTAGTTATTTTCCGTCTGTCTGCTTCTGCTTGCCAATGCTAATTGATTATTTTTACCACATCTTCCTGTTTTCTCCTATCTGCCTCAGAGCTTCTGTTTTATCATTGTTGTGGCTTTTCCATGACCATCGCCTAACTCTCCCTTATGGCATCTTTCTTCATGTGTTGTTTTATTTTTTTGGACCACCTTTTACTCTTTCTGTCAACATGTCTATCTCAGATTCTAGAGAGACAGAATCGTATTGACTCGGCTAATCTTTTCACCCCAGGTTGCACCACTGGCCTTGGTCAGCCTCTAGTTAACTGCCCCAGGTCAAGTGCTCATTCTCTTCCCAGTCACCTATGGCTGCCCTAAGGGCTCTTTCAGTACATGCTATGAAGGAGAACCTTGGACTTGGAAGGGCCTGTGGGTGGGCAGGTGCCTCATTATATCACACACAATAAAATAATAAAGGTATAGTGGTTCTAGAGCTCTGTTTGAGCAGTTAGTGTTAAACTTAGTATTTAAATTAGATCAGAACCTATTTCTGATTTCTCGGTTTGTGAATGTGGGTTCCAAGTAAAATATACTTAAATACATGAATTAATTCACTTGTGAGAACATCTTTGTTTGAAAAGCATTTATGTATATACATATATGTGTATATATAAAAATGAAATTACATTATTGTAGGATAGAAATCATTTTTGGAGGCTCTTAAAACATTTCCTACAAATCTTTTATATAACTGCTTTATTTTTGGTGACGCAGATGACACCAAATATATTACAGTATATTCTCTGCCTCTCAAGAATTTTGCCTATGTGAGGTCAATACAGGTATAAAATCAGTTCATACAACCCCTGCAAAAATTAATGAGGCTATTGCTTACATATGAAAACTTATTATTTGCTCATCCTTATTTTATCGAGAGAATTTGTCATCACTATGTAGGGTGTAGTGTGATTTTTAAGTAATAACAATACTGTTGTTATAATTCTGTAATGATGAGTCACATGGGAAATACATAAGAAGGTCAAGATTTATTCTCTTAAAAATGATTGGGCTTACATCTGTCTGTGGCACACTAGCTTGTATCACACTTACTCTCTCGTGGAGAACATTGAACATGTAGGTAAAACACATAAAGCCTTTGTCTTGGAGAGCTGACAAAACAACAAGAATTTAAGGGACCAAGATCAAAGATAGAGAAGTGCAGAGAAGTAAGCTTGACATTTGGTTTCCTTTCTTCTTAAGGTATTTGTTAACTTGTAAGCACTGATCCAGAAGCTGAGTGGTGTTTACCACAGTCTCGTGAGTCTGAAGGGACAAAAATTGGAATTCAAGGTCTGTTAAGAAGCATAGCCTCTAGTTATACTCTAGTCTTTCAGTTGAAATACCTGAAGAGCCATGCCTATGAGTAAAGGCAAACATGAAATAAACTTGCCCTCAGAAAACCTGGAACACAACTTTGCCTCTGCCGTGTCTCAGATTGGATTAAGGTGATCTATCTCTATGCCATCTGCGAGAAGCAAACAAAATTTTCTTTGGTGTAAAATAGAACCTCAAATGATCTCTAGACCTTTTATATGGAAATGTTAAGCATTCAACAATAAATGACCAGGCACCTAACACATTAACACCTTATGACTGAAAATCAGGAGAGAGAAAAGACTCCCTGCAAACTGACAGTAGAAACAAACCTAATGGAGGCTTAAATAATGGAACTTAAATAATGGAACAGGTTTTAAAACGACTAATAGGTTTAAGAAAATAAATGAGAGCATGAAGAATTTAGTAAGAGAGCTTTAAACTATAGAAAAAGAGTTGAATGGACATAACTAGAAAATGCAACAACTGAAATTAGAATTTATTATGACTTTTAAAGGAGGTTAACATGGCTGAAGAGAAGATTAGTGAATTGGAAGATAGAACTTTAGATATTATCAAGACTACTTTATTTGAGAAGTTCAGTGCTACAGTGAGCTGTGGTTGCTCCACTGCATACCACCCCAGGTGACAGAGTATGTACACATACTTTTTTTTTAAACTTTAAAACTGTAGGCTGGGTACAGTGGCTCATACCTGTAATCCCAGCACTTTGGGAGGCTGAGGCAGGTAGATCACCTGAGGTCAGGAGTTTGAGACCAGCCTGGCCAACATGGTAAAACCCATCTCTACTAAAAACACACAAAAAATTAGCTGAGTGTGGGACCTGTAATCCCAGCTACTTGAGAAGCTGGGACAGGAGAATCGCTTGAACCTGGGAGGTGGTCTCAGCAAGCTGAAACCGCACCATTGCACTCCAACCTGGGTAACAAGAACAAAACTCTGTCTCAAAACAACAGCAACAACAACAACAACGAACTGTGGATTAACCGAGTCTCTGAAAAAGAAAGTTTTTTTGTTTTTGTTTTTGTTTTTGTTTTTAATGGATTTTATTCAGTGGTGTGTTGATAAATATTTAACAGCTGACTCCCTGGGGAGAAAGCCCTGGTTTGTAGTGTTTATCCATTTTCATGGTGGAAATATTTCACAGGGCTGATTTCAAGCCACCAATGTGATGTCACTAAACCTGTGGCATTGCAAAATGGTGTACAATATCATATCACTGTTATATAGTATTTCACCCATAGCAATACAGTAGACACAAATGACTTCAAAAACCTAACTAATATCTATTAATTAGGAACTGATGTTTTGAGTATTACTTTTGTTTGCACTATACTTAATTGTAAGTTTATGTAATTTAATCTTTATAATGGCTGTATTTAATAACTTGCTCACAAAATTCCTGAAAATTTGACAGTATTCTACTTTCATAAGCAAGCTGGCTGTAACATTCCACTGGAATTGCAGGAACAAATTCTTACAGTTCAAGATGTTCAAGATTGTAGATTGAGGTGACAGGCTAAGGTATAGATTGAGGTTCAAGATGGCAGATGGAGATGGCACGAGAGGCCTTTCTTCTACTTCTAACATATGGACTTGCTAAATTTTTGTTTTTTTAAAAAAAATTTTGCTGCCCTAGTTTTCCCATAGAAGGGTTAATTTTTTTTTCTTTTTAAATAATGAAGCTGGGCTAAAGAAACAAAGTTTAATTTCCAAATCCCACAAATGAAGAAGGAGAGTAGTGAGTGAACTTTGAAAGCAAGTATCTCATAAGGGTAACCAGACCTGATTTGTATCTTACAAAGATTTTATGCCTCTAGAGGGTTAGGAGTTGAAGCCATAGGCTTTACGTCTTGCCCAGAATTAGAGCTCAGCTCTTTGCATAATGGTGAGAACCAGGAAAGAGCACCTCAACTACCCCTCAGACTGAGGATGCAGCTTGGAAGCATGTGGGCTCTCAATGGAAGCAGCCAACTCTAAGAAATTGGGAGTCCTTCCGCTATGCTGTGCTCAAACGAGGTCCCTGCGTTCTTATTCCCAGTTGGAACCATGAAAGACTTTAACTGAGAAACAAGTGAATCAGTGAACCCTGTTAGGCCTTTGCAGAGATTATGAGAAAGCCACCACAGGCAGACACTTACAACTAGGGTACATTTGGTACTTTTGCAGAAGATACCTCCTGTTGAAGGTGAGTCGTAGTGAAAAATTATAATGCATACAAGGAAATCCAATGAGAAATTACACATGCAATAGATGGAAGAATCATAGACATGATAATTTGAAAGAGGCTTTAAAATGAACATATTTAAGGAGATGCAGAAAGGAATATTATCAAGACAATAGGATATGAGGAGAAAAACAAAACAGGTAAATTTGAAAAATAACCAAATAACATTTTCTAGAAACAAAAATTACAATCTGTGAAATAAAAACTCAACAGATAATAGCAATCTAGTGGATGTTTTCACAAACGACATGAAATACAGCTGAAGAGAGAATTAGTGAATTGGTGATAGGTCTGAGAAAGTCCCCAGGATATAGTACTTTGATTAGATTGTGTTAATCCAAAATATCAGGTGTAAACTTTACTCAAAAATTTAAAAACATAATTATAGCCTGATATTTGACTACTTAGGGAAATGATGCATCTCTTAATATTTATGAAGTTGATACTTTGGATAATTGGATATTATTGGACTTTATAAATATTAATAGAACAGTGCATAGAACAGAGTCTGGCGCATTATAGATACTCAGTATTTGTTGAATGAGTGACTGAATGAAATGTAAGAATAAGATCAAAGCTACAACCTTTTGATTTCACGATTGGGCAGAGGCTGCTTGGATTCACATACCTGATACTAAGCTCCTATTTTAAATTTATGGATATTTTAGAGGTAAACCCAATAATCTAGTAAAATATCACTATTAATATGTCTTATCTAAGAAATATTGGCTTCTGAATACAGATATACATGTATAAATGAAGTAGTTTTTTAGATATATTATCTATCTATAGTTAGTTATCTATCTAATTATATCTCTAGCTAAATGAATTAGTTTTTATTTTTCTCCATGGTTCTGGGTGAATTGAACAAAGGTTGTGTTGTTCTAAGTTTACATTCAAGGGCAGCGTACACATTTTAGACTTGTCAGTATTAAGAATGTGGTGATGTTTTCAATTGTAGATCTATTTATAAGTGATATATAGCAGTTACGACAAGACATTATTAAAAAACAATTATGAGCTATTAACAAATGAATTTTACTTATTTTGCTTAAAACAAAAAGTGAAGAACACAACCCAAATGACAATTTTAGTTGTAATTTAAAATTATTCTTAAATTCTAAAGTTTTAAAATCATTTATTTTTTAAGTGTTGTAGTAGGTGAACTTTGTTGGTGATAAATTGGTGACTTAATTCTCTGCACTTGCTCTTTTCCCTGAGCAGGTGCGGGCATTCTATGTGAATGTGCTTAATGAGGAACAGAGGAAACGCCTGTGTGAGAACATTGCTGGCCACCTGAAAGACGCACAACTTTTCATCCAGAAGAAAGCGGTGAGTCTTTGTAAGCTGAAGGGTGCCCTCTGCTGGCCTGGGAAGACAGTGCAGCTCTGTGGGAGAAGCCTAGAAAGGAAGTACCATTTCTATTTTACTTGACATAAGGGAACTTAAAAAAAAAGTACTAGTAATCCCCAACCAACTTCTGATTATTTTCTTTTCATGTTTTATCTGGTCTGGCATATCCATCAGTCCTTAGCTGTTTGTCCAATGTGTACTCATTTAGTTGTATTCACAGTGAATTTTATCCTATGCTGTTTAATTCGGCTGCAGCCAAGTTCCATGCAGGATAGTAAATGACCAATTTCAAAATGTGAGTCCTCCCGCAATTCTACTTACACGTTGGATGATAAGAAATATATCAGCTGGATGTGATGGCATGCACCTGTAGTCCTACCTACTTGGGAAGCTGAAGTGGGAGGATTGCTTGCCAGCCTGGACAACATAAGGGAACCCTATCTCTAAAATCAGTCAGTTAATAAGTCAGTCTGTCTTTCTTTTCTGCATTTTTATGGTTTGAAACCTGTCTAAAGGGTTAATGTCATGATACCTCGATCCCTCTTCAGATGCAAACTAGAAACTTGGCATGATTTCTGGAATAAGAACTGCAATGCTTCCAAAAGGCAGGCTGGACTTCCGTGCTAAGGTGCTGGGGTATTTCTGATGGCCACTCATGTAGCTGCATGAAGCCCTCTCACTTCTGGTTTCCTGGCCTGTTCCAGAGCTAAGCTTTTTGCAGATCTGAAATCCCCCTTTTTCCTTGGCCCCTAGTTGCTGCTTCTCTGTTCCTAGGGGCAGCTGGGCTAGCAGCTATCTGGGCTGTGTCCGAGGGCCTGCGTTCAAGTATCAGCAGAGAGCCTGACGGGTGCTTTGTGTGGTAGGCAGGGCAGGATTTATCTCATTTTACTTGAGAGAATGGATAAGACAGCTTGCAAGTAGCAGACTGGGCTGGAACCCTTGGCATTCTCCTTCCACATATGCTGAAACTGCAAGGCTTTTATGGGTTCCCAATACCCTGCCTCCTTTTGCTATCCGCTGGGGAATTCTTGCCTGAATATATGGAGTTGTGCTGCAAGTACCAGTGTTCTTGTATCCTTCACATTAACTTCAGGCTGTGTTGGGGCCTGTTTCTTAATGTAAATCACTGTAATTTGTTAAGTACTTACTCTGAGGTCACTCTTTCCGTGCAGTAAATGCAGCTCACATCCTCAGCATTTTTCTCACAGTATCCTGTGAGGTAGGTTGTGTGGGTTTTTTTGTTTGTTTGTTTGTTTTTGAGATGGAGTCTTGTTCTGTCACCCAGGCTGCAGTGCAGTGGCATGATCTTGGCTTACTGCAACCTCTGCCTCCTGGGTTCAAGTGATTTTCCTGCCTCAGCCTCCCTAGTAGCTTGGACTACAGGCATGCCCTACCATGCCTGACTAATTTTTCTATTTTTAGTAGAGTTGGGGTTTTGTCGTGTTAGTCAAGCTAGTCTTGAACTCCTGACCTCAGATGATCCGCCTGTCTCAGCCCTACAAAGTGCTGGGATTACAGACATGAACCACCGTACCCAGCCTAGTAGTTGTATAGTTTTTTTTCCCCAACAATGAACAATTCTCTAATTCTTTGTCAGCGACTGGGTATCCTATAACTCAATTCAGTTCTAACAGTAACTCTTGGAGCTAGAGTCAGAACCCAAACACTTCCCACTTCAGATGCCAAATGAGGTGCCTTGGCTATGCATACTTCTGCAGATTCTGACTGCAAATTAGGGGTTCACACACCCTTTCCTCAGTTTTGATAATTTGCTGGAAAGACTCATAGCACTTAGGAAAATGATTTACTTATGATTACTGATTTATGATAAAGACAACTCAGGGATAGCCAAATGGAAGTGGGGCACAGAGGAAGCCCTCGGAGCTTCGGTGCCTCCCTGGGGGGACCACCATCCCAGCACCTGGATGTGTGCACCAACCCAGGTGTTCCCTGACCTTGCTAGTTGCAGGCTTTTCTGGAGGTTTTAGGACATAGGCATACTGGATGAAATCATTGGTTATGGGTGATTGAATACAGTCTCCAGCCCCTCTCCCCTCACTGGAGGTTTGGGGGTGGGCCTGGAAGTTCTAACCTTCGAATCGCATGCTTGGTCTGCCTGGTACCAGCCTCCATTGGGAAGCTATCTCGGCCCCCATGAGTCATCCTAGTAGGATACAAAAGGTAGTACATTCCAAGAGTTTTAGGTGTGTGTCAGGAATGGGGACAAAGACCAAATATTTATTTAAAAAAATTATACCAATTAGGCATCATTATCTTGCTCATTTAGGCAGAGGGAGCTTTAGGGAGAAGCTCAGTTAAGTTGAGTGACCTATCGGAGGCTGCTCAGCCAGGACATATCAGAGCGTTCACTGGACCTGCGTCTTCCTCTGAGGCTGGCGTTGTTAAACACCCCATGGCGCTGCCTCCTGCCAAAACGTCTTTCCTCCTCTGTGGAATAAACTCTGGGAAACTGCAGTCACTGGGGAGTTTGAGTAATGCTTGCATTTATTTTCCTTTGGCTTCAGGTCAAGAACTTCAGTGAGGTCCACCCTGACTACGGGACCCGCATCCAGGCTCTTCTGGACAAGTACAATGCGGAGAAGCCTAAGGTAAGCTTGGAGCAGCCTGACCATGCAGAGGCTGTGCGCTGGGTTGTAGTAGGCGTGGCTCAGTTACCACTTAGCGTTTAACAGTCTTCAGGGGCCATTACCTGCCACTGTTAGATTTCTTAAGCAGCTGTGTAGAAATTCATTTGAGAGATAAAGAACTCACCGGCAAAACACATACTCTTCATTTTAGCCCTGGGCAATTTAAGACAGTTACTAAGTGAATGAATTCTGAATTATTATTTTCACTTGCATACGTATTAAAACTAAGTAAACACCATGTTGCTGCCTATGAGGTGATTAACCTGTCCGTCTTATTCTCTTAAAACAGAACGCGATTCACACCTTTGTGCAATCCGGGTCTCACTTGGCTGCAAGGGAGAAGGCAAATCTGTGAGGCTGGGGCCTGCGCCAGTGCAGCAAAGCTTAGCGTTCCCCCGTGTAACCCACTCATCATTGCATGAAGCTTCTCCTGGGCTAGATGCGCAAATGCAAGCAAATGGCATCAAGATAGAGAATCCCGCTTTCTACAGCAAATCGTGTCACAATTTTAACGCTATTTCCCCAGGGGAAAATGAAGGTTAGAATTTAACAGTCATTTTTAAAGGAAATATTTGTTTTGACAGTTTGTTGGATTATTCATTTAAAATGACTAGAAGAAAAGTTTCTAGCTACAAATATGGTTTTATTTGATAAAACTTGTGGAAATTATATATGTTTACATATCACCTCACGGCCTATTATATTAAAATATGGCTATAATTATATAAGAAGAAAAGATAAAGATGATCAACTCAGAAATTTTTATTTTTCTAAGGTTCTCATAGGAAAAGCACATTTAATACACTAGTGTCATCAGAAACTAACTTGTGCACCATCATGGCTTCATGTTTATTCCTGCTTGTAATTGATCAAATTCATTTTTTTCACTTGGAATTACAATAATCTTAATTCAGCACTAATTTAACAACAGATCAATTTGTAATTGCTTACATTTTTACAATAAATAATCTGTACAAAAGAATAGAGATGGTATTTGATTTCTTTTGATTCCATGTATAACTCCTGAAGTACCACCAGATTCTTAATTTGAATGTCATCATTTTCAGATGTTTTACCCTTAAAAATGGAAATGTCAGTATCTCGAGGACACCATGTTATGTATTTAAATCTATAGCCTTTGGTAAGCTTTCTGAGACACTGATAAAATAGCAAATGCTCTAACTTTGAAGATTACTTAAATCTCTTGACCATTCTCTCACTTACCTATGATTGAGTTTTTAAAATTAGGGCTCAGAACCACTAGTTATTTTCCTCCTCCTCCTCCCCCCCCCCTTTTTTTTTTTTTTTTTTTTTTGAGATGGCGTCTCACTTTCTCACCAGGCTAGAGTGCAGTGGCATGATCTCAGCTCACTGCAGTCTCTGCCTTCTGGGTTCAAGTGATTCCCCTGCCTCAGCTTCCCGAGTAGCTGGGACTACAGGCGCTCACCACCACGCCTGGCTAATTTTTGTATTTTAGTAAAGACAGGGTTTCACTATGTTGGCCAGGATGGTCTCGATCTCTTGACCTTGTGATCAGCCCACCTCGGCCTCCCAAAATACTGGGATTACAGGTATGAGCCACTGCTTCTGGCCTCCTTCTTTTTAAAACCGGTATTTGCCTATCATGGTTTAAAATCACATGAAACACTTTAAAGATGCATTCTAAATGCTAAATAAAAATTTATTTTCCTTGAAAATCTTTATTTTGTTCATATTCGAAACCAGTTTGTGCTGGGTGTGGTGGCTCATGCCTGTAATCCCAGGACTTTGGGAAGCCAAGGCAGGAGGATCACTTGAGCTCAGGAGTTTGAGACCAGCCTGGGCAACATGGCAAAGCCCTGTCTCTACAAAACATATAAAAATTATCTGAGTGTGGTAACACATTCCTGTAGTCCCAGCTACTGAGGAGGCTGAGGAGGGAGGATCTCCTGAGCCCAGGAGGTTGAGGCTTCAGTGAGCTGTGATTGTACCACTGCACTCCAGCCTGGGCAACAGAGTGAGACCTTGTCTCAAAACAACTCACAGCGATAACAACTAAAAACAAAACAAAAAAGCAAATCAGTTTGTACTTTCAGGAATTCAGGAAACCATTAGACCACTAGTAGACAAACTCATTCTTGATCTTTTAGCTCAGATTCCTTTACTCCTCTGTCAGACCCTCCTGCCTAAATTCCTGCTGTGTATGAGTATGCATTGAAACCATTATACTTGTAGACATTGAAACTAGATTTATCGGGCTGGGCATGGTGGCTCACATCTGTAATCCCAGCACTTCAGGAGGCCGAGGCAGGCAGATCATCTGAGGTCAGGAGTTCGAGACCAGCCTGGTCAATGTGGTGAGACCCCATCTCTACTAAAAATACAAAAATTAGCTGGGTGTGATGGCAGGCACCTGTAATCCCAGCTACTCAGGAGGCTGAGGCAGGAGAATCGCTTGAACCCAGGAGGCGGAGTTTGCAGTGAGCCAAGATTGCGCCATTGCGCTTTCTATCTGGAAGGGTGAGAACTTCTGGAGGTAGTTGTTGGCAGTGGTTGCACAACAGTGTGAATGTATTGAATGCTACTGAACTGTACACCTAAAAATGGCTAAATGTAAGTTTTATGTATATTTTACCACACAAAAAAATCCAACAGTTCATTCTTAGTCCTTGTCTTATGTGGCCTCTCAGCAGTGTTTGACACAGTTGGTCATTCACACTGACTTCTTTATTTATTTATTTTAGAGATGGCGTATCATTATGTGGCTCAGGCTGGCCTCAGCCTCCTGAGTACCTGGGACTACAGGCACACGTGACCCCCCTTTTTCCTTTTCCTCTTTCTTATTCCTCCTCCTCGTCCTCCCTCTTCTTCTTCTTGTCCTTCTTGCTCTCTTCCGCCTTCTTTTTTCTCTTCTTCTTTTCTTCTTCTCTCTTTTTTTAAATAAGAGCTTTATTGAGATATAATTTACTTACCATAAAACTCACCCATTTAAAGTATATGAGTAAATTAATTTTTTTGTATATTCACAGAATTGCTCAACCATCACCACAATCAATTTTAGAGCATTTTTATCTCACAAAGAGAAACCTGTACCTATCAGCAGTCACTTTCCATTTCTTTCTTAACCTTGCCCCCAGCCCTAGGCCATCATGAATCTAAGATTTGTCTACTTTGTACTTTTCAGTTAAATAGAATCATACAGTATGTGGTATTTTGTGACTGGCTTCTTTCACTTAGCATAATGTTTTCAAGATTCTTACATACTTAGCATAATGTTTTCAAGATTCTTACATATTGTAGCATATATGATGCTTCATTTTTTAAATTGCCAAATAATATTCCATTGTATGGATTTACTATGTTTTATTTATCCATTTATGATTTGATGAATATTTGGGCTCTTTCTACTTTTTGGCTATTATGAATAGTGGTGGTATGAACATTTCTGTATACATTTTTGTGTGGACATAACATTTTTGTTTCTTGCATCCTCATCTTAAAAGGTGTTTTTCATCTACACTCTGCCACAGCACTATCTAAAAATGTAAATATTAGAATCCTAGTTAAAAATCTGTTCATTTGCTCCCCATTCCCCTACTATTAGCTAACTTCTCTTTTCCTGGACAGTCTTTCCTTTCATCCTGACTGTGGTCCATTAACATGGTACTTACCTCTTCAGATGGCCAGGACATGGGTCCCAAATTCAAAACGTAAAGGCATTCTGGATGTGTTAACAACAACAACAACAACAAACATTAGTGCAAGAACAAAGTTGAACGGCAGCTGACAAACTGCATGTCCAGAAGGCAGTAGGACCAGATCCTCTGTCCCAAGGTGCAACTTCAGTTTTGCTCCAGGAAATTAATGCCACAAGAGACTGAGAGATACTAGTGTTGCCAGATATGATTTTTAAAAAGAAGCTAGAAGTCTGGACTTTTAGGTGAGTCTTTCGATTTCTAAATAAGGCAATGAAGTCACAGTAAGAAATAAAAGAAAACCTCAAAACAACAGACAAACAATACTGTATGCACCAAACAAAAATGCATCTGTAGGCTCTGCGGGTCAGTGAGCTCCGTTTTGCGAGGGGAACCTCCGTCTTGAGATATTAAAGGTGGAGGGTAAGATTACTTCATATATTTCTTGCATCTTTTTGGGCTCTTTAAAAATCTCCAGCCTGCCAAGTGTGGTGTGGATTTAGCAAAGGTTCATAATAATCCAGGCACTTGGGAGGTTGAGACAGGAGGATTGCTTGAGCCCAGGAGTTCTAGGCCACCTTGGGCAGCATAGCAAAACCCATCTCCAAAAATAAAAAAATAAATCTCCAGCCACAACTGCTAGGAAATGGGAGAGTCACCAAAGGTTTTCCAAGCTGTCAGTGCTTTGCTGAGCCTACTATGCTGAATTGAATGATACGCAGACAGTTGAACACGTTAAATACTTTTATTCACATTGTTTACAAACTATATCCACCTGGAAAACACATGAATCCAAAAATAGATTATTTCACAGTCATTCACATTTTTAAAAACAAGTTATTTTGAAGTTAAACTCTAAGTATGGAGGTCTTCAGCCTGTACAGCGGTTCAGTGCCTCACCACTTGATTGCTGCTCAGGTGAAATAGAAGTCCTAGGGGCAGTCTACCTAGTAGTAAGTCGCCAATGACTCACATGCCAGTGACTGATGAGAAAATGTCAGTGCAGACTTTAACCCATGAACATTTATTGGTGTAAATTCACTGTCACTATTTTTGTCAAGGAAATAGGTGTTTTAGGGCTTGAATACACATCAGGTAGGAAGACAAAACAAAAAAGACTTGCCATTTAATTGGCCGTTACAGAGTTGTCAGGACATTTCCGATTCTATAAATGTTTAACATCTGGACCAGAGATGGAATCAATGAATTACAATTTTATTGTGTTGACAGCTTGAATCATAGAAACAGCAGTGATTTGGTAATTGATGCCAGTGTCTGTTGACTAACTCTGCATATCAGATGCCAGCCATCAGTTAGAAGGGGGGATAAACCCAGCAACAGTTAATAATGTGGTTAATGTTGAGTAAGTCCAGAAAGGCCTTCTGTGGAAATTTTGCTGAGTGGTCAGAAAGATGCTCTGGTTAAGAAATTACTATGAACCTATGCTAAATCCAATTATGTCCCAGCTTGATGGCTTAGCTCTTTCATTAATTAAGATACTTTTCTGGCCAGGTGCCGTGGCTCACAGGTGTAATCACAGTACTTTGGGAGACTGAAGCAGGAGGATCGCTTGAGCCTGTGAATTCAAGACCAGCCCTGGATAACATAGCGAGAACCCATCTCAAAAAAAAAAAAAAAAAAAAAAAAAAAAAAAAAAAAAAAAAAAAAAAAGGGATGATTTTCTATGGATTTTTGGCTATAATAATTTAAAATCTAAAGTATGTATGCATTATATCTCACCCTCTCCTACCATAACCTGCAAACTAATCATGCTTTCCCCTGCCTTTGGTGAGCTGCCACAGTTACCTATTTGAAAACTTTTGAACCTTTGGGATGGGAGTATTGGATGTGTCTCCAATGGCAGCATTGAATCATTTTTCTCTGATCAGCACCAATGGCATTGGCTGTCACTGTTCCACAACTCTAGGAAAATAATGTTTGATCAAGGCACCACAAAAGATCATCCCCTCATCCCCTTACGGGGAAGAAAGGATTTCTTACGAGTTGCCACTGTCACCCGCTGGTAGACAGCAACTCTGAATCCAAATGTAAGCTGAGATGTGGAGAAATTTTATCAGCACGTTTGCAAGTAAAAAAAAAGAAAAGAAAAGAAAAAGAAGCCTTTCCAAAGTCTATGGAAATCTGATTGTTTTAAAGGACAGAAATCCGTAAAATGAGCTGGATGCCTGGAGCAGATCATAGCTTGTCTTCCTGCCACCCGTGTGCATTTTTTCCAAATTTGTACACTAACCTTCGGTCGACCCGCTCCAAAATTCCCGTTTTATAGTAGTATCTGAAAAAGCAAGCAGAAGAGAAATTCCGGGAGGGCTTGCACCCTAGGGAAACAACAGAACACAAACTCTCTCCTCATTCTTCTCAAGTGACAAGGCTGGACTTTGGTTACCCTGGTATTTTCACACCCTGTTATCAACTTACACTTAAACCTTTCCCAGACATCTCGAAGACCGAACCTCACCATTCTCAGTTCAAAACGTGTTTTGTGCGTGTGTGTGCGAGATGGCCTGGATTCAGAGTGATCCCTGGGGAATACTGCCAAGAATGCTAAGGACGGCGTGTCAATTTGCAAACCATAATCCTACCTGTAACTAAGAGCCAACGTTTTGTCTCATGACCTTTCCATTATCAGGTTAAAAAACTGCAAAAACAGTGTAATTTTCTACAGCCATCCATTTTATATAACTCTTCTTGAAGGCTCATGGTATTTTATGCTATTAACTTACCTCAGGGCTCTGCTCAACTTTTCATATGTCATTCTGTCATTTTTCTTCCTTTGTCCCCACATCTTTGCCAGGGCTTCTGATTTAACCACCCGAAAAATTCCTTGTTCCCTATCTTCCCATTCCAGAATTCCACAGTTTTCTTCAGGAGATAGAAGTAGATCTCGCACAAATTCCCATAGATGAGAACTTTGGAGGCCTTTTGAAAATGGAAAACATTAGCAATTTACAGTTGTTTTTTAAAATTTTTTTTTTTTTTTTTTTTGAGATAGTCTCACTCTGTCACCCAGGCTGGAGTGCAATGGCACAATCTCAGCTCACTGCAACATCTGCCTTCTGGGTTCAAGTGATTCTCTTGCCTCAGCCTCCCAAGTAGCTGGGATTATAGGTACCCGCCACCATGCCCAGATAATTTTTTGTGTTTTTAATAGACATGGGGTTTGGCCCCATTGGCTACACTGGCCTCGAACTCCTGACCTCAGGTGATCCACTCACCTTGGCCTCCCAAAGTGCTGGGATTACAGGCATGAGCCACCATGCCCGGCTTGTTTAAGAGAACAGATGTGCAACTTCTCACTGATCCATGACTGATTGCTCCACCTGGAAACTTACTGAGTTGTGACATGTGTCTGTCTTTGATCAAAGCAATTGTGAAACAAACACTGTGACTCACAGATGTTCTATGGAACTACAGTTTAATTCTTTTTTCTGAGACAGAGTCTCACTCTGTCACCCAAGCTGGAGTGCAATGGCGCGGTCTCAGCTCACTGCAACTTCTGCCTCCTGGGTTCAAGTGATTCTTTTGCCTCAGCCTCCCTAGTAGCTGAGACTACAGGTGCATGCCACCACACCTGGATAATATTTGTATTTTTAGTAGAGATGGGGTTTCACTATGTTGGCCAGGCAGATCTCAAACTCCTGACCTTGTGATCTGCCTGCCTCAGCCTCCCAAAGTGCTGGGATTATAGGCATGAGCCACTGCACCTGGCCTACAGTTTAATTCTTATGGAATGAATGAAATGACAGTCAAATGATCTTTTGATTTTTCTTTCTGACAGGAAGCATGGTTGTACTGATTCCGTAGCCACAGCTGTCTGGGTGGACTGATCCTGCAATTTAGTTTTTCATGAAAGGCTGGTATTTCTCTTATTCTAGGATATGGTGGTTAAGACCAGCTCTGGAGTCCCATTGACTGGGTCTGGGTCCTGAATTCATCTCTTCCTACCTTTATAACTATAAACTCTTACAGTTACTTTACCTATAAAATGGGATAATAAGAGTACCTGTCTCCTAGGATAGGTTAGAGTATTTAATGATTTAATACATACCAAGTAGTTGGAATCATGCCTCGAGTATAGCAATTGTTTTCTACACACTCATTTGTGAAATTACAAGCTTGCCACTGCTCTGCGCAGATCTCTTAGTGCTAGGAAAGCTAATAGAATTGCCGATTCCCAGTGTTTTCTTTGTTATCCTCCTCTGAGAAGAAGCCACAGTGGACCCAGGATTGGACATGGCTCCAGATGGTGGAGCCATAACTTGAACCCAGAGAGTTTTCATTCCAAAACTAATGTTCACAACTACAATCATGTGTTTTATAGTAGCTGTTCAATAGACATTGAATGGATAATTATTAGCTATGATTTGTTAAGTATTTCCTATTGTCAATCTCACCCACTCTTAGAAGAAGAAATAAATCTGATTTTGATAATACATATAAAAGCAATCATTGATTTCTTTACTACCTTCCTTGGGAAGTAACTGGTCCAACTCAAATGTTTAGTTCCAAAGCTTATTAAAATAGATGACTTCGTTTTAGGAATGGTTTTAAGAAAGTGGAAATGAAAACCGGCCTCCTGCACTTACTTGTTCTACTATGACTGTGACAGTCTTGACTTTTGAGGCCACTTGTTTTCAAGCAGTTGGAATCGGCATCTGAAAAAGAATAATTTATAGCAGTGGAAAGGTATACAGACCTCAAGTCATACCCAAATGAGCAAACACTAATTGAATGCCTTTGTGGTAGAAGCTGTTAGGCACTTTGGGGGTGATTAGTAGCTGGCAGGTGTCAGGATGCTTTAAGATGTGCCTTAACACCCCGATGAGAATAAATAAATCTGGTTTTGATCAAGGCCCATGCTGGGCCTTCCTGGGAGGCCATGGTAAGGACTTGGGACTTTATATCAAAGTGCAGAGCAAAGATCCACGTTTTAAGATCTCTCTTGCTCCTATGTGAAGAACAGACTGGAAGAGACACAAGTAAAAGCAAAGAGACCAGAGCTTATGAAGGGTAGAAAGCAAGACATTAACTCTGTGCTGATTTAAATGGTAACTCGGGCTGTGAGTCACAACCTGAGACACCTGGATAAGCACTGTCCCAAAGTAGTACATGAGTTTTTAAAATGGTGGCACCAGATCTGCCCCTCCAGCTCAAATTCAGTTTCCACTGCTTCCCGTAACCCCCCGCTTGCTTTGCCCTCGCCACCCTGGCTTCGGACTCTCTGGAAACGTGCAGGCACATTCTACATTGGGGCTTCACAGTTGCTCTTCCACCTGTCCAGCACGCTCTTCCCTTGGATACTTGTGGTGCACGCCCTCATCTCAATCCTGGCTCAAAATCACCTTCCAGTGAGGCCTCCTCTGACCACCCAAGTTGGGACTGTACATCCTCCCCACTGCTCCGCATTTTACATAGAATATTCAAGTATATTCTATGATGTATATTTATTCATGTAGTTCACTGTCTGTCTGTGTCCACAAGAGGGCAGCAATTTGTGTTTCCAGACGTAACCCTGCAGAACCTAGCACACTGCCGGGGCACATAGTAGGTGCTCAGTGAGTATCATCGAGCAGCCACTGTACTATGCTATAGTAACTACTGCACCATACTATACTAACTGTACTGTATAATGCTGTACTATACTAACTCTACTGCACTATACCACACCATACTGCACTGTACTATACTAACTATACTATACTGTACATACCATACTATACAAACTATACTGTACTAACTATACTCTATTGTACCATACTATACTAACTACACTGTACTGTACTACACTATAGTAACTATGCTATACTTACTACATTATATTATACTGTACTATACTATACTACCTACACTGTGACTATACTGTAGTACACCATGTTAAGTATTCCACACCATACCATACTGTGTGATACTAACTATACTATCACTGTACTATACTGTACTATGCTATACTATGTACTATACTATACTAACTATACTATATTGTATTATACTATAGTATACTATACTAATTATACTGTACTGTGCTATACTAAACTGTACTATTCTATACAAACTATACTGTACTGTGCTATACTATATTATACTATGCTAATGACACTATACTGTACTTACCATACTAATTATATTGTGACTGCACTGTAGTATACCATGCTAACCATACCCTACAATACCATACTAATTACACTGTACTGCACTGCATATACTAACTATACTATTACTGTAATAACTACACTATACTGCACTATACAAACTGTACTGTACTAACTGTACTATATTGTATTATACTGTAGTATATTATACTAACTATACACTGTGCTGTACTAAGTATACTGTACTGTACCAACTGCACTATATTGTATTATACTATAGTATACTATGCTAACTATACTATACTGTACTGTAATAAGTATACTATACTGTGCTATACTAACTATACTGTATATTATACTATACTGTACCCACTGTACTATACAAATTAGACTATACTGTATTAACTACACTGCACTATACTATACTAACTATACTATACTGCACTAACTATACTCTACTGTACTACAGTGTACTAACGATACCATATTGTGCTGTACTATATGAACTATACTATACTGTACTACATTATACTGTACAACAATTCCTGCTGCATCATCTAGTATGTACACTGTCATTGCTAAATGCAGGAAGGGCAGGAATGACATCTTGTGCCCCACACTGCTGCTCAGGGTGACCTCTCTCAGTGCCACTGGGTCATGTCACTCCCTGGCTGAACATCCTGCAGTGGTTCCCCATTTCTTCCAGGATGAAGGCTGCACGTTAGATAGGCCTTTCACAGACTGACCCCCACCCAAGTTTCCAGTCTTATCTCATCTGTCTCCCAACTTTTTCCCCTTCCCTTGGGTCAAATGGTTCCACTGGGGTGTGGCTTTCTCCTGCCTCAGGACCTTTGCACAGACACCCCACTCTCTACTTCTACCCAGCTGACCTCTCACAAGACCTCTTCAGGAAGGCTTTTCTGAACTTACCTTCTGGGTCAGATCCTTTATGAGCCCCATAGAGAGCACCTGTGTGTTCCTTGGTATCACAGAACTGGACCCACTTACTGGAAAGATTCATCTCATCTCTTTTTCTCCTCTACTATTAGCTGATATTCACAGAGCACTTACTAAATGCCAAGTGCTTGTTAAGGGCCTCCCACAGAGTATCCCATTTAATCCTTGTAACAACCCTATGTGATATTATTAGGATTTTTATTTTATTGAGGAGAAATTTGACACCCAGAGAGTTTAAGAATTTTATCCAGATGATGGAGCCCGGAGGATTTTTATTTTATTGAGGAGAAATTTGACACCCAGAGAGTTTAAGAATTTTATCCAGATGATGGAGCCCGGATTTGAACCCAGACAGTTCTTATTCCAAAGCTAATACAACTACTACTTTATCACAACTTCGCAGCAGGTGTTCAACAGACATTTAATGAGCTATTATTAGCTAAGATTTGTTGAGCATTTGCTGTTGCTGGATGCTCACTCAACCTCCCCCACCCTTATGATATATGTCTATTACTATCTCCAGATCAATCTGTTGTTTTGATTTAATCTTTTAGAAGAGAAAACAAACGGAGTCATAAACAAAGGTGAATTATGAATAGACAGCAAGTGCAGAGAATAGACAACAAGCTTTCACTGAAATGCAAAATGGCAAGAAGTGGGAGGAAAAACATTGCCCTTTGGATTTTATGATTTCTGGTGTGTTTTGGATGCAGGGGATCTGGCATGGTAGGACAAACAGCACAGATCAGCATGAGAGGGGTTTATTGGATGGTGGGAGTTTCTGCCGTGGGTCTTGCCAGAGATAACCCTGTTCTATCTGTTCCTAGCTCTGCAGTGATAGCTTTGAAGGTACTCATTGGTTGACTAGTCAAGGCCTCGCTTGGCTGGTGGCGGCAGAGGCAGGGAGCTAGTCATTACTGCAGTGTTAATATTGAGGCAGGTTCCCAAATCAACCCGCACGAGGGCTGGCTGGTGGATCTGTAGCAGCACCGTGAACACACCGTATTTCTCTGTAGATGCCAGTTGTATTTCAGGGTGCAGCTCTCCCTGGCTTACAACTTTCATCATCTTGCCTGTGTCCCTGTAGCTAGTGGGGCATGAGGGGAGACACAGCCCAGGCTCTCTACTGTCTGTGACATTTAGAGAGGCTTGGTTGGCCTTGAGACTGGACACTTTTAAAATGTGGCCAAAGGATAGATTCTCAGTCTGGCAGGGTTTGCAAAGCAAGTTCATCATATCCCCATGACACCAGCAGTCCAGCCATGGTGCCCATATCCCATGCCAGGCTGGTATAGAGAAGCTCTGAGGCTCAGGAGCAGGGAGGTGACTGGCAGTGAACCAGGACTGTAGACTTAGTTCCTGGGCCCAGCATACCCTCTACTGGCATTGCTGCAGTGGAGGTGGGTAGGGAATGGGGCAGGTGGAGAGAAGAGAACAAGCAGAGAGGGAATGGGTTGCTTCACTTTGGCCAGCTCTGTAGCTTGTGTGCCTGGACACCTTCAGCGGGCACCAAGTCGAAAACGGTCTTATTGTTTGAATTACTGTCAAGCTAGACCCGGACCCTGTGAGGTTCCTGGGCCTTGGATCTTAACTGAATGGGCAGCCGAGTGAATAGAAGGGTCTGGGAGCGTGTGTGCATATGTCCGTGTGTGTGTGTGTTTGTGTGTGTGTGTGTGTGCGTGTGTGTGTGTGCGTGTGTGTGCATAACACAATGTATAAAAGCACAGGCTTTGAGGAAATGTGTTGGAATCTCAGCCCTGTACTTACAAGTTATTACACGTCCAGTTTCCTCAGATGCAAATGGAGATAACAACACTACCTAACGGATCTCGGACAAGGATAAAATGAGATAATATAAGCAGAACACTTGGCACAGTGTCATGCTTAACACATAGTAAGTGCTTAATAAATGGTAAAGAGAGCTATTCATTTTTGTTGAAGACCCGATGGGAACATTGCTGAAAGCCCCAGGATGCCACTTTGTCCTCACTGGCCAGGTCTTGGTCTTTGAATGGCACATCAACACTGAAAGGTGGCCTCTCATTTTTGGGTCAGGGAATATCTGAGACCATGAAACATCACCCGGGCCATAGGCACTGTGACCACATGCCCTGGACTTTCTGGAATGGGCTCATTGTATAAACTACCAATGTGTTGTCTTCATACCTCTCCTTTCGCTCATCAACTGTCCATTAGGGTTTCTGTTTGGAGAAAGCATGGTCACAGGGTTGCGGGAGAGCCAGAGATGGGCCTCAGGGGATTTGGGGGATGGTCATAGTGTCCTGGCCAAGGTATTGAGGCTGGAATATGGCAAAGGCTCTGGGGTGGACTTAAGCTTCTTAACCCTGAGTTCAGTTTAGTTCTAGCCTCCCAAATGCAGCAGACTGGGCAGAGCACATGGCACCCACCGTCAGCAGAGGGCTTGTCTCCACGAGTGCATGCTCCAGAGATGCTAGCCCAGAGCCCTTGCCCCACCACTTCTATTTCTAGAAACTTCTCTCCACCTCTTCCCCATCGCTGGGGACCACCATCATTATCACTCCTCTGGGCAGGAAGCTCCTGGCTAGACTGCTTTCTGACTCAGACAATAGCAGCTTGAGAGATCTTAAAATGTAAATAGGATCTGATCACTTTCATGCTTACGACCTTTCAGTGGCTTCCCAGCTTGCTCAGAATGAAATCCCAACTCTGCTGCCCACAGAGTTGTGCGTGATCTGGCCCTGCCCTGCTCTTAGCCTCAGCTCCCACCCCTCGTTCTCCTGATGCTGCTGAGACTCTACTGATGCCCTGTCTGAGTGTTATACAGGTTATTATGCCTCCACTATCACAGAATTGAACTGCTCAGTAGAATCTGAGCCACCTGCGGCTACTGAGCACTTGAAATTTGGCTAGTGCAATTGAAGAGCTGAATTTTAATATAATTTAACTTTAAGTAATTAAACTGGCCCCTTTTGGCTAGCAGCTGCTGTACTGGCCAAGCTAGTGCTAGACCCACTGGCTTTCTTTGGTTCTTTCTCTAAGACACCAAGATTGTTCCTGCCTCAGGGTCTCCGTGCTGGCCATTCACTCCTTGGAACCTTTTCCTCCCTCTTTTCCTGGCTAACTTCTGCTCATGCTTTAATTCAAATATCTCTTCCTCCAAAAAGCTGTCCCTGGACCCAGTTTAAATGCAGTCTTTCCCCATTACACACAAAGCATCCTGATCTTTCCCTTTATAATATCATTGTCATGAGCAGCTATGAATTTATCACTCGGGTTATTTGTTTAATATCTCTACCCTGACCCTGCCTCAGTGAGAGCAAGACTCAAGTAGTGCTCATCATGGCAGCTACATTGCCTAGCTTTGGGCCTGGCATATAGTAGGTGTTCAATGAATGTTTGTTCAAAGAGTGAAGGAAACAGGAGAGAAATAAATAGGTAAGCAGAGCAAAGGTGTCAGGGGCTTCAGATTTAGACACAACTGGGTCATCTGTTGCCTTCTAAGCATGTCACCTTTAAACGCTAAGCTCCGGCTCCTACCCCTAGAAAAAGGCTATAGTACTAGGGCTTGTCTCATATTGGGAAGATTACCTGACACAACGTCTATAAAGATTTTAGCACAGGGTCTGGTTCATAGGAAGCACTCAACAAATGCTAGCTGCTATTGTCATCCTCATCCTCATCCTCATCATCATCATCACACTGAATCTAACTGTGGCTAGTTGCATATTCAGGTAACACCTACTTGAAAAGAACTGACTGGACACACCTTCCCTTTCTATTGCATGATCTTCCTTTTGCCGTATGGAAGGCAGGCTGGTAAGTGATTCCATTTGTAGGTAAAGACACTGACCCCTGGAGAAAGGGCTGGTCAGGTCCAGGTCACCACTGCTTAGAGAGTAAAGCAAATGCCTGCCTGTGGCTCAAGCCTTTGGCCACAGTAATGTCTCATTTCTTCCAGGGCCTTTGCCTGGGTTAGGTGGGGCGGTGAAAGCTGGGATTTGTATCCCCATGGCTGCTGCAGATGGATCACAAGGGATTCTGCCAGCACCAGGAAACTGTGTGAGCTTTGTTCACAGATGGGTGAGATGCTACACCCGGGGGCCCTAAGTGATGAAACCTGGCAGAATGCAGAGCGGCTCGTGAAAGGGTCGTCGCGGTCTGTGGGGCAGAGTGCGCCTGCTTCATTCAGTCTGTAGCATGTGGTCCACAAACTGGCTATTCCTGTGCTAAAGCACCAAAAACAAAACAAAAAACAGAAATCTAAAAACTTTTGTTAACTAGGAGCCAAATAATATGACTCCTCAGTTGATTGCTTGGGACTTTAAGAAAAAAAGAATCATAAACCATAAGAACAGTCCCTCTGTGTCTGCCCCTCCAGCTTGCACCCCTCAGAGGCCTTGGAAATCACCATGTGCTCTGCTCCCTCTCTGCAGATGACTGAGCTGAAGCCCATGGGGGAATGGGGTTTGCCCAGGACCACATCTCCTGGCCTCTCGGACTCAGTAACTAACAGCAATCATCACTGTCATCTTTAAAAAATGAAAGCACCACAGATCCCTTTCCCTAGCCTTCTTCATCTGCCAAAGTGAAACGGGGAAGTTTAATCATCAGCATCCTCCATCATCTTGTGTTTACAAACCCTCCGTACTTCGTGAGCTCAGAGTCTTCTTAAGCACCATGGACCACAGGCTTCTAATGGTATTATTAGTGTTACGACTAATAGATACTGGTTTTGGGGGCATCTACACTGGTGGCACGTGCTGGACCCTTTGTGTGTCATTTCTCAAACTCACCATGACCCACAGGGGTCACACTATTTTATAGACAGGGGAATGGAGTCTTGGAGGACAAGCAATCCATAGACTCAAGCCGTGTCCCACAGGCCCACGCCCATGCTCTTGCTGTCACACTTTCCACCACACTTTTCCCCACTGGCTTCTCCAGGTCTGGGATGTTT